>NC_134705.1:105111238-107511238 GCF_043290135.1 Rhipicephalus microplus | reverse complement strand
GCGATGAGCTGTAAACTTCAAAGAAGTCCTCAGCAATCTCTTTCTCTTGCGTTGAATGTCGATTGATATCTGGTGTTTAAAGTCCCGAAACCACCATATGATTACGAGAGAAGGCGTAGTAGAGGGATCCGGAAATTTCGACCACCCGGGGATCTTAACCTGCACCCAAATCTGTGCACACGGGCCTACAATATTTTCGCCTGTATCGGAAATGCAGCCACCGACGCCGGGATTGGATCGCGCGACCAGTGGGCCATTGTACCTTAGTCACTAGACAACCACGGCAGGGCTCTTACGCTAGTTTACAACCGATAACAGCGCAACAGCCCAGTTGTACCAAGATCCCAGTTTATAAGCGGGCGCAGTGTGAACTCCCAGAGCCACTGCATGTCATAATAGCGGGGCGCGCCTTGGCAGTTCCAAAAAATTTATTCCGTCTCTGCGAGTGAGGGAAGGCGCCTGAGACGTACTCTCGTCTATAGTCTGATTCCAGGTGCGACCAGCCCGACCAGCGTCCGTCGGCGCGGTCCGGCGTCAACCGACATGAAATGCGGCATGCTGCATTTCGCGCTGAAGACTTTACCCAGACAGTACTACGTCAGCCTCTCTTCGTGACGAATAGAGGCCGCGCGTGGTGCACAAACGCGAATGCGTCAAAGCAACGCGGCCTGGCATGCGCCTGCATGTACATGGCAGGCATGACGGCGCCTGGCGTGGCATCGCCGGCGTGACGAGACTAACGCCGGCGTACACGTGCGCCGGGTCACATCGCATCGAAGTGTACTGGCGCATTGAGGTTGGCATGTAGTCATGTTCTTACATCACCCGCATCTCAAGATTATTGTTTCCACCAGTCAAATACATTCGTCATCCGTTCACATTCCGTAATACCAAATTTCATATAGGTGGAGCTATCGATACGGCCGCGAGCGTATAATGAGCCTGGTATGTAGTCATATTGTTACATGACACGCATGTTATTATTATCATGTTTCGATCTGTCACTTGTGTTCACCATGCTGCAATGTCATATCATACCTGTCTTGAAACATCTCATGTGAACGTAAACACCACAAGAGCAGCAAGACCATGAAATGTAAATCATAACTTTTAAGATATACATGCCATGATTTTCTTGTTATGACTAGTCACTCATTCTCGCCATACAGTCATGTTAAGCCATATTGATTCCGGTACGAATACCAATATCCAAACAGCATGAAGAGATAAAAGTCGTAGATAGATAGATAGATAGATAGATAGATAGATAGATAGATAGATAGATAGATACGCTCAAATTCGACGAAGTTCGCTAATAACACATATTTTGTTCAAAATTTACTTCTAGTTAACAAAGAAAAACAAATGACTAAAATATCAAGTTTTTATGTTCAGGGAACGGAGGTATCAGTTGCGCCAATGTCTCTTCGTTGCGTGCGCGGGCGATGGCTTTTCTGTTAGTCACTGCCATACGATGGAGCCAGGTGGTGAACACGGTGGAGCTAACTGCCCACCGACGAAGCTAGCCATCGTCTGTTTGGCAAATTTCTAATGCGAAGAATTCTTTAGCGAACTTTGGTGACTTTGAGCGTTTCTATCTATCTATCTATCTATCTATCTATCTATCTATCTATCTATCTATCTATCTATCTATCTATCTATCTATCTATCTATCTATCTATCTATCTATCTATCTATCTATCTATCTATCTATCTATCTCTCTATCTATCAATCTATCTATCTATCTATCTATCTATCTATCTATCTATCTATCTATCTATCTATCTAGCCACCTACGACTTTTGCCTATCATGACCGTTTAGAAAATGGTATCGATACCAAACTTGATATGGCTTAACATGACTGTATGAAGAACATATGTGACAATTCATAAAATGAAAATCATGACATGTATGTCATGAATGTCTTCATTGACATTTCGTAGTCCTACAAATTTTGCGGTGGTTTCATTTACATCGCAAGTGTCAAAACCGGTATGGTATGGGATGATTGCATGGCGAACACAAGTGACTGACCCTAATATAATAATCATGACATGCGTGTCATGTAACAATATGACCACATGCCACGCTCATGATGCACTCGCGGCTGTTTCGCTAGCGTCCCACATAACGCATTTGGTATTACAGAACGAGAATGAATGACGAAGGTATATGACTGGTGCAAACATGATAATCATGGGATGCGTGTCTTGTAACAACATGACAACATGCCACGCTCATGATCAGTTGTGGCCGTTTCGCTAGCTTCAGTTATGCCAAATTTAGTATGACGTTACGTGAATGAATGGCGAAGGTATGATACTAGTGCAAACATTACAAACATGAGACGCTTGTCATGAAACGACGAGACTACATGCTACTTAGAAGTGTGGCAGCTTCGGCTAGTTGGTATGGCATGGCGATAGTTATAGCGCAAGAACAAAACGACGGCACAGAGACAAGAAGTGTCTCTCGTGTCCTTCTTGTCTCTGTGTCGTCGTTTTGTTCTCGCGCTATAACTATCGTCATAGATGCTACGCTCATGATACGCTCGCGGCCGTTTCGCAAGCTTCACATGTACTAAACTCGGTATTACGTGACGCGAACGGACGGCAAAGGTAAATGACACATCCAAACATGATAATTACGACATGCGTGTCCTGTAACAACATGACTACTTGCCACACTGATAATGCGCTCGCGGGCGTTTCGCTAGCTTCTCTTATGCCGAAATTGGTATTACGTGACGCGAATTAATGACGAAGGTATGTGACTGGTGCAAAGTTGATAATCAAAAGATTCGTGTCATGTTAGAACATGGCTACAGCCACAGTCAAGGCGCCAATACATTTCGACGTGAGGCGGAGCGCATACTCGCCGGCGTTTATTTAGTCGCGTCACATTAGCGTTCCCACGCCAGGTGCCGGTGCCACCTTATACTCGTGGCGCCGCCACGCTACGTTGCTTCGACGCATGTGTGTTTCAGCGCGTCTGGCGTTCCTCCGTCACGAAATTAGGGAGACACAGT
The DNA here is from genome assembly GCF_043290135.1 of Rhipicephalus microplus. Lineage (NCBI taxonomy): Eukaryota > Metazoa > Arthropoda > Arachnida > Ixodida > Ixodidae > Rhipicephalus > Rhipicephalus microplus. The sequence goes on along the minus strand of NC_134705.1, from coordinate 107,508,207 downwards.
TTTGTCTGCGTAACACATCGGCGCTAAAGGCAGTATATCACATTTTGCCCCGGTTGCCATCAGGCCACGTGACGGACGCTGGTCGCGTCTAACGTCAGACTATAGGGTGCCACCTTCACCAAAAAAAAATATTTCTAATAAGGTTTTCCATTCATTCGCGTTTCCAGCATTCATTCACATTCATTCGTGTGCCCAGCGTGGGTGCGCGTCAACGCTTCATTGGAGCATCATGGGCCCTTCATGATGCGCTAGCGGCCGTTTCGCTAGCTCCAGATATACCAAAATTAGTGTTACGTGCCGTCAATTAATAGCGAAATATATGACTGGTGCAAACATGATAACCCTGACAAGCGTGTCATGTGAGAACATGACAACATACCACGCTTATAGCGGGCTCGCGGCTGTTTTGCTAGCTCCACATATATGAAATTTGGTATCACGTGACGTGAATAGATGAAGGTAACTGACACATCCAAACAATAAAATCATGACACGGAAGTCATGTACTGCATCATTTACCTCCACATCTTATCGTTGGCTGATTTTGAAGTGACACATCTACATTTCTCATTTGTGCTTCGCACATCATCGATTCCCACTGTACGTGGGATCTCCGAGCTTTTTCATGGACGTTATGCAATTAGGTGTACCTTACATGAGAACATGCATAGGATACAGTGCAAGCACAAGATATGTGTTGCGACAAAAAACTGGTGCCTGCGAGGAGAAATATTCTCTCGTAAAAGTGTGAGAAAAATCTTCGCGTCCAGACAGCGTGGTGAAGAGAAAGGGTCGAAGTCGTTCAATAGAGGAAGTTCTTGAGATTGTTTTCACCACTAATATTAACAGAACTTTTGCTTGCGAGAAAGCAATTTCACTGAACGTAGGCCCCAGTGAAAACAGCGAATATGACAGTAACGGTTAACTAACACCTGCTATCACAACTGCAGGGTGTTGTACATCACGTCCCGGCACTTCCGAATAATATTTATCCCTCATAAATAACTCTAGATTGAATGACCTGTATGCCTAATCAAGAGAAATATAAAATTCCAGGTTTCTTGTGTATTGATTCTACAAGATTGTCATAAAATATTGTGGACATTATGCAGCAACGCTTGCCGCCAACTCGCTTGCGGTTGGTCAGTGAAGCGCCACTGTTCGAGCGATGAAACGACCAGTTACTGCCATAAATTCCACCTCTCTGCTAACTTCCCTTCTGCTTAAGCGGCTACTTTTGAACAGCGTTGTTTTTCAAGAAAAATTCTGGAACGTGAAATTCTTCACCACTGAAAATTATAGTGTACATTCTTGTCGATATTGATTTTTTCATCCTTCTGATCGAACCTGCAACATCAGAGTGCCATGAATTGCGTTGGCCCTGCAAGAGTTTAGGCATGGCTGTGACACAAACGATATTGAATGGCGTGTTATATGATTCTGTTTCCTTGCAGAAGCCACTCTGTAGGCCTGACAGCATACATATTGATGGCGTGTTACGTTTGCAAACAATCACCTCCAGAAATATTCAGAAACGCGCTACACCGATGGTCCTACTGGCTAGCGGCAAACCCACGAAACTGGCTTCATACATATGTCGGAGTGCAGTTTTGTTTATACGTCACTGAACTGAATGCACCTTTTTGTAGCAGGCCCAGGATTTCGCAAAGCACCATTCATGGACGGTTAGCGAGCTGAAGTATATTTTTTTACTTCATGGCCAATAATTAGGTGGCGAGCCTATATGGTGTCGCTGTGTATATTGGTATCATGTAGACTTCAGTGCGTCTTAAGAATTCACCTCTTGAAAGAGGTACGGGCGGTACGGCCGCCAGTCCTATCTGTACATCTGCCTACAAAACGGTTGATCCTCCTCAGCGTGCCACCTAATTGTCATGCGTAATCTTACCAGCCTGTTCACTTGGTCTAGCCAGATTTGGGCAGGGTTACATCACTTCGCGTACGAGAACCATTGCACATGCGGCAGACAGGGGCGCTGAAAATAGTTTTCATTACGGAATAGCCTTTAGTGCTTCAATATTCGCCATGTATGATCGCTGTGACTTTCTCCAAGAATTATCGGGCCAGTTTAGGCTCCGCAAAAAACGTTGTAGCCTATTGGCTCACCCTTAAGGCTTTTCTTCTTTTCGCGTTTCGTGTCTGGCTTGTATTGCAAAAAAACGCTTTTTTTGGTCCTCAAGGATACAATACTTCGAATACAACTTACCGGATATCTGCTAGGACTGTGAGGTGAACGATCTCTGGCTGGCCCGTGCTGGAAAACAAAAACACATGCACGCGCAGTGTCCGTGAACTCACTCCTGAAATCACAGAACGATGATCAAAAATGTACAATTATCATTGGCGCTTGTTCGCAACGAATGATTGCGAACAAGCGCCAATGTTGCGAACCCACCTGCCGATGTTTCAACCCACCTGCTCAATAGGGAAAGTTGAAACAGCACTATACCACCCCGCTCTAGTGGTTAAGGGGCTAAAGTACTCGTTTGCTGACCCACAGCTCGTGGTTTTGAATCCCAGCTGCGGCGGCTGCATTTTTGATGGAGGCGGAGATACTGTAGGCCCATGTGCTCAGATTCGGGTGCACGTCAAAGAAGCCTATTTAGTCAAAATTGCGGGAGTACTCCACTACAGCGTCTTTCAGAATTATATGATGGTTTTGGGACGTCAAACCCCACATGTCAATCAAATCAACAGCACTAGACAATACTTAACAGCTGACTTTTCCTTGCACAGGTGCTATGCTATCTCAAAACGCATACTTGTTCAGTTTTGATGGTCGAGGTTTTTCTGCTGGTAACCTGCCCCAACTTTGCTTTCATTTTGATCACTTCTTATTATATAGTGCATTGTCTTTTTATCTCTTTGTTAAGAAGGTCTTTTGAGTTGTGTCCGGGGCCTTCTGATGATGAACTGGCGCTGACTAGAAACATTGCGATCTTCCATTGAGAACAAACTATCCTCATTCCTAACAACCGAAAGCTAAGAAACTACCAATTCGGACAATCAGTTTTTTGTTTTACAAACGTTGACGCAAATTCTTGCTGGCTAGAAATAAAATAGATGACTTCACGGATTTCAGTAATCCTGTCAACTCCCAGCCTGAGGCTATTGAATCTTGCTTACCTCTTCTCGAGCAAGCACCAACTTGGGATAATGCTGCTCTACACGAAAATCTGCGCTGCCCAATTCAGAACGTCACTTTAATAGTCATCAAGCTCTATTATGGAAGAAGTGTTTTATAAAATCGATCACGAAGAGATTTACAAATGCGGTCTCAAGGAATTGGAAGCGGAAAATGACAATTCTTTATAGGCCAGCCTGATAGAGTTTTATAGACCCAAATAAGGCAGGATTTCTTCAGATCGAATGGTTTCACGTGATTGCTATAACTCGTCACAGCTAATAAAAGATGCCACATGTACGGGTGCCAAAATGGCAGCAAATGAATGAATGCGCCAACATCATTGTCGTGGGCCTGGAAATGAACTCCCGGTTTACCGCCATACCTGTAACTGATTAGGCAGTTGGTATACTTGCTGATTAGCTCTTCGTATGGACATCCATAAAAAAAGTTTCGGCTTCTTTATTCTCTAAATACTTGAGTACAGTGCAGTGAGTATGTGTGCCAGGTCATCGAGGCATATTTATAGACGAAGTGGCTGAAGCCCTCGCAAGGAGGTATCTATATTGTCTTGATATATTCATGGTAACTAATACCGTCTTTTTTACGAAGGCCCTTCTGTAGATCGTCTTTGCATCCGGATTCCATGAAAATTACGTTATTAGTTCAAAAATATGGTCATCTTTCTTGTGCTTGAAGTAATAATTATTTGATGCCCCACCCGAAAATTTAAAATGTGCTTCACAAAGTTTTGTTTCTGGATTTCCTAATTGAATTCTTCTTAACACAGGTCTGTTCAAGTGCCATCTCTCCTTTGCTTTTACTGTCAGGAGCCTGAAAACATTGATAATTTTTTCTTTCTTGCCTACGTTTCACGAGCTTTTGGAAACAAAACAGCATTTAGAAATGTTATTCAGAACTCGAAGCATTATTCCTAATTCTCAAAGCATTCTTTTATTTGCAGCGTCTTCTCTCGGACACAGCAAGAGGAACGTCTGCATAGGGTTTTTTTCGAATTTCCCTAGAATTTTTCGAACAAGAAAGGTTTCTCCTGGGCTTATCCCTGAATGAAGTCTTAGTTCGTTGTGTTCAATTTATTCATCCATTTCCAAAAATTTTTTGTGCCCCTTTTATTAGTGCGTGTTGTTAAGCATGCCGTGCATGCCGTCTCTCCGAGCTTGTGTATATGAGAAGCCCGAGGGCTCTCTTGACGGCCTTTTTGAAGAACGTGTGGAGCTTGTCACGCTCCAACCTCTGCCAGTTGTGCAAGGCTAAAAGATAGGTGAAGTGACCCATCACAAAAACATGCACCACCCTTACGAAGTTGTCTTCTGAAAGATTCTGTTCCCTGTTGGCAACCCCTCGTATCAGTCTGATAGCATAGTCAGTTTTTGTGGTGAATTTTCAAACGTCAGGTTATCGGAGCCCTTCGATGGGATGTGAAATCCAGAACACGAAGGCAGTCTACCCTGGGGATCAAGCTACCCTCACCTATCCCAAGAGTCGTGTCGACGTCCTCTGATAGTTGGTACCCTTTCTGTTTGCAGCACTTGGACTTGGGTCTGTGCAGAAGCAGTTCCGGTTTTCATGGAGAGCACTAAAGTCTTGTTGGTTTTGAGTGACCTCCATGAATCCAATGGTTTCCTGTACCATGGCCTTTATTTGATTATTGCTGCCCCTAGTACACCATATTGCGATATCGTCGGCATAGATAGTATTACCACTGTCATCGACTTTGAAGAGTTTTCGAGGCAATCCAACCACAGCGAGACTAAACAGGGCCACTGATAACACTCAACCTTCTGGCGTCTATTTGAATAGAAGGTTTATGGCATCCAGAGCAAGATCACACATCTTGAAAAGGGCTATTCTATTAGTCAAGAATGATATCATTTAGTCGTGTTAGCGCTTGCCAAGCCCAGGGCTCGAGGTCTGATTAAGCACGAAGTGATAAAGAACGTTGTCGGATGCCCCCTTCAAGTCATCCCCGGTATGCCTCTTAAATTCTTTGTGTTGGTGTCTCTAAATTACCTTTGATCAGCTTCTTGGGCTTGCGTCGAAGACCCACCCTGAAGCCTCTAACGTTATGGAGATAAATGTCTCCTCGAGCTAGTCGGTAACCCTGATCAATATGGCATGTTCGGCCACCTTACGCATGCATTAGGTGAGAGAGATGGGCCAGAAATCACCAATGGCTGGGAGGTTTTCCCGGTTTGGGAACGAGAAAGGTGTTGGCCGACTTCCACGTCTCCACGACCCGACCACTCTGCCACGCCTGCTTCACGACATCCGTCAGGTACTCCACCGACCTGGTATCATTGTTTCACAAAGCCTTGTTCGTGATCTTATCTGCACCGGGCCTGTCCTGGTGTTTAAGTCATGCATTGCTGCTCAATGCTCTCCTCGCTTCCAAATTCTGCGTCCAATTCTGATTTGCACGCGATTCGTATACGGAGGCAGGAAATGGCGGGCCGGAGGCGAAATCTGGTCGTTCCCAATAAGTTCTGCCACTACATACTTGTCCGAAGATTTTTGAATAGTTGCATGAAATATGTGAGTCAGTCTACGCATTTTGGTTGATTTAGTGGTGTCAAGCAACATGGGCTTTAGGCGCTTCTAAGGACCTGCCCTCCACATCTGTTTGTCGGCCCAATTGCAAATCTTGTCCCATTGCTGCTTAGAGAAGAGCATGGAGCATTTCTCCGCACTTTTGTTGACATCGGTAAGACTTTTGCACAGCCTGAAATTGAGGCGCTGCCCTTTCCAATTGGCCAGGGCAGACTGCTTCGCCTCGAGAGAATGACACAGTTTGATGTTCATCTTTCCTACACAGGCATGTCTGTGGTGACGACCTTAGTCGTAGCTTGGATGGCCTCGCTCATGTGAAGGCCGTAGCGCTACATTTGTAGCTTATAGAAGCTGAATTACACCTTATAAAAGATCGTAGCACTAAAGTCTCTAAAGCCAGAAGAGATCCTCCATTGACTGCAGTTTAGCCAGCGTTGGTTCAGCATTATCACATAATTCATTAGCTCACGGAAAGGGGTCTCTTGCCTTGAGGGGCTATACCTTTCTTAGAAGACGAAAATATTATTTCCGCAATTCTGCCACCAGTGGCGACTATTGTTTGCAAGATGCGCTAATATGTGTATGTGGGGAATCCATCACTGATGTCACAGTGTCTCTGACCAGTAGAACATCTTTACTTAGATCGGAAATGTCTTGTTGCCCCCATGAAACAAATCAGCTAATTTCCGAAAAAAGCATTAACGATACCCGCGTATGGCGCTGCATTGTGGTATAGTCGATACATTGTAATATATTTAGCTAGTTATATATAAATACTTTTTGCAGTGTATTCTGATGTAGAAAAACAAATACTCAGAAGTACCTCTAACTCGGCGTCGTGATATTTTGTGTGTCTATACTGCCAACCCTTGTTGCTGGGCGTGGTGTTCTCAGTCAGCTGGAATTACCTGCTGCCACGTTCAACAAATAATTGATGGTGGTCATAAACCTCCGCGGATTAACAGAAGTACGAGCAGGTTCAACGTTGACGTAAGATTTTTGGGTTGCCAGTAGGGGAGCGACATAATGCGTTTGCAACCCAATGTATAGTACTTTGGAGTCGTTTGCAAATAATTGACTATAAATGGCGCAACTTTCCTCTCTCAAACTCGGCTTGAACGTGTGCAGCAGCTCAAGCGCAACTTCGTCGTCGTCGCTCTTGTGGTGACGGCTCGTCATACGCTCACTAGTTCACCTGCTCTCACGTTGAGGCTGTATTAACCACTCACTGTTTAAGCAGCCGTTCCTTGCTACATTCCAGAACGTTCACAAATCTATCAGCACCCTGCTGAGCATGATTGTTATCTGCTTACTTCTACGATGGCCTTTCAGTTTTCTGCACATGAATTCTAGTCGTCTCTTTTATCTGCGGAAGCCATCACAATGAATTTGCCGATCAACTCTGAGCAATCGTAGTTTTTTAATGAATAAACTTCTGTATGATTTTCTTATTTTCTTACTAAGAGGTTATTTTTTGGAAAATAATTCATAGCTAAGAATAAAGCAACCGCTTTATGAAGCGTGTCCTGTTTTATGCAATATTTATTAATAAATACTTGGTGGAAAAGACAAGCAGTTATTACTGGCATAGTAATATTGCCTGAACTTACCTCTGCATTTTAGATAAGCCTCACATCATGCTCACAGACTCCACTTATTTAGACAGCATTAACTGCTATATTACTTGTCTTTTCGGTATGGATTCCTTGGCATCTGCTGTGAAGGCACAGCAGATTGCTAAAAGGTAGCTGCAATTAAGCTAAAAATTTCTTTGCCTACAGACTGAAAAACCTAATGAAGTCTTTCAAATGATAAACAATCATACCAAGCCATCATTCATATAGCTTTTGGTAAATGACTGCTGTATGATTGCAAATCATATATTGATTTTGTAAGTGAATGAATTATCACATATTCCCAGGTTCAAGTCAGGTGCATAAATGACTGTAAATATTATTTTAAATTCAAAACTAAATAGCTTTCATTTGCACCATGTATTCAGCCACAGGGATACTGTGTGTCTCCGTAGCTGTAGTACTTATGCTTGCAGAAGTGAATTTTGTGTATATTGGAGAGCTCGGTTTCTAAAAACCTGTAAATCTAAGTTTTATTACCTGTAACTGTGAAGTAGTTGCTAAAATTATATTGCAATCAGTTCCTTCAATATGTTTATACCTGAGGATACTATTTTAAATAAGCAAATAAAGGCAATTCAATTAAATTCAGCTTCATTTCAAATAAATAAAATAAAAGGAACAAAGGTACACCCACTTACATGCTTCTCTCATGATTTCTTTGCATTACCTGAGATCACATACCAATATCAGTGGGAACTGGGCTTATGAGGATGCTTGCATTAGTGCATGTGGCAATAAAATTGTAAACTTGATCGTGGGCTCATATTTAATGGACTTACCTGTAGAGTTGTAGAGTTTACTTGTAACCACTACGCCATCGCAATCAGCGATGGCGTAGTGGTTAGAGCATTCGCCTCGCATGCAAAAGGTCCGCGGTTCAAGTCCCGGTGCCGCGCAGTTCCCAACCGATAAAAAAATAAAATCCGCGCGGTGATGAAACTGCAATAAGAGGCCTGGGGTGCGGCCTCACCGGTAACCACGGCCGGAAACGCACTCCTTCACCAGAGAAGGATTGGCCACCCTGGTGCAGTATCTGGCCACTACATCCCACATGCATACGTCAAATAACTCACGGCCCTCAGTCCCCAGCAGCTGCGAAGCAACTGACCACAGTGGCGGTCCGATCTGCGACGCAGCAGAGGGTGCTAAGAATCTCTGGATCCGGACAGGCCGCCATTGGAACCTGAACTTGGCAACGCGTAACGCTAGAACCTTATCTAGTGAGGGAAGTCTAGCTGGACTATTAGAGGAGCTAGAGGGTGTTAAATGGGATATAATAGGGCTCAGTGAAGTTAGGAGGACAGATGAGGCCTATACGGTGCTACAGAATGAGCATGTCCTTTGCTATCGGAGCTTGGCTGACAACAGAGAACTGGGAGTGGGGTTCCTAATTCACAGAAACATAGCTGGCAACATATAGGAATACTACAGCAATAATGAAAGGGTGGTAGGTATCGTAATTAAACTAAATACAGGATACAAGATGAAGGTGGTACACGCTTACGCGCCTACATCCAGCCATGATGACGCTGCACTCAAAAGCTTCTATGAAGACGTGGAATCAGCAATGAGTAAAGTAAAAACACAGTATACTATACTGATGGGTGACTTTAATGCAAAGATAGGGAAGACGCAGGCTGGTTACCAGGCAATAGGAGATCATAGCATCGGTACTAGAAACGCCAGAGGAGAGCTACCAGTAGAATTCGCTGAACGCCATAATTTACGGATTTTGAATACTTTCTACCGAAAACGCGGAAACCACAAGTGGAGGCGGAGGAGCCCAAATGGCAAAAATAAGGACGATACAGACTTTTTATAATGAGTGCACACCCAGGCATCGTGCAGGATGTGGAAGTGGTTGGCAAGGTACGATGCAGTGACCATAGAATGGTACGTCTCAAATTCACCTAGACTTGAGGAAGGAACGGCAGAAACTGATGCGCAAGAAGCCAATCAATCAGCTAGCACTGATTGGCAAAGTACAGGAATTCAGAGTCTCGCTTCAGAACAGGTACTCGGCTCTTAGTGAGGAAACCAACCTTACCGTAGATACAATGAATGATAATCTGACGAGTATCATTACGGAGTGTGCAGTGGAAGTTGAAGGCAGGATAGTTAGACATGACACTGGCAAGCTTTCCCAGGAAACAAAGAATCTCATTAAGAAGCGCAAATCATGAAAGTCTCAAGTACAACAGACAAAATAGAACTGACAGGGCTATCGAAGTTAATTAATAGGCGTAAGGTATCCGATGTAAGAAGGTATAACATGGAGAGAATTGAACACGATCTGAGAAACGAAGGAAGCGTCAAAGCAGTGAAGAGGAAACTTCGGATAGGCAAAAATCGGATATATGCTCTAATTGACATAGAAGGCAAAATAACTTCAATATGGGTAGGATAGTTAAAATAGCGGAGGAGTTTTACAGAGATCTGTACAGTAGCCGGGACAACCACGACTTTAATACTATAAGAACTAGCACTAACCCAGATGACACCCCACCAGTAATAATAGAAAAAGTCAGAAAAGCTTTGGAGAGCATGCAAAGAGGCAAAGCTGCTGTTGAGGATCAGGTAACATCAGATCTGCTGAAAGATGGAGGACAGATTGTGTTAGAAAAACTAGCCACCCTGTTTACGAGGTGTCTCCTGACGGGAAGAGTACCAGAGTCTTGGAAGAACGCTAACAAGAACGCTAACAGGAGATGACAAGGACTTGAAGAATTACAGGCCGATCAGCTTGCTCTCTGTAGTATAGAAGCTATTTACAAAGGTAATTGCTAACAGAGTAAAGAAAACATTAGAATTCAGTCAACCAAAGGAACAAGCAGGATTTCGAACACGCCACTCAACAATCGACCACATTCATACTATCACTCAGGTAATATAAAATTGCTCAGAATATAACCAACCACTATACATAGCCTTCATAGATTACGAGAAGGCGTTTGGTTCAGTAGAAATATCAGCCGTCGTGCAGACACTGCAAAATCAGGGCGTCGATGAAGTATATATAAACATCCTGGAAGAAATCTACAAGGGATCAACTGCTACCATAGTGCTTCATAAGGAAAGCAACAGAATACCAATCAAGAAGGCTGTAAGGCTGGGGGACACAATCTCCCCAATAATATTTACCGCGTGCTTACAGGAGGTTTTCAGAAGCCTAGAATGGGAACAGTTAGGGATAAGAGTGGAGAGTACCTTAGTAACCTGCGCTTCGCCGATGACATTGCATTGCTGAGTAACTCAGGGGACGAATTGCAACTCATGATTACGGAGTTAGACAAGGAAAGTAGAAAGGTGGGTCTTAATATTATTATGCAGAATACGAAAGTAATGTACAAAAACCTCGGAACAGAGCAGCGCTTCGAGATAGGTAATTGTGCACTTCAAGTTGTAAAAGTTCCACGCATGGGAGAAGCCTTTGTTTACTTAGGGCAGGTAATAACCGCGGAGCCCAACCACGAGGTTGAAGTAACTAGAAGAATAAGAATGGGCTGGAGCACAATTGGCAAGCACTCTCATATTATCACAGGTAGATTGCCACTATCCCTCAAGAGGAAGGTATATAACAGCTGTATCTTGCCGGTACTTAGCTAAGGAGCAGAAACCTGGAGACTTACAAAGAGGGTTCAGCTTAAATTGAGGACGACGCAACGAGTAATGGAAAGAAAAATGGTAGGTGTAACCTTAAGGGACAAGAAGAGAGCTGAGTGGATTAGGGAACAAACAGGGGTCAAGGATATCATGGCTGAAATCAAGAAGAAGAAATGGACATGGGCCGGACATGTAGCGCGTAGACAGGATAACCGCTGGACATTAATTCTCAGAGAAGGCAAGCGGGTTAGGGAGAGACAGAAGGTTAGGTGGGCAGATGAGATTAAGAAGTTTGCGGTTATAAATTGGCAGCAGCAAGCACAGGAGCGGGTTAACTGTCGGAACATGCGAGAGGCCTTTGTCCTGCAGCGGACGAAGTCACGCTAATGATGATGATGATGAAACTTCTGTAGACTGCTAATTACGGGCTGTGAATGCCCGTATTTCTCACTAGTGGTAATTGAAGCTCCTAGTGTACTAAACAGTCAGGCTTACCAAACTAACACGCGTCAGCTGTGTATAAAACAGACGCAAATAAATGTTATTACTAAGTTCGCATCGGAACTACTCTTGTATCCCACTCCACGTGGTATAGCGGTGCTGAGCTCCAAAGAATATATAAGTTGCCTTCGGCGATACAGTTTCCGTAAATTGTTTGGAAAGAAGTGAATTATCTGCCAAATTGGTTGCCTATGTGTAAGTAAAAAATCACAAAGCTTTATATTTCTGAACTCATATCAGCATACTTACTTTTCCATTTGGGCATGTAGACTTTTCCACTAACATTGTCAGCAATAAAGCGGTGGAGTAAAGAGCGAAAAATTGAAGTTGAGTGCTCATAACTTGGTACAAAGGGTCCGCTGAGCGCGGGCAATTAAAAAGCTGTTTGCGACACTCACTAAATTAAGTTAGCGAGCAGCAGCTAGGATGCGTCACTGAGGCAAATTTTGCTCTGTACAGTAGCTAGCTAGAGCGCACTAGATCAGGCCTAACTTTCTGCTTTCCAATAAGTTACCTCTCTGTCTCTAAGTGATGCGTAACCATTAGCATTCTTGTTACCGATGAGAATCGCTGATGACGTAAACGTTGACAGAGTGCGACCCCTAACTAGTGCTTTCAATGTTATTTGCCCTTTATTGAATAGTGCCTCAAAGCTGCACGTGTGTTCTGATTCTCGTGGGTTCTACGCATATGTTCTCATCAATCACATATTTGAAGAATATATTGTCTTGAAAATAGAAATGCTTTGACAGTTAGCTTATGCCCCGTTAAATACCACTGGAAAGGTTTTGGGATTGCTGTAAATTTTTATGCTGAGGCCATGTTAGCCCATGTATCTCTAAGCACGCTCATGAACTGAAGTGGTCAGAAGTTTTAAGTGTTATTGCATCGTGAATTGTCAGAAAAATTATTTAAAAATAAAACACAAAATTAACATATTCATTGTTCAGTTTGTCATTATTTGTAAGCAAACAGTCAGAGGCTTTTTGCATTACTATACGATGTTTTTTTAAAGAAAAGCAGCCATTGCATACAAAAAAAACAAAATGAACTAAATAAACTATATGAACATCCATAAATGTTTCAGACAGACTGGGCGTAGTATGATTCGTAAGACATACTTACTGAAGGCACTTCGTCATTCTTGGATGTGATATTTGTTCTTCATTGAATTACTGACGCGGCTGGCGTTCTTGAAAAATAGGACCTCGAAGGACGACGCAAAGGACAACGTGAGGATTGGAGAAGGGAAGTAAGGGGCGAAATGTTAGGATGAAAACAATTAACGTTGACTGCCACTGGGGAAATGAAAACCCCCACCTTCAAAAAAATTATTGAAAGCATGCTAGAAACGAGAAAAAATTCTATCATCGAAGCACTTGTGAAATTAAGATTTATTTTTTCAGTAGGTAGGCAGCCTTGGCGGGACGAAAACGTGGTTGCTGTCTGTCAATTGTGGATTCTTCTGATTTGTTCTGCGTCTCTAATCAGAAGGCTTGAAGCTCAAGCATACTTATAGGTTTTATACAAGAAATACCGTACGCTTAGGTGAGAATGCATTACACTGGTGCTCAATCAATGTTCAGACAACCAAACGTTTTCTGAAGTGTGCTTGACTGGCATAGAACACTCCACTCTTTCGGCCACGCATTAAGTACGTTTTGAACTTCTTATAATTAAGCTTAGTAGAGTGCGACCCAAATCACTCTTACAAAATTCTCACCTTTTCTTAGTCGATTCTGCGAGCTTAATGGTCCCATTGTTACCCGATAGCTAACTTCTGCACAACGAAGAGTGCAGCCTGCGAGAAGACAGATCCTCATAAAACTCACAGCTATTTAGAATTTGTTGCAAAATCACACATTTCTGAAACATGCGTGTTAAGTGCAGCATTTTTCAAAAACACTTCTTCAGCCTTGCTTAGTTGATTTTTCTGCGCTATTCTGTGCAAAACGTAATTGATTTTTACCAGAAGAAAATGCCATGTTCACCTTAGCAGGTGCTGCGAATGTGTGGTCACACCGGATAGGTGAATCAACCTATCAGCTGTACTACCGTGAAAAGGGTATTTCTAGACTAATTAAAAGCTTCATTTACGATCGAGAGTGCACGTATTATTCGTTGGGGTCACTTTAAATGAAAAAAAAGGCAAATGCAAGAGTTTACAGTGCGTGATGCTGCGAATCTATTATTATTTTATTATTATTATTATTATTATCGGCTATGCGTATTTTGTCACAATGTTATGCTAGCTGTGTAATACTCGTACCAGGACAAATTTTACTGTTACTGAAATGTTCGGTTTTTCAGAAATCTGTATGGATTTCATTGTGACTTCTTACTACAAATGGGTGGTTGTCTTCTTTTTTTTATTACCTTGCCGCCACTGTGCGGGTTGCGCAGAATTCATTTGTAATACAGCAGTATGGACTCTTCCATTTGAGGGCTAATAATACGCTCACTATGTCATTGAACAGTTATCGTCAAGCGACAAATAACCTATTGTTCTACAAAAACGAATTAATGAAGCCATGAGCTAACATATGTATCATGATATAAGGAACATTACGCAATAGCTAAGTATATTCGTCAAATATGTGGAAAATATCACATAACATGCACCATATTAAAAGTTACGCGTTGGTTTAGATATCCTCGTTGCAACAGCCTCAATTTCACTTTTTTAATGTGGTTCATTTGCGTATATGCACTTCTCTGAGCATTTAGGTGTCCCCATAATGCATTTTTAATATCATTTAATCGTTTTGGTCGTCTAAACTTTAGACCCTCCTCATGACAGCAGTTGGAAGAAGTTTAGTAATGAGTTTGAACAATTCAATTTTGTGTATATATAACAGCAGTAATATCTATATCACTTTGCCTGTGGCTTCTGCACGTTTTAGTCTCCTTAAGATTTTAGCTATCAATCTGGCAACTTCATCATTGCGTATTCCTAAAAAGAAAAGTGATTTCATAATCTTCTATTATTGCACGCAAGGTTGATGTAAGGCTATCATTTATCCTTCTGTCATGCAGAAGTGAACGTGGTAAGCCAACACTACAGAACTGTTATTCAACTGTGCATAATTATTCACTCTGACGCACACTGCTTACAACCAATAATTGGTTTGTGATTGAGGATCGAACATGGTTTATTATTGCAAATGCTCGAAATAGCCTTTTTAACACGAATAAATACCCAATGTGCAGTGAATGTTCGCCTGCAGCCACAAGAATAATAAATGATAGGCTGACGGTAGTCACGATACGCAGCTGCTTCTATGCTTGAGGGCCTAAGGAGTTCATCACATGCTCAGAGGCTTTGTTTGCAAAGATAGTCGCTCATTTATAAGCCACTTCGTGCACTTTTGCGATGTTCCTTGAACGACATCTGTGCTCTACAAGCGATATATGTTAAAGAGAGGGGCGAAGGAATAAATAAGATCAAACCATATTCACGGAGCAAATGATGATGACTGGGGTTAAGCCTTCATCAGTCCATACGTGCTTCCGTCTGTCTGTTAGATCTTGCTTCCGTCCGTCCGAGCATCCTTCCATTCGTGCTTCCGTCTTTTCGTGCGTCTGTCTCTCTGTCTCTCCATTCAATCCGTCCACACATCAGTCAGTCCGTCTGTCTGTCTGTCTGTCTGCCTGCCTGCCTGTCTGTCTGTCTGTCTGTCTGTCTGTTTGTCTGTCTGTCTGTCTGTCTGTGTGTCTTCCCGTCTGTCCCTCTGTCCGTCCGTCCGTCTGTTTTTCTCTCTGTCCGTCTGTATGTACGCTTGTTCGTCCATCCGTTCACCAATCTAGTGAAGACACCAAGTACCATTATCTCACACCTTTCACCATATTCGCAATGCCCACGGCCTATATGTGGCTCGCAGATCAATCCAAGATGACTACAGAAGGATGATCAATCCCTGAATTCGCATAAGAAATGATACGACGCACGGATGTATTCCCCGTGCCACTTTCACCGGATGAACTCTTGTTCGTCAAACTAATGCATGACGAACCATAGTGCTTTCCCAACCGACAGGAATTGCTGAATGTTCGCTACCTCCTTTCTTGCCGTAGTGCATAGAGTGGTGGTGTGAGGTGATCGACCTTGCATCAACCATTATTTGCGTAATACTGTGCGTGGTACAAAAAACTCTGCGAACTAGAATTCACGTATGAACTGCACGGCACTCCGATATTGACATGGAGCTAAAGAGCACTCATCAACGGGGTTCAGAACATTCATATCAAGGGGCTTGAGAGGATATTGGTACCTATGCGTAATACTCATCATAGGATCGCTTCCCGCCAGCAGAGAGCCTTCAGGCGCATTGCAAAGTATGTACTAACTCTAGTTTGGGGGCGGGGCTGAGGGCATAGCAAAACAGAGAACTCTCACTGAAGGACTGTGATGGTGTTGGCGCGAGATTCTCCGTCGTGGACGCTTGCGATTGTGGCCATGCTGTTGCAGATACAGAGCCAGTTGCACAATTTGTAGCTCTGCCGCACGTGTGGCTGAAAAAGTCGCACTTGAATTGTGCATCGGCACCGCCTACATCAGGTAGCGACTACTTCAGGCACTAGGCAGCGGCAACCTACGCCTTCCATTCTTCGGGGTTTTTTTGCCACAACTTTCGATATGCTTCTCCTTCGGGAACTCCGACCGCAGCGTCTGCTTTATGGCACACACCTCGCTTCTTTGCTGCTCCGCAGCTACGCGCTTTCTTGATGGCGAGCTTTCTTCGCTTCTGCCTCCCGAGCTCTAACCGCAGGCCGTGGGCACAGCGAGCCCGAGTTGATACTACCATGACGGCACCGAGTGGTAACGAAGATGTTTGACATGTGTGAGCTTCAGATGAAGAAAAACAAATTGCACGTACCGACAGAATTTTAGAAATCAACATAAAGTGTGCACGGCACCGCTGCTGCAGGACAAGGCGCGAGTATAAGAAGCTTGCCGAGCAAGTTCCTGAAACCGCCGTCCTTCGATTTCCAATCACTTTTAAAATTTATCATCCAACTGGCATATACTGGAAGCTTCTATACAGCAGCATATTGTGCTATTTTGGGTGTTAGTTCACTGAGTCTTAAGTGTGATAAACCGTGATATCAATTAAGAATCGATCTGTTCTTAGAATAGGCGGATTTATATAATGATTCAATCAAGGATAATGTATAAGCATGCTGAAATGCAGCGTTGGCAAGTGGTAACAGTGTACGCAGACTAGCACCGCGCTGTTTTAGATGCTAGGTCTATAGCAGATGCTAAATACCTCTGGGATAGTCAGACAGCCCAGACAGTGGTCTTGTTATGCAAGGACCATTTTGTTTAAGAGCTAACCGTCAGACACCTCTACTGCAGTGGCAAAGTGACGTATTTCCTGAGTCTCTAACTTGAACTTCTCGAGGGTTTCAGACATTTCGGCTGGCATGGGAGAATGGAAATCGTAGGTTGTATAACCATCAGAGATATACAGCTGAATAGAAGTCAAAGCAAATGGCCGCCTTACGTCTATACAAGTTACTTAACCGCCACTCTGACCAAGCACCATGCCTTCATGGTTGTTTATGTACAGCGCTATGGACATTGATATACCAAAGCTCCTTCTTAAACAAACATGTCAACTGTAGCTCTTCCGCCGTTGTTAAGACTTGGTTCAATTTATCGCATTTAAGCTCCATGGTCTCCTTCGCTCTCAATCTGGAAATGTGCTGGCGCCGCTTGCCATAGTCTATCGGAAAGCTGATCACACGGCTATGGAGTCTATGGATCAGATTAGCCAGTACAAAAACTGAAATCTTTCATGACTTGCACATTCATGGATTTCGTCTACAAGCAAGGCATATCAAGTGAAGCTTCACTCAAGCCCTAACCGTATAAACGCTCTTAGCTTTCAGCAGCGTCAATCGATTGATTTATATGTAGAGTTTAATGTCCCAAAACCACCATATAATTATGAGAGATGCCGTAGTGGAGCGCTTCGGAAATTACAACCACCTGGGGTTCTTCAACATGCAGCGAAATCTGAGCACATGAGCCTACAGCACTTTCGCCTCCATAGAAAATGCAGCCGCCGCAGCCGGGATTTGATCCCGCGACCTGCGGGTGAGAAACAAAGTACATTAGCCACTAAACCACCACGGCGGGGCCAGCAGCATCGATAACCCCGAAAATAAGAACTTGGCAACAACCGTTGGCGATGTTCCTTTCTGTCACAATTTTTTATTCTAATATGTTCTAGCCATCGTCATGCGCTTTTCGCCATCTTCATGAAATGCAGGATATACAAAGTAACAAGAAACGCTACAGAAAGCAGGTCGTATTTGAGAACTGTGTTTTAAGCTTTAACAATATGCCAGAACAGAAAACTGTCATCATAGGTTTCTCAAACAATTTGATGTTAACTGAATCAGTAATGCCTCAGTTGACTAACCTCTGGAAGAACTAGACATAAAGCGAGGAAAAAAAAGGCTGAAGATTGCGTCTTATTTCGGAAATTCGTCTCCTCGCTAGGTATATTGAATTTGACATGTCATAGTACGGACAGATTTCCAGCGTTTGTATGAAAACTAATTCTGATTCAGCATATGGCGACGTTTTGATGGCACAATTGAACTAATAGCTTTTGAAGTAAAATTTATTAAAACGCTCAACTTATGTCTCCTAAATACGCAACGTGCGTTATACGTGGAAGCAATGGATCACTTCATTAAACGCAGTTGTTAACCATTACGAAACAGTTCATCCTAGCAATAGATTTACCATGCACTATGCTTTCAGTAAAAACAACTGCAAAGTCACGATGCTATCAATCAAGTACAAAAGTAAAACAACGCGCTACAGAAAACACACAGAGAGCTAGCAATATCAATATAGTACAATAGTCATAACCCGCGGCTTCGTAAAGAATGAATGATACTTATACAGGAAAGGCGTAAGAGAGGCTCTATAGATGCAACATTGACTACATTCACCAGTTAGGTTACATAAAGAAAATACCTGTCTAGTGAAATCACTCACGCGATGTGCTAGACAAGGCTCATAACAAAGTACATATATTACAAATGAAATCAACACTACATAGAAGAGCACCAAGAACACCGCAGCCAACACAGCCGGTACCATTCCTAGCCAAATGCTACACTGCACTACCCTGCAAACATATAATGCTCCACGACCATTAGCCACTATGAACAAACAGTATATGCTTGATAAAACGTGTTAGTACAATTGGTCGTATAGGGTGGTCATCAACAGTTAAGGGCCATTCTATTCGCTCAAAATACTCAATATACCTCAATATACTGCCCTCATAAAGGCTTGCTCTTGTCTGAAGTGTAAAACATGCGAGTACCTTCAAAATGAAATGAGAATCAGAAGCGCCAGAAGTACATGGGTTACTCGTATAAAACCTTGTTTTATTTGCCTGAATAAAAAAATTTAGCCTGAAATGCCAGCCTATTTGGAGAAATCTCTTTGTATTGGAATAAACGGGAATCGAGCAGACACACTGAAGAAGTTACGAATCGCAGAAGCAAGGCGCCTAACTGTGACATGAAAGTTTCTACAATCACAAACAGGGAAGATATAAGCAGACATGCCTGTTTCATCTCTTTACTATTCAGTGAAAGTCTTTAACCATTTGAACTGCTGGAGCCAGTCCATATTCCACGACTCAAAACTGCATGAGTAAAAATGTTTGAACCTGATAATTTATATATATATATATATATATATATATATATATATATATATATATATATATATATATATATATATATATATATATATATATGAGATCTAACAGACAATACTGCCAAGGAATGTATAGGGGAAGTAAATAGGAAGAAAGAAAAGTGAGTGAAAAAATAACCAGCCGTGAGCAGGAATCGAACCTACGACCTTTGAATAACGCGTTCAATGCTCGAGCGTTAGAGCATCGAATGCGTTTTTCGAAGGTCGTAGGTGCGATTCCTGCTCACGGCTGGTTATTTTTTCACCCACTTTTCTTTCTTCCTATTTACATTTCATTTGTTCTAATAACTTCCCCTATACATTTCTTGGCCTTGTTGTCTGTTAGATCTTATTAGTATTGTGTCAAAACACGGAAAAACTAGCCCTTAGGTATACACTTCTTTCCCATATATATATATATATATATATATATATATATATATATATATATATATATATATATACGGAAAAGTCAAAACAGACGCGCGTGCGAAGTGGTTTTACTGACGTTTCACTCGAGGTCCCGGCTTCATCACAATAAAGTGTGTAGCAACAGTGCCGTTAATATATACATGTTCATAGCAATCACAGTGAAGAAACGCTGACTACAACTGATATAAGAACGTCCTCGATGAAAAGACGTGTGAACAGCTCAAGAGAATGACTGATGCAAATAATACCGTGATGATACTAAAAGTATAAACGCGTAAAAAAAGTTCAATCGGAAAACTAAAAGCCCAAAATACAAAGACAAAAACCTCACAGTTCAACGAACAATCTGTGTACACTTATTATCACTAAGTATTTTACAGAGACAAACAACCCAATTTTCCAGCGCATTCTTTTAAACCAGACGTGATGGTATCAAATTTGTGAATTAGAAAGGACTTCCGGGCTTCTCTGTCAAAATTAGAGCGAAAGCCAGATTCAAGTAACCTAACCTTGAGGTTATTAAAAAGGTGACCGGGGAGATGCACATAATTTGATATGCGCAGGTGCGGCAACGTGTTAGCGTGAGATATATGATTGCTAAATCGTATTCGGAAAGGGCCATCTGTTTGTCCGATATACTGTTTGCCGCATATTGTACATTCAAGCACATAAATTACTTTTTTGTTGTCACAGTCACCTTAATTTTTAAACGAAATGTGCTAGACAAACTGGCGACCTGTTGGGAAGTGCACATATGGAGACATACCTTACTACGCGGTTTGTGGCATGGATGGCATCCAATAGCACTTAGGCGGGCAATTTTAGGTAATGATGAAAATGATAGCATGTCGCGAAGGCTTCTAGCTTGGCGGTACACAGCTCGAGGTGGTTCAATAAAGATGTGTTTCAGGCACTCACATTGCATGAGAATGTTAAGGTGCTTGTTAAGTACAGCCTATACACAAGGGACTGATGAACAGTGGAATAGCACTAGGTTTGTCTGAGATGGCTGAGTAGGTGGCTTCGCCGCATAGAGAATGTTCTTCGGTCACTTGTATCTGCGCGCTGGATCGTGTCGTCAACCAATTGCGGTGGATACTCTTGCTTCAACAAGGCGTTTCCAAGTGTTGCACAATGTTTTTGAAAGTCGTATGGGTTAGAGCAGATTCGTTTGAAGCGTAACGATTGGCTATAAGGAATGCTGGTATTGCAGTATTTAACCTGGCTTCTGTCGAAACAGAAATATTGTTGTCGTTGTGTCGGCTTTTTATTCGGAGGATCTAGACCAGACTCACACTGCCAAGAACCACGAACCGCCGAAAGCGATATTCCAATGCGACAATCCTTCGTTGCTTCAACGAATAAGCATACTATTTCAACGAATTGGTGAAAAAAAAATTGCGCACATTCTCGACTAGTATAATTTCTTGATCACTGCTTGGAATGGCTGCCCTTGCACGGGGTGCTAGCCGCAGATGGTGTGCACTCAATTTTTGAAGGCGTTTATTCTATGGCTTCCCACATACGCTGCCTCTCTTATAAGAAGTTCAACGTTACGTCTCGCATCTGCTCGGACTGCACTCTAAGCAGTTGTTTTCAGCGACGTAAAAGGAAACGGCCGGAATGAACAAACCTTCCAATTCGACGCCTCCATTAGGCCAGACAGTCAATTGAAGCCCTTCTGAAAATGCATCACCGCCCATCCACCACAAGACGCAACGGTCGTATACAAACAATGCTTCGAAGTATCGTCCGGAAGGCTCCGCAACACTCGCTGCCCCGCTTGAACGTTCAACTTCAGCTCTGTGCCCAACGGGGGCCTCCATTAAATTTCGGCGCTAGGAGCTTCGCAGTACCTACGCCCAAGCCGTCCAGGCAACGCCAGCCAAATGACAAACCTTCACTGCCGGTAATGCTACGTTTCTCAGTTCTAAAGGGTTCTTAAAGCTAAATGAAGATAGTTAAAAAAAAGGTCCACTGTTATCTACACACTGACACATTGAATAGCTACCTAGCTGCATCGGTCGCTTCAAAAGGTCTCCACATTTGTGTAAAACCTGCTTTGTCTGACGTGTCAAAACTGCTTTCATCCAGATGGAATGCCATTCTAAAGATGTTCCTTTAGAGCTTACTCGTGTGTGTTAGATCATTGTACACATTCCAGTGAGCGTCTTATAAAATAAGAAAACGCGCTTCTTGCTAATTCAGACTTGTCATCAGATGAGTCGGCTGAACTTGATTCATTAGCATCTAAAATGCGTCATGACATTACCACGAAAAAAAAGAAGAAATTATCCCGCCACGGCATATTTTGTCCTCCTTGCAGTAAAAGAAGGGCAAGCAAATCCGCAGCTGCAGTCGCTTTAGTTAACCATCCCGCAGTAGTGTGCCCCGATTCTCCGAAGTTTCGATCTCGTGGGGATCCCATAAACCAACCGCAAAGCAACATTGTTAACATTTTAGACACAACGCTGCCGACTGATGAACGTAGCTTTCTTAGTCGTGGCCTTAATTTTTGTCCAACTACAGGTGAACGCAGTGAATTTCAACTGCTAAATTTTTAGACAATTTTGCCTGTGATTTGCGTTTACGTGATTATTATCATGACAAGCCAAACAAAAGTAATATAAAACAAGCTGCCTTCACGCAAACACTGGTTGGCACCTTCCAAACGCGATAGATGCCTAGATACGTATATTAAAGCTGATCAGCGTGGCATTATGGAAGTATATAAATAAGGCTTACATTTTCACCACAATCTTTCCTTTAGCGAACCTAGAGCCCTAAATTTGTTGTCATCTCGCCCTGACATTATCATAAAGCAAGCAGATAATAGTGGTGATGTTGTAGTCCTACATAGGTCCGGTTATACTGCAGAGGCCCACAAGCGGCTATCAGATACCTGGTTTTATAAACGACTTGATCATGACCCCACAGAAGAGCATAAGTCATTGCTCAAATGCACTATTCTAGACCTAATTACACAAAGAAAAACTGGCTGACAACACAATTCATTCACTTCTTCCACTTCAAGCGGAAGCGGGATGCTTTTACCTGCTACCAAAAATACAAAAGGAAGGCAATCCTAGCCGTCCTATATTTTCCGGTATAGTTACTGTTACGGAAAACTTGTTCAGTTTTGTAGATTCTCTCATCAGCAATATCCCGGCTACACTCCCGTCTTTCGTGAAAAACACTATTCATTTCCTGTCTGATATGCTTGACATCACTATGTCACAGCATCCTATTGATGACACTTGGTGTAGCATCTGTTTACACTAATATTCCGCATGTTGACGGCGTCAGGGCTGTCGTCGAATCCTACGAAGAAATGATTGACAGTAGCACGTTAGCAACTCTGCTTATACCTAATTTAGGCCCTAATAACTTTCAATTTGATGATACACACATCCAAATCAGTGGAGCGTCGATGGGCACACGTATAGGTCTAAATTACGCAAAGATAATATTGGGTCACCTGGAAAATAGGTTTTAGATGAAGCAGACGTTTAAATCATTTTATTACAAATGCTTCGTCAGTGACGTCTTCCTTGTTAGGCCACTAGGTGAACAGAAGCTTCTTTCATTCATAAATGATTTTAACAATGACAAGCCACCACTATCATTTTTACATGTGTATTTTGCGTCCACCATTAACTTTCTTGATGTGGCCGTTTCCGTTATAGACAAGAAACAACACTCTATAAAAAGCCGACAGGTCGACAACAGTATATGTATTTCGACAGAAGCCAGGTTAAATACTGCAAGACCAGCATTCCGTATAGGCAATCGTTATGCTTTGAAAAAATCTGCTCTAGCCCATCTAATTTTAAAAAAAATGTGCAACACTTAAAAACGCCTTGTTGAAGCAAGAGTATTCACCGCAATTAGTTGACAATACAATCCAGCGTGCAGATACATGTGACCGAAGAACGCTTCTCTACACCGCGAAGCCCCCTACTCAGCCATCCCAGACAAACCTAGTGCTAACCCGCTGTTCAATAGTCCCACGCGTATCGGTTGTACTTAACAAGCACCATAACATATTCATCTAAAGTGAGCACCTGAAACACATCTTTCCTGAACCACCCCGAGCAGTGTACCGCCAAGCTAGAAGCCTTCGCGACATACTATCATCATCATCATCATTATCTAAGATTGCCCGCCTTAGCGCTATCGGATGCCACCCATGCCACAAACCGCACTGTAAGGTATGTGCCCATATGTGTACTTCCCAATAGGACACTAGTAAGTCTTGAACATTTCGTTTAAAAATAAAGGTGACTTTGACGTTGACAGAAAACCTAATTTATATGCTTGAATGTACAATATGCGGCAAACAGTATATTAGACAAACAGAAGGCCCTTTCTGAATATGATTTAACAATAATAAATCACACACTAACACGTTGTCGGACCTGCGCATATCAAATTATGTGCATCTCCCCGGTCACTCTTATAATAATCTCAAGGTTACGTTACTTAAACCTGACTTTCCTCTAATTATAACTGGCAAGCCTGGAAATCCTTCCTAATTCACAAGTTTGATACCATCGCGTTTGGTTTAAATGAATGCGCTGGCAAATTAGGTTGCTTGTCTCTGTAATCGACTTAGTGATAGTAAGTGTACTTGCATTATTCATTGAACTGTGAAGTTTTTGTGCCTTTGTATTTTAGTGCTTTCAGCTTTCCGGTTTTACTTTTTTTACACGTGTATACTGTTAGCATCATCAGTGTATCATTTGCATCAGCAATTCTCTCGAGCTGTTCACACGTTTTCATCGATGACGTTTATATATCAGTTGTGGTCAGCGTTCGTTCACTGTGCTTGATATGGACATGTATATATTAACGGTAACGTTGCTATACACTTTATTTTGAGGAGCTTGGACCCCGAGCGAAACGCCAATTAAACTGCTTTGCACGCGTTTATGTTTTGACTTTTTCGCATATATTTGTGCATATGATGCCGGATTATTGCTAAGAATGCCCACACGATAGATAATGGTGTACTCACCGAGAAGCATTCAGTGTTTGCGAGCGCATTGATTTGAACAAAGAAGCGTGGTGTCCATCACCTTATCTCGTATGTGTAACTTCCAGATTTGCACCATTCACCGTCATGCACTGTCTACATCTTTCGGGAAGTGACGGAACAATACCTTGCCAATTTTACATCGCCATGCATGGCATCGCGATACACCGTAAATGTATTTGGACATCGCTTTCTTCTTTTTTGGGCTCGCGAGTGCGACATGGTAAAATATGAAGGATATATTGTCACGTAATACAAGAGGGAAAACACACACAATGATTTATTGAGGGCGAACTTGTGCCCAGAATTGTAGCTATGTCACAAAGAAGAGTCTGCTAAAAGCGTTCCACCTACGTGTCCCTTTCTGAACAACTCCTCCGTCAGTCTTCCCAGCTCGTGCTCCTCCACCCGAGGCATGAGCTGCTCTGCCCAAGATGCATGAGCAGGCGCGAGACACAGTAGACGCCCACATAGCGTCTCGTTGGTTGCGAGGCACTGCAGACGCCCACATAGCGTCTCGTTGGTTACGAGGCACTGTAGATGCGCACATAGCGTCTTGTTAGTTGCGAGGCACTGTAGACGCTCACATAGCGTCCCGTTGGTCCTCTTTGTATAATAATTAGTAGCAGCACTCTCTGTGGCATTACTCCCCCTCCGAAATGCGCATCGTCTCGATGCGTGAACTCGGAAGGTTAATAGTCGAGGGGGTAGATGTTTCATTCTCTTTCGTGGTATGGCTTCATGCGGACAACATGGATGACCTCCGCGTGGTTTTGCCGCTTCGAGTGCTCTTGTTCGTCAGGGATTATTTCATAAGTAAGGTCACTTAGCTGGCGAAGGACCTTGTATGGACCAAAGTACCGTCGAAGGAGCTTTTCTGACGGGCCGTGGTGTCGTATTGGTGTCCAGATCCATACTTTATTACCTGGCTGGTACTTGACTTTCCTGCGGGGCAGGTTGTAGTAGTCCGCATCCTTGAACTGTTGTTGACCTATTCGGTGCCTTGCCAACTGGCGTGCTTCTGCAGCTTTCTGCAGAAATTCGTCAATGTCAGGTGGCTCGTAGTGGTCATTGTCGACTTGGAGCATGGCGTCGAGAGTTGAATTGACTATGCGACCTTAGACAAGCTGAAATGGGGTGACGCGGGTGATCTCTTGGAGGGCCGTATTATAGGCGAACGTTGCGTAAGGCAGGATTTCATCCCACGTTTTATGCTCCAAGTACACGTACATCGACAGCATGTCAGCGATCGTGCGATTTAGGCGTTTCGTTAACCCATTCGTTTGGGGATGGTACGCAGTGCTTTTTCTATGGCTGGTGTTCGTCATTATCATCAAACATTGCATCAACTCTGACATGAAGGCTGCTCCTTGGTCGGTGATTACTACCTTTGGGGCGCCATGTCGAAGAACTATGCTGTGCACAAAAAACTTGGCTACTTCAGCTGCCGTTCCTCGCTAAAGGCAGCCGGTTTCAGCATACCACGTTAAGTAGTCGGCGACAACTGCGATCCACCTCTTGCCAGATGATGGAATTGGGAAGGGTCCAAGAAGATCCATTCTAACTTGTTCAAATGGTGTAGCAAGCGGTTCTATGGGCTGGAGCAGGCCGGCCGTCTTCAGCGGTGGTCTTTTGCGCCTTTGACATTCGCGACATGTCTTCACATATTGTTTCACGGACGCCAGCAGCTTGGGCCAGTAATACTTCTGATGAATTCTGCAAATGTCCGGCTGACGCCCAAGTGACCAGACGATGGTTCATCATGACAAGCTTCTAGGATTTCGGGTCTCTTTGCTAACGGAACGACGAGTAAGAACTTCTCTTTGCTATGCCCGAAATTCGTTTTGTATAGTACACTTTCACAGAGCCAGAATGAAGATAATGTTCTCTTAAATACACGTGGGACCTGGCAGGCACGCCCTTCGAGGTGTTCGATCAATGGGAGCAGTTCTGCGTCAGCTCGTTGATGCTCCGCAACATCTGAGTCTTCCATCACACAAAGAAGTGTCGAGTTGTCTGTTTCTGAAGGAGTAGAGCCAAGTGGCGAGCGTGATAAGGAATCGGCATCATTGTATTTTCGCCCAGATCGGTATACTACAGTATTGTCGTATTCTTGCAGTCGGAGGCTTCATCTGGCAAGACGTCCCGATGGGTCTTTTAAGTTCGCCAGCTAGCAAAGTGAGTGGTGGTCGCTAACTGCACAGAGCGGCCTTCTGTAGAGGTATGGTCTGAACTTGCTGATAGCCATTACCACTGCCAAACACTCTTTTTCTGTCGTGGAATAGTTTTTTTCGGCTTTTGAGAGGGTTCGGCTGGCGTAAGCTATCACTTTTTTTCTCCATGTTGCCATTGTACGAGTACTGCGCCGAGACCAATGTTGCTTGCGTCGGTATGGAGTTCTGTGTCAGCGGTCTCGTGGAAGTGGGCAAGGATCGGCGGGCTTTGCAAACGTTGCTTTAATTCGTTGAAAGCTGATTCTTGTTCTGCACCCCAAGCGAACGATTCTTCGTTTTTTGTGAGCTTGTTTAGAGGTTCGGCAATTTTCGAGAAATTTTTTACAAATCGTTTGTAGTAAGCGCATAAGCCCAAAAATCGACGCACCTCTTTCTTGTCTCTGGGCTTTCGGAATTCTGCGACCACCGCAGTCTTGTCAGGATCAGGGCCAACACCTTCCACGCTGATTACGTGTCCCAGAAAACGAAGCTTGTCGGAGCCGAACTGGCACTTTTCTGGTTGGATTGTCAAGCTGGCCGACTGAGTAGCTGAAGCACTGACCGCAGTCTCTCTACTTGTTGGTCAAACGTCGCAGAAAATACCACAACATCGTCCAAGTAGACTAGGCATGACTGCCACTTCAGCCCCGTGAGGACACTGTCCATCATGCGCTGGAATGTTGCTGGCGCACAACAGATGCCGAAAGGTAGTGCTTTAAACTCGTACAAGCCATCCGGGGTTACGAAAGCGGTCTTTTCACGGTCTCTTTCATCTAATTTGACTTGCCAATATCCGCTTTTTAGTCGAGCGAAGAGAAATATCTGGCGTGCCGTAGCCGATCCAATGTGTCATCAATACGCGGTAAGGGGTATACATCCCGCTTGGTTATGTTGTTTAGTTTCCGGTAGTCTACACAGAATCTCAACGTGTTGTCTTTTTTTTCTCACGAGAACTACCGGCGATGCCCACGAATTGCAAGATGGCTGAATAACATCATCCTGCAATTTCTCCTGCACCTGGCTCTTTATAACCTCTCGTTCTTTCGGCGAAATTTTGTAAGGGTGTTGATACACTGTCCTGGTTGTTTCCTCTGTTATAATCCTGTGCTTCACGATCTGCGTGCGACGTACTTTTGATGAGGTGGAAAAACATTCTGCGAATTCATCTATCAGGTCTTCCAAGATTTTCCTCTCGGTTGGCGATAGACTTCGGCTGATTGAAACTGATGTTCCAAGGTCATGCGTAGTTTCCGAAGAAGGCGGCTCTGATGCAATGGCACATAAATCGGTAGCTTCAGTAAATCTGTGTAGAAAAGCGATGGCAGTGTGTTTCGTGACATGCTGAACTTCATTTCCGAAATTAGTGAGCAGTACGTTAGCAAGCCCACCACGTAAGCGAATATTGCCTCGAGCTATGCAAATACCTTTCTTTAGCAGAAGCTCGACATTGCTGTCCGCTATTCCTTCAGAGTCGACGAATGCATCACTCCTTACGCGAACCAGGACGCTGCATCGTGGTGGCACGGTTACGTCGCCGTCGATAACACGCAACGCAGAACTTCCCGTCTCCTCGTCTATGGCCAGCTTTGTCGAAAAAGAAATACTAGAATTCTGCAGGTTTATTATGGCGCCGTTATCTAGCAGGCAATTCATTCCGATTATTACGTCTCTCGAGCATTCTGGCAGAACTAGGAAATCAGCGACATAAGTGGCACCCTGAATGCCGGTCCTGGCGGTGCATCTTCCCCGAGGTGTTATCAGATGGCCCCCAGCCGTGCGTATTTTTGGTCCACTCCAAGGCGTCAAAACTTTCTTCAAATCTTTTGCGATTGCATAGCTTACGACTGAATAATCGGCACCAGTATCAACCAATACGTTAAATTCCCGCCCATTCATAGTAACACGCAAGTCTGAAAAAATTTTTTCTTTACTTATATTTGTCCTCATTTTCTGCTCGTCGCTGCTTCGCTGGGGCCTTGACGGAGGATTTTTGCTCTGTCGGACATCAGCGGCCTTGCCTCCCCAGCTCGCTGGCTTCAGTTTTCCTGACGCGGGCTTGTTGACCGATGATTTCGTGAATCGGGTGGTGAACTTGAACGTCGCGGACTTGGCGATCGATAACGATTCGGTACTGGTGACCTTCGCTGGTGCTGGAAGCTAGCGGCTGGAGATCCGTGCCTTGAAAGGTACTCCTCTATTTCTATAGGCCTTTAACCATTACGCGGGCATGGAGCATACACAGAAAACCCACGCAGACCGACCCTTCGGTATGGACAGTGTCGGTAAAGATGTCCAGCTTCTCCGCAGTGAAAACAGAGCGGTGTCCTGTCAGGTGTGCGCCACACATCGCTTTTCCGTGGACTCTGCTCTCCAAGAAAAGGTGGGCTGGTCGAAGCTGACTGGCGGGCACCGGGAGTCGCGAACGAGGCATTGTGGACGGCAGGTTGGCGTAAAGCGCCTGCGTACGTTGATAGATGGCGTTCCTGCAGGGGTTGTTGAAGTCGAAGAGGTTGCACTTCTGGTTCCGGCTGAAGAATGGCTTGCCAAACTTCATCACGGATGACGGATGTGAGAGATGAAACTGTCGGCATTACCTGCGGTTGAAGAATGTTACGAAGCTCCTCTTTGACAAAGGAACGCACCAGCTCCCTCAGCGTCTCGTTGCTGCTGTCTCGCTTCGCCAAAAGGACGCCCGCGGGCTCACTACCAGCATCACGATTGTAGTGACGGGCACGCTGCTGCAGTGCTCTTTCTATGTTCTTCTATGCGGAATTCAGCAACGGTACGAGGAGGATTGCAAACCAGACCTGCAAAATGAGTCCTGTGTGACTCCACGCATCAAATGGTGCACTTTGTTTTTCTTCGGTCATTTTCGGATCGGCTCGTTTGAAGAGGCGGGACATGTTCTCAATATACATGCTGACACTCTCGTTCGTGCGTTGGTTTCTTAATTGAAGGGTAATTTCTGCCCTTTCCCGGCGATACGGGCTGGCATACGCAGCAAGCAACTGCTGCCGAAAGTTTTCCTACGTCGCCATTGCCCCTTCGTGGTTCTCAAACCATATTTGCGCTCCATCCTCCAACGCAAAGTACACGCGGCCCAATTTCCTGGCCTCATCCCAGGCATTAGTCCTTGCGATCCGCTCAAAATACTCCAGCCAGTCTTTCACATCTTCGTGCGCGTCACCGTGGAAGGGTTCAGGTAAGCACGGGGGCGACACGATGAGCTCAGATTCTGAAGCTTGATTGGCCAATTCTCTGAAATTGGTGGTTACCGCTGCCCGTGTTGCTGCAGTAGTGAGGAGTGGTCCGAATTCAGGTGACTCACCTGGGAGGCGGCGACTTGAACGCTGGTGTACTGGAGTAAGTTCGCCAGGCTCCAATCGCTGGGGGTCAGGGCTTCTTTATCTTGCGCCAAGGGGACTTCAAATCAAACCCCGCACCACCACCAGGATGTCACGTAATACAAGAGGGGGAACACACACAATGATTTATTGAGGGCGAACTTGTGCCCAGAAAAGTAGCTATGTCACAAAGAAGAGTCTGCTACAAGCGTTCCACCTACATGTCCCTTTCTGAACAACTCCTCCCTCAGTCTTCCCAGCTCGTGCTCCTCCATCCGAGGCATGAGCTGCTCTGCCCAAAGATGCGTGAGCAGGCGCGAGACTCAGTAGACGCCCACATAGCGCCTCGTTGGTTGCGAGGCACTGCAGACGTCCACATAGCGTCTCGTTGGATACGAGGCACCGTAGACGCTCACATAGCGTCTGGTTAGTTGCGAGGCACTGTAGACGCTCACATAGCATCCCGTTGGTCCTCTTTGTAAAATAATTAGTAGGAGCAATCTCTGTGGCAATACGAGCACAGCGGAGTAACATATACGAGCTCAACGTGGTAACATCTTTGCTTTCAAGGTTGACCCTGTTATCACCGGTTTCAAACGTGACTGCTAGGTGGTGAGCGCTTAGTTGAAGTCGCGAATACGTTGGTGTGTTTGGAGACCATGCCGGTATGCATAGTTGACA
This sequence comes from Rhipicephalus microplus, assembly GCF_043290135.1. Lineage (NCBI taxonomy): Eukaryota > Metazoa > Arthropoda > Arachnida > Ixodida > Ixodidae > Rhipicephalus > Rhipicephalus microplus. The sequence continues at coordinate 107,477,316 of NC_134705.1, read as the reverse complement.
TTGCGCCTACAGAGCCCAACGCTACGCTACTCTGGCGTCAATCACGTTGCTTCAGGACACACTGTTGATTATTGGCAATAAGAATGCTGACGAGTGTAGCTGTACCATCTACATTCTTACATTCATGTGTTTTCTTTGCGCGGAGATCATAAGCTCATGTGAGGGTATTCCTGAGTAGCATTTATTATTTTAGAGCACCCACTCACAAACTTTGAATTGGACAATGAAAATGCGTTCAAGTTTACTACGCAAGTGAGCTCTGCACATATCTGCCTATAACTTTAGCAATTTTGGTTCTAGGAGAGTAAGAGTGGTGTCTATTTGTTTGTGAAGATCCAAGGAGTTCAACCGCTACAAATACCGCTATTGCAAATGAAAATTTCAAATTTTAGGAGCGAAAAACAGTGTGAATCTGTGAAAAGGACAACAGTCAGACCACGTGTTTTTTGCGATCGCTTGTAGCTTCGGTAATATTCTACCGGGAAACTTCTTACTTATAAAGTTGAAAGGCCTTGGGGTAGACCTGACGCTACGGAAGTTTGATTAGGCTAGGTTTATTCGTTTCAGAGTTATTCTGCAGTCAAAATTAAGCCTAATTACTAAAAAGAATAAATTTGTAATATCACCTCGCAAACGAAGTTAAATTTTGTCCGCTTAATATAATAATAAACTGCACCCCCCAGGCTACCAGGAGGCCCAATTTCGTACACTCTAGGCCCTTAATTAAGGTGGTAATCAGCAAAAAGCTCATTTCATTAAAACAAGCTTTCAAAAGGAGCAACAAACGCCACCGAAAAATAGCTTATATCTTCTTTTAGAACACAACAGTCTGGTTTTTTCCGTGTAAAGATAATTTTGATAGCTTAAGGGAACCGGAAGATACAGAGTTAGAAAGATTATAACGGAAACCGCTAATAAACGTGTGGCGCCCGCGTCTTCCCTCGCTCAGAGGAGGAGGATGGCTCACTGCTCGGGAGAAAGGTACGCCCGTCAGATCGAGGTCATGAACAAGGTGTTTGTTTTTTTTTCTCTTACGATCGCCTTTAACTTTGCTAATAACCTACCGGGAAACTTCTAACTCATACAGTGGAAAACCCTAATTGTAGACCTGTCGCCGCTCAGGATTCATCGGGACAGGAGTAATAGTACCGGAAATATTTCGTGACCAAAATTAATCCTAATCACTAAAAAAATTTATTTGGTAACATCACCTCACAAAGGAATTGAAATTTTGTCCGCTTAATATATCAATAAACAGCACCCCATAGGCTAATCGGAGGACCAACTCTGTACTCTCTAGACCCTTAATTAAGGGGGTAATCAGCAGAAATATCATTTCAATAAAACATTTTTATAAAAACAACCACAAACTTGACTGATACACCGCTGAAACCAACATTAAGAAAATAAATATCTGGGTGCGGCGATGGCATAGTGGTTAGAGCATCTGCCTCGCATGCAAGAGGTCCGTGGTTCACATCCCGGTGCCGCGCAGTTCCAACCGAAAAAAAATCCGCGTGTTGATGGAACTGCATTAAGAGGCCTGAGGTGCGGCCTCACCGGTTTCCACCGCCGGGAACACACTCCCTCACAAGAGAAGGAATGGCCACCCTGGTGCAGTGTCTGGCCACTACCTCCCACATGCATACGCCAAATAACTCACGGCCCTCAGTTCCCAGCAGCTGCGAAGCAACTGACCACGGCGGCTGTAAGATGTGCAACGCAGCAGAGGGTGCTAAGAATCTCTGGACTACAGGCCACCTTTGGAACCTGAACTTGGCAACGTTTAACGCTAGAACCTTATCTAGTGAGGGAAGTCTAGCTGTACTATTCGAGGAGCTACAGGGTGTTAAATGGGATATAATAGAACTCAGTGAGGTTAGGAGGACAGATGACGCCTATACGGTGCTACATAATGGGCACGTCTTTTGCTATCGGGGCTTGGCTGACAGCAGAGAACTGGGAGTGGGGTTCCTAATTCACAGGAACATAGCTGGCAACATAGAGGAATACCATAGCATTAATGAACGAGTGGTAGGTATTGTAATTAAACTGAATAAAAGATACAAGATGAAGGTAGTACAGGCTTACGCGCCTACATCCAGCCATGATGACGCATCAGTTGAAAGCTTCTATGAAGACATGAAATCGGCAATGAGTAAGGTAAAAACACAGTATACTACAGTGTTGGGCAACTTTAATGCAAAGGTAGGGAAGACGCAGGCTGGAGACCAGGCAGTAGGAGATTATGGCATCGGCACTAGAAACGCCAGAAGAGAGCTACTAGTAGAATTCGCAGAACACAATAATTTGCAGATTTTGAATACTTTCTACCGAAAACGAGAAAACCGCAAGTGGACATGGAGGAGCCCTAATGGCGAAAATAAGAACTAAATAGACTTTCTAATGACTGCACACCCAGGAATCGTGCAGGATGTGGAAGTGGTTGGCAAGGTACGATGCAGTGACCATAGAATGGTACGGTCTCGAATTCGCCTAGACTTGAAGAAGGAACGACAGAAACTGCTACGCAAGAAGCCAATCAATGAGCTATCTTTGAGAAGGAAAGTACAGGAATTCAGAGTGTCGCTGCAGAGCAGGTACTCGGCTCTTAGTGCGGAAACCAACCTTAGCGTAGATACAATGAATGATAATCTAACGAGTATCATTACGGAGTGTGCAGTGGAAGTTGGAGGCAGGGTAGTTAGACAGGACACTGTCAAGCTTTCCCGGGAAAGAAAAAAATCTCATTAAGAAGCGTCAAATCATGAATATCTCAAGTACAACAGACAAAATAGAACTGGCAGAGCTATCGAAGTTAAGTCATAGGCGTAAGGTATCCGACGTAAGAGGGTATAACATGGAGAGAATCGAACACGCTCTGAAAAACGGAGGAAGCGTCAAAGCAGTGAAGAGGAAACTTGGGATAGGCAAAAGTCGGATGTATGCACTTAGGGACAAAGAAGGCAAAATAACTACCAATATGGATAGGATAGTTAAAATAGCGGAGGAGTTTTACAGAGATCTGTACAGTAGCCGAGACAACCACGACCTTAATACTGTAAAAACTAGCAGTAACCCAGATGACACCCCACCAGTAATAATAGAAGTCAGAAAAGCTTTGGATAGCATGCAAAGAGGCAAGGCTGCTGGTGATGATCAGGTAACATCAGATCAGCTGAAAGATGGAGGACAGATTGTGTTAGAAAAACTAGCCACCCGGTTTACGAGGTGTCTCCTGACGGGAAGGGTACCAGATTTTTGGAAGAACGCTAACATCATCTTAATACTTAAGAAAGGAGATGACAAGGACTTGAAGAATTACAGGCCGATCAGCTTGCTCTCTGTAGTGTACAATCTATTTACGAAGGTAATTGCTAACAGAGTAAAGAAAACATTAGAATTCAATCAACCAAAGGAACAAGCAGGATGTCGAACAGGCTACTCAACAATTGACCACATTCATACTATCAATCAGGTAATAGAGAAATGCTCAAAGTATAACCAACCACTATACATAGCCTTCATAGATTACGAGAAGGCGTTTGATTCAGTAGAAATATCAGCCGTCAGGCAGACACTGCGGAATCAGGGCGTAGATGAAGTATATATAACCATTCTGGAAAAAATCTACAGGGAATCAACTGCTACCATAGTGCTTCATAAAGGAAGACACAGAATACCAATCAAGAAGAGTGTAAGGCAGGGAACACAATCCCCCAATGCTATACCGCGTGCTTACAGGAGGTTTTCAGAAGCCTAAAATGGGAACAGTTAGGGATAAGAGTTAATGGAGAATACCTTAGTAACCTGCGCTTCGCCGATGATATTGCATTGCTGAATAACTCAGGGGACGAATTGCAACTCATGATTACGGAGTTAGACTAGGAGAGCAGAAAGGTGGGTCTTAAAATTAATCTGCAGAAAACGAAAGTAATGTACAACAACCTCGGAAAGGAGCAGCGCTTCTAGATAGGTAATAGTGCACTTGAAGTTGTAAAAGACTATGTCTACTTAGGGCATGTAATAACCGCAGAGCCTAACCACGAGATTGAAGTAACTAGAAGAATAAGAATGGGGTGGAGTACATTCGGCAAGCACTCTCAAATTATGACAGGTAGATTGCTACTATCCCTCAAGAGGAAGGTATATAACAGCTGTATCTTGCCGGTACTTAGGTACGGAGCAGAAACCTGGAGACTTACAAAGAGGGTTCAGCCTAAATTGAGGACGACGCAGCGCGCAATGGAAAGAAAAATGGTAGGTGTAACCTTAAGGGACAAGAAGAGAGCAGAGTGGATTAGGGGACAAACGGGGGTTAAGGATATCGTAGTTGAAATAAAGAAGAGGAAATTGACATGGGCCGGGCATGTAGCGCGTAGACAGGATAACCGCTGGTCATTAAGGGTAACTAACTAGATTCCCAGAGAAGAGAAGCGGGTTAGAGGGAGACAGAAGGTTAGGTGGGCAGACGAGATTAGAAAGTTTGTGGGTAATAATTGGCAGCAGCAAGCACAGGACCGGGTTAACTGGCGGAACATGGAAGAGGCCTTTGTCCTGCAGTGGACGTAGTCAGGCTGATGATGATGATGATGATGATGATGATGATGATGATGATGATGACACCAGACCATCTATTCATTTTGAATGTCACCCCGCAAGCGAATAAAGGACGGCCAGAGAACTCGTCCCAGACTGCTTGAGTTAAGTATATTTCGAAAATATGTCGAACATGCTATATGTCTTATTACCAGATGAATACCTGTTACTTAGACGAACCGGGTGGGTCGGTGCTGAGGGCTTGCTTTACCAGTAAGGGGGTTCGGAGGGCTCAGAGGACCTAATTGCTATTTATTGTGCGCCTAATGCCACTCTGTATTATTTTCAGTCATGTTCGAATGCACGCTTCCCTGCCTTCTTACTCCGTACAATATGACCACGTCATTACAATTGTAAATTAAAAGCGGACCTGAATGCATAGCTGTTTATATCAACATTTTTTTACTGATTTACTGCCTTTATATCTATTCGCAGTTTCGGCTAAGGTAGACTTCATGAACAATCCGAACTACTTATTTGCGAAATTAACAATGCTACTATTTTCACAGCGTTACTTCATGAGCACTTGTAAAAATGAGCTTTTTTACAGCGCCTACGTCCACAATAAAAAGAAAAATTCATCTCTGGAAGGAGAAAATATGGTAATTCTTGCTATAAATTTGGTTATGCTGAGGAATATTTTATTTCACCGTCTATTCCAATGGCTGAACGGCAAAGTATTTTCTGTTGCAAAAGCTTGTACACAATAACCAACAGAGTGAACATCTGGACATTACCAGAGAGGAGTAATTAATTATACGTGCACATTTATTATGCAATACTTGGTTATACAATATTGCTATATGCATGTATATTGATACTCTAGGGGGTGACACGCGTGTGTGCCTAGCGAGAAACACGAAGGGTTGTCTCCGCTCGATCGCTGGTGAACTGCTCACGCCATTACCGCTGGTTTTGAATATATATAATCCCCAGCCTCATCGATATGGCGTCTCTTCTTTTCTGTAACTTGTTTAATGGAGGTGTAACGTTCCCCGTCTTCACTAGGAAGCTTCGTAGTGGCCGCACGGTTCAGTCTCCGACCATGGCTACCAATGACAACAGCCCGTCAGCGTCTCCATCTGTAGCTCCAGCCCCTACATACCTGAAGATACCCACCCCCCGTGATCCCGCTACGTTCTCCGCACAACCTGGGCTTGACGTTGACTACTGGCTCTGTATGTACCAGCGTGTTAGCCAGACACACAGATGGAACCCTACCATGATGCTCACCAACGTGACATTCTACTTGGACGGCACCAGACTGGTCTAGTTCGACGCCCATGAGACAAAGCTGACCAGCAGGGATACCTTCAAGGGGAGACTACGCGACATCTTTGGGGACCCATCCGGTCGCCAAATGGAAGCGCGAAAAGAACTCGCCACTGATGCGCAGTCCTCAACAGAGTAGTATGTCACGTACATACAGGACGTGCTCGCGTTGTGCGAAAAAGTCGACGAGCATATGAAAGAAAGTGACAAGGTGGGCCACATACTCAAGGGCATCGTGGACGACCCCTTCAACTTGCTCGTCTACACTAACGTCACGACCACTATATGACTATCAAGGAATGCTGCCACTTCGAAACAACCAAAAGCGGTCGTGTTCTGCCTCAATTTACGCAGCTACCAAATACGGCTGTTGCATCCACCTGCACCAATCCCGGTGCCGCAGCACCCATGCAGGACAGCGTGACACGAATAATTCGACGGGAGCTAGAGGCGTCAAGTCCAGCACCATTTCCTCCACATCCGCTCGACCATGGCGCCGCACAAACGCCTCCGGCAGTCTCTGTTATTCAAACCGTCGTGAGGCAGGGAATTGGAAAGCTCGGTATTCCTGTAACCTGCTCTGTCTCCCGACAACCCGTCTCCAGAACAATGACAACAAATGCACCACGCCATGAGTCACATTTTCTTCCGCGATCCCCAATTCGGCGGAATGGAGAACTGCAGACGACAAGCCTATCTGCTTCCGTTGCCACCGAGTTGGCCATATCTCCCGCTACTGCCGCAGCACTTGGAGGCCCTCGAACTGGAGCCATTTTACCTCTTCTCGCCCATACGGGGACTCCCGTCGGTATTCGCCCAGTCGTGTGTACCTTTCTTATGACGTCCCTAACAGCCACTCCACCGCTCGTTCGCCATCACCTCAACGCCACCATGCCCCATCGCCCCAACCACGCCGCTTTCCGTCGCCGGTCAACTATGGATCCTCTCGGACGGAAAACTAAATCATGCAGCTCCGGGAGGTAGTGCTGCATCACTTGCGACTGATCCAAATCCTCCGTTGACGCTCCCCACTAATACGAACTTGATTGATGTGTATGTGGACGGTATTTCTTGGACGGCGTTAGTTGATACCGGAGCTCAAGTGTCCATAATGAGTGATCGTCTGTGTCGCCTGCTCAAACAGTACACACGCCTGCAGCAACTAAAGCCCTGCGTGTCACTGATGGTGGAACTGTGGCCATCACTGGGATGTGTACCGCTCGTGTCAGCATTGCCGAACGCCATGTCCCAGTTTTATTTACGGTACGTGAAAATTGCCCGCACGACCTAATCTTCGACATGGACTTCCCATAGACGCATTCTGTCCTGATAGATTGTGCTGCCTGTGCTCTCTGCCTAGAACCTCCTCTTCTCCCGGATTCTCACCCTGAACTCCCGAACAGCCTCTGCGCCACTGACTTCTTCCGAATGCCGCCTAAAGCTCTCACATTCATCGGCAACACCCTCTCCCGGACTCGATGGTGATTATATCGTGACGCCGATTATTGATGTTCTCCTGGCGCGTGACATTACTGTCCCACACTTCATCGTAACCATGGCCTCTAACGGAGCATATTTACCTGTTATGAATTTCGTTTTCATAAAACAAGTGCTACCCCAAGGAATTTCGGTCGCCATGCTAAGCCCCTAATTGACCACCACGCCACCCGTTTTACGGCAGACGTATGTCCCGAGCACTCACATCACTCGCAGGATGCCACGTGCCTCGATGCGGCTTCACACTCCATAATCACCCCGGACCTCAATCCTGAGAAATCAGCTGTGCTATGCCGCCTTCTGGCTTCATACCGCACACATATTTGACTTCGACAGCCGTACACTCGGCGAGACTTCACTCGTCAAGCACCGCATTTACACAGGTGATTCTCATACCATTCATCGGTGACCCTACCGGGTGTCTGCCACCGAGCGTAAAGTAATTCAACAAAAAGTCACCAAAATGTTAGCCAAAGGAATTATTGAACCCTCTTCGAGCCCTTGGGCGTCCCCCGTTGTGCTGGTTAAAAAGAAAAATGGCACATGGCGCTTCGGCGTGGATTACCGTCATCTGAATAGAATCACGAGTAAGGACGTTTACCCTTTACCCCACATCGATAACGCTCTCGATTGTCTCCACAGCGCCTGATACTTTTCTACAATAGACCTACGTTCCGGCTACTGGAAGATTGCTGTCGACGAAAAAGACCAAAAGCAGACTGCATTTGAAACTTCAGACGGCCTATATCAGTTCAAGATTATGCCGTTCGGACTATGCAACGCCCCAGCCACGTTCGAGTGCATGAGACCCACCTTCAGCGTTCGTAAGCTATTCTCGACATATTTCGCACTGCACGCCTTTAATTAAACTCGTCGAAGTGCCACTTCGAAAGCCGGCTAATTAGAGTGTTGGGCCACCTTGTCGACGCTTCTGGTGTGCAGCCGGACCCAGAGAAAATTCATGCAGTCACCAGTTTTCCTGTAGCCCAGTCAGTCAAAGATGTCCAGAGTTCTGTAGGACTTTTCTCCTATTTTAGAAGGTTTGTGAGAGATTTCGCAACTATCTCTTGACCCCTCACAGAGCTTCTGAAGAAAAACGTCATTTACATGAGGTACCGACCAAGATGCTGCTTTTTCTCACCTTATCATGCTACTGACGACTCCACCTATGTTGGCTCACTTTGACCCATTCGCTCCGACGGAAGTTCGAACAGATGCTAGTGGTCACGGAATTGGAGCCGCCAACGGAGACACGACTGAGTTGTCGCCTACGCTAGCCGCCTCCTCACAGCTGCTGAGCGCTACTATTCTATTACAGAGCGTGAATGTCTTGCTCTTGTTTGGGCAGTCTCAATGTTCTGCCCATATTTACATGGCACTAATTTCTCTATGATAACTGACCATCATGCGCTATGTTGGCTTACGTCACTGAAGGATCCTACTGGCCAGCTCGGGTGCTGGGCTCTGCGACTCCAAGAGTATACCTACACGGTGACGTACAAGTCCGGACGCCTACAACAGGACGCAGACTGCCTGTCCCGCTACCCGGCCGCTGAGTCAAGCACTATGCCTGACACCAATACCGAGCCTCGCGCCATTCTCTTTCGCAAATGACATGCGCCGGTGACAAGCAGTGCCATGATGCGTCCTTGCGAGCTATCATTGAGCGCCTCAAATCACCATCTTCCAATCAGTCCCATCGCTCATTCGTGCTCCACGATGATGTATTGTACCGCCAAAGTTTTCAAGTCTCGCCACGCATGAGATTTGAGCGCCTTCTGGCAGTTATGCTGAAAAACGAAGTAGTTGGCGTACGCGCTCGTCTCTGAGGTGATAACGTGTAGAACGCAAGGCGAAGGGTAGATGCCACCAGCGTGTCGTCTCAGCAGAGTGTCGAAAACACTCGCATTTTCGTGAAAGCGTTGCATTGTCAGCGCAGCGTGATAAATGCTACAGTCTTTACAATTATTTATGCATGCATTTTCTACTAAAACGTACACATGCATAATATTGATGTGCTGTACGTTATAGTGCCTCAGAAATGCGCAATAATTGCTTTTTAATTGACAATCGCATGAGTATGAACACTGAAACTTGAGCAATATTGGTGGGCGATGCTGATGGAGTGTGTCGTTTGGGAGTATCGTTTGGTCATTTTGGTGCCTTTTCGAATATCATTAGGAATGAAGAAACAGAAAAACGTACAGACAGACAGACAAACAGACAGACAGACAGACAGACAGACAGACCAATATTTTTGCGTCGAAGGTCCCCAAGAAAGACTATCATCTTTATAAACTAAAAGATGCAAAAGATGACTACATGCTCGCGGCCATTTTGCTAACTTCACTTATACCAAATTCGGTATTAGGTGGTGTGAAAAGACAACGTTGGTAAATGACACGTCAATACATAATAATAATTACATGGGTGTCATGTGAAAATATGACTGCACGCCACGCTCATGGTGTTTTCGTAGTCATTAAATACGTAGACATGGCACGCTCATAGGATCCTCATGGTCGTTTCGCAAGTTTCGCATATATGAAATATGGCATTGAGTGACGTGTATGGACCAGAAATACAAATGCCAGACTCAAACATCATATCATAATCATGACCTGAGTCATGTACGTCATAATTTACGTCTGCGTCGTAACGTGGTGCTTATTTTAAAATGACATATCTACCTTCCTCATTCATGCTTTTTATATCATTGATCCCCTCTGTACGTGGGATCTGCTAACTTTTTCGCACAACACGGCCGTGAAAATTAAAGAAAAAAGTATAAATGCTTTAATGTGGGGATATACGATACGAGTTAACACAGATTAAATTTTACCGATTTTAGCAAGAAAGAGAAAGTTCGCTAATAAATGTTGATAAAATATTTTGTTCTCATTATAGAAGAAATTGAAATCAGGTAGTCTGTGCACACTAGTATACAACAGTGGGGCTTTTCTAGAGCACACGGGTCTCGTCCTTACTGGCTGGGACACCCTGTAAACATAAAACACCTATAGTGTGACTATCTTTACTAGATTCGTTCGGATACCCGTTCATCTTTAGATTTCTGCCACCAATGCCAACGGCTTCACTGAGGCTAGTGACCAATCCGATGCACCACCAAACTTTTTAAAGAGAATGGCTACCTGCTATATGATAACTGCTCTATTTTGTGAGAGATGAGCGCTATCTGGCAGTTATGCTGGAAAACAAAGTGAATAACGTGTGAGCTCGCCTCTTAGGTGATCACGTGTAGTACACAAGGCGAAGGGTAGGTGCCACCACTGTGTCGTCTGGGCAAAGCGTTGGAAACACTCACCTTTTTGTGCAAGCGGTACATGGTCAGCGCAGCGTGATGAAGGCTATGGTTCTTACAATTATTTATGTATGCTTTTTTAGTAAAAACATACACATGCATAATATTGACGTATTGTTATAGTGCCTTAGATATGCACAATATTTGCTTTTTAATTGACAATCGCACAAGTATGAACGCTGAGTCTTGAGCAATAATGTTGGGCGCTGCGGATGGGGCCGGCCGTTTGGAGTATCATTTGGTCACTTTGGTGCCTTTTAACATATATTAGGTGTGGACAAACAGACAAACATACCTACAGACAGACATACAGACAGACAGATCAAAATTTTTGCGACTAAGGTCCCCAAAAAATACTATCATCATCAAAAAACTAAAGAAGATGTCAAAAATGACTACATGCTACGCTCGTAATGCGGTCGCGGCCATTTTTTCTAGCTTCACTTATACGAAATTTGGTACTAAGTGGCGTGAAAGGACAAAGTTGGTGAATGACACGTCCATACATAATATTGGCATGCATGTACTGTGAAAATATGACTGCATGCCACGCTTGTGATGTGTTCGTGGTCGTTTTGCTATAGCTCCACATATACTGAATTTGGTAATAAGTGACTTGAATGGACGACAAAGGCAAATGACACGTTCGAAATTATAGATAATGACGTGCGTGTCATGTAAAAACATGACTACATGCTACACATATAGCATGCTCACGGCAGTTTCACCAGCTTCATATATACCAAATTTACGAAAAGTTAAATGGCATGTGCAATCATAATAATTATCATATGCATATCATGTAAAATATGAGTACAGGGCACGCTCATAGGACGCTCACGGTCGTTTCCAAAGTTTCGCATATACCAGATATGGCATTACGTGAAGTGTATGGACCAGAAACACAAATGCCAGGCTCAAACATGATAATCATAACATGAGTCATGTACGGCATAATTTACAGCTGCGTCGTAACGTTGTGCTGATTTTAAAGGGACATATCTACCTTCCTCATTCATGCTTTTTGTATCATCGATAGCCTCTGTACGTGGGGTCTGCCATTTTTTTCTCCCTCCAAACAGCCGTGTAAATTTCGGCAAAATAATAAATGCTTTGATGCGGGCATACCCGATACGAAGTAACACAGATTAGATGCTTTACCGACTTTAGCAAAAAAAAAAGAAAGTTGGCTAATAAACGTTGATAACATATTTCACTCTCATTGAAGACGAATTGAAATCAGGTTCTTTATGCACACTAGTATACAACAGTGCAGCCTTTCTAGAGCACGCAGGTGTCGTCCTTATTGGCTGGGACGCCCTGTACACATAATACACCAATAGTGTGACTATCTTTACTAGATTCCTTCAGATACCCGTTCATCTTTAGATTTCTGTCACCAATGCCAACGGCTTCACTGAGGCTAGTGACCAATACGATGCATCACCAAACTTTTTACAGAAAATGGCTACCTGCTCTATGATGACTGTTCTATTTTGTAACAATAATGTCAGAACTCCTTGTGCCTTCTATGATACTGGTTGGGAAAGTTGATCTATAAAGCAATGGCCCGCACAAATAGTGGTTAATAAGAAGTCTCCCTTTTTTACGCATGCGGAGCTCTGAAGATGACATATAATATGAGGGAAACATCTGAGCCTCGTGGCATAAAAAAAACGACTATTCAAACAGATCATATCGAAGCCTACGATGATGTGAAAAGAATATATTTGTGTGCCATGGATGTTTCTGCCTCATTAAACCAAAAATTCACCCGTAAAATGCATTGAAAACGTCCACTCTCGTGATGAAGAAGGCCATTTGATGCCACAGCATGATGTCGGATTGACATTACTTATCACCAACATATTTGTTGTCATCATATAGCGTCACACGATGACATCATCACTCGACATAGTTGCTTGATCGAAGGTAGTGTAGTGGAGCATACGCACCAACGCGTATGCGCCTTCGGAAGACAACAAAAAGCCCGTGCTCTGCTTGCGCGAGAGTTTGTGCCGCCTCTGCCAGACTTGCCGTACGCCCACTTTCCGTTGCGACCTCGCTGCGACTTCTCGGCTCGAATAAACGTCATCACATTTGGTGGAGGGTGCTGAGATCCCCAAGAAGACCTGGAGCTCCGCTCTCGCAAGTTGCCTGAAAGACTACCGCGAAACATGACTGACGCAGTCGCCAACCAGCCCGTCCCAGCCCAGCCAGCACCATCGGCTGCCCCGTCGACCTGCCCCGGTGCTACCCGTCAGCGGGACCCACCAATCTTCAGCGGCAGTGGTGACCAAGACGTCGAAGACTGGCTCTCCTTGTACGAACGCGTGAGTGCCAGCAACAAATGGGACAACGACTCCAAGCTTGCCTATGTCATCTTTTACTTGGCTGACGTCGCCAAGCTATGGTTCACCAACCGCGAAACCGCCATCGCCAGCTGGTCCACCTTCAAGACCCTCGTGACCGAAGCGTTCGGCCGACCAGAGGTCCGCAAGCTCCGCGCTGACCAGCGTCTGCGCCACCGAGCCCAGCAACCTGGTGAGACCTTTACTAGCTATATTGAGGATGTGCTCGACCTCTGCAGGCGTGTTAACTCATCCATGCCTGAAGAAGAGAAAATTCGACATATTCTCAAAGGCATCGAGGATGGCGCATTCCAGATGTTGCTGGCGAAGAGCCCGACCACGGTGGCGGTCCTCGTAAGCCTGTGCCAGAGCTTCGATGAATTGCGTCGTCAGCGTTCCATCGCCCGACAGAGTGTTCCATCACCAGATTCCATCTCGGCCGTCGCACTCACCAATGGCAACGTTCACCAAGGAACTCTGTCGAACCAGATTAAAGACTTCATCAGGGAGGAAGTCGCCCGACAGCTTTCCCTGCTGCCGCATAGTGACGCGCCCACGACAAGCCTCCCTTCGAATATGCAGCAGGCCATACGCACTGAAATTTGCAATGCACTCCCTACAGTTCCGGCCTCTTACCCGTGCACTTCGGTGCCATCTGATCTCTCAACTGCTGGCTACGCACCAACTGCGCCGCCTTCACCTCTCAGCTACGCAGCTGTGGTCGCGCGGCCCCCACCGCATCCAGTCGCCTTATCGGCTCCAACTCCTCCGGCAGCGCCACCGGTTTACAGGCCCTCACCTCGCTTTTTCCGTCAATCTAATGAGTGGCGCACCCATGACAACCGTCCTATCTGCTTCGCGTGTGGCATCGCTGGCCACATTGCACGCTACTGCCGCCGCCGTCCCACACCTGCGTACGCCTCCTTTGGAACTCCTACCTATGCGTCGCAGCAGGCCACCTCGTCTGCATACGAACAGAGGCACTCTGACTCGGATCGTCGCCCATCAACTTCTCGTTTCCCATCTCCTCGTCGCCGATCACCATCTCCTATGCGTCGTAGACCACCTCCTGAGGAGGGAAACTAATAGGTGCAGTTCCAGAGGCAAGAACTGCAACTTCTGCGCAATTATCAAGGCCTCCATTTTCGCCGCAAAATGTTGTTGATGTCAATGTTGAGGGAGTCGCCACACAAGCGTTAATTGATACTGGGGCCGCCGTTTCTGTGATGAACGCAAAATTTTGTCGCAAATTGAAGAAAGTGACCACATCTCTCTGTGGCATCGTGCTGTCCACGGCTAGCGCGCAACGCATTCAGCCCTCGTCTGTGTGTACGGCGCGCGTCGTCATCCAAGACGTTTTGTACATCGTCCAATTTTTCGTACTACCATCTTGCTCTCATGACCTCATCCTGGGTTGGGATTTCTTATCAGGTCATGAAGCTATCATCGATTGTTGCCGTGCGGAAGTGTCCCTAGTGCCAAATTGTGAGTTTCCATCGCCCGACCATTCACCACTGCTCTGCAAACTCATCGCCGACGACGACATCACCTTGCCTCCGGAAGCTTCAGTCCCTATTAGCCTTTCATGTGTGGCGCAACCTGACGCCACGGTGGTATTTACGCCATCCCCTGTTTTTACTGAACGCAAGGGCATCGTGCTCCCATTTGCCGTTCTTACGATTGCGTCTGGTTTAACCGTAATGCTGGTTACCAACCACTGCAACTACCCCATTGGCTTGCTTCGTGGTGAAACGTTAGGATATGTGCAACCTGTCGACCATATCAATGATATTATTCTTCCCGACGAAACGCCATGTCAGATTGCCGCAATCACTCAGGCGTCTGAGCCATCAAGCTCACCAGCCTTCGACGATGCTATTGACGCAGACCTTCCCCCCTCGCATCGCAGCCAACTTGTTGCTCTCCTTAACAAGTTTCGCTCTTCTTTCGACTTTCAGAAACCTGCTTTGGGCCGCACCACGACTGTCACTCATACTATTGACACCGGCTCACATTCGCCTCTGCGACAGCGTCCTTACCGCGTTTCTGCCGAAGAGCGCCGCGTCATTACGGAGCAAGTAGATGACATGCTTAAACGTGGAGTCATACAGCCTTCTCAAAGCGCTTGGTCATCACCCGTGGTTCTGGTAAAGAAAAAAGATGGCACCGTTCGATTTTGCGTGGACTATCGCCGCTTAAACAAGATTACAAAGAAAGACGTCTACCCGCTACCACGAATAGACGATGCTCTTGACTGTTTACAAGGCGCCGAGTACTTCACATCCTTGGATCTGCGTTCTGGGTATTGGCAGGTGCCAATGGCTGAATGTGATCGCCCTAAAACAGCCTTTGTAACGCCAGATGGCCTGTATGAGTTCAAAGTCATGCCATTTGGGCTCTGCAACGCGCCTGCGACGTTTGAACGCATGATAGATACCATATTGCGGGCCCACAAGTGGAAAACTTGCTTGTGTTACCTAGATGACATCGTAGTCTTTTCAGCTGATTTCCCGACACATCTTCGTCGTCTCCACGAGGTTCTGGCGTGTCTAGCTTCTGCAGGCCTACAACTTAACACCAAGAAGTGCCACTTCGCAGCCCGCAAACTAACCATCTTGGGACATGTCATCACAAGAGACGGTGTTCTTCCGGACCCCGATAAGCTTCGAGCTGTCGCTGACTTCCCCATGCCCACATCACTGAAAGCCCTAAGAAGTTTCGTTGGTCTTTGCTCTTACTTTCGTCGCTTCGTGCGCAACTTCGCGTCCATCATTGCACCTCTGACTAGTCTGCTTTCCAACAGCAAAGGTATATCTGCATGGTCACCTGCATGTGACGACGCATTTCACCAGCTGCGCCGCCTGCTGACCTCGCCACCTATTCTTCGCCACTACGACCCCACTGCTGCCACAGAAGTTCACACTGATGCAAGCGGCATTGGTCTTGGCGCAGTTTTGGCACAACGGAAAGGTACCCAAACCGAATACGTAGTCGCTTATGCAAGTCGCGCTCTTAAGAAGGCTGAATTGAATTACTCCGTGACAGAGAAGGAGTGTTTGGCCATAATCTGGGCGCTTACGAAGTTTCGCCCGTACCTTTACGGCCGTCCTTTCGATGTGGTCACAGACCACCACGCTCTATGTTGGCTGTCCACCTTGAAAGACCCGTCCGGACGTCTGGGCCGTTGGGCACTTCGATTGCAGGAATACGACATCCGTGTCGTATATCGTTCCGGTCGCAAGCATGCGGACGCCGATGCACTTTCCCGATCGCCATTAACACCAGATGTGGCTTCTCTGTCACCCCCTTTTACCACCTTGTCACCACTCGACAGCACTGACATGCTTTCGGAGCAGCGTAAAGACCCATACCTTGCCTTGTTAGTCGACTACCTTACCGATCCATCTTCTGTCCCTTCCACGAGAGCGGTACGCCGGCAAGCAGCCCACTTTTCCTTACGTGACAACATTCTGTACCGCCGCAACTACACGCCTGGTGGTCGGAAGTGGCTCCTTGCTGTCCCAACTCATATGCGCTCTGACATCTGCATGAATTTCCATGCAGATCCCCAAAGTGCTCACGCAGGTGTCCTGAAAACCTACGAACGGCTGCGCCAACGCTATTACTGGCGAGGAATGTATCGTTTTGTGCAGAAATACATTCAGTCTTGCACCACTTGCCAACAGAACAAAACACCTCCGCGGCACCTTACCGGCATGTTACAGCCGCTGCCGTGCCCGGCTCGCCCATTCGACCGCGTGGGTATAGACCTCTATGGCCCACTCCCATATAGTAGCTCTGGAAACCGGTGGATTATTGTCGGAGTCGATCATCTGACACGCTACGCTGAGACTGCAGCTCTACCGGCAGCGACCGCCCACGAAGTTGCACTCTTCATTCTCCGCAGCTTCATTCTACGCCATGGTGCTCCGCGGGAATTACTCAGTGATAGGGGTCGAGTGTTCCTGTCGGAGGTCATCCAAACTATCCTCGCTGAATGCAACATTATCCACCGGAAATCTACCGCATACCATCCACAGACAAATGGTCTTACTGAGCGGTTCAACCGCACACTTGGCGACATGCTGAGGATGTACACCTCCTCCGACCACACTAACTGGGACGCTGTATTGCCCTTTGTTACCTTCGCTTATAACACCGCGACGCAAGCGACTACCGGTTTTTCTCCGTTCTTTCTATTGTACGGCCGCGAACCTTCCCACCCCCTCGACACTATACTACCGTACCGCCCTGATGCATCTGAGTGCTCCCCGCTTTCGGAAGTCGCCAGATACGCGGAAGACTGCCGTCAGTTGGCTCGGTCTCTGACAAGTGAGGCTCAAGGTCTACAAAAGACTCGACACGACGACGCTCACCGCATAGCTCCTACATTTCGTGCTGGCTCCCTTGTGTGGCTTTGGGTGCCCCCGCACGTTCCTGGCCTATCTTCCAAACTTCTGGCC
The DNA here is from genome assembly GCF_043290135.1 of Rhipicephalus microplus. Taxonomy (NCBI): domain Eukaryota; kingdom Metazoa; phylum Arthropoda; class Arachnida; order Ixodida; family Ixodidae; genus Rhipicephalus; species Rhipicephalus microplus. Next base: position 107,459,812 of record NC_134705.1, on the reverse strand, counting down.
CGGTACCATGGTCCGTACCGTATCATTGACGCGACCTCCCCGGTGAATTACATCATCGAGCCGTTAACACAATCACCAGATTTGCGCCGTCGAGGACGCGAGACCGTACACGTCGACCGTCTCAAGCCCTACTACGACCCCATCATTGTGCCTACTCCCTGAGTCGCCAGGATGGCTACCCTTCATCCCGGGGGTATTGTAGTGGAGCATACGCACCAACGCGTATGCGCCTTCGGAAGACAACAAAAAGCCCGTGCTCTGCTTGCGCGAGAGTTTGTGCCGCCTCTGCCAGACTTGCCGTACGCCCACTTTCCGTTGCGACCTCGCTGCGACTTCTCGGCTCGAATAAACGTCATCACAGTAGGACATTCATAGAGGCAAGGCGCTACAATTTAATGAGCTATAAGCTGACATTGCCTCGATTGTAGGGGCATTGCAAAAACAAATTGAGGAAACTTTTCCCATTGGAGTGCCGCGGGTAGAGTACATCGAGTGCCTTGACGCATAAGAGAACACGGTTATTCTTTTCATTCATACGAAGATGTTGCATTTGGTATACTGTCATCTTTTGCACTGTCGGCAGAACGCATTGTATGCTTCAGCTGACTTGTCATTCGGTAGGCATAGGCATGTGTATTGCGATGCAGCATGGCAATTAGGTATCGTGATTGTGTTGCTCGGCCCGTCTGTATCTTCGTGTAAGTGCTTCATGATACTGCAGGCCAAACGTTTGACTCAATAAACGGAATTTTTTATGTATAAGCAAGTATTACGCAATAATATGTGCTACTTGAAAAAAATTATGAAAAAAGGAATGGTATGCCTATAAGCCACATTAAAAAAAGAAATGTCCACTACTGATGTAGAAAAAAACAGGACGGCATATGGTTTGAGGAACACTATTCCAGTTGCGATTCGTGTGCGAGAAAAAATTGTGCGAAAGTTTTTGCTAAAGTCCGCTGCTAAAGTTAGTTTTGCTAAACTTAGCTAGAACAAATTCTTTTCTTTGTAGCATCTTCAGTTTTCATGCTAAAGGGGCATGCATAAATAACAACTAGAGCAGTAGGAGCAGAAAACACCTCACCACGATTATTGGCGACCCATGATAGTGGCACTTGTCCTGCAGTGAGCTTAGTCACGCCGATAAGAATGATGATAAATTGCAAACGTCAAGTCTCGTACGTTTTGTAAGAAGTGGACTGCGATTGCGTTTTATTCAACGCATAAGTGAGTGCAAATTATGTAAGGCTTAATGAAAAGTATTCACTTTATTTTTTAAACCAGGACACAGAAGGGGTAACTTCAAGACCCATAAGTTGCGAATAACTCCAACGCCTGCTTAATTCATCTGCACGGCATTGGGCGAACGATTCATGAACGCCAACTACATGCAAATACCAAACTGGCAGGTACCTGAAAAAGAGGAACATAATTTGAGATTTTCGTTCTTTTCTTGCTAACATGGTAAAAGTACAAGAAATATTTTTTCCCAGCATACTTTTTTGCACCATCGTGCTGGCCACATGTGCTCAGCTCACGGTGTCTTCGCTCAAAAGTTGCTTCCGTGTACACAGAGCTACGCCTGAAGCTGCTACTACTCTCTCAATTCTCATGTTGTGAACCCGGTTCATTAGGTTCAGCCTGCAACTTCTCTCTGAACTCCACGTTCCCGACGCCTCAAACCAGGGTTTCAAACTCGCATCAGCTAACAGTCCACCGTCACGAATTTTACTCCTGCGAGAGCCAAGACAGTCAAGACGGTAGGAAAATTGGGTGGGGCATGTTGTACAATATGTCAAATATTTTTTTTACTTTGTAAATTCCTTCTTCTCAATCATATATTGCTCAATATTAAGGGGACGGGTGAATAAAATTGCAATAGGATATAGATACTGGTCTTGATGACCAAAATTACAAATGAGTAGGGAATCTTTGTTTTTTTCCTGGTTACGTATCCACAAGGATGTAGAAATATATGGGCGCACAAGACAGAAGAAAAATAATCGCTTGACAGAAAAGACACTCAACTTACAACTGAAGTTTATTAGAAAACATTCATTGCCCGACAACAAAAACGCGCAGGTGCAACCAACTAACACCTCATGGTGCCATTTTTCTTCAAAAAAAGAAAAGAAAAGGTATGTGTATCTACTTCAACAGCTCAAAAAAAGACACCTCTTTTTCACTTAGTGCTACCGAGGGAACACTGATACACGTGCTTGCTTTCGCCCTGATCTGTTCTTCTTCCATGATTTCTGTGGTCAATCTGTGTTTGTATTTGCCCGGAATCTTTGTTCTGTCAAACTGCAGACTGCACCTACAATACCTGCGGGACATCGACAAGTGCGTGCCACCTGCGAGAACCTTCAAGGACGTCCCGTGTTCTCGGAGTCGACCATTTAAACAACGGTCTATCTGGCCGATGAACACTTTTCCGCAGCATAAGGGTATTATGTACACAACCATTGAAGTACACAGTAAAAACAGCGTGGCATGTTTTTTAGTTTTTTTGGGGGGGTGTGAAACACTGAAATGATAGTTGGTTGTTCCTGCGCGTTTGTTGTCTCGTGCAATTAATGTTCTTTATTAAAAGTTGAGTTGTAAGTTGAGCGTCTTTGCTGTCAAGTGATTTTTCGCTTCTACCCTGTGCGCTCATTATTTTTCATATGTTGTACCAAGTGGCCCAGCATTCTACTTTATTCAACTTCAATGTATCCACACTTGAAGACGTTGAAAAACATTCATTTGTAAAGGTTGTGCTCAGGGAGATTATGGAGTGGTATTTTATGGGACTGTCTCTTACAAACACTACGTGGCATCCTCCTTAAGGTAAACCGTTGGCGTCGACCGCACCCCGGGCACGCTCATTCAAGGCCCTTTTGGCCATTAGATGAGGTTCAAGGTTTTTCGCCACGCCCACACTATGTAGAAAGTATCACAGGAATTTTACTCACAGTGCAGAGATTGTTCGTGGAAGTGGGGTGGAAGTGTTTAGGATTACTGGGCAAAAGACTGCTTTGGTGTGAAGTCGAAAAAGGATTCACTCCTTCGTTATCGTTGGGCCTTTAAATTGTTTCGCATTGTTGTCATCGCCGGATTGGTTATATTTAGCGGTTTTTTTTCAAGGTGTAAACCGAAGTGTTCTCAATCTCCGGGTTTTTTGGGATAAGAACGATGCTTGGAGACTGAGTGCACGAGCAGCAAGCAGCATTGGCATCCTCCTTATCATCAAGGCCTATGTGAGCCGGAGGCCAAACGATCAACCGGTGCATGGGGGCACCTAAGTAGTCACTGTTTTACAGACTAGTGTAGGCCAAGTACGGGCGGTAGCCCTCTTCAATACTGTAGCTGGCACCCGTTCAGTCCTGATCTGTGGCGGCTAGCGTAATCTCAATATCCTCCACGTGCATGACCTTATGTGCCCGGAAGGTGAGTCGTTTTACTGCGGTGTTGTGGCGGACGACTACGACCATGGACCAACTTCCGTGGTTCGGGCTGGAAGCGTCCACGTCAAAAACTGAATTGGTGACCATAGTGGTGAGCCAAGGCGTCTTCGTGCCCGCCCGATGCGGCACCCGCTGTGGCTGTTTCAGGGCATGTTAGCTGGGAGAGGGCCCACATGTAGACTATTTTGTATCTTCAAGAATGTATATACGCGCTTCAGCTATTACGACAATGTCGGGGACAGCCTGGTATAATGGTTTTTGATGTGTGCATCTGGCAACTTGTTGAAATTATTTGCCATTCTGATGCACAGAAGGCGCTGGTTAGAGGTATTACTGGAAGATCGACGCCGCGCTTGTAGATTTTGCGGAGAAGGTCTTCAAGTGGCGTCTCGGTGAACTAGCATAGTGAAGTTATGAAGCCAAGTACAAAACTCTGCGCTGTTTTTTATATGCGGCATACGATCCGGCCCCCTGCTCTTCCAGCTTACGCAAAGTGGCCAATTTTGTGTCCGCTTCGATTAACTGATCTCATCGCGATGTGATATGAGTCCACCGTGAAGTGAGAGGTCGATTGTGGTGGTGCTTTTTGGTGATGGACGTATGTGAAAAAATCTCACTTGCATGGTAAGCTCTGATGTCCGCAGTGACAGGCGTAGTCGTCCACGATGTCCACCGCTATGGGCAGGTTCACTTGCATTTCTAGAGCCAACTTCTTTGACGACCATATAGTGAGTAATTGCATAAAGCATGCTGCATTCTTCGAGCTTTGGCCACCATAGGGAGTTTTAACATTGCAAGAATAAATTGAAGTATGTAAAGGACAGCTACTTCTGGGGACGCCCTCGTGGCTAATTAATAAAGGCCATGTTCAAAGCATTGAATGCGAATGTGTGATTGTCTGTTGGTTTCGAACAGCCTAATGTAGTTGAATATGTTTTGACTTAATTGAATTCGTGAGAGATGTGTTTGGATAAAGTATCGGATAACATTATTGAAGGCCCCCTTCAGATCCAAAGCGAGCCCACTTTTGTCATTTCGGGGTACTGGATCTCATTCATGATCTCAGTATCACGCTTAAGCTATATATTCGGCTGCGGGCCGGTGTGGGCAGAACCCGAACATTGTGTCTGCAATACATTTTTGGCTTCCAGAAACTCGGACAACCTATCGAGCACTGCATTCTTCATTATATCTTCTTCCCACAGCAAGTGAGGAAGATGAGGCACAGTTTGTCCAAGCTTTTGGCTTTGGCTGCCTTGGGGTTGATGGTCCCCAGTGCGGTGTTCCAGTCAATCGGGAGGGGTCTTGCTTCGATCAAAATTTGAGTTTATGTGTAAAAACAGCATGGTGTAGGCATACTCAAAAAGGTTTGCCAATAATTTAGGGTGATTTTATTCTTTATGGTGCAATTTCTCGCCCAATTTTTGCCATAGCCGTTTTTAGGTTACTTAGGTGAAAAAGTTGATGCAACTTCGTATTGCTGGTACATGCATACAAATACGCGAGCCTTCAGAATCCCTGCTGTGCATAGATAGGGGTTTCGGAGTGCTCTTGTGAATCTTTCAGTGGCGGCAATAACAGTGTGAAACGCTTGTTGAAGATGATTTCGCGCCTCTGTTCAAGTACAGGTAAGATTTATAATAAAGGCAAAATGGCCAAGTACTGCGGCTGGACAGTTGTCAAGCAGTCGTGTCGCATCGGTCCATCCAGTTCGAGTCAGCGAGCTGAGCCGCGTATTGTGTCGCTCAGTACGTGAGTTTGGCAATTCGAATTTTCGGCTCACTTTTGTGGTAAGGTTTGCACCATCGCGCAGATGAAGCTGTGCTGGATCATCCAGAGGTGAAGAAGGTAGCCACCGTAGTTACCTTCCAGAGTTCATTGTGCATTTATATAGAGCAAAAAGTGGACACCAGTAGCTGGCACCAAGCATGGTCCTCTTGTATTGCAATGGTGATCCGATTGGTGCATAGTTGTCGAACCAACTATCTTACCAAATGGTGTCGGCAAAAAGTTGCATTGAGCAAACATTTCTCGCTTCCGACTGTCTCTTTGGTGTATACCCAATCAGCATACTGCAAGTTTTCGTGAGGTTAAGATGCGGACATGTGTCCTGAGTCACAAAGGTATGCACGCGAGTTTGGTAGGCACTATCGACGTCGAGAGTGAGGCCCTGCGTGGACATGAGCTCCGCCATCTTAAGACGAGTTCTTTTTTTTCAACGCACGTACCCTCAAAGGCTAGTGAATAACTTGAAATCGCCCACAAACACCAGGGGATCCCTCTCGTCTCACTGCCAGAACCCAATAAGGCGCGGCTAAGAAGGTTTGCGCATGTGATGTTAGCTAGTCGCAGAGCGTAATAAATACTTAGCATTTGCAATGAAGGGTTCTGTTTACGCAGCGAAAGATGTGTAACGATCACCTACAAATTCTATTTCCAGGTGAAAATAAATAAATTGGCGCTATTATTTTTTGCACGCAGATGCGAGATAAAGGGCCCTGCTGAAATGTAGGATTCTTTGTGAGCGTCACAGTACTCCCTGGCTCCTGGAGACTACCAGAGTAGGAAGGTTTTCAAGTGTTGTTAGAAAAAGCTGAAGGTTTGGACACTTGGTGTGAGCCCGAAAGCCCCGGCAATTGCGCAGAGTGATTTGTATACGATTGGATGAATTGGATCACGCGAATCTCCGATTGGTAAGAGTCTCTGCAATGAACGGCGGAGTTAGAGGGACCCTGAAACGGTTTAGCCAATTCTGTAAAACAAATTGAGCCGGTACATCATGTCCTAACGTTCATTTAGAAACCAACTTGAGGTCTGTGCGTAAACGGTATAATTCATTACAAAGCTTTAAAGCGGTGGATTGCGGCGGATCGCTGCACATCACTGCCGATCGCTGTTACTCGGCCAACCGCGTTTTCATCCACCGATTCGCAGAGCAGCATGCTCAGGTCATTTGAAATCATCATGGCTGCTGATCTGATTGGCTGTCATGGGCTGTAGAATTGGTGGAGGTAAGGTTGGCCGGAAAGGAGGAGGCACCTATCAGAGCAGATATATATAAACCGCACTGCGATGTTCGTCACACAGCTTGCAGTGAGAGCTGCGGGGCACACTGCATGATTGACTTCCAGACTGCGCACAACCTCTCGACATGCTATCTTCCGGGTCTAGAGAGGTCAAAGCTCGAATCGTCGACTGCGCTCGTGACATCTTTGCGATGGTAGTGACATCAGCGTGCCTCGCGAGTTGAGGAGGCCAGGTAGAGGTGAGAAGAAGGGTATGATAGAAATGTTCGTTCTTGATACAAGGCATGTCAGAAAACTTGGGGTGCAAATGCTTTTATAATGCTCTAGCCTAAACACTGACAAAACTTTAAAAAAACCGTTTAAGGGTTTCTTTAATGAGTGGTTTCATTGACGGCGCTCCAGAGCCACCACTCGTGAGGACAGGTACTCCTTAACTTCTGAGACTAAGCAGTTGTCATTTTAAGTTTGAAATGTTGTCGTGGCATTTTGGGGTACCGGCCGGCTTGTTCTGTGATATGCGTGATTTCTTTGGCTATGAAGATTCAGAGAAAATGTGCCATCTTAACAATGGTGGCCATTCTGGCCACTGAAATTTGGGTTTTGATGACTAACCACCTGTCCATTCACACAGAGAGCCACAGAGGATGCTTAACCAAGCATAAAGCTTAAAGGAACGGAAGAAAGAATAATAATTTTTGCATATTATTTTAAAGAAAATTTTATTATTCCAAAGCAACTACGCGACACGATGTCTGATAAGCGAGAAAACGCGTGAAAATAAAAATGCGGATCAAGAAAATTGATATTGACATTTACGCTGCAAAACGCCGAAAGGTCAAAGGAGTTAAAGCGTCTATGTGTTTAAGCCGTCTGCTATATTCGTCTTAGGTTGAAAGGTGGCAATTGAAGACTTTATTAGATAGAAATGACGTACGCGGTCATTCCTTGGTGCCACAAGCCTATCATAAAAACGTACCAAAATATTTATACGATCCTATCTTGCGATGATACAAATATACAATCATAATTTTGGCAACGCGCGCGGTTATTTTGGTGTAATTAAAAATATCTCTTCATTCTAGATTTTTCCGCTAGCAGTCAAGTTGTAATAGTAAAATATATGGTGTTAAAATCATGGAGTGCAGGCTTCGTAAATCATTGCATATAATTTGGGGTCTGTAACTGTGTGAACACGTTCGGATTAGATTTTTTTCAGTTTCGTTGGAAAGAACTCGGGCAGATGCCAAGGTGCTGCTTGTGAACCCAATGGCGCAACAGCAGATCTACCATCTTTTGCGTCAACAACGTCAATCAATAGACTGAAGAAAATTCATGGGCCATGCGAGCAGTCATCGCATAGCTTATTACGCAGCATTTTTTTTTTTAATTTTTCTCACTTAGAGCTGCGTACTACGAGATAAAACAACGTTTTTGTGTGAATTACGTTCGTTTGGGAGCAACATGGGCTAAACAAAGACGTCTACTACATGGGTTCACAAAAGGTTCTCTGTGGTAGTTGGTAAGGTCAGCACTCGAGTTTTTACAGGAGCTTCCGTTATATTTCAAAAACAATAGCCGGATTCTGAACGGTGGTGTGTAGTTCAAACATAGTGGCCAATTGTGGTATAAAAACGTTCCCTCTATACACGGCTAATCATGGCTGTTGAACTTTATAAAAAGTCTTTCTAGCGTTAATTATGTTATTATAAAGTTTGATGGTGAACAAATAATCACATGGGATGGTTCACCTAATAATTGTTAGTCCGAAGCAGTACCGAGTTCATTCTTGGCTCGGTGGTAGGCGGCCTGACTGACCCCAGAATCGCTGGGCGCGACAGTTTCGAGTAAACGTGCTGCGTGGCACATATGATGCACAAGAAGCGAGACTACCAGCAACGTGTCCACCATCTTTAGCGCGCTGTAGGTTTATCCTAAAATGTAACTTAGCAACTCGCCCAGCTCTCAGGGCTGTTTCTCTGGAATCTCCGTCTGACAAAGAACCCGCGACCATGTGTAGTACAACGACATGGGACAGTGACGTGGAGCTGCGATGTACGATTGCGCGACTACGCGTGTGCCTTTACAGCGTCAAGCTATGCGCTGTTTTGCATGATCATGCCAGAATTGGGGACCATCTCTTCCTTTTCACACGTTAACACTCCACATCGGCTTAAATCCACCTCGCTCAAGGAACTTATAGTATTTGTTGTACCCTCATAAAGCCCTTGCACCTACTGGGCTGCTTTGCTTTGACACTGCTTCCCTATCACCGTGCAATATACCAAAATGCCCGGCCACGGGCTGATTTGATTGGTTGATTGATTGTTTGATTTAAAGTATATTGGACTATATACAATCTTTTTTCACTGGCTGCCATCAGCACTGTAGTACAAAACGAGATTTGAGCATTGTTTGTTTCATTGTTTCCGTGGCTGCCGAAGGAGGCCACAGGATGCGTGGCTGCGATCATAGAGAAATTGAAATACCCAATCGAACAAAATAAGAATAAAGAGTGTTAAACGTGAAGACTCACCCATGACGTAACTAATTTCCTTCGTACATCGCTCCATGCTCAGCTTAAATCACTCGCGCAATGACAAAAAAAATGAAAATGATGACACCTTTGGGCCAGTATCTGTTACGCAGCTCGTATTACACGGAATTTAGAAATTGTTTTGTAGATCGATTCACGAGGCAATAGTCTCACGTCGTTTGAATAGTTTCTTGAAAACGTGGTGCAGCAATCGTTTCAAACACAACTCATTTCGCCATTTACTAGTTGTCATGGCCACAATGGTTTCATGCTTCTGCCAGGCCATAATGCGTACGTTGAGGAGAGTCCTACCAAAACTCAGCATTCAACTGGTGCCGTTTTGTTAAGCAGTATTGTTCAATGATGTAGATTTCTAGTGCAAAGCCTGCTTAGCATAGTATAAGTTGGCGTTTGATATTTTATAAACTCTAGAACTTCACGTATTCATTTTGTTTGCATCTTTGTCAATTTTTCAGTAGGGACCAATGTTAATTTTCAGCCCACAACCAACAATGCTGACACCTCAACTGATGAAAAAGAAGTCCTTTTGGGCTTTGCATCAAAACGAACATACCAATCTTTTTTGATGCACATGGAAACACCTGAAAACGTTCATACAAGGTGGTTTCACAAAAAACGCGTGGGCATTATGAGAGTAAAGTACCCGAGGAATTACAGAAATGTTTCATAAAAATGGTTGGCCCCGTGGACAAGCACAAATTCTAAAGAGATATAACGATTACTACTGTAGCAATAACAATTAGTCTCATTTATGAAGTATTTTGTGCCAAATATTCCGTAGATGAATCGTAAAATGAGAGTTTGCAGTGTGTGCATTATCTGAGGGTGGTGTAGAATGTTGTAAAATTGCATAAAACTGAAACTACCATCCAGTAAAGCTTCTAACAACTCAAAAAAAAGTAATTGGAATAAAGAGCAAGGTACGTAGTGGCAGGGAAATACGCAAAAAGATATCTTTTTTATTTATGATTGTATATGATATGGTACCAAAGGTAGAAGATTCTATACCTTTTCGTCTCTTTTTTGCTGCTTTGCTCTCATCAACAAGCACCACACTTGCGCCAATTGAATACAAGATCTATTGTAGCTTCATTTCAAGAAAAGTGTGTTGTGAGCTCTAAAGTACGAAAGTAACCAAAAAGGCCGCTTGTATTGCATAGCGATGCTGAAAATGAAACTATTCTAATGTGGGTGCACCTTAGGACAATATTTTCAGCGGTACGTTTTGGAACCTTTTCTATCACAATTAGCCACGTGGCACATTCGCCGCAAGTAAGTAAAAACGCTATCATAGCATTAGTGCCCTTTTTGCGCCGGTTCACGCTCTCAAAGATTCTGTACAAGTACTTCTGTCAATACACGTGGTCAAAAAGTGGAGAAAACACTGCTGTCTCGAAGAATATTTTTTTAAGGTTGCGCAAGGCTTATAAAAAAGCTGCAAAGATTTGCTATGTATGTTTTCATTCACACGTTCTTGCATCATGAATCAAGTTGATAATGAAATGCTTTTCAATTGCTTGCTTATATCAAGCTGTATGACACAAGTTAACGAGAAAAGCTCTGGCTTGTAGCTTATATAAACGATAATACAAAATATATGTTACCTTCGTTTGGATCACAGGGGCAAACGCCGACGTACACAGTAGTAATAGCCCACTTTACACAATGTTCACCACGTTTTGCTAGTGGTTTACATCGTTTATATACGCCGCCGAAGTCAAGGCAACATGTCCCTTCTTCGCAGATGTAACGCTTGTAGCATTTTTCGTTCTTGATCTTCAGCTATAGTGAAGACGAAAGAAAAATGGCGCAGAAGCACAGTGAAGAAAAAAGATCTATGCTAGTGTTTGTTTCCGACAATACAACACTCGTGAAAAGAATAATTATCAAACAGACAAAGTATTGTCTATCTTACAAATGTGCTCTTTCAATGCTTTACAATTCTCAGCTATAGGTTCAGTATGATGGCGGTAAAACAAATGAATGAAGCTGTTTTGCTGCCGATAGCAGCTGTAGCCACAACATTAGGAATGCACAATCTTTGAAGTGTCATCAGTGCTGCATCGGCAGCCGTTAACGAGTGCAGCTTTCAAGAGACCTTATCTGGCTGGATCGTCGTACAGTGATCAGCATCGTAAACCAGCAAACAAGAGCTATGACACACATTAGTGGACTCGTGAACCTCCAGCCCCACACTGTTATTCGGGTCTACAAAGCACTTGGTACGAAGTGCAAAGAAGAAGTGTGAAGTACGAATTCATAAAGACAAAAACTACAGAACGAAAAAAAACAACTATATAGTGTAACTGTACTAGGCACGTACTAGGCACATAATTCTCTTGTATATGGCCAAACATGAATACGGGCACAAATACATTGACGCTTCGCAATAGGGCAACCCATTTATGGGTATCTTCTTTGCACCCAATTTTACGAACGCTTATATTTAATAACACTATGCTCATTAGGTAGTACTATGCACAGCCAGTATAAGAAATAGGTTCGATGGCGTCCATGTCAACGTCGGATACTTCCCATGAAGGATTTGGAGTTTCTAGTTTAGAGAGAGAGATGGAACTTATGCACCCAAGGTTGTGGCTTATACAATTGCAACTTTTACTATACAGTGACTAACAACACGAAATTTGCAATGTGGTATTGTGGTATGAGCAAATGATGGGACTTGAGCAAGACTTACGAACGTGATGAAATGAAGGAGAAATTACTATCCTGCTGCAGTAACATGAGGAGCAAACCTGTGCACTACCAGGAAAGATTAAAAGCCTCTCCCCGTCGGGGAAAAAGGTACATGTGAAGCGTTCAACCTAATGAATGACCTGCAATAGCATTTTTTTTCTGTTGTATTTCTTGACGCAAAACCGCTTTAACATTTTTATTTTTACATGCGAAGAACCAAGCTATTAAGCAGCGAAGCATTTATATTGCTACATGTCTCAAACACGGCCACAAATTCAACTTCAGGCAGCATAAAAATCAGGCATCAGCTTGACTTGACGAGTGTCATCTATAAAATATCCGATTGTCATGTCTGACGTGAACACTCCCAACAAGTCTAAAATCAAGGCAGCATTATTCATTTGAAAATGGCATATACGATCATACGTGCGAACGGCGAACGTTTGAGGACAACTTTACAAGGATTACATTTGGCGCGCTCTCAATGGCCACGTTTATTGTGGACTATACCACTGTCCCTGCCAAAATCGGGAGCTTATAAAAGCTCCGCTTAAAGAGTTTTCGGATGCTGTGAGATTCTGAGAATTAAAAGGTGAGAAACATGTGCGCTTACTACATGAGGCCTATCTCTAGTTTGACTGCATTCAGCCTGTAGGTTTTTCTGTTTCACAAGGGTGTACAAATGACCAAAGTTTTTACATTCACATCGCCTCTCGGTATTATTGTTCACTATTGCGCACACCCTATAATATTTAAAAAAAATATTTGAGAAATGAAAATCGGTGCTGACCTTCTAAGCAATGTTTGAAAATTGTGGCTTATTTTGCCCCCAGAAGTCCGAATAAGCGTTTGTGATTGTAACTGACCACGCAAAACATGTAGGTATTATAAAAAGTGAAGAGCACGAAGTGACTCTGTGGCACTGTGATTTTTGGGGGATTGAAACGACAGTGAAGCTTGAATTGCGCAGGTCAGCATTGTTAGGTGCGGCAACGTTTGAAGCTGCCAAATGTCAGCAGATCGACAAGTGTCACTTCTTCGCCCTGCCGGTCAATCAAGACGACTTGCAGTTTACCCAGAGGAGGAATGTTCGCTTCTAGAACTTCGAAACGTGATGAGCTTTGCGACTACTCGAATGACTAATCGGCTGCGTCACAGGTGGTCTATATTCGGCACAGGACGTCAGGCTTCTCCAGGGTTTAAAAGCTTAAAGCTATTCCACTTTTCCTCTGCTTTTGACAGCTGAGGAGTCAGGGAAGTGGGCTGGTGATTGGTGACAGCCGACAAGAAGAGACAGTGGTAAAAAGCACCCTTTGCCCCCTATACCCGAGGAAAACAGTACTGTCATGGAAAGCCCCAACCCGTCATCTTTGAGTGAGCCGCGAGCTGGCCTTCATGTCGTTATTATGCTGGAAGCAATAAGGCTTCCCAGCACTGTCCCCTCCTTCTTCGTTGACGTGGTGTGTGAGACACGAATTGGTGAGAGGTGTTGACACATGTTCAGATACAGATCACTGGTCTTTCACATTATTCCCTGGCTCTGTTAGCAAATGTTTGCTGCTCATAAAACGCAGATTATTTCCCACTACCCTTCGACCGGCAGGAAAGAGACCTCTGACAAGACGATGTGGTCAGCGCGACAATGTTGCTGGGGCTTGCCTTTGAGCCAATGAATGGCTTAGGACTGGCAGTCCTACAGCCACGTGACCAGCGCGCGTATCAATCTTCTCGTCACCATCCTATGGCTTTCCTTCATCAATGACTTTACACCGTCCTGCTTCCTCGGCGACGCTGGTCTGTGTCCTTGCCACGTTGATTGTGTCCGTTGCTTGGGGTTGGCCTCGCCTTCCAGGTTGAGGTGGTAACAGAGTCGACGCTCTACTGCGGCTCGAAGGCGATATTCCATTTGTCCCAAAACTAGGCGTCAGAGCTGGTGACTAGTTGTAGCACCCCTCCCGCCCACCCCTCTCCAAAAAACAACAAAAACATGGAAGCAGCCAGAGCAAACCCATTCGGTACGAAAGCTCGGGAACAGACAGCTGGTCATCCTGGCGAGCACACTGAGTGAGAGGGCGTCCGAGGCTACGCTTCGCGCATTCTTTCACATGAGCAATGCTACCAGTGTCCCCGGAGCATAAAAGCGTGCATGCTGAATTCAACAGGTAATCACATATCTACTGACCATTCTAACTTGCTAAGAAGAGCTTTGAGGTTTCAACATGCTTGTCACAAACTGCAAATATATGGTTGAATCATACTTACATTTACAGTTTGATAAAAAAACGTCCTGACGTCCAAAGATACAAGTCACAAGCTCTAAAGATATTGTCAATTGACTCCTCTGTGATAGGAATCCGTATGATGGGAAAGTATGATGTGTCCTTAAAGCAGTAGTTTGTTTTAAGATAGCTTGCAGATTGTCTCATGGTGTTTGCAATTGTAAACTGTAGCACAGCTTAACGTGGATGCACACAATTTGTCGCTTAGTCATGCATCTTCCACCTGACGACTAACGTACATCATAACAATTAAACAGGCCTTTATGAACATGGATGTTGATGGTAGTTGTAGTAGATGACAGCAGAACAAGAGAAAGCGATATGGCAGCCAGAAGAGCGGGACTTATTTGACGCCGAACTTGGGCTGTGGTTGCATGCTCACGGCGCGTTGGAGTTATTGACCACCACTTCCCGAACAGAGGAAAACGCAACGTTGTCATTTCTTCCATTTTGCCGTCCGGAGTTTTCCGCGTAGCGAGAGTATGAGGGGAACGCTGAGTTAAAGGCAGGCAAAGTCGGTCTGTGTTGTAAAGCTATTTTTTGTTAGGTATGAATGCTGTGAGTGCCACCGACATTTGAGCAAAGTTTTCAACTTTGGGTTCTGTTAAGGCGCTGAAAACTGAACTTCAACTAGAGATTGGCCGAATGTGACAGACGCTTAGAAAGGGCACGTTGAAAGCTATAATCGAGAATGACGCGCTCGAGCTGCATCACTGAACTTTACCAACAATATTGGGAGAGAACAGTGGTAGATATGAATGAATGAAATAATGAATGAATGAATAGTTGAATGAATGAATGAATAAATAAATGAATGATGTAGTTCCCAAAAAAACCAAAGCATTGCTGCAAAGGGCGTTGGGGAAAAGGCAGCTATAGCTGTTTTATCAGCCCCAAAACAAAGGAGCAGCATAGCAGTGCATATTAGAATTTTTCAAGCAGGTTGTAAATTTTCACTGGCATTATTATAGACATAGTATACAACATAAGAAAACTTCTTCACAACACGAAAAAAAATGAAGGGATGCTACAATTAAAAAAAAAAGTGAAGAATTGCGCGTAAAGAACAGGACGAATTGTCAATTCCACTAACAGTCAGGGCATTTAGAAGACGAGGTAGTCTTGCGCGTAACACTTGTGAACATTAGTTGGTACAGGAACGCGGTACCGACCAACACTCTGGTTGTCTAGTATTATGAGCAGCTGCGAGCTGCGTCAGGTAAGCCGTGTCAGTGTTTGCGTAATACAGAAGTACTAAGCGGTATATTATTAGGGTCATTACCTTCGGTATGCTAAAATCCTGAAACAAGAATGTTGAAGGAGATTCACGTGGTTTATTTGAAATAGCTCAAAGAGCCTTATCTCTGCATAACGTAGTGCCTCTTTATATTAATTATCGAGGTTGTTCTTCGCGCTAGGTAAAAAGAGATTAAGTGGCCAAAAAAAAGAGGGAATTAAAAATTAGGCACTTGATAGAGCGAGGAAGGTAGTTCAAATAATAAACAATGCCCATGATTTGCGAAAGCTTTCCTGTAAGAAAATCAGTATAGCTACATAACGTCATATTCTGATCAAGCATAACACCTTAAAATTTTAGAAAATTAAGAATTTTGATTTTGGATATAATTTGGAATAAATTGTTTCTACAGATTACACGCATGTTTTTTCACTGCGAACCAACACCCCTTTGGTGTTTGCAGGATTATTGGTGAGACCGTTATTGAGCGACCTTGAGTTTAATTTATCCAAAACAGCATTCGCTTTTGTGACCGATTCGGCTGGACTGCTAGATTAAAATAATAACGTAGTATCATCGGCGTAGACCGCGTAGCATGTGTTGTCATCAATGTTTACAATAGCGCGTCGTCCCGTGTACTTCTTCTCTGTTGTGTGTCGTTTTTTTTTTCGCGCCCCTTATCATCATGAACCAGCACCAACTCGCCCAACTTTTTACTTTACTGAATGTTTACAATGTCATAAAAGAAAGTATTAAAAAACAGGAGCCCCAGGATACTTTTCTGGGGCACGCCGGCATTACTTGAACTAACTTCTAGTTCACCGCTATTGATCTGCATGAACTGTTGTCTATTACCTAAAAAGACCTCAATATATCTAAAGCGATGCTGTCTATACCATAACGATCTAGATTTATGAGCAGTTCATGACTTATAGAGTCGAAATGTTATAAAAAATCAACAAACACTCCTATTGTGTACTAGCGTTGTTCAATTTTGTTTTAAATTATTTTTGTTCAAGCAGAGCAAGCAGCGTTGATCTATCTTTACGGAAGCCATACTGACGTATACTTATCAGACTGTGTTTGTCCAGAAACTCAGATATTCTTTATGGGCGGCAACAGCGCACAAGCTCATGGGACGAAGATAAGAGACACAAACAAGCGCTGAGTCTCAAGTGAAGATTTATTGAAATAAACAAATTTTCTGAACACATAAGATAAACATACAGAGCATACACAGAGGGGCCAGCGTGGGGCCTTGTCGAGGGACTCTTCTTCCCGTGAGTACGTGCGCTGTTACCGCGCGTACCCAACTAGCCCGACTATCAGTCTTACTTCAGAGATTCTAACAAATATCATTTTTATAGACCTATTTAAAAAATGGGAAGAATAGAAACGAGTCTTTAATTAGATAGCATGGTATTTTCGCGGTTTTTCATAGCGCAACTACATTCGCAATCTGCTTTCTTTTGTGATAACTTTTCATAGACAGACATATATTGTGAATATGTGCAAGTACCATTGGGAATATGTCTAAACCGAGCCTGAAAGGCTTCATTTCAATAGTATCTGCATCACAATAGTTGTTATTGTTTAGTTAAGAAAATATTTCAATCACATTTCCATCAGTTTATGAACGTAGAAGGCCCCGCCCCGGTGGTCTAGAGGCTAAGGTACTAGGCTGCTGACACGCAGGCCGCTGGATTGGATCCCGGCTGTGGCGGCTGCATTTTCGAACGAGGCGGAAATGCTGTAAGCCCGTGTGTTCCGATTTGGGTGCACGTCAAAAAACCCCAGGTGGTCAAAATTTCCGGAGCCCTCCACTACGGCACCTCTCAATGGTGGTTTTGGAACGTTAAACCCCACATATCAATCAATCAATCAATCAATCAATCAACGATGCAGAAAAGGTGAACGCTCGCAATTCAACTCAAAAACAGCTTGTATCTTCATTGCTATTTCTAAGTGGAAGGTAAGAAAAGTAATCAATGAAATGGTTTGTCGTTTTGTCTTCGGGTATTTTAACTCCATCTGAAATGACACTCGTCAATGCACTTGGATTTGACCCTCTGTTTAACAAGAAGTTAAGTAAACGTCTAATTTTAATGCTGGGATTGCCACAAGATGACAAGGCTTTATTTATTATGCCGTTTTGGTAGTGAGTAGTTCCGTAGTAAGGCCATTTCGAAATGACTTGAGTAGTTTGAAATCATCGGGTATCCAGGACATGGTCAGTTTCTGAAGTAGCTTTGCCTTTCTATTATCTTTGCAAAGAGTTCACTTGTCACCCACAGTTTACGAATCTTTGACGCGACAAACACATCGACAGGAAAGAAAGCATTTATCGTAGTATGGAACAAATGTTTTCAGAAAAACATCATAGGCGCCACCAGTACTTGTAGCGGCAAAAAATTCATCCCACAACTCTTTACGCAAGCCATGGCAAGGGCTTAAAAGTCTGTCTTCCGTAATAATTTGCGAGGAACAGACATTCTCCGTGGTGTTTTTAGACTTTCGTTTAAGAAAAAAAATACAGGCACATGACCACTTAAGCTATAAGGTATAGTGCCACCATTACTATAGTTGTCCTATGATTAGCCATTACCATTCAAGGCACGTCAATGTTTCATACCTCATTCTTTTTGGTGTGTTGATAGCATTGAAGCATGCGTAAGTTTTTAAAAGCAAATTGAAATCACGTGTTAAACTAGTCAGTAAACATGTTCAGATAGAAATCACCACAGTAAATCAACTTGTACTGAGATTCAACAACGTGCTTTCAAAATTTCTCAAAAAATACAAAAAGCCTTCCAGATGACCTTGAGGTCTGTAGGCAACAAACAAACTGTATGCGCGTATAAAACTGACAGTATCTCATAGTCTTCACAAACACAGTAAAATTCACCAACATACTTAGCAATAATTGAGTTGCACACAAGTGAGCTGACCCCGCCAGCACGTAAGTTTTTTTTTCAGAATTTCGTGAAGCACCTATATCTTGGTGGACGCCAGGGTATCTAAGTCATATTACCACGTCTCAGAAAGCATTATGAATTGATCGTGAAAGTTCAGGCTGATGAATAGGTCGTCAAGTTCATTTTTTTTGTTTTTCGCAGATTGGCAGTTTATGTAGACGCAGTTTAGAACGCCACTGCTCTGCACGCATACATTATCGGGAAGGTTCCATGAGAAGTACGTATTAGAGTGTGACAATGCATACATGTTAGCGACAATATTCGTTTTCATTCTCAAAAAATATCTTAGGCCCATCAGCGGCCAACCTTATCTTGTAAGCTCGCTCCCCTTCACTCTTTCGGACAAATATCTTTTCAGCTGGTGCCTTGAAAAACAAAAGTTGTTTAGTCGCACGCCCTCTTTCGCCACTTTTTGAAGCTTATGATTTTGCGCTGTCGCCCTGCTGCGGTGGTCTCGTGTCTGAGGTACTTGGCTGCGGATCCGCAAGCCACGGGATTGAATCCCGGTGGCAGCCGCTTCAGTTTCGATGGACGCGAAAATGCTGTAGGTCCGTGTGCTCAGATTTGGGGTGCACGTTGGAGAACTTCAGGTGGTCAAAATTTGCAAAGCCCTCCACTACGGCCTTTCCCATAATCGCATGGTAGTTTTGCGAAGTTACACCACATCTATCATCAATCATCTTGAGCAGTCAAATTTTCCGGCATGAAGAGCCCTTTGTGGCTCTCCGCCAAAGTCTTCCTTTACTAAAGCCTTATGTCCCTTATTGCCTGGTTAGAGAAACATGATTATTTCTTGGAGCGTGTTATTTAACTGTTGAAGTCTGTGAATCGAGTTGACAGTTTGCTCAGTGCAGGGGGCGTTCTGCAGTTTGCACGCAATTTCGTTTATTTTGCCAACCAGACCCTCATTTTTGTCTTGTTTAACTCTGTGAACTTCAATATTCAGTTTTTTTTTGATAATCAAGATCAGTTACTCTATCACGAATAGCCAGTTTTCTGCATTCACACTCCAGGCCTCTAAAACAACAATTCTGTTTTTAGCAACTCTACACAATTTTCATGCCCCGCCGCGGTGGTCTAGGGGCTTAGGTACTCCGCTGCTCATCCGCAAATTGCGGGATCGAATCCCGGCTACTGCGGCTGCATTTCCGATGGAGGCGGATATGTTGTAGGCCCGTGCGCTCAGATTTGGGTGCACGTTAAAGAACCCCAGGTGGTCGAAATTTCCGGAGCCCTTCACTACTGCGTCTCTCGTAATGTTATGGTGGTTTTGGGACGTTAAACACCACATACCAATTAAATCAATTGTGTAAGTGCTGACTCATAACAATTGGCCCGATGTTTATTCAGTATATAAATTAGACAGTCGAATAGAGTAGTAATTCGTTTGAACATCTATTTTTCATTGTACAGATTGAGTGAATAAAGACTTGCCCTTTCAAGAGGAATCAAGCCACCATAAAATGCTGCGGCCATCCATCTCTGAAATGAGGATGGTGTGGCGATTAGTGAAAGGAACTAGAAGCAGGCACATGCTACACAATATTGCCATTTGAAAAAAGTATTTATAGTTTGGCGGTTACAGTTGAGCTGTTCATTACGTCATTCTCAACGAACTCTCAGCTGAGGTTCACCAAATCAACTTCACACCTCTACAGAGTAATTGGGTTAGTGGCTATTTGAGTTACGCACAATGCTGTACACACTTGTTATTGTGCAGATGAAAGTATTCCCCAACATAGCAGAGCTTGTCAAAATTAGAACAAAAATGACCATCACTTACAGTAAAAATAAATCACTTGACCTTTCAACACGTTAGATTTTATTACATGAAGGAAAGTGTAAAGCCATAGAGCCTCTCGAGAGCAATAATATTTTATTCAAAATATTTCTCGTAATCGTGAGAATGTGTATAGGCCGCATTAATGTAAGCCATGGAGAAGTTGCACTGATGTTCAGGAAATTGGGTAAGCCGCGAATCCTCCGTACACATCCACCGTGATTTATAGACGCGACCACGTCCCTATACAGATATTGTACACACAATAATTATTTTACATGTTAATGTGCCATATACACTTTGAGTGATATATCATTACAAATACGGAAGACATGTTATGGTACAAAGTACAAATAAAATCGTCTCTTGATGAGTTCAGGGACTCGTTCGCCTTTATTAATAATTAATAATGGTCAGCAAATTATGATGCCAAAGGATCAGCGTGACGTTGAGTGTGGTGGAAGCCTGTAAAAATCATCAAGGCCATCAATTCCTATATAGAACTTGGCATCGATGACCTTCCCATTATCTCTCTTCTAGCACGAAGCGGCTCAGGTCAATATTCATTTTAAGCTATTCGTACAATAGTGACTATTCCAGTTGTTCGAGCCAGGTATGCACGGGTGATTCTTGATGATACCCCTTCTGTAGGAAGACTTGTTAACGAGTTGGTGGGTTTCACTCAATCAATAAATCAATCTTTCTTTAGTCGCGTCAGAAGTGTAGTACATTAGATGTAAGTATGCATGACAATGTCCCAAGGTAGTGAACCGCAGGCGGGGCCTCCTACGTTAATACAAAGAAAAAGACAAAATACGAATAATGAAAGAACAAGTCACAAGAACATTACGAAAATGTTTTTACAAACAAAGCAAGACATAGAAAATTGAGAAAATTAACCAGGTATACGCTCAATACAAACTTTTTTCAATTTTGTCCTAAAACATGATTGTGCAATGAGCTCTCTTCGCTTAATGACTTCCTGTGATGTCGCCACAGGGACTTGGTAGGAAGCCTCCCCGTTGCTACCTTAGTTTTTAGGTGTCCAGGTGGCCGAGTGGTGACAAATATTGTTAACGGCGTGAGCTCTCGGCAAAGCGAAAGAAAGCGCACGCGCAGGTTGAATTTCTGAAGTCATCGAAGAAGTGTACACACGGCTACAGTGGCTAGATAAGGGAAGTGTGATGAGCGGCATGCGGAGCCTACGGAGTGCACTAAAGCCTCTCCGAAGCGGCCGTGTGGGGGCGCACGCAGTCATTTATACGGTGTTTGCGCGTTTCCGTCAGTTTTGTCAGGCGCGTTCATTGTTGTTTCTCTTTGTGCGGTGGCACTCTGACACCGATGCTACTGTATGCACTCTCAAGTCACAAAAACAAAGCCATTGCTTGCCTCGGGGTGCACTACGGGCTACAAGTCCTCTAAAATGAAGCATGCGTTGTTCGGCATTCCAAACGACAAAGCTCTGTTAGCGCGGTAGTGAAAAGTGATTCCGCGCGCTGACAAGCTCCTTCAAGAAAACTCGGCTGTGTGCGAGTTGTACTTCGACGAGAGGTACTGCACTTCGAGAACACTGTGAAGGGCGAGAAATTGCCCACATTGAAAGGTATAGGCGTGCGCAGGATTCCCGTTCAGGTGGGAAGGGAGGTCATTGCTGTGCCCTCCTGTCCATTATATCAGTGTATAAGGCAGATTTTGCACCCCCCTTTTAGGTGACTGAAAGAGTGCCCCGCCAGGTAATCATTGTGTAGAGCAGATTTAGCGCCCCCCTTTCAGCTGATTCACTATAGAAGGAGCTCCCTCCCCCTCTGCCTCCTCGTGCGGATGCCTATGAATAGGCCTTTCAGAAAAGCTCTTCGCATTTGTGGACACCCTTGAAATCAGTTTATCAAAGTGGTTTAGCTACAACACGCTTCACAGTGAAAGCTTAGGAGAGTAAGCTTGTTTTCTGCTCAGAAAAAAAGAGGTGTCACACTGAGGTGTGCACAACATAGTTCGAGCCTCAGTAATCAAGTGAGCGAGTGTTTTCTGCTCAACCAATTTTATTTTACACAAGGCACTCCACAAGGAACCAGCATTTTCCCGTGAAAAAAGAAAGCACTTAACGCTCACGCAAGTCACCTAGCCAAGGGAAACAATGTTCAATATTGCGCTTGTGAACTATAACACCATTTTTGTAGATAAAAAAGACGCGCAATCAAAGAATAAGAATTCAAACATGAGAGTTACTACTCGAAAAGCGTTGTTTGACCAGTGTGCAAAAGATAAAATGTTTTCATCCAGAGACCGCTCTTGTTTGTCGTCTCTGGGTTTGATAATGAGTTTGCTTTAGGTATTATTGTATGAAACTCTATGGTGTTATCAGAAGCAGCCATAGCGAGCTATGCAAGTTATGAAAAATGGGGCCTTATTTTCAGATTGGTGCATGAGGAAATGATGATTCGCTGTGGGAGATGTTGCAAGCAATGACTCACAACTGCGTTCACCGTTCCACTGTTCGACCACTTCACAATGGATACATGTTTCATGCCATCACACGCTGACTTATGGCATTCTTTCGATATTTCAGTTCAGTCGCAAAACTGCGTAGGCATCTTGTAGATTCAGAAGCTAATTAACATATCTGCACGGTCGCCATTTGAGGTCATGCACGAGAAATAAACTATATTTTAACTTCTTCACATTGTCCATGCGCCTGGTTGATTTTCATCTCTGCGCAGCGCATCGCCGCCCTGGGTAACGTAGGATGAATGGGTGAATGTATCCAGCTGTGCCCTTTAGATCTGGTGGCTCACGACCCCTAGACATAAAATTAAGTACCATCACCGTTTGATTAAGGATTAAATTTCACTTGTGCCTCGATTGTAGCCACCAATAAATTGGCCTCCTCCTGGTTATTTCTACCTCTTTAACGTCTAGTTTGCCTTAACTGTCCCTAAACACCCATGCTTTGAAGAATTCGGCGCCATTATCCTCGGCTACAAGGCGGAGCCTTTTACAGAACGTTATGAAATGTGCAGCAATTTTCTCCTCCTCTCCACACGCACTACATACCATGTCTTTGCCTTCGTATTTCGCTCGGTAGATCATGGTCCACAATACTCCCGTTCTAGCCTCGAAGAAGAGAGAACTTCGCCGAGAATTATCGTAGATCTTTCCCTTGAAACTTCCCGCTTAAAGGTTTGGTAAGTCTCCAGTGATTATTTCGTAAGCATTCCTATCTTTCACATGTCCCTCTCTGTTTCATTCACCTGCTTCTTAACCAATGCATCCTTTTGGCTTGGTATTCTGCGGTTGTCTAAATACTTGCTTGACAGTTTTTGAGTTCGCTTCCTCCATTTAGTATCAACATTCTTCATGTACAAGTAGCTGAAAAAGTTTGTAGCCCTATGCTTCTCTCCCATTTTTCTCAATCGCTCCTCAATTTCTATCCGGCAGCAAGCTTTCCTGCAAACAAACAATGTCCATCCCATGTCACCCTGTACCTCCTGATTTGGGGTAATCTCGTGCGCTTTCGAAAAAACTCTATCTATGCAACGTTGTTTATGTTGAATCTTGCTTGAAGTTCTCATCTCTTGCACAATACCGCATCGCCGAACGTCAGACCCTGGACCATGAAACCTTTATAAATCCGTCTCACAATGTCATACCTATTGTAGTTCCATAGTGTCCTATTTTTCATTACAGCTGCGTTCCTGGTGCCCTTAGTCATTACGTAACTTTGATGCCCCCTTGTATACTCAGCCCCGTTATTTACTCCAACGTACAAATATTTGTATATATCCACTATTTCTAGCGTGACTTCGTGTATCCTATGCTCACTGCCTTTATCGTCAATAAAAATCTTGATTTCGGATTTTTCCCTGCTAAACTTCAAATTTAACCTATCTTCCTCATCACCACAGATGTCTATCAATCCCTGCAGATCTTCTTCTTTCTCGGCTAATAGTACAATATCATCTGCATACATAAATGCTCTTAATGACTGTTCATTGTGTTTCCTTTGCTTGGCAAAATTGATGCTGAAGCCGAGTCAACTCCCCTATAATTTGGCTTCTAGCCCCTGGAGATACAACCTAAACAACAAAGGTGGCAAGAAACATTCCTGTCGAAGCCCGCTAGATATCTCTGTAGGTTCAGATACCTGTTCTTCCAACGGTTTTCTTTCAAGGCGCTACGCAATAGCAGGCACGTTTGTCACACTTTCCTATTATAGCAACTGTAACACAGCCGCCGTCACAGGGCAAGGCACGAGCATAATCTTCCCGAAGAAGCTCCTAAAACGAAACTGCCTAAGCTTTAGGAAGAATTGGTGGAGTTTATTATTTGAAGGCATAACATACTCGAAAGCCCCCTAAAGGAAGAAAATGTATTCATCGGGGTGCCCTAGGTCGCACTTAGAGTCTAAGAAACCACGAAAGCAATAGAGAGTCAAAACGCTCCGACATAGTTATATTCGGCAATCCTAATTCAATCAAAGGTACTGGATAAGCCTCTAGACCTGTAGTGTCATTTAAGTGGTGATGACCTACAATCTTGTTCTTGAGCGACAATCTCGTCCAAGAGCTAGCCATCAGACACATGTGTTCCTGTCAAAAGTTCACAATTTTAATTAGTCTTTTAAAGCGCACTTCTCTAGGGCTTCGAACATGTTAGGTGGAAAACGAGAGGGCTAATTGTAGGCTGGCCAATCATCAGTTCTTTGCAGCAGATGAGGATTCAAAACAAACAGCCTCAATACAATATTGCAAGTTACTCAGGTGCTCTTTTTGCCAAGCTCAACACTGTCTATTCACGCTTTCTGATATTATGTCGTAATAGCACTGCTAGGCAAAAGCTTTCAAATTGACTTGAAGGTAAACATGCCAGTACTAGAGAGAAAGTTGTTCAGTCACCTGATTCAACTTCTTGCTCTCCACCTGTGTGCTCCCCTGTGCAAGATGTCATCTCAAGTTATGGCGACGTCACTTTGTGTAGTCTAATTTGTAAGCTGGTTGCAGCCCTGTGGAGTCTATGAATCAGCGTAGCCAGTATAGAAGAGTGAAACTGTTTAATACTTATTCATCCATTATCGTAAACGCAGGTGTTAATGGCTGCTGCGCTCACGCGTTAGCCATCTAAACGCTCTTTGCTGTTGACAGCATTCGCAACTTGGAAAAAATCTGAACATGTCGATAGCATGGCCGATGTTTTCTATTTCATGATTTCTCATTATCACACAATTTCAGTGAATGTCATGTAGTCTGTCGGCCGAAAGCTGTGGATGTATTCTAGAGATTGTTATATTTTCGTGCTGTCTTTTCGACAACAATGTAGTTGCCTTTATTTGACAGTGTCTTGAAGAGTGAGTTCCATATATTCCGGCAGAGGACTTAAAGTGAAGGGCTGAAGAAACAGAGGAAATATGAAAAATACGGGACACTGTCTTCGGCGTTATGACACAAAGGGCGGGATTCACTCCACTGGTTTTTTTATAAAAGTCAAGACAGTGGTAAAGTGGTAAGTGGAAATTCGGATCGAAGTAAGATTTGACGTCCCCATTGGTGGCACTTTAAAATCTGGCGCTGGAATAATCAATATTTCACGAGATTTCGTGAGTGTGGAACGTGGCCATGTTATTACATGACACACAGTTCATGACTATCATATTTCGACGTGTCCTTTACCTTCTTGGTCCATTCGCGTCACGTAATACAAAACTTGGTATTTGTGAACTGGCAAAATGGTCGCGAGTGCATCATGAGCGTGACATGAAGTCATGCTTTTACATGACATGCATCTCATGATTATCAAGTTTAAACCAGTCACATATCTTCGTCATCTATTGACGTGACGTAATACCACATTTTGCATATGTGAAGCAAGCAAAACGACGACGAGTGCATTATGAGCGTGGCATTTAGTCAGGTTGTTACATGGCAGGCATCTCACGATTATCATATTTACTGCAGTCACATAACTTATTATGCCATTCATGTGACATAATACCATATTTTGTATACTTCAAGATATGAAAAGCTCCATTAGTGTGGCATGTAGTCATGTTGTTTCATGACACGCATGAAATAATTAGCATGCTTTGATATGTCATTTACCTTCGTCATTCATTTGCGTCACGTAACGACGAGCTTGGTATGCATGAAGCTAACGAAACGGCCTCGAACGCATCATGAGCGTGGCATGTAGTCATATTTTTACACGACACGCGTCTCATTAATATCATGTTTGAACCGGTTACGTACATTCGTGTTTTAATCACGTCCCGTAATACGATATTTGGTATTTGTGAAGGTAGCCAAACAGCCCCGAGCTCACCATTGTTTGGCATGTAGTAATGTTTTTACATGACACGCATGTCAAAATTTTAATCTTAGGGTCTGTAACTTGTGTTCGTCATGCAGTCATGTTACACCATACCAGTTTCGCAACATGACATGTGAAGAAAACAACCGAAACAGCAGCAAGTCCATAAACTGTAAATCATGACATTCATGAAATGTATGTTGTGATTTTCTTGTTATGACTAGTCACCTATGCTCAGCCTAATGTCGTGTTATGCCGTACAAATTTAGGTATCAATATCATTATTGGAACTGCCAGGACAGCTAGAAGTCATAGGTGGATAGATAGATAGATAGATAGATAGATAGATAGATAGATAGATAGATAGATAGATAGATAGATAGATAGATAGATAGATAGATACGCTCGAAGTCGCTGACGATGCAAAGAAATGCTTCGCAATTAACGAATCTGCATCGTAGCACCAGCATGCCAATTTCTTCTGGCAAATTAAGCTTGCGGCGAATCTGGCCAATTTAGCTGGTGAGACCCAAAACAACACACCAAACAGCGCATCTACTGTTCGCTTTGAGAACACCCTCAACGACGACGCTGTTTCCCTCGCTTTGGGAGAGAAGAACTAACGAGCGACGACAAGCGGCCTCGAAGTGAAGTGTCTAAATGAACGGTTGATAACGGCGAAGGCTAAATCTGCGCTCCGCTTTGATTACCAGTGGTCACGTTTCCATGTTTCAAAGTGGCTATAGATTATTCGAAGGAAGGGCATAAATTCACTCATATGAATCGACCGGCTATCACGAATGGAGAAAATGTAATTGTGTTGTTTTATATAAATACTGCCATAATTATGTTTGTACTCATCTGAAGATGCCTTTTGCCACAAGAAAGACAACGCCGCAAGTAGCACGCAGGTGTTCCTAGCTGTGATTTTTAAAGAACAACACTTGCCTGAGTTGGACCAGGCTCGATAGTTCCGGGATTGCCTTCTGACCCAGGCTGAAACATGGAGACAATCAAAATCAATAAGGAACCCTGGACATGAGTGCATAAAACTATGGGTTCACATTAGCAGTACTTCTTTTATTAACCACTTGTGATTGTATTATAATGCTGCATTATAGACGCGTTGTATGGGCTGCTCGAACGTAGTTTTCCGCTGATATACCTAGATTAAAAAAATTAGTTACTTTTTATCAAGTTTATTGCTTAATACTGTTCAAACACTTTATTTCAATAGTGTTGCAAAGTGACAGAAATATTTAGTTGGCATATGAATTGAGCCTGGACCTTGGTGTTGAAATTCTCGAAATGTTGTATTTTTCTGGAGTGCAACAGCGAAACTCATCGGCCTTCCGTGGATTGCTACGTGTATTCAATGTCCATGATTGGCGGCTACTTTGCATTGCTGTTTCGAATACAAGAATAGGAAAAGTGGAGTCTAAAATCATTGCCCCTGGAGCAAATATAGTGAAGTTCGGGTGAAATTTAATTTCATTGCTTTCAGTTTAATAATGAATGTTAACAGCCATAGTTTTTGTGAGAAAGCCTTTAAAATATGCGATGAGGGTGCCCATTGGAGTTTTTTTTAGTGTCAGCAGTGATTTCTATTATGTCATTGCGCTTATAAAACAGTAATAGTCACCTGTTTTACATAAGACCTTGATTCATTTACATATTATTTCGAAAGTCCAAACGCATCTGCTCAAATTTAATTTGGAAAAAAGCATGAGGTCAAACACATTGTATTCACAACAACTGCGACTAATGCAGCTGGTTAGCATGTATTGATGTTGAATTTTGCACATGGTTATCATTACCGAAGAAACCAGAATTCACAAAAACTCGTCAATTAAGATGTGACGTGTTTTCAAAGCGTGACAAGTGTCTACAGCAATATTGCACGTTCGATTGTTCTGAACACAAAAAACACAAAAGTGAAACACAGAAACCATGGTGTTCTGAAGTTTGAGATTTGCTCTTCTGTGTCGTCTTGATTACCTAAAATGATCACACTTGCTGTTTATGTGTAATTCACTTTTAAATGTTTGCCCATTATGCAATCCTAATGTTGCAAAAGTGAAGCGATGTGGATTGATCGATTGATTGATTGATTAATTTATTTGTGGGGTTTCACGTCCCAAAACCACCATATGATTATGAGAGACGCCGTAGTGGAGGGCTCCTGAAATTTTGACCACCTGGGGTTCTTTAACGTGCACCCAAATCTGAGCACACGGGCCTACGACATTTCCGCCTCCATCGGAAATGCAGCCGCCGCAGCCGAGATTTGAACCCGCGACCTATGGGTCAAAGCGATGTGGATCTAAGAACCAGCATCACAATTATTGTGTGCCAAAAGCGCCATTTGTTGGTATTGTCGTTGGGCTTCGCCTAATATTGCGACTGATTAACCCATAAGTTGATTAGGCATTACCGAATAGTACTGAACTCTTGAAATATGTAAAGGCAAGTGGTAGCGTCAACTGCAATGTGTTTCTCTTTGTACTCATTCTGGTTGCACGTTCTAATATCTAATTCAGCATAATGGCGTTGGCGTTGCTTGACCCTTCACCTTCCAACTTTAGAAGCCTATTACAATAGGTGTTGGAGCTTGACATCCTAAAACCAGCCGTAGAATAACTTTGGGTGCTGTCAACAAGGTCCCCGAAAATGTTGTCCTTATGCGTGCTCGACTTGCGTCTAAAAAGTTTATAACAAACACCTACCATTTTGCTGCCATTGAACTGCCTATACTGCCGGAAGACAAGCCCGCCTCCATGAGTTCAGCATTCCATCACCAAAACCACCTAACCACCTCTGAAGCTTTCTCTACTATGTCGTGATCGCACGGATAACCAGTGCTGTGTGTGAAACAATCCTCAGAAATATATCGAGTCTTACGTTAAGAATTTGCGGCTACAGCCTGAAATTTATGAGAACGAGAACTTGGCTCTTCGAAATTGTAACCATACCACGGCATTCATTGGCACCCCTTAGCAACAGGCAGGGATATAAGAATTATTATAGCCACACCGTTGTCTTAACAAGTATGCAGCTGCAATCAAACTGAAAGATATACGAACTGCCAATCTGTGATGCGCTATTTATTTTTATTGGCCGTACAGCAAGTGCACGCTTGCATTCCATACGTGCAGCCTGTTGACATCAAAGGAGAAACATGGAGTTTCATTTGCGATGCATTGGTACACTCTCTGTGCACCAGCTTTTCATATCTTAATCTGTACTTCAGGTAGTTTCAAGGTTGACTCAGTTTGCAAGCTCCAATGACACAATTTAGTCCTGTAAAGGCGTAAAGTGAGGAGAAGGGTAGTTTTTACAATTTCTGCACACATTGCCATTTAAAAGAAATCCTTTGCCACATCTCTAGTGCGTGTGGTTTCTGAAGAAGGTCTTGGCCCAAGACTGCAATAACACGTTGATGCTGATCTTCAATATAACTGCAACCTGCAGGTTGATTCTCAAAGACAGCCTTTTTTTAAGATATTATATCAACACGTGATGACCCAGAGAGTGTGCCTCACGAAAAAAAAATGCTTTAGATCTGTCATGCATGTGTAGCTCACGAACATACTTATCGAGATAATACAAAAAAGTATGCAATGGACATGCGCAAAAAAACACGGGCTGTAAACGAGAGGTTCATGGGCCACGTGACTCAGTATGTTCAAGGCGCCTGCGACCTCATTAGGTGAAAAACGCTATGAAGGCGTTGTATAAAGCCAATTCTTTGAACATCAGATATAACCCACAGATCATTGAAATAGACCACTTACCTCACCTGGACGAGGCGCCAACATCCGCAATGTGTCACGGAGCAGCGGCTGCAAAGACCACGGCACGATAATCAGGACCAAAGAATATACGCAAGCATATGATTTCAAGGCAGTGTGTGTCAGTAGACATTTGTTTCGAACAATAACTACTAATTCTAAAGTGTACAAAAACTGCAGTGCATTGGAAGAACCAATTTCATTTCACAGTGACCTAGGCCAAGAATTCACATATATAGTAGTGACCGTTCTTTAAGCTGTAATGTAGTACTCTAGGTGAAGATAAAATTAATTAGGCTGAAATACATAATGAATACCACCTGATATTTAGAAATTCTGCACATGTATATATTTGTCGGAGTACAGTTTCTGTATTGTTCTTTTTTGTTTCACACAATGTCACTTTTTTCTTTGTACACTTGTAGTGTAAAGTTAAAAAAAACGGGAAATCGCTCTATTATTAGGTGGTTTTTGTGACCTTCATGGGTTATCTAAAATATTTCATTCACGTCGACACAGTGGAGTACAAGCGCAGCCTGTCACAAACAATAAAAGAAGCTCGAAACTTCTGTGCTAGAAATGAAGCTTCAAGCTGGTTGAAACATCCACGGTACAAGCGTGCGCGTTATGTCGCCCACACTCGGCTCACGCAGTGGCTACGCAGATGGCCTGCGTGGTTTGGCGCGAATTAAAAGCCACGGCACGTGTTGAGAAACAGTAGGAAGGATTTCTGTTGAAGACCAGCATTTTGCCTCGAGCTTTAAGAGCCGGGCTCTCAAAATGCATAGAGCTCGTAATGACACCATGGACCTGATCTGACCGGGAAAAGGGGGTTTCGTACCTCTTCAACGCTTAGCTGTGTGTAGCTGAGCCATGTACGCAAAAAACGGGATCCTGTAGGTGATGCCACTGTCGGGTGTTTTGACCTCCACCCGGCGGAGGCCATACACCCCTTTGGTCTCGGCTCCACGTTGAGGGCACCTCCTGGCTGAACCACCCAGGTCGAATCAGTCGTCGCCTTTTCCTGCCTCCATCCCTCCCTTCACATTTGTTTTTGGCTCTTTCGATCTTTCTTGTCATCTAATCGATTCGTTTTCCTTTAATGTTTTTCTGGGTTGCAAGGGTTAACATAGTGTATAGCCTTAACTTTGGGTAGATGTATTAGGTCATACCGTGCGAGTCTGCTAGCGCCCACAATTTCACCGCGTCCCGTGGCACCCTATCGTTAGGGTCCGTGGAGAGCGGCTGGCATGGCTGCCGATTTAATAGCATGTTTTATGAGGTCACCTAACCCCTTATGAACTGATCGCCCTCGAAGAGGTGGTTAATGACGCAACCTTTGATATACTTCCCACTAGGATAGATAAATGTCCCAATTGTTATATTATTCGGTGCCAGAGTAAATAAAAGAAGGCTAGAGCTATATCACTCTTGCCTTCTATCAAATTGTATCATGAAAACACCAGACACGGGCTACAAAGCCTACAGAACTACCAGTGGCAACCTGCTCCTCGAATCAGAATATCATCTACAATATCAGACAATGCGCAACTTAACAGGATTCGGTGATCAGTCCATCACCATACCTTCGCACCATACACTGAAAATCGTGAAACGGTGTCGTATGAGATGGTTTCACGGTCTCATACGACACCAAAAGTTGACGATATGAAGGGACATTCCGCAGACGATGAATTTAATTGACAACTGTACTGAACCAACATTTACGTAAATATGATTTGTAATATTATTCCCTGTTTTTCCTTGCCATGGTTGTTTGTTACCAAGGTCTCAATATTATTGTAACAAATAAACCGAAGGCCTTTAAGTTTGCGCTTCTCTTTCTACTTAGTATGCGGTAGTTACCTTGGTTAAGCAATGGTCTATACTCTATTTCTACTGTGCCTCCTTGTCACACTTATTTTTCCTTTCTCTCCCTTTGAATAGTACATTATGGATAGCTATACTTAACATGGTTTTGCATGCGAGATGTCATGATTGGCTGTAATACATTGCACTGCAGCCTATCTCATCCTCTCAAACTGACCCTTCTCGCACTCTTTGGCTATTTCATAATGCATATGAGTGAGATGTATACGTGAATATGCATGAGTGAAGCCGTTCGATGACATGATATTAGGCAGATGAACGCGCAAGATAGCCTGGAGCCCTGGTGCGAATAAGTGTTAATCCAGTTCCCGTCGTGGGGATCCAAGCGTGCGAACATCAAAATACATATTCCGTTAGTTGAATTCCAATGCGTCATTCTTGCTTCTTGGAACTTCTAACACAAAAGATATTGTTTTTTACATTCATTTTATACGGGGTACTCTTTTGGACAGTTGTCATGCGGGTTTCCGCCCATATTTTTACCGCTATGACTTACCTGCTGCAATAAGCTAAGTGTGTTACCTAAAGAAATATGTCAGTTAAATTTAGATCATCCCTTGTAGTTAGTTATGTTCTTTCGCCACAAAAGCCATCAACGTTAGTTTGAACAGTTTCTTTTTGTTCTGATCACTTCATATTGTGTGGTATACATATTCGTAAACATGAAGGTAACCATAATAAATTGCCACTTTCACTACTTTCATGTCGTCTCGTACTCGGTTCTCGTTTTTACCACGGTAATATTACTGTCATGAGGCTTTGACGATGAAAGGTGTGATTCGAATCCGGTAAAGATGAAACTTCCTACTTTGCTGTACTTAGTCTTAGCAAAAGTGAAAGACAAACAACAAGCAGTACTGCTTTTTAATAATAACACCAAGCTAATACAATAGTCGGCGCTTCATTTTCTTTAAAGTGTCTCAACATTTCTATACGCTCATTTATCCTTCACGTAATCGCTTCGACTTGCGTAAGCTCTATTGTAAACACAGTTACTATTGCTTTGCAGGCAACCTCAACAGAATTCTTTGAAGCTATCGCTAACTTTTCAAACATTGCGGAGCAGCGTGCGATGAGATGCGCCAACGGTTTTTCGTGGACTGAGATAGATCCCAATAAAGTAGCAGACGTTAGGCGCCTGGGGCATTATGAAACAACATACCTGAACCTGACAAAACATATAGCGTGCAATAGAATAAACCACTTACCGAGTAAGGACTTGGCAGCCATTGAGGCTGAAAAGAGTGTGTGGCAATTATCAAAAAGGCTGCACACACGCGAAATAATAACTATTCATTATCATTAGTCTCATTAGATGCGTACAGAAAAACTACAAAAACAACAAATGCAAGAATGACGAAGCAGTACAGGACGCAGAACCATGTACAATTCTGCTTGCTTAGTGAACTGCTGTTTTCAGATGGATAGGTAATTGTTCGTTCGATGCACACCTTCTACGTAAATTGCTTAGGCAAAATTACAATACGCCTCTTTGGAAGTGTTGTTGGCTTGTTTTTTTTCTTAGCACTGGCTTATATTTCAGGTGTATTGTCAAGTCAAAGTTCCTTAATTTCATTTTATATTGTAGAGTTGCGTGTATTACCATGCTCACTGTCACACACCAACAGGCCCTTGGGATGCATGCTGAGTTTTTTTTTATCCCAGTAGCTTCTTGCCGACGCATGCAGGCTTCCTCGAGTATCAGCAGTGACTGCGTGTAAAAAGTTTCTGGACTATCTTTACATGTTTATTTAGGCACAAATCTATCCTGTATTTATTTATCGCTAATTCTTGACTACCCGTGGCGTTCTACAGCATAAGCCGCTATGAGACCACAAGAAGCGTCGCGTGCACCGCGAATGCCCGCAACGGCCGCCTCCGCCGGTGTACGTAACCACTACTGCGCGAAGTGAAATCAAAGGAAGAGGAAGCAACAAAAAGGGAGAAAGCAAGGAGTTTAACCAGAAAGACATCCGGTTGGCTACCCTACACTGGGGGATTAAGGAAGGGGACAAGAAAGACGAGAAAGAGGGAAAAGAGGGAAAAAAGGGGGTGGGGGAGAGACTGACAGTAATTTCACTGCAGCGTGTAGAACTCTACCGCATGTCAGAGGCGTTCACACAAGCCTGTCTTTCTCAGGAAACACAGCAGGGCTTTCACTGCCTTGTGGGCTGTCGAGGCATGTGTACGTTGCTGTAATAGCACCTGCACTGAAAGAGGCTGATCATCCAGTCGCCGCATTGCGTTGGAAAGTACTTCTCTATCTGAGGCAAATCGAGGACAATGACACAGCAGGTGTTCGATATTTTCGTCGGTGCCACAAACATCGCACGCCACACTGTCAGTAATTTTGATTAACGTGGTATAAGCTTTCGTGAAAGGAACTCCCAGCCAAAGGCGATAGAGAAGCGAAGCTTCACGTCGATGTAGGCCGGGTGGAGGCTGGAGTTGTAGTAAAGCGTCGAGCTCGTGCAGTGGTGTACGTTGTATGCTTGGTGTGTTCCACTCAGTCAGTGTGAGACTGTGGGCCAGTTGACGAATCTGCCTCGCCGCATCCGCTCTTGAAAGCGGTATCGGAACGCTGTTCGCTTCTTTATGTGACGTGCGAGCAGCATGATCTGCAGATTCATTGCCGCCTATACCACTATGCCCAGGTAACCACTGAAAGACGATGTCATGGCCTTTTTGTATTAGCAGGTGGTGAAGTTTCACGGTTTGGTAGGTCAAGTGGTCGTGGCATCCACGTTGGAGAATTGATATCAGGCACTGTAACGCTGGTTTTGAGTCAGAAAACACAGCCCATTTACCTGGTCTTTCCTCTGAATTGATGTGTTCCAGTGCATTGCGCAGAGCCTCGAGTTCTGCCGTCGTTGAAGTCGTCACATGTGAAGTCTTAAAAGACCGAATTACCCCTTGTGATGGTATAACCACTGCTCCACCTGAACTAGACGGCGTAGTAGAGCCATCCGTGTAAATGTGCACGTGGTTACTGTAGTTTGCTTCCAGTAGGAATAGACTCAGTTGTTTCAGGGCATGTTTCGGTAAGTCCAATTTTCTCCTCATTCCTGGAAACAATAAGTGAACTCGAGGCCGGCTCAAGCTCCAAGGAGGAAGCAGTGGCTTTGTTGGAGGTGCGTATGTCTCAGCAAACGATGAACGATGCTTGGAAACAATAGTGCCGTATGTCGTGCGCGGCCTTTCAGCAGCCAGGCTCGCCAGGTGGTGAGAAGGGGTCCTGGCATAATGCCTGAGGTGCATGCGCATTGTCTCCGTAATAATATGTGTATTTATCGAGTGATCTTGAGCGATGGCAATGGTTTCAGCCGTTGAAGCACTGCGGGGTACTCCAAGGCATATCTTAAGTGCTTGGGCTTAAATGCTCTGAATAGCGCGCAGGTTGGTCTTGCCGGTGTTAGATATTGCAGGTAAGCTGTACCGTAAGAATCCGATAAACAGCACTCTGTACAGTTGTAGCATGCATGGTATGGGCACTCCCCAATTCTTTCCTGCAAGAAATTTGAACATGTGGCACGTTGCGATTAGCCGCTTCTTCACATAGTTCACGTGTGGAGTCCACGACAGGTTTCTATCTATTATGACTCCCCAAGAACCTGTGGCTTCTGCTGAACGATATGTATTCTTCATTATTCGATATACTGTAAGCAGACAACTACGCAATAAAAATACACCAAGAGGACAATGGCACACAAGCGAAGGTCTACAGTGTGCCACCCGAATGTTCTACCTCAGAGCCACGCTGGTGCTTGAAACCCCTTTGCAAACTGGCCTTAGGAAGGCTTGGTGTCGTGAGAGGAATCGCGGTATTATGAGTAATAAAGTGTTTTAGGATATCAAAAGAATAGCCAGACCTAACGCAATTCGAATGGCTTTACCATTGATTCCTGAAATACTCCAACCAATTAGAAAGGCTACAGGCATAATTCATCATCGCAGTAAGCTACAGCTTGAGAAATTTTCATAAAATTTTTGTAGGTAAGTAGCTGGTACCGCTTTATCGAAGAATAACAAAAGATGACATATTGAGCGCTTTCCTGTTTCTTGATAGTTATGACATTTAGCGTAGTGGGTACTCTTCAAATGTGTTTGCAGCAGTTACCTAAAAGTGCCTTCAGTACCTAAAGGATCTGAACGGTCGCTGTTACAACTTTCGCTGTCACTAGGCTGCCCATTCTGCGTCGTCCATGTTGTTTTTCATCTGTGCCTTGCGTTTCACGAGCCTAGTCAGATAATTTATCAGCCTTAAGCAAAAGGACGTTGCTTTTTTTAGGAAGTGATATTATAAGGAAACCAAAGGACATAGAAGGAGACAAAGAGGCGCTCGTCTCCAAGCAGATTATTGCGCAAGTATTCTATGGTGAACATAGAGCCTGCAGTGTAAATGAATGGACAAATTGGTTATTTACACTGTCATAGGACTAATCAAAAATGCATAGCCAATAAAAGAAATTACTCGGCGAAAGTGCTCACTGTGTGTCGTCACTTGTCCTGAGAGTGAAAGAATAAAACAGTGTGTGGGCAGGAGCGAGAAGGTTTTAATAGTTATGCACACTAGACAAGTACAAAAATTTTCTAGGTAATCTGCAATTTTTATTTATATAAACCACAGTATTCTGAAATTTATATAGTGTCATGAAACTACTCAATTATTGGCCGATTTTCTAAAGTGGGTATGTACCACAGTTACTTGGGGAACAAGAACAAAAAAAGCTCGCGCTGGCAAAGGAAGAAGGAAGAAACGCAACTGTGCGCTCAAACGCAACTACCCGACACTTGCGAATTCCACGGGGTGGGTAGGAGCCAAAAGTTCGCTACATCTTGCTAAATTGACCAGGTTCTGTAACTTTTTTCAGTCACCTAACCTTAGTTTTGCTTCCACACTGCTGGCAAAGACACCTCTATTCAGCATTTCATGGCGCCTGAAGCTTTGTGCTACGCAATCCAAGCAACCCCACGAAAGGACTTCACCCGCAACGAAGATGAAAGGCATTCAAGGAAAGCAAAAAAACATAAACTTAGCAAGCTCTGGAGGCGTACCTACCAAATGAAGCATGGCAACTCATCGACACCAATTATTTTACGTCGTCGGATCTTCGTGTGGAGCTCGAAAGTATAAAGGCGTGCAACGATGACCGGCGGTTGCAGCTTGAAGCGCACCTCACCAATGAATAAATAGAAGAAGAATTTGCCTCCGTAAAAGAGTATGATATAACGCTGCTGGTACCGCCATAGGGGAAAGCGATGTCTTTAACTGTCAGATAAGATATGTGCTCATCGGCTCTCTTCTTAATTTTGAGATGTTCATTTCAATGGAAGCCCAATGCTACGGCAAGCTTTCTGGGGCATGATAAACTTTCACGGACGGCCTTCACGAAAACCTGATGCTGATGAACATCGAATGGTTCTACTATTTTGAAGAACCATGTAACTGGACAGGCATTGAAGGCCATCAGTAGCATTCAAGCAACGAAGTGGTTCTTCGAACACGCCAGCACTCTTCTAAGAAACATAGTTATGTGGGAAGAAGAAGACAATCGAACAACTATGTTTGGCGAACTTGGAAATGCACAAGCCGATAAATTCATCCATTGAAGTTGCTTAATTGCCCAACCTGTTGGACACTGTCCACATAAGAATCGGAGGATTTATTGCCCTCGGTTGCTTGGAACTCTGCTATGCAACCATGCTCGTCGAGGTCTTCAAGTAGAGGTGGGTTGCTTCAAGACAATGCTGCAAAACGAGCGTCTAGACTCTTGTCATCGCAAGCAGTAGTACAGGAGATACTTCATTGCATAGACATTGAGGTGGAGAGCTAGTATGAGGCAACTTCCAGTGGCACGTTGTGTGTAGCGCAAATAATGCGGCTGATGGAAAGCGTGGAGTCAGTTCCCGACCCGTAAACTAACGTAGCCCATTGCTTCCGCAAAGGCGAACGCCGAAAATGGGCACACGGGAATGAAAGGAGACTTCTTCGCACACACGATTCACGGGCAGAGCCGTCCAATTCGCCCCAGTTTAGAACAAATCGTAAGAAAGTGTAACCGGAAGCGCGTCTTTCAAGAATCACGTCAAGCCGTCATCTCAAATTGTTGGCATGCACGTGTGCCGTTGAGAATGTCGCAGGGACGCGACCACAGAGCTGACCATGGTTGTGGCACAGAGACGAGCTTACGCTCCCCCGCTATACATCATTACCATATGTTGTTAAAATGACGCGGCGCCTCACTGTCGCATGCACACCTGGTCAACGCACATGGCCTGGCGGTGTACCGCGTATTACCACGTACCGCGTAGTAAGGAGGCTTCTTCGAAGCAACGTTTAATGAGAGAGATGACGGAGCTCATGCGTGAGAATGGCAACCAACAGAAGTCAGCCGACGGAGGCCAGCGTGGCTTGACATTGGAGAGAGTGTGACACGCTTAGAAGCTCTCCCCTCTCACGTTACATTTCGCCACATGGTTTTTACCAATGAAGTGCCTGTTTTGAAAGTGTTGCTGTGATTGGTTTTGACGATGCGAGCCCACACGTGTGATTGGCTTGTGTGTATACTCTTTGTTCAACCGACAGTTGAAAGAGCTGTGTTTTAATGTGAAATAGGGAGCGGTGGTTCAGGCTTGCACCTGAGCAGAAAACGCTTGCGCGCTGCATTGAAGCGTCTCTTCACTAGATTACGACTCGTCCTTCGCGCTGCCACAGTGCATTTGGGTCATTGAGGGGCGCCCATTCCGAACCTGAAATACCTTCCCTCTTTAGCTAGTGTAGAAGCTAGTCGAGAAGGAAGAAATCAACTAGTGCAGTTAGCCGGACACCGTCAGGCCCTGTGCGCTGGCCAGGTATGCATGCGACAACAAGGCGCTCCGCCATCATAACAATAATCGGTATTGACTTATCGCGGGGGAAGATAAGATCGTCTCCATACAGCAACTATGGTAAGCCTTCGTTCTCATTGGCACACGTGCATGCCAACAATGACTTAAACTCAGGTGACCGCGCTTCACGTGATTCTCGCAAGACGCACTTCCGGTTAAGCTTTCCCTTTTTTCGTTAAACTGGGGTGACTTTCACGACTCCCCCCCCTTGAACCATCTGAACGAAGCAGTCTCCTTTCTTTCCCGTGTGCGGGTCTTTCACGTTCGCATTCGCGAAACCTATCGGCTTACATAGTTGACGGGTCCGGAACTGGCTCCACGCTCTGCATAAGCCGCATTAATTGCGCTACACAAAACATGCCACTGATGATTGGCTGATACTAGTTTGGACGCTCGATAGTCAAGTGCCTTTTTGGACGGTTATATTCCTAGTGTACGAAATTACCGACCAAGCATGGTTCACCACGCTCTACCAACAGCATCTGCTTTGATCAGCCTCGTGATGATAAGCGCACGTGGTACAGTTATGTCCTTCCAATAATTCTGCGCTAGAGAAGCAGCTAGGAAGCGCCGGATGTGCTAAATACGCAGTCTAAGGGAATCGCTCTAAAGACTGCCACCACATTGTTCGAATTTTAAAGGGGGGCAAGGTCAAGGAGTCCTGGTTTACAGGTCGAAACGGATGAGTCCTTATCGCAGTATACAAAGAACGTCGGTTTCCTACAACTCTTCTGAGCGTGGTTGATAAACCGGTGTGTCTTCAGCTTTATGGAATCCATTGAACATGCAATGAATGTAGTGGTAATTAAAGGAGCTAGTAAATCACCAAAAAGAAGACTGTTTATTTTCAAGGCGATGATGATAAATGAAATCGTTCATTCCAAACTTTATATAAAAACTATAGAAGTTCTGTTTACCTGTAAACAGCTGACACAACTTCCACTAGATATGCGTATATCAGTGTGACACGTAAGTCAAAGCTGAAGAAAACAGGTAAATATCGACAACTGTAGAAAAAAAATCATGATGCACAGTTTTTTCCAAACAAGTCTTAGCGTGAGTATCCTAGTTTTTCACACCCTTGAACTCTTAATAGTATCCCGTTAGCTTTACCGTAAGAATACGGTGGCGCGAAAGGTTGGCGAAGTTATCGAAAATTGTGACATGCTGCGAAAACACGAATAGCTTGACTTTCGATCGTTGACGACCCAGAATCATGGTTGTGCCTTGCAAGGCCAATGATTGTGTTTCTTAGCGTTATTTGATTCTTCATTTGTAAATAATTATGCATAAATCTTCACCTATTGCGAAATATG
The DNA here is from genome assembly GCF_043290135.1 of Rhipicephalus microplus. Classification (NCBI taxonomy): domain Eukaryota; kingdom Metazoa; phylum Arthropoda; class Arachnida; order Ixodida; family Ixodidae; genus Rhipicephalus; species Rhipicephalus microplus. The sequence continues at coordinate 107,419,633 of NC_134705.1, read as the reverse complement.
CACCGCAAAACCAGTGTGATTGTCAGCTTAAGTGTTCTGAGTTCACTTCGCAATCGTAAAAGGTAGACGATATGAGGAATGTTTTATGACACACAATATTAACGTAGTTTATATTGGGAAGAAGCACTCACCCCACTTGGACCAGCAACAGGGCTTAATGGCGGTGGAGACTGAAAAAAGTACGGAATGATAGTTTGGAATATGTAATGCTTATTTAAAAAAACGCGATTATATATCATTTTGACAGCGAAATTCACAAAGTTACAGTAATAAATGTCTAGTTACCCATTTTTTTACGAAGACATAATTTCTGTGTTGGTTCAGTGTGCAACATGGTTGCATGTTTGCGTGGCCGGGGCGACGAGGATGTATATACCTCATTGCTAGACTGTTAGAAACATAACACACATAGAGGGTGATTAGAACAAGAACTGCACATGCAAGACACAAATAGATCATTTGCGTTGGAGAAAATGCTAGGCCTGCGGCCACGTAGAATAAACCTCCAAGCGATGAATTACCGTTAATATACCTTAAGTAAAGTATATGTGCTATTCGAGACGATATCCTGTTTCCCGATACTTGAATAAAGAAATTTTCGTCTCTCTGTCCCTAATTTTTACCTGTCACACGAATCAGCCGCCCGGCGAATCTGTAAGCGTTTTTTAGCTCAACGCCTAATCATCTTCATATAGTTGCTGGTTTCACACATGTGAACAGGATCTATCAAAAAGCAAATAAAAAACGTTTGTGATGCACGAAATCATTACAAAATGATTAGGTGGTGCATTTGTTTAGTACAAAAGGCGCAAATACGTATTTCTTAACGCCGTAGTGTTCATTACGCTGCGCTGACAATTTGATCCTATGCACAAAAAAGCCGGTGTTTTCTGCACTTCGCAAAGACATACGGCGCTGCCTCCCACCACCACCTAGCAGTGGCTCTGCGTTCTACAGTCTTGTCTCTCCGAACTGATCATCTTATTCTTAACGGAGTACTCTATTCACTACACTATGCCAGAACATTGCGAGGTGAACATGGTTGCGTGTTTGCTCGGCTGGGGAGACGAGGATGTATATACCCCGTAGCTAGACTGTTAGAAACATAATACACATAGAGGGCGAATAGAACCAGAACTGCACATGCAAGACACGAATAGATCATCTGCGTTGGACAAAACGCTAGGCCTGCGGCCACGAAGAATAAACCTCCAAGCGATGAATTACTGTTAATGTACCTTAAATAAAGAATATGTGCTATTCAAGACGATATCCTGTTTTGCGATACTTTAATAACTAAATTTTCGTCTCTCTGTCCTTTGTTTTACACGAATCAGCCGCCTGTCACACGAATCAGGCGCCCGGCGAATCTGTGCGCGTTTTTTAGCTCAACGCCGAATCATCTTGATATAGTTGCTGGTTTCACACTTGAGAACATGATCTACCAAAAAGTAAATAAAAACAATTGTGATGCACGAAATCATTACAAAATGATCAGGTGGTGTATTTGTTTAGTACAAAAGGCGCAAATACGTGTTTATTAACACCGTAGTGTTTATTACGCTGGGCTGACAATTTGATGCTATGCACAAAAAAGCCGGTGTTTTCTGTACTTCGCAAACACATATGGCGCTGCCACCCACCACCACCTAGCAGTGGCTGTGCACTCTACATTCTTGTCTTTTTTGAACTGATCGTCTTATTTCCAACGGAGTACTCTATTAACTGCACTATGCCAGAACATGGTGAGTTGTAATTAAAACAACTTTTTATCCAATGTACACACCATTCGGCATCAACTTTGAAAGTCGCACAGTCAAGATATGTACAATCCTACATTCGAAATTTCGCTCATGTATTTATAAGACACGAACCAAAGAATGACAGCACAGAATGATATGCATATGTTGGCAAGATAACAAAGTGTTTTGAAGAATTCAAATTTTAACACTGAAAAACGTCAAATGGACATAGGAGCAGCCACTGTTTGTCGGCTGTTACTGCTATTTTCTACTTCATAGGGAATTTTTGCTTTTTCTGCTGGTGAGCATTTACAAAACGTTTTATGATGTTTAGTTCAATAAATTGGTGTGTATAGGACTCAATATGGAGAATCATATGTTCTCACACAAGCGACAATATGACAGTACACTGGGCGAGCCCATGTAATAAAACGCAGTTCTGTCGCTACCTACATATAAAAAACAGCCCAATAAAGTATTATACAATCCTTTGTAGAAGTATTCAATTGTTTTAGTTCAAGAAGGCGGACCACTTTATCGAAAGAATGTTACGCGTTTTTACATAGGAGTTGGGGAAGGAGCAGCTACATTGCGGCCAGCAGCTTTTGGTGAAGGCCTGGGCGGCTGAAAGCACGTCGCATTCATGGTCATCTCTCCCTATGCCGATACCGCACACAACAAGTAATAATTCATTACGGTAAACAGAAGTGTAAACTTTTTTACAGTCGTTCTGTGACTTTAGAATTGCGTGTGCTTGAAGAAAGAACCACAGACATCATGTACAGAGTTACGGCCACGTGCGGAATCAAAGACTCGCTGAGCCGAGCACTGGGGAACAGCGATCTCAGCGCCGCCGTTTGTGAGAGTTTGATTTTCCGCATTCGAGGTACGGTAAGACGAACTTTAGTGAGGGATGCAAGGGACTGAGATGCGTTGTTTATTTAGTGTTCAGGATATTATTTTCTATAGGTCGCATAGTTCCATAGCTTCAAAATAGGCCAATTTTTCAATTGTCACCCACTCTATTTGAGTAGGTCTAAACCGTTCGAGTTGATTTACTTGGGTTGCTTCCAAGAGCTTCTCCGGGGTGTTGTGAAGAACTTTGCCTTTCCTTCCAAGCTGGGCCTTTTGTTTGATGCCCGTGATTATCAACGTTCGAACTTTCATTGCGGTTTCTTGAAGGTTCTGTAATGTGGCATTGCCCGATCCGCCTTCGTGGAAGTATAGAGTAAGGATTCCTGATGACTACGAAAGACCAAGAACTATCAGCTATGTGCACTTCACTCAACCAAAGCTGTTGTTCTGGGATTTCCCCTGTTGCCGGTCGTCCCCCGTCTTCTATTTGAACCGAAGAAGCTCCGAATTTTCTGGCCCACTTATGAGCCCAAGAGTGTAGGCAGTTTTCTGTCTGGTCTACTAACTCTTGAAGTGAATCTTGCTGAGGTGCGGGAGAGCCGACGGTTGTCCAGATGGTTAGATCATCTGCATATAGGGTGTAGATTGTCACCTGCATTCCTTTCATTATATAAGCAGAATTATCAAGGCAATAATAAAAAAGAAGTGGTGAGGTCAGAGAGCCTTGAGGAGTTCCTTTGTAGTTTAAAAATGGTGGAATTTCAGTTTGCTCCATGTGGCCTTGATTGTCTGACAGTTTATTTTAACAATATAATGTGCTGCAGATTCTAATATATTGTGTTAGAAGACTATTGCACGAGCTTGTTACGAACAGGTGAAAAAATGAGCATACTATAGGAATTTTTATTGTGCTACATCCAATCATCCAATAATTCAACATAATAAAAAACTGCCGCATAACAAAAGAACACTTGCCCAACTTAGACCAGGAAGAACCACTTCAGGTGCTAAGCCGGGGGATCGCTGTAAAGAGTAAATGCGATAGTCATGAAGGGAGCTTAGTCAAGCAAATTTTCACGACTTTATGTTTTTGTTAACAAGATTTATAAACGAGCGGCACACAAATATAAGAGCAATTAGGTTTCCAATGTTCACTGTGTCGTCCTTAGATCATAAAAACAAGTGAGGGCCATGCGCAAGCGACAGGGTGCTTACGTGCATGCATTGAGTGCAAGAGATCAGTTTATCTTGGCAACAACGATCATAATTGCTTTACCAGAGGATGCTGTTCGCACGAGGTTCCAAGCCTTGTTCAGAAATGCATACCTTTTGGTAAATTTCTCAATCGCTCGTAGTAAGAAGGAATCTGCGTTTTTGTGTGTGTGGCGTACAGTCTGAGCCCAGTCTCACCAGCGTACCTAAGAACATTGTTGATGGCTAGCTACTTTTGTTGCTCCGAATTTTAGGGGGAACAGATTGTAACTGATATTTGTTGATACCCATGATGTGTTGCAATAAAGACGCTACTAGGAATTTGGAAAATCAAATTTTTCACTTTACAACGAAAAGCTTAGAGCTCATCAATCCATCTAATGCCACTCGTGTTCAGTGCGAAAATAATCTTCCCGAAACATTCGCCACTCGGACCCGTAATGAACGATTGAACTAATTACTTTCACCGCAATATTGTCAACATTCTATCATGTACATATATATGAGAATGCCTTACTTATTTCCTACCAGCAAGTCTGTTCCACAAAGATTTTTATGTCAAGGAATACCTTAATACCATCTGTGGCTCCCCTTTTTTACTGTTGAGCACACCCATATTCAGACACTCACACATTAGAAATTCTGTAAAAGCATAGTGAACAAAATTTATAGTATTTGAGATGCAAATTTTACCAAATGAAAGTTTACAACGGCAGGGACCGGGAATTGAAGCGGCCATTTATGCTCTACCAATAGAATCAAAGCAGCGCCTGTCGTTTCATCCACTACATCGGCTACACCTTCTCATTTATATCCGGGAATGTCAGGAGTCACTATCACAGTGGCAGCCACTGTTGCGACTGGCCCTTGCAGCACCGGAGATCCGGGATGAAGATGCCGAGATAGGAGGAAGGGAGACATGAAAAGAGTTTAATTTACATAGTATATATTTGGAGAGTACCTCCAAATGCGCTGGGAGGGGGGGGGGCATTATATAGAGTACTTTCTCCCCAGGTCCCTAGATCGGGAAATGGGTCCAGACCGCGCTGTCCAATAACAAGTCCTACAGTCCTTCCGAGCGTCATGTGCCGGCACCACCCTCAACATACACACATACACAACAAAAACATGATATGGTCGTGGCGATACTGCCTAATCCAACGAAACTTGCTTCAAGCGAGCGGGGCGCTCGGGTGGACCGACCACTCATGCCATGTCGAGCGGTGGTCGCGGGCTCCACGTCTCCGAGGGCCATTGCCTAGATATCTGGTGCTGATTCGAGCGTCAGCTGCTCATCAGTCAGAGACGCACAGCTTGGCAGTTCAACTTCCATGTTCGCCGGAAACACGGCGTCGTGGCCTTGCCTCCCAGTAGATGAAAACCAGCCAGGCGTCTTCGCGCTCCTCCTTATCCTCACAAAGTAAAGCGGCTGCATTTCTTTGATCCCGGCGCCCACATATAGGAAGAGGGCTCGTCGAACGCAACACCACCTGCCACTGAGCACAGAAAATGGAGCCTGGCCAGACATTAAAATTGGCTTGCAAGCCGCAACTCTGCACTATCATTATAACCCGATGTTACGCATCCCGAAGTGGGGTTGAACACGTTATGTAAATTTTAAAGTGAGCAGATTACAGGGAGGTAAACACTGCGTTATAACGCAAACGCGTGAAGAAAGAGAGAGACAGAAAAAGGCGGCTGCAGGTTATGTCTTAACAGGCCCTTTGTGGGTGCTGTCTTGTTCTAGCGCTAGCTAAAATAGACCGCTGCCTTCGTCTCAGTCCAGTGACTCTGTGGCTCCAACTTTATCATTTTGTTTTGTCTAAATACAGGTAGACAACGCATTGCGAAGTATGCCAGGGGCCATCGCTTGCTTGGCTCCGTGATGAAAGCAAATGCTGCCGCTCCTGCTGGAGAGGGCACGTTGAGGGCACGCCAGGCTGGACCACCCAGGTGGAATCAGTAGTCGCCTTTTCCTGTCTCAATCTCTCTCTGCTTTTTTTGTTTTTGGCTATTTCGATCTTCCTTGTCATCGAACGAAGATCGAAAACGTTCAAACGAATTCCTTAGAATGACTTCGTTTTCATGCCATGTTTTTGTGGGTTGCAAGGGTCAACGTAGTGTATAGCCTTAACTTTGGTTAGATATATTAAGTCATAGCGTGCGCGTAGGCTGGCGCCCACAATTTCACCGCGTCTCGTAGCGCCCTATTGTGAAGCTCTGCGGAGGGCGGCCGGCAAGACTACCGCATTAATAGCAAAATTCATAGGGTCACTTAACTCCTTCCGAACTGACCGCCCCTCAAAGAGGTGGTGCACCGATGCTATCTCTGAACTACTGCCCCCTAATACAGACAACTTTCCCAATTGTTACATTATTCAGTGCCAGAGTGAAGAAACGAAAGCTAGAGATATATCACCCTTGCCTTGTATCAAAGTATATCATGGAAACACCAGGCGCGGGCTAGCAAGCCAACAGAACTACCAGTGGTAACCTGCTCCTTGAGTTGAAATATCATCTACAATATTAGACTTTGCGCAACTTGACAACATTCGGTGATCAGGCCATCACCATCACTTCGCACTACACACTCAACATCGTGAAACGACGTCGTATCAGATGACAATTTAAAGGAACATTCTTCAGACGATCAATTTAATTTACAAGTCTACTGAACCAACATTTGGGTGAAAATAATTTGCGAGAATATTCCCTGTACTTTTATTAGCATGGTTGTCTGGTAAAAAGTTCTCAATAATATTGTAACATATAAAAAAAGGGTCTTCAAATTCGCGCTTTTATTTCTACATACTATGCGGTAGTATCCTAAGTTAAGCAATTATGATACTCTCCTTTTCTCTTGTGCCTTCTTGTCACATTTACTTTCCTTTTTTCTCATTTTGAATAGTATATTATGTATAGCTATACTTTACTGGGCTTCGCTTACGAGATATCATAATTGGCTGTAATATATTGCGCTGCAGCCTATCTCCTCCTTACAAACTCACCCTTTTTGCTCACTTTGGCTTTTTCCTAATGCATATGACTTACATATACGTGAATATGCATGCGTGAAGCCGTTCGACGACATGATATTAGGCAGAAGAGCGCGCAAGATAGCCCGGAATCCTGGTTTGAAGAAGTGTTAATCCAGTTCTCGTCGTGGAGATCCAAACGTGTGAACATAGAATTGCGTACTCGAATAATAGAATCCAATGAGTCATTGTTGCTTCCTTGAACTCCTAACACATAAGATAATGTTTTGTTTGCATTCAATTTGTACGGCGTACTCTTTAGGCAATTGTCACGCGGATTTCCGCAAATATTCTACAGCTATCACTTGCCTTCTGCCATAAGCTAAGTGTGCTACCTAAAAAGATATGTCAGTGAAAATTAGATGATCAACCCTCGTATTCAGTGATGTTTTTTTGCCACAAAAGCCATCAACGGTAGTTTTAACAGTCTCTTTTATTTGATCACTATATATTGTGTGGTATGCATATTGGTAAATATGAAGATAATCATAACATATTGTCACTTTCAATACCTTCATGTCGTCTCGTACTCGGTTCTCGTTTTTACCCGGGTATTATTACTGTCATGAGGCTTTGACGATGAAGGGTGTGATTTTGAGGCCGGTAAAGAGGAAACTTCCTTGTTTGCTGTACTTAACCTTAGCAAGATTAAAAGACAAACAACAGGCAGTGCTGCTTTATAATAACAACGCCAAGCTTACACAATGGTCGGCGCTTCATTTTCTCTGAAATGTATCAACTTTTCTATACGCTCGTTTATCCTTCACGTAATTGCTGCGACTTGCGTAAGCTTTATTGTAAACACAGTTATTATTGCTTTGCAGGCAACCTGAACAGAATTGTCTGAAGCAATTGCGAAGTTTTCAAAAACTGCGGAGCGGCATGCGATGAGATGCACCAACGTAATTTCGTGAACTAAGCTAGATCGCTATAACGTAGCAGATGTTAGGCGCGTGGGGCATTATGAAACAACAACTCAAACATGACAAAACATATGCCATCCGTTAGAATAAACCACTTACCAGATTTGATCTACCCGTATTAGGACTTGGCGGCCATTGAGGCTGAAAAGTGTACTGCCATTATCAATAAATTGAACACAAACGAAATAATAAGCACAAACTATCTGTAGTCTCATGAAATGTGTAAATTCGAACGACAAAAACAACAAATGCAAGAATAAACAAGCACTACAGGACGCAGAAATGCGTACAATCTGTGTGCTATGTGAACTGCTCTCTTCGGATGAATAGGGAATTTTTCGTACGACGCATACATTTTATATAAATTGAATGCACAGGACTACAATACGTCTTTTTGCAGGCGTTGTTGGCTTGTTTTGTTCTTATCACTGGTATATATCTGAGGTGTCTTGTCAAGTGAAAGTATCTCGATTTCATTTTCGATTATAGAGTTGAACGTATTACCATGCTTACTGTCACACACCGACATGCCCTCCCGATGATTGCTGAGTTTTTTTTCTCCCCATCGCTTCTTGCGGAAGCATGCAGGCTTCCTCGAGGGTCAGCAGTGGCTGTGTTTTTCTGGATTATTTTTACATGTTTCTTCAAGCACAAAGATATCCTGTATTTATTTATTGCTAATTCTTGACCGCCCATGGCGTTTTACAGCGTAAGCTGTTTTAAGATCACAAGAAGTGTCACGTTCACCGTGAATGCCCGCCACAGCCACCACCACCGCTGTGCGTAACCATCATTGCGCGAAGTGGCAAAAACTACGCAATGAAAAAGCACCAAGAACACAATGGCACACAAACCTACGTCTCCGGCGTGCCACCCGAGTATTCTACCTGACAGCCACGCTAGTGCTTGAACATTCTTTGCAAACTGCCTTTAGGCGGGCTTGGTGTCGAGAAAGTAATCGCGGTATAATGAGTAATAAAGTGTTTTAGGATTGCAAAGGCAGAGCCAGGCCTCACGGAATTCGAATGGCCTAACGATTGATTCGTATAATACTCCAACCACTTAGAAAGGCTACAGGCATAATTAATCATCGTAGTAAGCTAAAGCTTGAGAAAATTTCACAAATTTTTTGTAAGTAGCTGGTACCACGCTTTATCGTAACATAACAAAGGATGGCATAGTGAGGGCCTCCCTACAACATGAAAGTTATCAATTTTAGTGTAACGGGTACTCTTCGAATGTACTTGAAGCAGTTACCTAAAAGTGCCTTCAGTACCTCATTGATCTTAACAGTCGCTGTTACAGTTTTCACTGTCACTAGGCTGCGCATTCCGCATCGGCCATGTTGTTTTCCGTCTGTGCCTTGCGTTTCACCCGCCTAGTAAGATATTTTATCAGCCTCTAGCGAAAGGACGTAGCTTTTTTTAGGAAGTGGTATCATACGGACACGAAAGGACAACAGAAGGAGACAAAAAGGCGCTTGTCTCCAAGCAGATTATTGCGAAACTATTCTACAGTGAACATACAGCCCGCTGTGTGGATGACTGGACAAAGTGGTTATTTACACTGTCGCAGGACTGCTCAAAAATGCATGGCCAGCAAAAGAAATCACACAGCGAAAGCGCTCAATGTGTGTCGTCACTTGTCCTTAGTGTCAGCTTTGTTGATTATTCTCGATTATTCAGTCGAGAAAGAAGAAAACGATGTGTGGGCAGTGGAGGATAATTTTTATAGATATGCACATAATACAAGTACAACAACTTTTCAGGTAATCTGTAATGTTTGATTTACATTACCCTTAGTATTCTAATATTTACATATAGTGATGAAACCACTCGATTATTGGCCGATTTTTTCAAAGTGGGTATGTACCACAACGACTACGAAAAAAGGAACAAAGAGAGTTCACGCTTGAAAAGAAAAAAGTAAGAGATGAAACTGAGCCCTAAAAGCGTTCTGCACGTTAGCACCGCCGCATTTAAAACTCTTAAATTAGTGTGGGTCCCACGTCACTGCGGATTACAAATAATTGAACTAGTGGATGCTTTGGCACGACCATCACTTGACGGACCAGTAATTTCAGTACTTCCCGAGTTAGAATACTTATCAGGGGTTAGATATAAAAAATTCGCTATTGAACATTATGGTGGCTCATCTCGGAACTATGCATTAATTAGGAAACGACTTATAGATATCCCATTTGGGAAGCTAGGTTCAAAATTAACCATAGAAAATGTTCTAAATTTTGGTGCCTCTGTTTCCGGGAATTGCCACAGAGATGCATTCAACGTGGTGCGTAATTTTATTCAAGACTTTAAACGTTTTTCAGCATAAATCCCACAATAACAGATACTCAAAAAATGGGTAGAACAATAATTTTAGAATCTGGATAAATCCGTGACACACCAAATTAATCGGATTTGGCAAAGCCAGCTGTCTGGTCGGCTCTCAAAATCAAGGTATAACAATTAGTTTCTACTTCCTTGCTGATTTTTTTTCTCACTATCTGTATCTTCGGTTTCTTTTTTGTATAATACTGCCTTCACTCTACAACTCCCATTCTTTGTTGTAAGTAATAGTGCAGTTATCGTCTATATGAGATTATATGTTCGTTTGCCCAATCCCCCAGATTGGGTATGAGCCATGTATTCTAGGCTACAAACAAGCAAACAAACAAACTGTGCGCCCAAACGCAACTACCCGACATTTGCGAATTCCACGGGGTGAGTAAGAGCCAAAAGTTCGCTACACCTTGCTGAAATGACCAAGTTCTTTAACTTTTTGCATTCACCTAACCTAAGTTTTGCTCCACACTGCCGGCGAAGACTATTTATTCAACATTTCATGGCACTAGAAGTTTTGAACTACGCAATCCAAGCGACCCCACGAAAGGACTTCACCCGCAACAAAGATGGAGGGCATCCGAGGAAATAAAAAAACAACAACTTTGCAAGCTCTGGAGGCGTGCCTACAAAATGAAGCATGACAACTCATCAACACCAACTATTTTAAGTCGTCGGATCTTCGTGTGGAACTCGAAGTATAAAGGCGTGCTACGATGACCGGCAGGTGCTAAATTTTGAGCTTGAAGCACACCTCACCACTGAATTAATCGAAGAAGATTTTGCTTCCGTAGCAGAGGATGATTACAACGCTGCTGGTATCGCCATTGGAGGGAGCGATGTATTTGGCTGTCAGACAAGATACGCACTCATCAGCTCTCTTCTTCCTAAACTTGAGATGCTCATTTGGATGGAAGCCCAACGCTACGGCAAGCTTTCTGGGGCATGTTCAACTTTCAAAAATGGCCTTCATGAAAATCTGATGCTGATGAACAACGAATGGTTCTACTATTTTGAAGAACCATGTAACTGGACAGGCATCGAAGGCCATCAGTAGCAATCAAGCAACAAAGGGGCCCTACGAACACGCCAGAACGTTTCCAAGAAACATATAGTTATATGGGAACAAGAAGACAATCGAACAACTATACTTGCCAAACTTGGAAATTCACAAGTCAATAAACTCATCCAGTGACATGGCTTCATTGCCCAACTTGTTAGACATTGTCCACATAAAAATCGGAGAATTTAATGCACTCAGTTGCTCGAAACAATCCTATGCAACCATGCTCGTTGAGGTCTTCACGTAGAGGTGGGGTGCTTCAAGACAATGCTGCAAAACAAGCATCTAGACGCTTGTCATCGGAAGAGGTAGTGCAGGAGCTACTTCATTGCACAGATTTGGAGGTGTAGAGTTAGTATGAGGCAACTGTTAGTGGCATGTTGTGTGTAGTGCAAATAATGCGGCTGATGAAGAGCGTGGAGCCAGTTTCCTACCCATCAACTAATGAGGCCGAATGGTTCCGCAAAGGCGAACGCCAAGGATGCGCGCACAGGAATGAAAGGAGACTCCTTCGCACACACGGTTCACGGGCAGAGCCGTCCAATTCGCCCCTGTTTTGAACGAAAATTAGGAATGCTTAACCAGAAGTGCGTCTTGCAAGAATCACGTCAAGCCGTCGTCTGAGATCGTTGGCATGCACGTGTGTCGTTAAGAATGCCGCAAGGACATGACCACTGGGCTGACTATGATTGTGGCTGGGAGACGAGCTTATTCTCTCGCGCTCCACGTCCTTACCGAGTGTTGTTAGGATGGTGGGTTGAATCACTGTCACATGCACACCTGGTCAACGCACAGGACCTTATGGTGTGCTCACCACACTTAAGGAGGCTTCTGCGAAGCCATGTCTTTTGACAGAGATGACGGAGCTCGAGCGTGAGAACTGCTATCAACGAAAGGTCAGCCGAGAGAGGGTAGCACGGCCTGACATTGGAGAGAGTGTGACACGCTTAGAAGCTATATCCGCTCATGTTATATTTCACAACGTGTTTTTTACCAATGCAGTGCCTGTTATGAAAGTGTTGTGATTGGTTCTAGCGATGTGAGCCCACACATCTGATTGGCTTGTGTGGATACCCTTTGTTCGACAAGGGGTTGAGAGGGGTGAGTTTGAATGTGAAATGGGGAGCAGAGGTTCGGGCTTGCACCTGAGCAGAGGACGCCTGAGCGCTACAATATAGCATCTCTTCACTGTATTACGGCCTTTTCTTCGCACTGCCACAGTGCACTCGTGTCATTGAGAGGCACCCATCCCAAACCTGAAACACCTTCGCTCCTTAGCTTGTGTAGAAGCTAGTCGAAGAGGAAAAAACTAACTGGCGCAGTTGGCAGGAAATTATCAGGCCCTGTGCGCTGAGCAGGTGTGCATGCGACAGCGAGGTGCTCCGCCATCATTACAATACTCGGTAATCAGTTATAGCGGGGGAGAATAAGCTCGTCTCTGTGCAGCGACCATCGTAAGCCTTCATTCTCAATGGCACACGTGCAGGCCAACAATGACCTAAACTCAGACGACCGCGATCACGTGATTCTTGCAAGACGCGCTCCCGGTTAAGCTTTCCCTTTCGTTTAACTGGGGTGACTTTGACGGCTCTGCCAGACCTTGTGAACGAAGCAGTTTCCTTTCTTTCCCGTGCGCGGGTCTTCCGCGTTTGCCTTCGCGAAACTGATCTGCTTGAATAGTGGACGGGTCTGGAACTCGCTCCATGCTCTGTGTCAGCCGCATTATTGCGCTACACACAACATGCCACTGATGGTTCCCTGATACTAACTTGGAGGCTCGCTAGTCAAGTGCCTTTTTGGACGGTTATATTTCTGGTGTTTGAAATCACCGACCAAGCATGACCACGCTCTACCAACGGCACCGGCTCTGATCATCCTCGTGATGGTAAACACACGTGGCACATTTATGTCCTTCCGATAATTCCGTGCTAGAGAATCACCTAGGATGTGGCCGATGTGCTAAATACGCAGTCAAAAGGAATCGCTACAAAAACTGCACCACAGTGTTCAAATTGTAAACAAAGGCACTTAACCATCGTGTGCAACCCCAAATGACTGAAGATGCACAGCTCGAACGGATCGAGGAGTCCTAGTATGCAGCTCGGAACGGATAAGTTGTTACCGCAAAGTAGAGAGAACGTCGGTTTCCTACAACTCTTCAGAGCATGGTTGATAAACCAATGTGTGCTCAGCTCTATGGAATTCATTAAACCTGCAATGAATGCAGCGGTATTTAAAGGAGCTAGTGGATCACCAAAAAGAAAACTGAACATTTTCAAGGCGATGATGATGAATGAATTTGTTCATTACAAACTCAACATAAAAATCATAGGAGTTCTGTTTATCTGTGAGCAGCTGACAGGACTTTCACTGGAAATTCGTATATGGGTGTGACACGTTAGTCAAAGCCGAAGAAAACAGGTAAATATCGGCAACTTTGGAAAAAAAATCTTGACGCACAGTTTTATCCAAACAAGTCTTAGCGAGCGCATCCTAGTTTTGCACACTCTTGCAGTCCTAATTGTATCGCGTTAGCTTTACCGTAAGAATACCGTGGCCCTAAACATATACAAATTTATCGAAAATTGTGACATGCTGCGCAAACACGAATAGCTTGACTGTCGATAGTTGACACCTCCAGAGTCATGGTTGTGCCTTGCAAGCCCCATGATTGTGTTTCTTAGCGTTATTTGATTCTTCTTTTGTAAAGTAGCTAAATGTAAATCTTCACATAGTGTGAAATATGCACCGTAAGTACCAGTGTGATTGTCTGCTTAAGTGTTGTGTGTTCACTTCGCATTTGTAAGAGGTAGTTCATATGACGAATATTTTATGAAACACAATAATGAAGTAGTTTATGTTAGGAAGATGCACTTACCCCACTTGGACCAGCAACAGGACTTAATGGTGGTGGAGACTGAAAAAAGTGAGCATGATAGTTCAGAATAAGTAACGCGTATATTAAAAAAACGTGATGTTTTATATACTTTAGACCGCAAAATTGACAAAGTTAAAGTAAGAAATGTCTAGTTACCAATTTTCTTACGAAGACATTTGTTTCTTTGTTGGTTCAGTGTGCAACATGGTTGCGTGTTTGCATGTCTGAGGCGACGAGAATGTATATACCCCGTTGCTAGACTGTTAGAAACATAATACACGTAGACAGTGACTAGAACAAGAACTGCACATACTAGACACGAATTGAATATTTACGCTGGAGAAAATGCTAGGCCTGCGGCCACGTAGAAGAAACATCCAAGCGATGAATGAGTGTTAATGTACCTTAAATAAAGAATATGTGCTATTCAAGACGATATCCTGTTTTGCGATACTTGAATAAAAAAATTTTCGTCTCTCTGGCCATTTGTTTTTCCTGTAACACGAATCAGCCGCCCAGCGAGTCTTTAAGCGTTTTCTAGCTCAACGCCCAGTTATCTTTATGATGTTGCTGGGTTCACACATGTGAACATTATCGATGAAAAAGCAAATAATAAACCTGCCGGAAACACCTTAGTGTTTCTTACGCTGTGCTGACAATTCAATGCTATGCATAAAAAGCCAATGTTTTCTGAACTTCGCAATGACACATGGCACTGCCACCTACCACCACCTAGCAGTAGCTCTGCGATCTACAATCTTGTCTTTCACAACTAATCATCTTATTCCCAACGGAGTACTCTATCCACTACACTATGCCAGAAGATGGCGAAGTGTTAGTAACACAACTTTTTATCCAACGTACCCACCATTCGGCATCAACTTTAGAAGTCGCACAGTCAAGATATGTACATTCCTACATTCAAGATAACCTTCGCGACTTTATTACACACAAACCAAAGACTGACAGCACCGAGTGATACGCAATTGTTGGCAAGATAACAATGTGTTCTGAAGAATTCAATTTTTAACACTAAAAAACATCAAAGGGACATAGGAGCCGCCACTGTTTGTCGGCTGTTACTGCTATTTTCTATTTCATAGCGAATTTTGGCTTTTTCTGGTGAGCATTTACAAAAGCTTTATGATGACTAGTTCAATAATTACGTGTGTACAGGACTCAATATGGAGAATAATACGTTCTCGCACAAGCGACAATATGACAGTACAGCGGGCGAGCCCGCGTAATAAAATGCGGTTCTGTCGATACCTACATATAAAAAACAGCCCAATAAAGTATTATCAAATCCTTTGTAGAAGTATTCGATTGTTTTAGTTCATGAAGGCGGACCACATTACCGAAAGAATGTTACGCGTTCTTACATATGAGTTGAGAAGGAGCAGCTACATTGCGACCAGCAGCTTTTGGTGCCAGTCTGGGCGGCTGAAAGCACGTCGCATTCATGGTCATCTCTCCCTATGCCGACAACGCACACAACAAGTTATAATTCATTAAGGTAAACAGAAGTACAAACTTTTTTACAGTCGTTCTGTGACTTTAGAATTGCGCGCGCTTAAAGAAAAAACCACAGGCATCATGTACAGGGTTACGGCCAACGTGCAAAAACAAAGGCCCGCTGTGCCGAGCTCTGGGGAACAGCGATCTCAGCGCCGCTGTTTGTGATAGGTAAATTTTCCGCATTTGAGGTTCGGTAAGACAAACTTTTGTGTGGGATGCAAGAGGCTGAGATGTGTTGTTTAATTGTTGTTCAGAATATCCTTTTCTAGGTCGCATTATTTCATGGCTTCAAAATTGGCCAATTTTTCAAGTGTCACCCATCCTGCTTCATTAGGACTAAACCGTTCGAGTTAATTTCCTTGGGTTGTTTCTAAGAGCTTCTCCGGGGTGTTGTGGAGAACTTAGAAAAGTCGTCACTGTGCGGAAGCCCGTTCAAAGAACCCTATCTCTGACAGTCTTAGTCGTCTTTCATATGAGTGTATTCAGTTTTCAACTTCTGTATCCTTGAGTTACTAATGAAAGGTTCCATAAGTAGTTTTACTTATGATAAGTGCGTGCATAAGTTTGATTTTTTTTTTCTTCCAAGCCGGGCCTTTTCCTTCATGCACAAGAGTACCAACTTTAAACTTTGTTTGCGGTTTCTAGAAGCTTTGGTAATAGGGCTTCGCCCGATTTGCCTTCGGGGAAAAATAGAGTAATGATCCATGGTGAATACGAGTGACCAAGACCTCTGAGCTATGTGCACTTCATTCAACATAAGCTTTTGATTTGAGATTCTCCCTGTTGCCGGTCGTCCCCGTCTTCTATTTTGAGCGGAAGAAGCTCCGACTGTTCTGGCACAGGTATGAGCCCACGAGTGTTGAGGTAGATTTCTGTGTGGTCGACTACCTCTTGAAGTGAATCCTGCTGACGTGCGGAAGAGCCAACGGTTGTCCAAATGGTTACGTCATCTTCATATAAGGTGTATATTGTCACCTGCATTCCTTTCAATATATTCGCAGATTTATTCGGGCATTATTTAAAAAGTAGTAGGGAGAGAACAGAGCCTTGAGGAGTTCCTTAGTTTAAGAATGGTCCAAATTCAGTTTGCTCCACGTGGCCCTAATTGTCTGACAGTTTATTTTCACAATAGAGTGTGCTGCAGATTCTAATATATGTACTAGAGCACTATTGCACAAACTTGTTACAAACAGGTGAAATAAGTGAGCATACATAGGAATTTCAAATGTGCTACATCCAACAATTCACCATCGTAAAAACATGCCGCATAACAAAAGAACACTTACCCAACTTGGTCCAGGAAGGACCACTTCAGGTGCTAAGCCGGGGGATCGCTGTAAGGAGTAAATTCGATATTCATGAAGAAAGCTTAGTCCAGCAAATTTTCACAACTTTATGTTTTTGTTAACGAAATAATAATTGAACGGTACATAAATACAGGACCAATTAGGTTTCCAATACTCACTGTGTCGCCTTTAGACAATAAATATAAATGAGGGCCATGCACAAGCGACTGGGTGCTTACGAGCATGCATTGAGTGCAAGAGATCAGTTTATCTTGGCAATAATGACCATATTAGCTTTACCGAAGGGTGCTGCTCGCACGAGGTTCAAAGCCTTGTTTAAAAATGCATACCGGTTGGTTAATTTCTCAATTTATTATAGTAAGCACGAGTCTGTTCTGTTTTGTGTGCGTACAGTCTGAGCCCAGTATCACCAGCGTATTTAAGAACATTGTTTATGGCTAGCTACTGCTGTTGCTCCAAATTTTAGGGGGAACAGAATGTAACTGATATTTGTTGAACCCCGTGATGTTTTGCAATAAAGACACCACCACGAATTCGGAGAATAAATTTTTCATTTTACAACCAAAAGTTTAGAGCCCATCAATCCACCTAATGCCGCTCGTGTTCTGTGTGAAAATAGTCGTCCCGAAACATTCCCCACTCGGACTCGTAATGAACGACTGAACTAGTAACTTTTACCGCAATATCGTCAACAATCTACCATGTACATTTATATGTGAATGGCTTGCTTATTTCGTACCAACCAGTCTGTGCCACAAAGATGTTCTATGTCAAGGACTACCAAAATTACTACTATGCCTCCCCTTTTTTTCTGTTGAGCACACCGCTATTCACAAACTCACACATGATAAATTCTGTAAAAGCATGGTGAACAAAATTTGTAGTATTTGAGCTACAAACGGTACCAAATGAAAGTTTACAACAGCAGGGACCTGGCATGGAAGCGGCAACTTATGCTCCACCAATCGAAACAGAGAAGTGCCTGTCGTTTCATGCACTACATCGGCTACACTTTCTCATTTATACCCGGGAATGTCAGGAATCACTATCACAGTGGCAGCCACTGTTGCGACTGGCCTTCCCCGCACTGGGGATTCGGAATTGACACGCCGAGACAGGAGGAAGAGAGACATGAAGAGAGTTTTTATTCACATAGTATGTATTTCTAGAGTGCCTCCGAATGCGCTGCAAGGCTCTTTATATAGAGTACTTTCTCCCCAGGTCCCTAGATCGGTAAATGGGTCCAGATCGCGCTGTCCAATAACAAATCTTACAATCCTTCCGAGCGTGCCCCGCCACGGTCGTCTAGTGGCTGACGTACTCGGCTGCTGACCCTCAGGTCGCGGGAACAAATCCCGGCTGTGGCGGCTGCATTTCCGATGGAGGCGGAAACGTCGTAGGCCCGTGTACCCAGATTTGGGTACACGTTAAAAAACCCCTGGTGGTCAGAATTTCCGGAGCCCTCCACTACGGCATCTGTCATAATCAAATAGTGGCTTGCGGACGTCAAACCCCACAAATCAATCAAGTCCTTCCGAGGGTCATCATGGCGGCACCGCCCTTAACATGCACACATACACAACACAAACACGATATGGTCGCGGTGATACTGCCTCCTCGCCCCGCCGCGGTGGTCTAGTGGCTAAAGTACTCGGCTACTGACCCGCAGGTCGCGGGTTCGAATCCTGGCCACGGCGGCTTATTCCGATGGAGGCGGAAATGGTGTAAGCCCGTGTGCTCAGATTATTGTTGACGTTGAAGAACCCCAGGTGGTCGAAATTTCCAGAGCCCTCCACTACGGCGTCTCTCATAATCTAATGGTGGTTTTGGTACGTTAAACCCCACATATCAATCAATCAATGCTGCCTAATCCAACGAAGCTTCCTTCAAGCGAGCGGGGCGCTCGGGTGGACCGACCACCCATACCATGTCGAACGGTGGTTGCGGGCTCCGCGTCTCCAAGGGTCATTGCCTAGATATCTGGTGTTGATTCGAGCGTCAGAGGCTCATCATTCAGAGACGCACAGCGTGGCGGTCGAACTTCCTTTTTTAACGGAAACACGGTGTCGTGGCCTTCCCTCCCAGTAGATGAAAACGAGCCCAGCGTCTTTGAGCTCCTCCTTATCTTCACATAGTGTAGCGGTTGCATTTCTTTTTATCCCGGCGCCAACCTAAAAGGGGGAGGGCTCGTCGTACCTAACAGCACCCACCACCGAGCACAGAAAATGGAACCTGGCCAGACATTAAAAACGGTTTTCAAGCCGCAAATGTGCACCATCATTATAACACGATGTTACGCATGCCGAAGTGGGGTTGAACACGCTCAGTAAATTTTGAAATGAGCAGATCACAGGGAGGTAAACATTGTGTTATAATGCGAATACGTGAACAGGGAGAGATACAGAGAAATCCGGCTGCAGATTATGTCTGAACAGACTGTTGTGTTCTGGGTTTTCGGTTTCGGTATCGGAATGACATGTGAGGATGCCAGGGGTGCCGCTCTGGCATCTAGGATTTCAAGGCGACTGTAAAATAAAAGCAGTGTGTGTTGGGTAACCGAGGAGTGCGGTTGTTCTTTCCTTCGGCGCTTCGCGCCAACCCGCGTGTTCGGGCTGGTCGTCGTCCCCGCCTGCCGCGTACGTCTGCGTCGGCCGTCTTCTTTTTTTGCTTCGTCGGGACCAGCCAGCCCCCAACACAGCAATGGCGACGAGGACGTGTAAGAACCCATTTCATTCTCCGTGTTTGTCTTTTTCTTGCTTTTAACAGACCTAACCTGCTAACCCTAGACGCTCTTTGTTCCCAGCAAGGTAGCTGCTGCGTGCTGCGTCGATTCATTCCTTCTTCATTCAGCTACGCCGCCTGTGTCGTCTTCTTCAAACAGTGCACTGGCGTCATTTTCTTCTCGTCTGCACATCTCCATTCTTCTTGCATGAAATGGCGTCTCCTATTCCACCTCCCCTATTTCTTCATTCGCCCGGATACCCGCCACTTCTGTGGGCGGACAGGAAATTGATGTTTCAGGCCTACGCAGACGTTGCCGGGGAGGACGCCAGAAAGCCCTAGAGTCGCAAGGCCCTGCTGCTCAACGGGTTGAGCCCTGCCGGGTTAAAGCTCTTTTATACTTTGGACGCCACCAACGCATTGCTGACGCCAGCGTCGGGCGATGCCTTCAAGAATGCTGTTGCTCTTTTCGATGAGCAATTTAAAGATGTCTCGTGCGATTATCTCGCACGCGTAGAATTCCAAGAAAGACGACAATTGCCTGGCGAGCCAGTCGCCGAGTTCATTACTTCTCTTCGAACGCTCGCCGCGTCGTGCGGCTTCGGCGCGCTCGAGGACGATATGATCCGCCATCAGCTTTTCACCGGGTAGCCTCGCAAAATGTCCGCTGCCGCATGCTTCAAAAAGGCTCCTTGATTTCATTATCTGAAGCCCTCTCGATTGCGCGAGAGGACGAGCTTATTCGCTCCCAGTTGGAGCAATTCGCTTCGCATTCAGTGCAGCAACTTTCTGCTGCGGGGGGCCAAGGCGGCGGCTCTTTGTTTCACGGGACGCTTCAACATGGCGGCCCTTCATCTTCGCCTCGGCGCGGTGGCCAACATGGACGCCCGCCTGCACAGTCCTTCCGTGGTGGCCAACATGGCGGCCTCTCTGCGTCGCGGGGGCGAGGAAGCCAGCAATATGGCGACCCCATTCCGCCAAATTCTGGGTTTCCGGAACAGCACCGAGCTCCTAACTCGCGTTCGCAATTTTTTTCTCCAAGCGCAACCGCGCATTGCTTTCATTGCGGATCAGCTCGGCATTAAGTCAATTCTGCGCAGTGTCCCGCGAGAAACCACACTAGTCTTGCGTGCGGAAAAATCGGACATTTTCAGTCCGTATGCAAGTCCCGTCCAGCAAATCGTCCCGAACCAGTTTCTTCGTCCGCTCCTTCGAGCACTGCACAAACCAATACGGTCACTGTTCTAAATGTGGATGGCCTGCACACTACGTCAGAGCCCAGCATCGTACCCTAGCGAAAATTCTGATAGAGGTCTGAATCAGTATGATACAAATTCCTATAAGTTGTACCAGTCTTGTACCAGGCTGATACAAAGTCTTACCAGTTCTTCTAGACATTCATATCAGTCTGGTACATTTTCTTACCAGTGCTACCAGTCTCATATCAGACTGATACACAGTCTTACCAGTGCTACCAGCTTTTGAATAAGTTTGATTGGTCATTTTTATGGCATATATTAGTCTTTAGGTTTTTAGTCTTTTGTTTATTTATCGGATCTTCAAGATGCATTACTGTCATTTTAATGGTACTTCTTTTTTTGAACACACTGCCCACATATACGTCATAAGTCATTTCTGGATGTGTATTAGTGTATCAGTGTTTTCTATTGAACACTTGACGACCATTGTGTGAAATATTATGATGACTCAAAGAGTGCAACTGGCAGCTGTTGGATGCGTAGAACAAAATGCACAATGTTTTATGGTGGTGCATAATTGACAAACTGAGCTTTAAATATGCAAAGCAGCTTTCAGCCTAGATGAATGCTTTATTCTGTGTACAAAGCAGATTGCAGGTGCAAGATAGCAACACAGTTAATGCTGACAATGATAGATGACGTCTAGAAATTTCAAGATACTAGTATCCAAAGTTTATCAGATGACAGTATAAACGTAACTTGAAAGAATACAAACAAAACTTCTCATAACAGATCGATATTACCATAATTTCTAAATTTTAAGTTATAGGGCCAGTAAACATTGCAAGGGAGATAACTTAATAATCAGTCCACTACTGTCAAATGAGCTTGCTGATACAGTAATTTTTCCAAACGGCGTGGGTTCAAAAGCTTCCGTTTGTGCTGCAGTTTCTCCGTTTCACAACATAAGCCAACCCCAGCTGTCTCTCCCACATGCTTTGCCTTTAATGACGAGCCACTACATTAGTGTCATAATTCATACTGGATGAGATAGTTTAAATGAACAATGAAATGCTTCTTTGAGTAATCATTAATTTACCTCATCATCAAAACCTAATGCCTCGCAAATCCACTGCCAGAAATATTTCAAAGCAAGTTGAGGGGTTTATTGCGCACTTCAACCGCTTTCTGTTTTTTTCTCGTCGGTCCCAACAAGCAGCGCCGAAAACTACCGGGAGGAATGGCAGTAAAGGAGTGCGATATGTAAGCACAAATTATGAGCTAGAGCATGCACAGTAGCTTTTTCGTGTTGCCATTCCCATGTGCGAGTGTGACTATACAATGTTAGAAGATTTTGGACAGCAGTGCCAGCATGTGGCAGCGCACTGTGGCAAGAAGCACATTCGATTAAAACGCTGCTCTTGATTTATTTTGGCTATAGGCCAATAGCATGCTTTCAGTTGTTTTACACCACATACAGGCGTCCGAAAATTTGAAGTGAGCACAGTAATCTATATGAAAAAAGTCACTTGCAGGTGCAAGATTTCGCTGATATGTTGATAGCAGCATCTGTTATTCACGGGTGTGTCTTTTCACAAAGCCCAAGCGGTGGCACAGACCTGCTATATTACTTGCCTGTAATCCTCACAAGAATTATAAATCAAAAACCATGTACTAATTAAGGTTAAAGCATTGGACTGCAAAACACACACGCGCACACGCACGCACACACACGCACACACACACACAAGAAACTGCCTTCCATGAGAAATGTTCAGTTGTGAAGAGAACAACAATAGAAGGGATCGAGCCAACATTTAGCTGTCCTACCTTGCTAAACTCATATTACACTGGCTATATATGTCACAAGTTTTAAACAAGTTTGGTACAACAGCAACGTAGCAAACACATCCAACTTTTATGTGCAAGCACACTGGCGACATCCTCTGGTAAAAGCACAACTTTTTTTCTGTGTTTCTGAGCAAATACCAATGTGAGATGAGTTCTTGAATAGTTTTGATGTAAGCCTCACACACATGAGCACACACACAGAGCCTGGCAGTTTATTGACATGCACTAGTGTAAAATACATGTCATTGTTGCATTTAAAAAGTGTCGCTCATGCCAACATTGTCGCGAGCCGCATCTGCAGTCCGGTCGGAATCGCTGAGCGAGTTTTCCTCGAAGCCGTAAGTGTCGTCTGGATCAGGATTTTCATTGCTGTCACCATGCGCATCACTCAGACTTCACGTGTTGAAGGCCGCTACTCCAGAACATCAATTACCAGCTAAAGACTGAGGAATGCTCTTGCTGAGTGTAGCTGGTTGGCCGACTGCGCCTCCACCGTTCCTTGTCCGAGGTACTACATATTGCGATCCAGGCTCCAAATAGCGTTTTTTTCTTCTTTTTGATCGAGCCTGGGGTTGAGTTGAATCCTTCTCTCGTCAAACTTGACACAAACTTCAAGTAGCGCGCTTGATGGTGTCCACGCAAAGTGAGGCTGCGGGACTGATAATAAGAGAACGGGTAAAGATTGATTACATCGACCAAGGCTTCACATTCATAACCTGCTTGCTGTGCCTTGAATATTAAGCACGCGGCGCGGATTTTGTCGTAAACTATAACATGTGATGGTTGTGGTAGTGGTTAGAAGATGAGAAAAGGAACATAATTTCTGCAACCCTGTGGGGAGCACGGTGCAGTGCCTAAACATGTGCCGTGAGATCACGGCGCGAGGTAGTGACTCTACAGAACCCCTCGCGTGGTGAAGGTGTATTGTACTGTGGTCGCCACAGAGGAAGGTGGTCGTCGCCATGGTGGTCGCTGACTGCTAATATGGCTAGATGATAGTAGCCATATTAATGTGATAGAAAAATGGATGAGTGGATTGATATGGCTGTACCCTTTAAATTGGGCAGCGGCTAACGCCACCTAGCCTAACCAACGCGAGTTTGGCGACACAGCGCATGACCTCTGAAATTGCCGCTGCGCGCCCGTCATTGCGCGTTTGCCATCTCGGAGGCTATGCACAGCGTCACCATTTCACAGTAATTGCATTCATTGTTTATAGATAACTTGCTGTGAGCTCTAAAAAAATTACCCTCTAAGGTTGTAAAAACATGAAGTAAATGTTTTGCAAATAAATATTTTTGTTTTCAAAAACTAAATTGCGTTGTTTTGAGGAAGAAGTCGTGGACTCGTGGTTGCATAAACTACTTGGAAGATCCACAAATGCCACTGCCATCGTCATCAATAGCAAGATTGTGGCGGCCTTGGTGCGTGTGTAGTGCATGTGAACATTGTTGCGTGTCTTAATTGCTCAGTATCGCGCCTGTACACTCGCAATTCTCCAATATGTTTGGTTTCGCGATGATAATTAAAAAGTAATGGTCCTGGTAAGTGCATGTAAGTACATCGATCCGAAGGATACAGGCAATTTTCATCCTCACAAGTGGTACTGGGTGTTCTGGAAGGATAACACGTACTGCGGCCACTATCACGCTCAAGTGATTAAGCTTTACGGTAAGTCCGCGCCTCTTGTATTCCCAATACAAAAACAAAGAGGAAGAAGAAGTCGTTCTGAAGTTATCTACTGGTCATATTTTCTTAGGCACCGAGGATAATGCAAAGAATGCAACAGAAAAACGACCATCCATTCCGCAGACCCGATTGCGACTCCTCCGATAGCTGCAGTTCAAATGAAGTGGACAACGAGTCGTTTAAAAAAGTAAGTTGCAATTGGTAACACTGCAACTGATTTGCTACTTCAGCATAATTATTACCGACAGCCAAGTTTGTCTATCGTTGACATTGCGGCTGATGTGCTACAGCGGCGCAATTACAATCGACAGCCAATTTTGCTCTGCACGTGGTGCCGTGTCACACATGAAGCACCAATGCTCTGATATACTCCCCGCCCCCTTAGTGAATATATCAGAGCATCGCCGCTCCACTACTGCGCGGGCGCCGGAACGTCGTATAGAAGGTGTTAGTAAAGTTGCAGTATGCTGAAGAGCTATTTTATTTTATTCTATTGTGGTATGAGCACAACTTAGGCACATTTTTTTGTACAATTGACTGGTTTAAAATTATTTTTTCTTGTGCGGATATACGCCCTGTTTGTGCTTGCGAACTAGCAGTGAAATTTGTGTGTTGGGTTGTCTGCAGTTGTAAGAAACACGACGTCAAGCTGCTATTAAGCGGAAGACAAAGCACGTCAGCAACCGTTTTAAGAAGCAGCAGGGAGGCCTGCTGTTTGCTAATGCTGAAAAAAAGAACAGAGAAAGAGCTTCTGAAAGAAGTGAATATATATGCTCAGGGCTCAAAATACAAAAGCATTAGAAAGAATAAGCCTACTGGAAAATGCCCTTCGCAGCAAAAATTTCCAACGAGGTTTATCATTTCTTCATAAGCTGTTGTAACGCACTGCCGCTAGGGTTGTATGCAGCAGCAAGTTGCCCTATTCTTATAGCGTGCAATTTTGCTGAAAAGTAGAATGCCATGTAAGCTCATGGGTGGCATGGATGCATGCATGTTTTTCTAATCACTTGAAAATGTGCTTTTATAACTTTCACAGTGTGGTGGATATAAAAAAGAACACCACTTGGTCAAAATTTCTTGAGCCCTCCACTACGGCATCCCCTAAAATCACACCATAGTTTTGAGACGTGACATGCAACGTATCATTACACTTTAATTGCATATCTCAACTGCATGCTAGGTTTATCATATATATTATTTCACCATGCACACCTAGGATGCTACCATGACAATTGAGGGTGCAATATACTTTATTTCTGCACACTCTACTTTTTCATTGCAGCAAAGAACCTTGTCCTTTGCGGGTGTTTCAGCCGCAAGCCTCAAGAACAGAAACGACTAGCACCTTTGCCACCACTATGTGCTGCCACGCTGGAACCACCACAGCGACCACAGACAGCCCTGAAGTAGCCCACTCAAGTGTGAGGGAGGCTGTACGCTTATGAATTATGTGCCCACTGACAGAGAGGTATCATAAAACTCTAGTATGCTTTGTCTTGAAGATATGTTGCTTTGCTTTAATGAGAAAATGAGCATTGACAAACTAATGTGTGAACGTCATCTTTGACTTGTTTTATAGGTGCATTGGAGAAAAACAATCACCGTCCCCAAGAGGTTGTACAATCACCCCATGGGCTTGAAAAGACAGACCCGTTTTGTTCGTGAGGCGGCCGTTACCATTTTTTGTACAGCAGGCCAAGTCGGTAGAAGTGTTACTGGCGCAGCCTCCAATCAGTCTTAAGGGGAGGCTAAATCTCCCCAGGAGAAAGAAACATATGCTGTGTTTTCAGGTAGGTGAAATTTTGCAATCTGACCAAAATTCAGGGAAGCTGGTGGCTTCATTTTTGCACGTAATCAGCCGAGGTTTTACTTCCAACTTGTGTTATAATTACTTACTAAAGCTTCAAGTGTAGCTTTTGCCTACTGGAGCTGGGTACTTTTATGCAAGAATCCACAAACTAATTTTAAACAATATTAGAGAGGCAGACTGGTAGCACTCCTACTTATTTCCTTGTCATACTGGCTCCTCTATTTAGAGTGCACATAATTGTCACTTAATAAGTGCCCGTAACTTCCTTTGTTTTTAATCATGCAGATTTCTTCAACCATTGTTTTGAAGCACACCGTTCTAATTGGAGAGGTTGAGCAAATAAAGAAGCTCCTCAATAAAGCTTTGGCAAACAAAATTAATGACTTTATGAAATTAAAAGATTAACCAAGGAATGGCACATCAAATAAAATATTTTGTTTCATTTCTGTGTTCATATTTGTGTCCTGCTTGCTCTGATGTAGCGGTGCACCTGCCAGTTGGCTAAGCACTGACTCGGTTGTGGGCCTATCAGAGTAGAATGCTACACTTATAGGCTGGCACACGAGTACTGGTACACTGATAAACTGGTGCACTGATAGACTGGTACACTGATAGATTTGTACACTGATAGACTGATACACTGATGGACTTATACACTCATAGACTGATACACCTATAGACTGATACACTCATAGACTTATACAACTGTCAATAACCTGATAGCTATCAGTTTTTCTATCAGAATGTTTGCTAGGGTAGCTTCAGTGGGCCATGTGCCCTTGTCATTTCTCGCGGACACTGGTACCTCAGTCTCTTTAATCAGTGCCGCTGACTTTCATAGTCATTTTTCCAACATTCGGCTTTTGCCTTCACACGTCGTTCTACAAACATATTCTATGGGAACGATTGATATAATTTAGGTAAATTTACAGCTCAGGTCTCCTATCGCAATCGCCTTGCTTCCATTACTTTTTATGTAACAGCCAATGGGAGCTCGCTTTTGGGATGTGATGCCATCACGGCTTTGTCCATCAACATCGTCGGTGCGTCTATGACGTGTGCTCAAGTCGACGTCCAAGATGATCTTCCGGCCAACGCGCCTTCTGAATTCCACCACCTGTTCACCCGTGAACTGGGTTGTGTGCGCGGTTTTGTGCATAAAGTGATGCGTCGACCAGATGTGTGCCCTGTGCGTACCAAGCTTCGCCGCATTCCTCTTCTTCTCCGTGAGCACGTCTCTGTAGAACTGTCTCGCTTTCAAGCCAGCAGAATCATCGAGCCTGTCTCTGCTTCCGACTGGGTTTCTCCACTGGTCGTCGTCAAGAAAAAAGATGGATTCCTTCGACTATGCGTCGACTTACGAGAACCAAGCAAGGCGATCGTCGTGGATGGTTTGCCACTTCCTCCCATTGAAGAACTGCTTCATGAGCTCTCCGGAGCGGTATGTTTCTTCAAACTAGACCTTGCGTCCACTTATCACCAAGTTGAACTTTCTGAGTGCAGTAGAGACTTAACCACATTTGTATCGCACGAAGGCTTGTTTCGGTTTCGCCGCGTGTGTTTTGCGCTTGCATCTGCCCCTGCAGTGTTTCAGAAAACGATGTCAATTATTCTTAAGCGTTGTAATGGCGCCCTTTGTTACTTGGAAGACATTTTGGTGTGGAGACGTACTCGCGAAGAGCACGATGCTAACTTGCATACTGTTCTCAACCGCATCAGTGATTGTGGTATGAAACTTAATGACAAGTGCATATTTTCTGAGAATGAGTTACAATTTCTCGGACATAATACCAGTTCCCGCGGCTTGACACCTGTTGAATGTAAAGTTCCGGCCCTTGTCAGTTCCCCACGGCCTACAGATGCCAAAACCTTGCAATCATTTTTAGGTCTTGTTGGTTATTATGCCAAGTTTGTTCCTGACTATGCTGATGTTATTGAACCGCTGCGTACTCTACTTCGTCAAGCACAGCCTTTTAACTGGTCAGCTGAAGCTGAACAGAGCTTCATTTGAGTTAAGTCAATACAGCCCTCAAAGCCAGCTGTTAGTACTTTCAATGAGAAGCTTCCCATCGTCATCACGACGGATGCGTCTGATGTTGGACTGGGAGCAGTGTTTTCACAACTCAGAGGTGATCAGCTGATCACTATCGCTTTTGCATCTCGTACATTGACCCCTGCTGAACGCCGATATTCAGTAGGAGAGCGTGAAGCTCTCGCGTGTCTTTTTGCCTTTGAGAAATGGCATGTTTACTTGTGGGGCCGGCACTTCACATTACGTACAGATCACCAAGCACTAGTTGCTCTTCTTTCTGCAGGATCCGAAGGCCGCCACCCCATTCACATTTCCCGTTGGTGTGCCAAACTCATGTATTATAATTTCAGTGTTCATCATTATAAAGCTTTTTAATAACGTGGTTGCTGATGCACTGTCGCGCCTTCCTCTTCAGATACCGGTTACTGAAGAGCGGGATGAGAAAGTGGTTTCATTAGTTACTTCCTGCATTACTAAAGCTGAGCTTCAGGCAGCTACAGCTGCAGATTCCACTTTGTCTCAAGTTCTCAAATATTTACTTAAAGGATGGCCTTCCAAATGTGCTCTTGCTTCTGAATTCTTTTCTCACTTTGCAGTCCGACAGGAACTGTCTAGTGTCGAGGACTTGCTTTTCCGCGATGAACGCGTGATTCCTCCTGCTTCTTTCCGTAACAAGCAAATACAGCTTGCCCATGAGGCCCATCCAGGCATTGTCCGCACCAAACAGTAACTCCGAGACAGGTACTGGTTGCCAGCCTTAGACAAGCAGGTCGAGCATGCAGTTTACAACTGCCATATATGTCAGGCAGCTGACAAGTCTGCCAAACCTGCATTTTCTCCGTTGCAGCCAGTCCAGTGGCCTGATCGGCCTTGGCAGAAACTCGGCATGGACATCATCGGTCCTTTGCATAATGTTCCGCAAAATGCCCGGTTCCTTGTTTCTCTCATTGACTACCATTCTAAATGGCCAGAGCTTTGTTTCACACATACGGTTACTTCTGAGGTCATCATTGAGTTTCTGTCTTCAATCTTCAGCCGGGAAAGTTTTCCTGATGGCATTGCTTTTGACAATGGTCCACAGTTTCAGTCCCGACATTTCGAGGCTTTTCTTTCACAACGAGGAATTCAGCACTTGAGGTCATCAGTTTTGTATCCCCAATCAAATGGACAAATCGAGCGCTTTAATCGCGTTCTGAAGGACCATATCCAGATCGCCCAATCAGAGCACCTTCCCCTCAAGCAAGTCTTGACTGAATGTTTAGCTTCATACAGGTTCACACGACAAGGCACCACTAGAGTGTCTCCTGCTGAACTTCTCCACGGTAGGCAACCGCGAGTTGCTCACGACATAGCCTCTTTGCCTCGTAACATAGCAGTGTCTTCTCCTGATCAAATAAGTACCAGGGTTTTATCTCATCAACAAGCAATGAAAAAGTATGCCGACACCCGTTGAGGTGCAAAGCAGTTCAAAGTTCGCACTGGCGATCTAGTCAAGGTTCGTGTGCCAGGCAAGCGCCCCAAGTATAGGGATCCTTACAAAGTTTTAGGCCAGGTTAGCCCCACTTCTTTTCGCCTAAGTGATGATAACATCTGGAATGCTTCGCGCCTTGTTATTTTTCATACGGATTCGCCTTCAAAACCTAAAAGTCTTCCTCATCACGTTCCGTCCACGCCTTTCAACTACGCATCAGACTGTTACATGTGGCCTCCGTGTACAGGCATTTCTTCTTCAAGGGGGGAGGAGTTACCAGTCGGTGTCGCTGGTTCAAGTACACCAAGTCATACGAATCACTTCGAACCTTCAAATACCGCTGAGACCGTTGAACCGGACTCCGGTCCGTCAAATTCTTCCGAAGCTCATGCTGCGAGCTCTGATGAGACTGCGAATTTTAACGCTATTTCAGAGCCTTCACAATCTTCTACTGCTCTTGATGTGTCACATCATAGCACAAGTGACCAAGGTGCAGACACACCTGATTCTACATCCAAATGGGCCCGCCCTAAGCGGAAGCGGCCGAAACCGCGTCAGTTCAAAGACTACGTGATGTAGAACTCTTGTTCGGAACAGTTGTGTACATTTTTTTGTTTATCAGTGCATTTTCAGGACACGTAGTGTGTGAGTTCGGTGTGCCGTGCTCTGAATTTTCATGTGTTCTAATGTACATACCTTGTAAAATACGTTGGTATCGATCTTGTATAAATATCAACAGTGTATAGGTGAACTTTTTTTGAGGAGGGGATGATTGTTGTGTTCTGGGTATTCGGTTTCGGTTTCGGAATGACATGTGAGGATGCCAGGGGGCGCGCTCTGGCATCTAGGATTTTAAGGCGACTGTAAAATAAAAGCAGTGTGTGTTGGGTAACCGTGGAGTACGGTGTGTTGGGTAACCATGGAGTGCTGTTCGGCGCTGCGCGCCAACCCGCGTGTTTGGGCTGGTCGGCGTCCCCGCCGGCCGCGTACGTCTCCGTCGGCCGTCTTCTTCTTCTGCTTCGTCGGGACCAGCCAGCCCCCAACACAGCACAGACCATTTCGGGGCACTGTCTTCTTCTGGCGCAAGCTCAAATGAACCGCTGCCTCCATCTGAGAGTCATAAACGTCCAGTGACTCTGTGGCACTAATTTTATAATTTTTTTTGTCTAGATACAGCTAGACAACACATTGCGAAGTATGCCAGGGGCCATCGCTTGCTTGGCTCCGTAATGAAAGCAAATGCTGCCGCTCCTGCTAAAGAGGGCACGTTGAGGGCATGCCAGGCTGGACCATCCAGTTGGAATCAGTCGTCGTCTTTTCCTGTCTGAATCTCTCCCTTCTTTTTTTGTTTTTGGCTCTTTCGATCTTCCTTCAACGAAGGAAGATCGAAAACGTTGAAACAAACCCGTTAGACTGACTTCGTTTTCATTCCATTTTTTTCTGGGTTGCAAGGGTTAACGTAGTGTATAGCCATAACGTTGGTTAGATATATTAGGCCATAGCGTACGTGTAAACTGGCACCCACAATTTCACCACGTCTCGTAGTGCCCTATAGTTAGGCTCCGTAGAGGGCGGCTGGCAAGGCTGCCGGATCAATACCATGATTGATGGGGTCACCTAACTCCTTCCGAGCTGACTGCATCTCAAAGAGGTGGTGCACCGACGCAATATCTGAACTACTGCTCACTAAATTAGACAACTTTGCCAATTGTTACAATATTCAGTGCCAGAGTGAAGAAACGAAAGCTGGAGATATATCACCCTTGCCTTGTATCAAAGTATATCATGGAAACACAAGGCGCGGGCTAACAAGCCAATAGAACTACAAGTGGTGACCTGTTCTTTGAATTTAAATATCATCTACGATATCAGAAACTGTGCAACTTAACAACATTCGGTGATCAGCCCATTACCATCACTTCGCACCACAAATTTAACATCGTGAAATGGTGTCGTATCGGATAACGATCTAAAGGGACATTCCGCAGATGATGAATTTAATTTACAAGTCTACTGAACCAACATTTGGGTGAAAATATTTTGCAAGAATATTCCCTGTACTTTCATTAGCATAGTTGTCTGGTAACAAGTTCTCATTAATATTGTAACAAAAAAGGGCCTTCAAATTTGTGCTTTTATTTTTACATACTATGCTGTAGTATCCTAAGTTAAGCAAGTATCTATACTCTCCCTTTCTCCTGTGCCTCCTTGTCACACTTACGTCCCTTTTCTCTTCCTTTGAATAGTATAATATGCATAGCTATACTCTACATAGCTTCGCTTGCGAGATGTCATGATTGGATGTATTATATTGCACTGCAGCCTATCTCCTCCTCTCAAACTCACTCTTTTTGCACCCTTTGGCTTTTTCATAATGCATATGACTTACATATACGTGAATATGCATGCGTGAAGCCGTTCGACGACATGATATTAGGCAGATGAACGCGCAAGATAGCCCGGAGCCCTGGTGTGAACAAACAATAATCCAGTTCTCGTTGTGGGGATCCAAATGTGCAAACATCGAATCACGTACTCGGTTAGTTGAATTCAATGCGTCATTGTTTCTTCTTTGAACTCATATCGCAAAAGATATTTTGTTTACATTCATATTATATGGCGTATTCTTTAGGAGAATTGTCATGCGGATTTACCCAAATATTCTTAACGCTATGAATTACCTGCAGTCATAAGGCAAGTGTGCTACCTAAAGAGATAAGTCAGTTAAAATTAGATAATCATTCCTCGTATTCAGTTTTTTTTTCGCCACAAAAGCAATCCACGTTCATTTGAACAGTTTTTTTTTGTTTTGATCACTACATGTTGTATGGTATACATACTCGTAAGTAAAAAGGTAACCATATTGAATTGTCACTTGCACTACCTTCATGCCGTCTCGTACTCAGTTCTCGTTTTTACCCGGGTATTATTACAGTCATGAGGCTTTGACAATGAAGGGTGTGATTCTGAAGCCGGTAAAAATGAAACTTCTTTGTTTGCTGTATTTAGCCTTAGCAAAAGTAAAAGACAAACAACAAACAGTACTGCTTTAAATAATAGTGCCAAGCTCAGACAATGGTCGGCACTTCATTTTCTCTGAAGTGTCTCGACTTTTCTATACGCTCGTGTATCCTTCACGTAATCGCTGCGACTTGCGTAAGCTCTATTGAAAACACAGTTATTGTTGCTTTGCAGTCACCCTCAAGGGAATGGTCTGAAGCAATCGCGAAGTTTTTAATTACCCTGGAGCAGCGCGCGATGAGATGCGCCAACGGCTTTCCGAGGACTAAGCTAGATCCCAATAAAGTAGCAGACGTTAGGCGCCTTGGGCATTATGAAACAACATACCTGAACCTGACAAAACAGATAGCGTGCAATAGAATAAACCACTTACTGGATTTGATCTACCCGTGTTAGGGCTTGGCGACCATTGAGGCTGAAAAGTGTATTGTCATCAGCAATAAATTGAACACAAACGAAATAATAAACTTAAATTATCATTAGTCTCATGAAATGTGTAAAGTGTAAAGACAAAAAAAATGCAAGGCCAATAATATACAAGCAGTACGAGACGCAGAACCGTGTACAATGTGTGTGCTAAATGAACCGCTCTTTTCAAATAAATTGAAAATTTTTCGTACGACGCATACATTTTACGTAGATTGAATGTGCAGAATTACAATACGTCGTTTTGCAGGCGCTGTAGGCTTGTTTTTTTTCTTACCACTGGTATATACTTCAGGTGTCTTGTCAAGTCAAACTTTCTCGATTTAAGTTTTGATTCTAGAGTTGAAAAAGTTACCATGCTCACTGTCACCCACTGACATGCACTCGGGATGATTGCTGAGTTTTTTTTTCTTCCCTTCGCTTCTTGCGGAAGCATGCAGGCTTCCTCGAGGGTCAGCAGTGGCTGTGTTTTTCTGGATTATTTTTCCATGTTTCTTCAAGCAGAAATATATTCTGTATTTATTTATTGCTAATTCTTGACTGCCCAGGGCATTTTACAGCGTAAGCTGTTTTGAGATCACAAGAAGCATCGCGTGCACCGTGAATAGCCGCCACAGCCACCACCACCGCTGTGCGTAACCATCATTGCGCGAAGTGGCAAAAAACTACGCAATGAAAAAGCACCAAGAGCACAATGGCACACGGGCCCACGTCTCCAGCGTGCCACCCGAGTATTCTACCTGACAGCTACGCTAGTGCTTGAAACTTCTTTGCAAACCGGAGTCAGGCGGGCTTGGCGTCGTGAAAGCTATCGCGGTATTATGAGTAATGAAGTGTTTTAGGATTGCAAAGGCATAGCCAGGCATCACACAGTTCGAATGGCTTAACAAATAATTCGTGAAATACTCCAACCACGTAGAAAGGCTGTAGGCATAATTCATCATCGTAGTAAGCTAAAACTCAAGAAAATTTCAGAAATGATTTGTAAGTAAGTAGCTGGTACCAAGCTTTTTCAAAAAATAACGAAGGATGGCATAGCGAGTGCCTCCCTACAACATGAAAGTTATGACTTTTCGCGCTGTGGATACTCATCAAATGTGCTTGCAGCAGTTACTTAAAAAAGGCCTTCAATACATAAAGAGACTGAACAGTCGCTGTTACAGTTCTCGCTGTCACTAAGCTGCGCATTCCGCGTCGGCCGTCTGGTTTTCCATCTGTTCCTTGCGTTTCACCCGCCTAGTCAGATAATTTATCAGCCTTTAGTGAAAGAACGTAGCTTTTTTAGGAAGTAGTATCATACGGACACGAAAGGACAACGGAAGGAGACAAAGAGACACTCGTCTCCAAGCAGATTATCGCGCAAGTATTCTTCAGTGAACATAAAACCTGCTGTGTGGATGACTGGACAAATTGGTTATTTACACTGTCACAAGACTGCTCAAAATTGCATGGCCAACAAAAGAAATTACACGGCAAAAGCGCTCACTGTGTGTCATCACTTGTCCTTTGTGTCAGCTTTGTTGATTATTCTTGATTACTCAATCGAGAAAGAAGAAAACGAGGTGTGGCCCGGAGAGGAATGTTTTTATAGATAGGCACAATATACAAGTACAACAATTTTCTAGGTAATCTGTAACTTTTGAAAAAAATAACCCACAATATTCTAAAATTTATATACTGTGATAAACCACTCAATTATTGGCCGATTTTCTAAAGCGATTTTGTACCACAATGACAAGGGGAACAGGAACAAAGAGTGTTCACACTGGAAAACAAAGGAGTTAGAGATGCAGCTGAGCCCTAGCTGTGCTTCGCACATTAGCACCACCGCATTTAAAACTCCTCAAATTAGTGTGGGTAACAGGTCACAGCGGATTACAATAAACGAATTGGCAGATGCTTTGGCACGAGCATCACTTGAAGGACCAGTCATTTCAGTACTTGCCGAGTTAGAATATTTATCAGGGATTAATTATAGAAAATTCGCTATTTTACAGATAGTTTAGAAAATGGTAAACAATGGACAGATCAGCAGCACATGAAATTTCCATGAAAAACTCTGTAGAGTCCAACAAAAAAACTTTAAATTATATACTTCAGATGCCGGTGTCGTGTCCCCCCATTAAATTTTTATTTACACAGAGCTGGTCTGACACTTCCCCTCTTCGTATGTTTTGCGAAGAATCAGAAACTATTGAACATTATTTTGGCTCATGTCGGTTTTATGCATTAATTAGGAAATGACTTCTAGATAATTCATTTGCGAAACTAGGTTTAAAATTAACCACAGAAAATGTTCTGAATTTTGGTGCCTCTGTTTGGTGAAATTGCCACAGAGATGCATTTGACGCGGTTAGTAAGTTTATTCAAGACTCTAAACGTTTTTCAACAAAATCCCACATATACAGGTACAAAAAACAGGTAGAAAAGTGATTCTCGAATCTGGATAAATCGATGACATACCAAAATAATCGGTTTTAACCAGCTGTCTGGTCGGCTTCCAAAATCAAAGTATAGCAATCAGTTTCTACTTTATTTTGATTTTTTTCTCACTATCTGAATCTTCGGTTTCTTTTTTTCAATATCATGTCTTCACTCTACCACTCCCTTTTTTTGTTGTAAGCAATAGTGCAGTTATCGTCCATCATCATCATCAGCCTGACTACGTCCACTGCAGGACAAAGGCCTCTCCCATGTTCCGCCAGTTAACCCGGACATGTGCTTGCTGCTGCCAATTTATACCTGCAAACTTTTTAATCTCATCTGCCCACTTAACCTTCTGTCTCCCCCTAACCCACTTTCCTCCTCTGGGAATCCAGTTAGTTACCCTTAATGACCAGCGGTTATCCTGTCTACGCGCGACATGCCCGGCCGATGTCCATTTCCTCTTCTTTATTTCAACTATGATATCCTTAACCCCCGTTTGTCCCCTAATCCACTCCGCTCTCTTCTTGTCTCTTAAGGTTACACCTCGATTTTTTTTCCATTGCTCGCTGCGTCGTCCTCATTTTAAGCTGAACCGTCTTTGTGAGTCTCCAAGTTTCTGCTCCGTAGCTAAGTACCGGCGAGATACAGCTGTTATATACCTTCCTCTTAAGGGATAATGGCAATCTACCTGTCATAGTTTGAGAATGCTTGCCGATTGTGGTACATCCCATTCTTATTCTTCTATTTAGTTCAATCTCGTGGTTAGGCTCTGCGGTTATTACCTGCCCTAAGTAGACATGGTCTTTTACAACTTCAAGTGCACTATTACCTATCTCGAAGCGCTGCTCGTTTCCGAGGTTGTTGTACGTTACTTTCGTTTTCTGCAGATTAATTTTAAGACCCACCTTTCTCCTCTCCTTGCGTAACTACGTAATCATCAGTTGCAATTCGTCCCCTGAGTCACTCAGCATTGCAATGTCATCGGCGAAGCGCAGGTTACTAAGGTATTCTCCATTAACTCTTATCCCTAACTGTTCCCATTCTAGGCTTCTGAAAACCTCCTGTAAGCACGCGGTAAATAGCATTGGGGAGTTTGTGTCCCCCTGCTTTACATCCTTCTTGATTGGTATTCTGTTGCTTTCTTTATGAAGCACTATGGTAGCAGTTGATCCCCTGTAGATTTCTTGCAGAATGTTTATATGTACTTCATCTACGCCCTGATTCCGCAGTGTCTGCATGACGGCTGATGTTTCTACTGAATCAAACGCCTTCTCGTAATCAATGAAGGCTATGTATAGTGGTTGGTTATTCTCTGAGCATTTCTCTACTACCTGATTGATAGTATGAATGTGGTCAATTGTTGAGTAGCCTCTTCGGAATCCTGCTTGTTCCTTTGGTTGATTGAATTCTAATGTTTTCTTTACTCTGTTAGCAATTACCTTTGTAAATAGCTTGTACACTACTGAGAGCAAGCTGATCGGCGTGTATTTCTTCAAGTCCTTGTCATCTCTTTTCTTATGTATTAAGATGATGTTAGCGTTATTCTAAGACTCTGGTACCCTTCCCGTCAGGAGACACCTCGTAAACAGGGTGGCTAGTTTTTCTAACACAATCTGTCCTCCATCTTTCAGCAGATCTGGTGTAACCTGATCCTCACCAGCAGCTTTGCCTCTTTGCATGCTCTCCAAAGCTTTTTTGACTTCTTCTATGATTACTGGTGGGGTGTCATCTGTGTTACTGCTAGTTCTTATAGTATTAAGGTCGTGGTTGGCTAGGCTACTGTACAGATCTCTGTAAAACTGCTCCGCTATTTTAACTATCCTATCCATATTGGTAGTTATTTTGTCTTCTTTGTCCCTTAGTGCATACATCCGACTTTTGCCTATCCCAAGTTTCCTCTTCACTGCGTTGAAGCTTCCTCCATTTTTCAGAGCGTGTTCAATTCTCTCCATGTTATACCTTCCTACATCGCATACTTTACGTTTATTATTCAACTTCGAAAGCTCTGCCAGTTCTATTTCGTCTGTTGTACTTGACACTTACATGATTCGACGCTTCTTAATCAGGTCCTTCGTTTTCTGGGAAAGCTTGCCAGTGTCCTGTCTAACTACCCTGCCTCCAACTTCCACTGCACACTCCGTAATGATACTCGTCAGATTATCATTCATTGTATCTACGCTAAGGTAGGTTTTCTCACTAAGAGCTGAGTACCTGTTCTGCAGCGACACTCTGAATTCCTGTACTTTTCCTCTCTGTGCTAGCTCATTGATAGGCTTCTTGCGTATCGGTTTCTGTCGTTTCTTCTTCAAGTCTAGGTGAATTCGAACCGTACCATTTTATGGTCACTGCATCGTACCTTGCCAACCTCTTCCACATCCTGCACGATTCCTGGGCGTGCAGTCATTATAAAGTCTATTTTGTTCGTAATTTTGCCATTAGGGCTCCTCCATGTCCACTTGCAGTTTTCTCGTTTTCGGTAGAAGGTATTCAAAATCCGCAAATTATTGCGTTCTGTGAATTCTACTGGTAGCTCTCCTCTGGCATTTCTAGTGACGATGCCATAATCTCCTACTGCCTGGTCTCCAGCCTGCTCCTTCCCTACCTTTGCATTAAAGTCGCCCATCACTATAGTATACTGTGTTTTTACCTTAATCATTGCCGATTCAACGTTTTCATAAAAGCTTTCAACTGAAGCGTCATCATGGCTGGATGTAGGCGCGTAAGCCTGTACTACCTTCATCTTGTATCTTTTATTCAGTTTAATTACAATACCTACCACCCTTTCATTATAGCTATAATATTCCTCTATGTTGCCAGCTATGTTTCTGTGAATTAGGACTCCCACTCCCAGTTCTCTTCTGTCTGCCAAGCCCCGATAGCAAAAAACGTGCCCATTGTGTAGCACCGAATAGGCCTCATCTGTCCTCCTAACCTCACTGAGCCCTATTATATCCCATTTAACACCCTCTAGCTCCTCGGATAGTACAGCTAGACTTCCCTCACTAGATAAGGTTCTAGCGTTAAACGTTGCCAAGTTCAGGTTCCAAAGGCGGCCTGTAGTCCAGAGATTCTTAGCACCCTCTGCTGCGATGCAGATCTGACCGCCGCCGTAGTCAGTTGCTTCGCAGCTGCTGGGGACTGAGGGCCGTGAGTTATTTGATGTATGCATATGGGAGGTAGTGGGCAGATACTGCACCAGGGTGGCCAATCCTTCTCTGGTGAGGGAGTGCGTTCCCGGCCGTGGTTACCGGTGACGCCGCACCCCAGGCTTCTTAATGCAGTTCCATCAACATGCGGATTTTTTTCCTTTTCTTTTCTTTTTTTTCGGTTGGGAACTGCGCAGCACCGGGATTTAAACCACGGACCTTTTGCATGCGAGGCGGATGTTCTAACCACTACGCAATCGCCGCACCCGGATTGTTATGTTCTAAATGTAGGTTTCAGCGGTGTATCAGTCAAGTTTGTGGTTATTTTATAAAATGTTTTAATGAAGTGAGATTTCTGCTGATTACCCCCTTAATTAAGGGTCTGGAGAGTACGGAGTTTGGCCTCCGATTAGCCTATGGAGTGCTGTTTATTATTATATTAAGCGGACAAAATTTAAATTCGTTTGTGAGGTGATGTTACCAAATTAATCGTTTTAGTGATTAGGCTTAATTTTGGTCACGAAATAGTTCTGGTACTATTACTCCTGTCCTGATGAAACCTGAGCAGCGACAGGTCTACAACTAGGTCTTTACACTGTACGAGTTAGAAGTTTCCCGGTAGGTTATTAGCAAAGTTAAAAACAATCGTGAAAAAAAAACCGTGGTTGAAGACTTTGATCTGACGGGCGTACCTTTCTTCCGAGCAGTAAGCCACCCTTCTCCTCTGAGCGAGGGAAGACGCGGGCGCCCCACATTTATTAGTGGTTCTCGTTATATTCTTTCTAACTCTGTATCTTCCGGTTACCTTAAGCTATCAAAATTATTCTTACACGGAAAAAACCGGACTGTTGTGTTTTAAAAGAAGATATTGCCTATTTTTCGGTGGCGTTTGTAGCTCCTTTTGAAATTTTGTTTTCATGAAAAGAGCTTTTGGCTGATTACCACCTTAATTAAGGGCCTAGATTGCGCGGAATATGGCCTCGTGGTAGCCTATGGGGTGCGGTTTATTATTATATTAAGCGGACAAAGTGTAAATGCGTTTGCGAGGTGATATTACCAATTTATTCTTTTTAGTGATTAGGCTTAATTTTGATTGCGGAATAACTCTGGAACTATTAAACCTAGCTTGATGAAACTTCAGTAGCGTCAGGTCAACCTTAAGAACTTTCAACTTTATAAGTAAGAAGTTTCCCGGTAGAATAATAACGAAGCTACAAGCGATCGTAAAAAAAAACACGTGGTCCGACTGTTGTTGTTTTCACAGATTCACACTGTTTTCCGCTCCTAAAATTTGAAATTTTCGTTTGTAATAGCAGTATTTGTAGCGGTTAAACTCCTTGTATCTTCACGAACAAATAGACACCACTCTAACCCTCCTAGGATCAAAATCGCTAAAGTTATAGGTAGATATGTGCAGAGCTCACTTACCCGTGCTGCTGACGCGGCCGCTCCCGCTCCCGCAGTTTGAATAATCTGTGCTTATTGGCTAAAAGGTGGTGCAGCAGTTCCGGTGAGCTTAATTCGCTGTGGAAGCTGTTTCACCGAACCCAGCTCAAGCAGTGACAGCAGTCCGGCAACACTAATTGTGTCTTCTGAATAAGTCTCTTTTGACGCTCTCAGTTGAATTGGACGTTCGCGGTTTTTTTTACGGCTATGTCCGGATTTCAACGACTCAATTGAGACCTGATTTGTCGTCCTGGGGTGGGTAAAAGCCGAGATAAGACTCGTTGTCCTCAAAGTGGCTTGGTCCCACACAGTTATCGACATATGAGAGAGTTATCGTTCACATGAGACTTTATGTTCTCTTCGCGAATCCTCCAGAGTGGGTATGAGCCATAGATTCTAGGCTACAAACAACCAAAAAAAAAACTGCGCGCTCAAATGCAACTACCCGAAATTTACAAATTTCCCGGGGTGAGTATGAGCCAAAAGTTTGCTACACTTTGCTAATAAAACCACGTTCCGTGTCTTTTTTTCAGTTACCTAACCTTAGTTTTGCTCAAAACTGCCGGCGAAGACTCCTTTATTCAACATTTCATGGCGCCTGAAGCTTTGGACTACGCAATCCAAGCGACCCTACGAAAAGACTTCACCCGCAACGAAGATGGAGGGCATTCAAGGAAATAAAAACAAAACTTAGCAAGCTCTGGAGGCGTGCCTACAAAATGAAGCATGACAACTCATTGACACCAACTATTTTACGTCGTCGGATCTTCATGTGGAGCTCCAAAGTTCAAAGGTGTGCAACGATGACCAGCGGGTGCAGCTTGAAGCGCACCTCACCAATGAATAAATTGAAGAAGATTTTGCCTCCATAGCAGAGTATGATTACGACGCTCCTAGTACCGCCAAAGGGGAAACCAATGTCTTTGGCTGTCAGATAAGATATGTGCTCATCGGCTCTCTTCTTTCTAATTTTGAGATGCTCATTTGAATGGACGCCCAATGCTACGGAAAGCTTTCTGGTGCATGTGCAACTTTCAAGGACGGCCTTCATGAAACCCTGATGCTGATGAACATTGAATGGTGGAACTATATTGAAGAACCATGTAACCGGACAGGCATCGCAGGCCATCAATAGCATTCAAGCAACGAAGGGGCCCTAAGAACACGCCAGCATTTTTTAAGAAACATATACTTATGTGGAAACAAGAAGACAATTGAACAACTATAATTGGCGAACTTGGAAACGCACAAGTAAACAAATTCATTCAGTGACGTGGCCTCGTTGCCCAACCTGGTGGACACTGTCCTAATGAAAATCAGAGGATTTATTGCACTTGGTTGCTCGGAACTATCCTATGCAACCATGCCGGTAGAGGTCTTCACGTAGAGGGGGGGGGGGGGGGTGCTTCAAGACAATGCTGCAAACCAGTGTCTAGACGCTTGTCATCGGAAGAGCTAGTACAGGAGCTACTTCATCGCGTAGACATAGAGGTGGAGAGCTAGTATGAGGCAACTGATAGTGGCACGTTGTGAGCAGCGGAAATAATGTGGCTTAAGGAGAGCGCGGAGCCAGTTCCCAACACGTCAACTAATGAAACCAATTACTTCCTCAAGGCAAACGCCGAAGATGCGCGCACGGGAATAAAAAAAGACTCTTTAACACACACGGTTAACGGGCAGAGCCGTCTGATTCGCCCCAGTTTAGAACGAAAAATAAGACAGCTTCACTGGAAGCGCGTCTTGCAAGAATCACGTCAAGCCGTCGTCTCAAATTGTTGGCCTGCGCGTGTGCTGTTGAGAATGCCACAGGGACGCGACCACTAGGCTGCGAATGGTTGCGGCAAGGAGACGAGCTTATTCTCCCCCGCTCTACGTTCTTAGCGAGTGTTGTTAGGATGGCGGGGTGCCTCACTGTCACATGCACATCTGGTCAGCACACAGCACCTGACGGTGTACTCACCTCGCATAAGGAGGCTTCTACGAAACAGTATTTTTTGACAGAGATGACGGAGCTCGAGTGTGAGAACTGCTACCAACGAAAGGTTAGCCGACAGAGGCCAGCATGGCCTGACATTGGAGAGAGCGTGGCACGCTTACAAGCTATCTCCACTGATGTTATATTTCGCAACGTGGTTTTTACCAATGCAGTGCCTGGTATGAAAGCCCACACGAGTGAGCCCACACGAGTGATTGGTTTGTGTGGATACCCTTTGTTCAACCGAGGGTTGAAAGGGGTGTGTTTGAATGCGAAATGGGAAGCGGAGGTTCAGGCTTGCACCTGAGAAGACGCCTGAGCGCTACATTAAAGCGTCTCTTCACTGAGTTATGGCTCTTCCTTCGCGCTGCCACAGTGCACTAGGGTCATTGAGGGGCGCCCATTCCGAACCTTGAAAACCTTCGCTTCTTAGCTGGTGTAGAAGCTAATCAAGGAGGAAGAAGTCAACTGGCGCAGTTGGCCCGACATCGTTTGGGCCTGTGCGCTGACCAGGTATGCATTCGACAGCTAGGCCCTTCGCCATTATAACAATACTGCGTAGTGACTTATAGCGCGGGAGGATAAGCTCGTCTCCGTACGGCAACTATGGTAAGCCTTCATTCTCAATGGCACACGTGCATGTCAACAATGACCTAAACTCAGACGACCGTGCTTCACTGGATTCTTGCAAGACGCGTTTCCGGTTAAGCTTCCCCTTTTTCGTTAAACTAGGGTAACTTTGACGGCTCTGCCCTTGAACCTTGTGAACGAAGCAGCCTCCTTTCTTTTTCGTGCGCGGTTCTTCGGCGTTTGCCTTCGCGAAACGCCTCGGCTTGAATAGTTGACGGGTCGGGAACTGGCTCCACGCTCTGCATCAGCCGCTATAATTCCGCTGCACACAACATGCCACTGATGGCTGCCTCATACTAACATGGAGTCTCGCTAGTCAAGTGCTTTTATGACGGCTATATTCCTAGTGTACGAAATCACCGACCAAGCATGGTTCACCATGCTCTACCAACGTTAGCTGCTTTGATCAGCCTTGTGATAATAAGCGCACGTGGCACAGTTATGTCCTTCCAATTATTCCGTGCTAGAGAATCACCTAGGAAGCACGGGATGTGCTAAATATGCAGTCAAAGGGAATCGCTCTAAACACTACCACCACATTGTTTGAATTGTAATGAAAGGACTTAAACATCGTGTGCAACCCCAAATGAATTAAAAAGTAGGCCTCAATTGAATCAAGGAGTCCGAGTTTGCAGGTCAATATGAATAAATCTTTACCGCAAAATATAGAGAACGTCGGTTTCCTACAATTCTTCTGAGCGTGGGTGATAAACCAATGTGTGCTCAGTTTCATTGAATCCATTGAACACGCAATGAATGCAATGGTATTTAAAGGAGCTAGTGGATCATCAAAAAGAAAACTGGACATTTTCAAGGCGATGATGATAAATGAAATCGTTCATTCCAAACTTAATATAAAATCACAAGAGTTCTGTTTATCTGTGAGCAGCTGGCACAACTTTCACTGGAAATTCGTAT
This sequence comes from Rhipicephalus microplus, assembly GCF_043290135.1. Classification (NCBI taxonomy): domain Eukaryota; kingdom Metazoa; phylum Arthropoda; class Arachnida; order Ixodida; family Ixodidae; genus Rhipicephalus; species Rhipicephalus microplus. The sequence goes on along the minus strand of NC_134705.1, from coordinate 107,375,996 downwards.
ATGAGTGTGACACGTGAGTCAAAGCTGAAGAAAACAGGTAAATATCGGCCACATTGGAAAAATAAATCTTGATGCACAGTTTTATCCAAACAAGTCTTAGCGAGCACATCCTAGTTTTGTACACCATTGAAGTCCTAATTGTATCGGGTTAGCATTACTGTAAGTATACGGTGGCGGGAAAAATTGACAAATTTATCGAAAATGGTGACCTGCTGCGCAAACACGAATGGCTTGACTGTCGATCGTTGACGACCCAGAATCATGGTTGTGCCTTGCAAGGCCAATGATTTTGTTTCTTAGCGTTATTTCATTCTTCTTTTGTAAAGTAGCTGTACGTAAATCTTCACATAGTCCGAAATATGCACCATAAATACCAGTGTGATTGTCCGCCTAAGTGTTCTGAGTTCATTTCGCAATCGTAAGAGGTAGGCGATATGAGGAATGTTTTATGACACACGATATTGGGAAGAAGGACTTACCCCACTTGGACCAGCAACAGGGCTTAATGGCGGTGGAGACTGAAAAAAGTACAGCATGATAGTTTGGTATAGGTAACGCCTATATAAAAAACACGATGATATATATCATTTTGACAGCGAAATTGACAAAGTTACAGTAAGAAATGTCTAATTACCCATAATATTACGAAGACATTTTTTTCTGTATTGGTTCAGTGTGCAACATGGTTGCATGTCTGCGCGGCCGAGGCGACGAGGATGTATATACCCTTTAGCTAGGCTGTTAAAAACATAATACACATAGAAGGCGACTAGAAGAACAACCGCACATGCTAGACACGAATAGAACAGTTGCGTTGGAGAAAATGCTAGGCCCGCGGCCACGTATAATAAACCTCCAAGCGATGAATTACCGTTAATATACGTTTAATAAAGTATATGTGCTATTTAAGACGATATGCTGTTTTGTGAGACTTCAATAAAGAAATTTTCGTCTCTCTGTTCATTTGTTTTTCCTGTCACACGAATCAGACCTAGTGTTTTTTTACGACAGTTAAACTGCCGGAAACGCCCTAGTGTTTCTTACGCCGCGCTGACAATTTGATGCTATGCATAAAAAAGCCGATGTTTTCTGAACATTACCTCGTAGGTACGGCACTCACCTGCTCGACCAAAAAATCCGAACTACTGCAATATAGACCGGTGCAAAAGGGACTCCCGCTCAAGGACTACGTACCTTCAGAAAAACAAGAAATCAGTTTAACATCATCAAACGGCTCACGAATCCCAATGGTAAGGAAGATCCGGGTGTTGGGGAGGATGATTGAGCAGAACGACGGCAATGATGAAGCACTGCGCAAGATAATGGCAAAGGCCACCATCACGATGCAACTCATCCGTCGCATTAAGAACAAGCATGCGGGCATGCGCGAAGGCAGCGTCGTATGACTCATACAAGCCTTTGTCATTTCACAACTAACGTACACGGCACCGTTTCACAAATAGACAGTTGCGGAAAAAGACAAGCTTAGCGCCCTGATACGCAAGACATACAAGTTCGCGTCGGGACTGGCACCCGGAGTTAGCACCAGCAAACTCTTGGAGCTAGTGTTGCATAACACCCTCGAGGAACTCGTTGGGGCGCAACAAGTTTCCCAGCTCGAGCGCATATCCAAGGCCCGCCCAGGCCGACACCTACTCGGAAAACTGGGCATCACGTGCCATACGCAGCACGGCATCAAAGTCGAAATTCTAAGATCGGTACGCGAGCAAGTACACGTACCCCCATTGCCTCGCAACAGGCACCCCCCGACACCATACGGGACGGCGTAAAGCTAAGGCACAACGCATTACTCAAACCTACTCCAACGACACTGAAGCGGTTTTCAATAATGCCGCACATTATACAAATAAAAATAGTTTCGTGGCGGTAGTTACTGGCCATCGCGGCAAATACATCACAAGCCTCACTGTGAACACGGCACACGCTGAAGCGGCAGAGGAAGCGGCTATAGCACTGGCCCTCACACAGACCAATGCCACATACGTGATTATTGATTCGCAAACAGCAATTCGCAATTTGGACAACGGACACATCTCGCAAGAGGCGTTTCACATACTCCAACGACATCCCATACATCCAGGAGAGGTCGACTTCAATAACCGAAGGCACCTGTTATAGATCCGGGCACACACCGGACTGAGCACCCCCAACGAAGCGGCTCACCGCGTTGCTCGAGGCCTCACTCACCGAGCATCGCCGGAGGACGACGAGCCCCCGCGGGGAACTGCAGACATCTGGGCATTGGAGGATTGCATGACCGGGTTTCAAGACATCAGCACACATTATCAGTTACAAAGACGCATATACCCGTCCTCTCACGAAGGGCTAAACAGAACACAGGCGGTACACTTCAGACAATTACAAACAAATTTATACAGTAACCCCAGACTCATGCACGCCTTGTATCCATACATATACACTACAAACAGGTGCAGGCCATGTGGCGAGGTTGCCACCCTTAGTCACATGCTGTGGGAGTGTCAGGGCCTAATAAACAATGCGAACAGTGTCGATTCGTCTCGCTCTTCTACCGCCAGCCTTCACTCCCATTGGATGGCCGCACTGCTCAGCACGAACCTGACAGCACAACTCTGGGCTGTGTAGCGTGCCGAGGAAGTCGCTTCGTTACAAGGTGTCGGAACCGCATCCGCGGTGGGTGCCCATGCCCACTAAAAAACGCCATACTCAAATCGTCTCGATTCGACAAATAAAGTTTATGTTCTTCTTCTGCACTTCGCAATGACAAATGGCACTGCCACCTACCACCACCTAGCAGTGGCTCTGCCCTCTACAATCTTCTCTTTCCCAACTGATCATCTTATTCCCAACGGAGTACGCTATCCACTACACTATGCCAGAAGATGGCGAGGTGTTAGTAAAACAACTTTTTTTCCAACGTACACACCATTCAGCATCAACTTTAGAAGTCAGACAGTGAAGATATGTACAATCCTACATTAAAGATAACCTTCGCGTCTTTATTAGACACAAACCAAAGACTGACAGCACAGATTGTGACGCAGATAGTGGCAAGATAACAAAGTGGTAAGAAGAATTCACATTTAACACTAAAACATCAAATGGACATAGGAGCACCCACTGTTTGTCGGCTGTTACTGCCAATTTCTATTTCATAGCGAATTCTGGTTTTTCTGCTGGTGAGCATTAACAAAAATTTTATGAGGACTAGTTCAATGAATACGTGTGTACAGGACTCAATAGGGAGAATAATATATTCTCGTCCAAGCGATGACATGACAGTACAGCAGGTGAGCTTGCGTAATAAATTGCGGTTCTGGCGATACCTGCATGTAAAAAACAGCCCAATAAAGTATTATCAAATCCTTTGTAGAAGTATTCGATTGTTTTAGTTCATGAAGGCGGACCACATTACTGAAAGAATGTCACGCGTTCTTACATAGGAGTTGGAGAAGGAGCAGAGCTTTCGGTGAAAGCCTGGGCGGCTGAAAGCACGTCGCACTGATGGTCATCTCTCCCTATGCCTATACCGCACAGAACAAGTGATAATTCATTATGGTTACGTAAACGCAAATTTTAAGATACAGTCGTTTGTTGACTTTTGTATTGCGTGTGCTTAAAGAAAAAAATCACCGGCAACATGTACAGGGTTACAGCCAATGTGCGGAATCAAAGACCCGCTGGGCCGAGCTCTAGGAAACAGCGATCTCAGCGCCGATGTTTGTGATAGTTTAATTTTCCGCATTTGAGGTTTGGTAGGACGAACTTTAGTGTGGGATGCAAGGGACTGAGTTGTGTTGTTTAATTGCTGTTCAGAATATCCTTTTTTAGGTCGTATCGTTCCATGGCTTCAAAATAGGCCAATTTTTCGAGTGTCATCCACCCTGTTTCAGTAAGTCTAAACCGTTCAAGTTGATTTACTGAGGTTGCTTCCAAGAGCTTCTCCGCGGTGTTGTTGAGAACTGAGAAAGTCGTCACTGTGCGGAAGCCCGTTCAAAGAACCCTATCTATGACAGTCTTAGTCGTCTTTCATGTGAGTGTATTCAGTTTTCAACTTCAGTATCATTGAGTTACTTATAAAAGGTTCCATAAGTAGTTTGGCTGATGATAAGTGCGTGCATAATTTTGAATTTTTCTTTTTCTTCCAAGCCGGGCTTTTTCTTTGAAGCACGTGCGTACCAACTTTCGAACTTTCTTTGCGGTTTCTTGAAGCTTTGGTAATACAGCTTCGCTCGATTTGCCTTCGAGGAAGTATAGAGTAAGGATCCATGGTGAATACAAGCGACCAAGAACTCTGAGCTATGTGCACATCATTCAACCAAAGCTTTTGTTCTTGGATTTTTCCTGTTGCCGGTCGTCCCCGTCTTTTATTTTTGAGCGGGAGAAGCTCTGACTTTTCTGGCACAGATATGAGCCCACGAGCGTTGAGGTAGATTTCTGTGTGGTCGACTACCTCTAGGAGTGAATCTTGCTGAGGTGCGGGAGAGCCGATGGTTGTCCAAATGGTTAGGTCATCTGCATATAGGGTGTAGATTGTCACCTGCATTCTTTTCAATATATTCGCAGAATTATCAAGGCAATATTAAAAAAGTAGTGGTGAGAGAACAGAGCCTTGAGGAGTTTCTTTGTTGTTTAAAAATAGTTCGATTTCAGAATGCCAAGGCACTATGCTCCCGTTCTGGTGGTAATAAAGTGTTTTCTGCAACGGTATGTTCTTTCCTCATCATGCGTGTCCTGGAAGTCTCTCAATACCACGCAATGAAAAACATCGTCCAGTGTTCTTTGGACATCCAATGCCACGACTGTGCTCTTACTGCGCTTGCCTAGGTGGTCGATGATGCGCCCTTTCAGCTGCAACAAGATGCCTTGCACTGATAATTGATGGCGGATTTCATATATCGCGCCCGACAGGCATTGACTTCCTTCAAGTATGAAGCTTGTTGAGGAGCGTATGCTCATACCACTTACAGAAGCAGAATGTCAAGAACATGAGTCGCATATTCGGTATACCCATAGGACCGTTTAGCTTGAAACTCATGAGAATCTCAGCGTCTATACGGAGTGCTGCAACTGTCCCACTTTTCGAGCTGTCTTTGCTAGCTTTTGGAAGTAATCTTCCTGATTCTTGCCTAGGTTGCATTGTAACTTCTGATTTATGCGGTCTTTACCTAAGGTCCCGTTTTGTTCTAGTTTAGCCAATGCATTTAAATAACTTGCCGTGTGAACTGGCGATCGAGTTCATCATTTAGCGTACATGTGTGATTCAGCTCCAAAGCTATATTTACTTCAGCTTTGGTAGTTTATATAGATTCCTATTTATTCTAACAAAGTTTCGCCTTCGTAGCCCCCGTAATTGTGCATGAACTTTGTCAGGGCCTTTCCGGAGTTGGTTATCCATTCCGTGGTGACAAGTTTTGTGGGTACCTAATAATTCTTAGGGAGCTGTACACCTTGTTCTAGTTCTGCCCTGGTAGACTTCCCTGTTCGTTTTTTAAGATCTTGTTTGAATGGTAATACTTCAATTGATTGATAATGCTTCCGTGGGGTTTCCACAAAAGGAGAATTTGGGGTGCACTGCTTGATTTTGAGCTGTTATTTTTTTTGTGCACTTCAGCGCCTTTTCTGCAGAAGGTTTTGTCCACTTCTCGTTGTATTCTTAACATTGTGTGAGTGTTCTTCTAAGAAAATGGGGTTCAGTCCATGATGTACTCTTTCCCAATCTTATGGATTGTGCTTTCGTAGGTTACATCCAATTGCTCCTAGTAGGGGTCACCTCTTAGAGTTTCTTCAAATCTAATCTATTCCATTTGAAATATTCTCGCTGCGAATACGATATCACGGTAGAGGTATCTTGATATAACAAACAAGATTGGTGCCACATCGTTTTATTGTTCACTGTGTCTTATTGTTGTCGGCCCCGCCACGGCGGTCTAGTGGTTACGGTACTCGGCTGCTGACCCACAGGTCGCAGGATCAAATTCTGGCTGTGGCGGCTGCATTTCTGATGGAGGCGGAAATGTTGTAGGCCCGTGTACTCAGATTTGGGTGCACGTTAAAGAACCCCGGTGTCAATATTTTCGGAGCCCTCCATTACGGCGTCTCTCATAATCATAAGTTGGTCTCTCATAATCATATGTTGGTCTCTCTTAATCACGAGCTTGTGTCCAGCCATACATTTCTTCACTTCTTTCAGAAAAACTATCAGCGCGAAATGCACTCCGAACACCGGCAAGAATTCACGACGGTATAGTGCGTGTCACCCAAATGTCGCCAGTGACAGGGGCACACATATGAGTGGGCACCTCTGGGAATATACGCGTTCCTGTCCATGGTGATAAGTGGACCGCACTATATCAACACAAGTGTCTGCCGCTGTTATTGTTTCATTTGAAAAAAAAAGTAAATCGAAGCTTGTAAAAGGTTTCGTCAGCGGACTCGAAATGCTGGCAATGAAAAGACTATGATCTTCTTTTTGGCAGGAAGAATTTATAGAACGGTGTGTTTGGTGGCACTGACGATGTTGTGTGGTATTGCGACGAGAAGTTTTTTTTATTAGGACTATTCTGTGGGTCCTGCTTTCCTCTATATCAGCTGATCAAAGTTAACCTTTCTCGTTATCTAAAAATTCAGCAGTGAAAAGAACACGAAAACAACCTTTGAAGATAACTTACGTATCCAGGGGGACACAAAGGGAGTAAATTACTGTGACTGCGATTGGTCAGAATAACTAAGATTTATTAATTACCTTTTTCATATACTGCAGCAAGCAAATTGTAGTATTGTATTGAAAATTTGCTGGCGATAACGTTTCTAGACAAATACACTTGTAAGAATTCTGCTAGCATGTCTATGCTCCAAGATATTCCACGCCAAATTTTATTTGGGCGTTGCATGATGACATATCACACAGCATTCATGAGATGAAACAAATACAGAACCAGCTGTTAGGGTTCTTAGGGACCACCCAGTTTTCAAGAAGTGTAGCGCAAATGTCAAGTAAATAAACACACGTGTTGTAATAACAGCGCACTACCAATAATTTCCGTATAGCCTTAGTAATAGACTGTTACAATAACATAAAAGTTAAGAATAAATGATCTATACATGACGAAGCACTGCTTACAATCAGTTTGCTTAGTGAAGGCTCTTGTTTTTGCTAAAAAGATATTATTTCATATGACGCACAACTTCTACATAAATGAAGGTGCAGGGTTACAATGCCCTATCTTTCAGATCTTGTACCCTGTATTTTTTTTCGCCACTGGCATATACTCCAGGAGTCGTTCAAGAAGTTTCTTCATTTAATTTTGGATTCCAGAATCGATCTTACTGCCATTCTCACTGCCACCCACCAACATAGAATCGGGACGCATCTTGAGCGTTTTTTCTTCCCCTGGCTTCTTTCGTAAGCGTGAACTCTTCCACAAACATCACCAGTAGCTGTGTATGAAATGTTCATGGGTTGTTTATTTATGCTTTCTAAGCACTAGTATATAGTGTGTTTCTTCTTCACTAAATGTGGGACTACTCGTGGCGTTTCATTCCGAGCCTTGCGTTTCATTTTTCTTGTTTCGCAAGCTTTCAGCCGTAGGTCAATAAACGCAGCTCTTTCAAGAAAGCATTTTCTTGACCGACAACTATAAAATAGCCTAGAAGGGAGATAACACAGCGCTCGTTCAAAACGGGTTATAGCAAAAATGTTATTCGGTGAACACGCAGTCTGCTGTATGGCTTAATAAACAAGTTAGATGTACATACTGTTACGAGTTGGGGCTAAAATTAAGGGTCATAAAAACAAACCACACAGTGTAAGTGCCAACTCTGTGTCAGCACTTGTCCTTTGTGTTTGCTCAACATGGCCCTGATTGCCTGCCAGTTTATTTTCACAAAAGAGTGTGCTGCTGTTTCTAATATATTGGATTAGAGCACTATTGAAGGAGCTTGTTACAAACAGGTGAAAGAAAATTCAGCATACAATAGGAACTTCGATTGTGCTACATTCAACAATTCACCAAATGCTGCATAACAAAAGAACACTTGCCCAACTTGGACCAGGAAGGACCACTTCAGGGGCTAAGCCGGGGGATCGCTGGAAACAGTAAATGCGATACCCATGAATAAAGCTTAGTCGAGCAAATTTTCACAACTTCATGTTTTTGTTAACGAGATTTTTAATTGAGCGGTACACAATTACAAGAGCAATTAGGTTTCTAATGTTCACTGTGTCGCCCGTAGACCATACATACAAGTGAGGGCCATGCGCAAGCGACTGGGTGCTTACGAGCATGCATTGAGTGCAAGAGATCAGTTTATCTTGGCAACAACGACCATTTTTGCTTTACCAGAGGGTTCTGTTCGCACGTGCTTCAAAGCCTTGTTCAGAAATGCATACCAGTTGGTAAATTTCTTAATTTCTCGTAGTAAGCAGGAATCTCTTCTTTTTTGTTTGCGTACAGTCTGAGCCCAGTCTCACCAGCGTATTTAAGAACATTGGTAATGGCTAGCTACTGCTGTTGCTTCAAAATTTAGGGGGAACAGAATGTAACTCATATTTCTTGAATGTTGTGTTGCAATAAAGACACTACTTGGAATTCAGAGAATCAAATTTTTCATTTTACAACAAAAAGTTTAGAGCTCAACAACCCTACTGATGCCGCTCGTGTTTGTGCGAAAATAGTCATGCCGAAACATTCGCCACTCGGACTCGTAATGAACGATTGAACTAAAAACTTTCCCAGCAATATAGTCAACATTCTACCATGCACCTAGAATTTGAACACGGTTTCTCGAAATTATCCAGAGCCGTCCAATTCGCCCCAGTTTAGAACGAAAATTAGGAATGCTTAACCGGAAGCGCGTCTTCCAAGAATCACATCAAGCCGTCGTCTCAAATTGTTGGCATGCAAGTGTGCCGTTGACAATGCCACAGGAACGTGACCACTGGGCTGACAATGGTTGCAGCAGCGATACGAGCTTATTCTCTCCGCTTTACGTCATTACCGAGAGTTGTTAGGATGACAGGGTGCCTCACTGTCACATGCAAACCTGGTCAGCGCACAGGACCTGACGGCCTACTCACAGCGCTTAAGGAGGCTTCTACGAAGCAATGTTTATTGGCAGAGATGACAGAGCTCGAGCGCGAAAACAGCTACCAACGAAATTTCAGCCGATGGCCGTAAGCTAGGCCTGACATTGGAGAGAGTGTGACACGCTTAGAAGCTATCCCCTCTGATGTTATATTTCGCAACGTGGTCTTTACCAATGCAGTGCCTGTTATAAAAGTGTTGTTGTGATTGGTTGTGGCGATGCGAGCCCACACGTGTGATTGGCTTGTATGGATAGCTTTTGTTCAACCGAGGGTTGAAAGGGGTGTGTTTGAATGCGAAATGGGGAGCGGAGGTTCGTTCTTGCACTTGGGCAGAAGACGCCTCAGCGCTACATTAAAGCGTCTCTTCACTGGATAACGGCTGTTCCTTCGTGCTGCCTCAGTGCACTGGAGTCATTAAGGTGCGCCCATTCCGAACCTCAAACACCTTCGCTGTATGCTAGTGTAGAAGCTAGTCAAGGAGGATGAAATTAACTGGCGCAGTTGGCCGGACACTGTCAGGCACTGTGTGCTGACCAGGTATGCATGCGACAGCGAGGTGCTCCGCCATCATAACAATACTCAGTAATGACTTATAGCAAGGGAGGATAAGCTCGTCTCCGTGCCGCAACCATGGTAAGCCTTCATTCTCAATGGCACACGTGCATGCTAACAATGACTTAAACTCAGACGACCGCGCTTCACGTAATCCTTGCAAGACGCGCTTCCGGTCAAGGTTTCCCTTTTTTTTCGGTTCAAGAGCAGAGCCTTTGAAGGCTCTGCTCTTGAACCTTGGGAACGAAGCAGTCTCCTTTCGTCCCGTGTACGGGTCTTCCACGTTTGCCTTCGCGAAACCGATTGAATTGAATAGTTGACTGGTTGGGAACTGGCTCCACGCTCTGCATCAGCCGCGTTAATTGCGCTACAAACAACCTGCCACTGATGGTTGCTTCATACTAAGCTAAAAGCTCGCAAGTCAAGTGCCTTTTTGGATGGTTATATTCCTGGTGTACGAAATCACCGACCAAGCATGGTTCACCACGCTCTACCAACGGCATCTGCTTTTATCAGGCGCGTGATGATAAGCGCACGTGGCACAGTTATGTCCTTTCCAGTAATTCCGTGCTAAGGAATCACCTAAGAAGCGCCAGATGTGCCAAATATGCAGTCAAAAGGAATCGTTCTAGAGACTGCGACCACATTGTTGAAATTGTAAAGAAAGGCACTTAACCATCGTGTGCAACTCCAAACAAATTAAGATGCAGGGCTCGAATGGATCAAGGAGTCCTCTCACAGGTCGAAACGAATAAGTCTTTACCGCAAAATACAGAGATTGTCGGTTTCATACAACTCTTGTGAGCGTGGTTGATAAACCAATGTTTGTTCAGCTTTATGGAATCTATTGTGCATCTAATGATTGTAGCGGTATATAAAAAAGCTAGTGGAGCACCAAAAAGAAGACTGGACATTTTCGAGGGGATGATGATGAATGAAATCGTTCATTCCACACCTAATATAAAACCATTGGAATTCTGTTTATCTGTAAGTGGCTGACGCAACTTCCACTGGAAATTCGTATATGACTGTGACACGTGAGTCAAAGCCGAAGAAAACAGGAAAATATCGGCAACCTTGGAAAAGAAATCGTGATGCACAGTTTTATCCAGACAAGTCTTAGGGAGCGCATCCTAGTTTGGTACACCCTTGAAGTCCTAATAGTATCGCGTTAGCTTTTCCGTAACAATACGGTGGTGCGAAATATTAAAACAATTTATCAAAACTGTGACATGCTGCGCAAACACAAACAGCTCGACTGTCGATCGTTGACGACACAAAATCATGGTCGTGCCTTGCAAGGCTAATGATGGAGTTTCTTAGCCTTATTTGATTCTTTTTTCGTAAAGTAGCTATACGTAAATCTTTAACTAGTCTGAAATATGCACCGTAAGTAGAAGTGTGATTGTCCACTTAAGTGTTGTGTGTTCACTTCGCAATCGTAAGAGGTAGGCAATATGAGGAATATTTTATGAAACACAATGATCGCGTAGTTTATATTAGGAAGAAGCACTTACCCCACTTGGACCAGCAACAGGGCTTAATGGTGGTGGAGACTGAAAAAGCACAGAATGATAGTTTAGAATAAGTAACGCCTAATTTAAAAAACGTGATGATATATATCATTTTAACAGCAAAATTGACAAAGTTACAGTAGGAAAGTTCAAGTTACCCATATTATAGCCAAGACATTCTTTCTTGGTAGGCTCAATGTGCAACATGGTTGCAAGTTTTCTTGGCCAAGACGAGGAGTATGTATATCACCTGTTGCTAGAATCTTAAAAAGCAAATACACTTGAACGGCGACTCGGAGAAGAACTGCACATGTTAGACACGAATTAAACATTGACGTTGGAGAAGATGCTAGGGCCGCCGCCACGTAAGTAAACCTCAAAGCGAAGAATTGCTATTTATATACCTTTAATAAATTATATGTGCTATTAAAGACGATATCCTGTCTTGGGATTTTTGAACAGAGAAATTTTTATCTCTCTGTTCATTTGTTTTTCTGCCACACGAATCAGCCGCCCAGCGTAACAGTAAGAACTTCATAGATGGACGCGGTGATGGTTAAACGGACGTTCGTCACTATGTTTGTTGATAGCGGACGCGAAAGGATTAACATGAACTTTTTATTTCATGGCATGGGTGGAACGGCTGACGGCGCACGGATACGCTACCGTGTGCAGCGGCGTTGAGTCGGACGTCGCGGCCAACGCAGCAGTCAGGGTCGCAACTCCGGATGTCCAGGATCAGCCCACGGCTCACGAGGACCACACCCGGTAGGCCTCGCCCCCGAACATGCTCCCGGCCACTGCACCCAGGCAGGAGCCGTTCGGCAGGTCTCGGCCTTGGACCTTGAACAGACACACCGGAGCTCGACCTGGTCGACACGTACGGGTCTCACGTCCGGCTCAAGAACGCTGCCAGGAACTCGTCCTCTCGAGCGGTGCACCGCTTCCTCTGCTTTCCTGGCCTCAACCCTCGAGCTCTCTTTTCCGCACGTTCCTTCTTCTTGGCCAGGGCACCGCCAGGTACCCTCGGGTGCACCCTGCAGCTCATGAGCTCGTGGCCCACGTCCGAGTCTGGCGCGTCGCTCGGTACGGCTCGGCACCGCTCGGCGATCCTCTATTCAGCCAGAACTCCCCTGGCACCTGGATCCTCGGCCACCCTGAACCTCGCCTGGCTCCGTGCTCCTCTGTGCGCACTCCCGCGTCTCGCCCGGCAGAACATCTTGCTCGTCCCTTGCCGAAGTGCGATGCTCTGGTGACACCGGCGCTTGATGGCGTGGGTGCGGCCACGGAGCAGTCAACCCGCATCGGAGACGCGATGCTCCATGCGGGGCATGGCCAGCCCGTCCAGCGAAGAGCGTGCGCTGAGACGTGATGCTCGACGCAACCGTGACCATTAGCCAGGCCACGTTCATCGCTGTGTCGAACGGCTGACCGTGGAGACACCTCGCCGAGATCCGCGATGCCCTCGGCAAGGAAGAGAACAGCAGGCCAGGCCGCGCCGCGAGATGCAGTACTCGTGCCGGCAACGCCGCCCCAGCTGGTAGTTGGATGACAGTAGCGTGGACAGCCGCGTTCCCTGGCCGGAACCTGGATCGCCTGCGTCCGACGCTTCGGCCCACTGTCTCCCGTCTGCCGCTGCTTCGGCTCATCCCCAGCCACAAAGCCCACTGCCACGTGATGGTCGCCCGTGGCCGAATCGTGGCACGCCACCTCTATGGGCCACCACAGGTCATCAGCTGATTCGCTGACACTCACGCGCACATTACACGCGCCTTGCCCCGCACTTCCGCCGTTGTCGTTTTCTTCACTCATCACAGACGCCCAAGTATATTTATATGGCTGCCGGGTTCACAAATATGAACATGATCGATCAAAAAGCAAATATTCAGCTTATATGACGCATGAAATCAAAACAAACTTATTAGGTGGTGTGTTCGTTTATTTGAAAATGCAGAGATACGTGTTTCTTAATGCCCTAATGTTTATTACGCTATGCTGACAATTTAATCCTATGCACAAAAAAGCCGGTGTTTTCTGCACTTCGTAATGACATCTGACGCTGCCACCTACCATCACCTACCAGTGGCTTTGCGCTCTACAAGATTGTCTTTCCCAACTAAGTATTCTTATTCCCCCCCACTACACTACGTTAGAAGATGGCGAGGTGTTCGTAAAACAATCTTTTATCCAATGTACACGCGATTTGGTATCAAAATTAGAAGTCACACAATAAGGATATGTGCAATATACACTCATTATAACGTTTGCGTCGTAATTAGACACAAACCAACGATTGAAAGCACAGAATAAAATGCAGATATTGGCATGAGGACAAAGTGTTCTGAAGTATTCACATTTTAACACTAAAAAGAACATAAAATGGACGTAGGAGCAGCCACTGTTTCTCGGCTCTCACTGGCATTTTTTGTTTTGTAGCGATTTTTTGCTTTCTCGGCTGGTGAGAACTTACAAAGGTTTCGTGATGACTTGTTCTTTAAATACGAGTGTACAGAACTTATTATAGGGTATAATATTTTCTCGCGAAAGTGATGATTTCACAGTAAAGCGGGCGTGCCCGCGTACTGAAATGCGGTTCTGTCGATACCAACATATGAAAAAACAGCCCGATAAAATACTATAGGCTCCACTGAAAAATTACTTGATTGTTTTAGTTCATGAAGGTAGACCAAGCTACCAAATGAATATAATGTATTCTTACATAATAAAAGTTGGAGAAGGAGCAGCTAATTGCGACAGGCAGGTTTTGGTGACAGCATGGGCTGGTGAAAGCATGTCGTATTCATGGTCATCGCTCCTTGTGTTGACATTGCATATAATGAATAATGATGCATTAAGGTTGAAAGATATGCAAACTTCAATTTACAGTCGTTCTGTGACTTGAGAATTGCGTGCGCCTAAAGAAAAAAGCACCGGCATCATGTACAGGGTTACGGCCAGCTTGCTGAACCAAAGGCTCGCTGAGCCGAGCACTGGGGAACAGCGTTCTCAACGGAGCTCTTTGCGATGGTCGAATTGCGATGGTTGAATTTTCTACATTTGAGGTTCCGTAGGATGAACCTAAGTGTGTGTTGCAAAGGACTGAAATGGGTTGCTTAATTGTTGTTCAGGATAACGTTTTCTGATCACATTGTTCCGTGGCTTCAATATAGGCCAATCTTTGAAGTGTCACCCACCCTGTTTCAGTAAGTATAAGCCACTCGAGGTAATTTCCTGTGGTTGCTTCCAAAAGTTTCTTCAGGGTGTTGTGGAGAACTAAGAAAAGTGGTCACTTTCCGGAATCCCGTTCAGAGAACCCTATGACAGTCTTAGTGGCCTCTCAAATGAGTGTATTCAGTTTTCCATTTCTGCATTCTGGAGCTACTAAAAAAAGGTTCCAAAATTGGTTTTACTGATTATAAGTGCATGCATCATTTTTAGATTATCCTGTTCTTCCAAGCTGCGCCTTTTGTTTGATGTCCGTAGTTACCACGTTCCAGACTTTCGCTAGGGTTTCTTGAAGGTTCGATAATGTGAAGTCACCCGATCCGCTATTGTGGAAGTATAGAGTTAGGATCCTTAGTGACAACGAGCCACCAAATAATCTGAGATATGTGCGCTCCATTCAACCAAAGCTTTGGTTCTAAGATTCTTCCTGTTGCCGGTCGTCCCCCGTCTTCTCTTTTGAATGGAAAAAGCTCCAAATTTTCTAGAGCACATATGAGCCCACGAGTGTTGAGGTGGTTTTCTGTATGGTCCACTACCTCTTGAAGTGCATCTTGCTGAGGTGCGAAAGAGCTGATGGTTGTTCAGATGGTTAGATAATCTGCATATAGGGCGTTGATTGTACCTTGCATTCCTTTCAAAATGTTCACAGTATTATCAAGAGTATAACAAAAAGAGTGGTGAGATAACAAAGCCTTGAGGAGTTTCTTTGTTGTTTAAAAATGGTCCGATTTCAGAGTGTTAAGGCACTATGCTCCTCTTCTGGAGGGTAAGAAAGTTTTGTCTGCGACGGTATGTTCTTTCCTCGGCATACGTGTCTTGAAGGTCCCTCAGTACCGCGCAAGAAAAAAACATCGTCCGGTGTTCTTTGACATCCAATGCATAACTGCGCTCATACTGTGCTAGCCTATAGTTCGTCGATGATCTCCTCCTTCAGCTACAACAAGATGTCTTGCACTGATAACTGATGGCGGAATTCATACATGGTGCCAGGCAAGCATTAATTTTCTTCAAGAATGAAGCTTGTTGAGGAGCGTAATGCTCATACCACTTACAGAAGCAGGACGTGAGGTATATGAGTCGCACATTTGTTATATCCGGTGGATCACTTAGCTTGAATATCATGAAAATCTCAGCGTCTTTACAGAGTTCTGGAACAGTCCCGCTTTTCCAGCTGCCTTTGCGAGCTTTTGAATGTAATCTTCTTGATTCTCGCCTGCGTTGCATGGTAACTTCTGATTTATGGGGTCTTTACCTAGGGTCCCGTTGCATGCTAACTTTGCCAATGCATTTAAATAACTTGCAGTGTGAATGGGTGATCGAGTCCATTATTTCTTTTACATGTGTGTGATTCAGCTCCAAAGCTATATGCATTTCAGCTTGGGTAGCTCCTATCAGCTCTTATTTATTCTAACCGATTTTCGCCATCCCAGACCACGTAATTGTGAATGAACTTTGTCATGACTTTTCCGGAGTTTGTTATCAATTTTGTTGTGGCAGCTTTTGTGGGTACCAAATACTTTTTAGAGAGTTGTACATCTTGTTGTAGTTGTGCCTTGGTGAACTTCCTTATTCATTTTTTAAGATCATGTTTGCCTTCTAATCCTTAGATAGACGGATAAGGCTTCAACGGGTTTCCCACAGGTGGAAAAGGTGGAGGTGCGCTGCTTGTTTAAAACTGTTAAGTTTTTTTCGTTCACTTCAGCGATTTTGCTGCTGTAGGTTTTGTACACTCCTCATTGTTTCCAATCCATTATGTGAGTTCTTTTCAATGGAAAGCGGTTCCATCCGTGATATACTCTTTACCAGTCTTGAGGAGTGTCCTTTCGTAGGCTACGTCCATTTGCAGCTAGCAGAGGTCACCTCATAGGGTTTCTTCAAATCTAGTCTATTCCATTTGAAATATTCTCGCTGTGCTTGTGATATCACAGTTGGGGTATCTTGCTATAACAAACAATATGGGTACCACAAGGTTTTATTGTTCTTTTTGTCCTATTCTTATAGGAGTAAGTAGATTCGTCCATGAAATCAACAGATGGTGTTTCGCTTTGTAATGGACATTGGTTTATTTCTTGTCAGTTTTGTGGTAACACAAGCAGGGTGGTACACACGAAAATATTACATTACCTCGAGCTTGTGCTCTGTCGTACATTTCTTCACTTCTTTCGGAAGTACTGTCAGCGCAAAATGCAACCTGAACAAAGGCAAGAATTCACGTCAGTATTGTGCGTGTCGCCTAATTGTCGCGAGTGGAAGGGGCACAAATTTTAGCGGGCTGCTCTGGGCATATACGCGTGCCTGTCCATGGTGACAAATGTACGGCACACACTATATCATCACGAAGGCCTGCCGTTGTTATTGTTGTATTTGAACAAAATAGTAAATCAAAGCTCGTGAAAAAGTTCGTCAGCAGACTCTAAAAGTTGACAATGAAAAGGCTCTGATCTGTCTTTGTAGCGGGAAGAATTTCCAGAACGGTGTGTTTGATGAGATACACATTGTCGTGTGTTAAGGCTACACAAGCAGTTTCTCTATTAGGACTACTGTGTGGTTCCTGCCCCCCGCTATACCAGCAGCCCAAAGTTAACCTTTCTCCTTTTCTATAAGTTCTGCAGTGGAAAGAACACAGGAACGGCCCTTTAAGATAACATACGTATCCAGGGGGGACACAAAGGAAGAAAATTATTGTGACTGCCAGTGGTATAAATAGTTAAGATTTCTGAATTACCTTTTCAGATACTGCAGCAAGCGGGTATATTTGTATTGAAAATTTGCAGGCAGTGACGTTTCTGTACAGTTACAGTTGTAAGAATTCTGCTAGCATGTCTATGCTCTGAGATATTCTTTGGCATGCTTTAATTGAGCATTGCATGATGACATATCACTTAGCACTTATTGGATGAAACAGTTGCCGAGTGTGAAGTACCTGTTCGGGGACTTGGGGACCACCAAGTTTTCAAGAAGTGTAATGCAATACTCAAGAAAAAGAACACAAGTTAGGTAATAACAAAACAATACTAATAATTTCCTTAGACCATATGTAAAAGGCTGTGACAATAACAACAGAGTTAAGAATAAAGGAACTATACTTGACGCAGCACCGCTTACAATCAGTTTGCTTAGTCAAGGCTCTTTTTTTTGGCTATATCGTATTGTTTCATATGACGCACAACTTCTACGTAAATGACGGTGCAGAGTTACAACGCTCCATCTTGCAAATCTTGTAGGCTGTTTTTTTCCCCACTGGCTAATCTTCCAGATGTCTTGTGAAGAAGTCAGTTTCTTCATTTATTTTGGATTCCAGAATCGAGCTTCTTGCCAGTTTCACTGCCACCCACCGACTTGAACTCGGGATGCATCTTGAGTTTTTTTTTTATTTTTCTCGCCTCTTTCGGAAGCATGTAGGCCTCTTTGTCGATCACCAGTAGCTGTTTATAACGTTGTTCTCGGGTTGGTTATTAATCATTTTTAAGCACTATTTTATAGTTTGTTTATGTGTATCTAAATGTGACACTACTCGTGGCGTTTTTTTCCGAGCCTTACGATTGATTAGTCTTGCTACGAGATTTTTCAGACCTTGGTGAATAAACACAGCTGTTTCAAGTAAAAATTTTCTTCACCGGCATATATAGAATAGCCTCTAAGGGAGAGAACAAAGCGTTCGCCCACAAAGGGGTTATCGCACAAGTGTTATTCGGTGAACCTAAAATATGCTGTATGGCCTACTAAACAATTTAGATGTACATACTGTTACGAATTTGCGCAAAATTGCACGGCCATAAAAACAAACTACAGAGTGGAAGCACTGACTGTGTGTCAGCGCTCGTTCTTTGTGTTCGATCCACGTGGCATTGATTGTGCCACTGTTTATTTTCGTAATGGAGGGGGCTGCAGATTCTAATATATTGTATTAGAGCACTACTGCATGAGCTTGTTAAGAATAGGTGAAAAAAATATGCCACAGAACAAAAGAATACTTGCCCAACTTGGACCAGGAAAAACCACTTCAGGTGCTGAGGCAGGAGATTGCTGTAAAAGTTAAAGGCGATACTCCAGAAGAAAGCTCAGTCAAGCCAATCTTCACAGCTTTATATTTTTATAACGAGATTTTTAATTATTTGGTACATAATTACAACAACAATTATGTTTCCAATGTTCTGTGTGTCACCCCTAGACCATAAAAACAAATGAGGGCCATGCGCAAGCAGTTGGGCGCAAACGAACATGCACCGAGTGCATGAGATCAGTTTATATTGGCAAAAATGATCATAATTGCTTTACCAGAGAGCTCTGTTCGCACGATATTTGACGCTCCTAATCAAAATGCATACCAGTTCGTTCATTTCTTAATTTGTCGCAATAAGCATGAATATGTACTTTTTTGTGTGTGTACAGTTTGAGCCCGTTCTCGCCAGCATATTTAGAAACAATGTTGATGGCTAGCTACAGCTGTTGGTAGAAATTTTGGGGGAAAAGAATATAACTGATATTAGTTCAACCCCACAATGTCTTGCATTAAACACGCTACTTAGAATTCGGCGAATAAAAATTTTATTTGTACAACAAATAGCTTAGAGCTCTACAATCCAGCAAATGCCACTAGTGTTTTGTGTGGAAATAGTCGTCCCAAAACAAACGCCACTCGGACTCGTATTGCACAATTGAACTAATAACTTTCGTAGCAATATCGTGAACATTCTACTATATACATATATTTGTGAGAGGCTTCTCTTATTTCCTACCAGCAAGTGTGTGTCATAAAGATTATTTATCTCAAAGAACACGTAAATAACTGCTATGGCTCTCTTTTTTCTGTTGAGCACAGCACTATTCAGAACCACACATAATAAATTCTGTAAAAGCATAGTGCACATTATTTATAGTATTTGAGTTAGAAATGCTACAGAATAAAAGTTTATAAGGGCAGGGACCAGACGTGGAATCGGCAATTTATGTTCTATCAATCGGAATAAAGCAGAGTGTAACCGATGAAGTGTTACCACTCCATCGGTTACACCTTGGAATTTATACCCGGGAATGTCAGGATTCACTATCACAGTGGCAGTCACCCACCACCGAGCACATAAAATGGAACCCGACCTGAATATAAAAATGGCTGTCAAGCCGCACCTGTGCATCATCATTAAAACGCGATGTTACCCATTCCGCAGTGGGGTTGAACACACTAAGCAAATTTTGAAATGAGCAGCTGACAAGAGAAATGAACAGTGCGTTATAGTGCGAATATGTAAAAGGGGAGAGAGACAAAGATAGGTGGAGATTTTGTCTGAACAGGCCATTTCGGGGTCGCTGTCTTCTTTGAGAGGAAACCAAAAGGGACCGCTGCCTTATTCTGAGAGCCATAACCGTCCAGTGAACCAGTGGCTCAAACTTCATGATGGTCTTTTGTCTAGATACAGCTAAACAACGCATTGCGAACTATGCCAAAGGCCATCGTTAGCGTGGCTCCGGGATGCAAGCAAACGCAGCCACTCTTGCCGGAGAGGTCATATGCGCGCAGGCAATGGAGTGAACGCATAGTGTGGGAACGCCACACAGTGCGTGGAAAAGTATACCAAAGCTAAATGTTGCTGCTGAAGGAACACAGCTGCCACTTCACGCACGAGTTTTTTTTATAGGTCAAAGTGAGCAGAGTACATCCCCTCTACTTGAGGAATATTCAATGCCAGTCCTTGCACACGGGACGTGTTATCGCTTGCGCCATCTATGTGGCGGACATGGCAGACATGTTTCCCTGCTTCAGCTGTGTTCCGCGTCTGTGACGTCACCCTAATACAGGCGGGTTTAACCTACGTAGCATGGGATGATTTTTCAATTAAGACTTCAGTGGAACTTCATATTTACGGCGAAGGCGATATCCAAAGCCTCTCGAGAGTGCCCATATTACAGTTGTTGAAAAAAAAAACCTCAATGATGATCTTACAATTCCACTAGCCATGCCACAAACCAAGTTTCTTTGGAAATTCTCGTGCATTCAAGGAAATATTTTAACTTCACCCAGAACCGTGTATTTCTATTTTAATGAAGGCATCCTAACCCCTTCCAAACAATTGAAGAGGGAACGCATGGTTCCAAAAGAGACACATAACTATTACAAGCTATTGGTACCTTTAAGATACCAAAAGATCAAGAATTTGAATTTGAAGAATTCGGAAAATTGTATAATGTAACTGAACGGATTATCAGATACGCCAAGAAAACAATGAAAGCATTTTCCTTATCTTGATAATCACGTAAAGTCCACACTAACTTTGCACAAAGCATAATAACATTCTAGGCTTTGGTTATTGGTGACTACGCTCAGATTATAGCAGGAGTTTGTGGCCCTCCATTTTTTAAGCTCAAATGAGCTCCAAACTAATTACTTAATACGCACCCATGAACAATGTGCATGTGTCGATAACATTGTAGATGTGGAGCACCTCTTGCTCGGGTCTATGTCCCGCGACGTCGCAGTACACACTCACCCTGCGCATTTGCAACTCTCCTCCTTCTCTCTCTTCAACAGCTGCACGTTCCTCTCAACATCTTCTCTACAACTTGCAAGGGCGTCCACTCCCCTCTCTTTCCTCTTCTAAACTCTATCCTCTCTCTTCGCAACAGCGACGCTGTGAGCGTCTGCTCACCTATGCTCACTGCCTCTTCTCGTCTAACCATTTCTCCCCATTGAGTTTTACTTCCACTGTACATGCGCGTCCCTTCCTCTCTTTCTCTTCTCCTACTCTTTCTCTCTCTCAACTCGCAAAGCCGACACAGGCAGCTTCTGCTAGCGAGATTCTGCTGAGTACCGCCTATGCACCAGTTAAACCTGGTTCGCCATAGAGCTTCCTACATTATTTTAAACTAAGGGAGGTCAGAGAGAAGTTTTGGTGTATGTGGAAAACTGTATATTGGCTTGAGAAGCCACTGATTTCAAGTTTTACACCGCTAATTCTCTTATTTATAGTGTGTTATGGTTGTTGCGAGTTTCATTGAAATAAAGAAAACAACTAGTGACATCAATGAATTGTCACTATAAACAGTTTCAAGATTGCATGCGTTGTGCCCCAAAAAGCTTCCGGTAACCTCATTTACTAGTTTGTAACGTTGAAACTGGAACGGTGTTTTCACGTTTTTTCAGGCATATGGACAAATTTTTATAAGTTTTCGGGATAAAAAGAACGTGCGTGGTGTTCATGTACATATCTTGTAGTTTGTATGTATTTCAAAAGAACATTTATTTGAATATATTTTGCTAAATGCGCGACTGAAAGTGTAGAAACTTTGATAGACTATTTTCTAACGCTCTTCTTGCCCACCAATGCTATTCAAGCGCTTCGGTGGATGAAGCCGGGTATCATCAAGAGTCAATATTTGTAAACAGAGAAAGAGTCAGTAGGTTGAAACACTTGCCCCACTTGGGCCAGGAAAATGGGTTAATCGTAGCGGTGACTGAAAAGATTACAAAAGGACAGTTATGAATGGAAGATACCTAGACAAAAAACGCGGAACTGCACATATTGTTTAGCTGAAATAGAACGCAGTCCATCAGATGGGTTTGTAACAAAGTGGATTGCATAGAAATTGAACGATTTCTGCAAATGTGTACGAAATAAGAAGAACACCACTTGACATGCAGGAAATGACATGATCGTAGAAAAACTTGCCCCACTCTGGTCAATAAAGTGGGTTAATCGTAGCGGTGACTGAAAAGATTAACATGACAGTTCGGAATGGAAGATACTCAGACAAACGCAGAACTGCATATACCCTTTAGTTGAAATAGAACGCAGTTAATCAGAACAGGCTGTAATTGAGTTTATTGAGCCTGAAGTTCTATGCTTGCTGCGAATTCGTGTGAAATAAGAAAAACACCACGTGACATGCAAAAAATGACATGATCGTAGAAACACTTACCCCGCTTGAGCCAGGAGAGTGGCTTAATCGTGGTGACAACTGAAAAGAGTAGAACATGACAGTTTCAAATCGGAGATACCTAGACAAACAAACGCAGAACTGCATATGTTGTTTAGCTGAAATAGAACGCAGTTCATCAGATTAGGCTGTAATTGAGTAGATTGCATTCAAATTCCGCGCTTGCTGCAAATTCATGCGAATTAGAAAACACCACGTGCCATGCAGGAAAGGACATGATCGTAGAAACGATTGCCCCAGTTGGGCCAGAAAAGTGGGTTATACATAGCGCGGACTGAAAAGGAGTGCAGCATGAGAGTTTCGAATCGAAGTTACCTAGAGGAACGAACGCAGAACTGCATAAATTGTTTACTTGAGATAGAACGCAGGTCATCAGATTGGGCTGCAATAAAGTGTATTGCATTGAAATTCTACGCTTGCTGCAAATTCAGCGAAATAAGAAGAACACCACGTAACATGCAGGAAATCATTTGATAATCGAAACACTTACCCCACTTGGGCCAGGAAAGGCGCTTAATCGTGGTGGTGACTGAAAAGAGTACAAAATGACAGGTTCGAATGGGAGATACCTAAGCAAACAAACGCAGAACTGCATATATTGTAGGGCTAAAGTAGAACAGAATTTATCAGATCGTGCTGTAACAAAGTGGATTGCATTGAAATTGAACGCTTTCTGCAAATGCATACGAAATAAACAAAAAACACCACGTGACATGCAGGAAATGACATGATCGTAGAAAACTTGCCACACTTGGGTCAGGAAAGTGGGTTAGTCGTAGTGGCGACAGAAAAGATTACAACATGAGAGTTTAGAATGGGAGATACTTAGACAAACGCAGAACTGCACATATTCTTCAGCTGAAATGTAACGCAGTTCATCAGATCGGGCTGTAATTAAGTTCATTGCGTGGTACTTCCACGCTTGCTGCAAATTCGTACGAAATAAGAAAAACAACATGTGACATGCACTAAATGACATGATTGTAGAAACACTTACCCCACTTGGACCAGGAAAGTGGCTTAATCGTGGTGGTGACTGAAAAGAGTACAACATGACAGTTTCGAATGGGAGATTCCTAGGAAAACAAACGCAGAACTGCATATATTGTTTGGCTGAAATAGAACAGAATTCATCAGATCGTGCTGTAACAAAGTGGATTGCATTGAAATTCTACTTGTTGCAAATTCGTACGAATAAGAAAACACCACGTGACATGCAGGAAATGACATGATTGTAGAAACAATCGCCCTACGTGGGCCAGAAAAGTGGGTTGTACGTAACGCCGACTGAAGGGAGTACAGCATGAGAGTTTTGAATGGAAGATACCTAGACAAACGAACGCAGAACTGCATATATTGTTTACATGACTGAGAACGCTGGTCATCATATTGGGCTGTAATAGAGTGTATTGCATTGACATTCTACACTAGCTGCAAATTCTACGAAATAAGAAAAACACCACGTGACATGCAGGAAATCATTTGATAATCAAAACACTTACCCCACTTGGGCCAGAAAAGGGGCTTAATCGTAGCGGTGACTGAAAAGAGTATCGCATGACAATTTTTAATGACAGATACCTAGATGGACACAATTAGAGCTGGATATATAGCTTAGCTGAAGTAGATTCAAATTAGCACATTGAACAGTGATTAGTACAGTAGTGATTTGGGTTGCACTGAAATTCTATGCTTGCTGCGAATCTCTGCAAAATAAGCACCATGTAGGAAGCATGAATTGCCACAATAGAAAGCAAGAAACCATTTGCTCCAGAAAAGCAGCCTAATTTTTGCGGCGACTGAAAATATTATTTATCGTTCGGAGAAGCTTGTGAGGGTAGGAACATACATACTTTAAGGTAAAGGCTGCGCTGCAAAGTTAAGGATGAAAAAAACTAGATTTTTTCAGTCCTTGACTTTGCAGTGCAGACTTTACTTATTGTGTAACATGACAGTGTGGAATGAGAGATGCGTAAATTAACATAAGCTGAACTGCATATATTGTTTAGCTGCGTTGTGCTTAAGCTTGTAGCAAAAGTAGTTCCAGTAATGATATTTAGCAAATGACATGTCCCTTAGAAGTTATTATCTAAATCCACATTTTATGCCCAGGAGCGTGACTCTGTTCGTTTGTAAAGAAGACAAAGATTTCTTTTGTCACTCAGCACCTGTTCAGAGGCCCTTTGGCATCGTTGATGGAAAAGATTGAAATTTTCGAATGCCTGCCTGAACCACAATGCGGTTCAGTTCGTGAATCGCGGCCTTGTCGTGCTACCTTTCTTGTTTAGCATAGTTCATATTTCTTTCTTTATTTTCATAATTTCTTCTTTGTTTCAAACGTGCGTTGCAGTATGCTTGATATTTTGGTGGCTGAAGTTTGTAGTTCTCAATTTTAAGCACTTGTAACGTTTTGAACATTCAACGTGCAAATGTGACGACAATCTACATTGTTTAGCAGAATATCGGGTAATGTGCAAGAAATCCGGCCACGTTAATTTTCGTTTAGTAGAAATTTTATTAATTCAGAGTTTTTGTAATGCCCTCATGATGAAGTCTGTCGTGTAGCCTGTTGTGAAGTCTGCTGTGGGGTCTGTTGTGGAGATCAGTACTGTTGTGGAGATCGGTAATCGGCTGTTCGGCCTTGACCTAAATTACCACTACACTTTCACCTCCAGGAAAATGCGGCCTCCTTGGCCACCGTTTTATGCTTCCACCAGGGTGTCACAATTTGAGCAGCACAACAACTACACCAGTGTGACAGATGCACTGTTCGTTGAGCGAACTACGCATTCAGCGTTCAGCAAACACGTAAGTTTGGTGCCCTAGCTTCTTGAAGTTGAAGCAGGCATCTTCTGGAAGAGATATACTTTCAAAGTGAAATATCCGTAGCGAATCATGGCAGGAGGCCTGGCTGGCAAAGCTGATTACCACGTGTCTTGGTGCGCCTAGTTTCTTGGCATTTACGATAACGATGTCAGAGTTTTTCTTCAATACTTCTGCATAAACATATTTGTCGGATTCGTCCGTGTAGGCTTTGCACATGCCGCTACGGTTGGATGCGGCAGCCGCTCCTATGCATGTTATCACTAGTAAGTGAATATTGTACGTCTGGATTTTATATACTTCCAGCTAACGGTAGGAGTTTGCCTGTTTCTGCCGGCTTTAATTATTGTACAGGTATTTTCAATAAAGTGCCTTGTTATTTAGATTTTCAGATGTTTAGTGAGGCCAATGTTCTATAGCTTTATACGATGTCTTAATCTAGTTACAACTTTGCAATCTTTGCTCGGCAGGCTCAGCATGGCCTTTCAACGTAGAAGCATTGGCTGGTGCGTTCGTTGCACAGGGAGCAGTTCGTTAGTGGCGTGTTTAAACAATGCTTTCGAAGGCACGCACGTTTGATCGCCTGCTATTGCGTATTCCACGATCATGAAACCTGGCTTGCGGCTAGCCTGAGCGTGGCGGCAACTACTTAGCGCTCCCAAATGTCCATGAGTGATTGGTGATCGTAAATGAATCAAGAAGGGCTCATGATTGACATTAGTGATTTGCGACATGGGTTTCGGGACTGAATTCGTGATGACTGCCTTCAGAGTGCCAGTTCACAATCCGGCAAGCTGCTTCGAAACCAAGCCGCTGGCACTATGCCAATGGCGCGAATTCAGTTGAACGTCGCGCTGGTTCAGCCGGCGTTTTTTTTTTTTTGTAAAGTTTAAAAGTATTGAAGCCCACGTCCAAATGTTGATGTTGTTGGGTTTCTCTTAACCCTAAGAAGACGATAAGCAGATTTTGTAACGGTTGCACTATGATTTTTGCACAAACAGCCAAAGCGCAGGAGCTCGATTTGAGAGCATCCTCAGCCGGCGCCTTTACAGGATCCCCTTTTGTGTGTAAGAATACCAGTACAACTCTGGGTCATATTTTGCGAACTAAGACTATGGCTACAATTTAGTAGTTGATGCCACGTACTTCAACTCAAGTATTTTAAAACATGAACTCTGTTCAAATAACGCAAATAAAATAAGCGGTTACTAATAAACGGCATTTCTTACATGAGCATCGTTACATCAATGAATAGGGTGGCGTAAAAAGCCATTATGATACTGTATGCCACGCGCACTCATCTTATTTCGATGTAAGGGATAGCAAATTTAACCTCCCGAAATATTCATGTTTCGAAATTCGTTAAGTAATCTGGCAAACATACACAAAACGAGTTAAATACTCGTGACGTAGAAACACGTTCAAGTGTAGCAAGTTTCAACTCAGAACTTACTTTTGCCGCATTGAAAATTAACCCATGTCTGTTGAACAAGTAACAGAAGAGTTGTCAATGCACCATTTTCCTGGCAAATCATTTGAATTCGTCAATTGAGCAATTTATCTCAGAGCGAAAATTTTCTTCAATATCTCTTTATTTTCACTTGGACTTGGGATATCATGCGTCAAGGCCGCTGTATGATGACGAGGCACGCCATAGTGGAAGGCTTCAGACTCTTTGTCTATCTGGTCTCCAATCCACCTGCGTTGACATCCTTAACGTGCTTACTTGACGTATGTGCGACCGAAGCTTGAGTACGCGTCATCCGCTTGGCACACATCACAGTCATATTGTTACGGGATTTAAGCTGACTGAAACAGGGCATGGTGACATACCCATTAAGGTGCCTCAGACTGAGAGTGAAGAAGTAAATGTTGTCGGTGAGCGGCGTTGTGGCTGTGGGCTGACTACTGTTATTTTCTACGTAACATATTGGTGGAAGTGCTAGGTGCTCTTTTGACAGAGGAGCTATGCAGTGGATGCCTCCTTAAGTCTGCTACCATGACTCCGGGTGGGGATACGACTTCGCCACCTACTTCGGCAACGACAGCGACCCAGTACATCGCCCTAACGCAAACCCGTGATCCCGGTACCTTTACTGGAGAGTACAACGCAAATGTGGACAAGTGGCTTAGTATGTACGAGCATGTCAGCAAGAAATATGGCTGGGACCCAACCGTTATGCTTCTGAATGACATTTATATCTTGACAAGACCCCTCGCATCTGGTTTGAGACCCACGAGCACGAAATCACAAGCTGGAAAATGTTTAAACAACAGCTCTGTGACCTTTTTTGGCAACCCGTTTGGTCAACAGCTTGATGCCCGAAAGCAATTGGCCGAGCGTACACAGACGTCCACTGAGCCCTACTTGGCTTATATTCAAGACGTCTTAGCGTTGTGTCAAAGGGCCGATTCCAGCATGACCGAGGCAGACAATATTTCGCTCGTTTTAAAAGGAATCGCAGACTATGCGTTCAGCCTGCTTGTATTTACGAACGTAACGACCATCGTCGCCGTGATCAAAGAGTGCCGCCATCTCGAGCAGGCGAAGAGTCGACGCATTTTGCACCAGTACCAGCGCCTACCCAACACCGCTGCAACGTCGTCTAGCGAAGCCACTTCTTGTCATCCGTCTACATCTGAAGACGTGACGCGCATCGTCTGACGTGAACTCGAGGCCGCTTACCCGGCTGCCAACAAACCGACATTGCCCAATGCCCCAACGCCAGCTGTCTCCTTGATCCAGGCTGTTGTCCCCCAGGAATTCGCTAACCTGGGTATCCTGTCCACTGCACCCACCCTGGATAATACTGATCTCTCGATAGCTTCTGTGGACATGAGACGTCACCGTCCGTACTCTATTGGAACGAGAAACCTGTCTGAATGGCGGACAGCTGATGATAAGCCAATCTGCTTCCACTGTGGTCGCGCAGGACACATCGCTCGTTACTGCCGCAGCCAGTGGCCATCTACGCCTTCTGGCTCGTACCCCGCTTACAGTAACTCATTCCGTCCACCGAACCACCGTTATCCAATCCGCACTGATTCTACAGCATTTACTGCCCCTGAGGACTACAGCCAGCCACCCTGTCCCGTCGTCGCCGCCGCCTCAAAGCCGCCCTTCTCGTTCAAATACGCATCGCCGCTCTCTCTCGCCATCGTTAACCGCCGCTTGTCACCAGAAAACTACGTTGCGCAGCTTCTGGGGGTGAAGCTGCCCAGTCGACCTTACCTGAAAAATCCTCTGCTGCCCTTACGTTTGAACCGGAACACCCTTGAAGTATTTGTTGATGGCACACCTGTTAAAGCTTTGATTGATACGAGCGCTAACGTCTGTACGCATTTTAGTCGTCGCATGAAGAAGGTCCTCACGCCCCCCTTGACCAGTGTCGTCCAAGTTGCAGATGACGCAAGAGTTTCTGTCGTTGGTATGTGCACAGCTCAACTTAACGTAGCCGGTCATCAAGTGGTCCTCTTTTTGACCGTGCTTGCATCATGTCCTTATGACCTCATACAAGGTATCGATTTTCTTGCCGCCAATTCTGCTCTGATTGATTGCTCCGCTTGTGTGCTCCACCTTTAACTGCCACAAATCAGTGACACCCCGTACCAACCAACATGCCGATTACAATGCAGTGACTTTGTTCACCTGCCCTCCAAAATTGTGACGTACATCGATTTTTTGTGCTCACCAGCTGTGCCCGATGGTGACTATTACGCTACGCCTCTCACCGACGTACTCCTTGCGAACAATGTTGCAGTGGCCTACACGGCGCTCAGCATCACAGATAACAGAACTTGTCTACCACTTGTAAATTTCGGCTACATGAGTAATGTGCTTCCACAAGGCATTTCTGTGGCCCACCTAAGTTTCTTGCTCGATTGACAAACTGAAGTGCTTGCCTTAGACACCCTTGTTTCAACGCTGCGCACACCACTCGCAACATATATGGGCAGCCGTCAAATTGTAGACATGATCGCCACTGATCTTCCGCCTCCGCAAGTTGAAGCCTTACAGCATCTTCTCGAGGCCTACCAGAATATTTTCGATTTTGGCGACCAACGTCTAGGGCAGACGTCCTTTGTCCAGTATCGCATACACAGACGGGATGCCAACCCTGTTCACCGCTGTTCCTACAGAGTGTCTGCTTTTGAGCGGAGCATCATTCAGAAGGAGGTGACGAAGATGCGAGCGAAGGACATTATTGAACCATCCTCCAGTCCCTGGACATCTTCGGTGGTATCAGTTAAAAAGAAGGACGAATCGTGGCGATTTTGTGTAGTATATCGCCACTTTGACAACATCACCAAGAAGACGCATACTCTCTGCCCCAAAGTGACGACGCCCTTGATTGCCTCCATCGTGCCGCCTACTTTTCTTCTATCGATCTTCGTTCTGGTTATTGGCAGATTGTCGTGGACCCTATAAACCGACAAGACGGCTTTTGTAACACCCGATGGCCTCTACCAATTTAAATTCATGCCTTTTGGCTTATGTAATGCCCCCACTCCCTTTGAACGAATGATGGACTCCCTGCTCAATGGATTCAAGTGGTCTACGTGTCTTTGTTATCTGGATGACATGATTGTATTTGCTCCCACTTTTGAAGCGCACCTTGAGAGACCGTCAGAAATTCTTGATGTATTTCATCTCACTGGCCTTCAGCTGAATTCATCCAAGTGCCGGTTTGGTCGCCGCCGCATTACAATGCATGGACACATTGTTGACGCTTATGGCGCACAGCCTGACCCAGAAAAGTTCGAGCTGTAAAGGACTTTTTTGTGCCAAAAACTGCCAAAGATGTCCGCAGCTTTGTGGGGCTCTGCTCCTACTTTCGAAAGTTCATCAAGAACTTTGCGGAAATTGCTCGGCCCCTAACAGATTTACTCAAACCAGATGAGACGTTTACCTGGGGTCCCTCGCAAGCAGCAGCAATCTCTGACCTGACCACTTTGTTCACTTCCTCTCCTGTTCTGGCTCACTTCGACCCTACGGCTCCGACCGAAGTCTGCACCGATGCCAGTGGTTACGGAATAGGCGCTGTGTTGGTTCAGTGACAACGTGGGCAGCATCGCGTGATAGCTTGTGCATGCAGGCTGCTGACCCCCTCGGAGCGTAATTAATCCATCATAGAGCACGAATGCCTAGAGCTGTTGTGGGCAGTCGCGAAATTTCGCCCTTACTTATACGGCCGACCAATTATTGTTTTCACCGACCACCATGCTCTTTGCTGGCTCGCCTTCCTCAAAGATTCCACAGGTCATCTCGCCCGCTGGGCACTCCGCCTGCAAGAGTATTCTTACACCGTAGTGTATAAATCAGGAAAACTGCGCAAAGATGTGGATTGTCTGGCACGCTAACTTGTCGCTGACTGCGATCCTACGAGCACTGATTTTGTGGGTTGCGTCCTTTCCATCTCCCAGCTGCTTCATCTCGGGGACGAGCAGCCTCGCAACCTGGATATCAGCCGCCTAATACAACAGCTTGAATCTTCAGCGCAAGACGCTTCTGTTCGCATGTTTACCTTAGAGGACCACACCTCATATCGGCGTAATTTATTGCCAAATGGTCACGACCCACTTCTGGTCATACCAAAGCACCTGCGCCCCACAGTCTTACGCAAGCTCTATGACACGCCAACTGCGAGTCACCTTGGTGTCTCTCGCACATATATGACCGTGTGCAAAGACTCTTCTACTGGCCTGGCCTTTCACGCTTCGTACGTCGTTAAGTCAACGCTTGCGAAATTTGTCAGCGTCGAAAAAAGCCATCATAACTCCCTTCCGGGTACCTTCAGCCCATCTACATCCCATGGGAGCTATTCTTTCGTATTGCTTTGGAACTTCTCGGTCCCTTCCGAACATCCGCCTCCGAAAACAAGTGGGTCACTGTTGCTACAGATTACGCGACCCGCTATGCAGTTACGCGAGCCATGTCAACAAGCTGCGCTACAGACGTCGCTGTTTTTCTACTACGCGATCTCTTTTTAGAGCATGGAGCACCTCGTTAACTGCTGACAGATTGAGGCCGTACGTTCCTTTCAAAAGTAGTGGACGATATCCTGCGTTCCTGCTCTACCCAACATAAGCTCATGACATCGTACCATCCCCAGACAAACGGGCTTACAGAGCGTTTAAAACGCACCCTGACAGACATGCTATCGAAATACGTCGTGGCTGAACATCGTGATTGGGACCTTGCACTACGCTACGTGACGTTCGCATACAATTCCTCCCGGCATGAAACTGCTGGGTACTCGTCATTTTACCTTCTGTTTGGACGCGAACCAACATTGCTGTTGGATACCTTCCTGCCAGCAACTGCGCAGTCTACTTCTGAATATTCACGCGACGCTTCTACACGAGCTGACCATGCTCGTCAGTTTGCCCGGAGCAGATTATTGGTGTCCCAAGACTCGCAGAAGCATCGTTACGACAACCGGCATCATGAAAAACATTTTCCGAAAGGTTCCTTCGTTCTTTCTTCTTTGGTCCCCTACGCGACATGCGGGCCCTTGTTTGTTTGTTTGTTTGTTTGTAGCCTAGAATCCATCGCTCATACCCACACTGGGGGATTGGCCAAGAGATCATGTAGTCTCTTATGGACGATAACTGCACAATTGCTTACAACAAAGAAAGGGGGGGAGTAGTAGAGTGAAGACAATATAAGAAAAAAAGAAAAAACCAAAGATTTAGTGAGTGAGAAAAAAATTAACAAGAAAGTAGACACTAATAGCTATACCTTGATTTTGGGAGCCGACGAGACAGCTGGTTTTGCCGAACCTGATTAATTTGGTATGTCACAGATTCATCCGGATTTAAAAATTACTTTTCGACACGTTTTCTTTTTTTTCGTGTACCTGTTAACGTGCGCTTTATGTTGAAAATCTTTAGAGTCTTCAATAAAATTACACACCACATCGAATGCACCTATGTGGCAATTTCCAAAAACAGAGCCACTAAAATTTAGAACATTTTCTGTGGTTAAATATAAACCTAGCTTCACAAATGGAATAGGCAGAAGTCGTTTCGTAATAATGCAGGTGGGCCTTTCAGAGAAGTTCTTTTCTCGTTTCACGTGCCCATACCGCGTGCTTAGACAAGTGATGGATACTAAAAATGAAATTGTCCCTGATAATCCATAACCCTCTTCTACTCTGCTGTCCCGGGACATTGTCTACAAATCAAGGCTCAAGCGTTATCTCACTGCTCCTGCTGTGGCCCCGTAAGCTCACCGGGTTGGCGCTTTTGGTGCCGGGGGTTGTGTTACGTGATTTAGGCTGACTGAAACAGGGCAAAGTGGGACATACCCATAAAGGTGCCTAAGACTGAGAGTGAAGAAGTGGACGTTGTCGGTGAGCTGCGTTGTGGCTGTGGACTGACTACTGTTGTTTTCCACGTAACAGTATCTTCCTGAAGAAATACAAGCAATACAATTCCACGCAGCACGTATAAAAAATCCTAATACTCATCATACATTAGTATTGGTGCTTCGAAACGCACCCTGACACTTCAAGTTCTCAAATCACTCTGTACGCTTCCTAGTGTTTGCATGCTTGTTGCTTAGTTCGTCAGTCACATACAAGAGATACGCATCTTATTGCACCTAGTGCGATAATCTTCGAGATTAGATCACACATGTAGCATTGCCTACCAATTTGGTTTTACAGTGGCGACGAATAACTCCTTCTTTTCTAACGAAATACTCTCGGACGCGTTTTTTGACAGCCTTGCTTTCTTCTCATAACAAGAAAATTTTCGCAAAAAAAGTAACGTGTGATATGCTTTCACAATATGCGTCTACCACAACGTGTGAAAGTGTCCCTGTGTACTGGATGCTACATTTGTTTGAAAATTTTCCTATTACATTTATTGTATTGTCTCGGAACCTCGGTATGTACCCTCTCTTATGTAATGCCTTCCCGGCCCTAACCCTGTAATGCCAACGAACAGTTGTGCCTTTACGAAAATTGTTAGAAAAAACTGTCTCTTTTTATTCTCCTTTTGCAGTTCGTTTTGAGATCAATGTGAATGAAATTTTGTTTTAGGCAAACCCTAATTAGTTTTTGTAGCAAATTATTATTTACTATCGTATAATATGTAAGTCCTTATTCCTTTTTGATAACATGTCAAATCTGCAATAGCTGCCCAGAATGACACTTATAGTACCTTTATCCAGGTATTATATTCAATGTAATAATTATAATACTGTGGGACTTATAGAGATAAAGTGTGATAGGGGAAATAATTGAAATGCGAATTGAAAGTCATGTATTGGCCTGAGCTGTTTTGAGTCTTTTTACAGTTGGAAAAATGTTCACTGCAATGAGTGAATCTTTGGTTTGAGTTTCTACCGTGACACTTATACTCCACCTCATTCCTGTGTGATGATCGCATGTGCACCTACTTATCTGAATGATACCAATCTTGCACTGGTAATAGTACCGTTTTAACGCAAGAGCATTACAAAGCTGGGCTCACAGAAATACTGCCGTCAGTGTAGGCCCCATTGGTTGCGAGCAAAAAATCTTCTGTGAGAGAAAAAGCAAGTTACAGAGATCACCGCGGAAGGCCGCCCCTTGTTCACGCGTGGCCAAGATCAAAACGAAATAAAAACACGCATTCGAAGAAAAAAAGTGCTCAAGGTCATGAGGTGTGAATTACGTGTTTATTTTTTTGCCCCTGCCACCCCTTCCTGCTTAGCTTCCAGCGCTTTCGCCAGGGCGAGAGAAGAGATAATGCAATAAGAGCACGCGACAGATATTTGTAACTCCACTCACACTGGACGCATTCTTACCACCGTATTCTAGAACTCCCTTCACTCAACGCTCCACCTTCACTCGAGAAAGCCGATGGGGGCGCCATCTAAAGGCAGGGCAATTTACTGCATATTAGTGATAATTTGCTGCTATTCTTGAGTAGCACAGAGTCATTTTCATCTGAGCAGCGGTGCAGTGGTCAACTCTATCAAGTGAAGGGTGAAAGTCGGGTCGAGGAGCATTTGTGAATACGAGGGTTAAACTTCTCGTGGCGCTAAATTCATGAGGCATTAAGCTCTTCAAAAGAATTCATTCCATGGTTCCTTGAACACGTGTTCTAGGGCCCCTTTAGCGCATTTTCTTCGACAGGTGTCACGAAGAAAACGAGCCTATTCGGCGATTTGTAGGCGCATTTGAGAGGCCTCAAGCTACGTCGAAGTAAGCCGGGATAGTGTAGCCGTCGTCGCTAAAAACACACAGGAACTTTCAAACAGCTCTAAAAATGAACAACCATGTCCATCTAGCAGAAAAGTTGCCATGCCTTTCCAGAGGCTTTGATCAAGCAAAAGCAAGCGCTAGATAATGTGCTGCTATCTGTGAGGCATTGTGAGATGCTTTATGGCCTCCAGATGGTGAGCGCGGTGCGTTTGACTTGCAGGTCATGCGAGTCTTGCTTTAGATCAAAAACCTGTATGTACCATTAGCGCACACGCTTGTACAATCTGCTGTGTGCGTGTGTGTGTATGTAACAATACATATCAATAAGCATGCATTTGGCGTTTGAGGGGCACACTACGGGCCAAATTTCACTATCGCGTTCAACTCTTAAAGGCGAAGCTTAAGGGTCCCCCACTATTTTTTTGTGTCGTGCTCTCAACTAACGACACATAACAGGTTGATGTTTAGAACTTTCGTTTTACCGTAAATGTTGTATTATATGTATCGGAATGAAAAAACTTGCCCAAACTCCACCGATCACGACACTGTCCAGAGTTAGAGGACTTGAAGGCTAAAAAAAAAATAATTGCATTGCCATCAGGACACAGATTCATAAAATCAAAAATTTTGACTAATACCTAATTCAACTAGGTGCCTAAAAAGATTCAGTAGTATTTGCACAATAACACGTTTTATAGATACAAAAGGCACACTTCATAAGTATGATGCAATCGTAATGTGCATAAAAAGAGATAATGAAGTCAAAGAGCGTAGAAGGCACATCAGTCTGATTGTTGTAAAGGTGTTGTAGTACTTTTCAAGCTGCGGTGAAGAAAGCAAATCGGACGAAGCGAAAATAGGGCAATGGCGGCAGCCGCACCTGCCACCTAGAGATTGCGCACCTGATTTTCTACCAACTGAGCTACAGCTGTGCTTCGCCTGTTCTCCACTTTATGGACTATTCATGTGTACAGAACACTTGAAATCTTTGTGAGCACCGTACTTCACCGTGACGCAGAATGTGACTGATATTTGTGGTTTCACGTCCCTAAATGAAGTTATGATTATAAAAGATGCTATAGTGAAGGGCTCTGGAAATTTCAACCACCTGGGGTTCTCTAACGTGCACCCAAATCTGAGCACACGGGCCTACAAGATTTCCGCCTCTATCGGAAATGCAGCGGCCGCAACCGGGATTCAGTCCCGCGACCTGGGGGTCAGCAGTTGAGTACCTTAGCCACTAGACCACCGCGGCGGAGCATGTGGTGCAGACTTTGTAACGCTCTTTTTTTTTTGCAGCTGGCGTCTCAGATCACACGCTTTTTATTTATTAACTGGGCAGCTTACCAGGTACTTTTAGGGTTCGTTGAGTGCGTTCTAATTGCTTTAGTAAAATCAGCAAAATATGAAGCCAAAGAAGCTGTAGGGGGCATGATTGTGGTATTTGAAGTGGATTGTTGACATTGTGAAATATGTTGCAAGCAACTTTCGAGGAAACAAAGACAATGTCCTGCTGAAACTATCCAACTTGCATACTTCGGTTGACATAAGATGCTCTAACGATTCATGAATATTATTGGTCATTCTTTCTGCCAAGTGATAGGGTATTTCTACGGATTCGAACATATGAGTGCTGGAAAGTGCCTCTCGAAGTCATCGCAGCAGCAAGTGTGGAACATATTTTCAATCTGTGACGACTCAGGTGATTTTATGTAGTCGGCAGGTGAGCAATAAACCTTCGCATAATACCACAAGACATGAAATCATTCAGAAAAAGACCCTCAGCTTGAATCTATCACAGAAGGTGCTTTGGCGAAGACTTCTTATTCAATGATGGAGTGACTGCCGCCATAGCGCACATGGGAGAGCATTGGCCGCGTAAAGTAAATTTTGCACATTTGGTCCCTTCTGGTGGAAGCGGCTTCTCTTTCACTATAATTTATTCATATTGACGAATACCATAAAGTGTTCAAAAAATATGCGTGCTCTCCTAGCAGACAACGGCTGCTTTACCTACAAGAAGCGGTCACGACTACATGCGCCTTTGGTGCAGGGGATGGGACTATGGAGGATTGAACCAGTTGAGAGGAAGAAATGACGAGCTGCGAGGGCAAGCAAGAGAGCGCGTATTGGGTTTCCATTGCGTTGTACAAGTTGACACGCAATAGTTTTCTACGGACAACCTGCCCCAACGCGGTCACCTTGTGGTTAAAATACACGACTGCTGACACGCAGGTCGTGCGACGAATCTTGATTGCGGTAGCTGCATTTTCGATGGTGGCAAAAATGCTGTAGGCTCGTGTGGTAAAGTTTTATTCCACGTTAAAAAACCCCAGGTGGTCGCGATTTCCGGAGCTCTCGACTGCGACGTCTCTCATATTCATATGGTGTTTTTGGGACGTTAAACGCCACATATCTATCATTCAAATTAAAAATGAACTTCTTCATGGTCACAGTAAATTACGTACAAATACACTATGCAGTACTTAGAATGCTTTCCTATTTCAATGCAAATATTTCCAAGATGATTAAAGTTCAAAAAAATAAATATTTTTCGCTGTGCGCATGTAATTGCATCTTTGCACTACACATGAATTACCTCCCACGAGCGTTCTGTAACTGGTGCAACTTTTGCTTTTGTTTACATTTGTGCTCTTTGTACTCACTTGCGTTGTGCTCTCTAATGTATTGTCCCTAGCCGTTTCTGGGACTTGTTTTTTTCGTGCCCGCTTTATAATGGTCGATAAGCAAATTTTTAAGAGGCCATGAATATTATTTATTTCCTTGGTAACTTCTTTTTGAATACTAAATTGAACAATTCTGGCAGTGTTACAAGATACTGTTTAAATATGAAATGGGACTATAGGATTACACCTGAAAACGGACTATCTCGGTGCTGTTATGCATGGGAGTCCAAACCAAACTTCATTGCTTCTGCAAAATATTCATGGTTGTATCGTCTGAAGCAAGTGGCGTCACGATCGATAGAAAGGCTGATGCGGTTATCATCAAAACCAGCGAGTAAGCTAGGCTGATGCAATCAAGGGCATCTCTTGCGGCGCGTCTTAAGAATGCGCGGAGAGCCCCCCTCACCGACGGTTCCGAATCCAGCCAGCGGCCACAGTCGACTCCTGACTGGATGCTTGGAACTGATACAAGGGTTCCCAAAGGTATTTAAAAGAACTGAATGGCGCGAAGAGACAGAAAGAGTGACCAAAGCAATCCCGGGTCATGGTGGCACCTCAGTGCGAGGTCGTTAAGCTGTTGGCCTCAGTGCCGAATATATAATGCCTCTGCTAATACTGTACATAAACTTTGCGTTGAGTCACCATCGCTTTGTGCACTTCGTCTATCAGCTCTGCGCAGACACCACCAAAAACTGAAACAAGTGATACCCAACAACGTATGAGAACTTGGCACCGTCGTGTGCACAATAAAGTTATCCGTGGACTACCTTGCAATTAAGAGAACAATTACTCAGAATATTTCAGGCGTTGGTAGCAATGTGTTGCCCCATTCGTTTCAGAATACAAGCATGTTTCGCGAAAATGGAAAGGGAAAATATTTGGCCCTGATTATATTAAATTCGAAGCCTTTCTCAGCAAACTTCGGCGACTTTGAGCGTATCAATCTATATATCTATTCCTCCATCTAGCCTCTTACGTTTGGGTGCTCTCGTGGTCACCTCCTACACTTCGCGTGAACCAAAATTTGCATGGAAGGGTAAGATGGTTTGATGAATGTGACGCGCTGGTGAAGACGTCGTAATTGTAGCAATCCCGCCTTGTACATAACTAAACATTTTCCGCCAGACAGCGGCACATACCCACGGCCAGGCATGTTCAACTGGTATGTGGGAAAGTGCCACAGGGGATTGACACTTAGTATCTAAGTGTCAACTGGAACATGCTCATACGCATGTTCCAGTTGGCATCGTTGAGCAAGTGCAAACAACTGGATAAACAAACATCTGCAACCCTGGAACGACGAGAAGCACCCAAGGGCAGTTTCAACGCGTAAGCGTTAAGCAATGCACGAAATTGGTAGCGTCGACCAAAAGAAGTCATAGCATAAATGTCAAGGTTCCATCTGGAATTGAACCAAATAATTTTGCGTGGCAATGAAGCATTCTACCAAAGAGCTATGCCAGGTCTCGGAAGTACTGTTCAAATTGACGCAAGCTTTCGTGAAATGCCGATAGTGATTGCAGTGCTACTTGCCCAATTTTATAAACAATGCATATGCACTCCTTCGATACAGCCATCACGTCAGGTTAACATCCATTCTGTTTAGGTTCTAAGCGCTGAAATCGGTTTATGTAGCAGTGTCCAGGACCAGCATCTTCATGAGAATTGGAGCTTCATACCAACTTCTGGTGCTGCTCATACGCATGTTCCAGTTAGCCTCATTGCGCAAGGGCGAAACACTGGATAAACAAACATCTGCAACTCTGCAACAAATGTCTGTACGTACAACAATTGTATATATATTGAGGGGTCAATTCATGATATGTCGATCAATAAAAAAATTGCTACACGGTCACTGTCCCTCCGCATGCTTCACATCACGTTGATTTCCAAGTACGTAAGATCTGCCGATTTATTTTTTTAATTATTGAATACACTGCTTTCGAAAAAGGCTTGGTATATACAGTAATAAAACTTCAATAAAAATACAGAACTTTCCCACAATTTCTTTGTGTGTGTTAACAAGTGGGCTAATGGATTCATCTTATTACAAAAATTTGGCAGCAGCGCTGATGTTGGTGAATTGGCAACCGGTATTTTACCTGCTCAATGCTAAAGCTATCCCTGTAGTACACAAATAAGCTTGAAGAAGCTAACTCGGAGAGAATTCACCCTAAAAGTACGCTAAAGGCGAATGAAAATTTATGTCATAATGAAAGCTCAATGAATGTATAACAACGTCTAAAACGACATTGTTATGAGCAGCAGTGCCTTACTTATCTAGAAACCAAGCGAAATGTATCACAAATAGTGTGCCCCAAATGCAACATTTACGAAATGACCTGGTTACGTAAAACCGTTCGACTATAAATAATCACTAGTAATCAAACTAGCTTCATTGACAAAAAGAACCTTCCGTGCCTCAAGAGATGTAATAAAGTGCTGCTTGTCAGTTTTTGTTTGGAGTATAAATTGGCCGACTGGTTACTATGGGGAATGACGAGAGTGGTTCAAAAGTTACGGTTTCGGCTGGTTAGGTTAAAAAGGTGGTACCTTTTATCGGGCACTAGTTGCTCAAAAAAGCACCACGATGGCCTCTATGATTGCCGAAAATTGTTCAATGACCGTTGTTGCTGCTGTGACACCCACTACTTTCTCTCTGCTGCTAATGGTGTCATTTGTCAAGCAATTTTGGAATGGGCAACAGTGATACTAAGAAGACCACCTTCAGGCGGGTGATTTGAAGAGCGCTAATGAGATGCGGACCATGAAAACGTGACATATTTCAAAATAGGCACTTCCTCGACTCAGAGGTGTCACAACGAGTTTATGTACTAGTATACCAGCAAGTATTATCAACACGAATACTGCCGTTAGCATCCCTCTAATGACGGTGAAAATGAGCATGATGTCGTTTTGAAATGCGGATGTTGTTAATTCACTTTCTATAATTAGGAATAACTTGAAGAATTGTCAAAATAGGCGGATAAACAAGTAGTTATAGAAGGTTGTGGGTGTTCTGTGCACTGCACTGTTACAAGAGCTATTGGGAAGAACGCGGTTAATTGTCAGCATTTTCTCAATTCCTAGTTCCGCTGCCACGCATTTTTTTAAGAGTGCTTATAAAAGCTGCACC
The DNA here is from genome assembly GCF_043290135.1 of Rhipicephalus microplus. Taxonomy (NCBI): domain Eukaryota; kingdom Metazoa; phylum Arthropoda; class Arachnida; order Ixodida; family Ixodidae; genus Rhipicephalus; species Rhipicephalus microplus. The sequence goes on along the minus strand of NC_134705.1, from coordinate 107,335,842 downwards.
ACTTAGGAATAGTGTCCATAGAAAAGACCATACGAATGTTACCATGCTCACAGATGCGAGTGTGTTTCCTGATGAGAGCAATTCTCTGAGTGGAGTACTGCCAGAAAGCGGATCAGTTTACTACTAAACCTAATTATTGTAACTCATTGTTATCGTAACTACTTCGTTATTTCTAGAGTGTCAATTGTTTTTTTTCTCATTTTACTTCTTTCTTGGAAAATTGTCCTGTGGTTGTCATCGTACGTGTGTGACATGCTACAATTATATAATAAATGAAACTGTGCACCACTTTGAATGAAAAAAAAAGAATATGACACATCTTCTTTTGTGCTATTTGGTCCAATTTCATAGTGATGGCTATAAAAATTTCTCATTGACAATGAACCTTACATCCAAAAAACTGCTCTGCTTAAGCCCCGGGTTTGTTCGTGCGGTATATAAGATATCAATATGCAGTCATTATGCACAACGCGCTTCGAACATCAATGAGTAGGTAGTTCAAAAAGGGATAAATTACTTGCCGGACTGATTCTCATGCCTCCAAACCTTAGAGGGCTTCCAGGCTGAAAAAGGAATATAACTGCAATCAGCATTGAATATTCGAAGCACATGCATTGCCCTCAGCTACTGTACATGTTATCGGTGAGACAAAAAACAATTCATGCGTCAAGAGAAGCATCTCGTGGTGAGAAGCCGACGTGTCAATCATGGAAATACATAAATATAATAACTTCCTTCATAAAACGTAATTATGCACGAGGTGCACTACGTCTTGGCACTTTGTTTTGTACACACACGCCTTCACAAGCATGTCGAACAGTGGCAACGAAATAATAAAAACTGCGCCCACTAAAGGAGAACGTTTTATTCAAAGCATCCCACAGCATCATCAACAGCCTGACTGGGTCATCCTGCACAAAAAAGGCCTCTCACATAATCTGCCAATCAACTTAGTCTGGTCTTTTTTGTTGCCATTTTATATTTGTAAGCTTTTTATTCTCATCGACCCACCTAACTTTCTGTCAACCTCTCGTGCGTTTGCCTTCTCCTGGAATCCCATCAGTCAAGCCTATTAATCAGCGGTGATTCTGCCAACATGCCACTTGCCCAGCCCATGTTTATTTCTTCTTTATTTAAATTATGATACACCTAACACTGGTTTGTTAACCAACCCACGCTTCCCTCTACATTTTTCTCAAGGTTACACGTATCATTTTTTTCCATCTCTCGCTGCGTGTTCCTCCGTTTGCGCTGGGCCCAATTTGTGATGCTCCAGAATTAAAAAGCTAAGAATATATTGTGCTACATTCTGTTTGGTGCTCTGTCCAATGACCGAGGGCACTTTCTTGTGTCGTGTGTTGTCTTTTGTCGAACAATTTGTGACAAGTTTTAAAGCCATAAAAACGTCCTGAAATGAAAATCTCGCCAGACGAGACGAGCAAAGCTGGTCGACAAGTTTTGGCGAAAAACCAGTGGAGATGGGATCCTTATTCGGTATTTGGATCTGTTCACGGAACTGAGCCTAGAGCCACATCTTCCACGTGGCACTGGAGGAGTTCCTTGAGGGACTTGGCAAACGAGTGCACCCGGCATTAGAGCCCCGTATAAGCAGCTCGTCTTTCCGGTGCATTGTATGGAAGCGGTGTGCTATTATGCCTGGCAGTCCAAACGAAACTTCATTGCTTCTGCAAAATATTCAAGCTGGTAACATCGGATGCAAGTGTCGTGGACATCAATATAATGTCTGAAGCAGCCAGTGTTAAACACAGGCGAGCGGCTAAGCTGATGAAATCAACGGAAGCTCGTTCTTGTGGCGATTGGGGGTAAAACAATATTTTACAAAGGAATTCGGGCAAGTATGGCCCAGGATTCCCGCACGACCCCAACAGCACTATGTGTTCATGAATTCATGTAGTTGCATAACATGGGCGGCCCGTTCAGTGGCGGTCTTCTGTTTGGGTGGGTCCGCCGAGCCCACAGGGTCTCCCATTCCTTCCATGTGGTCAGTGGCTGCGGGCCCTACGGGGTAGGGTATGCCGGGCATTCGAGGAGGATGTAGAGAAAGGATGCGTGGGGGTGAGCGCATCGAGCACAGGACGGGGAGTATGCTCCTGGGTAGATATGGGAAAAAAAGGGGGCAGGGAAGTGTGCGGGTCTAAAAGCGACGCCATAATATCTGATCAAAATTGCCTAGGGATCAATGGGGTGGATGTTATAGCTGGCGTTCTGCGCGGTTGCGTCAGTCATCTCGCTGAAGGAATGCATGCGCTCCCTAGAAAAGCCGGACTCGGAGTCCGCCGCTACGCGGTTGATGAGACCTCGAGGTTGGTGATTGGCGGCTTTGTTGCAGGGATTTCTAGAGTGAGCAGGTACCCAGATCAGCTTCACATAGCGAGCAAGATGTTTGGAAGGCGAGCTGTGTATGCCGAAAGCAGTCTCGTAAACTCTGCTTCATGCATAATTTAGAAAACGGCTTTTAAGTAGGAAAGAACGTACTGGCCATCAGTTCAAGTAAGGGCAAGTGCGATCGCCGTTTTTTCCAAGGCAGCCGGGTTGGATGCAGGAGTTAGGCAGAGAGTTGCGATAAGCTGGAGTGTGCGATCAACAACTGCAACTGCCGCGTCATCGCCCGTGCCAGCTGCAATCAGCCATACGGCATCCTCCTCAGAACTATATTAATTGTGTAAATCTATGCCACGGGCCCTGCAGCGGGCCGAACGGTATGCAATGTGAATGTTTTAAGGAGAAGCATTATAGTGAGCTGAGTTTGTATGTGCGGAGGAACTGGTTGAAGTAAGGGGTCGGCAGTTCGAATGTGAATGTTTAAGGTGTCCAGTATGTGGTGTCTGGTGAAAGTCGTAGCTAGACGAGCATATTGGGCTTCTGTGTGTGCCCTTATCAGTTCCTGTGTAGTGTTATGAAGGCTAAGTTCAAAAAGTTTTGTAGTTTGGGTGCTAGGAGGGAGATGCAAAAGCCACCTTGTAAGCCTTTAGTAGCATGGCATCCAGAGTGGCTACTTCTTCTTGTCGAAGTCGGAGATACGGGACTGTATCGCGAAAGCGGCTCAGTATGAAGGCATGAATCAGTCGACAGAAATCATGTTCATTCATGTCATAAAGTTTGCAGAAACTCGGTGGACGTGGTGCGAGAATTCCTCTGTCATCCGCTTCAGTTTCATGATGGTGAAAGTGATACGGCCATTGTTTTGAATGTGAAGGCCCAAGATTCCGAGTGTGTTGACCTCCGGAATAGCACGGCTGATCAGAGTAATACAGAGGCGGATGGTGGGAAGAGCACGTGGTGAAGGACGTATGACAAAAAGCTAAGTTCCCGGGAGCACGAGAGACCAATGCTTTCCGCGTGTTGCTGTGTGATGTTGGCAGCGGTTTGTAAGGTTTAGTATAATTCTCTATGAATACCGTGGGTAGTCCACAGAGTGATGTCATCGGCGAAGAGGGTGTGGTGAAGGTGAGAGATATTGTCAAGAGCACGGGCTAAGGGAATGAGTGTGGTATTGATGAGAAAAGGGCAAAGGACAGAACCTTGCGGAGTGCCTACTTCATCTGGGTGTACGAACGGGACGCATGGGGGCCCATATTAACATCGGCCCTGCGTACCAAGAAGAAGAATTGTATGTAGCCATACATGCAAACGCCCAAATTGAGGTGGGAGAGAGCCACCACGATCGCTCGGTGTTCTACGCGATCAAATGCCTTGGTTAAGTCCAGGGCCAAGAAGGCTTTAGTATGAGTGGAGTTGGAGCATCAAGGATATCGTGCGTCAGTTCAAGCATGGCATCTTAGGCGGAAAGACATGGTCGGACGCTCATGATAGTGTATGGGTATAGCTTTTGGTCTTGCTTGTGTTGAGTTAGTCTGTTTAGGGCAACGTGTTCGAGAAGCTTCCCGAGACACGATGTGAAAGAAATAGCTCAAAGGTGTGATATGGTAAGTAGTTTGTTAGGTTTAGGGGCAAAGAAAATCTCGGCATGACGCCAGACTTATGACAGGGTGCCTTCCTTCCAACATTTATTAAAGTATTCTGTAATCTGGGCAATCAATTGATCATCCAGATTACGGAGCATACAGGCACTAATAATGTCTCTTCCTGGTGCAAAGTTTGCACGGATGTTTTGGAAGGCGATAGGAACTTTTTGCTCCAAAATTTTCTTTTCGAGAGTCTAAATCGCAGCTCATGTGTACAGTGGGAGAGGAGGAGCCGGGTACTGTCTGTGCATTGCGTAGTTGGCCCAGAAGACTCTCAGGGGAAAGTGTCTAGTTGTGAAGTAGGCGTGCGATGTGATGGAACGTTGTGTGTGAGTGTGTGGGGCCGATAAGGTGCCATAGGAGGTACCATGCATGTTTTGTGGAATGGTTGACAGCTATGCTGTTGCACACCTGGCTGAAGTTGAAATAGCACAGCTCCTCAGAGTGCACAGTCGTCTCTGTAGCGTGCTCAGTCGCGTTTTGGCGTTCTGTTCTGTTTCTGCCGCTCCCACCTCCCCTGAATGCTGTGGTGCGCCTCCCAGAGGTGGGCTAGGCATGTGTCCAATGTAGACGTGTTGGGCGGTGTGATAATGTGTTGTGTGTGTGCGGTGGCGTCAGTGAGGAGAGATGTTACCCATTGGTCAATGTCTTGTATTGGGGTATTGGCGAGCTCTCGATGAGCGGATCGTATAGCGTGCCATTGAATACGATCGTGGATGAGTAGCCGAGGTCTTTGGTGTGTGTAAGGTATTTTTATGGCGATAATTCAATGGTCGCTTTAAAGTGCGTTTTGCGTAGGTGTTCACGAGATGTCTTTGAGTGAGTGGCTTAGTGTAAGGTCTAGGCTAGTGTCCATGGTTGCGCTATTGCCGATTCGGGCTGGTGTGTGAAAGTTGTTATGTGTATTCAGGCGCAGGTCTTGGACGGTAGTCCAAGGCCAGTGACTTTTTACTGTGGTGTACCGTTGACCCCTGTCGGTATGTTGACAGTTGAAAGCACGCATTTCAAGAGGGCGTTTTGGCCCATGACGTGATGAATTCTTTCCAGTACAGCGTCGAAAGTGGCCATTGCCTTGCGTGCGGTGTGTTAGATAATGGCTATAAATATTGAAGGTGTGCCGAGTTTTGTGGGGATGATCTCTATGAGGACGCATGGGGCAGGAGAGGTGATAATGTGTTATTGGTAAGTAACGGTGGCGTAAATGTATGCGGACACCCGGGGAACGTCAGTGGAGCATGAGTGTGCCGCAATTTAACTTGGAAGTTCAGCTTGTTGTTGTGTGTCCTGTAACAATAAAGTTCAAACACTAAAAGCTGGATAGTCACGCGCTTACCCCGAAAGCTGCGGCAGTTCCACTGTAGTAGAGATAGGTGGTTAGACGTATCGCGATCTGCCATGTTGAAGCGTGAGCAGAGCAAGGATTACTGCTGTGGCTGTAGTGGAAGTGAGGTAGGGGGAGGGTATCTGTGTGTGTAATGAAGGTAGAAGACCCCTCATCTGATGAGCTGCAAGTGGTCTCAAGCCTCTGCAGGCGGGTATCAAACTGCGTGAACTTACTTTCTAGGGTTTAGGTTAGGCGTGAGAATAATGCATTTAACAGTTGCTCGAAATGATTAGATAGCTGCTCGGCTAGTATTGACAATTCAACTTCAAGACAAGCCTCCCAGAGCTACTAACTTGACATTGAATTCGGCCTCGAAGTTTCTGAACTCGGCCTGGTAATCATCGTCAGTCCGAACAGCGCTTCCTTTTATGAGGGGGCGAGGAGTGTGTGCCGGAGTTGTTGAATACCTGGTGGTGGGCTGGGGCTGAGTGGGTGGGTATGGGGCAGTTGTTTCGAAGAAGATGACGAGGAAGCAAGGTTTTGGGTTATGAGGGTAGTAGGATGGCTTTTTTCCCCATGCAAGGCCCGGAGAACACGGCGGTCCGGAACAGGTGTTGCGTTGGCGACTGGTATGCAGGTCCCCTTGGGCGTCTTCAGCCAGTCGGTCTATGTAGGCCGGTTGCAGCTCTAGGAGTGTCGGCCTCGTAGGCAAGCAGGTTCCTCATGGCGTTGGGTGCATGAATCTGGTATTCTGTGGTCTACTCGTCGCTGGGATCATGCTTCACCCTGTAAAGTAGGCCTGGTTATTTTAGGTAGGTGCCGGTGCTTGCACTCCCGGCTTCCCGGCAGATGTGGGCCTTCGCAGATACTACCGACTGGAGTATATTTAGGGTTTGCTTCCTTCGGATGTAACTCACCACATAGGGGGCATTTGTGGGACCTAGGTTATATATATATATACACTTGTGCGGTTGCTTATGGTTCGTGAGTTATGCACGTGACGACACTTGGTGTTTAGTGCGGGCACAGATGCAGTCGTCCATCATAAACGATTCTCCGGGGGACTGTGGCTGGACCAAAGGTAATGAGAACTGAACGTGCGAGCCTCATTCGTCGAATGTCTAGTATGGTTTCATGAGGGTTGCTGGCGATCAAGTTGGCGAGTAATTCTTGTGGCGATTCTTTCCACTAGGCGTTTGTAATAACTCCCCGGACTGAGCAATCGGGGGGTGTGATGTAAGCCGTCATAGTATACCTATGCTGTTCTTATGTTATTTGGTGGAGCTGCCCAAGCTTGAGCGCGTTCGCTTGATTCACCGAAGTCACTGTGCAAGTGTTGTTGACGGGGTGAATCTGAAGGGTTGGCGTAGACGGGTCAGTCAGATCAGCGGCCTGCATGAGAGCGGCGAGGAGGTGGCGTGGCTGCGTCGTCGTAAGGTCAAGGCCTCACTGGGAGTGGAATACCAATTTATATCTGTCGGGTGGAAAGGGTGATCGTTGCTTGATCTTTTGTGCAGTAGTATAGAGGATGCGCAGCTGCGGCGTTGAGCTCTGTAGCGTGGGAGCTTGTGTGGACTCCGGCGTCTCCCGCGACAGACTCGGCATCTCTCACAAAGAAGGATCGGCGTTCGTACCGTGGGTCTTTTTTGTGTTTCCCGTTGGGGTTCATGGGCTCTGAGGTCTTGGATCCAGTCCCGTGGGTCAAACTGGTATAGATCAATCGCCGTACTTTGAACTTGAACCTTCTTACTCGGCTCAGGTAGGTAGGCTGCAGCGCGGCACGTCGGAAAGCCTAGCAATGCATTAGCACGACGTGGCTTGGTGTGTTGGCCATACGGCCCTGCTGGGGCTCTTCGAAACCTCAAGAGTTGTCAGTTGAAAGCACTCATCTCTACGAATACATTCGTGTCGTTGAGTGCACTCGAGATATCCTCGTTCTTGCGGTGCTTCTTATTCAATGCGTGGCAAGCCTCCTCACCCGCGGTTCTAATTCCAGCCAGCGACCAGCAGCGGTTTCCGATTGAAAGCTTGGAACCACTGCCTAATACAAAGGTCCCCGCGGCCTTTGAAAAAGCAGGCAGTGAGAAGAGAGAAAGAAAGTTACTAATGAAATCCTGATTTATCGTCCTTTCTCATCGTCCCAGCTCCTCAAGCTGTTTACCCTAGTGCCGAATTCACAGCGCCTATGTTACGACTGCGCATAAATGTTGCATAAACTCACCACCGCCTTGTCAGTTACGTAATCAGATCTGTATATATGCAGCAGCGTGCTGATGCACGCGCTTCCCAACAGCGTTTCAGAACTTGCAGCGTAGTGTGAATAATGAAGTTATCCGTGGACTTCATGATATTGATGAGAGCCTTTGCTGAATATATTTCAGAGAAGGAAGAAAGTTTAAGCGAAAAGACAGGGAGGTTAGCCAGTTCTTAGACCGGCTGGCTACCCTGTGCTGGGGAAAGGGGTGAGGGGAATGAAAGATGTTAAAAAGAAATGTTGCGAAGCGAGAGAGAAATTACAAAAAAAAATGCGACAGAGGAAAGGCAACATCAAAGAGTATAAGACACTAAAGTCTGTCTCTGAGGCCAATTGTACGCAAAAAGCGCAGCAAAGCTTTCAAAGCCTTCTGGGCTGAGGATGGGCTCGGCCAATGACCCAGAATCCTTTGTTCTGACAAGGGCCGATCGTCTAGTCTGTCCGGAGCTGCAGTCAGTTCTTGTCTTTGCGCGTTAAAGTGGGTGCACTCACACAGAAGGTGCACGATGGTTTCTTCGCAACTGCAGTAAGTGCATGTAGGAAAGCTGGCCATCTCAATGAGATAAGAGTATGCGTTCGTGAAGGCCACTCGAAGCCACAGGCGGCATTGAAGAGTCTCCTCAGCTCCAGATATCCTTGACGGAAGATGAAGCTGCAGATCAGGATCCAAGTTATGCAGGCGCGCGTTTGTGAAGACGGTTGAGTTCCACTGTACCAGAGAAAGGATATAATATGTTTGCGGGTTCGTTTGAGAATACGAACATGCTTTGTATTCTCAAATGGAAAAAAGAAAAACACTCGACCAAGTCTTTTTTTTTATTTTTGGTTATAAAACAATCTGTTTTCGAATGATTGTTGCTATATACCGGATTGAAGTTTTTGAAAAATATAGAAAATTTCTCGCAAGTGCTTTTGTTGGGTTTATTCAGTGACATGTGAAGTTCATAACGTCCCGATAACAACCATTTTAATAAGAAACACATAGTAGTAGAGGGCTGCGGAAATTTCCACCACCTGGAATTTTAACGTGCACCCAAATCTGAGCAAACCGGCCTGCAGCATTTTCGCCTCCATCTGAAACGCAGCCACCGCAGCCGGCATTCGTTCGCACGGCCAGCGAGTCAGCGCCCAAATACATAGGAGAGTACACAACCGCGGCGGGGCTGCTTTTTATGAGTAAACAATTGGCCTGATGAATCCATCATATCAAAATGTTTTCTAGCAGCGCCGATGTTGAAGAATTGACACTCGGTATAATAAAGATTTTAAATTGCTATAAAAACCACTGCAGTATACAAACAAGCGTATAAAAGCAAACTGGGAGGGCATTCTCCCTAAAGACAGTACAATATTTCTATGAGTGAAAGGTCAGCTAATGTATGATAACGTCAAACAGCATTAGTATTAATAGCAATGCATTTCAAGTCAAGAAATCAAGCGAAATGCATCACACGTTGTGCACTCCGAATGCGACATTCGCAAAATAACCCGTTGCGTGAGAGCGCTTCATTATAACTATACACTAGTAGTTAAACTAGCTGCAATAACAAAAAAAGCCTTCCGTGCCTCAAGAGATGTAATGAAACGCTGCTTGTGAGTTTCGGTTCGAGATATAGAAAACAAAATCCGACTTGCAAGATCAAGGGCAATGGCGAGAGTGGTTCTAAGAATCATTTTAGGCTGGTTAGGCTGAATACGTGGTGCCATCAGTCGGGGCAGTGTTGCACAAAGAAAAGTCCACCATGGCCTGCTTCCAAGATTGCCGAAAATTGTTCAATAGTGGCAGACACTTGATGGCACCGACAAGAAGTGTCGTGTCTGCATGTGCTCCGCAAATGTTCCGGCTCTATTGTGCACGTTTGTGTGTGCGGCCAATTTTGACTATTGCCATAGAATCCTGAAGTTTCACATCAACTGACACCAACCACAGTTATAAGTGACCGGAACTTTTTTATTTTAGAAGCTCAAACGCAACTGCCTATCATGCGAGCTCGACAAAGCCATTGCCGCAATGTTGGCGGCTGCAAGAACGCTACTGGTTGCATTGCGCGCGTGCTCGATGGCTATCGCGAATGAACTCTCAGGCGCTCTTGCGCGTCCCGGACCCTCGCGGGTGACGGACACGCGACGCCAAGACCTTGAATTACGGATTTTCAAGACTGTACAGCTAACAGCCCTCATCACCAAATTAACCCAGTGAACAGAACGCCGGTACTGACAGTCAAAACAAGTGAATAGAGCTTGACGAAGGGTGCCCACTCTGCGGCAGAAAAAAGCCGTTGCAAAAGAGAAGAAGGCCAAATGCATAAATTTCGCGCAACCTTGAGCCACCAACAAATATCCACTGCCGAAGCAACAGGAAAATCTAAATGCAGGCGAGCCTACCGGCGGCTACCCCCTTGCCAACAGACAACTTCAAGATAGTAGTGCGACCACATCGAGGGCTACCGGTCAAGAGGCTGACTAGTCTACTGCTGGCAGAAGCCGTGATAGTAGGTCACAGCAGAGAATTCGGCGAACCATTTTTGCTCAGGACAAGTGAGGTTCTAACATCATTGTTTCGATGCCGCACCAGACAGTGGCGGACTACGTGAGGCATATTACCACCCTGCAGATTAATTGCCGGCTCCACTCAGTCAATGCCTACGTAGCGACAAGCGAAGGAACTAATAGGATGTCATTCACGGCTAAGAGCCCCACGCCACGCCTGAAGTGCTCAAGCCAATCCCCGCATTTGCACACAAGGGGTCGAAGTTCTGCAAGCACGTCTGTTCAAAAACATCACGACGACCGTTATAACATTTTAGGGGCGAAGCTCTTCTTAGCGGCACCCGTTCGTCCCCCGTGGCCGTTGTAGTATGTAACAAGTATAACACTTTGACCTCAAAGACGGTGCCGGTGAGATATTTCCTCTGTGCGTTGTTGAACGATAAATAATAATGCTCAATGTACATGCCAATGGGTGCTAATGGGGAATGAGAGACAAGAGCATTCGGCTTTCAGTTACCCGAAAGGTCGGGAACTCTAGCGAGTTGTTGATGCGCATGGGCTCCATCTTCTCCTACTCCGCAACACCCGACAAAATTGGGTAACAGCGTCAGTACAGACACATTTCCTGATCTTGCATTCATAAAAGATTTTGGCGGGGTGTTCTGGAGAAACCTACAAGGTAATCTCGGCAGTGACAACTATATTTATTTATTTATTTATTTTTATTTATTTTTTTATCACATACTGCAGACCCTCAGGTACAAGCAGGTGGGCAGTTACAAGGGAACATATTTGAAACAATAAGTGACATAAATATTGTTTGAGATGAGTGTTTCATACGCTCATATTCAACACAAGGAGCGGCATAGCAAGTTATTTCATAATAACGCATGTACCGGACAAAAGAGAGAAAAAACACCACAAATTTTTACTTCATATGTTGTGCGATTAAAGTAATAATAAATACATAATAAATGCAAAACAATTAACACAATAATTTTCACCATTCAAGCCATTAAAGTAATGAATACATAAGTATACAATAAGTAAAGCACATATAAGATGAACAAGAAAACGAAACGAAAAGAAAAACGCTGTAATAAAAGATTGGAAACCTGAATTTTCTGGACAGTGCTATTTAGAGCGAAGGAGAAATAGAATCTATGAGGATGCCCGAGTCGTTCCGTGCCAATCTGAGACCGTGCGTGGAAAATATGAGTACTTATAAGCGTTTGTCCTGCAGAAGTAGGCTGCTAAAAATTTGGCGTGATGGTGCCTTGTGGGTCTGGTTGATAACGATCTCAGGTACGGCGATGGGTCAATCGCAAGTTTGTGTTTCAGAAGAAGAGAAATAAGGTCAATTTCTAACTGTTTTTGACGTGTGCTAAGGGAAATGCCATTGGCCTTCATTATTCAGAAGGAGAGTCGACTCGTGAGAACTTGTTAAAAATGAACTGGACGGCTTTCCTTTGTGTTCTTTCCAGGCAGTTGATGTTAGTTTGGGGTTATGGGTGCTATAATGCACTCGCGTATTCTAAGTTAGGTCTTAATAAGGAATAATAGGCCAGTAATTCAACATTGCTTGGGGCATTATGAAGCTTATGTTTTAGAAAGCAAGGCTTTCTGAATGCAGAGGAGGAAATAATATTTATATGTTTATTCTACGATAAGGTAGTTGTTATTGTAACATTCATATCATGAGCGTGTTGGTTGCATCCCCCAAAATTTTGCAATTTCTTGGCTATGTTGTATTAAAAGATTAGGTAACTTAACGTAAAATCCTACTGCCAGAAATTCTACTGGATAGCGCTGAAGATTGGGCAATGCACATACTAGAGGCTCACAAGGCAACTTATAAGCAGGTTGCGCTCACAAGGAAAACCCCAGTAATCGATAGCTTCTGCTACACATGTGGGAAGCCAGGAGAGGGTTGACCAAGCGACGGAAACAACAGTGACGTAATAAAATATTGCGCCATTGATTTGCTGAAATATCTCAGCGGGCAAACGCTTACGCGCAGCCGTTGGAGATGGCGAACAGGGCGAATCTTCGCAACTGACATCGAGAAACCTTACACACCTCCAATACAGCGGTAATACTGTGCAGCATATGGGAACCAGGTAAAACCAAATAGGCTGCAAACCGAAATCATAACAAGCTCGCCAGGAAATTTGCAGGACCAGGTGACGCCCTCCTCAATAAGTTCCGAGACAAGTACATAGCTGCAGTTACCACTACGCCATGCACTTCAGCATTCCAAGGACAAAAAATGGAGTGGTCGACGCACCAATCACAAAGGCAGAACTATTAGCGGCCACGCAAGCAGCAAAGCGCAACACTGCCCCTGGACCTGACCAGCTAGCAAACGCGATGATTCGTAATCTGAGTGACGAACACCTGAAAGAGCTTACCCGGTATTTATATGAATGGGTATGGAACAAGGGCGTGGTTCCGCAACATAGAAAGGAAGACAAAATTATTCTTATTCTGAAGCCAGGAAAAACACCTCAAAAACAAAATATAAGACAAATATCATCACTTCTTGTCTTGACAAATTGATCGAAAAAGGGATCCACACACGTCTCACGACTTGCAGTGAAGATCGGAACCTTTTTCTAACTAGCATGCTTGGATTTCGCAAACATTTCTCAAGGCAGGGCATTTTCCCTCTACTTCCGGAAGAGGTACTCCGCAATACCACAGTTTATGCAGAACATCTCGTCGTAGCTCTCGATTGGAAAGCGCATTTCACACTATGTCCCACGAGCTCATCTCATCTAAGCTAACTGGTATCGATTGTGGGCAAATCATATATGGCTACGTTCACTCTTTTCTAACGTCTCACACTGCTATAATAGGACTAGGCAATACCATCTCAGATCCGCTTCCTATGCCCAATAAAGGCACATCACAAGGGGCGATACTATGCCCTCTTTTCTTCAGCATCGGCATGAGACGCTTCGAAAAAAGTCTACACGGCGTTTCAGGGCTACGGTACGCGTTCTAGGCGGTTGATATTACTTTATGGGCAAACAGTGGCTCTTTTTGGGACAAAAAGTGCAAATCTTACAAGCCGCAGTGACCGCTGTTGACGACCTCGCCTATCGCAGGGGCATGAGCTGTGCACCCAATAAATATAAATTTATTAGAATTCGAGGCCGAGGCTGCCACATTCACGAGCCGGTCAACCTTTTTACGAGACCACAGGATAAAAGAGGTACAGAAAATGCGACTCCTCGGACTGTGGCTACAAAGCAACAAGCTAGTGGACCACACAATCAAAACTTTCAGAACAACGGTGAAGCAGATCTCCCGTATGATATATAGAGTCACCTATCACCGACAAGGTTTCAAGGAAGCTGAGATGCTCCAGCTGGTTAAGGCTTTTCTCCTCAGTCGCCTAACATACATCCTTCCTTTGCAGGAGATCGATAAAACTGATTTAAGGCCCTAGTTGCGTTGGTACGAGCATTGTGCAAGGCGGCTCTCGACCTACCATTCGAAGCGTCCACAAAATGTCTCGAAGCCCTCGGTATACACAATCATTAGTGCTCATTTCTCAACGGTAAATGCGTACCTTAACCACTACTGGAGCGAATTGCTATGCCGTGTAGTTTAGCCAGCTTGTCCTCAGTATGCGGGAGAGGAACTGGAGTCCATGGCTAAATGGCTACGTGAAAGGATTTTAGAATCCCCCATCCCGAAAAGCATGAGCCCATGATGTCACAAAGGTCATAGGGGTGCACGAGCTGGCAAGTTACAGTGGCGATTTGGGGACAATCTGGACACGGTCTACACAGATGTCACCCTATGCCCCACGAAAAAGTACGCACTCGCAGTCGTTGAACCGGCCCCTGGTCAAGACCTTCTCACTTGCGCCACGCCTCGAGCCGCGTCCACGAACAACACTGAGGCTATAGCTATTGTGCTTGCTATTAAAGCTAAGAATATTCTAAGATGATTGTTCCTTATTCTCACTGGTTCCATAGTTCCATGTGGACTCTTTCTCACTGGAAGACTACCGCACAAAACCATTCGCCTATTACGACCAGACCTAACGCAGGTCTATGCTATTATCTGACACCGGGTCACGCAGGACTCGATGGCGATGAGAGAGCAGACGGCAAAGTTCATGCTTTAAGCAACCGAGCCGCCTACCACTCCGATGACAGCCTCTTTTTACTGCGAGATATCCTTGAAAACCAACGGCTTGAGCCACGAAAGCACAGTGTACCACACGCAGCTCTAACCAGGCGGAACTCTTATGACTGGCGCCGGTATACAAATACATTTACAAATCTTTCGTTCCAGCATGGCATTCACCCTGCCATGTACAGCGATCTTTGTCCGTGGTGCGGAGGCCGGCCCACTCTCGCCGCATAACTTTGGATTGTCAGAACCGACCAACCGAAATTAACTCGCCGCAAATAGGCCGCGAAATTTCCGCAAGGGAGCAGTGGGAGAATTCGCTCGCCCGTGAGAATCTGCGGGTGCAACTAGCACTCCTCGACCAGGCGCAGCGGGCCGCTAAAGCCAGTAGAGCCCTGGAATACAGGCCCCACCCACATGCTCCTCACACTTTTTAAAGACGATAGTCTTTCTTGGGGACCTTCGACGCAAAAACTTCGGTCTGTCTGTCTGTATTTTTGTCTTTTGGTCTACTCTTAACGCAACTCTAAGGCCGGAACGGCACCAAACGATACTTCGAACGGCCGAACCTATCCGCAGTGTCCACCAATATTGTTCAAAGTTTAGCGTTCATACTTGTGCGATTGTCAATTATAAACTATTATTGCAAACATCTGAGGCACCATAATACGTCATTGTCCTATATGTGTATCTTTTTACTAGAAAAGGCATACATAATTCTAGGGACCGTAGCGCTTATCACACTGCGCGGACGATGCAACGCTTGCACAAAAAGGCAAGTATTTCCAGGGCTTTGTTCAGACGACATAGTGGTGGCACCTACCCGTCGCCCCTCGTTCTACACCTTATCGCATCTGAGATGGATGCACACGCTGCGTGCTTCATTTTCCAAAATAACTACCATATGGCGCTCATGCCTCACGTGTGCAAGGTTGTGCACGGTCGGTTGGTGCAGAAGCAGCGCGCAACGAGAAATAAGTTTCTCTTCATTTCTTTGTGTTTGTGAGCACCATTATTATTTTTTTCGCTCCTAATCAATAATTAGCGTTGCAAGTACAGTAGATGTGGGACACGGGCAACGTTGTAGTGACGTTGACCACGTGAACGGGCTAGGCAGCTGTTTTGAAGAAGGTCGGGCCGCCCGGTTAGTTGTTTAAGAGCTAGAGCCGAACACGAAGGGGACCTAGTAAGATGCTACTAGCGAAATTGAACACGTATGTGTGTGGTGTAGACGGCAGCTTCAAACAGTTGTTGAGGAAGGAGAGTTAACGGAGGTGGCTGGATAGGGGGATTAGGGTTGAACGTAGGCCTGTCGGGCACTCGATCTGATGGTCTGGCGGGCGATGGCTAAGGAGGCTAGGAAAACCACGAGCGAGAGTGAGCTGGTGCAGTGCGAAGAATGCAAGCGCTGGAGCTACTTAGCTGAGACAGCATTCACGAGTTTGGCCGACGCGCAGAAGGCGAGCTTCGTGTGCAGGCTGTGCGAGGCACTGAAGGCGGCAATGCAGCGCATTGAGGCTAGCATCAAGCGGCTTCAGAGGAGCTTAGGGCGGAACGGTAGCAGAGGATAGAACTCCAAAATGAGCTCGGAGCGTCGCGTGAGCAGGAGAAGACTACCGCCAGCCTATCAGAGCAAATGAGAGGCGACCTTCGAAAAGAACGGGAAGGGCGGACCGAGCTAGAGCAGCGGGTAAAGGAACTAATGGCGCTTTGCCCCGGCCCTGAGCGGTGTGAGACGGAAGGCGTGGGTAGCGGAGAAGGCTACAGGCGGGAAAGAACAAGCGAGAAGGTAGGTCAGGGGGCCGCTGTGTCTGGCCACAGCACGGAGGCTCCAAGAACATACAGCTCGGTGACAGAGCATTCTTCAAGCAGGACAGAAACACAGGACCGACAGGAGAGAGAGAAACAGGTGAAGCAAACAGAGGCGCCATCACAAACAGAAAGCCAGCGATTGGAGCGTAGAAGGGTTCTAGTGGTGGGGGACTCTAACGTGGCCAGGGCTAGGGATGGTGTCTTCGAAACAGTGAAGGAAGATGGGAGAGACAGGGGGGAGGCACAGTCAGGGAAGAGCATGGTGGATGCACTGGCTAAAGCTCAGGAGGTTGTAGAAAACAGCATGGAGGGCGAAAATCTAGTCATTATTCATGCTGGGCTCAATAATGTGTTGAAGGGCAAGGATCAGAATCTTCAGAGAAAGATAGAGGATGGGATGCATAAGCTCCGAAAAGCGTCTGGGAGTGTGCATGTGATCATATGCACAGTCCCGGAGGTCTGGGGGCAGCCTCGTGGGATTGAAAGGAAGGTAGTGGAGGCCAATTGTGTGATCAAGGGTTTGAGCCGACAACTCGGATACAGCGTAATGGAAGTTAACCAAAACGTGTACGAGCCCGGCACTCGCCCCTTTGCACAGGATGGCATTCACTACAGTGGTGCGACGGGCAGAAGGGTCGGTAACAGAATGGGTCGCCAAGCCATAGCTTTATTAGGGGGACCCAGAGCCCTGAGGCCAACAGTGTAGCAAAAGGCGGACCTAAAGGGGCACAAATAGTCAAGCCACACGAAGTCCGTGAGAAAAGAAATTGACGTAAGCACAAGGGCCGAGCTAAGTCAGATGTAGGCTATATTAACATGCAGGGTGGCAGAAATAGGTTAAAGTGGGAAGAGATAGACGACCAGTTAAGGCAGGAGGAGCTGATGGTATATGGGGTTGTGGAGACACATCTTCGGGACTTGAAGCAACCATCCTGCAATCCAGACTACGTATGGGAATATTGCAATAGAACAGAAGGCCGCAAAAAGAGGGCTGGAATTGGTGCATATATACATAAGGGCATGGGTTGGCAAAGGGTCAAGCAGAATCGCAAGGAGCATTTATGGCTAAAAGGGAAAGTGGCAGGGCAAATGACACTCCTTGGTTTCGTGTACTTGTGAACGGGAGCAAAGGCCAGAGAGGAAAACCAGGCAATGGTAGAGTGTATATCAAATGACATTCAGGAGTTAGGAGGAGAGTGCGAGATAATTATACGAGATGTGAATGCACACATAGAAGATATAGATGGCTATACTGACTCAACAGGCAAAATGATCATGGATATCTGTGAAAGGCATGATTTGATCATTTGCAACAGTACCGAGAAGTGTGAAGGGCAAATAACATGGGAGGTAGGAAAGCTGCAGTCAACGATAGATTACGCACTAATGTCATAGGATGTATGATAAGCTCAGGGGAATGCACATTGATGAAGGTGGCTCCAGAAGTCTCGGTAGTGATCACATACGTATCAAGCTAAGTTTTGGAAGAGCAGCGAAAGTGGGAAGGAGACAAGATGAGCAACTACAGGGAAATTTTTCATTCAGAAAGGCAAAGAGACATTGCTACTAAACAAATAGAGAAAGTAATAACTTAGGATAATAAAAATGTGTGGACATACACAAATCTAATTAGACTATTTGGGCTAGAGCTTGCTAAGGCACGTGACAAGTCACTCCGGAAAAGAAGACACAAGCCCAAGAGTTCGTGGGATGAGAAAGTTAAGAGAGCCATAGCGAAGCTTCCGGAAGCCTCTAGGGAACACAGACATGCTAAGCAACGGGGTGAACCGCCAGATGATTTGGAAAGAAAATGGGAAATCTTTCTAAGCTCTAGAAGGGAAGCATGCCTCCTGATCAATGAAAAGATTAGAATAAAGTGTGCTCAGTGGCGGCCACAAGTACATAAAAAGTACAGAAATGCAGCTGCAAAATTTCAGAACCATCTAAACTCCCTAAGAAATGAAACAAATCTAGAGCCGAGATTTATAACTACAGCTCAAGGTGCTAGGCTAGAAGGGGACAAAGCCATTGAATATACAAGAACTAGGGTGACAGAAAAATTTCAGCAAAGAAGTGCCTTATGCACCACAATAGACCGGGATGGATCAAGTGGCACAATGGCTCCATTTTCACAACGAGAGTGGCAAAGGGCTGAGAAGATGGTTCCAAGTAGTACATCAACATGCCCAGATTGCATTCCAAGTATGCTGATAAAGACATTGGGTCCGAAGTCTAAACAGACTTTCAGAGAAGCAGTGAGCAGAACTATAATCGATAGTGAAGTCCCTGATGGATGGAAACTTAGCAGGATGAGCATAATTTATAAAGGAAATAAGGATAAAGATGACCTAAACAACTACCGTCCCATAACAGTGACAACAGTGGTCTACAGGCTGGCGATGCAGATTATAAAAGAAAGACTGCAGGCACGAATAGAGAATGAGGGCGTGCTGGGGGAACTGCAGAATGGCTTTCGGAAACGCAGGAGGTTGGAAGACAATCTGTTCTCACTGAATCAGTGCATCGAAATAGCAGAAAAAGAACTCAGGCCCCAGTGGCTAGCATTTTTGGATATCAAGGGAGCGTACGATAGCGTGGTTCAAGAGGACTTTTGGAATATACTAGACACACTGGGTGTGGAAGATGGAGTCACTTATCTTTTAAAGGAAATCTATAAAGGTAACAAGGTAATTATAAAGTAGGAAAAACAGGTATCCAAGCCCGCAGAGTTGAAACGGGGACTTAGGCAGGGGTGTCCACTGTCACCATTGTTATTCACGACTTACCAAGAAGGATTAGAGGCCAAATTAGAAAGAAGTGGACCTGGCTTCAACATCTCTTTAGTCAAACAAGAAAACCTCAGTGATCAGGCACTACCAGCATTGATGTACACAGATGATATAGTGCTAATGGCCGACAACAAGGAAGATTTGCAGAGATTGATGGATATCTGCGGTAATGAGGGAGATAGGTTAGAATTTAGATTCAGTAAGAAAAATCAGCAGACATGATTTTTAATGACAATGAAGGTACTAATCTCAGAATACAGGAAGACACGCTAGAGATAACAGATAAATACAAATATCTGGGCGTATGGATAAGCAATTGGACCGAGTACCTAAGGCAACACGAAATATTCGTGACGACCAAGGGTAACAGGAATGCAGCAGTGGTGAAAAATAGGGCACTGTGGAATTACAATAGATATGATGTTGTGAGAGGAATATGGAAAGGGGTTATGGTTCCTGGACTGACGTTCGGCATTGCGGTCTTTGCATGAGGTCAGAAGTTCAAGCAAGATTAGAAATTAAGCAACGTGGAATAGGTGGGCTTGCTGTAGGAGCTCACGGAAATACACCAAATCATGGAGTACATGGTGATATGGGATGGACATCATTTGAGGGCAAGGAAACTAGCAGCAAGATAAATTTTGAGAAGCGATTGAGAGAAATGGGGGAGGAGCGTTGGGCTAGGAAGGTTTTCAGCTACTTGTACATGAAGAATGTCGATACAAAATGAAGGAAGCGAATCCGGAAATTGACTGGTAAATACTTAGAAAACAGCAGGTGGCCAAACCAAAAAGAACTATTTGTTAAGAAGAAAGTGAACGAAATGGAGACTGAAATGTGGAGAATTGGCATGATTAAGAAGTCCGCACTAGAGATCGATCGAACTTTTAAGCTGGAAATTGCCAAAGAAAAGATCTATGATAACACTCGGGACAGTTCTCTACAGTTTGAGGCCAGAACGGGAGTATTGCGAACCGAGACATATCGGGCCAAACACGAAAGGGTAGACACAGTGTGCAGTGCGTGTGGAGAGGAAGAAGAAACTGCCGAACACTGGATAATGTTCTGTAATAGGCTTCACCCTATAGTTCAGGATGATGGCGCAGAGTTTTTCAAAGCACTGGGGTTTAGGGACAGGGAGGGCAAAATAGACTTTAAGCGGGTAGTCTTCACTATAAGGAGATTATCTTATTGGTGACTAAGGTCAAGGCACGAGTGAAAATTAAACCCTTCACTGCAAAGTACCCGTCCAAGTGTACTATTGAAAGGAAAAAAATAAATCTAGTGGTTAGTACACTAAGTATTACGGCTAGGTGGCGTTAGGCGCCGCCTGATCTAAAGGGTACAACCACATCCATCCATCGAACCATCTATGACGTGACTTGATGTGCTCGTTCGCCTCCGCTGCACGCTCAAGTCACTCTAACGCAGCGCCTACAGAATACTATTCGCTGCTTTTCTTGCGCTAAACTTTAAATAAATGTTCTTTCCCTTTCTCCAGGTACAAGGCTATCGTCTTTCGATGATATTGGCAGTGTTACACGCAGATACGAGGTCATTTTGTTTCTTGTTTCTTAAGAAATAAACGTCTTGACATATGTTCAGTGACCGCTGTTGCTACTGTAGCGCCCACTACTTCACTCTGCTGCAACTGGTGTCAGTCATCATGCAGTAAAGACGGGCAATGTTGTCACGGGAAACAGTGGTTTCAGAAATACCGCTTTCATGCGGGTAGTTTTAGGTGCGCTTACGTGATTAAAAACCATTAAAACGTCACTTTTTCTTGAACTAAGCACTTCCTTGAACCACAATTAAGTAGTACTACAGGTTTTGGCACCGCTTTTCTAGGAAGCAACGTCCACTCTATATTTGTTTTTAGTGTCCATCTAATGACGGAAAACATGAGAATTTCATCGTTTGACATAGGCATCTTGTGAGTACCTTTCTATAGATAGGCATAACTTGTACATTTATCAAAAAATAGATGGATAAAGAAGTAGTTATAAATAATCGTTTTTGTTCTGTGCACTTTGAATTTACAAAATCGTTTTGTGAAGACATGGCTATCGTTAGAATTTTCTTCTTGTTGACTTAAGCCAGCAGGCGGCTTATATAAGGACAATTATAAAAGCTCTACCACCTCAAAAGAGAGCGCATTGAAAAGACCTCATTACTTTACTAAGCTGACAGGAGTGAATGCATTTCCTGATTGGAGCAATTGACTGAGTCGCACACTGTCACAGAGAAGCAGCTCACCAATAAACCTAATCCATGTAACATACCAAGCTGCTACACGCTATGTGCTATACGCTATCTGAAACAACATACTGCTACCCGGTATCTGAGAAACGTTGTAGAGTGATTAAAAAAAAGGAAGTTATGCTTTCTCTCTTTTGGCATTTGGTCCCTTTTTATATTGATGGCTACACAAAAGTTTTCATAAACAATGAATAATACCCCCAAAACAGCTCTGTTGTTTCCCCAGTGCTCTTTTTGTAGTACACATTGTGTTATCTTGTAGTCATTGTCCACCAGGGGCATCATACATTGATGAGCACGTAAGCACATTTAGGACAAATGACTTGCCGGAACTAATCTGATACCAGTGGTTCTTAGGGGGCTATCAGGCTCAAAAAGGAATAAACCGGTAATGACTAATGAAGATCGAAAGCATGTGCATTGCTCTCAGCTACTATGCATGTTCTCAGTAAGGCAAAAACGTCATGAGAAGCCATTCAAGATCAAAAGCTGACGTGTCGACTACGAAAAACAATAAACAACTGAATACAAACATGAAGTTGTCGCACCTCATTGCGCGCACAACGTGTTACAAACTTCGTTTTGTAGAGACTCACGTCTCCTCAAAGCTACCGAACCATGGTAAGATAAGAATGAAAAGTGGACCCTCTGAAGAAAAACAGCATGATCAGCCTGATATCAGTCACAGTAGGATCGAATTCTCTCCGATAATCCGCCAAACATCCTTGTATTGTGCTTTGTGCTGCCTCGTTACAATTGCAAAATTGTCAATCCAATCAGTCCAACTAACCTCCTGTGTCTCCCTCGAGCATATGTTTTCTTTGGGAAACCATCAGCTCCCCTAACGACTAGCGGTTTTGCTGCTATGTGGTACGTGCCTGGCTCAAGTCTATTTGATCTAGATTTCATCTACGGCAACCTTCACCCCGGTTTGTTCTCTGACCTACCCTGCTCTCTTCTTGTCTCTTGAGGTCACGCCTATTGTTTGCCTTTTCATCGCTTGCTTGGTTGTCTTTATTTTACGCAACCCTCTTTGTAATCGTTGAGATTTTTCTCCGCAGTTACTTACTGGCAAGATGCAGCTGTTTTAAACCTTTCTCTTCAGAGCTAGTAGCATAATTCCGTGTAAAATTTGAGAATGCTTGCCGAATCAAATCCACCCCATCCATACTCATCCAGGTATTTAAATTTTACGTTTGGCTCAGCGGTTACTACCTGTGCTAAGAAAACATATTCCTCTACAACTTGCAGCATTTCTCAATCTATAAGAAAGTGCTGTTCTATGCCGATACTGTTGCACATTACTTTAGTTTTGCGCATAAAACTTTTCAGGCCTAATGTTCTGCTTCACTTATTCAGTAATCACCCACTTTGACTCATCCCTTGAGTTACTCATCAATGCGATGTCACCAGTGAATCGCAGCTTTCTAAGACACTTTTAATAACACTTAACCCAAACGCTTCCCAATATAGGTACTGGACACCTCCTCTAAACACATGGCGAATAACATTGGAGAGATCATTGTTCCTTGGCTTATGTTGTTTCTGTCATTTGTTGATGAAAAACTAAAGCGGCTGTGGATACACAGTAAATTTTTTAGAGCTTATTGGCTGTAGGTTTTAAAGCCTTACGTCTTATTTCTTATGGATCAAAATGATGCTGGCATTCGTCCAAGATTCTGGTACCTTTCCCGTCGAAAGACACTTCGGATTTCACGTGGCAAGTTCTGCTAACACAATGTATCTATTATTCCACAGGTCTAATATTACCTTGACCTCTCCTGCAGCTTGTCACTTTGCATTGCTTCTGGGTCTTTCCTTACTTCAACTGTTGATACTGGGTGTCGAATGATATCGACACCCTACCAGTATCATGATATCGCTTCTTATGATATCGTGCTCATCCTTTCAGCATCTGCACAGTTCTCCGTCGAACTCCTCCGTCACCTCAACTATCTCATCCGTATTGGTTATAACAATTTCTTCTTTGTCCCTCAACGCATACATCCAACTTTTACGTGCTCAATTCTCTTCATGTTATACTTTCTTATGTGGGCTATGTTAACCCTAAAGATTACCTTCACAAGCTCTACTGGTCTACTTGCTTTATTTTGGCGGCTTGTATTGAGGCTTTCATAATTTGTTTTCTTTTAGTGAGATTTTTCGTCGCCTGAGCCAGTTTGCCAGTGTGTTGTCTAGTGACTCTACCTCAAAGTTTGATTGCACACTCTTTCGTGATACTAATGAGATGACCGTTCAATGTGTCAATGGTAAGGCCGGTTGCCTAGTTTAGAGGTTGGAATCAATTTTGAGGATTTACTCTGAATTCTTGTACTTTCGCACTTCCTACTAGTTCAATGTTATTCGCTTGGCAAGTGCCTATTGTACAGTTAATTCCAGCTTTATTCTAGCTTAGCATTTGCTATGTTGAATGAACAGCTGCTTGCAAAGTACAGTCATAAAACATCTAAAAAATTTTTCCAACTCAATGAAAAGCTCACTTTTTGTGTCACAGTTACATAAATATGCAAAATAGTATTAAAATCTAAGCAGTAGTTTTGCCTAGGCCTTAGTAAGTTATAGTTTTATTACAAAAACGCCTGAAATTTATCTTTTCATGGCCTAGGTAAAATGTATGCTGCTGTAACATGCAAAGCTTAGAGTGAGTGTCTACTGCAATGATAGTGTCAATAAGTGTATCTATATTACCAATAATTGTTTTCATAATTTTAGTTAGATGATATCTTTGTACTGCCACGTAGTTTTGGTCATGCAGCCCTGAGTTCGTGTCGTTGTTCTTGTCCATCTATTCATGACTGCTGCGTAGCCTGCAAACCTGTGCATTTTTCTCCTATTTGTGTTTATTCTTTATTCGCATTTCTCTCTTTCCAGTTTAGTTTGCATTACTTTCTCATAATTTATTAGGTTCACTCGTTGTAGTTGTCAATAAGTAATGCATTATCATGCCAGTAAATAGTTATCTGTTTATTGGAGCTACTACTTTTTAAGCTCCTACATGAACAATTTTGGCCGTCTTAAGCACATTGTTTGAACGTAATATCAGAAAGTGTTTACATGCTTGAAAAAAACTTGTTTCGTGCTTAAGAGTCTTGCACCTTCTTCTGGTTATAAATCTCCTTCGTGTACATCTTTCACGATGCTTAAAGATATTTGGAATTGGTAAAAACGAACATGAAGTAATTTCAGGGAGGCCTTTCTCTGCAGTACTAACAGAATTTGTAAGTCTATTGAGAGAAAAAATGGTTATCGAAGGTTTCCATTTCTGCTTTTTATTAACGTATGCAAAACGCTGGCTCAACCTATTTAGAACTTACGGAATGATATACAAATTTTCTTCAAAACTGCGTATTCTTGATGAAATCATGTTTTGCTTTCCAGGAGGTCAAAAATTCTCTATTAACACCACTAATATAGTTGAATTTATGACTAGACAACTGATATATGTTAAAGTGTCATGAGAAAAAAGAAATGCGTGTGTTTTTCATAAAGTGCTCTTTTTCTTTTTTCATGTCAACTCACGCAAATAGTACAAAGTTTCGGTGTCACCGAGCAACTTTCCAAGCCAATCACGATGATTCACTGATATTTACCTGATTAATAAATTTGAGACCAGTTCAACATGTTCGCTCATAATCTACTTATACGTCACACGTAGACGTGACATCAAAGGAGAAGTCGGGGAAGGAAGTACATTGAAAACGATGAAAAATATTTAGAAAATTGGGTGCCTATTTAGGGTAATTCTCTTCAAGCCGACATGCCTTCTTCCATGCTGCGACATACGAATGGTAGCCTTATCCAAATAGCTGCCATCGGCACTCTGTTTCCGGGGACATTTCATGTTTCAAAGCTTCTTAAACACATAAAAAGACTGCAACGTACATCAGCTTGAACAGCTTAACTGGTACCTAATTCATCTCACTAAAGGAGGAATTATTCGCTTGAGCGACAAATGTTACGAATTCATTTTTATGAATCGCAGTAGCCTTCGCCTTACCAAATAAATACCCCTAGTGCACTTGTAATATTGTTAATAAATGTGCACACTCTGGACTGTTCGCTATTACGAGCGCCCTTCCTGAAGCCATGAGAAGTTCTGAGGACTTCTTTTACTCCGCCTTTTTTTTCTTTTCTTACAAGATTGGTAAAAAGCATGCACCAATGGTTCAGAAAAGTCTCAGGAAACAACCAACCCAGCATACTGCACTCGCGAAAGCGACTGCGTTTCCTCATACCGAAAATTCATATATTTACACCACACCAGGCAATAAAGACGTTGACTTGTAGCATTACTTTGTGTAATATTTCAATGTATTGTTAGCACATACAATTTGTTGTCTTGGCAGCTCAAGTGTCTCAAGTTATTTTTAACGATCGTTGCCAATTGGTGGATTGTCATGTGGTTTTCCTCGTGCACTGCTTACTGCTGCACAATATCTCCTTTTCACAAAAGACTAGTTGATGCCCTTGAATTAGCACTTGTCTCCTATATTTCCAATTGTATATTTTTCTGTTTGTGTTGCATAATATTGTGTACAAGCTGGCTGCATTTTCGGTAGAGGCAAAAATGTGGTAGGCCCGTGTGCTCATATGTGGGGGCACGTTAAAAAACCCCAGGAGGTCAAGATTTCCGTAGCCCTGCACTACGGCATCTTTCATATTCATATGTTCGTTTTGGGACGTTAAACCTACCGAATCAATCAATCAATCAATAATACTGGGTATATGCGATTGGCCATCAACAATATTATTACACTGGCACAAGCGGTTTCATTCCGCCAGCTTTTTTGTTTTATGGGACGTGTACCATTTATTATTTATTCTATGTGTTCTTAGAACACAAAGAAGTACCTAGTTACAAAAAGATGAAAGACATACACGAGTAATCAAGGCACCTCCGGCGACTGACGGGCTTCTTTGCTGAAACGAGAATAAGGCGAAAATAAGCAACAAGGAATGAAAACATACTTGCTCTCAGCTTATTGTTAGCCTGCCACTTTGAATACGACATGAGAAAGATTGCTAGGGCAAAAGCCGGCCTATCGGTTGACAAAATCACAAAAAACTGAAAACAAACCATGGAAAGTGCTGCTCAATGGCCTTCCATATTTCTGCTGATTTTAGAGAAGACATAATCTCTAAATATTTAAACGAAGTAATTTTTGTTTGCTAATATAATAATTTTCACCTCTTCCTGAACGCCAACCCATCTTGAAAAGATGGCGACATAAATACTAGAACACATTTGTACATACTTTTCGAGTATTTGGCAAGGTTTCACTGAATAAAACGTTTAAATAACAGTCACATTCCCTGGAAGTGCATCGAATAACTTCGATTTCGAAGGAATGTGGTCTTATTCTTTGTTTTCTCCAATCTATTGCTTGCCTCTGTTCTTTTCTATGTCTTCCTTTTTTCTATAAGTTTCTCGGTCTAAATGTCATTCCATCCTTGTTATTTCATTGCTAGATGTTAGAACGCTATATCATAACGGAGAGCAAATCAGAAAAAGATTACGTTGAGGAGCCGTGGCTTCTTGGTGTGCTATAAAGATCCGCCCTTCCTAATGAATTCGATTAAGACAAGGGGGCAAAATTCTGGGTATCGTACAGGTGAGTTTAACTCTTGTTCTCAAAACTAAGAATACGTAATTCTTGACATATTGTGAATCATGCCAAATTTGTACCAGTGTAACTGTCCGCATGTATCCAGTCTGGTATGCGCTCATACGAAATAGACATTATGCGGAACATTCTCTCAATCTCAGTATTAATGCAATTTTTCTCGGGATGAAACACTCATGCCACTTGGACAAGTAGTGGGGCTTAATGGCACAAGAACCAGAAAAGAGTAGATTTTGGCAATTTAGAATAAGTAACGCATGTATGCACAAAGCGCGCTATTGTATACATCATTTTCCCTGCATAATTTACAAAGTTATTGTAAGAATCGTCTAGTTATTCGATTTCAGTATACACATGTTGTCTGGCCAGGTTGAATGTACTTCCACAAAGTCTGTCTAAGAACACTGCAGTCTTCAAGTTGATGCAAATGAACCATTACAGTGAATTTTACAGTCAGATAGTACCTTACAACTTTTATACATGTGATACTGTTACAATATTTTTCACCCTCAGGGGCTACTTCTTGGTCATAAGAACCTGTTTATTTTCGTCTCATCAAGTAGGTTCGTTTCATATCGAAATGCAGCCTGTCTAGCTATGCCACACTGGTATGCTTTTACAATGTTAGGAAAAGAAAGCGACTGCCCAGTTACTTCTAACTTGCTTCAGCACTGCATCACTGCACGCCGGGCGAAATAGCCACTTTTAACTTTATAGAACCTATAAAAATGTTCGCATTGAGCTTGAATGGCAAGCTTCAGAACACACACCTTCTTGCTTTCCTCTATTCGGCTAACTAATATAGATATAATATAGTTAAAAATTCTTATGGTACATCTCTGTTCTGCTTACTGAATGAATTGACACTGAAAACTTAGGGCGGCGTCAAGGTAGCAGTAAGCTTATCATGACACCAAGAAAATTCACAGCACGTAGGCTTGGTATGAGGAATCAGCCGTTTGAGAAAACGACTGAAATCACTAGTGCATTACTCACAAGCAGGTTGTTCGAAAAGATCAATTGGTCCTAAGATAAAAAAATGAATTCATCCGATATGTTGTTTATTCTAATCTTGTAGCCAATTAGATCACCAGCTTCCAAGAAATATCGACTCTCTCATAGGTCACCTAAGATTCGAATCTGCTTGCACCAAGCACTTCTTACGAGGGTGGACCGATAAGTATTTAGCCTCACTGCCAAAGCTCGACACACTCAATGAGACATATACCGACGTTGGTTAGGCTTGTTAGATAGGCACCTGCAAGAAACTAGTCCAATGTGGCACACGGTTTTGTTTTGCCAGCTTGAGGAAGCAGGTAATTTTTGTTCGTTTGTTAAAATGAAAAAAAAGAGATGAGGTGGTAAATCAATTCTTGGTTCATAAAACTAAACTCCCCAAAAATCAGAGTAACTAAATGGTGTCTATGGTAAGTTTTCTCCTTTTATAGCGACTGTCACAATTGGTTCAACAGTTTTAAACGCGATCACACGTTGGTTCTTGATGAGCCTCGCCCAGGAACCCCGCAAAAAACTATGATGGGCGATAACGTAGCAGAAATCCACGACCTCTTACTCACAAACCGCCGACTGAATGTGCGCGAGTCAGCTCAGATAGGATCTAAAATGGCCTCATGTATATTACCCTGCATAAAATTTTCGGCATAAGAAAGCTTTCGGCACCATGCAAGCAGTGTTTTCTAACTCTGGGCAACTAGCGCGTCCGTGACATCACTTCAGAGCCTTGTTTGAAGCTCCAAAGTGAT
The DNA here is from genome assembly GCF_043290135.1 of Rhipicephalus microplus. Taxonomy (NCBI): domain Eukaryota; kingdom Metazoa; phylum Arthropoda; class Arachnida; order Ixodida; family Ixodidae; genus Rhipicephalus; species Rhipicephalus microplus. The sequence continues at coordinate 107,307,371 of NC_134705.1, read as the reverse complement.
GTCAGTGTTTGAATCCGCCGGTGTTCCAGCTTTGATTTGAGACCGTCGATGAAACATAGATCTACTGAAAGATACTTGACAAAAGAACAGTCGAAACAGTAGGCTGCACCTACAGAACTTGCTCTGAAGATAGTAAAAACTTTCGCATCAGCTTAAAATGTGATTGGCACCATTTTTTGAGATCCTCTAAGTGCGATCGTTGTTGACTACATTCATATCCCGAGTAAGGCGTGCCGGAGTTCAAGCAGGACTTTACTATGGCCGAGAATCGACAGGCTGTCTTCTTCCTAAATGGCAAATCCCTCCAGGCCTTCATGAAGTACATAATAAGATGCCAAAAAATTTTTATGAAGACTATATCAACTTTTTCATGGAAAAGATTAAAAACCGGGTGTGGTGCGATTGAGAGATCCCTGCACAGTGGAAGACGGCCTACACGGTAATAAAGCCGAAGAAGTTCGGCTTTTTCTCTAGTTCTCTCTTTTTCGCCTTGTGCGCAAAATAGTGAAAACAAAAAATTTGGTTGAATGATCGATTGATTTATTAATAATTGATAATCCCGAAACCTGGTAAAGCACCGAGAATAGATACTTTAAGACCAATTTCCTTAACCTATTCTGTCGGTAAGGTCACAGAGTATGCCCTGCTGAACTGCCTCAAGGTGCACCTCGAGACTAATGACAAGTACACCTACAGTGTGATTGGTTTCTCAGCTGGACTCACCACACAGGGCGCCATCAAGCTAATAAAGCATCAGATCATCGACCCGAACACGGGACATACCAGAGCCATCTTTCGATTAGAACTGCAGAAGATTTTCGACATTTCGCACAAATTCATTTTTCAGTTGATTGCCAGCCTAGGGCTAGGAAAGAGTCGATGACTTTGTGGGATCCCTGGTTAGCCAGAGAACAACCAAGCTGCAGATAGAAAGATACTTCTCGCAAGAGCTTACCCTCGGTTTACGCGCCATGCCTTACAGCTTAGTTATTTCACCGACATTATTTAACATCGTGGTCAGCGGCCTCTATACGGAGCTCTCGAAGGTCCAAAGAATCAATCATACCGTCTAAGCCGATTATATATTCATCTGGTGCACCGGCGGGAGCCGTGACCAAGTTGGGAAAGCCATACAGCGAACAATCGCTTAGACCAAACGTTTCCTCCGTCCTAACGGACTCACGTGCTCCCTATCAAATGCGAAACTCCTGCTCTACAAGAAAAGAGCCTAAGGCGGCGGGCTCAATGACCAGATACCTGCGTCTCAAAGTGAAATATGGTTTTTAATGATGGCGGGTCCCCAGAGCCCTAAAGGTACACGTTCGAATATTGAGGATGTATATCGAGTCTAACGGCGCTAACGGAGCCACACTCAGACAGAAGAATACCAAGACCGCAAGAGATTTTGGCATCATCCGGAGGATCATCAACATACACTGGCGAATCAAGGAAGACAATATCACCTGTACTAAACAAGCGTTTGTGCTCTGCCACCTTTCGTACTCGGCAGCCATGCATATATGCCATGTTGCTCAGAAGAGTAAGTTCTATTTTCTTATAAGAAAGGTCTTTAAGCTCGAGCTCAGCTTGCCTGTAAGCACTCGCACTGAAAACCTGTTCAAGCTTTGTGTTCAAAATACAATCAAAGAGATAATCGAGGTGCAAGAGCGCTAAAAGCTGCTCCGGCTTTCCGGAACGAAACTGGGCCGCAACGTATTCGCCGGTTTGGGCCTCAATTCTATTGACCAGTGTTCAAATTCCATGCGGATTCTCAGAGATATCAGGTCTCAACGGCAGATCACACCCATTTACCGCAATCTGCACCCTGCACACAACGTCGGATGACGTAGAGCCAGGGGTAGAGCTCTTCTCGAGCACGTCCATAGCAAACCCACTGATGCAAACTGTTGGAAAAGAAAAGGAATAAACGTGTGCAGACTAGTACTGCAAGAAAGAAGAAGAAGTAGTTGAAAACGAGAAACGGCGTTCGGTCTGCTTTCTTCGCCGATCAGTAGTTTTCCTTTACATTGTGGTGCCGAAACCCCTCGTGCGGACACGTCTCCTTCAACGCACGACTCGAGGGGACCTTCTACTCAACCGCGCCATTTTGCGAGCGGCGAGGACTGCAACGAATCGTTCCTGATCGGCGTAGACCGGACTAGACTCCAACACCGGATCCGATGGATTGCCTCAAGACCAAGCGCTCCGCTCGAGGAGCCCAGAACACCAAGCTGCTGCAAGAAGCAAGGTCACTGCTAAGTGACCCTACCGCGGACAAGCCCAAACTCACAGGTATTTATGACCGTTTGTCAGCGAGCAACAACGAGCTCTGGAAGATCAATGATGTGCTCGAGGAGCACGTAGCGGACGAGGAGCTCGAAGCTAAGTATATCGCGGCAGCAGAGTATAACGACGAAGCTATAAGCATGCTCGCTGAGATTCTCTGCAAGATAGACGGTTTGCGGCATGGAGACAGTACAGCAGCGGCTGCTCCTCAGAACGCAAACACATCACCATCTGACGTGCCGACCGCAATCGGCCCAAGGCTGCCAAACCTTGGCATGCAAACATTTAGAGGTGATATACATGAATGGCCGGCTTTCTGGGAGCAGTTTGAGCAAGCTGTCTACCTGAACAACGCTTTGTCAACAACGACAAAGTTCTAGCTACGTCATTATCTTGCGGTTAAAGCGGCAGCTGCGATATGTGGTTTTCCGACTTGCGAAGCCTGTTATGCAGACGCCATCGAGTTATTGAAGGAACGCTTCGGAGATCGAAAACGCATCGAGCAACACCACCTATCAGCGCTTCGCAATCTACCTCACATCAAGTCGGGAAGCGACGTCCGCGGCCTTAGGCGACTTTACGATGCTGTGCAGCTGAATATCCGTTTTCTAACGGCACTAAGTGTTCCTACACTTAGCTTTTCCGCTATACTGATTGACATTTTACAGAAAGCCCTACCGTACGACATCATTTTGGCCTACACACGTGCAAAGCGCAGTCAGGCACTAAGAGAAAACGGGTCTGCTGCCAATGTGTTTGAGCCAAGCGTGGCAGCTGCTACATCTGATGCGGAGTTAAAGTAGCTGCTCACCTATACACGTATAGAGCTAGAAAGTCGGGAGCAGTGCAAGCCCTTCAATGACTGACTGCTGGATGACCGCGCACAGAGGACTCGACGCGGCAGCACCAGCACGGCTTCCGTTCTACACAGCACATCGAACATCTGGGGTGAGTGTTTTTTCTGCAAGTCGAAGAAACATAGCACCCGCGCTTGTGACGCGAACCTTGCCATCGATTCGAAGAAAGGAATGCTTGCGAAAGACAACCACTGCTATTGATGCAAGTCCCGAGGACATCAGGCACGTTCTTGCCGCGTCAAACTCACCTGCTCGAGTTGCCACGGGAGGCACGCATCAACTATGTGCGACCCGCACTATAGATTATGCATCGAACCAAACAGCGACACCTTCTCGTCCAGTTGACTCCACCGGCAGCACAGTAGGAATTGTGTCGTCACAATCATTTATGCTGTGTGAGAAGGATTCACTGAGCGGGGACACAACAAATCACAGTGAAGTATATCACATTGAAGTAACGTGAAGTAACGTGAAGTGAATCACAGTGAAGTAACGTTTCGCGCCTTCGTTATCAGAAACGGCGTTCGGTCTGGTTTCTTCACCGATCGGTAGTTTTCCTTTACACAAACTTTGTGGATATTACGAGATATGTCCTACAAAAAGCATTTGCTGTTTCCTTATTTGACTCGAATTCCCGGCTTACTTGCTCCGCAACGGTACGCAACATCGAAGCCCATTATAGCCGAACAAGGTGGAATTGCGCTGGCTATGCTAAATAGTCGCAGAGAGTCAATATAAAGTGACTGCGAGGCAGCTATAGAGGCCTACGAAACCAGGATGGTAGCCCATTAGTCCTTCCGCATTCTCGGAAGCGTCAAGAGTACCACGCCCCATTTTTTCATTTGGCTTTCCGCTCCCCTCGGGTCAGTTGAGGGCTCTACCTGTAACTCTAACGAGGGCGCACACGATGGCGCACAAAGACTCGCTGATCGCGCCACCTTCGCAGTCCCTCTGCCTCGCGGGGAACGCTCGCTCACATTTAAAGCAATAACATAAGGTTTACATCTCTGAAGATGGGTACTCCCCTTCCCACACACGGTCTTCCGCAGGGCGCAGACAGTTACCGTTAGACTATTTCAAGCCAGCGCGTAACCTAACCCTGCATGTTAAAGTAGGTATAGTTAAACTTTTTCTCAGGGAGAGTCACGCACAATTTGCACTAGTCCGCCTAAACGCTTCATGTTGTAAGCCAAGCTTGCACAACTACCATGCTAAAACTTCATGAAGAACATCTTGGAGCCTCAATTTCAGCGTAGTTTATCTTGGAATAAAACACTTACCCCACTAAGACCAAAAATGGGGCTTAATCGCCGAGTATAATAAAAAAACAAAAAAATGCAATGTGAAATCATTGACCTGTATGAAAAGAGACAAGATTGTGCATATCTTCAATACAGCCATAATTACAACTCTACAGCAAAAATTGCAGGGTGGCGTATATTTACCGAATACTTGTTTTCTGGAAAGGTTGCATGAACTTCCACAAAGCGTTTGAGAACAGATAAGCTTCGAAGTGTAACTAGAGCCGTTGAAAATTAGTATCCTCAGACTGCATTGCTGCGCTCCAATTGAAGTATTCCAAAACTGGTGTTAGGCTCACTGACTGGCGCAGCGTTTTAGTTTTTGAATTGCGCAACGCATGCTGTCTATGTAGCTTTGCGTACGTTATTTTACCTTTGCCGTTCAATTTCAGTAAATGAATAGATGCATGTAATATCAAAATACAGATGGTCTATGCCACACTCTGGTATGTTTTTGAGATGTTGAGAAATGCAATCAACTGCTCAATTGCTTAAAGACTAGATTACTGACTGCATGGTAAATTGATTTTTTTAACTCTACTAAAACATCAACGTGTTCGCATTAGGCCACAAAGACAACTTTCAGAAATAACACCACCTGGTTTTTCTTCACACATCAAACAATTATAAATGTAACCATGAATAGAAAGTTTTATGATACCTCTCTGTTAGGCTTACCTAAAGAACTGATGGTGAAATGTTCTTTCATACTAGCTTATTATGAAGTCTACAAAACTAACAGCACGTAGCCTGGGTGTCAGGAAGCAGCCGCTTAGGCATAGGGACTTCAATTTTTCTGCATTACTGAGCACTTAATTGGGGAAAAATGATTAACTTGTTCTCAGAGAAAGCATGTGACTATGTGCTTGGGACCACACAAAAGGCTATAATGACCAATAGCGTGGCAAACATTCACGACCTCGCACTGGGAGCCCGCCATTTGAATGTGGGCTAGTGAGCTGACACAGAATCATAAAAGACCGCGTCGATCAAATCTTGCAGATATTTCGCGCATGAGAAAGCTGGGAACGCGATACGAGCCGCGTTTGCTCTCTTCAGACAAAAAGTGCGTCCTCGAGAGCACTTTAAAGCAGTGTTTAATTTTTTTTAAGCGTAATTCGAAGGCGTTCCAGCGTTGTTTTGTGACTGTTGACAAAAATGGACGGACTGGTACACACCATAGAAAAATGATAGTCAAAACGTTCGGGTGCACTCGGGGAACCGGCTCCGAAGAAGGTGGAAACTGTAGCATCGGGCACAAAGGTGATGGCCACCGTTTTAATACATTCTATAGGTGTGAACTTTGTCGACGACCTTCAGAAAGACAAAAGGGTGACAGGGTCCTTTTAATCCAAATTACTGGGCGGATTTAGCGACGTATTGCGAAAACCGTTCACACTTTGTGAAAAAGAGGTGCTTTTCTACCATTACAACGTGCTAGCTCACAGCTGAACCGTTGCCACGCCCAAACTGAACAAACTGGGCCCTGAAATAAAAAAGTGGTGCTTAAACCAGCGTTTTTTTCTGTTTTCGCCCGGAGATACTTTTGCAAGCAGGAAAACAAGAAGAGCGCTTTTCTTGGTTATCAAATTAAAAATATCACTCACCGCATTAAAATTTTAGTTGAATGTAGACGTGGTCACCTCTGGCTCGCCGCCACAGAAGCCTACTATGCAGTTCAGCCGAAAATACATTTTTCTAGCCAGATCAAGAAGTTGGAATATCGGAAGGGAAAGTGTATAGAGGTAAAAGGGAACTATGTTAATAAATAAATGAATGTCAATCCAAAGGCCAATGGCTTTATTTTTTTTTGAAGGCTGAGTACTTATCGGAACGCCCTCGTACTTTGGATTCAGCTTGCAACATAGTTGCATGTCTGCGCAGCCAAAACTAAGAGGGTGCAGATTAAGGGGTGCAGAAGTGCTGTGCCCATGGCCATGTAAAATAAACAAACCAAGAGGTTTAGCAATGTTTTTGTATGATGACACACAGATTTCGCATCAGTACTGACTTATCGCGGTAGGCTGACAGTGTGCTATGAGACTAGGCGCTTCTCCAAACTAGAACATTTAGACTCACTGATGCAGGGCTATAGGTCCTCACTATGCCATCAGTAAAAATTAACCTTGCCGCAAGGAGGGGCCAGAGTTAGCGAGAATATCGGAGTAATATGGAAACACGGAAAGATTGACCATAGGTCATAGAAGACCTTTAACCATGATTCGTTTTTAGTGTCTACGGTCATGTAGGGTAGTGTTTTTTCTTGTGGAGTAACCTATATTTTACTGAATAAATCTTTTCTTGAAAGGTTGCCTGCAATTCAACACAACGTGTCTCAGAAGAGGACAGGCTTGAAGTGTTGCAGTAGCCTTTCCAAGGTATTATTTAATACAGCCCTTCTGGCTGTATTAAAGACGATAGTGTTTCTTGGGGACCTTCGACGCAAAAAAATTTTGTGTGTCTTTCTGTCTGTCTGTCTGAACGTTTGTCTGTTTGTCTGTTCTTACTGGCATCGGGTACTTAAAACGGCGACCCCATTCGCAGCGACCACCAATGTTGCTCAAGGTCGAGCGTTCATGCTTGTGCAATTGTCAATAAAAGGAATTATTGGGCATGTCTGTGGCACCATAACAACACGCATATATTCTGCATATGCATCTCTTACTATCAAACGCGTCAATAAGTAATTTGAAGGACAGTAGCGCTTATCACGCTGCGCTTACCCTGCAACGCTTGCACGGAACGGGGAGGGTTTTCAACGCTTTGCTAAGACGAGATGGTGGTGGCACCTACCCGTCTCTTCGCGTTCTACACCTTATCACCTCTGAGACGGGCGCGCACGGTCACGCGCTTTGTTTTCCAAAAGAAACTACTAGATGGCGTTCAAGTCTCACGTGTGACGTGACTTGATGCGCTCGTTCGCCTCCACTGCACGCTCGAGGCACTCTAACGCAGCGTTTCTGGAGTACCATTCACCGATTTTCTTGCGAAGAACATCAAATAAATGTTTTCTTCCCTCTCTGCACACACAAGACTATCGTCTTTTTACGACATTTGCAGATGACATGCTGATACGGGGCCATTTTTTTAACTTCGTGATTTCAGACTTGCATTGCTTTCACAATAGGTCTTAAACGGCAGGTACTACATCTTTGTGACGAGAACACAATTTAGTTTGGCTGATTGCATAGGTGCATGTGATATCAGGATAAAGAAGCTTTCTATCACACTCTGGTAGGTTTTCCTGACGTGGAGAAGTGCAGCTGACTGATCAATTGCTACCAACGTACTCATAAACTAGACTACTGCACGCATGATAAATAATTCTTCCTTAACTTAAAAGAAATTATGAAGACGCTCGCATAAAGCTGGGAAGATAATTTTCAGAAAACAGACCACCTGGCTTTCCTCTAATGACCAAACTAGTAGAGATGTATAACCATGTTTAGAAAACTCTATGGTACACATGCGTTGTGCTTACCTAACGAACTGCCAGAGAAATGTTGGGGTTGCGTCGCAGTAACAATTAGCTTATCATGACGTCAACTATATTCGAAGCACGTAGTCTTCGTGTGCTAAAGCAGCGACCTATACACAGTGACTTGAATTGTACCTGCATTACTGAGCACTGAGTTGGATAAAAAATATGGCCTTGTTCTAAGAGAAAGCATGCGACTATTCGCTTTATTTGTCAATGCAAATACGTTTCTAATACCTAATATAGAACTTTAAAAGCTACGGAGGAATATAGTACTTTTTGGGGTACATCAACAAAGAAATTTCGGGCTGTTTGTATTTCTCTTTGTTTCCCAAATGCTTCAGCCACACGGCGAAAGTTTAGGCAGTTGCTTAACACCTAGCCATCTTCATCTGTAGACATTGTCATCCTTAACTGGAAACTTGCAGACATTGTCGGTTGAAAAGCAAACATTGGGCATATCAGAAGTGCGACAACATAAGCATATTGTGTGGGGATTGTTTATTAGAAAATTATTGGTTCGTATTTTGGAAAATAAACGCTACACTTCCTTATGCTGCGCTGAACCTTTTGACGCATGATGAATAAGGGCTACCCCCTACCAACGGCTGTTTGTTCCACATAATCTTGTTTTTCTCTACATATTTGCCAGATGGTGTCTACGTTGGCAGCAGCACCTTTCGATAAAACAATATTGTCTTTCACTATTGTTTGCAGTCTTTCACTATCGTTTGCAAATTCATCCCGCTTTAGCTATTCAAAATCGACTCCTGCTTCTCTGGCAGCGCAGCATTGAAGATGCTGTACTGCTTAGCCTAATATTTATAGACAGTATCGCGGCCATTCAACTGGGCTATGTTTTCGATGAAGTGAGCCCGTATGCTTGAAGCTGTGTGCCTCTTAAATATTCCCACGTGTTAAAAACTTTGATAGGACTCTAGTATGCCATTTGTGAAAATCATTTCACTATTTTAGACGTACATCTGCCTAAAATAGTCGCTCGAACTGTACCTCAAGGAGCGTCTGTTCCGGTGGTTACGCCTTTGTATTTGGATATTTGCTACACCTTGCAACAATCCGTGGGGCAATGCCTTTTTGGAATTTCCACTGAGCATGGCAGTGGGAAATATGATTTAAGCTAGTGACGTGGTCATGATGGTGAGGACCACGGCATTCAACATATGCAGAATGAAATTGTTCATTTCGCTCAACAAGCAGCCGCAAACCAATGTCAGACAGAAGCAACACACCTTGTATGCAATAAGGCTGCGCTTATTCTGGCAGACCTGTTTTACATTTTGAGCTAGTCTGATGCTTTTTCGTAGTTGTTACCAGGCATGAACGTATACCATGACTGTATTGATGCCATAGCCCCTGCCGTTTGAAGTAGTATTCAATATATAATAACCGTATCCCCATCACGTTTCCTCACAATTGATGCAGTCAAATACGAACCATGCAACGAAAACGAGAGCCACTAGTTCATTTCGTGAGGGTTGATGTTTGGTATCATGTGCCAGCCTAGCTGCATTCGCCTGCATTGAGCCCATCGACCACACTGCCGCTCGCAAACTGGTGGAAGACCACTGTAGGAGACTTTCACGGGTTTTAAACACAGTTTATATGCACAGAACGTTCGTGCCGTAAACTGGACACGACTGGTGCGAAGGTTGAATTGGCTGAACGCTTTCTTCATGACAACGCTAACCACATTCTACCGTCTGGCGTACCCAACGTGAACACTTAGCAGTCAGTTATTACTTCAAGTACGCAAGTGCTTTGTGACTTAGTAGAGCAGTTTTCACAACAGCCGGTGGTTTCTGCATAGCTTGCAGTTCCAGTCCGTTTGATGTCATAAAGTTTCCCGACAGACTTCGAGAACCAAATTGGAGACAATGTTGCACTCTTGTAATGGCAGGACATAGTCAGGAGGTGCACCCACTCATACAACGACCGCCTTGTTGACTACTATTTGGCGAAAGTGCACATTATTTCACGTTGCCTTGTCCAACTGGCAGAGCCTCATCGATTTGAATATGCCCTACAAAGTGTGTGCAGTGCTGCCACATTTGCCAAGAAGTCAAGCCACAACGCCAGTTTACAGTTTTTTCCACTTGAGCTTCTTCATTACTTCATTCCAAAGCTGTCAAAAAGAGCCGCCCGCATCTTGTTTCGTAAGACTGGAGACAACCAACAACTACTAGTGAAACGTGCGAAGACCTCGCCTTTGTCGAGTACAGATTATATCCGGTACCAAAAAGCGACAATATTGAAGGCAAAACGAAATGGACAACTGCATACAGCACACAAGTTCTGACCAATAAACATTGCATACTATTTTAGACCACTTGAAACTCCTTCCCACGCGTCAGTGGTCTAGGCAACGAGTGACGGACGATACTACAAAACGATCCCACTAATTCGCCAACTCATCATCATTCGCTGGGCGGATAGGCCATAATATTTTGTAAAGTCAACGGTCCTGTTTTTTAGTGTTGTTTCAATCTTCTTGCCTAAAGTAGTTTTAGGTTATTTTCCAGGTGGCAGGAGTCACGCACAATAAGTATAAGTGTGAAAAACCACTTTAGTAATGTGATCCCGGTTTGCATCAGTAATATACAATATAGGGAATATTGTAATACCCTAAATAATTACAAAATTTTCTTGGAGTGAAACACTTACCACACTAGGACCAGGCATTGGGCTTAATGGTGTTGTAGACTGAAAAGAGTATACCATGGTATTGAAGAGTTAGCAACGGCTGTAAGCACAAAAGCATTGTTGTATGCATAATTTTGACAACGCTATTTACATAGTTACAGTACTGATTGTATAGTGACCCATATTTTACCGAAGACAATTTTTCGGCAAGTTGTATGTACCTAGCTCTGCAATTCATGACTGAGAACAGCATAGTCTTCCAGTTTAAGGAATAGAAGCAATACAGTAGCTTTTTAAATTTAGTTAGCGACACTCAAGTGACTTTGCTGCACTGTAAGTAGAATGTTCTAATAAGGAAAAAGAACTATTGTTTAAATGGTGAGGTTTAACGTCCGAAAACCACGCTATGATTAATATATATGCCGCAGTTGAGGTCTCCGGAAGTTTTGACCACCTGGCGTTCTTTAACCTGCACCCAAATCTGAACACACGGGCCTACAACATTTCCACCTCCATCCGAAACGCAGCCGCCGCAGCGCCGATTTGATCCCGCGACCTGCGGGTAGGCAGCCGAGTACCTTAGCCACTAGATCACCGCCGCGGGGCTGCGGGAAAGAATGCATGAGTGGAGCTAGTCTTTAGTTTATAGGTTTATGAAACATATGCTGCCTCACTAGATTTATGCATGCAAATATATCTGGGTGAATTCACACATGTGCTGCGTCAATTTTTGTGAACTGCTGTTACTAATTCTTCATTTTAAGAACTTACTTTGGTTTGGCTAATGAAATAGGTGCACGTTATATCAAATTAGAGTTCGTTTAGCACAGACTCAGGTATGTTGTATAATACTTTAAGAAACATTCGACTACTCACTTACATCTACTGTATGTGGGATTCCCACTTTATATGAGACCTGCCAATCTTTTGGCGTCGGACGCTGCGTGGTTTTTTCGGCCACTTAGGCAGTGAATCGAGTGCATTTCTGGTTGAGTTTTGTTGTTTTTCCTCCCTTCGAGGCCAAGTGCGAACGCGCCTCAAGATAAACCCTGAAATCAGTTCAGGGTACTGGGTGTCCCCGCCTTTCAAAACAGCACATTGATGACGAGGCTCCGCTGCAATCAGTTCAGGGTATTGGGTGTCCCCGCCTTTCAAAACAGCACATTGATGACGAGGCTCCGCATACTTTTCATTCTATACTAGCACACTTGAATTTTATTCCACATTTTATGTTTACTAAGTAGAATGAGATGCGATGCAGCATCAAAAGCTACATAATTTTCCTGAAGAAAATAACAAAATCAGTTTGACCTCCTTCGTAAAGTCTATTGAATCTACATCTCAATTACCACTAGATCTGACATCGGTAACACTCAGATATTCGCGATCTTGTAATGCCATGGGACGTCTGTTTGATTCATTCCACTCAGACCTTGCGCAACACTTTAGTGCTACACAGCAGACCTTATATTTTGGGTTGGCGAAAACACTTGCCGCAGATCCGCAAGGGACTGCGCTCTCCAGACGTTGGTGTCTGGAAGGTTGAAAGCAGAATAGCACAATATTCAAGAAATTGACAAAGACAGGCAGATATTCTCAGCTGAATGTTTATTTCAAGAAATTCTATCAGAGCAAATGAAGGTATACGCCGCTTCCTTTGCGCTTATAAACAGATAACAAGTCCAGTCGGAGCTCCTCTTGTGGCGTTTTTTTATATGCGAAGCATTTCTTACCAAACTGCGGTGACTTTGAGCGTATCTATCTATCTATCTATCTATCTATCTATCTATCTATCTATCTATCTATCTATCTATCTATCTATCTATCTATCTATCTAGCCATCTACGACCTTTAGCTCTCCTGGCCGGTTCAATAATGATATTGATAATAAACTTAGTACGGCATAACATGACTGTATTAGGAGCATTGCTGACTAGTCATAACATCAAAATAATGACATGTATTGAACTTCATGATTTATGTTTCATGGTCCTGCATCTCCTGCGGTGTTTTCGCTCACATGGCATACTGCAAAACTGGTATGATATGACATGATTGCATGGCGAACACAAGCGACATACCCTAATTTGCAAATCATATGTGCGTCATGTACCAGCACGACTACATGCTACGATCATGATGCGCTCTTGGCCGTTTCGCTTGCTTCACATATGCCAAATCTGGTATTACGTGACGCCAATGGATGAAAAAGCTTTGTGATTGGTGCAAACATGATAATCATGAGATGCGAGTCATGTGATAACCTGACTACTTGCCACTGTCAAGGCGCCAATGTATTTCTACTTGACGTGGTGCGCGTGCTCGCACGTGTTTATTTCGTCGCATCACGCTGGCGTTGCCAATGTTTATAGATATTTTTCTATAAATGTTGGACGTTGCCGCGCCAGGCGCCAGTCCTGCCATATACTCGCAGGCACGCACCGCACTGCGTTGCTTTGATGCATGCGCGTTTAAGCCCGTCCGGAGTCCTTCCGTCACAAAAAGAGGGAGACGCAGTGTTCTCTGGTTAACGCATAGGCCAGAAATGCAGCATGTCGCATTTCGCGCCGGTTGCCGCCAATCCACACCGATGGACACTGGTGGCGCATGGCGTCAAACTATAGAGTGCTCAGGTTTTGCTAGTGTAGCGTCGCTGTGCCCTGTGTGCGCGCGCATCAACGCTACTTTAGAGTATAATGGGCCTTCATATTGCACTCGCAGCCGCTTTGCTAGCTTTAGATATATCAAATTTGGTGTTACGTGATGTTAAATGATGACGAAATATACGACTGATTCAAACATGATAATCCTGACACGCGTGTCGCGTATGAACATGACAACATACCATGCTTGTAGCGTGCTCACAGCCATTTCGCTAGCTCCCCATGTACAAAATTTGATATTACGAAACGTGAATGGGTGATGAAGGTAAACGACACATCCAAACATCATAATTATGACACAAAAGTCATGTACGGCATCATTTACCTCAACCTCTTAAAGTTGTGCTGATTTTAGAGTTAAATATCAACATTTTTCATTCGTGCTTCGCATAGCATCGATTCCCACGGTACGTGGTATCTGCCAATTTTTAAACTGAAGCAAATTTTCAAATGAGCGCCTCCCCGTTTTTAGTTCTCTCGATCGTTTCTCAGAACACATAATTGTTTCTTTATTTGAGTTAACATGCACAGATGACAACAAATGTGATCTCAGTATTCGGGCAGCATAGGCTTCGTGCATTTCAAGCCAACCTGGCACCCATCAAACAGAGCGCGTCAGATGCAAACCGAGTAAGTACCCTTGCGGTATAATGCCAGATGGAATCAGACAGAGCACTGCAACTGACCACAAAAACATGTCTGTGAAAATGAAAGGACGCGCAGGCACGCTACGATATGCCATCTTCAGACGGCACGGTGATGCAGTTTTACCTGATAGCGGTGACCACTTGTGCGTCTCAACCTACTTTGCGGAAGGGTGATAATTTTTAAATACCGGAATGGGCGCGCATCAGCCGTCAAGTTTAAAATGCCAATTCTTGGTGCCCTGATGCCTGTTTTCCACAACATATTAGCAGAAGAAAGATCCACAGAACGGTTCATAGCGCACAAACACGTATTCCAAGGAGGTTATAAAAAAATGCATATCCACGGAGTGAATGATGGAGAGTGGGGCGGAGCATTTGTCCGTTCATTCGTTCTTGCTTCCGTCTGTTCATGCGTTCGTCTGTGTGACCGTCCATGCGCCCATCCGCCCGTCTATGCGTGCGTCTGTTCGTGTGTCCGTCCCTGCGTTCGTCCATGCATCCGTTCCTGCGTCCGTTCATGCGTCCATCCATGCATCTGTCCATGTGTCCTCTCGTCCATCTATATATATACAGAAGCACTGCCATCCAGCGGACATTCCGGGGACCAAACGAGAGGTGGCACACGCACACTTTCTCACGGCTTGCGCTTCGGGTTTACTTCCCACCTTTAACCACTTTGAGTTCATGGTATAAACTAGCTCACCGTATTCATGGCACTGCGGCCCAACGCTCGCTATACCTTTTTAAAACCAAGGAGGTTACGCCTAGGAAGTATAACGTAGCAACCTTTTCCTGTCAGATAGTGCTCACTGTACATGCCAATGGCTGGTAATGGAAAATGAGAGACAGGAGAATTCGGCTTTTACTTTCTTATGGCTTGCGCTTCATATCTGCTTCCCGTCTTTACCCACCTCAAGTTCATGGTATATACTAGTTCATTGTATTCATGTCACTGTTGCTCAACGCTCGCTAAACCTTTCTAACACTAAGGAGGTCACACCCAGCGAGTATAACGTAGCAACACTTTCTTATCAGATAGTGCTAAATCTGCATGCCAATGGCTGCTAACGGGGATCGCAGCGTGCGTGTTAACTAAAAGCCAAATGCTCCTGTCTCTCATTCCTCATTAGCAGCCATTGGCATGTACATAGAGCACATTTTTTATTGTTCAACAACGCACAGAAGAAATCTCTCTCCGGCACCACCTTGGAGGTCAAAATGTTATATTAGTTACATACAAAAACGGCTACGAGGGACGAACGGGTGCCGCTATAAGGAGTTCCGTCCATAAAACTGCTGGAGTGAAAATTCTTGCCCACAAGTGAAGCCGTGCCAATCGTAATTGGCGGCAGCGGCAACCATCCTGTAGGGGCATGATGAGCTGTTGACGGTCAGCGATTCAGAAGGAGCGTTTTTACTCGCACGCCAAATGAGTTTAACGTGGCAACCTTTTAGGGACACATAGTGCTCAAAGTGCGTCTTGTGTTACTAGTTTTCTTTAGTAAGCCTTGAAATAAAGGCAAATTTCATTGGAAATTACGACACCGATACTGGTCTCTGCGGAATATTTTTTTTTGGAACAGGTATCTTTTAATTTTTAATTAACGTAGCCGATATACCAACATATCAAAGCCACGAGATATCTGAGTGGGCACACCAGAAAATAGCAGTTTAAAAGAACTTGTTGGGCTACTTGGTAGAGCATTTGGAAAAGCTAATTCGAGCGCGAAAACTTGACACGAACACTCACACACGCACACACCTGCATCAAACACACACAGCGTTTTATGCATGGGTGTGTGCATGTGTGAGAGATCAAGACAAGTTTTCACGCTCGAATTAAGTTTTCGAAATAAAATAGCATGTTTCTCATATCTTTGGAGGGAAAAAGCTGGCTTCACTACTGCTTGTAAAGCATTGGGGAAGCTCCCACTCTAGCATTTTTAAACCTCCTTGCGTTGCTCAGTTCGTGCCTGGACTAGCAAATTTGGGCGATCCCGCAGGCCAAGCAAGCTGCCGGGAGACACAGGCTCTCCGTTGACCCTAAGTGGGAGCCGATCTCAGCCATCTACCGAAAATTAATAAAGTCTACATCTCTCTCTCTCCTTGAAGTATTTTCATTTTTTGCCGTTGTGTTGCGTTAAAAGCGGCTAATTGGCTTGGTGGGCAATGCTCAAAAGCTCAGGGCAAGAGAACACCCGAGCGCATGGTCTGCGCTCTGTGGCGGCTGTCTACAGCCCCATAAAACGACAGCTAAGGCAAACACGTCTGCTTTGGGTGCCATCTATTGGCGAACAGAGTAAAAAGACAAGCGCTGCTAGATTATGCCCCGGTATCTCAATGAGCGATGTCCCTAGAAGTGAACATGCTTTCTTTAGCTCCCCCTGGATAGTGCGCTAGGCCACAGCAGCAGAGCGCAGGCCGCAGGTTTGAGTGTTCACTCTCACAAAGAGCTATCGTGTTTCTCTGATATAAAAAGCTCCAGAAGGCTCTGAATTAACAGTTTGCTACTACCTTACCTTTATCTCGATGATGTTCGTGAACCTGGTTTTTTTTTCGATATTGGTGCGCATATACGACTGCTTATAAACAATATAGGCAGTGGCGATGTCTGCACCCCCTCCCTTCTGCTTACGTGGAAACAATACATATCTTGTGGTAGTATTGTCTTATACCAATTAGTGCCTAATTACGTTTACGGTAAACTGCTTTGAGGACTAATTGTGGGACTTCTGCCTGCTTGGGGACAGCCAGGCTGGAAAGCGCATAGCTAACAATAAAGGTTAATCAGGTACATTGTCTAATATATTTAAATATAATAAACTTTTTACTGAGGCGAATAAGTTGAAGTCCTTGTGAATATGTCTGCGTGGAAAACGGCCATGTATTTATCGGACAAATGAGGTAAATAATAGCAAAATACCACCACCACAATCGCTGCAGGCGCGCAAGATTCACGCTGACCTCACTTCCGCTACGTTCATGAGCCTATAAAGATGACCTTCACCGGACTGTCGGTTTCTCTGTCAAAGCGTGCAATAAAGGTTATAGCAAGGCAGATGGAATTGTGGGAGCTTTTCAGTACGTTCTGCAAAGGTTCGCGCAAAAGAGAATAAGCAAGTCACCGCTAACCAGCCAAGTCATTTATAATTTCTTCACGAAGGTCAGCTAGGTAACAACCTTTTCTTTGTGTTTTTTTCGTAAAAAAAGTCAGCCCGGCATGTCGCATTTTCAATAACGCATAACAATGCAATAACGTTAAAGAACTCGGTTCACAAACTTTGCGTCGTCGGCGTCAGTACCCGTGCTGGCATCGTTGGCATCGTTGGTTGTCAGTGAATAATCATCCTATGCATGAACGAAAAATCTAAAACGATGCAAATAAAATAAATGAATGTACAAAACTTCTGAAGTGGAGTGCGGACTGAACCAGGGTTGTTTACGTCCAAGCGGGAATCGAACCCGGCTCTTTCAACCACATGGCACTGCCTCTGCTAAAGAAAATATTAAAAAAAAGCTTCCTCTAATTAGAAATGCAATGACAGTAGGTTTCGCGCTTCACAAACACATGCGTCCTGTATACATGCTTCACAATGCAACATAAAACATTGCAGTAATAATGCGTGGTACAAGCTTTCATTGCCAATGGGCGTCAGAATATGTGAATATAGTATTGGCTTCATGGCTGAAGGCCGGTACCTCACTTAAAAAGGCACACACCCTAATGCGCCTACTTCCTTAAGAGGACGTAGTGGGTGCGTAGAAAATTTCAAAAGGTTTCATGCACCAAGTGTTTGAAGTAAGCATTAGGAACAGAATGTTATTATCGCATTCAACTCCTAAAGGCAAAGCGTTAGGGTCCCCAAGTTTTTTTAAAGCTTTACGCAATCTGACAGAGATGACGCTGCATCGTCGGGGCTTCCATGCGACAGATCACAACTGCTTTCTTCGGACCGCCGTCATACTCGAGCCGTGATGAGCGCTATACACCAGTGGTTTTCTCATAGATAAAAAAGTATACCTGCTGTTCTTATTAGTTCAATGTGCAGCAGTGACGTGGCTCTGTGGTGTAACGTATGCTTACTATGCAGTTAAAGGAGAAGGTGAGCATGTTCTATGAGTAACTAAAGCTGAGGAATGAATAACTGAACAGCTGTACTTTCACAGAAAGGGACCAGCACAATCTAACTGCAAATTGGTCACCTCAGGTGATTGCTTCATATCTTTTGAACTGAAAATATCAAGTTTTATTTCTTAGGGAAAAATTATTTTCTGCAATTATTTCGCCAATTTTTTAATAAAACTTTCCCTCCAAATATGGCTTTCTTTCCCACAAAATATAGTATTCTGTGCATGAAGGGGTTGAGGTACACACAAAACATCGGTGGCCTTCTTTGTGTCTTGTTTGTTTGGTATTTCCATCTTTGTCTTTTCTTTTCTCTTTATTCGGTTTTCCCCCTTGCTTGCGTATGTTGGTTACTATATTTTCTCTTTTTTTCATACCTTTGTCTAACCCTCTGTCTATTAGCCATACGCTTCTTCATTCTTCTTGTCTATTATGTCTCTACAAATTTCTTTTTCCCTGAACTCTCTTTCCTCGCTCTCTTTTTCTTCTACTGAGCAAGACACCTCTCCTCCTTCTACCCTCTGTCTACTCTGACTCGTTGTTATATGACATTTGATAACTCTAAGTTATGTTCTTCAAGCACGAATAATTAAAAAGCACGCTTAGAGGGCGTCTAGTGACCACTGTGAGTGTTTTTGTGACATACACTGTTACAAGGGTAACATTACGATTTTACGCAAGTTGCAAAACTATAAACATGGCTCATATTAGGATTTGTCTATTATCAGCACTAATATTCTGTATTTTGTCGTTATGAGACGGCCGAACAGTTCAGCAACTTTAGAGTGTGCCCTTTTTTTCTAGTAACACTGGTACTTCTAAAAACGATGTGCTTTTGTATGCTTTGAAAACACTTGCCTGATCAGCAGCAGTAGCCGGAAGTTCAATCATACCGCCAGCAAGCCTCTGTGAAATGAGATAGCAGGAAAGTAGAGAATGAAATACACACAAAAATCACTTTTTACATATCATTGTTTATTTCAGGAACACAATAGTTAGACAAACGAAAAAGTATCTTTATTACTCTTATGAATGTGCTCCTACCGTTACTGCACAATCACTTCAACCTTTGCACACCTGGGCTGAATGAATAGTTGAGACAATAATTATATATATATATATATATATAAATATATTTATAGATATATGTATATATATATATATATGTGTGTGTGTGTGTCTGTGATGAAAGAGATGATAATACCAAAGAATTTATAGCGGAAGTTATTAGAAACAATGTGATGTAAGAGAGAGAAAGAAAAGTGGCGGAAAAAGTAACTTGCCGTGAGAACTAATCGAACCTACAACCTCCGAATAACGCGTTCGGTGCTGCCAGCTCGTAATACGTTCACATGCTATGTGATGCCATACAGGATCATAAAAGAGTGTACCACCCTCGCCGCCATGGCTACAGGTGGCTCTGACTGACACTCTTATGTTTAAATTCACGTATAAATGCAATAAAGTGGCTAGGGGGATGGCCGCCATGATAGCTCAGTGGTAGAGAATCGAACGCGTTATTCGGAAGTCGTAGGTTGGATTCCTGCTCATGGCAAGTTATTTTTTCAGCCGCTTTTCTTTCTTTCTGTTTACATCACATTGGTTCTAATAACTTCCTCTATACATTCCTTGGTATTATTGCCTGTTAGATCTCATTATTATTGAGTCAAAACATGGAAAAATGAGCCCTTAGGTATACACCTCTTTCCCTCAATCATTAACGAGGGTCTCGTACTGGCAGATTTGATGCCGTTAGCTTGTATACAAGAGACTATTGGTCAGCTGCCAGCTCGTAATAAGTTCACGTCCTACGTGACTTCTTACAGGCTCATAAAAGAGTGTAACAAACTCGCCGCCATGGCTTCAGGTGGCTATGACTGACACTACCACGTTTAAATTCACATATAAACCCAATAAAGTGGCTGGGGGGATGGCCGCCGTGATAGCTCAGTGGTAGAAAATCGAACGCGTTATTCAAGGGTCGTTTGTTTGATCCCTGCTCACAGCAACGCATTTTTTCAGCCACTTCTCTTTCTTATTATTTTCATCACAATGGTTGTAATGAATTCCTCTATACATTCCTTGGTATTATTGTC
The DNA here is from genome assembly GCF_043290135.1 of Rhipicephalus microplus. NCBI lineage: Eukaryota > Metazoa > Arthropoda > Arachnida > Ixodida > Ixodidae > Rhipicephalus > Rhipicephalus microplus. The sequence continues at coordinate 107,287,256 of NC_134705.1, read as the reverse complement.
TGTTAGATCCCATTATATTGGGTCAAAGTACGGAAAATCGACCAGCTAAGTATACACTTCTTTGCCTCATTCATTAATGAGGGTTTCGTACTGGCAGACTTGGTGCCGTTAAGTTGTATACAAGAGACTATTGGTCAGCTGCCAGCTCGTAATAAGTTCACGTCCTACGTGACCCCTTACAGGCTCATAAAAGCGTGCGACAAACTCGTTGCCATGGCTACAGGTGGCTCTGAGTGACACTCCCACATTTAAATTCACATATACCCAATAAAGTGGCTGGGGGGGATTGCCGCCGTACTAGCTCAGTGGTAGAGTATCGAACGCATTATTCGGAGGTCGTAGGTTGGATTCCTGCTAACGGCAAGTTATTTTTTCAGCCACTTTTCTTTCTTCTTATTTGAAATACATCAGTTCTAATAACTTTCCGTGTACACTTCTTGGCATTATTGTCTGTGAGATCTCATTATTATTGTGTCAAAAAACGGAAAATGAAGCCCTTAGTTATACACCTTTTTCCACCATTCGATAACAAGGGTCTCGTACTGGTAGACTTCTTGCCGTTAGGTTGTAGACGAGGGACTATTGGTCAGCTGCCAGCTCGTAATAAGTTTACGTGCTACGTGACGCCATAGAGGCTCATAAAAGAGTGTACCACACTCGTCGCCATGACTACAGGTGGCGCCCACTGAAACTCCCACGTTTAAATTCACATATAAATCAAATGAGGTGGCTTGGGGGATGGCTGCCATAATAGCTCAGTGGTAGAGCAACGAACGGGTTATTTGGAGGTTGTAGGTCGGATTCCTGCTCTCGGCAGGTTATTTCGAGAGCCATTTTTTGTTCTTCTTATTTAGATTACATTAGTTCTAGTAACTTCCGTTATACATTCCTTGGTGGTTTTGTCTGTAATATCTCATTAATACTGTGTCTAAACATAGAAAAACGAGCCCTTAGGTATACACTACTTTCCCTGACACACACACACACATATATATATATATATATATATATATATATATATATATATATATATATATATATATATATATATATATATATATATATATATATATATATAGGCATGGTGGTTGAGTTGCCATAGCGATGCATAAAGTCATGTTAAGTAGATCCTCCGTGAGCTGTCACAACGTGGTTTATTTCGACGTTTCAGCCTAGAGTGTGGCCTTCATCAGGATTGATGAAGGCCACACTCTAGGCCGAAACGCAGACTCTGCGCTGAAGCGTGAAAATAAACCACGTTGTCACTGCTCATGAAGGATCTACTTGTTTATATATATATATATATATATATATATATATATATATATATATATATATATATATATATATATATATATATAGAGAGAGAGAGAGAGAGAGAGAGAGTGAGAGAGAGAGAGACTTATTATCGGTGTAAAAGTTTCTTCAAGAATTGACGCCCCGTCGCACACGTGATCGAACTCTCTCTCTCTCTCTCTCTCTATATATATATATATATATATATATATATTCATATATTTATATATATATTTATATATATATATATACATAAATATATGAGATCTAACAGACAGTAATGCCAAGGAACGTACAGGGGAAGTTATTAGAATGAATGGATTGTAAATAAGAAGAAAGAAAAGTGGAAAAAAAATTACCAGCCGTGAGCTGGTTATTTTTTCATCCACTTTTCTTTCTTCTTAGTTACATTCCATTGGTTCTAATAACTTCCCCTGTACTTTCCTTGGCATTACTGTCTGTTAGATCTCATAACTAATGTGTTAAAACATGGAAAAACGATCCCTAAGGTATACACTTCTTTCCCTTATTATATATATATATATATATATATATATATATATATATATATATATATATATATATATATATATATATATATATACGGCGAAAGGGAGATACTGATCGTAGATATTTCTTTCAATCTAGACATATTCTATCCAAAAACGTTCGACAGTTGATGTTAGAAATTGTTTTGACCAGTTGAAATAAAACAGTAACAGTATAGTAGGCTATCGATTCATTTCATTCTTAAACAAGCAAAGCCTGTTTTTCTTACTGTACGTTGAAGTGATAATTAACATTGCTGCAATGTATCGTTTGTTTTCGTTTTCGGCATCATTTTTGTGTGTGTGTACCAGTATATATGCAAAATTCACACATACGAAAAAAGTCATACACTGTTATCTGCACTCGTTTGGTCTCTTCTCGTATCATGCCTTGGTTATGAACCTTATTTCCGGCGCAGTCACTTACAAGTTTCGGTCAGCATAACTTATTAAAAAATTTTCATTAGAAGAAAAAACTCACCTGGACCCCTCGGTGACTGACATCTCCAGGACCTCGGGTGGGGTCAGTCTGGAAATGAGTTAGTAATACATTAGGTATCTATATAACAGAAAAGTAAATATTACAAACTATATTGTTATGTAAATGGTGATTCTTAAAGGCGCATGAGTTATTGTGCAGTTGCCATCTTTCCGGTATAGATTTCATAAATGCCTTACATGCACTTTCGGAAAGCACGTGTCACTAAAGTGCATTTACCATTCAGGGGAAAACAATGAAAACAATTTTTATTTATTGTTCTGTGGAGTTTTATCAGGTTTTTGGTGGTGTGTTTGTACTGTGCAGAGATTTTTTAGAAAGCGTGACCACCTTTGTCTTACCGACCTGGTCTTTGATACACGTAATTGTTACCTCTACCCTTTACCGTTTGCCATCTTTCCTTCTTTTTTGGTTGTATTAAGAGACGTTCACGCGTGCGCTCTTGTATTCGTAAATTCAATTTGCTCTCAGCACGTCTACCATATCAAAATAAATTTCTGAATATTAATGCAAAACTAATTTTGTTATAATACAATATTGGTTAATTAAAAAAATTGGGAGATCCCTCGTAATGTGGGAATCGATGATATGCAAAACACGAATGAGGAAGGTAGATATGCCTTTTTAAAATCAGCACAACGTTACGAGGCGGAGGAAAATTATGCTATACAAGAGTTCATTGTCATGATTATCAAGAGTGGACGTGTCGTTTACCTTCGTCATCTATTCACGTATCTGATACAAAACTTGGTATGTATTTAGCTAGCGACGCAGCCACGAGCACGCTATGAGCGCAGCATGCAGTCATGTTTAACAAGACACGCAATTCACGATTATCATAGTTCGACCTGTCATTTTCATATGTCGTCCAATCCCGTCTCGGTATACCAAATTTGGCATAAGTGTAACTAGCGAAATGGCCGCGAGCACGCATGTAATAAGTATTGTGATTTAACGTGTCATTTACTTTCTTGGTTATTCACGTCTCGTGACAACAAATTTTGTATATTTGGAGCTATTGAAACAGTCGTGAGCGCATCATAAGCGTGGTATGTTGTCATGTTTTTATATAACACGCGTGTCATTATTATCATGTTCTCATCAGTCGTATACCCTCGTCATCCTTTCACGTTACCTAACACCAAATATGGTATTAGTGGAGCTATAGCAAAACGGCCCCGAGTGAATCTTTAAGGGTCCAATATACACCGACTTAATGTTGACGCGCGTGCACGCTGGCCGCCGCGACGCAACGCTAGAAAACGCGACCCTCTTTACACCAGAACACAGCGAAGTCAGTGCTTGCTGCCACATGGAAAAGTGCGTGGCGCCATCTGTTGCAAGCGCGGCGAAGCAACACCCTCAACTGGTACACGAGCAGATGCTCTGCAAATGAAACACAAAACTTCACAACCCGAGTGCGGCTGTAATCATGTTTCGCGCTGTTCTTGGGCTGGAATTTTACGCTGATTTTGTGTGAAACGTCGGGAAGACCTCTCTCGACAGGCCGGGAAGTCTTCAGCACGTGCATTGCAGACTGCGGAAGCAACATCATCAGGTACGTATTATCCGACTGAAAGAAACTCGAACAGCGTTATCTGCGGCGTCCCTTGGTTCTGACAAGGTAGAGCTTGTGCTGTAAGCCGCAGTGTACGTACCGCTAGAATACGGCTTACGATAATGCACCACATGTGTAGCAGTTGCCAGTCCTGCCGGGCACTCGAATCACACAAGAAGTGCAAAAGTGCCAGCCAGAACAAGATTTTATAATGCTACGTTTAGGCCAGCCGAAAGCCCACGTGGATTTGCCTAGCGACAGTCAAGGCATGTCGCAGTTCGACCGAGTCGAAAGCAATACTTTCCGCGCCGTTCACATCTCTTGATGATAGTAGGCCGATACAGTTGTACTAAACATGCGCGGTGCGTGCATTCACGCGTGAGTCGTAATACGTATCCTGTTATTGGCATGCGGCCTGTGAAAGGGTACCGGCAGCAGTTCTGTGCCGCATACTACAGGCATACTGCACACTAATCGCTGCTGTAAAGTGGACAGCTGGAGTCACGTTTCTATTAGCGGAATAAGTATACTCACTCGCACACTTCACTTGGCTCGTAGTTTTCCTTGCTGATTGTGATTACATCTTATAGCACGACCAAGCTCAGCGTTTTTCGTTGTAGATGTGCAATCGCAAAACGCCGCCCCCTCACAACTCGCGCGATGGGCTGTAAACTTCAAAGAAAGTCCTCAGCAATCTCTTTCTCTTGCGTTGAATGTCGATTGATATGTGGTGTTTAAAGTCCCGAAACCCCCATATGATTACGAGAGCAGGCGTGTAGAGGGCTCCGGTAATTTCGACCACCCGAAGTTTTTACCTGCACCCAAATTTGCGCACACGGGCCTAGAACATTTCCGCCTCTATCGGAAATGCAGCTGCCGCAGCCGGCATTTGATCGCGCGACCAGTGGGTTGGAGTACCTAGCCACTAGACCACCACGGCAGGGCTCTTACGCTAGTTCACAACCGATAACAGCGCAACATCCCAGTTGTACCAAGATCCCAGTTTATAAGCGGGCGCAGCATGAACAGGCGTTTTTTCGCAGTTTAAAGTCCCAGAGAAACTGCATGCCATAATAGCGGGGCGCGCCTTGGCAGTTCCAAAAATTTATGCCGTCTCTGCGAGTGAGGGAAGGCGGCTGGGACGTACTCTCGTCTATAGTCTGATTCCAGGTGCGACCAGCCCGACCAGCGTCCGTCGGCGTGGTCCGGCGGCAACTGACATGAAATGCGGCACGCTGCATTTCGCGCCGAAGACTTTACCCAGACAGTACTACGTCAGCCTCTCTTCGTGACGAATAGAGGCCGCGCGTGCACAAACGCGAATGCGTCAAAGCAACGCGGCCCGGCACGCGCCTGCGTGTACATGGCAGGCAGAACGGCGCCTGGCGTGGCATCGCCGGCGTGACGACACTAACGCTGGCGTACACGGGCGCCGGGTCACATCACATTGAAGTGTACTGGCGCATTGAGTTTGGCATGTAGTCATGTTCTTACATCACCCGCATCTCAAGATTATTGTTTCCACCAGTCACATACATTCGTCATTCGTTCACATTCCGTAATACTAAATTTCATATAGGTGGAGCTATCGATACGGCCGCGAGCGTATAATGAGCGTGGTATGTAGTCTTGTTGTTACATGACACGCATGTTATTATTATCATGTTTCGATCTGTCACTTGTGTTCACCAGGCTGCAATGTCATATCATACCTGTCTTGAAACTTCTCATGTGAAGGTAAACACCACTAGAGCAGCAAGACCATGAAATGTAAATTATAACTTTTAAGACATACATGCCATGATTTTCTTGTTATGACTAGTCACTCATGCTCGCCATACAGTCATGTTATGCCATATTGATTCCAGTATGAACACCATTATCCAAGCAGCATTTAGAGCTAAAAGTCGTAGGCGGCTAGATAGATAGATAGATAGATAGATAGATAGATAGATAGATAGATAGATAGATAGATAGATAGATAGATAGATAGATAGATAGATAGATAGATAGATAGATAGATAGATAGATAGATAGATAGATAGATAGATAGATAGATAGATAGATAGATAGATACGCTCAAATTCGACGAAGTTCGCTAAGAAATACATATTTTGTTCAAAATTTACTTCTAGTTAACAAAGAAAAACAAATGACTAAAATATCAAGTTTTTCTGTTCAGGGAATGGAGGTATCAGTTGCGCCAATGTCTCTTAGTTGCGTGCGCGGGCGATTGCTTTTCTGTTAGTCAGTGCCATACGATGGAGCCAGGTGGCGAACACGGTGGAGCTAACTGCCCACCGACAAAGCTAGCCATTGTCTGTTTGGCAAATTTCTAATGCGAAGCATTCTTTAGCGAACTTTGGTGACTTTGAGCGTTTCTTTCTATCTATCTATCTATCTATCTATCTAGCCACCTACTACTTTTGCCTCTCATGACCGTTTAGAAAATGGTATCAGTACTAAACTTGGTATGGCTTAACATGACTGTATGTTGAACATATCTGAATATTCATAAAATGAAAACCATGACATGTGTGTCATGAATGTCTTCATTGACATTTCGTAGTCCTACAAATCTTGCGGTGGTTTCGTTTACATCGCATGTTGCAAAACCGGTATGGTATGGGATGATTGCATGGCGAACACAAGTGACTGACCCTAATATGATAATCATGACATGCGTGTCATGTAACAATATGACTACATGCCACGCTCATGATGCACTCGCGGTTGTTTCGCTAGTGTCCCTTATAACACACATTTGGTATTACAGAACGAGAATGAATGACGAAGGTTTATGACTGGTGCAAACATGATAATCATGAGATGCGTGTCAAGTAACAATATGACAACATGCCACGCTCATGATAAGTTGCGGCCGTTTCGCTAGCTTCACTTATGCCAAACTTGGTATGACGTTACGTGAATGGATGGCGAAGGTACGATACTAGTGCACACATTACAAACATGAGACGCTTGTCATGAAACGACGAGACTACATGCTACCTAGAAGTGTGGCAGCTTGGGCTAGTTGGTATGGCATGACGATACTTATAGCGCGAGAGCAAAACGACGACACAGAGACAAGAAGTGTCTTTCGTGTTCTTCTTGTCTCTGTGTCGTCGTTTCGTTCTCGCGCTATACCTATCGTCATACATGCTACGCTTATGATACGCTCGCGGCCGTTTCGCAAGTTTCACATGTACTAAACTCGGTATTACGTGACGCAAACGGACGGCAAAGGTAAGTGACACATCCAAACATGATAATTACGACATGCGTGTCCTGTAACAACATGACTACTTGCCACACTGATAATGCGCTCGTGGGCGTTTCGCTAGCTTCTCATATGCCGAAATTGGTATTACGTGACGCGAATTAATGACGAAGGTATGTGTCTGGTGCAAAGTTGATAATCAAAAGATTCGTGTCATGTGAGAACATGGCTACATGCCACAGTCAAGGCGCCAATACATTTCGACGTGAGGCGGTGCGCATACTCGCCGGCGTTTATTTAGTCGCGTCACATTAGCGTTCCCACGCCAGGTGCCTGTGCTACCTTATACTCATGGCGCAGCCAGGCTGCATTGCTTCGACGCATGTGTGTTTCAGCGCGTCTGGCGTCCCTCCGTCACGAAAATAGGGAGACACAGCGTTGTCTGCGTAACACATCGGCGCTAAGGGCAGTATTAAGTGTACTAGAACTCTAGCAGTATGTCACATTTCACCCTGGTTGCCATCAGGCCGCGTGACGGACGCTGGTCGCGTCTGGCGTCAGACTTGGGGTGCCACCTTCACCAAAAAAAAATATTTGTAATAAGGTTTTCCAATCATTCGCGTTTCCAGTATTCATTCACATTTATTCGTGTGCCCAGCGTAGGTGCGCGTCAACTCTACATTGGAGCATCATGGGCCCTTCATGATGCGCTCGCGGCCGTTTCGCTAGCTCCATATATACCAAATTTAGTGTTACGTGACGTCAAGTATTGGCGAAATATATGACTGGTGCAAACATGATAACCCTGACACGCGTGTCATGTGAGAACATGACAACACACCACGCTTATAGCGGGCTCGCGGCTGTTTTGCTAGCTCCACATATACGAAATTTGGTATCACGTGACGTGAATAGATGAAGGTAAATGACACATCCAAACAGTATAATCATGACACCGAAGTCATGTACTGCATCATTTACCTCCACCTCGTAACGTTGTTCTGATTTTAAAGTGACACATCAACATTTCTCATTTGTGCTTCGCGCATCATCGATTCCCACTGTACGTGAGATCTCTGAGCTTTTTCATGGACGTTATGCAATTAGGTGTACCTTACATGAGAACTTGATAGGATACAGTGCAAGCACAAGATACATGCTGCGACAAAAAACTGGTGTCTGCGAGGAGAAATATTCTCTCGTAAAAGTGTGAGAGAAATCTTCGCGTCCAGACAGCGTGGTGGAGAGAAGGGGTCAAAGTTGTTCAATGGAGGAAGTTCAGGAGATTGTTTTCACCACTAATATTAACAAAACTTTTGCTTACGAGAAAGCATTTTCACTGAACGTAGGCCCCAGTGAAAACAGCGAATATGACAGTAACGGTGAACTAACACCTGCTATCACAACTGCTGGGTGTTGTACATCACGTCCCGTCAATTCCGAATATTATTTATCCCTCATAAATAACCCTAGATTGAATGACCTATATGCCTAACCAAGAGGACTATAAAATTCTAGGTTTCTTGTGTATTGATTCTACAAGATTGTCATGAAATACTGTGGACATTATGCAGCAACGCTTGCCGCCAACTCGCTTGCGGTTGGTCAGTGAAGCGCAACTGTTCGAGCGATGAAACAACCAATTACTGCCATAAATTCCACCTCTCTGCTAACTTCCCTTCTGCTTAAGCGGCTACTTTTGAACAGCGTTGTTTTTCAAGAAAAATTCTGAAACGTGCAATTCTTCACCACTGGAAATTATAGTGTTCATTCTTGTCGATATTGATTTTTTCATCCTTCTGATCGAACCTGCAACATCAGAGTGCCATGAATTGCGTTGGCCCTGCAAGAGTTTAGGCATGGCTGTGACACAAACGATACTGAATGGCGTGTTATATGATTCTGCTTCCTTGCAGAAGCCACTCTGTAGTCCTGACAGCATAAATAATGATGGCGTGTTACGTTTGCAAACAATCACCTCCAGAAACATTCCGAAACGCGCTACACCGATGGTCCTACTGGCTAGCGGCAAACCCACGAAACTGGCTTCATACATATGTCGGAGTGCAGTTTTGTTTATCCGTCAATGAACTGAATGCAACTTTTTGTAGCAGAACCAGGATTTCGCAGAGCACCATTCATGGACGGTTAACGAGCTGAAGTATATTTTTTGACTTCAACGCCAATAATTAGGTGGCGAGCCTATATGGTGTCGCTGTGTATATTGGTATCATATAGACCTCAGTGCGTCTTAAGAATTCACCTCTTGAAAGAGGTACGGGCGGTACGTCCACCAGTCCTATCTGTACATCTGCCTACAAAACGGTTGATCCTCCTCAGCGTGCCACCTAATTGTCATGCGTAATCTGACCAGCATGTTCACTTGGTCTAGCCAGATTTGGGCAGGGTTACATCACTTCGCGTACGAGAACCATTGCACATGCGGTAGACAGGGGCGCTAAAAATTATTTCCATTATGAAATAGCCTGTAGTGCTTCAATATTCGCCATGTATGATCGCTGTGACTTTCTCCAAGAATTATCGGGCCAGTTTAGGCTCCACAAAAAAGTTGTAGCCTATTGGCTCACCCTTTAGGCTTTTCTTCTTTTTGTGTTTCGTGTCTGGCTTATAGTGCGAAAAAAACGCTTTGTTTGGTCCTCAAGGATAGAATACTTTGAATACAACTTACCGGATATCTGCTAGGACTGTGAGGTGAACGATCTCTCGCTGGCCCGTGCTGGAAAACAAAAAAAACATGCACGCGCAGTGTCCGTGAACTCACTCCTGAAATCACAGAACGATGATAAAAAAGGTACAATTAACATTGACGCTTGTTCGCAACGAATGATTGTGAACGTTTCAACCCACCTGCCGATGTTTCAACCTACCTGCTCAATAGGGAAAGTTGAAACAGCACTAGACCACCCTGATCTAGTGGTTTAGGAGCTAAGGTACTCGTTTGCAGACCCACAGCTCGTGGTATTGAATCCGAGCTGCGGCGGCTTCATTTTGATGAAGGCGAAGATACTGTAGGTCCATGTGCTCAGATTCGTGTGCACGTCAAAGAACCCTTGGAAGTCGAAATTGCAGGAGTCCTCCACTATGGCGTCTTTCATAATTATATGGTGGTTTTGGGACGTCAAACCCCACATGTCAATCAAACCAACAGCACTAGACAATACATAACAGCTGACTTTTCCTTGCACAGGTGCTATGCTATCTCAAAACGCATACTTGTTCAGTTTTGATGGTCGAGGTTTTTCTGCTGTTAACTTGCCCCAACTTTGCTTTCATTTTGATCACTTCTTATTATATAGTGCATTGTCTGTTTATCTCTTTGTTAAGAAGGTCTTTTGAGTTGTGTCCGGGGCCTTCTGATGATGAACTCGCGCTGACTAGAAACATTCCGGTCTTCCATTGAGAACAAACTATCCTGATTTCTACCAACGGAAAGCTAATAAACTACCAATTCAAACAATCAGTTTTTTGTTTCACAAATGTTGACGCAAATTCTTGCTGGCTAGAAATAAAATAGATGACTTAAAGGATTTCAGTAATCCTGTCAACTCCCAGCCTGAAGCTATTGAATCTTGCTTGCCCGTTCTCGAGCAAGCACAAACTTGGGATAATGCTGCCCTACACGAAAAGCTGCGCTGCCCTATTCAGAACATCACTTTATTAGTCATCAAGTTCTATTATGAAAGAAGCGTTTTATAAAATCGATCACGAAGAGATTTACAAATTCCGCCTCAAGGATTAGGAAGCAGAAAATGACAATTCTTTATAGGCCAGCCTGATAGAGTTTTATAGACCCACATAAGGCAGGATTTCCTCAGATCTAATGGTTTCACGTGATTGCTATAACTCGTCACAGCTAATAAAAGATACCACATGTACGGGGGTCAAAATGGCAGTGAATGAATTAATGCGCCAACTTCATTGTCGTGGGCCTGGAAATGAACTCCCGGTTTACCGCTATATTTGTAACTGATTAGGCAGTTGGTATAGTTACTGATTGGCTCTTCGTATCGAGATCCATAAGAAAGTTTCGGCTCCTTTATTCTCTAAATACTTGAGTACAGTGCAGTGGGTATGTGTACCAGGTCATCGAGGCATACTTATAGATGAAGTGGCTGAAGCCCTCGCGCGGAGGTCTCTATATTGTCTTGTTATATTCATAGTAACTAATGCCGTCTTTTTTACGGAGGCCCTTCTGTACATCGTTTTTACATCCGGATTTCATGAAAAGCATGTTATTAGTTCAAGAATATGGTCATTTTTCTTGTGCTTGAGGTAATAATCATTTGATGCCCCACCCAAAATTTAAAGTGTGCTTCACAAAGTTTTGTTTCTGGATTCCCTAATTGAATTCTTCTCAACACAAGTCTGTTCAATTGCCATCTCTCCTTTGCTTTTACTGTCAGGAGCCTGAAAACATTGCTAATTTTTTCTTTCTTGCCTACGTTGCACAAGCTTTTGGAAACAAAAGAGCATTTTGAAATGTTATTCAGAACTCGAAGCATTATTCCTAATTCTGAAAGCATTGTTTTATTTGCAGCATATTCTCTCGGACACAGCAAGAGGGACGTCTGCATAGGATGTTTTTCAATTTTCCCTAGGATTTTTCGAACAAGAAGGATTTCTCGTGGGCTTATTCCTGAATGAAGTCTTAGTTCGTTGTGTTCAATTTATTCATCCATTTCCAAAAAATTTTATGTACCTCTTTTATTAGTGCGTGTTGTTAAGCCTATAAAAATTCATATTCTCTAAATACCTGAATACTTTATTTTAAGTCGTTGAATTTCAAAATTTTTATGCGCATCATATCTACCACTGGTTTAACGACCAATCACCTGTAGTGGGCACGAGCCAAAGCATAGGCACAAACAAGTAAGCAAGCATGCAATCAAGCATTCTTGTACACGGGGCGCAATGTTAACGTGACTGGTGTGAACTACCTCAACATTTTCCGTAAGATATTTTTCATGAAGGTGCAGACTATTTATCCAGCTATCATCTGCTCTAGATATTTCTCGTAACAATACTACAAAGGATACGCCCTCCCATAATTCCTATGCTTGATTCAATAAATTGGTTTAGGCTAATGGGTTTGAATTTGCGTATAATAACTGGTAATGTTCGTATTATTCGTCAAAAGTTACGGGGCGCCACTGCAGCCTATTATGACGATGGTTCCACTGTGCCGTTAAGGTATATACATGTTTACGTAGACGATTGTCGGTATCACTCTGCTGTCTTTCCATTTCATTAGAGACGGAAGTCATTTAAACAAATTTCCAATCAGTCTTGTTTTTCATCTAATCTTACGTGATGCCCACATGTATGTGCATGGCACTGCATATGAACACTGAGTATCAATGCGAAGACTCTAACTATTAAGCTTCCTGATGTTATACACTTGCTGGCTATTTATTGTACCAAGGTTATCGTTGCGTCTCCGAGATGGGTTCAAAATAACATTTGTGATTCGGCACTTACCCAAGTTAAACGGCATTTTTGACAATCGAGTAGTATCAAACAGCCCACCACGTTGGTCTAGAGGCGAAGGAACTAGGCTGCTGACAAGGAGGTCCGTCATGGGCTCGAAAACGGGCCGCAACAGCCGCATTTTCATTCGAGGCAAAATTGAGAGATGCCTGAGTGCTTAGATGGTGCACTATAAACAAACCAAGGGATATCAGAGCTTCCAGAGCCGTCCACTGCAGGTTCTCTCATAATTATAAAGTGGTTTTGGGACGCTAAACCCCCAAACTTAGTGCTTGGTATACTATAGAATGCACAAAGAGGACACACTTCTGCGATGTAGACATTAGATACGTACTTTCTAGACCGGGAAGAGGCGAACTCAGAAAGTAAGATAGCATGAACAGAAGCAATAAATAATGCACACCAGCACACTGTTGACTGAAGCTTTAAAAATATTATCTTAGAAGCCACTGTGTGCGAGCAGTATTTTTGGCGATGTACTTGCATATGATAAGACAGTTTACCATTTAGGGGCAAGCTTGAAAAGCTGGCATATATCTAGCACTCGTACCGAGCGTCTTGCAATGTTAAAGATAACAATAGTATAATTTATGCTTCCTACGATATTTCCTAAGCAACATTTCTGCTGCTCTTTTCTCCCTAAAAGCTGCAAGTCAAGAAAGCTTTGTGTTTAAAGAAAATTCTTTATGCACCTAGAATTCGCAAACCCTTCACCAATGTTCCAATCTTCGCTCATAAGGCAACCCCGAACAGTTCTATTCACACTATTTTACAAACTATATTCAAGCTGTAACCTTTATGTAACGCATGGGATAACTTATAAGGCCTTTCGGAACGTCCACTAGTGCGTTGCGGGCCACTCCCACTCCTGAAGAGAAAGACCAAGTTTCTATACTGCGTTGCGGGCCCTTTCGACTGTCCATTACTGTGTAACTGTTGTTGTACTCTGAAGCTTGAAATAGCAGCCTCCTATTTCGACGGCGCGATGACTTCACCACAGCGTAACGTGAGGCACCCTCATAGTATGTGTTGAAGGTTGGATATACCATCGTAGAAAAATTGTATAGGTTGGGTATATTCCAGCATAAATCTTGAGTATAATAGTGAGGTCAGGGTACACGCTGACTTAAGGAAGTCTGAGTGCTAGAGCTTGAGGTCTGCTTGGTTTTTTGCGTGGTACTCGATTGTCTCGGCTCCAGGTAAAATATATTTTGTGGGTTGATTTTACAAGATTGGAGGGTCCCGGTTCCTCAAAACATAAACGCCCCCCTCCGTCATAGCCACGCGGTTTACAGTCCTCGTGGAGCTTCACGGACTGACTCGCTGAATTTCGGTGGGACTCCCCCAATGGATCCCATATTAGCCGGGAACCAAACGAGTGTGTTAAGTTTGATCTCTTTGCCCTGAAAAATCCACAATGCTGGTTCCAATATTGTGGCCTTGGCAAGTCCTGTGACCACCGATCACGAGTGACTGTAAATTGTCCACCTCCTGTTGCCTAGCAAGGCCAATGCAATTACCGCTTGCTATGCTATTTATGCCACCATAGTCCTGACCTCTGCCGAGTTTGTGAGCGTCCTCGTGGTTAATGCGCACTGCTGCACACGCCTTATTGGGCATCACCAACGAAGCAACAGTATTTAGAGTGTTCCTGAGCCCTTTGTAGCAGAGAATTCACCCTGGCCTGTCTTCTAACCTCCTTATGCTTGGGGTGGACATTTCGCGGGATGGGGACCACGGTGATTTGTTCTCAGTGTTCGCGAGTAATTCTAGGGAAGTGAGACTTGATTTATTTAGTGTAATTCTCAGCTCCTGCAGGAAGTTTCTACAAGAACGCGCAGTGAGCAGCTTGGCGAATTGCACCTCTCCTGTGCTTCTGCTATTTCTTCCAGCGTGTCGTGCATGCCGTCTCTTCGAGCTTGTGTGTATGAGAAGCCTGAGGACTCTCTTGACGGCCTTTCTGAATAACGTGTGGAGCTTGTCACGCTCCAACCTCTGCCAGTTGTGCAAGGCTGCAAGATAGGTGAACTGACACATCACAAAAACATGCACTACCTTTACGAAGTTGTGTTCTGCAAGATTCTGTCCCTGTTGGCAACCCCTCGTATCAGTCTCATGGCATTGTCAGTTTTCCTGGCGAATTTTCATCCGTAAGGTTATCGGAGCCCTTTGATGGGATATGAAACCCAGAACACGAAGGCAGTCTACTCTGGGGATCAAGCTACCCTCACCTATCCCAAGAGTCGTGTTGACGTCCTCCGATAGTTGGTACCCTTTCTGTTTGGAGCACCTGCACGTGGGTCTGTGCAGAAGCAGTTCTGGTTTTCGTGGAGAGCACTAAAGTCTTGTTGGTTTTGAGTGACCTCCATGAATGCAATAGTTTCCTGTAGCACGGCCATTACTTGACTATCGCTGTCCCTAGTACATCATATTGCGATATCGTCGGCACAGATAGTATTACCACTGTCATCGACTTGGAAGAATTTTTGAGGCAATCCAACCACAGCGAGAATAAACATGGCCACTGATAACACTCAACCTTGTGGCGTCTCTTTGAATACAAGCTTTATGGCGTCCAAAGCAAGATAACACATCTTGAAAAGGGCATTTATATCAGTCAGGAATGAAATCATTTAGTCATGTTAGCGCTTGCCAAGCCCAGAGCTCTAGGTCTCATTAAGCAAGAAGTGATGAAGAACGTTGTCGAATGCCCCCTTCAAGTCATCCCCGGTATGCCTCTTAAGTTCTTTGTGTTGGTGTCTCTAAATTACCTTTTATCAGCTTCTTGGGCTTGCGTCGAAGACCCACCCTGAAGCGTGTAACGTTAACGGGATAAACGTCTCCTCGAGCTAGTCGGTTCTCCTGATATATAGGGCATGTTCGGCCACCTTACGCATGCATTAGGTGAGGGAGATGGGCCAGAAATCACTGATGGCTAGCAGGTTTTCCCGGTTTGGGAATGAGAAAGGTGTTGGCCGACTTCCACGTCTCCACGACACGACCACTCTGCCACGCCTGCTTCACGACATCCGTCAGGTACTCCACTGAACTGGTATCAAAGTTTCACAAAGCCTTGTTCGTGATCTTATCTGCACCGGGGCTGTCCTGGTGTTTAAGTCATGCATTGCCTGCTCAATGCTCTCCTCGCTTCCAAGTTCTGCGTCCAATTCTGATTTGCACGCGATTCGTATACGGAGGCAGGAAATGGTGGGCCGGAGGCGAAATCAAGTCTTTCCCAATAAGCACTGCCACTACATAATTGTCCGAAGATTTTTGAGTAGTTGCATGAACTATGTCAGTCAGTCTACGCATTTTGTTTGATTTAGCGGTGTCACGCAACATGGGCTTTAGGCGCTTTTAAGGACCTGCCCTCCACATCTGTTTGTCGGACCAAATGCAAATCTTGTCCCATCGCTAGTTAGAGAGGAGCATGGAGCATTTCTCCGCACTTTTGTTGACATCGGTAAGACTTTTGCACAGCCTGCAATTGAGGCGCTGCTCTTTCCGATTGGACAGGGCAGACTGTTTCGCCACGAGAGAATGAGACAGTCTGATGTCCATCTTCCCTACACAGGCATGTCTGTGGTGACGCCCTTAGTGGTAGGCTTGGATGGCCTCGCTCATGTGAAGGCCGCAGCGCTAAATTTGTAGCTTATAGAAGCTAAGTCCGACCTTATAAAAGATCGTAGCGCTAAATTCTCTAAAGCCAGAAGAGCTCCTCAGTTGACTGCAGTTCAGCCAGCCTTGGTTCAGCGTTAACACATGATTCATTAGCTCACGAAAAGGGGTTTCCACCCGAAAACCTTTAAGGGCGTGACTTTTGCCTTGAAGGGCTATACCTTTCTCAGAAGACGGAAATATTATTTCCGCAATTCTGCCACCAGTAGCGACTATTGTTTGCAAGATGCGCCAATTTGTGTATGTGGAGAATCCATCACTAAGGTCACTGTGTCTCCGACCAGTAGAACATCTTTACTTAGATCGGAAATGTCTTGTTGACCCCATGAAACAAATCAGCTAATTTCCGAAAAAAACATTAACGATACCCGCGTATGGCACTGTATTGTGGTATAGCCGATACATCGTAATATATTTAGCTAGTTATATAAATACTTTTTGCCAATGTATTCTGATGTAGAAAAACAAATACTCAGAAGTACATCTAACTCGGCGTCGTGATGTCGTTGTGTCTCTATACTGCCAATCCTTGCTGCTGGGCGTGGTGTTCTCGGTCAGCTGGAGTTAACGGCTGCCACGTTCAACGAATAGTTGATGGTGGTCATAAAACTCCGCGGATTAACAGAAGTACGAGAAGGTTCAACATTGACGTAAGATTTCTGGGTTGCCAGTAGGGGAGCGACATAATGCGTTTGCAACCCAACGTATAGTACTTTGGAGTCGTTTGCAAACAATTGACTATAAATGGCGCAACTTTGTTCTCTCGTATTCGGCTTGAACGTGCGCAGCAGCTGAAGCGCAACTTCGTCGTCGTCGCTCATGTGGCGACGGCTCGTCATGCACTCACTACTTCACTTGCTCTCACGTTGAGGCTGTATTAACAACTCACTGTTCAAGCAGCCATTCCTTGCTACATTCCAGAACGTTCACAAATCTATCAGCACCCTGCTGAGCATGATTGTGATCTGCTTACTTCTACGATGGCCTTTCAGTTTTCTGCGCATGAATTCTAGTAGTCTTTTTTAGCTGCGGAAGCCATCACAATGAATTGGCCGATCAACTCGGAGCAATCCTAGTTTTTTTAATGAATAAACTTCTCTATGATTTTCTTCTTTTCTTTCTAAGAGGTTATTGTTTGCAAAATGATTCATAGCTGAGAATAAAGCAACTGCTTTATGAAGCGTGTGTTGTTTTATACATTATTTATTATTAAATACTTGGGGGAAAAGACAAGCAGTTATTACTGGCATAGTATTATTGCCTGAACTTACTTCTGCTTATAGATAAGCCTCACATTAAGCTCACAGACTCAACTTATTTAGACAACAATAATTGCTATATAACTTGTCTTTTCGGCATGAATTCCTTGGCATCTGCTGTGAAGGCACAGCAGATTGCTAAATGGTAGCCTGCAAATAGGCTAAAAATTTCTTTGCCTACAGACTGAAAAACCTAATGAAGTCTTTCAAATGATAAACATTCATACAAAGCCATTATTCATATAGTTTTTGGTAAATGACTGCTGTTTGATTGCAAAGCATATATTGATTTTGTAAGTGACTGATTGATCACACATTCCAAGGTTCAAGTCAGGTGCATAAATGACTGTAAATAATATTTTAAAATCAAAACTAAACAGCTTTCATTTGCACCATTTATTCAGCCACTAGAATACTGTGTGTCTCTTTAGCTGTAGTACTTATGCTTGCAGAAGTGAATTTCATGTATATTGGAGAGCTAGGTTCCTAAAAACCTGTAAAGCTAATTTTTATTACCTGTAACTGTGAAGTAGTTGCTAAAATTATATTGCAATCAGTTCCTTCAATATGTTTATACTTGAAGATGCTATTCTAAATAAGCAAATAAATGCAATTTATTAAATTCAGCTTCATTTCAAATAAATAAAATAAAAGGAACAGGGGTAAACCCACTTTCATGCTTCTCTTACAATTTCTGTGCATTGCCTGAGAACACATAACAATATCAGTGGGAACTGGCCTTATCAGGGTGCTTGCATTAGTGCATGTGGCAATGAAATTGTAAACTTGATCATGGGCTCATATTTAATGTCCTTTACTTGTAGAGTTGTAGAGTTTACTTGTACCCACTACGCCATCGCAATCAGCGATGGCGTAGTGGTTAGAGCATCCGCCTCGCATGCAAAAAGTCCACGGTTCAAATCCCGGTGCCACGCAGTTCCCAACCAGATAAAAAAATAAAATCCGCGTGGTGATGAAACTGCATTAAGAGGCCTGGGGTGCGGCCTCACCGGTAACCGCCACCGGAAACACACTCCCTCACCAGAGAGGGATTGGCCACCCTGGTGGAGTGTGTGGCCACTACCTTCCACATGCATACGTCAAATAACTCACGGCCCTCAGTCTCTAGCACCTGCGAAGCAACTGACCACGGCGGCGGTCAGATCTGCAACGCAGCAGAGGGTACTAAGAATCTCTGGATCCGGACAGGCCGCCATTGGAACCTGAACTTGGCAACGTTTAACGCTAGAACCTTATCTAGTGAGGGAAGTCTAGCTGGACTATTCGATGAGCTAGAGGGTGTTTAATGGAATATAATAGGGCTCAGTGAGGTTAGGAGGACAGATGAGGCCTATACGGTGCTACAGAATTGGCACGTCCTTTGCTATTGGAGCTTAGCTGACAGAAGAGAACTGAGAGGGCGGTTCTTAATTCACAAAAACATAGCTGGTAGCATGGAGGAATACTATAGCATTAATGAAAGGGTAGTAGGTATCTTAATTAAACTGAATAAAAGATACAAGATGAAGGTGGTACACGCTTATGCGCCTACATCCAGCCATGATGACCCTTCAGTTGGAAAGCTTCTATGAAGACGTTGTATCGGCAATGAGTAAAGTAAAAACACAGTATACTATACTGATGAGAGACTTTATTGCAAAGGTAGGGAAGAAGCAGGCAGGAGACCAGGCAATAGGAGTTTATAGCATCGGTACTAGAAACGCCAGAGGAGAGGTACTAGTAGAATTCGCTGAACGCAATAATTTACGAATTTTGAATACCTTCAACCGAAAACGCGGAAAATACAAGTGGACACGGAGGAGCCCTAATGATGAAAATAAGAACGATATAGACCTTATAAATAGTGCACACCCAGGCATCGTGCAGAATGTGGAAGTGGTTGGCAAGGTACGAAGCAGTGACCATAGAATGGTACGGTCTCCAATTCACCTAGACTTGAGGAAGGAACGACAGAAACTGATACGCAAGAAGCCAATCAGTGAGCTAGCACTGAGAGGGAAAGTACAGGAATTCAGAGTCTCGCTTCAGAACAGGTACTCGGCTCTTAGTGAGGAAACCAACCTTAGCGTAGATACAATGAATGATAATCTGACGAGTATCATTACGGAGTTTGCAGTGGAAGTTGAAGGCAAGGTAGTTAGACATGACACTGGCAAGCTTTCCCAAGAAACAGAGAATCTCATTAGGAAGCGTCAAATCATGAAAGTCTCATGTAAACAGACAAAATAGAACTGGCAGAGCTATCGAAGTTAATTAATAGGCGTAAGGTATTCGATGTAAGAAAGTATAACATGGAGAAAATTGAACACGCTCTGGAAAACGGAGGAAGCGTCAAAGCAGTGAAGAGAAAACTTGGGATAGGCAAAAATCGGATATATGTACCAAGGGGCAAAGAAGGCAAAATAACTACCAATATGGATAGAATAGGTAAAAATGCGGAGGAGTTTTACAGAGATCGGTACAGTAGCCAGGACAACCACGACTTTAATACTATAAGAACTAGTAGTAACCCAGATGACACCCAACCAGTAATAACAGAAAAAGTGAGAAAAGCTTTGGAGAGCATGCAAAGAGGCAAAGCTGCTAGTGAGGATCAGGTAACATCAGATCTGCTGAAAGATGGAGGACAGATTGTGTTAGAAAAACTAGCCACCCCGTATACGAGGTGTCTCCTGACGAGAAGAGTACCAGAGTCTTGCAAAAACGCTAACATCATCTTAATACATAAGAAAGGAGATGACAAGGACTTGAAGAATTACAGGCCGATCAGCTTGCTCTCTGTAGTATAGAAGCTATTTACAAAAGTAATTGCTAACAGAGTAAAGAAAACATTAGAATTCACTCAACCAAAGGAACAAGCAGGATTTCGAACAGGCTACTCAACAATCGACCACATTCATACTATCAATCAGGTAGTACAGAAATGTTCATAATATAACCAACCACTATACATAGCCTTCATAGATTACGAGAAGGCGTTTGATTGAGTAGAAATATCAGCCGTCATTCAGACACTGCGAAATCAGGACGTCGATGAAGTATATATAAACATCCTGGAAGAAATCTACAAGGAATCAACTGCTACCATAGTGCTTCATAAAGAAAGCAACAGAATACCAATCAAGAAGGCTTTAAGGCAGGAGGACACAATCTCCCCAATGTTATTTACCGCGTGCTTACAGGAGGTTTTTAGAAGCCTAGAATGGGAACAGTTACGGATAAGAGTGGAGAGAACCTTAGTAATCTGCGCTTCGCCGATGACATTGCATTGCTGAGTAACTCAGGGGACGAATTGCAACTCATGATTACGGAGTTAGACAAGGAAAGTAGAAAGGTGGGTCTTACTATTAATCTGCAGAAAAGGAAAGTAATGTACAAAAACCACGGAAAAGAGCAGCGCTTCGAGATAGGTAATAGTGCACTTGAAGTTGTAAAAGGCTATGTCTACTTAGGGCAGGTAATAACCGCGGAGCCGAACCACGAGATTGAAGTAACTAGAAGAATAAGAAGGGGCTGGAGGACATTTGGCAAGCACTCTCATATTATCACAGGTAGATTGCCACTATCCCTCAAGAGGAAGATATATAACAGCTGTATCTTGCCGGTACTTAGCTACGAAGCAGAAACCTGGAGACTTACAAAGAAGGTTCAGCTTAAATTGAGGACGTCGCAACAATCAATGAAAAAAATTGTAGGTGTAACCTTAAGAGACAAGAAGAGAGAAGAGTGGATTAGAGAACAAACCGGGGTCAAGGATATCATGGCTGAAATCAAGAAGAAGAAATGTACATGGGCCGGGCATGTAGCGCGTAGACAGGATAACTGCTGGACATTGAGGGTAACTAACTGGATTTCAAGAGAAGGCAAGCGGGTTAGGGGGAGACAGAAGGTTAGGTGGGCAGATGAGATTAAGAAGTTTGCGGGTATAAATTGGCAGCAGCAAGCACAGGAGCGGGTTAACAGGCGGAACATGGGAGAGGCCTTTTTCCTGCAGTGGAATTAGTCAGGCTGATGATGATGATGATGATTATGATGATGATGATGATGATGATGATTAAACTTCTGTAAACTGCTAAGTACGGGCTGTGAATGCCCGAATTTCTCACGAGTGGTAAATGAAGCTCTTAGTGTACTGAACAGTCAGTCTTACCAAACTAACACGCGTCAGCTGTGTATAAAACATACGCAAATAAATGTTCTTACTAAGTTCGCATCGGAACTACTCTTGTATCCCACTCCACGTGGTATAGCGGTGCTGAGCTCCAAAGAATATATAAGTTGCCTTCGGCGATACAGTTTCCGTAAATTGTTTGGAAAGAAGTGAATTATCTGCCAAATTGGTTGCCTATGTGTAGGTAAAAAATTACAAAGCTTTATATTTCTGAACTCATATAAGCATACTTACTTTTCCATTTGGGCATGTAGACTTTTCCACTAACATTGTCAGCAATAAAGCGGTGGAGTAAAGTGCGAAAAATTGAAGTTGAATGCTCATAACTGGGTACCAAGGGTCCGCTGAGCGCGGCCAATTAAAAAGCTGTTTGCGACACTCACTAAATTAAGTTAGCAAACAGCAGCTAGGATGCGTCACTGAGGCAATATTTGGCCTGTACAGTAGCTAGCTAGAGCACACTAGATCAGGCCTAACTTTCTGCCTTCCAATAAGTTACCTCTCTCTCTCTCTCTAAGTGATACGTAACCATTAGCATTCTTGTTACCGATATGAATCGGTGATGACGTAAACGTTGATAGTGTGCGATCCCTAACTAGTGCTTAAATGTTATTTGCCCTTTATTGAATAGTGGCTCAAAGCTGCGCGTATGTTCTGATTCTCGTGGGTTCTACACATATGTTCTCATCAATCACATGTTTGAAGAATATATTGTCTTGAAAATAGAAATGTTTTGACAGTTACCTTATGCCCCGTTAAATACCGCTGGAAAGGTTTTGGGATTGCGGTAAATTTTTATGCTGAGGCCATGTTAACCCACGTATCTCAAAGCACGCTCAAGAACGGAAGTGATCAGAAGTTTAAGTCTTATTGCATCGTGAATTATCAGTAAAATAATTTAAAAATAGAACACAAAATTAACATATTCATTGTTCATTTTGTCAATATTTTGTAAGCAAACAGTCAGGGACTTTTCGCATTACTATGCGATGTTTTTTTTAAGAAAAGGAGCCGTTGCATACAAAGAAACAAAATGAACTAAATAAACTATATGAGCATCAATAAATGTTTCAGACAGACTGGGCGTAGTATGATTCGTAAGACATACTTACTGAAGGCACTTCGTCATTCGTGGATGTGATATTTGTTTTTCATTGAATTACTGACGCGGTTGGCGTTCTTGAAAAATAGGACATTAAAGGACGACGCAAATGACAACGTGAGGATTGGAGAAAGAAAGTAGGGGGCGAAAGTAGAGGGCGAAATTAACGTTGGCTGCCACTGGGGAAACGAAAACCCCCACCTTCAAAAAAAATGATTGATAGCATGCTAGAAACGTGAAAAAGTTTTAACATCGAAGCACTTGTGAAATTATCATTTATTCTTTAGTAGGTAGGCAGCCTTGGCGGGACGAAAACGTGGTTGCTGTCTGTCAATTGTGGATTGTTCTGATTTGTTCTACGGCTCAAATCAGAAGGCTTGAAGCTCAAGCATACTAATAGGTTTTATACAAGAAATACCGTACGCTAAGGCGAGAACGCATTACACTGGTGCTCAATCAATATTCAGAATGTGATGACGTTTATTGAACCGGAGAAGTCGCAACAATGTCGCAACAAAAAATGGCCGTACGACAAGTCTCGCAAAGGCGGCCGAGGTTCTCGTGCAATCAGAGCACGGGGTTTTGCCTTCTCTTTGGAAGGCGCATACACGTTAGTGCGTATGCTCTACTACAATACCCCCCGGGTTGAAGAGTAGTCATCCTGGCGACTCAGGGAGTAGGCACAATGAGGGGGTCGTACTAAGGCTTGAGACGGTCGACGTGTACGGTCTCACGTCCTCGACGGCACGATTGTGTTAGGGGATCGATGATGTAATTCACCGGCGAGGTTGCGTCAATGACACGGTATGGACCATGGTACCGGGCCAGAAGTTTAGAAGACAGGCCAGAAACGTGCGGGGGCACCCAAAGCCACACGAGGGAGCCAGTACGAAACGTAAGCGCTATGTGATGAGCGTCATCATGTCGGGGGTTTTGTAGACCTTGAGCCTCACTTGTCATAGACCGAGCCAACTGACGGCAGTCTTCAGCGTATCTGGTGACTTCCGAAAGCGGGGAGCACTCCGATGCATCAGGGCGGTACGGGAGTATGGTGTCGAGTGGGTGGGATGGTTCGCGGCCGTACAACAGAAAGAACGGGGGAAAACCGGTAGTCGCTTGCGTCGCGGTGTTGTAAGCGAAGGTAACAAAAGGCAAGACAGCGTCCCAGTTAGTGTGGTCGGAGGAGGTGTACATCCTCAGCATGTCGCCAAGTGTGCGGTTGATTCGTTCAGTGAGACCATTCGTCTGTGGATGGTATGTGGTAGATTTCCGGTGGATGATGTTGCATTCTGCGAAAATAGCTTGGATGACCTCCGACAGGAACACTCGACCCCAATCACTGAGTGATTCCCGTGGAGCCCCATGGCGGAGAATGAAGCTGCGCAGAATGAAGAGTGCAACTTCGTGGGCGGTCGCTGCCGGTAGAGCTGCAGTCTCAGCGTAGCGTGTTAGATGATCGACGCCGACAATAATCGATCGCTTTCCAGAGTGACTATATGGGAGGGGGCCATAGAGATCGATACCCACGCGGTCAAATGGGCGAGCCGGGCATGGGAGCGGCTGTAACATGCCAGTAAGGTGCCGCAGAGGTGTCTTGTTCTGTTGGCAAGTGGTGCAAGACTGAACGTATTTCTGCACAAAGCGATACATTGCTCGCCAGTAATATTGTTGGCGCAGCCTTTCCGTTGTTCCAAAACTGCACCAAGACCGATGCCACTTGCATCGGTGTGAATTTCTGTGGTAGCAGCGGGGTCGTAGTGACGAAGAATGCGTGGTGAGGTCAGCAGATGGCGCAGCTGGCGAAATGCGTCGTCACATGCAGGTGACCATGCAGATATACCTTTGGTGTTGGAAAGCAGACTTGTGAGAGGTGCGATGATGGACGCGAAGTTGAGCACGAAGCGACGAAAGTAGGAGCAGAGACCGACGAATTTTCTTAGGGCTTTCAGTGATGTGGGCAACGGGAAGTCAGCGACCGCCCGAAGCTTTTCGGGATCCGGAAGAACACCGTCTCTTGTGATGACATGTCCCAAGATGGTTTGTTTTCGTGCTGCGAAATGGCACTTCTTGGAGTTAAGTTGTAGGCCCGCAGAAGTTAGACACGTCAGAATCTCGTGGAGGCGGACAAGATATGTCGGGAAATCAGACGAAAAGACTACGATGTCGTTTAGGTAACACAAGCAAGTTTTGCACTTATGGGCACGCAAAATCGTATCGATCATGCGCTCAAATGTGGCAGGTGCGTTGCAGAGCCCAAATGGCATCTCTTTGAACTCATATAGGCCATCTGGCGTTACAAAGGCTGTTTTAGGGCGATCACATTCAGCCATTGGCACCTGCCAATACCCAGAACGCAGATCCAAGGATGTAAAGTACTCGGCGCCTTGTAAACAGTCAAGAGCATCGTCTATTCGTGGTAGCGGGTAGACATCTTTCTTCGTAATCTTGTTTAAGCGGCGATAGTCCACGCAAAATCGAATGGTGTCATCTTTTTTCTTTACAACCACCACAGGGGATGACCAAGCGCTTTGAGAAGGCTGTATCACTCCACGTTTAAGCATGTCGTCTACTTGCTCCGTAATGACGTGGTGCTCTTCGGCGGAAACGCGGTAAGGACGCTGTCGCAGAGGCGAATGTGAGCCGGTGTCAATAATATGAGTGATAGTCGTGGTGCGGCCCAAAGCAGGTTCTTGAAAGTCGAAAGAAGAGCGAAACTTGTTAAGGAGAGCACCAAGTTGACGGCGATGCGAGAGGGGAAGGTCTGCATCAATAGCATTGTCGAAGGCTGAAAAACTTGATGGCTCAGACGCATGAGTTATTGCGGCAATGTGACATGGTGTTTCGTCGGGAACATTAATATCACCGATATGGTTGACAGGTTGCACATATCCCAACGTTTCACCACGAAGTAAGCCAATGGGGTAGTTGCAGTGGTTGGTAACCAGCATTACGGTTAACCCAGACGCAATGGTAAGAACGGCAAATGGGAGAACGATGCCCTTGCGTTCAGTAAAAACAGGAAATGGCGTAAACACCACCGTGGCGTCAGGTTGCACCACACATGAAAGGCTTATAGGGACCGAAGCTTCCGAGGGCAAGGTGATGTCGTCGTCAGCGATGAGTTTGCAGAGCCGAGGCGACCGGTCGGGTGGTGGAAATTCATATGTTGGCACAAGGGACACTTCGGCACGGGAACAATCGATGATAGCTTCATGACGTGATAAGAAATCCTAACCGAGGATAAGGTCATGAGAGCAAGATGGCAGAACAAAAAACTGTACGACGTACAAAACGTCTTGGATGACGACGCCCGCCGTACACAGAGCCGAGGGATGAATGCGTTGCGCGCTAGCCGTAGACAGCACCATGCCACAGAGAGATGTGGTCACTTTCTTCAGTTTCCGACAAAATTTGGCGTCCATCACAGAAACGGCGGCCCCGGTATGAATTAACGCTAATGTGGCGACTCCGTCAACATCGACATCAACAACATTTTGTGGCGAAAACGGAGGCCTTGGGAACTGCGCACAAGTTGCAGTTCTTGCCTCCGGAACTGCACTGATTAGTTTCCCTCCTCAGGAGGTGGTCGACGACGCATAGGCGATGGCGATCGGTGACGAGGGGATGGAAAACGAGCAGTCGATGGGCGGCGATCCGAGTCTGAGTGCCTCTGTTCATATGCAGATGCGGTGGCCTGCTGCAGCGCGTAGGTAGGAGTTCCGAAGTATGCGTTTGCAGGTGTGGAGCGACGGCGGCAGAAGCGTGCAATGTGGCCAGCGATGCCACAGGCGAAGCAGATAGGACGGTTGTCATGGGTGCGCCACTCATTAGATCGACAGAAAAAGCGAGGTGAGGGCCTGGAAACTGGAGGCGAGGCCGGAGGAGGTGGAGCTGATAAGGCGACTGGATGCGGTGGGGGCCGCGCGACCACAGCTGCGTAGCTGAGAGGTGAAGGTGGTGCAGGTGGTGCGTAGCCGACAGCTGAGAGATTAGGTGCTGCTGAAGTGCATGCGTAAGAGGCCTGCACTGTCGGGAGGACATCACAAATTTCAGTGAGTATGGCCTGCTGCAGTGTCGAAGGCAGGCTTGCGGTGGGCGCGTCGCTATGCGGCAGCAGGGAGAGCTGTCGGGCGACTTCCTCCCTGATGAAGTCTTTGATCTGGTGACAGACTTTCTTGGCAACCGTTAACATTTGTGAGTGCGACGGCTTAGATCGAATCCGGCGGTGGGACACTCTGTCGGGCAACAGAACGCTGACGGTGCAATTCATCAAAGCTCTGGCAGAGGCTTACGAGGATGGCCACCGTGTTCGGGCTTTTCGCTAGCAGCATCTGGAATGCGCCATCCTCGATGCCCTTGAGAATCTGTCGAATTTTCTCTTCTTCGGGCATAGATGGATTCACACGCCTCCAGAGGTCGAGCACGTCCTCTATGTAACTGGTAAATGTCTCGCAAGGCTGCTGGGCTCGGTGGCGCAGGCGCTGGTCAGCGCGGAGCTTGCGGACCTCTGGTCGGCCTAACGCTTCAGTGACGAGTGTCTTAAAGGAGGACCAGTTGGTGATGGCGGTTTCGCGGTTCGTAAACCAAAGTTTAGCTACATCTGCCAAGTAAAAGATAACGTAGGCGAGCTTAGAGTCGTTGTCCCACTTGTTGCTGGCGCTTACGCGTTCGTACATGGAGAGCAAGTCTTCGACGTCTTGCTCACCACTGCCACTGAAGATTGGTGGGTCCCGTTGGCGAGTAGCACCGGGGCAGGTAGACGGGACAGCCGGTGGTGCTGGCTGGGCTGGGATGGCCTGGTTGGTGACTGCGTCAGTCATGTTTTGCAGTGGTCTCTCGGGCAACTTGCGAGAGTGGAGCTCCAGGTCTGCTTGGGGATCTCAGCAGCCTCCACCAAATGTGATGACGTTTATTGAACCGGAGAAGTCGCAACAATGTCGCGACGAAAAATGGCCGTACGACAAGTCTCGCAAAGGCGGCCCAGGTTCTCGTGCCATCAGAGCACGGGGTTTTTCCTTCTCTTTGGAAGGCGCATACACGTTAGTGCGTATGCTCCACTACAAGACAACCAAACGTTTTCTGAAGAATGCTTGACTGGCATAGAACACTCCACTCTTTAGGCCACGCATTTAATACGTTTTGAACTTCTTATAATTAAGCTTAGTAGAGCGCAACCCAAATCACTCTTACAAAATTCTCACCTTTTCTTAGTCGATTCTGCGAGCTTAATGGTCCCGTTGTTACCCGATAGCTAACTTCTGCACAACGAAGAGTGCAGCCTGTGAGAAGACAGACCCTCATAAAACTCACAGCTATTTAGAATTTGTTGCACAATCACACTTTTCTGAAACGTGCGTGTGAAGTGCAGCATTCTTCAAAAATACTTCCTCAGCCTTGCTTAGTTGATTTTTCTGCGCTATTCTGTGCACAACGTATTTGATTTTTACCAGAAGAAAATGCAATGTTCACCTTAGCAGGTGCTGCGAATGTGTGGTCACACCGGATAGGTGAATCAACCTAACAGCTGTACTACTGTGAAATGGGTATCGCTAGACTAATTAAAAGCTTCATTTACGATCGAGAGTGCACGTATTATTCGTTAGGGTCACTTTAAATGAAAAAAAATGGCAAATGCAAGAGTTTACAGTGCGTGATGCTGCGAATCTATTATTATTATTATTATTATTATTTTATAATATTATTAATATTATTATAGGCTATGCTTATTTTGTCACAGTGTTATGCCAGCTCTGTAATACCCTACCAGGACAAATTTTACTGTTACTGAGACGTTCGGTTTTTTCAGATATCTGTAAGAATTTCATTGTGACTTCTTACTACAAATGGGTGGTTGTCTTCTTTTTTTTTATTACCTTGCCGCCACTGTGCGGGTTGCGCAGAATTCATTTGTAATACAGCAGTATGGACTCTTCCGTTTGAGTGCTAATAATACGCTCACGATGTCATTCAACAGTTATCGTCAAGCGACAAATATTCCATTGTTCTACAAAAACGAATTAATGAAGCCATGAGCTAACATATGTATCGTGATAGGAGGAACATTAGGCAATAGCTAAGTATATACGTCAAATATGTGGAAAATATCACATAACATGCGCCATTATAAAAGTTACGCGTTGGTTTAAATATCCTCGTTGCAACAGCCTCACTTTCACTTTTTTAAAGTGGTTCATTTGCGTATATGCATTGCTCTGAGCAATTATGTGTCCCCTTAATGCATTTTATTATCATTTTAATCGTTTTGGTCGTGTAAACTTTAGCCCCTTCTCATGACAGCAGTTGGAAGAAGTTTAGTAATGAGTTTGAACAATTCAATTTTGTGTACATATAACACCCGTAATATCTATATCACTTTGTTTGTGCCTTCTGCACGTTTCAGTCTCCTTAAGATTTTAGCTATCAATCTGGCAACTTCATCACTGCGTATTCCTAAAAAGAAAAGTGATTTCATAATCTTCTATTTTTGCACGCAAGGTTGATGTAAGGCTATCATTTATCCTTCTGTCATGCAGAAGTGAACGTGGTAAGCCAACACTACAGAACTGTTATTCAACTGTGCATAATTATTCACTCTGACGCACACTGCTTACAACCATTAATTGGTGTGTGATTGAGGATCGGACATGATTTATCATCGCAAATGCTCGAAATAGCTTTTTTAACACGAATAAATACCCAATGTGCAGTGAATGTTCGCCTGCAGCCACAAAAATAATAATTGATAGGCTGACGGTAGTCATGATACGCAGCTGCTTCTACGCTTGAGGGCCTGAGGAGTTAATCACATGTTCAGAGGCTTTGTTTGCAAAGATAGTCACTCATTTCGAAACCACTTCGTGCAACTTGGCGATGTTCCTTGAAAGACGCCTGTGCTCTTCAAGCGATATATGTTAAAGAGAGGGGCGAAGGAATAAATAAGATCAAACCATATCCACGGAGTAAATGATGATGACTCGGGTTAAGCGTTCATCAGTCTGTACGTGCTTCTGTCTGTCTGTTAGTTCTTGCTTTCGTCCATCCGAGCGTTCTTCCATTCGTGCTTCCGTCTGTTCATGCGTCTGTCTCTCTGTCTCTCCATTCATCCGTCCACGCATCAGTCAGTGAGTCCATCCGTCCGTCCGTCCGTCCGTCCGTCCGTCCGTCCATCGGTCCGTCCGTCCGTGTCTGTCTCTCTGCCTGTTTGTCTGTCTGTCTGTCTGTCTGTTTTTCTGTCTGTCCGTCTGTATGTACGTCTGTTCGTCCATCCGTTCATCAATCTAGTGAACTCTCCAAGTACCGTCATCTCGAACCTTTCACCGTTTTCGCTATGCCCACGGCCTATATGTGGCGCGCCGAGCAATTCAAGATGGCTTCAGAAGGGTGATCAATCCCTGAACTCACATTTAAAATTATAAGACGCAGAGATGTCTTCCCCGTGCTGCTTTAACCGGATGAACTCTTGTTCGTCAAACGAATGCATGACGAACGAATGTGCTTTCCAAACCGACAGGAACTGCTGATTTTTCGCTACCTCCTATTTGCCGCAGTGCAAAGAGTGGTGGTGTGAAGTGATCGACCTTGAATCAACCATTAATTGCGTAGTACTGTGCGTGGTACAGAAAACTGTGCGTACTAGAATTCACGTATGAACTGAACGGCACTCCGAAATCGACATGGAGCTAAAGGGCACTCATCAACGGGGTTCATAAAATACATTTCAAGGGGCTTGAGAGGATATTGGTACCAGTGCGTAATACTCATCGTAGGATCGCTCCCCGCCAGCAGAGCGTCTTCAGGCGCATTGCGAACTATGTACTAACTCCAGTTTGGTGGCGGGGCCGAGGGCATGGCAAAACACCGAACTCTCACTGAAGACTGTGATGGTGTTGGCGCGGGATTCTTCGTCGTGGACGCTTGCGATTGTGGCCATGCTGTTGCAGATTCAGAACCAGTTGCAAACTTTGTAGCTCTGCCGGACGTGTGGCTGAAAAAGTCACACTTGAATTTTGCATCGGCATCGCCTACGTCAGGTAGCGACTACTTTAGGCACTAGGCCGCGGCAACCTACGCCTTCAATTCTTCGGGGTTATTTTCCCACGGCTTTCGATATGCTTCTCCTTCGGGAACTCCGACCGCAGCGTCTGCTTTACGGCACGCACATCGCTTATTTGCTGCTCCGCAGCTTGGCGCTTTCTTGATGGCGACCTTTCTTCGCTTCAGCCTCGCGAGCTCTAACCGCAGGATCTTGGCAGCGAGCCCGAGTTGATACTACTAAGACGGCACCGAGCGGTAACGAAGATGTTTGAAATGCATGAGCTTCAGAGGAAAAAAAATCGCACGTACGGACAGAATTTTTCAAATAACCGTAAAGTGTGCACGGCACCGCTGCCGCAGGACAAGGCGCGAGTATAAGAAGCTTGCCGAGCAAGTTCCTGATACAGCACTCCTTAGAATTCCATCACCACTTTTATAGTTTATCATCCAACTGCCATATGTTGAGCACTTCTATACAGCAAGAGTTTGTGCTATTTGGGGTATTAGTACGGTGAGTCTAAAGTGTAGTAAACCGTTATATCAATTAAGAATCGATCTACTCTTAGAATAGGCAGGTTTCAATAATGATACAATCAAGGGTAATGTATAAGCATACTGAACTTCAGCATTCATAAGTGGTGACAGTGTACGCAGACTAGCACCACGCTGTTTCAAATGCTAGATAGATAGCAGATTTCCAATACCTCTGGGATAGTAAGACAACCCAAACAGTGGTCTCATTGTGCAAAGACCATTTCGTTCAAGAGCCAACCGTCAGACACCTGTACTGCAGAGCAAAGTCACTTCTTTCCTGAGTCTTTAACTTCAACTTCTCGAGAGTTTCAAACATACCGGCTGGCATGCGAGAGTGGAAATCGTAGGTTGTATAACCATCAGAGCTATGCAGCTGAAGAGAAGTCAAAGCAAATGGCCGCCTTACGTCTATACAAGTTACTTAATCGCCACTTTTACCAAGCACCTTGCCTTCGTGGTTGCTTATCTACAGCGCTATGGACATAGGCATACCAAAATAGCAAGCTCATTTTTAAACAAACATGTCAATTGTAACTATTCCGCCGTTATTAAGACTTGGTTCAATTTCACGCATTCAAGCTCTATGGTCTCCTTCGCTCTCAGTCTGGAAATATGCTGGCGCCGCTTTCTATAGTCTATTGTAAAGCTGTTCACACGGCTATGGAGTCTACGGATCAGATTAGCCAGTACGAAGACTGAAATTTTTTCATGACTTGCACATCCATTGATTTCATCTACAAGCAAGGCAGATCAAGTGATAGCTTCACTCAAGCGCTAACCGTTTAAACGCTCTCAGCTTTTAGCAGCGTCGATCGATTGATTTATATGTAGGGTATAACGTCCCAAATCCACCATATAATTATAAGAGACGCCGCAGTGGAGGGCTTCGGTAATTTCGACAACCTGGGGTTCTTTAACGTGCAGCGATATCTCAGAACATGGGCCTACAGCATTTCCGCCTCCACAAAAAATGCAGCCGCTGCAGCCGGGAATTGATCCCGCGACCTGCGGGTCAGCAGTTGACTACAATAGCCACTAAACCACCGCGGCGGGGCAAGCACCACCGATAACGCCAAAAATTAAGAACTTGGCAACAACCATTGGCGACGTTTCTTTCTGTCACAAGTTTCGATTCTAAAAAGTTCTAGCCATTGTCATGCACTTCTCGCCATCTTCATGCAATGCAGGATATACAAATTAACAAGAAACGCTACGGAAAGCAGGTCGCATTTAAGAAGCGTGGTTTAAGCTTTAACAATATGCCAGAACAGAAAACAGTGATCATAGGTTTCTCGAACATTTTTGATGTTAACTGACCCAGTAATGCTTCAGTTGACTTAACTCTGGAAGAACTCGACATAAAGTGGGGAAAGAAAAAAGGCTTAGGATTACGTCTTATTTCGGAAATTCGTCTCCCCGCTAGGTATGTTGAATATGACTTGTCTTAGTACCGACAGATTTCCAGCGCTTGTATGAAAACTAATTATGATTCAGCATTAGGTGACGTTTTGATGGCACAATTGAACTAATAGCTTTTGAAGTAATATTTAGCATAACGTTCTACTTATGTCTGCTATGTAGACAACGCGCGTAATGTGTGGCAGCAATGCATCAATTGATTAAACGCAGTTGTTTATCATTTCGAAACAGTTCATCCTAGCTATAGATTTAC
The DNA here is from genome assembly GCF_043290135.1 of Rhipicephalus microplus. NCBI lineage: Eukaryota > Metazoa > Arthropoda > Arachnida > Ixodida > Ixodidae > Rhipicephalus > Rhipicephalus microplus. The sequence continues at coordinate 107,254,156 of NC_134705.1, read as the reverse complement.
CATGCACTATGCTTCCAGTAAAAACAACTGCATAATCACTATGCTCAATATACTCAATATACCTCAATATACTGACCACAGAAAGGCTTGTGAGTACCCTCAACAAACATGTGAGTACCCTCATATTGAAATGAGGAACAGAAGCGCCAGAAGTTCATAGGTTGCTTGAATAAAACCCTGTTCTAATTGTCTGAATCAAAAAATTTTACCTGCAGTGCCAGCCTATTGGGAGAAATCAGTGGGCTCTTAGTATTGGAATAAACGGGAAACGAGCAGACACACTGAAGAAGTTACCAATCACAGATGCAAGGCACCTCACTGTGACATCAAAGTTTCGACAATCACTAAACAGAGAAGATATATGCAGACATGCCTTTTTCATCTTTATACTATTCAGTGAAAGTCTATAACCATTTATTAGGAACCGTTCGAGCTCGTTCATATGCCACGACTCAAAACTCCATAAATACAAATGTTTATATATATATATATATATATATATATATATATATATATATATATATATATATATATATATATATATATATAGTCTAGTAGATCCTCCGTGAGCGGTCACAACGTGGTTTATTTCGACGTTTCGGCCTAGAGACTGGCCTTCATCAGGATGAAGGCCAGACTCTAGGCCGAAACGTCGAAATAAACCACGTTGTGACCGCTCACGGAGGATCTACTAGACTATATGCAACGCTACGGCCACTCAACCACCATGCCTGCCTATATATATATATATATATATATATATATATATATTGTAGGCATTGAGTAAGCACATCTACTATCTTTACACATGTTCATCATCATGAGTGGTCATCATCTTCACCTGCTGTGGGGACATGGCTTGCCTGAATTCTGTGCCTTGGCTGTGGTCGCTTCATCGTGTCTTCTGGGCCTAGTCAAGGTTGCCTTCACAGTTGCATCACAAGTGGTGGAGTGTGCTCTGCGATCTTCTATCCTCTCCCAGCCCGCTTTACCACCTGGAGCTCCGCTCAGGTCATCGTCTGTGCCAGGTGTCCGGTAACATGCCTCAGAACGAGCCAACCAGTACTTCTGCATCTACCTTCACGGCTCCGGTTACCGCTGCCTATCCATCGTGGATTATCACCGCGCACCAGCGTGAGCCACCCACGTTTGGCGGAATTCGAGGTGAAGGTGTGGAGGATTGGTTGGAGCAATTCAATCGAGCGAGTTTTACTAACAACTGTGATGATCCTACCAAGCTTCGCCGTGTTTTTTTTTATCTCACAGGCGTAGCGAAAACATGGCATTTCAATTATGAAACGGACATCACGGAGTGGACACATTTCGAGAAACAGCTTTGCCGAATTCGCAGCGCCCCGGCGGTTTGTTCAGCTCTCGTTGAGAAGACACTGAATGCTCGCAAGCAACAATGCAGTGAGTCTTACACCTCGTACATAGAGGATGTGCTTGCTCTCTGTTACCGTTTCAGCACGTCTATGTCTGAATCAGAGAGAGTTCGTCATCTATTGAAAGGGATCCGCACAGACGCGTTCAATGCCTTGTCATACAAAACCCAACCACAGTCGCTGACGTTGTTGCCAAGTGTCAACGCCTAGAGGAACTTGAGTCCAAACGGTTGCCGCCGGACAGCGCTGAAAATACCACCACGACTGATGCCTTATTGCGTGCTATGATCCGGGCAAATATACGGGAAGAGCTTCAATCTTTCGGCCTCTCAGTGACACCAAGTCCACCACCCCCCTCCAACGCTGCTTTGCGCGACGTTATCAAAGAGGAGATTGCGTCCATGTGCGGGCCAGCGTATGTAGACTCTCCGTTACCTTGACTCCAGCCGACGTACGCACAAGGCCTCGCTGGTTCACCACCCGTCGTACAACCGATGCCCGCACACTATATGCCTGTCCCACTCGCTTCGTTAACTACGAGTGCGCCTAGCCAGCCCTTTCACCCACCATGGCAACCATCTCGTCCGATCTGTTATTACTGCGGCTACCGGAGCCACATTCCACGCTTCTGTCGGAAGCGTCAGCAGGACGAGCGTCGTGGATTCTACCGCTACGGACAGGATGATGGGACAAGCGGGTCCGCTTTCCAATGTCGTCCTTATGATCCGCCGCTATGTCGCTCACCGTCTCCAACTGCGACATCTGAGCCAACCACTTCTTACCACAATACTAGACACCGCTCACCATCACCCCTCCGCCAGGCCACGTCTCCATTGCGAACTGTCTCGCAATTCACCAACCAACGCACGGAAAATTAACCTCTGCAGCTTTTGGAGAAAAAGCTGCATCGAACGAAAAGACAGAAATTCCTCCAGTGCGTCCATATAATACGATATCTGTTTTAATAGAAGTTGTGTACGTACACGCTTCAATAGACACTGGTGCATGTTTGTCTTTTATTGATCGTTCCTTGTGTAAACGTCTGCGAAAAGTCACCACCCCTTATGATGGACCTGCACTGCTCGCTGCTCAAGGGGACATTATTAGGCCTTCCGCTAAGTGCACCACCCGTGTTTTCATAGCTGGTCTTCTCCGTTTTGTGCAATTTGCCATGCTGAGTTCGTGTGCGCACCAGCTTATATTAGGCTGGGATTTTCTGTCTACGGCGAACGCTTCCATCTGCTGTCGAGAAAATGTTTATATGATGGAAATTGACTATGCCCTTTATGCGGATGACAAGCCCGTTCACTTGCTCGCTGCGGAAGATACCGAGCTACCACCTGGTCATCAGCGAATAGTTACCATCACTTCTAATGTGATCGACTCTGGTGACGTGTTTGTCCAACCACCTGCACGCTGTCTCGCAAGAGGTATAGCCCTTGCTTCAGGTCTAGCGCGGTTCCACAATGGCTCCGGACTTCCCTACGCTATAAACCAGACGTCTGAGAAAATTCTCATTCCTAAAGGCACCACAATGGCTTGTGTAACTGAATCCCAACCTGTTTTTGTTGTCCCGCTTATGCCAGCGTGTTCTGACGTTCCTTCTAGTGGAAGTTCATCAAGCGTTTCTGTTCTTGCTGCGACTATTACTCCAAAGCTGACCTCTTCACAGACAGATGAGTTCCTTGCATTGCTAAAAAAGCATAGGAGATTGTTTGATGCCGATTCCTAATCTCTGGCAGAGACGTCTATTATTAGGCATCGTATCCAGGCCGATGACACTTTCATCGTACGCCGTCGACCATATCGCGTCTCTTCGTCCTAGCGTGAGGTCAGTGAACAAAATGTAGCCGATATGCTGCAACGGAACATTATACGTCCCTTCGCGTTGTGCTTGGTCAACACCTGTTGCTTTAGTAAAGAAAAACCATGGCTCCGTGCGATTTTGCGTGGACTACGGAGCACCTAATAAGATTACCCACAAGGATGTTTATCCCATGCCGCGCATAGACGATGCTTTGGATTCACTGCAAGTTGCCGAGTACTTCTCAAGCCTAGACCTGCATTCGGGTTACTGGCAAATACCCATGCACGATGATGACAAAGAAAAGACAGCGTTTTCAACACCAGATGGGCTGTACAAATTCAACGTCATGCCATTCGGCCTTTGCTATGCTCCAGCAACATTCGAGCGGATGATCGACACAGTTTTACGAGGCTTGAAATGGAAGACTTGCTTGTGCTACCTATCCGATGTCGTTATTTTCTCGTCAACCTTGCCTCAGCACTTGCAACAACTGGACGAAGTTCTCACGTGCCTTGCAAACGAAGGCCTTCAGCTGAAAACCAAGAAGTGCCGTTTTGCGAGCAAGACAATTAAAGTTTTAGGCCACATCATACGCAAGGACGGTACGCGTCCTGATCCAGACAATATTTCTGCTGTCCAACACTTCCCGCGTCCTGAAAAAGCCAAAGATTGTGCAGTTTCCTCGGCCTCGCTTCTTATTTTCGCCGATTCATCCAAGACTTCGCCTCAATAGCTTCACCATTGCACAAGTTGCTCGGATCAGGCGTCGCCTTTGTGTGGTCTCCTGCATGTGAAGCGGCGTTAGCCCAACTGAAGTATGCACTCACATCAGAACCAGTTTTCTGCCATTTCGACGAAACCGCGCCAACGCTCCTGCATACTGACGCTAGTGGTCAAGGCATTGGTGGAATTCTCTTACAGCGAGACAAATCTTCACGTGAGGTCGTCGCATACACGAGCCATTTACTGACCCCTGCCGAAAACAATTATACCATCACCGAACAAGAGTGCCTAGCGGTCGTATGGTCGATACGAAAGTTTCGACGTTATCTCCACAGCCGCCATTTTACTGTGGTTACGGACCATCACGCCTTGTGCTGGATCTCGACAATCAAGAGCTTGTCCGACCGCCTCGATCGCTGGATTCTTCGTTTACCAGAATACGACTTCACGATTACATACAAGTCGGGAAACAAACATCAAGACACCGACGCACTTTCGCGATGCCCGCTCTTTCGGAGCCACTTCACAAACCCGCCAGTGCCGCACTCGAGGAGCTTTCGGCCGTCTCTTCCCTACATGTTTCGTCCTTAGCTACTGTGGACCCCACCTCTCCAAGCGAGTGTGGTTTGTTCTTATCTCGCCAACGTGCTGACCCTTACTGTCACCGCATCCTAGGCCGTCTTTACGGGACTTGCCGGCCCCCTAACGCCCGTCTTCGCCGACAGCTGACGCCATTCAAGCTCAACAACCACATCCTGTACCGTCATATCTACCACCCTGATGGTCAACGCTGGGTGCCTGTTCTACCTCACTCTCTTCGGGCTCAAGTCCTCAAGACGTATCACGACGACATGTCTGCTGGACACATGGGCTTCCAAAAAACGTATTACCGCATAAGATGTCATTACTACTGGCCGGGCTTGTCCAACTGTGTCGCGAAGAACGATGCCTCATGCGCCCTTTGTCATCGTCGCAAGGTACCTACATGAACTCGAAGTGGACAATTACAACCGCTCCCGTGTCCCCTGCAACCATTTGAGGTAGTTGGCGTTGACCTGTATGGTCCGCTTCCTATGACGGTCACGGGCAATGAATGGATAGTTACAGCTGTCAACCACCTGACCCGCTACGCCGAAACAGCTCCCGTGCCTATTGCATCAGCTTCGGAAGTAGCTGACTTCATCCTTCGAGAAATAATCCTTCGTCACGAAGCTCCTCGTGTAATCCTGAGCTACCGTGGAAGAGTATTTCTTTCAGAACTCGTCGAAGAAGTGCTCAAGGCATCCGGCACTACACACAAAACAAGCTCCAGTTACCATCCTCAGACGAGCGGCCTGACTGAGCACTTTCATTGTACACTGTCAGATATGATAGTGATGTATATCAAACCGGACCACAGAAACTGGGACACCATTTTGCCGTTTGTCACATTTGCGTATAATACCTCTGTACAACGCACAACCGGTTACACGCTGTTCTACATCGCCCACCGTCGCTTCCCCTCTTCTTTCCGCGATGTTTTGTACTTCTCAGCGCCTGTCGAACCATGTTAATCTTCAAGTGAAGAATACGTGTCTCGTCTACTTCATTGCCACCAGCTGGCTAACGTCAACACTGAAGCCAAGCAACAGGATTGCCAGCTTTAATATGATGCCTCTCATCGTGCCATGTCCTTCAGCCCTGGCGACGAAGTCCCCCTTCTTACGTCCATTCGCACTCCCGGCCTGTGCGAGAAGTTTCAATTACGTTTTATTGGCCCCTACACTGTCTTAGAGCAAACGTCTGCTGTCAATTATCGCGTGGCACTTGTTCTTCTTCCAACGGACTGCCGCTGCCGGGCAGGAGACATAGTCCACGTATCCCGCTTGAAGACTTTCGTACGGCGTTCCTCTTCGCTTGAAACTGCGGCCAAGAATTGCGTTCAGGATGACCGCTTTCACGTGGCGAGAAGTTACTGTAGCCATTCATTAGGCACATCTACTATCTTTACACATGTTCATCATCATGAGTGGTCGTCATCTTCATCTGCTGTGGGGACTTGGCTAGCCTGAGTTCTGTGCCTTGGTTGTAGTCACTTCATCGTGTCTTCTGGGCCTAGTAAATGTTGCCTTCGCCCTTGCATCAAATATATATATATATATATATATATATATATATATATATATATATATATATATATATATATATATATACGGAAAAGTCAAAAAAGACGCGCGTGCGAAGCAGTTTTACTGAAGTTTCAGTCGAGGTCTAAGCTTCATCCGAATAAAGTGTATAGCAACATTGCCGTTAATATGTACATGTCCTTAGCAATCACAGTGAAGAAGCGCTGACCACAACAGATACATAAACGCCGTCAATGAAAATATGTGTGAACAGCTCAAGAGAATTGCTGATGCAAATAATACAATGATGATGCTGAAAGTATGCACGTGGAAAAAAGTTAAATTGGAAAGCTAAAGCACTAAAATACAAAGGCACAAAACTTCACAGTTCAATGAACATTGAAAGTACAGTTACTATCACGAAGTCGACTACAGAGGCAAACAACCTAATTTAACAGCGCAATCATATAAACCGGACGCGATGATATCAAATTTGTGAATTAGGAAGGATTTTCAGGCTTCCCTGTCTTAATTAGAGTGAAAGCCAGGTTCAAGTAACATAACCTTGAGATTATTAAAAGAGTGACCATGGAGGTGCACATAATTTGATATGCGCAGGTGCGGCAACGTGTTAGTGTAAGATTTAGTATTGGTAAATCGTATTCGCAAAGGGCAATCTGTATATCGCATATTGCCGATATACTGTTTGCCGCATATTGTACATTCAAGCATATAAATTACTTTTTTGGTGTAACAGTCACCTTTAATTTGGAAACGAAATGTTCTAGACATACTGGTAACCTGTTGGGAAGAGCACAAAGGGGACATACCTTACAACACGGTTTGTGGCACGGATGGCATCTGATAGCGCTTAGGCGGGATATCTTAGGTAATGATGAAGTTGATAGTATGTCACGAAGGCTTCTAGCTTGGCGGTACACAGGTCGGGGTGGTTCAGTAAAGATGTGTTTCAGGCGCTCACTTTGCATGAGACTGTTATGGTGCTTGTTAAGTACAGCCGACACACGTGGGACTGATGAACAGTGGGTTAGCACTAGGTTTGTCTGGGATGGCTAAGTAGGTGGCTTCGCGATACAGAGAAGCGTTCTGCGGTCACTTGTATCTGTGCGCTGGATCGTATCGTCAACAAATTGCGGTGCATACTTTTGCTTCAACAAGGCGTTATAAGTGTTGCACAATTTTTGTGAAAGTCGGATGGGTTAGAGCATATTCTTTTGCAGCGTAACAATTGGCTATACGAAATGCTGGCCTTGCAGAACTTAACCTGGCTTCTGTCGAAATACAAATATTATTGTCGATCTGTCGGCTTTTTATTTGGAGGATCTAGACCAGGCTCACACTGCCAAGGACCACGAACCGCCGACAGCGTTATTCCAATGCGACATTCATTCGTTGCTTCAACAAATAAGCATGTATTTCAACGAATTGGTGAAAAAATTGCGCACATTCTTGGCTCGTCTATTTTCTCAGTCGCGGTTTCGAATGGCTGCCCTAGCACAGGGTGCTAGCCACAGGCGGTGTACACCCCAATTTCGAAGGCGTTTCTCCTATGGCTTCCCACATACGCTACCGCTCTTATAAGACGTTCAACGTTACGTCTCGCGTCTGGTCGGACTTCGCTCCAAGCATTTCTTTTCAGCGACGTACAAGGAAACCACCATTAAAAACAAACCTTCCATTTCCACGCCTCCATTAGGCCAGACAGAGAATTCAAGCCCCTCTGAAAATGCATCACCAACCCTCCAACACAAAACGCAACGGTCGTACCCAAACAATGATTCGGAGAATCGTCCGGAATGTTCCGCAACACTCGCTGCGTCACTAGAGCGTTCACCTTCAGGTGTGTGCAGAACGGGGGCCTACATTAATGTTCTGCGCTAGGAGCTTCGCAGTACCTACGCCCAAGCCGTCCAGGCAACGCCAGCCAAATGACAGACCTTCACTGCCGGTAATGCTTTGTTTCTAAGTTCTAAAGGGTCTTTGAAGCTAAATGAAAGTGGTTGAAAGAAAGTTCCACTGATCTACACACTGACACATTGAATAGCTACCTAGCTGCATCGGTTGCTCCAAAAGGTCTCCGCATTTGTGTAAAACCTGCTTTGTCTGACATGTCAAAACTGCTTTCATTCAGATGGAACGCCATTCTAAAAATGTTTCTTTAGAGCTTACTCGTGTGTGTTAGATCATTATACACATTCCAGTGAGCGCCTTATAAAACAAGAAAACGCACCCCTTGCTAATTCAGACTTGTCATGAGATGATTCAGCAGAACTTGATTCATTATCATCTAAAAAGTGTAATGACATTACCACGAAAAAAAATCTAGAAATTATCCCGCCGCGGTATCTTTTGTCCTCCTTGCAGTAAAAGAAGGGCAAGCGAATCCGCAGCTGCAGTCTCTTCAGTTAACCATCCCGCAGTAATGTGCCCCGATTCTCTGAAGTCTCGTTCTCCTGGGGAGCTCATAAACCAACCGCAAAGCAACATTGCTAACATTTTAGACACACGGCTGACGACTCATGAACATAGCGTCCTTAGTCCTGGCCTTAAATTTTGTCCAACTACAGGTGAACACAGTGAATTTTAGCTGCTAAATTATTTGGACAATTCGTCCATAATTTGCGCTTACGTTATTATTATCACGACAAGCCAAACAAAAGTAATATTAAAACAAGCAGCCTTCACGCAAACACTGGTTGCCACCTGCCAAACGCGATAGATGCCTCGATGTTTATAATAAAGCTGCTCAGCGTGGCATTATGGAAGTATATCAATAAGGCGTACATTTTCACCGCAATCTTTCTTTTAGCGAAACTAAAGCCCTGAATTCGTTGTCATCCCGCACATTGACATTATCATAAAGCCAGCAGATAATAGTTGTGATGTTGTAGTCCTACATAGGTCTGGTTATACTGCAGAGACCCACAAGCAGCTATCAGATACCAGGTTTTAAAAACGACTTGATCAGGACCCCGCAGAACAGCACAAGTCACTGCTCAAATGCACTATTCTAGACCTAATTACACAGAGAAAAACGGGCTGACAACACAATTCATTCACTCCTTCCACTACATGCGGAAGCTGGTCGCTTTTACTAGATACCAAAATCACATAAGGAAGGCAATCCTGGCCGTCCTATATTTTCCGGTATAAGTACTGTTACGGAAAACTTGTCCAGTTTTGTAGATTCTCTAATCAGCAATATCCTGGCTACATTTCCGTCTTTCGTGAAAAACACTACTCATTTTCTGTCCGATATGCTTGACATCACTATTCCTAACAGAATTCTATTGATGACACTTGATCCAGCATCTGTTTATACTAATATTCCGCATGTTGACAGCATCAGGGCTATCGTCGAATCCTTCGAAGAAATTATTGACAGCAGCACATTAGCAACTCTGCTTATACATAATTTAGGTCCTAATAACTTTCAATTTGATGATTTAGGTCCTAATAACTTTCAATTTGATGACACACACTACATCTAAATCAGTGGAACGTCGATGGGAACACGTATAAGTCTAAATTGAACAAACATAATATTGGGCCACCTGGAAAATAGGTTTTTGATAAAGCAGACGTTTAAACCATTTTATTAAAACTGCTTCATCAATTACATCTTCCTTATTAGGCCACATGGTGAGCAGGAGACTCTTTCATTCATAAATAATTTTAACAATGCCAACCCATCAATATCATTTTCTCATGTGCATCATGCATCCACCATTAACTTTCTTGATGTAACCATTTCCGTTATAGACAAGAAACAACACTCTATAGAAAGCCGACAAATCAACAACAATATATGTATTTCGACAGAAGCCAGCTTGAATACTGCAAGACCAGCATTCCGTATAGCCAATCGTTATGCTTCAAAAGAATCTGCACTAACCCATCCGACATTCAAAAAAATTGTGCGACAAATAAAAACGCCTCTTTGAAGCAAGAGTATTCACCGCAATTCACGCGGTGACCAAGTTGCTATTTAGTGTGCGCCTAATGCCGCTTTGTATTATTGTCAAAGGTATGTTCAAATGCACGCTCACCTGCCTTCTTACTCCGTACAATATGAACACGTCATTACAATTGGAAATGAAAAGCGGACCTGAATGCATAGCAGTTTATATAAACATTTTTTACTAATTTACTGCTTCTATATCTCTTCGGAGTTTCGGCTAAGGTAGACTTCATGAAGAATTCGAAATATTTATTTGCGAAATGAACAATGCTACCACTTTCACAGCGTTACTTCATGAGCACTTGTGAAAATGAGCTTTTTTACAGCGCCTACCTCCACAATAAAAAAAAATCATTCATCTCTGGAAGAATAAAATGTGGTAAATCTTGCTAGGAATTTGATTATGCTGAGGAATATTTTATTTCACAGTCTATTTCATTGGCTGAACAGCAAAGTATTTTCTGTTGCAAAGGCATGTACACAATAACCAACAACGTGAACATCTGAACCTTACCAGAGAGGAGTAAATATTTATCCGTGCACATCTATCATGCAATATTTGTTTATATAATATTGCTACATGCATGTATATTGATACTCTAGGGGGCGACGCGCGTGCGTGCCTGACGAGGAAGACGAAGGGTTGTCTCCGCTCGATCGCTGGTGAATTGCTCACGCCATTACTGCTGGTTTTGAATATATAGAATCCCCAGCCTCATCGGTATGGCGTCTCTTTTTTTCCGTAACTTATTTGGTGGAGGTGGAACATTCCACGTCTTCCCCACAAACCTTCGTAGTAGCCGCACCGTTCAGTCTCCAGCCATGGCTACCAATGACAACAGCCCATCAGCGTCTCCATCTGTAGCTCCAGCCCCTCCATACCTGAAGATGCCCACTCCCCGTCATCCCGCTACATTCTCCGCACAACCTGGGCTTGACGTTAACTACTGGCTCTGTATGTACCAGCGTGTTAGCCGGCACACCGATGGAACCCTACCATGATGCTCACCAACGTGATATTCTACTTGGACGGCACCAGACGGGTCTGGTTCGACGCCCATGAGACCGAGCTCACCAGCTGGAATACCTTCAAGGAGCGACTACGCGACATCTTTGGGGACCCATCTGGTCGCCAAATGGAAGCGCGAAAAGAGCTCGCCACTCGTGTGCAGTCCTCAACAGAGTAGTATGTCACGTACATAGAGGACGTGCTCGCCTTGTGTCAAAAAGTCGACGATCAAATGAGAGAGAGTGACAAGGTGGGCCACATACTGAAGGGCATCGCGGACGACGCCTTCAACTTGCTCGTCTACACTAACGTCACGACCATTATTATGACTATCAAGGAATACCGCCGCTTCGAAATGGCTAAAAGTAATCGTTTTCTGCCTCAATTTACGCGGATATGAAATACAGCTGTTACATCAACTTGCACCGATCTCGATGCCGCAGCACCCACGCAGGAGAGCGTGACATGAATAGTTCGACGGGAGCTTGAGGTGTCAAGTCCGGCACCATTTCCTCCACATCCGCTCTACCATGGCGCCGCACAAACGCCTCCGGCGGCCTCCGTTGTTCAAGCCTTCATGAGGCAGGAAATCGCAAAACTCAGTTTTCCTGTAGCCTGCTCTGTCTCCCGACGCATCTCCAGACCAATGACAACAAATGCACCACGCCATGACTCACATTTTCTTCCGCAATCCCGCAATTCGGTGGAATGGAGAACTGCAGATGACAAGCCGATCTGCTTCCGCTGCCACCTTGTTGGCCATATCTCCCGCTACGGCCGCAGCACTTGGAGGCCCTTGAACTGGAGCCATTTTACCTCTTTTCGCCCATACGAGGACTCCCGTTGGTGTTCTCCCAGTCGTGTGTACCTTTCTTCCGACGTTCCTAACAGCCGTTCCACCGCTCGTTTGCCGTCACCTCAATGCCGCCGTTCCCCATCGCCCCAACCACGCCGCTATCCGTCGCCGGTCAACTATGGATCCTCTAAAACGGAAAACTAGATCATGCAGCTGCGGGAGGTAGTGCTGCATCACTTGCGACTGATCCGAATCCTTCGTAGACGCTCCCCACTAATACGAACTTGATTGAGGTGTATTTGGACGGTATTTCTTTGACGATGTTAGTTGATACCGGAGCTCAAGTGTCCATAATGAGTGATCATCTGGGTCGCCTGCTCAAAAAAGTCCACACACCTGCAGCAACTAAAGCCCTCCGTGTCGCTGATGGTGGAACTGTGGCCAGCACTGGAATGTGTACCGCTCGTGTCAGCATTGCCGGCCGCCATATCTCCGCTTTATTTACGGTGCTTGAAAATTGTCCTCACGATCTAATTTTCGGCATAGACTTCCTATCGATGCATTCTGCCCTCATCGATTGTGCCGCCGGTACTCTCTGCCTAGAAATTCCTCTTTTCCCGGATTTTCTCCCTGAACTCCCGAACAGCTTGTGCACCACTGACTTCTTCCGGATACCACCTAAAGCTCGCACTTTCGTTGAATTGGCAACACCCTCTCGCGTGCTTGACGGTGATTATATCGTGACGCCAATTCCTGATGTTCTCCTGGCGGGCGACATTACTGTCCCACACTCCATCGTAACCATGGCCTCTAACCAAACATAATTGCCTGTTATCAATTTTGGTTTCAGAAACAAGTGCTGTCTCAAGTAACATCGGTCGCCACGCTAAGACCATTATTTGACGACCACGTCACCTGTTTAGTGGCAGACGTATGTCCCGATCACCCACGTCACTCGCAGGATCTCACGTGCCTTGATGCAACCTAACGCTCCATGATCGCCCCGGACCCCGAACCTTAGAAGTCAGCCGTGCTCTGCCGCCTTCTGGTTTCATACCACGACATATTCGACATAGACAGCCGTCCACTCGGCCAGACTTCACTCGTCAAGCCCCGCATTAACACAGGTGATTCTCATCCCATTCATCGGTGACCATACCGGGTGTCTGCGAACGAGCATAATGTAATTCAACAACAAGTCAGCAAGATGCTACACAAAAGTATTATTGAAGCCTCTTCGAGCCCTTGGGCGTCCCCCGCTGTGCTCATTAAAAAAAAAGATGGCACGTGGCGCTTCTGCGTGGATTACTGCCATTAGAATAGAATCACGAAAAAGGACGTTTACCCTTTACCCTGCATATGACGCTCTCGATTGTCTCCACGGCGCCCGATACTTTTGTTCAATAGACGTACGTTCCGGCTACTGGCAGATTGCTGTCGACGAAAAAGACCAAGAGAAAAACTGCGTTTCTAACTCCAGACGGCCTATATCAGTTCAAGGTTATGCCGTTTGGGCTATGCAACGCCCCAGCCACGTTCGAGCGCTTGATGGACTCTCTGCTACAAGGGTTCTAATGGGGAACATGTCTTTGTTATCTTGACGATGTCGTTGTATATTCCTCAACATTTGAAACCCACCTTCAGCGTTTGTCAGCTGTTCTCGACATATTCCGCACTGCAGGCCTTCAATTAAACTCATCGAAGTGCCACTTTGGACGCCGGCAAATTACTGTTCGGCCACTTTGTCGACGTCTCTGGTGTGCAGCCGGACCCAGAGAAAATTCATGCAGTCACCAGTTTTCCTGTACCCCAGTCCGCCAAAGATGTCTGGTGTTATGTAGGACTTTGCTCCTATTTTAGAAGGTTTGTGAAAGATTTCTCAACTATCACTCGACCCCTCAAAGAGCTTCTGAAGAAAGACGGCACGTTTACGTGGGATACTGACCAAGCTGCTGCTTTTTCTCACCTTATCATGCTGCTGACGACTCCCCCTATGTTGGCTCACTTTGATCCATTCGCTCCGACGGAAGTTCGAACCGATGCTAGTGGTCACGAAATCGGAGCCGCCAACGGCGACACTACCGAGTTGTCGCCTACGCTAGCCGCCTTTTCACAGTTGCTGAGCGCAACTATTCCATTAAAAACATGAATGTCTTGCTCTTACTTGGGCAGTCTCAAAGTTCCACCCATATTTATATGGCTACAATTTCTCTATGATAACTGACCATCATGCGTTATGTTGGCTTACGTCACTGAAGGATCCTACTAACCGGCTCGGGCGCTGGGCTCTGCGACTCCAAGAGTATACTTACACGGTGACGTACAAGTCCGGACGCCTACATCAGGACGCATACTGCTTGTCGCGCTACCCAGTCGCTGAGTAAAGCACTATGCCTGGCACCGATACCAAGCCTTGCGTCTTTTCCCTTTCGCAAATGACGTGCGTCGGTGACGAGCAGCGCCATGATGCGTCCTTGCGTGCTATCATTGAGCGCCTCGAATCACCATCTTCCAATCAGTCCCATCGCTCATTCGTGCTCCACGATGGTGTATTATACCACCAAAGTTTTCAAGTCTCGCCACGCGTGAGAATTGAGCGCCTTCTGGCAGTTATGCTGGAAAACGAAGTGGGTGGCGTACGGGCTCGTCTCTGAGGTGATAACGTGTAGAACGCAAGGCGACGGCTAGGTGCCACCACCGTGTCGTTTCAGCAAAGCATCGGAAACACTGGCATTTTCGTGCAAGCGTTGCATGGTCAGTGCAGCGTGATAAATGCAACGGTCCCTACAATTATTTATGTATTGATATGTTGGGTTTAACGTCCCAAAACCACCATATTTTTATGAGAGACGCCATAGTGGAGGGCTCCGGAAATTTCGGCCACCTGGGGTTCTTTAACGTGTACCCAAATCTGAGCAAACGGGGCTTTAACATTTCCGCCTCCATCAGAAATGCAGCCGCCGCAGCCGGGATACGAACCCGCGAACTGCAGGTCAGCAGCCGAGTACCTTATCCACTAGACCACCACGGCGGGGCTATTATTTATGTATGCATTTTCTAGTAAAAACATACACATGCATAATATTGACGTGTTGTTATAGTGCCTCAGAAATGCACAATAATTGCTTTTTAATTGACAATCACACTAGTATGAACACTGAACCTTGAGCAATATTGATGGGCGATGCTGATGGACTCGGCCGTTTGGAGTATTGTTTGATAATTTTGATGCGTTTTCAAATACCGTTAAAATTGGGCAAACAGATAAACGTACAGACACACATACAGACAGACAGACCAAAATGTTTGCGTCGAACGTCCCCAAAAAGACTATCAACTTTAAAAACTGAACGAGATGCAAAAGATGGCTACATGCTCGCGGCCATTTTGCTAACTTTACTTATAGCGAATTCGGTATTAAGTGGTGTTAAAAGACAACGTTGGTAAATGATACGTCCACACATATTAATAGGGTGATTCACGAGAGATCGACACGGGTCCAAAAGTTGATATTTTAGATTTCATTGAGTATTTTATATTTCGTGCACCTCTCACCAGGTAGCCCGAAAGTCAACTTGGTTTATGACTAACGGCATAACTTACGAGAAAAAAAATATTAAACTTCACCAACACGGAGGCACCGATTTCGTCACCTGTCATTTTTGAAGTTTGCAGACGCTATAAAAAACAAATATTTTCGTTTCAAAAAAGATAATTTTTACCTGAAATGCATGTCTAATGAAAAATGAATTCATACGGTTTCAAGTTTGTAGGCCTTAAGAAAATAGCTTTTAAAAATGTATAACTTTGCGATAGTTTAAAATAATTCACGTAATCTCCATGTTTTTCTCCGAAAGTAATGCAAGCAGCGTTTTCAGACTTGTCACGTTTTAAGGATATAGTGTGTTCATTAGTTACATAAATTATTGCTGCCGTAGGGCAAATGTAAATTTTCACATATTGCCTCAAATTTGTCATATTGGCAGAATTGTACTCCACTCAAGTTTGAATAATTAAAAAAACTCCATCTTCGATTTTTCTTAAACTCTCGTAAATAGACAACCGGAGGCGATCATACAGTAATATAGAAAAACATGTTGCATTATTTTGTTTTTAGCGACAATCTTCGTGGTACAAATCAGAGCTTTTCGAGAATGCGCTGATAAGTTGAGAAATTTAGAAATTGGAACGGAAAAGCGGCAATAAGCTTCAAACGCGAGTCAACGTGACCACATTTGGTGAAGAAAGGCTGTTTTAGCAGATAGCAGTAACTATTTTGAACGCGGTATTCTACAATATCTGAATTCACTCTTATACGTAGAGCACTGAGACTTCTAATATGTAGTGCCTCTCCATTACTGACACACAGATGGAGCTGCTGTGACGGCCATGTGTTTGCAACACGTTGGGTAAGAGAATAGAATGTTGAATGAGTTCATAAACGCTTCATAACAAATTTTCATCATTTGGGGCACGAAGACTGCCGCATTAGACTGAAGAACACGCTTTTGGGCAAGTTGTCATCCGTCGTCTGCTCTACAGATGAATTGCTGTGCGCCGCATCTCGGAGGCAATGCTTTAGATCATATAATTCAAGGTAGAAACAAAAATTACGCCTCCCGTAGTTTTATCGACAAAAACACTGTTAAATTCATTTTAACGTACTATACTTCAGATTTACATTTGCACTGTGGATACTTGCGCACAAGTATCCACAGAGGCTAGTGACCAATCCGATGCACAATCAAACTTTTTACAGGGAATGAATACCTGCTCTAGGATGACTGTTCTATTTTGTAACAATAATGTAAGAACTCCTTGTGCCTTCTATGATAGTGTTTGGGGAAGTTGATCTATAAACCAATGCCCCCCCCCAAATAGTGGGTAATTGGAACTCTCCTGTTTTTTTTGCATGCGGAGCTCAGAACATGACTTATAATATGAGGAAAACAACAGTCTCGTGGCAACAAAAAAATCAGCTTTTCATGCAGAACATATCGAAGCCTATAATGTTGTGAAATGAATATTTTTGTGTGGTATAGATGTTTCTGCCTCATCAAACACAAAACTTGATTCGTAACGAGCATTGGCAACCTCCGCTCTCATGATGAAGAAGGTCATTTGATGCCACAGCATGATGTCAGATTGACATTACTTATCAGCAACACATTTGATGTCATCATATAGCATCACACGATAAAATTATCACTCAAGACAGTTGCTTGATCGAAGGTAGATCATTCACAGAGGCACGGCATTACAATCTAATGAGCTAAAGGCTGACATTGCCTCGATCGTAGGGGCATTGCAAAAAGAAATTGGGGAAACTTTTCCCATTAGACTGTGCCGCGGATAGAGTATATTGAGTACATTGAAGCAGAAGAGAACACGGCTACCCTTTCGATTCATACGGTGTCACAAAACGAGCGCTCAAAAAGGGCGCGCCGCCAAATTCTCGCGACGAAACACCGGAGTGACGCGGCGAGGTCAACGATAAAAAAAGGAGAACAAACATCCAAAGACTCCCGCGCGCACGACTCTCTCCCTCGGAAGCGTGGGTTCATCGACAAACCTCCTCACCCCACATCGGCGCCCGAGCAAGCCCTCGAATGTTCTAGATAGAAAGGGGCGTGGTGATGCCGGGTTGAGTCATCCGTCGCGGACGGCCTTCGAGCCGTCTCACCCTCTCCCCAGCCTTCGCTGCATATCGCGCCGACGAAATGACGAGAACTTTCTGGAATCTCGCGCGGAAGGTATTTAATCGAGCAGCCGAGATGAGAGATCAGGAGAAGACAGAAGTTAGCGCGAGAGCGTGGAGGGATTCCGCCGTGTAGTCGGCGAAGGTTTTGTCCGTAGAGACAAAGCAGGAGAAGAAGATGATTTCCACCTGAGGGAGGACGACTCGAGCTACAGGCAAGAGTGTGCGTTTACCGCTATCGAGCGAAGACGAGTGGCAACAGCTGCGTGTGTGAAGCCGACGTGTTTCCGGTGAAGAAGTTAGAAGCTTGGTAGTGGACTATTGAAGACGTGAGGTTTCCTGGAAGAGAAACTTCGGGGGCAGCGGAACGACAACAACGCTGGACTTTGAGTGAGTGATCCTCGGAAGAGTATCATCCGGACTTTTGTCCCAAGAACTTTGGACTGAATAGGTTTTCTATCTCTTTAGTCTTTAAGTGTCTTGGTTGTTCAATGCATGCGACTGCATTGTAGTGTGTATTGTTGTCTGTGTCCGTTGTTTCGAGTGTGGCTGACTGTACTGTGTACTACGTTGTTTGATTGGTGACATATTGTACTCAATTTTTGTGGAGTGTGCATACTTGTGTATCGTTTTGATCTGCCATTGTTGAGAATATAATTTTGTTTTGTTTATCAACTCTCGGCTCTGACTTGTTCTTTGGGCCACAGCCGGCGTCCGCAGGCTCGTCGCCAAATGGACCACTTCTCAATTGTCCCCGCTTTCGTGGAGCGGTTCGGGGGCCTGATACTTCGGCCCTTGGAATTAGCCCGGCGATTGCCTCCCGAATTAACGGGACCCGTGACAATTATTCTGGCGTCCACGACAGGACCTTTTGGTGCACAGTTCAATGCATGCGACTCCATTGGTTGTTCAATGCATGCGACTGCATTGTAGCGTGTATTGTTGTCTGTGTCCGTTGTTTCAAGTGTGGCTGACTGTACTGTGTAGTACGTTGTTTGATTGGTGACATATAGTACTCAACTTTTGTGGAGTGTGCATACTTTTGTATTGTTTTGATCTGACATTGTTGAGAATGTAATTTTGTTTTGTTTATCAACTCTCGGCTCTGACTTGTTCTTTGGGCCACAGCTGGCGTCTGCTGGCGCGCCAAAAAGTACCGCTTCTAAATTGTCCCCGCTTTCGTGGTGCGGTTCGGGGGGCTGATACTTCGGCCCTTAGAATTAGCCCGGCGATCGCCTCCCGAATTTACAGGACCCATGACAATTAATCTGGCGTCCGCGACAGGACCTTTTGGTGCACAGTGTGTCCAAAGTAGTGAGAAAGAGGCTCGAGTTGTTGATAGTGCTATCGGAACGATTTTGTGTGTTTTCAAGTGTTCTCGTTAACGAATGCAGGAGAGCGCTCTGATATACTGATTTAGGCAGATATTTTTTGCACACGGCAAGGTTTTATTTGTGAGACACAATGGATCTCGAAAAGTTAGTAGCTCTTGGTGAGAAAATTGGTCTTTCTGGCGCCGAACTACGGAAGTGGGTCACCCAGAAGGAAAAAGCAGAAAAAGAGAGGGAAAAAGGAGAAAAGGCAGCTGAGCTGGAAAAAGAAAGGTTGGCGGTCGAAAGAGCCAAAGCGGAAAAAAAGCTGAGTTGGAAAGAGAGAGGTTGGCAGCTGAGAGAGCTAAGGAAGAAAAAGCAGCTGAGTTGGAGAGAGAGAGGTTGGCAGCTGAGAGGGCCAAGGAAGAAAAAGCAGCTGAGTTGGAGAGAGAAAGGCTGGCCGCTGAAAGGGCAAATGAAGAAAGAGAGCAGCATTTGAAGTTGGAGCTTGAGAGAGAGAAGTTGGCAGCCGAAAGGGCGAGAGAAGAAAGAGAAGCGAGGGAGCGACAGCTGAAAGAAGAAAGAGAAGCGAGGAAGCGACAATTGAAAGATGAAAGAGAAGCGGAGATGGCTGAAAGAGAACGGCAGCGGCAGCACGAGATGGAACTCGAGCGGCTCCGTTTGCAACAGCGAAGAGAAACTCCCGTCCAAGCTAGAGTTGTAAACAGCGAACGGGAAGAGCATGGCTTCCGCTTGAACCCAAGCAAGCTGCTCGTAGCGTTGGATGAAAGGAAGGACGGCCTTGACGCGTACCTTCACAGATTTGACATGATTGCAAAGAGCCAAAATTGGCCGGAACATTGATGGCCAACTGCTTTGAGTACTTGCTTGAGTGGTGAAGCGCTCAATGTGTACGGTAGGCTGACGCCGATCGATGCAGCCAACTATGCAAAGGTGAAAACTGCTTTGCTGAAGCGATTTAGATTTACTGTGGAAGGATTCCGGGACAGATTTTGGGCAGGAAAGCCAGCTGATGGTGAGACGGCTACGCAGTATGCCGCCCGACTTTGCCATTATTTCGACAGATGGAATGAACTTTCAGGGACAGCGCAGGAGTACGATGAGCTTAGAGAGTTCCTAATTAGGGAACAATTTCTTACTGGTTGCAACCCAAGCCTGTCGCTGTACTTTAAAGAGAGGAAGGCTGAGTCACTTGAAGGCATGCTCGAATTGGCTGATAAATTCTTCGAAGCGAAAGGTGGCACAAATCTGGCCAGAGTCGAGAAGAAGTCTCCCGAACAATCGACAATTTCGGCACCCGAACAAAAAAAGCGGGCACCGGAGAGTGTTCCGCGATGTTTTCTGTGTAACCGAGTGGGTCGTCACGCGAATAACTGTCGTACCAACTTTACGAGCCATACGGTAGTAAAATGATTCAAGTGTGGTCAGACTGGGCACAAAGCAGACGATTGTCGGAACGGAGTGAGTCAAACTCACCAGGTATCCTGTGTGCTAGCAACACCGAAATACGATAGTGATGCCGGCAATGACGGATTCGTAGAGTTGAAAAAACAGCCGACCGGTGTTACGAAGGATATGCCAACGCTGCCTGGAAAAGTTGCGGGCAAGAAGGTTACGGTAGATTATTTTCACGGGTCCCGTTAATCCGAGAGGCGATCGCCGGGCTAATTCCTAGGGCCGAAGTATCGGCCCCCCGAACCGCACCACGAAAACGGGGACAATTTAGAAGTGGTCCTTTTTGGCGCGCCAGCGGACGCCGGCTGTGGCCCAAAGAACAAGTCAGAGCCGAGAGTTGATAAACAAAACAAAATTATATTCTCAACAATGGCAGATCAAAACAATACACAAGTATGCACACTCCACAAAAGTTAAGTACAATATGTCACCAATCAAACAACGTACTGCACTGTACAGTCAGCCACACTCGAAACAATGGACACAGACAACAGTACGCACTACAATGCAGTCGCATGCATAGAACAACCAAGACACTTAAAGACTAAAGAGATAGAAAACCTATTAGTCCAATGTTCTTGGGACAAAAGTCTGGATGATACTCTTCCGAGAATCACTCACTCAAAGTCCAGCGTTGTTGTCGTTCCGCTGCCTCTGAAATTTCTCTTCCTGGAAACCTCACGTCTTCAATAGTCCACTCTCCAAGCTTCAAACTTCTTCGCCGGAAACACGTCGGCTTCACACACGCAGCGGTTGCCACGCGTCTTCGCTCGATAGAGGTAAACACACACTCTTGCCTGTAGCTCAAGTCGTCACCCCTCAGGTGGAAATCATCTTCTTCTCCTGCTTTGTCTCTACGGACAAAACCTTCGCCGACTTCACGGCGGAATCCCTCGACGCTCTCGCGCTAACTCCCGTCTTCTCCTGATCTCTCATCTCGGCTGCTCGATTAAATACCTTCCGCGCGAGATTCCAGAAAGTTCTCGCCATTTCGTCGACACGATACGCAGCGAAGGCTGTGGAGAGGGCGAGACGACTCGAAGGCCGTCAGCGACGGATGACTCAACCCGGCATCACCACGCCCCTTTCCATCTAGAACATTCGAAGGTTTGCTCGGGCGCCGATGTGGGGTGAGGAGGTACGTCGACGAACCCACGCTTCCGAGGGAGAGAGTCGCGCGCGCGGGAGTCTTTGGATGTTTGTTTTCCTTTTTTTTATCGTTGACCTCGCGGCTTCCCTCCTGCGTTTCGTCGCGAGAATTTGGCGGCGCGCCCTTTTTGAGCGCTCGTTTCGTGA
The DNA here is from genome assembly GCF_043290135.1 of Rhipicephalus microplus. Classification (NCBI taxonomy): domain Eukaryota; kingdom Metazoa; phylum Arthropoda; class Arachnida; order Ixodida; family Ixodidae; genus Rhipicephalus; species Rhipicephalus microplus. The sequence continues at coordinate 107,232,569 of NC_134705.1, read as the reverse complement.
CATACGAAGATGTTGCATTTGGGGTACTGTGAGCTTTTTCACCGTCGGTAGAACGCAATATATGCTTCAGCTGACTTGTCATTGGGTAAGCATAGGCGTGTGTATCGTAAAATGCAGCATGCCAATCAGGTATCGTGATTGTGTTGCTCGGCCAGTTCGTATCTCCGTGTAAGTGCTTCATGATACTGCAGGCTAAATGTTCAAATCAATGAAGAGAATTCTTCATAAATAAGCAATTATTACGTAAGAAAACTTGCTACTTCAAAGAAAAATTAAAAATTAAAAGAAATGTACACCCATATGCCACATTAAAGTAAGAATCAAATGTCCACTAGGGATTTAGAAAAATTACAGGGCGGTAATATTGTTTGAGGAACACCATTCTAGTTGCCACCTGTGTGCGAGAAAAAATTGCGCGAAAGTTTTTGCTAAAGTCCCCTGCTAAAATTAGTTTTGCTAAAATTAGCCAGAACAAGTTGTTTTCTTTGTAGCATGTTTAATTCTTATGCTAAATAGGCATGCATAAATAATAACCAGAGCAGTTGGAGCAGAAAGCACCACACCAGGTTTGTTGGCGACTCATGGTAGTGGCACTTGTCCTGCAGTGGGCTTGATCCCGCTGATCAAAACGATGATAAACGGCGAACGTCAAGTCTCGTACGTTTTGTAAGAAGTGAGATGCAATGGCGTTTTATTCAAGGCATCAGTGATTGCAATTTATGTAAGGCCTACTGAACAACATTCACTTTCTTCTTTAAACCTCGACACAGAAGTGGTAACTTCAAGACTCATAAGTTTCAAACAACTTCAACGCCTGTTTATTTCCTCTGCACGACATTGGGCGAACAATTCATGAACGCCAACTACACGCAAATACCAGACTGGCAGATACCTGAAAAAGATGAACACAATTTATTATTTTCCTTTTTTACTTGCTAACACAGTAAAAGTACAATAAATATTTTGCCCCAGCATACTTTTTTGCAACATGGCGCCGGCCACGTGTACTCGGGTTGCGGAGTCTTCGCTCGACTGCTCCTCCCGAATAGGCACAGCTATGCCCGAAGCTACCATTACTTTCTCGATTCCCATGCTATGAACCTGACCTATTGGGTTCAGCCTGTGACTTGTCTCTGAACTCGACGTTCCCGACGCCTCAAACCAGGGTTTCAAACTCGCATCAGCTAACAGGCAGCTGTCACGAATTTTACTCCTGCGAGGGCCAAGGCAGTCAAGACGGTGGGAAAATTGGGAGGGGCATGTTGTACCAGATATCAAATATTTTTTTACATTGTACAGTCATTTTTTCAAACATATATTGCTCATTCATTAAGGGGACGCGTGAATGAAATTGCAATGAGATATCGATACTGGTCTTGATGACCAAAATGACTAATGAATAGGGATTCTTCGTTTTGTTTCCTGGTTATCTATTCACAAGGATGTAGAAATATATGGGCGCGCAAGATAGAAGAAAAAATCGTTTGATAGAAAAGACGCTCAACTTACAAATGAACTTTTATTAGAAAACATTCATTGCATGAGAACGCAAACGCGCAGGCGCAACCAACTATAACTTCAAGGTGCCATTTCCCTCCCAAAAAAGCACAAATAAAGAAAAGAAAAAGATATGCCTATCTACTTCAATAGCTCAAAAAAGACACCTCTTTTCACTTAGTGCTACCGACGGAACACTGATACACGTGCTTGCGTTCGCCCTGATTCGTTCGGCTTCCCTGATTTCTGTAGTCAATCTGCGTTTATATTTGCCCAGAATCTTCGAGCAGCCATGCTGTGGATCGCACTCACAATCCCTGCAGGGCATTTCCAAGTGCGTGTCGCCTGCGAGAACCTCAAGGACGTCTCATATTCTCGGAGTCGATCATTTAAACAACGACCCGTCTGGTCAGTGTACACTTTTCCGCAGCTGAAGGGTATTATGTACACAACCACTGAAGTACACAGTAAAAATAGCGTGGCGTGTTTTTCAGTTTTTTTAGAGGGCGGGCACCTTGAAGTGATAGTTGGTTGCGCCTGCGCGTAAGTCTTCTCGTGCAATGAATGTTCATTAATAAAAGTTTAGTTGTATGTTGAGCGTCTTTCCCGTCAAGTGATGTTTGTTTCTACCTTGTGCGCTCATATATTTCCACATTTTATTGTATCAACTGGCCCAGCATTCTACTTTATTCAACATCAATGTATCTACACTTGAAAACGATGGAAAACATTCATTTGTAGGGGTTATGCACAGGGATGTTAGGGAGTGGTATTTATGGGGTTGCTCCTTACAAACACTACGTGGGATCCTCCTTGAGGTAAACCTTTGGCGTCGGCCGCACCCCGGGCACGCTCATACAAGGCCCATTGGGCCATGAGATGCGGTTCGAGGTTCTTCGGCACGACCACACTATGTAGAAAGTATCACAAGAATTTTACTCACAGTGCGGGCATTGCCAGTGCAAGTGGGGTGGAAGAGTTTTAGGATTACCGGGCAAAAGACAGTTTTGGTGTGAAGTCGAAGAAGCATTCGCTCCTTTGCCATTGTAAGGCCCTTACAATTTTTTGCTTTGTTGTCATGGCCAGATTGGTTATAATTTGCGGTTTCTTTCAAGGTGTAAACCGAAGTGCTCTCGAGGTCCGGGTTGTTCGGGATAAGGATGATGCCTGGAGACTGAGTAAACGGGCAGCAAGCAGCATGGCCATCCTCCTTACAATCGAGGCCCGTGTGAGCCGGAGGATAAACGATGATTCGGCGCACGAGGGCATCTAAGTAGTCACTGTTTTGCAGACTACTGTAGGCCAAGTTCGGGAGGTAGCCCTGTTCAGTACTGCAGCTGGCACCCGTTCAGTCCTGATCTGCGGTGGCTAGCCCAATCTCAATATCCTCCGCGTGCATGACGTTATGTGCACGGAAGGTGAGTCGATTTACGGCGGTATTGTGGCGGACGACCACGATTATGTACCAACTTCCATTGTTTGGGCTCGAAGCGTCCACGTCGAAAACTCTGAATTGGTGTGCATAGTGGTGAGCTAAGGCGTCTTCCTGCCCACCCGATGCGGCGCCCACTGTGGCTGTTTCAGGGCGTGTTAGGCGGAAGAGGGCCCACATGTAGAAACTATTTCGAATCTTCAAGAATGTACATACGCGCTTCAGCTATTCTGACAATGTCGCGGACAATTTAGTATGTTGGTTTTTGATGTGTGCATCTGGCAACTAGTTGAAATTATTGGCCTTCAAATGTAGAGAAGGCGCTGGTTAGAGGTGTTACTGGAAGATCGACGCCACGCCTGTAGGTTTTGCGGAGAAGGTCTCCAAGTGCAGTCTCGTCGAAGTAGCATAGTGAATTTATGAAGCCAAGTACAGCACTCCACGCTTTTTTTTAATATGTGGCAGACGATCCGGCTCCCTGCTCTTCCAGCTTACGCAACGTGGCCAATTTTGCGTCGGCTTTGATTAACTCTGACATCATCGCGATGTGATATGAGTCCACTGTGAAGTGAGAGGTCGATTGTGGGGGTGCTTTTTGGTGACAGACGTATGTGAAACAATTATTACTTGCATGGTAAGCTCTGATGGCCGCAGTGACAGGCGTAGTCGTCCGCGATGTCCACCGCTATCTGCAGGTTGGCCTGCATGTCTGCAGCCAAGTTCGGTGACGCCCATACGATGAGAAATCGTATAAAGAATGTTGAATACTTTGAGCTTTGGCCACCTGGGGGAGTTTTAACATTGCCAGAATGAATTGAGTTATGTAGAGGACCTACTTCTGGGGCCACCCTCGTAGATAATTGGTAAAGGCCATGTTCATAGCGTTGAATGCGAATGTGTGATTGTCGGTTGCTTCCAAACAGCTTAATGTAGTCGTATGTGTTTCGACTAAATAAATCTGTGCGAGATGTGTTTCGATAAAGTCTCGAATGACGTTATTGAAGGTCCCCTTCAGATCCAGAGCGAGCCCACCTTTGTCATTTCGGGGTACTGGATCTCATCCACGATCTCAGGATCACGCTGAAGCTATATATCCTGCTGCGGGCTGGTGAGGGCAGAACCCGCACATTGTGTCTGCAATACAGTTTCAGCCTCCAGAAACTCGGACAACCTATCGAGCACTGCCGTCTTCGTTATACTTTCTTCCCACAGAAAGTGGGCGAGATGAGGCACAGTTTGTCTAAGCGATTCGCTTAGGCTGCGTTGGGGATGATGGTCCCCAGTGCGGTCTTCCAGTGAATCAAGAGGGGTCTTTCTCCGATCCAAATCGAGTTGACATGTAAAAACAGCATGGTGTAGGCATACTCAGAAAGGTAGGCCATTAATTTAAGGTGATTTTATCCTTTATGGTGCAATTTCTCGTACAATTTTCGCCATAGCCGCCTTTAGGTCACATAGGTGGAACAGTAATGCAGCTCCGTGTTCTTGGTCCCTGCATACAATTACGCGAGCCCTCAGGGGCCCTGCTGTGCATAGACAAGGGTTTTGAAGTGCTCTTGTGAATTTTTCAGTGGCTGCAATAACACTGTCAAACACTCGTCGAAGATGATTTCGCCTCTCTGTTCGAGTTCAGGTAAGATTTTCATAGGGGCCAAAATGCACCAGCCACTGCGGCTGCACAATAGTCAAGTAGCCATGTCGCATCGGTCTATCCAGTTCGAGTCAGCGAGCTGAGCCACGTATTGTGTCGCTCACTACGGGAGCTTGGCTATGCGTATTTCCGGCTCTCTATTGTGTTTTTGCCTGCACCATCACGCAGATGTAGCTGTGCCGGACTATCCAGAGTTGATGGAGGTAGTTATATGCCAACGCAGGTACCTCCGAGAGTTTAATGTGCATTTGTATAGAGAAAAAAGTGGACACCCGTTGCTAGCACCAAGCATGGTCCTCTTGTGCCGCAATGGCGATCTGATTGGTGTATAGTTGTCGTACCACCTATCTTCCCAAAGGGTGTGGGCAAAAAGTTGTACTGAGCAAACATTGCTCGCTGCTGATTGTCTTTTTGGCGTATACCCAATCAGTATACTGCAAGTTTTTGTGAGGGTAAGATGCGGACATGTGTCCCGAGTCACAAAGTTACGCACGCGAGTTTGGTAGGCAGGATCAGCGTCGACAATGAGGCCCAGCGGGGACATAAATTCCGCCAACTTAAGACCACATTTTTTTTAACGCACGTACCCTCAATAGCTAGTGAATAACTTGAAATCGCCCACAACCACAGGGAGATCTCTCTCGTGTCACTGCCAGAACCCAATAAGGCGCGGCTGAGAAGGTTTGCGCATGTAATGTTGGCTAGTCGGAGAGCGCAATAAATATTTAGCACTTCCAATGAATGGTTCTGTTTTCGCAGCGGAAGCAGTGTAACGATCACCTACAAATTCTCTTTCCCGGTCAAAATAAATAAGTTGGCGCTATTATTTTTAGCACGCAGATGCGAGATAAAGGGCCCTGCTGAAATGTAGGATTGTGAGCGTCACAGTACTCCCTGGCTCCTGGAGACTACCAGAGTAGGAGGATTTTCAAGTGTTGTTAGGAAAAGCTGAAGGTTTGGACACTTGGTGTGAGCCCTAAAGCCCTGGCAATTCCACTGAGTGATTTGAATTCAATTGGCTGAATTAGATCACGCGAATCTCCGATTGGTAAGAGCAATGGACGGTGGAGTTAAAGGGACCCTCAAACGTTTTTGGCCAATTCTGTAAAAACAAATTGCGCCGGTACATCAAGTCCTAACAATCATTTAAAAACCAATTTGAGGTCTGTGCGTAAACGGTATAAGTTGTTGCAAAGCTTCAAAGTGGTGGATGGCGGCGGATCACTGCAGATTAGTGCAGATTGCTTCTACTCGGCCAAGCGCGTTTTAATCCACCGATGCGCTGAGCGGCATGCTCTGGCCATTTGATCATGGCTCTTGATCATGGCTCCTGATCTGATTGGCTGTCATAGGCCATATAATTCATGGAAGTAAGGTTCACTGGAAAAGAAGAGGCACCTATCAGAGCAGACATATGAAACACACTCGATGTTCCTCCCACAGCGTGCCGTGAGAGCTGCGCGGCACACTGTGCGATTGACTCCCAGACTGCGCATAACCTCTCGACATGCGATCTTGAGGGTCTAGAGAGGTAAAAGCTTGAATCGTCGACTGCGCTCGTGACAGCTTTGCGATGGCCAGTGACGTCAGCGTGCCTCGCAAGTTGAGAAGGCCAGGTAGAGGTGAGAAGAAGGGTATGATAGAAATGTTCGTTCTTGATACAAAACTTGGCAGAAAACTTGGGGTGCTAATGCTTTCATAATTGTTCCAGCCTAAATGCTGACCAAAGTTTAAAAAACCGTTGAAGGGTTTCTTTAATTTGTGGTTGCGTTGACGCTTATATAAACGATAATACAAAATATGTGTTACCTTCGTATGGATCGCAGGGGCAAACGCCATAGTAAACAGTAGTTATAGCCCACTCTACACAACGTTCACCACGTTTTCCTAGTGGTTTACATCGTTTACGTTTGCGGCCGAAGTCAAGGCAACATGTCCCTTCTTCGCAGATGGAACGCTTGGAACATTCTTCGCCCTTTCCCTTCACCTATAGTGACGATAAAAGAAAAACAGCGCTGAAGCACAGTAAAGAAAAAAGATCTATACGAATGATTGTTTCCGACAATACAACACCCGCGAAAGGAATAATTATCAAACACACAAAATATTGTCTATCCAACAAATATATTCCTTCAATTATTTACAATTCTGAGCTATAGGTTCAGTAGGATGGCGATAAAACAAATGAATGAACCTGTATTGCGGCCAATAGCAGCCATAGCCACAACGTTAGGAATGCACTATCTTTGAAGTGTCATCATGCTGCATCGGCAGCCATTATAGAGTGCACCTGTCAGGAGACCTTATCTGGCTGGATCGTCGTCCAGTGATCAGCACCGTAAACCAGCAAACAAGCACTATGAAACATTTTAGTGGGCTCGCGCACCTTTAGCCCCACAGTGTTATTTAGGTCTACAAAGTGCACGGTGGGAAGTGTAAAGAAGAAGTGTCAAGTACGGATATATATATGAAGACAAAAAATACAGAATTAGAAAAAACTATATAGTTTAACTGCAATAGACACCAGCGAACTACATAATTCTGTTGTATATGGCCAAACATGAAGACGCGCACAGTTACATTGACGCTTTGCAATAGGGCATTCCCTATTTATGGGTATCTTGATTGCACCCAGTTTTACGAATGCTTATATTTATTAACACTAAGGTCATTAGGCAGTACTATGCACAGCCAGTATGACAAATATGTGCGATGGCGTCCAATTCAACGTCGGATACTAGACATTAAAGATTTGGAGTTTCTAGTCGAGAGAGAGAAAGAACTTATGCACCCAATGATGTGGCCTATACAATGGCAACTTTTACTATACATTGACTAACAACACAAAATTTGCAATGTGTAGTTATGGAATGAGCAAATGACGCGACTTGGGCAAGACTAACGAACGTGATAAAATGAAGGAAAAATGACTATCTTGCTGCAGTAACATGTGGAACAAATCTGTAAACCTCCAGAAAAGATTACAATCGTCTCCCCGTCGGGTAAAAAGGTACAAGTGAAGCGTTTCATCCTAATGAATTACCTGCAATATTATTTTTTCTTTTTTTTATTTCTTGAGGCCAAACCGCTTGAACATTTTCCTTTTAACACGCAAAAAGCCGAGTTACTAAGCAGCGAAACATTTATGTTGCTACAAGTCTCAACCATGGCAACAAATTCAACTTCAGGAAGCCTAAAAATCAGGCATCAGCTTGACTTGAGGTGTGACGTCTACAAAACATCCGATTGTCATGTCTGACGTTGACACCCCAACAAGTCTGCAATCAAGGCAGCATTATTCAATTGAATTTGGCATATACGCTTATACATTTCAACGGCACACTTTTGAGGACAACTTTAACAAGGATCACATTTGGTACGCTCCCAGTTGCCATGTTTATTGTGAACTATACCACTGTCTCTGCCAAGATCGGGAGCTTATAAAACCTCCGCTTAAAGAGTTTGTCAGACGCTGTGAGATTATAGGAATTGAAGTGTGAGGAACATGTGCGCTTGCTAAATGAGGCCTACCTCTCTAATTTGAGCGCATTCAGCCTTTAGCTTTTTCTGTCTCACAAGAGTGTACCAATGACCGAAGTTTTTACATTCACATCAGCTCTCGGTATTAGTGTTCACTATTGCGCACACCCTATAATATTAAAAAAAATATTTTAGAAACGAAAATCAGTGCTGATATTCTAAGTAATGTTCGAAAACTCTGACTGAATTTGGCCCCAGAAGTAGGAATAAGCACTTGTGATAGTAACTGACCCGCAAAACATGTAGGTATGATAAAAAGTGAAGAGCACGATGCGACTCCGCGGTACTGTGATTTTGTGGGGATTGAAACGACACTGGAGCTTGAACTGCGCAGGTCAGTATTGTTAGGTGCGGGAACGTTTGGAGCTACCAAATGTCTGCAGATCGCTTCTTCGCCCTGCCGGTCAATCAAGACGACTTGCAGTTTAGCCAGAGGAGGATTGCCGCTTGTGGAACTTCGGGACGTGATGAGCCTTGCGATTACTCGAATGAATAATGGGCTGCATCACAGGCGGTATATGTTAGGCACAGGTCGTCAGTATTCTTCAGGGTTTAAAAGCTTAAAACTATTATACTTTTCCTCAGCTTTTGACAGCTGAGGAGTGAGGGTAGTGGGCTGGTGATCGGCGACAGCCGACACCAAGAGACAGCGGCAGAAGCACGCTTTGTCCCCTATAACCTAGGAAAACAGTTCTGTCATAAAAAGCACCAGCCCGTCATCTTTTAGTGCGCCGCGGGCCGGCCTTCATGTCGTTATCTTGCTGGAAGCAATAAGGCTTCGCAGCACTATCACCTGCTCCTTCATTGAAGATGGTGTTTGAGCAGCGAATCGGTGAGAGGTGTTTACACATGTCCGGGTACAGATCACTGGTCTTTCACATGATTGACTAGCTCTGTTAGCAAATATTTGCTGCTCATAAAACGCAGAATATTTCCCACTACCTTTTGTGCCGGCAGGAATGAGACCTCTGACGAGACGATGTGCTCAGCGCGACAAAGTTGCTGGGGCTTGCTTTTGAGCCAATAAATGAATTAGGACTGTTAGTGCAACAGTCACGTGACTGGCCCACTTATCGATATTCTCGTCACCATCCTACGGCTCACCCCTCATCAATGACTTCACAACGTCCTGCTTCCTGGGCGACGCTGGTCTGTGTCGTTGCCACGTTGATTGTGTCCATAGCTTGGGGTTGGCCTCGCCTTTCTGGTTGAGGTGGTAACAGAGTCGACACTTTACTGCGGCTCGAAAACAATATACCATTCGTTCCGAAACGTGACGTCAGAGCTGGTGACTAGTTGTAGCACCTTTACCACCCCCTCCCCCCCCAAAAAAACAACAAAAAATATGAAAGCAGCCAGAGCAAACCGCTTCGATACGAAAGCTCGGGAACAGACAGCTGGTCATCCTGGCGAGCGCGCTGAGCGAGAGAGCGTCCCAGGTTACGCTTCGTGCATTCTTGCACATGAGCAAAGCTGCCAGTGTCTCTAGAGCATAAAAGCGTGCATACTAAGTTCAGCAGCTAATCACAGATCTACTGACCATTCTTTTTTGATAGGAAGCATTTGGAGGTCCTGACATGCTTGTCACAAGCTGTAAATATATGGTTGAATCATACTTACTTTTACAGTTTGATAAAAAAACGTTCTGACGGCCAAAGATACAAGTCACAAGCTCTAAAGATATGGTCAATTGATTCCTCTGTGATAGGAATCCTTATGCCGGGGAAGTATAATGTGTCCTTAAAGTAGTAGTTTGTCCTAAAATAGCTTGCGCATTGTCGCATGATGTTCGCAATTGTCAACTGTAGCACAGCCTAACGTGGATGCACCCAATTTGTCGCTTAGTCATGAATCTTCAACCTGACAGCTAACGTACATGATAACAATTAAACAGACCTTTAGGAACATGGATGCTGTTGGTAGCTGTAGTAGATGAGAGCGGAACCAGAGAAATCAATATGGCAGCCAGAAGAGCGGGACTGATTTGACGCCGAACTTTGGCTGTGGTTGCATGCTCATGGCATGTTGGAGTTATTGACCACCACTTCACAGAGGAAAACGCAACGTTGCCGTTTCTTCCATTTAGCCGTCCGGAATTTTCCGCGTGGCGAGAGTATGAGGGGAACGCTGAGTTAAAGGCAGGCAAAGTCGGTCTGTGTTGCAAAGCTATTTTTTGTTATGTATGAATCCTGTGAGTGCCACTGAAATTTCGGCTAAGTTTTCAACCCCGGGTTGTGTTGAGGCTCTGAAAACTGCACTTCAACTAGAGATTGGCCGATTGTGACAGACGCTTAGAAAGGGCACGTTGAAGCTATAATCGGGAATGACGCGGTCATGATGCATTACTGCACCTTACCAAGGTTGTTGCGAGAGAACAGTGGTAGATATGAATGAATGAGTAAATAAATGACTGAATGAATGAATGAATGAATGAATGAAAGAAAGAACGTTTTAGTTCCCACAAAACCAAAACAGTGCTGTAAAGGGCATTGAGGAAAAGGCAGCTATAGCTGTTTTATCAGCGCAGAAGCGAAGGAGCAGCAGAACAATAATACAATTTTTTAAGCAGGTTGTAAATTTGCACTGGAATTATTATATACATTACATACAACATAAGAAAACTTGTTAACAACACGAAAGAATTGAAGCAATGCTACCCTTAAGAAAAGAGCGAAGTACTGCGCGTGAAAAACACGACGAAATATAAATGCCACCAACAGACAGTGTATTTTGAAGACGAGGTAGTCTTGCACGTAACACTTGTGAACAGTAGTTGGTAAAGAAACGCAGTACCAACCTATACTCTGGTTGTCTAGTATTATGAGCAGCTGCGAGCTGCGTGAGGTAAGCCATGTCAGTGTGTGCATAATACGCAAGTACTAAGCAGTATTTCAACAAGGTCATTACCTTCGGTATGCTGAAATCCTGAAATAGGAATGCTGAAGGAAATTCACGTGGTTTATTGAAATGACCTCAAAGAGCTTTTTTTGTGCATAACGTAGCGCCTTTTTATATTGTTTTGAGAGGTTGTTCATCACGCTAGGTAACAAGAGTTTAAGTGGCTCAAAAAAGAAATTAATAATCAGGGACTTGATAAAGCGAGAAAGGTAGTGTAAATAATACATTATCCCCGTGATTTGCGAAAGCTTTCCTGTAAGAAAATCAGTATAGCTACATCACGTCATATTCTGATCAAGCATAACGCCTTAAAATATTAGAAAATTGGTATTTTCGATTTTGGACTTAATTCGAAATAAGTCATCTCTAAAGATTACAAGCGTGTTTTTTTTTTACTGCGAAACAACACCACTTCGGTGTTTGCAGGATTAATGGTGAGACCGTTATGGAGAGACCATGAGTGTAACTTATTCAAAACTCCATTCGCTTTTGCGACCGATCCGGCTGGACTGCTAGATTAAAAGAATAACGTAGTATTGACGGCGTATACTGCGTAGCGTGTGTTGTCATCAAAGTTTACAATGTCATAAAAGAAAGTATTAAAGAACAGGAGCCCCAGGATACTTCTCTTGAGCGCGTCGAGATTACCTGAACTAACTTCTATTTCACGCTATTGATCTACATGAACTGCTCTATATTACCTAAGTAAGACCTCAATATATCTAAAACGATGCTGTCTATACCATAATGATCTAGATTTTTGAGAACTCCATGATTTATAGAGTATAAAGCTTTTAAAAAATCAACAAACGGTCCCATTGTATACAAGCGTTGTTCAAAACTGTTTGAGATTCTTTTTCTTCAAGTAGAGCAAGCAGCGTTGATCTATCTTTACGGAAGCCATACTGATGAGTAGTTATTAGACTATGTTTGTCCAGAAACTCAGAGATTCTTTATGGGCGATAACAGCGAACAAGCTCAAAGGACAAAGAGAAGAGACACAAACAAGCGCTGAGTCTCAAGTGAAGATTTATTGAAATATACAAATTGTCTGAACACATAAGATAAACACAGAGAGCATGCACAGGGGAGCCAGCTAATTGATTGATATGTGGAATTTAACGTCCCAAAACCACTATATGATTATGAGAGACGCCGTAGTGGAGGCCGTTAAAGAACCCCAGGTGGTCGAAATTTCTGGAGCCCTCCACTACGGCGTCTCTCAATGGAGGTTTTTGGGACGTTAAACCCCACATATCAATCAATCAATCATCAAGGATGTAGAAGGATTGAACACTCGCAATCCAACTCAAGAAACAGTTCGTATCTTCATTGCCATTTACATGAGGAAGGTTAGGAATGTAATCAAGGAAATGCTTTGTCGTTTTGTCTTCGGGCATTCTAACTCCATCCGAAATTACACTCATACATGCAGTTGGAATGGTCCCTCTGTTTAACAAAAAGTTAAGTGAACATCAGGTTTTATTGCTGGGATTCCGACAAGATGACAAGGCTTTCTTGTAATATGCCGTTTTGGCAGTGAGTAGTTCCGTAGTAACGCCATTTCAAAATGACTTGAATAGTTTGAGATCATCGGGTTTGCAGGACGCGATGAATTTCTGAAATAGCTTTGCCTTTCTATTATTTTTGCAAAGAGTTCACTTGTCAACCACCGTTTACGAATCCTTGACGCGACAAACATTTGGACAGGAAAGAAAGCGTTTATCGTAGTATGGAACGAATGTGTCCAGATAACATTACAAGTGCCACTAGCACTTGTGGTGGCCAAAACTTCATCCCAGACCTCTTGATGCAAGTCATTGTGAGTGCTTAAAAGTCTGTCTTCCGTAATAATTTGCGAGGAACAGATATGCTCCGGGGTGTTTTTAGGCTTTTGTTTAAGAAAAATAAATACAGGCAGATGACCACTTAAGCTATGAGGTATAGTGCCACCATTACCATAGTTCACCCATTATTACCAATCAACAAGTCAAGGCATGTGGATGTTTCATACCTAAGTCTTGTTGGCTTGTTGATAGCATTGAAGCATCCGCAAGTTTTCGAAAGCAAATGGAAATCACGTGTTGAACTAGTCAGTAAACATGTTCAGATAAAAATCACCACCGAAAATCAATTTGTACTTAGATCGAACAACGTGCTTTCAAAATTTCTCCAAAAATACAAAAAGTCTTGCAGATGACGTTGAGGTCTGTTGGCAACGATACAAGCTGTACGCGCATATAAAGCTGACCGCATATCATAGTCTTCATTAACACAGTAAAATTCATCAACATACTTTGCAATTATTGAGTCGCACACAAGTAAGCTCACCACGACACCGCGTAAGTTTTTTGGAAATTTCGTAAAGCACCTATAACTTGGTGGACGCCAGGGTATCTAAGTCATTATACCACGTTTCAGAAAGCATTATGAATTGAGCATGAAAGTTCAGGCTGATAAATAGGTCCTCAAGTTCATCTTTATTGTTTGTCGCAGATTGGCAATTTATGTACACGCAGTTTAGAACACCACTGCTCTGTACGCGTACATTATCGGGGAGGTCCCATGAGAACTACGTATTAGAGTGTGACAATGCAGCCATGTTAGCAGCAATATTCGTTTTCAATTTCAAAGAACATTTAGGCCCATCAGAGGCCAACTTATCATGTGCGCTCGCTCCCCTTCGCTGTTTCACCCAAATATCTTTTCAGCCCGGTGGCATGCAAAACAAAAGTTGTTTAGTCGCACGCCCTCTTTCGCCACTTTTTGAAGCATCTGATTTTGCGCTGTCGCCCTGCCGTAATGATCTCATGTCTGAGGTACATGGCTGCTGACCCGAAAGCCACGGAATTGAATCCGGGCGGCGGCGGCTTCATTTTCGATGGCCGCGAAAATGCTGTAGGCTTTTGCGCTCATACTTGGGGTAAACGTTAGAGAACCTCTGGTGGTCAAAATTTCCTAAGCCCTCTACTAAGGCGTCTCCGACAATCGTATGGTAGTTTTGCGAAGTTACACCCAATATAGAATCAATTATCTTGCACAGTCAAATTTTCCGACATGAAGAGCCTTTTGTGGCTCTCAGCCAAAGCCTTCCTTTACTGATGCCATATGTCCCTTATTGCCTTGTTAGAGAAACATGATTATTTCTTGGAGCTTGTTATTTATCTGTTGAAGTCTCTGATTCAAGGTGGCAGTTTGCTCATTGAAGGGGCGATCTGCAGTTTGCACGCAATTTCGTTTATTTTGTCAATCAGACCCTCGTTTTTGTCTTGTTCAACTCTGTGAACTTCAATAATTAGTTTTTTTTGGTAATCAAGATCAGTTACTCAAGCAAGAATAGAAAGTTTTCTTCACTCACGCTCGATGCCTCTATAACAACAATTTTGTTTTTCAGCAACTTTGCACCATTTTCATGCCCTGCCGTGGTGGTCTAGTGGCTAAGGTACTCGGCTGCTGACCCGCAGATCGCGGGATCAAATCCCGGCTGTGGCGGCTGCATTTCCGATGGAGGCGGTAGTGTTGTAGGCCCATGTGCTCAGATTTGGGTGGACGTTAAAGAACCCCAGGTGGTCTAAATTTCCGGAGTTCTCCAGTAAGCCGTCTCTCATAATCATATGCTGGTTTTGGAACGTTAAACCCCACATATCAATTAAATCATTTTCGTGGCTCTCAATGGTCTCATGTGCCTTTTCATACCTGACCGACAAGAGACCAACTGTTTCCTAAATGCTTTGCAAGCTCTGCTTTGGGAGTAGTAATTCGTCAAGCTGCTTGTTCATTTCAGCCAACATTGCAGCTATAGCACCACAATGATTCTGTAGGCCCAAGCGTACCCTGCCCTGATTTATTCTTAAGACATCACGAGCGACTAATGCTCTGTAGTAGTCATCTCGCTTATACTAATAAGTGCTCTCAGAAACCCCAGGGCATGTAGTATCAATATAGTGATGAACTGAGCAATCAAAACGTTTCATGGATCGTTGAGCACCTTTGATTGTGCTACCGCATTCGCCACAATGAGGTTTATGAGAAGAATCGATGCTGGTCGAAAACAAAGCGGCCGCATGATGATGTGTGGTGCCTTATGGCGCAAGGGCCAATTGATGGCCAATTGGTGCCGTTTCAGTGACTATAGTTGTGGACAATGTTGAGTTGCGTGGCTGTAGAAGGGCCTCCAAATTCCTTGCACTCACGTGAAAAAACATAAGTACTAAAGCATGACAGTGGCGTGATATGTGTAGTAAAATTAGGTGACAAAAGATTTTGATAACAAAAGCTTGTGCAAAAATATTTGGGACTAGCACAAGTGCCTCATTAGTGCCCTTGTGTCCAAGGACCGCGAGGCAAGTGCTTTTCAATGCATCCACCGCAGCATCAACCTCTCCTGAGAGGTCGTGGTACGCAATGCCTGAGTATAATACATGGTAGAAGTGGACGTCTCTTCAACAAGCTAGCAACGATTTATAAGTGAAAAGTAGTTCTTTACTGACAAACATTGCAGGGTGTAATAGTATAGGTCCATAATGGAATATTTGAAAGCGCAAACCAACGGGACACACGAGAAGAGACCAACGAGCTCTTGTGTCCCGTTGGTTTGTGCTTCCAATTATTCCATTACGAATTTGTACCAACTATCCCGCCTGTCAACCTTACTGCAATGGTATATGGGTTCGGTAGGGTAATTGAAAGTGTTGTCTTTTTAGAGAGTCTAATTGCCCCGCCGCGGTGGTCTAGTGGCTAAGGTACTCGGCTGCTGATCCGCAGGTCGTGGGATCGAATCCCGGCTGCGGCGGCTGCATTTCTGATGGAGGCGCAAATTATGTAGTCCCGTACGGTCAGATTTCAATGCACGTTGAAGAACCCCAGGTGGTCGAAATCTCCGGAGCCCTCCACTTCGGCGTCTCTCATAATCATATGGCGGTTTTGGGACATTAAACCTCACACATCAATCAATCAATCAGTCAGATTGTAATGATTTACACTGAATTAAAATGTGAAGAACTGTTAGTGCTTCACCACATCTGTCAGACAATGGTGGATCACCACCGGACAAAAGATATGCGTGTGTCGTGTATGTGTGTCCTGTTAACAAAACACCCGCAGAGAAAATAAACAAGTTTCTACAAGGTTAAAGGCAGAAAGTACACAACAGAAAGCAACAGCAGCTAATAGCACAGAACAAAATATCAAGAGAATAGCACTTCAATGCGCCACGAACGAACCTGCAAAAAGTGGAACATTAGGTTGGCCGCCCGTCTGTACACTGCTGCCTGCATGTGACCGGGAAACCACTACAGAACTCGTTTAAGTAGCAGTGGGCTGACAATTATATCTTGGCTGCGCAGTTCACATCACCACGGAAAATAAGCCAAATGTAGAGCTGAACAAATCATTATTCACCACAAGGAAGCAGCTAATCTTGCACATGCGCATTCCATTGAGCTGGTACGGCAGTGCTGTCTCCAGTGCTTGAAGATGGTCTAGCTACCCTTTTCGTGCAGCAGAGTAACATCTATGAAAAGTTGAGCATCCAAGTTAGCCGGGCATCTGTACACCGCTATGGCTTTGTCCAAATAACAGAAAAACTACTACAGAACTCATTTTGGTAGAAGTGGGCGGACACTTATGCTTTGTCTGCACAGTTCACGTCACCATCAAGGATAAGACAATTTTTGATTCAATGAAATCTTCATTAGGCACAATGATTGATTGATTGATTTGTGGGGTTTAACGTCCCAAAACCACCATATGATTATGAGAGACGCCGTAGTGGAGGGCTCCGGAAATTTCGACCACCTGGGGTTCTTTAACGTGCACCCAAATCTGAGCACACGGGCCTCGACATTTCCGCCTCCATCGGAAATTCATTAGGCACAATGAAGCAGCTAATAATGCGCATGCACATTTGTACAGCCGGTGCAATAGTCCTGTTTCCAGTGCTTGAAGATAGTCTAACGACTCTCTTTACGAGCAGTGGAGTCAGTTCTGCAAAACGTTGAACATCCAGGTTAGCCGCCCGTCCGCACACCACTACCGCTGCTGCCAAAAAGGCGTATTTGTAAAACCTGCGAAGCAAGTGGCTATGGCGCTGTAGACAGCGAGCCCGGTTTATGTTATTGCGGATCCAAAGGACAAGGGTGCGTGTGAAGTTGGCAAAACTTTTTGTTTGTGTTCTGAACATACATATTTCGGACTTCACTTGCGTGACGGAAATAAGTCAGTGGAGTCTTGGTGGACCCCGACGGACAACCCTTTCATGATAAAATTGATTGTGATTAGGCTAGAGCTGAGCTGTACACCGGATGACACGGCGTCTGAAATCGGCATATCATTGTTTAAGCGTTGGAGTTGTGCAACCCGAATGAGGCATGAGAAACAAAGCACTGTGATGATCTGGTTTTTACATTGTTCAAATGAGCGTCGTCTCTGTTGTGTGATCAAATAGTAAATAAGGCAAATAAATGTTCAAATGGTGTTTATAGCGGCTTCTAGATTTTCTACATAGGGGGAACGAAACATTCTTGCACACAAAATTACAGCATATATACGGAGTGAATGATTATGAGTAAGAAAGAAGCTTCGAAGAGCTTGATTGGTAAACCGTGAACCCTCCATGCGTCCGTGCGTCTCGCCGTGTGTCTCGCTATCTATCTGCCTGTACGTCTGGCTGTCCGTCCGTCCATCAGCCTGTCTGTCTGTCTGTCTGTCTGTCTGTCTGTCTGTCTGCCTGTCTGTCTGTCTGCCTGTCTGTTTGTCTGTTCAAATCCCCGTCCATCGCTCCGTCTGCCTGTTTCTCTGTCTGTTTGTCTGCACTTCCGTTCATTCACACCTGCTGAGTTAGTAATAGAACTAGGCAGTCACATACCAAGTGAGACATGCGTGTACTCTTTTCACATCCACAGCCCCGTCGCTCCCTCTGACTCTCGTCTCGTGGTGCTCCCAGTCGCCCCCCCCCCCCCGTACTGGCTTGCCTGAATGTTTTCCCTTTCCCGATGGAAGCGCGCACCCACAGGTGTGCGACAGCATTGAATGCGTTTTTGCTTCTCCCATTCTTTTCTCCTCCTTCTTTCACTCCCCGTCCCGCATCCCCGCGCGGAACCATGAAGTTGCCTGCATATTGAAGGACAGTAACAGTCCCACGCTTTTTTTTCTTCTTTTTCTCTTCAAAAAACTCTTTGCATGTACGAACACGCGGCTTCAGAAGCTTCATCCTTAAAGAGTGGCTGCAACTACAAGTAGTACAAATAGCTTTTATTAGTCATGACAAGTTATATCCCGACACAAATGAATAAAAGAAGTTTATGCCCCTATGAGTGCTCATTGAAGCAAGGTTAATAATGTAGAGCCACTGACACAGCCGGATAAATCTGTGGTTATACGAATACTACAAGTATATGGGTAATTTATTAAAAAAAGACCACCCTAGAGTTATAATTGAGCGTAATAAAAGATAACTCTATTGTGGGCCACCCATAGTACTTTTGATTGTAAAAGAAGAAATTCTACAGTTTCACTGGCATCGCCAACGCCATAAGGTGGCCCTTTAAATCTTAGAGCTGAACTCGCAGTTCTGGGCCATGCGGAAGGCCGTGGATGCAGCTCCAGTTCTGAGACTTAGGATCGCCACTGGAAGCCACCAAGACCAAACTGCCGGATCCTTGTGTGAAATATGTGAAATAAAGTACTGTCTCTCTGTATATATATATATATATATATATATATATATATATATATATATATATATATATATATATATATATATATATATATATAATAGGAGAGTTCCTTCAATTACGGTTTTTCTACTGCGTCCTTCTTAGAGCTCTTTGGTATTCTGTTGTCCTGTCTCCTTATATAGGTGCTGACTTATAATTGTCGGCACGATGTTTATACGATATAGAAGTTAGACAAACCAATAAACTAGTAATTCGTTTGAACATCTGTTTTTGATTGTACAGATTGAGCGAATAAAGACTTGCCCTTTCAAGAGGAATCAAGCCACCGTAGAATGCTGCGGCCATCCATCTCTGAAATGAGAATGATATGGCGATTAGTGAAAGGAATTAGAAACAGGCACATACTACGTAATATTGCCATTTGAAAAAGTATTTATAGTTTAGCGGTTGCAATTGAACTGTTTATTACGCTATTTTCAACGAACTTTCAGCTGAGCTTCACCAAATCAACTTCACACCTCTACAGAGTAATTGGGTTAGTGGCACTTTGAGTTACACGCAATGCTGTACACACTTGTTATTGTGCAGACAAAAGTATTCCGCAATATAGAGCTTGTCTATATTAGAACAAAAATGACCATCGCCTACAGTGAAATGAAATCACTTGACCTTTCAACACGTTAGATTTTCTTACATGAAGGAAAGTGTAGAGCCATAGAACCTCTCAAGAGCAATAATATTTTAATCAAAATAATTCTCGGAATCGTGAGAATGTGTATAAGCAGCATGCATGTAAGCCTTGGAGAAGTTGCACTGTACTTCAGGAAATGGGGTAAGCCGCGAATCCTCCGTACACATCTATGGTGGCCTATAGACGCGAGAACGTCCATACACAGATATTATACACACAATAATTATTTTACATATTAATTTGTCATAAACAGTTTGAGTAATATATAGATTATAATTACAGAAGACATCTTATGTTACAAAGTACAACAAAAATTGTCCCTTGATGAGTTCAGGGACTCGTGTACCCTTATTATTAACTACTTTACGATCAGCAAAATATGATGCCAAGGGGTCACCATGACGTTGAGTGTGGTGGCAGCCTGTAAAAAATCGTCAAGGTCATCAATTCCTGGCTAGATCTTGGCATCGTTGACCTTCCCATTATCTCTCTTCCAGCACGAGGCGGCTCAGGTCGATATTCATTTTAAGGTATTCGTATAATAGTGACGATTCCAGTTGTTTGATCTAGGTATGTACGGGTGCTTCTTGATGATACCCCTTCTGTAGGAAGACTTGTTAACGAGCCTTAGGGCTTCAATCAATTCATAAATCAAACTTTTTTTAGTAGCGTCAGAAATGTAGTACATTAGATGTAAGTATGCAGGAGAAAGTAAACCGCAGGCGGGACCTCCTATGTTAATACAAAAAAAGCTAAAAGACGAATATTGAAGGAAGAAATCACAAAAACACTACGAAATATTTTTTACAAACAAAGCAAGAGAGAAAACTAAAAAAAAATCAAGCAGGTATACGCGTATTGCAAACTTTTTCAGTTTTGTCTTAAAACATGAATGTGCAATAAGTGTTTTGTATCTTGTGATAAAGAGTTCCGTAATAAAATTGTTGAAAGAACACTGCTCAATTTTCTATATTTGGTGCAAACATTATGTAATAACAGGTAATTAGTGACCGCGAATCTGGTTTTATTAGAAATATTCATCAAGACAGTAGGTAATATATAGATAGGGGGGTGGAGTGGAAAACTTTTTAAAAAACAAAACACACACATTATAAACGTACATTTGGGAGATGGGTAATACCTCAAGCTGGGGGAGGAGGTGAAATCCGATGTGATAGCGTCTGACGTGAAGCGGAAGTTATGAGTCACACTGCTTGTATTTGCAATACCTTGTAGCGACGAGAGAAGAGGAGACGTGAGATGACGTCGAAGGCGGCCGATGGGGCCGTGCCGATCTCGCCACTTTATTGCAGGCCTGAAGCGGAGCCACGTCGACTACCAGCGTCCAAACCGCCAGGCCAGAAGCTCGTTCTAATTCTCGCGCAGCTCGAGCTCGCGCCAGCTGCGCGAGAGACGCGGCGCGGTGATGGAAAAAATGACGATGGTGATGATGGCACTACAGGGCTCCCCCCCTAGCGCTTTGCGCGATTTGAACGCATATGAAAAAAAGAAAGAGGGCGACAAATGCTATGTACATGAACGGCAGTCCATAAAAAGTTCCTTTGGCAAGTCCAGTTTGTCAACGTGTAGTGACCATCGGGAACCAGTGGGTCTCTGGTGGGCGACACTGAGAGTTGCGCAGAGGACGCAGGAGGAAGTGCCGGGTCGCTGTGGTACCCGACAAGCGGGTCTCACGGTGACCTGGTCGGAAAGGCCGAGAGTGGACCGTGTGTCGCGAGGTCATGACAGGATGGTGGGTGACAATGTTGGCGCTGGGTGCCGAGGACACTATACTGACGCCTGTCGAGATTAGAGGTCCCGACAGGGCCCTATGATGGTGGTGGTGGTGGTAGTGGTGATGGTGGGCATGCGCTAGTATCTGCGGCTGGGTGAACGTCGGTATCTGCACCAGGGATTGGTGCTGGTCTGTCTGGAACGCACCCAGTGTGGGCTGGGCCAGCGTGGTCTGCGTGGGCAGCATGGCCTGCAGCTGTTGGAGCGTCAGTGGCTGTCCCGGGACTATGGCAAACGAGGGGGGCGACATCATGCGTGGCGGTGCCAGAAAGATGTTGGGCCTTGGCCCCAGGTTCTGTGGAATGACAAGCGTCGGGGTGCCAGGCGGTCCTGGATGTCCCCCATGGGGCCTGAGCCCCGTCTGAGGTCCCAGGGTCAGGCCCGTGGCATGGGGTGGCCGCAGGGCCAGCTGGACCCCCTGTATCTGCCCCAGTGCGCCTTGTATCAGAATCGGGCTGTGGTCCAGGCCCGGAATGTACTGGTTCAGCAGGAAAGTGTCGTGCGCAGGTCCAGCCGGAAACATACCCGGCTGCGCTGTCGCGGGGTTCCCGATGAGCAGCGGACTCCCCGTGTTGAGCCCCATCGCGGCTCCGCGCTGCACCGTGGTCGCAGGCTGCGGCGCCGGTACAGACGCGGGCCGCGGTGTGGCCTTGTGCTGGGCTGCCCGGGGAGACTGGGACCGGGTGGTCGCCGCTGCCGAAGGCGTCGTCATGTTCGCGCTGCCGCTCGACAGCTTGGGCAGGATCTGTGGCTGTTTCGGCTGGATGAGCCGGGGGGCACCAGAGGTGCGAGGACTGGGGCTAGCCGAAACCACCTGTGCGACGCCGGGTCTCGACGTAGGTGCCTGCTGCGGCGCCACGGGCTGGGGGGCGACGGTGGCAGTTGCTTTGGTGGTTGCCGGTGTCGACGCCGACGATGAGGGCAGGCTCTGGCTCCGCGAAGGCACGGTGCTGGGGCCCGTCGTAGACCACGAAACAGAGACAGGGACAGGGGCGGGGAGCGGGGACGCCGAGGGTGGTCGGCTGCTGGCCGGGGAGGTGCGAGTGGAATGTGGCGAGGCACCCGGCAGGCCATTGCTGGCACCAGTGGCAGGTGGCGGAGCGGCAGGGGGCACCGTCGAGGAGCTGACCAGCAGCTGCGGCGAGGAGGAGGCCGAGACGTCTGAGCTGGTGGTCGCGGAAACGGCGAGGGCCACGGTGTCGCGTGCCGTCGCTTGCTCTGCGTGCGCTTGCGTGCGTACCTTGCTCTGCGACGCCGGGGAAACCTGCCTGGTGCGGGTAAACGGAAGCGGACGGTATGTGTTGCCGCTGCGGGCGAGCACTGCAGTGCAGAGGGCATCGTAAGGCTGCGGGCTGGTGCTTGAAGTGGCAGCGAGATGGCGCAACTCTACCGGTAGGGCGTCGAGAAGAATGGCGTGCATCAGCAGCTGGTCCGTGACGCCATTCACCGCAAGAACGGCGTCGAGTTGCATAAACCATACCTTGGGGTAAGTTGATTGGTACGGCGGCACTGGTGGGCAGAGTTGCGGGAACATGGCCGCGGGCCGCTCGGCGAAGGGCGTGTTCTCCGGGTCACCAATGTAGCGACGAGAGAAGAGGAGACGTGAGATGACGTCGAAGGCGGCCGAAGGGGTCGTGCCGATCTCGCCACTTTATTGCAGGCCTGAAGCGGAGCCACGTCGACTACCAGCGTCCAAACCGCCAGGCCAGAAGCTCGTTCTAATTCTCGCGCAGCTCGAGCTCGCGCCAGCTGCGCGAGAGACGCGGCGCGGTGATGGAAAAAATGACGATGGTGATGATGGCACTACAGGGAGTGGTGATGGTGGGCATGCGCTAGTATCTGCGGCTGGGTGAACGTCGGTATCTGCACCAGGGATTGGTGCTGGTCTGTCTGGAACGCACCCAGTGTGGGCTGGGCCAGCCCTGCAATAAAGTGGCGAGATCGGCACGGCGACTACCAGCGTCCAAACCGCCAGGCCAGAAGCTCGTTCTAATTCTCGCGCAGCTCGAGCTCGCGCCAGCTGCGCGAGAGACGCGGCGCGGTGATGGAAAAAATGACGATGGTGATGATGGCACTACAACCTTTAACAACAAAATGTGTATTGATTATGAATTACCCTATAATGTAAAGCAATAACAGAGATGACTTTGTATGAATGCACATTACAATGCCTTCAAAGCTTCGATGTTAAAACACATTCCTGACTTCACCAATGCCCTCATACCTTATAAAATCTTTTTCAAACAGTATTGATACGTTGCTGAAATTTCAGGTGTGTGTCCATTTTACCTCCTCAAATGGCGTATGATCACTTAAAGAAATAACTACTGAGTTCACAAAAAGCTTAGGAATAAGTGCTAGTTTCTATTGAATGAATGACAAAGCATAAAAGAGGTTCAGGAAGGATTGCGAGCAGTAAGGGAAGGGGGCATTGGAGAATATTAGTACGTGTGCGTAACATTCATCGTAGGAACTTTTGCCGCCACCACAGCGCCTCTACACCTGGTGCAAAGTCTGTACTCATTGTAGGCTGGTGGCGGGGCCGATGACATTGCAGTGACAGGCAACTCTCATCGGAGGAGTGCGACTGCAAGAGCGTGGAATTCATTTTGCTCATTTTGATGCTTGCAACATTGGCCATGTTCTTGTACCACAACCGGTCGCATTCCTTGCAGCTGTGGCCTAACGTATGGTGTAGAAAGTAGTGGTAATAGCACGTGTCTCTATCGCCTAGCTGCGTCAATTAGCGACAGCTTTTGGCACTTTGCTGCAGCATCGCACGCCCGAACTTTTTGGCCTTTATTTCTAACACTTCTGTTTTGTTTATGCTTCGCGACTTCTCACCACAAGATCCGCTTGACGACGCCATCTTCGCTAATGCTTCGATAGCCGGCAGATCTGCGTTTGCTTGACGATGAGCTCTTTTCGCTTATAGCCTTCCTGCAATGTCCCCTGAAGGGCTTGGCGGTGACCCGCTTCGTCGCTACCTTGGTTTTGAGGTGTCTAGGTGGCCGAGTGTTTTCAAATATTTTTGACTGCGTGAGCTCTCGGCAAAGCAAAAAAAAAGCGCACACGCTGGTAGCATTTCTGAATTCATCGAAGAAGTGTACACACGGCTACAGTGGCTAGAATAGGGAAGTGTGTTCAGCGGCAAGCGGAGCTTACGGAGTGCACTTAAGACTCTGCGAAGTGGCCGCGTGGGGGCGCGCGGTCGTTTATAAGGTGTTTGCGCGTTTCCGACGGTTTCGTCGGGCGCGATCATCAATGTTTAGTTTTGTGCGGTTGCGCTCTGACAACAATGCTACTGTATGCACTCCCATGGCACAAAAACAAAGCCATTGCTTGTCTCGGGGTGCACTACCGGTACAAGTAATCTAGAATGAAGCATGCATTGTTCGGCCTTCCGAACAACAAAGCTCTGTTAGCGCGGTGGTGAAAAGCAATGCCACACGCTGACAAACTTCTTCACGAAAGGCTGTGTGCTAGTTGTACATCGACGAGAGGTACTGCACTTCGAGCACGCTGTGAAGGGCGAGAAATTGTCCACATTGAAAGGGATAGGTGTGCGCAGGATTCCAAGTCAGGTGGGAAGGGGGGTCATTGCTGCGCCCTCTTCTTCATTAAATTAGTGTATGAGGCAGATTTTGCACCTCCCTTTAAGGTGACTAAAAGAGCGCCCCCCCCCCACCTACTTAATCTGTAGAGCAGATTTAGCACCCCCAACCCAGTTGATTGACTATAGAAGGAACTCCCTCCTCCTCAGCCCCTCGTGCGGATTGTTATGGGTAGCCCTTTCAAAAAAAAAGCTCTTCGCATTTGTGGACACCCTTGAAATTACTTTATCAAAGTGCTTTAGCTACAACAAGCTTCACAGTGACAGCTTACCAGAATAGGCTTTTTTTAAGCTCGAAAAAAAATGTCACACTGAGCTGCGCACAACATAGTTCGAGCCTCACCAATCACGTGACCAAGTTTTTTTCTGCTCAACCATTTTCATTTTTACACAAAGGCACTCCACAAGGAGAGAGCATCTTCCCGTGAAAAAGAAAGCACTTGACGCTCGCGCAAGTCACCTAGCAAACGAAAACAATGTTCTGCGGTGCACTTGTGAACTATAACACCTTTTTTGTAGATAAAAAAAGATGCGCAACCAAATATATTAATGCAAACATGCGAGTAACTACTCGGTAAAGCATTGTATGACAAGTGTGCAAAAGAATAAAATGTTTTTATCCGGATACCGCTCGTGATTGTCGTTTCTGGGTCTGATTATGAGTTTTCCGTAGGTACTAATGTATGAAACTCTACGGTGTTAGCACAAGTAGCTATAACGAGCTATGCATGTTATAAAAGTGGGGCTTTATTTCTAGATTAGAGCATGAGGAAATGATGGTTTGCTGTAGAAGGTGTAGCAAGCAATGGCTCACAACTGCGTTCATCGTTATACTTTTCTACCACTTCCCATCGAAAACATGTTTTATGCCACCACACGCTCACTTTTGGCACCAGTCAATATTTCAGTTTAGTCGCACAACTGCGTAGATATCCTGTAAATTCAGAAGCTAATTAACATATTGGCAGGGTCGCCATTTTAGGTAATGCAAGAGCAATAAAATATATTTTAAATTCTTCAGATTGCCGGCGCGCCTGGTTGATTTTCATCTCTGCGCAGCGCATCACCGCTTTGGGTAACGCAGTATGAATGGGTGAATGTAGCAGGCTGTGTTCTTTAGATCGAGTGGTGGCTCACGCCACCTAGCCATAAAGTTAAGTACCATCACTGTGTGAATAAGGATTGAATTTCACTTGCGCCTCGATTGTAGCAACCAATCAGTTGGCCTCCTCCTGGTTATTTGTGCCTGTTTAATGTCCATTTCGCCTTCACTGTTCCTAAACCCCAACGCTTTGAAGAATTCAGCGCCATTATCTTCAGCTACAGGGCGGAGCCCTTATAGAACATTATGAAATGTTAAGACATTTCCTCCTCCTCTTCACACGCAATCCATACCGTGTCTTTGCCTTCGTATATTGCTCGGTACGACTTGGCCCGCAATACTCCCGCTCTAGCTTCGAAGAGGAGAGAACTTCCCCGAGAATTATCGTAGATCTTTTCACTTGAAATTTCTCGCTTAAAAGTTCGGTAGGTCTCCAGTGATTATTTCGTAAGCATTCCCATCTTCCACATGTTCCTCTCAGTTTCCTTCATCTTCTTCTTAACTGATGTTTCCTTTTGGCTTGGTATTCTGCTGTTGTGCACATACTTGCTTGACAGTTTTCGATTTCACTCCCTTCATTTAGTATCAACATTCTTCATGCACAAGTAGCTGAAAACTTTCGTAGCCCAACGCTCCTCTCCCATTTTTCTCAATCGCTCCTCGAATTCTATCCGGCTGCTAGCTTCCCTGGACGCAAACGATGTCCATCCCATGTCATCTTGTACCCCCTGATTTGGGGTATTTCCGCGTGCTCTCAAAGCAAGTATACCCATGCCACGTTGTCTAAATTCCAATCTTGTTGAAGTTCTCATTTCATGCACAAGACCGCATTGCCGAACGTCAAACCTTAGACCATGACACCTTTACAAACCCCTCTCACAACGTCATACCAATAGTAGTTCCACAGTGCCCTATTTTTCATTACAGCTGCATTCTTGGTGCCCTTAGTCAATACGTATCTTTCGTGCTCCCTTAAATACTCAGCCCCGTTATTTATCCTAACATACAAATATTTGTATATATCCACTATCTCTAGCGTGACTTCCTGTATCCTATGCTTACTGACTTTGTCAATAAAAATTATGATTTCTAATTTTCCCCTGCTGAACTTCAAATTTAACCTATCTCCATTATTACCACAGATGTCTATCACTCCCTGCAGATATTCTTTGTTGTCGGCTATTATTACTATATCATCTGCCTACATCAATGCTGGTAATGATTGTTCAATGTGTTTACCTTGTTCGGAAAAAGAGATGCTGAAGCCGAGTCAACTTCCCTCTAATTTGGCTTCTAGTACCTGGAAATGCAGCATAAATAACAAAGGTGACAAGGAATATCCCTGTCGAATTCCGCTAAGCATCTCTATAGGTTCAGATAACTGTTCTTCTAGCACCACCTTGCGGTTTCCATTCAAGGCGTTACGCACTAGCAGGCGCGGTCATCACACTTCTCTATTCTAGCCAATGTAACACGGCCGCCATCACTGGACAAGGCAGGAGCATAAGCTTGCCGAAGAAGCTCCTAAAACGAAACTCTCTAAGCTTTAAGAAGATTTTAGGGAGTTTATTATTTGAAGGCATAACGTGCTCGAAAGCCCTCTATAGGAAGAGAATGTAATTGTCTGGGCGAATCTAGGCTGCATTTAGGGTCTTAGAAACCACGAAAGCAATAGAGAGTCAGAACACTCCGGCATAGTTACATTCGGCAATCCTGATTCAATCAAAGGTACTGGATAAGCCTCCAGAACTGTAGTATCATTTAGGTGGTGATGACCTACAATCTTGTTCTGCAGCGACAATCTCGTCCAAAATCAAGCCGTCAGATGCCTGTGTTCCAGTCGAAGTTCACATTTTTAATTAGTCTTTCAGAGCACACTTTTATAGAGTTTTGAACATGTTAGCTAGAAAAAGAAAGTGGAACGTTTAGGCTGGCCAACCATCAATTCTTTGCAGCAGCTGAGAATTCGAAACCAATACCCTCAATACATTATTGCAAGTTACCTAACTGCTGTTTTTGCCAAGCTCAACATTAAGAATTCACGGTTGCTGATAGTATGTGGTAATGGCACCAGTATGCAAAAGTTTTCAGCACCATTTGAAGACAAACATGCCAGTACTAGATAGAATATTGTTCTGTCATGTGGTTCAACTTCTTGCATTAGACCCGCGTGCTCCCCTGAGCATGATGTCAACTCAAATTATGGCTATGCCAATTTCTGTAGTCTAGTTTGTAAGCTGGCTGCAGCACTGTGGAGTCTATGAATCGGTTTAGACAGTATAGAAGAGTAAAAATCTTTCAATACTTATTCATTCATTATCATAAGCGCAGGTGTTAATGGCTGTTGCGCTCACGTGTTAGTCGTGTAAACACTCTTAGTTGTTGACAGCAGTGGCAACATTGAAAAAAAACATGAACATATCGATACCCGTAGATGGCGTTTGTTTCTTTCATGACTTCTTTATTCACGTAATATCAGTGAACGCCATGCACTGTGTGGGCCGTAAACGCTAGACGTAGACTAGGGCTTGTTATATTTGCATGCTGTCTGTTCGCCAGCAACGTAGTTGCCTTTAATTGACAGTGTCTTGAAGAGTGATTTTCATATATTCGGGCAGAGGACTTAAAGTGAAGGGCCGAAGAAACAGAGGAAATATGAAAAATACGTGACACTGTTTTCGGCGTATTGACACAGAGGGCATGATTGACTTCACTGGTTCTTAACTAAAGTCATGACAGTGGTAAAGCCGTAAGTGGAGGTTTGGATCGAAGTAGGCTTTAACGTCCCCACTGGTGGCACTTTAATCTCCGACGCTGGCATTTTCAATAACTCACGATATATGACGTTACCCGCAGCGAAAAGACGTCATTGTCTTAAGATTTGCAAGCACAATGCATTGAAAAAAAATTGGCAAATTCTACGCATAACGAGAATCGATGATATGCGAAGCACGAGTAAAGGAGGTTGATATGTCTCTTTAACAAAAATCAGCACAACCGCATGACGCGCATAGATGTAGTACAGAGTAAACACAAGTAGAAATGTTTTGCGCACTCAGGTATCTAGACAAGCTGCAAGTATGTTGTTATAGTCGCGTAACGACGGCACCACTGACGTTTGCAATACGAGCCCCGCAGTGATCCGCGTGTAAATTATGCCACACATAACTTCCATCTTATGATTATTATGTATTTACACATGGAATTTTTGTTCGTCGTCATTCACGTCACGCAATAGCAAACTTTGGTCATGTGAAGCGAAACGCCCACGAGCGCATCATGAACGCTGCCATGTTCTTACAAGACATGGATGTCATGATTAGCATGTTTGAGCGAGTCATATGCCTTCATCGTCCATTCGCGTCACGTAATACCAAATTTTTGTATATGTGAAGCAAGCAGAACGGCCGCGAGCGCATCATGATCATGGTATGTAGTCATGTTTTACAAGACACGCCTTTCATGATTACCATGTTTGGACCAGTTCTATAACCTCGTCATCCATTCATGTGACGTAATACCACATTTGGTACACATGAAGTTAGCAAAATGACGGTGAGAGTTTCATAAGTGTGGCATGTGGTGAAGTTGTTACATGTGGTAATGTTGTTACATGACACACAGTTCATGATAATCATATTTTGACATGTTCTTTACCTTCAGGGCTCACTCGCGTCACGCAATATCATATTTGGTATACGTGAAGGTGGCAAAACGGCTGCAAGAGCACCTTGAGCGTGACATGTAATCATACTGTTACATAACACGCATCTCATGATTATCATGTTTGCACCAGTCACATAATGTCGTCATCGATTGACGTGACGCAACACCACATTTCGTATATGTGAATCAAGCGAAACGGCCTCGGGTGCATCATGAGCCTGGCATGCAATCAGGTTGTTACATGGCAAGCTTCTCACGATTAACATATTTAAGGCAGTCACAAAACTTATTATTCTGTTCATGTAACGTAATCCCAAATTTGGTATACTTAAAAATATGGAAACTGCCACGAGCGCTCTATGAGTTTGGAATGTAGTCATGTTGTTTCATGACACGCACGTCGTAATTAACATGTTTTGACGTGTCATTTATCTTCGTAGTTCATTCGCGTTACGTAACGACGAGCTTGGTATGCATGGAGCTAGCGAAACGGCCTCAAACACATCACGAGCGTGGCATGTAGTCATGTTTTTACATGACACGCATTTCGGCAACTTCATGTTAGAACCCGTCACGTACCTTCGTGTTTCATTGACGTCCCATAATACCCAATTCGGTATATGTGAAGGTAGCGAAACAGCCGCGAGCTCACCATTGTGTGGCATGTAGTAATGTTTTCACATGTCAAGCATGTCATATATTCATAGTAGGGTCTGTCACTTCGCTTCGCCTTGCAGTCATGTCACACCATACCAGTTTTCCAACATGACATGTGAAGGAAACCACCAGAAACAGCAGCAAGTCCATAAAATATAACTCATGATAATCGTGACATGCAAGTCATGATTTTCTTGTTATGACTAGTGCACTTATGCTCAGCATATTGTCATGTTCAGCCGTACCGATTCAGGTATCAATATGATTATTGAAACCGCCAAAATAGCTAGATAGATAGATAGATGGATAGATAGATAGATAGATAGATAGATAGATAGATAGATAGATAGATAGATAGATAGATAGATAGATAGATAGATAGATAGATAGATAGATAGATAGATAGATAGATAGATAGATAGATAGATAGATAGATACGCTCGAATTCACTGACGCCCGAAAAGAAATGCTTCACATTTAACAAATTTGCATCGTAGCACCAGCATGCCAATTGCTTCTGGCAAATTAAGCTTGTGGCGAATCTGGCCAATTTAGCTGGTGAGAACCAAAGCAACACGCCACACTGCGCATCTACTATTCACTTTGACAACACCCTCAATGACGACGCTGGTTCCCTCGCTTTGGGAGAGAAGAATTACCGAGCGATGACAAGTGGCCTCGAAGCGACGTGTATAAATGAACGGTTGATAACGGTAAAATTAGGCTAATTACTGGACTCTGCGTTAACTACCAGTGGCCACGTTTCTATAATTTCAAAGTGGTTATACACTATTCAAACAAAGGGCTCAACTTCACTCATATGACTCGACCGGCTATCACCAACGGAGGAAAAGGTAATTGCGTTGTTATCTTTAAAACTACCATAATTATGTTTGTAGTCACCATAAGATGCTTTCTTCCACAGGAAAGACAATGCCGCAAGTAGCATGCAGATTTTTGTAGCTGTGTTTTTTTAAGAACAACACCTACATGAGTTGGACCAGGCTGGACAGTTCCGGGATTTAATTCTGACCCAGGCTGAAACAAGGAGACAAGGAAAATCAATAAGAAGCCCTTGACGTGAGTGCATAAAACTATGGGTTCACATTAGCAGTACTTCTTTTAATTACCCTGCAGTGATTGTCTGTTTCATAATGCTGCAATATGGACGCCTTGTATGGGCTGTTCGAGCGTAGTTTTTCACTTATTTACCTAGATTAGAAAAATAATTTACTTTTTATTATGTTTATTGATCAATTCCATTCGAACACTTTATTTCAAAAGTGGTGCAAACTGACAGAAATATTTAGTTGGCATATGAATTGAGCACTAGACCTTGGCATTGAAATACTCCAAATGTTGGATTTTTCTGATGTGCATCAGTGAAACTCGTTGGCCTTCCGTGGTTTGCTACGTGTATTCATTGCCCATTATTGGTGGCTACATTGTATTGTTGTTTCGAATACAAAAATAAGGACACAGGAGCCTAAAATTATTGCTCCTAGAGCAAATATAGTGAAATTTGGTTCAAATTCATTTTCATTGTTTTCAGTTTAACAATGAATGTTAAGAGCCAAAGTTTTTGTGAGAGATTCTTTAAAATATGCAACTAGGTTGCCCTTTGGAATTAATGTTATTGTTAGCAGTGATTTCTATTATGTCATTGGGCTTATAAAACAGCAATAATCACTCGTTTTACATGAGGTCTTGATTTATTTTTATATATTTTGAAAGACCAACAGCATTTTCTCACATTTTATTTCGCAAAAAATCATGAGGTCAAACACATTGTCTCCACAATTAATGCTACTTAGTTAGCTGGTTAGCATGCATTGATGTTGAATTTTGCGCACGGTTACTATTACTGAACAAACAAGAACGAACAAAAGCTCTTCAATTAAAATGTGACGTGTTTTTGAAGCGTGACAAGTTTCTACAGCCATATCGTATGTTCGATTGTTCTAAACACTCAAACACAAAAATGAAACATGAAAACCAAGGTGTTTTGAAGTTTGACCTTCTCTCTTCTGTGTAGTTTTGATTACCCAAACTGATCACCATTGCTGTTCACTTGTATTTCATTTTAAATGTTTTCCCACTATGCAATCCTAATGTTGCAAAAGTGAAGCGATGTGGATCTAAGAGTATTGTTGTTGGGCGACGCCCAATATTGCGACTCATTGAGCCCTAATTTCACTAAGCAATACCGAATAGTACAGAAATATTGAAATATGTGAAAGCAAGTGGTAGGGTCAAACGTAATGTTTTTTCTCTTTGTACTCGTTCTGTTTGCAGGCTCAAATAGCTCATTCAGCATGTTGGCATTGGTGTTGCTTGACCCATCACGTTCCAACTTTAGATGCCTATTACCAGTGGTGCTAGAGCTTGACAACCCAAAAACAGCCATAGCACAATTGTCGGTGCTGTAGACAAGGTCCTCAGAAATGTTTTTTCGGTGTGTGCTTAACGTGCGTCTAAATATTTCATAACAAACACCAACCAATTTGCTGCCATTGAACGGCCTCTACTGCCGGAAATCAAGCCTTCCCCCTTGAGTTCAGCATTCCAGCACCGAAACCACATAACCACCTGTGAAGCGTTCTCTACTATGTCTTGATCGCACCGCAATACTAGTGGTGCATATGAAACAATCCTCAAAAATATATCGAGTCTTACGTTAAGGATTTGCCACTATTGCCTGAAATTCATGAACACGAGATCGTGGCTCTGCGAAAATTCAACCATACTACGGTATTCATTGGCACCCCTTAGAAACAGGCAGGGACATAAGAATTCTCATAGATACACTGTTGTCTTAACAAGTATGCAGTTTTGATCAAACTGAAATATGTATGAACAGCGAAGCAGTTATGCGCTATCTCTTGGTCGTACAAGCAAGTGCACGCTTGCATTCAATACGTGCAGCCTATCGGCATCAAAGGAAAAAAATTGAGTTTTAATTGCGATGCATTGGTACCCTCTGTGTGCTTCGGCTTTTCTTCTCTTTCTCTATACTTCAGGGGCTTCAAGCTTAACTCGGTTTGCAGGCCTTAATGACACAATTTAGTCCTCTAAATGCCTAAAGCGAGGAGCAGGATAGCTTTTGCAATTTCTGCACACGTTACCATTTAAAAGAAAACCTTTGCCACATCTCTAGAGCAAGTTCTTTCTGAAAAAGATCTTGGCCCAGGACTGCAACAACATGCTGATGCTGATCTTCAATATAACTGCAACCTGCAGGTTGATTCTCAAAGACAGTCTTTTTCCAAGATAATATATCAACACCTGATGACCCAAGAGTGTGCCTCACGAAAAGAATGTTTTACATCTTCCTGCATGTGTAGCTCACGAACATACTTATCGACACAATACAAAAAAAATATACAACAAACACGCGCAAAACGCGGGCTGTAAGCGAGAGACTCACGGGCCGCGTGACTCAGTATGTTCAAGGAGCCTGCTACCTCATTAGGTGAAGTACGCTACGAAGGCGTTGTATGAAGCTAATTCTTTGAACATCAGATATAACCCACAGATCATTAGAATAGACCACTTACCTCACCCGGACGAGGCGCCAACATCCGCAATGTGTCACGGAGCAGTGGCTACAAAGACCACAGCACCATAATCAGGACCGAAGAATATACACAAGAAGATGATTTCTAGGCAGTGTGTGTTGATAGACATTGGTTTCGAACAATAACTAGTAACTCTAAAGTGTACACAAACCACAGCGCACTAGAAGGACCTATTTCATTTCACAGTGACCTAGGCCAAGAATTCATATATAGTGTAGTGACCGTTTTTTAAGCTGTGATGTAGTACTTGAGCCGAAAATAAAATTATTTAGGCTGGAAGACATAATGAATACCACCTTGTATTTACAGCTTCTGCACCTGTATATATTTGTTTGGAGTACAGCATCTTGTATTGTTCTCTTTTGTCTCGCACATTGTCACTTTTTCTTTTGTACAAAAGTACTGTAAAGTTCAAAATACAGCGAAATCGCTTTAGTTTAGGTGGGTAATTTGGCCTTCTTGGGTTATCCAAAATATTTCCTTGGTGTCGTTACAGTGGAGTACAAGGGCAGCCTGCCACAAACAATAGAAGAAGCTTGAAACTTCTGGGCTAGCAATGAAGCTCCAAGCTGGCTGTAACATCCACGGTACAAGCGCGGGCGTTTTGTCGCCCCCACTCGGCTCCCGCAGCAGCTACGCAGATGGTCTTCGTCGGTTGGCGTGACTGAAAAGCCATGGCACGTGATGAGAAACAGCAGGAAGGATTTCTGTGGAAGACCAGCATTTTGCCTCGAGCTTCGAGAGCCAGGCTCCCAAAATGCATAGAACTAGTAGTGACACCACAGACCTGATCTGACGGGGGGAAAAAGGATTCGTCCCTTACCAACGCCTAGCCGAGCGTGGCTGAGCCGTGTACGCAAAAAAAAACAATGTGATCCTGCAGGTTATGAACTGCCGAGTGATTTGACCTACACGCGGTGGAGGCAATACACCCCCCTTTGGTCTCGGCTCCACGTTGAGGGCTGAACCACCCAGGTCGAATCAGTCGTCGCCATTTCAAGTCTCTATCCCTCCCTTCACTTTTGTTTTTGGCTCTTTCAATCTTTCTTTTCATCTAGTCGATTCGTTTTCCTTCCATGTTTTTCTGCGTTGCAAGGGTTGACATAGTGTATAGTCTTAACTTTAAGTAGATGTATTAGGTCATAGCATGCGAGTCAGTTGGCACCCACAATTTCACTGCGTCTCGTGGCGTCCGAATCTAAACTCCGTGGAGGGCGGCTGGCATGGCTGCCAATATAATAGCATGATCCATGGGGTCACCTAACTTCTTGCGAACTGACCGCCCCTGAAAAAGGTGGCGCACCGACGCAATCGTAGAACTACTGCCCACCAAGATAGACAACTTTTCCAATTGTTACATCATTCAATGTCAGAATAAAGAAAAGAAAGCTAGAGAGTTATCACCCTTGCCTTGTATTGAAGTATATCATAGAAACACCAGGCGTGGGCTACAAAGCCAACAGAACTACCAGTGGAAACCTGATCCTAGAATTGAATCATCATCTACAACATCAGACACTGCGCAACCTAACAGCATTCGGTGATCAGTCCATCACCATCGCTTCGCACCAGACACTGAGCATCGTGAGACGGTGTCGTATCAGATCACGATCTGAAGGGAGATTCCGCAGACGTCACAAGCCTACTGTTTCAACATTTACGTAAAATGTTTTTTTAATATTATTCCCTGTACTTTCCTTGGCATGGTTGTCTGTAAACAAGGTCTCAATAATATTGTAACAAATAAACAAAAGGCCTTTACATTTGTGCTTCTCTTTCTACATACTATGCGGTAGTATCCTAAGTTAAGGAATGGTCTATATTCTCTCTTTCTCTTGTACCTCCTTGGCACAGTTACTTCCCTTTTCTCTCCCTTATAATAATATATTATGCAAAATATATTTTGCATGGTTTTACAAGTGAAATGTCATAAATTGCTATAATAAATTGCACTGCAGCCTATCTCCTTCAGCTCAAACTGACCCTTTCGCACCTTTTGTCTATTTCATAATGCATATGACTTTGATATACGTGAATATGCGTACGTGAACCGTTCGACAACATAATATTAGGCAGATGAACGCGCAGAATAGCCCGAAGTCCTGGAGTGAATAAGTGTTAATTCAGTTCTCGTTCTCGTCATGGGGATCCAAACATGTGAACATCAAATTACGTACTCCGTTAGTTGAATTCCGATGCGCCATTGTTGCTTCCTTGAACTCCTAACACAAAAGATATTTTTGTTTACATTCATTTTATACGGCGTACTCTTTAGGAAAGTTGTCAGGCAAATTTTGGCACATATTCTTACCGCTATGATTTACCTGCTGCAATAAGCTAAGTGTGTTATCTAAAGAGATATGTCACTTAGAATTACATCATCATCCCTTGTAGTTAGTTATGTTGTTTCGCCACGAAAGCCATCAACGTTTTTTCAAAGTTTTTTTTTGTTCAAATCACTTCATATTGTGTGGTATACATAATCGTAAATATGAAGATAACCATAATAAATTGTCACTTTTACTACCTTCATGTCGTCTCGTACTCGGTTCTCGTTTTTACCCCGGTATTATTACAGTCTTGACGCTTTGACAATGAAGGGTGAGATCCTGCAGCCGGTAAAGATGAAACTTCCTTGTTTGCTCTACTTAGCCTTAGCAAAAGTAAAAGACAAACAACAAGCAGTACTGTTTTATAATAATAACGCCAAGCTCAGACATTGGCCGGCGCTTTATTTTCTTTAAAGTGTCTCGAATTTTCTATACGCTCGTTTATCCTTAACGTAATCGCTGCTACTTGCGTGAATTTGATTGTAAACACAGTTATTTTTGCTTTGCAGGCAACCTTAACAGGATTGTCTGAAGCAATCGCTAAGTTTTCAAACACTGCGGAGCAGCGTGCGATGAGATGCGCCAACGGGCTTTCGTGGACTAAGTTAGATCCCAATAAAGTAGCAGACGTTAGGCGCAAGGGGCATTATGAAACAACATACCTAAACATGACAAAACATTTAGCAATCATTAGAATAAGACACTTACCGAATTGGATCTAGCCGAGTTAGGACTTGGCGGCCATCGAGGCTGAAAAAAGTGTACCGAAATTATCAAAAAAACTGCACACACGGTAAATAATAACCTTATTTTATCATTAGTCTCATTAGATGTGTACAAAAAACGACAAAAGCAACAAATGCAAGAAAAATCAAGCAGTACAGGACGCAGAATTTTGTACATTCCTGTTGGCTTAAAGAAATAATCTTTTTGGGTGAATAGGTAATTTTTCGTACAACACACATTTTTTACGTATATTGATTACGCAAAATTACAATACACCTCTCTGCAGGTGTTGTAGGCTTGTTTTATTTCTTACCACTGGCTTATATTTCAGGTGCCTTGTCAAGTCAAACTTCCTCGATTTCATTTTCGATTCTAGAGTTGCGCGTATTACCATGCTCACTGTCACACACAGAGGTGCACTTGGGATGCATGCTGAGTTTTTATTTTCTCCCAGTCGCTTCTTGCCGACACATGAAGGCTTCCTCGAAGATCAGCAGTGGCTGCATATAAAAAGATTCTGCAGTATTTTTACATGTTTAATTAGGCACAAACCTATCCTGTTTTTATCGTTAATTCTTGACTAAGCTGTTATGAGACCACAAGAAGTGTCGCGTGCATCGTAAATGCCCGCCACAGCCGCCACCGCTGGTGTACGTAGCCACTGTTGTGCGAAGTGACAAAAAACTACGCAATGAAAAAGCCCCAAGAGCACAATTGCACACTAGCCCAGGTGTGCGGCGTGCCACCCGAGTATTCTTCCTCAGATCCACGCTGCTGCTTGCAACTTCTTTGCAAATTGGCCTTAGAAAGGCTTGGTGTCGTGAAAGGAATCGCGGTAATATGAGTAATAAAGTGTTTTAGGATAACAAAAGACTAGACAGACCTCACACAATTCGAATGGCTTAACGAATGATTCATTAAATACTCCAACCAATTAGAAAGGTACAGGCATAATTCAACATCGTAGTCAGCTACATCTTAAGAAAATTTCACAATGTTTTTGAAAGTAAGTAGCTTTTACCACGCTTTATCGAAGAATAACGAAGGATGGCAAACTGAGTGCCTCCCTACAACATGAAAGTTTTGACATTTAGCGTAGTGGGTTCTCTTCAATAGTGCTTGCAGCAGTTACCTAAAAGTGCCTTCAGTACCTAAAGAAACTGAAATGTTGCTCTACCAATTTTCGCTGTCACTAGGCTGCGCATTGCGCGTCGGCCATGTGGTTCTCTATCTCTGCCTTGCGTTTCACCCGCCTAGTCAGATAATTTATCAGCCTTTAGCGAAAGCACGTAGCTTTTTTAAGAAGTGGTATCATACGGACACCTAAGGACAACGGAAGGAGACAAGGAGGCGCTCGTCTTCAAGCAGATTATCGCACGAGTATTCTACGGCGAACATACAGCCTTCTGTATGAATTACTGGACAAATTGGTTATTTACACTGTCATAGGACTGCTCAAAAATGCAAGGCCAACAAAAGAAATTACTTGGCGAAAGTGCTCACTTGTGTCGTCACTTGTTCTTGTGTCTGCTTTTTTGATTATTCTCCATTATTCAATCGAGAAAGAAGAAACGAAGTGTGGGAAGGAGAGAAAAGTTTTTATTAGATATGCATATTAGACAAGTACAACAATTTTCTAGGTAATCTGCAATTTTTTAATTATATAACCCATAGTATTCTAAAATTTATATAACGTGATGAAACCACGTAATTATTGGCCGATTTTCCAAAGTGGTTATGTACCACAATTACTAGGGAAACTAGAAAACGAAAGTTCGTGCTGGGAAAAAAGGAAGGAAGAAAAATAACTATTTGGTCCTGCGAAATGCGGCTGTGGACCCAAACGCAACTACCCGACGCTTGCAAATTCCCCGGGGTGGGTACACAGTAAAAATTTTTACACCCAAAAGGGTGTAAAAAGGGTGCTTTTACGAGAAAGCACCCTTTGCAACACCCTTTAACACCCATAAATGGTCGATTGAAAAAAAAGCACCCATTTGTCTGGGTGCTTGCCTCGATAGCACCCTAAAATAGGCTCTAAGGGTGCTTTTGTGCCTTAGAAGGGTGTAGGTGACGATTCATCAGATGAAATATGCAGCATAAGAAGAACACATAATTATAATATTTGGTATTTTACGTCTCAAAAACCTCGATATGATTATGAGGGTCGCCGTAGTGGAAAGCTCTAGAGATTTTGACCATTTGGTGTTCTTTAATGAGCGCCGATATCGCACAGTGCACAGGCCTTTTCGCCTCCATCTGAATTCGACTGCCACGGCCGGCATCGAACCCGCGACCTTCGGATTGGCGGCCGAGCAGCGTAGCTACTGCACGAGTATGTGGACCTTGCGTTAAATGACGGCCTAATTGACTTAGAATGTGTGAAGGTGCTCTCCGAATACAGCAGAATGCCAGCAGAAGCAAATCGCGTTTCATCTATAATGGCAATTAACTGCAATCCACGTTACGAAAGCTCACCTTAGCGTTGGTTATAAGCTACATGTTTGCTGTGGATTATATACAGGAACATAATGTTCGCCCGAGTATGGGTGTGTGTGCGTGAGCCTGCGCATGTGTTCGCGTGGAAGCGCGATTGTGTGTACACCCGTGCATGTGTGCGTGCGCGTGTATGTGCGAGTCCGTGCTTGTGTTAAGCGTGCCTGTGCACATGTGTACGCCCATGCATGCGTGCGTTTACGGTCGCGTGTGTGTGTTGCCGTATGTGTGTATACGTGTATGTGTGTGCGCCTGTGAATAAGTATGCGTGTGCATCAGCCCGTGCGCCCTCAAATTTCGTGTGTGTGTGCGGGGGGGGGGGGGCACTGCTTCTTAGTGTTTAAGGTCCCACACCTGTTCAGACTGGGAGTCTATATGGGAGGTGGCTTAAGAAATGGCGGTGGTCAAGGCACTGTACACTAACTATTCAGTACATGGAAAACAGCTGCACATTTTCGTACCTCATCATTGCTTACGAACTTGCTGTGGTAACTGATTAGCTCCGTTGAGGCGCTTCTACGCTCGAAAACGTGGGTTATGACCAATTCACACGGAAAGCTGTCACTGCACTTATGCACAACCATCGTTTATATTAACAACGTTTAACAAGAACGTGCACTGCCTTTGCTACAGGTGCTTAGCTAGCTCATTGGGTAACCATATAGAATTATGTGTTGATCATGTGGTCAGCAAAAAGTTTGTTATAACAACCTCGGCACGTTTCGTGGTGCATGACAAGCCTTCTAAACATCCGCTACTGTGGATTAATTCGTTCCAGCTTCGACTACGCATTCAGTGTTTGCGGCACCATACGCGGAATCGCCTGACACAGACAATGCAAAAAGAAATTTCTCTGGAAAAAGGTGTAGCGATGCTCTCCCGCTAATGCCACCGAGGACGAAATAATTATTGTTTCTGGCCATTCCATGGTGCACTTTGTTTTGCGCAAGTTTTGCTTTACTATTTTTCGCCCACTGCAATCGCATTCCGTCAAAATACTCAAAGAACCCGAGGCTGGTAAATAACCTGCGTCGCTGTGCGACTGGCTGGAAGGAGAGTGGCCGTTTACAAGGAGTCATTCCGCGTTGAACGGCCGTCCGCCGTATGCGCCATAGCGTTTGCCTTTTGGCGCCGTCTTGGCGGGTTTGCCGCTCCTCCCCCCCCCCCCCGCTCAACTCGGCCAGCGTTGCGTAGATAAGCGAAGAGTTGCGTCACCGAACACCTGCGTCGACAGCTGCGGCGCCGCCACGCCGCCGCCAGTGCCTCCTCCTTCTCTCTCTCAGTGTTGCCCTCTCTGTCTCATCAGTCCTTCAAATGCGTTGCGTTGGTCGGGGGTCTTGGTCGCTGTGTGTGTTCTAGCGAACAGGCGCATATTCAATGGTGGTCACGCATGACACCGTGTTCGAAATGACGCTCGGATTAAGGAATATTCATGGAGTGGCGGACACGGACAACGTGGGCCTGTTAACGGTGAGTGTACTGTTTTCGTAAGTAGTAATCATACAGCTCTAGCTGGGCGCCTGCAGCAGCTCTGCCGAAGTAGGCTGCCAGCCATTTACAACAGCATGCGTTCGCGGGCCTGTTGCAGATGCCCGATTAAACGTGGGACTTAACGAGTTCACACTGCTATGCGCGATGTTGTGTAAGTGCCTGCATCACTCATACAGTGAGTGATGTGATCACTTAACAAGGGCGGGATTAGTTGCTGATCGCACATTGTCTCTACACTGCACAAAGTGATTGATATTGTTTTAAGATGTGCTTTGGGCTACATCGTAATAACATTTCTACTAATACTCAAATGTGCAACGTGCTTCTGTAGGTGTAAGCGCAAAAAAAAGAAAGAAAAAGCAAAAATTATGTATAGAGGCGCACTGTACGAAATGGCTTTTTTTTTTTTTTTGCTTAAAGACGGTATAGTTGGAGGTGCTGATATGCCGCGATGCTCCCAGCACGTGCGCCTCGGTCTTTTAAGCTATTTAGGACAAGTGCCACCAGCAACAGGGAAAGATCTAGCAGACTTCCAAAGGCGCGTTGTTGTGGCCATCGCCGTGCGTTGTTTTCCCTCGTTTCTGTTTGCTGTTTTCGTGCTTCGCTTTCATCTGCGATAATGTTCGGCGTTATAACAGAATCGAGAGAGTATACGTGACTGTTGGAGCTATGTGCGGTTTCTCTAGCATAAGTCATGGCTGCTGCAACGTAGTCGGCGTCCGCGCGCGTTGGTGTCGTTCGAGCGCTCTTACTTGCGTGATTGTGTTTAACTGAGTATTTAGGCACGGGTTACGTTTGTAAATCTCGTAGTCAATAATCGCTAATAGCGTGCCCCTGATTGCCATCAGAGGATGGGCTTGGTTGTCGAAATATGTCAGACGCTTTTTCTGAAAGCAAGCTTTGAATTTTTTTTTTAAAGAAGTACTTTCATACGTGCAAGGCAGTGCCTATTGCAGGCCCGCAACTCTTTAAAAACTGGACGAGCTATCACATCTTTTATCAAATTACAATGAATTAAGATGATTGAATTATAGATGACGAATTTCTGTGCTAGATTAGGTGCACAAAACACATGTTCGCAGCCCTACGTCTAGAAAGCAGGCAAATAGGAAGCACAGCGTCAAATTTGGATTAGATTCCATTGACGGAGCGTCTTGTGAGAGTAGAAAGAACGAGAAAATTGTTCATTTTTGATGCCCTTATAGAGGCAGTCAGAATTGCACTGATTGGTGACTTGTAACAATTCCTCAGATTGTTAGAGGTGTGATTTAAGTAAGTAAATCTTTTACTTTTTTTTTTGCAGACCTCTTCGCTAGTGCCACGCCCAAGATCATTTGTTCTCATGTAAAAGAGAAAGCAGAGATGTCTTCACTGTTCGTACATGAAGAGGTAAGTTTATTGTGCGTTTTGATTAATGCTACATGTTCTAAACGTTGTACTTTAAGAATTGTTTTTCACACTGGCTCACTACCCTAGAAGGAATTTGATTCTTAAGTGAGTTCAGGCTTTCGTAAGTGCCATTTTTGAGCTGTAGTCTTACACTTCACCTCATTTCGGGAATTCGCTGTATGCTGGAAAACTCTTATCTTTATCATACGAAACTATTGGAATGTATGGGTTGTATGCTTCGAGTTTAGTGTAATGTCAATTACACGCCATTTCGAAGGATACACACTACACATTCTTTATATATGGTGCTGCCAGAACAGCACGAAAATTATTTATGAGAAGTCATATTTGCTCTTATTACAGGATGAGAGGGTGCCGCTGACGTCCTGCGTAGTCTACCCTGGACCCAGCCTAGAGCAAGCCTACTTCCTGAACCTCCACATGGATAACCGAAAAATCTTCCGTGTCAGTAATGACGAAGAAGGAAGGAGTGACAGCACTGATGAGTTGATTTTTTTTTTATTTTCAACATTGTCTACGGCCGCAAGGCCTTTAATAACCACCGTGATTGAGCGGCTTTTTCTCGGCGTGAGTTTGGAGTTTATCAAAGAAGTTGTTCAGGCAGTACGACGCTGAAAATTTTAGTGTCACAATGCCTGAACAACTTTTTCTAGTGTGTTCATGGTAGATGAACAAATATTGTTATTTGTGTAAGTTATTTTGCTTAAATATAGCTTGACCATTCCATGCC
Organism: Rhipicephalus microplus; assembly: GCF_043290135.1. Taxonomy (NCBI): domain Eukaryota; kingdom Metazoa; phylum Arthropoda; class Arachnida; order Ixodida; family Ixodidae; genus Rhipicephalus; species Rhipicephalus microplus. Next base: position 107,189,591 of record NC_134705.1, on the reverse strand, counting down.
AAACGTCCCAGCCACTTTGGCGACCACCTGAATTGTATTTGAAAGAAAAAAAATGTGCTGACTTACTGCGTTGAAAACAGTGAACTGCTAGAATACTTCAGCGAGAGAAAAAGTTTTGTTCATGTGGCTGGCTTATAACTTCCTGGCATAATGCCGTCTGTGTGCTGTTTGTGGAAAATTTTGTTTTAAAACTACCGCTAATTTTTTTTAAGCAGATTCGGTCTACCTGTTAAGTAAATGTGCTTCTGTAAGGTATTTGAAGCTCAAAAATAATAGTGCAATTTTTTTGCCACATTCGCTTCCAAGAATAAAGCCAAAATGTGTTATGTTTCCATTTTTTATTGCAATATTGCACTTTGTATGAATATCTGAGCAGTGAATGCTTACTCCACAGAAGGTATATTCTGAGGAAAAAATATCTTTATACCTCTCAAGCTGCTGAAATATACGAGAAAATATCACGAATTTCACAAAATCGTGATTTTTGTCCGTATTGAGATGCAATTTGCTCCATGTTGTGATACAATGAAAACTCATCATTATACCTAAATTGTAAAAAATGAAATTCTTTTCTGTAATAAAAATCTTATCGCAAAAAGGACAGGAAAGAGCGCTGTCAACTGAATTTTATTGAAGGTGCTACGAGCGTTTTTATACTGAGCACAAGACCAGGGCTCATCTGCAACAACACATGTGGGACCATGACAAAATAATTTTAACCGAGAAAAGAATACTCTTTTTCGGAAAATATAAGTGAAGGTGTACTGATGCATTGATCCTTGGCCTTCCTGATAAAGAGTTCTAAAATCTCTCATTTTTCTGCTTGCTTTTTTTTTCAAAAACCGTGTTTTATGAAACCTAGGACTACACTTACATTCTTTACGGTGTCCTGCCATGAGACTACTATAGCCCTTCTTAACATTTGAAGCATGCTGTCTTGCTTCATCATTGAAGCATTGCCCAGTTTGTCCTATGTTTACTTTTCCACGTGTTAGCGGTATCTCATACACATTAGATTGGCATTCAGTAAACCTATTCTAGTGACGAATGGTGCAAGATTGACTATTCCTGTTGCTGTAAGTACATGCACTTTTGAAAGCTTGCAAGGGGTGGAAAACAACAATGTCATATCTGCTGGCTCTTTTCCTCAAATTGTGAGACACCTTATGTACGTAGTACCATGTGACATGCAAAGGTGATTGGTCATTCTCTTTTTCTTTTGGTCTTGTTTCCTTTAACTTTACTTTCTGCAGGAGGGTTTCGCAAACAAGTGTGATGATGCTGTTGGGGTATTGGCTGGTGCTATCAGCCCAGGAGTGCTAAGAATGTTCTGCCTTTTGATAGTGGGCATTCAAAATTAATAGAAAGAGGAATTGATACCACATGTATTCAGGCCACCCTTCAGAAGTCATGTTAGCACAAGGGTGAGGTCAGGCTTAAAAACCAGATTAAAAGACTGAAAGATGCTGGGTATCCCAACAGAATCTTCACACCCGTTGGCAAAACCCTCCTGCAGAAAGTAAAGTTAAAGAAGACAGGACCAACAAAAAACAATGACCAAAACCTTTGCATGTTATACCACATCACGTGTCTCACAACTAGAAAAATAGCCAGCAGATATGATATTAGCGTGTTGTTTTCCACCCCTTGCAAGCTTTCAAAAGTTTGTGTACTAAACAGCAACAGGAATAGTCAATCTTGCCCCATTCGTCACGAGAATAGGTTTACTTAATGGCAATTTAACGTTTGTAGAAATATTTTTTATCAGGTAAACCAATGATCAGTGCATCACTACACGTTCACTTATCCTTTCCAAGAGGGAGTATTCTTTTCACAGTTAAGATTATTTTGTAGTGCTCACACGTGTCGTCGCGCATGAACGCGGTTCTTGTACTCCGTATAAAAGCGCTCGTAGCACATTCATTAAATTCAGTTGACAGTCTGTGCTCTTTCCTGTCCTTTCTGTCTCTTCCTAAAGTTGTCGCGCTGTGACTAGCACACAACCACGATGAACCAACTCTCCCAAATTAAGCTCTTGTTACGTAACACGTAGACGGAGTTTCGCATGGAAAGAAGGAGCGGTGCTTTTAAAATAAAATTTTTCACATACAACACCTAGACGGCATTCCAGAAAGTTCAGAAGGCAGCCACGTGACCAAATATTTTTCCTCTCCTAAATATTCCAGAAGTTCACTATTTTCAATGCAGCACGAGTTTTTCGAATACATTTGAGATGGTTGCCAAAATGGCTGGGACATTTGGCATAAAGTGACCCAGCTGTGTCATTAGCCATAATTATGCATTACCTCTTTTGTTTTTTGTGTGTCCTGACTCAGTTTTGTGTTCGTTTTTAGCATATTGTGTTTCTGATCATTGTATTGGTTTCTTAAGTATTCGCTAAAGTTATATGTGCGAAAACCCGTATATGATTGCATGTACATCATTTCTCATAACCAATTGTTATACATCCAGGAATACAAAGCTTAAGCCACTGTGATTGTATACATTTGAAAACACTATCCATATATATTTTTGTGTGCATCACTTCTTGGGAACGATTGTGTACATGAAGGCGTATATAGGGAAATCATGGTGATTGTATATATTTGAAAGAATCATAAGTATATATTTGCCTGTATTTCATTCCCATTAACCGATTGTGTACACGAAGGAGTATTAAACTGGAAACCACTGGGATTGTAGATACTTGAAAGAATTATAGGGATATATTAGGGTGTATTTCATTTGTAGTCTCTATGTACTTGAAGCAGTATACTAAACTGAAACCAGTGTAATTGTATGTTGCAAAGAATTGTCAATAAAGTGAAACTGAAAAAATATAATAAACATTTGAGGTGTTGCATGTGTAGTGTACGTATACATGAACGTATATCTGGTGAAAAAGTTGTGTGGCAGAAGAAAAGTTTATGTTTTATTTGCCTATTAAATAAACGCGATATGCAAGGGCAGCAAGGCTTCATTTTCTGTAATGCACATTATGCATATACACTGAAGTATATATAGATCCAGCACAAGTTCATACACGATTGTACGCGTTTATATTTTTGCCCACACGCAATGAATGGAGCTCGACAGGTGGTGCACCATCGATAATCAGGACCACTTTCTTCAAGTAGTGTTTAATCAGTGCATGCTGATATCTATTGGTGGCAGTATTCGCCACCCCTGCCATGGGCACTCAACACCCTTGTGCACCCTTCTCGCACCCTCCTCAGAGGGTGCTAAAAAAGTGATGGACATCGAAGGCACCCTTTCTTAAGGGTGTTTTTTAACACCCTACAGTTTTTTTACATGTACACCCTATTCTAAGGGTGCATGGTAAAGCACCCTTTTTGGAAGGTGCTGAATTAACACCCTTAGGGTGTCGTCCACGGGACAAGCTCATTTACACCCTTCTGGGTGTAAAAATTTTTACTGTGTATGAGCCAACCGTTCGCTACATCTTGCTAAAATGACCAGGTTCTTAAACCTATTTTCAGTTACCTAACCTTAGTTTTGCTCCACACTGCTGGTGAAGACACCTTTATTATGCATTTCATGGCGCACGAAGCTTTGGACTACGCAATCCAAGCGACCCCACGAAAGGACTTCACCTGCAACGAAGATGGAGGGCATCCAAAGAAAGCACAAAAACTTGCCGAGCTTAGCACTCGTACATACAAAGTGAAGCGTGACAACTCATCGACACATACTATTTTACGTCGTCGGATCTTCGTGTGGAGCTCGAAAGTATAAAGGCGTGCAACGATGACCGGCGGGTGCTCAACTTTGAGCTTGAAGCACACCTCACCAATGAATAAATTAAAGATATTGCTTCCGTAGCACAGTATCATTACAACGCTGCTGATATTGCCATTGGAGAAAGCGGTGTCTTTGGCTGTCTGATAAGATACGCGCTCATCGGCTCTCTTCTTTCTAAACTTGAGATGCTCATTTGAATGGAAGCCTAACGCTACGGCAAGCTTTCTGGGGCATGTTCAACTGTCAAGGACGGCCTTCATGAAAATCTCATTCTGATGAACATCGAATTGTTCCACTATTTTGAAGAACCTTGTAACTGGACAGACATCGAAGGCCATCAACGGCATTCAAGCCACGGAGGGGTCCTTCAAACACGCCAGCACTTTTCTAAGAAACATATACTTATGTGGGAACAAGAAGACAATTGAACAGCTATACTTTGCGAACTTGGAAACACATAAGTCAATAAATTCATCCAGTGACGTGGCTTCCTTGCTCAACTTGTTGGACACTGTCGACATGAAAACCGGAGGATTTATTGGACTCCGTTGATCGAAACTATGCTATGCAAACAAGCTCGTCGAGGTCTTCTTGTATAAGTGGGGTGCTTCAAGGCAATGCTGCTAAACGAGTGTCTAAACACTTGTCATCGGAAGAGGTAGTGCAAGAGCTACTTCATTGCGTGGAAGTGGGGGCGGAGAGCTAGTATGAGGCAACTGCTAGTGGCACATTGTGAGCAGCGGAAATAATGCGGCTTATGAAGGGCGCGGAGCCAATTCCCGACCCGTCAACTAATGAAGACGATTGCTTCCGCAAAGGTGAACGCCGAAGATGCGCGAGTGGGAATAAAAGGAGACTCTTTCGCACACACAGTTCACGGGCAGAGCCATCCGACTCGCCCCATTTTAGAACGAAAAGTAGGAAAGCTTCACCGGAAGCACGTCTTGCAAGAATCACGTCAAGCCGTAGTCTCAGATTGTTGGCATGCACTTGTGCTGTTGAGATTGCCGCAGGAACGTGACCACTGGGCTGACCATGGTTGCGGCAGAAAGACGAGCTTATTCTCCCCCGCTATACGTCATAACCGAGTGTTGTTAGGATGGCGGGATGCCTCACTGTCACATGCACAGCTGGTCAGCGCACAGAACCTGACGGTGTACTCACCGCGCTGAAGGAGGCTTCTACGAAGTAATGTTTATTGACAGAGATGACGGAGCTCGAGCGTGAAAACTGCTACCAACAAAAGGTCATCCGACGGAGGCCAGCACAGCCTGACATTATAGAGAGTGTGACACGCTTAGAAGCTATCCCCTCTCATTTCATATTTTATAACGCGACCACTGAGCTGAGCATGGTTGCGGCACAGAGAAGAGCATACGCTTCCCCGCTATACGTCATTACCAAGTGTTGTTAGGATGACGGGGCACCTCACTGTCGCAAGCACACCTGATCAGCGCACAGGGCCTGACGGTGTACACACCGCGCTAAATGAGGCATCTACGAAGCAATGTTTAATGAGAGACAAGATGAAGCTGGAGTGTGAGAACGCCTACTAATGGAGGTCAGCCGATGGAGGGCAGCATGGCTTGACATGGGAGAGAGTGTGACACTCTTAGAAGCTATCCCTCTCATGTTATATTTCGCAACGTGGTTTTTACCAATGCAGTGCCTGTTATGAAAGTATTGTTGTAATTCTTTATGACGATGTGAGCCCACACATGTGATTGGCTTGTGTGAATTCCCTTTGTTCAACCGAGGGTTTAAAGGGGTGTGTTTGAATGTGAAATGGGGAGCGGAGGTTCGGGCTTTCACCTGAGCAGAAGACGCCTGAGCGCTATGTTAAAGCATCTATTCACTGGATTATGGCTTTTTCTTCGCGCTTCCACAGTGCAATCGGGTCATCGAGGGGCATCTATTCCGAGCATCAAATTCCTTCCCTCCTTAGCTAGTGTAGAAGCCAGTCGAGGAGGAAGATACAAACTGGCGCAGTTGGCAGGACACCGCCAGGCCCTGTGCGCTGATCAGGTATGTATGCGCCAGCGAGGCGCTCCGCCATCATATCAATACTCAGTAATGACTTATAGCGGGGGAGGATAAGCTCGTCTCCGTGCCGCAACTATGGTAAGCCTTCAATCTCAATGGCACACATGCCTGCCAACAATGACTTGAACTCAGACGACCGCGCTTCATGTGATTCTTGCAAGACGCATTTCAGGTTAAGCTTTCCCTTCTTTCGTTAAACTGAGGCGACTTTGACGGCTCTGCCCTTGATTTGTAAAGAAAGGCACTTAACCATAGTGTGCAACCCCAATTGAATTAAGAAGCGGGGCTCGAATTTAACAAGGAGTCTTAGTTTACAGGTCAAAACGAATAAGTCGTTACCGCAAAGTACAGAGAACGTCGGTTTCCTACAAATCTTCTGAGCGTGGTTGATAAACCAATATGTGTTCAGCTTTATGGAATTCATTGAACATGCAATGAATGTAGTGGTAATTAAAGAAGCTAGTGGATCAACAAAAAGAAAACTGAACAATTTTAAGGTGATTATGATGAATGAACTCGATCATTTCACACCTAATACAAAAACCTTAGGAGTTCTGTTTCTCTGTAAGCAGCTGACAGAACTTCCACTGGAAATTCGTATATAAGTGTGACACGTGGATCAAAGCTGAAGAAAAACGGGTGAATATCGGCAACTGTGGAAAAAAAATCTTGATGCACAGTTTTATTCAAAGAACTCTAAGCGAGAGCATTCTAGTTTTGTACACCCTTGAAGTCCTTATAGTATCGCGTTAGCTTTGCCGTAAGAATACGGTGGCGCAAAAAATTGAAAAATTTGTCGAGAATTGTGACATGCTGCGCAAACACGAATAGCTTTACTGTCGATTGTTGACGTCCCAGAATCATGGTTGTGCTTGGCAAGGCCAATGATTGTGTTTCTTAGCATTATTTGATTCTTCTTTTGTAAAGTATTTATACGTAAGTCTTCACATTGTGTTAAATATGCACCGTAAGTCCCAGTGTGATTGTCCGCATTAGTGTTGTGAGTTAACTTTGCAATCGTAAGAGGTTGGCGATATGAGGAATATTTTATGAAACAACATAATAACGTAATTTATATTGGGAAGAAGCACTTACCCCACTTGGACCAGCAACAGGGCTTAATGGCGGTGGAGACTGAAAAAAGTACAGCATGATAGTTTGGAATAAGTAAAGCCTATATCCAAAGAAATGTGATGGTGTATCTGATTTAGACACAAGCATTTTCAAAGTTAAAGTAAGAAATGTCTAGTTACCCATCATTTTACAAAGACAATTTTTCTTTGTTGGTTCAGTGTGCAACATGGCTGCATGTTTGCCGGCCAAGGCGACGAGGATGTATATATCTCGTTGCTAGACTGTTAGATACATAGTACACATGGACTGCGACTAGAACAAGAACTGCGCATGCTATACACGAATTGAACATTTTTGTTGGAGAAGACGCTAGGCCCGCGGCTACGTAGCATAAACCTCTAACCGATGAATTACCGTTAACATACTTTTTATAAAGTATATGTGCTATTCAAGACGATATACTTATTTGCGATACTACACTAAAGAAATTATTGTTTTCCCGGCGAATGTGTAAGCGTTCTTTAGCTCAACGCTCCATTATATTTATATGGCGGCTGGGTTCACACACGTGAACATGATTGATCAAAAAGCAAATAATAAGCCTTTATGATGCACAAAATCAATACAAAATTATCAGCTGGTGTATGTGTTCAATAGAAAATGCATTGATTCGTGTTTCTAAACGACCTGGTGTTTCTTACGCTGTGCTGACAATTTCATGCTATGCATAAAAAAAGCCGGTGTTTTCTGCACTTCGCAATGACATATGACGCTGCCAGCTAACAACACCTACCAGTGACTCTGCGTTTTACAATCTTCTGTTTCCCAACTGAGTATTCTTATCCTCAACGGAGTATTATACCCACTGCACTACGTTACAAGATGGCGAGGTATTCGTAAAAGGATAATATATCCAACGCCCACACCATTCGGCAACAACTTTAGTAGTCTGACAGTTAAGATATGTACGATCCTATAATCAAAATAACCTTCGCGTCTTTATTACACACAAACCAAAGGCTGACAGCACAAAATGATATGCAGATGTTGGCAAGATAACAATGTGTTCTGCAGAATTCACAATTTACCACTAAATAACATTAAATGGACATAGGAGCAGCCACTGTTTGTCGGCTCTTACTGCCATTTTTTATTTTACAGCAAATTTTTGCTTTTTCTGCTGGTGAGCATTAACAAAAGTTTTATGATGACTATTTCAATAAATACGTGTGTACAGAACTGAATATGGAGAATAATATGTTCTCGCGCAAGCGACAATAGGACAGTACAGCGGGCGAGCCCACGTACTAAAATGCGGTTCTGTCGATACATACATAAAATAACAGCACAATAAAGTATTATACAATCCACTGAAGAAGAATTCGATTGTTTTAGTTCATGAAGGTGGACCAAATTACCGAAAAACGTTACGTGTTCTCACATAGGAGTTAGAGAAGGAGCTGCTACATTGCGACCACCAGCTTTTCGTGGCAGCCTGGGCTGCTGAAAGCACGTCGTATTCATGGTCATTCCTCTCTTGCTGACACCGCACACAATGATTAATTATTTATCAAGGTTGACAGAAATGAAAACTTTGATTTACAGTCGTTCTGTGACTTTACAATTGCGTGTGCTTAAAGAAAAATACACTAGCATCATGTACAGGGTTACGGCCAATGTGTGGAATCAAAGGCTCGCTGGGCCGAGCACTGGGGAAGAGCGATCTCAGCGCCGCTGTTTGTGATGGTTGAATTTTCCGCATTTGAGGTTCGATAAGACGAAGTTTAGTGTGGGATGCAAGGGACTGAGATGTGTTGTTTAATTGTTGTTCAGAATATCTTTTCCTGGATCGCATTGTTCCATGGCTTCAAAATATGCCAGTTTTTCAAGCGTCACCCACCCTGTTTCAGTCAGTCTAAATTCTTCGAGTTGATTTACTTTGGTTGCTTCCAAGAGCTTCTCCGGGGAGTTGTGGAGAACTTAAGAATGTTGTCACTGGTTGGAAGCCTGTTTGAAGGACCCTATGGCAGTCTTAGTCGGCTTTCATATGAGTGTAATCAGTTTTCAACTTCTGTATCCTTGAGTTACTAATAAAGGATTCCATAAGTAGTTTTACTGATAATAAGTGCGTGCATCAATTTGAATTTGTCCTGTTCTTTCAAGCCGGGCCTTTTATTTGATGCCCGTGATTATAAACTTTCAAACTTTCATTGCGGTTTCTTGAAGGTTCGGTATTGTTTGCCCGATCCTGCTTCGTGGTAGTATAGAGTAAAAATCCTTGGTCAATACAAGCGACCAAGAACTCTGAACTATGTGCACTTCATTCAACCAATGCTGTTGTTCTGGGATTCCCCCTGTTGCCGGTCGTCCCCCGTCTTCTATTTTGAACGAAAGAGGCTTCGACTTTTGTGAAGCATCTATGAGCCCACGAGTGTTGAGGTAGTCTGTGTGGTCTACTACCTCTTGAAGTGAATCTTGTTGAGGTGCGGGAGAGCCGACAGCTGTCCAGGTGGTTAGGTCATCTGCATACAGGGTTTAGATTGTCACCTGCAATCCTTTCAATATATTTGCAGAGGTATTAAGGCAATATTAAAAAAAGTAGTGGTAAGATAACAGAGCGTTGAGGAGTGCTTTGTTAATTAAAAATGGTCCGATTTCTGATTGTCAAGGCAGTTGCTCCTGTTCTGGTGGTAATAAAGTTTTCTCTGCAATGGTATGTTCTTTCCTCACTGTGCGTGTCCTGGAGGTCCGTCAGTACCATGCAAAGAATAACATCGTCCAGTATTCTTTTGACATCCATTGCCACGACTGTGCTCTAGTTGCGCTTGCCCAGGCGGTAGATGATGCGCCCCTTCAGCTGCAACAAGATGTATTGCGCTGATAATTGATGGTGGAATCCATACATCGTGCCAGACAAGCACCGACTTGCTTCAAGTATGAAGCTTGTGGAGGATCATAGGCTCATACCACTTACAGAAGCAGGATGTCAGGAACATGAGTCGCATATTTGGTTTTATCAGATATCGTTTAGCTTGAGAATCACGGGAATGTCAGCGTCTCTGCAGAGTGCTCCAACTGTCCCACTTTTCCAGCTGTCTTTGCTAGCGTTTGCAAGTAGTCTTCTTGACTCTTGCCTAAGTTGCATTCTAACTTCTGATTTATGGTGTCTTTACCTAGCGTCCTGTTTCATGCTAGTTTTATTAATGCATTTAAATAACTTCCCGTGTTAACAGGCGATCTAGTTTGTCATTTAGCGCACATGTGTGATTCAGCTCCCAAGCTATAATTACTTCAGCCTAGGTAGTTCCTAACAGCTCCCATTTTTTTAACCAACTTTCGCCTTCGTAGCCCCCTTAATTGTGCATGAACTTTGTGAGGACCTTTCCGGAGTGTGCTATCAATTCCGTTGTGACAGTTTTTGTGGGTACCTAATAATTCTTAGAGAGCTGTACATCTTGTTCTAGTTCTGCCTTGGTAGACTTCCTTGTTCGTTTTTTAAGATCCTGTTTGAACGGTAATACTTCAATCGATGGATAAGGCTTCCGCAAGTTTCCCACATACGGAAAAAGGTGGGGGTGCACTGCTTGTTTTTGAACTGTTATTTTTTTGCGCACTTCGGCGATTTTTTGCAGCACGTTTTGTGCACTCTTCATTGTATTCATTACATTGTGTGAGCTTTTTATAATAAAAAGAGGTTCTGTCCGTGATGTACTCTTTCCCTTTCTTGACGAGTGTCCTTTCTTAGGTTACGTTCATTCCCACCTAGTAGGGGTCACCTCTTAGAGTTTCTTCAAATCTCGTCTATTCCATTTGTAGTATTCTCGCGGTGAATGGGGTATCATGGTTGGGGTATCTTGATATAACAAACATGTGGGTACCACATCGTTTTATTGTTCACTGTGTCTTATTGTTGTGGGCCCCAACACGGAGGTCTAGTGGTTAAGGTACTCGGCTGCTGACCCGCAGGTCACGGGATCAAGTTCCGGCTGTGGCACTTGCATTTCCATTGGAGGCGGAAATGTTGTAGGCTCGTGTACTCAGATTTGGGTGCACGTTAAAGAACGCCAGGTGGTCGATTTTTCCGGATCCCTCCACTACGGTGTCTCTCCTAATCATATGGTGGTTTTGGGACATTAAACCCCAAAAATCAAACAATCAATCAATAAATCGATTGTTGTAGGGGTAAGTGGTTTCATCCACGAAGTTAACAGAGGGTGTTGTGCTTTGTCATGAACATTGATTTATTTCTTGTCAGTTTTGTGATAACGCGAACAGGGTGATACACACAAAAATCTTCTATTACCACGAGCTTGTGCCCAGCCGTACATTACATCACTTCTTGCAGAAGTAGTATCAGCGCGAACTGCAACCCGAACAGCGGTAAGAATTAACGACAGTTTATTGCGTGTCGCCCAAATGTCACAAGTGACAGGGGCACACATCTGAGTGGGCACGTCTGGTAATGTACGCGTGGCTGTCCATGGTGATGAGTGAACCGCACTATATCAACACGAAGGTTGGCCGCTGTTATTGTTTCATTTCAACAAAATTCTAAATGGAAGCTCGTGAAAGGTTTCGTCAGCGGACTCTAAATGTTGCGAATAAAAAGGCTCTGATCCTCTTTTGGGCAGGAAGAACCTATAGAACAGTAAGTTTGATGGAATTTACAATGTCGTGTGGTCTTGTGAAGAGCAGTTTTCTATTAGGACTCTTTTGTGGTCCTGCCTTCCGCTATACTAGCTGATCAAAGTTAACGTTTCTCGTTTTTTTATAAATTCAGAAGCGGAAAGAACACAAAACCTACCTTTTAAGATAACTTACGCATCCAGGGGACACAAAGGGAAAAATCATTGTAACTGCCGTTGCTCAAAATAACTAAGATTTATTAATTACCTTTTTCAGATACTGGAGCAAGCCGGCATATTTGTATTGAAGAGTTTCTGGCAGCAACGTTTCTGGACAAATACACTTGTAAGAACTCTGATAGCATGTCTATGCTCCGAGATATTCCACGCCAAACTTTATTTGGGTGTTGCATGATGACATATCACATAGCATTCATGAGATGAAACAATTACAGAGTATGAACCACACGTTAGGGGTCTTGGAGACCACACATTTTTCAAAGAGTGAAGCGCAATTGTCAAGAAAATGAACATACGTGAGGTAATAACAGCACACTACCAATTATTTCCATACAGCATTTGTAAAAGACTGTGACAATAACAAAAAAGTTAAAAATAAATGATCTATGCATGACGAAGCACCACTTACAATCAGTTTGCATAGTCAAGGCTTTTTTTTTGCTAAATAGGTATTATATCATATGACGCACAACTTCTACATAAACGACGGTGCAGGGTTACAATGCCCCATCTTGCAGGTCTTGTAGCCTGTCTTTTTTGACACTGGCATATACTCCAGGTGTCTTGTCAAAAAGTAAGTTTCTCCATTTATTTTGGATTCCAGAATCGAGCTTATTGCCAGTCTCACTGCCACCCAGTGACATGAACTCGGGATGCATCTTGACTTTTTTTTCTTCCCCTCGCGTCTTTCGGAAGCGTGTAGGCTTCCTCGAGGATCACCAGTAGCTGTGTACAAAGTGTTCTTAGGTCATTTAATAAAGTTTTCTAAGCACTAGTATATAGTTTGTTTATTGGTCACTGAATGTGAGACTACTCGTGGCGTTTCATCTCAAGCCTTGCGTTTCATTGATCTTGTTACGGAAATTTTCAGCTCTTGGTGAATAAAGGCAGCTGTTTCAAGAAAGCAATTTCTTGACCGACAACTATAGGTTAGCCTCGAAGAGAGACAACACAGCGCTCGCCTGCAAACAGGCTATCGCACAAGTGTTAGTTGGTGAACACACAGTCTGCTGTATGGCTTACTAAACAAGTTTGATGTACATACTGTTACGAGTTTGGGCTAAAATGAAGGGTCATAAAAACAAACCACACAGTGGAATTGCCAAATCTGTGTCAGCAATTGTCCTTTGTGTTTGCTCCACGTGGCCTTGATTGACTGACAGTTAATTTTCATGATAGAGCGTGCTGCTGATTCTAATATATTGTATTGGAGCACCATTGCACGAGCTTGTTATGAACAGGTGAAATGAAAATTGAGCATATCATAGGAATTTTGATTGTGCTACATCCAACGATTTGCCATATTAAAGATATGCTGCATAACAAAAGAACACTTGCCCAACTTGGACCAGGAAAGACCACATCAGGTGCTAAGCCGGGGGATCGCTGTAAAAAGTAAATGTAATACCCATGAAGAAAGGTTAGTCAAGGAAATTTTCACAACTTTATGCTTTTGATAATGAGATTTATAATTTAGCGGTTCACAATTTCAAGGACAATTAGGTTTTTAATGTTGAAGGCGTCGCCCTTAGACCATAAAAATAAGTGAGGGCCATGCGCAGGCGACTGGGTGCTTACGAGCATGCATTGAGTGAAAGAGATCAGTTTATCTTGGTAATAATGGCCATATTAGCTTTACCAGAGGGTGCTGTTCGCACGAGCTTCAAAGCTTTGTTCATAATTGCATACCAGTTGGTTAACTTCTCGATTTCTCGTAGTAGGCATGAATCAGTTTTTTTTTGTGTGTGCGTACAGTCTGAGCCCAGTCTCACTAGCGTATTTAGGAACATTGTTGATGGCTAGATACTGCTGTTGCTCCAAATTTTCGGGGTAACAGAATTTAACTGATATTTGTTGAACCCCAAGATATGTTGCATTAAAGACGCTACTTAGAATCCGGAGAATCAAAATTTTCATTTTACAACGAAAAGTTTAAAGCTCATCAACCCACCTCATTCCGCATGTTTTGTGTGAAAATAAACGTCCCGAAAAATTCGCAACCCTGACTCGTAGTGAACGATTGAACTAATAACTTTCACCGCAATATTGTAAACATTCGACCACGGACATATATATGTGAATGCCTTATTTATTTCCTACCAGCAAGCCTGTGCCACAAAGATTTTCTATATAAAAGAATACTAAAATAATTACTATGGCTCCCCTTTTTATCTGTTGAGCACACCCCTATTCAGAAACTCACACTTGATAAATTCTGTAAAAGCATAGTGAACGAAATTTGTAGTACTTGAGATACAAATGTTACCAAATGAAAGTTTACAACGGCAGGAATCGGGCATGAAAGCGGCAATTTATGCTCCACCAATCGAAACAGAGCAGCGCCTGTCGTCTCATCCAATACATCGGCGAGACCTTCTCATTTATACCCGGGAATGTCAGGAATCTTTATCACAGTGGCAGCCAATGTTGCGACTGGCCCTTGCAGCAGCGGAGATCCCGGATCAAGACGCCGAGGCAGGAGGAAGGGAGACTTGAAGAGAGTTTAATTTACATAGTACACATTTCGAGAGCGCCTCCGAAGGCGCTGCGGGGCTCATTATATAGAGCACTTTCTCCCCAGATCCCTAAATCGAAATATGGGTCCAGACCGCGCTGTCCAATAACAAGTCTTAGAGTCTTTTCGAGCTTTATCATGCCGGCACCGCCCTTAACATACGCACATACACAACACAAACACGCATATGGTCCCGGCAATACTGCTAGCTGACACAACTGACCAGCTGACGCAACTTCGATAGCAAATTCGTATATGAGCGTCGCACGTGAGTGAAAGTCGAAGAAAACAGGTAAATATCAGCAACTTTGGAAAGAAAATCTTTATGCACAGTTTTATCCAAACAAGTCTTATGAGGCGCATCCTACTTCTTCACACCCTTATCGCATTAGGTATCGCATTAGGTTTACCGTAAGAATACGGTGGCGCGAAATATGGCCAAATTTATCGAAAATTGTGACATGCTGTGCATGTCACAATTTTTATTCACAATTTTCATTCACAAACGTGAATAGCTTTGCTGTCGATCGTTGACGACCCATAATCATGGTTTTGTCTTGCCAGGCCAATCATTGTGTTTCTTAGCGTTATTTGATTTTTCATTTCTATATATTTATACGTGAATCTTCACCTAGTGTGAAACATGCACCATAAGTACCAGTGTGATTGTCCGCTTAAGTGTTGTGAGGTCACTTTGCAATCGTAAGTGGTAGGTGATATGAGGAATATTTTATGAAACACAATAATATCGTAGTTTATATTAGGAAGAAGCACTTACTCCACTTGGACTAGCAACAGGGCTTAATGGCGGTGGAGACTGAAAAAAGTACAGCATGCTAGTTTGGAATAAGTAACGTCTATATAAAAAAACGTGATTATATATATAAATTTGACAGCAAAATTGACAAAGTTACAGTAAGAAATGTTTGGTTACCCATATCTTTACGAAGACATTTTTTTCTGTGTTGGTTCAGTGTGCAACATGGTTGCATGTTTGCACGGCCAAGGCGACGAGGATGTATATGTCCCGTTGCTAGACTGGTAGAAACTTAATACACATAGACGGCGACTGGAACAACAACTGCACACGCTAGACACAAATTGAACATTTACGTTGGACGAAATGGTAGGTGCACGGCCACGTAGAATAAACCTCCAAGCAATTAATTGCCGTTTTGATATCTTTAATAATATATAAGTGTTATTCAAGACGATATGCTGTTTTGTGATACTCTAATAAAAAAATTTTCGTGTCTCTGTCCATTTGTTTTTTCTGTCACACGAATCAGCCGCCCGGCGAATCTGTAACTGCATTTTAGCTCAACGCCAAATTATCTTTATATGGTGGCTGGGTTCACACATGTGAACCTGATCGAATAAAAAGCAAATAATAAACCTTTGTGTTGCACGAAATCAATACAAAATTATTAGCTGATGTATGTGTTCAATTAAAAATGCATAGATTCGTGTTTCTAAACGGCCTAGTGTTTCTTACGCTGTGCTGACAATTTGATGCTATGCATAAAAAAGCCGGTGTTCTCTGCACTTCGCAATTACATATGTTTCTGCCAGGTACCACCACCTACCAGTGACTCTGTATTCTACAATCTTCTGTTTCCCAACTGAGTATTCTTATTCTCAACGGAGTATTCTACTAACTACACTACGTTAGAAGATGGCAACGTGTTCACAAAACCACTTTTTATCCAAAGTACGCACCATTCGGCATCAACATTAGAAGTCGCATAGTCATGATATGTACAATCCTTCATTCAAAATAACCTTCGCGTCTTTATTCGACAGAAACCGAAGGCTGACAGCATAGAATGATATGCAGATGTTGGCAAGATAACAAAGTGTTCTGAACAATTCACATTTTCACACCTAAAAACATCAAATAAAAATTGGAGCAGCCACTGTTTGTCGGCTCTGACTGCCATTTCTTATTTTAGAGCGAACTTTCGCTTTTTCTGCTGGTGAGCATTTACAAAATTTTTATGATGACTAGTTCAATAACTACGTGTGTACAGGACTCAATACGGAGAATAATATGTTTTCGCGCAAGCGACGATATGACAGTACAGCGGGCGAGCCCGCGTACTAAAATGTGGTTCTGTCGATACCTACCTATGAAAAACAGCCAAATAAGGTATTATATAATTCACTGAAAAAGTATTCCATTGTTTTAGTTCATGAAGGCGGACCAAATTACAGAAAAACGTTACGTGTTCTCACATAGGAGTTGGAGAAGGAGCAGCTACATTGTGACCAGCAGCTTTCGGTGACAGCATGGACGGCTGAAAGCACGTCGTGTTCATCGTCATGCTTCTTTATGCCGATACGGCACACAACGAATAATAATCTATTAAGACTGACAGAAATAATAACTTTAATGTACAGTCGTTCTGTGACTTTACAATTGCGTGTGCTTAAAGAAAAATACACTCGCATCATGTACAGGGTTACGGCCAAAGTGCTGAATCAAAGGTTCGCTGGGCAGAGCACTGAGGAAGAGTGATCTCAGCGCCGCTGTTCGTGATAGTTGAATTTTCCGCATTTAAGGTTCGATAAGTAGAACTTCAGTGTGGGATGCAAGGGACTGAGATGTGTTGTTTAATTGTTGTTGAGGATATCTTTTTCTGGATCGCATTGTTCCATGGCTTCAAAATACGCCAGTTTTTTAAATGTCACCCACCCTGTTTCAGTCAGCCTAAACCGTTCGAGTTGATTTACTTTGGTTGATTCCAAGAGCTTCTCCGGGGTGTTGTGGAGAACTAAGGAAAGTCGTCACCGGGCAAAAGCCCGTTCTAAAAACCCTATGATAATCTTAGTCAACTTTCATGTGAGTGTATTCGGTTTTCAACTCCTGTATCCTTGAGTTACTAATAAAAGATTCCATAAGTAGTTTTACTGATGATAAATGCATGCATCATTTTGAATTTGTCCTGTTTTTCCAAGCCGGGCCTTTTGTTTGATGCCCGTGATTACCAACTTTTCAAACTTTTATTGCGGTTTCTTGAAGGTTTGATAATGTGGCATCGCCTGATCAGCCTTCGTGGACGTATAGAGTAAAGGTCCTAAGTTAATACGAGCGACCAAGAATTCTGAGCTATGTGCACTTCATTCAAGCGAAGCTTTTGTTCTGGGATTCCCGCTGTTGCCGGTCAGCCCCCGTCTCCTATTCTGAACAGAAGAAGTTTCGAACGACTGCCAGTTGGTCGCGTTAGTAAATGTTCATGATGAAACAAGCGCAAAAATACACACACTCAGTGAGGACACGGACAGGCGCTTACTAGCAACTGAAAGTTTTATTTCAAAACGAACACTAATAAAGACATCACACTAATGTACGTTATACCCTACTTCCCCTGTCATCGTCAACAACATGAGATAACTAAATATGCGCTCCCATAATCTATGGCACACAACCGGAAACAAACACTTGTCAAGAACTGAAAAAAGAAAAAGTAAAAGAAAAACAAAAACACGTAAAACAGAAAAAGAAAAAAAAGAAAAAACACTGGGTTATGTGGCGTCCAAAAAAGCGAATTCCGCATCTGTTAGTAGAACTGACGCTTGACTGACGCAATAGTCCCCTCCTTTACTTATTCTATACGCTTCCATTATTTCTCTCGTCGTCCGCTTGTTGTGCCTGTCAATTATTCGTGTGTCGGATAATTTCGGTTGGCAGGTGCACTCCTTGCAGTGCATCGCTAAGTGTGAGTAAGGGGCCTCTTTAGTGAGCTCTCATGTCTTTAGTGAGCTCTCAGGCCTGCATTAATGCACAGACCCGTCTGACCAACGTATTCCTTTCCACATGTGAAAGAAGTTCCGCATACAACATCTTTTTTGCACTCAACGTACCTCCTGCCATGCTTTATTCTGCATCTGTTCGATTCTCCGGTTCCTTTCTTGTTGACTAGCCTTTCAATTGCTGGACAAATCTTTGATAATTTGATTTCAGCTGAAAAAACAACCTGCACGCCATACCTTAATGCAACTTTTTTTAACCTATGTGAAGTATTGTGCAGATACGGGATGACCACTGTCCGCTCTCTTTCACCCTCAACTTCAAAGACTGCTTGCGAGTGGCCTGTCGAACTCAGAATGGGAATGGACACCGTCACTACCTAGAGTGGCTACGGCTGTCGGAGAGTGCCACAGAAGCCTTGTGGAACCAGGCACGAAAACGTTTACCCAAGAAGGAAAGACGCACAAATACGGAAGGAAAGGTCATGATCTTAGGAGGTCTGGCTTTGCCCGACCATCATAAAAAGCTTCTTCAACACGGACCCATGTTCTGTGTGGAAGTAGTTCTCTCCCGCGCCGAGAATGTGGAAGTGGCCAGGTCCGTGGCAAGCCGTGTGAAGAACGAGGAAAAACCAAGGTGCAGTAGTGATTGCGTAAAAATTACGGTGAAAACACACAAGGAAAAACGTCCGTTCCAAACCATTGTCTCAAAAAGGAGTACCTGGCTACGTCCCGTGTTCAAATTTTTGTAAAAGCATTTGAAAACGCTCTGGTTTTGTGACCCGTTTTTGGTTTCCAACTCCATGGAAGTAGTAGACTACTTAAAGGGAGATGATGTAAGGGTCTCTGATGCCTTCAGTATTGATGTCGTCGATCTGTGCTACACCGTTCCGCATGGTCCGTTACTACAAAGCGTACTGGAGTGCATCACGGAAAAAAATGATGAAGTGGCTTTTTGTAACGTCTGTGGTGTGTCTGTAGAAGGTTTAATGGAGAGTTTGACCATGTATCTGAGTTCCACGCTAGTGGGATGGAATGAAGAATTGTACGTCCAGAAGGATGGGATTCGCATTGGGTCTAGTGTCGCCCCGATCTTATGCAATGTTTTTTTAAAGCAAACTTGACATAGCAGTAGGTAAGGAGATAGATGGCATCGATCTGAAGCTGTTCAGATTTGTAGGTGACTACCTTGTTTTGGTAAAAATGATCCGGGTATGAGCACGTTAGGGACTGTTTTGTAAGCTTTTAGGGAAAATGGGTGCGGCTTACAGTTTACCTTTGAGGTGCCAAAGGAAGGACGAATTCAGTATCTGGACCTAAAATTAATTTGTCTCCTTTTCACACGAGATGGATATATCACCCTACATCGAAAAAACCATTGCTGAGCTATCATTCGGCACATTCGAAGATAGTAAAGAAAGGGATCGCAACTTCTTGCATCAAAGCTGCCCTCATGGAATCGTGCATACACTCAATGAATGAGAGTGTTTCCGCGCAGATCAAGCGCTTGAGGGGAGCTGGTTACCAAGATGATTGTATCCTTTTGGCCTGTGAAAAGAATCGTCGGGAAGTGAAAAATGCAATGATTGGCACACGCGAAGAGAGGAGACAAGTTGAGGGTGATAGAGAGCGGACAGTAGTCATCTCGTAACTGCACAATCTTTCACAAAAGTTGCATTTGGTATGGTGTTCAGGTTGTTTTTTCAGCTGAAAACAAATTATCAAAGATTTTTCCAGCAGTAGAAAGGCTAGTCAACAAGAAAGAAACCGCAGGTTTGAACAGATGCAGAATAAAGCATGACAGGAGGTACGTTGAGTGCCAAAAAGATGTTGTATACGGAACTCCTTTCACATGTGGAAAGGAATACGTTGGTCAGACGGGTCGGTGCATAATTGTGCGCCTTCGTGAACATGATCGAGAGTTCACTAAAGGGGGTTCCTTACTCACACTTAGTGATGCACTGCAAGGAGTGCACCTGCCAACCGAAATTTTCCGACACACGAATAATTGACAGGCACAACAAGCGCACGACGATAGAAATAATGGAGGCGAATAGAACAAAGAAAGGAGAGGACAGTTGCGTCAGTCAAGCGTCAGTTCTACTAACAGATGCAGAATTTGCTTTTTTGGACGTCACATAGTACATAGTTTTTTGTTTTATTACTTTTCTGTTTTACGTGTTTTTTTTCGTTTTTTACTGTTTAACTTCTTCTTTTCTTAGTTCTTGACACGTGTTTGTTTCCGGTTGTCTGCCATAGATTATGGGAGTGCATATTTTGTTATATCACGTCGTTAATGATGACAGGGTAAGTCGGGAATGACGTACATTCGTGCGCTGTATTTATCAGTGCTCGCTTTGAAATAAAATTTTCAGATGCTAATAAGCGCTTGTGCGTGTCCTCTCCGAGTGTGTGTATTTTCGCGCTTGTTTCATCATGAAGAAGCTTCGACTTTTCGGGTGCACCTATGAGCTCATGAGTGTTGAGGTAATCTGTGTGGTCTACTACCTCTTGAAGTGAATCTTGTTGAGGTGCGGGAAAGCCGACGGCTGTCCAGATGGTTAGGTTATCTTCAAACAGGGTTTAGATTGTCACCTGCATTTCTTTTAATATATTTGCAGAGTTAACATGCAATATTAAAAAAAGTAGTGGTGAGATAACAGAGCATTGAGGAGTTGCTTTGTTAATTAGAAATGGTTCTATTCCGGATTGTCAAGGCACTATGCTCCCGTTCTGGTGTTAATAAACTGTTGTCTGCAATGGTATGTCCTTTCCTCACTGTGCGTGTCCTAGAGGTCCCTCATTAGCGCGCAAAGAAAAAACATTGTCCAGTGTTCATTAGACATCCAATGCCACGACTGTGCTCTTACTGCGCTTGCCTAGGCGGTCGATGATGCGCCCCTTCCGTAGCAACAAGATGTCTCGCGCTGATATTTGATGGCGGAATCCATACATCGTGCCAGACAAGCATTGACTTTCTTCAAGTATGAAGCCTCTTGAGTAGCGTATGCTCATACCACTTACAGAAGCAGGATGTCAGGAACATGAGTCGCATATTTGGTATGCCCAGGGGATCATTTAGCTTGAGAATCATAAGAATCTCAGCGTCTTTACAGAGTGCTGAAACTGTCCCACTTTTCAAGCTGTCTTTGCTGGCTTTTGGAAGTAATCTTCCTGGTTCTTGCCTAGGTTGCATTGTAACTTTTTATTTATGGGATCCTTATCAATGGTTCTGTTTCATGCTAGTTTTACCAATGCATTTGAATAACTTGCCGTGTGAACAGGCGATCGAGTTCATCATTTAGCGTGCATGTGTGATTTTGCTCCAAAGCTATATTCACTTCAGCTTGGCTAGTTCCTATCAGCTCCTATTTATTCTAACCAACTTTCACTTTCGTAGCCCCCGTAAATGTGCATGAACTTTGTCAGGACCTTTCCGGAGTTGGTTATCAATTCCGTTGTGACAGGATTTGTGGGTACCTAATAATTCTTATAGAGCTGTACATCTTGTTCTAGTTCTGCCTTGGTAGACTTCCCTGTTCTATTTTTAAGATCTTGCTCGAATTGTAGTACTTCAACCGAAGGGAAAGGCTTTCGCAGGTTTCCCACAGATGGAGAAGATGGGGGTGCACTGCTTGTTTTTGAACTGTTAATGTTTTCGCGCAGTTCAGCGCTCTTTCTGCAGTAGGATTTGTCCACTCTTCATTGTATTCAATATCTTGTGTGAGCTTTTCCTAATAAAAACCGGTTCAGTCCATGAAATACTCTTTTCCAATCTTGAGGAGCATCCTTCTGTAGGTTACGTCCATTTTCCCCTAGTAGGGGTCACATCTTAGAGTTTCTTCAAATCTCGTCCATCCCATTTGAAATATTCTCGATACGAATGTGATATCACGGTTGGGGTATGTTGATAAAACAAACAAGATTGGTGCCACACTGTTTCATTGTTCGCCGTGTTCTATTGTTGTGGGCCCCGCCACGGTGGTCCAGTGGTTAAGGTACTCGGCTGCTGACCTGCAGGTCGCGTTATAAAATCCCGGCTGTGGTCGCTGCATTTTCGTTGGAGGCGGAAATGTTGTAGGCCCGTGTACTCAGGTTTGGGTGCACGTCAAAGAACCCCAGGTGGTAAAAATTTCCGTAGCCTTCTACTGCGACGTCTCTCATAACTATATGGCTGGTTTGGGACGTTAAAGCCCACAAATCAATCGATCAATCAGTCGAATCTTGTAGGGGTAAGTAGGTTTGTCTCCGAAGTTAACAGATGGTGTTGCGTTTATCATGGACATTGTTTCATTTCTTGTCAGTTTTGTGATAACGCAAGCAAGGTGGTACACACGAAAGTCTTCTATTACAACAAGCTTGTGTCCAGCCGTACATTACATCACTTCTTTCAGAAGTAGTATCAGCGCGAACTGCAACCCGAACAGCGGCAAGAATTTACGACAGTTTATTGCGTGTCGCCCAAATGTCACAAGTGACCGGGGCACACATCTGAGTGGGCACGTCTGGTAATGTACGCGTGCCTGTCCATGGTGATGACTGAACCGCACTATATCAACACGAAGGTTTGCCGCTGTTATTGTTTCATTTCAACAAAATTTTAAATGGAAGCTCGTGAAAGGTTTCGTCAGAGAACTCTAAATGTTGGGAATAAAAAGGCTCTGATCCTCTTTTGGGCAGGAAGACGGTAAGTTTGATGGAATTTACGATGTCGTGTGGTATTGCGACGAGCAGTTTTTCTATTAGGACTATTCTGTTGTCCTGCCTTCCGCTATACCAGCTGAACAAAGTTAACGTTTCTCGTTTTTTTAAATAAATTCTGCAGTGGGAAGAACACGAAAACTACCTTTGAAGATAACTTACGCATCCAGGGGGACACAAAGGGAAAAAATCATTGTGACTGCCATTGGTGAAAATAACTAATAATATTAATTACCTTTTTCAGATACTGCAGCAAGCGGGCATATTAGTATTGAAACGTTGCTGGCAGCAAAGTTTCTGGATAAATACACTTGTAACAATTCCGCGAGCACGTCTGTGCTTCGAAATATTCCACGCCAAACTTTATTTCGGCGTTGCATGGCGACATATCACATAGCATTTATGAGATGAAACAATTACAGAGTATGAACCACCTGTTAGGAGTCTTGGGGACCACCCAGTTTTCAAGGAGTGTAGCGAAATTGTCAAGAATATCAACATAAGTGAGGTAATACCGGCACACTACCAATAATTTACATACAGCATTTGTAAAAGACAGTGACAATAACAAAAATGTTAAGAATAAATGATATATACATGAGGAAGCACCACTTACAATCAGTTTGCTTAGTCAAGGCTCTTGTTTTTTGCTTAAATAGGTATTATATCATGTGACCCACAACTTCTACCTAAATGACGGTTCAGGTTCACAATGCCTCATCTTGCAGATGTTCTAGACTGTAATTTTTTCGCCACTGGCATATACTCCAGGTGTCTTGTCAAGAAGTAAGTTTCTCTATTTATTTTTTGATTCCAGAATCGAGCTTATTGCCAGTCTCACTGCCCCCCACCGACATAAAATCGAAATGCATCTTGAGTTTTTTTTTCTCCCCTCGCTTCTTTCAGAAGCGCGTAGGCTTCCCAGAGGATCACCAGTAGCTGTGTATAAGATGTTCTTGGGTTGTTTATTAATGTTTTCTAAGCACTAGTATATAGTTTGTTTATTGGTCGCTAAATGTGGGACTACTTGTGGCGTTTCATCCCCAGCCTTGCGTTTCATTGATCTCGTTACGCAAATTTTCAGCCCTTGGTGAATAAACGCAGCTCTTTCAAGAAAGCATTTTCTTGACCGACAACTATAGAATAGCCTCGAAGGAAGATAACAGCGCTCGCCCGCTAACGGGTTATTGCGCAAGTGTTATTCAGTGAACACAAAGTCTGCTGTATGGCTTACTAACCAAGTTTGATGTACATACTGTTACGAGTTTTGTCTAAAATGGAGGGTCATAAAAACAAACCCCACAGTGGAAGTGCCAACTCTGTGTCAGCACTTGTCCTTTGTGTTTTTCCACGTGGCCTTTATTGTTTGACAGTTTATTTTCATAATAGAGCGTGCTGCCGATTCTGATATATTGTATTAGAGCACTATTGCACGAGCTTGTTACGAACAGCAGAAAATAAATTGAGCATACCATAAGAATTTCGATTGTGCTACAATAAACATTTCGCCATATTAAAAATATGCTGCATAACAAAAGAACACTTGCCCAATTCGGACCAGGAAAGACCACTTCAGGTGCTAAGCCGGGGGATTGCTGTAAAAAGAAAATATGATACTCATGAAGAAAGCTTAGTCAACCAGATTTTCACAAAATTAGGCTTTTGTTAACGAGATTTATAATTTAGTGGTACACAATTACAAGAACAATTAGGCTTCTAATGTTCAGGGTGTCGCCCCTAAACTATAAAAACAAGTGAGGGCCATGCGCAAGCGAGTGGGTGCTTACGAGCATGCATTGAATGAAAGATGTCAGTTTATCTTGGCAAGAATGGCCGTATTAGCTTTACCAGAAGGTGCCGTTCGCCCGAGATTCAAAGCCTTGTTCAGGAATGCATACCAGTTGGTTAATTTCTCAATTTCTCGTAGTAAGCATGAATCAGTTTTTTTTTGTGTGCATACAGTTTGAGCCCAGTCTCACTAGCGTATTCAAGAACATTGTTGATGGCTAGCTACTGCTGTTGCTCCAAATTTTGGGGAGAACAGAATTCAACTTATATCTCTTGAACCCCAAGATCTGTTGCACTAAAGACGCTAATTAGAATCCGGAGAATCAAATTTTTCATTTTACAAAGAAAAGCTGAGAGCTCATCAACTCATCTAATGCCGATCGTAGTTTGTGCGAAAATAGTCGTCCCGAAACATTCGCTACTCTGACTCGTAATGCACGATTGAACTAATAACTGTCACCGCAGTATCGTCAACATTCTGCCATGCACATAGATATGTGAATGCCTTTGTTTACTACAAGCAATCTGTGTCACAAAGATTTTCTATATCAAATAATACTAAAATAATTACAATGGCTCCCCCTTTTTTTCTGTTGAGCACACCCCTATTTAGAAACTCACACATGATAAATTCTGTAAAAGCATAGTGAACGGAATTTGTAGTATTTGAGATACAATTGTTACCAAATGAAAACCAAAATAACTACTACATCTCCAATTTTTTTTATTGAACACACCCCTATTCAGAAACTCACATTTGATAAGTTCTGTAAAAGCATAGTGCACCAAATTTGTAGTATTTCAGATACAAATGTTACCAAATGAAAGTTTACAATAGCAGGGACCGGGCATAGAAGCGGCAATTTATGATCCACCAATCGAAATAGAGCAGCGCCTGTCGTCTCATCTACTACATGGGCTACACCTTCTCATTTATGCCCGGGCATGTCAGGAGTCACTATCACAGTGGCAGCCACTGTTGCGAATGGCCCTTGCAGCACCGGAGATCCGGGATAAAGACGCCGAGGCAGAATGAAAGGAGGATTGAAGAGAGTTTTTTACATAGCATACATTTCGAGAGCACCACCGAAGGCCTTGGGGGGCTCAACATATGGAGTACTTTCTCCGCAGATCCCTAGATCGGGGATTGGGTCCAGACAGCACTGTTCAATAACAGGTCTTACAGACCTTCCGAGCGTCGTAATGCCGGCATCGCCCTTACCAAACACACATACACAACACAAACACGCATATGGTCCCGGTGATACTGCCTCCTCCAACAAACCTTGCTTCAAGCGAGTGGGGTGCTCGGGTCGACCGACCACCCATGCTTTGTTGGACGGCGGTCGCGGGCTCGGCGTCTTCGAGGGCCATATTCTAGACATCTGGTGTTGATTTGCGCATGGGCAGCCCGTCAGTCAGAGGCGCACAGCGTGGTGGTCCAACTTTCGTCTTTGGGGGAAACACGTTGTCGTGGCCTTGGCTTCCAGTAGGTGAAAACCAGGTGGGCGTCTTCGTGCTCCTCCTTATCTTCACAAAGTGACGCGGCGGCTTTTCTTTGATCCCGGCGCCCTCGTAAAGGAGGAGGGCTCGTCGAACGCAACAGCTCGTCCACCGGCCGGAGACACGACATGAGGGGAGGGGGGGGGCAGCTAAACAGGTTGACTGAGGAGTCGTTGTTAGGTGGCGCCTTCCAATTCTGAGCCGATGACGCATCATGTCCTTTTCAGTCGTTTCGCTGGACGGCCTTCTTCCTGGGTTTGCACAAACACACACGCAACCGAGCCCAATCACTGGAGAGCACCCTGTCCGCTCTGAGACCTATCGAGCCCATGTGAAGCACAAGACAAAACAGTCTTTATACATTACGTTACAATTAAAACACGAGAGCAGCAATCATAATCTTCCCCTGAGTATTCAAGCCGCGCACTAGACAAAGGTATAAATGGGCAAACAGAATACGAGACTTCGAATGAAGAGTTTTCTTAAACGTCTTTATACTGAAGGCCTACTTAAGCCATCGGCCTTACCGTTCATTTTTCCTTTTCTGCACTCAACATCAAAGTTATACGGCTGAAGTGCCAGACTCCACCTGAGTAAACAAGCCATTTTTAGCGAGATGTTTCGCCGCAATTTGAGCTGGCAGTGATCAGTCTGAAAGGTGAATCGGATGCCTGAAAGATAGTAAGACAGTTTTTGTGCAGACCAAACTAGGCAGGCACACTCTTTTTTGGAGGCACTGTACGCCTCCTCTCGAAGAGTTAGCATACGGCTATTGTACACACAGGGACGTTCTGCCCCAGCTTCGTCCCGTTGACAAAGTGCCACTCCCATGCCTCGGTCACTGGCTTAGCATTGCACAATGAATGGTCGATAATAATCAGGTGCCTGCAAAATAGAACGGCTGATGAGCACCGACTTCAAATTTTGGAATGATTCCTGTTTTTTCCCCATACCAACGTGGTGGGGTTCTTTTTTCGCAGTGCATCAGTAAGTGGAATCGCCAATTCTGAATAGTTTGTTAGGTAGTGCTGACAGTAGCCCGTAAGCCCCAAAAAGTGCGTACGTCAGATTTCATCTTGGGTCACGGGTAGAATGCAACGGCCTACCACTTTTACGTCAGAGGGTATCTGACGTCCTTGCCCGACTACATGTCCTAGGTAGCTCACTTGAACGCCACCCAAGTTACACTTTCCTGCCTGTACTGTCAAAGCAGCCTAACTCAGGAGCTCAAACACTTTTCTAAAGTGATTCAGTTGTACCTCTCAAGAGTCTGAAAAAACGGCGATGTCATCAAGGTAAGGCAAGGTAAAGTTGTTTAAACCATGAAGCACCTTGTCCATGAGTTTAGAAAAACAAAACAGGGCATTCTTGAGGCCAAAAATGAGCACCAGTGGAAGGAAGGATCCAAAAGATGTTACTAATGGGGCGTAGCGACTTGGTCGTGCCGTCAACGGCACAAGCCAGTACCCGCGAATGAGATCAAGAGTAGAAATGTGCCGCGCCCTAATGACGGTTTCTATCCTGTCCTCGCTGTTAGGGAGAGGATAGAGCTGATCTCTAGTCTTTGAGTTCAGCCTCTGGTAAGCTATGCATGGACGCGGCTCCTGACCGGGAACGCCCACCATAATCATGGGAGAAGTGTAGCTGCTATCACTCTCCTTTATTACTCCGAAGTCGAGCATCCTTTGAACCTCTTTTTGCATGATTTCTCGCTGCTTCGGGGACATGTGGTATGGTGTTGCCTTCACTGGCTCGTCGGATGTCAAGTCATTATCATGGACTATCTCATATGTTCTTCCCTGTCTATCTGAAAATAAACATTTGAACTCCTCGATCAGGTCTTTAAGTCCTGAATTTGGTCACCTGTCTAATTCCTGTGACTAACCATCGCCTTCAATTTCGCATTCGCTGCTTCTGACCAATCTAGTTCTCTGAAACTGGGAGAACACTCAATGGGCATGGGGGGGGGTGTCAAGGGTGGCAGTCCCTACAGATCACACAGATAAATACCGCTCAAACCGAGACACCTCTACCAACCGAGGAAGAGTACTACAAGGATATGCTCCGCGTCTGGCGCGGAAGGAAGAACGCAGCAGTGGCGTCGAGAGATGCCAGGGCTCCTGCAGCCAAAGAACAAGCAGCGTCTCGCCCTCAGAAAGCACAGGGCAAGAACGCGCCGAGCGTCACCTCGCTGCGCGCCAAGCAACTCCAGTGACGGCCGAAGAACACGCCGCGCATCGAAAAAGACGACATCATAGTGGTGCTGAACCCGCGTGAGACGATCGACCTCAAGGCCACGTTTGGTCCTGGACAAGCCGGCGCTGCAGTCCGCAGCATCCTCGGAGCCGACGAAAGTGTGGGACTTGCGGTGTGGCCCCTCTGGCATCAAAATGTACTTGTGTGCATGCTCAAATCAGTGGACGCCGCCGAGAGACTCCTCCGGGACATTAAGCTGCCAATCGGGGGCCATCATCTAACATTCCGGGGGCATCCCAAACTCTCCGGTGAGTTCTGTCGGGGCGTCGTGCAAGTCTCTCAAGACAAAACGTCCGAAACTGTGAAAAGCAAGCTCAGTGCTGAGCCGAATGTAGTGTCTGTGCGCAAGCTTGGGGACACCCCGGTTGCGGTGATCACCTTCGCGGGCACCAAGGTGCCACGCACGGTGTTCTACAACTGCGAGCGGCTCCCTGTTCACTTGCATAAGAAGACAGTGCCTGCATGCCCACTCTGTGGCACAGTGGGCCATCGAGCAGATACTTGCCCGCGCCCGCAGCCCGGCCCCTGCACAAGCTGCGGCGTTCAGGTACCTGCTGCTACTCCTGACGGCCTAACGAAACACCAGTGCATTCCGAGCTGCCTCCTCTGCGGCGATGGCCACAAGACTAGAGCTCCCGGGTGTGCTGGACGGTTCCGGCAGTCGGTCAAGTCTGGATCCCCACGCGAATCCAAGCCGAGGACAACGGGGGGGGGGGCACAAACAGGCTCCTACTCCCAAGACTGGCCCCAAGAAAGCACCAGCCGCCAAGTCAAATAAGCCAGAACCCAAGAAGACCAACACCGGGCACTCCACCAATGTAAAGTCTGGGACCCCGTCGGAGCCTCCTGTCTTGGTCAAGGACTTCCCACCCTTGACACCCGTCCAAGCACAGGTGAGCTGTTGGGGTGAGGCAATCTCCGGACCTTCTCCTTCTCCGTCCCCTACCGAAACCGCCCTACAGCAGCAGATAGGAGAGCTCAGGCACCAGAACTAATTTCTCGCGCGCAAAATTCAGGAATTAGAAGCCAAGCAGGTCGGGTCATCCGAGGCAGTGAAGGGAGCCGAGGCAGAGGACGGGGATGGCGGCTCTTCCGTCACATCCCGCCTCACTAGCGTCTCACGGCAGGACGCGGACATGGTAGGTGGACCAGCTTCCATTACCGGATCCATCGGTCGCATCGAGTCCCTAGAGCGTAAAACCGAGTAATTAGAGGCGAGCGTGGCAGCCCTCCCCACTCAAATCATGTCGGCATTCTGCGAGTCCTTTCTGGACATTTTCACGGCAGCCTTCACGCAAGCACTTTCCGAAATTGTGGCACAGGTTTCTAACTCAGCCGTGCAGCCCTGGGTTATCGCCCAAATTAAAAACACCACTCAGAGCGAATCCCCGCAGGTTAAACGCAAGTCGGCCTCCCGTCAGGCAGCAGAAGAAGGCTTTTCGGGGCCGGCTCCACGTCCGGACCGGACCTCTGCACCGTAAATTAGTACTAAAAGATGGCTAGCCGATCTAACAAACAAGCTAAATATCTACAAAAATTTGAGTATATACAATAGAAGTGCACGGGTTTTAGAGCCTGGAAGAAACGGTCGCACCTCCAGCTCTACTTGCAGTCCCTCGGAAACATGCCCACCTTGTCTGCTTTGCAGGAGCCCGGTTTGGACGTTAAATTCTCTGACTATAGCACTTTCCAGGGGGGGCCCTCGTCATGCATCCTGGTGAACAAGGCATATACCGCGATTCACGTCGATTTAAACTTAAGTACTGAACAAGAATACACAATGGTCAGAGTACTGCCTCTCATACGTCGCGACCAGTCAATACACATCTTAAATATATACAGCCCCCCGCATAAGCCACGCGTAACTTTTACCGAAATTTTCCTCCGGGCGATCAAGTTGGCAGAGAAGGACCCCTTAGTGATCGTGGGAGACTTCAATGCTCCCAGCCTTCACTGGGGCTATCACTACGAGAAGGCCAGAGGACGTAAACTGGCGGAGCTTATCTCCACCCTTCACCTCACGCTGCTCACGGATCCGGCGTACCCCACTCGAGTGGGGAACTCGGTAACCCGTGACACGTGTCCGGACCTCTCTCTCGTAAAAAATGCTAAGGATGCTACCTGGGAGAACTTGGGCGATTGTCTAGGCAGTGATTACTGCCTTCTCCGGGTCACACTCCTGGAAAAGTCAGCTCATAAAAAATGCGGTCAAGCCAAGTTGACCGATTGGACCCAATTTCGCAATCAGACTATCCCTCCCGTACTATTTTCTGGAGGCTATGCAGAATGGGCTTAACACGTAAACAACATTCAGAAAAGATTTGTTACTACCCTCCAAACCAACGAAGAAATCCCCGCAGTTGACACTCACCTCCTACACTTGTGGGAGGCGCGCCGAAACTTAACAATACGTTGGAAAAAACAGAAGACTAATCGCAAAGTACGTATCCGCATAGCCCAACTCACGGAACAGGCTGCAGCGTATGCTGCCCAACTCTCAGATTCAAATTGGATAGCCCGCTGCAACGCCGCAGCTCGTCAGATGAGCTCGAGGGGGACATGGCGTCTCTTTCGCAGTCTCATAGACCCCTCTCAAACGAGAGGGGGTGAGCTCTGCAAGGGTACCAAGGCCCTCCGGCACAGCTTGCGGATGCTCTGTGCGATAAGTATCTCTTTCGTACGGAGGACCCGCCTGGGCCAGCGTGCACATACTCTGGTAAGCCTAATCACCAACTCAATGCCCGTTTTGAGTCGCATGACCTTAAAGCGGCTTTAGTTAAAATGCACAGGGGTACGGCTCCGGGGCTGGACCGCATAACAGTAAAGCTGTTGGCAAACCTTCCTGACACAGCCTACCTCCATTTATTGGAATACATGGACGAGATCTGGGATGGCCGTGCGCTCCCTTCCGAATGGAAAACGTCACTTGTGACTTTTATCCCCAAAGCAGGCAAGGCCGTGAATACGGAAAATCTGAGGCCCATATCACTGACTTCGTGCGCGGGCAAGCTTATAGAGACGATG
Source organism: Rhipicephalus microplus (assembly GCF_043290135.1). Taxonomy (NCBI): domain Eukaryota; kingdom Metazoa; phylum Arthropoda; class Arachnida; order Ixodida; family Ixodidae; genus Rhipicephalus; species Rhipicephalus microplus. Next base: position 107,158,310 of record NC_134705.1, on the reverse strand, counting down.
GTACGGGATCACCTCTCCCCATACCTTGAGGGCAAGGGCTTCTCTGCAGACACCATGTTTGGGTTTCGCCCACACATGTCTGCACAAGACGTCCTTCTCCAGCTACATAGGGCCGTCATACAGCCCATAACTATGCAACACAATGATAAAGCCATCCTCGCCCTTGATCTGAAGGGGGCTTTCGACAATGTTAAACACAGCAGTATCCTGGCTAACTTGAGTTCCACTGATTGCGGGGCTAAGGCCTTTGCATATGTCAGAGATTTTCTCTCTAAACGCCAGGCACTTCTTCGGATCGAGGACGAAGAATATGGCCCGTACATTATGGGAACACGGGGTACCCCACAGGGAGCAGTGTTATCACCGCTCCTTTTCAACATTGCTATGATGCGCCTTTCAAGCGAATTGGCCAGGGTGGAAGGCACACAACACGCAGTATATGCCGCTGGTATTACAATCTGGACCACTGAAGGGAGCCTTGGTGAAATGCAGGAACGCCTTCAGCAGGCCGCATTCATAGTCGAGGCGTATGCCAACGATTGTGGACTCCAATGTGCTCCAAACAAATTAGAGCTTCTGCACGTTAGAGCAAAGCCAAGAGATAAGTCAGCCATACACATCTCCTTGTCTGGGGTTCCCATCAGAGAGGTGGAGGAGCTCCGGATTCTCGGTCTGTTCATTCACCACAGACTCAGACCGGACTCCACTATAGCGAAACTCAAGAGAATAGGCGAACAGGTAGGGTGCATGATCCACCGCGTTGCCAACAAGCGGGGTGGTCTGCGGGGCAGGGACGCGCTTCCGCTCGGCCATGCCTTCGTGACTAGCCGGATCCTCTACGCCATCCCATACCTTCGCACTAACAAGCAAGAAAACGAAAGAATACATGCCATCATTAGTAAGGCTACTAAACGCGCTCTGGATCTCCCGGTGGCCACTTCCAACGCCAAACTGAGGGCGTTAGGTGTGCCCAACTCCTACCAGGAGTTGCAGGAGGCCCACCTTATGAATCAATATACGCGGCTCGTGCAGACGGCTCCCGGGCGCCGCCTGCTGAACCGCTTACATATACAGCACACTTGCACTGCAAAGGAGGCGGAGCGTATTCCGGAACTGTGGCGGCACATGCTCTCGGTCTCTCCACTCCCCAGTAACAGGGATAAGCACACGCACGAAAGCAGAAGACATGCGCGGTCTCGAACGCTTGAGAGGCAACACGGCTCCCGACCTGGTGTATTCTACGTAGATATAGCAGGGCCTTCGCCCACGGGATTTTACATGGCCTGTGTAGTTCACCGGGAAAAGCATGTCAATGGGCTCTCGTTCCGAGCACAAAATCCAGAGCGCGCTGAGGAAGTCGTGATAGCGCTTGCTGCTGCGGACCCCAACTCGAAGGTTATCATCACGGACTCCCGGAAAGCATATGCTCATTACTTGGTAGGAGAGATATCCCCCTAGTCAGCCAAATTCTAAAACTGGTTCTCGCTGATCCAGCCCCGAAACGCATCGTATGGGCTCCTGGCCATCAGGGCTTACGAGGTAATGAGGCCGCTGACATGGCCGCCCAAGCGCTTACCCACAGGGCTCCTCACCTTGGCTCTTATGACTCGGAGGCCAATCCACCGCTGCTGCGGTTCAAAGAAATTCTGACCTATTATCGCGACACTCACCGCCTTTACCCGGCTCCTGCAAAGGGGCTGAGTAAGGCGGAAGAGCGAACTCTAAGGCACCTGCAGACAGGTACTCTACTCTGTCCTGCAATCCTAAAGCATTTCGATGCGAACACAGAAGGGCGGTGCCCACACTGTGGGGAGACGTGTGATATCTTCCACGTGGTATGGGCATGTCCGAAAAATCCTTACCTACCCCCTTCCCCTACCCCTTCCCGAGAGGCATGGGAGACTGCCCTCCTCAACTGCTCATCACTAGAGTCTCAACGGGCTCTGGTGAGACGGGCGCGAGTAGGGCCCTCGTCATGCGGTGTCCCGGACTAAGGACGCCGACCCTGCAGCGGGGTCATGCTTTGGCCCCGTACCTCTCTCTTTTATAATATTTGTTTTTCATCATCATCAATGGGCATCTCTTCGAAGCTATTGAGAGATAGGCGCACGACGGCCTCTCTCTCAACGTACGGTTTCATCAAGTTTACATGATAGATTTTCACGCTTTCCAACGCCCTCCTAGCTTCGCTGCGTAGTTGATGTCTGGTAGTTCTTGCACGACATCGGCCGGGCCAGTTTGTAAGCCTTCGAAGGTCATAGCAGCATTACACGGTCCTTCACTTTAAAAACTCTCTTTCTGGCGGTTTAGTCGTAGTACGCTTTGGCTTTCAGCTGCGACGAGCTCATACAAGCCTCCACCATTTCTCGTGCTATGCTAATTCTTTTGAGCAAGGGGAGTATGTAATGAACCACTGTCGTCTCTTCATCACTTCCTGACCAAATCTCCCTAAGCATGCGGAGAGGGGATCGCAGTTCGCAGCCATATACCGATTCCGCCGGACTGAACCCTGTCGACTCATGTGGAACTGTACGCAATGCAAACATAGCTGCGGGGAGGCAGTATTCCCAATCACGAGAGTTCTCTTTACACAGAGCTTTTAGCACCCGTTTAAGTGCTGAATGCCACCTCTCTACACTTTTTTTCTGGGGATGATCTATAGAGCTGTGTATTACTTTTATTGCACATCGCTCCAGAAAGTTTGTCCTTAAAGCGCTTGTGAAGACACTGCCTTGATCACTTTGGGGTTCTGCCGGAAACTCCGCGCGAAAGAAAATGCTCAGGAGCCCATCAACTATTTCAGACAAACTCAATTCTTTTAGCGGAATAGCTTCCGGAAATTTAGTGTTAGGACAGAGCAAAGTGGGTAGGTACTTTTGTACCAACGATATCACTGGCAGGGGTCCGACTATGTCTATGACAACCCGCTGAAATGGCTCAAGTAATATGGGAACCAGTTTAAGCGGTGCTTTCCACGTGTCGTTTGGTTGCCCCACACGCTGGCACACATCGCAAGACATAAGAAATTGTTCTGCGTCGCGAAAACATCCCGGCCAGTAAAACTCCTGCAACTCTCTTGCTAAATTTTCTTTATCCTCAAGAGTCCTGCCCACGAGTTACCATGGGCCATGCGAAGGATATCTCTCCTATACTTAGCGGGAACAACCAGCTGTTGAAAGGATCTCTGACGCGTATCTTGATACTCACGATACAAGATTCTCTCCGCCCCGCCGTAGTGGTCTAGTGGCTAAGGTACTCGTCTGCCGACCTGCAGGTTGCGGGTGCTGCATTTCCGATGGAGGCGGAAATGTTGTAGGCCCGTGTGCTCAGATTTGGGTGCACGTTAAAGAACCCCAGGTGGTCGAAATTTCCGGAGCCCCCTACTACAGCGTCTCTCATAATCATATCGCGGTTTTGGGACGTAAAACCCCACAAAATGAAATCGAGATTCCCTCCCTCGAAATAAACCTCACGTTCTTTCACGCCACACCTTTCTGCGGATGGATATTGAGCCATTTAACACCTTGGTCGGCTGCCTGCTCTTTGCGCATGGTACTGGCACTGACAGCTCGCAACTTTTGGAACGCGAGCGAGCTCGGTTCCACTACTCCCACCACTTCGGAGCTTGTAGCTGCATTTTCTGCCAATGCCTCTGTGTTTCTTTCCTCAGAAATAATTTCTGCGAAACCTATTATGTTGTCATCGAGTGTACTCGTCTCTGCAATCTGCTTGTGGGTGAACTTATTGTGCGATTTCTCGGGCCTTAGATCGCGTGAGAGCCAAGACTGTCCCCTCTCAGAAGTTTAAACTCTTGTCTTTTAAGAGTTGGTTTGATTAGTTTGAAAACAAGTATGGGTATGAAAGAGGCAGGTTCTTTGACACTGCTGCTTCAGCCTCCAACCCACGAAAAGGGCCTTCGACATTTACTCTAGCAACCAGCAGACAGACACTCTGCGTCTCAACCACTTGCCTTTTCCACACGTATTCACCGAATTAATCATTGGCGCTTACTATTGGGACGGATGAATGACATCTAATGTCGCCGCACAATCCCTTAGCACTTTGCTATATTTTCCATTGACTTTCAAAGTATGTATATAGGGTTCTAACAGTTTATCGTTCTCTTCAGTGTCACTAACGTACGAGAAGACGTTGCTGCGTTCTTTGCAAACAGCAGCAATGTGTCCCGGGCAGTTGCAGATATAGCAAATCATAGGTCAGCTTTCCTCAAAATGCCTTCTGTCCTGTTCTTTTTGTGCCCCTGCGCTTGGTTCATTATTTTGTACTCCCCTTTACCCCGCTCTTTTCACAGGCCTTTCCCAACGGCGCCGCTTTTTATCTTTTCTTCTCGCCCTACCCCCGTGGGTCCTTTTGACTTCGGAAGTTCACGCTCGTTTGGCCTATCCGAGGTGTATTCTTCTGCTAACCTGGCAGCTGCCTGAATGGTTGCAGGAGTCATATCTTTGATCCAAAATTTCATGGAATATGGCACTCCTTTACAGAACTGTTCCAGCCCTATTTACTCAATGACCCGAATATGGTTGCCAAATGCTTCGGAACATTTCAACCACTCTACCAAGTTGGCTTTGAGCTTGTAGGCACAGTCCGTGTAGGACTCGTCTACCCCAACCGATGCGCTACGAAATCGCTGCCGAAAGATTTCAGCCGACAGGCGGAATTTTTCTAACAGCGCCTGCTTGAAGTTTTCGTAGTCATTAGCGTTTTCGGCCATCAGTCGTGCAATGATGTCGGCTGCCTCACATGGAAGCAACGTCAACAAAAGCTGAGGCCTGGCATCACTAGAACAACTCATTTTTTCACAAGTCCTTTCAAAATTGACGAAAAAGAGTCTATGTCCTCACTAATTTTGTAGGATTGCATGAAATCATTTATTTTAAAAGGGGCAGAGTTTACTATAGCGTAAGGCACTTGCTGACCTTCTGTTAAACTGCTCATTATTCTACAAATCTCCAGATCTATGCGCTTCATTTCTAGCTAACAATCCTCTGCTCGTTTCTTACGCTCATTCTCTTCTTTTTATTTTTGCTTATTTCCTTACACTAACTCCCAGCAATCTCGTAACTCATCTTCGTCAGTGTCTAAACATTCTATAGCCTGAACAAGCCGAGGATTTATGCATTACCCACATACATCTAGACCAAACTCTTTGCACAGTATTATAAGCTCTGTCTTATTTATCTTTTTAGAGTCCATGATGAAAGCTGCTCTCTACTGAGAAAATAACCACAATCGCTAGGCAGTTATAAATTATCGAACTCTTAACAGGTGTGGGCCAAGAGACTCGATGTAAATCAGAGCAAACAAAGCACTCACAGTACACCATGACGTCTTGTGTTGCGTTGATCTCGCTGAATTCCGGGTCTAAGGCTTTCGGCTCACCCCCGGTCCACGTCGCTTTTCGTCGCCGTGATTTATCCCACCGTCTGCCATCCAGTGTTTGCGACTGGCACTTGTGGCACCGGAGATCCGGGATGAAGACGCCGAAGCAGGAGGAAGGGAGACTTGGAGAGATTTAGTTTACATAGTACACATTTGGAGATGGCCTCCGAAAGCACTGGCGGGCTCATTATATAGAGTACTTTCTCCCCAGATCCCTATATCGGGAAATGGGTCCAGACCACGCTGTCCAATAAGAAGTCTTGCAGTCCTTCCGAGCGTCATCATGCCGGTACCGCCCTTAACATCGACACATACACAACACAAACACGCATATGGTCCCGGCGATACTGCCTCCTCCAACGAAGCTTGCTTCAAGCGAGTGGGGTGCTCGGGTCGACCGCCCAACCATGCTTAGCCGGACAGCAGTCGCGGGCTCAGCGTCTTCAAAGACCATTTCCTACAGATCTGGTGTTGATTCGAGTGTCGGTGGCCCATCAGTAAGAGACGCACAGCATGGCGGTCCACCTTCTGTTTTCGGCGCAAACACGGTGTCGTGGCCTTGCCTCCCTGCAGATGAAAACCAGCCGGGCGTCTTCGCACTTCTCCTTATCTTGACAAAGTGAAGCGGCTGCACTTCTTTGATCCAGGCGCCCACGTAAAGGGGGAGGCTTGTCGAACGCAACACCACCCACCACAGAGCACAGAAAATGAAACCTGGCCAGACATTAAAAATGGCTTGCAAGCCGCAGCTGTGCACCATCTCTATCACCTGATGTTACGCATTCCGAAGTGAGGTTGAACACGCTGATTAAATTTTAGTAGCGTGAGCTACACTAGCCTCGCTGAACCAATTTCGCGTGGCACAGGTCTGCGCATGCGCATTGATACTCCGCCGCCACTGCGCGCGGCTCGCCGGCGGTGTGCACGCAATTCGATGTGCTGCGCAGACGATCAGTGGTGTCACGCACCGGAGCCGGCACATCCCTCGCACTCGGCCGTGGCCGCACGCGACTCGCCGCCGCCAGTATGAGCTTTCCAGAGGAGTGCCGTCATAGCCTTGGTAGACATATGGACGCCTACGCGCGCGCCTTCCCTATGCAGTCGCCATCTGACACTGCACTGCAGCCGCTTGATAGCGCCTCTGACTGGCATTTGCCACTGTGGTATAGCCATGGAGAAGGAGAGTGCAAATGACTTAGCCAGCGTTCCAGCTGCACAGACCCAATGGGAAAGCACCATTTATCTTCTCTTCACAAAAAGACAGACAATTTCAAATACCGTGTTGGGGCCATAGAGACAGCAGCGTGTTACTTTACTGACCACCGAGCCGTCTTTGTGGCAATAGAGAAGCTACCTGGACGTTGAGCAGAAAATATACATGTGCCACATAAGACGTATGCCGTGTGTGTGTGTCATTGCAGCAGCAGTAAGCATAATAATCAAGCTAATCCTAGACGCTCTGGAATTCTAAGAATAATCAGCTGAACCTTTGCTAAGGCTACGTACATCCTGGCATAGCTGCCCTAAGCCACTGCTTTTTTAAATAAGCAGATGACAGGGAGGTAAGCACTGCGTTAAAATGCGAATATGTGAAGAGGGAGAGAGACAGAAAAAGCCGGCTGCAGATTATGTCTGAACAGGCCCTGTCGGAGCGCTGTCTTCTTCTAGCGCAAGCTAAAAGAAATCGCTGTCTCCAGTTGCGACCGAGGTTTGCAGGTACCAAATGTTCGGGATGAAGTTGTCGAGGCAGGAGGAATAGAGACTTGAGGGTTTATTCACATTATATACAAGGGGAGCTCTCGTACATGACGAGCTCTTTCTTACGTGGCGAGCCTTTGAATCTGACGTTACTCTACATGCTGCTCCTTTGATTGAGCCGGGTGGCTGATTATAAAGGGTATGTGCTCCACAGAACCCTAGATCAGGGAACACGTGCGGATGGTACTGTCCAATCACATATCACACACAACTGGCGAGGGGGGACGAGCATGCACGGCCCACGTGAACGTCCAGTATTGAGCCGTGATCACTGCAATCCAAGGTGGCACCAGCGGGGCTCTTCCTTGACGTGTGTGTGTCGCTAGTCGAGGGGTCTTAAGCTCACGACAGCATACTTCAAAGGGTCCGCCGAACTGCTCGCTTAATTAGCGGGGCGATTTGCGGTGGCCGCCCCGGTCTGTTCTACGAACGATGCATCTGTTGCCATCTCTCGAATGGCTTAGGACGTCGTGGCGACACGACCGCTCACCCTTCGTCTAGGAGGGACAATGCCTGGCGGATATAGGCAGCCGGTCGGTCGACTACTTGATTGAAGATTCAAAGAGCACCGCTCCCTCGTCAGCTCGGGCGCCAGTCACAACAGCTCGTCCGCCGGCGGGAGATTCAACCTTAGGGTGAGCAGCTGCACAGGTTGCCCGAAGTGTCGTAGTGTGGTGCCGTCTTCCAGGCCACTGCCGATGACGCCCAGCCGAGGACTCTCTCCCGCTCGTTCTTTGTGAGAGCTCTTTTGGGAAAAGCATCCATACACACCATCACAGACACGGGAGAATGCCCTGCCCGTGCTCAGACACATCGAGTTTTAACATTTTTCCAAAACTACATTCAGTAAGAAGTATCGCCGAACACAAAGCAGCAATTGGAACGTTTCTCTAAGATTTCGCCAAAACCCCCAATCCCAAATCGAGAATAATTTTCCCATTAACTGCTTTCAAATAAACTAACTGTCAAATGATGCCTTCCCTGTGGCATACCTGTGTGCTAGCGTGAGTAATCCGCTCTAGTCTACCAGGCCTCATACTCATAAAATAGAGCATTGTGCTTGATGCTATCTTTTAGTTCCCAAAATTCTGTGCTGCCAAAGCTGGTCGTCAGTTCCCTCAGAGCTGACGAAGAGACAACTGTGAAGCTGCACCTGCATCAGGAACATCCGGATCAGCCAATGCACGTCACAGTGCTCCAGTCTGGATGAACTACTACTTGACTTTCCTTTGCAGTTACTACTCTCACAAAGCATACACATGAACTCACAAACTAGTTTTTCTTCCACACTGGACACATGCGAACAAAACATTTCAATAACAAAATGAACTTTTGCATGAAGCCTGAAAAAAACCCGAAAGGAATATCTTTGCGTCTCTTCGCTCACTCCTACTTAGTTCATAACGTCGCCCCCGCTCAATTACACGTATCTACCTTGACGTAGGCTCCTAAGCGTGGCGTTTATGCAATCGCACAACGCTTACTTTAGAGAAACGTACAACGCCACAAGAAATGAAAATAACCGAAAATGGGTCACCTACGGAAAACGTATGCCTACATACTTAAAGAACACATGCTAAAACCCAAACAACCTAAATCGTCAAAAGCAAACGTCAAATCAAAACAAATCTACTAGTGACTGCCGTCAAAAGCCTACGGTTGTCAACTCCCTTTTCAGACGAACGCGCGGTGTCGCGTCTTGGGGCTCTTTCTTGGCGAATGAAAGATGAAACAACAGCAAAACCTATTCGTTTCACCTCCGACCCCCGCAAAGCTTCTCGCTGGCAACCAGAGTTCTTACTCTCGCTCAGTTTATTATTAGCAAGCCACGGACATCGCATGATGCGACCCATCAAACATGCTGTCGAGAGAGCGACGAAAGGCTGACGGTCCCCTTCCTTCCGTTTGCCTTTTTACCCAACGTGCTTTTTTCTTTTTCGTTTTGTCCAGCGGCTCGGATGCATACAAAGCAACACCGGCGCCGATGACAAATGCATAATTCTCTAAACTGCCCTCTGAACGTTTACCAAGTTTCCTCAAGCGGGCTGGGCTCTCTTCAATACTCTTTGCTTTACGACGCCGCTTCCATCTACGCTTCTTCTTAAGGGGCATTGCTGAGCCTGTTGCTGGCATCTTCTGTACACTCTGCTCGTCGGGTTGAAATCTTCTGGGACCCTACATGCAAGATTCATGGTCGGGACAGCCTCACTGTGTGTGCCAGATGTTCTAAAACAATTTTAGCTGTTTCGTTAGATTTACCCTGGCACAGCACATCGTTGTACTTATTCTGGCCTTCGTCAACCTCTTCACTTAGCGTAGCAACATTCGCAGTTGTTGAACTCGGTTCATTCTGGAACCTGCCGTCACCCTCATAGGTGCCAGACTCTTCTCTACGGCTTCGATCTCAACTGCAACGTAGTCACTATTCAACTAGTGCTACAATAACACATGATATTTTTCTGCGTCTACGCATTACACGCAACGGAAACACCTTACACTATCTTCCGTCAGCTGCCATCACCTTATTTTGAAGGAGCTCATCTCTTAAGCCCAGCAACTCGCGCTAATGTGTATGGCTATCCTTCCGATAGATATGTATACAACGCATATAGGCTACCAAAACGATAGAGCACCAATGAAAACAAAGTTCAAAATTGTTTTGTTCAAAATCACTAAAGTAAACAAAACATTACTTATAACAGTCCTGAGTCAATGTTTTTGAGAAGCTAACAGCTATTCTCAGCAACTTTTAGTGGAACTCGTGGTGGTCGCGCCCGGAAGGCTCTTCTCGTCAAGCGGGGTGTACAACACGCGTAAAGGTAAATCCCTTTGTTAGCATAACCCGCGACGTTCCTCGAAACAGACTTGCTGTTGTTCCTTCCCGCCACTTCGCAAAACCCACCTACCTCTGTACTGCGCACCCCGTCCAATGCGCCACGAGACCAACAAAAGGGTCTCCCGCCCTCTGACCGCTTACGCGCACAATGCGTTTCCCTTTTCCTGGATCTCGGGCTCTTCGGACGCTTGCGGTAAGGCAACTTTCTTGCAATTTCGCTCCACTATTTGAATACATTCCTCAAACGCGTCGCGATTTTCTCTTGTCTGTTTTTAGGACGCTTTCTCCGTTTTGCACGCGTCTTGGTGCCGTTTACGGAGCCTTTCGCCCACCTCTGATGCTCATCAGCACCCACATGCTCGTTAGATTTTCGCGCGCACTGTCCTGGTGATTGCCTAGCAGTTTATCATTCGAACATTGGCGCGTACGATGCGCTTTGCTTTTCCGGCGGCTCAGACGCATATGATACAGACCCGTCAGAGATGACAACGGCACTTTTCTCGCAATTTCACTGCGCCGTTTGAAGCTCTTACTCAAACGCGTTGTGCTCATCGTGAGCTTTGCCTTAACATTGCCCTTCGGACGCTTTCTCCCATGCGCACGCTTCTATGCGCAACTTGGGAGCTTTTCGTCCCACACTGACGGACGTTCTTCATCATCGATATGCTCCTCCGCTGTCTGTCGCGCACAGTCCTGATGATTGCCAATCAGATCATTGTTAGACTGCAGCCGCATTGATTGCGCTTATCTTTTTCTTACTCTCTGGCCGCTCAGACGCATGTGATTCAAATCAGTCAAAGAAGACAACGGGCCTTTTCTCGCAAATTCGCCACGCCGTTTGAAGGTCCTCATCAAACGCGCCACGCTGATCGGGAGCCTTGCCGCGCTTCCGTTTTTCGGACGCTTTCTTAGTTTGGAACACTCCTTGCTGCCAACTTTGGAGCCTTTCGTCCGCCTCTGACGCTCATCGATATCGTCTATAGGGCTGCAAGGCTCAATTCTCGTGGAACACTCTGTTAATCAACTCCGTTTCCACAACCACAGAACCTTCAAACCCTGCTTTGACCGTGAGCTCTTTTAACTCGGAACGGGTTAGAACCTTAACCAAGTCCTTACAGGTACTAGCCTCCTCTTTGGGCTCAAATGGCACCACCACTACATGGCACCGTTCGCGTACTACATCTGCAAATTTCCGGCCTGTAGACTTCTCTTCGGCCCTAAATGCTACCGCCGCTACATCGCAGCGTTCGTGCGCTGCAAGTGCAAATGTCCAGCTTGTAGCCTTCTATTCGGCATTAAAATAGCAACGCTGCTACATCGCACCATTTGTGCGCTACATCTACAGATGCCTGGCCTTTTTTATGCACTGCCCCCACTTTACGGTGCATCCTTTTTAGCTCCTCATCTAATTCCTGCACCTTCTTCCTGTGTTCTTCCTTCCTGCACTCGATTTTCTCTTTGTCCTGGTTGCGCTTCTCTTCCTCTTCTTGATCGAATAAATACATATTCAGAAAGTGCTCGATTTCTTCTTTTTCAGTTTTGCTTTCAATAATTACATTACTTAGTTTAGATGCTGGCATATCGTCGTCAATATCTAGATCGAGATCTCAACACAGGTTTAGCAGGTTATTTCCCGTTAATCTCATGAGGTCCATGACTACTGCTTTGCTTTGGCTCAGCTGTGACAAAACACAAACCCATCAGCGTTTCAATTCGGGGTCTGGATTAATTGAAGCCTGGCAAATCCAACAGCGGAGACCACAAGCTTAAGCACACAAGTAGCACTACGTGGTTAACCTCCCTCTCTAACCTGTTTCCTGTTTCACTCTACTGATTTTTAAAACATCGCAATTTCTCCCACAACGTACCCTTACGAATTCCGCAAAATCTAACACTTGATTCTAATATTATCTAAGCCTTCCTGCTTATTTCACTTGCTCAGATAACTATCAACTGCTGCTCTGTGCCGAGATAACAACCACAGTGGTCAGGCACTTGTTGGTTATATCTACCTTTCAACGCGTTTAGGCTAAAAGACTCGGTATATCTCAAGCACAAAGCCAGGCACTCACCCCATTATGTGCGGTCGTGGTACGCTACGCCGATCCGGCCAAATTCCACGGCTTTCAGCTGAACTCTGGTCCATGTCATTCTCTGTCGCGGAGTCGTATCCCATCGCTGCCACCAGTTGCTGCGACCGGGTTTCACAGGAACCGGAGGTCCGGGATGAAGTTGTCGAGGCAAGAGGAAGAGAGACTTGAAGAGGGTTTATTTACATTATATACAAGGTGAGCTTTCGTACATGACAAGCTCTTTCTTACGTGGCGAGCTCTTGAATCTGGCGTTCCTCTACATGGTGCGTCTTCAAATGAGCCGGGCGGCTCATTATAAAGGGTATGTGCTCCCCAGATCCCTAGATCAGGGAACACGTGCAGATGGTACTCTCCAATCACATATCACACACAATTGGCGAGGGGGGACGAGCATGCACGGCCCACGTGAACGTCCAATATTGAGCCGTGATCACTGCAATCCAAGGTGGCGCCAGCGGGGCTCTTCTTCGTCGTATGTGTGTCGCTAGTCTAGGGGTCCCAAGCTCATGACAGCATATTTCAAAGGGTCCGCCGAACTGCTCGCATAATTTGCGGGACGATTTGCGGTGGCTGCCGCGGTCTCTTCTAAGGACGATGCTGCATCTGTTGTCCTCTCTGGAACGGCTTAGGGCGTCGTGGCGACACGACGTCTCACCCTCTGTCTAAGAGGGACAATGCCTGGCGGATATAGGCGGTCAGCCGGTCGGCTATTTGATTGAAGATCCAAAGAGCGCCGTTCCTCGTCTGCTCAGGCGCCAGTCACAACACTTCTTCTGAGAGCCATAAACGTCCAGTGACTCTGTGGCTCAAACTTCATGATTTTCTTTGGTCTAGATACAGCTAAACAACGCATTGCGAAGTATGCCAGGGGCCATCGTTTGTTTGGCTTCGTGACGAAAGCAAATGCAGCCGCTCCTGCTAGAGAGGAGATATACGCGCAGCCAATGAAGTGAACGCATTTTGGGGGAGCGCAACACAGCGCGTGGAAGAGTATATGAAGACTAACGGTTGCTGCTTAAAGAACGCAAGTGCCCCTTTTCGCCCGAGTTTCATTATTATATTTCAAAGAGAGCAAGGCACATCCTCTCTGCTTGAGGAATATTCAATGCCAGTCCTTGCACACAAGGACGTGTTATTGCGTGCACCGTCTATGTGGCGGGCACGGCTTACATTTCGCTGCTTCAGCTGTGCTCGTCGTCAGTGATGTCGCCCTATCACAGGCGGGTGGAACCTACGTTACGTGGGGTATTTTGCAATTAAGGCTTTAAAGGAACGTCATATTTACGGTGACAGCGACAGCCAAATCTTCTCGAGAGCGCCCATATGATTGTTGTTGAAATAAAAAAAATCAATAATGATGCTAACATTCAACTAGCCATTACCGTAAACAAAGTTTGCTTGGGGTTTCTCGTGTATTCAATGCAACTTTTAACTTCGCCCAGAATCATGTATTCCCAATTTAATGAAGACTTCATAAGCCCTTCGAAACAAGGAAAGTTGGAACGCATGGACTCAAAACAGAAACAAAAGTGTCACCAGCCACTGGTATTTTGAAGATACCGTAAAAGATGAACAACTTGAGTTTGACGAAACCGGAAAAACGCATGATGTATCTAAGAGAGGAATTATCACATATGTCAAGAAAAGAATCAAAGCATTTTCCTTATCTTGATAAAGAGGCAAAGTCCGTACTAACTTCGCTATATAACATTTTGAGCTTTTGTTAATGGTGACTACGCTCAGACTATAGCAGTAGCTTGTGGCCCTCCATGTCTTAAGCTCAAGGTAGCTCCAAACTCATCACTAAATACGCACCCTACAACAACGTGCACGTGACAATAACTTTGTAGCTGCGGAGCACCTCTTGCTCGGATCTATGTCCGGCATAGTTGGAGTACACACTCACCCTCAGAATGCGCAACACTCCTCAATCCCTCTCCTCACAGCTGCAAGTTCCTCTCTTCCCTTCTTCTCTACAACATGAAAGGGCGTCCACTCCCCCTTTATTTCCTCTCCTACACTCTCTCCTCGCAACACCGACGCTGCGACCATCTGCTAACCCACGCTCGCTCTCCCCTCTCCTCTAGGCATTTCGCCCCGTGGTGTTTATGCCTCCATTGCACATGCGTGTCCCTTCCTCTCTTTCTCCTCTCCTTCTCTTCCTCTCTCTCGACACGCAAAGCTGACCCAGGCAGCTTCTGCTAGCGAGTTTCTGCTAAGTACTGCCTTTGCTGCGATTAAACCTGGCTCGCCATAGAGCTTCATACAATAATTTTAAACTAAGGGGGTCAAATGAGAGAAGTTTGGTATACCTGGAAAAAAGTATATCGGCTTGAGAAGCCACTGATTTGAAGTTTTACACTGTTCTTGTCTTACTTAAACTGTTTCATGTTTGTTGCAATTTCCTATGAATAAAGAAAACACCTCGTGGCATGAAGGAATTGTCACTATAGGCGGTTTCAACACTGCAAGCGTTGTGCCCCCAAAAAAACTTCCGGTCACCTGATTTACCAGCTCGTAACGTAGAAACTGGAAGGACGTGTTCACATTTTCTCAAGCATAAGAAGCATCTCTTATTAGTTTTTCAGATAAAAAGGGCGTGCGTAATGTTTAAGGACATCTCTTGTAGGTTTTATGTAGCTCAAAAGAACATTCATTTGAATATATTTTGCTAAATGCGCGACGGCAAGTGTAGAAAATCAGTAGGCCATTTTCTAACGCTCTCCTTGCCCACCGATGCTATTCAGGCACATCCAACGGTGGACGAAACCGCATGTCTTCAAGGGTCTGTGTTTGTAAACCGTGAAATGGTCAATTGGTTGAAACACTTGCGGCACTTGGGCCAGGAAAGTGGGTTAATCGAAGCGGTGATTGAAAAGGATACAACATGACAGTTCCGAATAGAAGATACCTAGACGAACAAACGCAGAACTACATATTTTGTTTAGCTGAAATAGAACACAGTTCACTAGATTTGGATTGCAGTGAAATTCCACGCTTGCAGAAAATTCGTACAAAATAAGAAAAACACCATGTTATACGCCGAAACTGACATGATGGTAGAAACAATGGCCCCACTTGGGACAGGAAAGTTGGTTAATCGTAGCACCGACTGACAAGATTACAAAATGATTCGAATGAGAGATACCTAGACAAACAAATGCAGAACTGCATATATTGTTTAGCTGAAATAGAACGCAGTTCATCAGATTGGGCTTTAACAGAGTGGACTGCATCGAAATTCAATGTTTTCGGCAACTTCATACGAAATAAGAAAAACACCGCTGACATGCAAGAAATGACATGATTGCAGAAACACTTGACCACTTGGGCCAGGAAAGTGGCTTAATCGTAGCAGCGACGTTAAAGACTATAACATGACAGTTTCTAATGGCAGATATTTAGACAAACAAACGCAAAACTACATATAAATTTTAGCTGAAATAGAACGCAGATCATTACATTGGGCTGTAATAGAGTAGATTGCATTGTACTTATACGTTTGTTGCAAATTCGTACGAAATAAGAAAAACACCACGATACATGCAGGAAATGACATGATCGTGGAAACACTTACCCCACTTGGGCCAGGAAAGTGGCTCAATCGTGGCGGCGACTGAAAAAAGTACAACATGACAGTTTCGAATAGGAGATACCTAGACGTACAAACAACGCAGAACTGCATACTTAGTTTAGCTGAAATAGAACACGGTTCATCAGATTTGGCTCAAATAGAGTGGATCGCCTTAAAATGTTGCGCTTGCTGCAAATTATTACGAAATAAGAAAAACACCACGTGACATGCAGGAAATTACATGATCCTAGAAACACCTACCCCCCTTGGGCCAGGAAAGTGGCTTAATCGCAACGATTAAGCCACTTTTTCCAGTCACCGCAACGGTGACTGAAAAAAGTATCGCATGACAATTTTTAATGGGAGATACCTAGACGAATGAAATTAGAGTGGGATATATAGTTTAGTTTAAGTAAATTCAAATTAGTACATTAGAATGTAGTTAATTGGGTTCCATTCTAATTATATGCTATCTGCAAATCCCTTCGAAATAAGCACCGTGTAAGAAGCATGAATCGCCAGAATAGGAAGAAACAACCCATTTGCCCACAAAAATAGCATAATTGTGGCAACGACTGAATCTATTATTTATCATCCGGAAAAGCCTGCGATGATAGTAGGAACATACATACTTTAAGGTAGAGCTGCGCTCCAAAGTTAAGGACGAAAAAAATTGGCCCGAATCTGCACGTTACTCCGCAAATGTCGTCGAAAGACGACAGTCTCGTGTAGCAGAGGCGAACGAGCGCATCGAGGCACGTTAGACAAGAGCGCCATCTGGCAGTTATCTTCGAAAACGAAGGCGTGCGCGCCCGCGGAGAAAGATGTGCGCAAGTCTCGGAGATGATAAGGTGTAGATCGCATAGCGACGGGCAAGTGCCACCACCGTGTCGTCGTAGCAAAGCGTTGGAAACACCTTTTTCAGCATCGCGTTGCAATGTCAGCGCAGAGTGATAAACTCTACAGTCCTTAGAGTTACTTGTGTGTGCCTTTTCTAGTATAAACGCAAACATACAAAACATAGCAGTGTTGTTATGGCGCCTCATATATGCACAATATTTGCTTTTTATTTGACAATCGCACAACTATGAACGCTAAGCCTTGAGCAATAATAGTGGGCGCTGCGGATGGGGTTGGCCGTTTGATGCCGTTTGACGTATCGTTAAGGGCGGACAAACAGACATGTGTACAGACAGAGAGACACACAGACAGACAGACAGACAGACCCAAATTTTTCCGTCGAAGGTCCCCAAAAAGACTATCGTCATTAAAAACTGGACTTATTTTCATTCTTCCCTTTGCAGGGCAGGCTTTACCTATAGTGTACCATGACAGTGTGGAATTAGATATACGTAAAATGACATAGGCTGAACTGCAAAGACTCTCTATCTGCCCTGTGCATAAGCTTGCCGCAAAAGTAGTTCTAGTAACAATATTTCGCAAATGGCATGTCCCTAGGAAGTTAATATCTAGACGTAAATTCGATGTCCTGGAGCGGAACACTGTTCATTAATAAAGAATACAAAGATTTCTTTTGCCACTGAGCGCCTTTTCGGAGGCCCTTTGGCGGCATTGTTGGAAAAGATTGAAATTTTCGAAGGCCTGCCTGAACCACAATGCCTAAAGTTATGAATCGTGGCATTGTCATGCTATCTCTATTGTTTAGCATAGTTTGTACTTATTTTCTTTATTTTCATATTTCTTTGACTATTTCAAATGTGCGTTGCAGTATCCTTGATATTTCAGTGACTGCAATTTGTGGTTCTCGATTTTACACTTGTAACGTTTCAAACATTCAATGTTCACATGTTGTGCCAATCTACATCCAGTTTAGTACATTATCGGGTAATGTTTAAGAAAGACGACGAAGTTACTTTTCCTTTAGTAGAAATTTTAATAATCCACTACTTGTGTGATGCCCTCATGGTGGAACCAGCACTGTTGTTGAGATCCGGTAATCGGCTGTTTGCCTTTCAACGAAATATTATTTACACTTTCGCCTTCAGGAAAATGCGGCCTCCTTGGCCATCGTTTATTCTCTCCACCTGGGTGTCACGGTTTGAGCACCATAACCACTACACAGGTGTGACAGGCGCACTCTTAATTCAACAAACTGTTCCTTCAGCGTTCACCGAACGCGTCTGTGCGGTGCCCTAGCTTCCTAAACTTAAAGCAGGCATCTTCATGAAGAGATGTACTTCCAAAGTGAAATAACCGTAGCGGAACATGGGAAGAGCATGGCTTGGGAAGGTGATTATCAGGTGTCTTCATCAGCCTAGTCTCTTGGCATTTACGATGACGATGTCAGAGTTTTTCTTCAATACTTTTGCATTAAGATATTCGTCGGCTTCGTCCATGTAGGCTTTGCAGACACCACCACGGTTGGATGCGTCAGGCGCTGTTATGTAGGTTACCACTAGTAAGTGAATGATGTACATCTGCCTTTCATGTATTTCTAGTTAACGGTACAAGTTTGGCCTGCTTCTGCCAGCTGTATTATTTGTAAGAATAATTGCAATAGAGCGCATTGTTGTTTAGACTTTCAGATGTTTCGTGAGGTCAATGTTAGATAGCTTCATAGGATATCTCCATGTAGTTAAAACTTTGTATCGTATTCTTGGCAGCCTCAGCATAGCCCTCCGATGTGGTAGCATTGGCTGGTGCGTTCAATGCACAGAGAGCGTCTCGTTACTGGCATGTTTAGACAAAACTTTAGAAAGCACGCTCATTTCATCGCCTTGTATTGCGTACTTCATGATCATCTAATTTGACTGTCGGCTAGCCTGAGCATTGCGGCTACCACTTTGCGCTCCCAAACGGCCATTAGTGGCTAGTGAGCATAAATGAATAAAGAAGGGCTCATGAATGACATTAGTGATTTGCGAGATGAGTTTGGTCGTGAATTCATGGTCACAGCCTTCAGGGAGCTAGTCCACAATACGGCAAGCTGCTTCGAAACGAAGCCGTTGCCTCTACGCTACTAGTGCGAATTCAGTTGAGCGTCGCGCTGGTTTCAGCCGACGTCTTTTTGGTAAAATTTTAGGTAGAGAATATTGATGCTGTTGGGTTTTTTTTACGTTCAAAAGACGATAAGCCCCTTTTGTAATGGCTTCACTATGATTTTCGCACAAACAGCCAGATCGCAGGAGCTCGATCTGAGGGCATCCTCAGCCGGCGCATTCATAGGATCATTTTTGTGTGATAGTAGACCAGTCCTATTACAGGTCATATTTTGTGATCTAAGAGCATGGTTACGATTTAATAGTTGGTGCCACGTACTTCAACTCATGTATGATAAACATGAATTCTGTTTATACAACACAAATGAAATATGCGGCCCCTATTGATCTGCATTTCCTACATGAGTATCGTTACATCAATGATTAAAGTGGTGTAAATACCACCTGCGAAACTGTTTACCACGCGCACGCATTTAATTTCTATCTAAGGGACAGCAAAGAAAACCTTCTGAAATATTCGCGTTCTGAAATTTGTTAACTAATCTGGCTAAAATACGCAAAACGAGTTAAATCATTGTGACGTAAAATGACGTACAAGTGTAGCAATTTAAGACTCAAAACTGACTTTTGCCGCTTCAAAAATTAACCCATGTCTGCAGAACAAGTAACAGAAGAGTTGGAATGCCCAAGTCTTCTGGCAAATCATTAGAATTCATCAATTGAACAATTTATCTCATAGTAAAAATTTTGCTCAATATCCCTATAACCTTGACTTAGACCTCGGAAAACACACGTCAAGGCTGCTGTATAATGATGAGGCACGCCGTAGTGGAAGGCTTCAGACTCTTTGCCCTTATGGTGTTGCGCAACGTGCAATGTCACCCTAAACTACGCCGATTGCTGGCATTTAGCATTCACCAAAATGAGACCACTGCGGCAGCGTTCGCGTATCTACTCATGGTTCCGTAACCGAATGCCATTGCGCACAACTTTTTTGTCTATAAAACACCCGTGTGGCGAAATAATTTTCTCACCACAGTTGCACCTTGTGCGGCCGCCAACAAGTGTTTTTTGCGCTGTGATGTCGCCACGGATCACTAGGAACCTTTATTTTAGCGCGAAGCCATCTTCCGTGTTCATCCCTAGATCTATTTGGGTTTTGTAATGGCACCTTAGGTAATACATCTCGTGGACCCATTCATACATACTTAGCACCAGTGTGATTTTGCGCGCTCGTGTTTCGGGGATGAGGCTTGATTGCGCGCGGTGCAGTCTGGAATAAGTATAGCACGACTGTTTAGACAACCTAATAGGTTTCAATATGCACCTAAGCTAAACTTTGTATATATAGCAGCACTGTTTACAAAGTGGTAAAAAATTGTGTCATTAGCAATGGTCTACAAAACAAAATGTGAGAAAACTGTGCCGGCGAATAACAGAGGCACCTCGGCGCTACCGCATTCTGCCACTTGACCTCCCCCAGGAAAATATTGCAGCTTTACAACGAATAACTGCTGGCGATTACAAAATAATTGCTGCTGTGCAGTGTCAAACATTTCTCTTTTTCACACATGCAAAGTTATGTGCCCGCGATTGGTGCAGTTTACACTACAGAGTGATAGACCTAAACTAAAGATAATGTTCACAGTCACGGTTACGATTGTTCGGATTGCATGTGTGTTTACTCTATGTGCCTCCGCCTCGTATGAGCGTTTACCTTAGCGTTAGTCATTTCAATGCTGCGGTCACCTGACGCACAGGAGACAATTTGAACTGCGAATTTTTCAGCACCTTTTCTTTTCTGCGAAACACATTCTTTGCATCGCCAGTGGCCAGTGCGAGCTCGAAGGGCTCATCACGGCGGCCGGTGCGGCAGAGTGGCAGTGCTAGCTCACTACGCCACCTGCTTTATACCGGCGACGTAGCGAGGCATTTTTATTGAATAAAAGTTGCAGACAGCGAAACACTGTGACACTGCTAAAGGCCACCTTCGCTAGCGGTCGTGATGACCGCGTCGCTGGTGCAGCTCTCTCAACGGCCACCGGACAGCTTGTGTGGGAGATTTAGCGGAGCCTACTTAGTATACTTGTATCACTTCATATAGCTTCGAAAAAAGACAACACTGTGCCTTTTGGCGATGAGTCCGTATTTCATAGCAGAATTAGAGAATTGGATGATATCACTGCTATTAAACATATTTGGACAGTATCGCTACATGGCATGGACAGAGGTTCATGTCAGAAAACTAGCCAAATGCAAAGCAATCGAATGCTTTCGAGAACGCACCACGATTCCACATACATACTACATAAATTTGTCTCCCACGGCATTATCTGGAAGTCACAAGTATTAGTAGTATACTGAACACCATTACTATCATGAGTACCACATATTCACAAAATCTGCTCTGAGGCATCGCGCACACTTGATTTCGAACGTCAAAATGTCAAATCCACCTCCACTGACATCACGAACATGCTTATTTGACGTATGTGTGACCGAAGCTTGAGTATGCGTCACCCACTTGCCACACATCACAGTCATAATTTACAGAAAAAATAGAAGCATTACGACCCCAAGCAGCGCGTTTAAAGAGTCTTAATACTCAACATACATTGGCATAGGTGCTTCGAAACGCACCTTGTCACTTTGAGCCCTCAAATCCCTTTGTATGCTTCCTGGTGTTTGCATATCTCTTGCCCTAATTTATCAGTCACATGTAAGAGATACGCATCTTATTGCACCTAGTGCAATAATCTTCGAGATTAGATCCCACAAGTAGCATTGCCTACCAATTCGGTCTTACAGCGGCGACGAATAACTCCTTCTTTTCTAACGAAATACTGTCGAATGCGTTTTTCGACAGCTTTGCTTTCTTCTCATAAGGAGAAAAAATTCTGAAAAAAAGTAACGTGCCATTTGCTGCCACAATGTGCGTCTACCATAGCGTGTGAAAGTGTCCCTGTGTACTGGATGTGACATTTGTTTGAATTTTTTAGGGGCGAAGCTCCTTATGGCGGGACTTGGGCGTCCCTCGTATGTAACCACCAGTGGCACATACCCGAAATAGGTATAACACTTGACCTCCATGGTGGTGCCAGTGAGAGATTTCTTCTGTCCGTTGTTTAACAATAAAAAATAGTGCTCAATGTACATGCCAATGGCTGCTAATGGGGAATGACAGACATGAGCATTCGGCTTTTAGTCAACGCGCACGCTGCGATCCTCATTAGCAGCCATTGGCATGTACATTGAGCACTATCGGACAAGAAAGAGATGCTACATTATACTAGCTGGGTGTAACCTCCTTAGCTTTAGAAAGGTTTAGCGAGCGTTGAGCCGCAGTGCCATGAATACAATGAACTTGTATATACCATGAATGAACTCAAGGTGGTTGAAAATGAGAAGTAGATACGAAGCGCAAGCCGTAAGAAAGTAAAAGCCGAATTCTCCTGTCTCTCATTTCTCATTAGCAGCCATTGGCATGTAAATTGAGCCTTATCTGACAGGGAAAGGTTGCTACGTTATACTCGCTGGGCGTAACCTCCTTGGTTTTCGAAAGGTTTAGCGAGCGTTTGGTCGCAGTGCCATGAATACAGTGAACTAGAATATACCATGAACTCGAGGTGGTTAAAGGTGGGAAGTGGACCCAAAGCGCAGGCCGTAAGAAAGTGTGCGTGTGCCACCTCTCGTTTAGTCCTTGGAATGTCCGCTGGATGGCGGTGCTTCTATATGGGGAATATATGATAAAAAGATGAGAGATGGTGGGACTTGGAGTGTTGAATAGATGAACGAACGGACACACAAACAGATGCATGGATGGACGCATGAACGGACGCAGGGGCGGATGCATGAAAGAACGCAGGGACGGGCGCACAAACAGACGCATGGACGGTCACACAGACGGACGCATGGACGGACGAATGCTTCACCCCACTCTCCATCATTCACTCCGTGGATATGCTGCCATTTTTTGTTTTAATTTTTAGCAATTACATTTATTGTACTGTCTCCGAACCTCTGTATGTAGCCCTCTGTAATGTGAACCTTTCATGCCCCTAACCCTGTAATGACAACGAACAGCTCTGCCTTTACGAAAATTGTTAAACAAGGCTGGTTGTTTTTAATTTTCTTGTGCAGTTCATTTTAGGATTACAATGAATGAAATCTTGTTTGAGGCAAAAGCTACTTACTTCTAGTAGCAAATAATTATTTACTGTCGTATAATACGTAAGTCCTTATACCTTTTTGATAACATGTCAAATCTGCAATGGCTGCCTACAATGACACCTATAGTACTTTTATTGAGGTATTATAACGAATGTACCAATTATGATACAGTCGAAATTATTGGGTTAAATTGTGATAAGTGAAATAAACGAAATGTGAATTTAAAGTCATCTATGAGTCTGTGCTATTTTTAGTCCTTTTACAGTTGAAAAATTGTTCAATGCAATGAGTGAGTCTTTAGTTTTAGTGCCTACAATTACACTTTATAATCCCACCTCATTCCTATGTGATCATCGCATGCGCACCTATTTTTCTGAGTGATACAAATCTAGCACTGGTAATAGTGCTGTTTTCACGCGATAGCATTAGAAAGCTCGGGTAACGGAAATCCCGCCGTCAGCGTAGGGCCCCTTTGGTGGCAAGCGAAAAATCGTCCATGAGCGAAAAAGCAAGTTACAGAGATCGCCGCAAAAGGTCGCTACTTGTTCACGCGTGTTCGCGCGATCACACTGAAGAAACCACGCATTCGAAGAAAAAAAAAGTGCTCAAAGTTACGAGGCATGGGTTACGCAGTTTTTTTTTCTTTGCCCCTCCATTCCTCCCTGCTTAGCTTGTAGCGCTTTCGACAATTCTTTGTAACTCCACTCGCACTCAACGAATTCTCAAACTTTCCGCGGCGTTCAATTCATGAGGCAATAAGCTCTTCCAGTGAATTCATTCCATGGTTACTTGAAACTTTGTTCTAGGATCCTATAAGCGCATTTGGTTTTTTCGACGTTAAACCCCCAAATCAATAATAAGCGCATTTGGTTCGAAAGGTGTCACGACGAAAACGAGCCTATTCGGCAATTTGTAGGCGCATTTGGGAGGCCTCAAATGACGTCGAAATAGGCCGGGATAGTGCAGCCATCGCCCCTGAAAACACACTGGAAATTTCAAACAGCTCTAAAAATGAACAACCATGTCCATCTAGCGGGAAACTTATCCAGCTTTTCTGGAGGCGTTGATAAAGCAAAAGCGAGTGCTAGATAATGTGCTGCTATCTGTGAGGCATTGTGAGACGCTTCATGGCATCCAGATGGTGAGCGCGCGGCATGTGTCTTGCAGGTCATGCGAGTCTTGCTTTAGATCAAAACTTGTATGTACCATTAGCGTGCGCACGCTGGTACAAATCTACTTTGTGCGTGTGTGTGTATGTAACAAAACATATTAATAAGCATGCATTCAGCTGAAGGGCACACTAGGGACTAAAGTTCGCTATCGCGTTCAACTCTTAACGATGAAGCTTAAGGGTCGCCCACTGTTTTTCGCCTCATGCACTGAACTAACGACACATAACAGGTTGATGTTTAGAACTTTCGTTTTACAGTAAATGTTGCATTATTTGTATTGGAATAAAAAACTTGCCGTAGCTCCACCGATCACGACACTGTCCAGAGTTAGAGGACTCGAAGGCTGAAAAAAAAATCATTGCATTGCCATCAGGACAGAGAATCATAAAATCTATAATTTTGACTGATGCTTAATTCAACCAGGTGCTTAAAACGAGTCAGTAGTACTTGCACAATAACAAGTTTTCTACATACAAAAGGCACACTTCATAAGTATGATGCAATCGTAATGTGCGTAAAAGAAGATAATGAAGTCAAGAGCGTAGAGGGCACATCAGTCTTATTGTTGTGAAGGTGTTGTAGCACTTTTCAAGCTGCTGTGAAGAAAGCAAATCGGACGAAGCGAAAATAGGGCAATGGCGGCAGCTGCACCTGCCACCTAGAGATTGCGCGCCTGATTCTCTACCAACTGAGCTACAGCGGTGCTTCGCCTGTTGTCCACTTTCTCGAGTATTTATGTGCACGGAATACTTCAATTCTAAGTGAGTGCCATACTTCACCGGGATGCAGACTTTGACTGATATTTGTGGTTTAACGTCCCAGAGTCACAATATGATTATAAGAGAAGCTATAGTGGAGGGCTCCAGAAATTTCAACCACCTGGGGTTCTATAACGTGCACCCAAATCTGAGCACACGGGCCTACAACATTGACGAGCTGCGTGGGCAAGCAAAAGAGCGCCTCTTGAGTTTCCGTTGCGTTCTACTAGTTGACACACAATAAATAGTTTTCTCCGGACAACCTGCCCCAACGCGGTCACCTTGTGGTTAAAATACACGGCTGCTGACCCGCAGGTCGTGCAACGAATCCTGATTGTGGTAGCTGCATTTTCAATGGGGGCGAAAATGCTGTAGGCCCGTGTGGTAAGGTTTGATTGCACGTTGAAAACCCCAGGTGGTCGCGATTTCAGGACCTCTCGACTACAACGTCTCTCATATTCATAAGGTGTTTTTGGGACGTTAAACGTCACATATCTATCAATCAAATTAAAGTTCAACTTTTTCATGGTCACAGTAAATTACGTACAAATAAATTATGCATTACTTTAATGCTTATAGATTTCAACGCAAATTATTCTTAGATGTTTATAGTTCAAAAGAATAAATATTTTTCACGGTGCGTATGTAAATACATCTTTGCACTACAAATGAATTGCGTCCCACGAGTGTTCTGTTACTGGTGACACCTTTGCTTTTGTTTACGTTTATGCTCTTTGTACTAATTTGCCTTGTCCTCTCTATTGTATTGTCGCGAGCTGTTTCTGGGGATTGTTTTTGGTGCCCGCTTTAAATGGTCGATAAGGAAATTTTTAGGAGGTCATGAATATTATTTGTTTCCTTGGTAACTTCTTTTTGAATACTTAGTTGAACAATTCTGGCAGTGTTACAATATTTTGTTTCAATATGAAATGGGACAATATTATTACACCTGAAAACTGATAATCTGGGCGCTGTTATGCATGGGAGTTCAAACCAAATTTCATTGCTTCTGCAAAGTATTCAAGGTTGTATCGTCTGAAGCAAGTGGCATCACGATCGATAGAATGGGTGATGCAGTTGGCGTCAAAACCAGCGAGTAAGCCAGGCTGATGCAATCAAGGGCATCTCTTGCGGCGCGTCTCACGAACGCGCGGAGAGCCCCCTTCACCCACGGGTCTGAATCCAGCCAGCAACCAGAGTTGGCTCCTGACTGGAGGTTTGGAACTGATACAAAGGTTCCCTAAGGTATTTAAAAGAACTAAATGGCGGGAAAAGACAGACAGAGTGACCAAAGGAATCCCGGAACATGGTGGCACCTCAGTGCGAGGTCGTTAAGCTGTTGGCCCCAGTGCAGAATATATAATGCCTCTGCTAATACTGGACATAAACTTGGCTTTGAGTCACCATCACTTTGTGTACTTCGTCTATCAGCTCTGCGCAGACGCCGCCAGGAGCTGAGACAAGTGATACCCAACAACTTATGAGAACTTGGCACCGCCGTGTGGACAATAAAGTTATCCGTGGACTACCTTGCAATAAAGAGAACAATTACTCAGAATATTTCAGGCGATGGAAGCAATGTGTTGCCCCGTTCGTTTGATAATGCAAGCATGTTTTGAGAGAAAGGAAAGGTAATAATTGGCCCAATTTATATAAAATTCGAAGCATTTTTTCAGCGAACTTTAGCGACTTTGAGCGTATCCATCTGTATTTCTATCCATCTATCTAGCCCCTTACGTTTGATTGCTCTCGTGGTCACCCCCTAAACTTCGCGTGAACCAAAAATTAGAATGGAAGGGTAAGATGGCTCGACTAATATGACGCGCTGGTGAAGACGTCAATAATGTCGCAATCCTGCCGCGTACATAGTGAAACATTTTCTGCCAGACAGTGGCACATACCCACGGCCGGTTATGTTCCACTGGTATGTGTGTAAGTGCCACAGGTGATTGACACTTAGTGTCTACCCAAGAACGACGAGAACACCCAAGGGCAGTTTCAACGCGTAAGCGTTAAGCAATGCGCGACATCGGTAGCGTCAACCTAAAGAAGGCATAGATTAAATGTCAGGGTTCCAGCTGGAATTGAACCAAATAATTCTGCGTGGCAATAAAGCATTCTACCAAAGAGCTACACCAAGTCTCGGAAATACTGTTCAAATCGACGCAAAGTTTCGTGAAACGTCGATAGTGCTTGCAGTGCTACCTACCAAATTTTACAAAAAATACTTATGTACTCCTTCGATACAGCCATCACGTCAGGTTACCGTTTAATGTGGTTAGGTTCTAAGCACTGAAGTCGGTTTATGTAGCAGTGTTCAGGACCAGCATCTTCGCGAGCATCGGAGCTTCATACCAGCTTCTGGTGTTGCTCATACGTATGTTCCAGTTGGCATCGTTGCGCAAGTGCGAACAACTGGATTAATAAACATCTGCTACTCTTCAACAAATTTGTGTGCGTACAACATTTGTACATATATTATGCGTCCATTCTTGATATGTCGATCAATAAAAAAATTGCTACATGGTCACCGTTCCTCCGCATGCTTCTCATAACGTAGATTTCTAGGTACGTGAGATCTTCCGAATGATTTTTTTATGTTATGAAATACGCCGCTTCCGAAAAACACTTGTTATATACAGTAATAAAACTTCCATGAAAATGCAGAACTTTCCCGCAATTTCTTTGTGCGGGTAAACGATTGGCCTAATGGATTCATAATACTACAATAATTTTGCAGCAGCGCTGATGTTGATGAAATGGCAACCGGTATTTTCCCTGCTCTATGCTAAAAAAATCCCTGTAGTATACAAACGGGCGTCAAGAAGCTAACTCGGAGAGAATTCATTCTAAAGGTACACTAAAAGCAAATAAAAATTTATGCCAAAATGAAAGCTCAATGAATAAATAACAACGTCTAAAACGCCATTATTATGAACAGCAGTGCCTTACTTATCTAGAAACCAAGCGAAATGCATCACAAATAGTGCGCCCCAAACGGGACATTTACGAAGTGACCTGATTACGTGAAAGCGTTCATCTATAAATGATCGCTAGTAATTAAACTAGCTGCATTAACAAAAAGAACCTTCCGTGCCTCAAGAGATGTAATAATTTGCTCCTTGTCAGTTTTTGTTTAGAGCATAAAATGTCCAACTGGTTACTATGGGAAACAACGAGAGTTGTTCAAAAGTTACGTTTTTGGCTGCTTAGGCTAAATAGGTGCTGCCTTTTATCGGGAACTAGTTGCTCAAAAAAGCACCACGATGGCCTTAATGATTGCCGAAAATTGTTAAATGACCATTGTTGCCGCTGTGACTCCCACTACCTTCTCCCTTCTGGTAATGGTGTCGTTTGTCAAGCAGTAAAGGCAAGCAACTTTGGAATGGGCAACAGTGATACCAAGAAGACCGCCTTCAGGTGGGTGATTTGAAGAGCGCTAACAAGATGCAAATCATTAAAACGCGACCTATTTCAAAGTAAGAACTTTCTCGACCCACAGGTGTCACCACGAGTTTCTATACCAGTGCACCAGCAAGTAATGTCAACACCAATATTGCCTTTAGCATCCCTGTAATGACGGTGAAAATGAGCATCATATCGTTTTGAAATGCGTATGTTGTAAATTCATTTGCTATAACTAAGGATAACTTGTAGAATTGTCAAAATATGCGGATAAAGATGTAATATAGAAGGTTGTGGGCGTTCTGTGCGCTTCACTGTTACAAAAGCTATTGGGGAAGACACGGTATATTGTTAGCATTTTCTCGATCCAGAATTCAGCTGCAACGCAGTTCTTTAAGGAGTGCTTATAAAAGTCGTACCACTTAGGAAGAGTGTCCATAGAAAGGACCATACGAATGTTACCTTCCTCACAGTTGCGAGTGTGTTTGCTGATGAGAGCGATTTTCTGAGTAAAGCACTGCCGGATAGCAGATCAGTGTACTACTCACCTAATTAATCTAATTTATTGTTATCGTAATTAATTCGTTATTTCTAGAGTGTCAATTGGTTTTTTCTCCTCATTTTACTCCTTTCTTGGAAAATTGTCCTGTGGTTGTCATCGTAGGTGTGTGACATTCATCGTCATCATCCTCATCATGATCAGCCTGACTACGTCCACTGCAAGACAAAGGCCTATCCCATGTTCCACCAGTTAACCCGCTCCTGTGCTTGCTGCTGCCAATTTATACCCACAAACTTCTTAATCTCATCTGCCCACCTAACCTTCTGTCTCCCCCTAGCCCGCTTGCCTCCTCTTGGAATCCAGTTACTTATCCTTAATGACCAGCGGTTATCCTGTCTACGTGCTACATGCCGGCCCATGTCCATTTCTTCTTCTTGATTTCAGCTATGATATCCTTAACCTTCATTTGTTCCCTAATCCACTCTGCTCTCTTCTTGTCTCGTAAGGTTACACCTATCATTTTTCTTTCCATTGCTGGCTGCGTCGTCCTCATTTTAAGCTGAACCCTCTTTGTAAGTCTCCAGGTTTCTGCTCCGTAGCTAAGTACCGGCAAGATACAGCTGTTATATACCTTCCTCTGGAGGGATAGTGGCAATCCACCTGTCATAATTTGAGAGTGCTTGCCAACTGTGCTCCACCCCATTCTTATTCTTCTAGTTACTTCAATCTCGTGGTTCGGTTCCACGGATTTTACCTGCACTAAGTAGACATACTCTTGTACAACTTGAAGTGCACTATTACTTATCTCGAAGCGCTGCTCTTTTCCAAGGTTGTTGTACATTACTTTTGTTTTATGCAGATTCATTTTAAGACCCACCTTTATGCTCTCCTTGTCTAACTCCGTAATCATGAGCTGCAATTCGTCCCCTGAGTTAATCAGCAGTGCAATGTCATCGGCGAAGAACAGGTTAATAAGGTACTCTCCATTAACTCTTATTCCTAACTGTTCCCATTCTAGCCTTCGGAAAACCTCCTGTAAGCATGCGGTAAATAGCATTGGGGAGATTGTGTCCCCCTGACTTACACCCTTCTTGATTGGTATTCTGTTGCTTTCTTTACGAAGCACTACGGTAGCAGTTGATCCGCCTGTAGATTTCTTCCAGGATGTTTATATATACTTCATCGACGCCCTTATTACGCTGTGTCTGCATGACGGCTGATATTTCTACTGAATAAAACGCCTTCTCGTAGTCTATGAAGGCTATGTATAGTGGTTGGTTATATTCTGACATGTGTGTGCCATGCTACACATTGTATAATAAACAAAGCTGTGCACCACTTTGAATGAAAAAAAAGAATATGCCATATATTTTTTGTGCTATTTGGTCCGATTTCATAGTGATGACTATAAGAAATGTCTCATTGACAATGAACCATGCATCGAAAATAGCCCTGCTTAAGCCCTGAAGTTGTTTGTGCGGTATACAAAGTATCATCATGCAGTCAATATGGACAATGCGCTTCGAACATCAGTAAGTAGGTAGTTTAAATAAGATAAACTACTTGCCGAACTGATTCTGATGCCTCCAAACCTTGGAGGGCTTCCAGGCTGAAAAAGGAATATAACTGCAATTAGCATTGAAGATTCGATGCAGATGCCTTACCCTCAGCTACTATGCACTTTCTCAATGAGACAAAAACATTCCATGCGTCGTGAGAAGCTTCTCGTGGTGAGAAGCCAACGTGTCAATCATGAAAGTACATGAATATAATTACTTCCCTTTATCAAACCTAATTACGCATGAGGTGCACTACGTCTTGTGCACTTTGTTTTGTACACACACATCTTCACAAGAATGTTGAACAGTGGCGACGAAAAACTAAAAACCACACCCTCTAAAGGAGAACGTTTCATTCAAAGAATCCCACAGCATCATAATTAGCCTGACTGGGTTTCCTCGCCCAAAAAACGCCTTTCACATAATGTGCCAATCAATTTTGTCTGGTCCTTTTTGCTGCCATTTTATATTCGTGAGATTTTTATTCTCATCGACCCACCTAACTTTCTGTCTCTCTCTCGTGCGTTTGCCTTCTCCTGGAATCTCATCAGCCAAGCTTAATGATCAGCGGTGATTCTGCCGACGTGCCACGTGCCCGGCTCACCACTATTTCTTCTTGATTTAAAATATGATACACCCAACAATGACTTGTCAACCGACCCACGCCCCTCTCAACTTTTTTCTCAAGGTTACACGTATCCTTTTTCTTTCCATCCCTCGGTGCGTTGTCCTCAATGGTGGAGCTGCCCAAGCTTGAGCACATCCCCTTGATTCACCGAAGTCACTGTGCAAGTGTTGTTGACGGGTGAATCCGAAGGGTCAGCATAGATGGGTCCGTCAGCTCAACGGCCTGCATGAGAGCGGCGAGAAGGTAGCGTGGCTGCGTCCTCGTAAGGTCAAGGCCTCACTGGGAGCGGAATACCATTTTATATCTGTCGGGTGGAAGGGGTGATAGTACAAGGATGCGCAGCGGCAGCGATGTACTCTGTAGTGTGGGAGCTCGGGCGGACTCCAGCGTCTCCCGTGACTGACTCGGCGTCTCTTGCGCAGAAGGATTGGCGTTCGTACCGTTGGTCTTTTTTGTGTTTCCCGTAGGGGTGCATGAGCACTGGGGACTTGAATCCAGTCCCGTGAGTCAAACTGGTATGAGTCAATCGCCGTACTTCGAATTTGAACCTCCTTACTCGGCTCAGGTGGATAGGCTGCAGCGCGGCACGTCGGAAAGCCGAGCACTGCATTAGCGCGACGTGGCTTGTTGTGTGGGCCAAACGGCCCTCCTGGGGCTCGTCGAAAACTCAAGAGAGGTCAGTAGAAAGCGCTCACCTCTACGAAGACATTCATGTCGTTGAGTGCACTCGAGATATCCTCGTTCTTGCGGGGCTTCTTATGCAATGCGTGGCAAGCCTCCTCACCCACGGTTCTAATTCCAGCCAGCGATCAGCAGCGGTTTCCGATTGAAAGCTAGGAACTACTGGCTAACGAATGGGTACCCGTGGCCTTTGAAGAAGCAGGTAGGGCGAAAAGAGAAAGAAAGTTACGAATGAAATCCTGACTCATCGTCCAATCTCATTGTCCCAGCTCCTCCAGCTGTTTACCCTAGTGCCGAATTCGCATGCCTATGTTAGTACTGCGCATAAAAGTTGCATAAACTCACTGTCGCCATGTTAGTTTCGTAATCAGCTCTTTGTATATGCAGCGGTGTGCTGATACACGCCGTTCCCAACAGCGTTTCAGAATTCGCTGCGTCGCGTGAATAAAGATGTTATCCGTGGACTACATGATATTGATGAGAGCATTTGCTAAAAATATTTCAGAGAACGGAAATAATGTGTTGGCGGGTTCGTTTGAGAATACGAACATGTTTTGTATTCTCAAATGGAAAAAGAAAATTACTTGACCAAGTCTTTCTTTTTTATTTTTGGTTATAAAACAATGTGTTTTCGTATGATTGTTGCCATATACCGGAACGAAGTTTTTACAAAAATATAGAACATTTCTCACAAGTGCTTTTCTTGGGTTTATTCATTGATGTGTGAAGTTAATAACGTCCCGAAACCACAATTATAATAAGAAAGACATTGTGGTAGAGGGCTTCGGAAATTTCCAACACTTGGGTGTTTGAACGTGCACCCAAATCTGAGCGAACGGGCCCGCAGCATTTTCGCCTCCATCTGAAACGCAGCCGCCGCAGCCGGCATTCGTTCCTATGGCCGTGAAGCCAGCAGCCAAATACCTGGGAGAGTAGAACAACACTGCGGGGCTGCTTTTTATGCCTAAACAACTGACCTGATGAATCCATCATATTACAATGTTTTTCAGCAGCGTAGATGTTGATGAATTGGCACACGGTATTTTAAAGATTTTAGATTGCTATAAAAACCACTGCAGTATACAAACAAGCGTATAAAAGAAAACTGGGAGGGCATTCACCCTAAAGGCAATACAATATTTCGATGAGTGAAACCTCAGCCAATGTATGACAACGTCAAAACAGCATTATTATCAATAGCATTGCGTTACAATTCAAGAAATCAAGCGAAATGTATCACACGTTCTGCACTCCCAACGCGAAATTTGCAAAATGACCCGTTGCGTGAGAGCGCTTAACTAAAAATATACACTAGTTTGCAAACTAGCTTCAATAACAAAAAAGCCTTCCGTGCCTCAAGAGATGTAATCAAATGCAGCTTGTGAGTTTCGGTTCGCGGTATAAAAAAATCCGACTGGCATCATCAAGGGCAATGGCGAAAGTGGTTCAAAGTACCATTTTAGGCTGGTTAGGCTGGATAGTTGCTGCCATAAGTCGGGGCCGAGTTGCACAAAGAAAAGACCACCGTGGCCTCCAAGATTGCCGAAAATTGTTCATTAGTGGGAGACACTTGGTGGCGCCGACAAGAAGTGTCGTGTCTGCATGCGCTCCGCAATGTTTCCGGCTCTAGTGTGCGAATTTGTGTGAGCGGCCAATTTTGACTATTGCCTTAGCTTCCTGAAGTTCTGCACCAACTGACACCAACCACAGCGGTAAGTGACCGGAACTTTTTATTTTAGAAGCCCAAACCCAACTGCCTATCGTGCAAGCTCGTCAAAGCCATTGCCGCCATGTAGGCGGCTGCAGAAACGCTACTAGTTGGGGTGCGCACGTGCTCGATGGCTATCGCGAAAGAACTCTCAGACGCTATTGCGCGTCCCGGACCCTCGCGGATGACGGACATGTGACGCCAAGACCTTGATGAGATGAATTTTCAAGACTCTACAGCTAACAGCCCTCATCGCCAAATGAACCCAGTTATCAGAACGCCGGTACTGACAGTCAAAACCAAGCGGATGGAGCCTGGCAAACGGTGCCCACTCTGTGGCAGAAAAAAGTTTTTGCGAAAGAGAAGAAGGCCAAATGCACGAATTTTATGACAACATTGAGCCACGAACAAATATCCACTGCTGAAGCAACAGGAAAATATAAATACAGGCCAGCCTACAGGCAGCTAACCCCTTGCCAAAAGACAACTTCAAAATAGTAGTGCGACCACATCAAGGGCTACGGTCAAGAATCTGGCTAGTCTACTGCTGCCAGACGCCGTGATAGCAGGTTGCAGCGGAGAAATATCCGGTAACCATTTTTGCTCAAATCAAGCGAGGTTCTAACATCTTTATTGTTTCGACGCAGCATCAGGCAGTGTCGGACTACGTGAGGCGTATTACGACCCTGACGTATAATGGCCAGCCCCACTCAGTCAATGCCTACCAAGCGACAAGCGAAGAAACTAATAGGATGTCATTCACGGTTTAGAGCCTCACACGACGCTTGAAGCGCTAAAAGTCACTCTCCGCATACGCACACAAGGGGTCAAAGTTCTGCAAGCACGTATGTTCAAGAACATCAACATGGCCGTTATAACACTTTAGGGTCGAAGCTCCTTATAGCGGAACCCGTTCGTCCCTCGTAGCCGTTGTATTATGTAACAAGTATAACACTTTGACCTCCAAGGTGGTGCCGGCGAGAGATTCCTTGTGTGCGTTGTAGAATAAAAAATTGTGCTGAATGTACATGCCAATGGCTGGTAATGGGGAATGAGAGACAGGAGCATTCGGCTTTTAGTTAACGCGCACGCTGCGATGCCCATTAGCAGCCATTTGCTTGTACATTGAGCACTATCTAACAAGGAAGGGTGGCTATGTTATGATCGCTGGGTGTAACCTCCTTAGTTTTAGAAAGGTTTAGCGAGCGTTGAGCCGCAGTAGCAAGAATACAGTGAACTAGTATATATTATGAACTCGAGGTGGTTAAAGGTGGGAAGTAGACCCAAAGTGCAAGCCGCAAGAAAGTGTGCGTGTGCCACCTCTCGTTTAGTCCTTGGAATGTCTGTTGGATGCCGGTGCTTCTATATGGAGAATATATGATGAAAAGATGCGAGATTGTGGCACTTGGAGTGTTGAATAGTTGGACGAACGGACACTCAGACAGATGCATGGATGGATGCAGGAACGGACGCAGGGGCGGATGCTTTGGACGAACGCAGGGACGGCCACACGAACAGACGCAAGTACGGACGGGCGGATGGGCGCATGGACGGTCGCACAGACGGACGCCTGGACGGACGGAAGCGAGAAAGAATGGACGGACAAATGCTTCGCCCCACTCTCCATCATTCACTCCGTGGATATGCTGCCAATTTTTGAGGGAGGGATTATACCTCGGGACGTCCACTACAACGACGGAGATCTTGCTTGATGCCACTACAAGGTTACCACCTAGGTGTGCAAAGTGTGCCATCAGGTTGGTCAGCATTTGGACGTCTGCTTCAGCCGCAAACTGGAGTGTGTCACGTTTTTAGACAACAGGATCCTGCAGCCGAACACGATTGCTCTCCGAAGTGCGCATCTTGTAGAGAGGGTCATTTGACAGGTGACCGAAGTTACAGGAAACGACACAAACCTCCACAGAAAAGAACCTCAAGGGCTAGCGTGCATCAGCCTGCTCTTAACGACACCTCTTCCAAGCCACCTTAACAGCCCCGCTGGTTCAGTTGTGATGATTAACAACGTGCACTGGACGACTGGCCGGAGTTACTAGAGACCCGCATAAGGTTCAGCTCTAGATAAAAGTATACATACAGATCCCGGACCTGGAACGACTCTACTCACAGGACCCCACCCGATTCCCACTCACACAAGTCACCTAAATTCGGGGCTCGAGGCTCTGCGATCAAGCAAGTGCCTGAATATGGCAAGGTGTGCTATGCACGATTTGCTTTTCCCACTGCTCCTATAACGGCTAATCCGGAATATCAAGAAATTATAACTGAAACCTTGGCAGAAATGAAAGGAGAGTTGGCTTCCCTCAAAGCTCACTGCGGTACGGAATCAAGCCAAAAACACTTTCTAAAGCCATCGGCACATCTGGCCAGGTTACGATTGAATCAAACTTTATGGAAGGTAGATTACAACAAGTAATGTAGCATCTGCAAATTATGCAAAGCTTTGAGCTGCAAATGTATGCCGAAGTCCAAAACCTAAAAAGTTATGTCGATGAATATATCGCCAGCATAAGGGCCGCTGTTCTTAAACAACCTAAAAGCAGCCGGGGTGCTCTGTCTATCTGTCGTACGAAACAACTCCCGAACTCGGACAGTGATAGCCCTATCCATGATGAGTAAAACACGAGCGCACACCAATGTTTCAATATTCGGCAATGAAATTACCCCACCTTCAACAAACGGGTGGCCACACTTCAACAATTTCTTAATACAGCACTACTCAAAGCTAATGTCATTTGTCTACAAGAGGTTGGTAATAAGCCAGTAAAGTTTAGTGGCGAATACAAGATATCAAATCCAGATTACCCTAAAGTCGCCACGCAGGTATAGATTACCTGGTAACTAGCAGCATTAACATCCGAATGGTAAGTATACTACCGCAAATGCGTAGCAAAGTCAAAACCATAATCACGAACGTGTTTAGCCCCTCTGAAAAAAAATAGCGCCGATTTTGATGCACTGATTCGGTATGCCAAGAGTAATTGCAGCATGCAGAGTCGACTACTGCTTCTCTGGGACTTCCTTGCCCCTCACACTACCGGGGGGTACCAAAAAGATACCCCGAAAGGCCGAGAACTCTAGCGAGTTGTTAATGCGCATGGGCTCCAACTTCTCGTACTCCCGCAACACCCGACTAAATTGCGTAACAGCGTCAGCACAGACACATTTTCTGATCTTGCATTCATAAAAGATCTCGGCGGGGTGTTCTGGAGCAACCAAGAAGGTAATCTCGGGAGTGACAATTATATCTTGAACGTGTCGATTGCCTCTCCCGAAATTTGGCAATCTCATGGCTGTGTTGTATCAACAGATTGGGTAACATATTGGGTAACTCGATTTTGGGCAAAAACTATATGGCTACAATCCCTCTTTCTTAAACTCTCGCACTGCTAGAATAGGTCTACGCATTACACCCTCAGATTCGTTTCCTCTGCCCAATACAGGCACACCACAAGGAGAGATACCATCCCCTCTTCTCTTCAACATCGGCATGAGGCACTTAGCAAAAAGTCTAAACGGTGTTTCTGGACTGGGGTACGCGTTCTATGCGGATGATATTACCCTATGGGCGAACAGTGGCTCTTTGGGATGTAAACAGCAAATCCTACAAGACGCAGTGACCGCTTTTCACGACTTCGCTTATCGCAGCGCCATGAGCTGTGCTCCCGGCGCTGCGATGTGAATTTATTTGAATCCGAGGCAGAGGCTGCCGCATTCACGAGCCTGCCAACCTCTTTCTAGGAGACCATAGGATAAAAGAGTTACAGAAAATGCGAGTCCTCGGACTGTGGCTACAAAGCAACAAGCGAGTGGACCACACAATAAAAACTTTCATAACAACGGAGAAGCATATCTCCCGTATGATATATAGAGCACGCCTATCTCCGAAAAGGTTTCAAGGAAGCTGAGATGCTTCGTCTGGTTCAGGCTTCTCTCCCTAGTCGGCTAACATATAGCCTTCGTTTCCAGGAGATCAATAAAACCGATTTAAGGCCCTAGGTGCGTTGATACGAACATTGTACAAGGCGGCTCTAGGCTTACCATTGGAAGCGTCCACAGAACGTCTTGAAGCCCTCGCTATACACAATCATTATAAGGAGTTACGCCGGGCAGTGCTCATTTCTCAACGGTAAAGGCGTACCTTAATCACTATTGGAGCGAATTGCTATGCCGTGTTGTTTACCAAGCTTGTCCTCAGTATGCGGGAGAGGAACTGAAGACGATGGCTAAATGGCTACGTGAAAGGATTCTGGAATCCCCTATCCTCCAAAACCTGAGCCCACGATGTCACAAAGGTCGTAGGAGTGCACGAGCTGGCAAGTTACAGCGGCGATTCGGGAACAATCTGGACACAGTCTACACAGATGTCACCCTATACCCCACGAACAAGTACGTACTCCCAGTCGTAGGAGTGTCCCCTGGTCAAGGCCTTCTGACTTGCGCCACGCCTCGAGCCCCGTCCGCGAACAACGCTGAGGCTATAGCTATCGTGCCTGCTATCAAAGCTAAGAATATTCTAAGATGATCGTCCCTTATTGTCACTGGTTCCTTGGTTTCATGTGGACTCTTCCTCACGGGAAGACTACCGCACAAAACCATTCGCCTATTACGACCAGTTCTAACGCAGGACCATGCTATAATCTGTAACCCGGGTCACGCAGGATTCGATGGCAATGAGAGAGCAGACGGCACAGCTCGTGCTTTAACCAACCGAGCCGCTCACCACTCCGACGACAGCCTCTTTTTGCTGCGAGATATCCTTGAAAATCAACGGTTTGAGCAATGAAAGCACAGTATACCACACACAGCTCTTACCAGGCGGAACTCTTATGACTGGCGCCGGTGTACAAACACATATTCAAATCTTTCATGCCAGCATCGCATTCACCCTGCAATTTACAGCGACATTTGTCCGTGGTGCGGAGGCCAGCCCACTCTCGCCCACATAACTTGGGATTGTCAGAACCCACCAACCAAAATTAACTCGCCGAAATTAGGCGGCGTAATTTCCGGAAGGGACCAGTGGAAGAATGCACTCGCCTGCGAGAATCTGCGGGTGCAACTAGCGCTCCTCGACCAGGCGCAGCGGGCCGCTAAAGCCAGTGGTGCCTGGAATAGAGGCTCCACCCACATGCTCCCCGCACTTTTTTAAAGACGATTCTTTCTTGGGAACATTCGACGCAAAAACTTTGGTCTGTCTGTCTGTACTTTTGTCAGTTGGTCCACCCTTAACGCAACTCTAAGGCCGGAACGGTCCCAAACGATACTTCAAACGGCCGAACCCAACCGAAGTGTTCACCAATATTGCTCAAAGTTTAGCGTTCATACTTGTGCGATTGTCAATTAAAACTGTTTTTGCGAACATGTGAGGCGCCATAACACGTCAATATCCTTTATGTGTGTCTTTTTACTAGAAAACGTATACATAATTCTAGGGACCGTAGCGCTCATCACGCTGCGCTGACGATGCAATGCTTGGGCGAAAAGACAAGTGCTTCCAAGGCTTTGCTCAGACGACATAGTGGTGGCACCTAACCGCCGCTCCTCGTTCTACACCTTATCGCATCTGAGACGGGTGCGCACGCTGCGCATTTCGTTTTCCAAAATGACTACCAGATGGCGCTGATGCCTCACGTGTGACGTGACCCAATGCGCTCGCTCGCCTCCGCTGCACCCTCGAGTCACTCTAACGCAGCGCCTCCAGAATATCATTCACCGCTTTTCTTGCGCAGAACATCAAATAAACGTTTAGTTTACTCTCTCCAGGCACAAGGCTATCGTCTTTCGTCGACATTGGCAGTGTTTCATGCAGATACGAGGTCATTTTTATTGTTTCTTTTTGACATAAACGTCTTGATATATGTTCAATGGCCGTTGTTGCTACTGTGGCTCCCGCTACTTTCACACTGCTGCAACTGGTGTCGGTCATCGTGCAGTAAAGACAGGCAACGTTGTCATGGGAAGCAGTGGTATCACAAATAACGCTTTCATGCTGGTAGTTTGAAGTGCGCTAACGTGATTTTAACCAATAAAACGTGACTTTTCCTTAAACTAAGTACTTCCTTGAACCAGAAGTAGTACTACAGGTTTCTGTACCGCTGTTCTAGGAAGCAACGTCCACTCTATATTTGTTTTTAGTGTCCATCTAATGACGGAAAGCATAAGCATTGCATCGTTTGACATAGGCATATTGTGAATAACTTTTCTATGGGAAGGCATAACTTGTACATTCATCAAAAATAGATGGATAAAGAAGTAGTTATAGAAAATTGTGTGTGTTCTGTGCACTTTGCATTTACAAAAACGATTTTTGAAGACATGAACACTCGTTAGCAATTTCTTCAAGTTGAATTAAACCAGCAGGCGGCTTATATAGGAACGGTTATAAAAGCTGTACCACCTAAAAAATGAGCGCATAGAAAAGACCTTATTAAGCTACTAAGCTGACAGGAGTGAGTGTGTTTCCTGATGGGAGCAACTGACTGAGTGGCGCAGAGTCACAGAAGAGCAGCTCGCCAATAAATCTAATCCATGTAAGATACCAAGCTGCTACACGCTATCTGCTACGCGCTATCTGAAACAACATACTGCTACCCGGTATCTGAAAAACGTTGTAGAGTGATTTAAAAAAAAAGGAAATTATGCTTGATTATATTTGGTGCAATTTGCCCATCTTTATATTGATGGCTACAGAAAAGTCTCCATAAACAAAGAATAATACATCTAAAACAGCTCTGTTGTTGCGCCAGTGCTCTTTTTGCA
Organism: Rhipicephalus microplus; assembly: GCF_043290135.1. NCBI lineage: Eukaryota > Metazoa > Arthropoda > Arachnida > Ixodida > Ixodidae > Rhipicephalus > Rhipicephalus microplus. Next base: position 107,118,326 of record NC_134705.1, on the reverse strand, counting down.
GTACACAATGTGTTATCAAGTAGTAATTATCCACCAGGTGCATCAAATATTGATGAGCTTGTAAGCACATTTAGGACAAATGACTTGCCGGAACTAATTTGATACCTGTGGTTCTTAGGGGGCTTCCAGGCTGAAAAAGGAATAAACAGGTAATGACTAATGAAGAACAAAAGCAAGTGCATTGCTCTCAGGTACTATGCATGCTCTCAGGCAAAAACATTTATACGTATTCAGAAGCCACTCAAGATAAAAAGCTGACGTGTCGACCACGAAAAACAATGAATAACTGAATACTAACATCAAGTTATCGCCTATCGCGCACACTACGTATTGTACATTTCGTTTTGTAGAGACTGACGTCTCCTCAAAGCTGCCGAACCATGGCAAGAAGAGAATAAAAAGCAGACCCTCTGAAGAAAAACTTTTCATGACAAGTATCTCAACAGCATGACAATCGGCCTTATTTCACTCACAGTAGGGTGAAATTTTCTTCCATGATTCACCAAAAAACCCTGTATTGTGCTTTATGCTGCCATGTTATACTTGAAAAATTTTCAATCTAATCAGTCCAACTAAGTTCCTGTCTCTCCTTCGAAGATATGTTTTCTTTGGGAAACCATCAGCTACTCTAACGACCAGCGGTTTTCCTGCTATGTGGTACGTGCCTTGCCCAAGTCCATTTGATCTTGATTTCAACTACGGTAACCTTAACTCCGATTTGGTCCCTGACCTACCCTGCTCTCTTCTTGTCTTTTGAGGTCACGCTCATTGTTTTCCTTTTTATCGCTTGCTGCGTTGTCCTCACTTTGCGCTGGACCCTTTTTGTAATCGTTCAGGTTTCTGCTCCGCAGTTTATTAGTGGAAAGATGCAGCTGTTTTAAACCTTTCTCTTCAGAGTTCTTGGCATATTTTCGAATAAAATTTAAAAATGCTTGCTGAATCAGATCCACCGCATTCATACTCAATCAGGTATTTACTTTCTACGTTCGGCTCAGTGGTTACTACCTGTGCTAAGGAAACATAATCCTCCACAAGATGCAGCATTTCACCACCCATTAGAAAGTGCTGTTCTATGCCGATACTGTTGCACATTACTTTAGTTTTGAGCATAAAACTTTTCAGGCCTAATCTTCTGCTTTACTTATTCAATGTAGTATTCACTCGCTTTGACTCGTCCCTTGAGTTACTCATCAATGCAATGTCACCAGCGAATCGCAGGTTTCTAAGATACTTTCAATAACACTTAACCCGAACGATTCCCAATACAGGTACTGAGGGAGAGAAACTTTTTATTTCAAACATAGTAAAATGTCGGGTGGGGCTTTTAGTCCAGAGCTCCAACAGCCGCTGCTGCGTCCCGCGCCCACTGAAGCAGCGCCCGCTGGCCACTCGGGCTTTTATCACGCAGCATGGCCTCCCAGTCTTTTAGGGTAGGAATAGGAGAGGAGTTGGCAGAGTGCCTGGCTGGTGGACGCTGACATTCCAGCGTTACGTAAAATAACGTCAGTACCGCTCCACAGCCAGGACATTTGTTAGGGTAAGAAGTGGGGTGGAGGATGTGGAGGAAATGTAGGTTTAAAAACGTGTTCGCCTGCAGTTGACGCACCGCAGTTGCATCTTCTCGTGTGAGCGTGTGGAGTGGTGGAGTGTACCGAATGCGTTCTCGTGTACATTAATCGAGAGTGTCTCCATATATTAGAAGTTCCGTGTTTGTGTCCTCCCCATCTGGGTTGGACAGCTCTTCTTGCGGATCCCGGTTAGTGAGTGCTCCGGTAGCTGCATGAGCGTAGTCATGACCGGGGAGAGAGGCGTGCCCAGGGGTCCAGATAAGTCGGAACTTGTGTGGCATGTGGAATGTGGTGTTCGAAATTCGGTGTGCGTGCTGTGAGGCAATACCCAGTGTGAAGGCACGGCAGGTATCCATTGAGTCTGTAAAGATTAGAATAGCATCTACGTGAGGAAGGTTTATGGCAGCGTGGGAAACTGCCCGAGCGACGGCACATTCTTTGCCTTCAGATATGTTCGTTGTAGGTACGCTGATTGAGGTGACTACGTCCTGATCATTGTTCACCACTGCTCCAACTGTAAAACTGCAGGAGTGGTGTCTAGCGGCGTCGCAGAGTAAGAGAGTGTTTAGAGGAGACTGATTGATGAAGCGCATGAGGTTTTTCACCCTTGCCCGCTGGCGTTCAGCGTTGCGCTCAGGGTGCATATTGCGTTGAAGTGGCGCGACTGTAATTCTTGCTCGGAAGTCAGTGGGTAGCTGTTTCCCAGGTGTTCTGTATCGGCATAGATTCGGAAGGTACCCTAGCCTAACGAGTAGTCGCTCTCTCACTTGGGTGCTGCGGAGTCTTCGTAGCTGACTATTACGTTGTGGCTTGGTTAGTTCCCTCAGGTTGTAGTGTACACCCATGCCTAGGAGACGGTTGGTGGATGCGTACGATGGTAGTTCAAGCGCCGCCTTCATGGCTCTACGGAGGAGAATGTCCAGTCTTCTCTCTTGTGCAAGCATTAGGATTTGATAAGGCACGTGGTAGGTGATGCGACTTACTATGCAGCCATTAACTATACGTAGAATGTCTTGTTCCTGAAGTCTATGCCTTCGGTTGGTGATGCGGTGGATAATAAGCGTGATTTGAGAAACTTGCTGTTTTAATATCTTCATTGTATGCGTTGCCTTGAGATCAGCTTGTATATGAAGGCCAAGGACGCGGAGTTTCTGTACGCAGGGATTTACATGGTCCTGGAAGGTGACTATGATTTGCAGGCTGTCGTCGGGCTTTCGCTGGGGACGACGAATGAGTAGAAGTTCCCGGTTTTTTTGCAGAGCACGTTAGACCACCTGCTCTGGCGTATGCTTGAACTGTATTTACTGCTTCTTGAAGGGCATCTTGTATTTGTCCGTCTGAGCCTTTGGTCACCCATATAGTGACGTCGTCCGCGTATAAAGCATGTCCCAGACTTGGAATGGTGGCGAGTAGAGGCGGTAACTTAGCCATGGCGATGTTGAAGAGTGTCGCGGATAACACCGATACTTGTGGCGTGCCTTTACCTGCGAGCTTAATGATGTCACTGCGAAGAGAGCCTAATCGTATAGTTGCCGTCCTGTTTGTTAGGAATGCTTTCACATAGTCGTAAACTCGTCGTTCTTAGCGTTTTGACACGAGATTCTCCCGTATTAGGTCATGCAAGACGTTGTCAAACGCACCGTGGATGTTCAAGGCAAGCAGAGCTCTAGTTTTCGTAGAACTGAGCCTGTCCATTACTTCCTCTTTTAGTTGGACAAGTACGTCTTGCGTTGAAAGATGGGCCCGGTACCCAAACAGTGTGTCCGGAAAAATCTCTGGGCCTCAAGATATGGTTGCAGTCTATGGAGGACGACATGCTCCATTAATTTACCGAGGCAAGACGTCAACGAGATTGGTCGGCAGGTTTCCAAGCTCCAAGGGTTTGCTGGACTTAGGAATTAGTGTTATTTCGGCATGTCTTCATTCTTGGGGTACCGTTCCGGATTTCCAGTGAGTGTTGTAAAAATCTGTGAGCTGTTCTAGACCTTCGTCGTTGAGGTTTCGTATGAAAGAGTATTGGATGTTGTCTTTCCCTGGCGCTGTGTTGCGCTTGATATTCAGAAGGGCAGCTCGAACTTCGTGCACAGTGATATCAGCATCTAGCGGTGTTGACGCTGCATATGGGTAATTTTTATACTTTGGCTGAGGGCCTGCAGCGATGTACTTTACTTAAAGCGTCTGCAAGATGCTGTTGTCGTGCCCATCTTGCTTGTGAAGAAGTGTTTGGATGGTACTGCTCGTGTAGGACCTGGTACTTTTCGGGTCAACAAGGGCTCTAAGTATGGCCCACGTGCGCACAGTGCTTAGTGTTCCATTAAGTGAATTACAAAAGTTGTGCCAATTGTTCCTCGTGAGCTATGTGGCGTATTGTTTGGCTTGCCACGTGAGTTGAGCAAGGCGAAGTTTAAGCTTGCGATTGTGTCTCTGCCTACGCCAGCGTTTTATGAGGCTTCTGCGTGCTTCCCACAGGTTTAGAAGGTGCCGGTCGACATCTCTAATTGCGGTTGTAGTGCTTATCCTCTTGGTCGCTTTATCAAGGTCAGCTTGCGGGCACTGTAGCCATTCATTTAAAGGTCTCCCGTTGTTGTCAGTCTGAGCGCGTTGTTTTCTAAATGTGTCCCAGTTAGTGAGACGGCCCTTCCGCTCTGGAGCACGGGGGTTGGAGATGTGCAGTGTAGTGGAAATGATGCAATGATCACTACCTAACGTTTCATGTAATTTTGACCAGCTATAATTGCTTAGTCTCTTTATTAAGGTTAGGTCAGGGCACGTAAATCTGGTTGCGCTGGTTCCAATTCTGGTTGCCTCTTGCGGATCCGTGAGCAGTGTAATAATGTGATTGCAGATGAGGCGTTCTAATTTGGTACCTTTACGCGTGGCCGATATGTATCCACATGACGCGTGTGGGGCGTTAAAATCACCAACCACTACAACTTGTTCCCCTAGCTTGCACATTTCTGCTACAAAATACCCAAAGTCGTTCCCCTAGATTTAGGGGAGCTGTAGATGTTTAGTATAAACAAGCTCTGCTGACTGCGTTTCTGAAGAATAACTTCAACAAGCACATGTAGAAGGCATGAAGTCAGTGTGTGTTCTATAGTTGTCAAGTGTTTGAATACGAGTATTGCGACAAGTCATGGTGTTTGTTGATCTGTATATGTATGAAATCCCGAGAGGGTAGGTGTTCAGAGCGTCTCCTGCAGAGCCAAGATATCCGGAGGGTGCGCGAAAGTGGCAGTGTACTGTTGCAGGGAGCTTCTCTTCCGTCGAAACCCCCTGCAGTTCCTTTGACACATGGTGAAGGCAGGACTAGGGGAGCCCATCTTGCTCTTTGTGGACTCTGTCCTGAGTTAGGAGTGATGGGCGGATGTAAGAGTGGGGTCGTTTGGTGAGATTATTGGGGTTTGTAGCTAGTGGCAATGAGTTTTGAGGCCCTGTACTAAATGACGCAAAGCTTTTTCGTATGTGCTGCTTTAGCTCTGGTACAAGTGCTTGGGTATGGGCCTTTAACATATCCCTAAGTTCTGCACGGATGTCATTATTTGCCTGAGTGATCATGCTGGTTACTTCAGCCTTAATCGAGTCTCTCAGTTTTGTGAAGGCATCTTGCAGCTCTTGCTTAGTGCAGTTATGTACGTTAGATGTGAGAGGTGCGTTGGGGTGGTTGCGTGATGAAGACAGATGGGAGAAATTAGGTAAAGAAGATTTGAGGCTGGGAGGCCCCGCTGCCCAACTCACCTTAGCCGGAGGCGTCTGTCCAGCGAGCGCTGGCTTCTTTGCTGGTGGCGATTCTGGTCTCTCTGCACTCGCGGCTATGTTCTTTTGGGGAATCAGTCCCAGGGTGGTGGTGCTGCTTTTAGATGCGGTTCCTGGCGTGTTGTTTAATGATTCCAAGGCCCTGCCCTGAGACTTCTCTCTGCTCTTGGATTGGCTGCGCCTCGTTCTGGATCTGGGCCTGTGTCCGTCGGGTGGTAATGTAGGGGGTGGTGCTAACGCGTTCGTCTCCAGTGCTTTCTTTACGTAATGCTTGTTTGGAGGTTTCTGTTTTCTCGCAGGACCTTTGGGGTGCATAGCTGGGTGGTCATTCTTGCAGTGGAAGCGTTGAGTTTTACAGTCATGCTCCGGCGCTGGTGTCTCAACTCCACATGCTTGGCATCGGCGTTTTGTCAGGGTTGGACACACGTCCGCCCGGCGTCCAAGTGCAAGGCATATTTTGCAAACTTGTTTGCGAGGTCGGTGAATGTAGCATCTGTATTCCGCGTGGTAGTAATAAACATAGTTGCGGGCACGGCACTCACCAAAGCATGATTTCAAATACGCTCGTCTTTGCTTGTTTACAGATTCCGATTATCATTTCTGCAAGCAGCACGACTTTGCCGAGTGTGTTTTACTCCGTCGAACATCTTTCAACAAGCGGACGCATTCATGCGGTTCCCCTGGATCCAACAGCCTACGTCATCGACGAGCCATGCTGTGACTACGTGGTCCAATCAAAGATGGATGTGCACGCCCCTCAACCGTACATCAGGAACACCTCGGATCCACACGGACTCAATTGCAGGCACGGCACTCACCAAAGCATGAGCTCCTATACGCTCGTCTTTGCTTGTTTACAGATTCCGATTATCATTTCTGCAGGCAGCACGACTTTGCCAAGTGTGTTTTACTCCGTCGAACATCTTTCAACAAGCGGACGCATTCATGGGGTTCCTCTCGATCCAGCAGCCTACGTCATCGACGAGCCATGCTGTGACTACGTGGTCCAATCAAAGATGGATGTGCACACCCCTCAACCGTACATAAGGAACACCTAGGATTCACACGGACTCGGTTGCGGGCACGGCACTCACCAAAGCATGACCTCAAATACGCTCGTCATTGCTTGTTTACAGGTGAGGCGGTGCTTTTCATGTTTTCGAAGCGATGAACAATTTCTTATAGTCGTGCCGTGCCCCAACACACTGTTGTCTTTATCTTGTGATTGCTGGTATGTGTTGCTGACGTTGGCTAGGAGCGGTGGTATTGAGACAAACCCCGGTCCCGCTGTACTTGAAGAAAAAATTGAACAAATTTTGCAAACATTGAAAGGACAAAGACACTTGCTGATATAAAACGTGATCAACGTGCGCTTCTGAAGGAAGTAAAAGATAATGGCAGCGTCATAAAAAAATGAAGAACGACTGTCTATGATTGAGTCATCCCTTCCAAAATTGACCGAAACTAAAGAAGCAGTTTCTGCTTTAACTGAGCAAGTGGCAGTGCTTTCCCGGAGGGTCGACGATCTAGAAAATCGGCAACGAAGAAATAATTTGATCGTCTATGGTCTTCCTGAGAGACCAGCTGAATCAGCCGATGAACTGTTTGAAACTGTAAACCAAAAGCATTTTTTCTGTAATAGGTGTAAGCCCGTGTAGTGTAGAACGCATACACGGCTTTGGAAAAAGGCGAGACCATTCCAGGCCTGTAATATTTCGCTTATACAACTCCAAAGAAAAGAGCGATATCTTGATGAAGTGTTCAACATTGAAAGGAACAGGTGTTTCGGTGCGTGAACCCTTTTCAAAGCGCGTACATTATTGTCGCAAGCGCCTTTGGGAGAGTGTAAAAGAAGAAAAACGAAGCGGTGCGCGCGTGCGCCTTGTTCATGACAAACTTTACGTGAACAGGGATGCATATTTCTGGGACGAAAACACCGTTTTACGGAAACCATGCGTAATTGCTGATAATCTTCAAACCACACAAAAATCTAGGAACGTGGGCACTACTCCGGATGCAGTGACAGTTATTAATCTGAACGCGCGCAGCTTCTTGAATAAAATTTCAGCCATTGAAAGTGGTTTGCTCGAGTATGAACCAAATGTACTCATTGTTACCGAAACTTCGTTGAATGAACGCATTGAAAACTGCAAGTTTCTTCCTCCAAACTATACAGCTTATCGTAGAGATCGCGGATCTAGAGGTGGTGGTGTTGCGATTATCTGTAAAAGATCAACTGAGTGTATAGAACGTTTTTCGCCACCTAAAATTGAATGTATTGCATGTTACATGACTTTATACGACAGTTCGTTCACATTCATTGCAGTGTATCGTCCTCCCGATTCTTCGGAAGACTACATGCTAGCTTTCAATGACTTCTTACCTAGCGAATTTCAGAATTCAAAAAGAAAAATTGTAATGGCCGGTGATTTTAATCTTCCGCATATTAACTGGGTGGAGTATAAAGCGGGTCAAGTTGATGTATTACCATCCCGAGCTCTCCTAGATGGGATATTCTCGCTCAGTATGGTTCAAGTTGTACAGGAGTGCACACGAGTACACGAAAAGGGTGGTTATTTACTTGATCTTGTATTTTTGAGTCCATCACTGGCTGAACAAAAGTACACTTGTGAAGTGATGGACGGTATTTCAGATCACAGTATGGTGATTCTTCAGCTATTGGGCATGTGTCATTAAGCGCAAGCCACAAAGTCTGTACTAGTGCCCAATTACTCTAGAGCGGATGATGTTTCAATTCTGGACCCTTTTTACATTGGTTATGAAGATTTTAAGCGCAATGCTCTATGTGATAGTTCAACGGTTGATGATGCGAGGAAAAGGTGTAAAGAAACTGTACACACACTAATAAAACGTTACATAACTGACTGAAAAAAAAAGGTTCAAAAAATGAATCCATGGGTTTCGCGAAAAATTATTCACTTGAAACGACAACTAAGGCGCATGCGGGGAAAACGAAAGAGTAGTAAGAAAAGTCTCAGATCAGCTGACGTCACGACGCTCTCTTTGTCGTTCAGAGCTGAATTGGCTGACGCAAAGAAGCGATACATGAATGAATCTTTAACGCAGTTTATTAAAACAGCAACGCAGAAGTTTTGGCGATATTTATCGAAAGAAAAAGCGAATGCTGTGTATTTAAATAAAGAAACCGGCACTGTTACCGATAGTTTTCAGTTAGCCTGTACTTTTATTGATTATTTCAAATCGGTTTTTACGGACGATGACAGTATACTGCCGGAATTCAGCCTTCATTGTCCTGCCTCGCTAATCCCTGATTTTGTCGTTACACAGGAATGCATTTGTAACCTTCTTCTGAACCTTGATGAAAAGAAATGAACTGGCTTAGATGGCATTCCGAATGTCTTTTTAAAAAGGTATGCTGAATGGTGCTCTTATTATCTCACTGATATATTTAACAAATCTTTGCGTGACGGACAGGTTCCTAATGATTGTAAATGTACTAAGGTCATACCGATTCATAAAGGAGGTGCTAAAGACTGTGTAAACAACTACAGGCCTGTGTCTTTGACAAGCACGTGCTGTAAAACACTAGAGCATGTACTTACTAAGCACTTAACAGAATTTCTCGAAGAGCACCAACTAATGGCAGAACAACAACATGGTTTCAGGCGAGGTTTCTCGACAGTGACAATTCTCACTGAGGTTTCACATTTCATTAGTCAAATCTTAGATAACAGAGGGCAAGTTGACATTATTTTTCTTGATTTCAGAAAAGCATTCGACAAAATACCACATCCAAAATTGCTGCATAAACTTAGCACGATCCTGCAGATTGATGAGCTCATAAATTGCCCCGCCACGATGGTCTAGTGGCTAAGGTACTCGGCTGCTGACCCGCAGGTCGCGGGTTCGAATCCCGGCTGTGGCGACTGCATTTCCGATGGAGGCGGAAATGTTGTAGGCCCGTGTGCTCAGATTTGGGTGCACGTTAAAGAACCCCAGGTGGTCTAAATTTCCGGAGCCCTCCACTACGGCGTCACTCATAATCATATAGTGGTTTTGGGACGTTAAACCCCACATATCAATCAATCAATCAATCAATCAATCTTACTATATATTAATAATATGAACAGCGGCTTCTCGCCTGATGTTTTCATTAAGCACTACGCTGATGACACAGTTATCTATTCAATGGCAGAATCAAACTACGACCAGGAAAAGCTTAATGAACATCTGGGCATGATAGGCTCTTGGTGCGAAAAATGGCAAATGGTGTTGAACCCAAGCAAAACAGTTTTTTTATTCGATTCCCGGCGGCGGCGGCTGCATTTCCGATGGAGGCGGAAATGTTGTAGGACCGTGTACTCAGATTTGGGTGCACGTTAAAGAACCCCAGGTGGTCAAAATTTCCGGAGCCCTCCACTACGGCGTCTCTCATAATCAAATGGTGGTTTTGGGACGTTAAACCCCACAAATCAATCAAATCAACCAAACAGTTTTTATGCCGATCACAAGAAAAAACAAGCCTCTCTTGTTTCGTTACGTCATAAATGACGAACCACTCTGCCGTGTGTAAGAATATAAATACCTGGGTGTTCACGTCACAGATAGCTTGAACTGGAACCGCCATATAGATTACATCTGTGATAAATCACAAAAAAAGCTTTGCATGCTTCATCGGAGGCTCGGTGACGTGACACCTGAAGTAAAACATATTGCATATAAAACCACAGTACTTCCGTTGCTGGAATATGCATGCCCGATATGGAAGCCATATACGCGAAATAATATCGCTAAATGTGAACAGGTGCAAAATAGAGCCTTAAGATTTATTTTTAATTCCTACGGTAGAACGCAGTCCGTAACAAGTCTAAGAACTAGGGCTCATATTCTTACATTGCATGAAAGAATGAATATCAACAGCATGAAATTCTTCTTTCAGATATTCCACGGTATCTACAATACAGAAATAACAAAACTTTTAACTCTAGACACGTTGCATTCACGGACAAAGCACACCAAACACATTAAACCTCTGAAGCATAACAAAAATCGTTCAAGAATTCTTTTATTTTATCCGCTATTGACACACGGAATAAGTTACGGAATGACGTTGTACTGTGTAACAATGTTAAAGATTTCGAATGTGCGTTTCAAATGTTGAAGTGAGCTGTGATAAGGCACTCACTTGCTCACCTGTGTTCTGCCGTGTTATGGTGCAGGGTGCGCTTTGAATGTTGGATTTTTTTATTTATTTTTTTGCATGGCTTTTGCTGTCTTTGTGTCAAATTGCGAGATGTTCTACTTTTACATTGACTTTTGAAATCTGTGTGCCCAAATGAGCAACTCCTGTTTTGGCATGTGTGCTAACAGTATGAATAAATAAATAAATAAAATAACGTGAAACTTGAAGGGTTGCAAAAGTTATCAACGCCATGTTTGTGGATCTCATCATTCGGGCGTGCAAGACTTCGACGTTGGGTGCGTAGATGTTGTAGAGGAGTCCGGTGGGTGAAGTATTCTTCTCGGGGCCGATGATGACACCCTTTCAAGAATTGTCAGAAGCGGCTACGTAAGCTTGCATTTCACAGCTCTGCGATCCTGGATTTAGTGCAGTGACAGCTTGCAACTTTGTAGCAATAATTTCGCCCCGCTAGCAGTTCTGGGGCGGATGCCATATTTCTCCAATGCAAGATCTATGGCCTGTTTCTTACCTACTTTGGCAATAGAGTCACCCATCTGAATAGTATGCTGTCTATACTTTAATAATGACTCACTACACGTCTTCACAAAAGGGTTCAACCTAATTGTCATCAAGGCTTTATGTAGGCGCGTAGGCCTGTACCACCTTCATGTTCTACTTTTTGTTAAACCTAATTATAAAATTTGCCACCCTCTATAAGATGATATAGTATTTGTCTATGTAGCGTGCGAAATGTTTGCGTAGAAGAAACCCCACCCCTTGTTCTTTTCAGTCAGCTAATACACGGTAGCATAGAACGTGTCCGTTCTTCAGTACGGCATAAGCCAGACGTGTCTTCCTAACTTCGCTTAGCCCAATTATATTACACTTAACACCACTTAATTTTTCAAATAGCACAGCTAGGCTAGCCTCAGTCGATAGCTTTCTAGCGTTAAATGGAGCCATGTTCAAATTTCAATGACGACCTGTCCAGATCCAGACATTCTGAGCAACCACCTATTCGTTGCAGGTCTCACTGCCGCCTTGCACTGTTTCTTCGCAGCCGCTGAAGACTGAGGGCCAAGGGTAAATTGCTGCGTTCACAAGGGGTGTAGTGGCTAAGTATTCCACCAGGACGGTCAATCCTGTTTTGCTGAGAAGGGCTTAACCATAAGGTAGCTGCCAGTGAGGCTGCACGCCCAAACTTTTTTCTTTGTTAAGTATTTCTCACAAAGCATTTTGGTAAATATACTACTGCATTCGAACCCTATTTTGTCATTGCATGCCATGCTGCTGTGCTAGCTCCAAGTAGGGTTTGTGTTGCGTTTTCTAAGCTCTGTGGAATAATACCTGATCACCCGTCGACTCTCAACGTCACATGACTCGCAGATCACCTGGCTTTTTCTAACTCTTTGAATGTTCGTTTTTCCTTATAAATACATCCGGTGCGGTTACGAACGTTTGAATTTGAGAGCTAAGACCGGCTTTGCGCTGGATGACCCTACTTATCGCGCGTTTATTCTTTCCTAACTTCCTGTCTCACTCAAGTTTGACATTGCTGGCTTCAGAAGGTCCGCAGTGCAGAAGTTTTGCTGTTCATTAGTCATTGCACTACAATGACGTTTTCTGTTAGGAGACGGATCTCTCTAAGGCAAAATTACCCGAAAAAGGAGTAACAGAGCCCAATAGGCGCATGCGATGAACGGATGGACCGTTTAGGAGGAACCACAGAGGGAATTGCGCCGCGTGCAAACCACTTAGTCTCCAAACACGCTTCAAAGGGATGAACCACCCGGGGAATGCAGGCAGCGCACAAAGCGTTGCCAAGATCACTGGCCGTCCTCCTTCTCTCCTGGCTCAGTCTTTCCCCGTATTTTGCTGGCGAGGGTTAGCGTTGCGTCGCGCTCGGAGTGCTCGACCATGGTCGCCTGGATTCGACGATGTAGTAATTACGACGTGGTGCTTGTTTGTACGCTTGGATCAGCGGGGGCTGCTGCTTTTACGTTTCGCTGCAACAATGAACTCTGGAGCAAGTCTCGACACGTCACCACGCTGCGCTGTATATCTCTGGCTTCAAGATAGTCACGACCAACACATGTCAGCGACAGTTGAGAAGGCCAACGTGGTGGCCAAAAAGACAGCAGGCCTATCGGATATATACTTCAGTCCAAGTCAGGGAAGAAATCAGCGCTGGATACTTTTGCAAGTAGGTTATCAATATTTATTTTACTCTAGTTGTCGTGTGTGCGATACAGATCGCGCTTGCCGGCAACGGGCTAGGTCATGTTGTATATCGCACGCACAAAATCCACCGCTGAGGTCAGCTTGGGCGTCTGCAGTTCGCCTGTGCTTTGCGACCACCTGAAAATTGGCCGCAATTGCCGCCGGCCTCTCATACGCTTGCTCATCGAGTGCTCGCCTGTCTTCGCCGCCGCGATGAGCTCCGGGCTGACGATATTGGGCTGACACGTCGTCGTTGTGTTGGGAGTCGTCGAAAACACGTCGGGTTCTTGTAACGAACTTGGTTGTAGTATGTCGCACGCTGTAAGTGCGCCAGCACGGGCTCGCAGGGCTTTCGCTAGCGCCGGCACTCAGTGAAAATTGGTCGCCATTACAGTTGCCTTTCCTGTCAGTCGGTCGCAAGCAGCTCTACGCCGTCCGTTGGCTGTGGCGGCGGACACGTTTTTGCGCGCTGCACTCGCTGGATATTGTGGAAAAAGGCCGCATTACCGTCGATTTCTTCGCTGCTAGCTCCAAATCAGCTCGCCGCTGTTTGTGGTGGCGGCCCAGCGTACTCTCGCTCTCCTGTTCGAAGTTCGCTGGCTGAAGACACTCCACGTACAGCGCTGTGTTTGGTATCGCATTCGCTTGCTCGAAATGAACGACGTCGCTCGCTTAGGACTCGTTGACTTGTTGACGACATGGTGGTTCGCGGAGTTGTGGCATCAGCTGCCGCTTCCAAGCTGTTGCGCTACAGGGATTGGAATGAGTCTGACGATGTGTAACATCACGGTGAAATTATTAGAATGTCATATCTCAAGTATGCTTTTATTGCACCTTGCATGTATTTCTAAGCTGTTGCGCTACAGGGAGCGAAATAAGTCTGACGATGTGTGACATCACGGTGAAATTATTAGCATGTCATATCTCACGTATGTTTTTATTTCACCTTGCATGTATTTCTCATATACGTTCTTATTCATCCTCTGTCATGTGTGACTCACTATTTTACATACTTATTGTGCAGCCGTGGGCACACAACATGCTGAAAGCTGTGTGCGCTGGCGTCTGCGATGCCTGTCATGCATCTCTTTCGTCAGAGCAGCTTCAGAAGGACTGTGCGAGATGTGAAGGAAGAGTGATTTGTGTCTCACATTTTACACACATGTTTTTATATTAACTTGCACGTACTTGTCATATGCGTGCATCTTCACCTTCTGTCACGTGTGTCTAACTACTTTTACAATCTTATTGTACTTGCAGCCGGGGGAACACTACAGGCAGAAGGCTCGCTGGTGTCTTCAATGCATGTCATCTATTGCTTCCGTAGGAGGGGCTCCACAAGGGTTGAACAAGATGTGACAGCAAGACTGGACTTGTACACTTCAGCATGAGTTCCTTTGAGAGAATGGAGAAACTTGATGTGTATGTAAAAAGATTGTTTCCCTCACTACGAAAGCAGTTACACATAGGTGGCTAAATACTTTTTCTGCGCTTTTTTCTGCGCTATTTGTTGCTCACTGCGCAGAAAAACAGGCAAAAAAAGTATAAGGCATGGCGGAAAATAAACAAAAAACAGTGTTTGCACTGGGGATAAAAAGTTCATTGGATTGGAGTATTTGAGTGGATCAACCGTTTGTCCAGCCAGGTGCAACTGTGAGGACTAACGGTTGACCGGTAAGGTGTAAATGTGGAGATTAACAGTTGCACTATAAGGTGCAATCGTGAGGACTAAGTGTTAGTCCTTTGAAGTGAATTGTGGGAGAAACATTTACTCACTGAGGTGTAAATGTTAGGGCTAAGTGTTAGTCCCTTGAGCTTGTCTGCGGAGACTAGCTGTTAGACTCGGTGCTGTTAGCCCCTAAAGGATTAATGGATGTGACAGCCCTATTAGTCCCATAAAGGACGAACCACACACCCTTTTACCACCTTTTTGCCTTAGAGCGTAGGCTACTTTTATGTGATTGTTGCCTTGAGCGCATCAGTCGCGGGCGGTTGGAGTGCATGAAAAGAAAACGCGAAAAGTTTCTAACTTCTAAAGAATAAACTGTCGCTGCCCTTAAGACAGTATTATATTTCTTGGTGTTTTGAAGTAGTTATTAAAACTGTTGCAAACAGAAGTGCTAGCACACTTTTGTCTTCAGTCGGGAGTCATATATACGTACTGGTGATCACATCTACAACTAGCCTGAAGCGTAGACTTGTGAATGAAAAGAAAAGGAGCGAATCATTTTAGTTCTAGCAGCACCGGTTATATGTAGTGGCAAGTCTTCTTGTACCGAACACGAGTAATAAGCAATCTCTTGCGTCTACCGCGCTTTTGAAAAAGTTATCTCCCGTGTTTCACTTTCCATAAAGCGCTGGTGCTTCAAAAAGTTGCATGAACCACGACAGCTTTGTTGTTCGCTTGGCAAGTGCCTATTGTACAATCCATTCCAGCTTTATTCTAGCTTAGAAGTAGCTATGTCGAGTGAACAGCTGCTTGCAAAGTACAGCAAAAAACATATACAAAATACTTGCAACTCAATGAAAAGCTCACATTTTGTGTCGCAGTTCTATAAATCTTCAAGATTTCAATAACATCTGAGCAGTAGTTTTTGCCTGGGCCTTTGTAAGTTAAACTTTTATCACCAAAAAGAGCCTAAAATTCATCTTTTTAGGGCCTACGTAAAATGTATGCTGTTGTAACATGTAAAGCTTAGAATGACTGTCTACTGCTATGATAGTGTCAATTATTTTATTTATAATATCAATAAACGTTTTCATATTTTCATTTAGATGATATCTTTGTACTGCCACGTAATTTTGGTCAGCAGCCCTGAATTCATGTCGTCGTTCTTGCCAATCTATTCTTGACTGCTGCGGAGCCTGCAAACGTGTGCGTTTTCTCCTATTTGGGTTTCTTCTTTATTTGCATTTCTCTCTTTCCAGTTTTGTTTGAATTTTTCTTATGGTTTATTGGGTTCACTTGTATTTGTCGACAAGTAATGCATTATCATGCCAGTAAATAGTTACCTGTTTCTTTGAGCTGCTACTTTGTAATCTCCTCCATGAATGATTTCGGCAGTCGTAAGCACATTGTTTGAACGTAAAGTCGGAAAGTGTTTACATGCCTAAAAAAACTTGTTTTGTGCTTAAGGGAATTGAACCTTCTTTTGGTTATAAATCTCTTTCGTGGACATCTTTCACGATGCGTGGAGATATTTGGGATCGGTAAAAACGAACATGAAATAATTTAAGGGTGGCCTTTCTGTGCAGTACTAACACAAGTTGTAAATCTATTGCGATAAAAAATGGTTTTCAAAGGTTTCCGTTTCTGCTTTTTAATAACGTATGCAACACGCTGGTTCAAACTATTTAAAACTTGCGGAATGATATACAAATTTTCTTCAAAACTGTGTACTCTTGCTGGAATCATGATTTGCTTTCCAGGAGGTCAAAAATTCTCCAATACAACCACTATAATAGTTAAATCTATGGCTAGACAACTGATATTGGTGAAAGTGTCATGAGAAAAAGAAATGCGCGTGCATTTTATCGTGTGCCTATTTTCTCTCTTTTTTTTCTTTCACAAAAAATGCAACGTTTCAGTTTCACCGAGCAACCTTTCAAGCCAATTACGATGATTCACTGATAATTACTTTATTATTAAATTTAAGAACCGTTCAACATGTTCGCTCATAATTCACTTGTACGTCACACGTAGGCGCGACATCAGGGGAGAAGTCGGGGAAGGAAGTAAACTGACAATGATGAAAAATATTTAGAAAATCGGGTGCCTATTTAGGCTAATTCTCTTCAAGCCGACATGCCTGCTTCAATGCTGCGACATACAATTGGTAGCCTTATAGAAATTGCTGCCAATCGGTATTCTGTTTCCGGTGACATTTCATGTTTGAAAGCTTCATAAACACATAAAAAGACTGCAATGTACACCAGCTTGAACAGCTTAACTGGTACCTAATTCATCTCACTAAAGGAGGAATAAATGGCTTGAGCTTACACATGTTACGAATTTATTTTTATGAATCGCAGTAGCTTTCGCCTTACCAAATAAATACCCCTAGTACACTTGTAATATTGTTAATAAATGTGCACACTCAAGACTTTTCGCTTTACTCCACAGTTTTTTTTTCGCTCTTTTCTTACAAGAGTGGTAAAACATGTGCCAATGGTTCAGAGAAGCCTCAAGAAACAACCGAACCAGGCTACTGCAATAGCAAAAGCGACTGCGTTTCCTTATACCAACAATTCATTGAATTGCACCACACCAGGCAATAAAGAAGTTGACTGGTAGCATTACTTCGTGTAATATTTCAGTATATTGTTAGCACATACATTTCGTTGTCTTGGCAGCGTAAGTGTCTCATGTTATTTATAACGATCGTTGCCAATTTGTGGATTGTCGTTTGGTTTTCCTCTTGCGCTGCTTACTACTGCACAATATCTCTTTCTCATAAAAGACTAGTAGATGTCCTTGAATCAGCACTTGTCTCCTATATTTCTACTTGTATAATTTTCCTGTTTGTGTTGCATAATATTCGGTATAAGGCGGATGCAGTTTCGGTGGAGGCAAGTATGTGGCAGGCCCATGTGTTCAGGTCTGAGTGCATGTTAAAAAAACTCCAGTTGGTTAAAATTTCCGTAGCCCTCCTCTACGGCGTCTTTCATATTCATATGTTGGTTTTGGCACGTTAAACGTAACATATCAATGAATCGATCAGTAATATTGGGTGTATGCGATTAGCCATTACCAGTAATAATACAATGGCAGAAGTGGTTTCATTGCGCCAGTTTTTTTGTGGTATGTGACGTGTACCACGTAATATTTACTTTATGTGTTGTTTGAACACAAATAAGTACCTAGTTACAAAAAGATAAAAGACATACACGAGCAATCAAGGAACCTCCGGCGACCGGGGGGCCTCTGTGCTGAAAATTGAATAATGCGAAAATAAGTAACAAGGAATTAAAACATACATGCTCTCAGCTAATTGCATATCTGCCACTTTCAATACGCCATGAGAAAGACCGCTAGTGCAAAAGCTGGCCTATCGGTCTAGAAACTCACAAAAAACTGTAAACGAAACTCAAACTTACGAAATACGAAACACCGAGAGCGCAGCTCAATGGCCTTCCGTATTTCTGATGATTTTAGAGACGACGTTATCTGTAAATACTTAAACGCAGAATATCTTGTCTGCTAATATGATAACTTTTTAACTCTTCCTGAACGTCAACCCATCTTGAAAAGATGGCTACATAAATACTGGTACAAGCTTGTACATTCTTTCATCGTATTTTGCAAGATTTCACTTTAAAAACGTTTATATAACAGTCACTTTTCCTCCAAGTGCATTGAATAACTTTGATTTCGAAGGAATGTGGTCATAGTCTTTGTTTTCTCAAACCTCTTGCTTGCCTCTGTTTTTTTCTCTCTTTCTCATTTTCTATATTTATCTCTGTCTAAATGTCATTCCGTCCTTGCTCCTTCATTGCTAGATGTTAGAAAGCTATACCATAATGGAGAGCACTTAAGAAAAAAGGTTACGTTGAGCAGCCGTGGCTTCTTGTTGTGCATTAAAAATTCACCATTCCTAATGATTTCGATTAAGACAAGTGGGAAACGTTTTGGGTATCGCACAGGTGAGTTTCACCCTTGTTCTCTAAATGAGAATACGTGATTCTAGACATAGTGCGAATTCGTACCAGTGTAACTGTCCGCTTTTATCCAGTCTGGTATGCGCTCGTATCATATAGACAATTAAGGAACATTATCTCAATCTCAAAACACACAATTTTTCTTGGCATGAAACACTTACGCCGCTTGGACCAGGAGTGGCCTTAATGGCACCAGAACATGAAAAGAGTGGATTTTGGCATTTTAGAATAAGTAACGCCTGTATGCACCAAGGGCACTATTGTGTACATCATTTTACCTGCACTATTGACAAAGTTGTAAGGATCGTCTAGTTACCCTATTTTAGTAAATGCATGTTTTCTTGACAGGTTGCATGTACTTTCACAAAGTCTGTCTGAGAACACTGCAGTCTTCAAGTAGATGCAATTGAACCATTACAGTGAATTTAAAAGTCAGTTAGTACCTTACAACTTTCATACAGTTGATGTTGTTACAAATTTTTTCAACCTCAGTGACTACTTTTTGGTTGTAAGAACCTCTTTTTTCGTCTCAGCAAGTAGGTTCGTTTCATATTGAAATGCAGCCTGTCTAGCTATATCACACTGGTATGCTTTTACTATGTTAGGAAACGCAAGCGACAGCCCAGTTGCTTCTAACTTGCTTTAGGACTGCATAACTGCACGCCTGGCGAAATAGTCACTTTTAACTGTTGTGAACCTATAAAGATGTTCGCATTGAGCTTGAGTGGCAAGCTTCAGAACACACGCCTCCTTGCATACCTCCATTCGGCTAATGAATATAGATATAATATAGTAAAAATTTTTATGGTACATCTCTGTTCTGCTTACTGATTGAATTGACACGGAAAAATTGGTGTGAGTCACAGTAGCCGTAAGCTTATCACGACGTCAAGAAAATTCACAGCACGTAGACTTAGTATGAGAAATCAGCCGTAATGAAAAGTTGACTGAAATCACTGGTGCATTACTAAGTAGTAGGTTGTTGGAAAAGATGAATTGCTCCTCAGATAAAAAAAAATGAATTCATCCGATATGTTGTTGATTGTAATATTGGAGCCAATTAGATCACCTGCTTTCAAGAAATATCGATTCTCTCATAGGTCACCTAAGATTCGAATCTGCTTGCACAAAGCACTTCTTACGAGGGTGCTCCGGTAATTATTTAGCTTCACTGCCAGAGCTCGACGCACTGAATGAGACATATACCGACGTTGATTACGCTTTGTTAGACAGGCACCTGCAAGAAACTAGTTCAATCTGGCACGCGGTTTTGTTTTGACAGCTTGAGATAGCAGGTGATTTTGGTTCGTTTGTTAAAAATGAAAAAAAAGAGAATATAAGTTGGTAAATGAATTGTTGTTGTATGAAATGAAACTGCCCAAAGAAATAAAAAAGTGACTAAATGCTGTCTATGGTAAATGTTCTCCTTCGATAGCAACTGTCAAAATTGGTTCAACAGTTTTAAACGCGATCGCACGTTGATTCTTGATGAGCCTCGCCCAGGAACCCCGCAAAAAATTATGATGGCCGATAACGTAGCAGAAATCCACGACCTCTTACTCACAAACCGCTCACTGAATGTGCGCGAGTTAGCTGAGATGGAATCTAAAATGGCCTCATGTATATTACCCTGCATAAAATTTTTGGCATAAGAAAGCTCACGGCACCATGCAAGCAGTGTTTTCTAACTCTGGGCAACTAGCGCGTCCTGGACATCACTTCAGAGCATTGTGTGAAGCTCCGAAGTGATGTCAGTGTTTGAATCCGCCGGAGTTCCAGCTTTGATTTGTGAGCGCCGATGAAACATAGATCTACTGGTAGACACTTGACAAAAGAACGGTCGAAAGAGTAGGCTGCACCCACAGAACCTGCTCCGAAGATAGTAAAAACTTTTTCATCGGCTGAAAATGTGATTGGCACCATTTTCCGAGATTCTCTAACTGCGATCTTTCTCGACTACCTTGAGATCCCGAGCCTGATGTGCCGGATTTCAACCAAGACTTTACTATGGCCGAGAATCAACAGGTTTTCCTCTTCCTAATTGGCAAATCCTTTCTGGCCCTCATGGCATACGTAATAAAATGTCAAAGAACTTTAATGAGGACTCTATCGACCCCTTCATGGAAAAGATTAATAAAGTGTGGTGCCATTGAAAGGTGCCCGCACAGTGGAAGACGGCCTACACGGTACTAAAGCCGATGAACCTTTAGCTTTTTCTCTTGTTCTCTTTTTTTCGCCTTGTGTGCAAAATAGTGAAAATAAAATATTTAGATTGATTGAATAATTTATTGATTGATTGATTATTGATAATTGATAATCCCGAAACATGATAAAGAACCAGAAATAGATACTTTAAGACCAATTTCCTTAACCTAATGTGTCGGTAAGGTCACAGAGCATGCCTTGCTGAACCGCCTCAACGTGCACCTCGAGACTAATGACATATACACCCATATTGTGATTGGTGTCCGAGCTGGGCTCACCACTCAGGGCGCCATCAAGCTGAAAAAGCATCAGATCATCGACCAGAACACGGGAGATACCAGAGCCATCTTTCGATTAGTCGTGCAGAAGACTTTCGGCAACATTTCCCAGAAATTCAATTTTCAGTTTATTGCCAGCCTGAACTAGGAAAGAGTCGATGACTTTGTGAGACCCTTGCTTAGCCAGAGAACTACCAAGCTGCAGATAGAAAAGTACTTCTCGCAAGAGGTCGCTCTTGGTGCACGCGGCATGCTTATGGCTCATTTATTTCACCGATATTATTTAACATCGTGGTCAGCACCTCTACACGGAGCGCTCGAAGGTTCAAGGAATCAATCAAACCATCTACGCTGATAATAAAGCCATCTGGTTAACCGGCGGGAGCCATGACCAAGCGCACCACTGAGACCGAATGTTTCCTCCGTCCTAACGGACTCAGGTGCTCCCCATCAAATGCAGAACTCCTGATCTACAAGAAAAGACCCTGAGGCGACGGGCTCAATGGCTAAAAACCTGCGTCTCAAAGTGGAAATACGGCTTCTCAATGATGGCGGATCCCCAGAGCCTAGAATAGACACTCTCCGAATATTGAGCATGTATTTAAAGTCTAATGGCGCTAACGGAGCCACACCCAGACAGAAGAATACCAAGACAGACAGACCTTTTGGCATCATCCGGAGGATCACCAACATGCACTGGCGAATCAAGGAAGACAATACCACCTGTACCATACAAGCGTTTGTGCTCTGCCACCTTTCGTACTCGGCAGCCGTGCATAATTGGCATGTTGCACAGAAGAGTAAGCTCTATTCCTCTATAAGAAAGGTCTCTAGGTTTGAGCTCAGCTTGCCTGTAAGCACTCGCACTGATGACCTGTTCAAGCTTAGTTTTCACAGTACACTCAAAGAGATAATCGAGGTGCAAGAGCGCTAACAGCTGCTCCGGCTTTCCGGAACGAAACTGGGCTATAACACATTCGGCGGTTTGGGCCTTAATTCTATTGACCAGTGGCTTAATTCTATATGGATTCTCAGATATATCACGTCTCAACTGCACACTACACCCATTCGCTGCTATATGCACCCTGCAAACACAACGTCAGCCGACGTGGGGCCAGGGTTAGAGCTCTTCTCGAGATCGTTCATAGTAAACCCACTGATGCAAACTTTGTGGATGTTGTGTGATATGTCCTACAAGAGGCATTCGCTGTTTCTTTCGTTGACTCAAATTCCCGGCTTACTTGCTCCGCCACTGTACGCAACATCGAAGCCCGTGATAGCCGATCAAGTTGCAATCGCGCTGGCTCTGCTAAATAGTCGCAGAGAGTCAATATACAGCGACTCCGAGGTGGCAAGAGAGGCCTACGAAACCAGGATGGTAGCCCCTCAGGCCGTCCGCATTCTCGAAAGCGTCAAGAGTACCACGCCCCATTTTCTCAATTGGCTTCTCGCTTCCGAAGGGTCAATTGAGTGCTCTACCTGTAACCCTAACGAGTGCACACACGAGGCCGCGCAAAGACTTACTGACCGCGCCACCTCCGCAGTCCCTTTGCCTCACGGGGAACGCTCGCTCACGTTCAAAGCAATAACATAAGATTTGTATCTGCGAAGACAGGTACTCCCCCTCCCACACCCGGCCTTGCTAAGGGCGCAGACAGTTAAACTTAGTCTATTTCCTGCCAGCGCCAATCCTAACCCTGCATGTTCAAGTAGGTGTAGATAAAACTTTGCTTAGGGTGAGTCACACACAATTTGCACCACTCCGACTAAACGCTTTATGTTGTTAGCCAAGCTTGCACAACTACCAAGTTAAAACTTCATTAATAACATTTCAGAGCCTCAATTTTAGCGTAGTTTGTCTTAGAATAAAGCACTTACTCCACTTGGACCAGGAATGGGGCTTAATCGCTGTGGATAATAAAAGAACAAGAAAATTACAATTGAAAATTTTCGATGTCTCTATGTAAAAAGACAAGATTGTGAATATGCTTAATGCAGCCATAGTTACAATTCTACAGCAAAAATTGCAGGATGGCGTATATTTTACCAAATACATGTTTTCTACAAACGTTGCATGAACTTCAACACAGCGTTTGAGAACAGATAAGCTTCGAAGTTTAACAACAGCCTTTGAAAATTATTAACCTCTGGCTGCATTGCAGCGCTGCAAGTGAAGAATTCCAAAATTGTTGTTAGGCTAACTGACTGGCGTAGCGTTTCAGTTTCTGAATTGTGCAACGCATGCTGCCTATGTAGTTTTGGGGTACATTGTTTTACCCTACGGATTCCACACATGCAGTGCTGCCACAATATGTTAAGAGCTGCAGCTAATACTCCTTGACCATGAGAACCCATTCAGTTTCAGTCAATGAATATATGCATGTAATATCAAAATATAGATGGTCTATGTCACACTCTGGTATGTTTTTGAGATGTTGAGAAATGCAATCAACTGCTCAATTGCTTAAAGACTAGTTTACTGACTGCATGATAAATTGATTCTTTTAAACTCTACTGAAACACAAAGACGTTTGCATCAAGCTTGGAAGAAACTTTCAGAAATAACACCACCTGGCTTTCCTTCACTCAGCAAACAAGTATAAATTAAATGATGGATAAATAGTTCTATGATACTTCTATGTTAGGCTTACCTAAAGAACTGATGGCGAAATCTTCATGTTGAGTCGTATTAGCTTATTATGACGTCTACAAAAGTAACAGCGCGTAGTCTAGGTGTCAGGAAGCAGCCGCTTAGCCATAGTGACATCAATTTTTCTGCATTACTTAGCACTTACATGGGAAAAAATGGTTAACTTGTTCTCAGAGAAAGCATGCCACTTTGTGCTCTGGACCTACAAAGGACTATAATTACCACTAGAGTGGCAAAAATCCATGACCTCGTACTGGCAGACCACCGTTTTAGTTCACACAGAATCTTAAAAGACCGCCTCTATCAAACCTTGCAGGTAATTCGCGCATTAGAAAGCTGTGGGCGCAATGCGAGCCGCGTTCGCTCACTTCGGACAACAAGCGCGTCCTTGACAACACTTTAGAGCAGTGTTTAAAACTTTTTAATCGTAATTCAAAGGAGTTTCAGCGTTGTTTCAAGACTGTTGACAAAAAATGAATTGACTGGTACACACTAAAGACAAAGAACAGTCAAAACATTCGAGTGCACTCGGGGAACCGGCTCCGAAGAAGGTGGAAACTTGCATCGGCCGCAAAGATGATGGCCACCATTTTTCGTAGAATCTATAGATTTGAACTTTGTCGACTAGCTTCATAGAAACAAAAGGGTGACAAGGCCCTTCTAAGTCAAATTTCTGGGCAGATTTATCGCCGTAGTTAAAAAAACATCCACATTTGGTGAAAAAGAGGTGCTTTTCTACCATTACAACGTGCTACATCACAGCTGAATCATTGCCACGGCCAAATTAATTAAACAAACTGGGTCCTGAAGTAGTGCGCGAACCAGTGTTATTTTTTTGACCCGGAGAGACTTTTGCAAGGAGGAAAATAAGAAGATTGCTTTTCTTGATTTTTCAGTTCGAAAATGTCACTCACCGCATTAAAGTTTCAGTTGAATGAAGAAGTGGTTGCCTCTGGCTAACCGCCACAGAAGCCTACTATGCAGTTCAGGAGAAAACACATTTGCCTAGCCGGATCAAGAAGTTGCAATATCGGAAGGGTAATTGTAAGGGTAAAAAGGAACTATGGTAAGAAATAAATGGATGTAATTCCAAAGCCTTTCTTTTTCTTTTATAGGCTGAGTACTTATCGGAACGCGCTCGTAATTTGGATTCAGCTTGCAACCTAGTTGCATGTCTGCGCAGCGAAAACTACGAGGCTGCAGATTAAATTAATGGTGCAGAAGTGCTGTGCACATGGCTATGTAAATTAAACAGCAAACCAAGAGGTTTTGCAATGTTTTTGGAAGACACGGAGATTTCGCATTAGTACTGACTGATTGCGGTGAGCTAACATTGTGAAATGAGACTAGACGCTTCTTCAAACTAGACCATTTAGACTCACCGATGCAGGACAATAGGTCTCCACTGCACCGTCTGTAAAAATTAATCTTGCCCCAAGGAGGGGTCAGAGTTAGCGAGCAATTTGGAATGATATGGAAATACAGAAAGCTTGACGGTAGGTCATAGACGACCTTCAACCATGATTGTTCTTTAGTATCTACGGTCGTGTTGGTTAGTGTTTTTGCGATCTGGCCTGATGTAGTTAAACATATTTTTTCACCTAGGTCGAGTAACGCACAATTTGTACTAGTCAGACGGACCGCTTTATGTTGTGAGCGTGGTTTACACAACTACCAAGTAAAAAATATGAAGAACATTTGTGAGCCTCAATTATAACGTAGTTTGTGTTGGACTGAAACACTTACCCCACTTGGACCAGGAATTGGGCCTAATGGTTGTGGATACTGCAAAGACTGCTGAATTGAAATGTGGAATTAGTTATGCTATATGGAAAAATACAGGAATATACATATCAGTTTTGGTAACTTGTTTTAAAAGTTGCAGCAAAAACTGTGGAGTAACCCATGTTTTACTGAATAATAGTTTCTTGTAAGGTTGACTGCACTTCAACACAACGTGTTTCAGAAGAGAACAGTCTTCAAGTGTTGCAGTAGCCTTTCCAAGGCATTACCCTTCTGGCTGTATTGAAGACGATAGTCTTTCTTCGAGACCTTCGACGCAAATATTTCTGTCTGTCTGTCTGTCTGTCTGTCTGTCTGTACGTTTGTCTGTTTGTCCACTATTACCGGCATCGGGTACTTGAAACAGCCGACCTCATGCGCAGCGACCACCAATGTTGCTTAAGGTTGAGCGTTCATGCTTGTGTATTGTCAATTAAAAAGCAATAATTAGGCATTTCTGGGGCGCCTTAATAACACGCATACATTCTGCATACGCATCCCTTACTAGAAAACGCATACATAAGTAATTTTAAAGAGCGTAGCGCTTATCACGCTGCGCTTACCATGCAACGCTTGCATGGAACGGGGAGTGTTTCCAACTTATTGATAAGACGAGATAGTAGTGGCACCTAACCGTCACCTCGCGTTATACACCTTATCACCTCTGAGGCGGGCGCGCACGGCCACGCACTTTGTTTTCGAAAAGAAACTGTCAGATGGCGCTCAAGTCTCACGTGTGACGTGACTTAATGCGCTCGTTCGCCTCCGCTGCACGCTCGAGGCACCCTAACGCAGCGCCTCTGGAATACCATCCACCCATTTTCTTGCGCAGAACAACAAATAGATGTTTTGTTCACTCTCTCCACATGTCGTCTTTCGACAACATTTGCAGATTATATGCAGATACGGGGCCAATTATTTTACCTTCGTGATTTCAGACATGCACTGCTGTCACAATATGTCGTAAACAGCAGGTACTACATTGTGATGACAAGAACACATTTTAGTTTGACCTATTGCATAGGTGCATGTGATAGAATAGAGAAGCTTTCTATCACACTCTGGTATGTTTTCCTGATGTGGAGAAATGCTGCCGACTGCTCAACTGCTACCAACGTCCTCTTCACTAGACTACTGCACGCATGATATATTCATCCCCCTGCACTTTACAGAAAATATGAAGATGTTCGCATCAAGCTAGGAAGATAATTTTCAGCAAACAGACCACGTGGCTTTCCTCTATTGACCAAACTAGTAGAGATGTATAACCATTGTTGGAAAATCTTTTGGTACATCTGCATAGTGCTTAACTTACAAACTGCCAAAGAATTGTTGGTGTGGCGTCACAATAACGGTTAGCTTATCATGACGTCAACCTAATTCAAAGCATGTAGTCTCCATTTGGGAAAGCAGCGACCTTTACACAGTGAAGTGACTTGACTTGTTCCTGCATTACTGAGCACTGAGTTGGGTAAAAAGTATGGCCTTGTTCTCAGAGAAAACATGAGACTATGCGCTTTATTTGTCAACGGAAGTACGTTTCTAGTACCCGATGTAGGACTTTATAAGCTACAGAGGAATATAGTACTTTTTGTGGTACATCGACGCAGAAATTGCGGCCTGTTTGTATTTCTCTTTGTCAGCCAAACGATTCAGGCTCACACCGAAAGTCTAGGCAGTTGCTTAACACCTAGCCATCTTCATCTGTAGACATTGTCATCCTTATCTGGAAACTTGCAGACATTGTCGATTGAAAAGCAAACATCGGGCATATCCTAAGCACGACAACATAAGCATAACGTGTAGGGTTCGTTCATTAGAAAATTATTTGTTCGTAATTTGGAAAAATAAACGGTAGACTTCCTTATGATGTGCTGAACCTATCGACGCCTGATGAATAAGTGCTGCCACCTACCAACGGCTATGTGTTCTACACAAGCTTCTTTTTCTCCACATAACTGCCAGATGGCGTCTACGTCTGAAGCAGCACCTTCTGATAAAACAATATTGTCTTTCAATCACATTTGCAGCGAAGCGAGCAAATGCGCGGCAAAATATAGCCTTGATATTCAATTACGAAAAATCAAGCGGATATGGGTAGCGATTGCCGACTAATGAAGGCAACTCTTTCTGTTATTTGGTTATTTCTTCTCTTTTACTTTTAAAAACGCCAAAAAAAGAAAGAAACCTACAGGAAGCGCCGGCATTGTCTTTCCTTATGTATAAAATTTCATACCGGTTGAGCTATTCAAAATCGACTCCTGCTCCTCTGGCAGCCCAGCATTGAAGATGCTGTTTCGCTTAACCTAATATTGATAGACAGTATCACGGCCATTGAGCTGGGCTATGCATTTTGATGAAGTGAGCCCGTATGTTTGAAGCTGTGTGCCCCTTAAATATTCCCATACGCTCGAAATTTCAATACGAATCTAGTACGCCATTCGTGAAAATCATTTCACTATTTTGGACGTAAATCCGCCCAAAATAGTCGCTTGACCTGTACCTTACAAAGCGACTATTCCGGTGGTTATTACGCCTTTGTATTTGGATATCTGCTCCATCCTGTAACAATCCGTGAGGGAATGCGTTTGTGGAATTTCTGCTGAGAATGGAAGTGAGAAGTATGATTTTAGATAGTGACGTGGTCATGATGGCGAGGACCACAGCAGTCAACATAATCAGAATGAACCTGTTCATTTGGCTCAACTTACAGCCATAAACCAATCTCAGAGAGAAGCAACACACGATGTACATCATAAAGCAGCGCTTATCCTGGCATCCCTGTGCTACATGTTGAGCTAGTCTTAATTATTTTTCGTAGTTGTTACCAGGCATGAACGTATACCATTACTGTATTGATGCCGTAGCCCCTGCCTTTTGAAGTAGTTTTTATTATATAATAACCATGTCTCCATCGCGTGTCCTTGCAACTGGTGCAGTCAATGAAAAACCAGGCCACAGAAACGAGAGCCACTAGTGCATTTCGTGAGGGTTGATGTTTGGTACCATGTGCCCGCCTAGCTGCGTTCGCCTGCATTGGGCCCAGCGACCACGCTGCCACTCATAATCTTGTAGAAGACCACTGCGGGAGACTTCCACGCGTTTGCAACAAGTTTTATAAGCAGAGAACGTTCATGCCGTAAACTGGACATGACTGGTGCGAAGGTTGAATTGGCTGAACGTTTTATTTTGGACAACGCAAACCACCTTCGACCGTCTGGCGTACCCAACGTGAACACTAAGCAGCCGGTTACTACTTCAAGCACGCAAGTGCATGCTTTGTGACTTATTACAGCAGCTTTCGCAACGGCCGGTGGTTCCTGCAGAGTTCGCAGTTCCAGTCCGGTTGAAGTCATCAAGTATCCAGACAAATTTTGAGATCCTATTAGGAGACAAAGTTACGCTCTTTTAATGGCAGTACGTATTCAGGAGGCACATCCGATCACACAATGACAGCCTTGTGGACTACTATTTGGCAAAAGTCCACATGATTTCACGTTTCCATGTCCAACTGGCAGAGCCTCACCGAATCGAATATGCCCTTCAATGTATGTGCAGTGCTGCCGCATTTGCCAAGAAGTCAAGCCACAACGCCAGTTCACACTTTCCTCCACTTGAGCTGCTTCATGACTACATTCCAAAGCTACCAAAAAAAAGACTGAAGACAACCAACATATACTAGTACCTAGCCTTTGTCGAGTCCAGATAATATCTGATACCACAAAGCGGCAATATTGAAGGCAAAACGAAATGGACAACTGAATACAGCACACAAGTTCTGACCAATAAACTGCATACCATTGAACACCGCTTGAAACTTGTTCCCACGTGTCAGTGGTACACGCAACGGGCGACTGACGATATTAAAAAACGATCCCACTACTTCGCCCACTTAGGATCATTCGCTTGGTGGACAGGCCGTAATATTTGGTAAAGTCAACGGTGGTGTTTCTTAGTGTTGTTTCAATCTTCTCGCCTAAAGTATTTTTAGCTTATTTTTCAGGTTACAGGATTCACGCACAATAAGTATACGTGTGAAACACCGCTTTAGTTTTGTAAGCCCGGTTTGCAGCAGTAAAAGACAATATAGGGAATATTGTATGAACCTCAATATTAACATCTTTTTTCTTGGAGTGAAACACTTACCACACTAGGACGAGGAATCGGGCTTGATGGTGTTGTAGACTGAAAAGAGTATACCATGATATTGAAGATTTAGCAACGGCTGTAAGCACAAAAGCACGATTGTATGCATCATTTTGACAACGCTATTTACATAGTTACAGTAATAATTCTATAGTGGCCCATATTTTACTGAATACCATTTTTGGCAAGTTGTATGTACCTAGCTCTGCAATGCATGTCTGAGAACAGCATAGCCTTGAAGTTTAAGCAATAGAAGCAATACAGTAGGCTTTTGAAGTTGGTTAGCGCCACTCAGGTGACTTTGCTGCGCTGTAAGTAGAATTTTCTAATAAGGGAAATGAATGATTGATTAATTGGTGAAGTTTAACACCCTAAAAGCACAATATGGTTATCATATATGCCGTAGGTGAGGGCTCCGGAAGTTTTGACCATCTGGGGTTCTTTAACACGCACCCAAGTCTGAGCACAGGGGCCTACAAAATTTCTGCCTCCATCCGAAATGCAGCCGCCGCAGCCGGAATTCGATAGCGCGACCGGCGGGTAGGCAGCCGAGTACCTTAGCCACTAGACCACCGCAGCGGAGCTGTGGGAATGGGCTGCCTGGGTGGAGATAGTCTTTAGTTTATATTTTTATGAAACATATGCTGCCTGGCTAGTTTTGTGTGTGCAAATATATCTGGGTAATTTCACACTTGTGCTGTAAGAATTTTTGTGAACTGCTGTTACTGGTTAATTTTAAGAACCTGCTTTGGTTTGGCTAATAAAATAGATGCATGTTATATCAAATTAGAGTTTGTTTATGTTTAGCACAGACTCGGGTATATTTTATAACACTTAGAGAAACATTCAACTACTTATTAATGTCCACTGCCTTGAAGCCAGTATTACGGCAGACATAATGAAATACCCACTTTTAATCTACTCAAACAATCAAGATGTTTGCTTAGAGATTCAAAGACAAGTTCAAGTGAGCTGCAATCATTTTATTTATTTTCATAAAGAAAATGTCGGAGCCCTATTTTTTGTTAAAGTTATTTCGAGACTATTTTTTAACTATTTTTTGTTAAAGTTCAGTTCTAAGATGGCATGAACGTGGTCGCACATGATTGTTTCTATAAACGACACAACCATGGGCCTAAATCGTATATACGTAGCAATGGCCCACGGTAATGACTTTTTACAAACAGAAAACCAAAGTGCCTAAATGACACAATCACAATTCAGAAGCCAAGAAAAAAAGCAAAAAATGCCAGAGCGGCTTGAAAACAACGGCCTCTCGCGTCTGGCCTTCGTAGATGGCACCTACGCTCTGGCAACTTTTAGAATTTATTATATTGCCAAGTTCGTTTTTCAAGCTTTGTTATCGCCCCGTAACACTACGAACAGTGCAAACCGCTCCTACGATGTTCGAGAAGCTTCGAGGCTGTAGTCGATCGTTTAGTTAATACTACGCCCACTTTGTGCACATTACAGATTGTTCGCGTGCACATTACAGATTGAACGCTAGTATGTTCAATGGCAAGGGTAAAAAATGCCGACGCGCTTCGCCGCTTGTCAGATGATCGGCAGCTGGCGTCCTGTTCGCTGCTATGAGTGCCAGTGACCTGCTGTAATCTAACATTCTTTTTGCGTGGCCACAAATTCAGCCCAAATAAACAGTTTCATTTTCGACATGAAGTTTGCTCCCTTCGTTAACCTCACCATGCCGTCACATCTGGTGGAGTTGTTGCCTCTTTCATGTATCGGATGCCCCCATAAAGCCGTGAACCCAGCCCAAGGCGGAAAGAGGAGATGGATGCCACCTCCGAGCAACGAACAAGCCACCGGTAACTTGGTGTGCCACCAATGTACGGGCCTCTACCAGTAAAGACCAGACAGAGCACGTCACCAACATTAGACACGGCGATAATGACAGATCCCGTGCACCCTTCACCGATTTTGCTCCAGCAACCCAAGAAGCCACCAGCTTTCCGCGGTACACCTCTCGAGAAACAGGAACATTGACTTGAGATATACGACCATGTCGCTGCGTTTAACAACTGCAGCACGAAATACAAGCTGCGACATGCCTACTTTTACTTCGAAGACTCGACAAAAACATATTAAAAAGTCGCCATCTTCACGAAAGAGATTACCCGACTGTTCCTACTTGCTGATGCTGACATGGTCGAAGAGAAAAAAAAAATTGGCTGCTTATGTGGGGTGTTAAACAAGAACTCTTCGCATGACTTGTACGCAATCTACAATTGATGGTCGCCGAGTTACTTGCGGAAGCTACAACCTTCGAAAAGGTGCTCGAGATGCGTACAAGGCAGCATGACCGCCGCTGAATGACAATGGACTACGCCGACGCTCAAGCTCACAGAGTTGATGATCTGCGTGAGACCATCCGCGCGAATGTGCGTCAAGAACTGCGTAAGATGTTCCCGGAATCGCAGCCTCTAGTGGACTCAATCACTGACATTTTTCATTAAGGAGTCCAGCAAGCGTTGGGAATTCACGAACCTGTCACGCAGTTTCATCGCTAAACTATGAACTACGCTGCTGCAGTGTGACGTATCACCCCCCCCCACCACGCCCACATCAAGGCGCCGTTCCACCACATTTCCACCGCCAGTCCCCGCCGCCACCACCAACAACGCCATACCACCCACTTGCAGACCGGCGCAACGCACCGATGAAGGCAGACGTATGCCACGCCCCCGATCACTACGCACGTGTCTGCCACTACGGGGAATCTGGCCACACTTACCGCCGTGACCAGTACCGACAGATGGGACTGAGTGGCTTCACCATCAATGCACCACAGGAACAGAAAGGGAACGGCCACGTGACATCACCGACTACCTGGCAGGAACGCAATAGACACCACGAAGTCCTTCCCGTTCACCGTCGCTCAGCCGCCGTAAGTAACCGCACCACTGGCAGTAACCTGGCCCAACGCGGCGCCGGTCTCCTAGCCCATATCCGGGAAACTAAGGGTAGCAACCGATGGAGGTGCGCTGCTGTGCGACCAACTAACGAACATCCTCCTGCGACGACGACGCCGCGATGAAGATTTTCGAACACGATGCCAACCAGGCAAAGTCCTGACGACGAAACCTCAGTTACCGAAGGTGACCTGACGGCGCAACATGGAAGCAGCGGGACAAGCCGACGCAGCCGTGACCCGACGCCATGGTCTAACTGCAACGTGAGACGGTGAACTAGCGATCTCGACGTTCTTATCGACGGCCACAGTGTGACCGCTCTCGTGGATATACTGGAGCCGACTATTCCGTCATCAATGGGTTGTTCACCGCGAAGTTGAAGAACGTTAGGGCAGCTTGAGAAGGTTCTCACATCCGCACAGCCAGAACTCATCTTGTAACACCGGCAGGAGTGTGCACAGCGAGTGTCACCAATAACAGCCGTATATATCCCGCAGACTTCGTCGTCCTACAGCGTTGCTCGAGCGATGTCATCCTTGGCATGAACTTCTAATGCCTCCATGGTGCAGTCATCAACATGAGAATTAAGTCGATAACGTTATCCACAGAAGGAGCACCACCACCGCGCACGCCTTCAGGGATCCACGCCTTGCATATACTGGAAAAACAAGTCAACATTCCGCCTCGCTCAAGTGTCTAGTGACTTGGAACGCGTCATTGAAGGCAGTCAGCATCTGTTGGTTACTCGCAATATTTGCATCGCAAGAGGAATTGCCGAGCTGCGGAGAAGCAAAGCAATGGTTATGCTTAGAAACAGCGCTGTGTGTGTGTTTCTTTTCTAGAAGTTCCGTTTTATTTGTGCTGCTAAATCTGTCTAAATAATCATGCACCGACTCGCCCAAGCAGCAGTTTTAGTCGAATTTCAGCAATGTGTACAAACATGTGATAAAAGGAACGACGGTCGCATGCATTGAAGAAATTGTGGAAGCCACCAAAGCTTTCGCCCTCGTCAATTCTGCGGAACCTTCTCAGAGAAATCAAGCCCCTCCCTCATCTTTCGACGTCCATCCGAGCCTCCAGAATCATAAGATAGTACAGCTCAAGGCCCTGCTCTTGCAAAACGATGATAGCTTTTCCTCAGGCAGACAGACAGATGAACTTTATTTGCGTCCTGGGAAGAAGGCACCTAAGAACCCACCGAGGGCTACACCCACGACGGGATCGGAGACCAAAGGCTCCCGATCACTTCACAGGCTCCCTGGACCGCCCCGATTTATTTCGCATGTTGTGGGTTTGCGACACATTCTAAAACGTCTGTTCGTTTGCGTGATGTCTCCTTGTTGAAACGCGCAAGTGGGGGCCACATCAAGTGAGGGAAGGTTGCGAGATGATCGTATGTCGAGCAGTTAGGAGAAATGTCCGTATACGGGGCCATAGTGGAGGTGACAGAAAAGAGCTAGTTTGGAGGAGTCGCGAGGCTATAGGCTGCCTCCTTGATAGCTCGATATGTTGATCTGGAAAGGATTTGCTACCTAATCGGTAGTGCGAATGCAGCTCATGAAAGGTGGTTAACGGGTCCCCGTTGGCGCCATCACCACTCCCCTCCCCCTCAGTGAGCTTCATCGAATTACACGTCCCGGACGGCTCCGCACGGCCCCGGACGCCGGCGCCGCATTCGCTTTTCTCGGGGACAAACTGGAAGCTCCGCCCAGTGGTCCAGGATCGCTCGGACGCATATTCGTTTTTCGCGTGCCTGGCGGCCTGTGGGCGGCCCGGGAGTGCCCGAACGATTTCTTTCGGGCAGCTGGCAGACGACAGCGCGGTGCGCATACTGCACTGCCATCTAAAGTTAGACACGGGAATTTTTGTATGCACTCATGCTCTCTCTTTGCTTTTCTGTCCGCTTCTCGCATGTTTCTGGACTTCGCATTGTTTGCGCACCCAGTTCTCGTCATCAGTGTTCTGAGCCACGTCGAGCATTGGCGTATTTCTGAAGGTCGGGCAAATACGCGTTATACTCGCTAGGAGAAACAGCGGTAAAACGACCGCGCCGGTCCACGATGCACACGCGCTCGAGTAGTTCACTTACAGTAAGTTGCATCACAACAGAAATAGGTGTAATTCACGACCTAACTGCTGTTTAGGTTGGAACTGGGTCAGCGTTGTGGCCTGTGTCACAGCTATGGAGGGAGCAGACGGCATAGCCTGGCATAGCAGACGCCACAGCGGATGCAGTGAGCATCAAGCGCGCAGATGGCCCGAGGACACTGTGGCTGGCTCGGGAATTTTCGATCACGTGCATGTGACGCAGCCGCCTGTGAGCCGAGGCGTCCGCGGGCCGTCCGCGGGCCTTCCGCGAGTGATCAGGGACTTGGTAAATCGATGAAGCTTACTACGGGGGGAGCTCGTTATCCAGGGGCGGAGAATGAGTCCTCGCGACAGAGCATGAGCCGTTTTGTTGGGATTGGTGATGCCGGATATGGAGGCACCTATGTGGACAGGGAACCACGTCAACTAGTGAGGAAATACTGTGCCATTCAGGAGAATTCTGTAAGCAGCCAAAGATATTTGGTTGGTGTGAAAAGACTTGACGACCATCATGGAATCAGAAAAAATAACAATTCATCTCTAGTCGTCAGCGCTAAAGATAGCGACCTGTTCAGCTACCCCGATGGACTTGGTCTTTACCGAGGCGGCACTAACGGTGCATCCGCTCATGTCTACCACTGCAGTCACAAAGCTATTTGGTCCCAACCGAGATGCCTCTATGAAGAGCGCATTTTCGCTTCTGCTATTTAAATGAGAAAGAAGGGCTTTAGCCCTCGATCTTCTTCTACCCTGATTATTCACCGGATGCATGTTTCGTGTTAGTGGATGAACGATTATTGGCGACCTAACAGCGTCTGGAAGTGGAGCTGCTCTCTCTATAGTCAGAGGAGAGGTGACACCTGCTCCGGATAGAATCGCCTTGCCGGCTTTAGTGCACGAAAGTCTGGAAATCTGGGAAATGCGCTGCGCTTCGATTATTTCGTCAAGCTTGTTATGAACACCCAACGCCTGGATTCATGGTACTCGTCCTAGAAGGGAGGCCCAAAACATTGTTGACAGTTTGTCGAGTCATGACTTCTAGTCTGGCCTTTTCGGCAGTAGTCCAAGCGTCATAACATAAAAAACATGACTTGTATGTCACGATTGTCATGATTTACATTTCATAGTTCTTCCAGCGTCCCAACGTGGGAGCGGCCTGCGATCCTACCCCTATGAAACCCCAAAACCCAAAAACGTGGATGGCGGGAAGGCCGCTGTGGTAGCTCAGTGGTTAGAGCATCGAAGGCGTTATTCGAAGGTCATAGGTTCGATTCCTCCTCACGGCTGGCTATTTTTTCATCCACTTTTCTTTGTTCTTATATACATTCTATTGGTTCTAATAACTACCCCTGTACATTCCTTGGCATTACTGTCTGTTAGATCTCATTAATATTGTGTTAAAACACGGAAAAACGAGCCCTTAGGTATACACTTCTTTCCCTTATTTCATTGAACGAGGGTCTCGTACTGGCAGACTTTGTGTGTTTAGGTTGTATACGAGGGACTATTAATCAGCTGCCCGCTCATAATAAGTTCACGTGCTACGTGACGCCAAAAATGCGCATAAAAAGTGTTTTAACACTCGTCGCTTGGCTTATAGATGGCGCTGACTGTCACTCCTACTTCTAAATTCACATATAAACCTAAAAAAGTGGATAAAAAGAACGCCACTGTGGTAGCTCAGTGGTTAGAGCATCGAACGCGTTATTCGAAGGTCGTAGGTTCGATTCCTGCTCACGGCTGGTTATTTTTTCATCCACTTTTCTTTCTTCTTATTTACATTCCATTGGTACTAATAAATTCCCCTGTACGTTCCTTAGCATTACTATCTGTTAGATCTCATTAATATTGTGTTAAAACACGGAAAAACGAGCTCTTGGGTATAGACTTCTTTCCCTTATTTCATTGAACGAGGGTCTCGTACTGGCAGAATTTGTGTGTTTAGGTTGTATACGAGGGACTATTAATCAGCTGCCCGCTCATAATAAGTTCACGTGCTACGTGACGCCAAACATGCGCATAAAAAGAGCGGTCGTAGCGGGCGCCATATAAGTTTTAGAAGAACGTTTGCCCTTCTGTGGTGCAATTATATACAAATTCCAAATCCGGACGGAGGCGGTCTGCCGGTGACGTCAAAAAGTGGGCGGTCCGCAGCGGTCGCGAGGACAAGAGAAAGTGAACAGCCAATGAGGAAAATGAAGGCTTGCGTCATCATTTTGACGTCGACTTGGGGACCGTATAGCAAAGTGAAAAGTGTTTGTAACGTGTTAAAAATGTTTATATAATATTACTCACTATGAAAACGTGTTGGCACTAGTTTTCACGGGTTGAATAAGGAATACGGCACAATCCAAACGTATTTTTTTCTTATTGTTTGGAATGATGCTAAATTTAGCGGGCGGTAAGTAGTGGCGCTAAGTACAATCCCGTTTCAAGCAGTTACTGTTCCCATATCTCCACCCCTATACAAACCTAAACGGTGCAACTTTCGAAGTTGTTGGCTCAGTCGAGCACAATCATGGCGGAGGGCAACGGCACCAGTAGCCAACAGCAGCAGCAGCTCATCCGCGTTTCCGAGGCTGAGCGCGCGCTGGTGCTTGCCTTTATAGACGAACATCCCCAGCTCGTGGCGAAATCCGTCGAGCTGCGGCACGGCGTCATCGTTCGTCGCCGACCGGCGGCGGCTGTGGCAAGAGCTCCGCGACGCGCTGAACCATGAAGTGCCTGCGCAGGAGTTGCAGGCTTGGTGGCGCAGGCAGGTGCACGAGGCACGCCGTGACGCCGCCGTCGCCAGAGAGGCACAAACGTGAGTGACCGTTGAATGGCGAGGGCGATTTTTTCTATGACATTGATGTATATTTTCAGTGGCACTGAAGTGGGTCGGCTGCCTTGCTTCTGCGGCCGGGTTCTCCCGTCGACTAGGATGACACGCTTCAGTGGCGTCTCTGGTCTCACCTATCAACAGGTAAGCACTCTGCCACCACAGTATCACGGCTTCCAGAGCGGTGCTATGACAGAGTTTGATATCTGAAGGGGTGCCTTTAGCGGAACCTCGTTAAACGGAAATATAGCGCAGGAGGAAGAATTCAAAAGTGGGTAGGTTTATTACCAAAAATCTCAGTTTGTAGCCCTTGTAGTACAAGGGGGATTAATTTAAACACGCAATGCCTGCGGCCAAGTGCATGCACTAAAATGGTAATACATGATATCAATGACCACTGAATAGGTACAGAACATTTCCGCACATGTTTATTACGTAAGGTTGTAAAATACACACTTTCTGAAAGATCATGTTTACGACACTTTCCAGCAGGCGGATGATCGCACTGCTGCGATGGAAATGGAGGTGGAGGCCATTGAAGCGGCTGCAGATGGCAGTGACACAGTATTACGCAAGCATCTGAGACTTAGTGCTTTATTGAGCGCAGGACCGGAGCCTTGAGCAGGGCGACAAGGTGCTCAAGGTGAGTAGACCCTTTTTTTACATTTTACGTAAGGGGCGTAAACATTCTCCATGCTCTATTATGATGACTGAAACCAACTTGGGCCGTAAAAAAGAACCATGCATTGTATTGAGGGCACTGTATCAGATATCTGCAATGATAAACTGCCGGGCAAAATGTTGGTTAGCCCCGAAAAGGGCTGTTTGATGGTGAGAGATGCATTTGAAGAGATTAATGAAGAGTAGTTCCAACAAATGTTTGTTGGTACGCACGAGGAGGGCATAGCTTGTACACAAAGCTTCACACTTTCAAAGGATGCCATCAGGCCAGTTGATCTTCAACTGAGGAGGAATTGTTGTGCCCGTTGAAATTCTTGGAAGCAGCAGCAGCAGCATCAGCTTCCAGTCACGAGATGGTTAAGAATTTACCGGCCGCTTACTTAAACATTTCTACCACGATGATTCATCGCAGGTGCTGCGGGAGATGAAAACATCAACCACCCGCATCGCTTCTGCAGCACGGCGTGTGGCAGCAGCACAGGAGAAGGCGGCAGCGGTGCAGGAGGGTGTCCTGCAGGCAGTTCATTCATTGGCACGGGCCATGGCAGAGGGCTTTCTGCGAGAAAGGGATACGTAGTTTAGTTTAATTACGTCATGTGCTCAATGTTTTTTCTTGTCATCATTCATTAATGATTTGTCGGTTTCAATGTGTTTAGGTGCTGCTGTTCACGTTCAATATTATATGCTTCGGGAGACATATACATAGCTTAGTTTGCTTTTCGCCATGTTTTCAACGTTTTATCATTCAACATTCGTTTAGCGTTTTTGATATGTTTACGTGTTGCTGTTCATGTTCTATTTTATACTTTTTTGTTTGCATTTAGTACATATTACTGGATTTAGGTTAGCATTTACTTTGTACAAGAAGTACAGCATT
The DNA here is from genome assembly GCF_043290135.1 of Rhipicephalus microplus. Lineage (NCBI taxonomy): Eukaryota > Metazoa > Arthropoda > Arachnida > Ixodida > Ixodidae > Rhipicephalus > Rhipicephalus microplus. The sequence continues at coordinate 107,079,502 of NC_134705.1, read as the reverse complement.
TTTTATGTTCGATATCTGCATTTCTCAATGTATGTTCGAGCTGCTCCAGTGGCAGTGTTTTTTCCCTACATTTCAAAGGTGTGTAGTCATTCACACGGAGACCACGAGTGTATAGTTGACATTTTCTGTTAATGTTTCTGTGATATATGTATATCCCCACTTTGAATTCTAGCTCACTGCGCTTTTTATGCAGCATTACCACATAGTGTAGTAATGTGATACCTTCTTGCATCACATTGTTTTGCAGTTCAACGTGATATTTTAATTTCAGCACAATGAGGCTAAGGTACAACAACTACATTCTGAGTTTTTTTGAGAGCACTATGCTAGTAAATGGTCAAATCGCACAGTTTCACAAATGCAAATGGTCATCACAGCAACATGCCAGCGATTGATTTCATCCAGTTTTCATTGTAAACGACTCGTTGCGGGAATAAATTTTGAGCGTGGTATGGTTTGGGAGCCGCGAGATTGCTTAGTCAATTTTTCATGCTGTATGTTATCAAAACAACTCGCCTGTTGTTTGCTGTCTTCATTTGTGTATTTTTTAGCATTGCAGCATGACTGCAGTCGAGAATTCAAATCAAATGTTATTTCAACATTCATACAATGTTTAGGACAATGAACAAAAAATCAGCACAATTTTTCAAGCCTGCCGTGCACAAGTGAATGCTTGTATTCAGTCACTATGAGAAAATACGGACTTATGTATCATGCGTTCATGCAACATGTTACCAATGGAATCACAATTTTTATGCAATCTGATGAAAGAAATTGTGTGACGTTGCTGCATTGTTCGCACAATTTTGTGATGGCAACATTAAGCACAGAGTGCCGCTCTTATATGCGTGCTCTAATCTAGTCTGTTGTGACTGTGATGACGGATATGGAAAAGGGTGTTTCTGTTGCATATTTCATGTGCCATTAAAAAAAATGCAGCATTTTCACATTGCCACCTTGCTTCATATTGAAGCACGAGTAAGTACTCTGTGTATTCAAATAAGGCAAACACAGCCCTGTCATATTGTCACGACGCTCCAGGGGGTGTCGACAAGGTTTATTGACGTCTGAGCAACAGGGCTCTAACAAAGCGCGTCGGTTGGGCTTGTTTGCCAGAGCGGGGGGGGGGGGGCACGCGCACTTCTTTTTTCTTCTCGGTGGTATGAGCCTTCGCCTTGGCATATGACCCACTACTAGAAGTAGGTGGCAGTAATCCTCCTCAACAAAAAAAGAAAGAGCATCGTCCTGATGCTGTAGAGTTATTGAAAAGAAAACCAAAACAAAGAAGTAGGTTAAACAATGAAAAGGGGCACCAATAATCAAATGTTAGACGCGATAAGTTCACCATTGATGAGGCAATTGTCGGAGCACAAATAAAAAAAACACAGGAAAAGTGGTCTTTAGGAACGCGCAAAAAAAAAACTTCATGCGCACCACGTGAACTATGTCAGAGGTCGGTTGTTTTCGTTGTACCCATCGTGACGACGTAGCGTCCGGAACGACTTCGTCGTTTACTTCGCTCACGCGGCGTAATACTTTATACGGACCGAAGTATCTGCTGAGCAACTTTTCGGAGAGGCCACGGCGTCGAACAGGGGTCTAAACCCAAACTTGGTCTCCCGGACTGTAAGATACGTCATTGTGACGCATATTGTAACGTCGTGCATCGACCTGTTGCTGCTGACCAATGTGCAGCCGGGAGAGCTGGCGAGTTTTCTCGGCATTCTCTGCAAATTCCTCTGCGTCAGTTGTTAAATGATCGGCACCTTCATAAGGAAGCATCGCATCCAGCATCGTCTGAACTTCGCGGCCGTAGAGAAGGCGAAACGGTGTAAATCGGGTTGTTTCTTGAATGGCGGTGTTATAAGCGAACGTCACATAAGGCAAATATCGATCCCATGTTTTGTGTTGGACGTCGATGTACATGGAGATCACGTTCGTGACTGTCTTATTTAGTCGCTTGGTTAAGCCATTGCTCTGCGGAGGGTAAGCAGTCGTAGTTCGATGCCTAGTGTTAATTAGTCAAAAAACTTCATCATTAGCTGTGCAGTGAACGCTGTTCCTCTGTCGGTCATCACTGTAGATGGAGCACCGTGGTGCAGAACAATGTGGCACATGAAGAACTGTGCTACCTCAGAAGCCGTGGCTCGTGCTATCGCCTGTTTTTCAGCATAGCGGGTCAAATAGTCAGTTGCAACAATGACCCATTTGTTGCCGTCGGACGATAAAGGAAATGGGCCGAGAATATCCATGCCGACTTGGTCAAATGGCTTGTGGGGTCGATCGATTGGCTGATGTAATCCAGCCGGCTTGCTGGTGGCGACTTTCGACGCTGGCATTCACGACAGCTTTTAACGTACTGCTTCACGCTTGCCGAAAGTCCGGGCCAGTAGTACGCCTCACTTACTCTGGCGAGCGTTCGCGAGTAACCTAGATGACCAGATGTGGGCTCGTCATGACACGCGGAGAGGACTTCATCCCGCATGTCCTTCGGAACGACGAGGAGGTAAGCGCGGCTCGTAGAACGGGCGTTTTTTTTTTTGTACATGACATTATCTCCGAGGCAGAAAGACGTCACGACGCGAGATAGATGGTGAGGTATAACGGCGCTATGATCGTCCAGATAGTCGATGAGCGGTCGAATCTCTTCATTCTCTCGCTGGCGTCTGCTCAAGTCAGATGAGCTAAGGGCGCCCAGGTAACCGTCATCGTCCTCTTCTTGATTGACTAAAGGTATGGGTGCACGCGAGCGCGTATCAGCGTCTTCATGCTTTCACCCAGACTTATATACGACGGTAACATCAAATTCCTGTAGACGCAAGCTCCATCGGGCCAGTCGTCCCGAGGGATCACGAATGTTTACCAACCAGCAAAGGGCATGGTGGTCCGTCACCACTTCAAATGGACGACCATAGAGGTACGGGCGAAACTTGGTGATCGTTCACACTACTGCGAGACACTCTTTCTCTGTGGTTGTGTAATTCACCTCGGTACGGGACAGTGAGTGGCTGGCATAGGCTATGACTCGTTTTTTGCCGTGTTGATGCTGGACGAGCACTGCGCCGAGGCCAATGTTACTGGCGTCAGTGTGCACCTCTGTGTCAGCATCATCGTCAAAATGCGCAAGAACAGGGGCTGACTGCATCCGCTGTCGTAGCTCGGCAAAAGAAGCCTGTTGTTCGGTAGCCCATACAAACGGTGTGTCGTCGCGTGTAAGGCGAGTCAAGGGTTCCGCTATCTTCGAAAACCCTCTAATTAATTGTCGATAGTAGGCGCACAAGCCCAGAAAGCGCCGAACAGTCTTTTTGTCTGCAGGATGCGGATACGCGGCTACAGCGGCAAGTTTGTCGGGGTCGGGTCGGACTCCTTTCGCGTTGACTACATGGCCAAGGAATTTGAGCTCTTTATAACCAAAGTGACACTTCAGCGGTTTGAGTGTAAGATCTGCTGATTGAATAGCCTGTAGCACACTCCTGAGGCGGTATACGAGACAAGTTTGCCACTTCAGACCAGTAATCACAGTGTCCATCATTCGCTGAATGGTCGCGGGCGCTGAACACAAACCAAAAGGAAGGACTCAAAATTCATACAGGCCATCAGGGGTAACAAAGGCCGTTTTCTCGCGGTCTCGCTCGTCAACCTCAATCTGCCAGTACCCGCTTTTTAAATCCAGAGAGGAAAAATAGTGGGCACGGCGTAATCTGTCTAACGAGTCGTCGATGCGTGGCAGCAGGTACACGTCCTTTTAGTCACCCTGTTCAGCTTCCGGTAATCGACGCCAAAACGTAGCGTTCCGTCTTTCTTCTTGAGTAAGACGACCGGAGAGGACCACGCACTGTTGGAAGGTTCGATGAGCATTTCTAGAACTTGCGTACGTATGGCTTCTCGTTCCTTCGCTGACACACGGTAAGGCTGTTGGTGTACTGGGCGGGCGTCGTCGTAAGTGGTGATTCTGTGCCTAGTGATCGAAGTCTGACGCACCTTAGAGAAGCAGTGAAGCATGACTTGAATTCAAGCAAGAGTTTTCGCAGTGCTGTCTGGTTTTCTGGTGTGAGGTTAGAATTAATATCAATATTGTTTAGAGACGTATCGGCGGCCTCCACTGCGTCCGACGAGAAGCAGATGGGAATGGTTCCTAATTTATCTGCAAATGCTAACGAAGTGCCACGGAAAAGGTGTTGATGTTCGTTGCTGAAATATGTAACGAGCAGTTGAGATCGGCCATCACGTAGCTGTATGATACTCCTAGCCACACAAACACCTTGAGTCAGCAGGTGTTCAAAATTACTTTCTGCAATCGTTTCACCATTTCGCAATCCACAGCATGTGACGTCGACAATAACACTGGCTCTTGGAGGAAGCGTTATACTTTCAGCAGAAACACGAAGAACGTCGGCTTGTTATTGGTTGTCCTGCTTGTCGATTGCTCGGTCGGCTGAGAAGGTGATGCGATTCTCTTGAAGGTAAATGACAGCTCCATACTCCTGCGGGAAGTCAACACCAAGAATAACGTCACGTGAACATTCACGGAGCACAAGGAAACTTGCTACAAAAGTATAACCGCAGACCCGAACTCTACTCGTGCAGATTCCAAGCGGAGAGACGGTGTGGCCACCAGCCGTTCGAATCACGGAGCCATGCCAGGGCGTGATTACCTTCTTTAGTAGTCTGGTCATTTTCCCGCTTAGTATCGAATAGACAGCCCCGGTATCAACTAAAGCAGCTACTGCATAGCCGTCTATCAGCACCGGTATATCCAGAGAAAGCCACACATATCGCTCAGTCGAATCTACACCCTTTACTGTTAGCGTCGATCGAAGGTCTTCAGCACGTCGACTACCAGCGACCTCACCTCCAAGGGTCGCTTGCGTTAGTTTTCCCGGCGGGGACTGGAGGACCGTGCGCCAGCATGGCACTGTGGCGAAGATGAAAAGCGCCTCGCGACGGTGAGCGCGGCTGCCGCCCAGAAGGCGGTGGCATGCGCTGTTGAGCCAGGTAGTCCCGGTGTCGCTGGCCATACGTGTCGCTGGCCAATGTCCCGGTGTCGCGGGCCATACCGAGGATGCGCTGAATATACTGAAAAGCCGCGCAGCCCGAGGCGCCGGTATGGACACTGGCGGTACAAACGGTCCGCTTCACCGCAGTGGAAGCACAAAGGTCGGCAATCAGGAGTGCGCCAAACATCAGATCTGTCTTCTCATCATCTCATCAAACATCAGATCTGTCAGAAGCACGTCTGTCTTCAAGGTAGTGTGCTGGTTGTTCTGCAAGATGCACAGGGCTGGCGTAAACGAGGGGTGGGGGCGTGCGTGTGTTTTCGTAGTACCGTAGGGGCTGCACCGACTGAAGTAAAACCGTAGGAGGTGCCTGAACAAACAGCGGGAAAGAGGAAGCTGGGCGCTTCAAGGCTTCCGCATAGGTCGCACGGTGGTAGTCAGCCGGGGCGGGTGTGGCGTTATCCAGACTCACAGGGTCATGAAGGGCATGATGCCGCTCGTCCTTGACGATGCTTGCAATAGAACTCACCGTAGGTAGTGGTGGTGTGGCAGCCTTTTGCAGCTCCTCGCGTACTATAGAGCGGATAAGGTCGCGCAGACACTCGGTGTTGCTCCCAAAAGTCGTGAGAACTTGAGCAGTGGACGTGTTCACTTGCCGCTCATACAAGGTGGATCGAGACTGAAGCATCTTTTCCATCGTGACGGCTTCGGACAAAAGCTCGGCGACCGTGTTCGGAGGGATCCGTACAAGGCCAGCGAAAAGCTGCTCTTTAAGTCCCCACATCAGGTGACGCAATTTCTTTTTTTCTGTCATACTCGGATCAGCCCGTCGGAACAGGCGCGTCATATCTTCCACATAGGTCATGACAGTTTCATTGGGCATCTGGATGCGGGCCTGGATCGCTCGCTCCGCTCGTTGGTGGCGATCAGCACTTCTGTAAGTATCCAGCAGCCGGCGGCGGAATCGGGGCCACGATTTTACCTGTTCCTCGTGATTCATGTACCAGGTACGTGCTCCATCCTCCAAATAGAAGTACACACGCCGTAGTTTGGCCGCGTTGTTCCAGTCGTTCAAAGCAGCCACGCGTTCGAAGTCGACCAACCAGTCCTCGACGTCTTCGAGCTCGGTGCCATGAAACGGTGTTGGAACCTGTGGACTTTCGAGGGTGTTCTGAGTCACCGGGGGGTTTTCCGTACCTGGTAAAGTGGTTTGAACGGACGTGCTCATCATACTGGTGTGAACTGTAGGGTCAGCTTCAGGTGGCAATCCCCTGATCCTGCAGCTTGACCGATGAACGGGAGTGTTTACTCGCACTTGGCTTGTGGTGCCGCTTCCAGGAGGGGTCTGAAACATCCGTGAGGGGCTACCCCGCACCTCCACCAATTGTCACGTCGCTCCAGGGCGTGTCGACAAGGTTTATTAACGTCTGAGCAACAGGGCTCTAATCAAGCACGTTGGTTGGGCTTGTTTGCCAGAGCAGGGGGGCCCACCCGCCCTTCTTTCTTCTCTGTGGTATGAGCCTTCACCTTGGCGTACGACCCACTACTAGAAGTAGGTGGCAATATCTAGATGCCCTAGAATCAGTGTAATTAAATTATGTGTGTGATATAAAAACATGAAAACTCACCGTTCCTGTGGACTTAAAAAAAGGTCCGAAACAGCACTGCGCTGCTGCCGTCCCTGAGCAGCACCTTGCATGGTGTGAGCATATAGCTCTCCCTTGGCTCCCCATCGTCATCCTCAGCTGGTGGCATGTCCACAACATACTCGTCCAAGGTCCAGTCGCCTGCATGCAATGCAATGTTGTGGAGAGCAACGCAAGCATAGATGATTTGCGCTGCCCCATCGGGGTTGTAGAGCATCGTTAGAAAGGGCTGCAAGCAGCGGAACTTGCTCTTCAACACTGCGATACATCTTTCCACAACATTGCGCATGGATGCACGCTCCTTGTTGTATGCACGCTCCTTGTTGACTGGCATTAGGAGCCATGACAGGAGGGGATACTCTGCGTCTTCTGCAATAGAAACATGAAAGCTGAGTTCTCTGCCCCAGCTAGTACACAATAATACTTACCAAGCAGATATTCGCCAGGCTGCAGATGTGCAGCTAGGTGTGCACAAAGTGGGTTGTGTTTCCATAGCCAGGAGTCGTGGCACGAATCTGGGAATCATGGGTCTATGACGAGGATGCGCAGCCACGCGTTGCACACCTGCGATGAGGAGCGATATGAATTAGTACTACATTTATACTCAGAAAAAATCCCTTTTTTTCTACGAATACGCAGGAAACATTGCGTACTAGTACAGTCATTGATACAAGAAGCTTCAGTTGGAAGGAAACACAGGGTGTAGCGTACTGAGGAGGGGGGCAACGACCCCTCCTCTGCTGTATACATGGCTACGACTTCCACTGAATGATCAATAAGTGAAAACCTATGTGTTGCCCTTGGGAAAGAACACTCGTAAATGCCAAAGCCAGCTCTTGCGATTGTAAGCACTTTCATGTTGGAAACACTTTCCTGTCGTGTATATATTTCTGCTACGCCTGTTGCCCATATTACCGATTACCTCTAATATGCACAACTCAATTGCGCATGCATTCCAGTGCAAAAACGGCAACTGCCTCACGCACAAAACACTTGCCACTTATTATTACCGATGCCTTGCAAGCCACCAACTAGCTCGCACCTGATTCCCTGCAGGTTGTTTTTCATTTGTTGCATGGTTACTTTTTCCAGCTTTGGCGTCACAACTGAACAATTGCTCCAAAGGGCGAGTAAGAAAGGATCCTAACGGTAATTACGATCATGACGTTCAGGACATAATAGCCCTTTCTCGACATGAAGCTCGCCGTGTCGGCCAGTCTGAATTCCTCTGGATTGCGAATGGCGACCAACGTGCCATCGGCACACGCCAGCACCCCTGGGATGCAACCGCGTAGCACAAGCTCCGCCTTTGCCTCATCCTTAGCAGCTGTTGTGAGTGGCAAGTCCTGCCAGCTTTTTCCTAGCAGCCACGATGATGATGGACTGCGTCACCTCGTGGATAGTGTTGCTCACGGCCGGCTGAGACTTGCCGATGTGCTCCTCGAGACCAACGCTCCTCTAGAAGCAACCGGTAGAGAAAAATCGCAGCGCACACAACACTTTCCTCTCTGTGAAAAGGCCACTGGCTCGCTGGCATCCGATGACAGGGACAAGTTCGTCGCACAAGCTACGAACTGTTCATTCGGACAGACGAGAACATTGCCGGAACTCTTATTCGGAACTTTTCAAATGCATCTTTAACCTCGCTTCGTCGTCTCTGCTTGGCTGCAGCTGCCGCACAGGCGAGACGAAAAACCGTGGCAGTGGGAAACGCCATGTTGTCCAAGTGCCCGAATGCTGAAAAGTCGCGAAGCCCTCACATTTCAATCCAATCCAGGCCACCTTGCAGCCATTTCAATCCATCCGGTTCCTTTCGAACGGTCTTGCCGACCGTTCCTTCGCCTTCCTCCGAAAACCGGACAAAAACAGTCACGTGACACCCAAGCCCACATCACTCAGAACGTCACAACATTCGTCCCGGCTCGTATAAGCCGGTCGCGTGCGACTGAATGGAACAGACCGCCTTTGTCCGGATTTGGAATTTGTATATAATTGCACCACTGGAATCCGCAACGTACGATCGCAGCGACACCGTAGCCTCAAAACCAGTGCTTGCGGGCCACACGCGGGCCGCCATCACTGCCCGTAGCCTTGAAACCAGCGCTTCCGGACCACATGCGGGCCGCCATCACCGCACGCAATTTTGGGATTTTTCGCGTGCGGTCTGCTAACGCGAACGCCGAATCGCGTCACGACGCATGCGCAGTGGCACCGACCGCACCGCAAGGGCTCGCGGCGCGCTATTATAAGACTCCCTATTGACATTCCGCCTGCGAAAGAGTACCAGCAGCAGTTTTGTGCCGCATACTACAGGCATACAGCACGCAAATTGCTGCTGTAAAGTGGAACAGCTGGAGTCACGCTTGCATTAGCGCAACAAGTATACTTACTCGTGCACTTCATTCGGCTCGTAAGTTTTCTTGCTGATTGCGATTATATTTTATAGCACGACCGAGCTCAGCGTTTCTCGTTGTGGATGGAAATATGTGCCATCGCCAAACGCCGCACCGGCACAATTTGCGCGATGCGCTGTAAACTTCAAAGACAGTCCTCAGCAATCTCTTCCTCTTGCGTTGTTTGTTGATTGATGTGTGGGGTTTAAAGTCCCAAACCCACGATATGATTATGAGAGAAAGCGTAGTAGAGTGCTCGGGAAATTTCGACCACCTGGGGTTTTTTAATGTGCACCCAAATATGAGCACACAGGCCTACAAAATTTCCGCCTCCGTTGGAAATGCAGCCGCCGCAGCCGGGATTGGATCCCGCGACCTGTGGGTCGGAGTACCTTAGCCACTAGACCACCACGGCTGGGCTCTTGCACTGGTTGTTGTCACAACCGATGACAGCGCGACAACGCAGTTGTACAAAGATCCCCATTTATAAGCGGGCGCAGCATGAACAGGCGCTTTTTCGAAGTTTAAACTCCCAGAGTCATTGCATGCCATAATAGCGAGGTGCGCCTTGGCAGTTATAAACAAATTATGTCGTCTCTGCGAGTGAGGGAAGGCGCCTGGGATGTACTCTCGTCTATAGTCTGATTCCAGGCGCGACCGGCCCGACCAGCGTCCGTCGGCGAGGCCCAGCGGCAACCGGGGTGGAATGCGGCATGCTGCATTTTGCGCCGAAGACTTTACCAAGACAGCACTACGTCAGCCTCTCTTCGCGACGAAGAGATGCCGCACGTGCTCACACACGAATGCGTCAAAGCAACGCGGCCCGGCTCGCGCCTGCGTGTACATGGCAGGCAGAACAGCGCCTGGCGTGGCATCGCCGGCGTGACGAGACTATATGAACGTCAGCGTGCACGCGCGCCGGGTCACATCGCATCGAAGTGTACTGGCGCATTGAGGTTGGCATGTAGTCATGTTCTTACATCACCCGCATCTTAAGATTATTGTTTCCACCTGTCACATACATTCGTCATCCGTTCACATCCCGTAATACAAAATTTTATGTAGGTGGAGCTATCGATTCTGCTGTGAACACATCTTGAGCGTGGTATGTAGTCATGTTGTTACATGACACGTATGTCATGATTATCATGTTATCATCTGTTACTTGTGTTCGCCATGCTGTGATGTCATATCATACCTGTTTTGAAACATGTCATGTGAACGAAACCTCCACAAGAGCAGCAAAATCATGAAATGTAAATCATTGCTTTTCTGACATACATGCCATAATTTTCATGTTATGACTAGTCACTCATGCTCGCCATACAGTTATCTTATGCCATACCAATTCTGGTAAAAATACCATTATCCAAACGGCATGGAGAGCTAAATGTCGAAGGCGGCTAGATAGATAGATAGATCAATAGATAGATAGATAGATAGATAGATAGATAGATAGATAGATAGATAGAAAAATACGCTCAAAGTCGACGAAGTTCGCTAAGAAACATATTTTTTGTTCAAAATATACTTCGAGTTAACAAAGAAAAACAAATGACTAAAATATCACGTTTTTCTGTTCAGGGAATGGAGGTATCAGTTGCGCCAATGTGTCTTTGTTGCGTGCGCGGGCGATGGCCTTTCTGTGAGTCAGTGCCATGCGATAGAGCGAGGCGGTGAACAGAATGGAGCCAACCGCATACCGACAAAGCTAGCCATCATCTGAAGGACTGCCAGGAGGCGCCAAGCTGTGAAGACATGTTCAGACTGCGCTCCGCTTTCTCGAAGCTTTTCTAAGAGCGATTTCGCGCAAACTTATCTAATAATCTTATAGTCTGCTTTGTGAAGTTCTCCTGATTTCACGGGTACCCAAAGCTTGGGCCAAAATCAACTTTACGAGAAGAAGCTATCGCAGGCAGATTGGATGACCTTGTGGAGACGCTCACCTTAACGACCATGGCCGGCGTCGCGCGTCCCGGAAGGCACTCCGACGCTCGGAACACGACGGTGTTGTGTGTTTGTGAGAGCATGCACTAGCAGACAGTGAACTTCGGACACTTGATTTGCTGCCACGGGACAAGGATCGAAGGTGAGCGATGTTTACCTCACTTTCGTGACCTGTTTTGTGACACGACAAAATGCCGGCGGGAAAGCTCTATTAGCCTAAGCGCTCCGACTAGTTTGGCAGGAGCGGCGGTCACTTTTCCTTTATTCTTCCAAGCATGCCTGACCGTGGCTGATCGCCTTTTCTCGCCATATAGAAGTTGACGAAGCTTATCCCGGCCCTTTTCGGGCACCGGAATCACTCACCGCTGACACGAGCGCGAGTGGCGTCTCTTTTCGCCATGCGAAAGATGACAAACCAGCGTCTGTTGACGCGCCTCTCGGAAACGAGGCTGGCGACGCGACTTGTTGGGAACGCCGTGGAATGACTGAGGATGCCTGGCATACCGGTTTATCGCGCAGGCAAAAGAAAAACCAGTTATAAAAGCAGCAATCCAAGATAGAGAAGGCTGTGAACGCGAAAGAGAAATTTGAAAGCGATGCGCCCATCGAAAAACAAAAACGTGAAGTCAAGAAGGGTTTCAGACGGAAAAAGCGACGCGGCCCACCTCCCCTACCGAAAGAGGACATCAAGAATATTCTGAGGCCGCATAAGGGTTTCTGGGTTAAAGACATATTGGAACTGGAACTCTCCAAGGCTGTGATAGATGCCTGCCAACGAAGTTTCAATGGCAATGTCTTTCTGTTGCAGGTTCACCCAGGATCGAACATTGTAATCCTATCTACGCCAAGCATGAAGATAGTGAGTAGGCTGTGAGGTATCAGACAACTAAAGATCGTGGAACAAATCCACGCTTTCAATGCATACGTGGCCGACCCCGAAGGCGTCTTGCGAGGAATTGTGCATGGAATAGCGGCTGGGACTTCTCAAGATGAACTAATAGAGAACCTACTTGTCTGGACTCAAGGGGTGGATATTGAGAGAGCAAGAATGTTGGTCTCGTCTAAAACGGCTATTATCACATTCAGGGGCAATGTGCTACCGAAGAGCGTACACATAATGGGTGCCGAGTTAATATGCTACCCATACAAGCCAACAGTGCAGGTGTGCAAGATATTCCTCCAAACCGGACACCGTACGGATGTCTGTCCAACTCCAAATATCAATGTATGCCTCAAGTGCGGTGCAAGAGAACCAATGCAAGGACACGACTGCATCCCCAAGTGTGTCATCTGTGATGGTGAACACCACTTAAGAGATAGTGTGTACAAGAAAAAACTTAAGAACGTCGCTCCTCCCAAGAAATTGAGGACAGATCAGCCAAAACACTGGGTTAGCGAACCTGAATGTACCGGCAATGCCAAGTTGAGGAAGGGTTGGTGTAGGCAGGTACAATAACCACGGCCAAAAACGCAGCAAATACGGGCGCAGTTAGACGAAAATAGGGAAGGTATAGCTAACGTTAATTAACTGCTAGTCAATTTCATGAATGATATAAAATCTTTCGTCGGCGAAGAATTAAAAACTCAAAGGCAGTACCGAATGATGCTGTGAGCAGCGTGCAAAGGGCGATAAACAAGCGCTCTTACTTGATCTCTGCTAGAAATAGCAAACAATCTAAAGGGAATAGCGAAGACGCGGAAGCACCCACGCACTTTGGCCAAAAATAACCAGAGAAGTGAGGAACAATTAAAAATGTGGCAGTGGAATTGCCACACTTTTCACAAACGCGCCACAGCACTCCAGAGTTATATCAACGTGGCACCAATTAAACACGAACGCGACGTTATATGCTTGCAAGAATTTAGTGCGAGAGTAGTGAAGTTTCAGGGTTATTATGTTTTTCAAAACCCATATTATTCCCGCTTAGCGACGCTAGTGAGCAAGATGATTGCGGCAACAGATGAGTACATCAGAACACTACAGATCAATCACCATCATCATCATCATCAGCCTGACTACGTCCACTGCAGGACAAAGGCCTCTGCCGTGTTCCACCAGTTAACCCGGTCCTGTGCTTGCTGCTGCTAATTTATACCCGCAAACTTCTTAATCACATCTGCCCACCTAACCTTCTGTCTCCCCCTAACCCGCTTCCCTTCTATGGGAATCCAGTTTGTTACGCCTAATGACAAGTGGTTATCCTGTCTACGCGCTACATGCCCGGCCTATGTCCATTTACTCTTCTTTATTTCTTCTTCTTATCAATCACCATATTACCAGTTTGTTCTCCGAAAGAGAGGAAAAGCGAAGAATATAATAGTGAACCTATACAGTCCTCCAAAAGACAAAGGCGAAGACTTCAATGAGCTCCTTGCTGAGACGGTTAAAATCACAGGCAACAAGGACCGCCTATTGATATAGGGTGATTTTAGCGCACCCAGCCCCACATGGGGTTACCCAAAACACTCGCCGAAGGGAACGCGTCTCGAACATGCTGCGTCAAGGCTGGGCCTGAGTTTAATAACTCTCCCAATCGCGCCCACGAGAGTGGGCAACAGCGTATGTAGAGACACGTTCCCGGACCTCACTTTCACCTTCAACCTCAAAGACGAATTCTGGACAAACCTGAAAGAAAATCTAGGAAGCGACCAATATATTATAAGCGTCTCCATATCGACTCCCGAATTGCGCAGATTGACAGGCGACGCGGCGATCACAGATTTGACTGAGTTTAGGAAACGACATCCTCCACCCCACTCTGTACCGGACTCAATTGGGGCATGATCGGAGTACATAAAGTCGGTACACGCCATCACTACGATGAAAATAGCCAGAACCGTAGAGACGCCAGCAGTAGACAGCCGTCTGCTACACCTATAGGAGAGCAGGCGCAGCCTACTAAAGCGTTGGAAACGTCAACGCCTGAATAGGACACTACTGCCTAGGATCGTTGCTCTTCCAGAGGAAGGAAATGAATATGCAAGCGAATTGGCTACCGAGGGATGGGTCAAAATCTGCAGTACACTTTCATTCCACTGACCACCGCAAAAACTTGGTCCATCCTAAGAAAAATTTTGGATCTAGACAAGTCCAAATCCACAACAAGCGAAACGCTGCAGAAAATTGCAGAAACATTTCCGGACACGAACGACCACCTCGTGAAAGCCCTCAAGGAGAGATATATTGGCGATAGCCCACCAAGTAATTTGTCTAATCACATGACTTACAGCGGAGCTACAAATGAGAAACTAGACGAGCCGATAACAAAGGATGAGGTCTTTACGGGCGGCCCAGACAGCGAAGAGGAACACAGCCCCCAGTGAAGACCAAATTACGAATGCGATGTTAAGGAGCCTTGGCGGCAAAGCCATCGAAGGCCTGACAAAACAATTCAATGAACACTATTGGCTCAAAGGGAAGGTCCCGGCAGAATGGAAAACCACCAAGTTTATAACCATTCCGAAACCCAGAAAAAAGCCCTCCCTGCAGGCGCTCAGACCTATATCACTTACGTCATGTATGGGGAAGCTTTTCGAACGGGTCGTTCATACCAGACTTCAGAATTTCATAGAGGACAGGGGGCTGTTTCCGGCCACCATGCTGGGCATCCGCAGTGGTCTCTCAACACAGGACGCTTCCCTCTTGATACAAGAAGAGGTCCTCAAGGGCGTTCCCAAAGGTAAAGAGCATTTGATGCTTGCTGTAGACATAAAGGGAGCTTTTGGCAGTATCTCTCATGAAGCTATAATCTCATAGCTAAGTATAATTGGTTGCGGGTAAAAGATATATACCTATATAAAAGATTTTCTGACCGATCTGGAGGCGACAATTCGTATTTCATGCATTAGGTCAGAGCAATTCCGAATGCCAAACAAGGGAACGCCTCAAAGAGCCATATTATCTCCTCTGTTGTTTATTATCACCATGAGTTCACTCGCTCGGGCCTTGGATTGTGTACCACAGCTAGGTTATATTCTCTACGCGGACGACATTACTCTGTGGGGCACAGGGCGGTCCCTGGCCAGCAAAGAGCAGACTCTGCAAGAGGCGGCACTGGCTGTCGAAAACTTTGCCAGAACCAGTGGTCTCAGCTGCGCACTCGAAAAATCGGAGGTGATCAGAATACACAGCAAACGCTACAAAAGATTGGAAGATTGGAAACTGAAATCGAAAAGCGGAAAATTAAAGAAGTCACCATCGCCCGGATCCTGCGTTTCCGGGTTCAAAGCAATGGTAGGGCAAATCACACTTTCGGTCTTCTTAAATTGGCAACTAAACAAGCGCCTAGCAAGATTCAAAGGATCACCTTCCACAAAAAATGCATGAAAGAAAGTGATACTGTCCGTTTAGTGCAGGAGCTCGTAATGAGCAAATTGACAAATACAGCTTGCCTTTCCACACGCTGAATAAAAGGGAGGAAGAAAAAGTAGATTCTATCATCAGAGGGGCTTACAAGGCAGCATTAGGCTTACCGATAAGCACTCCGACACAAAGGCTTCTCTAGATAAGCCTGCATAACACGTACGCTGAACTGAAAGCAGCAACATTGATCTCTCAGCGCAACCGCCTCAGCCAGACGAAATCGGGAAGAGAGATACTGATGAGGGCGGGTATACCACCGTGACCCCAAATCTTGGACGAGGAGCTGGTAGACGTACCAGACCCAGTTCGATGACATATTTCGATCGCCACTATCCCCAGGTTCATGACCAAGGAGCGGCATCACAAAAGGTGAGAGGAGCGTGTAAAATAGATCAGAAAATTAGTAATAGGCAATGAGAAGGTGCTATGCGTTGACGCTTCCAGGTATGACTGGAAGCGCTGCGTCATCACAATGGTAAGCAGCGAGACGAGAAACATAGAGTCCAGTGCATCACTGTACACTACATCGATCACCAAGGCCGAGTGTTTTGCCATCGCATTGGCGATTAAAAAACGAGAACACAGCGACGGCCAGACGTACATCACCATACTCTCAAATTCGCAAGAGGCGTGCCGGCTATTCACAAAAGGCCACCTCTCATTAAACAATTGCAAATTTTTAGGCGGCAAATTGAGCAACACTTATAAGTTGGTCTGGTGCCCGGGACATGAAAGCATAGAGGGTAACGAGAGGGCGGACGCTCTAGCTCAAGCGCACACGAACCAAGCGGAGCGGCAGCCTTTTTCGCTGTTGCCACTACCCAGCAACCACGGCTTTCGCGAAGAGGAGGAAAACGACCAGGCTCGGATGGCTCCGCGGGAGCTTCTTGCTCACCAGCGATGCACGCGGCAAAAATATGGCGCCCCCAGAAATCTCTGAAAGGGGAAGACGCCATAGACCTCCATGAGATTCAAACGGGAGTTTATCCAAATTTATTACGACTGCACAAACTTCATCCAAATTTGTATGGGCGTGATTGTCTATGGTGTCGCGACTCGCCACCCACCCTTTACCATATATCTCGTGGAGTTGAGCTATACGGCCAAATGAACTTGATCTCTTACAGCGTATGTATAGAATGGAAAACTCTTTGAAGCAATGGGAGGCACTCCTCGCTAGCTCAGACCCGGAGGTGCAACTAGCACTCCTGGACCACGTCCGGCAGGCGACACAAGCCAGCGGAGCCTTGGACATAGGGCCCCACCCATCTAGCTCCTAACCCCCTTTTTCTTTCAACCCAATAAAGTTATTTCTCTTTCTCTCTCTCTCTCTAGCCATCGTCTGCCTGGCAAATTTTAAAAGTGAAGCATTTCCTAACGAACTTCAGTGAGTTCGAGCGTATCTATCTATCTATCTATCTATCTATCTATCTATCTATCTATCGACAACTTTTGGATCTCATGGCCGTTTAGATAATGGCATCGATACCAAACTTGATATGGCATAACATGACTGTATGAAGGACATATTTGACTAGTCATAAAATAAAAATCAAGACATGTATGTTATGAATGTCTTGATTCACATTTCGTAGCCCTACAACTCTTGCGGTGGTTTCGTTCACATCGCATGTTGCAAAACTGGTTTGGTATGGGATGATTGCATGGTGAACACAAGTGACAGACCCTAACATGATAATCAAGACATGTGTGTCATGTAACAACATCACTACATGCCACGCTAATGATGCGCTCGCGGCCGTTTCGCTAGCGTCACATATACCACATTTGTTATTACAGTACGTGAATGCATGACAGAGGTATGTGACTGGTGCAAACGTGATAATCATAAGATGCGTGTCATGTAACAACATGACAACATGCTACGCTCATGATACGTTGCGGCCGTTTCGCTAGCTTCATTTATGCCAAATTTGGTAGTACGTTACGTGAATGGATGGCGAAGGTATGATACTAGTGCAAACATGATAAACATGAGACGCGTGTCATGAAACGACGTGACTACATGCTATGCTCATGATCCGCTCGCGGCCATTTCGTAAGCTTCACATGTACCAAAAGCGGTATTACGTGACGTGAACGCACGACAAAGGTAAGTGACACATTCAAACATGATCATTACGACATGCGTGTTCTCTAACATGACTAATTTTCAGACAATAATGCGTTCGCGGGCATTTCGCTAGCTTCTTATATGCCAAATTTTGTATTACGTGACGCCAATTGATGACGAAGGTATGCGACTGGTGCAAAGGTGATAACCATAAGATTAGTGTCATGTGAGAACATGGCTACATGCCACAGTCAAGGCGCCAATACATTTCGATGTGAGGCGGTGCGCGTACTCGCCGGCGTTTATTTAGTCGCGTCCCGCCGGCGTTCTCACGCCAGGTGCCGCTCCTATCATATACTCGTCGCGAAGCCGCGCTGCGTTGCTTCGATGCATGCGCGTTTCAGCGCGTCAGGCGTCCCTCCGTCACGAAAAAATGGAGGCGCAGTGTTGCCTGGGTAACACATTGGCGTGAAATGCAGTATGTCATATTTCGCGCCGGTTGCCGTCGGGCCGCATTGACGGACGCTGGTCGCGTCTGGCGTCAGACTATAGAGTGACACCTTCAGGTAGAGTAGCTGAGCCCAGCGTGCTTGCGCGTGAACGCTACATTGGAGTATATTGAGCCCTTCATGATGCTCTCGCGGCCGTTTTGCTAGCTCCAGATATACCAAATTTAGTGTTACGTGGCATCAATCGAGGACGAAAAAATGCCGCCATATCCACGAAGTGAATGATCATGAGTGGGCGAAGCTCCGGAGGTAAACCTGGTAAACCATGAATGCTCCGTACATTTTGCCCACTCGATTTTATTGCAACGCTCCCCCTAGCGTACGTCGCCGCACTATATCGAACGATGACACGCGCCATATGTGGCATCATTCCTATTTTATAACACCTCTCATCTTTCATAATCAACTACACGTACCGCCGTCTAGTTTGTAACATTTTGCATCTCTTGGACGGACGGACGGACGGACGGACGGGCGGACGGACCGATGGACGGACGGACGGACGGATGGACGGATGAATGGACGGACGGACGGACGGACGAACGGATGGATGGACGGACGGACGGATGGATGGACGGACGGACGGATGGACGGATAGATGGGTGGACGGACGGACGGACGGACGGATGAACGGATGGATGGATGTATGGATGGATGGATGGACGGACGGACGGACGGATGGATGGACGGACGGATGGATGGACAGATGGATGGACGGATGGACGGATGGATGGATGGACGGATGGATGGATGGACGGACGGACGGACAGACGGACGGACGGATGGACGGACGGATGGATGGATGGATGGATGGATGGATAGACGGACGGACGGATGGACGGATGGATATGGCTGTACCCTTTAGATCGGGCGGTGGCTAGCGTAATACTTAGAACTGAACGAGAGGTGGCTACATACAGGGGACGCACAGCCCACGCCTTAAGGAGCTTCGCTACTAATATATGACCGCTTCAAACATGATAACCCTGATGTCACAGGTCCCGTTAATTAGGGAGGCGATCACCGGGATAATTTAGAGGGCCGAAGTATCGGCCCACCGAACCGCACCACGGAAGCGCGGACAATTTAGAAGTGGTCCTATTTGGCGCGCCAGCGGACGCCGGCTGCGGTCCAAAGAACAAGTCAGAGCCGAGAGTTGATAAACAAAACAAAATTATATTCTCAGTAATGGCAGATCAAAACATTACACAAGTATGCACACTCGACAATAGTTGAATACAATATGTCACCAATCAAACAATGTACTACACAGTACAATCAGCCACACTCGAAACAACGGACACAGACAATTCGCACTACAATGCAGTCGCATGCATCGAACAACCAAGACACTTAAAGACTAAAGAGTTCGAAAACTCATTCAGTCCAAAGTTTTTGGAACAAAAGTCTGGATGGTACTCTTCCGAGAATCACTCACTCAAAGTCCTGCGTTGTTGTCGTTCCGCTGCCGACGAAGTTTCTCTTCCAGGAAACCTCGCGTCTTCACTTGGCCGCTCTCCAAGCTTCAAACCTCTTCGCCGGAAACACGTCGGCTTCACACACGCAGCTGTTGCCACGCGTCTTCGCTCGTTAGCGGTAGACACACACTCTTGCCTGTAGCTCGAGTCTTCACCCCTTAGGTGGAAATCATCTTCTTCTCCACTTCCTTCTCCTCCTTTGTCACGGAAGCTTGTACAAAAAGCTTCGCCCACAAGGCGGTACATCCTACGCACTCTGGCGCATACTTTCTTCTTCTACTGCTTTGCCACTAAAGACAAAACCTTCACCGACGGACGCGGCGAGATACCCTATGCACTCTGGCGTTAACTTTCTTCTTCTGCCGGTGGTGGTGGTGGTAAAAAACATTTATTTCAGAAAAAGTCTACTAGAGTGCCGACGAGGCCCATCGGCGTGCTAGAGTGGCCAGACCCTATTCCGGGACGCCAGTGGAGATGGAAGCTGCCCGTGTGCGCTCCAGCAAGGAGCGTTGTGCAGCCAAGGTAGAGCAGCCGAGCAGGTGCTTTTCCCAAGCCTCTCTAGTTGGATAGGAAAACGAGATGAGAAAGGGACGGGATTAACTGGGCACGATGCTACGACGTGATATGTGTCGGCAAGAACACGACAGGTCGAGCAGGTGCCATTGATTTCCGGCAAAAAGTGCCTGGCGACCGCCGGACTGATAAAGGTGTTCGTCTGCAGGCGGCGTAGCAGTCGTTCGTCCGCTTTCTCCAAACCACGTGCGGGGTTCGGGTAGAGGCGGCGCGAAGCACGGCAATAAGCCAAAATTTCACGAAAGCGCGTCAGGTTGGTATTGCCAGATTCCGTCTCGGGACATGGAGGGACAACGGCCCGTACAGGAGAAGCGCGGCCAGCGGCATTTGCCGTCTCGTTGGCGGGCAGGCCCGAGTGACCTAGGGTCCAGACTATACGAATGGGAAGAGGGTTAAAGCGCCAAGAGGCTGCCTGTAGTAGGCTAGCCGCCAGCGGGGCAATGGAACCCTGAAGGTACTGAGAACAGGCTGAGCGCGAGTCTGTCAGGATGGTGCGTGAGGCAGGGTGAGAGGCGGCCAAAGCTATGGCAACCTCTTCAGCGTGCGTTACTGTGTCTGCTCGAAAGGAGAGGTTATCTACGTGTTTGCCCTCTGTAATCACAACAGCCGTGAAGTGACCCGAGGGGGAGGGACCCGAGACGTCCACGTAGAAAACACCAGGACGATCAGAGTGTCGCGTATGATGGGCTGCGGCACGTGCTAGTCTACGGCCAGGATGGAGGTCGGGGTTTATATTACGGGGTAGAGGTTCCACCTATAGCTTTTGAAGCCAGAGCTCTGGTACCGGCTGCAGAGGGTCTTGGTCAGATATCGGGTTAAGGCAAAGTCTATGTAGAAGACGGCGCCCTGTAGGCGTCTGCGCCAGTCGATTGATTTGGTTAACGCGATGAGCTTCGCGCATCTCTGCAAAGGTGTTGTGTACCCCCAGAGCCGCGAATCGGCTGTTGGAAGTTGCAGTAGGTAGGTCCAGAGCGCGTTAGTATACTGAACGAAGAAGGACGTGCAGCTGGTGCTCGTGTCAACGACGCAGGCGAAGGTAAGGCAAGGCGTAGAGGACACGACTAGTCACAAACGCGTGGGCTAATCGGAGAGACTGAGACCCGCGGAGGCCACCGCGCTTGGTAGACACTCGCCGTATCATGCGGCTCACCTGCTCGCTGGTGCGTCTGAGGCCTGTTATTGTGCCCTTTGGATCCAAGGACGATGTGAGGTGAAGACCAAGAACCCGAATATTTTGCACGGACGCGACGGGCCCGGACGGAAGAAAAATTTGAGGCGGCGGTAGCGGAGAGACTGAAAGAAGAGCGGATTTAGCTGGAGAGCACTCCAGGCCGCATGAACCTGCGTAGGTGTCCACCAGAAGGGCAGCCTTTTGCAGGCGTTCTTCGATTTGCGCTAAGGAGCTGGTGTTGGTCCAGATTGTGATATCGTCCGCATATAGTGCGCGTTGTATTCCCTCGACCTCGCTTAGAAGAGAGGGAAGGTTCATCATCGCCAGGTTAAAAAGCAGAGGAGACAGGACTGCCCCCTGAGGTGTACCCCACGTGCCTATTAAGTACGGGCCGTGTTCGGTAGAATTAAGGCGAATGAAGGCAGTGCGATGTGATAGAAAGGCGCGAATGCAGTTGAAAGTCTTCTGCCGGCAGTTTGTGGTAGACAGGTTAGTGAGTATAGTGCTGTGTTTGATGTTGTCGAACACCCCGCGGAAATCGAGAGCGAGCACGGCTTTATCGTTAAGGCGCATAGTAGTCGGCTCTAAGATATCGTGTTGAAGCTGGAGCAAGACGTCCTGCGCCGGCAGATGCGGTCGAAAGCCAAACATCGTGTCGGCAAAGGTCCTCCTGGCCTCCAAGTAGGCGGAAAGGCGTTCGCGAACCATGGTTTTCATGAGTTTGCCCGCGCAAGACGTAAGTGAGATGAGTCTAAGTGCCCCAATACTAACGGACTTTGCCGATTTGGGAATGAATGTCACGACCGATGTGGTCCATTCCGTTGGAAGCGGTGAGCCTTCCCATATCAAATTTATAAGGTGGAGTAGCGAGAGGTGTGCTTGGTCGGGAAGATTTGCCAGGAGCGATACTGTGATTCCGTCGCGTCCAGGGGCCGTGCCCCGTCGCATTTTCGTGAGTGCAAATTGTAAATCAGAAAGCGTGTATGGGGCGTCGAGGTCGGTGTTAGGGGCGCCGGAATACGTACGTGCTGGGCCTGCGGGATCATTTGTGCGGCAGATGTATGGTCACAAAGTTCTCGCGCGAGTTCATCCGTAGTGCCCTGAAAGGCATGCAGAGCACGGTGGAGCTGGCGTTGCGTTTCTCCCCTGGTGGTGGAGGGATCGAGAAGGCTTCTAAAGAGTCGCCACGCACTCTTAGAGCTCATCTGGTTTGCAGCCTTCGAACAGGTGTCTGCCCAGTTAGCATCGGAAAGTTGTGCGGAGTATGTGGCCGCCTCTGCAGTGAGCGCCTCAATGCGAGTGCGAAGTTTCCGATTAAGTTTGTTGCGTTTCCAGCGCCTTACGATCCCGTGGCGAGCGTGCCAAAGATGTAGGAGGTGTGGATTGATTGCAGGAGTCAAATTAGAGGTTGCAAGGGTGCGAGTGTTCGCTTGTTTCATATGGAGGGCGTATGATGCCCACGCAGCATATTCGGTCGAGTAGAGGACGGCGGAGAATAGTTGCATTCTGAACTGAGTCCAATCGATGAGACGGGCTTGGGCCCAGTGTTGGCGCATTTTCTGCCGCGGTGTGAACGAAATGCGGAGTAAAAAGTGATCGCTGCCTAGTGTTTCGCCTAAATTTTCCCATGAAGCATCGTGGATGTGACGGGTGAGGGAGAGGTCGGGGCATGTGTCTCGCGTGACCGAGTTGCCAGAACGGATGGGTTGTGCCGGATCGGTAAGAAGCGTCAGGCCCAGCGAGGTAATGAGCTCCCTAAGCTCTCTTCCCCGGGCCTTCTCATAGTGGTAACCCAAGTGAGGGCTGGGGGCATTAAAGTCCCCGACAATCACCAGTGGTTGTCGGGCCGCTATACGCAGCGCCCGATGGAAGAGATGCGCAAACGAAGCCCTCGCAAGGCCATGGGGACAGTACACGTTTAAGGTAAGTATTGATGGTTGGCCCCTCCGCTGAGACAGCACTGATATCATGCAGTAGTCGTAAGGAAGATCCAGATCGAGGTCAATTTGTATCGCCGTGTAAGCTTTTTGCACGAGGAGGCATGTGGTGGTGCCGCCTACATAGGAGCAGTATCCAGAAAGGGATGGAGCAGGGCCAGATTCTTGGAGCGCCAAGACGGCCGGCTGAGAGCCAAGTGAGCTGAGGAAAAGGGAAAGATGTGAATTCTTTCGCCTGTTCCCGAAGCCTCCAGGGTTTCACTGTATGATCTCGAATTTAGACGCAATGTTTGAACGGGACGGACGATTGGTAGCCATCGTGACTGTCTTAGGTTCTATATTTGGTCCTCCATGTCCCGCTCGGAATCCTCGGAGGCAGGGAGGGGCACGGAGGCCGGATTGTCCGACGGCGGGGTGGTGGTAGCCACCTTACGACGACGCCGTGGAGCTGTACCCTCACTGCTCACCGAGCAGGAGCGGGAACGCGATGCCTTGGGTTGAAACTGGGTGATTTCCCAGGCTTAAATAGCCTGGGTAACCTATACTACTATGCGTTGGACCGAGAAGCTGGTGAGGGGGTGATTAATCGAACCTTCGACGCGCGTGAGGCGTTCCTCTACGCGCGGGGCGCGCTCTTCGCTAGGGAGAGTTCGGTTAGCGGGCAAGAGAACCTCAGGTGCCCCAGGAGCCTCAAGAGCTTCTGGAGTAGATGTGGCACCGGTTCCGAGTGCTGGAGTACACATAGCTGCTTGAACCGGCGGTTTAATGGGAGTGGACTTAGCGCGAGGACTAAGCTTGGACGTAGCTGGCGTAGCTCCTGGACAGAGGAGGCAATACCGGATGGCCTTGCAGTACACTGTTGTTGGGATTGAAGTCACTTATTTAAGAGTTCGAGTTGTTTAGTTAAAAGAGAATTTTGCTTTTGAAGTGCCGCAACTTGCTGGCGAAGGGCCACAAGTTCGGGAGAAAGAGGATCGACAGAAGGGGGTGAGAGAGGCTTAGAAGCAGCATTCCCTGCCCAACTGCTCACCTGAGGTACCGCCGCTGGTGCTTCGAGCGGTGGGAATGCCTGAGTGTCGGCGTGGAGTGGTGGAGCCGAATGATGCAGGTTGGTGCTGCTGTCTGGCTGTGACGAACATGAGGTGGTCTCTCGAGGAGATGTTGAGGGCTGCTTGCGTTTCCGATATTTTCGATATTTTTCCGTGCAGCCATTGGTCCCAGTCTTATGGGCGCCGTGGCACAGGAGGCACTTGGGGTGGCAGTCGTGGGCATTGAGACCTGCAGGTGCGGGGATTCCACGTTTGGCACACTGGGTTGGAGCAGGGTGAGGACACTGAGGTAGTAGATGACCGATGGTACCGCACTTGGTGCAAACAGGGACCGTTATCTTGTAGGCGCGGATATACGTCGCCACGCAGTAGTAGAAGAGGAAGCGGGGTAACTTCGTGCCCTCGAAAGTCACCACCGCCGCCGCGGAATCTCCGAGTTTGCGAACGGCGAGGATAGTACCTCGAGGTCAATGCTGTTCTGACTTTATCTTATCCGGGCTTTCAGCAGGGTTTATGTTGATGACGCCCTTGCATGTATCCCCTGGTGCCTTGGCGTGGCCCCGAACTGGCAGCTGCTGATCCCCCACTTGCAGCTGGAAGTCCCCGAGGAGTCGCTGTGCCATAGGCAAAATGGTGGTGCTACAGACCAAGAAGTTTTGTTCTCAGATCGGCCACACTTGAATTTGCGTGGTAGTCTGGTCACCGAGGTAGCTGCGGATGGCGTCGCCCGCGTGATCGGCCGGGACGAATGTGCGTAGCTCGCAGGGAACGCGAGGTTTCACTACTACGATGTAGTCGTCGCGAGAGAGGCGAGGAGTTTGACGCGGACGCCACTTGCGTTGCTTCGCTGGCTGCGAGGACGGAGTAGAGGTAGGCACACCACCGGAGGGATGGCGCGCCGGCGTTCCTTGCAAGGCTGGGGAATGGTGGCCCGCTGTGGCGTCTCGTTGTTGTGACGCAGACTTCGATTTCGCTTGCTTGCGTTGCCACAGTCTCACCATGTCGTCGAGGTATTCGTCTTCTGATGGCATAGTGCTTACAGAGGATGAAATCTCTATGGACAGCACTTGGCTTGAGGTAGGATCATAGCCCATAACCACGTTAGCGGCCGCCATCGCCGGGCTGAGAGCCCTTAGCAAGGCGGCGTTGTAGCCGGAAGTGAAGGACGTCCCTCAAGTTGTCAAAACTGGACCCACCTGGACGAAGGTGTTGTCTAGGCGGAGCGGAGAACTTGGCGGTGACGATAAACCAAAGTTTCGGGGGTACCAAGGTAAATGTCTGCAGAAATAGCAGAAAATCTACGGAGGCGATGTGGAGTGCGTCCGTCACCATCGAGCGCTCGCAGCGCCCTCGTCTCTTCTGCTGCTCTCTCACCTCGGCTGCTCGATTAAATACCTTCCGCGCGAGATTCCAGAAAGTTCTCATCATTTCGTCGGCGCGATACGCAGCGAAGGCTGGGGAAAGGGCGAGACGATACGGGGGCCGTCCGCGATGGATGACTCAACCCAGCATCACCCCGCCCCTTTCCATCGAAAACTTTCCAGGTCTTGCTCGGCCGCCGATGCGAGGAGGTTTCGTCGGCGAACCTACGCTTCCGAGGGAGAGGGGCGCGCGCCCGGGAAGTCTTTGGATGCTTGTTTTCTTTTTTTATATCGTTGACCTCGCGGCGTCTCTCCCGCGCGTTATCGCGAAACTTTGGCGGCGCGCTCTTTTTGAGCGCTCGTTTTGTGACTCCTAACACGCGTGTCATGTGAGGACATGAAAACATACCACGTGCTCGCGGCTGTTTCACTAGCTCCACATATACGAGATTCGGTATAACGTAACGTGAATAGATGAAGGTAATATTGAGATAGGTAATAATGCACTTCAAGTTGTAAGACTATGTCTACTTAACACAGGTAATAACCGCGGAGCCGAACCATGAGATTGAAGTAACTAGAACAATAAGAATGGGGTGGAGTACTTTTTGCAAGCACTCTCAAATTATGACAGGTAGATTGCCACTATCCTTCAAGAGTAAGGTATATAACAGCTGTATCTTGCCGGTACTTAGCTACGGAGCAGAAACCTGGAGACTTACAAAGAGAGTTCAGCTTAAATTGAGGACGACGCAGCGAGCAATGGAAAGAAAAATGGTAGGTGTAACCCTAAGAGACAAGAAGAGAGCAGAGTGGATTAGGGAACAGACGGGGGTTAAGGATATCATAGTTGAAATCAAGAAGAGGAAATGGACATGGGCCGGACATGTAGCGCGTAGACAGGATAACCGCTGGTAATAAGTGTAACTAACTATATTCCCAGAAAAGGCAAGCGGGTTAGGGGGAGACAGAAGGTTAGGTGGGCAGATGAGATTGAGAAGTTTGCGGGTATAAATTGGCAGCAGCAAGCACAGGACCAGGTTAACTGGCGGAACGTGGGAGAGGCTTTTGTCCTGCAGAGGACGTAGTCAGGCTGATGATGATGATTATGAATAGATGAAGGTAAATGACACATCCAAACAATATAATTATGACACGGAAGTCACGTATGGCATCGTTTACCTCCACCTCGTAGCGTTCTGCTGATTTTAAAGTGACACATCAACATTTCTCATTTGTGCTTCACAAATAATCGATTCCCACTGTACGTGAGATCTGCGAGTTTTTTCATGGACTTAATGCATTTAGTAGGCGTACCAAGATACATGCTGCGAAAATAACTGCTGTCTGCGAGGACCAATATTCTTTTGTAAAAGTGTGAGAAATATTTTCGCGTCCAGACAGCGTGGTGAAGAGCTGTGGTCGAAGTCGTTCATTGGAGGAACTTTTTGAGATTGTTTTCGCCACTAATATTACCAGAAATATTGCTTACGAGAAACCATTTGCACTGAATGTAGGCCCCAGTGAAAACAGCGACAGTGACAGTAACGGTGAACTGACACCTGCTAACTCAACAGCAGGGAGTTGTACGTCACGTCTCGTCCCGTCCGAATAATATTTAACCCTCAAAAATCACTCTAGATTGAATGACTTATATGCCTATGCGAGAGAAAAATAAAATTCTAGGTTTCTTGTGTATTGCTACTACAAGAATGCCATTAAATAGTATGGACATTATTTGACATTATCCGCCCACTCGCTTGCGGTTGGTCAGTGAAACACAACTGTTCGAGCGATTAAACGTGCTGTTACAGCCATAATTTCCACCTCTCTGCTAACTTCTCTTCTACTCATGCGGCTACTTCAGAACAGCGTTGTTTTTCAAGAAAATTTCTGCAACGTGGAATTCTTCACCGCGGAAAAGTATAGTGCACATTCTTGACGATATTGATTTTTAATCCTACTGATCGAGCCTGCCACATCAGACTGCCATGAATTGCGTTGGCCCTGCTAGAGTTTAGGCATGGCTGTGACACAAACGATACTGAATGGCGTATTATATGATTCTGCTTCCTTGCAGAAGCCACTCTGTAGTCCTGACAGCATAAATAATGATGGCGTGTTACGTTTGCAAATAATCACCTCCATAAACATTCAGAAATGCGCAACACCGATGGTCCTACTGGCTAGCGGCAAACCGAAGAAACTGGCTTCATACGTATGCCGGAGTGCAGTTTTGTTTTTACGTCAATAAACTGAATGCAACTTTTTATAGCACGTGCAGGATTACGCAGAGCACCATTCGTGGACGGTTAGTGAGCTGAAGTATATCTTTTGACTTCATGGCCAATAATTAGGTGGCGAGCCTATATGGTGTCGAGATGTATATTGGTATTATATAGACTTCATTGCGTCTTAAGAATTCATCTCTTCAAAGATATACGGGCCGTACGTCCGCAAGTCCTATCTGTACATCTGCTAACAAAACGGTTGACCCTCCTCACCATGCCACCTAATTGTCATGCGTATTCTGACCAGCCTGTTCACTTGGTCGAGCCAGATTTCGGCAGGCTTACATCACTTCGCGTACGAGAACCAATGCACATGCGCTAGACAGGGGCGCTGAAAATATTTTTGAATATGGAATGGCCTGTAGTGCCTCAATATTTCCCATGTATGACCGCTGTGACTTTCTCCAAGAATTAGCGGGCCAAGTGAGGACGCGCAAAAAATGTAGCCTATTTGCTGACCCTTTAGTTTTTTTTCTTTTTGTGTTTCGTATCTGGCTTGTATTGCGAAAAAAAACGCTTTGTTTGGTCCTCAAGAATACAATACACTCTAAATATGGTAACCTATGCAAAGATGAACTTTTTCACATTTTTGTGCACCTATAACCTAAAAGTTACATAAGTGTAACCTTTACATTTGTAACCTTTCTAATGGTTACAACATTAAAGGTTAAATCTTGTTTATATAGGTTACACCCTTTTCTTTCGGACTATAACCTTTGCAAAGGTATACAGCAATCAAAAAGACAAAGGCTACTTTCAAAACGTCCTTCATTAAAATGTCCTTCGCGCTTTCTCAAGGACTCAAAAGGCAACACTCATATATATACGCTGCAATAGGACCTGTATACAATATAATATCCAACCAGCAAAACGGCGCACAAAACCAAGACGAACAAAAATATCAATGGAGTACAAGACTACACGCTCTTCTTTCTCAAGAGCAAAAGAAGATTATTCAGGCGGTTTGTGAGCAGTCCACGAGGCACGGCTGCGTCCGGCAAGGCAATTTTTTAATTCTGTGGCACCACACACTAAGTATATTCATTCGTGCCCCAAGCGTATAGTCAAAAGTGTACGGTGCAGAACTCACTTCACAAATACAGAAAGCACGCACAGGCCCCGCCGCGGTGGTCTAGTGGCTAAGGTACTCGGCTGCTGACCCGCAGGTCGCGGGTTCGAATCCCGGCTGCGGCGGCTGCATTTCCGATGGAGGCGGAAATGGTGTAGGCCCGTGTGCTCAGATTTGGGCGCACGTTAAAGAACCCCAGGTGGTCGAAATTTCTGGAGCCCTCCCCTACGGCGTCTCTCATAATCGTATGGTGGTTTTGGGACGATAAACCCCACATATCAATCAGAAAGCACGCACAGAGTTCTAGAACACTGGTTTAAAATATTGATGTCGCAGCCATGCACTGGAAGCTTGCGCATTTATGACTACACGAAAACCCGTAATCACTGCTGCGCACTAGCACACTTGAGAAGGCGATATTTATTTGGAGAAGGATAATCACCCTACTTTACAAAGATATCATATGACAACATGACGCAGCTGCGCAGGTACTCCGCTATAAAAAGGAGCACAGATAGCAGATAACTCAACAAAAATCTCCCTCTGCACTTTGTCGCGAGCAACAGGTCAGTCACGCGCAATGAAAAACTGTCTAAAACACACACACACACACACACACACATATATATATATATATATATATATATATATATATATATATATATATATATATATATATACATATATATTTAGCTAAGACAAGCACTCACACAACAAAAATCCACAAACGAGGCCGCTCTTACCAGCTAAGAAAGGTGCCGATTTGACAAGTATTGAAATCAGGAAGACCTCACATTATGTCAATGTGTATGTGAAACAAAAGCCACTTACCCAATTCAGTTATTCGACCTTGAGCCGCTGGGCAGTGGTTGCAGTAGTCCCAACGAATGGCGTTCGTTGTGAAGTCGTCCGGTGTACAAAAAACAACGTAACGCCGACAATCACAAGAAGTTTCGTTGCAGCTGCCACGCAGCACACACCACATGTCTTTGCTGCTCAGCGGCATCACCGGTTTCACGCAACGCACACAATCCCAAGGAAGCAAATAGGAAACGAAGTTTCCAAGCGCCGCCAGAAAATGACGTGCCTCACGCGTGCTGCCCGGGCGATTTGGCGCTGCACGCTGCATGCTATGCGCGCCGTGCATATGCGCTGTGCCTGTCGCGGCGGCGCCTTCCCGCGGTCTAGACTGCATGGCGCCAATCGCAGCCGACCGCCATGCGGAGGAGAACCCACGCTTGCGGCGGCGGTATACTTTCACCACGCTTTTACCCTTTCTTTCTCGTTTGGCGAGGGACGCGGTGTGGATGTGTACACATTTGTTACAGCGTTGTTCATAGGTTACTACGGACAGGTTACACTGCGTTTTTCGCGCTGGTAACGCATGCATTGCTCGAAATGTGGATTTCGTAACTTTTAGGCACCGCAAAATAACGAAAACATGAAAATAAACTCCTTTGTAACCTTTATTTGTTAAGTTACTCACGCCCGATAGTTACATTATAGGCAACCGTATTTAGAGTGTACTTTGAATACAACTAACTCACCGGAAATCTGCTAGGATTGTGAGGTGAACGATCTCGAGGTGGCCCCTGCTGGAAAACGAAAAATCATGCACGCGCAGTGTCCGTGAACTCAGTCCCGAAATCACAAAATTATGATCATAAATGTACAATAACATTAGCGCTTGTTCGCAACTGAATGATTGTGAACGTTCGAACCCACCTGCTCAATCGGGAAAGTTGAAACAGCACTAGACAGCCCCGCTGTGGTGGTTTAGGGGCTAAGGCACTTGGCTGCTCACTCGCAGCTCGTGCAAATGCATTTTCGAGTGAGGCGAAAGTACTGTAGGTCCGTGTGCTAAGATTTGGGTGCACATTAAAGAACCCTAGGTGGTCAAAATTTCGGGAGTCCTCCACTACGGCGTCTTTCACATTATATGGTGGTTTTGGGATATCAAACCCCACATGTCAATTAAATTAACAGCACTAGACAATACTTAACAGCTGACTTTTCCTTGTGCAGGTGCTATGCTATCTCAACACGCATACTTCTTCTGTTTTGATGATCAAGGTTTTTCTGCCGGTAACTTGCCGCCACTTTGGATGCATTATGATCACTTCTTATTATATAGTGCATTGTCTGTTTAGCTCCTTGTTATGAACGTCTTTTCAGTTGCTGGGCGTGGTGTTCTCGGATAGCTGAAATTAACGGCTGCCACGTTCACCGAAGAATTGGTGGCGATCATAAGACTCCGTGGATTGACAAAAGTACGAGCTGGTTCAAAGTTGACGTAAGATATCCTTGTTGCCAATATTAGAACGACATAATGCGTTTGCAATTCAACGTATTGTACTTTGGCGTCGTTTGCGAATAACTGACCATGAATAGCGCAACTTTCCTCTCTCGTACTCGGCTTGCACGTGCGCAGCAGGTGAAGCGCAACTTCGTCGTCGTCGCTCATGTGGCGATGGCTCTTCATACGCTCACTAGTTCACCTGCTTTCACGTTGAGGTTGTATTAACCACTCACTGTTCAAGCAGCCGTTCCTTGCTACATTCCAGAACGTACACAAATCTATCAGCGCCCTGCTGAATATGATTGTGATCTGCTTACTTCTTCGATAACCTTCCAGTTGTTTCTACATGAATTCTAGTCGTCTTCTTCATGTGCTGAAGCCATCACATTAAATTTGCCGATGAACTCTGAGCAATCGTAGTTTCTTTTTTTTTTGGTGACTAAACTTCTGTAAAATGCTAGTTACGGGCTGCGAATGCCCGTATTTCTCACGTGTGGTAAATGAAGCTCCTAATATACTAAAACAGTGAGGCTTATTAAATTAACACGCGTCAGTTGTGTTTAAAACAGACCCAACTGAATGTTCTTACTAAGTTCGCATCAGAACTACTGTTGTATCCCGCTCGACGTGGTATAGCGGGGCGGAGCTCCAAAAATATATATAAGTTGCCTTCGGCGATACAGTTTCTGTAAATTGTTCGGAAGTGAATTATCTGCCAAATTGGTCGCTTATGTGTAGGTAAAGAAATCATAGGGGTTTATATTTCTGAACTCATATAAGCATACTTACATTTCCGTTAGGGCATGTCGACTTTTCCACTAACATTGTCAGCAATAAAGCGGTGGAGTAAAGAGCAAAAAATTTGAGTTCAGTGTTCATAACTAGGTACAAAGGGTCCGCTGAGAGCGGCCAAATAAAAACCTGTTTGCGAAACTCACTATATGAAGTTAGCAAGCACTAGCTAGGGTGCGTCACTGAGGCAAATTTTTGTCATGTACAGAGCAGTTATCTAGAGCGCACTAGGTCAGTTTTAGCTTTCTGGGTTCCAATACGTTACCTCTCTCTTTCTAATTGATCCGTAACCATTAACTTTCTTGTTACTGATAAGAATCGCTGATGACGCAAACGTTGATGATGTGAGATCCTTAACTAGTGATTTAATGTAATTTGCCCTTTATTGAATAGTGGCTCAAAGCAGCGCATATGTTCCGATTCCTGTGGCTTTTACGCATATCTTCTGATCAATCACATATTTGAACAATATATTGTCTTGAAAATAGAAATGGCTTTAAAGTTGCCTAGTGCCACGTTGTATACCAGTGGAAAGGTTTTTGGATTGCGGTAAACTATAATGCTGATGCCATGTTAGCCCTCGTATCTGAAAGCACGCTCTTGAACTCAAGCGATCAGAAGTCCTAACTGTTATTTCATAGTGAATCGCAAATAAAGTTATTTAAAAACAAAATACAAAATAAACATAATCATAGTTCATTTTGTCATTATTTTGAAAAGGAAACAGTAAGGCGCTTTTCTGCATTACTATAGAACGTTTTTTTTTTCACGGAAAAGCAGCCGTGACATATTAAAAAACAAGATGAACTAAATAACTCATAAGAACCTCAATAGATGTTTCAGACAGACTTGGCGTAGTATGATTCGTAAGACATATACTTACTAAACGCACTTCGTCATCCTTGGACGTGATATTTGTGCTACATTGAACCACCCACGCAGCAGGCACTCTTGAAAAATATAAAATTGATGGACGACGCAAGTGACAACGTGAGGATTGGAGAGGAGAAGTAAGAGGCGAAATGTTAGGATGATAATAATTAACGTTGACTGCCTCTGAGGAAACAAAAACTCCCAATTTGAAAAAAAAATATTTCAAAGCATGCTAGAAACGTGAAAAAAGTCCAACAATGAAGCGAACGTGAAAATACGATTTATTTGTTCAGTAGGTAGGCAGCCTTGGTGGGGCAGGAATGTGGTTGCTGTCTGTCGGCTGTGGATGGTTCTGCATTGCAGTCCGGCTCAAATCAGAAGGCTTGAAACTCAAGCAAACTAAATAGTTTTATACAAGAAATACCATACGCTAAGGCTAGAACGCATTGCTCTGGCGCTCAATCAATATTCAGACAATCAAACGTTTTCTGAAGTATGCTTGACTGGCATAAAACACTTCACTTTTTCGGCCACGCATTAATTACGATTTGAAATTCATATATTTAAGCTTAGTAGAGCGCAACCAAAATGACTCTTACAAAATTCTCTCATTCTTAGTGGACTCTGCGAGCTTAATGGTCCCATGGTTTCCCGAGAGCTAACTTCTGAACAACGAAGAGTGCAGCCTGCGAGAAAACAGATTCTCATAAAACCCACGGCTATTCAGAATTTGTTGCAAAATCCCACATTTCTGAAACATGCGTGTTAAGTGGGGCATTCCTCAAAAACATTTCCTCAGCCTTGCTTAATTGATTTTCCTGCGCTATTCTGCGCACAACATATTTCATTGTTACTAGAAAAAAATGCCATGTTCACCTCAGCAGGCGCTGCGAATGTGTGGTCACACAGGATAGGTGAATTAACCTAACAGCTGTACTACTGGGAGAACGGTATTGCCAGACCAATTCAAAGCTTCATTTACAAGCGAGATTGCACGCATTATTCGTCAGGGTCACTTTAAATAAAAAAAAGGCACATGCAAGAGTTCACAGTGCGCGTTGTTGCGAATCTATTATTATTATTATTATTAATATTATTATTACTATTATTATTATTATTAAAGGCTATACTTATTTTGTCACAATGTTATGCCAGCTCTTTTATTACTCGTACCAGGACAAATTTTTCTTCTACTAAAACGTTCGGTTTTTCAGAAATCGGTATGGATTTCATTGTGAATTCTTACTACAAATGGGTGGTTGTCTTCTCTTCTTTATTACCTTGCCGCCACTATGTGGGTTTCGCAGACTTTAGTTGTATTACAGTAGTGCGGACTCTTCGGTTTCAGTGCTAATAATACGCTCACGATGTCATTCAGCAGATGTCGTCATGCGACAAATATCCAATTGTTCTACAAAAACGAATGAATAAAGCCATGAGCTAACATATGTATCGTAGTATAAGAAACATTAGGCGATAGCTATGGATATACGTCAAATACGTGCAAAATATTATATACCATGCGCCATATTAAAATTTACGCGTTGGTTTAAATATTCTCGTAGCAACAAGCTTCCATTTCACAGTTGTAAAGTGGATTCATTTGCATATGGGCATATCTCTGAGCATTTAGGTGTCCCCATAATGCAATTTAAATATCATTTTAATCGTTTTGGTCGTCTAAATTTGAGATCCTCCTCATGACAGCAGTTGGAAGAAGTTTAGTAATGAATTTGAACAATTCAATTTTTGATTACGTATAGCACCTGAAACATCTATATCACTTCGTCGGCAGCAGCTGTACGTTTCAGTCTCCTTGAGTTTTAGCTATCAACCTGGCAGCTTCAATATTGCAAATTCCTACAAAGAAAAGTGATTTCATAATCTTTTATTTATGGAAGCAAGGTCGATGTAAGGCTATCATTTATCTTTAAGTCATGCAGAAGTGAACGTGGTGAGCCAACACTACAGCAATGCTATATAATCATGCATACGTCTTCGCTCTTACGCACACTGCTTCCAACCATTCATTGGTGTGTGATTGAGGATCGAACATGGTTTATCATCGCAAATGCTCGAAATAGCTTTTTAAAACACGAATATTGCTGCTCATCGTGCTGTGAATATTCGCCTGCAGCCACAAGAATAATAATTGATAGACTGCCGGTAGTCACGACACGCAGCTGCTTCTACGCTTGAGGGCCTAAGGAGTTCATCACATGCTCAAAGGCTTTGTTTGCAAAGATAGTCGCTCATTTTTAGGCCACTTCGTGCACGTTTGCGATGTTCCTTGAAAGACGTCTGTGCTCTTCAAGCGATATATGTTAAAGAGAGGGGTGAAGGAATAAATAAGATCAAACCATATCCACGGAGTAAATGATGATGACTGGGGTTAAGCGTTCATCAGTCCGTACGTGCTTCCGTCTGTCTGTTAGTTCTTGCTTCCATCCGTCCGAGCGTCCTTCCATTCGTGCTTCCGTCTTTTCGTGCGTCTGTCTCTCTCTCTCTCCATTCAATCCGTCCACGCATCAGTCCGTCTGTCTGTCTGTCTGTCTGTCTGTCTGTCTGTCTGTCTGTCTGTCTGTCTGCCCGTCTGTCCGTCCGTTCGTCTGTTTTTCTGTCGGTCCGTCTGTATGTACGCTTGTTCGTCCATCCGTTCATCAATTTAGTGAGGACACCAAGTACCATCATCTCACACCTTTCACCATATTCGCAATGCCCACGGCCTATATGTGGCTCACAGAGCAATCCAAGATGGCTACAGAAGGATGAGCAATCCCTGAATTCCCATAAGAAATGATACGACGCACGGATGTATTCCCCGCGCCGCTTTCACCGGATGAACTCTTGTTCGTCAAACTAATGCATGACGAACCAAAGTGCTTTCCCAACCGACAGGAACTGCTGAATGTTCGCTACCTCCTTTCTTGATTGATTGATATGTGGGGTTTAACGTCCCAAAACCACTATATGATTATGAGAGACGCCGTAGTGGAGGGCTCCGGAAATTTAGACCACCTGGGGTTCTTTAACGTGCACCCAAATCTGAGCACACGGGCCTACAACATTTCCGCCTCCATCGGAAATGCAGCCGCCGCAGCCGGGATTCGAACCCGCGCCCTGCGGGTCAGCAGCCGAGTACCTTAGCCACTAGACCACCGCGGCGGGGCTACCTCCTTTCTTGCCGCACTGCATAGAGTGGTGGTGTGAGGTGATCGACCTTGTATCAACCATTATTTGCGTAGTACTGTGCGTGGTACAAAAAACTGTGCGAACTAGAATTCACATATGAACTGAACGGCACTCTGATATCGACATGGAGCTAAAAAGCACTCATCAATGGGGTTCAGAACATTCATCTCAAGGGGCTTGAGAGGATATTGGTACCCATGCGTAATACCTATCGTAGGATCGCTTCCCGCCAGCAGAGGGCCTTCAGGCGCATCGCGAACTGTGTACTAACTCCAGTTTTGTGGCGGGGCCGAGGGCATGGAAAAACAGAGAACTCTCACTGAAGGCCTGCGATGGTGTTGGCGCTGGATTCTCCACCGTGGACGCTTGCGATTGTGGCCATGCTGTTGCAGATACAGAACCAGTTGCACACTTTGTAGCACTGCTAGACGTGTGGTTGAGAAAGTCGCACTTTAATTGCGCATCGGCACCGCATACGTCAGGTAGCGACTGCTTTAGGCACTAGGCTGCGCCAACCTACGCCTTCAATTCTTCGGCGTTCTTTTGCCGCAGCTTTTGATTTGCTTCTCCTTCGGGACCTCAAACCACAGGGTCTCCTTTATGGCACGCACCTCACTTCTTAGCTGCTCCGCAGCTTCGCATCTTTCTTGACGGCGAGCTTTCTTCAGTACATGCTCCCGAGCTCTAACCGCAGGGTCTTGGCAGCGAGCCCGAGTTGATACTACCAAGACGGCACCAAGCCGTGACGAAGATGTTTGAAATGCGAGAGCTTCAGATGAGGGAGAAAAATCGCACGTACCAACAGAAATTTTGAAATCACCGTAAAGTGTGCACGTCACCACTTGCGCAGGACAAGACGCTGGACAAGCAAGCTCCTGCCGCCGGACAAGCAAGCTCCTGAAACAGCACTCCTTAGATTTTCAGAATCCTTCTTGAAGTTTATCATCCTACTGGCATATACTGGAAACTTCTATACAGCGACAGATTGTGCTATTTGGCTTGTCAGTACACTGAGTCTAAAGTGTAATAAACCATATTATCAATAAGAATCGATCTTCTCATAGATTAAGCGGATTTCGGTAATAAATCAAATAAGGCTAATGTATAAGCATACTGAACTACAGCTTTGATAAGTGATGACAGTGTACGCAGACTAGCACCACGCTGTTTTAGATGCTAGGTCGATAGCAGATTTTCAATACCACTGGGATAGTAAGACCACCCCAACAGTGGTCTCTTTGTGCAAGGATCATTTTGTTCAAGAGCTAACCTTCAGACACCTGTACTGCAGAGCAAAGTCACCTCTTTCCTGAGTCTTCAACTTGAACTTCTCAAGAGTTTCAAATATACCGGCTGGCGTGGAAGAGTGGAATTAGTAAGTTGTATAACCATCAGAGCTATGTAGCTGAAGGGAAGTCAAAACAAATGGCCGCATTACGTCTATACAAGTTACTTTATAGCCATTTTTACCAAGCACCATGCCTTCGTGGTTGCTTATGTACAGCGCTATGGACATTGGCATACCGAAATAGCAAGCTCATTGTTAAACAAACATGTAAATTGTAACTGTTCCGCCGTTGTTAAGACTT
Source organism: Rhipicephalus microplus (assembly GCF_043290135.1). Classification (NCBI taxonomy): domain Eukaryota; kingdom Metazoa; phylum Arthropoda; class Arachnida; order Ixodida; family Ixodidae; genus Rhipicephalus; species Rhipicephalus microplus. The sequence goes on along the minus strand of NC_134705.1, from coordinate 107,041,899 downwards.
GGTTCAATTTCACGCATTCAAGCTCCATGGTCTCCTTCGCTCTCAGTCTGGAAATATGCTGGCGCCGCTTTCCATAGTCTATTGTAAAGCTGTTCACACGGCTATGGAGTCTACGGATCAGATTAGCCAGTACGAAGACTGAAATTTTTTCATGACTTGCACATCCATTGATTTCATCTACAAGCAAGGCAGATCAAGTGATAGCTTCACTCAAGCGCTAACCGTTTAAACGCTCTCAGCTTTTAGCAGCGTCGATCATTTGATTTATATGTAGGATTTAACGTCCCAAAACCACATATAATTGTGAGAGACGCCGTAGTGGAGGGCTCCGGATATTTCGACCACCTGGGGTTCTTTAACGTGCAGCGAAATCTTAACACATGGGCCAACAGAATTTCCGCAACCATAGAAAATGCAGCCGCCGCAGCCGGGATTTGATCCCCTGACCTGCGGGTCAGCAGTCGAGTACATAAGGCAATAAACCACCGCGGTAAGGCCAGCAGCATAGATAACGCCAAAAATTAAGAACTTGGCAACAACCATTCGCGGTGTCTCTTTCTGTCACAATTTTTGATTCTAGAAAGTTGTAGCCATTGTCATGCACTTCTCGCTATCTACATGCAATGCAGAATATACGAAGTAACAAGGAACGCTACGGAAAGCAGGCCGTAGTTGAGAAGCGTGGTTTAAGCTTTAACAATATGCCAGAACAGAAAACAGTCATCATAAGTTTCTCGAACATTTTTGATGTTAACTGGATCAGCAATGCCTCAGTTAACTTAACTCTGGAAGAACTCGACATAAAGCGAGGAAAGAAAAAAGGCTGAAAATTACGTCTAATTGCAGAAATTTGTCTCCCCGCTAGGTATATTGAATTTGACTTGTCATAGTACCGACAGATTTCCAGCGCCTGTATGAAAACTAATTCTAATTCAGCATATGGCGAAGTTTTGATGGCACAAGTGAACTAATAGCTTTTGAAGTAATATTTACTATAATGTTCTACCTGTGTCTGCTACATAGACAACGTGCGTAATATGTGGAAGCAATGCATTAATTCATTAAACGCAGTTGTTGACCATTACGAAACAGTTCATCCTAGCTATAGATTTACCATGCACTATGCTTCCAGTAAAAACAACTGCATAGTCACGATGCTATCAATAAAGCACAAAAGTAAAACAACGCGCTACAGAAAACACACAGAGAGCTAGCAATATCAATATAGTACAATAGTCATCACCCGCGAGTTCGGAAAGAAGGATTGATACTTATACAGGAAAGGCGTATGCAAAGCTCTATAGGTGCGACAATGACTACATTCACCAGTTGGGTTATATAAAAAAAAACACTTGTCAAGGGTAAATCGCTCACGTGATGTGCTAGACAAAGTTTATAACAAAGTACATAAATAACAAATGAAATCATCACTATATAGAAGAGCACCAAGTACACCAGAGCCAACCCAGCTGGTACCATTCATAGCCAAATGCTACTTTGCACTACCCTGCAAACACATAATGCTCCAAAAACTTTAGCCACTATCAACAAACTATATATGCTTGAGAAAAGCGTGCTACTCTCATTGGTCGTATAGGGTGGTGATCAATAGTTAAGCGCCATGCTATTTGCTCAGTATACTCATTATCCCTCAATATACTGCCCACATAAAGGCTTGTTCTCGTATGAAGTGTAAACCATGTGAGTACCTTCAAATGGAAATGAGAATCATAAGCGCAAGAAGTTCATAGGTTACTCGTATAAAACCCTCTTCTGATGATCTGAATCAAAAAAATAAGCCTGCAATGCCAGCCTATTGGGAGAAATCAGTGGGCTCTTAGTAGTGGAATAAACGGGAATCGAGCAGACACACTGAAGAAGTTACCAATCGCAGATACAAGACACCTAACTGGGACATAAAAGTTTCCACAGTCACAAACAGAGAAGATATAAGCAGACATGCCTCTTTCACCTTTATACTATTCAGTGAAAGTCTATAACCATTTGAATAGGAACGGTTCACGACTCAAAACTCAAGGAGTACAAATGATTCGCTTTCATAATATATATATATAAATATATATATATATATATATATATATATATATATATATATATATATATATATATATATATATATATATATATATATACGTTAAAGTCAGAACAGACGCGCGTGCGAAGCAGTTTTACTGACTTTACTGACGTTTCACTCGAGGTCCAAGCTTCATCAGAATAAAGTGTATAGATACATTGCCGTTATATACACACATGTCCATAGCAATCACAGTTAAGAAACGCTGACCGCAACTGATATATGAATGTCATCGATAAGAATGTGTGTGGACAGCTCAAGAGAATTGCTGATGCAAATATTACAATGAAGATGCTAAAAGTACACACGTGTAAAAAAAGTTAAATCGGAAAGCTAAAAGCACTAAAATACAAAGGCACAAAAACTTCACAGTTCAATGAACAATGCAAGTACATTTACTATAACAAATTAGATTACAGAGACAAACACCCTAGTTTACCAACACATTCATATAAACCAGACGCGAGGGTATCAAATTTGTGAATTAGGAAGGATATTCAGGCTACCGTGTCATAATTAGAGCGAAACCCACGTTCAAGTAACGTAACCTTAACATTAACAAAACAGTCACTGTGGAGATGCACATAACTTGATATGCGCAGGTGCGGCAACGTGTTAGCGTAAGATTTATGATTGTTAAATCGTATTCGGAAAGGGCCATCTGTTTGTCACATACTGCTGTTATACTATTTGCCGCATATTGTACATTCAAGCATATAAATTACTTTTTGGTGTAACCGTCATCTTTAGTTTTTAAACGAAATGTGCTAGACATACTAGTGACCTGTTGGGAAGTGCACATATGGGGGCATACCTTACAACGCTGTTTGTGGCATGGATGGCATCCGATAGTGCTTAGGCGGGCAATTTTAGGTAATGATGAGGATGATAGCATGTCGCGAAGGCTTCTAGTTTGGCGGTACACAGCTCGGGGTGGTTCAGTAAAGATATGTTTCAGGCGCTCACTTTGCATGAAAATGTTATGGTGCTTGTTAAATACAGCCGATACACGAGGGACTGATGAACAGTGGAATAGCCCTAAATTTTTCTGGGATGGCTGAGCAGGTGGCTTCGCGGTACAGAGAAGCGTTCTGCGGTCACTTGTATCTGCGCACTGGATTGTATTGTCAACTAATTGCGGTGGATACTCTTGCTTCAGCAAGGCGTTTTTAAGTGTTGCACAATTTTTTTGAAAGTTGGGTGGGTTAGAGCAGAATCTTTTGAAGCGTAACGATTGGCTATACGGAATGCTAGTCTTGCAGTATTTAACCTGGTTTCTGTCGAAATACAGATGCTGTTGTCGATCTGTCGGCTTTTTATTCGGAGGATCTACGCCAGTCTCACACTGCCAAGGACCATAAACCACCGACAACAATATTCTAATGCGACTTTCATTCGTTGCTTCAACGAATAAGCATGCTATTTCAACGAATTGGTGGAATAGTTGTGCGCATATTTTCGGCTCCTCTATTTTCTCGATCACGGCTTCGAATGGCTGCCCTAGCACAGGGTGCTAGCCGCAGATGGTGTACACCCAAATTTCGAAGGCGTTTCTCTTATGGCTTGCCACATGCGCTGCCTCTGGTATAAGACGTGCAACGTTACGTCTCGCGTCTCGTCGGACTGCGCTCCAAGCAGTAGTTTTCAGCAACGTACAAGAAAACCACCCGAAATTAACTAACCTTTAATTTCCACACCTCCATTAGGCCAGGCAGTGAATTGAAGTCTTTCTGAAAAAGCATCACCGCCCCTCCAACGCAAGATGAAACAATCATACTCAAGCAATACTTCGAAGAATCGTCCGGAATATTCCGCAATGCTCACTGCGTCAATTGAGCGTTCACCTTCAGCTCTGTGCACAACGAGGGCCTCCATTAAATTTCGGCGCTAGGAGCTTCCCAGTACCTACGCCCAAGCAGGCCAGACAGTGCCAGCCAATTGACAGACCTTAACTGCCGGTAATGCTACGTTTCCAAGTTCTATAGGATTCTTAAAGCTACAATGCTAGTAATGGTTATATTGAATACATTTTTAAAGAAGTTACGCAGCACGCTATTACAATACTTACGTACACGCCTATCTGCAATGAGATAATATGTATGTATGCATTAGAATCTATTTTCTTTCAGTCCTTATTCAGTATTGTTATGCCATACAGATACATATGTTATGATTAGTTTTAATATATCACAATGCACTCAATTATTTGTTGTGAAGTTTGCTATTTTCTCAAATGATGCCTTACATACCTCTTTTTTCAGTTCTCCATGTGTAAAATACTTGCATTTGTAAACTTTCTTTTGTGTGTAAATGACATACGCTTTTCTAAGTTACTTTTTGAATGAATCCTAACTAGCCTTTGGTTAGGGATTCAGATGCATTTTTTACACTGTTGTATACTGCACACTATCTTTATGTGAATAAAACTTAAATCACTTCAATTCTATTCAAAAATAAAGGTGGTAGAAAAAAGGTTCACTGTGATCTATACACTGACACATTAAATAGCTACCTAACTGCATCGGTTGCTCCTCATTTGTGTAAAACCTGCTTTGTCTGACGTGTCAAAACTGCTTTCATCCAGATGGAATGACATTCTAAAAATGCTTCTTTAGAGCTTGCTCGTGTGTGTTAGATCATTATACACATTCCAGTGAGCATCTTATAAAACAAGAAAACGCACTCCTTGCTAATTCAGACTTTTCATCAGCTGAGTCGGCTGAACCTTAGTCATTTGCAGCTAAAAAGCGTCATGACAATACGCGAAAAAAATCAAGAAATTATCCCGCCACGGTATCTTTTTTCCTCTCTCCAGTAAAAGAAGGGCAGGCGAACCAACAGCTGCAGTCTCTTCAGTTAACCATCCAGCAGTAATGTGCCCCGATTCTCAGAAGTCTCGTTCTCGTGGGGAGCCCATAAATCAACCGCAAAGCAACATTGTTAACATTTTAGACACAACGATGACAACTGATGAACGTAGCGTCGTTAATCATGGCCTTAATTTTTATCCAACTACAGGTGAGCACAGTGAATTTCAGCTGCTAAATTATTTGGACAATTTCGCCCGTAATGTGCGCTTACGTAAATTTTATCATGGAAAGCCAAATAAAAGTAATATTAAAACAAGCTGCCTTCACGCAAACACTGGTTACCGCCTTCCCAACGCGATAGATGCCTCGATGTTTATATTAAAGCTGTTCAGCGGGACATCATGGAAGTATATCAATAACGCGTACATTTTTACCGCAATCTCTCTTTAAGCGAGCCTAAAGCAATAAATTCGTTGTCATCCCGCACTGACTTTATCATAAAGCCAACAGATAATAGTGGTGATGTTGTAGTTTTAAATAGGTCCGGTTATACCGCAGAGGCCCACAAGCAGCTATCAGATACAAGGTTTTATAAACGAATTGATCATGACCCCACAGAAGAGCAAAAGTCACTCCTCAAACGCACAATTTTAGATCTAATTACACAGAGAAAAAATGACTGACAACACAATTCATTCACTTGTTCCACTACGTCGGGAAGCTGGTCACTTTTACCTTCTAGCAAAACTACATAAGGAAGGCAGTCCTGGCCGTCCTAAATTTTACGGTATAGGTACTATTACGGAGAACTTGTGTATATTCGCTCATCAGCATTATCCCGGCTACATTCCCGTCTTTCGTGAAAAACACTACTCATTTCTTGTCTGATATGCTTGACATCACTAGTCCTAACAGCATCCTATTGGTGACACTTAATGTAGCATCTCTTTATACTAATATTCCGCATGTTGACGGCATCAGGGCTGTTGTCGAGTCCTACGAAGAAATGATGGCCGAGAAACCGATTGACAGCAGCACACTAGCAAATCTGCTTACACTTATTTAGGTCTTAATAGCTTTCCCTTTGATAATACACACTACATCAAAATCAGTGGAACGTCAATGGGCACACGCATGGGTCTAAATTACGCAAACATATGGGGCCACCTGGAAAATAGGTTTTGGATAAAGCAGACGTTTGAATCATTTTAATACAAACGCTTCATCGATGACGTCTTCCTAATAAGGCCACATGGTGAACAGGAGCTTCTTTCATTCATAAATGATTTTAACAAAGCTTACCCATAAATATCATTCTTTTATGTGTATTCTGCGTCCACCAGTAACTTTCTTGATGTGACCATTTTTGTTATAGACAAGAAACCACACTCTATAGAAAGCCGACGGATCGACAGCAATAGTTGTATTTCAACAGAAGCCAGGTTATATACTGCAAGAGCAGCATTCTATATAGCCAATCGTTACGCTTCAAGAGAATCTTATCTAACCAATACAAATTTACAAAAAAATGTGCAACACCTAAAAGCGCCTTGTTGAAGCAAGAGTATCCACCGCAATTAGTTTACGATACGATGTACCGTGCAGATACATGTTACCGCAGAACGCTTCTCTGTACCGCGAAGCCACCTACTCAACCATCCCAGACAAACCTAATGCTAAAATACTGTTCATCAGTCCCTCGTGTATCGGCTGTGTTTAACAAGCACCATAACATTTTCATCAAAAGAGTGTGTCTGAAGTACATCTTTACTGAACCACCCCGAGCTGTGTACCGCCAAGCTAGAAGCCTTCGCGACATACTCTCCTCTTCATCATTACCTAAGATTGCCCGCCTAAGCACTATCGGATGCCATCCATGCCACAAACCACGTTGTAAGGTATGTCCCAATAGGTCGCCAGTCAGTCTTCAACATTTCGAATAAAAATAATGGTGACTTTGACGGTGACAGAAAAATTTAATTTATATGCTTGAATGTACACTATGCGGCAAACAGTATATTGGACAAACACAAGACCCTTTCTGAATACGATTCAACCATCATGAATGCTACTATGGTGGTTTTGCGACGTTAAACCCCACATATCAATCAAATAATAAATGCCACACTAACACGTTGCTGGACCTGCGCATATCAAATTTTAATAATCTCAAGGTTACGTTACTTGAACCTGGCTTTCGCTTTAATTATAACAAGCAAGCCTGGATTTCTTCCTAATTCACAAGATTGATACCTTCGCGCCTGGTTTAAATGAATGCGCTGGCAAATTAGGTTGTTTGTCTCTGTAATCAACTTTGTGATAGTAAGTGCATTTGCATTGTTCATTCAACTGTAAAATTTTTGTGCCTTTGTATTTTAGTGCTTTTTGCTTTCCGGTTTTACTCTTTTTACACGTGTATTTTTTAGCATTATCATTGTATGATTTGCATCAGCGATTCAATCGAGCTGTTCACACACACTTTCATTGATGACGTTTATATATCAAATGTGGTCAGCGTTTGTTCACTGTGCTTGATATGGACATGTATATAGTAACGGTAATGTTGCTATACACTTTATTCAGATGAAGCTTGGACCCAGAGCGAAACGTCAATTATTCTGCTTTGCACACATTTATGTTTCGACTTTTTCGCATGTATTTATGTATATAATGCCCGAATATTGCCAAGAATGCCCACACGCTAGGTAATGGTGTACTCACCGAGAAGAATTCAGTGGTTGCGAGCGCATTGATTAGAACAAACAAGCGTAGTGTCCATCACCTTATTTCGTATGAGTAACTTCCAGATTTGCACCATTCCCCGTCGTGCACCGTCTACATCTTTCGGGAAGGGACGGAACAATACCTTGCCAATTTTACATCGCCATGCATGGCATTGCAGTACACCGTAAATGTATTTGGACATCGCTTTCTTATTTTTTGGGCTCGCGAGTGCGACATGGCAAAATTTGAAGGATATATGAGCACAGCGGGGTAACATATACGAGCTCAACGTGGTAACATATTTGCTTTCAAGGTTGACCCTGTTATAACCGGTTTCAAACGTGACTGCTAGGTGGTGAGCGCTTAGTTGATGTCGCGAATACGTTGGTGTGTTCAGAGACCATGCCGGTATGCATAGTTGATTTTGTGGCTACAGGGCCCAAAGCTACGCTACTCTGGTGTCAATCACGCTGCTTCAGGACACACTGTGAATTATTGGCAATAAGAATGCTGACGAGTGTAGCTGTACCATCCACATTCTTACATTCACGCGTTTTCTTTGCACGGAGGTCATAAGCTCATGTGAGGAAATAATATTCCTAAGTAGCATTTATTATTTCGGAGCACCCATCCACAAACTTTGAAATGGACAATAAAAATACGTTCGGGTTTACTACGCAATACACCAGATAATCTATTCATTTGGAATGTCTTCCCACAAGCGAATAAAGTCCGGCCAGAGAACTCGTCCCAGACTGCTTTGAGTTAAGTATATTTCGAAAATAGGTCGAACCTGCTATATGTTTTAATACCAGATGAATACTTGTTACTTTCACGAACCGGGTGGGTCGGTTCTGAGGGCTTGCTTCACCAGTAATGGGGCTCAGAGGGCTCAGAGAACCAAATTGCTATTTAGTGTGCGCCTAATGCCACTCTGTATTATTGTCAAAGTCGTGTTCGAATGCACGCTTCCCTGCCTTCTTACTCCGTACAATATGAACACGTCAATACAATTAGAAATGAAAAGTGGACCTGAATGCATAGCTGTTTATATAAACATTTTTTTACTGATTTACTGTCTTTATATCTATTCGAAGTTTCGGCTAAGGTAGACTTCATGAAGAATCCGAAATATTTATTTGCGAAATGAACATTGCTACCACTTTCACAGCGTTACTTCATGAGCATTTGTAAAAATGAGCTTTTTTACGGCGCCTACCTCCACAATAAAAAATATTCATCTCTGAAAGACGAAACTGTGGCCATTCTTGCTATAAATTTGATTATGCTGAGGAATATTTTATTTCACAGTCTATTCCGTTGGCTGAACGGCAAAGTATTTTCTGTTGCAAAGGCATGTACAATATAACCAAAAGAGTGCACATCTGGACATTACCAGAAAGGAGTAATTAATTATCTGTGCACATTATTATGCATTATTTGGTTATACAATATTGTTACATGCATTTATATTGATATTCTAGGGGGCGACTCGCGTGTGTGCCTGACGAGGAAGACGAAGGGTTGTCTCCGCTCGATCACTGGTGTTGGATCACTGGTGCCAACAATGTGTTGAATCTCGAATCGAGGGTCCCTCCGCTTTCTTGTAGAATTCGCCTTCTGACGGTTCAGACATTCTTAAGAATTTATGAATCACCATTACGACATTCAGAAACAGCCTTTATTTCCACCCCGGAATCATTTTTTTCTGCTAGATGGCTCCGATTTCACATGCCACAAATTATATTTGTGCAAAATTTACTGGAGCCCCTAAACGTACGTATAAGCGACATCATGCGAGTCGTGATAATTTAGCCCCAGTGGAAATTCAATTCCACGACATTTTTCCTAATAATGCCAAATTACTTCCCCATAATATTTTGGATGGTGTACTACAAGATCACCTGCGCCGTATTACAACGAACGTTATTATTGATACAGACGCATCGCACTACGACGAAAAGTCAGGGGTTGGTATATTCAGCCCGATTTTAAATTGGATTTATTACCTTCGACTACCCGATTTCATATCCGTTTTTATGGCTGAGTTTCTGGCAGTGGTGCTCGCCTTACGCAAGTTAGATACAGCAATTACATCAGCTGTCATAATAACAGATTCCCCTCTCCGTGCAGCACTTTCTGTTGGTGCTGATAATCAAGTAACAAGGGCGTTCCGTGCACTAGTACCTGTGCACTTGAGAAAAGTGCGATTAGTTTGGGTGCCTGGACATAAAGGTTTCTTTCTAAATGAAATAGCCGATTCCTTAGCTAAGTCGTTAATCAGCGAACCAATTCTACCACTCTGTCCATCATCCGCTTATGTGACTGCTGCTCGATTCCGCAGACGTACGCTTATGCAAGTCTTTAAAGGTTCAGCACTAACAAACTCTACAGAATATCGCCATTTGTTATATCCCTGGCGAAGAGACTTTTGCCGCACTCGAAAACAAGAAGTAGCTATCACAAGGCTGCGTTGCCGGGTACCAAATCTAAATTTCTATAAACACAGGTCTGCTCAGGCACCTTCGCCACTGTGTGCATTGTGTGATGAACTGGAAACAATAGACCATTTTTTTGACCTGCAGGCGGTTTAACACATTACGAAAAACTCTACTAGAAATACCTTTACGTGGTATTGGTATGGACTTATCTCTGCCTGTCATTTTGTCTTTTGGAGCTTCATTTCTGGTTTCTCTAATGCGACAATATGCGCGGCCGTCCGAGACTATATTGATGAAACTAATAGGTTGACTAATTAACCAGTTTCATTATCCTAACAGGTCCACATAATTATATTCGTATAAAATCAGATTACGGCTCTATTCTAAGAATAAATTTGTTTATGTAAATATTTACATGCATTACATTAAGCAACACACTTTCCTAGCCTATCGGTAATCTTTCTGTTAAACCTCCATCATTCAAAATCTGAACAGTAAATTTTGAAACCACTCGATTCTTGGCCAATCCCCCACAGTGGGTATGCGCCACTTACAATAGGAGAACAACAACAACAACAACAACAACACTGGTGAACTGGTCAGGCCACTACCACTGGTTTTGAATATATCTAATCCCCAGCCTCATCGATACGGCGTCTCTTCTTTTTCTGTAACATATTTGGTTGCGGTGGAACGCTCCCCGTCTTCATCACGAAGCTTCGTAGTGGCCGCACCGTTCAGTCTCCGGCCATGGCTACCAATGACAACAGCCCGTCAGCGTCTCCACCTGTAGCTCCAGCCACTACATACCTGACGATGCCCACTCCCCATGATCCCGCTACATTCTCCGCACAACCTGGGTTTGACGTTGACCACTGGCTCTGTAAGTACGAGCGTGTTAGCCAGACACACCGACGGGACCCTAACCTGATGCTCGAAAACTTGATATTTTAATTCGACGGCACCCAACGGGTCTGGTTCGACGCCCATGAGACCGAGCTCACCAGCTGAGATAGCTTCAAGGAGAGACTACGCGACATCTTTGGGAACCCGTCCGGTCGCCGAATAGAAGCGCGAAAAGAACTCGCCACTCGTGTGCAGTCATATGTCACGTACATACAGGACGTGCTCGCGTTGAGCCGAAAAGTCGACGTGCAAGTAACAGAAAGTGACAAGGTGGGCCACATACTCAAGGGCATCGCGGACGACACCTTCAACTTGCTCGTCTACACTAACATCACGACCATTAATATGACTATCAAGAAAATAGCCAAAAGCCGAAATGGCCAAAAGCCGCCGTGTTCTGTTCTATTCAAAATGGCCAAAAGCCACCGTGTTCTGCCTCAATTTAGGCGGCTACCAAATACGGCTGTTACATGCACCTGCACAAATATCGGTGCCGCAGATCCCATGCAGGACAGCGTGACACGAATAGTTCGACGGGAGCTAGAGGCGTAAGTCCAGCACAATTATTTCCCCACCCGCTCGACCATGGCGCCGCACAAACGCCTCCGGCGGTCTCCGTTATTCAAGCCTTCGTGAGGCAGGAAATCGCAAAGCTCAGTTTTGCTGTAGCCTGCTCTGTCTCCCGACCCATCTCCAGACCAATGACAACAAATGCACCACGCCATGACTTACACTTTTTTCCGCGATCCCGCATGCCGGCGCAATGGAGAACTGCAGACGACAAGCCGATCTGCTTCCACTGCCACCGAGTTTGCCATATCTCCCGCTACTGCCGCAGCACTTGAAGGCCCTCGAACTGGGGCCATTTTACTTCTTCTCGCCCATACGGGGACTCCCGTCGGTATTCGCCCAGTCGTGTGTACCTTTCTTCCGACGTCCCTAACAGCCGCTCCTCCGCTCGTTCGCCGTCACCTCAACGCCGCCGTTTCCCATCGCCTCAACCACGCCGCTATCAGTTGCCGGTCAACTATGGACGGAAAACTAAATCATGCAGCTCCGTCAGGTAGTGCTGCATCACTTGCAACTGATCCAAATCCTCCGTTGATGCTCCCCACTCATACGAACTAGATTGAGGTGTATGTGGGCGGTATTTCTTTGACGGCATTAGTTGATACCGGAGCTCAAGTGCCCACAATGAGTGATCATCTGTGTCGCCTGCTAAAAATGTCTACATGCCTGCAGCAACTAAAGCCCTGCTTGTCACTGACGGTGGAACTGTGGCCATCACTGGAACGTGTACCGATCGTGACAACATTGCCGGCCGCCATGTCCCCGTTTTATTTGTGGTGCTTGAAAAATGCCCGCACGACCTAATCTTCGGCATGGACTTCCTATCGAAGCATTCTACCCTGATATATTGTGCCGCCTGTGCTCTCTGCCTAGAACTTTCTCTTCTCCCGGATTCTCACGCTGAACTCCCGAACAGCCTGTGCATCACTGACTTCTTCCGGATACCACCAAAAGCTCTCACATTCGTCAAATGGGCAACACCCTCTCCTGTGCTCGATGGTGATTATATCGTGACGTCGATTACTGACTTTCTTCTGGCACGTGGCATTACTGTCCCACACTCCGTCGTAACCATGTACTCTAACTGAGCATATTTACCTGTTATCAATTTCGGTTTCATAAAACAAGTGCTACCCCAAGGAATTTCGGTCGCCACCCTTGATTGACGACCGCGTCACCTGTTTTACGGCAGACGAATGTCCCGAGCACCCACATCACTCGCAGGACGCCACGTGCCTCGATGCGTTCTTACGCTCCATAATCACCCCGGACCTCAAACCTGAGAAATTAGCTGCGCTAGGCCGCCTTCTGGCTTCATACCGTGACATATTCGACTTCGACAGCCGTCCACTCGGCCAGACTTCAATCGTCAAGCACCGCATTATCACAGGTGATTGTCATTCCATTCATCGGCGACCATACCGGGTGTCTGCCACCGAGCGTAAAGTAATTCAACAAAAAGTCACCAAGATCTTAGCCAAATGAATTATTGAACCCTCTTCGAGCCCTTGGGCGTTCCCGTTGTGCTCGTTAAAAATAAACATGGCACGTGGCGCTAATGCGTGGATTACCTTCATTTGAATAGAATCACGAAAAAGGACGTTTACCCTTTACCCCACATTGATGACGCTCTCAATTGTCTCCATGGCACCCGATACTTTTCTACAATAGACCTACGTTCCGGCTACTGGCAGATTAGTGTCGACAAAAAGACCAAGAGAAGACCGCATTTGCAACTCCGGATGGCCTATATCAGTTCAAGATTATGCCGTTTGGGCTATACAACGTCCAGCCACGTTCGAGCGCATGAAGGACTCTCTGCTACAAGGGTTCACATGGACAACATGTCTTTGTTATCTTGACAATGTCGTTTAAATTCCCCAACATTTGAGATCACTTTCAGCGTTCGTCAGCTATTCTCGACATATTCCGCACTGCAGGCTTTCAATTAAACTCGGCGAAGTGCCACTTCGGACACCGGCAAATTACAATGTTGGGCCACCTTGTCGACGCCTCTGGTGTGCAGGCAGACCCAGAGAAATTTCATGCAGTCATCAGTTTTCTTGTACCGCAGTCAGCCAAAGATGTCCGAAGTTTTGTAGGACTTTGCTCCTAGTTTAGAAGGTTAGTGAAAGATTTCGCAACTATCACTCAATCCCTCACAGAGCCTCTGAAGAAAGACGTCATATTTACATGGAGTACCGACCAAGGTGCTGCTTTTTCTCACCTTATCATGCTACTGACGACTCCTCCTATGTTGGCTCACTTAGACCCATTCGCTCCGACGGAAGTTCGAACCGATGCTAGTGGTCACAAAGTCGGAGCTGCCAACGGGGACACGACCGAGTTGTCGCCTACGCTAGCCGCCTCCGCACAGCTGCTGAGTGCAACTATTCCATTACAGAGCGTGATTGTCTTGCTCTTGTTTGGGCAGTCTCAAAGTTCCACCCATATTTATAAGGCACTAATATCTCTTTGATAACTGACCATCATGCGCTATGTTGGCTTACGTCACTGAAGGATCCTACAGGTCGGCTCGGGCGCTGGACTCTGTGACTCCAAGAGTATACCTACACGGTGACGTACAATCCGGACGCCTACATCAGGACGCACACTACCTGTCCCGCTACCCGGTCGCTGAGTCGAGCACTATGCCTGGCACCGATACCGAGACTTGCGGCTTTTCCCTTTCGCAAATGACATGCGTCGGTCACAAGCAGCGCCATGATGCGTCCTATCTTGCTATCCTTCAGGGCCTCAAATCACCATCTTCCAATCAGTCCCATCGCTCATTCGTGCTCCACTATGGTGTATTATACCGCCAAAGTTTTCAAGTCTTGCCACGCGTGAAATTTGAGCGCCTTCTGGCAGTTATGCTGAAAAACGAAGTGGGTGGCGTACGCGCTCATCTCTGAGGTGATAACGTGTAGAACGCAAGGCGACGGATAGGTGCCACCACCGTGTCGTTTCAGCAAAGCATCGGAAACAGTCGCATTTTTATGCAAGCGTTGCATGGTCATCGCAGCGTGATAAATGCTACGGTCCTTACAATTATTTATGTATGCGTTTTCTACTAAAACATACACATGCACAATATTGACGTGTTCTTATAGTGCCTCAGAAATGCTCAATAATTGCTTTTTAATTGGCAATCGCACTAGTATGAACACTGAACCTTGAGCAATATTGGTGGGCGATGCTTATGGAGTCGGTAGTTTGGAGTATCGTTTGGTCATTTTGGTGCCTTTACTAATACCGTTAAGAATAGTCAAACAGACAAACGTACAATCAGACAGACATACAGACAGGCAGACATACCAAAATTTCTTCGTCGAAGGTCCCCAACAAAAACTGTCATCTTTAAAAACTAAAAGAGATGCAAAAGATGGCTACATGCTCGCGGCCATTTTGCTAACTTTACTTATACCAAATTCGATATTAGGTGTTTTGAAAAGACAACGTTGGTAAATGACACGTCCATACATAATAATAATGACATGGGTGTCCTGTGAAAATATGACTGCATGCCACGCTCATGATGTGTTCGTAGTGGTTTCGCTATAGCTTCACATATACCAAATATGGTATTACGAGACTTGAATGCAAGACAAAGGCAAATGACACGTCCGAAATGATAGATCACGACGTGCCTGTCATGTAAGAACATGACTACGTGATACGCTCATAGCATGGTCACGGTCGTTTCGCCAGCTTCATAATACCAAATTTGGTATTGTGGGACGTGAATTTACGACTAAGGTAAATGACATGTGCAAACATAATGATTATGATATGCGTGTCATGTGAAATACGTCTACATGGCACGCTCATAGGATCTTCATGGTCGTTTCGCAAGTTTCACATATACTAAATATGGCATTACGTGACGTGAATGGACCAGAAACACAATTGCCATGCTCAAACATCATAATCATGACATGAGTCATGAACGGCATAATTTAAGTCGGCGTCGTAACGTTGTGCTTATTTTAAAGTGGCATATGTACCTTCCTTATTTGTGCTTTTTATATCATTGATCCCCTCTGTACGCGGAATCTGCCAATTTGTTTCGCACAACACGGCCATGCAAATTTTCAAAAAAAAAGAATAAATGCTTTAATGTGGGGATATTTGATACGAGTTAACACAGATTCAATTTTACCGATTTTATCAAGAAAAAGGAAGTTCGCTAATATATGTTGAAAACATATTTCGGTCTCATTAAAAAGAAATTGAAATCAGGTTGTTTGTGCACACTAGTATACAACAAGGGGGCTTTTCTAGAGCACACGGGTCTCGTCCTTACTGGCTGGGACACCCTGTGTACATAAAACACCAATAGTGTGACTATTTTTACTAGATTCCTTCGGATACCCGTTCACCTTTACATATCTGTCACCAATGCCAACGGCTCCACAGAGGCCGGTGACCAATCCGACACACCATCAAACTTTTTACAGGGAATGGCTTCCTGCTCTGATTGATATGTGGGGTTCATCGTCCCGAAACCACCATATCATTATGAGAGACGCCGTAGTGGAGGGCTCCAGAAATTTCGACCACCTGGGGTTCTTTAACGTGCACCGAAATCTGAGCACACGGGCCTACAACATTTCCGCTTCCATCGGAAATGCAGCCGCCGCAGCCGGGATTTGAACCCGCGACCTGCGGGTCAGCAGCCGAGTACCTTAGCCACTAGACCACCGCGGCGGGGCATGGCTTCCTGTTCTATGACGACTGTTCTATTTTGTAACATTACTGTAAGAACTCCTTGTGCCTTCTATGATATTGCTTGGGGAAGTTGATCTGTAAAGCAATGCCCCCCCCCCCCCAAATAGTGGTTAATAAGAAGTCTCCCTTTTTTCCGCATACGGAGCTCAGAACTTGACGTATAATATGAGGAAAACATCAGAGTCTCGTGGCAAGAAAAAAAAAACGTCTTTTCATGCACATCATATCGAAGCCTATGATGTTGTGAAATGAATATTTTTGTGTGGTACGGATGTTTCTGCCTCATCGAACACAAAAATTGATTCGTAACGAGCATTGGCAACGTCCGCTTTCGTGATGAAGAAGGTCATTTGATGCCACAGCATGATGCCAGATTGACATTACCTATTAGCAACATACTTGATGTCATCCTATAGCGTCGCACGATAACATCAACACTCGACATAGTTGCTTGATTGAAGTAGGTCATTCATAGAGGTATGGCATTACAATCTAATGAGCTAAAAGCTGACATTGCCTCGATTGTAGGGGCATTGCAAAAACGATTGGGGAAACTTTTCCTATTAGAGTGCCGTGGGTAGAATACATCGAGTGCATTGACGCATAAGGCAACACGGCTATCCTTTTGATTCATGCGAAGATGTTGCATTTGGCGTACTGTGAGCTTTTGCACCTTCGGCAGAACGCATTATATGCTTCAGCTGACTTGTCATTCGGTAGGCATAGGCATGTGTATCGCGATGCAGCATGGCAATCAGGTATCGTGCTTCATGATACTGCAGGCTAAATGTTCGAATCAATAAAGATAATTCTTTATATATAAGCAATTATTACGCAAAAAAATTTGCTACCTTCAAGAAAAATTAGAAATTAAAGCAAACGTATGCCCATACGCTACATTAAAGAAAGAAATAAACTTCTACTAGTGATTTAGAAAAATTACAGGACTGCATTATGGTTTGAGGAGCACCAATCTAGTTGCCATCTGTGTGCGAAAAAAAAATGTGCGAAAGTTTTTGCTAAAGTCCGCTGCTAAAGTTAGTTTTGCTGTAAAGCTAGTTTTGAACAAGTTGTCTTTTTGTAGCATGTTCAATTCTCATGCTAAATAGGCATGCATAAATAACAACCAGAGCAGTAGGAGCAGAGTGTACTACACCAGGTTTATTGGCGACTCATGGTAGTGGCAGTTGTCCTGCAGTAGGCTTTGTCACGCTGATCAAAACGATGATAAATGGCAACGGTCAAGTCTCACACGTTTTGTAAGAAGTGAGATGCGATCGCGTTTTATTCAAGGCAGCAGTGAGTGCAATATATGTACGGCCTAATGAACAACATTCACTTTCTTGTTTAAACCAGGACACAGAAGTGGTAACTTCAAGACTCATTAGTTCCAATTACCTTCAGCGTCGGTTTATTTCCTCTGCACGGCATTGGGCGAACAATTCATGAACGCCAACTACACGCAAATACCAAACTGGCAGATACCTGAAAAAGATGAACACAATTTATTATTTTCCTTCTTCACTTGCTAACAGAGTAAAAGTACAATAAATATTTTCCCCAGCATACTTTTTTTCCAACATGGTGCCAGCCCCATGTGCTCGGCTCGCGTAGTCTTCGCTCGACAGCTCCTCCCGAATAGGCACAGCTATGCTTGATGCTACCATTACTCTCTCAATTCCCCTGGTAAGAACCCGATCCATTGGGTTCAGCCTGTGACTTCTCTCTGCACTCCACGTTCCCGACGCCTCAAACCAGGGTTTCAAACTCGCAAAAGCTAACAGGCAGCCGTCACGAATTTTACTCCTGCGAGGGCCAAGGCAGTCAGGGCGGTAGGAAAATTGGGTGGCGATGTTGTAACCAAAATGACAAATGAATAGGGAATCTTGGTTTTGTTTCCTGGTTATGTATCCACAAGGATGTAGAAATATATGGATGAACAAGGTAGAAGAAAAAATCGCTTGACAGGAAAGACGCCCAACTTACAACAGAACTTTGATCAGAAAACATTCACTGAACGAGAACGCAAACGCGCCGGCGCCACCAACTATCACTTCAAGGAGCCACACCCTCGAAAAAAAGAAAAAAAAGAAAAGGGAAAGGTATGTGTATATACTTCAACAGCTCAAAAAAGACAACTCTTTTTTACTTGGTGTTTCCGAGGTAGCACTGATACACGTGCTTGCGTTCACCTTAATCTGTTCTGCTTCTATGATTTCTGTGGTCAATCTGGGTTTATATTTGCCCAGAATCTTCGTGCTCCCAAACTGTAGATTGCACTCACAATCCCTGCAAGGCATTGACAAGTGTGTGTCGCCTGCGAGAACCTCCAAGGGCGTCCCATGTTCTCGGAGTCGGTCATTTAAACAACGATCCGTCTGGCCGATGTACACTTTTCCGCAGCTGAAGGGTATTTTGTACACAACCACTGAAGTATACAGTAAAAACAGCTTGGCATGTTTTTCAGTTTTCGGGAGGGGGCTGGCACCTTGAAGTGATAGTTGGTCGCGCCTGCGCGTTTGTGTTCTCGTGCAATGAATGTTCTTACATTTCTTACAACTCAACCAAAGTTGAGTTGTATGTTGAGCGTCTTTCCTGTCAAGTACTTATTGCTTCTACCTCTTGCGCTCATATATTTCCACATTATGTTGTGCCAACTGGCCCAGCATTCTACTTTATTGAACTTCAATATATCCACACTTGAAAACGATGAAAAACATTCATTTATAGGGGTCATGCACAGCGAGATTAGGGAGCGATATTTATGGAGCTGCCCCTTACAAACACTACGTGGGATCCACCTTAAGGTAAACCATTGGCGTCGGCCGCACTTCGGGCACGCTCATCCAAGGCCCGTTGGGCCATTAGATGAGATTCGAGGTTTTTCGGCACGCCCACACTATGTAGAAAGTATCACAGGAATTTTTCTCACAGTGCAGAGATTGTTCGTGCAAGTGGGGTGAAAGTGTTTTAGGATTACCTTGCAAAAGACAGCTTTGGTGTAGAGTCGAAGGATTCGCTCCTTTGCCATAGTGGGGCCCTTACATTGTTTCGCATTGCTGTCACGGCCGGATTGGTTATATTTTGCGGTTTCTTTCAAGGTGTAAACTGAAGTGCTGTCAAGCTCCGAGTTGTTCGGGATAAGCACGATGCCTGGAGACTGAGTACGCGGGCAGCAAGCAGCAAATTGGATTTCTGCTACCATCGAGGCCCGTGTGAGCCGGAGGCCAAATGATTATTCGGCGCATGATGTCACCTAAGTAGTCACTGTTTTGCAGAATGTTGTAGGCAAAGTACGGGAGGTAGCTCTGGTCAGTACTGCAGCTGGCACCCGTTCAGTCCTGATCTGCGGCGGCTAGTGCAATCTCAATATCCTCCGCGTGCATGATGTTATTTATTTATTTTATTTATTCATACTCTTAGCATACATGCCAAAACAGGAGTCGCTCATCTGGGCACACAAATTTCAAAAGTCAATGCAAAAGTAGAACATCTCACAATTTGACACAAAGAAAGCAAAAGCAATGCAAAAAAATAAACAAAAAAATTCAACATTCAGTGTTGAATAACACGGCAGAACACAGGTGAGCAAGTGAGTGCCTTATTACAGCTCAGTTCAACATTTGAAATGCACATTCAAAATCTTTAAAATTGTTACAAAGTACAACGTCATTCTGTAACTTATTACATGTGTCAATAGCGGATACAATAAAGAATTCTTGAATAATTTTGTGTTATGCTTCAGAGGTTTATTGTGTTTGGTGTGCTTCGTCCGCGAAATTTTTGTTATCTTTGTTTTGTAGATAGCGTGTAATATCTGAAAAAAGAATTTCATGCTGTTGATATTCATTCTTTCGTGCAATGTAAGAATATGAGCCCTAGTTCTTAGACTTGTTACGGACTGCGTTCTATGGTAGGAATTAAAAATAAATCTTAAGGCTCTATTTTGGACCTATTCACATTTAGCGATATTATTCTGCGTATATGGCTTCCATATTGGGCATGCATATTCCAGCAACGGAAGTACTGTGGTTTTATATGCTAAAATTTTTACTTCAGGTGTCGCGCCACCAAGCCTCCGACGAAGCCTCCAAAGCTTTTTTTTGTGATTTATCACAAATGTAATCAATATGGCGGTTCCAGTTTAAGCTATCTGTGACGTAAACACCCAGGTATTTATATTCTGACACACGGCAGAGTGGTTCGTGATTTATGACGTAACAAAATAAGAGAGGCTTGGTTTTTCTTGTAATCGGCATAAAAACTGTTTTGCTTGGGTTCAACACCATTTGCCATTTTTTGCACCAAGAGCCTATCATGCCCAGATGTTCATTTAGATTTTCCTGGTAGTAGTTTGATTCTGCCTTTGAATAGATAACTGTGTCATCAGCATAGTGCTTAATGAAAACATCAGGCGAGAAGCCACTGTTCATATCATTAATATATAGTAAGAACAGCAGTGGCCCTATGACGGAACTCCTGAACCTACCGAATGGCTCGTGCTGTTTGTGCCCCTAATGCAGACCACTTGCTCTCTGTTTATCAAATAAGCCGCTATCCAATTTATGAGCTCATCATTCTGCAGGATCGTGCTAAGTCTATGCAGCAATACTGGATCTGGTATTTTGTCGAATGCTTTTCTGAAATCGAGAAAAATAATGTCACCTTGCGCTCTGTCATTTAAGATTTGACTAATGAAATGTGAAACCTCGGTGAGAATTGTCACTGTGGAGAAACCTCGCCTGAAACCATGTTGTTGTTCTGCCATTAGTTTGTGCTCTTCGAGAAATTCTGTTAAGTGCTTCGTAAGTACATGCTCCAGTGTTTTACAGCACGTGCTTATCAAAGACACAGGCCTGTAGTTGTTTACACAGTGTTTAGCACCTCCTTTATGAATCGGTATGACCTTAGCACATTTCCAGTCATTAGGAACCTGTCCGTTACACAAAGATTTGTTAAATATATCAGTGAGAAAATAAGAGCACCATTCAGCATACCTTTTTAAAAAGACATTCGGAATGCCATCTAAGCCAGTTGATTTGTCTTCATTAAGGTTCAGAAGAAGGTTACAAATGCCTTCCTGTGTAACGATAATATCAGGGATTGGCGAGGCAGGAAACCTAGGCGGAATTCCGGCAGTATACCGTCATCGTCCGTAAAAACCGATTTGAAATAATCATTAAAAGTACAGGCTAACTGAAAACTATCGGTAACAGTGCCGGTTTCTTTATTTAAATACACAGAATTCGATTATTCTTTTGATAAATATCGCCAAAATTTCTGTGGTGCTGTTTTAATAAACTGCGTTAAAGATTCATTCATGTATCGCTTCTTTGCGTCAGCCAGCTCAGCTCTGAACGACAAAGAGAGCGTCGTGACATCAGCCGATCTGAGACTTTTTGTACTACTTTTCCGTTTTGCCCGCATGTGCCTTAGTTGTCGTTTCATGTGAATAATATTTCGCGAAACCCATGGATTCATTCTTTGAACATTTTTTTTGGTCAGGTATGTAACGTTTTATTAGTGTGTGTACAGTTTTTTTAAACTTTTTCCACGCATCATCAACCGTTGAAATATCACGTACAGCATTGCGCACGAAAGGTGAGTCGATATACTGCGGTGTTGTGGCGGACGACCACGACCATGTACCAACTTCCGTGGTTTGGTCTGGAAGCGTCCACGTCAAAAACTCTGAATTCGTGACCATAGTGGTGAGCCAAGGCGTCTTCCTGCTTGCGCGATGCGGCCCCCACTGTGGATGTTTCAGGGCATGTTTGGCGGAAGAAGGCCCACAAGTAGAGACTATTTTGAATCTTCAAGAATGTACACACGCGCTTCAGCTATTCCGATAATGTCGGGGACAGCCTGGTATATTGGTTTTTGATGTGTGAATCTGGCAACTCGTGGAAAAAATTGGCCATTCAAATGCACAGAAGGCGCTGGTTAGAGGTGTGACTGAAAGATCGACGCCGGGCTTGTAGATTTTACGGATAAGGTCTTCAAGTGAAGTCTCGTCGAACTAGCATAGTTAATTCATGAAGCGAATTACACAACTCCGCGCTTTTTTTAAAGGCGGCAGACGATCCGGCCCCCTGCTCTTCTAGCTTACGCAACGTGGCCAATTTTGTGTCGGCTTCAATTGACTCTGATGTCATCGCGATGCGATATGAGTCCACTGTGAAGTGGGAGGTCGATTCTGGGGGTGCTTTTTGGTGATGGGCGTATGTGAAAAAATTATCACTTGCATGGTAAGCTCTGATGGCCGCAGTGACAGGCGTAGTCGTCCACGATGTCCACCGCTATCTGCAGGTTGGCCTGCATGTCTGCAGCCAAGTTCAGTGACGCCCACATGGTGAGTAATCGCATAAAGTATGCTGAATACTTTGAGCTTTGGCCACTTCGGGGAGTTTTAACTTTGTAAGAATAAACTGAAGTTTGTAGAGAACAGATACCTCTGGGGCCGCCCTCGTGGCTAATTGGTAAAGGCCAAGTTTAAATTGTTGAATGCGAATGTGTGATTGTCGGTTGCTTTCAAACAGCCTAATGTAGTTAAATATGTTTCGACTGAATTGAATCTGTGAGAGATTTGTTTGGATAGAGTCTCGAATAACGATATTGAAGGCCCGCTTCAGATCCAAAGTGAGCACACCTTTGTCATTTCGAGGTACTGGATTGCATCCATTATCTCAGGATCACGCTGAAGCTATATATCCTGCTGCGGGCCGGTGTGGGCAGAACCCGAACATTGTGTCTGCAATAGATTTTTTGCTTCCAGAAACTCGGACAACCTATCGAGCACCGCATTCTTCAATATATCTTCTTCCCACGGAAAGTGAGGAACATGAGGCACAGATTGTCCAAACTTTTGGCTTTGGCTGCCTTGGGGATGATGGTCCCCAGGGCGGTCTTCCAGTCAATCGCGAGGGGTCTTGCTTTGATCCAAATTGAGTTTATGTGTAAAAACAGCATGGTGCAGGCATACTCAGAAAGGTTTGCCAATAATTTAGGGTGATTTTATCCTTTATAGTGCAATTTCTCGCTCAATTTTTGCCATTGCCGCCTTTAGGTTACACAGGCGGAACAGTTGGTGCAGCTCCGTATTCCTGGTACCTGCATACAAATACGCGAGCCCTCAGAATCCCTGCTGTGCATAGATAGGGGTTTCGGTGCTCTTGTGAATTTTTCAGTGGCTGCAATAACACTGTTAAACGCTCGTCGAAGATGATTTCGCGTCTCTGTTCGAGTTCAGGTAAGATTTATGAAATGGCCAAAATGCGCCAGGTACTGCAGCTGGACAGTTGTCAAGCAGTCATGTCGCATTGGTCTGTCCACTTCGAGTCAGCGAGCTGAGCCGCGTATTGTGTCGCTCAGTACGTGAGCTTGGCTATGCGAATTTCCGACTCACTAGTGTGGTAAGGCCTGCACCATCACACAGATTTAGCCGTGCCAGACCATCCAGAGGTGAAGGAGGTAGGTATATGCCACCGCAGTTACCTCCGAGAGTTCGATGTGTATTTGTATAGAGCAAAAAGTGGACACCAGTTGCTGGCACCAAGCACGGTCCTCTTGTGCTGCAATGGTGATCGGATTGGTGTATAGTTGCCGAACCAACTAACTTCCTAAAGGGTGTGGGCAAAAAGTTGTATTGAGCAAATATTGCTCGCTGCCAACTGTCTCTTTGGTGTATACCCAATCAGCACACTGCAAGTTTTTGTGAGGGTAAGATGTGGACACGTGTCCCGAGTCACGAAGGTACGCACGCGAGTTTGTTAGGCAGGGTCGACGTTGAGAGTGTGGCCCAGCGTGGATATGAACTCCAGCAACTTAAGACCACATCTTTTTTAATGCACCTACCTTCAAAGGCTACTGAAGAACTTCAAATCGCCCGCAAACACCAGGGGATTTCTCTCGTCTCACTGCTAGCAGCCAATAGGGCGCCGCTAAGGAGGTTTGCGCATGTAATGTTGGCTAGTCGCAGAGCGCAATAAATGTTTATCACTTCCAATGAAGGGTTCTCTTTACGCAGCGGAAGCAGTGTGGCCATCAACTTCAAATTCTGTTTCTAGGTCAAAATAAATAATGGGCGCTAGTATTTTTAGCACGCAGATGTGGGATAAAGGGCCCTGCCAAAATATAGGATTCTTTGTGAGCGTCGCAGTAATCCCTGGCTCCTGGAGACTACCAGAGTAGGAGGCTTTTTAAATGTTAGAAAAAGCTGAAGGTTTGGACGCTTGGTGTGAGCCCGAAAGCCCCGGCAATTGCACTGAGTGATTTGTATACGATTGGATGAATTGGATCACGCGAATCTCCGATTGGTAAGAGTCCCCGCAATGGACGGTGGAAATAAAGGAACCCTGGATCGGTTTTGCCAATTCTGTACAAACAAATCGAACTGATAACTCAAGTCCTAATAATCATTTAAAAACCAATTTGAGGTCTGTGCGTAAACGGTATAATTCATTACAAAGCTTCAAAGCGGCGGATTGCTGCGGATCTTTGCAGATCACTGCCGATCGCTGCTACTCGGCCAACCGTGCTTTCATCGACCGATTCACAGAGCGGCATGCCCTGGCCACTTGAAATTATCATGGATCCTTGTCTGATTGGCTGTATTGGGCTGTAGAATTCGTGGTAGTAAGGTTGGCCGGAAAAGAGGAGGCTCCTATCAGAGCAGGTATATGAACCACACTGCGATGTTCGTCCCACAGCGTGCCGCGAGAGCTGCGCGGCACACAGTGCGATTGACTCCCAGACTGCGCATAACCTCTCGACATGCGATCTTCCGGGTCTAGAGAGGAAAAAGCTCAGATTGTCGACTGCGCTCGTGACAGCTTAGCGATGGCCAGTGACGTCAGCATGCCTCACGAGTTGAGAAGGTCAGGTAGAGGTGAGAAGAAGGGTATGATATAAATGTTCGTTCTTGGTACAAGGCTTGTCGAAAAACTTGGGGTGTGAATGCTTTGATAGTTGCCCTAGCCTAATCGCTGATAAAATTTTTAAAAACCCGTTTAAGGGTTTCTTTATTAAGTGGTTGCGTTGACGGCACTCCAGAGCCAGCAATCGTGAGGACGGGTTCTCCTCAACTTCTGAGACGAAGCAGTTGTCACTTTTAGATTGGAAGTGTTGTCGTGGCTTTTTAGGGTACCGACCGGCACGTTCCGTGAAACGCATGATTTGTTTGGCTATGAAAATTCGAAAGAAAAATGTCATTTTAACAATGGTGGCATTTCCGGCGGCCAAAATTTTGGTTTTGAGGACTAACCGCCCGTCCATTCACACAAAGAGCCACAGAGGATGCTTAACCAAAAATAAAGCGTAAAAGAACGGAAGAAAGCTAATTGACTTTTGCGTATTAGTATAAAGCAAAAATTTATTATTCCAAAAACACTATGCGACACTACGTCTGGTACGCGTGAAAACGCGTGAAAACAAAAATGTGGCTCAAGAAAATTGATATTGACATTCACGCTGCCAAACGCCGTAAGGTCTAAGGAGTTAAAACGTCCATGTGTTTAGGCCGTCTGCTGTAATCGTCGGAGGTTGAAAGGCAGCTTTTGAAGCTTTTATTAGATAGAAATGACGTACGCGGTCATTTCATGGTGCCACAGGCTTATCATAAAAACGTACCGAAAAATTTATTAAATTCAATGTTTCGAATTTAGAAAAGTACATACATGTCTTTTGGCGTCGCGCGGTTATTCTGGTGTGAAAATTAGAGAAATCTATTCATTCTTGACTTTTCCGCTAGCAGTCAAGTTGTAATTTATTCATTTATTTATTATACTTATACCTACAGCGCCCTCTGGGGGCATTGTTGTTAGGGGGTTTAGAAATTCAAAGTACATTTAAATCAGTGGGGACAAGTTAAATTGCACGGCACACAAAAAATAAAAACAAATAAAAAATACCTAAATCACAGCATACAATATTGTTGAGTGACCACGAACTCCTTTAAAAGGGAAGGAAACGCTGTGGAAAGGGCAGTCACAATGTTTTTTGGAAGACTGTTTCATTCGCGTATAGTTTTAGGGAAAAAAGTATTTGCATACGTTGATGTTCAGCACATATATTCACACATTTTCAAAGAATGGTCCCGTCGTGATTATATGTATGTTGGTGGTCTGACGTATTTATTTTCATCGATACCACTTTTGTAGTTTATTAGGTTGTAGAAAAGACATAGCCTGTATATTCACGCCTTGAGGAGAGTAACGGCCAACCAAGTGAATTTCGCTAGACCTTCTGGTGAAGTCGTAATCACCCGTAACAAACCGGGCGGCACGTTTCTGAATGCGCTCTATTGCATCAATATTTAACTTTGTGGCCGGGTCCCAGGCAGTGCAAGCATATTCTAAAATCGGGCGTACATTTGACACGTAAAGAACTTGTTTAAGAACAGAGGAAGCGGTTCTGAAATTGCGGTGTAGGAAGTTCAGCACGCGACTGGCTTTAACTGATACCATGCGAACATGATCATTCCACGATAGTGTGCTGTTGATGACAACGCCAATATACTTGTATTCATTTACCATGAATAATGGTATCATTCCCATGAAGTAATTTGTGATAAAAGGCTGCTTTTTCTTGGTAAACCTAACGACGCAGCACTTGGACCCGTTAAGCTGCATTTTCTACGTACTGCACCATGCTATTATTGAGTCAAGGGCTTTCTGCAGTTGTTCGGAATCTTGAGTGCACTTAATTTCACGATATATGCAGCATTCATCTGCGTACAACCTCACTTGACTGTCCACGCATTCAGCAAGATCATTGATATCAATCAAACAGAGAAGCGGCCCCAGCACGGAGCCTTGTGTCACTCCTGAAATGACGTCTACATGTGACGGCGACGCTCTATCGATGATGGTTCATTGTTTCCTGCATGAGAGATAAGCTTGTAGTCATGCCAGTGTGTTAGCAGGTATATTGAGACACGATAATTTTAGTAAAAGGAGCGATTGTGTGACAGTGTCAAAAACCTTGCTAAAGTCTAAAAAAATGCAGTCAATTTGGCTACCGGAATTTGACATTGCGGCGATGTCGTGTGTAAATTCTAGGAGTTGCGTATCGCAGGAAAACCTTTTCCGGAAACCGTGCTTTGATGGACAGAAAAAATTGTTAGTTTGAAGATGTTTTGCCAAGTTTTCGAGTATATAATATGCGCAAGTGTCTAACAGGACACACACGTTAACGAAATGGACCGATAGTTGCAAGTACTTGATTTGTCACCGCTTTTAAAAATAGGAATTACATTCGTTCATTTCCAGTCATCAGGTAATGCATCCTGCAATAAAGAATTTCTGAACACTGCTGTAAGAAAGGACTCATTGAAAAAGCACAGTTCTTTAAAATGAACATTGAGATTTGATCTGGCCCTAATACCGAGTTCGCACTAAGGTTTTTTGAAAGAGATGCAACACCTTGTTCTGATATTTCAAACTCCGCCATTTCCAATAACGTCACTGTGTTGCACATTGTAGTTTGAACCGACGAAACCGAAAACACAGACTGAAAGTACCGGTTAAAACATTCAGCTTTAGTTGTGCTGTCCGACAAGTATTTAGTACCATCGTATATATCAGGAATACCACCAGGAACCTTTGTCTTTCGTTTAACGTATTTTCAGACGAGTTTCGGGTTAGTTTTCACTTTAATTCTCAGATCACTAAAGTGTGCTCTCTCTGCTTTCCTCAGATCTTTGGTTATCTTCTTACCAAATAGTTTCATCTGTTTGTATGTTTCAAGGTCTGACGTGTGACAATATTCGCGATAGAGACGATTTCTTCTGTTTATGAGCACTCGGAGTTCCTTATTTAGCTATCGTTTATCATTTCGTTGTTTGGCTGATATGACTCGCGATGGTACAATAGTTTCAGTTAGATATAACAGTTTGGTTTTGAGCTCATTCCACAAGCCATTCACGTCAAAACTCAAGCATAGTTCTTGAAACTCAGGTAAATAAGTGTCTAGTTTTGTTGATAGAGAAACGTAGTTTCCTTTTTCTTATAAAAACAACTTTCTGGGCCCCGAAGCTTGTTGTTGAGCTACAGCTAAGCACATTTTGACAAGGACAAGGTCTTGATCACTAATACTTGGTACTGTAACCACAGAGCAAGCAAGCGTTTGATCATTCCAAAAAAAAAAAAACAGGTCTAATACGTTTGCACTAGTACTGCACAACCTCGTGGGGGCTGTCACAAGCTGACATAACTGATGGGCATGCACGATTTCTTGAATAGCTCTATGTTGCAGTGACTCACTGTGAATAATTAGTTTGAATTAGGAGCATGCAACATCGGGTAGGTTAAAATCACAGGCAACCATTATGCATGTTGTAGTTAGGGTTGAGAAAATATTGCTTAAAGTAAATAAAGGCTGGAGTGCTGTATTACTAGGGGGCCTGTAGAAGAAACCAACAGCCACAGTTGAGCCACCACTCAGCATAACCTTACACCACACTGATTCACACGAGTCACTAACACCATGAATACGAACGCTACTGATACTGTTATGGATCATTAGGAATACACCACCTCCGTGCACCGTGCGGTCCCTTCAGTATACTGCATAGGTCGACGGAAAGAATTCATTATCTGCGATGGTGGCATCAAGCCAAGATTCCGTGCCAAAAACAATGTGTGATTTAGTTATGTCTATTAACGAAAGAAATTCTGTTCTTTTGTTTTTCAAACTGCGACAGTTAAACACACTCCACGTTAGTTCATTTTTTCTGAATTATTCTGTCAGTAAAACGGCATTTCGAGGTGATTGCTATCTACGACTAGGCACAACTCTATCTTCAGCACTGTTATACAAGAATATTTGGTCATTCATGAGTGACTCATTGAAGCGGAGTTCAAAACCACCACCCTTTCTTTTAGCATTCTGTATCAATTTTTGCCTCTCTAGCCTGACTTTAAGTGAATAGTCTTCACTGATTCCAAAGTTGTTTCTCCTTAGCTTGCCAGAAGAATTCAGCACACGTTTTTTTTTCTTTAAAAGATACAAACTTTACTATGACGGGCCTTTTCCTCGCGCCGGATATCGACCTAGTCTGCGACTTCAGTTTCGTCAGGGGCAATTTTGAGCTGTAAGTCACTAGAACAAAAAGGAACACCTTTTTCCTCTGATCGTGCCCACGTTTCATTCTCATTATCTGGGAAACCATAAAATACCAGGTTATTTCGACAATCCCTACTTTCGAGGTCGTCCTGACAATCTTGCATAGCTTGACATGCACGCGCAAGCACACCACATTAAGCTGCCAGTTGCTCAAGTTCTTTTTTGCCCATGTTACCTAAGGGGGTGTTATTTTCGACACGCGTTAATCTATCGTTTACATCTGCCACTCGCTGCTCAAGCGCCTGTTGCTTTTTTCGCACTGAATGTATTTCTTCTGTTATATTTTTGTTAAAACGCTTTGTGGTTACACGTTAAAGAACCCCAGGTGGTGAAAATTTCCGGAATCCTCCACTATGGCGTCTCTCATAATCAAATGGCGGTTTTGGGACGTTGAACCCCACAAAATCAATCAATCAATCAAACGCTTTGTGGTTAGCTCGGATAGAGCTAAGTTCATCAAGAATGGCAGACTGAGTGATCTGCATTGAAGGTAATGTCATGATGGTGTCGAACATCTGCTTTACCTGTTGCGGTGTTAAAGGGCCTGGATTTCGCTCTATAACCTCAGATAACAGCAAAATCGTTTTCATAATATGACCACACGCGACAGCATTCGCGTGCAAGGCCGACAGATAGCAAAGCACCGAACAAAGAACAGCAGTGGGATCTGGCGCTGATTTCTTAAATGTCCTACCGTTTAAAGGAAGGTAAAATAAACTAATCTGAAGAAATACTCGACGTAAGCTTCCGGCAGCCATGTCGGCGCCAGATCCGAAAGTGGTTGAATTTTGGTTGTGCTTTTGTAGTGCTTCGCTGTCACGGTGCTTCTAGCGTTGCCAGCTGCATATCCGCTCACAACCAAACGTTGATACCACTGGCAGCGCCGTCATGTCGAGTGCCATTCGGACCGCAGGAAAGCAAGGAAGTTCGATGAAGAAGTCTTGCGTCACAGAAATGTCCAGCAGAGCCGGGCACACCGCTGACGCAGTGGCCTCCCGGGAAATCGCTGTCATCTGCATCAACTAAAGAAATACTCGACGTAAGTTTTCGGCAGCCATGTCGGCGCCAGATCCCAAAGTGGTTGAATGGTGGGTGTGCTTTTGTATTGCTTCGCTGTCACGGTGCTTCCAGCGTTGCCAGCTGCATATCCGCTCACAACCGAACGTTAATACCACTGGCAGCGCCGTCATGTCGAGTGGCCTTCGGACCGCAGGAAAGCAAAGAAGTTCAATGAAGAAGTCTTGCGTCACAGAAATGTCCAGCAGAGCCGGGCACACCGCTGACGCAGTGGCGTCCCGGGCGATTGCTGTCATCTGCATCAACTGAAGAAATACTCGACGTAAGTTTCCGGCCGCCATGGCGGCGCCAGATAGTAAAATATATATGGCGTAAAAATCTCGGAGTGCAGGTCTCGTAGATCATTGCGAATAATTTGAGGTCTGTAACTGTGTGTGAACTCCTTTGGATTAGAATTTGTTCAGTTTCGTCGGGAAGAACTAGGTCAGATGCCAAGGTGCTGTTTGTGAACCCAATGGCGCAATAGCAGATGTACCACCTTTTTCGTCAACAACGTCAATCAATAAAGTAAAGAAAATTCATGGGCCATGCGAGCAGTCATTGCATAGCTTATTACGCAGAATTTAATTTTTTTATTTTTTCACTCAGAGCTCCATACTGCGAGATAAACCAACGTTTTTGTGTGAATTAGGTTCTTTTGAGAGCAACACGGGCTAACCAAAGACGTCGACTACATTGGTTGACAAACGGTTCTCTGTGGTGGTTGCTAAAGTCGGCACTCGCGTTTTTACAGGAGCTTCAGTTATATTTCATAAACAATAGGCGGTTTTTGAACAATGAAGTGGAGTTCAAACATCGTGGCCATGGTGGTATAATAACGGGGCCCTCTATACATGACTATTGCTCGCTGTTCATCTTTATAAAAAGTCTTTCTAGCGTTAATTATGTTAACATAAAATTAGGTGGTGAACAAATTAATTACATGGGATTGTTTACCTGATGATTGTTTTTCCGAAGCAGTGCCGAGTTCATTTGTTGCTGGACGGTTGGTGGCCTGACTGACTCCAGAATCGCTGGGCGTGACAGTTTCGAGTAAACGTGCTGCGTGGCACATATGATGCACAAGAAGCGAGACTACCAGCAACGTGTTCACCATCTTTAGCGCGCTGTAGGTTTATCCTAAAATGTAACTTAGCAACTCGCCCAGCTCCCAGGGCTGTTTCTCTGGAATCTCCGTCTGACAAAGAACCCGCGATCATGTTTAGTACAACGACATGGGACAGTGACGTGGAGCTGCGACGTACGATTGCGCGACTACGCGTGTGCCTTGGCAGCGTCAAGCTATGCGCTGTTTTGCACGATCATGCCAGGATTGGGGACCATCTGTTCCTGGTCACACATTACCACTTCACATCGGCTCAAATACACCTCACTCAAGGAACCCAGAGTGTTCGTTGTGCCCTTATACAGCCCTCGAACCTACTGGGCTGCTTTGCTTTGACACTGCTTTCTTATCACCGTGCCACATACCAAAATGCGCAGCCACGGGTTGATTTGATTGATTGGTTGATTGATTAATTTAAAAGTATATTGAACTATAGACAATCTACTTTCTCTGGTTGCCACCCCGCCACGGTGGTCTAGTGGCTAAGGTACTCGGCTGCTGACCCGCAGGTCGCGGGTTCGATTCCCGGCTGCGGCGGCTGCATTTTCGATGGAGGCGGAAATGTTGTAGGCCCGTGTGCTCAGATTTGGGTGCACGTTAAAGAACCCCAGGTGGTCGAAATTTCCCGAGCCCTCCACTACGGCGTCTCTCATAATCATATGGTGGTTTTGGGACGTTAAAACCCACAAATCAATCAATCAATCAATTTCTCTGGTTGCCATCAGCACTGTAGTACAAAACGAGATTTGAGCATTGTTTGTTTCATTGTTTCCTTGGCTGTCTAAAGAGGCCGCAGGGTGCGTGGCTGCGATCATAGTGAAATCGAAATACCCAATCGAAGAAAATAAGAAAAAATAGTGTTAAACATGAAGACTGACTCATGACGTAACTTATTTCCTTCGTACATCGATCCCTGCTCAGCTTAGACCACTCACGGAAGGGCAAACGAAAGAAGGTAATGACACCTTGGGGCCAATATCTGTTACTCAGCTCGTATTACACGGAATTTAGAAATTGTTGCGTAGATCAATTCACGAGGCAATCGACTCACGCCATTGAATAGTTTCTTGGAAACTTGGTGCAGCAATCGTTTCAAAGACCCACTGATTGCGCAGTTTACAAGTTGTCATAGCCACAATGGTTTCATGCTTCTGCCACGCCATAATGCGTACGTTGACAAGAGTCCTACTAGAACTCAGCATTCAACTGGTGCCATTTTGTTACGCAGTTTCGTTCAATGATGTAGACTTTGGGTGCAAAGCCTGCTTAGCATAGTATAGGTTAGCGTTCGATATTCCATAAGCTCTAAAACTTCACGTATTTATTTTGTTTGCATTTCTTTCAATTTTTCAGGAAGGACCAATGGGAATTTTCAGCCCACAACCAACAATGCTGACGCCTCTACTGATTAAAAAGAAGCTCTTTGGGGCTTCGCATCAAAACGAACACTCCTATCTTTTTTGATTCACATGAAACGCCTGCAAACGTTCATGCGAGGTGGTTTCACAAAGAACGCGTGAGCATTATTGGTAAAGTACCTGAGGAAATACAGAAATGTTTCATAAAACTGTTTGGCGCGGTGAACAAGCACAAGTGCTGAAGAAATATAATGATTACTAATGTAGCAATAAAAATTAGTCTCGTTTTTTGTAGTATTGTTGTGCCACATATTCCGCAGACGAATCGTAAATTTGAGAGTTTGCTTTGCGTGCATTATCTGGGGGGGTGTAGAAGGTTAGAGAATTTTCATAAAAGAGAAATTACCAACCATCCCATCAAGTTTCTAAAAGCTCAAAAGAGGCTGTAATAAAGAGTAAGGTACGTAGTGGCAAGAAAATACGCTAAAAGATATCTTTCTTATCTAGGATTGTATATGATATGGTACCAACGGTAGGAGATTCTATAATTTTGCGTCCCTTTCTTGCTGCTTCACAGTCATCAACAAGCACCACGCTTGCGCCAACTCGATACGAGATCCTATTGTAGCCTCATTTTACGAAAAGTGTGTTGCGAACTCTAAAGTACAAAAGTGACCAAAAAGGTCATTTGTATTGCATATCAATGCTGAAAATGGAGATATTTCAATGTGGTTGCACCTTAAGACAACATTTTCAGCGGTTCGTTTTGGATACTTTTATATCAGAATTAGCCAAGTGGCACACTCACCGCAAGTAAGTAGAAACGCAATCGTCGCAATAGGACACATTTTTCTCCGGTTCACGCTTTCAAAGATTACAAGTACTTGTGTCATTATACGTGGTCAAACAGAGGTGAAAACGCTGATGTCTCGAAGAATATTTTTTTAAATGTTGCGCAAGGCTTCTGAAAAAGCTGCAAAGCTTTGGTATGTATGTTTTCATTCACACGTTCTTGCATCATGAAACGAGTTGGTGGTAAAGTGTGTTTCTATTGGTTGCTCAAACCAAGCTATATGACACAAGTTAACGAGAAAAGCTCTGGCTTGTCTCTTATATAAACGATAATAAAAATATGTTACCTTGATATGGATCGCACGGGCAAACGCCGACGTACACAGTAGTTATAGCCCACTCTACACAATGTTCACCACGTTTTGCTAGTGGTTTACATCGTTTACGTTTGCCGCCGAAGTCAAGGCAACATGTCCCTTCTTCGCAGATGGAACGCTTGGAGCATTGTTGGTTCTTGACCTTCACCTACAGTGATGACGAAAGAAAAACGGAGCAGAAGCACAGTAAGGTAGAAAGATATATGCTAGTGTTTGTTTCCGGCAATACCACACTCGTGAAAGAAATAATTATCGAACACAAAAAGTATTGTTTATCCAACAAAGGTGTTCCTTCAAAGGTTTACAATTCTCAGCTATAGGTTCACTATGATGGCGATAAAACAAATGAATGAAGCTGTTTTGCTGCCGACAGGAACCGTAGCCACAACTTTAGAAATGCACTATCTTTGAAGTGTCATAGGCGCTGCATCGACAGCCGCTATAGAGTGCAGCTTTCAGGAGACGTTATCTGGCTGAATCGTCGTCCAGTGTTCAGCCCCGTAAACCAGCAAACAAGCACTATGAAACAATTTAGTAGGCTCGCGCACCTCTAGTTCCACAGTGCTATTTAGGTCTACAAAGCACATGGTAGGAAGTGTAAATTAGTGTGAAGTACGGATGTATACATAAAAACAAAAAATACAGAACGAAAAAAAAACTATATTGTTTAACTGTACTAGGCACCAGCGAACGACATAATTCTGTTGTATATAGATAAACATGAAGACACGCAATGTCACATGGACGCTTTGCAATAGGGCATCGCCTATTTGTGGGTATCTTGTTCACACCCAATTTTACGTATGCTTATATTTATTAACACTATTGCCTATAGGTTGTACTATGCACCGCCAGTATGACATTAAGTTCGATGATGTCCGAGTCAACGTCGGATACTTGCCATGAAGGATTGGGAGTTTCTAGTTGAGAGAGAGATGGAACTTATGCACAAAATGATGTGGCCTATACAATTGCAGCTCTTACAATACATTGACTAACTACACAAAAGTTGCAATGTGTAGTTGTGGAATGAGAAAATGACGGGACTTCAGCAAGACTTACGAATGTGTTGAAATGATGGAGAAATTACTATCCTGCTGCAGCATCATGTGGAACAAATCTGTGCACCGCCAGAAAAGACCAATCGTCTCCCCGTCGGGGAAAAAGGTACAAGTGAAGCGTTTCATCCCAATTAATGACTTGCAATATCATTGTTTCTTTTTTATTTCTTGAGGCAAATTGCTTTAACACTTTCCTTTTTACATGCGAAGAACCGAGCTACTAAGCAGCGAAACATTTATGTTGCTACAAGTCTCAACCATGGCCACAAATTCAACTTCAGGGATTAACTTGACTTGACGAGTGACATCTATAAAATATTCGATTGTCATGTCTGACGTGGACACCTCCATCAAGTCTGCAATCAAGGCAGCATTATTCATTTGAAAATGGCATATACGATCATACGCGTGAACGGCGCACTTTTGAGGACAACTTTACAAGAATTAAATTTGATATGCTAGCAGTAACCACGTTTATTGTGGACTATACCTCTGTCCCTGCCAAGATCGGGAGCTTATAAAAGCTCCGCTTAAAGAGTTTGTCAGACGCTGTGAGATAATGGGAATTCAAGTGTGAGGAACATGTGCGCTTGCTACATGAGGCCTACCTCTCTAAGTTGAGTGCATTCAGCCTTTGGGTTTTTTCTGTCTCACAAGTGTGTACCAACCGCCGAAGTTTTTAAATTGACACCGCCTCTCTGTATTAGTGTTCACCATTGCGCACACCTCATAATATTGGAAAAAAATATTTGAGAAACGAAAGTAGGTGCTAACGTTCTAAGCAATATTCAAAAATTGTTACTGATTTCGTCCCCAGAAGTCCGAATAAGCACTTGTGATAGTAACTGACCGTGCAAAACATGTAGGTATAATAAGAAGTGAAGAGCACAATGCGATTCCATGGCACTGTGATTTCGTGGGGCTTGAAAGGACACTGGAGCTCGAATCGCGCAGGTCAGCATTTTTAGGTGCGGGAAAGTTGGGAGCTGCCAAATGTGTGCAGATCGGCAAGTGTCACTTCTTCACCCTGCCGGTCAATGAAGACGACTTGCAGTTCAGCCAGAAGAGGATTTTCCGCTTGTAGAACTTCGGGACGTGATGAGCCTTGCGACGTCTCGAACTACTCATCTGCTGCGGCACAGGCGGTTTATGTTCGGCGCACGACTTCAGTCTTCTCCAGGATTTAAAAGCCTAAAACTATTCCACTTTTCCTCGGCTTTTGATATATGAGGAGTCAGGGCAGTGGGCTGGTGATCGGTGACAGCCGAAACCAAGAGACAGCGGTAAAAGGCATCATTTGCCCCCTATACCCGAGGAAAATAGTGCTGTCATGGAAAACACCAACCCGTCATCTTTAAGTGCACGGTGGGCCGGCCTTCATGTCGCTATCTTGCTGGAAGCAATAAGGCTTCCCGGCACTATCCTCTCCTCCTTCGTTGACCGTGGTGTGTTAGACGCGAATTGGCGAGAGGTGTTGACACATGTTCTGGTACAGATCACTGGTCTTTCACAATATTTACTGGCTCTGTGAGCAAATATTTGCTGCTCATAAAACGCAGAATATTTCCCACTACCCTTCGTGCCGGCAGGAAAAAGACCTTTGACAACACGATGTGCTTAGCACGACAATGTTGCTGGGGCTCGCCTTTGAGCCAATGAATGGCTCAGAAATTACACCTAAAGCAACGACTGAGATATAGCCGGAAATTTCCGATCATCATGCAGTGCTATTTAAGTGACACAGTGTTCGATAAGACAGTGCCCTGTTTATCTTTCCCTAATTTCGATCGTGCAGATGATACTGCTATTATAAATGTCCTTTCATTCAACTTTGACAACTTTGCGAATAATGAAACTGACATACATAATTTATGGAACTGGTTTAAGGACATTGTCAAAGAATGCATTGAATCAATTGTGCCTCTGGTAATTGAAAAATCGATGCGAAAAAATCCTTGTGTTTCTCGGATAACACTGAGGTTAAAAAGGCAAATAAAGCGTCTAGAGAAAAAACGAAGTCTAAACGTAGCATATTCAGAACAAATAGCTAAGCTTTCAGTAAAACTGAAAAATCAAGCAGACTAGCCGCGTTATTTTGGGGAATCCTTGCCGCATTACTTGACCTCGTGTCCCGAGAAATTTTGGAGGAGCATTTCACCCACTTCGAAAGAGTGTGACGTTTTTAATGTCGATGGTATTCTTACGCACAATATTGCTCGAATCGCAAATGCTTTCAACGATCACTTCAAATCGGTTTTTTCTTGTGACGACTCTGTATTACCGATCTTTGAAACTGTTTCGCCGCGAATGCACAATATTGTTGTTCGTGAACAGGGCATATTGAACATGCTTGTGAACCTTAATATCAGAAAGTCCTCTGGACCGGACAATATCCCTAACGCGTTCTTGAAGAGATACGCTGAATGGATGTCGAAATACCTCCATGTTCTTTTTACAAAGTCGTTGCGTGAGGGCCAGGCTCCAGACGACTGAAAAACAGCTAGAGGCAAGCCTATCCATCAACCAGGCAACAAGCAGAGTGTCAAAAATTATCACCCCATCTCGCTAACTTCAACCGTTTGTAAACTTTTGGAACACATTATACACAATAGTATTTCATGTTTTCTAGATGAACATAGTATCTTAAACCAACATCAGCATGAATTCAGGAAGGGATTTTCAACAATGACACAATTGGTATCAACAACACACGACTTCGCTACTTCAAATAATAGTGGAAAACAAACAGATGCAATTTTTATGAATTTTTCAAAAGCTTTTGACAAGGTTTCTCAAAATACATTAGTATACAAATTAGAAAAACTTCCCGGGAATGATCAACTTATTAAAAGGATATCGGCCTGCTTGAAAAACAGAGAACAGTTTGTAGATTTAAACAATCATTCCTCTCACAGGGTTTCCGTTGACTCTAGTGTCCCCCAAGGGTCGGTTCTGGTTCCCCTTCTATTTATTTTATATATTAACGACATACCAAACGGTATACCTGTAAATATAAGGCTCTATGCGGACGATTGCGTTATTTATTCGTAAATAGAATCCTCAAAGGACCATGTTTTGTTAAAAGAGTCGTTTAACAGGGTTGTTTTCTGGTGCCAGGCTTGGCGAATGTCCATCAATTATAAAAAAACAGTGTACATGTCCATTTCTCATAAGAAAAACAAATTGAATTTTCAATACTTTACAAACAATGCCATTCTTTATGAGGTTCAATCCTACAAGTATCTTGGGTTATGGATAACAAATGATCTTAACTAGACGAATACAATGATATAGTAACTTCCAAGGCTAATCAGAAACTGTTCATTTTACGAAGGACTTTGAAACTCTCCCCTCCATCTGTCCGTGTTCTTGCTTACAAATACGATAGTCCTCCCCATACTTGATTATGCTGCAGTGATCTTGGATCCATTTACTCAAACTAACATTCATAAAGTCGAAAAAGTACAAAGAAGAGCCGTTCGTTTCATATATAAAAGTTATGGACGAACCTCGGTAGAGAGCTAACTTACTTTCACTTTCAGAAATTAACCGCATATCCCGATTAAAATATTTACATCAAATAAATAATGGGCATTACAAGATAGATATTAGAAAAATTATTTCATTTTCTTCAGGTTACGCCACCAGACAACGCCATGATTGTACAAAAACTCCATTTCGTACCCGCAATAACTGCTTCAAATATTCTTTTTTCCCCAGAACTGTGCAGGATTAGAATAGTTTAAATAACCATCAAGTCACAACACAGTCTTTAAAATCCTTTGCTGCTGGTCTAGAACAACAGAGAAAATAATTTTACTTGTGTGCTAGTTCTGTTTTTTTCTTAAAATGAGAGTGATGTGTCATCGGTAAAATTTTGTTACGTTTGTTTACGTTGTAAAACGCAAGTGATAGTTATTTGTTTGTTTTGTGTTATATGGCTGCCTACTATGTGAAATGTGATAGGCTGTTCTATCTGTTTGCCTGGTGTTATATGCTGATGTTTACGTCTTTTGTACCCACCTGCTAAAATCCCTCCAGGGGATTGTAGTGCCAATAAATAAATAAACCCCTTCGATATGAAAGCTCGGGAACAGACAGCTGGTTATCCTGGCGAGCACACCTAGCGAGAGAACGTCCCAGGTTACGCTTCGCGCATTCTTGCACATGAGCAAAGCTGCCAGTGTCCCTAGAGCATAAAAACGTGCATACTAAATTCAGCAGGTAATCACAGATCTACTGACCATTCTAACTTGAATGGAAGAGTTTTGAGGTCTCAACATGCTTGTCACAAACTGCAAATATATGGTTGAATTATACTTACTTTTACAGTTTGATAAATAAACGTCCTGACGTCCAAAGATACTAGTCACAAGCTTTAAAGATATAGTCAATCGATTCCCCTGTGATAGGAATCCATATGACGGGAAAGCATAATGTGTCCCTAAAGTAGTAGTTTGTCTTAAGATAGCTTGCGCATTGTCTCATGGTGTTCGCGATTGTCAACTGTAGCATCGCCTAACGTGGACGCACCCAATTTGTCGCTTAATCATGAATCTTCAACCTGACAGCTAACGTACATGATAACAATTAAACAGACCTTTATGAACATGGATGCTGTTGGTAGCTGTAGTAGATGAGAGCGGAACCAGAGAAATCAATATGGCAGCCAGAAGAGCGGGACTGATTTGATGCCGAACTTGGGCTGTGGTTGCATGCTCACGGCATGTTGGAGATATTGACCACCACTTCCCAAACAGAGGAAAACGCAACGTTGTCGTTTCTTCCATTTTGCCATCCGGAAATTTGCGCGGAGCGAGAATATGAGGGGAAGGCTTAGTTAAAGGCAGGCAAAGTCGGTCTGTGTTGCAAAGCTATTTTTTGTTATGTATCAACGCTGTGAGTGCCACTGACATTTCAGCTAAGTTTTCAACCCGGGGTTGTGTTAAGGCGCTGGAAGCTGCACTTCAACTAGAGATTGGCCCAATGTGACTGACGCTTATAAAGGGCGCGTTTAAAGCTATACTCGGGCATGATGCGGTCACGATGCATTACTGCACTTTACCAAAATTGTTGCGAGAGAACAGTGGTAGGTATGAATAAATGAATGACTGAATGACTGAATGAATGAATGAATGAATGAATGCTTTAGTTCCCACAAAACCAAAACAGTGCTGTAATGGGCGTTGGGGAAAAGGCAGCTATAGCTGTTTTATCAGCCCAGAAGCGAAGGAGCAGCAGAACGGTAACAGAATTTTTCAAGCAGGTTGTAAATTTGCACTCGAGTTATTATATAGATTACATACAACATAAGAAAACTTGTTAACAACACGAAAGAAATGAAGGGATGCTACACTTAAGAAAAGAAGCGAAGAATTGTGCGTGAAAAATAGGACGAATTATAAATGCCAGCAACAGTCAGTGTATTTTGAAGACGAGGTAGTCTTGCGCGTAACACTTGTGAACGGAAACGCAGTACCGACCTATACTCTGGTTGTCTAGTAATATGAGCAGCTGCGAGCTGCGTCAGGTAAGCCATGTCAGTGTGTGCGTAATACGCAAAAACTAAGCAGTATTTCAACAGGGTCGTTGCGTTCGGTATGCTGAAATCCTGAAATATAAATTCAGAAGAAAATTCACGTGGTTTATTGAAATGACCTCAAAGAGCATTTTTTGTGCATAACGTAGTGCCTCATTATATTGTTTTGAGAAGTTGTTCATCACGCTAGCTAAGAAGAGTTTTAGTGGGCCAAAAAGAGGGAATTATCAATCACGCACTGGATAGAGCGAGGAAGGTAGTGTAAATAATAAACAATGCCCGTGATTTGCAAAAGCTTTCCTGTAAGAAAATCAGTATGGCTACATCACATCATATTCTGATCAAGCATAACGCCCTACAATATTAGAAACTTAAGATTATCGATTTTGGATATAATTCGGAATAAATCGTCTCTTAAGAATACCAGCGTGTTTTTTTTTACTGTGAAACAAAACCACTTCGGTGTTTGCAGGATTAATGACGAGACCGTTATCGAGAGACCATGAATGTAATTTATTCAAAACTGCATTCGCTTTTGCAACTGATCGGGCTGGACAGCTAGATTAAAAGAATAACGTAGTATCGTCTGCGTATACCGCGTAGCGTGTGTTGTCATCAAAGTTTACAATGTCATAAAAGAAAGTATCAAAGAACAGGAGCCCCAGGATACTTCTCTGGGGCACGCCGACATTACCTGAACTAACTCCTATTTTACGCTATTTATCTGCATGAACTGCTCTATATTACCTAAGTAAGACTTCAATATATTTAAAGCGATGCTGTCTATATCATAACGATTCAGATTTATGAGCAGTTCATGCATTAGTGAGTCGAAAGCTTTTAAAGAATCAACAAACACTCCCATAGTGTAATAGCCTTGATCAAGATTGCTTAAAATTCTTTTTGTTCAAGCAGAGCAAGCAGCGTTGATCTATCTTTACAGAAGCCATACTGATGTATAGTTATCAGACTATGTTTGTCCAGAAACTCAGACATTCTTTATGGGCGGTAACAGCGCACAAGCTCACGGGACGAAGAGAAGAGACACAAACAAGCGCCGAGTCTCAAGTGAAGATTTATTGAAATATACAAATTGTCTGAACACGTAAGATAAACATACAGAGCGTACACACATGGGCCAGCGAGGGGCCGTGTCAAGGGACTCTTCTTCCCGTGAGTTCATTCGCTGTTACCGCGCGTAAAGTACCACCAACTAGCCCAACTATCAGTCTTACTTCAGAGATTCTAACAAATACCGTTTTTTTATAACTTATTGAAAAAAATTAGAAGAATAGATACGAGTCTTCAATTAGGTAGCATAGTATTTTCACATTTTTATATAACGCAACTATATTCGCAACCTGTTTTCTTTGTGGGAACCTTTCAGAGGACAGACATATATTGTGTATACGTGCAAGTACCATTGGGAATATGTCTAAACCGAGCCTTACAGGCTTCATTTTAATATTATCCGCATCGAAAGAGTTGTTATTGTTTAGTTTAGAAAATATTGCAATCACATTCACCCCAGTTTATGAATCTAGAAGGCCCCGCCGCGGTGGTCTAGTGGCTAAGGTACTAGAATGCTGACCCGCAGGCCGCGGGATTGAATTTCGGCTAAGGCGGCTGCATTTCCGACGGAGGCGGAAATGCTTTAGGCCTAAGTGCTCAGTTTTGGTGCACTCTAAAGAAACCCAGGTGGCCGAAATTTCAGGAGTTTCCACTACGGCGTCTCTCAATTATGGTTTCAGGACGTTAAACCTCGCATATCAATAATTCAATCAATCAATCAATCAAGAATGTAGAAGGATTGAACGCTCGCAATTCAACTCAAGAAACAGCTTGTATCTTCATTGTCATTTGTAAGAGGAAGGTTAGAAAAGTAATCAATGAAATGGTATGCCGTTTTGTCTTCAAGTATTTTAATTCCATCCAAAATGACACTCATACATGCACTTGGAATGGACCCTCTGTTTAACAAGAAGTTAAGTAAACGTAAGGTTTTATTGCTTGGATTGCGACGAGATGACAAGGCTTTCTTTTATTATGCCGTTTTGGCAGTGAGTAGTTCCGTAGTAGGGCCATTTCGAATTGACTTGAATAGTTTGAGATCATCGTGTTTCCAGGACGCGATGAATTTCTGAAATAGCTTTGCTTTTCTATTATTTTTGCAAAGAGTTGACTTGTCGCCCACCATTTACGAATTGTTGACGCGACAAACATTTCGGCAGGAAAGATAGTGTTTATCGCAGTATGAAACAAATGTTTCCAGATAGCATCATAAACGCGACCAGCACTTGTAGCGGCAAAAACTTCATCCCATACCTCTTGACGCAAGTCATTGCAAGGGCTTAAAAGTCTGTCTTCCGTAATAATTTGCAAAGAACAAACATGCTCTTGTGTGTTTTTGGCTTTCGTTTAAAAAAAATAAATACAGGCACATGACCACTTAAGCTATGAGGTGTAGTGCCACCATTACTATAGTTGTCCTATGATTAGCAATCAACAAGTCAAGGCATGTAGATGTTTCATACCTAACTCTTGCTGGCTTGTTGCTAGCATTGAAGCATCCACAAGTTTTCAAAGCAAATTGAAATCACGCGTTGAACTAAGCAGTAAACACGTTCAGATAGAAATCACCACCGCAAATCAATTTGTACTTAGATTGAACAACGTGCTTTCAAAATTTCTCAAAAAATACAAAAAGTCTTTCAGATGACCTTGAGATCTGTAGGCAACGGAATAAACTGTACGCGCATATAAGACAGACCGCATCTCGTAGTCTTCCCTAACACAGTAAAATTCTTCAACATACTTTGCAATAATGGAGTCGCACACAAGTGAGCTGGCCCCGACACCGCGTAAGTTTTTTGGGGATTTCGTAAAGCACCTATACTTTGGTGGATGCCAGAGAGAGAGAGAGAGATAAATAGAAAGGAAAGGCAGGGAGGTTAACCAACCTTGGCTCGATTGGCTACCCTACACTTGGGGTAGAGGAAAAGGAGAATAATAGAACGGAAAGAGATTGGCTACCCTACACTTGGGGTGGAGGAAAAGGAGAATAATAGAACGGAAAGAGATAGAAAAGAAGAGGAGTAAGAAAGAGAAGCATGAATAGTCAGCTCGAGACTACACAGCACGGTCTCACACAGTTCTTTCACAAGCGGTCGTGAAATCTGGTGGTCCTTAAAAAATACAAGAGGGCTTTCGTGGCTTTGCGCGTATGGGAAGCCGTCGGCCAAGGTCCCAGGATCTTCTCTTCTGTAAGCGACCGTGAATCCAGCTGACAGAGCTTGGCTTCCATGATACGTCGTCCGGTCTGGTATGCTGGGCAATGACATAGAATGTGCTCAAGCGTTTCCTCGCAGGCGCAGATGTTGGTGGACGCCAGGGTATCTAAATCATTATACTACCTCTTAGAAAGCATTATGAATTGAGCGTGAAAGTTCAGGCTCATGTCAAGTTTCTCTTTTTCGTTTTTCGCAGATTGGCAATTTATGTGCACGCAATTTAGAACACCACTGCTCTGCACGCGTACCTTATCGGGAAGGTTCAGTGAGAACTACGTAGTAGAATGTGACAATGCAGCCATGTTAACAACAATATTTGTTTTCATTTTCAAAAAAAAAAACACCTTAGCACCATCAG
Organism: Rhipicephalus microplus; assembly: GCF_043290135.1. Taxonomy (NCBI): domain Eukaryota; kingdom Metazoa; phylum Arthropoda; class Arachnida; order Ixodida; family Ixodidae; genus Rhipicephalus; species Rhipicephalus microplus. Next base: position 106,997,543 of record NC_134705.1, on the reverse strand, counting down.
TGCCTAACTTATCATGTGTGCTCGCTCCCCTTTGCTATTTCACTCAAATATCTTTTCAACCCGGCGCCATGCAAAACAAAAGTTGTTTAGTCGCATGCCCTCTTACACCCTCTTTCGAAGCATCTGATTTTGCGCTGTTGCCCTGCCGTAATGGTCTCATGTCTGAGGTACTTGGCTCTGACCCGCAAGTCACGGGATCGAATACGTGCGGTGGCGGCTTCATTTTCGATGGAGGCGAAAATGCTGTAGGCTCGTGTGGTCATACTTGGGGTGCATGTTAGAGAACCTCTCGTGGTCAAAATTTCCAAAGCCCTCTACTAAGGCGTCTCCCACAATCGTATGGTCGTTTGGCGAAGTTACATCCCATATAGCATCAATTATCTTGCGCAGTCAAATTTTCCGGCATGAAGAGCCCTTTGTGGCTCTCAGCCAAAGCCTTCCTTTTCTGAAGCCATATGTCCCTTATTGCCTGGTTAGAGAAACATGATTATTTCTTGGAGCGTGTTATTTAACTGTTGAAGTCTGTGAATCGAGGTGGCAGTTTGCTCAGTGAACGGGCGATCGGCAGTTCGCACGCAATTTCGTTTATTTTGTCGATCAGACCCTAATTTTTGTCTCGTTTAACTCTGTGAACTTCAATATTCATTTTTTTGTAATCAAGATCATTTACTCAAGCAAGAATAGCCAGTTTTCTGCACTCATGCTTGATGTCTATATAAACAACAATTTTGTTTTTTAGCAACTTTACACTATTTTCATGGCCCACTGCGGTGGTCTAGTGGCTAAGGTACTCAGCTGCTGACCCGCAGATCGCGGGATCGGATCCCAGCTCTGGCGGCTGCATTTCCGATGGAGAAGGTATTGTTGTAGGCCCATGTGCTCAGGTTTGGGTGCACGTTAAAGAACCCCAGGTGGTCGAAATTTCTGGAGTTCTTCACTACGGCGTCTCTCATAATCATATGGTGGTTTTGGGACGTTAAACCCCACATATCAATCAAATCATTTTCATGATTTGCAATGGTCTCTTGTGCCTTTTCTTATTTGACCGACAAAAGACCAACTGTTTCCTAAATGTTTTGCAATCTCTGCTTTAGGAGGAGTAATACATCAAGCTGTATGGTCATTTCAGCCAACATTGCAGCTATAGCACCACAATGATTCTGTAGGCTCAAGTGTGCCCTGCCCTGATTTGCTCTTAAGACATCACGAGCGACTCATGCCCTCTGGTCGTCATCTCGCTTATACCAATAGGTGCTCTCAAAAGCCCCAGGGCATGTAGTACCAATAATCCACGTTCCATTTCCCAAGTTTTTGTTATCGTCCCAAAACACCACACGATTCTCAGCGCAAACCGCGCCTGCAGTTTTCGAGAAGGTTCCGGACTGTAGTAGATCATTTCGATAAGATCACGCCCACTGTGCGAACGGTACAGATTGTTCTGGAACCTACGCCACCGCCAGCGATAACGCTAGAACATTCGACGGCAAGAGTATAAATGCCGACGCGCTTCGCCACTTGTCAGTAGTTGATTGAAGGTCGACGCTCTGTTCGCCGCTATCAGTTCGAGACTGCTATCCGTGCGAAACTACTGCTGTAATTGGACTTCCGTTTACCGGGTACAGGTTAGCCCAAATAAACAATTAAATCCCAACACGAAGTATCCTGTCTACGGCCACGTCACGACCCCATGACATCTGGTGGAGGTGCTGCCTTGTTCATGCACCGGACGCCCCCGTCAAGCCGTGAACCCAGCCCACGTCGCGGAGAAGACACCGACGCCAACCAGGAGCAGCGAACAAGCCGCCGACAGCAAGGGCTACCACCGGAGTACGGGCTTCTACAAGACAAGGCGCGGAAGACCAAGGCCATGACCGCGACTGCAGCGACAATGACAACCGCAACGTCCCAGCCCACGATGGTCATGCATCAACCCAGGGAACCACCAATTTTCCATGGGTCATCGTTCGAAGAGCCGGAGTCCTGGCTAGAAACATACGACCGTGTGGCCGCCCTCAACCACTGGGACCATGACGAAAAGCTGCGTCGTGTGTTCTTCTATTTGGAAGACACCGCAAGAACCTGACTCGAAAATCGAGAGTCCACGCTCCGAACGTGGGATGTTTTCTGCGGCACATTCCTGCAAACGTTTGGGAGCGTCGCTCGCAAAGAGAGGGTCGCTGCTTTATTAGAGACCCGGGTTCAGCTACTAAATGAAAATGTCGCCATTTTCACAGAAGAAATAACCCGTCTATTCCGTCACGCTGACCCAGACATGCCTGAGCAGAAAAAAGTTCGTTTCCTCATGCGAGGGGTCAAACAGGAGCTCTTCGCGGGACTGATGAGAAACCCACCGAAAACCGTCGAAGAATTTGTAGCCGAAGCGACCACTATCGAAAAGACCCTGGACATGCGCACCAGACAGTATAATCGTCGGCTGACTGCAGACTGCGCTGCTGCTCAAGGCAGTAGCTCCGGAGACCTGCGTGAAACGATCCGAGCGATCGTGCGGGAAGAGCTGCGCAAGCTGTTGCCTTCGGCACAGCCTCAAGTGGATTCAATCGCCGACATTGTGCGAGAAGAAGTTCGGCAATCGCTTAAAATTCCCCACGCACCGCTGCCCGAGCCGGACGCTATGAGCTACGCCGCTGCACTGCGCCACAACGCTCCTCCCCGTCCACGCCAACACGCCGCCCCATCGCACTTTCGTCGACAGACGCCACCGCCGCCACCACCCCCATCGACGTCATACCGTTCGCCAGCGGACCAGCGCATCGCATCGAGGAAGACTGGCGTCTGGCGCACCCCTGACCATCGCCCGCTCTGCTACCACTGCGGCGAGGCCGGACACACATACCGCCGTTGCCAGTACCGATAGATGGGACTGCCTGGCTTCGCCGTCAATGCACCGCGTCCACAGCCAGAAGAACGACCCCGTGACAATATAATGACGAACTGAGAAATAAAAACGTTTCATGGATTGGTAAGTGCCTTTGATGGTGCTACCACATTCGACACAATGAGGTTTATAAGAATCGATGCTGGTCGAAAACAAAGGGCCCGCATGATGATGTGTGGTGTTTTATGGCGCAAGGGCCAATTGATGGCCAAAGAGCGCCATTTCAGTGACAAAAGATGTGGACAATGTTGTGTTGCGTGGCTGTATAGGGACCATAATATTCCTTGCGCTTACGTAATAAAACATAAGTACTAAAATCATGACAGTGGCGTGATATGTATAGTAAAATTAGGTGACAAACGGTTTTGATAATAAAATCTTGTGTAAAAATATTTGGGACTAGCACAAGTGCCTCATCAGTGTCCTTGTGTCCAAGGACCGCGAGGCAAGTGCTTTTCAATGTAGCCACCACACCATCAACCTCTCTTGAGAGGTCGCGGTACGAAATGCCTGGGTATAATACATGGTCGAAGTGGATGCCTCTTAAAAAAGCTGGCAACGATTTATAAGTGAAAAGTAGTTCTCTACCGAAAACATTGCAGGGTGTAATGGTATATGTATTCGGTAGGGTAATGGAAAGTGTTGTCTTTTTAGAGAGTCTAATTGCCGCGCCGCTGTGGTCTTGTGGCTAAGGTACTCGGCTGCTGACCCGCAGGTCACGAGATCGAATCCCGGCTGCGGCGGCTGCATTTATGATGGAGGCACAAATTATGTAGGCTCATGCGCTCAGATTTGGGTGCGCGTTGAAGAACCCCAGGTGATCGAAATCTCCGGAGCCCTTCACTAGGGCGTCTCTCATAATCATATGGCAGCTTTGGGACGTTAAACCTCTCACATCACTTAATCAATCAATCGATCAATCAATCAGAGAGTGTAATTTTTCACCCTGAAATAAAATTTGAAGAACTGTTAGTGCTTCATCACATCTGTCACACAACGGTGGATTACCACCGGACAAAAGATATGCGTGTGTTGTGTATGTTTGTCCTGTCAAAAAAGCACCCGCAGAGAAAATAAACAGGTTTCTACAAGGTTAAAGGCAGACAGTACACAACAGGCAGCAACAGGAGCAAGTAGCACAGAACAAAATATCAAGAGAATAGCAATTAAAGGCGCAACGAACGAATCTGCAAAAAGTGGAACATTAGGTTGGCCGCCCGTCTGTACAATGCTGCCTGCAATTGTCCGGGAAACAACTACAGAACTCGTTTAAGTAGAAGTGGGCCGACAATTATGGCTTGGCTGCACAGTTCACGTCACCATGAAAGATACGCCAAATGTAGAGCTGAACAAATCATCATTCAGCACAAGGAAGCAGCTAATCTTGTACATGACAATTCCATTGAGCTGGTGCGGCAGTCCTGTCTCCAGTGCTTCCAGGTGGTCTAGCTACCCTTGTCGTGCAGCAGAGTAACTTCTATAAAAAGTTAAGCATCCAGGTGAGCCGGCTGTCTGTGCACCACTACGGCTATGTCCAAATAACAGAAAAACCACCACAGAACTCGTTTTGGTAGAAGTGGGCGGACACTTATGGCTTGTCTGCACAGTTCACGTCACCATCAAGGGTAAGACAATTTTCAAGTCAATGAAATCGTCATTAAGCACAACTAAGCAGCTAAAATGTGCATGCGCATTTCATACAGCCGGTGCAATAGTCCTGTTTGAAGTGCATGAAGATGGTCTAACGACCCTCTTTACGAGCAGTGGAGTCACTTCTGCAAAACGTTGAACATCCAGGTTAGCCGGCCGCCTGCACACCAATACCGCTGCTGCCAAAAAGGCGTATTTGTAAAACCTGCTATGCAAGTGGCTGTGGCGCAGTAGACAGCGAGCCCGGTTCATGTTGTTGCGGATCCAGAGAACAAGGATGCGTGTGAAGTTGACAAAACTTTTTGTTTGTCTTCTGAACGTACACATTTTTTACTTCACTTGCGTGACGGAAATAAGTCTGTGGAGTCTTGGTGGACTGCGACAGACAACCCTTTCATGATAAAATTGATGGTGATCAGGCTAGAGCTGAGATGTACACCAGATGACACGGCGTCTGAAATCGGCATATCATTGTTTAAGCGTTGGATTTATGCAATGCGAATGAGGCATGAGAAACAAAGCACTGTGATGATCTGGTTTTTACATTGTTCAAATGTGCGTCGTCTCTGTTGCGTGATGAAATAGTAAATAAGGCAATTAAATGTTCAAATGGTCTTTATAGCGGCTTCCAAATTTTCTACATTGGGTGGAACAAAAACATTCTTACACAAAAAATTGCAGCATATATATGGAGTGAATGATTAAGAGTGGGAACGAAGCTTCGAAGAGCTTGATTGGTAAACCGTGAACCTTCCATGCGTCCGTGCGTCTCACCGTGTGTCTCGCTATTTGTCTGTCTGTCTGTCTGTCTGTCTGTCTGCCTGTCTGTCTGTCTGTTTGTCTGCTGTGTGTCTGTCTGTCTCTCCATATCCCCATCCATCCCTCCGTCGGCCTGTTTCTCTGTCTGTTTGTCTGCCCTTCCATTCATCCACACCTGCTGAGTTAGTCATAGAACTAACTAGGCGGTCACATAGCAAGAGAGACGTCCATGTACATTTTTTACATCCGTGACCCCGTCACTGCCTCTGACTTTCGTCTCGTAATTCTTCCAGACGCCCCCCCCCCCCCACCCCCACCCCATGCCGGCTTGCCTGAATGTTTTCCCTTTCCCGGTGGAAGCACGCGCTCACACGTGCGCGACAGCATTGAATGCGTTTTTTCTTCTCCCATTCCTTTCTCCTCCATCTTTCACTCCCCCTCCTGCATTCCCCCTCGCGGAACCGTGAAGGTGCCTTCGTATTGAAAGACAGTAACAGTTGCGAACTTTTTTGTTCATTTTTTTCTGTTCAAAAATCTCTATGCGTGTACAGACACACAGCTTAAGAAGCTTTGCCCCTAAAGAGCGGCTGCAACTACAACTAGTACAAACGTCTTTCACTAGTCATGACAAGTTATGTCCCGGCACAAATGAATAAAAGAAGTATATGCCCTTATGAGTGCTCATGAAAGCACGGTTCATAACGTAGAGCCACAGACACAGCCAGCATAATCTCTGGTTATACGAATGCTACAAGTATATGGGTATTTCAGTAAAAAAAAAAAAAAGCCACCATAGCGTTATTTTTGAGCCTAATAAAAAAAGAACTATATTGTGGGCCATCGAAGTACTGTTGGTTGTAAAAGAAGAAATTCTACAGTTTTGCTGGCATCACCAACGCCGTAAGGTGGCCCTTAATATCTTGGAGCTGAACGCACAGCTCTGGGCCGTCCGGAAGGCCGTGGATGCTACTCCAGTTCAGGGATTCAGGGTCGGCACTGGAAGCTACCAAGACCAAACTGCCGGCTTTTTGTGTGAAATAAAGTACTCTCTTCCTCTTTCTCTCTTTCTCATATATATATATATATATATATATATATATATGTATATGGAAGTTCCTTCAATTACGGTTTTTCTTCGGCGTCATCCTTAGAGCACTTTGGTAGTCTGTTGTCCTGTCTGCTTATGTAAGTGCTGACTTATAATAGTTGGCACAATGTTTAATCAATATATAAGTTAGACAAACCAAGAAAGTAGTAAATCGTTTGAACATCTGCTTTTGATTGTACAGATTGAGCGAATAAAGACTTGCCCTTTGAACAGGAATCAAGCCACCATAGGATGCTGCAGCCATCCATTTCTGTAATGAGGATGATATGGCGATTAATGAAAGGAACTAGAAGCAGGCACATACTACATATATTGCCATTTGAAAAAGTATTTATAGTTTAGCGGTTGCAATTGAGCTGTTCATTACGCCTTTTTCAACAAACATTCAGCTGAGGTTTACCAAATCAACTTGACACCTCTACAGACTAATTGGGTTAGTCGCTCTTTGAGTTACACGCAATGCTTCACACACTTCTTATTGTGCAGATAAAGGTATTGCACAGCATAGGAGAGCTTGTCAATATTAGAACAAAAATGACCATCGCCTGCAGTGAAATGAAATCACTTGACCTTTCAACACGTTAGAATTTAATACATGAAGGAAAGTGTAGAGCCATAGAACCTCTCAAGAGCAATAATATTTTATTCGAAATATTTCTCGAAATTGTGAGAAAGTGCATAGAGAACATGCATGTAAGCCATGGAAAAGTTGCACTGACTTCAGGAAATTTGGTGAACCGCGAATTCACCGTACACATCCACCGTGACCTATAGACGCGAGAACGTCCATATACAGATAATATACACACAATATTTATTTTACATATTGTTTGTCATAAACACTTTGAGTATTATATACATTATAAATACAGAAGACATCTTATGTCACAAAGTACAACAAAAGTTGTCCGTTGATAAGTTCAGGGACTCGTTTGCTTTTATTATTAACAACTTTATGATCAGCAAATTATGATGCAAAGGAACACCATGACATTGAGTGTGGTGGCAGCCTGCAAAAAATCATCGAGGTCATCAATTCCTAGCTAGATCTCGGCATCATTGACCTTACCATTGTCTCTTTTTGCACGAGGCGGCTCCGGTCGATATTCATTTTAGGTATTCGTATAATAGTGACTATTCAAGTTGTTTGGTCTAGGTACGTACGGGTGCTTCTTGATGATACCCCTTCTGTAGGAAGACTTGTTAATGAGCCGTAGGGCTTCAATGAATTAATAAATCAATCTTCTTTAAAGTAGCGTCAGAAATGTAGTACATTAGATATAAGTATGCAGGAGAAAGTAAACCGCAGGCGGGACCTCCTATGTTAATACAAAGAAAATGCTAAAAGATAAATAATGAAGCAACAAATCACAAGAACACTACAAAATAATTTTTACAAACAAAGCAAGACAGAAAATTAAAAAAAAATCAAGCAGGTATACGCCCCTTGCAAACTTTTTCAGTTTTGTCTTAAAACATGAATGTGCAATAGGTCTTTCATTTCTTGTGATAAAGAATTACATAATAAAGTTGGTGAAAGAAAAATGCTCAATATTTTATATTTAGTGCAAACGTTATGTAGTAACAGGTAACTATTGACCGCGAATCTGGTTTTATTGTAATTATTCATCAAGGCAGTAGGTAATAAATTGATAGTGAGGGTGCAGTGGAAAAATTTTTAAAAACAAAACACACACATTAAAAACGTACATTTGGGAGATGGGTAATACCTCAAGCTGGGGGGAGGGGGCAAAATTCGATGTGATGGCATCTGACGTGAAGCGGAAGTTATGAGTCACATTGCTTGCATTTCAAATACCTTTAACAACAAAATGTGCACTGAATATGAATTACCCTATAATGTAATTCAATAACAGAGATGACTGTGTATGATTGCACATTACAATGCCTCTAAAGCTTCGATGTTAAAACACATTCCTGACTTCACCAATGCCCTAATACCGTATGAAATCTTTTTCAAACAGTATTGATATGTTGCTGAAATTTCAGGTGTGTGTCCAATTTACCACCTAAAATGACGTATGATCACGTGAAGGAATAACTACTGAGTTTACAAAAAGCTGAGGAATAAATGCTAGTTTTTGTTGGATGAATGAAAAAGCATAAAACAGGTTAAGGAAGGATTGTGAGAAGTAAGGCGAGGGGGCATTGGAGAATATCAGTAAGTGTGCATAACATTCATTGTAGGAAACTTTCACCACCACCATAGCACTTGTACACGTGGTGCAAAGTCTGTACTCATTGTAGTCTGGTGGCGGGGCCGATGGCATTGCAGTGACAGGGAACTCTCGTTGGAGGAGTCCGATGGCAAGAGCGTGGGATTTGTTTTGCTCCTTTTGATGCTTGCAACAATGGCCATGTTCTTGTACTACAACCGGGCGCATTCCTTGCAGCTGTGGCCGAACGTATGGTGCAGAAAGTAGCGGTAAAAGCCCGTGTCTCAATCGCCTAGCTGCGTCAATTAGCGACAGCTTTTGGCACTTTGCTGCAGCATCGCACGCCCGAACTTCTTTGGCCTTTATTTCCAACACTTTCGTTTTGCTTATGCTTCGCGACTTCTCCACACAAGATCCGCGTGATGGCGTCGTCTTCGCTAATGCTTTGATAGCCGGCAGATCCACGTTTGCTCGACGATGAGCTCTCTTGGCTTATAGGCTTCCTCTGATGTCGCCGTAGGGACTTGGCGGTGACCCGCCCCGTGGCTACCTTGCTTTTGAGGTGTCCAGGTGGCCGGGTGTTAACAAATATTTTTAACTGCGTAAGCTCACAGCAAAGCGAAAAAAAAAAGCGCACGCTGGCTGCATTTCTGAAGTCATCGAAGAAGTGTACACAGGACTACAGTGGCTAGAATAAGGAAGTGCGATGAGCGGCAAGCAGAGCCTACGGAACGCACTGAAGCCTCTGCGAAGCGGCCGCGTGGGGGCGTGCGGTCGTTTATACGGTGTTTGCGCGTTTCCGACGGTTTCGTCAGGCGCGTTAGTCCATGTTTATTTTTGTGCGGTGGCACTCTGACACCGATGCTACTGTATGCACTCTCATAGCAAAAAAACAAAGAAAAGCTATTGCTTGTCTCGGGGTGCACTACAGGCCGCAAGTCATTTAAAATGCAGCATGTCATTGTTCGGCGTTCTAAACGACAAAGCTCCGTTAGCGCGGTGGTGAAAAGCGATGCCGCGCGCTGACGAACTTCTTCAAGAAAACTCGCCTGTGTGTGTGTTGTACGTCGACGAGAGGTATTGCACCTCGAGCACACTGTGAAGGGCGAGAAATTGTCCGCATTGAAAGGGATAGGCGTGCGCAGGATTCCCGTTCAGGTGGGAAGGGGGGGTCATTGCTGCGCATTCTTTTCCATTAAATTAGTGTTTGAGGCAGATTGAGCACCCCCTTTAAAAGTGACTAAAAGAGCGCCCCGCCACCTACTCAATGTGTAGAGCAGATTTAGCGCCCCCCTGCCAGCTGATTACCTATAGAAGGGGCTCCCTCCCCCTCTGCCCCCTTGTGCGGAGGCTTATGGGTAGGCCTTTCAGAAAAGTTCTTCGCATTTGCGGACACCCTTGAAATCACTTCATCAAAGTGGTTTAGCGGCAGCGAGCTCCAAAGTGACAGCTTACCAGAATAAGCTTGTTTTCTGCTCGAAAAAAAAAAAAAGATGTCACACTAAGCTGCGCACAACATAGTTCGAGCCTCACCAACCAAGGGACCAATATATTTTCTGCTCTACCTTTTTCATTTTTACACAAAGGTACTCCTCAAGGAGCGAGCATTTTCCCGTGAAAAAAGAAAGCACTTGACGCTCACGCAAGTCACCTAGCCAAGGGAAACAATGTTCTGCAGTGCGCTTGTGAGCTATAACACCTTTTTTTGTAGCTGAAAAAAGACGTGCAACCAAATATTAAGAATGTAAGCATGCGAGTCCCTACTCGGAAAAGCGTTGCATGACCAGTGTGCAAAAAACAAAATGTTTTCATACAGATACCGCTCATGATTGTCGTCTCTGGTTTTGATAAAAAGATTGCCGTAGGTATTATTATACGAAACTCTATGGTGTTATCAGAAGCAGCTATAGCGAGCTATGCATGTTATGAAAAATAGGGCTTTATATCCAGATTAGTGCATAAGGAAATGATGGTTCGCTGTGGAAGGTGTTGCAAGCAATGACTCACAACTGCGTTCATCGTTCTCCTGTTCTACCACTTCACATCGGATACATGTTTCATGCCATCACACGCTGACTTTTGGCATCCTTTCGATATTTCAGTTCAGTCGCACAACTGCGTAGGCATCCTGTAAATCCAGAAGCTAATTTTGATATCTTCACGGTCGCCATTTGAGGTCATGCACGAGCAATAAAATATATTTTAAATTCTTCCCATCGCCTGCGCGCGTGGTTGATTTCCGTCTCTGCGCCGCGCATCGCCGCCTTGAGCAACGTAGAATGAATAGGTGAATGTATCCGGCTGTGTCCTTTAGATCGGGTATTGGCTCACGCCACCTAGCCATAAAGTTAGGTACTATCACTGTGTGTTTAAGGGTAGACATTCACTCGAGCCCCGATTATAGCCACCAATCAGTTAGCCTCCTCCTGGTTATTTCTACCCATTTGAAGTCTATTTTGCCTGAACTGTTCCTAAACCCCTATGCTTTGAAGAATTCAGCGCCATTATCTTCAGCTACAGGGCGGAGCCTTTATAGAACATTATGAAGTGTTAAGACATTTCCTCCTCCTCTCCACACGCAATACATATCGTGTCTTTGCCTTCGTATATTGCTCGGAACGTCTTGGCCCGCAATACTCCCGTTCTAACCTCGAAGAGGAGAGAACTTCCCCGAGAATTATCGTAGATCTTTTCGCTTGAAATTTCTTGCCCAAAAGTTCGGTAGGTCTCCAGTGATTATTTCGTAAGCATTCCCATCTTCCACATGTTCGTCTCTGTTTCCTTCACCTTCTTTTTAACTGATGTTTCCTTTTGGCTTGGTATTCTGCTGTTGTGTAAATACTTGCTTGACAGTTTTCGAGTTCGCTTCCTTCATTTAGTATCAACATTCTTCATGCACAAGTAGCTGAAAACTTTCGTAGCCCAACGCTCCTCTCCCATTTTTCTAAATCGCTCCTCAAATTCTATCTGGCTGCAAGCTTCCCTGGACACAGACGATGTCCATCTCATGTCATCTTGTACCCCCTGATTTGGGGTATTTCCGTGTGCTCTCAAAGCAAATATACCCATGCCACGTTGTCTAATTTCCAATCTTGTTGAAGTTCTCATTTCACGCACAAGACCGCATTGCCGAACATCAAACCTTGGACCATGACACCTTTACAAACCCCTCTCACAACGTCATACCAATAGTAGTTCCACAGTGCCCTATTTTTCATTACAGCTGCATTCTTGGTGCCCTTAGTCATTGCGTATCTTTCGTGCTCCCTTAAACACTAAGCCCCGTTATTTATCCTAACATATAAATATTTGTATATATCCACTATCTCTAGCGTGACTTCCTGTATCCTATGCTCACTGACTTTGTCAATAAAAATCATGATTTCTGATTTTCCCCTGCTGAACTTCAAATTTAACCTATCTTCCTTATTACCACAGATGTCTATCAATCCCTGAAAATCTTCTTTGTTGTCGCCAAATAATACTATATTATCTGCATACATCAATGCTGGTAATAATTGTTCAATGTGTTTTCCTTGCTTGGAAAAAGAGATGCTGAAGCCGAGTTGACTTCTCACTAATTTGGCTTCTAGTACCTGGAGATACAGCATAAATAACAAAGGTGACAAGGGATATCCCTGTCAAACACCAATAGGCATCTCTATAGGTTCAGAAGAGTGGATGGATGATGGATGGATGGATATGGCTGCACCCTTTAGATTGAGCGGTGCCTAGCGCCACCAAGCCGTAATACCTAATGAACCAAAAACTATATTTTTTTTCTTTAAAAAGTGAGTTTGAAGATTCGTACTTTGCAGTGAAGAGTTTAATTTTCACTCGTGCCTTGACTTTAGCCACCAATCAGATAACCTCCTTCCAGTTAAGTCTACCCACTTAAAGTTTATTTGGCCCTCCCGGTCCCTAAACCCCAGTGCTTTGAAAAACTCTGCGCCATCATCCTGAACTATAGGGTGAAGCCCTTTACAGAACATTATCAAGTGTTCGGCAGTTTCTTCTTCCTCTCCACACGCACTGCATACTGTCTACCCCGTCGTATTTGGGCCGATATGTCTTGGTTCGCAGTACTCCCGTCCTGGCCTAAAAGAGTAGAGAACTACCCCGAGTATTATCATAGATCCTTTCCTTGGCAATTTCCTGCTTAAAAGTTCGATACATCTCTAGTGCGGACTACTTAATCATGCCCATTCTCCACATGTCAGTCTCTGTTTCCTCCACTTTCTTCTTAACCGATAGTTCTTTTTGGTTTGGCCACCTGCTGTTTTCTAAGTATTTACTAGTCAACTTCCTGGTTCAATTCCGCCATTTTGTATCGACATTCTTCATGTACAAGTAGCTGAAATTCTTCCTAGCCCAACGCTCTTCCCCCATTTCTCTCAATCGCTTCTCAAATTTTATCTTGCTGCTAGGTTCCCTGCCCTCAAATGATGTCCATCCCATATCACCTTGTACTCCCTGATTTGGTGTATTCTCGTGAGCTCCTAAAGCAAGCCTACATATTCCACGTTGCTTAATTTCTAATCTCGCTTGAACTTCTGATCTCACGCACAAGACCGCATTGCCGAACTTCAGCCCAGGAACCATGACCCCTTTTCATATTCCTCTCACAACATCATACCTATTGTAATCTACAGTGCCCTATTTTTCATGACTGCTGCATTCCTGTTACTTTTAGTAGTCACGTATAATTCGTGTTCCCTCAGATACTCGATCCCATTGCTTATCGATACGCCCAGATATTTGTATTTATCTGTTATATCTAGCGTTACCTCCTGTATTCTAAGCTCACTACCTTCATTGTCATTGAAAATCATGACTGCTGATTTTTCCTTACTGAATCTAAAATCTAACCTATCTCCCTCATTACCGCAGATGTCCATGAATCTCTGCAAATCTTCCTTGTTGCTGGCCATTAGCACTATATCATCTGCGTACATTAATGCTGGTAGTGCCTGATCAATAAGTTTTCCTTGTTTGACTAAAGAGAGGTTGAAGCCCAGTCCATTTCCTTCTAATTTTGCCTCTAATCCTTGTAGGTACATCATGAATAATAAGGATGACAGGGGGCACCCTTGCCTAAGCCCCCGTTTTACCTCTGCAGGCTTGGATACCTGTTTTTCCCACTTTATAACTACCTTGTCACCTTTATAGATACCCTTTAAAAGATTAGTGACTACATGTTCCACGCCTAGTGTGTCCAGTATTCCCGACAATTCCTCTTGAACCATGCTATCGTACGCTCCCTTGATATCCAAAAATGCTAGCCACAGGGGCCTGTGTTTCTTTTCTGCTATTTCGATGCACTGCGTCTGCGAGAACAGATTGTCTTCCGACCTCCTTTGTTTCCGAAACCCACTCTGCAGTTCCCCCAGCACCCCCTCATCCTCTATCCACGCCTGCAGTCTTTTCTTTATAATCTGCATCGCTGGCCTGTAGACCACTATGTCACTGTTATAGGACGGTAGTTGTTTATGTCAGCTTCATCCCCCTTTCCTTTATAGATCATGCTCATCCTGCTAAGTTTCCATCCATCGGGAACTTCACCATCGATTATTATTGTGCTCACTGCCTCTCTCAAAGCCTGCTTAGACTTCGGACCTAATGTCTTTATCAGCCTAATTGCAATGCCATCTGGGCCTGTTGATGTACTACTAGGAACCCTTTTCTCAGCCCTTTCCCACTCTTGTTGTGAAAATGGAGCCATTGCACCACTTGATTCGTCCTTGTCTATTGTGGCGCATAAAGTACTTTTTTGTTGAAATGTTTCTGTCACCATTGTTCTTATATATTCAATAGCTTCGTCCCCTTTTAGCCTAGCACCTTTGGCTGTAGTTATAAAACTCTGCTCTAGGCTCGTCTCATTTCTTAGGGAGTTTAGATGGTTCCGAAATTTCGCAGCTGCCTTTCTATCTTTTTTATGTACTTCTGCCAGCCACTGAGCTCTCTTCCTTCTAATCTTTTCATTGATCAGAAGGGATGCATCCCTTTTACAGCTTAGAAAGGTTGCCCATTTTCTTTCAACATCATTTGTCGGTTCACCCCGCTGCTTAGCATGTCTGTGTTCCCTAGAGGCTTCCTGACGTTTTGCTATGGCTCTCTTAACTTCCTCATCCCACCAACTTTTGGGTTTGGTCTTCTTTTCCGGAGGGACTTGTCACGCGCCCCTGCAAGCTCTAGCTCAAAGAGTCTCATTAGATTCGTGTATGTCCACACTGTCTTGTTATCCTCCGTGATTACTTTCTCAATTTGTTTAGTGGCTATTTCAATTTGCCTTTCTGGATAAAAATTTTCCTGTAGTTGCTCATCTTGTCTCCTTGTCATTTTCACTGCTCTTCCAAAACTTAGCTTGATACGTTTGTGATCGCTACCCAGACTTCTGGAGTCACCTTCATCTATGTGCATTCCCCTAAGCTGAAGAGATACCTGTTCTTCCAGCGCCACCTGGCGGTTTTCTTTCAAGGCGTTACGCACTAGCAGGTGCGTTCATCACACTTCTCTATTCTAGCCACTGTAACACGGCTGCCATCACTGTACTAGGCAGGAGCATAAGCTTGACAAAGAAGCTCCTAAAACGAAACTCTCTAAGCTTTAAGATTTTAGGGAGTTTATTATCTGAAGGCATAACATACTCGAAAGCCCTCTATGGGAAGAGAATGTAATTGTCGGGGTGACTCTAGGCTGCACCTAGAGTATAAGAAACCACGAAAGCAATAGTCAAAACACTCCGACATAGTCACATTCGGCAAGCCTGATTCACTCAAAGGTACTGGATAAGCCTCCAGAACTATACTGTCATTTAGGTGGTGATGACCTACAATCTTGTTCTGCAGCGACAATCTTGTCCAAGATCTACCCATGAGACACATGCGTTCCAGTCAAAAGTTCACATTTTAATTAGTCTTTTAAAGCGCACTTTTCTAGCACTTCGAACATGTTAGCTGAAAAAGGAAAGTGCAAATTGTAGGCTAGCCAATCACCCAAGTAGCACAAATACGTTATAATAATGTTACTTTTACGTTCAGCTTTAATGTTGAAACAATATTGTTAATGCCATCGAAACTAAATGTTCTGCTAACGTTCTGAATAAACGTTGAAATAACGTTATCCTAAACATAATGTAAACATTATTAAAACGTTACGATAACGTTTGCATAACGTTAAGCAAAACGTAAGAGTGACGTTACAAGTTACACTCCCGTAACATTTATAAAACATTAAGAATTATTGTAAATTATGCTCATGCAACGCTGAAAACAGGCCCAATGTCAGAAGTCTTTTTAACTGAAAAGACAAACTTGCGAATCATAGCTGGACCACATGTTCCACATGCTGTAGGGTATTCTAAAGTACATTAAATTATTTATGGAACGCATGTGTGTTAGCGGCTTGTATATATATGCATGGGCCGAACCAGACTGATTCGAAGCCCTCTAATCAGCCGTTTCAACGACTTTCTACATTTTGCAGCTGTTAGGCAGCATTAACTCATCTCAACTGCATGTCTTGATTGCAAATATACTTTATTGCATGATGCCTTTATATACTTTATTCCTCGATGCTCATCCGAGGCTTGGCTGTCATCAATAAGCAGGCCGCGGTACTTTGTTCTGCAAAAACAAGAAATATTCAGGAATTACTGCAGATAATAAACAAATACAATAGCTTTAGTAGCAGCATAGACATTACAGATGCTTTTTATATGACAATGAAAACCATTCACCCCCACTGCACAACTAATGCACGTAGATAGAGATATGTAGGGCTTGACGTCCCAAAACCACCATATGATTATGAGAGACGCCGTAGTGGAAGGCTCCGGAAATTTCGACCACCTGGGGTTCTTCAACGTGCACCCAAATCTGAGCACACGGGTCTACAACATTTCCGCCTCCATCGGAAATGCAGCCGCCGCAGCCGGGATGCGAACCCGCGACCTGCGGGTCAGCAGCCGAGTACCTTAGTCACTTGACCACCGCGGCGGGGCAAAATTAATGCACGTAGCCTTGTAAGTGCTCTGTAAAGTACTTGTTTGCAGCAGCTGTTTAAAAACTCGAATTTCGTCCAACCATCAATAATGTTCACTGTTAGCACTACCTTGCACTAGTGCTACTTTCCTGGTCTACATCACACATCACATTTGATAGTGTCATGATAGTCCCTCGACGGTATATGTTGTCACTTGCTGCCTGCTTGCACTTGACCGCACTTCGAAATTTAAAGCTTTTGACTTACTTATACCGAATCACTGAATGAAAGCAGATACCTTGCAGCGCTGCCGGAGCTACGCGGAATACACAGGCAGTAGACTTGTGCAGTATATACAATATAGTTCCGAGCAAAGCTGTTTCATTAAGCATATACAAGGGTTTTAGCTGTGCTTCTTGCATGAGACGCTACAGCTATAAGAAGTACGTTTGGCATGTACTTGGCGAACTCTGAATTACTGTAGCCATTACCAGCTGGTAATCGCAATAGCCTCCCTAACCATGATGACCTACAGCAGCATGGCAGCCCCCATACAACCCAGACTATCTGGTTTCATCCAAATTTGTGCTTTTTACTGGCGCTCTACCCAGACAGATAAAAATAAGCGGTATAACCTGTCATCACTTAGTCTCATCCAAACCTGAAAACAAGGCATCAGGTATCTTTGGCGTGGGAAAAATACTGTCATCTAACAACCCAGGGATCCAGCTGTACGCAATAAATAAAGCTGGTGTAGCCAACGTGCTTAGTAAGAACCCTATGTGCACATAACTACTGCCCTGACCAAAACACATCTACCAACCTTGTACGTTTAACTTAAAGTAAAAAATTGCAGCAAAACCACTCGTAGACTGCTTCCCATAAAACTGATTACCACAAGCTGTTGTTACGTGCTGCATTTCTTCTTTTGATTCAAAAATAGAACATAACTGAGCTCGTAATATATATATATATATATATATATATATATATATATATATATATATATATATATATATATATATATATATATATATATATATATATATTACATTCTAAGTAAGATTAACTATAAAAAAGCGTAAGTATACACATTACCACTTTCTCTTTCTTACAAAAGAACACAGGAAGGCCTGTAAAAAAGTTATGCCATAAACCTAAAGACGGCAAGGACAAAAAGAGTGATAGCTCGGCTGAATGATAAAATAATAAACGTTAAGCTTTTGCTTGCCTTGTACGCAGTAAGCCTTGCATCGGCAAAGCGTAACCAATCGCCAAACACGTGGTTGATCTCAGCATCTTTTGCCTTGCATGTTGTACGTACAGCAGCTGGAAATATTATGCATAGCAACCAGGACCATCATTTTTTTTTCACGAACAGTAATAAGTACACCAGGACATAAAAAATTTGCGTCACCTTACCAAATACAAGACGAACAATGTTAAGCTTCGCTGCCCGTCGTTTGCCTTTTCTTCCAGTATAGCTGTACAGTACCGCTACACTGTAATGAAGAAGCCTCTTCATTACTCTTTTTGTGGTCACGCTTATGGCACAACCTCCAATTTGGCCCAGTTCTATCACCTTGAATGAAAAGATTTTGAAAAAGACTCACACAATACTCTTTTAGTCCTGTAATTTTGAAGCAACACATTATGTTATTGTTGAACCAGCTTGCAGCACCTGCAATGAACAGCAACACTTACCAGTGCAGCAAAAATGACGCTGTTTTCCAGACTAGCTTCAAGTGTCCTCAATTCTTCCTCAGTTGTAGCAGGGTAGAGGGGCATTTCACTTAAAACCATGGCATTTTCAACTGTGGTGTCTTGATTTAGGCGATGCTCAATTCTTGTCAGAACCGCACTTTATGCAGCTACCTGCATTTTTAAATGCTCAACCTGCGTGAGCACTTCTGCAAGAACTGATGGAAAGAAAAAAATTTACCATATAATTGCACTGTCATGTCAATTTTTGAACAAAAGAAAGGCACAACATATTACCACAGAAAAATAAAGAAAATAAAGTTTGACAGATCGGCTGCTGATGCTTGCACTTGAACAAACGGCGAATGATACAATTGGCTCTTGATAAAACTAGATTAATGTAAACTATTACACAAAACAAAAGAATGAGTGAAATTAACTGCTATACTAAGCAACAACTTTTCTTGGCACTGCACGGAAAGCTACGGAGGTGGAGTTTCTGCACATGTAGCACTACGCGAAGTAGTCCGTTTTGTCGTGCGTCTCTTAACGCTATAGAAAGTGACGGGGGCGCACCATCAGTGGTTCATGTATAGACGCAAATGTCGCTTAGCGTTTGAGGTGCACGTAAAAAGGTGGCACGTACAGGGTTGGTCGAAAGTTCTTAGGCCACTATCTCATGTATTTCTATGGCAGCGTGGCCTGGGAACTGTTGACCCCTCCTGTACTTTTGTGTCAGCCACGGCGCGGTTCCGCGTGACAATGGTATTACATGCATGCAGTAGTTTCACTTCATTGAGAGTAGCAGCTTTAAACTGCAATGAAGTCATGTATGCTTACCTTCATATACTATCTTCACGAGCGTGAACGAAAAGCGCGCTGGTCTCGTCGTCACGATCGTCTACGCTCGCAAAGAAAACAGAAAGACGCTTTCATGGTTGCCAACTTGAGCCAGAACATAGAAAAATTAAGCGCTGCATCTGATTAAAACTGCTAGTGCTGCAACAAAAAACATTTTTGCAAAACAAAACAGATTGTAATTCAATATAGGAAGTTTTTGTTAACTAAATGAAATATCTTTTTTAAACATGAGTAAAATTTCACTAGCGCTACTTTCTCAATTGAGCAAACACAGAAGTAAAAACGAGGCTGCACCCATGAAGTGACCTAAATTGCAAAAAACTAGGTTCTGTGGTTAAGTGGTTACAGTCAACGCCTTGTTACACTAAGTAGAGCCGTAAAGCAAGCTGCGCTAGAGCTGCAATGACCCATTGGCGAAATTAGCGTTGTAAAAGATTGTAATGGTAACAAATCTTGATGTGGGGCATCGTCTCGAAACGTATAGAGTGTGTGTGCATCATCTGCAAAACTGTAGGGTTCGTTCGTGATTTCTTCGTGTTGCGACATGTATATACACTGGACGCTGACATTCGGCGCCCAGTTTGGCCTTCAGAGATCTTGAGACTCTCAGCGCTCCCCTACTGTGCTTTTGATTTGATCGTGGAAGGTGGTTGGTGCGTTGATTGGTGCCAACCTGTCCCACCTTACGGCATGTTGCCTGGAATGTGCTTACTGTGTTCAGCGTGTTACCAATTAGGTTCAGTTTGTGGTGCGGCCTAGCAAGGGTTGCTAGCCCAGCTGCACACTGCCTTTGCGCGCTGTCTTCACGCCTTGCATTCATGATTCACCGAAGCGGCGAAGACGAGAATGTGCCTGTTGACCATATTTTGTTGGTTGCGATATCATGTCTGTGCACGGATTGACTTTCGGCAGGACATTTTCTGACTAGTGTTCAGCTATTTTGACTGAGTGGCCAACTGCATGCAGTTGTGCAGCCTACGAGGTGTGTTACTGGCACACTTGCGTTACGTCTCTTACATGTAGCTTCCCTGTTGCTGTTCTGGCTAAGGAGTTACGTTAGGGTAATGCTTTTCATGGGACGTCTCATTTTCGGCCAGTTTCATTCGGGCTGTGCTCCAGATGAAATGTAGAAACTAACCTCATCCTATTAACGCAGTGCCTACAATCCTGGCCGAGTTGCCATATCTCCATTAATTTAACACAATTTCAAGGTGCACATGACAGAAACGGTGTAAAATCTAGTATTGGCTCTTGTTGAAATATTGTTGCACAAGAGCAGACTGCACAGAGAGAATGTACAACATAACTGCTCATGTTAGGTCCCTACTGCTCTGCTTTCTTTTATGCACTGAAATTTAAACAGCCAGACTACTTTCACTGTCATGTCCTTATGTCTGGCTTTGTATAGTTTTAATAATAATATTAACGGGGCGTTTACATGCCAAAACCACAATATGAATATGAGCGCACTGTAGCAGAGAGCTTTAGGAATTTCAACTATCTGGTGTTCTTAAACGACATTGCACCGTACCATTGTCGGAAAGCTTAACTCGAACGCTCTGCAGCGTGTCTTGACTGAGGCTGCCTTGACTGAGGCGAGCCACGAAACACTGGGCACTGTTGCCGAGATAATAGCTCGATAAGCTTGGATTGTATGTTGGCATGCATGCATAACACCTCGGCAACAAAACTCAAAGCTGCGTGGCGCTTGTGTCAACCAAACTGCTTCAGGACATGTTGTGGAGCATTCAAGCTAAGCTTACTGACGACTGTAGATGGACCTCTGGCAGTTTGCCTGTATATTTGGCTGCTGATTGGTAGACGGTGAATAAAAACAAGCCAAAACGAGGAGCATTCTTTACATGCTCACGCTACCATACTTGTTAGGAACAGTAATTCTTACTGATATGAGAAATGTTTTGACATGTTAACTATAAAAGCCCCTTAAAGTATCTCAGATTCTGGTGGATGCGGAAACCATACACAATATTTATATTGCTTCTAATGCAGTGACGTACAAGAATTGGCGAAACTTGTACTAGGCCGCTCAAGGCTTGAAACAACAAAACTGGACGATTGTGAAGACTTATATGGTTGCTTCTAGGCTTTAGCTAGGTGATGCTAGATTGTTTTTACGTTGATTCGTAGATCAAAGAAGCCCATAGACAGTCACAGGCATGACACGGTTATTCAAATTCCAGAGACAAAAACTCTCCCTGAAACAGAGCGTTCACACCTCTTATAGATTGATAGGCACGTCTTTAGCACAGTCCTTCCATTGCTTCGGGGTCTTCTCGCCGCTGCTGTTGCCTTTCTCATTTCTTAGTATTTTCTCATAGGGGCTCAGGGGTCTTCGGTTCGCTGTCGCTTTAAAGCGATTTGTTGGGCTAACTGTTGCCTTCATCATTAATAATGAACCAGGGGCGAGTAGTAAGATTTTCCCAATTTCTGTCACACATACCCATTTTTGATGATGATAGTTTTCTGGTAGGCTGCATAGAGTCACATACCTCTTACAATGATAGTTTTTTCCACCGACTCGCGATTTCCTAAACAGCTTCGCTGATAGAAGTCTAAAGGATCGCAAAAGCCCTGGTGAGGTCACGCTACGATGTAGTCTCTCAAATTATCTTAAGTGTCTTTTCTTTTAAGGGTTACCAGAATCTAAACGTCTTCTGTAGTAAAATAGTTAACAATACTTACAAATCTTCTGGCTATTTTTATTATAACTTGCATTTTGCCCCTCCATGAGTCAAATATTTGAGCTTTCAAAACATGAATTGGCCCAAAATTAATCATCTGCAGTTTGAATGCAGCCCAAATGAAGTCTATGGAGCTTGACCTAAACCGTGAAGTTATATGAATCTGTTCCAATAACCCTACTGTTACTCGTACTGTACCAGCTAGTGTTGCTTAGATAAGCACAAACCCAGCGTACATAATGTATACCTGCAATGCACAATCACTAGAATGTACTTGTAGTACCGAATGCATACATTTAAATATAACTTTCAAACTGCTCATCATACTTCAGCCCACACACATTACCACAAGGCTGTCGACCTACCTCTTGTTTGCACCGTGACCCACTGTCGTTCCTCTGCTAGACCACCCAGGACTGGAAAAGTCTTTCTAAGAGCATCACCATCTTTAAAACTTGGATAGCTTTAGCGAAGCCTTAGAATCTTTTTTTATTTACAATAATTGTTTGGCTCACTCCCGCATGTAAAGCATTGGGACCTCAATAAAAAAATTGCATTACTATTTTTCCAACCTTTTGTGAGTCACCAGTGTTCTTGGAATTCAGCAGGGGCATGCACATTTAAAGCATCATTTGCCCAAGCTACACCAGCACTCCCCCACCGCAATGCAACCCCCCCCCCGCCTAGACTTAACTCATTCATGCCGACGTCCATGGTAGTTTTGTACATATGTGCTTTAAAGTACATATGTACATATGTTTCTCACACATCACTGTAATATATACCACAGTGATGTGTGAGAAACTTGAAAGCTACTACAAATACATGACCAAATGACAGCTGTGCATGACATTTCAAGCAGTAAACCAAGTTCATAAGCGTGCATAGAATAGTTGCAATATCAATTGAAGAATAGCCACAGATTGACTGCACTAAATGTTATTGCAACTATCATTATCTGGTGTCACTAAGCAAAAACCAATTTCATTTCTTAAATGAAATTTAGTGTTTTCTCTGTACGTCATGAAGTATTTCCCTGCAGCTATCAGTTAATAAATTTCTTGGTTAATGGGCATTTTCGGCAAATAATGATGGTAAAATATCATGAACACAACTGGAATGTTTACCTGTTATGTTAATTCTTTGTGCAATTTTATCATTTTTTAATGTTTGAAATATAACATCCAACATTCAATGTTTTGTTTGAATGTTGCACTAATGTTCCACATTCAACGTTATTTTAACAGTGTAATTCTAATATATATATAACGTTTTACATACAACAAAGAACGTTAAATGTTTCATGTAAAACGTTTAGACAACGTTGTTGGAAAACATAAAACGTTTCTTCAACATTCGCAACAAAAATACAACGTTACTTTAATGTTTTGTGCTACCTGGGCAGTTCTTTACAACAGATGAGAATTCGAAACAAATAGCCTCAATATAATATTGCAAGTTACTTGTGTGCTCTTTTTGCCAAGCTCAGCACTGCCTAATTGCGCTCGCTGATAATACGTCGTAAAAGCACTGGTAGGCAAAAGTTTTCAAAATAATTTGAAGACAAATATGCCAGTACTAAATAGAAAGTTGTTCAGTCATGTGGTTCAACTTCTTGCTTCCCACCTGTGTGCTCCCCTGTGCAATATGTCACCTCAAGTTATGGCGACGCCACTTTGTGTTGTCTAATTTGTAAGCTGGCTGCAGCACTGTGGAGTCTATGAATTGGCTTAGACAGTATAGAAGAGTGAAAATATTTCAATACTTATTTATCCATTATCGTAAGCGCAGGTGTTATTGGCTGTTGCGCTCACGTGTTAGCCGTGTAAACGCTCTTAGTTGTTGACAGCAGTGGCAACATTGAAAAAAAAAACATGAACATGTCGATACCCGTAGATGGCGTTTGTTTCTTTCATGACTTCTCCTTTTCACGTAATATCAGTGAACACCATGCACTGTGTGGTTCGTAAACTGTAGACGTAGGATAGGGCTTGTTATATTTGCATGCTGTCTGTTCGCCAGCAATGTAGTTGCCTTTATTTGACAGTGTCTTGAAAAAAGATTTCGATATATTCGGGCAGAGGACTTGAAGTGAAGGGCCGAAGAAACAGAGGAAATATGAAAAATACGTGACACTGTCTTCGGCGTGTTGACACGGAGGGCAGAATCGACTTCACTGGTTCTTTATTAAAGTCATGACAGTGGTGAAGCGGTAAGTGGAGGTTCGGATCGAAGTAAGCTTTCACGTCCCCACTGGTGGCACTTTAATCTCTGGCGCTGGCATTTTCAATAGCTCACGATATATGACGTTACCCGCGGTGAAAAGACGTCGCTGTCTTAAGGTTTGCAAGCACAAGGCAATGAAAAAAAAATTGGCAGATTCTACGCAAGATGGGAATCGATGATATGCGAAGCACGAGTAAGGGAGGTTGGTATGTCACTTCAATAAAATCAGCACAACCGCATGACGTGCATGGATGTAGCACACAGTAAACACAAGTAAAAATGTTTTGCGCACTCAGGTATCCAGATAAGATGCAAGTATGTTGTTATAGTCGCGTAACGACGGCACCACTGTCGTTTGCAATACGAGCCCCAGCAATTTTCCGCATGTAAATTATGCCACACATGACTTCCATATTAACATTATTATGTTTACACTTGGAATTTTTGTTCGTCGTTCATTCACGTCACTCAACAGCAATTTTTGTACATGTGAAGCGAAACGCCCAAGAGCGCATCATAAACGCG
Organism: Rhipicephalus microplus; assembly: GCF_043290135.1. Classification (NCBI taxonomy): domain Eukaryota; kingdom Metazoa; phylum Arthropoda; class Arachnida; order Ixodida; family Ixodidae; genus Rhipicephalus; species Rhipicephalus microplus. The sequence goes on along the minus strand of NC_134705.1, from coordinate 106,972,955 downwards.
GCCATGTTCTTACAAGACATGGATGTCATGATTAGCAGGTTTGAGCGAGTCATATGCCTTCGTCCTTCATTCGCGTCACGTAATATCAATTTTTTTATATGTGAAGCTAGCAGAACGGCCGTGAGCACATCATGAGCGTGGTATGTAGTCATGTTTTACAAGACACGCATTTCGTGATCACCATGTTTGGACCAGTCACATAACCTCGTCATCCATTCATGTGACGTAATACCACATTTGGAATACTTGAAGTTAGCGAAATGGCCGCGAACACTCCGTGAGTGTGGAATGTGGCCATGTTCTTACATGACACACAGTTATGACTATCATATTTCGACGTGTCCTTTACCTTCGGGGTTCACTCGCGTCACGTAATACCAAAATTGGTATATGTGAAGCTGGCAAAACGGCTGCGAGAGCACCATGAGCGTGACATGTAGTCATACTGTTACATGACACGCATCTCATGATTTTCATGTTTGCAACAGTCACATAATGTCGTCATCGATTGACGTGGTGTAATACCACATTTCGTATATGTGAAGCAAGCAAAACGGCCGCGGGTGCATCATGAGCGAGGCGTGCAGTCAGGTTGTTACATGGCAGGCATCTCACGATTAACATATTTACGGCAGTCATATAATTTATTATTCTGTTCAAGTGACGTAAGCCCAAATTTTGTATACTTAAAAATATGAAAACTGCCACGAGAGCTCCATGAGCGTGGCATGTAGTCATGTTGTTTCATGACACACACGTCGTAATAACATGTTTCGACGTGTCATTTACCTTCGTCGTTCGTTCGCATCACGTAATGCCGAGCTTGGTATGCCTGAAGGTTGCGAAACGGCCTCAAATGTATCACGAGCATGGCATGTAGTCATGTTTTTACATGACACGCAACTCGTGAGTATGATGTTTGAACCTGTCACGTACCTTCGTGTTTCATTCACGTCCCGTAATACCAAATTCGTTATATGTTAAGATAGCGAAACAGCCACGAGCTCACCATTGTGTGGCATGTAGTAATGTTTTCACATGTCAAGTATGTCATATTTTCATATTAGGGTCTGTTACTTCGCTTCGCCTTGCACTCAAGTTACACCATACTAGTTTTCCAACATGACATGTGAAGGAAACCACCGAAACAGCAGCAAGTCCATAAAATGTAACTTATGATATTCATGACATGCATGTCATGAGTTTCTTGTTATGACTAGTGCATTTATGCTCGGCATACTGTCATGCTATGCAGTACCTATTTAGGTATCAATATCATTATTGAAACCGCTAGGACAGCTAGAAATCTTAGGCGAATAGATAGATAGACAGATTGATAGATAGATAGATAGATAGATAGATAGATAGATAGATAGATAGATAGATAGATAGATAGATAGATAGATAGATAGATACGCTCAAATTCGCTGACGCTCGGAAAGAAATGCTTCGCATTTAACAAATTTGCATCGTAGCACCATCATGCCATTTGCTTCTGGCAAATTAAGCTTGTGGCGAACCTGGCCAATTTAGCTGGTGAGAACCAAAGCAACACGCCACACTGCGCATCTACTATTCACTTTGACAACACCCTCAATGACGACGCTGGTTCTCTCGCTTTGGGAGAGAAGAAATACCCAGCGACGATAAGCGGCCTCGAAGTCTGAATGAACGGTTGATAACGGCGAAGTTAGCCTAATTACTTCACTCCGTTTTGATTACCAGTGGCCACGTTTCTATAACTTCAAAGTTGATACACACTATTCGAAGGAAGGGCTTAAATTCGCTCATTGGACTCGACCGGCTTTCACCAATGGAGGAAAAGCTAATTGTGTTGTTTTCTATAAATACTGCCATAATTATGTTTCTACTCATATTAAGATGCCTTCTTCCACAGGAAACACAACGCCGCAATTAGCATGCAGAGTTTTGTAGCTGTGTTTTTTAAAGAAGAGCACCTACATGAGTTGGACCAGGCTTGATATTTCCGGGATTTAATTCTGACCCAGGCTGAAACAAGGAGACAATCAAAACCAATAAGGAACCCTGGACGTGAGCGCATAAAACTATGGGTTCACATTAGCAGTACTTCTTTTAATTACCCTGCAGTGATTGTCTGTTTCATAATGCTGCAATATAGACGCCTTGTATGGGCTGCTGGAGCATAGTTTTCCACTGATATACCTAGATTAGGAAAATAATCTACTTTTCAGTATGTTTATTGCTAAATTCCATTGGAATGCCTTATTTAAAAAGTGCAGCAAAGTGACAGAAATATTTATTTGGCATATGAATTGAGCACTGGACCTTGGCAATGAAACACTCCAAATGTTGGATTTTTCTGATGTGCATCAGCGAAACTCGTTGGCCTTCAGTGGATTGCTACGTGTATTCATTGCCCAATACGGGTGGCTACATTGTATTGTTATTTTGAATACAAGAATAAGAACACTGGAGCCTAAAATCATTGCCCCTAGAGCAAATGTAGTGAAATTCGGTTGAAATTCATTTTCATTGCTTTCAGTTTAATAATAAATGTTGAGAGCCAAAGTTTTTGTGAGAAAGTCTTTCAAGTATGCGATTAGGGTGCCCATTGGAATTTATGTTACTGTCAGCAGTGATTTCTATTATGTCGTTGGGCTTATAAAACAGCAATAGTGACCTGTTTTGCATGAGGTCTTGATTTATCTTCATATATTTTGAAAGTCCAACAGCATTTGCTCAACTTGTATTTCGCAAAAAAGCATAAAGTCAAACACGTAGTATCCACAACAAATGCGACTTATGTAGCTGGTTAGCATGCATCGATGTTGAATTGTGCACACGGTTACCATTACTGAAGAAACAAGAAGTAACGAAAACTCATTTAAAATGTGACGTGTTTTTGCAGCGTGACAAGTTTCTACAGCAATATTGTATGTTCGATTGTTCTAAGCACCCAGAGACAAAAGTGAAACACGAAAACCAAACTTTTCTGAAGTTCGACCTCCTCTCTTCTGTTTAGCATGATTACCACAACTGATCACCATTGCTGTTCATTTGTATTTCACTTTTAAATGTTTGCCCACTATGCAATCCTAATGTTGCAAAACTGAAGCGATGTGAATCTAAGAACCAGCGTTGTGTGCCAAAAGTGGCATTTATTGGTATTGTCGTTGGGCGTCGCCCAATATTGCAACTCATTTAGCCCTAATTTTACTAAGCATTACCGAGTAGTACAGAACTATTGAAATATGTAAAAACGAGTGGTAGGATCAACTGTAATGTTTTTTTTTTCTCTTTGTACTCGTTCTGATTGCACGCTCAAGTATCTAATTCAGCATGTTGGCATTGGTGTTGCTTGACCCATCACGTTCCAACTTTAGATGCCTATTACCAGTGGTGGTAGAGCTTGCCATCCTAAAAACAGCCATAGCATAATTGTGGGTGCCGTAGACAAGGTGCCCGGAAATGTTTTCCCTGTGTGTGCTTAACGTGCTTCTAAATATTTTATAACAAACACTTACCATTTTGCTGCCATTGAACGGCCTCTACTGCTGGAATTCAAGACTGCCCTCTTGAGTTCATCATTCCAGCACCGAAACCACCTAACCACCTGTGAAGCTTTCTCTACTATGTCTTGATCGCACTGCAATACTAGTGGTGCGTATGAAACAATCCTCAGAAATATATCAAGTCTTACGTTAAGGTTTGCCGCTATTACCTGAAATTCATGAACACGAGATCGTGGCTCTGCGAAAATTCAATCATACCACGGTATTCAGGCACCCCTTAGCAACAGGCAGGGATAAAAGAATTCTCAAAGATACACCGTTGTCTTAACAAGTATGCAGTTGTGATCAAACTGAAAGATGTATGAACTGCGATGCAGTTATGCGCTTTCTATTGGTCGTACAGCAATTGCACGCTTGCATTCCATACGTGCAGGCTGTTGGCATCAAATGAGAAAAATTGAGTTTTAATTGCGATGCATCGGTACCCTCTGTGTGCTCCGGCTTTTCTTCTCTTCCTCTATACTTCAATTGTTTCAAGCTTAACTTGGTTTGCAGGCCTAATTACACAATTCAGTCCTCTAAAAGCCTGAAGCGAGGGGCAGGGTAGTTTTTGCAATTTCTGCACACGTTACCATTTAAAAGAAAACCTCTACCACATCTCTAGAACGAGCTATTTCTGAAAAAAATCTTGGACCAGGACTGCAACATGTTGATGATGATGATAATCATCATCATCATCAGCCTGACTACGTCCACTGCAGGACAAAGGCCTCTCCCATGTTCCGCCAGTTAACCCGGTCCTGTGCTTGCTGCTGCCAATTTATACCCGCAAACTTCTTAATCTGATCTGCCCACCTAACCTTCTGTCTCCCTCTAACCCGCTTGCCTTTTCTTGGAATCCAGTCAGTTACCCTTAATGACCAGCGGTTATCCTGTCTACGCCCTACATGCCCGGCCCATGTCCATTTCCTTTTCTTGATTTCAACTATGATATCCTTCACCCCCATCTGTTTCCTAATCCACTATGCTCTCTTCTTGTCTCCAAAAGTTACACCTACCATTTTTCTTTCCATTGCTCGCTGCATCGTCCTCAATTTAAGCTGAACCCTCTTTGTAAGTCTCCAGGTTTCTGCTCCGTAGCTAAGTACCGGCAAGATACAGATGTTATATACCTTCCTCTTGAGGGATAGTGGCAAACTACCTGTCATAATTTGAGAGTGCTTTCCGAATGTGCTCAAGCCCATTCTTATTCTTCTAGTTACTTCAATCTCGTGGTTCGGCTCTGCGGTTATTACCTGCCCTAAGTAGACATAGTCTTTTACAACTTCAAGTGCAACATTACCTATCTCGAAGCGCTGCTCCTTGCCGAGGTTGTTGTACATTACTTTCGTTTTCTGCAGATTAATTTTAAGACCCACCTTTCTGCTCTCCTTGTCTAACTCCGTAATCATGAGTTGCAATTCGTCCCCCGAGTTACTCAGCAACGCAGTGTCATCGGCGAAGCGCAAGTTACTAAGGTATTCTCCATTAACTCTTATCCCTAACTGTTCCCATTCTAGACTTCTGAAAACCTCCTGAAAGCACGCGGTAAATAGCATTGGGAAAATTGGTTCCCCCTTACTTACACCCTTCTTGATTGGTATTCTGTTGCTTTCTTTATGAAGCACTATGGTAGCAGTTGATCCTCTGTAGATTTCTTCCAGACGGTTTATATATACTTCATCTACGCCCTGATTCCGCAGTGTTTGCATGACGGCTGATATTTCTACTGAATCAAACGCCTTCTCGTAATCTATGAAGGCTATGTATAGTGGTTGGTTATACTCTGAGCATTTCTCTATTACCTGATTGATAGTATGAATGTGGTCAATTGTTGAGTAGCCTGTTCGAAATCCTGCTTGTTCCTTTGGTTGATTGAATTCTAATGTTTTCTTTACTCTGTTAGCAATTACCTTTGTAAATAGCTTGTGTACTACAGAGAGCAAGCTGATCGGCCTGTAATTCTTCAAGTTCTTGTCATCTCCTTTCTTATGTATTAAGATGACGTTAGCGTTCTTCCAAGACTCTGGTACTCTTCCCGTCAGGAAACACCTCGTAAACAGGGTGGCTAGTTTTTCTAACACAATCTGTCCTCCATCTTTCAGCAGTTCTGATGTTACCTGATCCTCACCAGCAGCTTTGCCCCTTTGCACGCTCTCCAAAGCTTTTCTGAATTCTTCTATCATTACTGGTGGGGTGTAGTCTGGGTTACTGCTAGTTCTTAAAGTATTAAGGTTGTTATTAGGATGCTGATGATGATCTTCAATATAACTGCAACCTGCAGGTTGATTCTCAAAGACAGCCTTTTTTTCAAGATAATATATCAACACGTTCAAATGATGAATGTAGTGGGTCATGCATAGCTCGGAAAACACATCGTCAGTGCTAAGCACGAGACTCTGGCGCCAGACCTTATCGCTGCTTTCACTGGCTAGGCCTACGCTGCTACCTAGTTTCAAATAACAGTTCTGACTGTCACAGTTCTTTATTATATTTGTTGAAGTCTGCTTGGTCTCCTCGCAATCCTGGAGTTGCGAAGGCAGACTCGACCTGCCGCTATGACCACTGCATCTGCCACAAGCCCTCCGCCTATGGCTCCTCAGGCCATCGTGTGCTCCGGTGCGGTCCCTCAGCGGGACCCTCCCATATTCAGCGGCACGGACGATCAAGACGTCGATGACTGGCTGGCTACCTACGAACTCGTGAGTGTCCTGAACAATTGGGACGAAGTCGCCACGAGACTGGCCACCGTCGGCATTCACCTCAGGGGCATTGCCCACTTGTGGCTTCGGAACCATGAAACCGACGTTCCAACCTGGACAGAATTCAAAACAAAGTTCAGCGAAGTCTTCGGTCGTCCTGCTGTTCGCAAACTTCGTGCGGAGCAGCGCCTTCAGTCAAGATCTCAACTGCCTGGTGAGAATTTCACCAGAGACATAGAAGACGTCATTGACTTGTGCAAACGTGTCGATGCGAACATGACAGAGGTGGACCGCATCAAGCATATTTTCAAGGGTATCGACGAGGACGCATTCCAGATGCTCATTTCAAAAAGCCGGCTACTGTCGCTCAAGTTACCGAGCTCTGCCAAAGCAATGATGAGCTCCGCCGGGAACGTCTCGTCACCCGCCGTGCTGTCCCCCATGAGGAATCGATGTCCGGCTCGACTCTCTCGCAAGATCCCGTCCTCCTCTCGCAGATAAAAGATTTTGTACTCGAAGAAGTTGCCCGCCAACTGTCGCTCATCTCCGGCCTACCCGAGCGCAGTGCACCGCTCAGCCCTACACTGCGGACTATTATACAAGACCAAGTGTCTGAGGCCCTTCCTACACAGCTGGTGCCACCCGTCAATGCGCCACTGACGTATGCCGAAGAAGCAGCACAACCACGACCACACACGTTCCGAGCACCGCCTCCACTGCCCGCTCCTGTTTATACCACCCAGCCGCCACGACCTCCAGTCCACTGAGTCCCTAATCCATGGCGCACTGCCGACAACCGACCGATCTGCTTTTCGTGTGGCCTACCCAGACACGTCGCACGTCTTTGCCGTGGCCGCCCACTCCATTCACGTGAAAACCCTTGTTTATATGAGTACGACCACACGTTTCCCTACACTCCAGACCCCGAATCGCACCCTCCTCGACGAAACCAACAACCACCTTCTGATCGCCGATCTCCTCCACGTCGTCGCTCGGCCTCCCCGATGCGCCGACGCCCCCCGAAATTCAAAGCGGAAAACTAAATGACGCAGTTCCAGAGGCAAGAACTGCGTCCTTGTCGCAAAGCACAAGCCCTCTTCGTTCGCCGCCGAATGTGAATAATGCTGTTTTTGAAGGTGTACCTGTACTCGCCCTTATTAATACTGGTGCCGCCATTTCTGTCATTTCCGAAACAGTTTGTTGTGCAATTCGAAAAGTGACAACGCCTTACTTGGGTTCGTTTCTTCATACTGCCACTGCACAGCCTGTGAAGCCTGTGGCGGAGTGTACCGCCAAGGAGTGCCTTACAGAGTGCAGTTCGTAGTACTTCCGCACTGTTCTCATGACATCATTTTAGGCTGGGATTTTCTCTCCCACCACTAAGCCGTCATTGATTGGGCCCGTGCCGAAGTTGTCTTTTGTCCTTTTGCTGACACTCTACCTGCGGATGATTGCCCTTCCTACGCGAAGTTGGTCATTAGTGGCGACACTCGGATCCCTCCGCGCGCTACTGTCTTCGCACCTGTGTCGTGTTCCACCGTCGTCGACGCTACCGCATTCTTCATGCATTCCGCTGCTTTTGTTCATCGCCACCTATCACCGCTCCAAACCGCTCTCGTTACTCTTCAAGGTGGTCCGACCGACGTGCCTGTGGGGAATCCTTTCCCATTCACAATTACACTGTTTCGGAGCAAATGTATCAGCTCAATCGAATTATTCGAAACCATCGCTACACTTGACGTTCCTGATGGATCATCGGAAGTCAGCGCCCTCACCAGTAGTTCCGGGAATGGCCCTTCCACTGCCGACATTCTCAACCGTGTAATCGACGAAGACCTAAACCCACAACAGAGGTGTGAGCTTTTGAGCCTCCTTGACAAGTTTCGGTCATCTTTTGACAGTCACAGGGCTACCTTAGGCCGAACTCCTACTGTATGCCACCAGATCGACACAGGTAATCATCCACCACTATGGCAGCGACCGTACCGTGTTTCACCGACTGAACGCCCTGTAATCGATGAACAAGTAGGTGACATGCTAAAGCGCGGCATCGTTCAACTATCAAACAGTCCTTGGGCGTCGCCGGTTGTTTTAGTTGAAAAGAAGGATGGCACAATACGCTTTTGCGTAGATTATCGTCGTCTAAACAAAATAACACGAAAGGATGTGTATCCTTTGCCTTGGATCGATGACGCCCTCGACTCTTTACTAGGCGCAGAGTTCTTTTCCTCCCTTGATCTAAGCTCTGGGTATTGGCAAGTGTCCATGAATCCGGATGATAGACCAAAAATTGCTTTTGTTACACCACATGGCTTATACGAATTTAACGTGATGCCATTCGGCCTATGCAATGCGCTGGCAACATTTGAGCGCATGATGGACACTATCTTACGAGGCCTCATATGGAACACGTGTTTGTGCTACTTGGATGATGTGGTGGTATTCTCGCCTGATTTTCCCACGCACCTTCGTCACTTGGAACAGGTTCTACGCTGCCTTTCTGCAGCTGGCCTCCAACTAAACTTGAAAAAGTGTCCTTTTGGAGCACGCAAGCTGACCATTCTCGGACACGTCGTGTCGAAGGTTGGCGTTCTCCCAGACTACGCTAAGCTACGTGCTGTTAGCGAGTTCCCGAGGCCCGCGTCTCTCAAGGAGCTGCCTAGTTTCATTGGGCTTTGCTCATACTTCCGCCGCTTCGTCCAGGATTTTGCCTCGATCGTAGTACCCCTGAGTGACCTACTTAAGGGAGACCGCAATCTATCTGTGTGGTCTCAGGCCTGTGACAGTGCTTTTGCGAAGCTCCGTGAACTGCTAACAACACCACCCATACTGCGACATATCGATTCAAGTGCTCCCACATAAATCCACACGGATGCTAGCGGTGTCGGTCTTGGCGCTGTACTCGCCCAACGAAAGCCTGGTTACCAAGAATATGTTGTTGTGTACGCGAGCCACACTCTTACAAGAACAGAAGCAAATTATTCGGTAACTGAGAAATAATGCCTAGTGATCATCTGGGCCATTACCAAATTTTGGCCTTATCTGTACGGCCGCCCTTTCAATGTTGTTAACGATCACCACGCGCTCTGCTGGTTATCCTCCCTCAAGGATCCCTCCAGACGCTTGGCACGGTGGGCTTTACGGCTCAATGAGTACGACATCTGTGTCATTTATCGCTCAGGCCAAAAGTATGCCGATGCCGATGCTCTTTCGCGTTCTCCTGTTTCTGCCGATATTATGAGTGTCTCCATCCAAGACAACCTACTTTCACTATCAGGACCCATCGACATGACTGCGGAGAAGCGCAAAGATTCCTGGATTGTGTCTCTGATAGATTACCTATCAGAAAAACTCGTCCACCCGTCATCTCGAGCACTACACCTACAAACCTCTCACTTCGCCATGCGTGATGGAATACTTTATCGCCGCAACTACCACCCTGACGGCCGCAAATGGCTACTCGTCATACCCAGGCATCTCCGTGCCAGCATATGTGCTGCTTTCTATGCTGATCCGCAGTGTGCACACGTCGGTTTGTTCAAAACCTACGCCAGGCTACGTTTTCGTTTTTATGGGCGCGGCATGTACACATTCCTTCCAAAGTACATTCGATCTTGCACAGAGTGCCAACGCTGCAAGCACGATACTAGCCGTCTTACTGCACCAATGCAGCTGTTACCGTGCCCAGTGCGACCATTCGACCAGATTGGGATAGACCTTTATGGTCCTCTGCCATACACATCAGGTGGGAAACGCTGGGTAATTGTAGCGATCGACCATCTCACGAGATATGCAGAAACGGCCGCTCTACCAGCCATGACGGCCCGTGAAGTCGCTTCTTTCCTCCTGCAACGTTTTGTTGTGCGTCACGGTGCACCACGTGAACTTTTGAGCGACCGAAGCCGCGTCTTTCTTGTGGATGTTATTCAATAACTTCTTGCTGAATGCCACGCAATTCACCGCTGTACAACCATATATCGGCCACAAACAAACGGCTTGACCGAACGTTTCAACCGCACTCTTGGCGACATGCTTTCTATGTACGTCGCCTCCGACCCCCCCAACTGGGATCTTATTCTTCCCTACGTAACGTACGCTTACAACACGGCACCTCAAGCGACGACAGGTTTTTACCCTTCTTTGTACTCTATGGTCGAGAGCCATCATCGCCAATCGACGCTATTCTCCCTTTCCGACTCGACTAACCTGAAGGAACACCAGTTTCCGAAGCTGCTCGGTATGCGGAAGAATGTCGACAATTAGCTCGCGTTCTTACAACACAAGAACAAGGGCTACAAAAATTTCGTCACAAAGATGGACGGTCCCACTACCAGTTTTCGCCAAACTCTTTTGTTTGGCTGTAGGTGCCTCCCACTGCTGCTCCTGGTACATCTACAAAGTTCGTCAGCAGGTACCATGGGCCTTATCGCGTCATAGAGAAAACTTCCCCTGTCAACAACCTCATCGAACCCCCACGCCTACTGCGGACCTGCGTCGCTGAGGACGCAAAATCGTACACATGGATCATCTCAAACCGTATCACAAACCACTTGTTCTCACGACACCTTAGAACACCTACTTGACTCCGTCTTCAGCGAGGGGGAAATATGTAATGATGAATGTAGTGGGTCGTGCATAGCTCGGAAAACACATCGTCAGTGCTAAGCACGAGACTCTCGCGCTGGGCGTTATCGCTGCTTTCGCTGGCTAGGCCTACGCTGCTACCTAATTTCAAATAGCAGTTCTGACTGTCACAGTTCTTTAATATAACGTGATGACCCTAGAGTGTGCCTCACAAAAAGAATGCTTTAGATCTGTCATGCATGTGTGGCTCACAAACACACTTATCGAGACAATATAAAAAATTATAAACGAACATGCGCAAAACGTGGGTTGTAAGCGAGAGGTTCACGGGCCGTATGTTAGAGGCGCTTGCTACCTCATTAGCTGAAAAACGCTACGAAGGCTTTGTATAAAGCCAATTCTCTGAACATCAAATATAACCCACAGATCATTACAATAGACCACTGGACCTGGACGAGCCGCCAACATCCGCAATGTGTCACGCAGCAACGGCTGCAAAGACCATAGCACGATAATCAGGAGCGAAGAATATACACAAGTAGATAATTTCGAGGCAGTGTGTGTTGATAGACAATTCTTTCGAACAATAACTAGTAACTCTAAAGTGAACAAAAAGTACAGCGTACTAAAAGAACATATTCAATTTCACAGTGACCTAGGCCAAGAATTCTTATATAGTATAGTGCCCGCTTTTTTAAGCTGTGATGTAGTACTTGAGCCGAAAATAAAATTATTTAGACTGGAAGACATAATGAATACCACCTTGTATTTACAGCTTCTGCACCTGTATATATTTCTTCGAAGTACAGTATTTTGTATTGTTCTCTTTTGTCTCGCACAATGTCACTTTTTCCTTTGTACACAAGTAGTGTAAAGTTCAAAATGCAGTGAAATTGCTTCATACTAGGTGGTTAATTTGGCCTTCTTGGGCTATCCGAAATATTTCCTTGGTGTCGTTACAGTGGAGTACAAGGGCAGCCTGTCACACACGATAAAAGAAGCTAGAAACTTCTGTGCTAGAAATGAAGCTCCAAGCTGGCTGAAACATCCACGGTACAAGCGCGCGCGTTTTGTCGCCTGCACTTGGCTCACACAGCGGCCACGCACATGGTCTCCGTGTGTTTGTGCAACTGAAAAGCAACGACACGTGATGAGAAACAGCAGGAAGGATTTCTGTGGAAGACCGGCTTTTTGCCTTGAGCTTTAACATCCAGGCTCTCAAAATGCATAGAGCTAGTAATGACACCAAGGACCTGATCTGATGGAGGAAAGGGGATTTCGTCCCTCTCCAACGCCTAGCTGTGCGTTGCTGAGCCGTGTACGCAAAAAATGGTATCCTGCAGGTTATGCCACTGCCGGGTGATTTCACCTGCACCCGGCGGAGGCAACACACCCCTTTAGCCTCGGCTTCAGGTTGAGGGCACCCCTAGGCTGAACCACCTAGGTAGAATCAGTCGTTGCCTTTTCCTGTCTCAATCCCTCCCTTCACTTTTGTTTTTGGCTCTTTCGATCTGTATTTTCATCTAATCAATTCGTTTTCCTTCCATGTTTTTCTGGTTTGCAAAGGTTAACAAAGTGTATAGCCTTAACTTTAGGTAGATGTATAGCGTGCGAGTCATACCGTGAGAGTCAACTGGCGGCCACAATTTCACCGCGCCTCGTGGTGCCCTATTCTTAAGCTCCGTGGAGGGTGGCTAGCATGGCTGCTGAATTAATAGCATGATTCATGGGGTCACCTAACTCCTTCCGAACTGATCACCCCTCAAATAAATGGTGCACCGACGCAATCTTTGAATTACTGCCCACTAAGATAGACAACTTTCCCGATTGTTACATTATTCAATGTAAGACTAAAGAAAAGAAAGCTAGAGATATATCAACCTTGCCTTGTATCAAAGTATAACATAGAAACACCAAACGCGGCCAACAGAACTACCAGTGGTAACCTGCTCCTAGAATTGAATCATCATCTACAACATCAGACGCTGCGCAACTTAACAGCATTCGGTGATCAGTCCATCACTTCCCCTCGCACCACACACTGAACATCGTGAAACGGTGTCGTATCAGATGACGATCTTAAGGGACATTCCGCAGACGATGACTTTAATTCACAAGTCTACTGTTTTAACATTTACGCAAAACTAATTTGTAATATTATTTTCTGTACTTTCCTGGGCACGGTTGTCTGTAAACAAGGTCTCATTAATATTGTAACAAATAAATAAAAAGCCTTTAAATTTGCGCTTCTCTTTCTACATAATATGCGGTAGTATCCTAAGTTAAGAATTTGTATATATTCTCCCTTTCTCTTGTGCCTCCTTGTCTTACTTACTTCCCTTTCTTCTCCCTCAGAATAGTATATTACGCATAGATATACTTTGCATGGTTTTGCATGCAAGATGTCATGAATTGATTTAATATATTGCACTGCAGCCTATCTCCTTCAGCTCAAAGTGACCCTTTTAGGGGCGAAGCTCCTTAGGGCGTGGGCTGTGCGTCCCCTGTATGTAGCCACCTCTAGTTTAGTTCTTGCAGCGTTCACTAGATGGCGGTACCGTCCCCTGTATGTAGCCACCTCTAGTTTAGTTCTTGCAGTGTTCACTAGATGGCGGTACCGTCTCCTGTATGTAGCCACCTCTCGTTTAGTTCTTGTAGTGTTTACTAGATGGTGGTACTTGTAGCTGATGATGAAAAGATGCAAGATGTTATAAACTAGAAAGCGAGACTTGTAGTTGATGAAAGACGCGAGATCTTATAAAATAGGAATGATGTCACATATGGCGCGTGTCATTGGTTGAAGGCAATCGTTCGATTTAGTGCGGCGACGTACGCTAGGGGGAGCGATGTAATAAAATCGAGTGGATAAAATGTACAGAGGATTCATGGTTCACCAGGTTTACCTCCGGAGCTTCGCCCACCCATCATCATTCACTTCGTGGATATGGCGGCACTTTTTTGCACCCTTTGTCTATTTCATAATGCTTATGACTTTGATATACGTGAATACGCGTACGTGAACCATTCGACGACATGATATTAGGCAGATGAACGCGCAGGATAGCCCGGAGTCCTGGTGTGAATAAGTGTCAATGAAATTCTCGTCGTGGGGATCCAAACGTGTGGAAATCAAATTACGTACTTCGTTAGTTGAATTCTGATGCGTTAATGTTGCTTCCTTGAACTCCTAACACAAAAGATATTTTTTGTTTACACTCATTTTATACTCTTTAGTACAGTTGTCCTGCAAATTTCCGCACACATTCTTACCGCTATGACTTCCCTGCTGCAATAAGCTAAGAGTGTTATCTGAAGAGATATGTCAGCTAGAATTACATCATCATCGCTTGTAGTTAGTTATGTTGTTTCGCCACGAAAGCCATCAACGTTCGTTCGAACATTTTTTTTGTTCGAATCACTTCATATTGTGTAGTATACATAATCGTAAAAACATGAAGATAATTATAATAAATTGTCACTTTCACTACCTTCATGCCGTCTCGTACTCGGTTCTTGTTTTTACCCTGGTATTATTACTGTCTTGAGGATTTGACGACGAAGGGTGTGATCCTAAAGCCAGTAAAGATAAAACTTCCTTGTTTGCTGTACTTAGCGTTAGCAAAAGTAAAAGACAAACAACAAGCAGTACTGTTTTATAATAATAACGCCAAGCTCAAACATTGGCCCGAACTTTATTTTCTTCAAAGTGTCTCCACCTTTCTTTACGCTCGTTAATCTTTCACGTAATCGCTTCTACTTGCGTAAGTTTTATTGTAAACACAGTTATTGTTGCTTTTCAGGCAACCTCAAAAGAATTGTCTGAAGCAATCGCGAAGTTTTTAAACACTGCGGAGCAGCGTGTGATGAGATGCGCCAACTGGTTTTCGTGGACTAAGCTAGATCCCAATAAAGTAGCAGACGTTAGGCGCGTGGGGCATTATGAAACAACATACCTAAACATGACAAAACATTTAGCAGGCATTAGAATAAGACGCTTACCGAATGGGATCTGGCCGAGTTAGGACTTGGTGGCCATCGAGGCTGAAAAGAGTGTACTGCAATTATCAAAATAACTGCACACACGGTAAATAATAACCCTATGTTATCATTAGTCTCATTAGATGTGTAAAAAAAACGACAAAAACACTAAATTGAACAGTAATCAAGCAGTACAGGACGCAGAATCGTGTACAATTCTGTTTGCTTAGTGAAATCATCTTTTTGAATGAATAGGTAAGTTTTCGTATAACGCACATTTTTTACGTAAATTGATTACGCAAAAGTACAATACGCCTCTCTGCAGGTGTTGTAGGCTTGTTTTTTTTTCTTACCACTGGCATATATTTCAGGTGCCTTGTCAAGTCAAACTTCCTCGATTTAATTTTAGATTCTAGAGTTGCGCGTATTACCATGCTCACTGTCACACACCGACATGCACTTGGGATGCACGCTGATTTTTTTTCTCTCCCAGTCCCTTCTTGCCGACGCATGCAGGCTTCCTCGAAGATCAGCAGTGGCTAGGTATAAAAAGTTTCTGGACTATTTTTACATGTTTATTTAGGCACAAATCTATCCTGTATTTATCATTAATTCTTGACTAAGCTGTTATGAGACCACAAGAAGTGTCGCGTGCAGCGTAAATGCCCGCCATAGCCGCCACCGCCCATGTACGTAACCACTGTTGCGTGAAGTGACAAAACACTACGCAATGAAGAAGCCCCAAGAGCACCATGGCACACGAGACCAGGTCTCCAGCGTGCCACCCGAGTATTCTTCCTCAGAGCCCCGCTGGTGCTTTCAACTTCGTTACAAACCGGCCTTAAGAAGGTTTGTTGTCGTGAATGAAATTGCAGTAATATGAGTAATAAAGTGTTGTAGAATAACAAAAAAATGGACAGACCTCACACAATTCGAATGGCTTGACGAAGGATTCGTGAAATACTCCAACCAATTAGAAAGGTACAGGCATAATTCATCATCATAGTTAGCCTTCAGCTTAAGAAAATTTCACAATTTTTGTAAGTAAGTAGCTTTTACCGCGCTTTATCGAAGAATAACGAAGGATGGCATACTAAGTGCCTCTCTACAACATGAAAGTTATGACTTTTAGCGTAGTGGGTACTCTTCAAATGTGCTTGCAGCAGTTACCTAAAAGTGCCTTCAGTACCTAATGAAACTGAAATGTTGCTCTACTAGTTTTCGCTGTCACTAGGCTGAGCATTCCACGTTGGCCTTTGGTTTTCCATCAGTGCCTTGCGTTTCACCCGCCTAGTCAGATAATTTATCAGCCTTTGTGAAAGGACGTGGCTTTCTTTAGCAAGTGGTATCATATGGACACCTAAGGACAACGAAAGGAGACAAAGAGGCGCTCGTCTCCAAGCAGATTATCGCTCGAAAGTATAAAGGCGTGCAACGATGACCGGCGGGTGCTCAACTTTGAGCTTGAAGCATACCTCACCAATGAATAAATTGAAGATTTTGCTTCCATAACAGAGTATGATTACAACGCTGCTGATGTCGCCATTGGAGGAAGCGGTGTCTTTGGCTGTCAGATAAGATACGTGCTCATCAGCTCTCTTCTTCCTTAACTTGAGATGCTCATTTGAATGGAAGCCCAACGTTACGGCAAGTTTTCTGAGGCATGTTCAACTGTCAAGGACGGCCTTCATGAAAATCTGATTCTGATGAACATCGAATGGTTCCACTATTTTGAAGAGCCTTGTAACTGAACAGGCAACGAAGGCCATCAACGGCATTAAAGCCACGAAGGGGTCCTACGAACACTCCAGCACTTTTCTAAGAAACATATACTTATGTGGGAACAAGAAGACAATCGAACAGCTATACTTGGCGAACTTAGAAACACACAAGTCAATAAATTCATCCAGTGACGTGGCTTCGTTGCTCAACTTCTTGGACACTGTCCTCATGAAAATCGGAGGATTTTTAAACTCGGTTTCTAAGAACTATCCAGAGCCGTCCAATTCGCCCCAATTTAGAACGAAAAGTAGGAATGCTTAACCGGAAGCGCGTCTTGCAAGAATCACGTCAAGCCGTCGTCTCAGATTGTTGGCATGCGCATGTGCTGTTGAGAATGCCGCAGGAACGTGACCACTGGGCTGACCATGGTTGCGGCAGGGAGACCAGCGTATTCTCCCCCGCTATACGTCGTAACCGAGTGTTGTTAGCATGGCGGGATGCTTCACTGTCACTTGCACAGCTGGTCAGCGCACAGAAACTGATGATGTACTCACCGCGCTGAAGGAGGCTTCTACGAAGTAATGTTTATTGACAGAAATGACGGAGCTCGAGCGTGAGAATTGCTACCAACGAAAGGTCATCTGACAGAGGCCAGCACGGCCTGACATTGGAGAGAGTGTGACACGCTTAGAAGCTATCCCTTCTCATGTCATATTTCATAACGTGCCCACTGAGCTGACCATGGTTGCGGCACAAAGACGAGCTTATGCTCCCCCACTATTCGTCATTACCGAGTGTTGTTAGGACGATGGGGCACCTCACTGTCGCAAGCTCACCTGGTCAGCGCGCAGGGCCTGATGATGTAATCACCGCGCTTAAGAAGGCATCTACGCAGCAACGTTTAATGAGAGACATGACGGAGCTCGAGCGTGAGAACGCCTACCAATGGAGGTCAGCCTACGGAGGCCAGCACGGCTTGATATGGGAGAGAAAGTGGCACGCTTAGAAGCTATCCCTGTCATGTTATATTTCGCAGCGTGGTTTTTACCAATGCAGTGTCTGTTATGAAAGTGTTCTTGTGATTGGTTGTGGCGATGCGAGCCCACACGTGTGATTGGCTTATGTGGATACCCTTTGTTCAACCGAGGGTTGAAAGGGTTGTTTTTGAATGTGAAATGGGAAGCGGAGGTTCGGGCTTGCACCTGACCAGAAGACGCCTGAGCGCTACATTGAAGCATCTCTTCACTGGATTACGGCGTTTTCTTCGCGCTTCCACAGTGCACTCGAGTCACTGAGGGGCATCTATTCCGAACATCAAATGCCTTCCCTCCTAAGCTAGTGTAGGAGCTAGTCAAGGAGGAAGAAAACCAGCGCAGTTCACAGGACACCGTCAGGTCCTGTGCGCTTATCAGGTATGAATGCGACAGCGAGGCGCTCCACCATCATACCAATACTCGGTAATGAATTATAGCGGCAAGGATAAGCTCGTCTCTGTGCCGCAACCTTGGTAAGCCTTCAATCTCAATGGCACACATGCCTGCCAACAATGACTTAAACTCAGATAACCGCGCTTCACGTGATTCTTGCAAGACGCATTTCCGGTTAAGCGTTTCCTTTTTCTGTTAAACAGGGGTGACTTTGACGGCTTTGCCCTTGAACCTTGTGAACGAAGTAGTCTCTTTTCTTTCTTGTGCGCGGGTCTTCCGCGTTCGCATTCGTGAAACCAATCGGCTTGAATAGTTGACGTGTCGGGAACTGGTTCCACGCTCTGCATCAGTCGCTATAATTGCGCTACACACAAGATACCACTGATGGTTGCCTCATACTAACTTGGAGGCTTGCTAGTCAAGTGCATTTTTGGACGGTTATATTCCTGGTGTACGAAATCACCGACAAAGAATGGTTCACCATGCTCTACCAATGGCATCTGCTCTGATCTGCTTCGTGGTGATAAGCGCACGTGGCACAGTTATGTGTTTCCAATAATTCCGTACTAGAGAATCACCTAGGAAGCGCCGGATTTGCTAAATACACAGTCAAAGAAAATCGCTCTAAAGACTATCACTACAATTTTCAAGTTGTAAAGAAAGGCACTTAACATAGTGTGCAACCCCAATCGAATTAAGAAGCAGGGCTCGAATTGAACAAGGAGTCCTAGTTACCACAAAATGCAGTGAACGTCGGTTTCCTACAACTCTTCGGAGCGTGGTTAATAATCAATGTGTGTTCAGCTTCATGGAATTCATTGAAGATGCAATGAATTGAGTGGTATTTAAAAGAGCTAGTGGATCACCAAAAAGAAAACTGGACATATTTAAGGCGATGATGATGAATGAAATCGATCATTCCACACTTAATACAAAAACTTTAGGAATTCTGTTTATTTGTAAACAGCTGACAAAACTTCGACTGTAAGTGCGTATATAAGTCTGACACGTTTGTCAAAGCCGAGGAAAACAGGTAAATATCGGCAACTGTGGAAAAATATCTCGATGCACAGATTTATTCAAACAACTTTAAGCGAGCGCATCCTAGTTTTGTACAACCTGGAAGTCCTTATAGTATCGCGTTAGCTTTTTCGTAAGAATACGATGGCGCAAAAGATGGACAAATTTATCGAAAATTTTGACATTGTGACATGCTGCGCAAACAGGAATAGCTTGACTGTCGATCATTGACGACCCATAATCATGGCTTTGCCTTGCAAGGCCAATGTGATTCCAAGCGTTATTTGGTTTTTCTTTTCTAAAGTAGTTATACGTAGATCATCACATAGTGTGAAATATGCACCGTAAGTACCAGTGTGATTGTCCGCTTTAGTGTTGTGAGTTCACTTCGCAATCATAAGAGGTTGGCGATATGAAGAATATTTTATAAAAGAACATGATAACGTCATTTATATTGGGAAGAAGCACTTACCCCACTTGGACCAGCAACAGGGCTTAATGGCGGTGGAGACTGAAAAAAGTGCAGCATGATAGTTTGGAATAAGTAAAGCCTATATCCAAAAAAACGTGATAGTATATATCATTTTGACAGAAGCATTTTCAAAGTTAAAGTAAGAAATGTCTAGTTATCCATAATTTTATGAAGACATTTTTTTCTTTGTTGGTTCAGTGTGCAACATGATTGCATGTTTTTCGGACCGAGGCGACGAGGATGTATATACCCCATTTATAGACTGTTAGAAACATAGTACACATGGACGGCGACTAGAACAAGAATCGCGCATGCTAGACACGAATTGAACATTTACGTTGGAGAAAATGCTAGGCCCGCAGCCACGTAGAATAAACCTCTAAGCGATGAATTACCGTTAATATACTTTTATTAAAGTATATGTGCTATTCAAGACGATATCCTGTTTTGCGATACCTGACTAAAGAAATTGTTGTTTTTTCTGGCACACGAATCAGCCACCCGGCGAATCTGTAACCGTTTTTTAGCTCAACGCCTTGTATATTTATATGGTTGCTAGGTTCAACATTGTGAACATGATCAATCAAGAAGCAAATAATCAGCCTTTATGATGCACGAAATCAATAGAAATTTATTAGCTGGTGTATGTGTTCAATAGAAACTGCATAGATTCGTGTTTCTAAACGACCTAGTGTTTCTTACGCTGTGCTGACAATTTGATGCTATGCATAAAAAAGCAGGTGTTTCCTTCACTCTGCAATGACATATGATGCTGCCAGCTACCAACACCTACCAGTGACTCTGCAATCTACAACCTTCTGTTTCCCAACTGAGTATTCTTATTCTCAACAGAGTATTATACCCACTACACTACGTTAGAAGATGGCGAGGTGTTCATAAAACAACATTTTATCCAACGCACACACCATTCGGCAACAACTTTAGAAGTCGCACAGTTAAGATATGTACGATCCAATTATCAGAATAACCTTCGCATCTTTATTATATATAAACCAAAGGCTTACAGGACAGTATAATATGCAGATGTTAGCAAGATAACAAAGTGTTCTGGAGAATTCACAATTTAACACTAAATAACATTAAATGGACGTAGGAGCTGCCACTGTTTGCCGGCTGTTACTGCCATTTCTTATTTTATAGCGGATTTTTGCTTTTTCTGCAGGTGAGCATTTACAAAAGTAATATGATGACTAGTTCAATTAATACTAGGGTACAGGACTGAATATGAATACTAATATGTTCTCGCGCAAGCGACATTACGACAGTACAGCTGGAGAGCCCGCGTACTAAAATTCGGTTCTGTTGATACATACATAAAAAACAGCCCAATAAAGTATTATACGATCCACTGAAGAAGAATTCGATTGCTTTAGTTCATGAAGGCGGAACCAATTACCAAAAAACATTACGTGTTTTCACATAGGAGTTAGAAAAGGAGCTGCTACATTGCGACCAGCAGATTTTCGTGACAGCCTGGGCTGCTGAAAGCACGTCGCATTCATGGTCCTTCCTCCCTATGCTGACACCGCACACAATGAATAATTATTCATTAAGGTTAACAGAAAGGCAGACTTTGATTTACATTCGTTCTGTGACTTTAGAATTGCGTGTGCTTAAAGAAAACCACCGGCATCATGTACAGGGTTACGGCCAATGTGGCGAATCAAAGGCTCGCTGGGCTGAGCACTGGGCAACAGCGATATCAGCACCGCTGTTTGTGATAGTTCAATTTTCCGCATTTGAGGTTTGGTAAGACGAACTTTAGCGTGGAATGCAAGGGACTGAGATGTGTTGTTGAATTGTCGTTCAGGATATATTTCCCTGGATCGCATTGTTCCATAGCTTCAAAATACGCCAACTTTTCAAGTGTCACCCACCCTGTTTCAGTCAGTCTAAACCGTTCGAGTTGATTTACTTTGGTCGCTTCTAAGAGCTTCTCCGGGAAGTTGTGGAGAACTTAGGAAAGTCGTCACTGGGTGGAAGCCCGTTCAAAGTACCCTATCACAGTCTTAGTCATTTTTCATATCAGTGTATTCAATTTTCAACTTCTGTATCCTTGAGTTACTGATAAAAGATTCCATTGGCAGTTTTACTGATAATAAGTGCGTGCATCATTTTAGATTTGTCCTGTTCTTCCAAGCCGGGTCTTTTGTGCGATGCCCGTGATTACCAACTTTCAAACCTTTATTGCGGTGTCTTGAAGGTTCGGTAATGTTGCATTGCCCGATCCGCCTTCGTGGTAGTAGAGAGTAAGGATCCTGGGTGAATACAAGCGACCAAGATCTCTGAGCTACGTGCACTTCATTCTACCAATGGTGTTGTTCTGGGATTCCCACTGTTGCAGGTCGTCCCCCGTCTTCTATTTTGAACGGAAGAAGCTCCGTCTTTTCTGGCGCACCTATGAGCCCACGACTGTTGAGGTAGTCTGTGTGGTCGACTACCTTTTGAAGTGAATCTTGTTGAGGTGCGGGAGAGCCGACGGCTGTCCAGACGGTTAGGTCATCTGCATACAGGGTTTAGATTGTCCCCTGCATACCTTTCAATATATTCACAGAGTTATCAAGGTAATATTAAAAAAAGTAGTGGTGAGATAACGGAGCATTGAGGAGTTGCTTTGGTGTTAAAAAATCTCTGATTTCGGATTGTCAAGGCACTCTTCTCCCGTTCTGGTGGCAATAAAGTGTTGTCTGCAATGGTATGTCCTTTCCTCACCATGCGTGTCCTGGAGGTCCCTCAGTACCGCGCAAAGAATAACATCGTCCAGTGTTGTTTTGACATCCATTGCCACGACTGCGCTCTTAGTGCGCTTGCCTAGGCGGTCGATGATGCGCCCCTTCAGCTTCAACAAGATGTACTGCGGTGATAATTGATGGCGGAATCCATACATTGTGCCAGACAAGCATTGACTTTCTTCAAGTATGAAGATTGTTGAGGAGCGTATGCTCATATCTCTTACAGAAGCAGGATGTCAGGAACATTAGTCACATATTTGGTATTATCAGATATCGTTTAGCTTGAGAATCATGAGAATGTCAGCGTCTTTGCAGAGTGCTGCAACTGTCCCACATTTCCAGCTTATTTGCTAGTTTTGGAAGTAGTCTTCTTCATTCTTGCCTGAGTTGCATTGTAACTTCTGATTTA
Source organism: Rhipicephalus microplus (assembly GCF_043290135.1). Taxonomy (NCBI): domain Eukaryota; kingdom Metazoa; phylum Arthropoda; class Arachnida; order Ixodida; family Ixodidae; genus Rhipicephalus; species Rhipicephalus microplus. Next base: position 106,950,355 of record NC_134705.1, on the reverse strand, counting down.
TGGTGTCTTTACCTAGCGTCCTGTTTCGTGCTAGTTTTTTTAATGCATTTGAATAACTTGCCATGTGAACGGATGATCAAGTTTATCATTCAGCATACATGTGTGATTCAGCTCTAACGCTATATTTACTTCAGCTTAGGTAGTTCCTATCAGCTCCTATTTATTCTAACGAACTTTCGCCTTCATAGCCCCCGTAATTGTGCATGAACTTTGTCAAGACCTTTCGGAGTGGGCTATCGACTTTGTTGTGAAAGGTTTTGTGAGTACCTAATAATTCTTATAGAGCTGTACATCTTGTTCTAGTTCTGCCTTGGTAGACTTCCTCTTTCGTTTCTTAAGATCCTGTTTAAATTGTAATACTTCAAGAGATGGATGAGGCTTCCGCGAGTTTCCCACGTATAGAGAAAGGTGGGGGTGCACTGGTTGTTTTTGAACTGTTATTTTTTTCGCGTACTTCGGCGCTTCTTTTAAAGTAGGTTTTGTGCACTCCTCATTGTAATAAATACATTGTGTGAGCTTTTTCCAATAAAAAATGGTTCTGCCGTGATGTACTCTTTCCATATCTTGAGGAGTGTCCTTTCGTAGGTTACGTTTATTCGCACTTAGTAGAAGTCACCTCTTAAAGTTTCTTCAAATCTCGTCCATTCCATCTGTAATATTCTCTCTGTGAATGGGATATCAAGGTTGGGGTATCTTGATATAACAAACAAGATTGGTACCACATCATTTTATTGTTCACTCTGTCCTATTGTTCTGGGCCCTGACCGGAGGTCTGTTGGTTAAGGTACTCGACTGCTGACCCGCAGGTGACAGGATCAAGTCCCGGTTGTGGCGCTTGCATTTCCGATAGAAGTGGCAATGTTGTTGGTCTGTGTACTCAGATTTGTGTGCACGTTAAAGAATCCCAGGTGGTCAATTTTTTCGGAGCCCTCCACTACGGCGTCTCTCATAATAATATGGTGGTTTCGGGACGTTAAACCCCTCGAAAAAGTCAATCAAATAATCAATCAATCAATCTACTCTCGTAGGGATAAATGGATTCATCCACGAAGTTAACAGATGGTGTTATGCTTTGTCATGGACATTGATTTATTTCTTGTCAGTTTTGTGATAACGCAAACAGGGTGGTACACACGAAAATCTTCTATTACCACGAGCTTGTGTCCAGCCGTACATTTCTTCACTTCTTTCAGAAGTAGTATCAGCGTGAAATGCAACGCGAACAGCGGCAAGAATTCACGACAGTTTAATGAATGTCGCCCAAATGTCACAAGTGACAGGGGAACACATCTGAGTGGGCACCTCTGGGAATATACGCGTGCCTGTCCATGGTGATAAGTAGATCGCACTATATCAAAACGAAGGTTTGCCGCTGTTATTGTTTCATTTGAACAAAATAGTAAATGGAAGCTCGTGAAAGGTTTCGCCAGCAGACTCTGAATGTTGGGAATGAAAAGGCTCTGATCCTTTTTTTGGCAGGAAGAATTTTTAGATCGGTATGTTTGATGGGATTTACGATGTCGTGTGGTATTGCGACGAGCAGTTTTTCTATTAGGACTATTCTGTGGGTCCTGCCTTCCGCTATACCAGCTGATCGAATTTAACGTTTCTCATATTTTTATAAATTCAGCAGTGGGAAGAACACGAAAACTACCTTTGAAGAGAAATCACGCATCCAGGGGGACACAAACGGAGAAATACCTTGTGGCTGCTATTGGTCAAAATAACTAAGAATTCTTAATTACCTTTTTGAGATACTGCCGCAAGCGGGCATATTTGTATTGAAAACTTGCTGGCAGCAACGTTTCTGGACAAATACACTTCTAAGAATTTTGCTAGCATATCTATACTCCGAGATATTCCACGCCAAACTTTATTTGGGCGTTGCATGATGACATTTCACATAGCATTCATGAGATGAAACAATTACAGAATATGAACCACCCGTTAGGGGTCTTGGGGACCACCCAGTTTTTAAGGAGTGTAGCGCAAGTGTCAAGAAAAGGAACACACGCGAGGCAATAGCAGCACACTACCAATAATTTCCATACAGCATTTGTAAAAGACTGTGAGAATAACAAAAAAATTAATAATAAATTATCTCCACATGACGAAGCACCGCTTACAATCACTTTGCTTAGTCAAGGTTCTTGTTTTTTGCTATATGTATTATTTCATATGACGCACAACTTCTACAAAAACGACGGTGCAGGGTTACAATGCCCCATCTTGAAGATCTTGTAGACTGCATTTTTTTCGCCTCTGGCATATACTCCAGGTGTTTTGTCAAAAAGTAAGTTTCTCCAAATATTTTGGATTCCAGAATCGACCTTATTGCCAGTCTCACTGCCACTCACCGACATAAACTCGGGACGAATCATCAGTTTTTTTTCCCCGTCGCGCCTTTCGAAAGCGTGTAGGCTTCATCGAGGATCACCAGTCGCTGTGTATAAAATGTTCTTGTGTTGTTATAATGTTTTTTAAGCATTAGTATATAGTTTGTTGATGGTAGCTCAATGTGAGACTATTCATGGCGTTTCATCCCAAGCCTTGCGTTTCATTGATTATGTTACCCAAATTTTCAACTCTTGGTGAATAAACGCAGCTCTTTCAAGAAAGCATTTTCTTGACCGACAACTATAGATTAGCCTCGAAGGGAGACAACACGGCGCTCGCCTGGAAACGGGTTATCAAACAATTATTATTCGGTGAACACACAGTCTGCTGCATGGCTTAGTGAACAAGCTAGATGTACATACAGTTGCGAGTTTGGGCTAAAATGGAGGGTCATAAAAACAAACCACACAGTAGAATTGCCAGCTCTGTGTCAGCACTTGTCTTTTGTGTTCACTGCACGTAGCCTTCATTGTCTTAAAGTCTATTTTTACAATAGAGTGTGCTGCAGATCCTAATATATTGTATTGGAGCACTATTGCACGAGCTTGTTACGAACAGGTGAAACGAAAATTCAGCATACCATAGGAATTTCGATTGTGCTACATCCAACTATTCGACATATTAAAAATATGCTGCATAACAAAAGAACACTTGCCCAACTTGGACCAGGGAAGACCACTTCAGGTGCTAAACCGGGGGATCGCTGTAAAAAGTAAATGTGATACTCATGAAGAAACTTAGTCAAGCAAATATTCACAACTTTATGCTTTTGTTAACAAGATTCATAACTTAGCGGTACACAATTACAAAAAAAATTAGGTTTATAATGTACAAGGTGTCGCCCCTAGACCATAAAAACAAGTGAGGGCCGTGCGCAAGCGACTGGGTGCTTACGAGCATGCATTGAGTGAAAGAGATCAGTTTATCTTGGCAAAAATGGCCATATTAGCTTCACCAGAGGGTGCTGTTCACACGAGGTTCAAAGGCTTGTTCAGAAATGCATACCAGTTGGTTGATTTCTCAATTTCTCGTAGTAAGCATGAATCAGTTCTTTTTGTGTGCGTACAATCTGAGCCCAGTCTCACCAGCATATTTAAGAACATTATTGATTGGTAGCTACTGCTGTTGCTCCAAATTTTCGGGGGAATAGAATTTAACTGATATTTGTTAAACCCCAAGATGTGTTGTATTAAGGACGCAACTTGAAATCCGGAAAATCAAAATTTTCAATTCACAACGAAAAGTTTAGAGCTCATCAACCCACCTATTGCCGCTCGTGTTTTGTGTGAAAATAAACGTTTCAAAAAATTCGCCACTCTGGCTCGTAATGCATGAATGAACTAATAACTTTCACTGCAATATCGTCAACATTCTACAAAGTACATATATATGTAAATGCCTTTGTTTGCTGCAAGCAAGTCTGTGCCACAACGTTTTTCTATGTCAAGGAATACCAAAATAACTACTATGGCTCCTCTTTATATTCTGTTGAGCACAACCCTATTCAGAAACTCACACATGATAAATTCTGTAAAAGCATAGTGCACGGAATTTATAGTATTTAGATTCAAACAAGATCCAAATGTTACCAAATGAAAGTTTAGAACGGCAGCAACCGGGCATGGAAGCGGCAATTTATGTTCCACCAATCGAAATAGAGCAGCGCCTGTCCTCTCATCCACTACATTGGCTACACCTCATTTATACCCGGGAATGTCAGAAATCACTATCACAGTGGCAGCCACTGTTGTGACTGGCCCTTGCAGTGCGGAGATCGGGGATGAAGACGCCAAGGCAGGAGGAATGAAGACTTGAAGTGAGTTCAATTTACATAGTACACATTTTGAGAGCGCCTCCGAAGGCGCTGGGGGGCTCACTATATAGAGCACTTTCTCTCCAGATCCCTAGATAAAAAATGGGTCAAGACTGCGCTGTCCAATAAAAAGTCTTACAGTCTTTTCGAGTTTTATCCTGCCGGATCCGCCCTTACCATACACTCATACACAACAAAAACACGCATATGGTCCAGGCAATACCACCAGCTGACACAACTTCCACTGGAAATTTGTATATGAGCGTCACACGTGAGTGAAAGCCGGAGAAAACAAGTAAATATCGGCAATTCGGAAAAAATCTTAATGCACAGTTTTCTTCAAACAAGTCTTAGGAGGCGCATCCTAATTTTACACCCTTGCAGTCTTAATAGTATCGGGTTAGCTTTACCGTAAGAATACGGTGGCGCGAAAGATAGACAAATTTATCAAAAATTGTGACATGCTGCGCAAACAGGAATAGCTTAAATGTCGGTCATTGACGACCTATAATCATGGTTTTGCCTTGCAAGGCCAATGATTGTGTTTCCTAGCGTTATTTGATTTTTCTTTTCTAAAGTAGTTATACGTAGATCATCACATAGTGTGAAATATGCACCGTAAGTACCAGTGTGATTGTCCGCTTAAATGTTGTGAGGTCACTTTGCAATCGTAAGAGGTAGGCGATATGAGGAATATTTTATTAAACACAATAATAACATAGTTTTTATTGGGAAGAAGCACTTACCCCACTTGGACCAGCAACAGGGCTTAATGGCGGTGGAGACTGAAAATAGTACAGCATGATAGTTTGGAATAAGTAATGCGTATATAAAAAAACGTGAATATATATAAAATTTTGACAGCAAAATTGACAAAGTTACAGTAAGAAACGTCTGTTACCCATATTTTTACGAACATATTTTTTGTATGTTGGTTCGGTGTCCAACAAGGTTGCATGTTTGCGCAGCCGAGGCGATGAGGATGTATAAACTCCGTTGCTAGACTGGTAAAAACATAATACACATAGACTGTGACTACAACAAGAACTGCACATGCTAGACACGAATTGACCATTTTCGCTGGTGAAAATGCTAAACCCGTGGCCACGTAGAATAAACCTCCAAGCGATGAATTACCTTTAATACACCTTTAATAAATTATATGAGCTATTCAAGACGATATCCTGTTCCGTGATACTTGCATAAAGAAATTTTCGTCTCTCTGTCCATTTGTTGTTTCTGTCTTACGAATCAGCTGGCCGGCGAATCTGTAAGCGTTTTTTATCTCAACGCCAATTATCTTTATATAATTGTTTGGTTCACACATGTGAACATGTTCGATCAAAAAGCAAAAAATGAACCTTTATAACGCACGAAATCAATACAAATTGATTAGGTGGTGTATTTGTTTATAGAAAATGCATAGATGTGTGTTTCTAAACGCCCTAGTGATTCTTACACTGTGCTGACAATTTTATGCTATGCATTAAATAGTCGGTGTGTTCTGCACTTTGCAATGGAATACGGCACTGCGGCCTACCACCACCTAGCAGTGGCTCTGCGCTCTACAGTCTTCTGTTTCTCAACCTAACATCTTATTCCCAACGGAGTACTCTATCCACTACACTATGCCAGAAGATGGCGAGGTGTTCGTAAAACAACTTTTTATCCAACGTACACACCGTTCGGCATCAACTTTAGAAGTCGCACATTCTAGATATATACAATGCTACATTCAAAATAACCTTCCGGTATTTATTATACACAAACCAAAGGCTGACAGCACAGAGTGATATGCAGATAATGGCAAGATAACAAAGTGTTCTGAAGAATTCACATTTTAACACTAAAAAACCTCAAATGGACATAGGAGCAGCCGCTGTTCGTCAGCTGTTACTGCCATTTCCTATTTTATAAAAAGTATTAGTTTTTTCGCTGGTAAGGATTTACAGAAGCTTTATAATGACTAGTTCAATAAATACGTGCGTACAGGACTGAATATGGAGAATAATATGTTCTCGCGCAAGCAACGATATGACAGTACAGCGGGCAAGCCATGCACTAAAATGCGCTTCTGCCTATACCTACATATAAAAAACAGCCAAATAATGTATTATATATTCCACTGAAGAAGTATTCGAATGTTTTATTTCATGAAGGTGGACCAACCTACAGAAAAAAATGTCACGTGATCTTAGATAGGAGTTGGAGAAGGAGCAGCTACATTGTGACCAGCAGCTTTCAGTGACAGCATGGGCAGCTGAAAGCACGTCGTGTTCACCGTCATCCTTCTTTATGCCGATACCGCACACTACAAATAATAATTTATTAAGGTTGACAGAAATGCAGACTTTAATTTACAGTCGTTCTGTGACTTTAGAATTGCGTGTGCTTAAAGAGAAACCACCGGCATCATGTACAGAGTTACGGCCAACGTGCCGAATCAAAGGCTCGCTGGGCCGAGCACTTGGGAACAGCGATCTCAGCACCACTGTTTGTGATAGTTCAATTTTCCGCATTTCAGGTTCGGTAAGACGAACTTTAGTGTGGGATGCAAGGGACTGAGATGTGTTGTTTAATTGTTGTTCAGGATATATTTTCCTGGATCCCATTGTTCCATAGCTTCAAAATACGCCAACTTTTCAAGTGTCACTCACCCTGTTTCAGTCAGTCTAAACTGTTCGAGATTATTAACTTTGGTTGTTTCCAGGAGCTTTTCCGGGGTGTTGTGGAGAACTTAGGAAAGTCGTCACTGGGCGGAAGCCCATTCAAAGAACCCTATGACAGTCTTAGTCGACTTTCATAGGAGTGTATTCAGTTTTCAACTTCTGTACACTTGAGTTACTAATAAAAGATTCCTTAGGTAGTTTTACTGATGATAAGTGCGTGCATCGTTTTGAATTTGTCCTGTTCTTCCAAGCCGGGCCTTTTGTTTAGTGCCCGTGATTACCATCTTTCAATGTTTCATTGCGGTTTCTTGAAGGTTCGGTAATGTGGCATCGCCCGAACCGCCTTCGTGGATGTATAGAGTAAAGTAGCTATGTGAATACGAGCGACCAAGAATTCTCAGCTATGTGCACCTAATTTAAACAAAGCTTTTGTTCTGGGATTCCCCCTGTTGCCAGTCATCCCCCGTCTCCTATTTTGAACGGAAAAAGCTTCGAATTACTGCCAGTTGGGCGTGTTGGTAAAGGTTCATGATAAAACAAGCGCAAAAATACACACACTCAGAGAGGACACAGACCAGCGCTTACTAGCAACTGAAGATTTTATTTCGAAACGAACACTAATAAATACATCACACTCATGTACGTCATTCCCGACTTCCCTTGTCATCATTAACGTGATATAACAAAATATGCACTCCCATAATCAATGACACACAACCGGAAACAAACACGTGTCAAGAACTAAGAAAAGAAAAAGTAAAACAAAAACAGAAAAAAACGAAAAAAACACGTAAAACAAAAAAGCAAAAAAAGTGAAAACAAAAACCTTTAGGTTATGTGACGTCCAAAAAAGCAAATTCCGCATCTGTTAGTAGAACTGACACTTGACTGACGCAACTGTCCCCTCCTTTCCTTATTCTGTACGCTTCCAGTATTTCTCTCGTCGTCCGCTTGTTGTGCCTGTCAATTACTTTTGTGTCGGAAAATTTCGGTTGGCAGGTGCACTCCTTGCAGTGCATCGCTAAGTGTGAGTAAGGGGCCTCTATTAGTGTACTCTCGTGTTCACGAAGGCGCACATTTATGCACCGACCCGTCTGACCAACGTATTCATTTCCCCATGTGAAAGGAGTTCTGTATACAACATCTTTTTTGCACTCAACGTACCTCCTGCCATGCTTCATTCTGCATCTGTTCGATTCTCCGGTTCTTTTCTTGTTGAGTAGCGTTTCTACTGCTTGACAAATTTTTGATAATTTGTTTTCAGCTGGAAAAACAACCCGCACGCCATATCTTAATGAAACGTCTTTAACCTATGCGAAATATTGTGCAGATACGGGATGACCACTGTCCACTCTCTTTCACCCTCATCTTCGAAGACTGCTTGCGAGTGGCCTGTCGCACTCAGAGTGGAAATGGACACCATCACTATTTAGAGTGGCTAAGGCTGTCGGAGAGTGCCACAGAGGCCTTGTGGAACCAGGCACAAAAAAGTTCACCCAAGAAAGAAAGACGCACAAGTACGGAAGGAATGGTGATGATTTTAGGAGGTCTGGCTTTGACCGACCATCATAAAAGCTTCTTCAACACGGACATAACTTCTGTGTGGAACCAGTTATCTTCCGCGCCGAGAAGGTGGAAGTGGCCAGGTCCGTGGAAAGCCGTGTGAAGGTCGAAGAAAAACCGAGGTGAAGTACTTATTGCGTGAAAATTACGGTTAAAACTCACAAGGAAAACCGTCCGTTTTAAACCATTGTCTCAGAAAGGGGCACCTGGCTTTGTCTTGTGCCCGAATTTTCGCAAAAACATTTAAAAACGCTCCAGTTTAGTGACCCGTTTTTGGTTTCCAACTCCATGGAAGTAGTAGACTATACTTAAAGGGAGATGATGTAAGCGTCTCTGATGCCGTCAGTATTGATGTCGTCGATCTGCACTATTCCGTTCCGCATAGTCCGTTACTACAAAGCGTACAAGAGAGCGTCACGGGAAAAAAAATGATGAACTGGTTTTTTGTAACGCCTTGGGTGTGTCTGTAGAAGGTTTTATGGAGATTTTGGCCATGTATCTCAGTTCCACGCAAGTAGGGTAGAATGAAGAATTGTACGTCCAGAAGAATGGAATTCGCATTGGGTCTCGTGTGGCCCCGATCTTATGCAATGTTTTTTAAGCAAACTTGACACAGCAATAGGTAAGGAGCTAAATGGTATGGATCTGAAGCTGTTCAGATTTGTAGATGACTACCTTATTTTGATAAAAAACGATCCGGGTATGAGCACGTTATGGACTGTTTTGTGAGCTTGTAGGAAAAACGGGTGCGGCTTACAGTTTACCTTTGAATTTCAAAAGAAACGACGTCTTCAGTTCCTGGACCTAAAGATTAATTTATCTCCTTTTCACACGTGTTGGATGTATCAACCTAGATCCGAAAAACCATTATTGAGCTATCATTCGGCACGATCGAAGATAGTAAAGAATGGGATCACAACTTCTTGCATCAAAGCTACCCTCACGAAATCGTGCGTATACTCAAATAATAGAGTGTTTCCGCGCAGATCAAGCGCTTGAGGGGAGCTGCTTATTAAGATTATTGTATCCTTTTGGCCTGTGAGAAGAATTGTCAGGAAGTGAAAAATGCAATAATTAGCACACGCGAAAAGAGGAGAAAAGTTGAGGGTGAAAGAGAGCGGACAGTGGTCATTGCATATCTGCACAATATTTCACATAGGTTAAACAATTGCATGAAGGTATGGTGTGCGGGTTGTTTTTTCAGCTGAAAACAAATTATCAAAGATTTGTCCAGCAGTGGAAAGGCTAATCAACAAGAAAGGAACTGCAGAATAGAACAGATGCCGAATAAAGCATCGCAGGAGGAACGTCGAGCGCAAAGAAGATGTTGTATACGGAACACCTTTCACATGTGGAAAGGAATACGTTGGTCAGACGGGTCGGTGCTTAAGCTACGTCTTCCTGAACATGAGAGTTCACTAAAGGGGGTCCCTTACTCACAATTAGCGATGCGCTGCAAGGAGTGCGCCTGCCAACCGAAATTTTCTGACGCACGAATAATTGACAGGCACAACCAGCGGACGATGAGAGAAATAATGTAAGCGTATAGAATAAGGAAAGTAGGGGACAGTTGCGTCAGTCAAGCGTCAGTTCCACTAACAGATGCGGAATTTGGTTTTTTGCACGTCACATAACCCAGTGTTTTTTTATTTTTTATTTTTCTGTTTTACGTGGTTTTTTTTGGTTGTTCTTCTGTTTTACTTTTTCTTTTCTTAGTTCTTGACACTTGTTTGTTTCCGGTTGTGTGCCATAGAATATGGGAGTGCATACTTTGTTATATCACATTGTTGATGAAGACAGGGGAAGTCGGGAATGGCGTACATGCATGGGATATATTTATTAGTGTTCGTTTCGAAATAAAATTTCCAGTTGCTAGTAAGCGCTTGTCAGTGTCCTCTCTGAGCGTGTGTATTTTTGCGCTTGTTTCATCATGAAGAAGCTTCGACTTTTCTGGCGCACCTATGAGCCCACGACTGTTGAGGTAGTCTGTGTGGTCGACTACCTCTTGAAGTGAATCTTGTAAAGGTGCGGGAGAGCCGACGGTTTCCCAGATGGTTAGGTCATCTGCATGTGGGGTGTAGATTGTCACCTGCATTCCTTTCAATATATTCGCATAATTATCAAGGCAATAGTAAAAAAGTAGTGGTGAGATAACAGAGCCTTGCGGAGTTCTTTTGCTGTTTAAAAATGGTCCGATTTCCGAATGTCAAGGCACTATGCTCCCGTTCGGTGGTAATAAAGTGTTGTCTGCAACGGTATGTTCTTTCCTCATCGTGCGTGTCCTGGAGGTCCCTCAGTACCGTGCAAAGAAAAACATCGTCCAGTGTTCTTTTGACATCCAATGCCACGACTGTGCTCTTACTGGGCTTGCGTAGGTGGTCGATGACAAGCACTCACTTTATTCAAGTATGAATCTTGTAGAAGACCGTATGCTCATACCAATTACAGAAGCAGGATGTCAGGAACATGAGTCGCATATGTGGTATTCGCAGAGGATCGTTTAGCTTCAGAATCATGAGAATATCAGCGTCATTACCGAGTGCTGCAACTGTCCCACTTTTCCAGCTCTCATTGCTAGCTTTTGGAAGTAATCTTTCTGATTCTTGCTTAGGTTGCATTGTAACTTCTGATTTATGGGGTATTTATTAATGGTTCTATTTCATTCTAGTTTTGCCAATGCATTTGAATAACTTGCCGTGTGAACGGGTGATCGAGTTCATCATTTAGCGTGCAGGTGTGATTCAGCTCCAAAGCTATATTTACTTCAGCCTGGTTGGTTCCTATCCGCTCCTATTTATTCTAACCAAATTTCGCCTTCGTAGTCCCCGTAATTGTGCATGAAGTTTGTCAGGATCTTTCTTGAGTTGGTGATTGATTCCGTTGTGGCAGGTTTTGTGGGTACCTATTAATTCTTAGAGAGCTGTACATCTTGTTCTAGTTCTGCCTTGGTAGACTTCTTTGTTCGTTTTTTAAGATCATGTTCAAATTTTATTACTTCAATCGATGAAAAAGGCTTCCGCGGGTTTCTCACAGATGGAGAAGGTGGGGGTGCACTGCTTGTTTTCAACTGTTAATTTTTTCCCGCAATTCGACACTTCTTCTGCAGTAAGTTTTGTCCACTTCTCAAAGAATTCATTACCTTGCGTAAGCTTTTTCTAATAAAAAGCGGTTCAGTCCATGATATTTTCTTTCTCAATCTTGAGGAGTGTCCTTCTGTAGGTTACGTCCATTTGCCCCTAGTAGAGGTCAGCTCTTGGAGTTTCTTCAAATCTTAACCATTCGATTTGGAATATTCTCGCTATGAACATGATATCTCGGTTGGGGTATCTTGATATAACAAACAAGATTGGTGCCACATTGTTTCATTGTTACCTGTGTCCTATTGTTGTGGGCCCCGCCATGGTGGTCTAGTGGTTAAGGTACTCGGCTGCTGACCCGAAGGTCGCGGGATCAAACCCCGGCTGTGGTGGCTGCATTTCCGATGGAGGCGGAAATGTTGTAGGCCCGTGTACTACGATTTGGGTGCAAGTTAAAGAACCCCAGGTGGTAAAAATTTTCAGAGCCTTCTACTACGGCGTCTCTCAAAATCAAATAGTGGTTTTGGGCCGTTAAAGCTCACAAATCGATCAATCAATCAATCTAATCTTGTACGGGTAAGTGGATTCGTCCACGAAGTTAACAGATAGCGTTGCATTTGTCATGAACATCAATTCATTTCTTGTCAGCTTTGTGATTACGCAAGCAAGGTGGTACACACGAAAATCTTCTATTACCACGAGCTTGTGTGCAGCCGTACATTTTTTCACTTCTTTCAGAAGTAGTATCAGCGCGAACTGCAACCCGAACAGCGGCAAGAATTTACGACAGTTAAATGAATGTTGCCCAAATGTCACAAGTGACAGGGGTACACATATAAGTGAGCACCTCCGGGAATATACGCGCGCCTGTTCATGGTGATAAGCGGATCGCACTATATCAACACGAAGGTTTGCCGCTGTTATTGTTTCATTTGAACAAAATAGTAAATGGAAGTTCGTGAAAGGTTTCGTCAGCGGACTCTAAATGTTGGTTGTGAAAAGGCTCTGATTCTATTTTTGGCAGGAAGAATTTATAGAACGGTGTGTTTGATCACATTTACGATGTTGTGTGGTATTGCGACGAGCAGTTTTTCTATGAGCACTACTCTGTTGGTTCTGCCTTCCGCTATACCAGCTGATCGAAGTTAACCTTTCTCGTTTTTTTTTAAGTTCAGGAGTGGGAAGAACACGAAAACTACCTTTGAAGATAACTTACGTATCCCAGGGACACAAAGAGAGAAAATTATTGTCACTGCCATTGGTCAAAATAACTAAGATTAATTACTTACCATTTTCAGCTACTGCAGCAAGCGGGCATATTTGTATTGAAATGTTGCTGGCAGTAACGTTTCTGGACAAATACACTTGTAATGATTCTGCTAGCATGTCTATGCTCCGACATATTCCACGACAAACTTTATTTGGATGTTGCATGATGACATATCACATAAGGTTCATGAGATGAAACAATTATAGAACATGAACCACCCGTTAAGGGTCTTAGGGACCACGCAGTTTTCAAGGAGTGTAGCGCAATTGTCAAGAAAATCAACACAAGTGAGGTAAAAACAGCACACTACCAATATTTTACACACAGCATTTGTAAAAGGCAGTGACAATAACAAATCTGATAAGAATAAATGATGTATAAATGAAGAAGCACCACTTACAATCAGTTTACTCAGTCAAGGCTCTTGTTTTTTGCTAAATTGGTCATACTTCATGTGACCCACAACTTCTAAATAAATGACGGTGCAGGGTTACGTTGCCCCATCTTGCAGATCTTGCAGACTGTATTTTTCGCCACTGGCATATAACCCAGGCGTCTTGTCAAGAAGTAAGTTTCTCCATTCAGTTTTGGATTCCGGAATCGAGCTTATTCCCAGTCTAAGTGCCACCCACTGACATAAAATCGGGATGCATCATGAGTTTTTTTTCTTCCGCGCGCTTCTTTCGGAAGCGAGTAGGCTTCCTCGAGGATCACCAGTAGCTGTCTATAAAATGTTCCTTGGATGTTTATTATTGTTTATAAGCACTCGTACATATTTTCTTTATTGGTCACTAATTGTGAGACTACTCGTGGCATTTCATCCCGAGCCTTGTATTTCATTGATCTCGTTACGCAAATTTTCAGCCCTTGGTGAATAAACGCAGCTCTTCCAAGACAGCATTTTCTTGACCGACAACTATAGAATAGCCTCGAAGGGAGATAACAGCGCTCGCCCGCAAACGGGTTATCGCACAAGTGTTATTCAGTGAACACACAGTCTGCTGTGTCGCTTACTAAACAAGTTTTATGTACATACTGTTACGAGTTTGGTCTAAAATGAAGGGTCATAAAAACAAACCACACAGTGGAAGTGCCAACTCTGTGTCAGCACTTGTCCTTTGTGTTTGCTCAGCGTGGCCTTGATTGTCTGAAAGTTTATTTTCATAATAGAGTGCTGCAGACTCTAATATATTATATTAGAGCTCTACTGCACGAGCTTGTTACGAACAGGTGAAAATAAATTGAGCATACCGTAGGAATTTCGATTGTGCTATATCCAAAAATTCGCCATATTAAAAATATGCTGCATAACAAAAAAACACTTGCCCAACCTGGACCAGGGAAGACCACTTCAGGTGCTAAGCTGGAGGATTGCTGCAAAAAGTAAATATGAAACTCATGAAGAAAGCTTAGTCAAGCAAATTTTCACAACTTTGTGCTTTTGTTATTTGTTAACGAGATTTATTATTTAGCGGTACACAATTACAAGAACAATTAGGTTTGTAATGTTCAGAGCGTCGCCCACAGACCATAAAAACAAGTGAGGGCCATGCGAAAGTGACTGGGTGCTTACGAACATGCATTGAATGAAAGAGATCAGTTTATCTTGGCAAGAATGGCCATATTAGCTTTAGCAGAAGGTGCTGTTCGCACGAGGTTCAAAGCCTTGTTCAGAAATGCATACCAGCTGGTTAATTTCTCGATTTCTCGTAGTAAGCATGCATCTGTTCTTTTTTGTGTGCGTACAGTCTAAGCCCAGTCTCACCAGCGTATTCAAAAACATTGTTGATGGCTAGCTACAGCTGTTGCTCCAAATGTTTTGGAAAAAAAAACAGAATGTAGCTGATATTTGTTGAACCCCAAGACGTGTTGCTATAAGGACGTACTAAGAATTCGGAGAATCATATTTTTCAGTTTACAATGAAAAGCTTAGAGCTCATCAACCCACCTAAAGCCGCTCGTGTTTTGTGCGAAAATAGTCGTCCCGAAAGATTCGCTACTCTGACTCATAATGCACGATTAAACTATTAACTTTCACCGCAATATTGTCAACATTCTAACATGTACATATATATGTGAATGCCTTTGTTTACTAACAGCAAGTCTGTGTCACAAAGATTTCTACTATGGTATGGCTCCCTTTTTTTCTGTTGAACACACCCTTATTTAGAAACTCACATTTGATAAATTCTGCAAAAGCATAGTCCGCCGAATTTATAGTATTTGAGATAAAATTGTTATCAAATGAAAGTCTACAACAGCAGGGACCAGGCATGGAAGCGGCAAATATGCTCCACCAATTGACACAGAGCAGCGCCTGTCGTCTCATCCACTACATCGGCTACACCTTCTCATTTATACCCGGGAATGTCAGGAATCACTTTCACAGTGGCATCCACTGTTGTGACTGGCCCTTGCAGCACCGGAGATCCGGGTGCCGAGGCAGGAGGAAGGGAGACTTGAAGAGAGTTTAATAACCCTGTCACACGGGCACCCGTAATAACCGTTTAACTCCCTCGTCTTTACGACAACTAAGATTCGGTTGGTCTCACACGGCCACCCTTACGCAAACGAAGGTGAACGGAGCATTTCCTGAAGGACGTTCAACGATCTCCCTTCTCAGCGAAACGAAGTACTTTCGTTCTCAGCAGTCTAGAGGTCAGAGAAAATTTTCGAGCACTAAAGTGGCCACATTGAAAGAATAATACATTTTGGCAATATTAAAAGTTCTTTCGTTCCAGTACTCGTTCAAAACGCGTGTTTGTTTACATGTATTTACGCCCGCCAGAGTTCACTTACTCTCAACACCGATGCCCTACACACCGTGCTTCGGGAGTCGCGCGTGCCGGCGCCATTGAAAAATATTTCGTGCACGTGTGTGGTTGTGGTTGTCGCCGTGTTGACGTTTAAAGGAAATGACTGACAACGCTGGAACATCATCACCTGCCTCGACGGCTGCAGAAACGATTAATGGGACCCCACCAAATCCAAGAGTAACATGAAGTGAAAATGACACTTGGGTGTTGAATAGAATCTGGGAGGACCACCTTCCTGAGCTCCGAGGAGAAAAACATAACGCCAGAGTGTATGAAGCCATTTTCGCTGCTCTTGCAAAGATGGGTATTTTGAGGACGCGCCGACAAGTGCAAAACAAAATTGACAACCTTACGCAGAAGTACAGGTGAGTTCGCAGACAGTTGAATGCATACAGCAGAAAAGCACGTGTGTTCTTAACAGCTGGTGTGTGGTCGTGTGCTAACCCGTGTAAGTTTTTGTTGGCACTTCCAGTTGGTGCTATTGCACGAAGCACATTTCGTTACAAGGAGTTATTTTGAGGGGCTAATTCTGTGTAGATATTCTGCCGTTGCGTTGTTTCTGCGTGTCAACTCAACGTTCAACTTTGTTTATCTGGAATGAGGCAATTGTTAGGCTATGTTATAGGAATGAGGCAGCTCGTGCGCGTTACCTGTAAAAAAAAAACGTGCATGTGGGTAACCATGAACATCAAAGTATTCAACTGATTACCTGCGTACGCATCCTATTTTATCTTTTAGGACTCCCAGTATTTATGAGCATTGGTAAGCAACCTACGAAATGAGCTACATGATTGAGTAAAATTGCGTGCACGAGCTACTAGTCTTTATTTAGGTCTTCATTCTGAAACATCAAAATTGCTTGCGGTTGCCTTGCATACATTGTTCACTGTTTTCATTTTTGGCATGATGCAACAGCACAAGCTTGCGCGTCTACACAAGAAAATAAGAAACAAACGTTGCTAACTGTGACATGGAGCTTGACACGAATGTATAATGCAGCGCACTCACCAGCTGGGAAATCAACCGAAAGTTATGTAGCAAGTTCAGAGAGAATGTGGTTATACATTACATCACTGCTTTTCTAATGGTAAATTGTGTTATCAGAAAAGAAGCCCAGGAGAAAACTACCGGATCTGCACCTAGTGCCTGGCCGTTTTTCGTCGCACTACACAGGTTTCTGGGCACACTGCCCATAAACGACCGCTCTCTCGTGCAAGAGAGTTGACCTTCACCAAGGGGAAATGTCGATGAGGCATGTAAATCATTTGTATAAGGTATTGCCGTTACGATAACAACTAAAAATTTTCGGTGCCACGACCAATTGGTGATTGCAGAATGCAACCTAAGAATGCGACACTCCTAACTGAGCTCTAAATTCTAATGTCATTTGTGAATATAGACTTCACTCAAGGTCATTTGATATCTACAAGCAATGGAAACAATAAAAAAGCAGCATGAGATGAAACTATTGCACTAATGTGCCCCCAAAGAACAAGCTTTTTGTCGCAACTAAAGCTTGGAGTACGTCCTTCTGAGGCTAATCGATATGATTAGTTCATTTTTTTGCGTGCTTCATTCTTGCAATACTTCGAGAATGTGCAACATCATAAATGCCACATTAGGCTGAAAGCAGCTTGATGTTGTGCACGCACTAACAGATTTTTTTTTCTTTCAGATTATTCGGGGCATGGAGACTAGGTCAAGTCTTTCCTCAGATGAAGACGGGGCTACTGAAGGTTGCTCCGCGACAGATGCCTGCAGCAGTGCCTCGGACCTCCAGCAGGAACCCCAGCCTAGCACCAGCACGAGCCAGCCTGGCACCAGCACGAGCCAGCCACATGGGAAGCGTCGAGCACAAAAGAGAAAGCGGATGTCCGCCAATGAAAAATTTCAGTGTGCTGCTTGAACAGCAAGCGAAGCTTATTGCAGCACTGGAGACTGCCACGCAAATTGAGCAGGGTCTGCGTGAACGGCAGGTGGCAACACAGGAAAAACTTGTGGACCTGTTTTCGAAATATTTCAATAAATAACTTTCTCTAATTACTTTTATAAGCATTTGTTTCTTTCAGGCCCCTATTGTTTGAGTAGTATACATACTGATGTGCTTCACTGGTTGAACTACAGACAATTATTAAGGGCACAACATGCTTCTATTATTACAGGCACATTTATAACATAAAGTCCAAAGTAAACATGATTCCCAATTTACGACAAACCATAACTTTTCAAAATATGATCTCCAGTCCTTCCCAATTTCAAAAGATGTCAGCGAACGTTTGCTTTTCAGACCCGGTGAACATACTTTACAAGGTTCAAAAAGTAACAGAACAAAGTAGATAAAAATGTGAAAATTTAAGAAAAGAATGTGGGAAATATGCACACCTGGGAATTTTTTTCAAACTTCAAAAATAAAAAAAAAACATACATAGGTGTGGTACTAGGTGGGGAAAGGGGATTACACAACAGAGATTCAACATGGATACTTAAAAAAAGGAAACTGCTCGCGCACACACAAATGATAGCAATATCGACTCCAAGGCACATCCCAAGAAGCTCACAGGATGTTTTAAAAAACACAGCAATACAGCAGGCTCAATGACACCTTCAAAGCAGACTGGTAAACCTACTGAGCTTTAAGATGAAGCTTCTTGGTCTCTTTTTAGAGCAAATAATTATTTTTTGTTTCATACCCAATTCAACTTAAATCTAGCTGTCTCTGTGCTGCTGAAAATATTGCACGAGTGCATCCCTAACATCTCTGCCACATCCAACTTGCGTGGCTGTGGTGTGGTCTGGTTGCTCGTACAGTGCGTTCTGCATTTCTCCCTCATTTATCCATTGCTGGGATACACTGTCATTGAAGTGTTCAGAAATGTTGTTCAGCACACAGCATGCTCTTATTATAACAGCAACATTCGTGACATCACACTCCATACACTTCATGACAAATCTAAAGCGGGCCTTCAGTCTTCCAAAGGCATTCTGCACACTTCGCCTAGACCTTGACAGCTGGTAATTGAATTCTTTTTCAGCAGAGGATTTACTTGAACCAGGGAAAGGCGTAATCAAATTGGGCGCAAGCGGAAATGCTTGGTCACATAATAATAATGGTGGCACAACAGAACTGTTGACAGAAATTGTAGGACTCCGAAATGTTGGTCCTGTCACAACGCTTGGCAAGCTTGAAATGTGGTAGACATGGGCGTCGTGGCACCTGCCTGGGGAACTGACGTTGATGTATCGAAAGCAGTATTTGTGGTCTACCAAAGCCAGTAAGATCACACTGTACCTGCAAGTATATTACCATCACAATAAGGAGATGACAGTGCACAAATAACTTCACAGTCACATTGTATGCAATTGTAATAAAAACATGCCGATGCCATGTACACATGCATTATGAGGCGAGATGTGGCATCTATGTGTGGCCATGCTAGAACAAAACTGCTCTTGAGCTGTGTGCTGGAATGAGACACCGTAATATAGATGATGATTAACATCTGAAATATTGTTTAGTGCATACTAAAGCTTATCCAAAACAAGCATTATACATTCGATATGATTTTTTATCAAGTGTCGCTTTCAATAACGAATTTATATGTTATTCACTTAAGAGTTTATCTGTTTATACCCATGGGCTGATATTTTCGTGTTCTTCGTGTGTTCACCAAGTTTTCGTACACAATAATGTATCAAGCAGCCCAGCTTTCAACTTTGATGTAAGTTGTACACACTTACCAGCCCTTGTAATTGTAGTAGTCGATGGCATTTTCTTTGGGAGGTGAGACAGGGAAATGACAGCCATCCAGTGCTCTAACTGCCAGAGGGAAGCCAGTGACAGCATAAAATTCACGTATGTGGTGGGTCATTTCATCAGCTGCAAGCATCCTGACCCACTGATCTTCTAGGGCTTCCACGACGATGTCACAAAATTCTCTATATTTCGTGTTCACCGTCGACCTGCCCAGGTCAAACAAATTGGCGACTGTTCTATCTTCAGCTGAGGAACACAGCTTGTAGAGAGCAACAGTGACCCTTTTTTGCACAGACACCACTTCCCACATGTTTGTAGTCTGTCGTTGCATTACTGGCGTACATACGTCTACAAGATATTTGAACGTAGTACGTGAAACTCTGAATGACTGCCGGAAGTTCTGCCCGCCTAGGTTTGGGAGCGTGTCTTCAAACCAGCGAGAGAATCGTGGATATGCCCAAACTCGCCTTGACGCACGCCTTGATGACAACGCCATCGCATTCTGCGTCAAGCTGTTCGCGACGAGACGGTGCCTTATAGCACGCACACGGGCTCTAGCAGCCTCAATCTCAATATCCATGGAGCTGATCAACGTCATTATCAGCGCAAAATCGTACCACTTCCTCACGTCGTCAGCTGTGTCACTCATGGCTGAAAAACACAAAATTTGCGCTCACGAGTCAAGGAAGCACAAGAACTTGCGTACCGGGCATGTACACGGGCATCTTTCTCTGTGTTCACGGGCAACAAAACATCTGAAAGCACAATGTGGCCAGCGTCACTAGCAGCATCGCTACATTTAGCAAATGCGTTTTTATTTGAAATTATTTTTAACGGTTTGTTAGTCGCACACCTACTTAATAGTGCTTTTTGTAAAAACCACGTAACGAGGATTTACAAAAGAATCAATAGACATGAATTGAGAATGCTTTCCCAAAAATCAAACAGTGCCAGCTGAGCCCCCTCGCGGCGACTGTTACAACCTTGTCATTGCCGTGTGACACTACCACAACTCCTTCTCCGTCGAACCCCTAGAGAAGATTTACGTTGACGGCGTTCAACAGAGTTTGGTGGTGGCCGTGTGAGGGTGGGTATAAGTTACATAGCATAAATTTCGAGAGTGCCTCCGAAGGCCCTGGGGGGCTCTACATATAGAGTACTTTCACCACAGATCCCTCGATCGGGGAATGGGTCCAGACCGCACTGTCCAATGACAGCTCTTACAGTCCTTCCGAGCATCGTAATTCCAGCACCACCCTTACCATACACACATACACAACACAAACACGCATATGGTCCCGGCGATACTGCCTCCTCCAATGAAGCTTGCTTCAAGGGAGTGGGGTGCTCGGGTCGACCGACCACCCATGCTTTGTCGGATGGCCTTCGCGGGCTCGGCGTCTCCGAGGGCCATTGTCTATACATCTGGTGTTGATTTGCGCGTGCGCGGCCTATCAGTCAGAGAGGCATGCATGGTGGTCCAACTTACGTCTTCAGCGGAAACACGTTGTCGTGGCCTTGCCTCTCAGTAGATGAAAACCAGCTGTGCGTCTTCGTGCTCCTCCTTATCTTCACAAAGTGACGCGGCGGCTTTTCTTTGATCCCGGCGCCCACGTAAAGGAGGAGGGCTCGTCGAATGCAACAGCTCGTCCACCGGCCGGAGACACGACTTGAGGGGGGGGGGGGGGGCAGCTAAACAGGTTGACTGAGGTGTCGTTGTGAGGTGCCGCCTTCCAAATCTGAGCGGATGACGCATCACGCCATTTTCTGTCGTTTCACTGGACGGCCTTCTTTCTGGGTTTGCACAAACACACACACCCAAGCCCAAGCACTGAAGGATTGTCCGCTGTGAGACATATCGAGCCCATGTGAAGCATAAGACAACAGTCTTTATACATTACATACAATTAAAACACGAGAGCAGCAATCATAATCTTCCTCTGAGTACTTAAGCCCCACACTTGACAAAGGTGTAAATGGGCAAACAGAATACGAGACTTCGAGTAAAGAGTTTTTTTAGACGTCTTTATGCTGAAGACCTACTTAAGCCATCAGCCTTACCGTTCACTTTTCCTTTCCTGCACTCAACTTCAAACTTATACTGCTGAAGTGCCACACTCCACCTGAGTAGACAAGTCATTTTTGGCGACATGCTTTGCAGAAATTTGAGCGGGCAGTTATCAGTCTGAAAGGTGAATCGTATGCCTGAAAGATAGCAAGACAGTTTTTGCGCAGCCCAAACTAGACAGGCGCACTCTTTTTTGGTGGCACTGTACGCCTCCTCTCGAACAGTTAGCTTATGGCTAATGTACACACAGGGACGTTCTGCCCCAGCTTCGTCCCGTTGACAAAGTACTGCTTCTATGCCTCGGTCACTGGCTTAGCATTGCACAATGATTGGTCGATAATAATCAGGTGCCTGCAAAACGGGACGGCTGATGAGCGCCAACTTCAAATTTCGGAACAATTTCTGTTTTTTTTCGTTCCCATACCAACGTGGTGGGGTTCATTTTTCGCAGTGCATCAGTGAGTGGAATCGCCAATTCCGAATAGTTTCTTATGTAGTGCTGACAGTAGCCCGTAAGCCCCAAAAAGTGCGTACCTTAGTTTTTATCTTGCGTCGCGGGTAGGATGCAACGGCCTACCACATTTACCTCAGAGTGTATCTGACATCCTTGCTCAACTACATGTCCCAGGTAGCTCACTTGAGCGCAACCCAAGTTACAATTTTCTGCCTGTACTGTCAAAGCAGCCTTACTCAGGCACTCAAACACTTTCCTTAAGTGATTCAGTTGTACCTCCCAAGAGTCTGAAAAAATGGCGATGTCATTAAGGTAAGGCAAGGTAAAGTCGTTTAAACCATGAAGCACCTTGTCCATAAGTTTATAAAAACAAAACGGGGCAATCTTGAGCCCGAAACTAAGCATCAGTGGAAGGATGGATCCAGAGATGTTACTAATGTGGCGTAGCGACTTGCTCGTGCCGTCAACGGCACCTGCCAGTACTCGCGAATGAGATCAAAAGTAGAAATGTACCGCACCATAACGCCGGTTTCTGTCTTGTCCTCGATGTTAGGGATAGGATAGAGCTGATCTCTCGTCTTGGAGTTCAGCCACCGGTAATCTACGCATGAACGCCGCTCCTGACCGGGAACTTCCACCATGATCATAGGAGAAGCGTAGCTGCTATCAATCTCCTCTATTACTCCGAACTCGAGCATCCTTCGAACCTATTTTTGCATTGTATCTCTCTGCTTTGGGGACACGTGGTATGGTTTTGCCTTCACTGGCTCGTCGCATGTCAACTAAGTATCATAGACTATCTCATCTATTCTTCCAGGTCTATCTGAAAATAAACATTCGAACTCCTCGATCAGGTTCTCCAAGCCCTGAATTTGGTCACCTGTCTAATTCGTGTGACTAACCATCGTTTTCAATTTCACATTCGCTGCTTTTGACCGATCTAGTTCTTCGAAAGCGGGAGAACACTGAATGGGCATCTCTTCGTAGGTATTGAGGGAAAGGCACATGACGGCCTGTCTCCCATATACCGATTCCGCCGGTCTGAACTCTGTCGACTCATGCGGAACTCTATGCAACGCAAACATCGCTGCGGGGAGACAGCATTCCCAATCGCGAGGGTTCTCTTTACACAAAGTCTTTAGCACCCCTTTAAGCGCTAAATGCCACCTCTCTACACTGTTTTTCTAGGGATGATGTATAGAGCTGTGTGTTAATTTTATTGCACATCGCTCCAAAAAGTTTGTCGTTAAAGCGCTTGTGAAGACACTGCCTTGATCACTTTGGAGTTTTGCTGGAAACCCCACGCGAGAGAAAATGCTCAGGAGCGCATCAACTATTTCAGACGAACTAAGTTCTTTTAGCGGAATAGTATCCAGAAATTTAGTGTTGGGACAGAGCAAAGTCGGTAAGTATTTGTGTACCGACGATATCACTGGCAGGGGTCCGACTGTGTTCATGACAGCCCACTGAAATGTCTCAGTTATTATGGGAACCTGTTTAAGCAGTGCTTTCCACTTGTCATTTGGTTTCCCCACACGTTGGCACACATCGCATGGCATAAGAAATTGTTGTGCGTCATGAAAACATCCCGGTCAGTAAAACTCCAGCAACTCTCTTACTTAAGTTTTCTTTATTCCTGAATGTCCTGGCCACGAGGTACCGTGGGCCATGCAAAAGATATCTCCCCTATATTTAGCGGGAACAACCAGCTGTTGAAAAGATCTCTGATGCGTATCTTGATACTCACAAAACAAGAATCTTTCCGCCCCGCCGTGGTGGTCTAGTGGCAAAGGTACTCAGCTGCTGACCCGCAGGTTGCGGCATCGAATGTTGTAGGCCCGTGTGCTCACATTTGGGTGCATGTTAAAAAACCCCAGGTGGTCGAAATTTCCGGAGCCCCCTACTACGGCGTCTCTCATAATTATATCGTGGTTTTGGGACGTAAAACCCCACAAAATCAAATAAAGATTCCCTGCCTCCCCCCAAAAAAGCCTCACGTTCTTTCGCGCCACACCTTTCTGCGGATGGATATCAAGCCGTTTAATAACTTGGTTGGCTGCCTGCTCTTTGCGCATGGCAGAGGCAATGATAGCTCGCAACTTTGGGAACGCGAGCTAGCTCGCTTCCATTACTCCCACCACTTCAGAGCTTGTAGCTGTATTTTCTGCCAATGCCTCTTGGTTTCTTTCCTCAAAAATAATTTCTGCCACACCTGTTATGCTGTCATCGAGTGCACTCGTCTCTGCAATCTGCTCATGGGTGAGCTTATTCTGAATTTTCTTGGGCCTTGGATCGCGTGAGAGCCAAGACTGTCCCCTCACAGAAGTTTAAACTCTTGTCTTTTAAGAGTTGGTTCGATTTGTCTGAAAAGAAGTATGGGTACGAAAAAAAGGCAGGTTCTTTGACACTGCTGCTTCAGTCTCCAACCCACCAAAAGGGCCTTCGACAATTACTTTAGCAACCGGCAGACAGACACTCTGCGTCTCCACCACTTGCATTTTTCACGTGCATTCACCGGTGTAATCGCGGGCACTTACTAGGGATGGATGAATGATATCTAATGTCGCCGCACAATCCCTCAGCACTTTGCATTATTTCCCATTGAATATCAAAGTATGCGTATATGGTGCTAACAGTTTATCGTTCTCTTCAGTGTCACTAACTTACGAGAAGACGTTGCTGCGTTTTTTGCAAACAGCAGCAATGTGTCCTGGGCAGTTGCAGATATAGCAACTCATAGGTCATCTTTGCTCAATCATAGGCCACCTTTCCGCTGTTAATAACAACAGGCAGGTTGATACCATATTCTTAGACTTTTCAAAGGCGTTTGACGTGGTCCCACGTGAAGATTTAATTACAAAACTACAGGCTTTTGGTATTGGTGACACCTTAATCTTGTGGATTTCTAGCTTCCTGATGAACAAAACACAACGTGTAGCCGTAAAAACGAATATGTCCAATAGCATCCATGTGCACTCGGGAGTACCGCAGGGTTCAGTCCTTGCGCCTCTACTAATTCTTATTTATATCAATGATATCCAATTTTGTATCCAGCCACCAATCCAGATGCGGCTTTTCGCAGATAATGGTTGTAGTGTTCCTACTTAAAATAACGGAACAGCATTAAAGCTTCAGTATGGAACTGGCGTCCATCTTAATCTGCTTTATTTTTCACTTCATCCTCCTCTTCTTTCCTGCCCCGGCCCTCGCGCTTCTTCATCTTCTGTCCAAAGGCTCATACCGCTTCACCCTTCCCGCTTTCTTTTAATTACCCCTCCTGGGGTAATACTTGAAGACATTCCCAATTGAAGCACATTCAACAGATCCACGTTCACCAGTGTACCAGACAGTCTTCAAAATTCCGTTCTGGGTGGCTGTCTTGGTCACAAAGTAAGGCCCATAAAATTTGGCACTGGAATCTCTTATTCCTTTTCTCACTAGTACGAGGTCGGTGACTTGAATGTCTGGCATGTCTGCTCGATGCCTCTTGTCGAAATTCTTTTTCATTCGTTTTCGGTACCTCTCCTCCTGTGATTTTTGTTGCCTCTCCTCGACAATCTTGAGGTTTTCCAAGAGTCCCAACTCACGGTCTGCCTGCAGAATAGGGGTCTCTCCTGTAGAAGCGTACTGTGGACTGCACCCCAAGCCACTGGTGTAGGATCGGTTATGATGTTTTACGGCTGCTTCTAAAGAACATTTCCATCCCCCAGGAAAACTATCGTACATCTTGATGTATTGTTTCACGTCCCGTATGGCACGTTCTGCAAGCCCATTCGCCGCAGGATGGTATGGCGCACAGAACTTGATCGATACATTGTGATCTCGAGCCCATCTTACTAGCTTTTCACTCTTGAACGCGGGGCCGTTATCGCATACGATTGTCCGCGTAGTTCTAAACATGTCCCTTTCGAGAAGGGTTATGACGCTATTTGCATCTTCTTTTCCTGCTCGTGCCGCGACCATCCTGGTGCATTCATCTATGGCCAGCAGAAAAGCTTGCGTTTTTCTGACTCCTTCCCGTTTCTTGTTAAGTTCGGCGAAATCCAGGTGAACTACTTCAAAAGGCACGTTCGAGTGGCAAGGTAGTATCATGGTGTCCGTAGGCTGTTTATACTTGACTTTGTGTACTTGACACACATGGCATGAACGAACGTACTGACTAACGTCTTTCTTCATGTGAGGCCACGTAAACCTCTTGACCAACTTGTTGTAGGTACGCCAAAAGCCGTCGTGTCCTCCAGATTCTGGGCTATCGTGGTACAAGTAAAGCACTTTGGAAACAAGAGTTGGTGGGACTTGATACCGACCTTCCGTAAAAACCAGTTGTTCTGAGCCTTCCCACAGCTTCACTTCATTGATTTCTTCAGATTTTTCTGTGTTGTTTTGTACCATCAATCTTGATAGAGCATCTGCATCGGTTAAAAGCGGTCCTGGTCGGTGCGAGATGGTAAAGTCAAATTGCTGCAAGTAATTCACCCATCTGGCGATACGCCCTTTAGTTTGGGTCATATTCAAGAGATGAGTGAGTGCCTGGTGATCGGTGAACAAAGTGAACTTCGTACCTTCCAGGTACGTGCGGAAGTAGTCAACGGCCTTCAGAACCGCCAGTGCTTCTTTTTCCGTAGTAGTGTAGTTTGTTTCAGACGGCTTGAAAGTGTAACTGTAGTAACCGACTACGTGTCGCTTTTCTCGGCCAGATGCTTCAATACATTTTTGATACAACACTGCACCAGTCCCATAATGTGAGGCGTCAGTGTTCAATTCAAAGGGTAAAGTGAAATCTGGTATACGCAGAACGGGGTCAGAAGAAATTCTGTGCACCAAGTCACGGTAGACTCTCTCACATTCGTCACTCCATTCAAAGGGAACTTCTTTCTGCGTTAAGCGCGTGAGGCATCTAGTTTTGACAGCAAAGTCCTTTATGAAAGATCGGAAATGTCCTGCCAATCCCAAAAACACACGCAGTGAATGGACGTCATATGGTTTCTTCAACTGGGAGATCTTCTCGACGGACTCTTGTTTTGTGCTTTTGGTGTTCCCATCGAAGACTCTTCCAAGAAACACCACTTTTTGTTGAAAGAATACACTCTTCTTAAAATTAACCTTGAGATGTGCCAAGCTCAAGGCGTTTAACACCTGAGACAGATGGTCCTGATGCTCAGCCTCTGTTTTGGAGAAGACTATAATGTCGTCTATGTACACATTACAAAAAACACCAAGGAATGGCTTTAGGACGTCGTTCATGATCTTCTGGAACCACGCTGGCGAGTTTTTCCAACCGAAAGGGAGCCGGTTGTATTCGTAGAGATCGAATGGCGTGATAAAAGCGGTGTACATTTTTGTTTCTTCGGTTAGTGGGATCTGCCAGAAACCTTTGCATAAATCGATGCGGGAAAAATGTCGGCAACCCCCGGTCTCATCTATAATTGTGTCGATCTTCGGCATAGGAAATGGTATGAGTTCTGTCTGACGATTGAGAACCCTGTAGTCGGTGCATAATCTGAAGGTTCCGTCTTCTTTCGGTGCGATCGTTATGGGAGAAGCGAAGGGTGATACCGAAGGTCGTATGATATCAGCATCTAGCATCTCCTGCAACTCTTTCTTGAGCCACATCTTTCGCTCCCTTGACATATTGTAAGGTGCTTTCCGGATGACGGTCTTGTCAGCGAGTTCGAAAGGAACCTTGTGGGACTTCATCGCCTGAGGATAGCTTCCTATGCATACAAGTTCAGGGTAGGTCGTTGCGATATCCGCCGCGCACTTGACAACTCGTAGATTATCTTGTCTACCTTGATTTGTCTCGTTCCTTGCTACTCCTTCTACTAGAACCACATCGTCCCAGTACACGTTGATCTTTAGTTTCTTTATATCTGGTCTTGATAGCAAAAAGTCGTACGTTACCCCCTCTATCACCAACACTTCGCTCTCTATTTGCTGACCCTGGAACTCGATGTTTACCAAGGCCCACTGATCATGCAACGTTACTTTTCCATCATAGCCTTGTACTCGTAGAATTCTTCCACTATGCAAGCGATTTGCATCCACCAGCTTGGCATTTATAATGGACACAGAAGCACCGCTGTCTACCAGAGCCATCATATGTTTGTTTCCTACTTTGACGGGAATGTGAAGTAGGCTAGAGCAACTTAAATAAACAGTCTCATTTGGAGTCATCGGGTGGGACTGATCACCCTCGTTTATTAGTTTTTTTCTGTCGAATACTCCTGAGCTTCAGTGTCGATATTATTCACTCGACCTCTTGGAACACGCCAGGGCAAGTTATCTGTGCGAGTTGCGAGGTGGCTCGGTTCTCGC
This sequence comes from Rhipicephalus microplus, assembly GCF_043290135.1. Classification (NCBI taxonomy): domain Eukaryota; kingdom Metazoa; phylum Arthropoda; class Arachnida; order Ixodida; family Ixodidae; genus Rhipicephalus; species Rhipicephalus microplus. The sequence goes on along the minus strand of NC_134705.1, from coordinate 106,922,159 downwards.
TGAGCGCGGCTTGACCAGTCCGATTTACTCCGACTGAAACAGCTGCTTGACTCGGCGGTTATGCTTGTTTCCGAAGCTGATGGTATGTTCTGAAGACACGCGAGGAGGTCATCTAGAGTCTTTGGTGACAGTATTTGCACTTGCTTCAACACGTTAGTGTGCAATCCATGCATTATTAAGGCAACTACGGCCGTAGATGGAAGCAAAGGCTCCGCCAGCTTTAAAAGACGGCGTTTCTCAAAGAAGTACTCGACAAGGCAGCTTTGCTCAGACTTGAAATTAAGCGCCGTGTTCCATCTTTCTACTGGATTGCTTCGGAATGCAGTCAAAAACTTTTTCCTCCACTGGCTCCAAGAGTCGTCACTGTCTTCCAGAATGCATGTTTCATACCACTTTCGCGCAACACCTCTCAAGTAAACGCGCATGTTGGTGATTTTAGCCTCATCAGAGAGCCACTTGTTTTTTCCAGCGGCATATTCGTAGAAATCAAGCCAACTTTCTGGATTTGAAGACACACCGTCGAAAGCATCAGGTTCTACGAAATTAGGTGTCGGTCTCTCAGCATTCAGAGAGCTTATAAGAGATGTCATTATTTGGTTTTGTTGAAGCATCTGTTCCTGTTGCAGCTGAAAAGCTTTCAAAACGAGGCTCACCTCTTCCGTCGAAGATCGTGATCCTGAGTGTTTTCGACGCGCTGGTTCAAGAACTAGGTCGTTGAAGGTCGCCACACGCAAGTTCACTTTCACAGCACCTTTCCGTCGTAGTTCAGTAGTGTCTACGGCTGCCTTTTCCACAACCAGGTTTACGAGTTCTTCCGAGCTGAGCTCACGAGGTAGGTCTACCGCTGCTTCGTCTTGAACTTGGTACTTCGAAAAGATGATCTCCTCGGAGGTCTCGTCTATGAAGAACGTCACCCACATGATGGCTTCGATGGCCGGCTGCGCCAAAATAATGTAGTGTTCCTACTTAAAATAACGGAACAGCATTAAAGCTTCAGTATGGAACTGGCGTCCATCTTAATCTGCTTTATTTTTCACTTCATCCTCCTCTTCTTTCCTGCCCCGGCCCTCGCGCTTCTTCATCTTCTGTCCAAAGGCTCATACCGCTTCAATGGTGTCGTGTATACAGTTGTAAGACATTGAGAGGACCAAATCGGCTTGAATAACTCGCTAAAAATTGTTTGCGCTTGGTGCCAGAAATGGGGCATGAGACTGAACGCATCTAAAACCAAATGTCTCACATTCACTAATAAGAAGAATCCGCTTATTTTTTCGTACACTTTAGAAAATATTCAACTCGCTAAAAGTGATCAGGTGAAATACCGTGGTGTCACGCTTTCAGCAAACTTAGGTTGGGAACCTCATATCGACACCATCTGCAAAAAAGTGGTAGGGAAGCTATCCTTTCTTAGAAGAAGGTTGCGAAATGCTCCGGCCAAAGTCAAATTAAATGCATACAAGCCTCTTATTCTCCCTGCTCAGAATATGCCGACATAATATGGAGTCCGCACCAACAGCACCTAATAGACAAAATTGAACGCTTTGAGAGATTAGCTGCACGGTTCATCTACTCTAATTATTCGCGGCATTCAAGCGTCACTGACCTAAATAATAGAGCGATTCTTCAGCCATTTTCCAAACGAAGAATAATTTCTAGGTTAAAGTTCCTATACTTACTCTATCACGGTCATTTTAAGATACCGCGCAATCTCTACTTACAGAACCCATTTGAACTTCACTCAGGACAAACCTTAATAAGGCCATCTTTCAACCTGCTAGCCGTGTCTATACACATAAGTATTCTTTATTCCCAATGACCATTAGTTTTTAGAATAAGCAGCCAGTCCATGCTGTGAATATTTTGTCCATGCTGTGAATATATGCTGTCTAGAAGAGGTAGATTTTTCTAAAAATGTCTACATGTGAATCTTGAAGTATTATATGTGTATCAATACTTCCTTTTTTTTCTTTTTTTGGAGCGTTCTTATGTCTCTTGTCACCTCTATGTATCCACTCCTGCATGGGCCCGATTAAGGCCTGCAGTATGTACAAATAAATAAATAAAATAAGATGCCTTCTGTCCTGTTCTTTTTGTGCCCCCGCGCTTGGTTCATTATTTTGTACTCCCCTTTACCCCACTCTTTTCCCAGGCCTTCCCCAACCGCGCCGCTTTTTATCTTTTCTTCTCGCCCCACCGCACGGGTCCCTTTGACTTTGGACGTTCACGCTCGTTTGACTTACCCGAGGTTTATTCTTCTGCTAACCTGGCAGCTGCCTGAATGGTTGCAGAAGTCCTATCTTTGATCCAAACGTTCATGGAATATGGCACCCCTTTACAGAACTATTCCAGCCCTATTTACTCCATGACCCGAATATGATTGCCAAATGCTTTGGAACATTTCAACCACTCTACCAAGTTGCCTTTCAGCTTGTAGGCACAGTCCGTGTAGGACTCGCCTGCCCCAACCGATGCACTACGATATCGCTACAGAAAGGCTTCAGCCGACAGGCGGAATCTTTCTGAGAACGCCTGCTTGAACTTTTTGTAGTCATTAGCATTTTGGGAATTCAGTCGTGCAATGATGTCGGCTGCCTCACATGAAAGCATTGTCAACAAAAGCTGAGGCCAGGCATCACTAGAACAACCCATTTTTCACAAGTACTTTCAAAATTGATGAGAAAGAGTCCTATGTCCTCACCAATTTTGTTGAATTGCATGAAATGCTTTATTTTAAAAGGGGCAGAGTTTACTGTGGCGTGTGGCACTTGCTGACCTTCTGTTAAACTGCTCAATAATCTACGAATCCGCAGATCTATGCGCTTCATTTCTAGCTCACGATCCTCTGCTCGTTTCTTACGCTCATTGTCTTCTTTCTCTTTTTGCTTTTTTCTTTACACTAACTCCCAGCACTCCCGTAACTCATATTCGTCAGCGTCTAAACCTTCTATAGCCAGAATAAGCTGAGGCTTTCTGCATTACCCCCTTACATCAAGACCCAACTGTTTGCACATTATTATAAGCTCTGTCATAATTATCCTATTAGGGTCCATGATGAAAGCTGCTCTCTACTGAGAAAATAATTACAATCGCTAGGCAGTTATAAATTATCGAACACTTAACAGGTCTGAGTCAAGAGACTCGATATACCTCAGAGCAAACAAAGCACTCACAGTACTCCATGAGGTCTTGTGTTGCGTTGATCTCACTGAATTCCGGGTCTAAGGCTTTCGGTTGACCCCCGGTCCACGTCGCTTTTCCTCGCCGTGATTCATCCCACCGTCTGCCATCCAGTGTTTGCGACTGGCCCTTGGGGCACCGGAGATCTGGGATGAAGACGCTGAGGCACGAGGAAGGGAGACTTGAAGAGATTTAGTTTACATAGTACATATTTGGAGAGGGCTTCCGAAAAGCACTGGGGGGGGGGGGGCTCTTTATATAGAGTACTTTCTCTCCAGATCCCTAGATCGGGAAATAGGTCCAGACCACGCTGTCCAATAACAAGTCTTACAGTCTATCCGAGCGTCATCATGCCGGTACCGCCCTTAACATTTGCACATACACAACATAAACACGTATATGGTCCCGGCAATACTGCCTCCTCCAACGAAGCTTGCTTCAAGCGAGGGGGGTGCTCGGGTCGACCGACCAACCATGCTTTGTCGGACGGCAGTCGTGGGCTCAGCGTCTCTGGAGGCCATTTCTTAGACATCTGGTGTTGATTCGAGCGTCGGTGGCCCATCAGTCAGAGGCGCACAGCACGGCTGTCCACCTTCCGTCTTCGGCGCAAACAATGTGTCGTGGCCTTGCCTCCCAGCAGATGAAAACCAGCCGGGCGTCTTCGCACTCCTCCTTATCTTGACAAAATGAAGTGGCTGCAGTTTCTTGATCAAGACGCCCACGTAAAGGGGGAGGGCTCGTCGAACGCAACACTACCCACCACAGAGCACAGAAAATGAAACCTGGCCAGACATTAAAAATGGCTTGCAAGCCGCAGCTGTGCACCATCACTATAACTCGATGTTACGCATTCCGAAGTGGGGTTGAATACGCTCATTAAATTTTTCTAGCGTTAGCTACAGTGGCCTCGCTGAGCCCATTTCGCGTGGCACTGGTCTGCGCATGCGCAATGATACTCCACCGCCGCCGCGGGCGGCTTGTCGCCGGCGTGCACGCAATTCGATGCGCTGCGCAGACGATCAGTGGTGTCACGCACCGGAGCCGGCACCTCCCTCGCACTCTGCCGCGGCCGCGCGTGACTCGCCACCGCCGGGGTGAGCTTTCCAGGGGAGTGCCGTCATAGCCTTTGCCGACCTATGGACGCCGACGCCCTCGCCTTCCCTGTACAGTCGCCATCTGACACTGCACTGGAGACGCTTGATATCGCCTCTGACTGGCGTTTGCCACTGTGGTATAGCCATAGAGAAGGAGAGTGCAAATGACTTAGGCAGTGTTCCAACTGCACGGACAACCCAATGGGGAAGCACCATTGATCTTGTCTACCACAGAAAGACAGACAACTCCAAATACTATGTTGGGGCCATAGAGACGGCAGCGTGTTACTTCACTGACCACCGAGCCGTCTTTGGGGCAATAGAGAAGCTACCTGGACGTTGAGCAGAAAATATACATGTGCCACATAATACGTATGCCGTGTGTGTGTCATTGCAGTAGCAGTAAGCATCATAATCAAGCTAAACCTAGACACTCTGGAATGCTAACAATAATCAGCTGAACCTTTGCTAATGCTACGTATATCCTGGCATAGCTGAGCTAAGCCACTGCCATTTTTTAAATAAGCAGATGACGGGGAGGTAAGCACTGCGTTATAATAAAAATGTCCAAAGCAAACTATTTTACAAGTACGCTACCTAACTTTTTGAAAACGTCTCCCCAGAAGTTCTGGAACTACCTTAATCCCAAAAACCGTATTAGGCCCGCGGCCCCGGAAGAAAGCAAAGATAAAGCAGACTCGCTAAATAACTATTTCCAATCTGTTTTCACGATTGATGATGGAAATGTGCCTGATGTTGACATTTGCAACACCCGACATATTGAACCACTTGTTGTGACAGAGTCCGGAGTGCTTACCAAATGAATTTCTTAGGCGATATGCTGAATGGGTAGCCAATTACTTGTGTATACTTTTCAATAAGTCCCTATCAACCTGTTCCCTCCCCCAAGAATGGAAAATCGTAAAAGTAGCTGCTGTTCATAAATCTAGTAGCGAAGCTGACCCTTCGAGTTTCAGACCCATTTCACTAACCAGCACAACTTGCAAACTACTGGAACACATTATTCTTAAACATCTAACGTTGTACCTTGACCAGAATCACATCTTATCGCCACTACAACACGGTTTTTGCAAAGGACTATCTTCAGTTACCCAACTGGTTGAACTGATTCACGACATCTCCCTCAATGTAGACTGTACAAAACAAACTGATTTAGTTCTATTAGATTTCTCAAAGGCGTTTGGTCGGGTGCCACACAAAAAACTTATAAAAAAATTAGACGCAACGATAGGCGCAGGCCCACTTACTGAGTGGATGGACAATTATCTGAGTAACCGAACACAGTATGTGCAAGTCAATTGCGAAAGTTCTACCATAGCCAACGTTACGTCAGGTGTACCGCAGGGCAGTGTTTTGGCCCCCATTTTATTTTTGATCTTCATTAATGATTTACCTGCTGGCATTGTGTTAATGTGAGGCTTTTCGCCGATGATTGTATACTTCACTAGGAAATTAACACCCTAGAAGATCATGTAAAACTGAACAATGCCTTGCAGTTCATGTCTAAGTGGTGTGCTCTTTGGCAAATGACCCTGAATGTTAAAAAATCTGCTATCTTGAGGATAACAAGAAAAAAGCAAGTATCTGAATTTGTTTACGTTATAAATAACTCTCCACTTCCGGTAGTGACTGAACACAAATATCTAGGTTTAACTTTAACGCAAGATAGATGGGATATCCACGTTAGTCATGTCACAACAGCTGCATTAAAACGGCTGTTTTTCCTTCGTAGAAGTCTCGCTTCCGCGCCACCTGAAACGAAACTTCTAGCCTACAAAGCGTTCGTCAGATCTGTCTTAGAATATGCAAACGTCACGTGGTTTCCTTTTACAAACAATCTCATAAATGCCCTAAAACGAATACAACGAAAAGCGATAAGATTTGTCTATAACAAGTACAGAATAACAGACTCACCCACAGAACTTTTAAAAAAAAGCAGGTCTCTTAACAATAAAAAACCGCGCTAAACTGGCACGTCAGAAATTCCTATATCAGTTAGTTCACCAACAGCTAAACATAGACAGTTCAAAGTACATGTCATTTAAAAAAAAAGGCCAACACGACAAAAGCATTCTCAGACACTGAATGAATATCAGTGCCGGACGGACTGTCTGAAATATTCTTTTTTTCCACTAGCAATTCGCGAGTGGAATAACTTGCCAATCAGTATAACAAACAGTCAATCATTGAAAACTTTTTCATCCCTGCTCGAATGTTATTTATTGTCATCAGAATTGACAAACTCTGTTTTTTCCTTGTTTACTGTTTGAAGTGCTCACTATTCTTTTTTTTCAGTACTAGTTGGAATTGATGTCCTATGCTACTGAATGTATTTTAGTGGTACTGATGTAGTCATCAAATGTATTTCTGTCGGCTTTGTCTCACTTGTTATTATAATAATTCAGTGAGTACCCTCTGTGTAAATCTTGCCCTTTCACAATGTATGTGCCCTTCCTGTAATAATCTCTGTTGGGATTGGCCGTATATGTAAATAAATAAATAAATAATGCGAATATGTAAAGAGGGAGAGAGACAGATAAAGCCGGCTGCAGATTATTGCTGAACAGGCGCTTTCGGGGCACTGTCTTCTTTGAGCGCAAGCTAAAAGAGACCGCTGCTTCCAGTTGCGACCAGGGTTTGCAGTTACCGAAGGTCCGGCATGAAGTTGTCGAGGCAGGAGAAAGAGAGACTCGAAGAGAGTTCAATTAAATTATATACAAGATGAGCTCTCATACATGACGAGCTCTTTTTTACGTGGCGAGCTCTCGAAGCTGGCGTTCCTCTACATGGTGCTCCTTCGAATGAGCCGGGCGGCTCATTATAAAGGGTATGTGCTCCACAGATCTCTAGATCAGGGAACACGTGCAGATAGTACTGTCCAATCACATATCATATACAACTGGCGAGGGGGGACGAGCATCATGCAAAGCCCAAGTGAACGTCCAATATTGAGCCGTGATCATTGCAATCCAAGGTGGGGTCAGCGGGGCTCTTCCTCGTCGTGTGTGTGCCGCTAGTCGAGGGGTCCCAAGCTCAGGACAGCATACTTCAAAGCGTCCGCCGAATTGCTCGCCTAATTAACGGGGGGATTTTGTGGTGACCGCCGCGGTCTCTTCTGAGGACGTTGCTGCATCTGTTGTCCTCTCTCGAACGGCTTAGGGCGTCGTGGCGACACGACGTCTCATCCTCTGTCTAGGAGGGACAAAGCCTGGCGGATATAGGCAGCCGGCCGGTTGGCTACTTGGTTGAAAATCCAAAGAGCACCGTTCCCTCGTCAGCTCGGACGCCAGTCACAACACTCCATCTGAGAGCCATAAACGTACAGTGACTCTGTGGCTCAAATTTCATGATTTTCTTTTGTCTAGATACAGCTAAACAACGTATTGCGAAGTATGTCTGGGGCCATCGTTTGCTTGGCTCCGTGATGAAAGCAAATGCAGCCACTCTTGCTGGAGAGGTGATATACGTGCAGCCAATGAAGTGAACGCATTTCGGGGGAGCGCAACACAGCGGGTGGAAGAGTATATCAAGACTAACTGTTGCTGCTGAAGGAACACTGCTGCCCCTCCTCGCCCGAGATCCTTTATTATATTTCAAAGAGAGCAAGGTCCATCCTCTTTGCTTGAGGAATAATCAACGTCAGTCCTTGCACACATGGACGTGTTATTGCTTGCACCGTCTATGTGGTGGACATGGCTGACATTTCTCTGCTTCAGCTGTGCTCGTGGTCAGTGATGTCGTCCTATCAAAGGCGGGTGGAACATACGTGGGGTATTTTTCAATGGAGGCTTTAGTGGAACGTCATATTTACGGTGACAGCGACAGCCAAATTCTCTCGAGAGCGCCCATAAGACTGTTGTTGAAAGAAAAAAAATCAATTATAGGATGATAACATTCAACTAGCCATTACCGTAAACAAAGTTTGCTTGGGGTTTCTCGTGTATTCAATGCAACTTTTAACTTCACCCAGAACCATTTATCTCTAATTTAATGAAGGCTTTGTAAGCCCTTCAAGGAAAGTGGGAACGCATGGTTTCGAAACAGAAACAAAAGTGTCATCAGCTACTGGTACTTTTAAGATACCGTTAAAGATGAACAACTTGAGTTTGACGAAACCGGAAAATTGTATGATGTAACTAAGAGCTGGATTATCGCATATGTCAAGAAAACAATCAAAGCATTTTCCTTATCTTGATAAATACGTAAAGTCCATACTAACTTCGCTATATAACATTTTTAGCTTTTGTTATTGGTGACTACGCTCAGAATATAGCAGTAGCTCGTGGCCCTCCATGTCTTAAGCTCAAAGTAGCTCCGAACTGATCACTAAATACGCACCCTACAACAATGTGCACGTGACATTAACTTTGTAGCTACGGAGCACCTGTTGCTCAGATCTATGTCCCGCATAGTGGGAGTACACACTCACCCTCCGCTCGCAACTCTTTTCAATCTCTCTCTTGACAGCTGCACGTTTCTCTCTCCCCTTCTTCTTTACAACATAAAAGGGCATCCACTCGCCTTTCTTTCCTCTCCTACACTCTCCCCTCTCTCCTCACTACATCGACGCTGCGACCGTCTGCTAACCCATGCTCACTCATCCCCTCCTCTAGGCATTTCACCCCGTGGTGATTATGCCTCCATTACACATGCGTGTCCCTTCTTCTCTTTCTCCTCTCCTTCTCTGCCGACACAGGCAGCTTCTGCTAGCGAGCTTCTGCTGAGTACTGCCTTTGCTGCGATTAAACCTGGCTCGCCTTGAGCTTCATATAATAATTTTAAACTAAGGGGGATCAAATGAGAGAAGTTTGGTATACTGGGAAAAAAGTATATCGGCTTGAGAAGCCACTTATTTGAAATTTTACACCGTTCTCCTCTTCTTTAATCTGTTTCATGCTTGTTGCGAATTCCTATAAAATAATGAAAACACCTCGTAGCGTGAAGGAATTGTCACTTTAGACGGTTTCAACATTGCAAGCGTTGTGCCCCAAAAAAACTTCCGGTCTCCTCATTTACCAGCTACTAACGTCGAAACTGGAAGGATGTGTTCGCGTTTTATCATGCAAAAGAAACATCTCTTCCAAGTTTTTCAGATAAAAAGGTCGTGCGTAATGTTCAAGAAAATATTTTGTAGGTTTCACGTATCTCAAAAGAACATATATGTGAATATATTTTGCTAAATGCGCGAGAGCAAGTGTAGAAAATCAGTGGGCTATTTTCTAACGCTCTTCTTTCCCACCGATGCTATTCAGGCACATTCAACGGTGGACGAAACCGCATGTGTTCAAGGTACCCCAGGTGGTCTAAATTTCCGGAGCCCTCCACTACGGCGTCTCTCATAATCATAGAGTGGTTTTGGGACGTTAAACCCCACATATCATGTGTTCAAGGGTCTGTTTGCAAACAGTGAAAGGGTCAATAGGTTGAAACTATTGCGGCGCTTGGGCCAGGAAAGTGGTTTAATCGTAGCGGCGAATGAAAAGGATACAACATGACAGCTTCGCATAGGAGACACCTAGACGAACAAACGCAGAACTACATATTTTGTTGGCTGAATTAGAACACAGTTAACCAGATTTGGCTCTAATAGGGAGGATTGCAGTGAAATTCTACGCTTGCAGAAAATTCGCACGAAATTAGAAAAACACCATGGTATATGCAGAAAATTATATGATGGCAGATACAATAGCCCCACTTAGGCCACGCAAGTTGTTTAATCGTAGCGCCGACTGCCAACATTACAAAATGATTCGAAGGGGAGATACCTAGACAAACAAATGCAAAACTGCATATATTGTTTAGCTGAAATAGAACGCAGTTCATCGGACTGGACTGTAACAGAGTGGGCTGCATCGAAATTCAACGGTTTCGGCAAATTCCTACGAAATAAGAAAAACACCACTGACATGCAAAAAATGGCATGATTGTAGAAACACTTGACCACTTGGGCCAGGAAAATGGCTTAATCGTAGCGGCGACGTAACAGATTATAACATGACAGTTTCTAATGGCAGTTATTTAGACAAACAATTGCAAAAGTGCAAATAAATTTTAGCTGAAATAGAACGCAGATCAGTACATTGGTCTGTAATAGAGTAGAATGTATTGAAATTGTACGCCTGCTGCAAATTTGTACGAAATAAAAAAAACAACACCACGGCACATGCAGGAAATGACAGGATCGTAGAAATACTTACCCCACTTGGGGCAGCAAAGTGGCTTAATCGTGGCGGCGACTGAAAAGAGTGCAACATGACAGTTTCGAATGGGAGATACCTAGATGAACGAACGCAGAACTGTTTATATTGTTTCGCTGAAATAGAACTCAGTTCATCATATTGTACTGTAATACAGTGGACTGCATTGAAAGTTCGCGCTTGCTGCAAATTCCTACCGAATAAGAAAAACCCAACGTGACATGCAGGAATTGGGATTATCGTAGAAACCCTTACCCCACTTGGGCCAGGAAAGTTGCTTAATCGTGGTGGTGACTGAAAAGAGTATCGCAGGACGATTTGTGGGGGGAGATTTCTAGACGGACAAAATTAGAGTTCGATATATGGTGTAGCTGAAGTAGATTTCAATTAGTACATTAGATTGAAGTGAATTGGGTTGCATTGAAATTCTATGCTTGCTGCGAATCACTAAATCACTACGAAATAAGTACCCTGTGAGAAGCATAAATTGCTACATTAAGAATAAGCAACCCATTTGCCCCATAAAAGCAGCCTAATTGTGGTGGCGACTGAATATAAGATTTTTCATTCGGAAAAGCTTCTGAGGCTAGTAGGAACGTACATACTTTAGGGTAAAGCTGCGCTGCATCATAAGATAAAGAAACAAATAAAACACGTAGTGACATGAATGAATTGTCACTATTGACGGTTTCAACATTGCAAGCGTTGTGCCCCATAAAAATTTCGGTCACCTCATTTACCAGCACGTAACGTCAAAACTGTAAGGACGTTTTCATATATTTTCGGGGTAAAGAAAATCATTAATTAGGTTTTCAGATAGAAAGAACGTGCCTAATCTTCAAGGAAGTCTCTTGTAAGTTTTACGTAGCCCAAAAGAACATTTATTTGAATATATTTTGCTAAATGCGCGACGGAAAGTGTAAAAAACAGTGGGCAATTTTTAACGCTCCTCTTGCTCACCGATGCTTTTCAGGCACATCTGTGGACGAAACCGGATGTCATGAAGGGTCGGTGTTTGTAAACAGTGAAAGGTTCAATGAGTTGAAACACTTGCCCTACTTGGATCAGGAAAGTAGGTTAATCGTAGCGGCAACTGAAGAAAGTACAACACGACAGTTTCGAATGGGAGATACCAAGACGTACAAACGCAAAACTGCTTATTTAGTTTAGCTGAATAGAACACTTGTCAAATTTGGCTCCAATAGAGTGGATCGTCTGAAAGTTTTGCGCTTGCTGCAAATTCCTACGAAATAAGGAAAGCACCACGTGACATGCAGGAAATGACATGATTGTAGAAACACTTACCCCCCTTGGGCCATGAAGATGGCTTAATCGTGGCGGTGACTGAAAAGAGTGTCACATGACAATTTTTAATGGGAGATACCTAAACAAATGAAATTAGAGTAGGATATATAGTTTAGTTGAAGTAGATTCAAATTAGTACAGTAGAATGTAGTGAATTGAGTTCCCTTGTAATTCTATGCTTGCTGCAAATCGCTACGAAATAAGCATCATGTAAGAAGCATGAATATCCACAATAGGAAGAAACAACCCATTTGCCCTACAAAAGTAGCGTAATCGTGGCGGCGACTGAACATAATATTTATCATCCGGAAAAGCCTGCGAGGATAGTAGCAACATACATACTTTAAGGTAGAGCTGCGCTCTAATGTTAAAGACGAAAAAAAATTGGCCCGAATCTGCATGTTACTCTGCAAATGTCGTCGAAAGACTCTCGTGTAGCGGAGGTGAACGAGCGCATCGAGGCACGTTAGACACGAGCGCCATCTGGCAGTTATCTTCGAAAACAAAGGCATGCGCGCCCGCGCAAAAAGATGTGCGCAAGTCTCGGAGGTGGTAAGGTGTAGATCGCATAGCGATGGGCAAGTGCCACCACCGTGTCGTCGTAGAAAAGCGTTGGAAACACCTTTTTCAGCATCGCGTTGCAATGTCAGCGCAGAGTGATAAACTCTACAGTCCTTAAAGTTCTTGTGTGAGCTTTTTTTAGTATAAACGCAGACATACAAAACATAGCAGTGTTGTTACAGCGCCTCAGATATGCACAATATTTGCTTTTTCTTTGACAATCGCACAACTATGAACGCTAAGCCTTGAGCAATAATGGTGGGCGCTGCGGATGGGGTTGGCCGTTTGGTGCCGTTTGACGTATCGTTAAGGGCGGACAAACAGACAAGTGTACAGACAGAGAGGCAGACTATCAGACAGGCAGACCAAAATTTTTCCGTCGAAGTTCCCCAAGAAAGACTATCGTCATTAAAAACTGGACTTATTTTCACTCTTCTCTTTGCAGTGCAGACTTTACCAATAGTATACCATGACAGTGTGGAATGAGAGATACGTAAATTGACATAAGCTGAACTGCATATACTGTTTATCTGCCTAGTGCATAAGCTTGCCGTAAAAGTAGTTCTAGTAACAATATTTAGCAAATGGCATGTCCCTAGGAAGTTATTATGTAGACCTAAATTTGATGTCCTGGAGCGGGACACTGTTCGTTAATAAAAAATACAAAGATTTCTTTTGCCACTGAGTGCCTGTTTGGAGCTCTTTGGCGGCATTGTTGGAAAAGATTGAAATTTTCGATGGCCTGCCTAAACCACAATGCCGTTCAGTTTATGAAACGTGGAATTGTCGTGCTATCTCTAATGTTTAGCATAGTTCATAATTATTTTCTTTATTTTCATATTTCTTTCATTATTTCAAATGTGCGTTGCAGTATCCTTGATATTTCGGTGACAGCAATTTGTGGTTCTTGATTTTACACTTGTAACGTTTCAAACATTCAATGTGCACATGTTATGCCAATATACTATCAGTTTAATACATTATTGGGTAATGTTTAAGAAAGACGGCGACGTTACCTTTTCTTTAGTAAAAATTTTAATAATCCACTCCTTGTGTGATGCCCTCATGATGAAATCAGCAGTGTTTTTGAGATCCGGTAAACGGCTGTTTGCCTTTCACCGAAATTACATTTACACTTTCGCCTTAAAAAATGCAGCCTCCTTGCCCATCGTTTGTTGTCTCCACCTGGGTGTCACGGTTTGAGCACCATAACCACTACACAGGTGTGACAGGTGCAATCTTCATTGAGCAAACTGTTCCTTCAGCGTTCACTGAACACGTCTGTGCGGTGCCCTAGCCTTCTCAAGTTGAAGCAGGCATCTTCTTGAAGAGATGTACTTCAAAAGTGAAATATCCGTAGCGGAACACGGAAAGAAGCGTGGCTTGCGAAGGTGATTATCAGGTGTCTTGATCAGCCTAGTCTCTTGGCATTTACGATGACAATGTCAGAGTTTTTCTTCAATACTTTTGCATAAGGATATTTGTCGGATTCGTCCATTTAGGCTTTGCAGACACCGCCTCGGTTGGATGCGTCAGGCACTGTTATGTAGGTTACCACTAGTAAGTGAATAATGTACATCTAGATTTCATGTATTTTTAGTTAATGGTAGAAGTTTGACCTGCTTCTGCCAGCTGGAATAGTTGTAAGAATAATTGAAATAGAGCGCATTGTTGTTTAGACTTTCCGATGTTTTGCGAGGCCAATGTTAGATAGCTTCATAGGATGTCTCCATGTAGTTAAAACTTTGTAATGCTTGCTTGGCAGCCTCAGCATAGCCCTCCGATGTGGTAGCATTGGGTGGTGCGTTCATTGCACAGAGAGCGCCTCGGTACTGGCATGTTTAGACAAAACTTTAGAAAGCACGCTTATTTCATCACCTTATACTGCGTACTTCGTGATCATCTAATCTGACTGTCAGCTAGCCTAAGTGTTGCGGCTACCACTTTGCGCTCCCAAACGGCCATTAGTGGCTAGTGAGCGTAAATGAATAAAGAAGGGCTCAGGATTGACATTAGTGATTTGCGAGATGAGTTTTGGTCCTGAATTCTTGGTCACAGCCTTCAGGGTACCATTCCGCACTACGGCAATCTGCTTCGAAACCAAGCCGTTGCCACTACGCCACTAGCGCGAATTCAGTTAATCGTCGCCCTGGTTCCAGCCGGCGTCCTTTTGGTAAAATTTTGAAAAGAGAATGTTGATGTTGGTGGGTTTCTCTTCACCTTAAGAAGACGATAAACACAATTTGTAACGGCTGCACTAGGATTTTCGCACAGACAGCCATAGCGCAGGAGCTCGATCTGAGGGCATCCTCAGTCGGCGCCTTCATAGGACCTTTTTCGTGTAATAGGAGACCAGTCCTGCTACAGGTCATATTTTGTGAGCTAAGAGCATGGTTACGATTCAGTAGTTGGTGCCACGTACTTCAACTCATGTATGTTAAAACATGAATTCTTTTTATACAACACAAATAAAAGAGGCGGCCCCTAATGAACTGCATTTCCTACATGATTATCGTTGCATTAATAATTAGAATGGTGTAAATAGCACCTACGAAACTGTTTTCCACGCGCACACATTTCATTTCGGTCTAAGGGACAGCAAAATCCTTTTCCGAAATATTCATGTTGTGAAATTCGTTAACGAATCTGGCCAAAATGCGCAAAACGAGTTAAATATTCGAGACGTAAAAGGACGTTCAAGTGTAGCAATTTAAGACTTAAAAATGACTTTCGCCGCTTCGAAAATTAACTCATGTCTGTAGAAAAAGTAACAGAAGAGTTATTAATGCCTAAATTTTCCGGCAAATCAATTAGATTTGTCAGTTGAACAATTTATTTCATAGTAAACATTTTGCTCACTATTCATTTAACCTTGACTTAGACCTCGGAAATCACACGTCAAGGCTGCTGTATGATGACAAGGCACGCCGTAGCGGAAGGCTTCACATGCTTTGTTCATCTGGTGTTGCGCAACGTGCAATGTCACCCTAAACTACGCCGATCTCTGGCATTTGGTATTCACCAAAACAAGACCACTGCGGTAGCGCTCGGGTATCAACTGACAGTTCCGTAACCGAAGTCAATTGCGAATAACTTTTTTGTCTATAGAACACCCGTGTGGCGAAATAATTTTCTCACCACAGTTGTACCTTGTGCAGCCGCCCACGTGTTTTTTTTTTTTTTGCGCTGTGATGTCTCCACAGATGACTAGGAACCTTTACTTTAGCGCAAAGCCATCTTCCGTGTTCATCCCTAGATCTATTTAGGTTTTGTGATGGCACCTTAGGTAATACATCTCGTGGACCCATTCATACATATTTAGCAACAGTGTGATTTGGCGCGCTCGTGTTTCGGTAATGAGGCTTGATTGCGGTGCAGTCTGGAATAAGTATAGCACGACTGCTTAGACTACCTAATAGGTTTCTATATGCACCTAAGCGAAACTCTTTATATATAGCAGCACTGTTTAAAAAGTTATAAAAAATGTGTCATTAGCAATGTCCTACAAAACACAATCTGAGAAAACTGTGCCGGCGAATAACAGAGGCAGCTAGGCGCTACCGCAATCTGCCGCTTCACCTTCCCCAGGATAATCGTGCAGCGTTACAATGAATAACTGCTAGCAATTACAAAATAATTCCTGCTGTGCAATTTTAAACATTGCTATTTTTCACACACACAAAAATATGTGCCCGCGATCGGCGCAGTTTACACTACAGAGTGATAGACTTAAACTAACGAAAAGGTTCACAGTCACGGTTACGATTGCTCGCATTGCATGTGTGTTGACTCTGTGCCTCCGCCTCGTATGAGCGTTTATTTTAGCGTTAGTCATTTCAATGCCGCGGTCACCTGACGCACAGGAGACAATTTGAACTGCGAATTTTTCAGCACCTTTCCTTTTCTGCGAAACACATTCTTTGCATCGCCAGTGGCCAGTGCGAGCTCGTAGGGCTCATCACGGCGGCCGGTGCGGCAGAGTGGCAGTGCTAGCTCGCTACGCCGCCTGCTTTATACCAGTGATGTAGGGAGGCCTTTTTATTGAATAAACGTTGCAGACGGCGAAACACTGTGACACTGGGAAAAGCCACCTTCGCTAGCGGTCGCGATGACCACGTCGCTGGCGCAGCTCTCTCAACGGCCACCGGACAGATTGTGTGTGAGATTTAGCGGAGCCTACTTAGTATACTTGTATCGCTTCTTATAGCTTCAAAAAAGACAATACTGGACCATTTGACGATGAGTTCGTATTTTATAGCAGAATTAAAGACTTGGATGATATCACTGCTATTTACATATTTGGACAGTATCGCTACATGGCATGCACAAAGGTTCATGTCATAAAACTATCCAAAATGCAAACCAATCGAATGCTTCCGAGAAAGCACCACGACTCACCATACATACCAACAAATTTGTCTTCCACCGCATTATCCGGAATTCACAAGTATTAGTAGTATACTGAACACCATTACTATCATGAGTACCACATATTCAAATAATCTGCTCTGAGGCATCACGCACACTTGACTTCGAACATCGAAATATCAAATCCACCTCCACGGACATCATGAACATGCTTACTTGACGTATGTGTGACCGAAGTTTGGGTATGCGTCATCCACTTAGGCACACATCACAGTCATAACTTACAGAAGAAATAGAAGCATTACGACCCAAGCAGCGCGTTTAAAGAATCCTAATACTCATCATATATCAGCATAGTGCTTCGAAACGCACCCTGTCACTTTGAGCCCTCAAATCCCTTTGCATTCTTCCCAGTGTTTGCATATCTCTTGTCCCAATTTATCAGTCACATGTAAGAGATACGCATCTTATTGCACCTAGTGCGATAATCTTCGATATTAGATCCCACATGTAGCATTTCCTACCAATTTGGTCTTACAGCGGCGACGAATAACTCCTTCTCCTCTAACAAAATACTGTCGAATCCGTTTTTTTACAGCCGCGCTTTCTTCTCATAAGGAGAAAAAGTTCTCAAAAAAGTAACGTGCGATTTGCTGTCACAATGTGCGTCTACCGTAGCGTGTGAAAGGGTCCCTGTGTACTGGATGCTACATTTGTTTGAATTTTTTGTTTCAATATTTAGCAATTACATTTATTGTACTGTCTCCGAACTTCTGTATGTACCACCTTGTAATGTAATCCTTTCACGCCTCTAACCTTTGTAATGCCAACGAACAGCTGTGCCTTTACGAAAATTGTTAAAGACGGCTGGTTGTTTTTATTTTCTTGTGCTGTTCATTTTAGGATTACTATGAACGTAATCTTGTTTGAGCAAAACCTACTTACTTCTAGTAGCAAATAATTATTTACTGTCGTATAATATGTAAGTCCTTAGACCTTTTTGATAACATGTCAAGTCTGCAATGGCTGCCTACAATGACACCTATAGTACCTTTATTGAGGTATTATATCAAATGTACCAATTATCATACAGTGGAATTTCTAGGGTAAAAATGTGATAAGTGAAATAAACGAAATGCGAATTTAAAGTCATCTATGAGCCTGTGCTATTTTTACTCTTTTTACAGTTGAAAAACTGTTCACTGCATTGAGTGAGTCTTTAGCTTTAGTGTCTACAATGACACTTTATGACCCCGCCTCATTCCTGTGTGATTATCGCATGCGCACCTACTTATCTGAGTGACATGAATCTTGCACTGGTAATAGTGCTGTTTTAACGAAATATCATTAGAAAGCTCGGGTCACAGGAATCCAGCCGCCAGCGTAGGGCCCCGTTGGTGGCAAGCGAAAAATCGTCCATGAGCGAAAAAGCAAGTTACAGAGATCGCCGCGAAAGGTCGCTACTTGTTCACGTGTGGGCGAGCGATCACACTGAAGAAACCACGCATTCGAAGAAAAAAAAAGTGCTCAATGTTACGAGGCATGGGTTACGTAGTTTTGTTTTTTTTTGCCCCTCCACCCTTCCCTGCTTAGCTTCTAGCGCTTTCGTCGGGACGAGAGAAGAGATAATGCAATTGCAGCACGCGACAAACGTTTGCAACTCCACTCGCCCGGAACGAATCCTCAAACTCTTTGTGGCGTTTATTTCGTGAGGCAATAAGCTCTTCCAGTGAATCCATTCCATGGTTACTTGAAAATTTGTTCTAGGACCCTTTTAGTGCATTTCGTTCGACAGGTGTCACGACAAAAACGAGCCTATTCGGCGATTCGTAGGCGCATTTTGGAGGCCTCAAACGACGTCGAAATAGGCTAGGATAGTGCAGTCATCGCCTCTAAAAACACACTGGAAATTTCAAACAGCTCTAAAAATGAACAACCATGTTCATCTAGCGGGAAACTTATCACACCTTTCTAGAGGCGTTCATAAAGCAAAAGCAAACGCTAGATAACGTGCTGCTATCTGTGAGGCATTGTGAGACGCTTTATGACTTCCAGATGGTGAGCCCGCGGCGTGTGTCTTGCAGGTCTTGCGAGTCTTGCTTTACATCAAAAACCTGTATGTACCATTCGCGCACGCACGCTGGTACAAGTCTACTCTGTGCGTGTGTGTGTATGTAACAAAACATATTATTAGGCTTGCTCTCAGCTGAAGGGCACACTAGGGGCCAAATTTCGCTATCGCGTTCAACTCTTAACGACGAAACTTAAGGGTCGCCCACTATTTTTTTTTTGTCTCACGCACTGAACTAACGACGCATAACAGGTTGATGTTAAGAACTTTCGTTTTACAGTAAATGTTGCATTATTTGTATTGAAATAAAATACTTGCCAAAGATCCACCGATCACGACACTGTCCAGAGTTAGAGGACTCGAAGGCTGAAAAAAAAAATAATTGCATTGCCATCAGGACACAGATTCATAAAATCCAGAATTTCAACTTATGCTTAAATCAACCAGGTGCTTAAAAATATTCAGTAGTATTTGCACAATAACAAGTTTTCTACATACAAAAGGAACACTAAATAAGTATGATGCAATCGTAATGTGTATAAAAGAAAATAATGAAGTCAAATAGCGTAGAGGGCACATCAGTCTGATTGTTGTAAAGGTGTTGTAGCACTTTTCAAGCTGCTGTGAAGAAAGCGAATTGGACGAAGCGAAAGTTGGGCAATGGTGGCAGCCGCACCTGCCACCTAGAGATTGCGCGCCTGATTCTCTATCAACTGAGCTACAGCGGCGCTTCGCCTGTTGTTCCCTGTATCAACTATTCATGTGCACGGAATACTTAAAATCTTAGTGAGTGCGGTACTTCACCGTGATGCAGAGTTTGTAACGCTCTTCTTTTGCAGTTGGCGTCACAGATAAAACGCTTTTTCTAATAACTGGGAAGCTGACCAGGAACTCTGCTGGGATGCGCTTTTTTTACTATGCGCGCATAATTGAACAGAAATCTTAGAGATCGTTGTTTGCGTTCTAATAGGTTTAGTAAAGTCAGCAAAATATGTAGCCAAAGAAGCTGTAGGGGGCATGATTGTGGTGTTTTAAGGGCATTGTAGTCGTTCTGATTTATGTTGGAAACAAGTGCCGAGGAAACACAGATAATGTCCTGATAAAACTATCCAACTTGCATCCTTCGGTTGACGTATGACGCTCTAACAATTCATGAACGGTATCAGGCGTCCTCTCCGCCACGTTAATGGGTATTTCTGCGCATGCAAACCTCTGAGTGCTAGAAAGTGCTTCTCGAAGTCATTGCAGGAGCAAACGTGAAACACATTTGCAATCTTTGACGACTCACGTGATACCTATGTAGCGGGCAGATGAGCAATAAACCTTCGTATAATACCATAACGGATAAAATATTTCAGAGCGAGACCCTCAGCATCACTCTATCAAAAAAGGCAATTTTGAGAGCAATTATGCATGAGGGAGTGAATTCTGCTGTAGCTCACATTAGAGCATTGGCCGCCTTAATTCAAAGGTTGTAGATTCGGTCCCTGCTGGTGGAAGCAGCTTCTCGCTCACTATAACTTATTCATATTGACGAATATCATAAGGGTGTTCAAAAAATACGCACGCCCTCCTTCATAGCAGACAGCGGCACGCTGTACCTACAAAAAGCGGCCACGACTGCACTTGCCGTCAACGCACGGGATGGGATCACGGAGGACTGAGCCAATTGAGAGGAAGAAGTGACGAGCTCCGTGAGCAAAGAAGAGAGCGCTTCTTAGTTTTTTGTTGCGTTCTACTAGTTGACACACAATAAATAGTTTCTTCCGGACAACCTGCCTCGACGCGGTCACCTTGTGGTCGAAATGCACGGCTGCTGACCGGCAGTTCCTACCACAAATCCTGGTTGCGGTAGCTGCATTTTCGATGGGGGCGAAATTGCTGTAGGCCCGTGTGCTAAGATTTGATTGCACATTAAAAAAACCCCAGGTGGTCGCAATTTCAGGAGCTCTCCACTACAACGTCTCTTATATTTATATGTTGTTTTTGGGACGTTAAACTCCACATATCTATCGATCAAATTAAATTTCAACTTCTTCATGGTCTTAGTAAATTACGTACAAATAAATTATGCATTACTTATAATGGTTTTCTATTTCAATGCAAAAAATTCATAGATGTTTATGGTTCAAAAGAATAAATATTTTTTACTGTGCGCATGTAATGACATCTTTGCACTACAAATGAATGGCGTCCCACGAGCGCTCTGTTACTGGTGACACCTTTGCTTTTGTTTACGTTTATGCTCTTTGCACTCATTTGCCTTGTTCTCTCTATCGTATTGTCCCTAGCTGTTTCTGGGGCTTGTTTTGGTGCCTGCTTTAAATAGTCGATAAGCGAATTTTTAAGAGGTCATGAATATTATTTGTTTCCCTAGTAACTTCTTTTTGAATGCTTATTTGAACAATTCTGGCAGTGTTAGAATATACTGCTTATATATGAAATGGGACAATAATATTACACCTGAAAACTGATAATCTGGGCGCTGTTATGCATGGGAGTTCAAACCGAACTTCATTGCTTCTGCAAAGTATTCAAGGTTGTGTCGTCTGAAACAAATGGCGTCACGATCGATAGAATGGCTGATGCAGTTAGCGTCAAACCAGCGAGTAAGCCAGGCTGATTTAATCAAGGGCATCTCTTGCGGTGCGTCCTACGCACGCGCGGAGAGCCCCCTTAACCCACGGGTCCGAATCTAGCCAGCGACAAAAGGTGGCTCCTGACTGAAAGCTTGGAACTGATACAAGGGTTCCCCAAGATATTTAAAAGAACAAAATGGCGCGAAGAGACAGAAAGAGTGACCAAAGCAATCCCGGATCGTAGTGGCACCTCAGTGCGAGGTCGTTAAGCTATTGGCCCCTGTGCCGAATATACAACGCCTCTGCTAATACTGTACATAAACTTTGCGTTGACTCACTATCGCCTTGTGCACTTCGTCTATCAGCTCTGCGCAGACGCCGCCAGGAGCTGAGACAAGTGATCCCCAACAAAGTATGAGAACTTGGCACCGTCGTGTGAACAATAAAGTTATCCATGCACTACTATGCAATAAAGAGAACAATTACTCAGAATATTTCAGACGATGGAAGCCATGTGTTGCCCCATTCGTTTGAGAATACAAGCATGTTTTTCGAAAATGGAAAGAAGATATATTTGGCCAAATTTTTATTAAATTTGAAGCATTTCTCAGAGAAATTTGGCGGCTTTGAGCGCATCTCTCCATATATTTATCCATATAACTAGCCCCTTGCGTTTGGGTGCTCTCGCTTTCACCCCCTATACTTCGCGTGAACCAAAATTATCATGGAAGGGTAAGATGGTTTGACGAATATGACGCGCTGGAGAAGACGTCAATAATGTCGCAATCCTGCCGCGTATATAGTTAAACCTTTGCCGCCTGACAGTAACACATACCCATGGCCGGGTATGTTCTACTGGTATGTGCGTAAGTGCCACAGGTGATTGACACTTAGTATCTAAGTGTCAACTTGAACATGCTCATACGCATGTTCCAGTTGGCATCGGAGCGCAAGTGAAAACAACTGAATAAACAAACATCTGCAACCCTGGAACGACGACAACACCCAAGGGCCGTTTAAGCGCGTAAGCATTAAGCAATGCCCGACATCGGTAGCGTCGACCCAAAGAAGGCATAGAATAAATGTCAGGGTTTCAGCTGGAATCGAACCAAATGATTCTGCGTGGCAATGAAGCATTCTGCCAAAGAGCTACGCCAGGTAGCGGAACTACTGTTCAAATCGACGCAAATTTTCATGAAACATCAATAGTGCTTGCAGTGCTACCTACCCAATTTTATGAACAATGCATATGTACTCCTTCAATACAGCCATCACGTCTGGTTAACGTTCATTGTGGTTAGGTTCTAAGCGCTGAAGTTGGTTTATGTAGCAGTGCCCAGGACCAGCCTCTTCGTGAGCATCGAATCTTCATACAGCTTCTGCTGTTGCTCATACGCATGTGTTGTGAGTGAAGTGCGCGAGTCAAGTGACTTTCAAATTTGGCGCGTAAGATGAACTACTGACAATGGGTGCAAGATGGCGTATTGCGCCAGTGCGGCGAACACTGGCGATTGGAAAAAGAAG
Organism: Rhipicephalus microplus; assembly: GCF_043290135.1. Lineage (NCBI taxonomy): Eukaryota > Metazoa > Arthropoda > Arachnida > Ixodida > Ixodidae > Rhipicephalus > Rhipicephalus microplus. The sequence goes on along the minus strand of NC_134705.1, from coordinate 106,899,262 downwards.
AAAATTCAAGGAAATGGGAGAAAAATCCAGAGCCAGGGCATCGAAGAACGAGGAAGAGGAGATTCGGGCTCGTGCTTGGAAGAAGAAGGCTAGGGTGCGGCGTGCGACCTCGTCGGGTGCGAGTACCTCCTGGGCGTCAGGGCATCCACCTAGCTGGCGACTGTTTCCACGGGGTCCTGGTGACCATTCAACCGCAGCGGCTATTGGCGAATCCTTGGCAAGACCTTGGTCTGATGTTCGAGCGGAAGACAGCGCAGCAGCTGACGTCTACCGGGAGCGGGAGCAAGCCGTCGGGCTACGGGCCCGAGCTTATGCACTCTCACCACGGCAGCTTCCCCAATGGACTATTGAAGGGCGTGAACCGCTGGTGAGCCGTATCCGTCTTCTCTCGCGTCCGGACTCAAACACGAGGACTTTAACCAAAAGGACTGTTTAGACTCTTAGAGGTTTCCGCTCGCTAACGAAACTGACAGTGCTAATTAGTTAACATTTTTCTGATCTTAGTATTTTCCTTTTTGTGGTTTTTTTTTTGTGTGTTTGTGAAAGTATAATTTTTTTTGCAAATCAAACGCTCACTTCCTTTTCTCGTGAGAGATTAACGTTTCACAGCTAGCTCGACTGGCTTTATTTACTGAACCTGTCACAAATTGGCGTCCGCTACGACAGGACGTGAGTGTTTGCCACTAAAAAGTAGATTTGAGTAAGGCTAACTAAAAAAGTAAAATGGGCTCGCGAGAGTTGATGGCGCTGGCAGAACGCATGGGGTTGGAGGGAGCAGAATTGCAGGCTTGGTTTGACGCACGAGAAGCGCGTGAGCGCGATGAACGAGCCGCGGAGAGAGACGCGAAGAAAGAACAGTTGGAGCTGGAAGGCCGCAATTTACAGCTACGTCTTGAAGTAGCAAAAACGGAGAACCAAACCCGAGAAGCAAGCCAGCGACACTTGGAAGTAGAAGAGAGGACGCTGCAACTGCGCCTGAGAGTAGCTGAGGCCGGTGTCGGTCAGCCTACGGTGGCTGACACGGGCAACCAAAGGAACGCGCCTATGGTAGTGAACCCGCATAACTTTATACCCGTTTTCAACGAGGACAGAGACGACCTTGACGCCTACCTGAAAAGGTTTGAGAGAGTGGCGACAGGTCAAGATTGGCCACGGGAAAAGTGGGCCACGGCTCTTAGTTTGTGCCTTGGCGGAGAGGCTCTGAAGGTATTTGGACGGTTGTCACCGAACGATTCCCTGTCATACGACGAAGTCAAATTGGCACTGCTCCAGCGTTTTCGCTTCACGGCTGATGGCTACCGTGAGAAATTCCGGAAAAGCAAGCCTGAAGACGGCGAAACTGGAAAACAGTATGCCACGAGACTCCAAAGTTTCTTTGACAGGTGGATAGAAATGTCTCAGACAGAGAGGAATTTCGATTCAGTCCGTGACTTGATTGTAGCCGAACAATTCATGGCGAACTGCAGTAGTCAACTGGCGCTCTTCTTACGGGAGAAGAACTGCAAGACTCTGGAAGCCATGGCAGAGGCAGCTGATATATATATAGAGGCAAAGAGATTGAAGAACTTATTAATAGTTCAGAATAAGAGTGAGGACACAACTGGGAAGGCTAAATTGATTTCAAGCCCAAGAGCAGAGATGCAATGTTTTGTTTGTGGCCGTAAGGGGCACAAGGCTTCTGACTGTCGAAGTAAACCTAAACAAGTATTTTGTACAAACTGCCGTAAGTGGGGGCATGATGTGAAGGGCTGTCAGAAAATGACTGGCACTTCGAAATCAACTACATCTTGTTTAATGCTACCCAAAGAAGAGACCGGTCCACAACAATCCATGATTGATGGCGACGACTCGGACCGAGACGACAATGTTATGGGCACGGTGAAGACGCAAGCGCAATGTAGGAAACGTCCCATGCCAGTGTTACCAGGGGAAGTGAATGGACAGATTGTTCGAGTCCTAAGGGACACCGGAAGCAACACGTTGGTAGTACGCCGGTCATTAGTACCTGATGAAGCACTAACTGGCACTACCGCGACGTTGTGGTTGGCTGATGGCAGCACCATCGTAACCCCTGAGGCGGAGATACGTATCAGATCTCCATACTTTTCCGGCATGGCCATCGTCAAGTGTATGCCGTCGCCACTGTATGACGTCATAGTTGGGAACGTACCGGGGGCCCGTGACGCCAATGACCCCGACGTTTCGCGGAAACTTTCTCAAGATCAATTCATTAAGAAAAAAGTTCATTCTGCGGACGAAGGTAACCACCCAAATTCTCAACTGGTTGGTGCCGCACGTCTCAATAGTTCGCGAAGGGCCATCTCTGTTGGGCTCCCTGGCCAGATGTCTCGCAAAATGTTTCGCGAAGAACAAGAAAAAGACCAGACGCTTGACATCTGCAGAGCCAGAGTGGGTAAGAAGTTTGTTAGAAAGGGCTCGACATCTTTTTCTTTCGTAGCCAAGAATGGTATTCTTTACCGACAATACTTCCTGTCCCCTGGTAAGATCATTGAACAAGCCATAGTCCCGAAGTCCCTGAGAGGCCAAGTGTTACGTTTGGCTCATGAAAATGTCATGTCAGGTCATCAGGGTGTAAAAAAAAACAATAGATCGAGTTCTGGACGCCTTCTACTGGCCCGGGGTACAAGAAGATATCCGCAGATATGTCCGATCATGTGACGCCTGTCAAAGGACTTTACCGAAAGGCAAGGTGGGCAAGGTGCCTCTAGGGCGTATGCCGTTGATCGACACCCCTTTTGAACGTGTGGCGGTCGACATCATTGGACCGATAACTCCAGCCTCGGCAAAAGGCCATCGGTATATTTTGACTCTTGTGGATTTCGCCACTCGCTACCCTGATGCAGTGCCTTTGACAGCAATTGACTCAGCTACAGTGGCCGAGGGACTTGTCGAGATGTTTTCTCGCATTGGTTTTCCACGAGAAGTCTTGGCTGATCAGGCATCGTGCTTTACCTCAGATCTAATGAAGGAGGTGAATGAACTACTGGCAGTCAAGCATCTTAGCTGCACTCCATACCATCCTATGTGCAACGGGATGGTAGAGAGGTTTAATGGAACACTCAAGCAAATGCTCCGCAAAATGGTTCAAGAACAGCCTAAATGTTGGGATCGCTTGCTAGCACCTCTTTTGTTTGCTTATCGTGAAGCCCCACAAGCAAGCTCCGGGTTCTCACCATTTGAACTTATTTATGGCCGACATATTCGAGGACCTCTGAGCATCCTGAAAGAGCTATGGACTCATGATCAGGAGAACGAAGAACTTAAGACGACGTACGGATATGTCCTGTATTTAAGAGAGCGAATTGAGAAGACACTGGAGCTGGTACGACAAAACCTGAGCCGAGCACAGGTGTCGCAGAAAAGGTATTACGACCGCCACAGCAAGCAACGGGACCTGAAAGCAGGTGACCGTGCATTGATCTTGCTTCCCACAAGCAACAACAAGTTATTGATGCATTGGAAAGGGCCGTTTCCAGTCGTAGAAAAGAAAAACGACTATGACTACTGGCTGGACCTTGGACACAGAAAAAAACTTTTCCACATAAACATGCTGAAAAAGTATGAAAAACAAGATTACGTGGACCACGGATAGAGAAGAAGCGTTTGAATCACTCAAAAAGGCTTTGTCTTCTGGGCCAATCGTCAAAGCACCCGATCTGAAAAGAGAATTCGTGCTTCGGTCTGACGCCTCTGATTCTTGTATAGGCGCTATCCTTATGCAAGAGCATGATGGCATCCTCCACCCTGTGTCATATGCCAGTCGTCAACTTCAGCCTCGCGAAAAGAGATACTCAGCAATCGAGAGGGAATGCTTAGCGTTGGTCTGGGCGATAGAAAAGTATCATGTTTTTCTGTACGGAACGTCATTTGTCGTACAGACCGATCACCAACCACTGCAGTATCTCTTAAGGGCAAAACACCTGAACAGTAGGGTATTACGGTGGAGCCTCGCGTTACAAGAATATTCATTCCGAGTCGAGCACATTAGAGGCTCTGAAAATGTCGGCGCAGATTATATGAGCCGGTTGTGAATTTTTACGTTTTCTCGAGACAAGCGACTACTTCAAGTTGTTTGTTTGTTAAGGACATCTTGTGAATGGACGACGCGTGGTGACTTCTCGCGCACTGAACTGCAGTTTATTTTTCTTCGCAAAAGAAACTTTTCAAAGGGGGGACTCTTGTTGTGAGTGAAGTGCGCGAGTCAAGTGACTTTCAAATTTGGCGCGTAAGATGAACTACTGACAATGGGTGCAAGATGGCGTATTGCGCCAGTGCGGCGAACACTGGCGATTGGAAAAAGAAGAAAATTCAAGGAAATGGGAGAAAAATCCAGAGCCAGGGCATCGAAGAACGAGGAAGAGGAGATTCGGGCTCGTGCTTGGAAGAAGAAGGCTAGGGTGCGGCGTGCGACCTCGTCGGGTGCGAGTACCTCCTGGGCGTCAGGGCATCCACCTAGCTGGCGACTGTTTCCACGGGGTCCTGGTGACCATTCAACCGCAGCGGCTATTGGCGAATCCTTGGCAAGACCTTGGTCTGATGTTCGAGCGGAAGACAGCGCAGCAGCTGACGTCTACCGGGAGCGGGAGCAAGCCGTCGGGCTACGGGCCCGAGCTTATGCACTCTCACCACGGCAGCTTCCCCAATGGACTATTGAAGGGCGTGAACCGCTGGTGAGCCGTATCCGTCTTCTCTCGCGTCCGGACTCAAACACGAGGACTTTAACCAAAAGGACTGTTTAGACTCTTAGAGGTTTCCGCTCGCTAACGAAACTGACAGTGCTAATTAGTTAACATTTTTCTGATCTTAGTATTTTCCTTTTTGTGGTTTTTTTTTTGTGTGTTTGTGAAAGTATAATTTTTTTTGCAAATCAAACGCTCACTTCCTTTTCTCGTGAGAGATTAACGTTTCACAGCTAGCTCGACTGGCTTTATTTACTGAACCTGTCACAGCATGTTCCTGTTGGCATCGTTGCGCAAGTGCAAACAACTGGATAAATAAACATCTGCCACTCTTCAACAAATATCTGTGCGTACAACATTCATACATACATTTAGAGTCAATTCATGATATGTCGATCAATAAAAAAAATTGCTACATGGTCATCGTCCCTCCGCATGCTTCACATAACTTTGATTTCCAAGCACGTGAGATCTGCCGATTTATTTGTTCAAGTTATAAAATACGCTGCTTTCAGAAAAGACTTGTTATATAGAGTAATAAAATTTCCATGAAAATACAGAACTTTTCCACACTTTCCCACAACAATTGGCCTAATGGATTCGTCATATTACAATAATTTTGGAGCAGCGCTGATGTAGATGAATTGGCAACTGGTATTTTACCTGCTCAATGCTAAAGAAATCCCTGTAGTATACGAAAAGTCGTGAAGAAGCTAACTAGGAGAGAATTCATTCTAAAGGTACACTAAAGGAGAATAAAAACTTATGTCAAAATGAAAGCTCAATGAATGTATACCAACGTCCAAAACGGCATTATTATGAACAGCAGTGCTTTACTTATCTAGAAACCAAGCGAAATGTGTCACAAATAGTGCGCCCCAAACGCGACATTTACGAAATGACTTGATTACGTGAAAGCGTTCGACTATAATTAATTGCTAGTAATCAAACTAGCTGCATATACAAAAAAACCTTCCGTGCCTGAAGAAATGTAATAAATTGCTGCTGTCAGTTTTTGTTTGGAGTATAAATTGTCCGACTGGTTACTATGGGAATGACGAGAGTGGTTCAAAAGTTATGTTTTTGGCTGGTTAGGCTGAATAGGTGGTGCCTTCTCTCGGGGACTAGTTGCTCAAAGAAGGCACCACTATGGCCTCCATGATTGCCGACAATTGTTCAATGACCGTTGTTGCCGCTGAGATTTCCAATACCTTCTCTCTGCTGCTGATGGCGTCGTTTGTCAAGCAGTAAAGGCGAGCAACTTTGGAATGGGCAACAGTGGTACCAAGAAGACCACCTTCAGGCGGTGATTTGAATAGCGCTAACGAGATGCGGACCATTAAAACGTGACTAATTTCAAAATAAGCACTTCCTCGAATCACAGGTGTCACCACGAGTTTCTGTTCCAGTATACCAGCAAGCATTGTGAACTCGAATATTGCCGTTAGCATCCCTATAGTGACTGTGAAAAAGAGCATCATTTTGTTTTCAAATGCGTATGTTGTAAATTGATTTTCTATAATTAGGAAAAACTTGTAGAACTGTCAAAATAGGCGGATGAAGAAAGTTATAGAAAGTTGTCGGCGTTCTGTGCGCTTCGGTGTTACAAGAGCTATTGGGGATATTGTTAGCATTTTCTCGATTCTGACCTGAGCTGCCACGCAGTTCTTTTAAGAGTGCTTATAAAAGCTGCACCACTTAGGAATAGTGTCCATAGAAAAGACCATACGAATGTTACCATGCTCACAGGTGCGAGTGTTTCCTGATGAGAGCGATTCTCTTAGAGGAGCACTGCCAGATAGCGAATCAGTTTACTACTAAACTTAATTATTGTAACTTATTGTTATCATAATTACTTCGTTATTTCTAGAGTGTTAATTGTTTTTTTTTTCTTCTCATTTTACTCCTTCCTTGGAAAATTGTCCTGTGGTTGTCATCGTACGTGTGTGACATGCTACACATTATATAATAAACGAAGCTGTGCACCGCTGCGAATGAAAAAAAAAAGAATATATCACGTCTTTTTGTGCTATTTGGTCCGATTTCAATGTGATGGCTATAAGAAATTTCCCATTGACAATGAACCATACATCCAAAAAACAGGTCTGCTTAAGCCCCGGTGTTGTTTGTGCAGTATACAAAGTATCATCGTGAAGTCATTAGGCACAACGCGCATCGAACATCAATGAGTAGGTAGTTTAAATAGGATAATTTACTTGCCGGACTGATTCTGATGCCTCCAAACCTTAGAGGGCTTCCAGGCTGAAAAAGGAATATAACTGCAATCAGCATTGAAGATTCGATGCACATGCATTGCCCTCAGCTACAATGCATGTTCTCAGTGAGACAAAAAACCTTCCATGAGTCATGAGAAGCTTTTTGTGGTGAGAAGCCGACGTGTCATTCATAAAAATACATAAATACATAACTTCCTTATATAAAACCTAATTACGCACGATGAGCAGTACGTCTTGTGCACTTTGTTTTGTACACACACGTCTTCACGAGAATGTCAAACAGTGGCGACGAAATAACAAAAACCGCGCCTTCCAAAAGAGAACGTTTTCTTCAAAGCATCCCACAGCATCATCATCAGCCTGACTGGGTCATCCTGCACGAAAAAGGCCTCCCACATAATGTGCCAAACAACTTAGTCCGGTCCTTTTTGCTACAATTTTACGCTTGTGAGCTTTTTTATTCTCATCGACCCACCTAACTTTCTGTCTCCCTCTCGTGCGTTTGCCTTCAACTTGAATACCATATACCATAAGTTAATTAAGCATAATGATCAGCGGTGATTCTGCCAACGTGCCACGTGCCCGGCCCATGTCTATTTATTCTTGATTTAAATTATGATACAGCTGACACTGGTTTGTTAACCAACCCACGCTCCTCTCTACATTTTTCTCAAGGTTACACGTATCATTTTTCTTTCCATCCCTCGCTGCGTTGTCCTCCGTTTTCGCTGGGCCCACTTTGTGATGCTCCAGGTTTAAAAAGCTAGGAATATATTGTGCTACATTGTGTTTGGTGCTCTGTTGGATGACCGAGGGCACTTGCTTTTGTCGTGTGTTGTCTTTCGTCGAACAATTTTTGACAAGTTTTGAAACCATAAAAACGTCCTGAAATAAAAAACTCGACAGACGAGATGAGCCAAGCTGGTCGACATGTTTTGGCGAAAAACCAGTTGAGATGGGATCCTTATGCGGTAGTTGGATCTGTTCACAGAACTGAGCCTGGAGCCACATCTTCTCCGCGGCACTGGAGGCGATTGTGTAGGGACTTGGCAAACGAGTGCGCCGGGCATCCGAGCCTCGTATAAGCAGCTCGTCTTTTCGGTGCATTGTATGGCAGTGGTGTGCTGTTATGCCTGGCAGTCCAAACAAAACTTCATTGCATCTGCAAAATAGTCAAGCTGGTAACATCTGATGCAAATGGCGTGGACATCAATATACTGGCTGCTGCAGCCATTGTAAACTCAAGCGAGCGGCTAAGCTGATGAAATCAACGGAAGCTTGTTCTTGTGGCGGTGGTGGGTAAAAACATTACTTGACTAAGGAATTCGAGCACGTACGGCCCAAAGTCTCCACACGAACCGAACTGCGCTATGCGTTCATGATTTCATGTATTTGCATGACGTGGGCGGCCCGGTCAGTGACGGTCTTCTGATTGGCCGGGCCGTCGAGCACAGCAGGGTCTGCCATTCCTCCCATGTGGTCAGTGGCTGTGGGCCCCGCGGGGAAGGGTACACCGAGCATCCGAGAAGGATGTAGGAAAATATGCGTGGGAGCGAGCGCATTCAGCACAGGACGGGGAGTATGCTCCTAAGTAGATGCGAGAAAGAAAATAAGGGGAGGGAAGTGTGCGGGTCTGGAAGCGACGCCTTAATATCTGTGAAGGTCCAGGGACCGGTGGGGTGGATGGTATTGCTGGCGTTCTGCGTGGTATGCTTCAGTAATATCGCTGAAGGAATGCATGCGCTTCCTAGAAGAGCCCGACTCAGAGTCCGCCACCGCCTAGTTGATGAGACCTCGAGCTTGGTGATTGGCGGCTTCGTTGCAGGGATATCTAGAGTGAGCAGGTACCCAGATCAGCTTCACATGGCGGGCAAGATGTTTGGGAGGTGAGCTGCGTATGCCGAAAGCAGTGTCGTGGACTTGGCTTCGTGCATAATTTAGAATTACTGATTTTGAGTCGGAAAGGACTTACTGGCCATCAGTGCAAGTGAAGGCAAGTGTGATCGCCGCTTCTTCCGAGGGAGCCGGGTTGGATGCAGGAATTAGGCGGAGAGTTGCGATGGGCTGGAGCATGCGATCAACGACTGCAACTGCCGCGTCATCGCCCGTGCAAGCTGCAACCACCCATAAGGCATTCTCCTCGGAACCATATTATTCGTGTAGATCTTTTCCCCGGGCCCAGAAGCGGGCCGAATGGTATGCAACGTGAATGTTTCTAGGGAGAATCTTTATGGTGAGCTGAGTGTGTATATGTGGAGGGACTGGTAGGAGTAAGGGGTCGGCTGTTCGAATGTGAATCTTAAAGGTGTCAAGTATGTGGCGTATGGTAAAAGTCGTAGCTAGACGAGTGTATTGAGCTTGTGTGTTGGCCTCTATCAGTTCGTGTGTAGTGATTTGAAGCCTAAGTTGAAAAAGTTTAGTATTTTGTGTGTTAGGAGAGAGATGTAAAGCCACCTTGTATGTCTTTAAAAGCATGACAACCAGGGTGGATACATCTTCTTGTCGATGTCAGGAATACGGGACTGTATAACAAAAGCGGCTTAGTATGAAGGCATGAATGAGTCGACACAGATCGTGTTCTTTCATGCCATAACGTTTGCAAAAACTTGGCGAACAAGGTGCGAGAACTCCTACGTCATCTTCTTCAGTTTCATAATGGTAAAAGTGTTACGGCCGCTGTTTTGAATGTCTAGGCCGAAGATCCCGAATGTGAGGACCTCCGGGATAGCACGGCTGATGAGAACACTGGTGAGGGGAATAGTGGGATGAGCACGTGGTGAAGGACGTATGAGAAGAGCTTAGATTTTTCCGCGGAGCAGGAGAGACCAATATTTCTGCGTGTTGCTGTGTGATTTTGGCAGTGGTTTGTAAGGATTCCCCAAATTCTCTATCTATACCGTTGCTTTTCCACAGAGTGATGACATCGGCGTAGAAGGTGTGGTGTGGGTGAGGGATATTGTCAAGAGCACGGGATAAGGGAATGAGTGTGGTATTGAAGAGGAAAGGGCAAAGGACTGAACCGTGCGGAGTGCCTACTTCGCCGAGGGTGTAATCTCGGCCCTGCGTACCGAGAAGAAGAATTGTAAGTAGGCTACATGCCAACGCCCGAATTGAGGTGGGAGAGAGCCGCCACGATCGCTCGGTGTTCTACGCGATCAAATGCCTCGGTCAAGTCCAGGGACAAGACCGCCTTAGTATGAGCGGAGTTGGAGCATCAAGGATGTCGTGCGTCAGTTCAAGCATGGCATCTTAGGTGGAGTGACATGGTCAGAAGCTCACGATAGTGTACGGGTATGGCTTATGGCCTTGCATGTATTGAGTCAGTCTGTTTAAGGCAACGTGTTCGAGAAGCTTTCCGAGACTCGATGTGAAGGAAATAGGTAAAAGGTTTGAAATGGTAAGCAGTTTGTTAGGTTTAGGGGCAAAGAATAACTTGGCATGATGCCAGACGTATGGCAGGGTGCTTTCCTTCCAGCTTTAATAAAGTATTCTGTCATCTGGACAATCAATTGATCATCCAGATTACGTAGCATAGAGCTTTTAATGATGTCGTTTCCTGGTGCAAAGTTTGCGCGGATGTTTTGGGGGGCCATACAAACTTTTGTGCTCCGAAATTTTCTTGTCCAGAGTCTCATTCGTAGCTCCTGTGTGCAGTGGGAGAGGAGAGGAGGAGCCGGGTACTGTGTGTGCATTGCGTAGTCTGCCCAGAAGACTCTCAGGTGAAAGTGTCGAGTTCTTAAGGAGGCGTGTAATGTGATATGACGTTGTGCGTGAGTGTGTGGGGTTGATAAGGTGCCGTAAGAGGTGCCATGCATGTTTTTTGGAAAGGTGTCCAGCTATGCTGTTGCACACCTGGCTTTAGTTGGATTGGCACAGCTCCTCGGCGTGCGCAGTTGTCTCTGCAGCGTGCTCAGTCGCGTTTTAGAGTTCTGTTCTGTTTCTCCCGTTCCCATCTCCCCTGAATGCTGTGGTACGCCTCCCAGAGGTGGGTTAGGCGTGTGTTCAATAGAGGGGTGTTGGGCGGTGTGATAATGTGTTGTGTGTGTGCGGTGACGTCATTCAGGAGAGATGTTACCCAATGGTCAATGTCTTGTATTTGGGTATTGGTGATCTCCCGATGAGCAGATCGTATAGCGTGTTATTGAATATGATTGTGGGTGAGAAATCAAGGTCTTTGATGTGTGTAAGGTATTTGTATGGCGATAACTCAATTTTCGCTTCAAAATGCGTGTTGCGTATGGGTTCACGAGATCTCTTTGAGTGAGCGGCTTAGTGTAAAGTGCTATTGCCGATTGGAGCTGATGTGTCAAAGTTATGTGTATTCAGGTGTAGGTCTTGGATGGTAGTCCAAAGCGAGTGACTTTTTGCTATGGTTTACCGTCGACCCCTGTAGGTATGTTGACAGTTGAAAACACCGCATTTGAGTAGGGCATTTTGGCCCATGACGCGATATATTCTCTGCAGTACAGCATCGAGAGCGGCCATTGCCTGGCGTGCGGTGTGTTAGATTATGGCTATAAATATTGGAGGTGTGCCGAATTTTGTGCGGATAATCCCTATGAGGACACTTGGGGTAGGGGAGGGGATGGTGTGTTTTTCGTAAGTAATGGTTCGGTGAATGAATGTGGACATTCGGAGAGCTTCGGTGGAGCATGAGGGTGCTGCATATTAAGATGAAAGTTTAGCTTGTTGTTGTGTGTCTTGTAACAAAAGAAGTTCATGCATGGCAGCAAGGCTCAATGCTAAAAGCTCGAAAGGCACGCGCTTAACCAGAAAGCCGCGGCAGTTCCACTGGAGTAGAGATAGATGGTTAGAATCATCGTGACCCACCATGTTGAAGCATGGGCAGAGCAAGGATTGCTGCTTTGAATGTAGTGGAAGTGAGGTAGGGAGCGGGTGTCTGTGTGTAATGGAGGTAGACGACCGCTCATCTCATGAGCTGCAAGTGTTCTCGAGCCTCTGCAGGTGGGTCTCAAATTGCGCGAACTTATTTTCTAGAGTTTAGGTTAGGCGTGTGAATAATGCATTCATCGGTTGCTCGAAACAATTAGACGGCTGCTCGGCTAGTGCTGAGAAGTTGTCTTCAATACCCACCCCCGTAGCTACTAACTTGGCATCGCATTTGGTCTCTAAGTTTCTGAACTCAGCCTGATAATCATCGTTTGAGCCCGAACAGAGCTTCCTTTTATGAGGGGGCGACGAGTGAGTGGCTGAGCTGTTGAATACCTTGTGGTGAGCTGGGGCTGGCTGGGTGGGTATGGGGGCAGTTGTTGCGGAGAAGATGAGGAGGGAGTAAGGTTTTAGATTGTGGGTGTTGTAGACGGCTTATTTCCAAACGCAAGGCCCGAAGCACACGGCGGTCCGGGAAAGGTGGTGTGTTGGCCACTAGTATGCTGGTGCCCTTGGGCGTCTTCAGCTTCTCAGTCCATGTAGGTCGATTGGAGTTCTCGGAGTGTCTGCCTCGAAGGCAAGCAGTTCCTCACGGCCTTGGGCACCTGAATCTGGTATTGTGTGGTCTACTCGTCGCTTGAATCTTGCTTCACACTCTAAAGTAGGCCTGGGTATTTTGGGCAGGTGCTGGTGCTTGCACTCTCGGCTTCCTGGCAGATGCGGGCCTTCGCAGATAATACCGACTAAAGTACATTTAGGGTTTGCTTCCTTCGGATGTAACTCGCCACATCTGGGGCATTTGTGAGACCTATGTTGAATATATACATCTGTGCGTTTTCTTGTGGTCCGTGAGTTACTGTACGTGACAACGCTTGGTGTGTAGGGCGGACACAGATGCAGCCGTCTATCATAAACGATTCTCCGGGGGACTGTGGCTGGACCAAAGGTAATGAGAACTGAACGTGTGAGTCTCATTCGTCGAGTGTCTAGTATGGTTTCATGAGGGCTGCTGGCGATCAAGTTCGCGAGTAGTTCATGTGGCGATTCATTCCAGCAGGCGTTTGTAATAACTCCCCGGACCGAGCCATCAGGGGGTGTGATGTAAGCAGTCGTAGTAAACTCATGCTGTTCGTATGTTATTTGGTGGAGCTGCCCAAGCTTGAGCGCGTCCCCTTGATTAACCAAAGTCACTGTGCAAGTGTTGTTAACGGTGTTAATCCGAAGGGTCAGCGTAGATGGGTCGGTCAGCTGAGCGGCCTGCATGAGAGCGGCGAGGAGGTAGCGTGGCTCCGTCGTCGTAAGGTCAAGGCCTCACTGGGAGCGGAATACCAATTTATATCTGTCGGGTGGAAGGGGTGATAGTTGCTTGATCTTTTATGCAGTAGTATAGAGGATGCGCAGCTGCGGTGATGAGCTCTGTAGCGTGGGAGCTCCGGTGGACTCCGGCGTCTCCCGCGACTGACTCGCCGTCTCTCGCACAGAAGGATCGGCGTTCGCACCGTGGGTCTTTTTTTTTGTGTTTCCCGTAGGGGTGCATGGGCTCTGAGGACTTAAATTTCATCCCATGGGTCACACTGGTATGGGTCAATTGCCGAACTTTGAACTTAAACCTCCTTAGTCGGCTCAGGTGGGTAGGCTGCAGCGTGGCACGTCGAAAAGCCTAGCTTTGCATTAGCGCGACGTGGCTTGGTGTGTGGGCCATACGGCTCTCCTGGGGCTCGTCGAAACCCCAAGAGGGTCATTAGAAAGCGCTCACCTCAACGAAGACATTCGTGTCGTTGAGTGCACTCGAGATATCTTCGTTCTTGCGGTGCTTCTTATGAAATGCGTAGCAAGCCTCTTCACCCACGGTTCTAATTCCAGCCAGCGACCAGCAGCGGTTTCCGATTGAAATCTTAGAACTACTGGCTAATGCAAGGGTCCCCGTGGCCTTTGCAGAAGCAGGTAGTGCGAAGAGACAAAGAGAGTTACGAATGAAATCGTGATTCAACGTCCCATTTTATCGTCCCAGCTCCTCAAGCTGTTTACCCTAGTGCCGAATTCGCAACGCGTATGTTACGACTGCGCATAAAAGTTGCTAAACTCACCGTCGCCTTGTCAGTTACGTAATGAGCTCTGTATATATGCAGCGGCGTGCTGATACACACGATTCCCAACTGCGTCTCACAACATGCAGCGTCGTGTGAATAATAAAGTTATCCGTGGACTACGTCATAGTGATGAGAGCATTTGCTCAAAATATTTCAGAAAACGGAAATAGTGTGTTGGCGGGTTCGTTTGAGAATACGAATATGTTTTCTATTCTCAAATGGAAAAAAAAAGATTACTCGACCAAGTCTTTCCTTTTTTATTTTTGGTTATAAAACAATCTGTTTTCGAATGATTGTTGCTATATACCGGAATGAAGTTTTCACAAATATATAGAAAATTGCTAACAAATGCTTTTTTGGTTTTTTTATATGGGAAGTTCTGAACGGCCCAAAACCACCAATTTAATAAGAAAGACTGAATAGTAGAGGGCTCTGAATTTCACACCACCTGGGGTTTTTAACGTGCACCCAAGTCTGAGCAAACGCGACTGCAGCATTTTCTCCGCCATCTAAAACGCAACCGCCGCAGCTGGCATTCGTTCCCCCGGCCAGTGAGTCAGCAGCGAAATATCTAAGAGAGTAGACCACCGTGGCGGGGCTACTTTTTATGCGTAAACAGTCAGCCTGATGAATCCATCATACTACAATGTTTTAGGGGCGAAGCTCCTTATAGCGGCACCCGTTCGTCCCTCGGTGTCGTAGTAGTAGTCTTAGTGTGTAACCAGTATTACATTTTGACCTCCAAGGTGGTGCCGGTGAGAAATTTTTTCTGTGCGTTCTTGAACCATAAAAGATAGTGCTCAATGTACATGCCTATGGCTGCTAAACGGGAATGAGAAACAGGAAAATCTGGCTTTTAGTTATTGCGCACGCTGCAAAATTGTTATTGTTCAACAACGCACAGAAGTAAAGAAAGGGTTGCTGCCTTATACTTGCTCGGCGTAACCTCCTAGGTTTTAGACAGGTTTAGCGAGCGTTGGGCCGCAGTGCCATGAATACAGTGAACTAGAGGTGGTTAAAGGTGTGAAGTAGACACGAAGCGCAAGCCGTAAGAAAGTGTGCGTGTGCCTCCTCTCGTTCAGTCCTTGGAATGTCCGGGGATGGCGGTGCTTCTATATGACTAATATATGATGGAAAGGATGGAGGTACTTGTAGTGTTGAATAGGTGGACTAACGGACACACAGACAGATGCATGGACGGACGCACGGATAGATGTACAGACGGAGGGATGCATGGACGAACGCAGGAGTTGATGCATTGACGAAAGCAGGGACGGTCGCACAGATGAACGTGCGGACGCATGAACAGACGCACGCACGGACGGGCGGATAGACGCACGGGCGGCCACACAGACGCACGCATGGATGGACGGAAGCAAGAACGAATGAACAGACGGATGCTTCGCCCACTATCCATCATTCACTCCGTGGATATGCTGCCATTTTTTTCAGCAGCGCCGATGTTGAGCAATTGGCCCACGGTATTTTAAAGATTTTAGATTGCTATAACTACCACTGCAGTTTACAAACAAGCGTATAAAAGCAAACTGGGAGGGCATTCACCCTAAAGGCAATACAATATTTCTATGAGTGAAAGCTCAGCCAATGTATGACAACGCCTAACAATGTCTAAACAGCATTAGTAATAATAGCAATGTGTTACAAGTCAAGAAATCAAGTGAAATGTATCACACGTTGTGCACTCCGAATGCGACATTTGCGAAATGACCCGTTGCGTGAGAGCGCTTGGCTAAAAATATACACTAGTAATCAAACTAGCTGCAATAACAAAAAAGCCTTCCGTGCGTCAAGAGATATAATGAAATGCTGCTTGTTTTTTTTTTCAGTTCAAGGTATAGAAAAAAAATCTGACTGGCATTATTAAGGGCAATGGCGAGAGTGGTTCAAAGTACCGTTTTAGGCTGGTTAGGCTGGATAGGTGGTGCCATCAGTCGGGGCCGGTTTGCACAAAAAAAAAAAAACACCATGGCCTTCAAAATTGCCGAATATTGTTCATTAGCGGAAGAGACTTGGTGGCACCTACAAGAAGTGTTGTGTCTGCATGTTCTCCGCAAATTTTCCGGCACCATTGTGCAAATTTGTGTGTGCGGCCAATTTTGACTATTGCCATAGCTTCCTGGAGTTCCGCATCATTTGACACCAATCACAGCGGTAAGTAACCGTATCTTTATATTTTAGAAGACCAAATGCAACTGTCTATCCTGCGAGCAAAGGAGGATTAAAAATATGCAATTTTTCTTTAATCCTCCTTGCTGCGAGCTCGACAAAGCCATTGCCGCCATGTAAGTGGCTGCGGGAACGGTAGTGTGTGGGTTGCGCGCGTGCTCGATGGCCATCGCGAATGAACACTAAGACGCTATTGCGCGTCCCGGATCCTCGCGGATGACGGACACGCGACGCCAAGACCTATATGATATGGATTTTCAAAACTCTACAGCTAACAGCCCTCATCACCATACGAACCCAGGGATCAGAATGCCGGTACTGACAGTCGAAACCAAGGGGATGGAGCCTGGCAAACGGTGCCCACTCAGCGGCAGAAAAAAGCCGTTGCGAAAGAGAAGAAGGCCAAATGCATGAATTTTACAACAACCTTGAGCCACCAACTAATATCCTCTGCTGAAGCAACAAGAAAATCTAAGTACAAGCCAGCCTACAGGCGGCTATCCCCTTGCCGAAAGACAACTTCAAGTTAGTAGTGCGACCACACAAAGGGCTACCGGTCAAGAACCTGGCTAGTCTACTGCTGGCAGACGCCGTGATAGCAAGTTCCAGCGGAGAAATAGCCGGTGAACCATTTTTGCTCAAATCAAGCGAGGTTTTAACATCTTCATTTTTAAGACGCCGCACCAGACAGTGGTGGACTACGTGAGGCGTATTACTACCCTAAAGATAAACGGTGGGCTCTACTCAGCCAATGCCTCGCAGCGACAAGCGAAGAGACTAATAGGGTGTCATTCACGGCTTAGAACTCCACACGACATCTGAAGCGATAAAAGCCAATCTCCGCATACGCACTCAAGGGGTTGAAGTTCTGCAAGCATGTTTGTTCAAAAACACCAAGATGGCCGTTATATAATTTTGGGGAGGGATTACACCTTGGTACGTCTACTACAACGGTGGAGAACTTGCTTGATACCCCTAAGATGTTACCACCTAGGTGTGTGAAGTGTGCCATCAGGTTGATCACCATTCGGACGTCTGCTCCAGCCGCACACTGGAGTGTGTCACGTTTTCGGACAACGGGACCCTGCAGCCGAACACGAGTGCTGTCCGAAGTGCGCAGCTTAGGGCGAGGGTCATTTGACAGGTGACCGAAGTTGCAGGAAACGACTCAAACCTCCACAGAAAAGAACCTCAAGGGCTAGCGTGCGCCAGCCTACTCTTAACGACACCTATTCGAAGCCACCTCAAAAGCCCCGCTGGTCAAGTTATGATGATGAACAACATGCATTGGTCCACTGGTCGGAGTTGCCAGAGACTAGCTCAAAGTTCAGCTCTGGATAAAAATCTACATACAGCTCCCGGACCAGGAATGACTCTACTCACAGGACGCCACCCGATTACCACGCTCACAACTCCCCTAAATTCGGGGCTCGAGGCTCTGCGATCAAGCCAGCGCCTGAATATGGCAAGGTGTGTTGTGCACGAGTTGCTTCTCCCACTGCTCCTATAATGGCTGATCCGGACTGTCAAAAAATAATAATGAAACCTTTGCAGAAATGAAAGAAGAGCTGGCTTCCCTCAAAGCTCACAGCGGTACGGAATCGAGCCAAAAACACTTTCTAAAGCCACCGGCACATTTGGCCATGTTACGATTGAATTGAGTTCTATGGAAGATACATTACAACAAGTAATTTAGCAACTGCAAATTATGCAAAGCTTTGAGCCGCAAATGTATGCCAAATTCCAAAACCAAAAAGTTATGTCGATGAATATATTGCCAGCATAAGGGCCGCCGTTCTTAAACAACCTAAAAGCAGCCGGAGTGCTCCGTCTGTGTGTCGTACGAAACAACAGCCAAACTTGGAGAGCGATAGCATTATCCATGCATAGTAAAACACGAACACACACCGAATATCTCAAATTTTGGCAATGAAGTTAGCGCACCTTCCACAAATGGGCAGCCACACTACAACAATTTTTTACCTAATGTCATTTGTCTACAAGAGGTTGGTAATAAGCCAGTAAAATTGAGTGGCGACTAGTTGATATCAAATCCAGATTACCCTAAAGTCGTCACGCTTGTATAGATTACCTGGTAACTAGCAGCATTAACCACCGAATGATAAGTATACTACCGAATATGCGTAGCATAGCCAAAAGCATAATTACGAATGGGTATAGCCCCCCTAAATAAAATAGGGCCGATTTTGATGCACTCAATCGGTATGCCAAGAGTAACTGCAGCATACAGGATCGACTACTGGTTCTAGAGGACTTCCTTGCCCCTCACACTACCGGGAATACCGAAAAGGTACCCCAAAACGCCGGGAACTCTAGCGAGTTGTTGATGCGCTTGGGCTCCAACTTCTCGTTCTCCCGCAACACCCGACGAGATTAGGCAAGAGCCTCAGCGCAGACACACTTTCTTTTCTTGCATTCATAAAAAATTTTGACGGGGTGCTCTGAAGCGACCTAGAAGGTAATCTCGGCAGTGATAATTATATCTCAAGCGTGTCGATTGCCTCCCCGAAAATTTGTCAATCTGATAGCTATGTTGTTTTAACAGATTGGGTAACTTATCGTATAGTGCCACTGCCCAAAATTCTACAGGATAGTGCTGAAGGTTGGGCAACGCACATACGAGAGGCTCACAAAGCAACTTCTAAGCGGGGTGCACTCACAGCGGAAACCCCGGCAGTCGATAGCCATCTGCTACATATTTGGGAAGCCAGGAGAGGGTTGACCAAGCAACGGAGACAACAGTGACCTAATAAAAAATTGCGTCATTGAATTGCTGAGACACCTGAGTGGTCAAACGCTTACGCGCAGCCGTTGGCGACGGCGAGCTAAGAGAATTTTTGCAACTCACGTCGAGAAACCTTGCACACCTCCAAGACATGGCCAATACTGCGCAGCATATGAAAAACTGGTGAAACCAACTCCGCAGCAAACCAAATTCTTAAGAAGCTCGCCGGGGAATTTGCAGGAACGAGTGACGCCTTCCTCACTAAGTTCCGAGACAAGTACATAGCTGCAGTAACCACTACGCCAAGCACTTCAGCATACCACGGCCAAAAAACGGAGTGGTCGACGCACCAATCACAAAAACAGAACTATTAGCGGCCATGCAAGCAGCAAAGCGCAATAATGCCCCTGGACCTGACAAGCCAGCAAACACAATGCTTCGTAATCTGAGTGACGAACATCTGGAACAGCTTACTCGGTACTTTTATGAACGGGTATAAGGGAAGAGCATGGTTTCACAACATCAAAAGGAAGACAGAATTATTCTTATTCGGAAGACAGGAAGAACGCCTCAACAACAAAATATAAGACCAATATTATTAATATCTTGCCTTCACAAATTATTCGAAAAATGGATCCACACACGTCTCACGACTTGCAGTGAAGATCGGAACCTTTTTCTAACTAGCATGTTTGGATTTCGCCAACATTTGTCAAAGCAGGAAATTTTTCCTCTACTTCGAGAAGAGGTACGCCGCAATACCACAGTTGATGCAGAACATCTCGTCGTAGTTCTCGATTGGAAAACGCATTTCACACTACGTCCCACAAGCTCATCTTATCTAAGCTAAATGACAACGATTGTGGGCAAAAGATTTATGGCTACAATCGCTCTTTCCTAACATCTCGCACTGCTATAATAGGACTAGGAAATACACGCTCAGATTCGTTTCCTATGCCCGATAAAGGCACACCACAAGGGGCGATACTATGCTCTCTTCTCTTCAGCATCGGCATGAGACTCTTAGCAAAAAGTCCAGACGGCGTTTCAGGGCTATGGTACGCGTTCTTTGCGGATGATATTACCCAATGGGCCAACAGTGGCTCTTTTTCGGACAAAAAGAGCAAATCCTACAAGGCGCAGTGACAGCTGTTGATGACTTCGCTTATCGCAGCGGCATGAGCTGTGCTCCCGAAAATTTGATCTTATTAGAATCCCAGGCAGAAGCCGCCACATTTATGAGCCTGTCAACCTCTTTCTAAGAGACCACAAGATAAAAGAGGTACAGAAAATGCGAATCCTTTGACTGTGGCTACAAAGCAACAAGCGAGTGGACTACACAATCAAAACTTTCAGATAAACGGTGAAGCCGATCTCCCGTATGATTTATAGAGTCACCTATCACGAAAAATGTTTCAAGGAAGCTGAGATGCTCCGGCTGGTTCAGGCTTTTCTTCTCAGTCAGCCAACATATAGCCTTCCTTTCCAGGAGATCAATAAAACCGATTTAAGACCCTGGGCGCGTTCATACGAACATTGTTCAAGGCGGCTCTTGGCCTACCATTCGAAGCGTCCACAGAACGCCTCGAAGCCCTCGGTATACACAATCAATATGAGGAGTTACGCCGGGCAGTGCTCACTTCTCAACGGTAGAGGCATACTTTAAGGTGGTAGGCCACCTTGAAATGTCATTGTTTTAGCAAAATAAATTTCTAGGATTTTCTATTTCGTGCACGCCCAAACATTCACATATATGTTGCAACAAAAATTATCCTTCTAGCGTCATTAGTTTGCGAGTTACAGCAAGTTTTCTATACACTAGGCTCCTAGAGCAAAACCAAAACCACGTTTCCAACAGTGGTTTCGGTTTCGAAAAATCGCTTTCAAAAGCAAGTGTTGTTTTGTTTGTAATAGTGCTATTCAAAATACTTTATGCATTTTATTTTGACTGTTATAAAAGATGATGCCATTAAATACAACTTTGCGTTTGAAAGGCTTCGTTAATCTCTAACAACAGCCACAAAGGGGACGCACGATGCTCGTCAGAATATCTGTTGCTTGCCTTGGTCAGGCTACGTCACGCTTCGTTCTGCATTTGTTCTACGTGTCAACGCTTCTAGGGCTGTATCCTTAGGCCACCTGGACCATATTACGACCAGCATGGGAAAGTGCAGAACACAGAAGACGAGGAAGAGCAAGTTTGCTGGAAATTGCTACACGACGACGAGGCTGCCTGCAACCGCAAAGAAGCTTAGGAACATACACAAGGCGTACCAGGCTCCACTAGAGAATTCTGCGCTCCAAGGGAACCGGATAATGAACATTGGTATTTTTCTTCAGTGTTTTCATCGCTGGCATGTTCCGAATGCATGAACACAACACTGAAGCTCGAGGAACACTCTCACCAAGGAATATGCTCAGCTCTTGCGGTCGTGGGTAGTGACTCTGTGTTCATGCGCCCATTTCATACGTGGAGGAAGGTAGGCCATGCCTATATGAACAATTTACGTCTGGTTTATGCAATGCGACAGTTAGGAAAAGGGCACGCTGGTGCGAAACATTTTTCCAAGGCGATGAACATGCCTGCTCCTCCACGTCACTCTGCCTACGACAAACTTTCATCCCGGCTTTCTGCAGCGGCAGGAGAAGTGGCACGAAGTCGATGAATGATGCTGCTGTAAAAGTTCGCCGTGTTGTGGAGAGTGCCGAGTGTGTTGTTTCAGGTGATGGCACGTGGCAGAAGCGTGGCCATTCATCTTTAAACGGTTTTGTGTGTGTGATATCTGTTGACACGGGAAAGGTTATTGGTGTTGAGGCCCTTTCTAGTTCGTGTAAGTCTTGTAAAAGCAAAAAAAGTTGAGGCAAGATAGTGCTTCGTACGAGGAATGGAAGGCAAACCACACATTTTGTCACGCAAACCATGAAGGAAGAGCTGTCAGTATGGAGATGGTTGGTCTATACCGAATATTTGAATGGTCGAAAGGCAAAAGAGACTTGAAGTACCTGGAGTACTACGGCGATGGTGATTCCAAGAGCTATGCCACTGTCAAAGACATGTATGGAATGGACAGTGTGCAGAAACTGGAATGTATTGGGCATGTCCAGAAGCATGTTGGCTGCCGCCTCCGAAAACTGAAGAAGACAGTGCGTGGACTCGGTGGTGAGAGAAAGCTTACTGATTCCCTCATTGAGCGCCTGCAAAACTACTATGGCATTGCCATAGGGACTAATGTGGGCAACCTTTCTACAATAAAAAAAGCTAACCTCGCCACCCTTTCTTATTGCAGCTCTACCTACAAGCAGCCGAGACATGGCCTGTGTTCACTTGGACCGAAAAGCCGCTGCGGATACCAAAGGGTCGAAGCAGTCGGCCAAGGGAAATGTGTACACAAAAAAGGACTTCCAAATGATGTGCTCAACATACTTAAATCTGTCTACAGTGATCTGTGCTCCGATTAACTTCTAATGAAGTGCCTTCATGGAAAGACTCCAAATGCTAATGAGTGTTTCAATAGTCTAATACGGCAGCGGGCACCCAAAAAGGTCTACGTAAGCTTGCCTACTGTAATGTTTGCCTTGCATGATGCTGTGGCACACTTTGATAATGGAAGTGTAAGCACCCTAGATATCCTGAGGCAAGCTGGCAAAGAACCAGGGTCCCACACGACGAAAACTTGCTGTAGTACCGCGGTAAGAATTGGTAGCGCGGCAATTTTTGTGTGCTTTTATTTGCTTTGCGGCGTAAGCTTGGGACGGCATGTCAGCCGCGGGCAGCCAGCGTTGCTTGAGTGACAAGCGGTCGAAGCGCGACTAACCGGTTTTCCCGCGAGCGCAGACACACGGTGCCAGCATATTACCCTGCTTTGTTCAACGCCAGAGACGGTCGAGCGTTTCGAGTTACTATTAACTCAAGGAAAAGGGAACCAACCGGGGCAACAAAAGGGGTGAGATTATAAGCGTCATTGTGACGGCCCCTATTGCCTCTCGGAACTGGCAGTCGGCGCATCAACGGGCCTCTTCCGAGACCCAGCGCACCGCGGTGACTCCTCGCATCGGTTCGGCGTATGGCCCGGCCACGTACTGTTTGCGCGCCTGCAGAATCGGCGGCGCGCGTTGCGAAAACTCTGAAGTCACCGACGACCTTTTCTGCTGGTCCCGCTTTGGTCCAGTAACTCTCAGAAGTGGGCTCGCGACACGGGAAACGGTGACGGCCACCCGTTCGACGCCGGGGTCGCCTATTGTTGAATCGGGCATGTCTTCGACTGCGTCCCCGTTTATCCGAGCAAAGGAGCTCGTAAGCAGAAACATGCGCGGTCAGCGAGTGGTTCCTCGTACGGCGCACAGAGGCAAGAGGATTATAGCCCCGTCGTCAAGAAATTGACGTGGTAGAGGAGAGTCGCCCTACGGCTGCAATACCGAGTACGGCTAGCTCTGTCTAGATAATTGTGCGCCGCGAAGCTGGCCCTGGCCTCTATGCTTTTTCTAGTTTTGTTTTATTTACGTTTGGGTTGTTGTGTTGTTTGGGGAGAGTGCATGAGTCCCACGTGCACGAAGGCGGCATCCTCGTGGCGGTTTTTTTGTTGATCTACCTACTGTACTGTCCAATCAAAGGTCAAGCAGGTGATTATTTGCCGAGAGTGTTGTAAGGGCGGAGCGCCAGGAAGGGATAAAAAGAGGCTCCGGGGCTTCGCCAAGTGTTCTGAACCGAGCTTGCGGTGTTAGGCACCATCGGCTCCGCCGAAGCCCGTAGGGTCGCCCTACAGAAGTCGGTTCATTTCCAAGTTGTTTTTCTTTTCTTTTTTTTTGTAACACTGATGTTCATTGTTTTGTAAAATCTGTAAATACAAGTTTTTCTCAGCCATCTAGAACTTCTTCAGCGTTGCTTCTGCTTCATCATCAAGCGACCAGCAGGCCGATAGCCGCTATTGGGATAGTGGCGTACGTTTCTTCTCCCACTTTGCTACACCACCACGGGTGGTGCGCCTCGGGCGCCGAGTGGGGAGAAGTGGTTTTTTCTACATCGAGAAGAAGAGAACCTGATTCTACTCTTGCATCGCCAGGGATCACCTGCGCATGAAGAATCCTAAACGCAAGTCAGCGGATGGGACAAAACAGGCCACGAAGAAAAGACGAGCAGCCACCCGAACAAAAGGAAACAATAATTCTTCCGCAGAAGGGCCCAGCTATGAATCTGATGCATTTTAGGCCTACATGCGAAGATTGTGACTCTTTTTACAAGCTCGGAAATCTTTGTTTACGTTTTTATGAAAACGACAATTTGCTCCAAATGTTGCGGCACAAACTTTCATAACCAATGTCTCAGCGTATACTTTGAACTGAAATTTTGCAGAATGATTTACAACATATATATCTCTGCAGTGAACTAGAATTAAAAAAATCCATGGAGTATTTTTCAGTTCACAGCTAAAACCTCCAACAGGTTCAGTCTAAATTGGAACGTTTTCCCCGTTTTTTGTTTTTTAGCATTCCTACCTTTATATTCACTGCATATTATTTATTCTAGTTAACTGCATAGCTCCAGCCATTAGTTACAAAAATGTCAAAGCTTTATTGAATAAAGCCACCCATTATTCACTTATCACAGCTGGCGTGGCTAGCACTTTTAGTGCAATTTTTGACAAAGAGAACCTCCAAATAAATGAATATTCAATATTTTGCGCTGTGAATAGCTGGGTAAGCTAAATTAGAAATTCTGGTTTTAAGGAAAAGTTATTTCAACGCTGCCTGCCCTTAAAATATTTTTGTTTTTGAGTGGCCTATAACCCTAACCACAACTGGAGCAACTTCCTATGCCGCGTACACTCTAAAGCAAAATTACCCGAAAAAAGAGTAACAGAGCCCAATAGGCGCGCGCGATGAACAAATAGACCGTTGAGGAGCAACCACAGAGGGAAGCGTGCCACGCAAAACCACTTATTCTCCACTATAACTGAACCGCCCGGGCATTGCAGGCAGCGCGAAAAGCGTTGCCAAGGTGAGCAGCCTTCCTTCTCCAAAGCACATTTCCTTTTCCTCCTCTGCTGGCTCGGTCTTTCCCCGTATTTTGCCGGCGGCGGTTGCGTAGCGTCACGCTCTGGGTGCTTGACCACGGCCGCCTGGATTCGACGATCTAAGAATTACGACGTGGTGCTTGTTGTACGCCTGGATAAGCGTGGGCTGCTGCTTTAGCGTTTCGCTGCACTCATGAAGTCTGGAGCAAGCCTCGACAGGTCACCATGCCGCGCTATATATCTCTGACTTCAAGATAGTCACGACCAATAAACGACAGCAACAGTTGGGAAGGCCAATATGGCGGCCGAGAAGAACAGGCCTGTCGGATATTTACTTCAGTCCGACTAAGGGCAGAAAACAGCGCTGGCTTCTAAGGCAAGTAGGCTATCATTCTTTATTCTACTCTACTTGTCGCGTGAGTGATACAGATCGCGCTTGCCGGCAACGGGCTCGGTCGTGTTGCATATCGCACGCACAAAATGCATCGCGAAGGTCAGCTTCGGCGTCTGCAGTTAGCCTGTGCTTTGCGACCGGCTGAAAATTGGCCGCCATTGCCGCCGGCCTCCCCTGTGCTCACTCATCAAGTGCTCACCTGTCTTCGCCGCCGCGGTGAGCTGCGGGATGACGATATTCGGCTGAGACCTCGTCGCTGTGTTGGTAGTCGTCAAAAACACGTTGCGGGTTCTCGTAAAGAGCTTCGTTATAGCATGTTGTGCGCTGTAAGTGCACCGGAACAGGCTGGCGGGGCTTTCGCTAGCGTCGGAACTCAGGGAAAGTTGGTCGCCATTACAGTTGGCTTTTCTGTCAGTCGGTCACAAGCAGCTGGACGCCGTCCGTTGGCCGCGGTGGCGGACTCGCGTTTGCGCGCTCCACTCACTCAAGGTTGTGGAAAGGGGCCGCATTACCGTCGATTTCTTCAGTGCTAGCTCCAAATCAGCTCGGCGCTATTCGTGGTGGCGGCCAGCGTACGCTGGCTCTCCTGTTCGAAGCTCGCTGGCGGCAGACACTCCGCGTACAGCGCCATGCTTAGTCTCGCATTCGCTTGCTCGAGCTCAACAACGTCGCTCGCTTAGGACTCACTGACTTGTTAGCGGCACGGTGGTTCGCGGAGTTGTGGCTACGGCTGGCGCTTCTAAGCTGTTGTGCTACGGAGATCGAAATGAGTCTGACGATGTGTGACATCACGGCAAAATTATTAGCATGTCATCTCTCACGTATGTTTTTATTTCACCTTGCAAGTATTTCTCATATCCATTCGTATTCATCGTCTGTCCCGTTGACTCACTATTTTACATACTTATTGTGCCGCCGTGGGCACACACCGTACTGGAGGCTGTGTGCGCTGGCGTCTGCGATGCCTGTCATCCATCTTTTTCGTCAGAGCAGCTTAAGAAAGACTGTGCGAGATGTGAAGGTAAAGTTATTTGTGTCTGATATTTACAAGCATATTTTTATATTAACTTGCACGTACTTGTCATATGCGTGCACCTTCATCTTCTGCCAGGTGTGCTTAACTATATTTACTATCTTATTGTACGTACAGCCGTGGGAACACAACAGGCATAAGGCTGCGTGCGCTGGCGTCTGCAATGCCTGTCATCTATCGCTTTCGTCGGAGGAGCTTCCAAGGTGTGAACAAGATTTGACAACGAGACTGGACTTGTACACTTCACCATGAATTCACTTAAAAGAACGCAGAAACTTCAGTGTATGTAGAAAAACAAAGATTTCGATGTCTCACTTGTGTCTTTCGTTGTTGCCGTGACTGCGACAACAGTTACACATAAGTGGCTAACTACTTTTTCGCGTGTTATTTTCTTCGCAATTTATTGCTCACTGCGCAGAAAAACAGGCGAAAAAAGTATTAGGCCTGGCGGAAAATAAACAAAAAACATTGTGTGAACTGGGGACGAAAGTCCATCGGATTGGAGTATTTGAGTGGATCAACCATTCGTCCGGCAAGGTACAACTGTGAGGATAACGATTGCTCAGTAAGGTGTGAGTGTGGGGATTAACAGTTGCCCTATAAGGTGCAATATTGAGAACTAAATGTTAGTCCTTTGAGGTGAATTGTGGGATTAAATCTTAGTCACTGAGATGTTTATGTGAGGGATAAATGTAAGTCCTTTGAGCTCGTCTGCGGGGACTAACTGTTAGACACGGTGCCGTTAGTCCATGAAGAGATTATTGGTTGTGGCAGCCCCATTAGTCCCGAAAAGGACGAACCACACACCCTTTTAACACTCTTTTGTATAAAGTTTAGGCTATTTTTGTGAGTTTTGCTTCGAGCGCATCAGTTGCGGATGGTTGGAGTGCATGAAAAGTAAACGCGAAAAGTTTCTAACTTCCAAAGAATAAACTGTCGCTGCCCTTAAGACAGCATTCTATTTCTTGGTGTTTTGGAGTAGTTAATAAAACTGTGGCAAATAGATATACTTGTACACATTTGTCTTCAGTAGGGAGTCAGATATACGTACTGGAAATTACATCTACAACTAGCCTAACGCGTAGACTTGGGGATTAAATGGTAAAGAGCGAAATATTTTAGTTCTAGCAGCACCAGTTAAACGTAGTGGCAAGTATTGTTGTACCCAACACGAGTAATAAGCAATCTCTTGCGTCTACCGTGCTTTTGAAAAAGTGATCTCCCGCGTTAGGCTTTCCATAAAGCACTAACGTTTCAAAAAGTTGTATGGACCATGACAACTTCGTTCTTCATTCGCTTGGCAAGTACCTATTGTATAGTTCATTCCAGGATTATTCTAGCTTAGCAGTTGCTATGTCGCATGAACAGCTGCTTGCAAAGTACAGCAATAAAATATCTAAAAGAATACTTGCAACTCATTGAAAAGCTCACTTTTTGTGTCGGAGTTACATAAACCTGCAAAGTTTTAATAAAATCTAAGCAGTAGTTTTTGCCTGGACCTTCGTAAGGTAAAGGTTTATCACCAAAAAGCGCCTAAATTTCATCATTTCATGGCCTAGGTAAAATGTATGCTGATGCAGCATGCAAAGCTTAGAATGACTGTCTTCGCAATGTCTATAAGTTTATTGATAATGAAAATAAATGTTTTCATAATTTAATTTAAATGCTATGTTTGTACTGCCCCATAAATTTGGTCTGCAGCCCTGAGTTTGTGCCTTCGTTCTTTCCTATCTATACATGACTACTGCAGAGCCTCCAAACGTGTGCATTTTTTTTTCCTATTTGGGTTTCTCCTTTATTTGCATTACTGTTATTCCAGTTTTGTTTGCATTACTTTCTTATAATTTATTAGGTTCACTCATTGTATTTGTCGATAGGTAATGCATTATCATGCCAGTAAATAGTTATTTGTTCATTTGAGCTACTACTTTTTAAGCTCCTACATGAATAATTTCGGCAGTCTTAAACACAATGTTTGAACGTAAATCAGAAAGTGTTTACAAGCCTAAAAAACTTGTTTCGTGCTTAAGAGCCGTGCACATTATTCTGGTTATTATTCCTCTTCATAGACATCTTTCACGATGCATGATGATATTTGGGATTGGTAAAAACGAACATGAAATATTTTAAGGCCATCTTTCTGTGCAGTACTAACACAATTTGTAATTCCATTGGGTTAAATAATGGTTATCGAAGGTCTCCAGTTCTGCTTTTTATTAACGTATGGAAAACACTGGCTCAAACTGTTTACAACATGCGAAGTGATATACAAATTTTCTTCAAAACTGTGTATTCTTGCAGAAATCATGTTTTGCTTTCCCGGAGGTCAAAAATTCTCCAATATCACAACTATTATAGCTAAATCTATGGCTAGACAACTGATATTTGTTAGTCACGAGAAAAAGAAATGCGTGTGCTTTTTATAGTGTGCTCTTTTTCTCTTTTTATATCAACTCACACAGAAAATACAAAGTTTCGGTTTCAGCGAGGAACATTTCAAGCCACTCACAATGATTCACTGAAATTTACCTGATTAATAAATACGAGAGCAGTTCAACATGTTTGCTCATAATTCACTTGTACGTCACACGACATCAGGGAAGAAGTCGGGGAAGGAACTCAACTGGAACTGATGAAAATAATTTAGAAAATGGGGTGCCTATTTAGGCTGATACTCTTCAGGCCGACATGCCTTCTTCAATAATGCGACATACGAATGGTAGCCTTATAGAAATAGCTGCCAATCGGTACTCTGTTTCCGGTGACATTTAGTGTTTGAAAGCTTTATAAACACATAAAAAGACTACCATATACACCAACTTGAATTGCTTAACTGGTACCTAATTCATCTCACAAATAGAGAAATAAATCGCTTGTGCTTACATATGTTACGAATGCATTTTTATGAATTGCAGTAGCGTTTCGCCTTACCAAATAAATACCCCATGTGCACTTGTATTATTGTTAATAAATATGCACACTCGGGACTATTCGCTCTTACGAGCACCCTACGTGAAGCCATGAGAAGTTCTGAGGACTTCATTTACTCCGCAGTTTTTTTTCAGTCTTTTCTTACAAGAGTGGTAAAAAACATGTACCAATGGTTCAGAAAAGTCTCAGGAAACAACCAACCCAGGCTACTGCCCTCGCTAAAGCGACTGCGTTTCCTTATACCAACAATTCGTCAAATTGCACCACACCAGGCAATAAAGAGATTGACTGGTAGCATTCTTTCATGTAATATTTGAATATATTGTTAGCACACACATTTTGTTGTCTTGGCAGCGTACGCGTCTTATGTTATTTCTAACAATCGTGCAATTTGTGGATTGTTGTGTGGTTTTCCTTATGCGCTGCTTACTGCTGCACAATATATTCTTCTCATAAAGGCTAGTATATGCCCTTGAAACAGCTCTTGTCTCATATATTTTCAATTGTATATTTTCCTGTTTCTGTTGCATACTATTGGCTATAAGGTGGCTGCGTTTTCGGTGGAAGCACAAATGTGGTAGGCCTGTGTACTGAGATGTGTGTGCACGTTAAAAAACCACAGGTGGTTAAGATTTCCGCAGCCCTGCACTACGGCGTCTTTAATATTCATGTGTTTGTTTTGGGACGTTAAATATGACATATGAATAAATCAATCAATATTATTGGGTATAACCGATTGGCCATTACAATATTAATACAATAGCGGAAGCGGTTTCATTGCGCCAGTTTTTTGTGGTATGTGACGTGTACCATGTAATATTTACTCTATGTGTTCTTTGAACACGAATAAGTACCTATTTACAAAAAGATGAAGGACATACACGAGCAATCAAGGGACCTCCGGCGATTGGGGGGCTTCTGTGCTGAAAATTGAATAATGTGAAAATAAGCAACAAGGAATGAAGAAATACATGCTCTCAGCTAGTTGTTAGCCTGCTACTTTCAATACGCCTTGAGAAAGATTGCTAGAGCAATCTTTCTCAAGGCGTATTGAAAGTGGCGGGCTAACAACTAGCTGAGAGGCCTATCGGTCGAGAAAATCACAAAAAAACTGAAAACAAACCACCGAGAGCGCAGCTCAATGGCCTTCCGTATTTCTGCTGATTTTAGAGACGACGTTATCTCTAAATACTTAAACGAAGAAATTTGTGTCTGCTAATATGACACTTTTTACCTCTTTCTGAACGCCACCCCATCTTGAAAAGATGGCTACATCAATACTGGTGCACATTTGTACATAAGCGTATTTTGCAAAGTTTCACTAAATAAAACATTTAAATAACAGTCACCTTTCCTACAAGTGCATGGAATAACTTCGATTTCGAAGGATTGTGATCTTATTCTTTGTTTTCTCAAATCTCTTGCTTCCCTCTGATCTTTTCTATGTCATTTTTATATATTTATCTCGGTCTAAATGTTATTCCGTCCTTGCTTCTTCATTGCTAGATGTTAGAACAATATACAGTAATGCAGAGCAGTTCAGAAAAAGGTTACGTTGAGCAGCCGTGGTTTCTTGGTGTGCATTAAAGATCCACCCATCTTAATGAATTGGATGAAGACAAGTGGGTAAAGTTCTGGGTATCGTACAGGTGAGTTTCACTCTTGTTTTCTAAATTAGGAATACGTAGTTTTTGACATAGTGTGAATCATGCAAAATTCGTACCAGTGAGACTGTCCACTTTTATCCAGTCTGGTTGTTATGCACCCATACCAAATAGACATTATGAGGAACATTCTCTCAATCTCAATAATAATGCAATTTTTCTTGGGATGAAACACTTACGCCACTTGGACCAGGAGTGGGGCTTAATGGCAGCAGAGCCTGAAAAGAGTGGATTTTGGCAATTTAGAATAAGTAACGCCTGTATGCATAAAGGACACTGTTGTATACATCATTTTACCTGCACTATTCAAAGTTGTTGTAAGATTCGTCTAGTTACCCTTTTTCAGTAAAGGCATGTTTTCTGGCAAGGTTGCATGTACTTCCACAAAGTATGTCTGAGAACACTTCAGTCTTCAAGTTCATGCGATTGAACCACTACAGTGAGTTTGAAAGTCAGTTAGTACCTTACAACTTTTATACTTGTGATGTTGTAACAATATTTTTTCAACCTCAGGGACTACTTTTTTGGTCATAAGAACTTGTTTCTTCGTCTCAGCAACTAGGTTCGTTTCATATCGAAATGCAACCTCTCTAGCTACATCACACTGGTATGCTTTTACTATGTTAGGAAACGCAAGCGACAGGCCAGTTGCTTCTAACTTGCTTCAGGACTGCTTTATTGCACGCCTGGTGAAATAGCCACATTAAACTGTTGTGAGCCTATAAAGATGTTCGAATTGACCTTGAATGGCAAGCTTCATAACACAGCCCTCTTTGCTTTCCTCCATTCGGCTAACTAATATAAATATAATATAGGTAAAAATTTTTATGGTACATCTCTGTTTTGCTTATTGAATGAATTGACACGGAAAAATTTGTGTGGGGTTACAGTAGCAGTAAGCTTATTATGACGTCAAGAAAATTCACAGCACGTAGGCTTGGTATGAGGAATCAGCCGTAATGTAAAAAAATGGCTGAAATCACTGGTGCATTACTCAGCAGTATGTTGTTGGAAAATATGACTTGGTCCTCAGATAAAAGAAATGAATCTATTCGATATGCTGTTGATTTTATTCTTGGAGGTGATTAGACCACCAGCTTGCAAAATATATCTACTCTCTCATAGACACCTAAGATTTGAATCTGCTTGCACAAATCACTTCCTACGAGGGTGGTCCGATAAGTATTTAGCCTCACTGTCAGAGCTCGAACCACACAATGAGACATATACCGATGTTGATTATGATTTGTTAGACAGGCACCTGCAAAAAACTAGTCCAATCTGGTACACATTTTGGTTTTGACAGCTTGAGGAAGCAGTTAATTTTCGTTCGTTTGTTAAAAATAAAAAAGAATATAAGTTGGTTAATCAATTCTTGTTTTATGAAATGAAACTACCCAAAGAAATCAAAGAGTGATTAGATGCTGTCTATGAAAAGTGTTCTTCTTCGTTAGCACTTGTCAAAATTGGTTCAACGATTTAAACGCGATCGCACGTGGGTTCTTGATGAGCTTTGCCCAGGAACCCCGCAAAAAACTATGATTGCCGATAACGTAGCAGAAATCCACGACCTCGTACTCGCAAACTACCGACTGAATGTGCGCGAGTTAGCTGAGAGAGAATTTAAAATGGCTTTATGTGTAATACCCTGAAAAAACTTTCAGCATGAGAAAGTTGTCGGCGCAATGCGAGCAGTGTTTTCGAACTCTGGGCAACTGGCCTGTCCATGACATCACTTCTGAGCATTGTTTGAAGCTCCGAAGTGATGTCAGTGTTTGAACACGCCAGAGTTCCAGCTTTGATTTGTGAGCGTCGATGAAACAATAATCTACTTGTAGACACTTGACAAAAGAACAGTCGAAACAGTAGGATGTACCTGAAGAACCTGCTTCGAAGATGGTAAAAGTTTCGCAGCGGCTGAAAATGTGATGGGCACCTTTTTCTGAGATCCTCTAAGGGCGATCTTTGTCGACTACTTTGGGATACCGAGCCAGTCGTGCCGGAGTTCAACCTGGACATTACTATGGCCGAGAACCGAAAGGATTTCTTCTTCCCAAATGGCAAATTCCTTCGGACCCTCACGGCATACGTAAGATGCCGAAGAACTTTAATGAAGACTCCATCGACTCAATCATGGAAAAGATTAATAAAAGGTGGTGCCATCAAGAGCTCCCCGCACAGTGGAAGACGGCTTACACGGTACTGAAGCCTATGAACGTTCGGCTTTTTCTATAGATCTCTCTTTTTCGACTGGTGTAGAAAATAGTGAAAATAAAAGATTTTGATTGATTGATTGATTCATTGATAAGTGATATTCCCAAATCCTGGTAAAGCACCAGAAATAGATACTTTAGAACTAATTTCCTTAACCTAATGTGTCGGTGAGATCACAGAGTATGCCCTGCTGAACCACCTCAAGGTGCGCCTCGAGACTAATGACATGTACACCCACATTGTGATTGGATTCAGAGCTGGACTCACCACACAGGGTTCGATCAAGCTGATAAAGCATCACATCATCGACTTGAACACAGGGATACCAGAGCCAACTTTCGATTAGACATGCAGAAGACTTTCGACAACGTTTCCCACAAATTCATTTTTCAGGTCATTGCAAGCCTAGGGCTAGAAAAGAGTCGATGACTTTATCAGATTCTTGCTTATCCAGAGAACTACTAAGCTGCAGATAGAAAGGTACTTCTCGCAAAAGCTCGCCCTCAGTTCACGCGGCATGTCTTACGGCTCAGTTGTTTCACCGATATTATTTAACATCGTGGTCAGCTGCCTCTACACGGAACTCTCGAACGTTCAAGGAATCAATCCTACCAACTACGCCGATGATATAACTATCTGGTGCACCGGCGGAAGCCATGACCAAGTTGGGAAAGCCATACAGCGTGCAATCGCTGAGACCGAACGTTTCTTCCGTCCTAACAAACTCAAGTGCTCCCCATAATGCGGAGCTCCTGCTCTACATGATAAGACCCTGAGGCGGCGGGCTCAATGGCTAGAAACCTGCGTCTCAAAGTGAAATACGGCTTCTCAATGATGGACGGTTCCTAGAGCCCAGAAGGGACACGCTCCGAATATTGACCATGCATATCGTGTCTAATGGAGCTAACGGAGCCACACTCAGACAGAAGAATACCAAGACAGAAAGAGCTTTTGGCATCATCCGGAGGCTCACCAACATACACTGGCGAATCAAGGAAAACAATATCACCTGTAGCATACAAGCGTTTGTGCTGTGCCACCTGTCGTACTGCCATGCATAATTGCCATGCATAACAGCCATGCATAATTGCCATGTTCCACAGTAGAGTAAGCTCTATTCCCGTATAAGAAAGGTCTTTAGATTCGAGCTAAGCTTGCCTGTAAGCAGTCGCACTGAAAACCTGTTCAAGCTTAGTGTTCACAATACACTCGAAGAGATAATCGAGGTGCAAGAGTGCTAACAGCTGCTCCGGCTTTCCGAAACGAAACTGGGTCGCAACACATTCGACGGTTTGGGCCTCAATTCTATGGACCAGTGCTCTAATTCCACGTGGATTTTCAGAGATATATGGTCTCAACTGCACGTCACACACATTCGCCACAATATGCACCCTGCACACATGGTCAGCCGACGTAGAGCCAGGGGTAGAGCTCTTCTCGAGCACGTTCATAGCAAACGCACTGATTCAAATTTTGTGTATGTTGCGCGACATGTCCTACAAGAGGCATTCGCTGTTTCATTCGTTTACTCGGATTCCCGGCTTACTTGCTCCGCCACGGTACTCAACATCGAAGCCCTTGATAGCCGAACAAGTTGCAATCGTGATGGCTATGCTAAATAGTTGCAGTGAGTCAGTATACAGCGATACTGAGGTGGCTATAGAGGCCTACGAAACCAGGATGGTAACCCCTCAGGCCCTCCGCATTCTCGAAAGCGTCAAGAGTATCACGCACCACTTTCTCATTTGGCTTCCCGCTCCCCTCGGGTCACTTGAGGGCTCTACCTGTAAGCCTGACGAGGGCGCACACGAGGCCGTGCAAGCACTCACTAATTGCGCTACCTCCGCAGTCCCTCTGCCTCGCAGAGAATGCTCGCTCACGTTCAAAGCAATAACATAAGACTTATACCTGTGAACACGGGTACTCCCCACTACCCTCCCACACCCGGTCTTGCGCAGGGCACAGACAGTTATCCTTAGTCTATTTCCTGACAGCGTGTATCCTAACCCTGCATGTTCAAGTAGGTATAGATAAATCTTTGCTTAGGGTGAGTCACACACAATTTGCGCCAGTCCGACTAAACGCGTTATGTTGTAAGCCAAGTATGCACAACTACCAAGTTAAGACTTCATGAAGTACATTTTGGAGCATCAATTTAACATAGTTTATCTTGAAATAAAACACTTACCCCACTTGGACCAGGAATGGGGCTTAATCGCTGTGGATAATAAAAAACAAGAAGATTACATTGTGAAATCATTGATGCCTATATGAAAAAAGACAAGATTGTTCATATCCTTAATACTGCCATATTTACAATTTTACAGCGAAAATTGCAGGGTGGCGCACATTTACCGAATAATCTTTTCTGAAAAGGTTGCATGAACTTCCACACAGCGTTTGAGAACAGATAAGCTTCGAATTTTAACAATAGCCTTTGAAAATTATTATCTTCTGGCTGCATTGCTGCACTGCAAGTGAAATATTCCAAAATTGGTGTTAGGCTAACTGATAGGTGCAGCACTTAAGCTTCTGAATTGTGCAACGCATGCGACCTATGTAGTTTTGCGTACACTATAAGGCAAAATTACCCGAAAAAAGAGTAACGGAGCCCAATAGGCGCGCGAGATGAACAGATAGGAAATTGAGGAGCAACCACAGAGGATAGCATGGCACGCGAAATCGAGGCATGAACCGCCAACGCATTGCAGGCAGAGCGAAAAGCGTTGCCAAGGTGACCAGGCCTCCCTCTCCTCCTCTGTGGCTAAGCCTTTCCCCGTGTTTTGCCGGCGTCGGTTCGTGTTGTGTCGCTCTTAGAGTGCTCGACCACGGCCGCCTGGATTCGACGATCCACGAATTACAACGTAGTGCTTGTGTGTACGCTCGGGTGAGCGTGGGCTGCTGCTTTTGCGTTTCGCTGCATTCATGAAGTCTGGAGCAAGTCTCGATCCGTCACCACGCTGCGCTGTATATCTCTGGCTTCACGATAGTCACGAACAACACACGACAGCAACAGTTGGGAAGGCCAATATGGCAGCTGAGAAAACAACAGACCTATTGGATATATACTTCAGACGGACTCAGGGCAGAAAACAGCGCTAGATTCTAGGACAAGTAGGTTACCATTCTTTACTCTACTCTACTTGTCGCGTTTGCAATACACATCGCGCTAGCCGGCAACGGGCTCGGTCGTGCTGTATATCGCACGCACAAAATGCATCGCGAAGGCCAGCTTCGGCGTCTGCAGTCCGCCCGTGCTTTGCGACCGCCTGGAATTTGGCCACCAGTGCCGTCAGCCTCCCGTACGCTCGCTCGTCGAGTTTTCATTTGTCTTCGCCACCACGATGAGCTCCGGGCTGACCATATTGGGCTGACACCTTGTCGCCGTGTTGGGAGTCGTCGAAAACACGTTGCGGGTTTTCGTAACGAGCTTGGTTGTAGCATAGTGCGCGCAGTAAGTGCACCAGCACGGGCTGGCGGGGCTTTCGCTAGCGTTGGAACTCACTGAAAATTGGTCGCCAATACAGTTCACATTCCCGTCAGTTGGTCGCGAGCAGCTCGGCGCGATCCGTAGGCCGCGGCGGCGAATTCGGGTTTGCGCGCTGCACTCGCTAGAGCTTGTGGAAAAGGGCCGCATTACCGTCAATTTCTTTCGCGCTAGCTCCAAACCAGCTCAGCACTATCCGTGGCGGCAGCCATGCGTACGCTCGCTTTCCTGTTCGAAGTTCGCTGGCGGCAGACACTCCGCGTGCACCGCCATGCTTCGTCTTGGAATCGCTTGCTCGAGCTGAACGACGTCGCTTGCTTAGGACTCGACGACTTGATGGCGGAACGGTGGTTCGCGGAGTTGTGGCTGCGGCCGCTGCCTAGGCTGTTGTGCTACGGGGATCGAAATGAGTCTTTGACGGTGTGTGACATCACGGTGAAATTGTTAGCAAGTCTTATCTCACGTATGTATTTATTTCACCTTGCACGTATTTCTCATATGCATATGTATTCATCCTCAGCCACGCGTGACTCACTATTTTACATACTTATTGTGAAGCCGTGGGCACACACCGTGCTGAAGACTGTGTGGCTGGCGTCTGCGATGCCTGTCATCCATCTCTTTTGTTAGAGCAGATTTAGAAGGATTGTGCGAGATGTGAAGGTAAGGTTATTTGTGTGTCACATTTTAACTCTTGCTTTTATATTAACGTGCACGTATTTGTCATATGCGTGCATCTTCATCTTCCCTCACGTGTGTCTATTTTTACTGTAATATTGTACGTGCAGCCGTGGGAACACAACAGGCCGAAGGCTACGTGCGCTGGCATCTGCAATGCCTGTAATCTATCGCTTCTGTCGGAGGAGCTTCCAATGTGTGAACAAGATTTTACAACGAGACTGGACTTGTACACTTCAGCGTGAATTCACTTAAGAGAATGGAGAAACTTCAGTGTATGTAGACAAACAAATATTTCGATGTCTCACTTTTGTCTTTTGTTGTTGCCGTGACTGCGAAAGCAGTTACATATAGGTGGCTAAGTACTTTTTAGCATGTTCGTTTCTGCGCAATTTGTTGCTCACTGCGCAGAAAAACAGGCGAAAAAAGTATTACGCCTTGTGGAAAATAAACAAAAAATCATTGTGTGAACTCGGGACGAAAGTTCATCCGATTGGAGTATTTGAGTGGATCAACCATTCGTCCGGCAAGGTACAACTGTGAGGACTAACGGTTGCCCGGTAAGGTGTAAATGTTGGGAATAACTTTTGCTCTATAAGGTGCACGTGTGAAGACGAAATGTTAATCCTTTGAGGTGAATTGTGGGACTGATGGTTACTCACTAATGTGTAATTGTGAGGACTAATTGTGAGCCCCTCGAGTTCGTTTTTGTGAACTAACTGTTAGACCCGGTGCCGTTAGTCCTGAGAGATATTAAGGATTGTGGCAGCCCCATTAGTCCCCAAAAGGACGTACCACACAACCTTTTAACAGACTTTTGCCTTAGAGTGTGAGTTATTTTACCTTACGGATTCCACACACGGAGTGCTGCCACAATATGTTAAGAGCTGCAGGTAGTACTCCTTGATCAAGAGAACCCATTCAATTTCAGTCAATAGAGATGGTATATGCCACACTCTGGTATGTTTTTGAGATGTTGAGAAATGCAATCGACTGCTCAATCGTTTTAAGACTAAATTATTGACTGCATGATAAATTGTTTCTATTTAACTCTAGTAAAACATCAAGGTGTTCGCATCAAGCTTGGAAGACAACTTTTAGAAATAATACCACCTGGCTTTCTTTCACTCAGGAATTAAGTACAAATGAAACCATAGGAAAAAAATGCTATGGTATCTTTCTGCTAGGCTCACGTTAAGAACTGATGGTGAAACGTTCTTGTTGAGTCATGCTATCTTATAATGATGTCTACAAAACTAACAGCACGTAGTCCGGGTGTCAGGAAGCAGCCGCTGGGGCATTGTGACGTTAGTTTTCCTGCAGTTCTAAGCACTTAAATGGGGAAAATTGATTCACTTGTTCTTAGAGAAAGCTTCCGGCTATGTGCTTGGGTCCCGACAAAAGGCGATTATTACCAATAGCGTAGAGAAACTTCCTGACCTCGTACTGGCAGACTGCCATTTGAATGTTCGCGAGTTAGCTGAGACAGAATCTTAAAAGACCACGTTGATCAAGTCTTGCAGATATTTCGCGCTTGAGAAAGCTGTGGACGCGATGCGAGCCGCGTTCGCTCACTTTGGACAAGTGCGTCCTTGACAACAATTAGGAGCATTGTTTAAAACTTTTTATTTGTATTTCAAAGGAGGTCCAGCGTTGTTTCGCGACTGTTGACAAAACATTGATTGACTGGTACACACCAAGGACAAAGAACAGTCAAAGCATTCGAGTGCACTCGGGGAACCGGCTCCGAAAAACGTGGTAACTGTAGAATCGGCCGCAAAGGTGATTACCACAGTTTTTATAGATTCTATCCGTGCGAACTGCATCGACTACCTTTGGAAAGACAAAAAGGTGACAGTGCCCTTCTAAGCCAAATTACTGGGCGGATTTAGCTCCGTATTGCGAAAAACATCCGCATTTGGTGAAATAGAGGTGCTTTTCTACTTATACAATGTGCTATATTACAGATGAATCATTCCCACGGCCAAATTGAACAAACTGGGCTTTGTAGTGGTGCCCAAACAAGCGGTTGTTTTTCTGTTTTGGTCCGGAGAGACTTTTGCAAGCAGAAAAACAAGGAGAGTGCATTTCTTGGTTTTTCAATTAGAAATTGTCAATCACTGCTATAAAGTTTCAGTTGGATGAAGAAGTAGTCACCTCTGGCTCGCAGCCACAGATGCCTACTATGCAATTCAGCAGAAAAAACTTTTTTTCTAGCCAAATCAAGAAGTACGGATATCGGATGGGGAAGGTTATTGAGGAGAAAGGGAACTATGCTGAAAAATAAATGGATGTCATTCGAAAACCTTTATTTTTTCTTTTGAAGGCTGAGTACTTATGGGAACGCTCTCGTACTTTAAATTCAGCTTGCAACCTAATTGCAAGTCGGCGCTGCCAAAACTACGAGGGTGCAAATTAAGGGTGCAGAAGTGCTGTGCCCATGGCCATGTAAAATAAACAACAAACCAAGAGGTTTTGCAATGTTTTTTGAAGACACACAAATTTCGCATCAGTAATGACTGTTCGCGGTGAGCTGACAATGTGCAATGAGACTAGGCGCTTCTCCAAACTAGAACATTTAGACTCAATGATGCAGGGCTATAGATCTTCACTACGCCATCAGTAAAAATTAATCTTGCCCCAAGGAGGGGCCAGAGTTACTGAGAATTACGGAATCGTATGGAAACACAGAGAGCTTGACCGTAGGTCATAGACGAAATTCAACCATGATTGTTTTTTAGTATTCACGGCCGTGTTCGTTACTGTTTTTTGCGTTCTTACCTGATGTAGTTAAACATATTTCTTCACCTAGGTTGAGCAAACCACAATTGGTACTAGTCTGACTGACCGCTTTATATTGTGAGCATGGTTTGTAGAACTACCAAATAAAAAATATGAAGAACATTTGTGAGGCTCAATTATAACGTAGTTTGTCTTGGGATGAAACACTTACCCTACTTGGACCAGGAATTGGGCCTAATGGTTGTGGATACTGCAAAGACTACAGAATTAAAATGTGGAATTAGTTATGCCTATATGAAGAAACGCAGGATTCTACATGTAATTTTACAAACATGTTTTACATGTCGCAGCAAATATAGTGGAGTAACCCATATTTTACTGAATACAAGCTTTCATGAAAGTTTGCCTGCACATCAACAGAAAATATCTCAGAAGAGGACAGCCTTGAAGTGTTGCAGTAGTCTTTCCAACTTTCCAATGCATTATTCATCTGGCTGTACTAAAGACGACAGTCTTTCTTGTGGACCTTCGATGTAAAAATTTTAGTCTTTTGTCTGTTTGTCTGTCTGTGTGTCTGTCTGTCTGTCTGTATGTACGTATGTATGTATGTATGTATGTATGTATGTATGTATGTATGTATGTATGTATGTATGTATGTATGTATGTTGTTCTGTCTGTAAATTTGTCTGTTTGTCTATTCTTACCGACATAGGGTACTCGAAACGGACGACCAAATCCGTAGCGACCACCAATGTTGCTGAACGTTGAGCGTTCATGCTTGTGCAGTTGTCAATGAAAAAGCAAATATTGGGCATGTCTGGGGCACTCTAAACCCACGCATATATTCTGCATATGAATCTCTTACTAGAAAACGCATACATAGGTAATTTTAAAAACCGTAGCGCTTAACACGCTGCGCTTACCATGCAACGCTTGCATGGAACGGGGAGTGTTTCCAACGCTTTGCAAAGACGAGATGATTGTGACACCTACCCGTCCCCTCGCGTTCTACACCTTATCACATCTGAGACGGGTGCGCACGGTCATGCGCTTTGTTTTCCAAAAGAAACTGCCAAATGACGCTCACGTCTCACGTGTGACGTGACTTGATGCGCTCGTTCGCCTCCGCTGCACGATCGAGGCACTCTAACGCAGCGCCTCCGGAATACCATTCACCGATGTTCTTCCGCAGAACATCAAATAAATGTTTTGTTCACTCTCTCCACACGCAGGACTATCGTCTTTCGACGACA
Organism: Rhipicephalus microplus; assembly: GCF_043290135.1. Lineage (NCBI taxonomy): Eukaryota > Metazoa > Arthropoda > Arachnida > Ixodida > Ixodidae > Rhipicephalus > Rhipicephalus microplus. Next base: position 106,858,005 of record NC_134705.1, on the reverse strand, counting down.
TTTGCAGATTACATGCAGATACGGGGCCAATTTTTTTACCTTCGTGATTTCAGACTAGCATTGCTGTCACAATATGTCGTAAACTGCAGGTATACATCTTGGAGACGAGAACACATTTCAGTTTGACTGATTGCATAGATGCATGTGATATCAGAATACGGAAGCTTTCTATCACACTCTGGTATTTTTTCTTGGTGTGGAGAAATGCAGTCGACTGCTCAATTGCTACCAACATCCTCCTAGACTAGACTAGTGCATGCCTGATAAATTAACCCCCCTTAACTTTACAGAAACTATAAAGATGTTCGCATGAAGCTAGGGAGGTAATTTGCAGAAAACAGACCACCTGGCTTTTCTCTATTGACCAAACTAGTACAGATGTATAACCATGGTTAGAAAATTCTATGGTACATCTGCGTTGTGCTTACCTAACAAACTGCACGAGAATTATGGGTGTTGCGTCGCAACAGTGGTTAGCTTATCACGATGTCAACTGAATTCAAAGCACGTAGTCTTCATTTGGGAAAACAGTGACCTATACACAGTGACTTGAATTGTTCCTGCATTTCTGAGCACTGAGTTGGGTAAAAAATATGGCCTTGTTTTCAGAGAAAGCACGTGACTATGCGCTTCATTTTTCAATGCAAGTGCGTTTCCAGTACCCCATGTAGGACTTTCTAAGCTACAGAAGAATATAGTACTTTTTTGGGGTATATCAACGCAGAAATTTTGGTCTTTTTGTATTTCACTTTGTCTGCCAAACGATTCAGCCACACGCCGAAGGTTTAGTCAGTTGCTTAACACCTAGCCATCTTCATATGTAGACATTGTCATCCTTATCTGGAAACTTGCACAGATTGTCGACTGAAAAGCAAACATTGAGCATACCTTAAGCACGACAACATAAGCATGACGTGTTGGGTTTGTTTATTAGAAAATTATTGGTTCGTTATTAGGAAGAAAAACGCTAGACTTTCTTATGCCGCGCTGAACATTTCGACGCCTGATGAATGAGTGCTGCCACCTACCAACGGCTATGTGTTCTACAGAATCTTCTTTTTCTCTACACAACTGCCAGATGGCGTCTACGTCTCAAGCAGCACCTTTTGATAAAACACAATTGTCTTTCAATCACATTTGCAGCAAAGGAAGCAGATGCGCGGGAAAATATAGCCTTGATATTTAATTACGAAATATCAAGCGGAAATGGGTAGCTATCGCCGAATAATGAAGACAACATTTTATGTTTTTAGTTATTTTATTATCTTTTACTTTTAGAAATGCCAAAAAAAAGAAACCTGCAGGGAGCCACGGCATTGTCTTTACTTATGCAAAAAACTCTATCCCGGTTCTGCTATTCAAAATCGACTCCTGCTCCTCTGGCAGCCCAGCATTGAAGATGCTGTACTGCTTAGCCTAATATTGGTAGACAGTATTGCGGCATTGAGCTGGGCTATGGATTTCCAGAAAGTGAGCCCGGATGCTTGAAGCTGTGTGCCTCTTAAATATTCCCACGTGTTCAAAATTTTGATAGGACTCTAGTACGCTATTCGTGAAAATCATTTCACTATTTTGGACGTAGATCTACCAAAAATAGTCGCTCGACCTGTACCTCTCGGAGAGACTATTCCGGTGGTTACGCCTTTGTATTTGGATATCTGTTCCACCTTGTAACAATCCGTGAGGGAATGCCTTTGTGTAATTTCCACTGAGCATGGCAGTGAGAAATATAATTTTAGATAGTCACTTGGTTATGATGGTGAGGACCACAGCATTTAACATACGCAGAATGAAACTGTTCACTTCTGTCAACTTGCCGCCACGAACCAATGTCAAACATAAGCAACACACCCTGTACGCAATAAGGCTGCGCTTATTCTGGCAGCCGTGTGCTACATCTTGAGCTAGTCGTGATGTTTTTTGTTGTTGTTACCAGGCATGCACGTATACCATGACTGTAATGATGCCGTAGCCCCTGCCTCTTAAAGTAGTTTTCATTATATAATAACCGTGTCTCCATCACGTATCCTCACAATTGTTGCAGTCAATGGCGTACCAGGCCACGAAAACGAAAGCCAGTAGTCCATTTTGTGAGAATTTATGTTTGGTACCAAGTGCCCGCCTAGCTGCGTTCGCCTGCATTGGGCCCGTCGACCACACTGCGGCTCATAAACTGGTAGAAGACCACTTTGGGGGACTTCCACGGGTTTGCAAGAAACTTCATATGCACAGTCGTGTCCGTTACCTGGACACGACTGGTGCAAAGGTTGAATTGGCTGAACGCTTGCTTTATGATAACGCTAACCACCTTCGATCGTCTGGCGTACACAACGTGAACACTAATCAGTCGGTTATTACTTCAAGTTCGCAAGTGTTTTGTGACTTATTACAGCAGTTTCCACCATGGCCGGTGGTTCCTGCACAGTTCGCAGTTCCAGTCCGGTTGAAGTCATCAAGTTTCCCGACAGATTTCGAGAACCATTTTAGAGACAACGTTATGCTCTTGTAATGGCAGGACATAGTCAGGACGGGCATCCTATCACACATTGACCGCCTTGTGGAGTACTATTCGGCAAGAGTGCACATGATTTCACGTTGCCGTGTCCAACTGGCAGAGCCTCTTCGAATCGAACATGCCCTACTAAGTGTCTGAAGTGCTGCCGAATTTGCCAAGAAGTCAAGCCACAAAGCCAGTTTACAGTTTTTCCACTTAAGCTGCTGCATGACAAAATTCCAAAGCTACCAAAAAGAGCCGCCCGCATCTTGTTTCATAAGACTAGAGACAACCAACAACTACTAGTGGAACGTGTGAAGTCCTAGCCTTTGTCGAGCCCAGATTATATCCGCTACGACAAAGCGGCAATATTGAAGGCAAAGCGAAATGGACAACTGAATACAGCACACAAGTTCTGACCAATAAACTTTGCATACAATTGTACACCGCTTGAAACTCTTTCCCAAGCATCAGTGGTCTACGCAACGGGTTACTGACGATATTACAAAACGATCCCACTACTTCACCCACTTATCACCATTCGCTGGGAGGATAGGCTGTAATACTTTGTAAAGTCAATTGTCCTGTTTTTTGTGTATTTCAAATTCTCGCCTAAAGTAGAATTAGGTCACTTTCCAGGTGTCAGGAGTCACGCACAGTAAGTATACGTGTTAAACACTGCTTTTTTATTGTGAGGCCGATTTGCAGCAGTAATAGACAGTATAGGGAATATTGTATGAATTTAAAAAATAACATAATTTTTCTTGAAGTGAAACTATTACCAAACTAGGACCAGGAATCGGGCTTAATGATGCTGTAGACTGAAAAGAGTACACCATGATATGAAACAGTTAGCAACGGCTGTAAGCACAAAAGCACGATTGTGTGCATCATTTTGACAACGCTATTTGCATTGTTACAGTGCTGCTTGTATAGTGACCGATATTTTATTGAAGACAATTTTTCGACAAGTTGTATGTACCTAGCTCTGCAATGGGTGTCTGAGAACAGCATAGACTTCAAGTTTAAGCAATATACGCAATACAGTAGCCTTTTAAAGTTCGTTACCGCCACTCAGGTGACTTTGCTGCGCTGTAAGTAGAATTTTCTAATAAGGGAACGGAATGATTGATTATTTGGTGAGGTTTAACGTCCCAAAACCACAAGATGATTATTAGATATGCTGTAGTGGAGGACTCCGGAAGCTTTGACTAACTGGGGTTCTTTAACGTGCACCCAAATCTGAGCACACGGGCTTGCAACATTTCCGCCTCCATTCGAAATGCAGCCGCCGCTGTCGGGATTTCATCCCACGACCTGCGGGTAGGCAGCCGAGTATCTTAGCCACTAGACCACCGCGGTGGGGCTGTGGGGAAGGGCTGCGTGATTGAAGCTAGTCTTTAGTTTATATTTTTATGAAACATATGCTGCCTCAATAGTTTTGTGTATGCACGTATGGCTGGGTGAATTCACACATGTGCTGCGGCAATTTTTGTGAGCTACTGTTACTAGTTCTTCATTTTAAGAACTTGCTTTCGTTTGGCTAATGAAATTGGTGCATGTTATATCAAATAAAGTTTGTTCAGCACAGGCTCAAGTATGTTTTATTATACTTTGAGATAGATTCAAGTACTCACTTATATCCACTGCCTTGAAGCCTATATTACGACAAACATGTTGGGATAACCACTTCTTAGTCTACTCAAACGATCAAGATGTTTGCATTGAGATTCAATGGCAAGATCTAGTCAGCTGCAATCATTTTTATTTCTTTTCTTAAAGAAAGTGTCAGAGCACTATTTTAGTTAAAGTTATTTCGGTATGAAATATCTAGCGTAACTATATTGTAAGTTCATTTGTAAGATGGCATGATCGTGGTCGCCCGTAATTGTTTATATAAACGACACAACCATGGGCCAACAACCGTATACACGAAGCAATGGTTCATGGTAATGTGTTTTTACAAACAGAAAAACAAAACGCCAGAATGATACGTTCACACTTCAGAAGCCGAGAAAACCAAAAAAAAATGCCAGGGTGGCTTGAAAACAACGTCCTCTCGCGTCTGGTCTTCGTGGATGCCACCGCCGCTCTGGCTACTTTAGGAATTCATTATATTGCCATGTTCGCTTTCGAAACTTTGTTATCGCCCCGCCGCGGTGGTCTAGTGGCTATGGTACTCGGCTGCTGACCCGCATGTCGCGGGATCAAATCCCGGCAAAGGTGGCTGCATTTCCGATGGAGGCGGAAATGTTGTAGGCCCATGTGCTCAGATTTTGGTACACGTTAATGAACATTGGATGGTCGAAGTTTTCGGAGCCCTTCACTACGGCGTTTCTCATAATCGTATGGTGGTTTTGAGATGTTAAACCCCACATATCAATCAATCAATCAATCAATCAATCAATCAATCAAGCTTTGTTTTCACCCCGTAACACTACAAACAGCGCAAACTGCACCTACGACGTTCGAGAAGCTTCGAGTATGTAGTCGATTGTTTAGGTAAGATTACGCCCAATTTGTGCACATTACATATTTTTCCGGAACCTACGTCGCCGCTTGCGATAACGCTATATTATTCGATAGCAAGGGTATAAATTCCAACGCGCTTCGCCACTTGTCAGTTGATCGACGGCCAGCGCCCTGTTCGCTGCTATGAGTGCCAGTGACCTGCTGTAATCTGACTTTCCTTTTGCGTGGCCACAAGTTCGGCCCAAATAAACAGTTTCATTTCCGGCCTGAAGTCTGCTCCCTTCGTTAACCTCACCACGCTGGCACATCTGATGGAGGTGCTGCCTCTTTCATGTACCGGACACCCCCATCAAGCCGTGAACCCAGCCCAAGCCGGAAAGAGTACATCGACGCCAGCCCCGAGCAACGAACAAGCCACCGGCAACTTGGTGTTCTACCAAAGTACGGGCCTCTACCACTAAAGACCCGACAGAGCACGTCGCTGACCTCAGACACGGCGAACAGCTCCCGTGCAAACTGAACCGATTTTGCTCCAGCAACTCAAGGAGCCACCAACATTCCGAGGTACATCTCTCAAAGAACTGGATCATTGACTTTAGATATACGACCATGTCACTGCGTTTAACAACTGCAGCACCAAGTACAAGCTGCGATCGACATGCCCACTTTTCTATGGAAGACTCCGCAAAAACACGGTTTGAAAACCGGGAGTGTTCATTCAAGACCTGCGACGATTTCCGCGGCGCATTCCTGCACACCTACGCGAGTATTGTCCACAAAGAGAAGGCTGCTTGCTTGCTGGACACCCGGGTGCAACTCCCGAATGAAGAAGTCGCCATCTCCACGAATGAGATTACCCGACTGTTCCTACTTGCTGATTCTGACATGGTCGAAGACAAAAAATTCGGGCGCCTATGCGGAGTGGTAAACAAGAACTCTTCGCATGACTTGTACGCAATCCACCCTCGATGGTCGCCGAGTTCCTCGCGGATGTTACAACTATAAAAAAGGCGCTCGAGATGCGGAGAAGGCAGCATGACCACCACTGAACGGCAATGGACTACACCGACGTTCACGCTCACAGAGATGATGATCTACGTGAGACCATCCGCGCGGATGTGCGTGAAGAACTGCGTAAGATGTTTTAGGAGTCAAAGCCTCGAGTGGTCTCCATCAATGACATTGTTCATGAAGAAGTCGAGCAAGCGTTGGTAATTACCGAACCTTTCGCGCAGTTTCATCGTGAAACTATGAACTACGCTGCTGCAGTGCGTCGTAGCGCTCCCCCACCATGCCCAGGTCAAGACGCCGTACCACCGCAGTTCCACCGCCAGACACCATCGCCACCATCACCAGCGCCATACTACCCACTTGCAGGCCGGTGCAAAGCACCGATGAAGACAGACGTATGGCACGCCCCCGATCACCACCCATTTTGCTGCCACTGCGGGGAAGCTGACCACACTTACCACCACAGACAGTACCGACAGATGGGACTGCGCGGCTTCACCGTCAATGCACCACGTGCACAGAAAGAGAACAGCCACGTGACATCGCTGACTACCTGGCAGGAACGCATTGGACACCACAAAGTCTGACCCGTTCTCCGTCGAAGTCTGACCCGTTCTCGGTCTCCTAGCCCATATCCGGGAAACTAAGGGTAGCAACCGATGGAGATGTGGTGCTGTGCGACGAACTACCGAACACTTTCCTGCGATGACAATGCCGCGACGAAGATTTCCAAACACGGTGCCAACCAAGCAAAGACCTGATGACGAAACCTCACTTACCGAAGGTAACCTGACGCCGCAACGTGGAAACAGCGGGACAAGCTGACGCAGCCGTGACCCAACGCCATGACGATAGTTATAGCGCGAGAACGAAACGACGACACAGAGACAAGAAGGACACGAAAGACCTTAACTGGAACGTGAGAAGGTGAACTAGCGATCTAGACGTTCTTATCGACGGCCACAGTGTGACAGCTCTCGTCTGTACTGGAGCCGACTATTCCGTCATCAGTGTGTTGTATGCCGCGAAGTTGAAGAAAGTTAGGGCAGATTGAGAAGGCTTTGACATCCGCACAGCCAGAAGTCATCTTGTAACACCGGCAGGAATATGCACAGCGAGTGTCTCCATAAACAGCCGTATATACCCCGCTGACTTCGTCGTCCTACAGCGTTGCTCGAGCGATGTCATCCTTGGCATGGACTTCTAATGCCTCCATGGTGCAGTCATCAACATGAGAAATAAGACGATAACGTTATCCACAGAAGGAGCACTACCGGCGTGTACGCCATCAGGGACCCACGCCTTGAATATACTGGAAGAACAAGTCAACATTCAGCCTCGATCTAGTGTCTAGTGACCTGGAAGGCGTCGTTGAAGGCACTCAGCATCTGTTGGTTACCCACAGTATTTGCGTCGTAAGAGGAATTGCCCAGCTGCGGGGAGGCAAAGCAATGGATATGCTTATGCTTAGGAACAGCCTGTGTGTGTGTTTCTTTTCTAAAAGTTCTGGCTTTTTTGCGCTGATAAATCTGTCTAAATAATCATGCACCGACTCGCTCAAGCAGCAGTTTAAGCCGAATTTTAGCAATGAGTATAAACACGTGATCAAAGGAACGACGGTCGCATACATCGAAGAAATTGTGGAAGCCACCAAAGCTTTCGCCCTTGTCGATTCTGTGGAACCTTTTAAGAAATACCAAGCCCCTCCGTCATCTTTCGACGTCCATTCGAGCCTCTCGAATAATAAAAAAAAAGAACAGCACAAGGCCCGGCTCTTGCATTACGTTGATTGCTTTTCTTCAGACAGACAGACAGATAAACTTTAATTGCATCCTGAGTAGAAAGTACCCAAGAACCCACCGAGGGCTACACCCGCAACGGGGTCGAGGACCAAAGGTTCCCGATCGCTTCACAGGCTCCCTGGACCGCCCCGAGTTGTTTCGCATGTTGTGGATATTCGACGCATTCTAAAAAGTGTATCTCGTTTACGTGATGTCTCCTTGTTGAAACGCGCAAGTGGGAGCCACATCAAGTGAGGGAAGGTGGCGAGATAGTCGCATGCCGAGCAGTTAGGAGAAATGTCCCTATACAGCACCAAAGTTGCGGCAACGGAAAGGAGCTAAATTGGAGGAGTCGGTGGGCTATCTGCTGCCTCCTTGTTAGCTCCCTGTGTGGATCTGGAAAGGATTTCCTACCTAATCGGTAGTGCGAACACAACTCATAAAAGGTGGTCAACGGGTCCCCGTTGGCGACATTACCGCTCCCCTCCCCCTCAGTATGAGGGAAGGTCTTTAGCCCGGGGCGTAGAATGGGCCCTCGCGACCGAGCGTGAGCCATTCTGTTGCGGTTGGTGATACCGGAGACGGAGGCACCTATGTGGGCGGGGAACCACGTCAACTCGCGAGGAAACACTGCGCCATTCATGAAAATTCTGTAAGCAGCCAAAGATATTCGGTTGGTGTCAAAGGACCTGTCAGCGCTCATGGAATCAGAAAAAATAACGATGGATCTTAGTCGGTAGCGCTAAAAAGATAGCAACCTTTTCAGCTACCCCGATGGACGTCTTCACCGAGGTGGCACTCACGGTGCGTCCACTCATGTCTACCACTGCAGCCACAAAGCTATTCGGTCCCGACCTAAATGCGTCTACGAAGAGTGCGTTTTAGGGGCGAAGCTGCTTATGGCGTGGCTTGTGCGTTCCTCGTAGCACGTAACCACCAGTGGCACATACCCGAAACAGCGGTCCTTACAATGTCTGATGGATGGGGGCACTTGTATATGTTGAATACATGATGAAAAGATGATTATGGGCTGGAGTGAGACGCTGTGCGGACGTGTTTCGCATGAGCTCCGGCCCGGTGACCGACTATCGGCGGACGCGCTTTTTTGTGGACTTGCTGTCAGTAGACTCGTCTGCAGGAGGTTTCCCTGTACCTACGGACACCACTCGTTTAGGCAAGTTTGTCCCCGTTTTTGGAGTTTCCGAGATTTTACTATCAACCCCGTGGTGGCAAGGCTAGGCCTATCTCCTAGGCCAAGCCTAGGCCGCGTCGCCAGGCGTCTGAGTTGCGCCCGGTGACCGTGGGCCTTGTTGGGCTGAAGATGGAATACTACGTCGAAGGGGAGACTATAACACCCGAAGATTTTGAAGCGGGAGAGTGGGCTCCAGTGCTGAAGGCACAGGACCGATTTAAGAAGAGTCAGCGTGGCGACAATGCCAAGAGTAAGCCTTGCGAGACGCTGGCCGGCAGCGACGGGCGCAAGACGCACGGAGCGACGCAAGTCAAGCTGGGGAAAGCGCCGGTATGGAAGAAACGCGGACCGTTTCTCAAGTTGCCAGCCATGGATTTCAAGATTGTGTACAGGCCCCAGAACTGGGACTTGAGTGTTGTGACAGCGAGAGAACTCGGATGTGCACTGAGAGCAGCAGCGCGTCTAACGAGTGCGATTGCCGCGGAAGAAAACATTGTGCGGGTTAATGGCACAAACAACACGTTGACGGTGAGCACACCGTGCATAAATCGCAGTGGGGCATATGCGACTGTGAAGACGCTCAAGCTGGGTGATCGTGACCTGCCGGTTTCGGCGTTCGTGGCGCCGTCGGAGAACTCCGTGCGGGGAGTGATTTACAGTGCTTATGATGGATGCCCAGTGGAAGAAGTTCGGGAGGGATTCCTGAAGAAAAATGAAGGCATAGACATTCTGGACGCAAGACCTCTGGGAAAGTCAAAGGCCATTCAGATTACGTTCGGAGGAAAACGCATACCTCGGCAGATTACTTACTGGAACTGTCTGTACGCTGTGATCCCGCACAGGAATTTAGTCGAGACCTGCTACAACTGCAGACGAGTTGGACATCGAGCGGACGTTTGCTATCGTCCGAAGAGCAACCTATGTCACCGTTGCGGGAAGGACCATCCTGCCCCGCCAGGAGGAGAGCCACCTACATGCACGCCGGAGTGCATCGTGTGCCATGGTGCGCATCACAAAAGGAGCCGGAACTGCAAGTTTCGCCTGGCTCGCAAGCCACCGACAGGCCGGCAGCAGAGCATCGAAAGAGAGAGCGAAGCTGGCAACGACAAGCGGTTCTCGAGGGCCACGGAGCGGTCACCGAGGGGTAAAGAAGGCAGAAGCAAAAGCAGGGACCGGTCGAGTTCCTTCCCGCCATTGCCAGGGCGCGGGGGCGGCCAAGATGGTGGACGAACATCCTCTACCAACAGCTGTGGACGCGACACCAACAAAAAGGTGAGCTTGTCAAGCACGGCCTCCCAGAGCAAAACCGCTCGAGAGAGGGAGTTAGCAGCGCTGGTTCAGCGACAGGGAGACTTGATTAAAAGAATGGAAAACAGAATTGCAGAGATGGAACGCGCACTTAGAAACGACCAACCGCTGGGGACACAGGCACCAGCAGTGCAAGGCCTACAGAAAGCGATGCAAGAGGCGTCTGCTCGCGTACAGGAGAGTGCAGCAATGGAAGCGGAGAATCGGGGGACAGTGAAGAGACCACTGCCGGGGGATGAGGTAGCTAACACAAAACGATTAGCCGGAACGTCACCAGTAGACATGCCACAGCCTGTTTTTAAGGTCATTAGTCTTAAGTCGGATGTAACAACACCTGCGGATAAACTAGACAAACAAGGGAAAAGACAGGATAGGTTGGAGGCTCGAGTCAAAAAGATCGAAGCCAGATTAGACACAATAGAGGAGCGTCTCGGCATGCTCTCCACTGAATTTAGGGATTCTCAAACCCAGGTCATGGGCATGTTTCAGCAGCTTCATAGTTTATAGGAGGCAAGACTGCCTCCCGTGGGTGGCCAAGTGCCATTAGTCAACCTGGTGCCTCATCATGGCGCCTCGCCAGCAAATTGAGGTTTGGCAGTGGAACTGCAGGGGCTTTCGTCAAAAGCGGGATAACCTGCAGTTGCACGTACAAAATCTGGGCAGTAAACCAGACGTAATAGCCTTACAAGAGGCTAGTGGTTCCGTAAAATTACCTGGATTTAAGGCATTTACAGCGCCAGGAATTGATTCAAGGGCGTATCACGCGTCTTCACAGCCATGCTAGTCCATCGCAACATCACTGTCATTCAGCATTCCGTAGATAGCAGTAGGGAAGACTATGTCTTGCTAGAGATTTTGCCTAAACGAAAGTATGAGAAGAGTCTGTTTTTACTTATTGTGTATAGTTCTCCAAAAAATAAAGGATTGAGCTTGCCACGACTCCTGATTCAAACTGAACGGTTAGCAGCTCGCACTCCGCTTATAGTGGTAGGAGATTTCAATGCGCCTCACCCGGAGTGGGGTTATATTCGAGCCAGCCCAAAGGGCAATCGGCTTTGGCAAGTTGCCCGGGATCTGCGATGGACGCTGTTAAACAATCCACAAGATCATACAAAGATAGGCAACAGCAAAAGCATGGATACCTCCCCAGACCTTACGTTTTTTAGAGGCATCAGTAATGCAAAGTGGATTAACACGGGACAAGCCCTAGGAAGTGATCACTATATCCTTTCCACTATGTTTAGCGCTGCGAAGCATAAAGACAAAACGTGAGGGGGCATAGAATTACAGATTGGGACAGATTTAGGAAAAACAGAGCAGACACTGTAAACGGGAAAATTAATGCCCTGGATGCATGGGTACAGGCGCTCAAGGAGGATGTAAATAATACCACGGTAAAAGTGCCAGTCGAGCAGGAAGAGTTTACCGCTAACTCCAGACTATTACACATGCGGGAAGCGCACGTGAGTCTCTTGAGAAGGTGGAAGAAGCAAAAACATAATGCCGTCCTTCGCAGAAGGACTGCCAAGTTAGAACGTAAAATCGAAAATTATACCATTGAGTTGCAAGCCAAGCAGTGGGGCGAGATTTGTGATCGCATGAACAGACAGTTTGGATGCAAAAAGACATGGCAGCTGTTAAGGCATGTTTTGGATCCGGCAGCAACAAAATCGGCGCAACGGGGACAAATGACTCGGTTAATGCATCAATATGAAGGCACAATTGGAGAGTTTATACAGGAACTCCGAAATCGGTACATACCTGATGGAGTAGACGGTTGCTTACCACACTACTCGGGGGTGGAAAACTAAGACCTAGATGAAGAGTTCACAATTGTGAAGGTGGAGTTTGCCATGGGGCAGCTGCGTACTACGTCTGCCGCAGGTCCGAATGGAGTTACTAATAAACTACTGAGAAACCTAGATTTCAAATCGGTCGGGGCGATCACTGACTTGATAAATGAGTATTGGGTGGCAGGGGAGATCCCAGCACAATAGAAGCATGCTAGAATTATATTTATTCCGAAGCCAGGCAAGATACTCTGCTTGGAAAACCTGCGCCCCATATCGCTGACATCATGCGTGGGCAACTTTGTGGAGCACGTGGTTCTCAACAGGCTTCAGAATTACGCAGAGGACAAGGCCATCTTTCCCCCAACTATGATAGGTTTCAGGGCCAATTTGTCCACACAGGATGTCATGATACAGTTAGAACATGATGTAGTCGATCCCGGGCATGGTACGGGCACCAAAGCTGTATTGGGGCTTGACCTGTATAAAGCTTTCGAGAATGTTTCGTCGGGAGGCAAAGGGACGCCGCAGGGTTCAGTTTTGTCACCATTCCTGTTTACCATCGCCTTAATTAAAATACCGCCGAGGCTGGAGGAGATACCGGGACTCAAAAACGCATTTTATGCAGATGATATTACTCTATGGGTAACCAGGGGTAGTGACGCGCATCTGGAAGAAACACTGCAACAGGCAGTTAATATTGTCGAAGAGTTGGCAGGGGAGGCGGGACTTTCATGCTCTCAGCCAAAGTTCGAGCTCTTTGTGGTTCGGGACAAACCCAGAGAGCTACATGCAAGACACTATATTCCGCCACCACCGTTAGAGGTAAAGGTAGGGGGTAGGCCGGTAGCTGAAGCTCGAACGATTAGAATTCTTGGCCAATATCTGCAAACAGGAAGAATAGGGTGGCCCTTGAAAAACTTCAGACCATGGTCAATGCTACTGTCAGGCTAATCAGGAGAATCGCTAACCGTAAGAGCGCGGTTAAAGAAAAAGAACTCTGTAAGCTGGTACAGACGTTTGAGCTCAACAGGATTACTTACGCGACACCTTTCATGAAGTTGGATGCCGCAGAAAAAAGTAAGGTCGAGGCTAATATCCGGCAAGCTTACAAGGCAGCGCTTGGGTTGCTCAACAACGCACCTACAGAAAGGCTGTTAAAAGTAGGGGTACACAACACCCTGGATGAATTATGGTGGGCGCATCTGGTGTTGCAGCACGCTAGGCTTTCGACAACCAAAGCGAGCAGGATTATATTGAAAAGGATTGGCATTGGAGCAGAGGCTCCCACTGGGGACACTAAACTTCAGGTGCGGCGAGAGTTACATAAGGTCCTGTACATAAAACCTTTGCCCAAAAATATGCATTCGATTCACCATACGCAGCGCAGGCAGGCAAGAGCCAGAGCTTCAAACGTCGAGTACGGCGAGTACAAAGCGGCAGTCTATACAGATGTTGCGGAATATAAGGACAACGACGCTTTTGTGATTGTGGTGGTGGACAGGCGGGGGCGCTTGGTCGCCTCTGGATCGGTCAAAACCCGCTCCTCGGAAACTGCAGAGGAAGCGGCAATAGTGCTAGCTATAACTAATTTGCAGTCTGATTTGATTTTCAGTGATTTAAAGACAGCCATCCGAAATCTGGCGAGGGGCAGAATATCGGCGACCACCGCACGATGTCTGCATGGGGCCACGGGACGAGAAATTAGAGGAATGGAAATTGTCTGGGTACCAGCACACTCTCGGAACCCTAAGAACGAGGCGGCTCACCTGAATGTTCGAGGTTTCGTTAGCCGGGTAGGTGAGCCGTCAGTTCCGGGGAGGTCCGCAAGAGATGGGCTGGTGTCCTTTCATGACATAAATAATCATTATAAACTAGAACGGAGGTTTTATCCGCCCCCGCACAAGCGGTTGACTAAGGCGCAGGAATGCGTCTGGAGAAAACTGCAGACGCGATCTTTTCCCAACCCTTACGTGTTGAACAAAATGTACCCGGAGGAGATTAGGCCGCAATGCAAATGGTGTCAGGCTGTGGCAACATATGATCACATATTTTGGGAATGTAGCATAGTGCCGCCGCCGGTGGATATTATGCGTGATCGCTCTCTTGAGCACTGGGAGGCCGTGTTGACCAGCTCAGACCCAGTCGTCCAGTTAAGGGTCGTGGGGTGGGCCACACAGGTCGCCGCCAACCTTGGGTTGATGGCCATCTAACACGGAATCATCCTCAGTTGCTTTCTGACGAAATAAAGTTTTTACATCCATCCACCATGATGAAAAGTTGTAAGATGGCTGTGCTTGGAGTTTTCTCTAGACATATGAAAGGACGAACGGACTCACACACGCATGAACGGATGGACAGACAGAGGGATGGCCGCAAAAAGAGATGGACGGACAGACAGACGAATTAACAAGCAGACGGGTGCACCAAGGATCACACAGATAGGTGGACGCAAGAACGAATAGACATACAGACTGACGAACGCTGCGCCCCACCAATCATCATTTACTCCGTAGATATGCTGTGATTTGTTTGGTTCTGCTATTTAAACGAGAAAGAAGGGCTTCAGCCCTCGCGCTTCTACCCTGATTATGTACCGCATGCAAGTTTCGTGGTAGTGGATGAACCATTATTGGCAACCTAACAGCGTCTGGAAGAGGAACTGCTTTCTCTTTAGTCAGAGGAGAGGTGATACCTGTTCTGGACAGAATCGCCTTGCCGGCTTTAGTGCACGAATGTCTGAAAATCTTGGCAATGTGCTGCGCTTCGATTAATTTGTCAAGCTTGTTATGAACACCTAATGCCTGGAGTTTCATGGTACTCGTTCTTGAAGGAAGGCCCAAAACCTTGTTGACAGTTTGTCGAATGAAGACTTCTAGTCTGGCTTTTTCGGCAGTAGTCCAAGAGTCATAACATAAAAATCATGACATGTATGTCACAAATGCCATGATTTACAATTGATTGTCCTTCCAGCTCTTGCGGTGGCTTTGTTCACATGGCATGTTGCAAAACTCGTATGATATTGCACGTTTGCACAGCAAAACAAGCGACAGGCCCTAACATAAAAATCATGACATGTGTGTCATGTACCAACATGACTACATGCCACGCTCATGATGTGCTTGTGGCCGTCTCGTTAGCGTCGCAAATACCAAATTCAGTATTACAGTACGTGAATAGATTACGAAGGTGTGTGACTGGTGCAAACATGGTAATCATGAGACGCGTGTAACGAAACAGCAGGGCTACATGCTACGCTCATGAGGCGCTCGCCGTTTCGCTAGCTTCACATGTACTAAACTCAGTATTACTCGACGCGAACAGACGACATATGTAAATTACACATCCAAACGTGACAATCACGACATGCGTGTGATGTAACAGCACACGCAACATGACAACATGGCCGTTTCGCTAGCTTCAAATATGCGAAGTTTTATATTACATGACGCCAATTGGTGACGAAGGTATGTGCCTGGTGCAAACATATTAAAATATGAGATGTGTGTCGTGTGAGAACATGACTCCATGCCACAGTCAAAGCACCAATACATTTTGACGTGAGGCGGTGCGCGTGCTTGCTGGCATTCCTTTCGTCGCGTCACTCCGGCATCGCCATGTAGGGTGCTGGTCCTGCCATATACTCGTAGGCGCACGCCACGCTGTGTTGCTTTGACGCATGCGCGTTTCAGCGCGTCCAGCTTACCTCTGTCAAAAAAAGAGGGAGACGCAGTGTTGTCTGGATAAAGCAACGGCACGAAATGCAGCATGTCGCAATTGGTGCTGAATGCTGTCGGTTCGCGCTGACGGACACTGGTCGCGCCTGGCGTCAAACTACAGAGTGCTCACGTTTTGCTAGCGTATCGTCGCTGTGCCCTGCGTGCGCGCGCGTCAACACTACATTGGAGTATACTGGGCCTTCACGATGCGCTTGCGGCCGCTTTGATAGCTTTAAATATAACCAATTTGGCGTTACGTCATGTCAATGAATGACGAAATGTATGACTGGTGCAAACATGATTATCCTGACATGCGTGCCACGTAAGAACATGACATCATACCACGCTTATAGCATGCTCGTGGCCGTTCGGCTAGCTCCCCATGTACTGAATTTGGTATTACGAAACGTGAATAGATGACGAAGGGGAACGACACATCCAAACGTAATAATTATGACACGGAAGTCATGTACGGCATCATATACCATCACCTCTTAACGTTTTCAGATTTTAAAGTTACATATCAACATTTCTCATTTGTGCTTCGCATATCATCGATTCCCTCTGTACGTTGGATCTTCCAAGTTTTACACTGAAGCAAATTTTCGACTGGGTGCCTTCCCGTTTCCAGTTCACTCGATCGTTTATCGGAACACACAGTTTTTTATTTGAGTTAACGTGAATAGAAGACAACCAATGGGATCTCATTATTCGAGCAGCATGAGCTGCGTGCGTTTTACGCCAACCTTGCGCCCATCAAAGAGAGCACGTGAAAGACAAACCAAATTAAGCACCCCTGCCGTATATTGCTAAATGCAATCAGACAGATCACTGCAACTGACCCCAATAACATGTCTGTGAAATTGAAAAGACGCGCAGGCACACTACGTAATGCCGTCTTTAAACGGCATGGTAATGCAGTTTTACCTCATGGAGGTGACCACTAGTGCGTCTCAACCTATTTTGCGGAAGGGTGACCAATTTTTTAAACCAGAATGGGTGCGCATCAGCCGTCAAGATTAAAATGCCAATTCTTGGCGCCCTGATACCTGTTTTCCGCAACAGATGAGCAGAATACAGATCCACAGAACGGTTCATCGCGCACAAACACGTATTCGAAAGAGGTTATGAAAAACTTTCGGAGTAAAAATTCTTGCCCACATTGAGGCCGTGCCAACCGTAAAACGGCGGCAGCTGCAGCCATTCTATAGAGGCATGATGAGCTGTTGACGGTCGGCGATTCAGAAGGAGCGCTTTTCTCGCACGCCCAACAAGTTTAACGTGGCAACCTTTTGGGGACACATAGTGCTCGTAGTGCGCCCTTGTGTTACTAGTTTTCTTTGGTAAGTCTCGAATTAAAAGTACATTTCATTGAAAATTATGACACTGATACTAGTCTCGACGAAATATTTTTTCGGAAACAGCAGTTTTCTAATTTATAATTAACGTAGCTTATAGACCAACATATCAAAGACACTAGATCTCTTAGTGGGCGCCACCCGAAAATTGCATGTTTCTCAGATTTTTGGAGGGAAAAAGCTGGCTTCACTACTGCTGTTAAAGCATTGCAAGAGCTCCCACTCAAGCAACATTCTCAAACCTCCTTGCATTGCGCAGTTCGGGCCTGGACAAGCAACTTTGGGCGAGCCAGCAGGTCAAGCAAGCTGCCAAGAGATGCGGTCTCTCCGTTGGCACCTAGGTGGGACCCCATCCCACAATCTACCGGAAATTAATATAGCCTACATCTCTCTCTCTCTCTCTCCTTGAAGAATTCTCGATTTTTGTTTTTCCATTGTGTTGCGGTAAAAGCAGCTGATTGGCTTGGTAGGCAATGCTCACGAGCTCAAGGGAAGAGCGCATGGCCTGCGCTCTGTGGCGGCTGCCTACAGTCCCATAAAACGACAGTTGAGTTAAACACGTCTGCTTTGGGTGCCATCTATTGGCGAACAATGTCAAAAGACAAGCGCTGCTAGATTATGCTCCGGTATCTCAATGAGCGATGTCACCAGAAGCGAACATGCTTTCTTTAGCTCCCCCTGGATGGTGCGGTAGGCCGCGGTGGCAGAGCGCAGACCGCAGGTTTACGTGTTCCCTCTCACAAAGGGCTATTGTGTTTCTCTGTATAAAAAAGCTACAGAAGGCTCTGATATAACAGTTTGCTGCTATCTTATCCCTATCTTAATGATGTTCGCGAACCTGTTTTTCATAATGGTGCACATACACTACTGCTTATAAACAATATAGGCAGTGGCGATGTCTGCACCCCCACCCTTCTGCTTACGAGGCAACAATACATATATTGTGGTAGTATTTTTATACCAATGAGTGCCTAATTAGGTTTACGGTGAATTGCTTTGAGGTCTAGTTGTAGGACATCTGCCTGCTTGGGGACAGCCAGGCTCAAAAGCGCATAGCTAACAAAGAAGGTTAATCAGGTACATAGTTTACTATATTTCATTGTAATAAACTTTTTATTGAGGAGAATAGGTTAAATTTCTTGTGAAAGTGTTTGCGTGGAAAACAGCCATGTATTTACCGGACAAATAACGTAAATAATAGCGAAATACCACCATCGCAATCGCTACAGGCGAGCAAGAACCTGGCTCGTTCAACCACATGGCACTGCCTCTGCTAGTGAAATTAGTGAAAAGAACTTCGCCTGTTTAGAAATTCGAAGAAAGTAGGTTTCACGCTTCACAAACACACGCGTCCTGTATGCATGCTTCACAATGGAACATAAAACATTGCAGTAATATTGCGTGGTACAAGCTTTCATTGCCAATGGGCGTCAGAATATGTGATTATAATAATGGCTTCATGGTTGAAAACCTGTACCTCACTTCTACAGTTGCACACCCTAATGCGCCTACTTCCTTAAGACCACGTAGTGGGTGCATAGAAAATTCGAAAAGGTTTCATGAACCAAGTTTTTGAAGTAAGCACTAGGAACAGGATATCATCATCGAGTTCAACTCTTAAAGGCAAATCATTAGGTTCCCCAATTTTTTTTAAAGCTTTACACATTCTGACAGAGATGACGCTGCATCGTCAGGGCTTCCATGCGGCTGAAAATGCAATTTTTGTTTCTTGCGCAAAAATTATTTCCTGCAAATATATCGCCAATTTTGTTATAAAACTTTGTTTCCCACCTAATATGACGTTCTGTGCATGAAGATGCTGAGGTACACTCAAAACATCGGCGGCCTTCTTTGTGTATTACTTGCTTGGTATTTCCATCTTTGTCTTTTCTTCCCTCTTTTTTCGGTTTTCCGCTGTGCTTGCGTAATATAGTTTCTATATTTTCTCTTTCTTTCATACCTTCGTCTAACTCTCTCTCTATTTGTCATTCGCTTTTTCATTCTTTTTGTCTATTTTGTCGCTACAAATTTCTTTTTTTCATGAACTCTCTTTCCTCGCTCTCTTTCTCAACTACTGAGCCAGACATCTCTCCTCCTTCTGTACTCTGTCTATTCTGCCTCGTTGCTATATGACATTTGATAACTCTAAGTTATGTTCTTCAAGCACGAATATATATAAAGCACGCTTAGAAGACTTCTGGTCCCACTGTCAGTGTTTTTGTGACAGACATTGTTAGAAAGGAACTATACATATTTACGCAAGTTGCAAAACTATAAACACGGCTCTTATTTGGATTTGTCTTTTATTAGCACTAATATTCTGTATTGTATCGTTATGAGACGGCAGATCTTTTCGGCAACTTTAGAGTGTGCCCTTTTTTGCTTGTAACACTGGTACTTCAAGAAACAATGTGCTTTCGTATGCTCTAAAAACACTTGCCTGATCAGGAACAGTAGCCGGAAGTTCAACCATACCGCCAGCAAGCCTCTGCAAATTGTGATAGCAGAAAAGTAGAGAATGAAACACACACTCAATCACATTTTCATATCATTGTTTATATCAGGAACGCAATAACTGGACAAAGGAAAAAAATATCTTAATCATTCTTATGCATGTTCTCCTATCGGTACCGCACAATGACTTCAATCTTTGCACACCTGGGCTGGATGAAAAGTTAGGACAATATATATATATATATATACATATATATATATATATATATATATATATATATATATATATATATATATATATATATATATATAACAGACAATATTACAAATGAATGTGTAATGGAAGATATTAGAACGAATGTATTGTGAATAAGAATAAGAAAAATATTAGCGTAACTCTTATCAGTGTAACCAAGACTAATTAATATGACTTTAATATATATATATATATATATACAAGCATATATATATATATATATATATATATATATATATATATATATATATATATATATATATATATATATATATATATATATATATATATATGTGTGTGTGTGTGTGTGTGTGTGTGTGTGTGTGTGTGTGTGTGAGAGGAATAAATGGCAAGAGAGAGATACTAGCCATAAATATTTCTTTCAATTTACACTATTCTATCTAAAAACGTTGGACAGTTGATGTTAGAAACTGTTTTCAACAGTTGAAATAAAACAATAACAGCATAGTAGGCTATCGATTCATTTCTTTCTTAAACGAGAAAAACGTATTTTGCTCACTGTAGGTTGAAGTGATAATTCACATTGCTGCAATGTGTCGTTTAGTTTGATTTTCGGCATTATTTTTCTGTCTGTGTACCAGTATACATACAAAATTCACACATACGAACAAAGTCATACACTCTTATCTGCACTCGCTTGGTCTCTGCTCGTGTCATGCACCTTGAACCTTATTTCTGGCACAGTCACTTACACGTTTCGCTCAACATAACTTATTGCAAAATTTTTATTAGAGGAAAAAACTCACCCGGACCCCTTGGTGAC
Source organism: Rhipicephalus microplus (assembly GCF_043290135.1). Lineage (NCBI taxonomy): Eukaryota > Metazoa > Arthropoda > Arachnida > Ixodida > Ixodidae > Rhipicephalus > Rhipicephalus microplus. The sequence continues at coordinate 106,837,386 of NC_134705.1, read as the reverse complement.
TGACATCTCCAAGACCTCGCGTGGGGACAGTCTGGAATTGAGTTAGTAATACATTAGGAATCTATATAACATAAAATTAAATAGTCCAAGCTGTATTGTTATGTAAATGGTGATTTTTCAAGGTAGATAAGTAATTGTGCAGTTGCCATTTATCCCGGTATAGATTTCATAAATGCCTTACATGCACTTTTGGAATGCAAGTTTCACTGAAGTTCGTTTACTAATCAGGCGAAAACGATTAAAACAATTTTTATTAACTGTTCTGTGGAGTTTTATCAGGTTTTTGGTGGTGTGTTTGTACTGTGCAGGGATTTTTAAGATAGCGTGACCATCCTTGCCTTACCGACCTGGTCTTTGATACACGTAATTGTTACCTCAACCCTCAACCGTTTGCCATCTTCCCTTCTTTTTTTGGTTGTATTGAGAGACGTTCACGCAAGCGCTCTTGAATTTGTAAACTCATTTTGTTCTCAGCACGTCTGTCATGTCAAAATATATTTCTGAATATTAAAGCAAATTAAATTTTGTTATCATACATTCTTGGTTAATGAAAAAAAATTGGGAGATCCCACGTGAAGTAGGAATCGATGGTATGCGGAGCACGAATGAGGAAGGCTGATATGTCTTTTTAAAATCAGTACAATGTCACGAGGCGGAGGCAAATTATGACATACATGACTTCATTTTCATGATTATCACGAGTGGACGTGTGGTTTACCTTTGTCATCTATTCACGTCCTCTGATAAGAAACTTGGTATGTGTTTAGCTAGCGACACAGCCACGAGCGCGCTATGAGCGTAGTATGCAGCCATGTTTAACAACACACACATATCAAGATTATCATGTTCGAACCTGTCATTTACATTCGTCGTCCATTCCCGTCTCGTTATATCAAATTTGGCATATGTGTCACTAGTGAAATGGCCGCGAGCACGCATGTAATAAGTATTATGGTTAAACAGGTCATTTACTTTCGTGTCTATTCACGTCACGTGACAACAGATTTCATATATTTGGAGCTAGTGCAAGAGCCGCGAGCGCATCATAAGCGTGGTGTGTTGTCATGTTTTATGTAACACACGTGACAAAATTATCATGTTCTCATCAGTCATATACCTTCGACATCCTTTGACGTTACCTAACACCAAATATGGTATATTTGGAGCTATAGCGAAACGGTCTCGAGTGAATCTTGAAGGGTCCAATATACACCGAGTTAACATTGACACGAACGCACGATGGGCGCAGCGACGCAACGCGAAAACAAGCGAACACTCTTTACACCAGTACACAGCAAGCTCAGTGCTTGCTGCCACATTGAAAAGCGCGTGGTGCCATGTGTTGCAAGCGCGGCGAAGAACACCCTCAACTGCCACGCAAGCAGACGCTCTGCAATACAAATGCGAAACTTTACAACCCGAGTGCGGCTGTAATCATGTTTGGCGCTGTTCTTGTGCTAGAAGTTTATGCTGCTTTCATGCGAAACGTCTAGAATACCCTTCTTGAGAGGCCGGGAAGTCTGCAGCACGTGCATTGCAGACTGCTGAAGCAATGTCATCAGGCACGTATTATCCGACTGAAAGAAACGCGAACAGCGTTAACTGCGGTGTGCCTTGGCCCTGATAAGGTAGAGCTTATGCTGTAAGCCGACGTCTACGTTCCGCTAGAATCCGGCTAACGATCATGCACCGCATGTGTAGCAATTGCCAAGCCTGCCGGGCACTCGGATCACACACGCGGTGCAAAAGTGCCAGCCAGAACAATATTTTATAATGCTTCAATTACGCCAGCTGTAAGCACATGCGGATTCACCTAGTGACAGTCAAGGCATGTCGCAATGCGGCCGAGTCGAAAGCAATACTTTCCGCGCCATTCACTTCTCCTTTTATCTTGATAGTAGGCCGTTACAGTTGTACTGAACATGCGTGGCGCGTGCATCTACGTGTGAGTCGTAATACGTATATCGTGTTATTAGGGAGCTTTAGAATACCGTTTGCAAGCGCTGCGGGCGTAGCGGGTGCCATATGAGTTTTAGAATGACGTTTTTCCTACTGGGATCCGCAACGCACGATCGCATCGCCACTGTAGCCTCAAAACAAGCGCTTGCGGGCCACACGCGGGCCGCCTTCCCTGCCCGTAGCTTCGAAACCAGCGTTTGCGGGCCACATGCGGGCCGCCATCACCACACGCAATTTCAGATTTTTCGCGTGCGGTCCGCGAACGCGAACGCCGACTCGCGTTACGACGCATGCGCAGTGGCAGCGACCACACCGCAAGGGCTCACGATACGCTATTCTAAAACTCCCTATTAACAAGCTGCCTGCGAAAGAGTACCGGCAGCAGTTTTGTGCCGCATACTACAGGCATACTACACGCAAATCGCTGCTGTAAAGTGGAGCAGCTGGTGTCACGCTTGCATTAGCGCAATAAGTATACTTATTCGTACACTTCGTTCGGCTCGTAGTTTTTCTGGCTGATTGCGATTGTATCTTATAGCACGACCGAGCTCAGCGTTTTTTTGTTGTTGTTGTGAATGGAAATATGTGCAATTGCAAAACGCCGCACCGGCACGATTCGCGCGATGCGCTGTAAACTTCAAAGACAGTCCCCAGAAATCTATTCCTTTTGCGTTGGTTGTTGATTGATATGTGGGGTTTAAAGTCCCAAAACCACCATATGATTATGAAAGAAGGCGTAGTAGAGGGCTCCAGTAATTACGACCACCTGGGGTTCTTTAACCCTCACCCAAATCTGAGCACACGGGCCGACAATATTTCCGCCTCCATCGGAAATGCAGCAGCCGCAGCCAGGATTGGATCCCGCGACCTGTGGGTCGGAGTACCTTAGCCATTAGACCACCACGGCAGGGCTCTTGCGCTGGTTGTTGCCACAACCGATGACAGCGCGACAGCGCAGTTGTACAAAGATCCCAGTTAACCCAGTTAAAAGATCCCAGTTTAAACTCCCAGAGCCACTGCATACCGTGATAGCGAGGCGCGCCTTGGCAGTTTTAAACAAATTATGCCGTCTCTGCGAGTAAGGGAAGGCGCCTGGGACGTACTCTCGTCTGTAGTCTGATTCCAGGCGCGACCGGCCCGACCAGCGTTCGTCGGCGCGGCCCGGCGGCAACCGGGTTGAAATGCGGCATGCTGCATTTTGCGCCGAAGACTTTTTCAAGACGGCACTACGTCAGCCTCTCTTCGTGACGAAGAGACGCCGCGCGTTCTCAAACATGAATGCGTCAAAGCAACGCGACCCGGCACGTGCCTGCGTGTACAGTCGAGTGCATAATTTTAGAGACCACGGAACACGTGCCGAGGCGCTGGCAGCTGCATGGCTCTGTTCGGGAGCACGTACTGCGCACGCTCGTCCCATATCACCTGGCAGCCTGCCCTTTCTCTCGTTTCAACGGCGCGCATATGGAAACGATGCGGACGGTGCAAAGTGCCACTTCTGCAGTCGCTGGGCAAGCACTGGTACTCCCGAGCGATAATATAGCGGCGAAAATGCCTCTAATGTAATAGCATGGCTCAAGCGCGCCATGCAATACGCTTTATTCCTTGATGCAGCACGGAAAACATGCAGTTTTTCGGCTTTTCTCAAACGAAGTTGCTTGATATGCTCATCCTGCAGTGATGAATTTTGTGCTCTGCCTCGGAGACGTTATGCCAGCTCCGTTTCTTGGTGCGAATATCGCGCGTGCAGTGGTATACAGTAAACCACTGAATATCGTGCGTCCAGAATGAATAGCCAGGAAATGCGATAAATAAACAGTTTATTCTAATAAGCCAGAAAAAAAGAGAAAACGATAGCTATAACTGCTATCCAGGAAAGATACTCCCAAATATGAAAAGACTTGAAAGTGAAAGCCAATGACATCTCTTGCAAGTCTCAATCCACATTATTTCACGCTTACTTGTCTTAATCTACTATATTGCATCCAATTAATGGGTTGACTTCAATCGGGGTTTATGGTTCGAGTAGTAGAAGACGACACATGAATATCTCAAATTCGAATCCAACAAACTCTTGGGTCGAGGCTCGACTCCTACCAATAGTAAGTGCAGGCGCTCGACGCGACAGAACAACGATATATAGAGAGAAATAAATTTTAATATATAGATATGACAAAGAGCTTCACCAATGTAACGACTTGGGAATGTTTGCTCATTCGGAGTTCTTTAACGTCCACTCATTATACTAGTTTCAAGTATCTCTCCTCTATCGAAATACGGCATGCGCGACTAGACTTGAAGATGCGTCTTTCGGGTCAGAAGCCGAGCATCGAAAATACTGCACCACCGCAGTGGCCTTAAAAGATTTATCCTTAATAAACCGAGTTTGTTTTCACCTTTCTTCCTCGGCTCTTTTCTGCAGCAGTTGGACGTTTGGTGGTTTCATGCATGTTCATAGACACATGATATTTGGACCAAGTATTACTACGTGCGTTATTTCGGCGAATGAGAGCGCAAAAGGCAACGCTGCTGGCTGAGCTTATTGATTGCCTAACTCGACATTCAAAATGTGATCACGCAGCGGATCACCTAGGAGTAACGTGCACTATATGCAGCACGCCGAAAAACGCAAATGATGTTCTGTCGTCACATTAGCGCTCGGCTTTTTCCATTGTCTTCACAGTGACTACAGAAGTGACACCTTGCACAGTCCGCATCGTTTCAAGATGCCCGCCGTTGAAACGAGCGAAAGGGCAGGCTGCCGGGTGATATGGACGAGCGTGCGCAGTACGCGCTCCCGGACAGAGCCGTGCCGCCGCCAGAAGGCGCAGCGACGCGCCTCGGCATGCGCTCCCATGGTCTCTAGAATTATGCACTCGACTGTACATGGCAGGCAAAACGGCGCCTGGCGTGGCATCGTCGGCGTGACGAGACAATATGAATGCCGGCGTGCACGCGCGCCGGGTCATATCGCATCGAAGTGTTCTGGCGCATTGAGGTTGGCGTGTAGTCATGTTCTTACATCACCCACATCTCAAGATTATAATGTTTTCACCAGTCACATACATTCGTCATCCGTTCACATCCCGTAATACCAAATTTGATATAGGTGGAGCTATTGATACGGCCGCGAGCACATCATGAGCGTGGTATGTAGTCTTGTTGTTACATGACACGCATGGCATGATTATCATGTTATGATCTGTCACTTGTGTTCACTATGCTGTAATGTCATACCTGTTTTGAAAAATCTCATGCGAACAAAACCACCGCAAGAGCAGCAAGACCATGCAGTGTAAATCATGGATTTTATGACATACTTGTCATGATTTTCATGTTATGACTAGTCACTCATGCTCGCCATACAGTCATATTATGCCATACCAATTCCGGTATAAATACCATTATCCGAACGGCATGAAGAGCTAACTGTCCTAGGTGGCTAAATAGATAGATAGATAGATAGATAGATCGATAGATAGATAGATAGATACCCTAGCAAAAGTTCTGATAGAAAAACTGATAGGCTATCAGGTTATTGACAGTTGTATCAGTCTGTGAATGTATCAGTCTATGAGTGTATTAGTCTATCAGTGTACCAGTACAGGTGTACCAGCCTATAAGTGTAGCGTTCTACTCTGATAGGCCCACAAGTGAATCGGTGCTTAGCCAACTGGCAGGGCACCGCTACATAAGAGCAAGCAGGACACAAATATGAACACAAAAATAACACAAAATATTTTATTTCAAGTGCCGTTTTTTGGTTAATCTTTTGATTCCATAAAGTCATTAATTTTGTTTGCCAAAGGTTTATTGAGGAGCTTCTTTATTTGCTCAACCACTCTAATCAGAACGATGTGCTTCAAAAAACGGTTGAAGAAATCTGCATGATCAAAAACAAAGCAAGTTACAGGCACTTATTAAGCGACAATTATGTGCTCTGTAAATAGAGGAGTCAATATGACAAGTAAATAAGTAGGAGTGCTACCAGTCTGCCTCTCTAATATTGTTTAAATTAGTTCGTGGATTCTTGCATAAAAGTACCGAGCTCCAGTAGGGAAAAGCTACACTTGAAGTTTTAGTAAGTAACTATAACACAAGTTGGCCGTGAAACCTCGGCTGATTACGTGCAAAAATGTAGCCACCAACTTCCATGAATTTCGGTCAGATTGCAAAATTTCACCTACCTGAAAACACAGCATATGTTTCTTTCTCCAAGGGAGATTTCGCCTCCCCTTTAGACCGATTGGAGGCTGCGCAAGTACCACTTCTACCAACTAGGCCTGCTGTATAAAAATGGCAACGGCCACCTCATGAACAAAACGGGTCTGTCTTTTCAAGCCCATGGGAAGATTGTACAACCTCTTGGGAACGGCAATTCCTTTGCTACGATGCACCTATAAAACAGGTCAAAGATGATGTGCACACATTAGTTTGTCAATGCACATTTTCTCATTAAAGCAAAGCAATATATCTTCAAGACAAAGCATACTAGAGTTTTATGATACCTCTCTGTCAGTGGGCACATAATTGATAAGCGGAGCAGCCTCCCTCACGCTTGGGTGGGCTACTTCAGGGCTGTCCGTGGTCGCTGTGGTGGTTCCAGCGTGGCAACACATAGTGGTGGCAAAGGTGCTAGTCGTTTTTGTTTTTGAGGCTTGCGGCTGCAACACACGCAAAGGACAAGGTTCCTTGTTTCAATGAAAAAGTAGAGTATGCAGAAATAAAGTATATTGCACCCTTAATTGTCACGGTAGCATCCTAGGTGTGCATGGTCAAATAATATATATGATAAACATAGCATGCAGTTGAGATATGCAATTAAAGTGTAATGATACGTTGCATGTCACGTCTCAAAACCATGGTGTGATTATACGGGATGCCATGGTGGAGGGCTCAAGAAATGTTGACCAAGTGGTGTTCTTTTTAATATCCACCACACTTTGAAAGTTGTAAAAGCACATTCTCAAGTGATTAGAAAAACATGCATGCATCCCTGCCACCCATGAGCTTACACTTCATTCTGCTTTTCAGCAAAATTGCACGCTATAAGAATAGGGCAACTTGCTGCTTCATACAACCCTAGCAGCAGTGCGTTACAACAGCTTATGAAGAAATGATAAACCTGTTTGGAAATTATTGCTGCGAAGGGCATTTTCCAGTAGGCTTATTCTTTCGAATACTTTTGTACTTTGAGCCCTCAGCATGTATATTCACTTCTTTGAGAAGCTCTTTCTCTTCCTTTTTTCAGCATCAGCAAACAGCCGGCCTCCCTGCTGCTTCTTAAAACAGTTGCTGACTTGCTTTGTCTTCTGCTTAACAGCAGCTTGACGTCGTGTTTCTTACAACTGCAGACAACCCAACACACAAATTTCACTGCTAGTTCGCAAGCAAAAACAGGGCGTATATCCACACAAGCAGAAATAATTTAAACCAGTCAATTGTACAAAAAAATTTGACGTAGATGCGCTCATACCACGATAAAATAAAATAGCTCTTCAGCATACTGCAACTTTACTACCACCTTCAATACGATTTTCCGGCGCCCGCGCAGTAGTGGAGCAGCGATGCTCTAATATATTCGCTAAGGGGGCGGGGAGTATATCAGAGCAGTGGTGCTTCATGTGTGACACGGCACCACGTGCAGAGCAAAATTGGCTGTCTATTTAATAGCATCGCAGTAGCACATCAGCCGCAATGTCAACGATAGCCAAACTTGGCTGTCGGTAATAATTACGCTGCAAGTAGCATATCAGCTGCAGTGTGACCAATTGCAACTTACTTTTTAAATGGCTCATTGTCCACTTCATTGGAACTGCAGCAATCGGAGGAGTCGCAATCGGGTCTGCGAAATGGATGGTCGTTTTTCTGTTGCATTCCTTGCATCATCCTCGGTGCTTAAGAAAATATGAGCAGTAAATAACTTCAGAATGACTGCTTCTTCCTCCTTGTTTCCGTATTGGGAATACAAGAGGCGCGGACTTACCGTAAAGCTTAATCACTTGAGTGTGATAGCGGCCACAGTGTGTTATCCTTCCAGAACACCCGGTACCACTTGTGAGGATCATATTTGCCCGTATCCTTCTGATTGATGTACTTACATTCACTTACCGAAACTATTATTTTTATTTATCATCACGAAACCAAACATCTTGGAGAATTGCGAGTGTACAGGCGCGATACTGAGCAATCAAGAGACGCAACAATGTTCACATGCGCTACACACCCACCAGGGCCGCAACGAACATGCTATTGATGACGATGGCAGTGACATTTGTGGATCTCCAAACCGGTAGGTGTTCTGCAGATTTCCCGAGTAGTTTATGCAACAACGAGTCCACAACTTCTTCCTCAACACAACGCAATTTAGTTTCTGAAAACAAAAATATTTGTTTGCAAAAAAAACATTTACTTCATCTTTTTACAACTTTATAGGGTAGTTTTTTAGAGCTCACAGCAAATAATATATAAACAATGAACACAGTTACTGTAAAATGGTGACGCTGTGCATAGCCTCCAAGATGGCAAACGCGCAATGACGGGCGCGCAGCGGCAATTTCAGAGGTCATGCGCTGTGTCGCCATACTCGCGTTGGTTAGGCTAGATGGCGCTAGCCGCCGCCCAATTTAAAGGGTACAGCCATATCAATCCATTTGTCCATCCATCTATCACATCGTTATGGCTACAATCACGGAGGAAGGCACGTGGAGGAAGGACCTTTCCTTCCTCCGTTGCAACAATCATCTAGCCATAATGGCAGTCAGCGACTATGTCAGCTACCAGCATGGCGACGACCACCGTGCTCCCTGGCGACCACAGTACAATACACATTAAGCACGCGAGGTGTTCTGTAGGGTCACTACCTCGCACCGTGATCTTGCGGCACATGTTATAGTTTTCGACAAAATCCGTGCCGCGTGCTTAACATTTAGGGCACAGCAAGCAGGGTGTGATGGTGAAGCCTTGGTCGATGTAATCGCTGTTTACCCGTTCACTTATTATCAGTCTTGCAGCCTCACTTAGCGTGAACACCATCAAGCGCACTATTTGCAGCTTGTGTCAATTTCGACGAGGGATGGCTTCAACTCAACCTCAGTCTCGATCAAAAAGAAAAAAAAACGCTATTTGGAGCCTGGATCGCAATATGTAGTACCAAGGACAAGGAGCGCTGGAGGCGCAGTCGGCCAACCAGCTACACTCAACAAGAGCATTCCTCAGTCGTTAGCTGGTAATTGATGTTCCGGAGTACCAGCCTTCGACACGCCAAGTCTGAGTGATGCACATTTTGACAGCAATGAAAATCCTGATCCCGACGACACTTACGGCTTCGAGGAAAACTTTCTCAGCGATTCCGACCGGACTTCAGATGCGGCTCGCGACAATGTTGGCATGAGCGACACTTTTTAAATGCAACAATGACATGTATTTTACACTGGTGCATGTCATTAAACTGCCAGGCTCTGTGTGTGTGCTCATGTGTGTGAGGCTTACATCAAAACTATTCAAGAACCCATCTCACATTGGTATTTGCTCAGAAAAAGAGAAAAAAAGTAGTGCTTCTACCAAAGTATGTGGCCAGTGTGTTTGCACATTAAAGTTGGATGTGTTTGCTATGTTGCTGATGTACCAAACTTGTTTAAAACTTGTGACATATATAGCCAGTCTAATGTAAGTTTAGCAAGGTAGGACAACTAAATGTTGGCTTGATCCTTTCTATTGTTGTTCTCTTCACAATTGAACCTTTCTCATGATAGGAAGTTTCTTGTGTGTGTGTGTGTGTGTGTGTGTGTGTGTGTTTTACAGTCAAATGCTTTAGCCTTAATTAGTACATGGTTTTCGATTTATCAATATTGTGAGGATTACAGACAAGTAATATTGCAGGCCTGTGCCACTGCTTGGGCTTTGTGAAAAGACACACCTGTGAATAACAGATGCTGCTATCAACATATCAGCCAAATCTTGCAGCTGCAAGTGACGTTTTTATATAGATGACTGTGCTCACTTCGAATTTTCGGATGCCTGTATGTGGTGTAAAACAACTGAAAGCATGCTATTGGCTTATAGCCGAAATAAATCAAGAGCAGCGTTTTAATTGAATGGGCTTCTTGCCACAGTGTGCTGCCGCATGCTGGCACTGCTGTCCAAAATCTTCTAACATTGCATAGTCACACTCGCACATGGGAATGACAACACGAAAAAGCTACTGTGTTTCTTCAAGCATGCTCTAGCTCATAATGGGTGCTTACAAATCGCACTTCTTTACTGCCATTCCTCCCTGTAGTTTTTGGCGCAGCTAGTTGGGACCGACGAGAAAAAAAGAGAAAGCGGTTGAAGTGCGCAATAAACCCCTCAACTTGCATTGAAATATTTCTGGCAGTGAATTTGCGAAGCATTAAGTTTTGATGATGAGGTCCTATAATGAATACTCAAAGAAGCATTTCATTGTTTCTTTAAACTATCTCATCCAGTATGGATTATGACACTAATGTAGTGGCTCGTCATTAAAGGCAAAGCACTATGTGGGAGAGACGGCTGGTGTTGGCTTGTGTTGTGAAAGGGAGAAACTGCAGAACCACCCGAGGCTTTGGAATCCACGCCGTTTGGAAAAATTACTGTATCAGCATGCTCATTTCACAGTAGTGGACTGATTATTAAGTTATCTCCCTTAGAATGTTTACTGGTCCTATTACTTAAAATTTAGAAATTATGGTAATATCGATCTGTGATGAAAAGTTTTGTTTGTATTGTTTCAAGTTATGTTTATACTGTCATCTGATAAGCTTTGGATACTAGTATCTTGAAATTTTTAGATGTCATCTATCATTGTTAGCATTAACTGTGTTGCTATCTGGCACCTGCAATTCCATTTGTACACAGAAAAAAGCGTTCATCTAGGATGAAAGCTGCTTTGCATATTTAAAACTCAGTTTGTCAATTATGCACCACCATGAAACATTGTACATTTTATTCTACGCATCCAAAAGCTGCCAGTTGCACTCTTGAGTCATCATAATATTTCACACAATGGTCGTCAAGTGTTCAATAGAAAACACTGATACACTAATATACATGCAGAAATGACCAATCACATATACGTGGGCAGTGTGTTAAAAAAAGAACTACCGTTAAAATGACAGTAATGCATCCTATGAAGATCTGATGAATGAACAAAAGACTAAAAACTCATAGACTAATATATGCCATATAAATGACCAATCAAACTTATTCAAAAGCTGGTAGCACTGGTAAGACTGTGTATCAGTCTGATATGAGACTGGTACAACTTAAAGGAAACTGTATGAGACTGATTCATACCTCTATCAGAATTTTTGTTAGATAGATAGATAGATAGATAGATAGATAGATAGATAGATAGATAGATAGATAGATAGATAGATAGATAGATAGATAGATAGATAGATAGATAGATAGATAGATATTCTCAAAATCGACGAAGTTCGCTAAGAAACATTTTTTGTTCAAAATATGCTTCTAGTTAACAAAGAAAAACAAATGACTAAAATATCACGTTTTTCTGTTCAGGAAACGGAGGTATCAGTTGCGCCGATATCTCTTAGTTGCGTGCGCGGGCGATGGCTTTTCTGTGAGTAAGTGCCATGCGATGGAGCCAGGCGGTGAACAGGGTGGAGCTAACCGCATACCGACAAAGCTAGCCATCGTCTGAAGGACCGCCAGGAGGCGCCAAGCTGTGAAGTTATGTTCAGACTGCAGTCCGCTTTCTCGAAGCTTTTCTAAGAGCAATTTCGCGCAAACTCATCTAACAATCTTATAGTCTGCTTTGTGAAGTTCTCCTGATTCCACGGGTACCCAAAGCTTGGGCCAGGATCAACTTTACGAGAAGAAACTATCGCAGGCAGATTGGATGACCTTGTGGAGAGCTCACCTTAACGACCATGGCCGGCGTCGCGCGTCCCGGAAGGCACTCCAACGTGCGGAACACGACGGTGTTGTGTGTTTCTGGGAGCGCGGACTAGTAGACAGTGAACTTTACACACTTGCTTTGCTGCCACGGGACAAGGATCGAAGGTGAGCGATGTTTAGCTCACTTTCTTCACCTGTTTTGTGACACGACAAAATGCCGGCGGGAAAGCTCTATCAGCCTAAGCGCTCCGCCTAACTAGGCAGGAGCGGTGGTCACTTTTCCTTTATTCTTCCAAGCATGCCTGGCCGGGGCTGATCGTCTTTTTTCGCCGAATGGAAGTTGACGAAGCTTATTCAAGCCCTTCTCGGGCACCGGATTCACTCACCGCTGACACGGACGCGAGTGGCGCCTCGTTTCGGCGGGCAAAGGATGACAAACTAGCGTCTGTTGACGCGACACTCGGAAACAAGACTGGCGACGCGACTTGTTCGGAACGCCGTGGAAGGACTGAGGATGCCTGGTATGCCGTTTTATCGCGCAGGAGAAGAAAAACCAGTTAAAAAAGCAGCAATCCCAGATGAAGAAGACTGTGAACGCGAACAAAAAATTTGAAAGCGATCCGCCCACCGAAAAACAAAAACGTGAAGCCACGCACGGATTCACACGGAAAAAGCGACGCGGCCAACCTCCCCTACAAAAAAGGTCATCACAATTATTTTGAGGTCACATAAGGGTCTCTGGGTTTAAATCATATTGGGACTGGAACTCTCTAGGGCTGTGATAAATGCCTGCCAACGAAGTTTCGATGGCAATGACTTTCTGTTGCGGGTTCACCCAGGAACGAACATTGTAATCCTATCTACGCCAAGCATGAAGATAGCGAGTAGGCTGCGAGGTGTCAGTCAACTAAAGATCAGGGGACAAATCCAAGCTTTCAATGCATACGTGGCGAACCCCGAAGGCGTCTTGCGAGGAATTGTACATGGAATACCTGCCGGGACTTCGCAATATCAACTAATGGAGAACCTACGTGTCTGGACTCAAGGGGTGAATATTGAGAGAGCAAGAATGTCGGGCTCGTCTAAAACGACAATTATCACATTCACGGGCAATGTGCTACCGAAGAGCGTATACATAATGGGTGCCGAGTTAATTTGCTACCCATACAAGTCAACAGTGCAGGTGTGCAAGATATGGCTCCAAACCAGACACCGTATCGACGTCTGTCCAACTCCTAATTTCAATGTATGCCTCAAGTGCAGGGCAAGAGAACCAATTCAAGGACACGACTGCATCCCTAAGTGTGTCATCTGTGACGGTGAACACCCCACAGGAGATAGTCTGTGCAAGAAAAAACTTAAGAACTTCGCTCCTTCAAAGAAACTGAGGACAGATCAGCTAAAACACTGGGTTAGCGAACCTGAATGTACCGGCGATGCCAAGCCGTCCGAAGAATTCCCTCCACTAAGGCTGGACATGCCTCGATGGTTCAGCTCGGACCGGCAGTAAGAGCGTCAGTCAAGGTCAAGTTCACGATCCCGATCGAGATCCCAGTCAAGGTCGCAATCGAGATCTCGTTCAAGGAGTTACAGACGACATCACACTAACACGGCACCTCCGGCCTCTGGGAAATCCAGCTTAAAGAACCCACGAAAGCATCGCAGATCTCCGGCCGAGGTGGGTTCCTGCGAGGAATCACAAGATGCCCTAACCGCTGGCCGGACTAACATAAATCAGGTGAGCTTTGCGGGGGCAGTGTCTTCCAATGCTCCTATAAGAGAAAATCCACAATATAAGAAAATATTGGAAGAAAATAAAAGACTGACTCAAGAGGTCAAACAGCTCAAAAAAAAAAAACAAATGACCGAAGAGCGAAATAAGTTACAGGCAGCGATATTTTCATTAGAGAGACGGCTAGAGGCTAAACTACGACCACAAAACTTTACCGGAATAGCTGGAGAATGTAGTCAGAAAACGACATATCAACAGTCAATAAAACACACCCTTTTGGGGGGCAGCGCGGTGTCGGCTGAAGTTGAGGAAGGGTTGGTGTAGGCAGGTACAATAACCACTACAAAATAACACAGCAAATACAGGCGCAGTTAGACGAAAACAGGGAAGGTATAGCTAACGTTAATAAACTGCTAGTCGATTTCATGAAAGATATAAAATATTTCGTCGCCGAAGAAATAAAACCTGAAAGGCAGTAGGTGAATGATGCTGTGAGCAGCTTGCAAAGGGCGATAAACAAGCGCTCTCGCTCGACCTCTGCTAGAAATAGCAAACAATTTAAGGGGAATCGTGAAGACGCGGAAGCACTCATGCATCATGGCCAAAAATAACCAGAGAAGTGTGGAACAATTAAAGATGTGGCAAAGCAATTGCCAAACATTTCACAAACGCGCCGCAGCACTCCACAGTTATATCAATGTGGCACCAATTAAACACGACGTTATTTGCTTGTAAGAAATTGGTGCCAGAATAGTGAAGTTTCAGGGTTATTATGTTTTTCAGAATCCAAATTATCCCCGCGTAGCGACGCTAGTGAGCAAGATGATTGCGGCAATAGATAAGTGCATAGGAACGCTACAGATCAATTACCATCATCATAATCATCATCATCATCATCATCAGCAGCAGCAGCAGCCTGACTACGTCCACTGCAGGACAAAGGCCTCTCCCATGTTCCGCCAGTTAACCCGGTCCTGTGCTTGCTGCTGCCAATTTATACTCGCAAACTTCCTAATCTCATCGGCCCACCTAACCTTCTGTCTCCTCCTAACCCGCTTCCCTTCTATGGGAATCCAGTTTGTTACGCTTAATGACCAGCGGTTATCCTGTCTACACGCTACATGCCCAGCCCATGTCTATTTCCTCTTCTTTATTTCATCTTTATTTATTTTGTTTATCAATCAACATATTATGTAGAGACACAATCCCGGACCTCACTTTCACCTTCAACCTCAAAGACGCATCCTGGACAAACCTGGAGGTAAATCTAGGAAGCGACCAATATATTATAAGCGTCTCCATGTCGACTCCCAAACTGCGCAGATTGATAGGCAACGCGGCGATCACAGATTGAACTGAGTTTAGGAAATGAGATTCTCCACCCAACTCTGTACCGGATTCAATAGGGGCATGATCGGAGTACATAAAGTCGGTACACGTCATCACTACGAAGAAAATAGCCAGAACCATAGAGACGCCAGCAGTAGACAGCCGTCTGCTACACCTATAGGAAAGCAGGCGCAGCCTACTAAAGCGTTGGAAACGTCAACGCCTGAATAGGACACTACTGCGTAGGATCGCTGCTCTTGCAGAGGAAGCAAATGACTATGCAAGTAAATTGGCTACCAAGGGATGGGTTGAAATCTGCAGTACGCTTCAATTCCACTGACCACCGCGAAAACTTGGTCCATCCTAAGAAATATTCTTGATCTAGACAAGTCCAAATCTAGAACAAGCAAAACACTGCACAAAATTGCAGAAACATTTCCGGGCACGGACGACCACCTCGTGAAAGCCCTCAAAGAGATATATTGGCGATAGTCCACCAAGTCATTCGGCTAATCACATGAGTTACAGCGAAGCTAGAAATGAGAAACTAGACGAGCCGATAACAAAGAAGGAGGTCTTTGCGGCAGCCCAGGCAGCCAAGAGGAACACAGCCCCCGGTGAAGACCAAATTACGAATGCGATGTTAATAAACCTTGGCGACAAAGCCATCGAAGGCCTGACAAAACAATTAATGAACACTATGGGCTCAAAGGGAAGGTCCCTGCAGAATGGGAAACCACCAAATTTATAACCATTCCGCAACCCAGAAAAAAGACCTCCCTGCAGGCGCTCAGACCTATATCACTTACGTTAAGTATGGGGAAGCGTTTCGAACGGTTCGTTCACACCAGACTTCAGAATTTCATAGAGGACAGGGGGCTATTTCCGGCCGCCATGCTGGGCTTCCGCAGTAGTTTCTTAACACAGGACGCTTTCCTCCTGATACACGAAGACGTCCTCAAGAGCGTTCCCAAAGGTAAAGAGCATTTGTTGCTTGCTCTAGACCTAAATGGAGCTTTTGACAATATCTTTCATGAAGCTATAATCTCAGAGCTAATTATAATTGGTTGTGGGGAAAGGATATATACCTATATAAAGGATTTTCTCGCCGATCGGGAGGCGACAATTGGCATTTCGAGCGTTAGGTCTGAGCCATTCCGAATGCCAAACAAGGTAACGCCTCAAAGAGCCATAATATCTGCTCTGTTGTTTAATATCGCCATGAGTTCACTCGCTCGGGCCTTGGATTGCGTACGACAGCTAGGTTATGCCCTCTACGCTGACGACATTACTCTGTGGGCCACACGGGGGTCCCTGGCCAGCAAAGAGCAGACTCTGCAAGAGGCGGCACTAGCTGTCGAAAACTTTGCCAGAACCAGTGGTCTCAGCTGCGCACCCGAAAAATCGGAGGTGATCAGAATACACAGCAAACGCTACAAAAGATTGGAAGATTGGAAATTGAAATCGAAAAGCAGAAAATTAAAGAAGTAACCATCGCCTGCATCTTGGGTTTCTGGATTCAAAGCAATAGTAGGGCAAATCACACTATCGGTATTGTTAAATTTGCAACTAAACAAGCGGCTAGGATGATTCAGAGGATAACGTTCTACAAAAAAGGCATGAAAGAAAGTGATACTGTCCGTTTAGTGCAGGAGCTCGTAATGAGCGAATTGACATACAACTTGCCTTTCCACACGGTGAACAAGAGCGAGGAAGAGCAAGTAGATTCTATCATCAGAGGGGCTTACAAGGCAGCATTAGGCTTACCGATAAGCACTTCGACACAAACACTTCTCGAGATAAGCTTGCATAACACGTACGCTGAACTGAAAGCAGCAACATGGATCTCTCAGCGCAACCGCCTCAGCCAGACGAAAT
Organism: Rhipicephalus microplus; assembly: GCF_043290135.1. Taxonomy (NCBI): domain Eukaryota; kingdom Metazoa; phylum Arthropoda; class Arachnida; order Ixodida; family Ixodidae; genus Rhipicephalus; species Rhipicephalus microplus. Next base: position 106,820,609 of record NC_134705.1, on the reverse strand, counting down.
CGTGAATGAATCAGAAAATTAGTAATAGGCAATGAGAACGTGCTATACGTTGACGCTTCGAGGTATAACTGGAAGCGCTGCGTCATCACAATGGTAAGCAGCGACATGAGAAACATAGCGTTCAGCGCATCACTGTACACTACATCGATCATTAAGGCCGAGTGTTTCGCCCTCGCATTGGCGATTAAGGGCCAAACCTTATAAGCGTGAAAATGCACGCGACAGCGACGAGCGATGCGACGGAGATCGTCTTCGCGCGATCAGTCGCTAGCGCAGGCAAACCTCATTCATGCGACGGCTTCGGGGAGCGAACTTCACTGTTGCTGGCATGAGGCAGTCTACTCGCACCAAGAAAACCGTGTAGTGAGCGGTATGTAATTTAAAAATAAGATATATTGTTGTGTAACCGAACGGAAAGTGTTTATGAATGCCTTGCAGCACTTTTTTATATGCGCATGCGTAAACATTGCATTATTTCTTGTTGCGCATACGTGACTCGGGCAGGGTCACGTGCACTATGTAGTCCTTGTCTTTTCCGGTTTTTTGCTATGGGCTGCTTGAGCGCAGCACTTCCGGGCGATGAGCGACGGTTTCCAAATCTGGAGAACTGAGCGATCACGCGAAAACGAGCACGCGACACGTCACGTGAACACCTTGTTTCGTCGCTCATAGAATCGCTCGTCGCTGTCGCATGCATTTTCACGCTTATGAGGCTTGCTCCTAAAAAACGAGAGCGCAGCGACGGCCAGACGTACATCACAATGCTCTCAGATTCGCAAAAAGCGTGCTGGCTATTCACAAAAGGCCGCCTCCCATTAAACATTTGCAAATTTTTAGGCGGCAAATTGAGCAACACTTATAAGTTGGTCTGGTGCCCGGGACATGCAGGCCTAGGAGGTAACGAGAGGGCGGACACTCTAGCTCGAGCGTTCACGAACCGAGCGCAGCAGCAGCCTTTCTCGCTGTTACCACTATCCAGCAACGACGGCTTTCGTGAGGAGGAGGAAAACGAGCCGGCTCGGATGGCTCCGCGGGAGCTTCTTGCTCACCAGCGATGCACGCGGCAGAAATATGTCGCCCCCAGAAATCTCTGAAAGGGCAAGACGCCATAGACCTCCATGAAATTCAAACGAGAGTTTATCCAAATTTATTACGACTGCACAAAATTCATCCAACTTTGTATGGGCGCGATTGTCCATGGTGTCGTGACTCGCCACCCACCCTTTACCATATATCTCGTGAGTTGTGCTAAACAGCCAAATGAACGGGGGTTAAGGATATCATAGTTGAAATCAAGAAGAGAAAATGGACATGGGCCGGGCATGTAGCGCGTAGACAGGATAACCGCTGGTGATGAAGGGTAACTAACTGGATTCCCAGAAAAGGCAAGCGGGTTAGGGGGAGACAGAAAGTTAGGTGGGCAGATCAGATTAAGAATATTGCGGGTATAAATTGGAAGCGGCAAGCACAGGACTGGGTTAACTGACAGAACACGGGAGAGGCCTTTGTCCTGTAGTGGACGTAGTCAGGCTGATGATGATGCTGATGATGAATAGATGAAGGTAAATGACACATCCAAACAATATAATCATGACACGGAAGTCATGTACGGCATCGTTTACCTCCACCTCGTAACGTTGTGCTGATTTTAAAGTGACACATCAACATTGCTCGTATGTGCTTCACATATCATGGATTTCCACTGTACGTGAGATCTGCGAGTTTTGTCATGGACGTAATGCAATTAGTAGCCGTACATTACATCAGCACTTGCATAGCATACAGTGCAAGCGCAAGATATATGCTACAACAAAAAACTGCTGTCTGCGAGGACGAATATTCTCTCGTAAAAGTGTGAGAAATATCTTCGCGTCCAGACAGCGTGGTGAAGAGCAGTGGTCGAAGTTGTTCATTGAAGGAAGTTCTTAATATTGTTTTCACCACTAATATTAACAGAAATATTGCTTACAATAAAGCATTTTCATTGAATGTAGGCCCCAGTGAAAACAGTGACAGTGACAGTAATGGTGAACGGACCCATGCTAACTCAACAGCAGAAATTGTACATCACGCCTCGTCGCGTCCGAATATTATTTAGCCCTCATAAATCACTCCAGATTGAATGAATAAATGCCTAAGTGAGAGGAAAATCGAATTCCAGGTTTCTTGTGTATTGCTACTACAAGAATGTTATGAAACAGTATGGACATTATGCAGCACCGCATGCCGCCACGCCGCTTGCGGTAGGTCAGTGAAGCACAACTGTTCGAGCGATGAAACGTGCTGTTACGGGCAAATTTCCACCTCTCTGCTAACTTCACTTCTACTCATGCGGCTACTTCAGAACGTTCTTTTTCAAGAAAATTTCTGCAACGTGGAATTCTTCACCATGGAAAAGTATAGTGCACATTCTTGACGATATTGATTTTTTATTCCCGCTGATCGAGCCTGCGACATCAGACTGCCATGAATTGCGTCGGCCCTGAAAAAGTTTAGGCATGGCTGTGACACAAACAATACTGAATGGCATGTTATATGATTCTGCTTGCTTGCAAAAGCCACTCTGTAGTCCTGGAAGCATAAATAATGATGGCGTGTTACGTTTGCAAACAATCACCTCCATAAACATTCAGACATGCGCAACACCGATGGTCCTACTGGCTAACGGCAAACCCACGAAACTGGCTTCATACATATGTTGGAGTGCAGTTTTGTTTATACGTCAATGAGCTGAATGCAACTTTTTGTAGCAGGTGCAGGATTACGCAGAACACCATTCGTGGACGGTTAGCGAGCTGAAGTATATCTTTTAACTTCATGGTCAAGAATTGCGTGGCGAGCCTATCTAGTGTCGATATGTATATTGGTATCATAGACTTCAGTGCGTCTAATGAATTGATCTCTTGAAAGAGGTACGGGCCATACGTCCGCAAGTCCTATCTGTATCTGCTAACAAAACGGTTGACCCTCGTCAGCGTGCCACGTAATTGTCATGCGTATTCTGACCAGCCTGTTCACTTGGTCGAGCCATACTTGGGCAGGGTTACATCACTTCGCGTACGAGAACCAACGCACATTCGCTACACAGGGGCGCTGAAAATAATTTTGAATCTGGAATGGCCTGTAGTGCTTCAATATTCACCATGTATGACCGCTGTGACTTTCTCCAAGAATTAGCGGGCCAGTTCAGGACGCGCAAAAAAATGTAGCCCATTTGCTGACCCTTTAGTTTTTTTTTCTTTTTGTGTTTCGTATATATATCTGGCTTGTATTGCAAAAAAACGCTTTGTTTAGTGCTCAAGGATACAATACACTCTAAATACGGTAACCTATGCAAACGTGAACTTTTTCAAATTTTTGTGCACCTATAACCTAAAAGCTACATAAGTGTAACACTTACATTTGTAACCTTTCCAATGGTTACAAAATTAAAAATTAGATCTTGTTTCTATAGGTTACACCCTTTTCTTTCGGACTGTAACCTTTGCAAAGGTATATAGCAATCGAAAAGACATAGGTTACTTTCAAAACGTCCGTTGTGAAAATGTCCTTCGCGCTTTCTCAAGGACTCAAAAGGCAACTCTCATATATATATGCTGCAATGAGACCTGTATACAACATAATATCTAACCAGCAAAACGGCGCACAAAACCAAGACGAACAAAAATGTCAGTGGAGTACAAGGCTACACATTCTTCTTTCTCAAGAGCAAAACAAGATTCTTCAGGCGGTTTGTGAGCAGTCCACGAGGCACGGCTGTGTCCGACAAGGCAATCTTTTAATTCTGTGGCACCACACAATAAGTATATTAATTCGTGCCCCAAGCGTATAGTCAAACGCTTACGGCGCAGAACTCACTTCACAAATACAGAAAGCACGCACAGAGTTCTAAAACTCTGGTTTAAAATATTGATGCCGCAGTCATGCACTGGAAGCTTGCGCATTTATGACTACACGAAAACCCGTAATCACCGCTGCGCACGAGCACACATGAGAAGGTGATATTTATTTGGAGAAGGATAATCACCTTACTTTTCAAAAATAGCACATGTCAACATGACGCTGCTGCGCTGGTACTCAGCTATAAAAAGGAGCACAGATAGCTGATAAATCGACAAAAAACTTTCTCTACTTTGTGTCGCGAGCAATAGGTCAGTCATGCGCAATGATAAACTGACTAAAGCATATATATATATATATATATATATATATATATATATATATATATATATATATATATATATATATATTGAAGTCTTGGTTTGGATTACCTTTTATTAGGTCCGAGGAACCGGCAGCCGACAGCTACGATGAATGAGCCAAGATGATGATGCTACGCGACAACGATGGGGATGCATGAGCCACACATGATAATGAGGATAATGTACCGGTGAAGAGGATGCGTATACTAAATGCCCACATCAATTCCCCCCACGTGAAAGCGGCCAGCCTGGCCGCGGCAAGTCAAGGGGACAAAGAACGTCGCATGAAGGGCTTCATACGGGAGACATGGACGACCTCTGTAGTTCGATAACGGCGATCTGCTGGGGCTACAAGTGGCGTCACGCGATAATTCACTGGTGAAGTCTCTTCAAGAACTGTGTACGGCCCAATAAACCGAGGCTGAAGTTTGTCGCACAAACCAGGTGTGCGAACAGGCGTCAAAAGCAGCACTTCGTCTCCAGGTTGGAAGGATACATCACGATGCGATTCATCATAAACTAGCTTTCTGTCTTCCTGGCGGGCTTCAGTGTTTATACGAGCTCGTTGGCGGCACTGTGCGAGTCGTGAAACGTATTCCTCTGAAGAGGATGGAGACGAATTCGCTTGTCAGGTAAAGAAGGAGACGTCCAGGAAAGAAGTAGGGGAGCGTCCATAAACTAGGTAAAATGGCGAGTAGCCGGTTGTTCGCTGAATGGCCGTATTGTAGGCGAAAGTGACGAATGGTAGAACAACGTCCCAGTTTTTGTGGTCTGGTTGAATATAGGCGGCGATCATGTCAGCAAGAGTGCGGTGGAATAGCTCAGTGAGGCCGTTAGTCTGGGGATGATAATTAGAGGCAGTCTTGTGAGTTGTGCCGGAGGCCTGAAGAAGTTCGTTCACTAGTTGTGAAAGAAAGGCCCTTCCACGGTCACTGAGCAACACACGTGGAGCACCATGACGCAGTATAATGGCTCGGAGAATGAAATCGGCAATCTCAGAAGCTGAACCTGTTGTAACGGATGCCGTCTCGGCGTAGCGCGTCAAATGGTCAATGGCTGTTACTATCCACCGGTTTCCAGCAGCACTGACTGGGAGGGGGCCATAAAGATCGACGCCTACAACTTCGAATGGTGTGGCTGGGCATGGAAGAGGCTGTAGTTTACCGGCGGGAGCAGATGTTGGTAGTTTTCTACATTGGCAGGTAGTGCAGGACCCGACGTACCGAGCTACGCTAGTGGTAATGCCTGGCCAATAAAACCGACTTCGAATGCGATCGTAGGTTTTATGGTAACCAAGGTGACCAGCAGTCGGATGGTCATGAAGTGCCCTGAGGACTTCGGACCGAAGCGATCGGGGTAGAACGGGAACCCAGCGCTGACCGTCAGGATGGTAAATTTTGCGGTACAGCACCGAGTTGTCCAGCTTAAATTGCGAGAGTTGGCGACGGAGCCTTGCATTAGGTGGACGGGAACTGCCAGTGAGGTAGTCTATAATACGTCGACAGTATGGGTCAGCCAACTGTCGAGAAGGAAAATCGTGCGGGTCGTCCGAAGGCAGCTGGTCCATAGAGGCGAGAGAGGAAACCGCCGTAGACGTGGACTCCGAGGGCGTGTTGTGCAAATTGACGGCGGAAACCCCGAGTGGAGTCGCTGGTAGTGGGCAGCGAGAAAGAGCATCGGCGTCACGATGCTTCCTGCCACACTTGTACACGATCTCAAAATCATATTCTTGGAGGCGTAGAATCCAGCGTCCGAGGCGTCCCGACAAGTTCTTGAGTGTCGAAAGCCAACATAAAGCATGGTGGTCGGTCACAATGGTGAAATGGCGGCCATGCAGGTATGGATGAAATTTCTGTACTGACCAAACGATGGCGAGGCACTCCTGCTCGGTGATCGTGTAGTTCCTCTCGGCTGCGGAGAGGACGCGGCTGGCGTATGCAACGACTCGCTCTCGCGAAGAGTTGTCGCGTTGCAGGAGCACGGCTCCTAAACCGCGGCCGCTAGCGTCTGTGTGCAGGAAGGTCGGTGCATCATTGTGAAAATGAGCAAGTACAGGGTCGGTCGTGAGGGCTCTCTTCAACCTGTCGAAAGCTGATTGACATTCCTGAGACCACTGAAAGGACATACCGGAAGCAAGTAGCTTATGAAGTGGTGCGGCTATGGAGGCAAAGTTTTGTATGAATCGCCGAAAGTAAGAGGCGAGACCAAGGAAACTTCGCAAATCTTTTGGTTTGTCAGGGCGAGGGAAGCGGAGCACTGCAGCAGTTTTATCGGGGTCTGGGCGAATTCCGTCCTTGCTCACAATATGACCGAGTACCTTGATAGATCTGCTGGCGAAATGGCACTTTTTGGTGTTAATTTGAAGACCAGCGCCCGCAAGACAAGTCAGGACCTCGTCCAAGCGTTGCAGATGTTGAGAAAACGTCGATGAAAAGACAACAATGTCATCGAGGTAACATAGGCAAGTCTTCCATTTCAGGCCACGCAGCACGGTGTCAATCATGCGCTCAAAAGTTGCGGGCGCATTGCATAGACCGAACGGCATAACATTGAATTCGTATAGGCCGTCCGGGGTTGCAAACGCAGTTTTTTCTTTATCATCTTCGTGCATGGGGATTTGCCAATAGCCTGAACGCAAGTCGAGGCTCGAAAAGTATTCAGCACCCTGTAAGGAATCTAGGGCGTCGTCTATGCGTGGCATGGGGTATACGTCCTTTCTAGTGATCTTATTGAGTGCTCGGTAATCGACACAAAATCGTACGGAACCGTCTTTTTTACGTACCAGAACGATGGGCGACGACCAAGGACTGGTTGAGGGTCGGATTATCTCCCGTTGGAGCATATCGTCTACGTTTTCTTCAATGATTTTTCGTTCAGCTAGAGAGACGCGGTACGGACGGCGGTGCACAATGGATGTTCCGTCGGTCTGAATACGATGTGCTGTAGCAGATGTCTGGCCCAGGGTGGATGAATGAACGTCAAAGGAGTTTGCATGCTTTTCCAACAAATCAAGCAGCTGCTGCTTCTGTGAGTCATTCAAGTCTTTGTTGATGGCTGCTGTAAAGGCCGAGGAAGCAGCATGATCTGCAGGATGGCCTTTAGAGGAGACAGGGGTAAGAGGCACAACGCAAACAGGCTGCAGATCGGCAACGCAGGCGACAGTAGTGCCCCGTGGTAGTAAAATTTTATCTTGTGTGGTGTTGGTAGCAGCGAGGACAGTTGATCCATTGTTGAAGCGAGCCACACCTGATGCCAGAACTATGCCTTTATTAAGGCAATACGGTGACGGAGTGACCAAAATGTCACCAGAGTCGACGTCGTTGGACAAAACTGTCACTAATTGATGTTCGTTTGGCGGTAACTCGATGTCTACTGCAGCGATGAGTCGAAGTGGCCTGTAGGTTTCGTCGTTGAGCAAGTGGTCCGTGTCAGTAAGATGGACGACACGTTGTGCACAGCAAATAGCCGCAGTAGCAGAGGAAAGAAAGTCCCAGCCTAAAATGAGTTCATGGGAGCACGGGGATAGCACAGCAAATTCTATATGATGAAGAATTTCGTCGATTTGTACACGGGCAGTACAAAGAGCGGAAGGGCGAATCATTGTTCCCTGGGCTGTAACCAGTGTCGGTCCATCATAAGGCGTCGTGACTTTTCGAAGACGGGCACACAAATCAGCACGAATAACAGAAAACGCAGCCCCAGTGTCCACCAAAGCATCAACGTCCACTCCCTCAACTGTGACCGCAATCATATTGTAGGGGCGCGCTGGAGGAATTGGAGTCTTGTGTTGGAATGCAGTTTGTCCTCCAAAAACTGCATCGCTTAGTTTTCCGGACGCCGATCAGAAGTAAGGGAAGCGGGCTGAAGAGGGGAAGAAGAGCGACGGTAAGGCGACGGTGAACGGCGTCGGGTTGATCGGTGACTACTGCGCAGTTCACCCGATGCTGGCGGAGATGGAGATCGACGCGGCGGTGGCGAATAACGGCGACCCTGGTACAAGGCTCCTGCGGTATAGTCCCGTTCGCGTATGTCGTACCCTCGGCGCTCGTCTTGCTGGCGCTTGCGGCAAAAGCGTGCAATGTGACCACGATAGCCGCAATAATAGCACGTAGGCCGAGTCGATCGATGATGAGGGTAGTAGCTTGCGCTAACTGCACCAGGAGAGAGAGAAGTCAGAGGGACAGGTGACGGCTCACGCGGTGGTGATGAAAAGCTCGTGGGAAAGCTTGTGGGAGGTGCGGCAGCAACCGACGCGTACGTTCGTGGCGGGGACGTCGAGCTGACGGTGCCTGGTGGTGCGGCGGCGGTGTGCGGGAACGATGGTAGAGTACGAGAGACAATGGGCTGCAGGTTGGCCATGTGGGTCATAGACGTGAGCTCTTCCCTGATGACATCCCGCAATGACGTTGAAGAGGACTGAACGGGACACACTGAAGGTAGTGTGAATCCCATTGATTCCAATTCTTCACGTATAATCGCCCTTATCGTATCCCGCAGGTTTGGATCAGTCGTAATACGGGCCGCGTCACTGTCTGATTGTAGGCGCATAGACTCAAGTTCTTCGAGGCGCTGACAAGTTGTCGCAACGTCAGCAACGGTAGCCGGATTCTGGATCGCTAGGGCATTGAATGCGACGGGTGCAATCCCCTTAAGAAGCTGGCGCACCTTGTCTGATTCTGTCATTGGTGTGTCAACCCGGCGGCAAAGTGAAAGAACATCCTCGATGTAGGATGTGTACGACTCCCCGATGTGCTGTTTCCGAGTCGCGAGAGCTTTCTTTGCGAGAGCCGAACGAACAGCCGGTGTGCCAAAGACATGACGAAGCTGATCTTTGAAGGCTGACCAGTCGGGGATGTCGATGAAGTGGTTGAGGAACCACGTCTTAGCGACACCCGTGAGGTAGAATGACACGTAAGCGAGTTTGTAGGCGTTATCCCAACGGTTAGCAGCGCCGACACGTTCGAAATCGTCCAGCCATTCTTCCACATCTTCGCCGCGCATACCAGCGAAGGGATGGGGCTCACGCTGGAGGCTGTTGATGACGTGAGAAGGCGCGGCACGCGGTGGTTGAGTGGGAACGGCTGCAGCACCGGCCTCATCTTGGTGCGACATATTTCCGGACACCTGGGCCAAGCGGCGACCTGAACGTAGCTCCAGGGGGTAGAGTGGTCGTGAGGATGACGAGGGATATAACAGCACTCTCCACCACGTATGAAGTCTTGGTTTGGATTACCTTTTATTAGGTCCGAGGAACCGGCAGCCGACAGCTACGATGAATGAGCCAAGATGATGATGCTACGCGACAACGATGGGGATGCATGAGCCACACATGATATTGATGATAATGTACAGGTGAAGAGGATGCGTATACTAAATGCCCACAATATATATATATATATATATATATATATTTATATATATATATATATATATATATATGTGTGTGTGTGTGTGTGTGTGTGTGTGTGTGTGTGTGTGTGTGTGTGTGTGTGTGTGTGTGTGTGTGTGTGTGTGTGTACAGCTAAGACGAGCAGTCTAACAACAAAATCCACAAACGAGGCCGCTCTTACCAGCTGAGAAAGTTCCCGATTTGACAACTATTGAAATCAGGAAGACCTCGCATGCCGTCGAAGTGTATCTGAAACAAAAGCCACTTACCCAAGTCAGTTATTCGGCCATGAGCCGCTGGGCAGTGGTTGCAGTAGTTGCAACGAATGACGTTTGATGTGGAGTCGTCCAGTGAACAAAAAACGACGTAACGCCGACAGTCACAAGTTTCGTTGCAGCTGCCACGCAGCACATCCTACATGTCTTTGCTGCTCAGCGGCATCCCCGGTTTCACGCAACGCACACAATCCCAAGGAAGCGAATCGGAAAAAAAGTTTGCAAGCGCCGCCCAGGCGCTTGCAAGTGCTGCCCGGGCGATTCGGCGCTGCACGCTGCATGAAATGCGCTGCGCCTGGCGCGGCGGCGCCTTCCCGCAGTCTAGACTTCATGGCGCCGGACGCTGCAGACCGCCAAGCGGAGAAGAACCCTCGCTTGCGGCTGTGGTATACTTTCACCGCGCTTTTACCCTTTCTGTATTTTTTGGTGAGCGACGCGGTGAGGCTGTGTACACATCAGTTACAGCGTTGTTCATAGGTTAATACAGACAGGTTCTGTGCTTCTCGCGCTGGTAACGTATGCATTGCTCGAAATGTGGATTTTGTAACTTTTACGCACCGCAAAATAACGAAAACGTCAAAATAAACTCCTTTGTAACCTTTAATTCATAAGTTATTCACGCCCAAATGTTACATTATAAGTAACCGTATTTAGAGTGTACTTTGAATACAACTCACCGGAAATCTGCTAGGATTCTGAGGGAAACGCTCTCGAGGTGGCCCCTGCTGGAAAACGAAAAATCATGCACACGCAGTGTCCGTGAACTCACTGCCGAAATCACAAAATTATGATCATAAATGTGCAATTAACATTAGCGTTTGTTTGCAACTGAACGATTGTAAACGTTCCAACCCACCTGCTCAATAGGAAAAGTTGAAACAGCACTAGACAGCCCCGCTGTGGTGGTTTAGGGGCTAAGGTACTCGGTTACTGACCCGCAGCTCGTGGCAATGCATTTTAGATGGAGGCGAATGTACTGTAAGTCCGTGTGCTCAGATTTGAGCGCACGTAAAGAACCCTAGATGGTCAAAATTTCGGGAGTCCTCCACTACGGCGTCTTTCATATTATATGGTGGTTTTGGGATGTCAAACCCCACGTGTCAATCAAATTAACAGCGCTAGACAATACTTAACAGCTGACTTTTCCTTATGCAGGTGCTACGCTATCTCAACACGCATACTTCTTCTGTTTTGATGATCAAGTTTTTTTCTGCCGGTAACTTGCCGCCACTTTGGCTGCTTTATGATCACTTCTTAATATATAGTGCATTGTCTGTTTAGCTCTTTGTTAAGAAGGTCTTTTGAGTTGTTTCCGGGGCCTTCTGATGATGAAGTCGCGATGACTAGAAAAATTCCGGTCTTCCACCGAGGACAAATTATCCTGATTCCTACCAACCGAAAGCTAATAAACTACCGATTCGAACAATCAGTTTTTGTTTCACAAATGTTGATGCAAATTTTTGCTGGCTAGAAATAGAATAGAAGACTTAACGGATTTTAGTAGTCCTGTCAACTCCCAGCCTCAGGCTATTCAATCTTGCTTGCCTGTTCTCGAGCAAGCACCAGCTTGGGATAATGCTGCTCTACACGACAATCTGCGCTGCCCAATTCAGAGAGTCACGTTAATAGTGAACAAGCTTCACTCTAAAAGAAGTGTTTCATAAAATCGAATTCGCAGAAAGAGATTTAAAATGCGGTCTCAAGGAATTGGAAGAACAAAATAACAATTATTTATAGGCCTGCCTGATAGAGTTTTTTAAACCCAAATAAGTTAGGATTTCCTCGGATTCAATGTTTTCACGTGAGTGATAGATTTTGTCACAGCTGTTAAACGGTACCACATGCACGGGTGCCAAAAAGGCAGCGAATGAATGAATGCACCAACTTCATTGTCGATGGCCTTGAAATGAGCTCCCGGTTTACCTCCATATCTGTAACTGATTAGGCAGTGGGTATAGTTACTGATTAGCTCTTCGTATGGATATCCATAACTCCATTACATTCATAGGAAGGTTTTGACTTCTTCATTCTCTGAATACTTACGTACAGTGCGGTTGGTATGTGTGCCAGGTCATCAAGGAATATTTATAGGCAAAGTGGCTGAAGCTCTCGCGTGGTGGTCTCTATATTGTTCTGTTACATTTATTGTAACTGATACCGTCTTTGTTACGGAGGCCAAATTCCGTAGGTGGTTCTTACTTCCGGATCTCACAGAAGTTACGTTACTGGTTCAAAAATATGGTCATCTTTCTTGTGCTTGGGGTAATAATTATTTGGTGTCCCGCCCGGAAACCTAAAGTGCACTTCACAAAGCTCTGTTGCTGGATTCCTCAATTCAATTCTTCTTAACACAGGTGTGTTCAAGTGCTATCAATCCTTTGCTTTTACTGTTAGGAGCCTGAAAACATCGATAATTTTTTACACATTTGCCGACGTTACACAGGCTTTTGGAAACAAAAGAGCATTTAGAAATGTTGCTCAGAAATGGAAGCATTATTCTTAATTCTGAAAGCATTCTTTTAATTGCAGCGTCTTCTCTCGGACACAGCAAGAGAAACGTCTGCATAGGATTTTTCGAATTTCTAAAGACACAACAAGAGTTTCATCTAGGCTAACTCCTGAATGAAGTCTTAGTTCGTTGTGTTCAATTTATTCAGTAATTTTCAATAATTGTTATGTACCCCCTTTATTAGTGCGTGTTCTTAAGCTCAACAAAATTCATATTCTATAGAAACCTGAGTATTTTATATTCATTCGCGAATTTCAAAATTTTTATGGCCATTTTATCAACCGCTGGTTTAACGACCAATCGCTTGTAGTGGGCACGAGCCAAAGCATAGGCACTAACAAGCAAGCATGCATGCAATCGAGCATTCTTTTGCACGGAAGCTATGTTAACGCGACTGGTGTGAACTTCCTCAATATTTTCCGTAAGATATTTTTAATGAAGGTGCAGATTATTTATCAAGCTAACTTCTGCTCCAGATATTTCTCGTAACAATATTACAAAGCAAACGCCCTCCCATAATTCCTAAGCTTGTTTCAATAAATTGTTTTAGGCTAATGGGTTTGAATTTGCGTAGAATGACTGGTATTGTTCGTGCTATTCGTCAAAAGTTACAGGATGACACTGCAGCCTATTATGACGATGGTTCTACTGTGCAGCTAAGGTATATACGTGTTTACGTAGAAAATTGCCGGTATCACTGTGCTGTCTTTCCATTTCATTAGAGACAGAAGTCATCTGAGCAGTTTACAAATCAATCTTGTTTTTCATCTAATCTTACGTAATGACCACCTCAGTGCGCGCGACACAGCATATGAACACTGAGTATCAAAGCAAAGACTCTAACTATTAAGCTTCCTAATTTTATACACTTGCTTGCTGTTTGTTGTACCAAGGTTACTGTTGCGTCTCCGAGATGGGTTCAAAATAACGTTTGTGATTGGGCACTTGCCCAAGTTATACGGCGTTTTTTTACAATCGAGTAATAATTATTAGCCCGCCACGCTGGTCAACAGGCAAAAGCAGTGACAAGCAGGTCCGTCATGGGGTCGAAAACGGGCCTCGGCGGTCGCATTTTTGTTCGAGGCAAAATTGGTTGATGCCCGTGTGCTTAGATGGCACACTTTAAACGATCCAAGGTGATCAGACCTTTCAGAGTCCTCCATTACAGGTTCTCTCATATATAAAGTGGTTTTGGGAGGCTAACCCCTAAAATTAGTGCTTGGTATAATATAGATTGCACAAAGATAGCAAACTTCTGCGATGTTTGTTTACATGCGTACTTACTAGACCTGGAGGGGGCGGACTCAGAAAGTAAGATAGCATGAAGAGAAGCAATAAATAATGCACACCAGCACACTGTCCACTGCAGTTTTAAAAATATTATCTGTGAATTTACCGTCTAGGGGGCGAGCTTGGAAAGCTGGCATATATCTAACACTCGTACCGAGTGTCTTAAAATGTAAAAAATAACAATAATATAAGTTATGCCTCTTATGAGATTTCCTAAGCCACATTTCTGCTGCTCTTTTCGCCTTAAAAGCTCCAACTCAAGGAAGCTTTGTGTTTAAACGAAATACCTTTTGCACCTGGAATTCGCAACCCCTTCACCAATGTTCTAATCTTTGCTCATAAGGCAACCCCGAACAGTTCTATTCACATTATTTTTACGAACTATAATCAAACTGTAAGCTTTATGGTAATGCATTGAATAACTTATAAGGCTTTTCGGAACGTCGACTAGCGCGTTGCGGGCCACTCCCACGCCTGAAGAAAAAGACCAATTGTCTATGCTGCATCACGAGCAATTTCGGCTGTTCATAACTGTATAACTTGTTGTAGTCTGGAGCTTGAAATAGCAGCCTCCAATTTCGACGGCGTGATGACTTCCCCACAGCGTAGCGTGGGGCGCCATCATAGTATGTGTTGAAGTTTTCTATACCCTCGTAGAAGGAACATGTATAGGTTGGGTATATTCCGGGATAAATCTTGTTTATAATAGTGAGGTCAGGGTACACGCTCACCTGAAGAAGTCTGGGTGTCAGAGTCTGAGGTCTGCTTAGTTTTTGTGTGGTGCTCGATTGCCTCGGCTCCAGGTGAAATATATTTTGTGAGTTGATTTTACAAGATTGGAGGGTCCCGATTCTTCAGAACATAAACTTCACGCGCCGTCAAAGCAACGTGATTTATGGTCCTCGTGCAGCTCAGTGGACTGACTCGCTGAATTTCGGGGGGACTCCCCCAATGAATCCCATATTAGCTGGGAACCAAACACGTGTGTGAGGCTCGATCTCTTCTTCCAGAAAGATTCACAATGCTGGTTCCAATATTGTGGCCTTGGCAAATCTTGTGACCACCGATCTCAAGTCGCTCTAAATTGTCCATTTCCTGTTGCCTAGCAAGGCCAATGCAATTACCGCTTGCTATGCTATTTCTGCCACCGTGGTCCAGACCACTGCCGAGTTTGTGAGTGTCCTCGTAGTTAATGCGCACTGCTGCACACACCTTATTGGGCATAACCAACGAAAAAACAGTATTTAGAGTGTTCCTGAGCCCTTTGTAGCAGAGAATTCGCCCTGGCCCGTCTTCTAACAGTCTTATGCTCGGGGTGGACATTTCGCTGGATGGGGATTTAGGTAGCTTGTTCTCAGTGTTCGCGAGTAATTCTAGGGAAGTGAGACTTGATTTCATCAGTGTAATCCTAACCTCCTGCAGGAAGTTTCTACAAGAACGCACAGTGAGCAGCCTGGCGAATTGCACCTCTCCTGTGCTTCTGCAATTTCTTCCAGCGTGTCGTGCATGCCGTCTCTTCGAGCTTGTGTTTATGAGAAGCTCGAGGGCTCTCTTGATGGCCTTTTTGATTAACGTGTGGAGCTTGTCACTCTCCAACCTCTGCCAGTTGTGCAAGGCTGCAAGATAGGTAAACTGACACATCACAAAAAACATGCACCACCCTTACGAAGTTTTCTGCTGTAAGATTATGTTCCCTGTTGGCAACCCTTCGTATCAGTCTGATGGCATTGTCAGTTTTCCTGGCGAATTTTCAACTGTCAAGTTAGCGGAGCTGTTCGATGGAATGCGAAACCCAGAACACGAAAGCAGTCTACCTTGGGGATCAAGCTACCCTCACCTATCCCAAGAGTCGTCTCGACGTCCTCTAATAGTTGGCACCCTTTCTGTTTGGAGCACCTGTACCCTGGTCTGTGCAGAAGAAGTTCCTATTTTCATGACGAGCACTAGAGGCCTGTTGGTTTTGAGTGACCTCCATCACCTTAATGGCTCCCTATAGCACGGCCTCTTTTCGACTATCGCTGCCCCTAGTCCACCATATTGCGATATCGTTGGCACATATAGTATTATCACTGCCATCGACTTCGAAGAATCTCTGAGGCACTCCAACCACCGCGAGACTATACAAGGTCACTGATAAAACTCAACCTTGTTATGTCTCTTTGAATCCAAGCTTTATGACATCCAAATCAAGATCACACATCTTGAAAACTGTGTTTCTATCAGTCAGGATTGATGTCAATTAGTCGTGTGAGCGCTTGCCAAGCTCAGGGCTCGAGGTCTGACTAAGCACGAAGTGATGAAGAACGTTGTCGAATGCCCCCTTCAAGTCCTCTCCCAGTATGCCTCTTAAGTTCCTTGTGTTGGTGTCTCTAAATTGCCTTTTATCAGCTTCCTGGTCTTGCGTCGAAGACCCACCCTGAAGCCTCTAACGTTATGGGGATAAATGTCTCCTCAAGCTAGTCGGTAACCCTGATCATTATGGCGTGTTCGGCTACCTTACGCACGCATTGGGTGAGGGAGGTGGGCCAGAATTTACCGACGGCTGGGAGGTTTTTCCGGTTTGGAATTGTGAGTGGTGGTTGCTGACTTCTACGTCTCAACGACACGACCACTCTGCCACGCCTGCTTCACGACATCCATCAGGTACTTCAATGACCTGGTATCTAAGTTTCACAAAGTCTTCTTCGTGATCTTATCTCCACCAGGGCTGTGCTAGTGTTTAAGTCATGCTAGGCCTGCTCAGTGTTCTCCTCGTTTTCAAATTCTGCGTCCAGTTCTGCTTTGCGCCTGCTCCGTATACGGGGGCAGGAAATGACAGGCCGGAGGTGAAATCAGGTGCTTTCCAATAATTTCTGCGACTACATAATTGTCCGAAGATTTTTGAATAGTTGCATGAAATATGTCAGTCAGTCTACATTTCTCGGTTGATTTGGTGGTGTCATCCAACATGAGCTTTAGGTGCTTCTAAGGGGCTTCCCTCCACATCTGTTTGTCTTCCTAATCGCAAATCTTGTCCCATTGCTGCTTAGAGAGTAGCTTGGAGCATTCCTCAGCACTTTTGTTGACCTCGGCAAGCTTTTTGTGCAGCCAGCAATTGAGGCACTGCCCTTTCCACTTGGAAAGGGCAGACTGTTTCGCCTCCAGAAGATGAGACAGTCTGATGTCCGTCTTTCTTGCAGAGGCATGTCTGTGGTGACGCCTTCATTGGTAGCCTGGATGACCTTGTTCTTGTGTGAAGGTCGTAGCACTAAATTCGTAGCCTATAGAAGCTAAATTCAACCTTATAGAAGGTTGTAGCGCTAAATTCTCTGAAGCAAGAAGAGCTCCTCAATTCACTGTAGTTTATCCAACGTTGGTTCAGTGTAAACACATGACTAATTAGCTCATGAAAGGGGTCTCCACCCGAAAACAATTAAGAGCGTGATTCTTGCCTTGAGGGACTATACGTTTCTTAGAAGACGGAAATATTCCTTCCGCAATTCTGCCACCAGTGGTGACTAATATTTGCAAATTGAGCCAATATGTGGATGTGGGGAATCCATCACCGATCTTGCTGTGTCTCCGACCGGTAGAGAATTTTTACTTAGTTCGGAAATGTCTTCTTGCCCCCATGAAACAAACGACTTCTTTTCCGAAAAGAAAGCATTAACAATACCCGCGTATGGCACTGTATTGTGGTATAGTCGATACATCGTAATATATTTAATTAGTTAGAAATAAATACTTTTGCCAATGTATTTTGATGTATAGAAACGGATACTCAGAAATACCTCTAAGTTGGCCTCGTGATATCGTTGTATCTTTATCCTGCCAAGCCATGTTTCTGGGCGTGGTGTTCTCGGATAGCTGGAATGAACGGTTGCCACGTTCACCGAAGAATTTGTGGTGGGCATAAAGCTCCGTGGATTGACAAAAGTACGAGCTGGTTCAAAGTTGACGTCAGATATCCAGGTTACCCATAGTGGAACGACATAATGCGTTTGCAAGCCAACGTATAGTACTTTGGAGTCGTTTGCGAACAACTGGCCATAAGTGGCGCCACCTTCCTCTCTCGTACTCGGCTTGAACGTGCGCAGCAGCTGAAGCGCAACATCGCCGTCGTCACTCATGTGGTGACGGCTCGTCATACGCTCACTAGTTGACCTGCTTTCATGTTGAGGCTGTATTAACCACTCACTGTTCAAGCAGCCGTTCCTTTCTAAATTCCAGAACGTTCACAAATCAATCAGCACCCTGCTGAGCCTAATTGTGATCTGCTTACGTCTACGATAACCTTTCAGTTTTTATACGTGAATTCTCGTCGTCTTCTTTGTGTGCGAAGCCATCACATCAAATTTGTCGATGAACTCTGAGCAATCCTAGATTTTTTGGGGACTAAACTTCTGTAAAATGCTAATTACGGGCTGCGAATGCCCATATTTTTCACGTGTGGTAAATGAAGCTCTTAATATAGTAAAACAGTGAGGCTTACCAAATTACCACGTGTCAGTTGTGTATAAAAACAGACGCAACTGAATGTTCTTACTAAGTTCGCATCAAAACTACTGTTGTATCCCGTCGACGTGGTATAGTGGTGCTGAGCTCCAAAAATACATAAGTTGCCTTCGGCGATACATTCTCCGTAAATTGTTTGGAAGTGAATTATCTGCCAAATTGGCGGCTTATATGTAGGTAAAGAAATCACAGAGGTTTATATTTCTGAACTCATATAAGCATATTTATTTATTTATTAGAATACCCTCAGGGCCCGTAGGGCATTACAGAGGGGGTGGGTACAACATATATAACACACAAGAAAAAAAGACAAAATAAAGAAACAAGTATCAGATGCGCAAATCAGGAAGGCAACATAAGTCAACTAAAAATGTATAAGAATTCAAGCACATACAAGACAAAGATAGATAATGGAAAATGCGTATAGTTACAAGCATTGCTGAGAAATTGCAGTCTTGAATAACAAAGGGTCTGTTATTGATACAACGGAAGAGGGAAGGTGGTTCCAATCGGCGGCTGTTTTCGGTAAGAAGGCTGCTGAAAAGAATTTGGTGCGGCAAAACGGAATGGCAACCTTATGCTGATGATCAATGCGCGATGAGTGGTATGACGGTTGTGAAATGAGGTCTCGCTTCATTGATGGATTGTGAAAAAATATCTTATGAAAAAAATGCAGTCGCGCCAGTTTCCTCCGGACAGTTAAATTGGGTAGGTCAAGGTTAGATTTCATTTCTGATATGCTAGCAGTACGGGAATAATTAGAACAAATGAACCGAACTGAGCGGTTCTGAACAGATTCTAACGCGTTAATTAAATTTTGCTGCACGGGATCCCATATAGCGGACGCGTACTCAAGCTTTGGGTGAATTAGTGATCGGTATAATAGAATTTGGAGGGACAGCGGAGCACGAGAAAAGTTGCGGCGTAAGTATCCTAGCGTTCGGTTAGCGTTATTACAGATGTAGGTAACATGCGTGTGCCAAGATAGATTGTTGGTAATGTAAACGCCGAGGTACTAACATGAAGAGACATGCTGGAGGGGAACGGCGTTAATTCTGTTGGTACAGGGGGGAGAAATAGATCGCCGGGTTATTGACATGCATTTAGATTTGTTAGAGTTGAGTGTCATAAGCCATTTATTGCACCAGGTTGAGACAGTGTCAAGGTCTGACTGTAGAAATTGGTTATCATATTCATTGTTTATTTCGCGGTAAATTACACAATCATCTGCAAATAACCTTATAGCGGAGTTAATGCTGTCTGGGAGATCATTAATATATATAAGAAAAAGTAAAGGGCCTAATATGGAACCTTGGGGTACGCCGGATGTTACTTTAGAAAGAGGTGAGTTATAGCCATTAGGAAATGTAAGCATACTTACATTTCCGTCAGGACATGTCACCTTTTCCACTAACATTGTCAGCAATGAAGCGGTGGAGTAAAGAGCAAAAATTCTATGTTGAGTGCTCATAACTAGGTACAAAGGGTCCGCTGAGAGCGGCCAAATAAAAACCTGTTTATGAAACTCACTAAATAAAGTTAGCAAGCATTAGCTAGGATGCGTCACTGAGGCATAATTTTGCCCTCTACAGAATAGCTAGCTAGAGCACACTAGATCACGCCTAACTTTCTGCGTTCCAACACGTTACCTCTCTCTCTCTAATTGATCCGTAACCTTTAGCTTTCTTGTCACTGATATGAATTGCTGATGACGCAAACGTTTATGGTTTGAAATCCATAACTAGTGCTTTATTGTCATTTGCCCTTTATTGAATAGTAGCTCAAAGCTGCGCATATGTTCCGATACCGGTGGGTTTACCGCATATATTCCGATCAATCAAATATTTGAACAATATATTATCTTGAAAATAGAACTGGTTTTAAAGTTACCTATTGCCACGTTATATACCAGTGGAAAGGTTTTGGGATTGCGGTAAATTGTTATGCTGATGCCATGTTAGCCCACGTATCTCAAAGCACGCTCTTGAACTCAAGTGATCAGAAGTTTTACATGTTATTTCATAGTGAATTGCAAATAGAGTTATTTAAAAACAAGATACAAAATAAACATATTCGTTGGTCATTTTGTCATTATTTTGTAAAGCAAACAGTAAGGCGCTTTTTTGCGTTACTATAGGACGTTTTTTTCACGGAAAAGCAGCCGTGACATATTGAGAAACAAAATGAACTAAAAAACCTATATGAACCTCAATAGATGTTTCAGACAGACTTGGCGTAGTATGATTTGCAAGACATATACTTACTAAACGCACTTTGTCATCCTAGGATGTGATATTTGTTCTACATTGAATCACCGACGCAGCTGGCGCTTTTGGAAAAAAGAAAGTCGAAGGTTGACGCAAATGACAACGTGACCATTGGAGAGGAGAAGTAAGGGGCGAAATGTTAGGATGAAAATAATTAACATTGACTGCCTCTGTGGAAACTAAAACCCCCAATTTGAAAAAAAAATTATTGAAAGCATGCTAGAAACGTGAAAAATATTCCAACATCGAAGCACACGTGAAAATATGATTTATTTGTTCAAGAGGTAGGCAGACTTGGCGGGGCGAAAACGTGGTTGCAGTCTGTCAATTGTGAATTGTTCTGATTTCTTCTCCGGCTCAAATCAGAAGGCTGGAAGCTCAAGCATACTAATAGGTTTTATACAAGAAATACCATACGCTAAGGCTAGAACGCATTGCATTGGTGCTCAATCAATATTCAGACAACAAACCTTTTTCTGAAGTATGCTTGACTGGCATAGAACACTCCACTCTTTCGGTCACGCCTTTTTTATGATTTGAGCTTCTCATAATTAAGCTTAGTAGAGCGCAACCCAAATCTCTCTTACAAAATTCTCACCCAATCTCAGTCGATTCTGCGAGCGTAATGGTTTCATTGTTACCTGAGAGCTAACTTCTGCACAACGAAGAGTGCAGCCTGCGAGAAGGCAGATCCTCATAAAACTCACAGGTATATATGCAGAATTCGTTCGAAAATCACACATATCTAAAACATGCGTGTTAAGTGGAGCATTCCTCAAAAACATTTCTTCAGCCTTGGTTAGTTGATTTTCCTGTGCTATTCTATGCACATTATATTTCATTTTTGCCAGAAGAAAATGCCATGTTCACCTTAGCAGGCGCTGCAAATGTGAGGTCGCGCAGGATTGGGGAATTAACCTACCAGATGTGCTACTGTGAGAACGGTATAGCTAGATCAATTCAAAGCTTCATTTACGATCGAGATTGCGCGTATTATTCGTCAGGGTCACATTAAATGAAAAAAAGGCACATGCAAAAGTTCACAGCGTGTGTTGCTGCGAATCTATATTATTAAAAATATAATTATTATTATTATTATTATTATCATTATCATTATTATTATTATTATTATTATTATTATTATTATTATTATTATTATTATTATTATTATTATTATTATTATTATGCGTATTTCATCACAATGTTACGCCAGCTCTGTAATACCCATACTAGGATGAATTTTTGTGCTACTAAGACGTTCGGTTTTTTAGAAATCTGTATAGATTTCATTGTGACTTCTTACTACAAGTGGGTGGTTGTCTTCTTTTTTTATTAGCCTGGCCGCCACTGGGCGGGTTTCGAAGTATTTATTTGTAATACAGCAGTGCGGGCTCTTCTGTTTTAGTGCTAATAATATGCTCACGATGTCATTCAACACTTATCGTCAAACCAAAATATTCCAATGTTCTACAACAACGAATGAATGAAGCCATGAGCTAACATATGTATCGTGATACGACAACCATTAGACATTAGCTATGTATATACGTCAGTTATGTAGAAAATAATATATAACCTGCGCCATAATAAAAGTTACGCATTGGTTTAAATATTCTCGTAGCAACAGCCTCATTTTCACATTTGTTAAGTGGATTCATTTGCATATATGCACATCTCAGAGCACTTAGGTGTCCTCGTAATGCAACTTAAATGTCATTTTTGTCATTTTAATCGTTTTGGTCGTCTAAACTTTTGACCCTCCTCATGACAGCAGTTGGAATAACTTGAGTAATGAGTTTGAACAATTCAATTATGTGTACGTATAGCACCCGGATTATATAAATGACTTTGTGCCATCTGTACGTTTTAGTCTCCTTAGGGTTTTAGCTATCTATCTGGCAGCTTCATCATTGCCAATTTCTAAAAAGAAAAGTGATTTCTAAACCTTAAGTTTATGCATGCAAGGTCGATGTAAGGCTATCATTTATCCTTCAGTCATGCAGAAGTGAACATGGTAAGCCAACACTACAGCACTGCTTTTTAACTATGCATAAGTCTTCGCCCTTACGCACACTGCTTACAACCATTCATTGGTGTGTGATTGACGATCGAACATAATTTATCATCGCAAATGTTCGAAATAGCTTTTTTTAAACACAAAAATACTGCTCATCGGGCTGTGAATATTTGCCTGCACCCACAAGAAGTAATAAATGATAGGCTGACGGTAGTCACGATACGCAGATGCTTCCACACTTGAGTGCCTGAGGAGTTCATCACGTGCTCAAAGGCTTTGTTCGCAATGATAGTCACTCAATTTGAAACCAGTTTGTGCAACTCCGCGATGTTCCTTGAAAGAAGCTTGTGCTCTTCAAGCGATATATGTTAAAGAGACGGGCGAAGGAATAAAAACGATCAAATCATATTCACGGAGTGAATGATGATGACTAGGGTGAAGCGTCCATCAATCCGTTTGTGTTTCCGTTTGTCTGTTAGTTCTTACTTCCATCCGTCTGAGCGTCCTTCCATCAGTGCTTCCGCCTGTTCGTGCGTCTCTGTCTCTTCATTCATCTGTCCCTGCTTCAGTCAGTACGTCCGTACGTCCGTCCGTCCGTCTGTCTGTCTGTCTGTCTGTCTGTTTGTCTGTCTGTCTGTCTGTCCGTCTGTATATACGCCTGTTCGACCTTCCGTTCGTCAATCTATGGAAGACTCCAAGTACCGCCATCTCGCCGCTTTCACCATATTCGCAATGCCCACGGCCTATATGTGGCTCGCCGAGCAATCCAAGATGGCTGCAAGAGGATGATAAATCCCTGAACTCGCATAAGAAAAGATAAGACGCACGGTTGTATTCCCCATGCCGCTTTCACCGGATGAACTCTTGTTCGTCAAAAGAATGCATGACGAACCAAAGTGCTTTCCCAACCGACAGGAACTGCTGAATGTTCGCTATCTCCTTTCTTGCCGTAGTGCAAAGAGTGGCGGTGTGAGGTGATCAACCTTGTATCATCGATACTTTCCTGTGCGTGGTACAGAAAACTGTGCGAACTAGAATTCACGTATGAACTGAACGGCACTCCGAAATCGACCCACAGGTCGCGGGATCAAATCCCGACTGTGGCAGCTGCATTTCCGATGAAGGCGGAAATATTGTAGGCCCGTGTGCTCAGATTCGGGTGCACGTTAAAAAACCCCAGGTGGTCTAAATTTTCGGAGCCCTCCGCTACGGCGTCTCTCCTAATCTTATGGTGGTTATGGGCCATTAAACCCCACATATCTATCAATCAATCGATCAGCACTCCAAAATCTTTTGTGCCGAGCCGGACTGGTGAATTTACCGCAATAATAGACAACTATTTCTAGTAGTGCCATCCCGGCTGCACAGAACCGAAATTTCAACGTAGCAATGGTTTAAAAACAACTTACGCATTGGCATTACTTGCGCAGTAAGCATCATACATCTGTTGTTTCAATGGAACAGAAGGAATTAACTTCCCATTAGGTAGCGCTTGTATCACAGCCATGATCAGACTCTACAGTGCGCAATTTCCTACTCTCGAATGTTGCAGGTTCTATCAGCGCAATTGGAACAAATATATCGACATGCGTACGCTTTTCGCAACGTCGACATTATGAAAGTTTTTCGATTAACAATGTTTTTCGAATGGCACCGGTGAAGTGCAGGAGAAGTTAGCATGGACTATAGTCGTAACTGCATATTTCATTGGCCTAATGATCTCACTTCGCTTGTCGTGCTCAAGCGTGTTGGCGGCATGTGGCACTCTGTAATATCCACTGTAATTGCATAAATTCAATGCACAAGAAAAATTATACTCTTATTTTGAGCTCGCTGATGGATATTATACTATAAATGCAATCAAAGTTACTTACGAACGTGAAAAAACATTAACGCATGACGGGACGTGAAGTGAAAATCTGTGCTTCTGAGCTAGCAGCTCATCGTTCATCGTCGCTGTCCCTCTCAGCGCGTTGACAACCGTCTACGGCCAGTGAAAAGTCGTCAACGTCCCGACGGTGTTTTAGGGGCGAAGCTCCTTAGGGCGTGGGCTGTGCGTCCCCTGTAGCCTGTATGTAGCCGCCTCTAGTTTAGTTCTTGCAGTGTTCACTAGATGGCGGTACCGTCCCCTGTATGTAGCCACCTCTAGTTTAGTTCTTGCAGTGTTCACTAGATGGCGGTACCGTCTTTTGTATGTAGCCACCTCTCGTTTAGTTCTTGTAGTGTTTACTAGATGGTGGTACTTGTAGCTGATGATGAAAAGATGCAAGATGTTATAAACTAGAAAGCGGTACTTGTAGTTGATGAAAGACGCGAGATCTTATAAAATAGGAATGATGTCACATATGGCGCGTGTCATTGGTTGAAGGCAATCGTTCGATTTAGTGCGGCGACGTACGCTAGGGAGAGCGATGTAATAAAATCGAGTGGGCAAAATGTACAGAGGATTCATGGTTTACCAGGTTTACCTACGGAGCTTCACCCACTCATCATCATTCACTTCGTGGATATGGCGGAATTTTTTTTTGAACATCACTGCCGAAAGTAGTGTGAGGAATTCTCTCCGTGAACGACTTCAATAGCACCAACAACACGTCATTCACCACGCAAAATCCCAACACGGCGTCACTCCCACGTTTGCCTCAGCGCGGAGAACATTTCGCTCCGATACCCGGCAAGAAAGGAATTACTTGCTGTGTGCTGCTATCTATCAAAGAACGCAAAAAAAAATAAAACAAGCGGCAGGGCGTACGCTAAAGTTTAGAACCGCACATCGCGAGCCTGCGCTACTTTCTGCGTACAATGATTGTTATGGGATTCATTCACTACAAAAGTACTGACGAATGCTATGCGCGCGTAAAACAAGGCGAGTTTTAACAGGAATGATCACACGATAACATTTCACTCTCCAAGTTGGCTGCAGAAAATCTCGCGAAGCTGATATGTGTACTCTGAATGTTATAATCAAAAGCGCGAGTTGCCACGCAGTTTCACGAAAACTTCATGTCTCGGAAGAACGAATCAGATTTATTTTGCGACGAACAGTTTCGCATATTCACCAATGCAGAAAACGAACAAAGTGGTATGTGTTCGTTTTTGCTAATGCGCTAACACTGCGACTAACACCGCCGAACGAGGGAGCATGGGAAGCGTCTGCCCAGTGATCATCCTTGAGAGGACGCTCCTGCATTCCGCCAGGTGGCACGACAGTCCAAGAACATTGCGAATATTTCTCATAGACGATGAGAGTACTGCTACTACTACTACATACAACGCAGACGCACGACCCACGGCTTAAGGAGCTTCACCCCTAAAAGGAAATGCCGCTTCTTGGATGTTTTAAGGAGCGGCATCTCGTGTACACTCCTCTCTTCACAATTTTACCTCAAAGCACACAAAATAGGAAAACAGCGTGCAAGAATTGCCGCATATAGAACGTTGCTAACTGTTAGGTGCTGTCAAACATATATTTTGTATAAAATTTTTCAAATAAGGTATTCATGAAGAGTCCTTTGGAGAGTGCATATGCCGTGTCCATCGGTTTGAAATGAAGGACTCCAATGCGAAAAATACTTACAATCATGCCGCTGATGTGCCATAATAGGCAAGGATGGCCGACGTAGTTGTCCTAAATATCCATTCGCAGACATTTCAGCTAATGGCCAGTATTCCGCAGAAACGAAGCTGAAGCAACTACAAGACAAAAACGTAAGTACAACTGTACTCATCGCGAAAATGAGGGAGGGTGAAAGTTGGCGTGTGAGTGTGGTCAGGGTCCCGCCGTGGTGGTCTAGTGGTTAAGGCACTTGGCTGCTGACCCGCAGGTGGCGGGATCAAATCCCGGCTGCCGCGGCTCCATTTCCAATGGAGGCGGAAGTGTTGTAGGCCCGTGTCTTCAGATTTGGATGCACGTTAAAGAACCCCAGGTGGTCGAAATTTCCGGAGCACTCCACTACCGCTTCTCTCATAATCATAAGGTGGTTTTGAGCCGTTAAACACCAGATATCAATCGATGAAGTGTGCCTCACGCTTTTGTTCGTTTCTTCTTTATTTATTTCTTGTCTTTCGCATTGAGCAATGTCCACTCCTAACTATTTTCTTCCCCCTAGCAGACGGTAGAACCAGGATTTACCAGCTTAGTGGTGCAACACATCAATATCTACAGGGAACAGGGAAAATTGGGGGTTCATATAGGCGCAGGCATGAAGTGTGTCACGGTGTAATAAGAAATCGGAATGACAACCTCTATGTGTGAATTGAATGCCGTATAAAAAACGGCTGGTCATCATTGGGTTCATGATCAATAGATCAGTTATCAATATAAAAAAGATGTGTATAAATAGGCTTAAACGAGGCACGTTTCAGTTTCCTATAATTATAGGCTCTAGAGCGCCTGGCTAGGTTGCACTCCAGCCTTAAAAATCATCGCATGTTTCTTCGGTTCCGAAGATTATGGTATAAGCACACCTTTATATGTTGACACAGTCAAAGCTATGGGGGCAGAGCTTCTAAGCATGTGTTAATGCGCTAAGTAGTGCGTTTTAGTGTGATTTTGGTTTCGCAAGAGCATTCAACATGTCTGTTTTCACATGAGCATTTAATGTATTATGAGACCCTTCTCAAGCGTATTCTGCTCGCGCCTTGTCCTTTGTCAGTGGCATGTAGACTAGTTTTCATTGTTGACGCTAGAGGCACACCTGTGCCCTCTTGCCACAGTGCTTTTTCCGGTTAATGACGCAAATAGTGCCTGCACAGTCGGTGCAGCTTCCTCCGCTTAGATAGTGAGAATTAGAGGGCCACGCCTCTACACAGCACACGTGTCTGGCGCGCTTACTTTCTTTTCAGTGGGAGCTCGCTCAGTTAACACAGTTCATTACCGCTCCAAAGCATGTTCACAAATGTTCCATAAGCCAGAGCTAGGGGGTGGGCGCGGAAGACTCACAACTCAGTAGCAGCTTGCGCTCACCTCGAAGAACTTGCGGTGAGAGCCAAGGAGCCCGAGATCTAGAGAGCTCACCGTCAAACAAGCTGGAAAATATGGGCTAGCAAAGCAGATCTGAAGCGTGTGGGCCGTGGAGCAAACACTTCATGTCTTGACGTGATGCTAGATGAATTCGTATGTATGATTTGTGGTTCAATAAAGCGGGGGCCAGTTGACACAACCTAGTGTGAAAATATATGAGCGCACAAGATAGAAAAAAAAAAGCACTTGACATGAAGGATGCTCATTTCTGTAGTCTTTCCTGTGAAGGGCTTTCTCCTTCTCCCTTTTGCGCTCATATGTTTCCACACTATAATTTGTGGGTCACCGGATCATGTCCGAGCATGCATCTCTAACGGCTCATGACAATAAGCCCAAGAACGCGAAGACACAAGAAAGTGCCCGACACAAGCGCGGTCTAAAACTGAAAATTTATCGAAAAAACGTAGCATAAATGAGCATAAATGGAGACACTGAAAGGCTTATCAACTACCACCAAGTATGTAATCACCTATCTTGTAGATATGAAACCTCAGCACATAAGAGAGTGATCGAAGACTTGCTCACGCACATGCGTCCTGGTTTTGTGTTTTGAAACGCTTCAGCGAATGCATGCTTGCACCGCTTCCTGTGCCTCATCGGCTACTTAAGTTCTTCTATCCTCATTCGCTTTGTGGCCCCGCCATGATAGTCTTGTGGCTAAGGTTCACTGCTACTGCTCCGCAGGTCACGAGATCAAATTCCGGCTACGGTGGCCGCAATTTCGATGGAGGCGAAAATGGTATAGGACCGTGTGCTCAGATTTAGGTGCGCAATAAAGAACCCCAGGTAATCGAAATTTCCGGAGCCCTCCACTGCGGCGTCTTTTTTAATCATACGGTGGTTTCGGGACATTAAACGCCACATATTAATAATTAATCATGCACTTTTAGGATTAAGGGGTGGTTTTACGCCCCTATTTCGCAAGAGTGTTCTGAAATAAAGCTTAAAAGTAATTTTATTCAAATGCGACGGCAAGCCTTCAGATACTCACGTATGCACAAGTGATAGAAAATACATAGATTCGTTTAAGTGCTCATCTAACCAGTTCCACTCTAGCAGTAATCTGCCAGCAGTTCAAGATAACATGCGAAGTGAAGACGCTGCAGTAATGCTGGAACTTTTTTAATAGAATTAAATGTTTAAACGCAAAGCATTTTTATTGCATTTCGACGACATATAGCATATCTATCTATCTATCTATCTATCTATCTATCTATCTATCTATCTATCTCTCTAGCCACCTACGAGTTTTAGCTCTCTTGGCCGTTTTGATAATGGCATCGATACCAAAATGGGTATCGTATTGCACGACGCTGTGACGAAGATAAGTGACTAGTCATCAAATGAAAATCATGAAATGTATCTCATGATTGTCAAGGTTTACATTTAGTGGCCTTGCTGCTTTTGTGGCGGTTTAGTTCACGTGACAGATCGCAAAACTAGTTTGGTATGACACGACTGCAAGACGAACATAAACGACAGGCCCTAACGTGGAAATCAAGACATGCGCGTCATACACGCCATGACTACACGCCACGCTCGTGGAGTGCTCGTGGTCGTTTCGCTAGCTTCACATATACCAAATTTGGGATCACGTGACGTCAATGAATGACGAATGTATATGAGTGGTGCTGTCACGATAATCTTGACATGCGTGTCAAGTGAAAGAATAGCTACATTCTACGCTCATAGCGCGCTGACGGCCGTAGGCTACCTTCACATGTACCGAAGCTTCTTTTACGTGACTTGAAAGGACTACGCAGGTATGTGACACTTCCGAACACGATTATGATGGCAGGCATGTCATGTAAAACATAACTGAATGCTACACTCATAGCACGCTCGCGGCCATTTCGCTAGCATCACGTATACCAAATTTGGTGTTACCTGACACCAATGGATGAAGAAGGTATACATTTGATCGGTGCAAACGTCATAATCATAAAATGCGTGTCATATGAGAAAGGAGTAAAGACTTTGTTACATGTAAGGAGTAAGGACTTTCTTCAGCCATGTTCTAAGGTCAGCGTTCACGATGGACACGTGTGCGCCAGTGTCAATGAGGGCCGTAGTTGGTACACCGTCGACGTCAACATAGATAAGGTTCCGATGTGCGGGCAGGGTATGTAGAGGATTTCGGCATCGGGTCCGTGTTGCAGCATCACCTCCAAGAGCTGCTCCCGTCAGTTTTCCAGAGGTGAGCACCGGAAGGAGCTTGGAGGTGGCGATCGACTAGATGGGCACGAGCGGGAAAAACGGCGTTGCGGCGAAGGGGGCGGCTGAATCGAGGGCGCGAGAAATTATCAAGCGTTAGTGGCTTTGTTTGTGATGACGAGCGTCGATTTCACGCAAGTTGGCGGTAAGGTGGAGAGTGAGGCCACAGAGCAGAGTTGGACCAAGCACAGCAGTGGTGCGAAATGTGGCCTATACGACCACATTATAAGCATATCGGCTGGTCGTCAGGGGTGTGCCTTTCCGCCGGGTTGCGATAACGTAGAGTTGCAGCAAAACGTTGGTTGGGCGCAACAGCCACATGTGGATTTGGTGGGGCATAGTCTGGACAATGAACGGAGCAGATGTTCAAGCCGGTGCTGGCCAATTCTTGCCTCACGACGGTCTGAATGAGGGAGACGGTGGCATGATAGCTGTGAGACTTGGGAGAGGGTGACGCGAGTGGAGCCGCGGCTTCTATATTGCGACGAATAATTCGGACTACGTCATGGGGACTTTCCGTAGAAGACAGGCGAGGGTCTTCGTGTGTAGATGTAGCAGCCGTGTTTTGAAGGTGGGCAAGCCGGTGGAGAACACAGCAGCTCTTGGCTTATTCAAAGCACCGGCATTCACGAATATTATCCTGAACCGCACATGAATTCTTGAACACAAGAAGGTGAAAGACGTCATATGCTATTTCCTTAATAACGTGGACAACCTTATCAGCTTCAGGCATCTGCGAGTCTACCTTGCGGCACAAAGCGAGCGCGTCCTGATTGTACGTTAGGTAGGACTCGGTGCACGTGTGAACGCGACGTGCGAGCTCATTCTGGGTGGCGCGTTGACTTCTCGCAACCCTGCCAAAACGCTCCTGGAGCTTTTGCTTGTATAACTCCCAGCTGGTCAGTTCTTCCTCGTCCGTTTCATACCAGACCTTTGCAGTGTCTCTGAGATAAAAAATCACGTTGGCCACATGATCGTTGGGTTCCATCGCATACGTACACCCACTTGGTTGTATGACTTCAGCCAGGCTTCTACGTCTACATTACTGGTGCCGGGAAAGGCACCTGGATCTCTCGGGGGCTCCAAGAAGAGATTTGATGGGCCCGTTGGAGAAAGCACGGAAGTGGTCGGAAACGGCACGGTAGTAGAGGAAGGATCGGCATCGTTGACTTCAGCCACCATTGGAAGGGTGGGGGGGCACTAGGCGCCCGCTACGAAGCTCCGTCTTGCTTGAAGTCAGTACCTCGGACCTTCTACTAAAGATGCTACAGGGATAATATACATAATAAACTTGGGGTGGACATGATGGCGTCTAGCTCGTTCGTAGAGAGAGACCTCCTCATCTTTTTCCCTGTCCTCTTTGTCGATCTCCTCCGCCGGTTACACTAATTGCTCAGTAGAGAGGAAGCCTTGGTGAGGCGAAAACGCGGTTGCTGCTTGTCGGTTGTAGGTGTTCCAGCCTTGTTGTCTGCCTCAAAGCAGAAGGCTAGAAGCACAAGCATAGTAAGAAGTTTTATGCAAGAAATCAATACGCCAAGACTGGAACACATGAAACTGGTGCTCAATCAATATTCAGAGGAGGGAAAATAACTTTATTGAAGAAAAAAAATGGCAAGACGTTGCGAAATTGTCTCCTTCCCCTAGGTGGCAGCCATGAGTACTTGTGCTCGGGGGCGTCCGCGCCTTGCCGAAGGACGTCGAGTAACACCTTTGGATCTGTGCTTAGCAGTGCGGTCTCCCACTGCTCTCCATTCCTGTATTTTTTATGTTGCCTTTCCTTTTTCTGAAGTATACTTCACTGGCTAAGAACACGCCAAATGTTTTGTCACGCATTCCAATACAATTTGAACTTGTTATATTTAAGCTTAGTCGGGCGCGACGCAAATCATGCTTACAAAGCTCCCACCCGCTCTTGGTCGCGTTTTGCGGGTGTCATGGCCCCACTAGTACCTGAGAGCGTGCATCTGCACAATGAAGAGCGCAGCCTGCGAGAAGCCAGATCCTCAGAACTTCAGAGGTATCTAAAATTTATTGCGAAATCACGAATTTCTAAAACACGCGCGTTGAGTGACGCATTCCTTCAAAACATTTCCTCAGGCTCGCTTAGTTGATATTCTGGTGTTCTTCTGTTCACAACGCATTTCATGTTTAGCAGAATTAAATGCCATGTTCTTCTTAGCAGGCACTGCGAATGTGCTGTCGCACAGGGTAAGTTAATTACACTAACAGCTCCACTACTGGGAAAAAGGCAATGCTAGACTATTTTAACGCTTTATTTGCAATCGAGAACACACGTGTTATTCTTTAAGATATATTGACAAAGGCACGTGCAAGAGTTTATAGTGCGTAATTCTTTGAATAAATTAATGATGCTGATATTATTAGCAACCTTATATTATTATTATTATTATTATTATTATTATTATTATTATTATTATTATTATTATTATTATTATTACTACACATTATGCGTATTTGGGAAAATGTGGTAGCAGCTCTAATACGCCATACGTGTAAAAGTTACAGCAGTGTGAGTGCTAATATTATTCTCACAATGTCAATCAACAGTTATCATGAAATAACAAATATCACATTGTTCTGCAAAAACAAAATCATGAGTACATGAGCCTAAATATATATCATGCCATGACATCCATTTGAGACTAGCCATGTATATACGTCAGTTATGTTGCAATTGTCTTATTACATGCGTCATAATAACAGTTGCGTGTAGAGTAAAAAATATTTGGTAGCAACAGCCTCATTATCAAATTCGTAAAGTGAAATCATTTGCATATATGTATATCTCTGAAAAAATGTCCATTCAATGCATTTTATTGAATAATATTTTAATTGTCTTGATCGTCTAAGTTTTGAAAACTTCCCTGACAGCAGTTGGCAGAAGCTCAGTAATGAGTTTGAACGTTTTGCCTTTGTGCATGTATGGCACCCGGAATATGTTTATCACCTTTTCTCTGCCTGCTGTACTTTTTAGTCTCCATGAGCTTTGAGCATTCAATCAGGCAACTTCATCATTGTGAATTTCAAAACAGAAAAGTGGTTTCATAATTCTATATTTATGCACGCAAGGTTGATCTGAGGCTATGATTTATCCTTCAGTCATGCAGCAGTGTACGTAGTAAGCGAACACTACCGCACTGTTATCTAACGATGCATACGTCTTCGCTCTTACGTGCAGTGCTTACAACTATTCATTGGTGTGTTATAGAGGATCAAACATGATTAGTCATCGCAAATGCTCAAAATAGCTTTTTTAAACACGAAGTATGGTGCTCCTCCTGCTGTCATTATTCGTCCACAGCCAAAGAAAAAAATAAGTGGCTCACGGTAGTCACGATACCCAGCTGCTTCCACACTTGAGGACATAATGAGTTCATCACGTGCTCAAAGGCTTTGTTTGAAATAGTAGTCACTACTTCAAAAATGATTCCGAGCAACAGCGCGATGTTCCTATAAATGCGCCTGTGCTCGTCAAGCGATATACGTTAGAGGATTGGGCAAAGGAATAAAAAGAAAGATTACAGCATATCCAAGGAGTGAATGATGACGAGTTGGGTGAAGCGTCCCTCAGTCCGCTCGTGCTTCCGTCTGTTTATTTGTTCTTGCTTCCGTCCGTCCGAGCGTCCGTGAATCCTTCGTCTTCCTGCCTGCGTGCCTTCGTGTCTGCCTCTCTGTACGACCGTCCGGACGCCAGTCAGTTCGTTCGTACGCTTGGCTGTATGTATGTATGTATGTATGTATGTATGTATGTATGTATGTATGTATGTATGTATGTATGTATGTATGTATGTATGTATGTATGTATGTATGTATGTATGTATGTATGTATGTATGTATGCATGTATGTATGTATGTCGGTACGTTTGTCTGTACGTCTGCTCGTTCATCTGTCCATCAATCTTGTGACCACTCCAAGTTCCGCCATCTTGCAGCTGTTTACCATATATTCCTCATATATACAAGTACCGGCATTCTTCAGCCATTCCAAAGACTAAACAGGGAGTGGCAATCTACTATACTGCCATTATACTACTTCTACATACATCAAGGACGTACGACCCATAGAATAAGAAGCTTCGGCTTGAAAAGAGATGCCGCTCTTTGTATGTTTCGAGAAGCGGCATCTCATATACACTAGACTCTTCAAAATTGTAACTCAAAGCTAACGAAATAGGAGTGCAGCCTGCAAGTATTGCCGCATATACTACGTTGCCAGCTGTTAGGTGCTACGAAATACGTATTGTGTGTGAAATTTTCAAAGAAGATAGTCATGAAATCTCCTTTGGAGAGTAATTATGCAGCGCACATTGGTTCGAAAACAGGAACTCCAGTGTGCAAAATACTAATATTCGTGCCGCTGGATGTGCTATAATCAGCAAAGATGTCCGGCGTAGTTGTCCTAAATAGTAATTAGCAGACATTTTAGGTAATGGGGAATATTCCACAGTAACGAAGCTGAAGCATTTACGTGATAAAAAATAGAGTAGCACTTTACTAACCACGTAAATGAGGGCAGGTGAAAGTTGGCATGCGAGTATGCCTCAAGGCTTTCAATTATTTATTTATTTATTTATTTATTTATTTATTTAGCATTGAATTATGCCCATACCCAACTGTTTCCTTCCTCTTCGCAGGTGGTATAACCGTTATTTACCAGCTTAGCAGTGCTATACATCAATAGCCACAGGGAACAGTGACAATAGCGGGTTCATGTAAGTGCAGTCATGAAATGTGTCATCCTGAAATAAGATCTCAGAACAGCAACTTCTATGTGAAATCTGAATGCTGCATCAGAAACGACTGGTTGCCATGGGTTCGCAATGCCCATATTGTTTTTCGTTTCCAAACGACGTATACAAATAGAGTTGAACAATCAAACTTTTCAGTTTCATATTTTAGGAGTCTCTAGAGTGCCTCGTTAAGTTGAGTTCCAGCCTTCAAAATCATCGCATGTTCCCGCTCCTCTAGGTGGCTGTGTTATGGGCACACCTCTATATGGCAACACAGTCTACGTTAAGTAGACGGAGATTTTGAGCATGTGCTATTACACTAAGCAGTGCGGTTGCGGGTGATCTCGGTTTCGAGAGGGCATCGAACATGCCTGTTTTCATACGAGCACTTAAGGTTATAGGATACGCTCGTCAAGGTTCTTCTGCTCGCGCCGTGTCTGTTGTCAGTGACATGTACACAAGCTATCGTTATTCATGCTAGGGCTGCGGTTGTTCTCTTATTGAAGAACGTGAGACGAGACAGCAGCTCACCTGGCTGTGCTGTGGTCGCGGCTTGTCGTTGGGACGCAGGCACAGGCTAGGTCGCAGCTGCAGAGTTCAGCCAGGCCAGGTGCTAGGTCGTTCTAGTTCTGACTACCACGTTACTCGCGCATCAGGAGCAAAGCGGTTCTTTTCTTCTTTTTAGCGGCTGCTGGCAAAGCTTGGAACGACTGCGCGAAGCTATATGATCTCGAGTCCAAGCGCTTTGCGCCATGTAAAACAAATGTGCGAAAGAAAGGGAGGGACAGATATTGTGTACATGAACGGCAATTCATAAGGTGTCCGTTAAGAAGTCTGAGTGGTTAACAAAAAACGGTACAAGGTCGTGTAGATCACTCTGGTGGCCGGCACAGGGAAAAACATAGTGGCCGAGGAACAAGACACCGGTGCGTTGCTATAGACATGCAAGTGCCATGAAGGCTTAGTAGGCGCGTTGTTGAGTGCTTCAGGTAGCGCGAGCTGACACGGCTATGAAAGATGCCTACAGTAGTGCCAGTGTGGCCGCTGACGTTGGCAGCGGGTCAGTGGTGCTTGTGTGGAAGTCGCTGGTGGCGCAATGACACCTGCTGTGTTATATTGCAGCTGGCGTATTGACACAAGTATACGAGTTGACTGACGGGAAAACGCCACTCTCGATGGACTACGCTACACACGTTACCTGTAGTAGGGGGCAAGGCACGTGAGTGGTCAGCGCGTCGGGCCGAGGTGGACGAAGCTTGCGACGTGTCAAAGGGAATGTCCATATTCGAGTTACACGCGTACTGGTTCGCGTGCTTCATCGAGAGCCCGGCAGGACACATTTCATGGAACAGAGCAAGTGCGCATTTTGGAGGAGAGTCAGTAGGCGTTCCTTGAATCGTAGAAGCCCCTTCGGTAGCCGGCACATGAGAACTCGTGCGCGACGTTGCAGCTAGGCGACGTTGCTGCTGCAGCGTGCAGCCAGGCCAGGAGCTAGGCCGTTCTAGTTCTGACTATTACATGGCTCGCGCATCAAGAGCCAAGTAGTGGTTTTCTTCTCTCGCGCGGCTGCTAGAAAAAGCTGGCGTGACCGCGTGATACTACACTCTTGCCGTGAGCTCTCTCCAGTCACGCAAATAGCGCCCGTTTAGTGGGCGCCGCTTGCTCTACCTCTATAGTGACCACTTGACGGCCGTACCTCTATACAGCACTCGCATTTGGCACACGTTCTTTCTTTTTGCTGGTAGCTCGCTAAGTTTACAATGTTAGTCACCATTCTAAAGAATGTTCGTGAACGTTTCAGAAGCCAACGCTAAGTGGTGGGTGCCGCAGGCTCGCAACTCAGTAGCAGCTTGGGCGTTCCAAAATCCAATGCTAAGTAGTGGGCGCCGCCGCCTCGCAACGCAGTAGTAGCTTAGGCTTGCCGCGAAGAACTTGAGCTGAGAGCCCAGGAGCCCGAGGTGAAGAGGACTTGCCGTAAAGCAACCTTGGAGCTTGTTTGACCGCCAGTAGCGGCGTGAACGTAGAGACCTTATCGGTATTTCTCTAGTCGGTACATCCGCTGGGTTGTCTTCACCTTGGCAGTAGTAACATAGGGCTGTTTGAGTAACTTGCGCTATTTCAGTTACACTGTGCTTTACAAACGTACTCCATATGCTATGGTTCCTGCAGATCCAGCTTAGGGTGATAATGGAGTCAGTTCACATGACGCAATGGAAATGCTTGAATTACCACGAGGAGCAAATGTAATTTAGCAATCTGGCACTCACTACCGCGGCCATAAGCTAGAGCTTTGGAAGCGTTATTGTCTTGATAGGTTGCACTCTTCACTTCGCTCTTATCAGTGAGGTAGCTGAGTTCCCGTCTTCATCAAATGATCTCAAATAAGCACAGGGTTCATAAGCCTTCACGCGGGCGTCAACGAATATATAAAGTTCAGCCTCTTCAAGTGCTCCATGCAGTCTGCCTCTCCACGCAGCGTGAAATATTTATGTGGCTAAGCTGTATTACATCTGCACACCAGGATGCCCACTGCGTCTTGATCTCCTTGGGCATTTCATCGTTTCAGGAAGGGCCTAAAACCCAAAGGCGTTGAAAAAAAAGCTTCGCAGTGATGAAGTGCGATAGAATGCCAACTGGGTCATAAATTCGAGAAGCTACCTTCAGTAGGCTACGTTTTCTGCCAAGCTGGCTAGCCACTACTCGGCCACAAGCTTGGAAGAAAACGTGAAGTAATAATTTTTATGTCTCATTGCAATCTCAAGACTGCAGCTGCATCTCTCGATGCTCCTTTTACTTTCTTCTCCTGGTTGTCAAAAATGTTCTGCATCTTATGGTCATTGGTCTTCCACTTTCTGAGGTTCATTCCAGCATCTTTCATCATTGCTTTCGACTGCTCATAGATGTGCAGGCCTTCATTGAATGTGTTCGCACCCACCAAGAAATCGTCAACTTAAAATTACTTCTTTAATGCAGAAGATAGCTCTGTGTCTTCACACACGTTATCTAAGTGGTAGTGAAAAGTTGCCATGAGCAAGAAGGGGCTTGATGTTGATCAGAACGGCACCCAAGTCATGCGCCATTTGAGGAGCTTACAATGTTGGTTTAAGAAAATCAAGTCAAACCACAAAAATCGAAATGCATCTCGGTCAGTCTCCTGTATCTCAATTTGTAAGAAGGCACTTTTGATGTCGGACTTATTGGTGACAGGAAACCACGGAAAGCAAACAAGGTCTTGCAGCAATTCGAATTTGAGGTAACAATTCGTGGCTTATTACTGCCCTATGTGACATATAATACTTGCCCGATCTCAATCTAGAGAAGCATCCTTGAGCACAACTTCCGCGTGACCCAAACTCTAAACATTGCTGGATTGCTGTATCATATTGCTGCTACATTCCTTCCGTCGTTGATAGTCTGCTAGTTATTCTTTGAAGACATAATAGCGCAATTTCCCGGTTTTCCTCTAGAAGCGGTTTTTTTCTTTCAAGGCAACAGCACTGCGTATCTGTCTCTTTTATTGCAAATTGTTCCATGTTTTTGTGCAACTGACTCGTGGAAGGAAGGTTCCGTCGAATCTGCAATGCCCATTTCTTCTACTTGCCAAAAAGATTACAAGATGCGCGAGGTTGATTTGACATCACCAATTGCTTGTACTTTCAGAATGCAGACCATTAGGCTAGAGCTGCAGTCAATAAATGCCTTTTGCCGACTGGGTCCTTGTAGCGTCCATCCAAACGATGTATCGATTGCTACCAGTCCTAGAACTTTTGCACTCTTGACCACACGTCCCGACGTGATTTGCCAGGAATGGTCAGCCCCGATCAGCAAGCTGAGGCTCATTTCCGTTTCCGCATCAAACTTCTTGTCGTCCTTGAACTTGCCTGCAAGACGCAGGTTATGAAGGAAATGGCTGTCAGCTTTCAGGGAAGCAATGTCATGACAGATAACCGGGACAACAATTGCGGCTGCCGTGCAGGAGTCATAACCGTAATGGCTACGCAGGAGAACTTCAACCACTCGCTGTCTTCCCACAGTACTTGGTGATGAACAGTCAAACGTATTCAGTGGAATTTGTGTTTCTCCCAGCACATGTAGATGTAATTTTTTTGGCGGGATCTTGCGTGACGAAGGATTGCAGGCTCTTTCCATCTAGAATTCCTTGGACATACTTTGTGTTGCCCTTTCCGATAAGAAAAGTGCGAAACGTCTGTAGATATCCTTCGTTGTGATTTGAAGTGCCCCCGTTCAGTGAATCCTTGTCACACAGCAGCAGTGATTTTGACAACAGCTTTGCTACTGTGCTGCCAGTGCAGTCATCTGGACGAAATAATGTCGTTGTTCGGTTCGTTGTGTAGTGCGGGTCGCACATACTTGACGCGTGCCTCCCGTGGCAACTTTAGGAGGTGAGTTTGACGGTGCCTGAACATGGCTGATGCCCTCGGGACGTGCATCGATGGCACCGGTTGTCCTTCGCAAGCATTCCTTTCTACGAATCGATGAATAGGTTCGCATCACAAGCGAGGGTGACATGTTTCTTCGACTTGCAGAAAAAACACTCAGCCCATCTGCTCGATGCGTTTTCTAGCACGGAAAACATGCTGGTGCTGGCTTTTCGAGTCTTCTGTGCGCGGTCATTCAGTGGTCAGTCACTAAAAAACTTGCAATGCTTCTGACTTTCTAGCTCTAAGCAAGTGTACGTGAGCAGCTCTTTTAACTCCGCATTAGATGTAGCAGCTGCCACGCTTGGCTCGAAGACGTTGGCCGCAGATCAATTTTCTCTTAGTGCTTGACAGCACTTTTCACGTCTATAGGCAAAAATTATCTCGTACAGTAGGGCTTTCTGTAAAGTGTCACTCAGCATACACGAAAAGCTAAGCGTGGGAGCATTTAGCGCAGTTAGACAGCGGATAATCAACTTCACAGCGTCGTAAAGTCGCCTGAGGCCGCGGACGCCGCTTCCCGACTTAACGTAAGGTAGATTTTGAAGCGCTGATAGGTAGTGTTGCTCGATGTGTTTTCGATCTCCCAAGCGTTCGTTTATTAATTTTATGGCGTCATCATAGCAGGCTTTAGAATTCAGAAAACCAATTATCGCAGCTGCCGCTTATCCAAAAAATAATGACGTAGATAGAAGAATTTTGTTATTGTTGACAAAGCGTTGTTCAGGTGAACAGTTATCTCAAACTGCTCCCAGAAAGCCGACCATTCATGTATACCACCTCTGAATGTTGGCATGCCAATGTTTGATAGCCTTGGGGTAATTCCGGTCGGCGCAATTCGAGGTGATGGGGTTCCGTTTTGAGGAGAAGCCGCAGCTGTGCTGTCCCCATTTCGCAATCCGTCTATCTTGCAGCGAATCTCAGCGAGCATGCTTATAGCTTTGTCGTTATACTCTGCTGCCGCGATATACTTCGCTTCGAGCTCCTCGTCTGCTAGGCCGTCCTAGAGAGCATCATTAATCTTCGAGAGCTCATTATTTCAAGCAGACAAACGGTCATAGATACCTGTGAGCTTGAGCTTGTCAGCTGTAGCGTCTGTTAGCAGGGACCTTTCTTTCTGTAGGAGCTTCATATTCGGGGATCGTCGAGCCGAACGCTTGTTCTTAAGGCGATCCATCGGATCCGGTGTTCAAGTCTACGAGTCTGGTCTATGCCGATCAGGAACTATTCGTTGCAGTTCTCGCCACCCGCAGCATGACGCGGTCAAGTAGAAGGTCTCTTCGAGTCATGTGATGAAGGAGACGTGTCCGCACGAAGGGTTTCCGCATCCCGATGTAAGTCAAAACTATCGGTCGGTGAAGAAACCAGACCAATCACCGTTACTGGCTTCCAACCTATTCTTCCTCTTGTGCAGTGCTAGCCTGCACATGATTGTTTCGTTTCTTTCACAACATATCAATCATTCCATCCATTCGTGCATCCATCCATCCATCCATGTATCCATCCATCCATCTATCTATCTATCTATCTATCTATCTATCTATGTGTGTGTGTGTGTGTGTGTGTGTGTGTGTGTGTGTGTGTGTGTCTAGCCTCCAATGACTTTTAGCTCTCCAATCCGTTTCGGTGATGACATCGATGCAAAATTGGTATGGCGTACCATGACTCTACGACGAGCACAAAACGACTACTAACATACAAATCATAACAAGTATGTCATAATTGTATTGATTTAAATTTAGTGGTTTTTCAACTACTGCGGTAGTTTCGTCCGCATAGTACATTGCAGAAATTATATGGTGTGACATGGCT
The DNA here is from genome assembly GCF_043290135.1 of Rhipicephalus microplus. Taxonomy (NCBI): domain Eukaryota; kingdom Metazoa; phylum Arthropoda; class Arachnida; order Ixodida; family Ixodidae; genus Rhipicephalus; species Rhipicephalus microplus. The sequence goes on along the minus strand of NC_134705.1, from coordinate 106,779,927 downwards.
ACACAGCGAACATAAGTGACAGACCCTAACGTGGAAATCATGATATGCTTCTCATGTAAGTCATAAATGACTGCTAAGCTCATAGCGCTCTCGTGGCCGTAAAGCTAGCTCCACGTATACGAAGTTTGGTGTTTCGTAACGACAATGAATGACGAACGCATATGACTGGCGCCAACATGATAATCACGATATGCGTGTCATGTAAGGACATGAAGGCACTCATGATGTGCTCGCGGACTTTCGCTAGCTTCACATATACTAAATTCAATATTACGTGGCGTGAATAGACAACAAAGGTAAATGAGCCGTCCGAACATAATAATAATAATAATATTCGTGTCATGTAAAACATGACTATATGCTACGCTCACAGCACGCTCACGATGTTTGGATCACTCCACATATACCAAATTAGATATCCCGTGTCGTGAACAAACTATGAAGGTGAAATGAAGGTCCAAACTTGATAATCATGATCTGCGTGTCATGTAGAGCGCGGCTACATGCTACAGTCATAGAGTGCTCACGGCCGTTTCACTAGCTACACATGTATTAAATATGGTATCACGTGACGTGACTAGACGAAGAAGGTCAATGGCACGACCAAACATGGTAATCATGGCATGGGAGTCATGCACGGCACAATTTACGTCCACCTGATATTGTTGTACTGTTTTTAGGGGGACATATCATTTATGTTTCACATATCACTGATCTTACTGCACGGGGGAAAAGCAAGTTTTTTTAATTGAGGAAACACATCAAGCCACTTTGTGGAAACGAGAAGATTTGTATCCGAAAAAAGACTGGCAGATCCCACGTATCTAGGGAATCAATTCTATAAGAAATATGTGGTTGCAAGCTGACTGAATTGATAATATTCAATTGGCGGAAACGTTACGTGTGGCGCAAAAGATATTGCAACATACATGCACATTGACATTCTCTATGACTCTTCGCTTGTGCACCTGACGAAGAGGACAAAATCTGTCTCCGCTTGGTCGCTCAACAACGGGACTGGCTGCAACTGCTGGTTACAGTATGTTTACCCTACAGCCTCGCCTACCCGGCCCCTCTTCTCTCACGTAATATTATCATGAAATGTACTGTACGCACAGACGTATACTAAACATCCAACTGGTTTTACACAACCAGTTGTTTACAATACAAGAGAATGTCAACAGCAACATGTATATTAGCCACACCAGAAGCGGTAAGCTGATATTAGGCAGTGGTACTCACGAGGATAGTAGCCCTGGACACAAGTACACAAATCAGCCTCAGCAGATGACGTCTAAGTATAATTCAGGTTTAATCAACGTGGTGTCTGTTTCATAGGAGTACATATTGTTACGGTAAAAAAGAGACGCCGTATCGACAAGGCTGTGGAATAGATGTGTTTAAATCAGCGATAATGGCGTGACCAGTTCACCAGCGAGCGAGCGGAGATCACCCTTCGTCTTTGTGGTCAGGCACACACGCGCGTCGCCCCCTGGAATCTCAGTATGCATGCATGTAGCATAATCTCCGGCGGCAGAAGCGCCGTCTCGCCGCATCTAAATGTAAATTTCACTAAGATAGTGGTAGGGCTCCAAGCGCACAACATGTACAATATCGGTAGCGTCTTGGGAACATAAAGGCGACGAGGCGACAGGACGTATTTTATATGTCACAAGAGTAACGACACGAAGGACTTGGTATGGACCTGTGTAGGGAGTAAGCAGTTTTTCTGAAAAGCCAACTTGATGGGTCGGAGACCAGAGCAGGACTAAAAAACCGGGCGGAAAGTGTACGTCGCGGTGTCGTTGGTTATACAAACGCCGTTGCTTCTCTTGAAAGGTGAGAAGGTGATTACGGGTGATTTCGCGTGCGTGGGCGGCCCGAGTGATAGCGTCCTTGGCATATTCACTGGTCGGTACTGCAGGGGACGGTATGACGGTGCATAGAGGCAATGTTGATTCTCGGCCAAACAGCAGAAAAAATGGAGAGTAACTGCCAGTCACACTGCGCGAAGAAACATAGGCAAATGTGACGTACGGCAACGCAAGATCCCAGTCGGTTTGGTTGGTAGAAACATACTTAGCGAGCATGTCTGTAAGAGTTCGATTTAGGCGCTCCGTAAGTCCGTTGGTTTGCGGACGGTATAACGTGATCAGCTAGTGTCTCATTTGACAGGACTGCAAGATGTCGGCTATGACCTTCGACAAAAAGATGCGGCCACGGTCTGTAAGCAGCTGCCGTGGGGCTCCGTGTTGCAAAATCACGTCCTTGAGGAGGAAGTCGGAGACGCCTGTGGCGCAGCTTGTTGGAAGAGCTCGTGCGATGGCATAACGTGGGCGTAGTCGGTGGTCACAGATACCCACTTGTTACCCGAGGAAGACAAGGGGAAAGGGCCAAGTAGGTCAACGGCAACGCGGAAGAACGGTTCTGACGGAATGTCAAGTAGTTGAAGGCGTCCGGCGGAAAGTGTCGATGGCGTTTGGCGGCGTTGACATTTCTCACAAGCCGCAAGGTATCTTCTGACTGAGCGTGCAAGCCCTGGCCAGAAGAAGCGTCGGCGTATTCGGTCGTAAGTGCGTGACTCACCAAGGTGACCGGCAGTCGGAACGTCATGAGGTTCATTTAGAATTTCCGAGCGAAGGTGTTTCGGAATGACAAGCGGCAGGGCTGGTCCATCCGGCTCAAACCTTTGTCGGTATAGTACACCATCGTGGAGCACGAAGAGGCGATGGGACTGATTGAAAGCTGGGGATTCGAGGCACTCAATGATAGCACGCTAGGACGCATCAGGGCGCTGCTCGTCACCGATGGATGTCATTTGCGAAACGGAAGACACGCTAGGCTCGGTGTCGGTGTCAGGCATAGTGCTTGACTCAGCAGCCGGGTAGCGGGACAGGCAGTCTGCGTCCTGACGTAGCTGTCCGGGCTTGTATGTCACCGTGTAGGTATACTCTTGCAGTCGCAGAGCCCAGTGCGCGAGCCGGCCAGTAGGATACTTCAGTGACGTAAGACAACATAGCGCATGATGGTCAGTTATTACAGATAAATTTTTGCCATATAAATATGGGCGGAATTCTGAGACTGACCAAATAAGAGCAAGACACTCACGCTCTGTAATGAAATAGTTGCGCTCAGCAGCTGTGAGGAGGTGGCTAGCGTAGGCGACAACTCGGTCGTGTTCCCGTTGGCAATCGGCTAGGACGGCTCCGATCCCATGACCACTAGCATTGGTTCGGACTTCTGTCGAAGCTGATGGGTCAAAGTGAGCAACCATACGTGGAGTCGTCAGAAGCGTGATTAAATGAGAAAAAGCAACAGCTTGGTCGGTACCCCACGTAAACGTGACGTCTTTCTTCAGAAGCTTAGTGAGGGGTCGAGCGAATGTTGCGAAACCTTTCACAAACCTTCTAAAGTAGAAACAAAGTCCTACAAAACGCCGGACGTCTTTCACCGACCGAGGTACAGGAAAACTGGTGACTGCATGAATTTTCTATGGGTCTGGCTGCACACCAGAGGCGTCGACGAGGTGACCCAACACTGTTATTTGCCGGCGTCCGAAGTGGCACTTCGCCGAGTTCAATTAAAGGCCTGCAGTGCGGAATATGTCGAGAATAGCTGACGAACGTTGAAGGTGGGTCTCAAATGTTGGGCTATATAAACGACATCGTCAAGATAACAAAGACATGTTGACCATTTGAACCCTTGTAGCAGAGAGTTCCTCATGCGCTCGAACGTGGCCGGGGCGTTGCATAGCCCAAACGGAATAATCTTGAACTGATATAGGCCGTCTGGTGTTTCAAATGCAGTCTTCTCTTGGTCTTTTTCGTCGACAGCAATCTGCCAATAGCCGGCACGTAGGTCTATTGTAGAAAAGTATCAGGCGCCGTTGAGACAATCGAGAGCGTCATCGATGTGGGGTAAAGGGTAAACGTCCTTATTTGTGATTCTATTCAGATGACGGTAATCCACGCAGAAGCGCCATGTGCCATCTTTCTTTTTAACGAGCACAACGACGGACTCCCGAGGGCTCGAAGAGGGTTCAATAATTCCTTTGGCTAACATCTTGGTGACTTTTTGTTGAATTACTTTGCGCTCGGTGGCAGACACCCGGTATGGTCGCCGATGAATGGGATGAGAATCACCTGTTTTAATGCGGTGCTTGACGAGTGAAGTCTCGCCGAGTGTACGGCTGTCGAAGTCGAATATTCATTACTTCTTTGCGCAAACACGTACACGGACACAAGAAAAGAGGCAAACAACACGGGCGCAAACTCACAACTGGTTTATTTTGAACAACGAACTGTACTTATATCTTCACGTAGCCCACACGCCCCCCCATCGGTGGATCCAGGAACAAACGAGATAACCCAAAGCAAGCTTATTCAGTGCTACGTCATAGCACTGAATAAGCTTGCTTTGGGTTATCTCGTTTGTTCCTGGATCCACCGATGGGGGGGCGTGTGGGATACGTGAAGATATAAGTACAGTTCGTTGTTCAAAATAAACCAGTTGTGAGTTTGCGCCCGTGTTGTTTGCCTCTTTTCTTGTGTCCGTGTACGTGTTTGCGCAAAGAAGTCATGAATGAGTACCAACTCGCCCAACTTTCAGTACTGAAGTCGAATATGTCGCGGTATGAAGCCAGAAAGCGGCATAGCGCAGCTGATTTCTCAGGATTGAGGTCCGGGGTGATTATGGAGTGAAAGGTCGCATCGAGGCACGTGGCATCCTGCGAGTGATGTGGGTGCTCGGGACATACGTCTGCCGCAACACGGGTGACGTGGTCATCAAATATTGGTCTTAGCGTGGCGACCGATATTCCTTGAGGCAGCACTTGTTTCATGAAACCAAAATTGATAACAGGCAAATATGTTCGGTTTGAGGCCATGGTTACGATGGAGTGTGAAACAGTAATCTCGCGCGCCAGGAGAACATCAGGAATCGGCGTCACGATATAATTATCGTCAAGCACGCGAGAGGGTGTTGCAAATTCAACAAATGTGAGAGCTTTAGGTGGTATCCGGAAGAAGTCAGTGGTGCACAAGCTGTTCGGGAGTTCAGGGTGAGAATCAGGGAGAAGAGGAAGTTCTTGGCAGAGAGTAGCGGTGGCACACTCGATGAGGGCAGAATGCGGCGATAGGATGTCCATGTTGAAGATTAGATCGTGAGACCAATTTTCAAGCACCGTATATAAAACAGGCACATGGCGGCCGGCAATACTAACGCGAGCGGTACACATTCCAGTGATGGCCACAGTTCCACCATCAGCTACACAAATGGCTTTAGTTGTTGCAGGCGTGAGGAATTTTTTGAGCAGGCGACACAGATGAGCACTCATTATAGACACTTGAGCTCCGGTATCAACTAATGCCGTCAAAGACATACCGTCCACATACACCTCAATCAAGTTCGTATCAGTGAGAAGCGTCAACGTAGGATTTGGATCGCTCGCAATTTATGCAGCCCTACCTCCAGGAGCTGCATGATCTAGTTTTCCGTCCGAGAGGATTCATAGTTGACCGGCGACGGATAGCGGCGTGGTTGGGGTGATGGGGAATGGCGGCGTTGAGGTGACGGCGAACGAGCGGTGGAGCGGCTGTTAGGGACGTCGGAGGAAGGGTACACATGACTGGGCGAATACCGACGGGAGTCCTCGTATGGTCGAGTACAATAAAATGGGCTCCAGTTTGAGGACGTCCAAATGCTCCGGCAGTAGCGGGAGATATGGCCAACTCGGTGGCAGCGGAAGCAGATCGGTCTGTCGTCTGCAGTTCTCCATTCCGTCGGATTGCGGGATATCGGAATAGAATGTAAATCATGGCCTGGTGCCTTTGATGTCATTGGTCTGGAGGTGGGTCGTTAGGCAAAGCAGGCCACAGGAGTACCGAGCTTTGCGATTTCTTGCCTCACGACGGCTTGTATAACGGAGACCGTCAGAGGTGTTTGAGTGGCACCATGGTCGAGCGAATGTGCAGGAAATGGTGCTGGACTTTGCGCCTCAAGCTCCCGTCGAACTATACGTGTCACGCTGTCCTGCATGGGTGGTGCGGAACCGAGATCGGTGCAGGTTGACGTAAGCGCCGCGTTTGGTAGCCACGTAAACTGAGGCCGAACACGGCGGCTTTTGGCCATTTCGAAGCGGCGGCATTCCTTAGTAATCATATCCACTGTCGTGATGTTGGTATACACGAGCAAGTAGAAGGCGTCGTCCACGATGCCCTTAAGAATGTGGCTTACCTTGTCACTCTCTGTCATTCGCTCGTCCACTTTTCGGCTCAACGCGAGCACGTCCTGTATGTACGAGACATACGACTCAGTTGAGGACTGCGCACGAGTGGCAAGTTCTTTACTCGCTTCCATTTGGCGACGGGACGGGTCCCCAAAGAGGTCGCGTAGTCGCTCCTTGAAGATATCCCAGCTGGTTTGCTCGGTCTCATGGGGGCCGAACCAAACACGTGGGGTGCCGTCCAAGTACAATATTACGTTGACGAGCATCATTGCAGGGTCCCATCGGTGTGTCTGGCTAACACACTCGTACATACGGAGCCAGTAGTGAACGTCAAGCCCAGGTTGTGCGGAGAATGTACCGGGATCACGGGGGTAGGACATCGTCAGGTATGTGGCGGCTGGACCTACAGATGGAGACGCTGATGGGTTGTTGTTATTGGTAGCCATGGCCGGAGAGAGAACAGTGCAGTCACTGCGAAGCTTCGTGGGGAGGACGGCAACGTTCCACCTCTACTAAATATGTTAAGGAAAAGAAGAGATGCCGTATGGTCGATGCTGTGGAATAGATGTATTTTAAACCAGGGGTAATTGCGTGACTAGTTCACTAGCGAGCGAGCGGAGACCCCCTTTGTCTTCGTCGTCAGGCACACACGCGCGTCGCCGCCTAGAATGGCAGTATGCGTGCACGTGGCAATATGTATTGTTTATCAAAAAGAAGAGCGCACACTGTAACCACAGTTGGCGTTTCAATAACATTGCCGTTTATTTAAAAAGTAGTTTCAAAAGCAGGTGTGACTCTGTGGTAGAAGGCTTGATCAGTGGTGGAATGTTTGGTCCACGACATTTACTCTTTGCAATCATCGAGTCGAACATGACAATGTGAGCTTTATCTTTACTGTCTCGGGTTAAACTCACGTAAGCTTGTTGGCGCCATTCCTGGGCACATATAAACTGTCAATTACCTGTTGCTGCTATCTGCCTACAGGTATGTGCCACAGGTTTGACGAAAATGATTTGACGACGAACGCGACAGGACTGTCATACTATTCACGTGATGACCAGCGAGTTGTATTCATCCCACCAACTTACCTTCTTCTACTCATTTCTGTTTACACTGACCTAAAGGGGTGATCACGAGAGCACCACACGTGGGTGGCTAAAAAAACAGGTAGACATGTAGGTAAATTGACGCTCAGAGTGTCTGCACACGCAAAATATTGCGTCGCATTCAGAAGTGCATTGTCCAGCAGTAAATGTGTGATAAGAAATGCTATGCAATGCATGAAACCATGTCCTCAATTTCGGTAAATTCCGGGCTCGCAGTGCCATTTTTCTTCTTTTGAAGTGACAAGAACTTTCTTCAGAGACTCGCGTTTTCATTTTGTCAACACCAAGGCAATGATGGGTTGGGCGTCCTACGCAAGGGACGGAAACTGGGGGGGCGGATTGATTCTTAAATTAAAAGAAAAGAAAGTTAGCCCCGTAACTATTTGTCAGGGGGACGACACCTCAACCGTAGCTCCCGATGGGTGAGGGTAAGGAGGAAATAAAAGGATAGGATTAAAATGTATAGAAATAGAGGAGCGGAAGGAGAGAACGAGGCGCAGCAACAGTCACATATGGAAGTAACGAGAAGACAGGAGAGATGGACACCGTCGCAGGAGTCAGCGGACGGGCCACCACTCGGGGAGAGCTTTTGTCAGCGTCAGGAGATGGCGTAGGACGAGCCAATCGACCAGAGCTTCGCTGTCGTAGGAGAACGAGGGGGCACAACCGGTCGGCACGAAATCCAGCGAAAGAGCCCACGTCTTACGCAGGGGGCGCAAACTGAGTATACCTCCCATGTATTTGCTCTCGGCAGCGGCAGGATCACTTTTATCTCTGGTGATTACCGGGCATCGTACTAGAAATGAATAACAAAAGAAAATTGCTTTCACGAAACTACGCGTGACATCCCGAAATAGACTGAAAGGAAAAAAAATGTGAAGAAGAGCAGGGTTGCCACTGAAGCCCTTCTTGACCACTTCACGTGCTAGCGGAACATGCTCGTGCCTTCACAGACTAGCGGAGTGCGCTTGGGCAATGCGGTCATTTGTAGAACTTTTTTGATCTCTTTTTATTTTTGTTCGTGTCTTCTTAAGTAGGCAAAGTCAAGCTGGCGATTTTCTCCGTAAGACGAAAACTCACTGAATAAAAATGAAATCAACTTTTAATTCAGGTTTTATATATAGAATCACACATACGTGCACGTAGATTATTAGTGTTATTCTAGAAAATCAGGATGATTTATATCTGACATATGAACATAATTAGCAAACATTAAGCCCAGAGTATTTGAACCACTGGGAAAATTATCAACAATTACGAGCGCGGCACGTCATACTTGACTCAATCTTCTTTGTACTGCTTTTTTTACTGAACTTGAGTACCAAACACAGTTTTCTTACTGAACTTGTGTACCAAACTAGACGCAACTACAGAAGCACAGAGAGGCTTGAAACAATCCCAAATTTATGGCAAAAAACGTCGCTAGAAACAATGTTTGGGCAAGTTTACCAGTCGATTGTCAAGGCTACAACATCGCCTTCAGAAGGAAAAGTTCGTCTGTCAGAACATTGGCTCCATCGACATTTTCTGTAATATTTTTAAAAGCCTTTAGCCCATGGCGGGTTCCTAAGTGACACTATTGGAAGTAAACACTAACAACTTGCCAAACCGTGGCTACAAAAATTTCATGAGCAGGAAGCGGCCTATGATTACTTGACGTCATTTGAACTACACGCTTAAAGTAAAGAAAGTAAAGCTATTTAGACGAGCCCACCCGAATTCCAACCTTTAAATAAAATTATTGTTATGACAGAAGCTAGCCTGCGATCTTTATTAATCAGACAAGTGACACTGCACTTTTGTTAGTTTAGTCATTCTTGCACAGAACTGAACTTACTCATATATACTCATGCGCATCCATTACTTGCTTAAATAGAAGATCAATTTTTTCTGTCCACCCACTCTCTTGAGAAAACACCGAAATCTTTCGCAGAACTAGAATATCCAGGTTAGCACACGGCAGAGCCACCGAAAGCATCTGTTGCCCGATTAAACCATCTTCGACAAAGACAAATTTATAGTTGACCTGTTTGGTGCAGCTCACCGCAGATTCTAATCTCTGCCTGCCACAAATTGTCTTTATATTTCCAGTAGTAGACACGCCAACCGAGTCAGACAACTGAGGGCGAAACAACTTCTATTACTCTTAAGCGATATGCGAGAAGTACTGAAGACAAGCGCTAAGAACAAAAGTAAATCACTTCCCGCACTTTACCCAGTTTAAAGTTCACAAAATAGAGAATAAGAAAACACATACAAAATTTATTTACAAGGGTATCAAATTTTGGGATTTGTAAAAACTAGTGAAAGCCAATAAATGCCAACATTCCCACCAACTCCCTCCATTCAACTGGGTCTTAGGATGCCCGGCAACCACCACGAGCGTGCATGTTCCTTGAAACCGAAACTAGCGTTGAGTTTCCGAGACCTGTCTTACGTTCATAGATGCTTGCGGGTGAAATACACTCCTAACTCTGAAATGAACTTTGTGTTGGCACAGTCAGCTTCATAATACACGTGAATGCGCCTATTTTTCAGTAGGAGTAGCGATTTTATTCTTGAAAACTATAGTCACCACAAAGCACCAAGAACCTCTTCCGCCGTGGACACAGATGAGTACGATGACCTTTAGCGTGAGTGTACAGCGCAAGTATAAAATGTAACAGATAAATCGCGCATTCTTTTGCAACAGTAAATTTGCAACAGTAAATATGCTGGTGTTGCTGAATAATGACATGTATCCGGTGTCAGTTTCTTAGTGCATATCACGCTGAGAGACCCGTATCAACTGATGGTATATATGAGGCACATCATCTTTCTCAGTGATTGCCGATGCGAGGAGCCAAATATTTGATGCTGTGATGGTGCTGTGGACATTTGTCGACAGCCCGAAGAAGTAAGAATTGATAGGCTGACAATAGTGTGGATACCAAGCTGCTTCCGCACTTGAGGACTTGGGAATGGGTGTGACGACGCCACAAAACCAGAAAAGTAGAAATAGCAAGAAACAAATGTAACACAAGAAGTAAGTTTTCTTGATAACAATGCGAACAGTTCAGAATATTGGGTACAACTTTTCTTTTATACTTTCGTTTGTACAATGTAATATATGAATTTTAGCGTTTGCGTATTAACAAAGCAGCGTTGTAAAAATCACCGCCCGACTCAAAGAGTAAATGATGTTGGAGGAACTTGCCCGGGAATATCAGGTAACCCGCGAATGTTCCGTAAATATTCATCTACTTTCATATAAAGGCATGGCGGGTTATCTGCATCCCTCTCCAACTTTTCTTCTGTTTTGCTAGTCTTCAGCACAGGGTTTATTTGATGATGAGCTCACTTCCCTTCGATCTCTCGGTCTCTCACCACAGACTTGGCGATGAGCCCAAACTGCTGCTGCGTTGTGAGCCAGCCCCGCTGCTTCCTTGGCCTCTCGGTGTTCCAGCTGCAGAGTGGTCAGTGTCGCAGCCAAGCTTTGTGTCATAATGCAGGAAAGAGTCCAGTCGCAGTTTCATTTTGGGTGAGCGCCGTTTCATTAGCTTGGTATCTTTAGCCTGGCGTGCTACGAGCGCCTGAACATTGAGTGGCGCAGCAGTTTTCTGTGACCTCACGTTATCCATCCGGCTGATTGCGTTAGCAGGTATTTTCTGCACGCCTCTAGCGTGTCAGATGTCGGTGTAGAATTTTGATACAAGCAAGGTATGGTATATTTCTTGTGGAATATGCATTGGCAAGTCTCACGAAAGCGCATATGTAAAGAACATGTGTTGCGTGAAAATTATAAATTTTCTACCTTTGACAAAATAGCGGAAGTACTCGAAGGCGAGGTGAATTCAAACTCTCGACGGAAGGTGTTGTATTGAGTTTGTGTGGGGTTCAGTTGCTGTTCAACAAGGCTAGCGGTTGCCATGAGTTGTGACGTTGCTGCTGGAGAACAAATCCCATATCTGTGCTAAACGCTTCACTCAGAGATGCTGTACGGTAGGGACCTACCATGAAGACAGCGTTTGCAATCGCACCCTTGATCTTGATAAAGGTGTTCTCAGCAGTCATGACTAATAAAGCCAGGATGTCTTGTTCTTGCTGCTAAGCAGATGGTTCAAAGGCGCTACTGTATCTGCACGAATCTTGAAAATCGGTGGTAAATGTTAACTTTTTCAAGGAATTGCCACAGGTTTGTGATCATTGTGTGCCTAGAGAAGTTCTGGAGTGCTTAGATTTGTAATAAAACTAGGCGGACGCAACTGGTGTCCAGGCAATGTCCTAGAAAGAGAACATTAGTGACACAAAACCTCCTTTTAGAGAAGGTGATGACGACGCCGTGGCCAGATAGACGTTCTAGCTGACAACAAAGCTGTTGCAGGTGCACCTTCCCAGATTTACTGGCGTCCAACAAGTCGCCACGTAGCCCATCACGAATGTTAGACCACGCCTGACCGTCATTTATTGAATGATATCCTTGGCGAAAATTTGCTTCAAGTGCTACTGTAAGTGGCTCACTCAGGGAATCGCATCCAGAATTGGGCGGCATGTCAAAGCTTCTCTTATCTTGAAGAAGATAATCCTTATGGTCACTGCAACATTTCTCGAAATGAGGCTGCTGCTGCACTCTCCTAATTTTTAGACTTTTTTCCGAATGGCGATCTTCATCAGGGACACGCGCCTCCACAGGAGAGGACGCCGGCACTAAGGCACTAAAAACTAGCACAGCAAGGATGACAAGGCGCCTTTAACAAAGATGGCACATCCTAACAAAACGTGCGCAAACCTCTCTGCAACGATTCTTTGTTTATTCTGCTTATTTCACTGCTGCATGAATGACATCACTTACGCAACATACGTCAATCTACCAATAAGCAGTCCGTAAACAACGTGTCTTTTCTCTTGCGCTTTCAGTACTGTATTGTCACGCTGTTCTTCACGCCTGCTTCCAGGCAACCCACGCTGAACACTCCAGATTTATTTGCTTTTTCTTTAAAGTTTGATGTCATTGTTTTACTCAACACTGTGTACTTACAGCTTTAATTATATTAGATACTTGAGAAAGTCACAGAAATTGAGAGAAAGAGAACTACGCGGCCCTTAAAGTGACCTTATTATACTGCATAGTAAAGTTCACTCACGCTACAACTTGACGTTACTAGTAAATAAACTACACCTAGTGTAAGCACATTTTACTCATTTCGAACAGATGCCCCTTTACCTTCAAAATGTTGTCATTAAAACTCATTAATTCTTGGAAGCTAGTGAAAAAACATAGACCCGCCACCAAACCTTCTACAACGAATGATGAACCTGTAGTAGATTGCTTTCTTCTACTTTCAAGCGACATTGTAGAAAACCTTTTTGCCTTCTGTGATTGTGGTTAAGGAAGCTGATGTGCCCCCTCCCCAAGTAATGGTGATTAAAGCATTTCTTCTTTTACACTTGCGGAGCTCTCATCCTGTAAGAGGGTCTTTTACACGAAGGCTACAACGAATTCTTGTCGCAATAAAAGCGCCACTTTGCAAGTAAGACTACCGAAGCTTCCTATGCTGCTGAGTAAATTGTCCTCTGTGGCCTAAGAAACATAAATTTATATTTTCATTTAGGAAGCACAATACTTATTTGTATCATAAAAAGCAATATTTTACCAGCGGCTCCTGCTTGTGGCGTCAACATTAGCCAATCACGAGGACATCATCTGGTGAAGACGTCAGAGCACTATGTAAGAATGACATCAGTTGTCACAAATATTTCTGATGTTGTCAATGAAGTAACACACGGACATCATCTCGACATCATTCCTTGATCAGTGTGGGTGATCCACAGAGGCAGTGCAGTACAAGGTAGTCAACTGAAAGCTGACCTTGCCTCTGATTCTGGAAGCGTTGCAATACCACGTTCGTTGCAAAAAGGTTTCTTAACGTGGTGCAACGTGAAGAGCACATCATGTACAATGACGTAAAAGCAATAAAATAGAGGACATGGTTTTACCCTTTGAGTCGAATAAAATGGATTCATTTGTGGCCCAGTGAGTTTTTTAAAACATCGCCAAAGCACAATATATTATTGAGCTGACTTGCGAATGGAGAGGCTTGAGCCCGTGCATGCCGAGGCAGCATGGCAGTTAGAGATGGTCATTGGGATGCCCTGACAGTCTCCATTTGTTTGTTTTTGTGCTTTACGATACTGCAGGCTAACAGTTTTGCTCAGTAATCAAAAAGCTACTTGTACAGGACACAAAAATGTCAGACAAATTGGTAGTTGAAAAACGTCAAAGGGGTAAATAAACTATATGAAATCTATATGACGACATGCCAAATAAATGAAAGAAAGGAATGTTTACTAGAAATTAAAAAAATCACTACTGTAATACTGCCTTAACAACACCATTCCAGTTGCTAACGTTGTGTGAGAAAAAAAAAATTGTGTGAAAGCTTTTGCTAAGGTGACCTGCTGCAATGAGCGTTGCCGAAACTAGCTGCGGCAAGTTATTTTCTTTGAGGCATGTACGCCTGGAAGTAAGGTGTTTAAGCATTGATATTTTCAGTTTCATAGTGAAATATCATGCATACATAAACATCTGCCACAGAAAGGTAGCGAAACTCACAGGATCTAATTAACTGGCAGGGCAAGAAGGAAACTTCGTTCCACAATGGACGTAGTCACGCTGTGATGATTAATAAAAACAGCGAACGTGACATTTTTCCTTCGTTTTGTAAGAAGTGGGATAGTGTTCATTTTTATTCGCTTTGTAAGCCAGTCGTATTTACGTAATGCCGAATGAAACACATTCACTTTCCTCAAGACTCTGGTACGTTGTAGGGCGAAAGATTTTTTTCTGAATGCCAGCTATAAGCAAATACCGTCTATGCAGGTACCTGTAAAAGATAAGCATACTTGTTGATTTTCTTCCTGCCTTGTGGGCAAGTGGAAGAGAAGCACTAGTGTCTCCCTCCCAGCAGAATCTAAAGCGAAATAGCCACAGCCACTTGTGCTAGACGTCGACCGCCTTCTCTCGACAGCACATAGGTAATCACACACATATATCCTCTAAACTAACTCTATTCTATTGATTCACTGCTTATTAGCCGGTAACTTGTGCTCGCCGTGCACGTCCCCCTGTGAACTCCACCTTCCTGACGCCTTACGCCTCAAGTCTCAAACTCACCTCAGCTCGCTGGGGGCCGTCCTACAAGACTTTTTGTTAAGATGGTAGGTACGGAAGGAGAGAGGTAGAGCTTTGAGCAAAATGCCAGCTAGCGTTTCTATTGTAATGTGCCTTTTACGTCATATTCAGTTAATTTTAAAAGCTGATTCGGCTACGAAAACAACATATTGATACCGATCTCGATCTTCATTATAAGTAATGAATGGCAATAATTTGTTTTGGTTGATGGTTATCTATCCACACAAGAACATGAGTAAAAACAGCCATTCTAGAAGTTATGTACAGGTAGGTAGGAAGTAGGCGTTAAGGGTCCACCCCGTACAAAAATAGGTTGTCTCCTGCTCACAGGAATTAGTTTGCGTCGGCTGCGGCCCATGCATCTTTAACCAAGAACTCTTGAGCCGTCTGATCAGAGTAGCCGGGCATAGCAGCCTTCCAGTCTTTCCGGAAAAGGTTGGGTAGAGGGTGAGGTTTGGGGTATTGCGCCATGCCCAAGGCATTCGATAAGTGTCATAAGAATTTCTCTCACAGTGAGGGCAGTTACCATCTAAACGGGAGTGAGGTGCTTTAGGTTTTCCAGGCAGAAGTGAGTTTTGGTGCAAAGGCGAAGAAAGATTCGCTCCTCTTCCTTTGTGAGGCTCTTACAGCTTTTCGAATGAATGTGATAACCGGATTGGTAACGTTTTGTGATCTTCTGGAAAGTGTAAATGGGGTTCGTCTCGTGATCTGGATTGGTACAAAATTGGTATGAGGATGGTGCCCGGAGAGTGAGAGCTCAGGCTGTGGCATCGGCCACCTCACTACCGTTGGGGCTCATGCATGTCTGAGCTTACACGATCGGTAAGTGTTCCATGGCACCTATGCAGTCGCTGTTTTGAAGAATTTCGTAGGCAATGTACAAGACGTAGCCCTGTTCATTATTGTGGAAGGCACCCCTTGAGTCTATAATAAAAAGTCTTGAGTCCTGCAATGATAATAACTCTCAAGTCCTGATGATACCTCTTGAGTCCTTCTCTGCGTGCGTGATTATAAGCTCACAGACGCTGAGTGTATTTATTGTATTGCTTTGATGGACGACGACGGCGCTCTATCCATATCCGTGGTACAGGCCAGAAAAGTCTACGTAAAAAACCCCTAAATTGTGACCGTAGTGACAAGGCTGCCGCGCGTACGAGGCGTCGGCCATTGTGGTAGTCGCTCGGGCTGTTACGTTGTTTACTTTGCCATCGTATAAGAAACGGGACCAGCAATAGTAGATTCTCTACCTTTTCCATCCCTTCTTTCTTGTTTGGCAATCATCAACAAGCGCTAGACCTCCGCTAACTCAATGAAAAATTGTATAACAGCTTGATTTAGCGAAACGTTGTTTTGAGTATTGGAGTTTGAAGGTCACCAAATCGACATTTGCGTTTCTTCAATAGTGAAAATAAACATACCATTGAGGTTGCTTCTTAAGACACTACTTGTAGTGAAAACGTTTTGGAGCCTCATTCCCCACAATTAGCCACATGTGACATTCGCCATTAAATAGTTAAAGATAAGAACGGCAATATTAGCATAATGACTTCCTTCTGGCGAGTCAAGCTATTAAAAGTATAAGGACTTGAGTTAGAGCACATGCTCAAATATTGTAGTAAATTCTGTATCCTAGAATATATTTTTTATGGCTCAGAGCTTCGGAGAAAGCCTCAAAATTTTCTTCTGTATGTTTCAATTCACACGTGCTTGCATCATGAATGAACTCGATGGTGAAATGCTCTCTATATAAGGCTACGTGAAGGCTACGTGAAGCAAGTTACAAGGCTACGTGAAGCAAGTAATATAAGGCTACGTGAAGCAAGTTACAAAAAAGCTCTGCTTTGTTGCCTATACGTACACTGCAACAGAATATATCTTACCTTCAAGTGGACCACAGGGGCAAGCGCCATAGTACACCGTAGTTAAAGCACTGGGCGAGCAAGGCTGGCCATGTTTGCTGAGTGGTTTACATCGTTTACGGTTGCGACCATAGTGAAGACAACACGTCCCTTCTTCGCATATCGAACGCTGGAAGCATTGTTGGTTCATAGCCTTCATCTATAAGGCAGAAAAAAAGCAGCACTAAAGTCGCAACATCGATGATAGCGTGTTTTGTTGACAAAATAACACTTGTGATAAGCATAATCGATAAACACCAAAACGATTGTGTATCCAACAAATGCGTTCATTCATTGCTTACAGTTTTTCAGCTTTCACTGCAGTGTGACGGATAAAACAAGCAAACAAGGTTGTCTTTTTGCCAATAGTGGGCATACCCACAACGTTAGAAATGAGCTAGCTTTGAAGTCTCATCAGCGCTGCAGAAACAGCCGCTATAGCAGACAGCCTTTAGGAGACCCCCACTAGTTTGATCACTGTCCGTAGATACATACCATGAATGAACAAATAAGCACCATGACACATTCTTGGTGCGATAACGATTATGGAGCCCAGCAGCCTTTTTACGTCTTACAGTGCGCAACGCAGAAAGTTTAAAGGAGAAGTGTGAGTAGCCTATAAAATAAATATAATGAATACCCCTATAGAATGAAAAATAAAGAGACAACTGCACAAGGCACCAGCCGACCAAATATTTCCCGCAGTACGATGCGAAAGACAAAGGGGCGCACAGCTTCATTCACGCTATGCATTAGGGCAGAAAATAATGATTGATATACTCTTCAAGAAAGTGAACGAAGACGAACACCTGTTGTAGCACGAAGCCACAACAAAATCCGTATTAATTTATGAGAAACAAAACCTTCTTAGTTGCCAAAAAATTGATCCTGGTATGGAGTAAAAAACCGGAACTAATGCCTCTTCATGGTGGTTGCTGTATCAATGGAGCTACTCAGGAACCTAGTGACGTACAATTCGAGCGCAAATTGATCGACATCTTGAAGCACGTGGATAGAAGCATTGCTAATGAGTTGTGCGGAAACAGACAAGCTTTCGAAATAGCGAAGACAGGGAAAGAAAAGAGCCTTTCGTGACAGCACGAAACCACACTAAAGTCAGCATGGTTTTTTGAAAAAAAAACTTCTGATTTGCTGAAAAAGTTGTTGTCGCCCAGGGTACAAACCTGGTATCAAGGCCTTTTCATTGTGATGGCTTTGCTAATTGAGCTAACTAGGAAGTCAGGAATATGCAGTTGCAAGAAAAAAAGCAGTAAACTCGCGGAGCGCATGAACAAGGCCTTTTCATTGTGCTCACTTTGCTAACTGAGCTAACTAGGATGTCAGGAATATACAGTGCCAGGATAAAAACAGTAGCTACGCGAAGCGCATGAACATAAGTATTGCGAATGAGTTTTGCGGAAAACCGCATGGGGACGGAAAGGTTGAGAGAAGGAAGGAAGACAGCCATTCGTTGTACCACAAAGTCACAAAAAAGTCTGTATGGATTGGTCAGAAGAAAAAGCTTCTTAGGTTCTCTAAAATTTGTAACCAAACCAGAAAGAACTTTTCAGTAGTCCTGAGAATTATTGAAGCATAGTAATGTTGCTATGGCCTTCATAGCCGCTTTAGAATTTTCCACCCTGTCTGGGATAAATGCACAGTACACAAAAATGCTGCTACAACGACTGGTATTACAAATAAATTCCACACTCTATGAGAAATTTCGTTCTTATACAAATACAGAACTGTGACCTGCCGTTGCGGCCGTCGGATATACTTGTTTCCGAGGCGACCTAAGAAAGACGTCCACACTCTTTCATGATCTGGAAGAGACTGCCAGACCCTTTTTCTACTTCATGTGTCCCGAGCACCCGCGTGCTCGGTGCCAATATACTTTGTTTTTCTCGCGCAAAGGAACGAGACACGCACCGGGCGTCCTCTGCTATCGCTCGTCACATGCCCAGGTTTTGAAACTAGTTATCCCGACTTCATACACAAAACACGAAGACAGCCATACCTAAAATAATTTAATAAACAGTCCTATTTGTAACTATTTACAAAAGTCAACAAAACATTGTCTATTCACTTCCCGGCACACAAAACTATATACAAGCACCAACAACTATTTACACTGCATGGCGCCCATGTACACATTACTCCAAAGCATTCGATTGCTCCATGTGAGCAATGGGGCTCAGATATGGTCTTAATTTTTCAACATGCACAATGTCACTTCCCATGTTGTCCATGAGTTCGAACTGGTAGTTCACGAGAGACAGTTCGTTCACTATCTTGTGAGGTCCATTGTACGATGTAGTGTTTTTCACACCGGACGTTGGAGCCTTGAGGAGCACCAGTTTTCCTTTTTCAAACACAGCGTCCTTGTGGTGCTTGTCAAAGTGCCCCTTCTGTTTTTCTTGAGCTAGTCGGATGTGCGTGGCTGCGAGCTCTCTGGCTTTTTGTAGTCGTTCACGCACTACCCTGAAATAGTTTTAATCTTCTTTGAGCTCTCCAAGCTCTCGGCGGCTGTTTACAACATTTATAGGTAGCACTGGATTCCTACCATAGACCAGGAAGAAGAGAGTTTGCCTAACCGTGTCTTGGTACCCGTTGCCGTCACAGAATACAATATAAGGGAGGACATCAGCCTATTTCACTCCCCCGGCGGTAGTTATGGAAATCAACTGTTTCATTGCCTTATTGAATCTTTCACACAAGCCGTTTGCTGTGGGGTGATATGCGGTAGTGGCCGCATGTCTAATGCCCTGACGTTTGAGGCTTCAGTAAAGTGCGCCTTCATTTGAGCAACGCGTTATGAGATAATTGTGGCTGGGCATCCATGGTTTAAGATGACTCGTCGTTCGACAAACTTCTGGATGATTGCGGCATCTATGTTCCGGAGTGGTATTGTCTGCACTAACTTTGTGAGTTAATCAATGGCTACAACGATGTACTTGTAACCTCGAAGTTTTGAATGACCCTATTATGTCCATCCCAAATGTGTGAAATGGGCTGTGGCTTTCTATTGGCTGTAATAGACCGTAGGGCACCGATGTTGACCTCTTCATCTTCTGAGATAGGTCACAGTGATGCACGTACAATCGGATATCTGCATGGAGCTTCGGCCAGTAATACTTTGTTCTAAGGGCATCGAATGTTCACATGATGCTTATGTGGCCGTGATGCTTATGTGACCTATTGTCCTTCATGCATTTCACGGAGTGCCTCAACTTGTCGTTGTGCAGGAAGGCAGAGGAGATATCGACTGCTAACTGGGCTTTCGTCTCTTTTGTGCAACATGTCGTTATGCGTGATAAACTTCTTTTGCACGCGTTTCTGTTGCTTTTGCGTGCCCAGCGCACCCCTAAGCATATCCAAGACTTTAGCACAAAACCGATCCTCATGCTGCTCTGCACTCATATTGTCACAGAATTGCAGGGATGGATATGATACTGCAAGACTTGGTTCAGCATCATAAACAATGGGGGGATTCCTGGAAAGACAATCTGGTGTGTTGTGCGGACTTTCCGATTTATAGATGACATCAAAGTTCAATTCCTGCAGAATCAGTGACCAACGAAGAAGACGTTGTTTTCTTTCTTTGTAGCGCAAGACACAGCACAGTGCATGGTGGTCACTAACAACTTAACATTTTCAACAAATCAGGTATGGACGTAGCTCTTCTAATGTCCATTTTACGGCAAGAGCTTCGAGTTCTGTTGAAGAGTAATAAACTTTGCCTCTGAGAGATTGACTTAAGTATAGCACTGGACAATATCGTCGCTCTTCATTCTCTTGCAGCAATAGGTCTTCCATGCCTTGCCCAGGTGCATCTGTGTTTACTTGGACACCGAATTTCGGTTCTTTGGAGAATATCTTAAAGACAGGCGGCTGGCACAACGCACGCTTTTCTGCCTGAAGTACTACTTGCTGATCTTCCCACGAAAAAGTAGCGTTTTTTAGGAGTGATCGAAGAGGTACTACGATAACGCTGTACTTCTGGATAAACTTTCTGAAGTACGATGTGAGCCCGATGAATGATGTAGTTCCTGTACATTTCAAGAAGGCCGGAAAGTCTGAACCACTGCCAGTTTTGATGGGTCGGGAGATGCACCGTCTTTTGTGACAACATGCCCAAGGTAATTGATGGCAGTACAAAAAAAGAAATACTTCTGTGGCTTGAACTTTGTGGTGTACACGTATCCCGAAGGAGTACGGCCACCAGCGTGGGTCCGGTCTTAGCGAGCCGCAGGGCACGCGTTAACCGTCTTCGTGGCGGGAAACACGATACTGCTCAAGTCGCAACACTTTATTGTGGCAACACCAAACGCAGTACAGCCCGTTGCAAATAGGCGCGGCGGGAAAGCAAGTAGGCTTATCCACGCCACGGGCACAAAGTACTACACAGGGGTGCCACGAGCACGTCTCTGCGGTAAAGCTGATCCACGGAGACACCGGAGCAAAGGCCCGGTTGCTCGAGCGAGGGCAAAGGCGCTCGCGTTGGCTTCGAAGGGAGACGGGTCGGCGTAGCGAGGCCACGCACTAGGACACCGTACCGCCCTTCGGCCGTGCGTACGCAGCGGGGCAAACAGCGGGTGAGCGTTCGCCTTGGGCGCGAGGCGCCGTCAGCGAAGTCCAACGAGCCCCCGACTGACGGGAGTCGACGGACGAAAAGATAGCGTGGCTCATCGTTTGCTGTCCCGGAGAGTATCTGACCGCCCCCCCGACGCAGCGCGCGAAAACCCCTCTTGGGAGTCCCCGCGCGCGGCGCCACCGTCAACATCCGCTACCGGGTGAGGGAGTTAAACGTCACTCCGCTCTCTCAGCGCGGCAGACAGCAAAGGAGGGCAGACATGTCGGGACATGAGAACGGCAGAAAAGGCGGGAAAGCCCGCTGCCTTGTCCGGCAGAAAGGCGGGAAAGCCCGCGTAAAGGCAGCGGGCCAGCCTCAATTCCCACATCCCCCTCTCCTAAATTTGCCCTTTACCGGTCTGCAAAAGGCAGCCGGGCGTTACTCATGCAGTTAAAAAAAATGACACCGCTATGAGCAACACAGTGGCCTCTCCCGACCCAGTTGCTGCAGCACAAACTACAATGAAACGCTTTAAAGGTAAAACATAAGCTTTATGTTCAAAAAAAAAGGAAGGGGAAAAAAAGAAAAAAAAACGAGTAGCGAAAGTACAATACATGACCGAACACGGGTAACACAAAAAAAACACACACACACACACAAAGTCAAATAAAGTCGTCATCAAAAGTGACAAGAAAGTCTGTGCTGGTGTCGCCGTTACCGCCCGGCGCATATGCGTCAGTCGACGGGATCCCTGGGCCAACGAGGGCCGCGAAGCCCGGGTTCTTCCGCATTCTCTCTCGGCAGAGAGCAGCCAGGTCTTCGTCGGGGAGCGCTGTGGGTGGCACGGACGAGGCCGGCGTAGACTTCTTACACCCGGAGGCTCGCGCCGCCTGGGCTCTTCCCGCGTGGAGGCTTCCCCGAAAATGGCTCTCTGCGTAAATATTGACCCCGCACAGCGAGCACTCACGCACCCCAGGTGGGTCTGGCAGCCGGTACCTCGCGCGAGCACGTCGCGCTCCGTGATGGTGTGGCCGCGGAACGGCAACGGCACCTTATCACTGGCAGTCTCACGTCGTACTCGCCGCTGTGCCTTCCACGGCAAATCGCTTACAAACCACCCGGGCGCATCTTGGTTTTCTTGGCACGTCCAAGTGGCCACGCTACGTGCTTGCCTCTTCGCGCATGGAGGCGCCGGGGCCGCGGGCTCGGGTGGTTTGCGCGCCCGCCGCGTTCCCGCCTTCTGCCGGCGGGCAGGCGATCTTGACTTTGCCGGAACTGCGGACATGCCGGAAGGAGGAACGGGAAGACACCACTTGTGGCCAGGGTCGTCGACTGCACACTGAGAGGCCGCACTGTTGGCGCGCAGACTCGCAGCCGTGGTGACCAACCCGCCCCCGATTTGTCAGCGATCAAACTCCACTCACAGCGCGCACCAACACTTACGTCAATTCACATCACGCCCTCTTCCCAATCACGGCACCACAACACCCGCCACTGACACTGATTCGTCGTTTCGTTGGTCCCCCTTCACCCCCACATCGCGCTCGCCAGTGGAGACAGTTCAGCGCACGGCGTGGAGAGCAAGAAAAAAAGGAAAAAAAATAATAACACGAGGGGAAAGAGAAAAAAGAAAGAAAAAATGCACGCATTCGTGCAGAAGAGGCGCGTTCTTAGAGCGATGGATGCAAAAAAAAACAAAAACTAACACATGAACGCTAGACAGGAATGAAGACAAAAATGAAACACTTGCAGCAACTGGCGGGGCCGGCTTCTTTCCGATCAGTGGACTGAAAGAAGCCAGCCTACAGAGACCAAACTGTAAAACTGAGGGCCTTCGGTTGCGGAGAAGTCCGCCGTCCGGCGCGAGACCACAAAGGTGACCGCTTCCTCAGATTATACCGGCGCGGGGTCCGAATGCGGTCCGCCGCTCCGGGTGTGCCTTGTTGCTGGCGCGAAGTGCCGCAGGGCTCTTGCGCGAGCTCGTCAGACCGTGATACAAAGGGTTTCAGGTCTGCGATATGGGCACGGCTGAGTTTTCCCGTCTGGGGATCTTTCAGCAAGTACGCGAGTGGAGTGCAAGCTTTCTCCACTCGGTACGGACCAAGCCACTTAGGAGCGAGCGAGGTTGAGAACCCCTTACTGGCATCGCTAAGGGCGTGGTTGCGCTTCAGGACAAGATCGCCCACCTCAAAAACTAGGTCGCGATGCTTGCGGTCATATTGGGCCTTCTGCTGAGCCCTGGCCGACGTCAAACTTTGCCTTGCTTTGCAGGAAGCTCGACAAAGCCTGTCCCGAAGTGCCGACGCATAAGCAGAGCAGTCTGCCGGCGCCTCCTCGTCCTCGAGCTGGCATTGAGTGACGCTGGTCACCGGATTTGCCAACTCCCTTCCAAAATTTAAGAAGGCGGGCGAGAAACCAGTTGAGCGACTCTCGGATGTTCGAATAGCGAACGCGAGCTCACTCAAATGGTCTGCCCAGTCCCTTTGACTTTCGGCAAAGGCCGCCAACATTGGTTTGAGCGTACGATTGACGCGCTCCGTCAAATTGGACTGGGGATGGTAGGGTGAAGTGGTGCAGTGATCAATTCCGAGGGAACGGCACGTGACACCAAACACCCGAGCGGTGAAATACGAAGCATTGTCAGTGATGAGCCTTTCCGGGAAGCCGAACCGGCAAAACACTTCCTGCAGCTTCTCAAGCACCGCTCGCGCTGTCACCTTCCGAAGTGGGAAAAGTTCCACCAATTTCGAAAAGTGATCAGCGACTACCATCAGGTGAATGAAGCCCTGCTTACTTCTGGGAAATGGTCCCATTAGATCGCAGGTGGCCACTTGCCACGGACGCTCACTGACAATCGGTTTCATCAGACCGGGCGGTTTGCCACCCCTTGATTTCACCGTTTGACAGACGCGGCAAGAACGGCAGTAGCGAAAAATGTCTCGCTTCATGCCGGGCCAGGTCACAACGCGGCTCAGTTTTGCAAAAACCTTCGAGCCACTCAGGTGACCAGCCATGGGTTCGTCGTGAGAGGATCGCAACAGTGCGGCTCTCAGACTTTTGGGCATAACCACCTTAAACGGGTCTATGGACTCGTCGTCAGTGGCTATATACTTCAGCAGGAGCCCGTCATGGTCCAGCAAATATGAATCCGCCGGGGACTCAGCGACACACGCTGGTTCGAGCCCCCTATTCACGCCCGCTGCAGGGCAAGCAGCGTCACGGCGCTCCGTCTCGTCGAGACAGTCGTTATCGGCGCCCGCTGCAGGACAAGCAGCGTCACGGCGCTCCATCTCTCTGAGACCGTCGCACATTTCGCGACAAAACGGGTCACTTTGCTGGGCCTTCAGAAGCTCTTCTCTGCTGAAAGCGATGCCCATTCTCCCAAAATGGGGGAGTCTGGTATCGCGCCCACTCAGGACCGCAGCAACAACCGCTTGAGTCGGCGTTACGGGTTCGCTCTCGGCCTCGTGGCCTTCGGAAAGCTCCCCCGCTCGGCCGCTTCGCGGTGCGCCGCTTACCTGGTTAGCAGCCAAGGTTTGTCCGCATGGGGACTCACCCTTCACGCCGAACGGCGGCGAAGCTGCTGTTTCGCCCCCGACGCTTGCAAGTGCTAAGGCACCGCTAGCGGCGGTCGCACCGGGATCAAGGTCCTCGGCCGACAGTGGGGCACGAGATAGCGCGTCAGCTACCACGTTAGTGCTCCCCTTTCGATACTGCACCGAAAAGTCATAGTGCTGTATCAGGAGAGCCAAGCGCGCCAGCCTGCCGGCAGGCTCACGGAGCCTCATCAGCCAGCTGAGCGCACTGTGATCCGTTTGCACTACGAATTTCGTCCCATCAAGATAGACGTCAAACTTCCGCAGTGCAAACACGATGGCGAGGCACTCCTTTTCGGTCACGGAATAATTTTTCTCCTCAGAGACCAAGGAGCGGCTGGCAAAGGCCAACGGCTGCAACACGCCATCGTATTCCTGTAGGAGAACAGCTCCTAAACCCAGATCGCTCGCATCAGTCTGTACAACGAACGGTCTGGTCAGGTCGGGGAGCTTGAGCTGCGCTGTCTCCGCTATGGCGTTAGACAGTCGGCAAAACGCCTCCTGCTGCTCAAGTCCCCATTGCCACTCGGCAGACTTACCCAAGAGTTTGCTCAAGGGCGCCTGCAGTCGGGCACAGGACGGAATGAAGGAACGGTAAAAGTTGACCATTACTAGAAAGCGGCGAAGGCCACGTACGTCCTTGGGCACGGGAAATTCGAGAATAGCTCGAAGTTTCTCCCGATCCGGCTCTATGGAGCCTTTGCCCAGCGTAAACCCGAGCAACTGAACACGGGTCTGCGCTAATTGGACCTTAGCGGGGTTAAGTGTCATCCCGGCGGTCCTCACCCTCTCGAGTACATCGGCAACATGGGCCAAGTGCTCTTCGAAGGTTCGTGAATAAATCACGATGTCGTCGAGGTAGCACATGCAGTATGACCACTTTGCTTCCCCGAGGACGCGGTCCATGAGTCTTTGAAACGTCGCAGGAGCATTGCAAAGACCAAAGGGCATACGAGTAAACTCGAACAACCCTCTGTGGGACGTCAACGCAGTTTTACACTGGTCACGGGTACCCATCCGGACCTGTAGATAACCTTTAGAGGCGTCAAGCGTGGTAAAGTACCGTGCATCACCCAGGTTACCTACGATGGAGTTTATCGTGGGGAGCGGATAGGCATCCTTACGAGTCACTCCATTCAGACGGCGATAGTCGACGCACAGGCGATGACTGCCATCTTTCTTAGGCACCAGCACAATTGGAGACGCCCAGGAGCTAGACGAGCGGCGAATAATGCCAGCCGCAAGCATGTCATCTAGCAACCCATCGATAATCTGCCTTTTGGCGAGGCTGACGGGCCTGGGGTTACACTTCAAAGGAAGCGCGTCACCAGTTTCGATCACATGGCTCACAAAATCGGTGCAGCCAGGTTGATCGGTGAAGAGCTCGTCGTACTGACATAACAGTGTCGACAGACGAGCCTTCTGTGCTTCATCCAACTGAGTCGCGCAGACGACCAAAGGATGTAGTGCCTCTTCGTGTCGTGCCGGTCGATCCAAGCAGGGGTTTCGAGCCGACGAGCGCGGAACGCCAGGGTACGACCCCGGAGTTGGCGCACGACACGGTTCGTGCCGCGCCTCTCGTTCCCAAAGGGGACTGTGAGAGGGCAAATGCGGTGAGCGGGGGCTTGGCCCCGAACTCTGCGCAGGGCACGTTTCCGACGCTTCTGCCGCAAAGGCGACGGTAAGCGCCGGCGGGCTGATGAACGGCTTGAGTTGGCAAAATGGGCCATCACGATAGCCGCCCTTCGCAATGTCCACAACGATACCGGTTTTAAGGAGAAAGTCCCGACCGAGAATCACTGGAACATTGAGCCCTGGAAGATGAATAAGACGGCAGCGTCTCATTCGATCTCCCCATCGGACAGTCAACCTTGCAGCGCCTGCCGACTGGGCCACGCCTTTCGCAAGGGTGAATGTCGTTCGGCTGTCCCGCAAGCGCACCGAGTGCTTCTGCAAGTGGGACAACACCTGTTCGCCAAACAACGAGGCGCTAGCGCCCGTGTCCAGCAAAGCCGAAAATTCACGGCCGGCAATGGTGACCGGAATGAACGGCGCGTGCGTATCAGCAAGAAAAGTGCTTGCCCTGCACGCAGAGGGAAGAAGCAAAGGTTGGGTCGGTCGTGCATTCACGAACGACCCGGAAGCCCGTTTCCCTGCCTCGCAGGAGGCCTGGATCCGGTGCATTCCCTTGCTATGTGCCCTCTTTCGCGGCAGCGGTAACAGCGCACTCCATCACGGTCTGTATTCCCAGACGGAGCAGCTTCGAGCTGTCGTGATCGGCTCGCTACGTTATCGTAGGATACGTTTCTGCGAGCCGCACCTCCCACATTACGTTGGGTCGAAAAGCGTCCCTGTGTGGAGGTTTCAGGTGGAGCAGCGCAGGCTGCCCGCCTTTCATGCGTAAAGGGGTCAAGAGCGCGATCGCTCAACTCCCACGCACAGCCGGTTGGAGCCGCAAAGGCGGCGCCGAGAGGCTGTTGCCGTTGGGGAAGGGTCATGGCCCCTCTCCAAGCGCAGCGCGGCTCAAGGGCGCCGCTGGCTGGCGGCGGCGGGCGATAGGCACGCGCGGCGAGAATGTCGCCTTGGATGCGCTTCGCCTCGGCGGCCAACGCTTCCAAATCACTGAAGCGGCCGCCGCGCAGGTATGCCGAAAAAGTCGGATGTGCCTGCCGTATCACCCGTTCGACGCGTTCCTCGTTCGAGGCTCGGGGCTCAGCGATAGAAATAAGTTCATCCATCGCCCGTACATACTCCTGTAAAGACTCGTCAGGAGCTTGTGTACGGAGCTCGAGCTCTCGCCGCATCCTACTTTCGTAGTCAGCGGGTAGGAATTCGCGCAAAAAGACCGCACGAAATTCCTCGAGGTTTGCTGCACGGTAACCGGAAAGCCGATACCATCTCGCCGCCGTGTCAGTCAGTGCAGCTGGAACAACACGTTCGAGCACCACCTTATCATCCAAACCCATCGCTCTCTGATAACGTGACAGAGAGTCGAGGTAATCTCGGGCGGTGAGCTGATCACCGTATCCGCTGTAGGTTGGCACAGGCAACATAACAGCGGGGTGACCGCTTTTCGGAACAGCCGAAAGCGTTTGCACAGCTCCCGAGAGTGCTTGGATCATCTGCACGGCGTTTTGCAGCAAAGTCTGCGTCGTCGCACCGGCTTCGTAGGAAACCGTTGGTGCGTTAGCCGCGCGGTCGAGCGAAGGCGAGCAGTCGCCCAGCCCAGCCCGGCGCGCCATTCCCAGAGCAAAATAGGCTCCTTGTGGGATTGGCCTGTTGTCGAACCAAAGGCGCACTTGGTGCGGCTACCATCGACAATTCAGGCGCCTGGGCAGCGTGCGGTCGAAGTGTCGGTTGCACGGCTGATAGCGGGCAAAAGTCGGCGAGGGCCCCGTCAATTCCGCAGGGAACCGACTGCGAGCGCTGTGCCGACGAACTGCCATGCATGCCAAAGGGCGCATTAGCAGTCGGAGGCGCTTGTGCGTAACGTTCGGGTAGGGCAAGAGGCCCATTCCGAAGCGACGCGCCATCTCCAAAGGGAGCGGCTAGGCGCCCCGTGTCGTCACCGCAATAGGGGGTGCCGACACGGACGGGTGCAGAAGGGTTCCCGTCCATAGAGGCAATGGCCTCCGTGTGCAACGCGGCATCCGCTAAAAGGGACAGCGGACAAAAGTCCCGCGAAGCAGCCATGTTGCGACGAGCCCGAATCGCGCAGGCGAACTGACTCGCTAAGAGCAATCAAAAGCTAGAGCTTTTGATACCGCGTTGGGCGCCAGTGTGGTGTACACGTATCCCGAAGGAGTACGGCCACCAGCGTGGGTCCGGTCTTAGCGAGCCGCAGGGCACGCGTTAACCGTCGCCGTGGCGGGAAACACGATACTGCTCAAGTCGCAACACTTTATTGTGGCAACACCAAACGCAGTACAGCCCGTTGCAAATAGGCGCGGCGGGAAAGCAAGTAGGCTTATCCACGCCACGGGCACAAAGTACTACACAGGGGTGCCACGAGCACGTCTCTGCGGTAAAGCTGATCCACGGAGACACCAGAGCAAAGGCCCGGTTGCTCGAGCGAGGGCAAAGGCGCTCGCGTTGGCTTCGAAGGGAGACGGGTCGGCGTAGCGAGGCCACGCACTAGGACACCGTACCGCCCTTCGGCCGTGCGTACGCAGCGGGGCAAACAGCGGGTGAGCGTTCGCCTTGGGCGCGAGGCGCCGTCAGCGAAGTCCGACGAGCCCCCGACTGACGGGAGTCGACGGACGAAAAGATAGCGTGGCTCACCGTTTGCTGTCCCGGAGAGTATCTGACCGCCCCCCCGACGCAGCGCGCGAAAACCCCTCTTGGGAGTCCCCGCGCGCGGCGCCACCGTCAACATCCGCTACCGGGTGAGGGAGTTAAACGTCACTCCGCTCTCTCAGCGCGGCAGACAGCAAAGGAGGGCAGACATGTCGGGACATGAGAACGGCAGAAAAGGCGGGAAAGCCCGCTGCCTTGTCCGGCAGAAAGGCGGGAAAGCCCGCGTAAAGGCAGCGGGCCAGCCTCAATTCCCACAACTTCTAACTGCTATTTCGTACCTAGCAAATATATTCTGAACGTGCGAAAGGTGTTCTTCAAATGTCAGGCTGAATACTACGCAGTCATTCATATACACAAGGGCATTGTCGTATTTATTACCTTCAATGATCGTATCCACGGCTCGCCGACATGTGAATGGGGCACCTTTAAAGCCAAATGGCATCCGGAGAAATTCGTAAAGACCTCATAGCGTAACGAAGGCGGTCTTCTGTATATTTTCCGGATGCATGGCGATCTGAGAGAATCCAGACACCAAGTCCATACCAGAAAAGTGCTTGCATCCGGTGAGTGCCTGCAGCGCATCTTCAATTCCTGAGAAAGGGTACGCAATGTCTTCATTGACGGTGTTATGACGTCGATATTCAACGCAAATGCACGTCGTCCCGTCTTTCTTTGCTACAAGGACAAGGGGTGACGCCCAAGAACTCCGACAAGGTCGCACTATAGTGGCATCAATGAGGTCCTTGATCATACTTTTTACGAGATCACGCTGTGCTGGTGACAATATGCGAGGACGTTGCAATATTGGCTTTGCACTTCCAGTTAGAATGCAATGTCACTCAACTGCGCAGGAGCCTACGTCTGTACTTGAATGTGGAAAGCAAACCGAATGTTGCACCAACAAATCATTCACGACCTTCAGATTACTGGAAAATAAAGTTGTTGTGATGTTAAAGCTGACGTCTCCTATGGCGATTGAATGGTGCTGCGGATCGATGACCGTATGAGCTGGTGGCGCACTAAGGTCCACAAGAGAAGGAAGGCATAAAATTTGGAGGATCTGTCGACACTCCTCTTCATAAAGTTCTATATTCTCAAATCTGCTTACTTCTTCAATGAAGCCAATTGCCATCTGATAAGGAAGCAAGACGGCTTGAGAAGAGCAGTTCGTTATCAAAACGAACGTTGTATTTTCCGATGCCGCTGTTATCATGGGCTCCACTATGAATGAATAGCGGTCGTACAAAAGCTTTGTCCCGGTGATGACCATTAAATTGTTTTCACCTTCCGACACGCGATGCCAGGCCACAGGAACTAAATTCCGCGTTAAAGCTGGCAGTGGTTGCTCCCTAACCAAGTAGACCTTGCGTAGCCTTAGGGGTCCGATACCGCAAAGCTCTCCCAGCCCCAGTCGACGACGGCTCTTGAAGCTAGGAAGAAGTCCTCGCCTTGCAGTATTCCTTCGTGAGGTAACTGGGGAACAACAACAAAATCATGCTGCAGTGTTAGGGCGTTCACTATCACCACAGCACTGACTTGACCTAAATTTTGTAGCTGATGGCCGCTTGTACCTACCAAACGTAGGGACGAAGGCCTTATGCTTAACTCGAGTTTGTCAACTATGGGTGCCGTGATGAGGCTTTTGACAGCTCAAGAATTCAAGGTGTCTCAAATATTTTGTTCTTGATGGCGACAGAAGCAGTATCCGCTTCAGAGACACATGGCATCTGCTCAATTACTGGTGACTGCTCGCGAGCATCGGCGTCACCAGCTGTTCGTTTCCCCGCAGTTGTGAGCTGGAAGATTCGAAATCTTCCTGCCACTTCAAAAATTCTGCAGTTAGTGTTAGAGAATACTGCGTGACAAAATAGCCACTTTTGGAGCAGTTTGAGCACAGTTTACGAACCTCAAGGCATTTCCTCGCTTCCTTTCAATAAACACGCGTTGCGGAGTGAGTCGATTGCCGCGACGGTGATGGCTTCACTTTCGTATCCCCTTTCACCTTTCTCTCAGCTACTTCATCATCTGAGGAACCGCTCGACTATATGCTGTCCGTGCATGGACGATGGAGCATAGGCTTCCAAGGCGAACGCTTTGCCATAACACCACATTCGGCGGATGGCGTAGTAGAAGGCGTTCCGCATTCTTCCGCAGCCAAAGTTTGAATGCTTTCGCCCGAATCTCAGATCTGGTCAAAACACAGAAAAGAGCTTACCATGTCGTCTAGCCGCTTAAATGTTATATAAAAAATGCTTCTTTGCTTTGTGTGACAGAGTAGCCATAATACCTTGGCACTTTTTCTGTTGTAGTACAGGAAAGTTGCACTGCTCCATCAGGTCGAGATTTCGGTATGCGAAGTCTGTACATGACTCGCCTGCGCGTCGCGTTGCGCCGAACATTTGCTGCTTGGATGTTACATAGCAGTAGACGTTATGATGTCAACGGAACGCTGCCTTCGTGTCAGCCCCAGCACTGATACTAGCCATCTTTGTGTGGTGAAGCATGTAAAGTCTTTAGCTGGGAGCCTTAAATTAATTAATGGTATGGTGACCTCATCGGGCACGCAGAAGGTTCTAAACCAATAGTCAACTTGGTGAAACCAGACGCTTAGATCTTTCCCGAGATGCCGTAAGGAGCTCACCGGAAACTCGAAAGACGATCGCGAGCGTCTCCAATGTTAGACATGCGTACGGGAGTATCGCTTCTTGCTTGTCTTTGTTGCTTTCTCGAGCTGCGTTTGAGATTCCTCGACGTACTGCTCTCTTCTGCACTAGTGCTTGATTCGGTGTCAGAATTTTCATGCGTTTTAACTCCAGACGCTCGATGCGCTCTACTAGTGGAGCAAGTAACATACACAAGGGGTCGTAACTTGCCTTCATCTGCGAGTCAAGAGGCGGTTTTGGTGCGTCGTCGTCTATGGCAGCATGTGGTATTGGAGAATCATGTTTCAGTTCCTCTAGTTCGCTCCAGACATAGGCCACCTCGGTCCTTAGGATATCGGCTTCAGACACAGCTGACCGGTAGGCTTCCACCCGGGTGGCGTCCTCCAGTTGCTCGAACACGTCGACAGAACACGGAGTCGTCGCCATATTGGGATCAAGGAGTTGATGCTGTACGAACGCCAGTGGTTGAGCCAAAGGAGCGCTAGGGAGCGACGTCCCCTCATAGATGATTAAACATCTTCTTAGTTCATTTGAGCCGTTGTGTGCCAACTGTGACGTGCGGTTGTAGACGTCGGATATACTGGGTTCCGAGGCGGCCTACGAAGGACGTAACACTCTTTCAAGATCAGGCACTTTTTTTATTTCACGTTTCTCGAGCGCCCGTAAGCTCGGCGCTGATATACTTCATTTTCCTAGCGCAAAGGCGCGAGACACGCACCGAGCGTATTCTGCTATTGGTGGTCACATGAACAAAGCTATATGCCTCCATAATCGCTTACGAAGGTACGAATATTGTTATTGAGGACTTACAAAAAAATATTTACAGGAGAATTATAGGGTATATTACTAGAAGTAAATGTAACCTAAATGCTTCGCTCACTTTCCAATCTTCACAATTAGATTACAGTTACTTCTACTAACACCACCTATTGTAATGCGGAGAGAGCCACGGGACAGGCCGCGTCAGCAGCACGTGTAAGTGAGCTCTGCACATATCTGCCTATAACTTTAGCGATTTTGGTTCAAGGAGGGTCAGAGTGGTGTCTATTTGTTCGTGAAGATACAAGGAGTTCAACCGCTTCAAATACTGCTATTACAAACGAAAAGTTTAAAGTTTAGGAGTGGAAAACAGTGTGAATCTGTGAAAACAACAACAGTCAGACCACGTGTTTTTTTACGATCGCTTGTAGCTTCGTTAATATTTTACCGGGAAACTTCTTACTTATAAAGTTGAAAGTCCTTAGGGTAGACCTGACGCTACTGAAGTTTGATCAGGCTAGGTTTAATAGTTCCAGAGTTATTCCGCAATCGAAATTAAGCCTACTCACTAAAAAGATTAACTTGGTAATATCACCTCGCAAACGCATTTAAATTTTGTCCACTTAATATAATAATAAACCGCACCCCATAGGCTACCAGGAGGCCCAATTTTGTACACTCTAGGCCCCTAATAGAGTGGTAATCAGCAAAAAGCTCATTTCATTAAAACAAATTTTCAAAAGGAGCTGCAAACGCCACCGAAAAATAGCTAATATCTTCTTTTAGAACACAACAGTCCGGTTTTTTCCGTGTAAAAATAATTTGATAGCTTAAGGTAACTGGAAGACACAGAGTTAGAAAGAATATAACGAAAACCGCTAATAAACGTGTGGCTCCCGCGTCTTCCCTCGCTCAGAGGAGGACGGTGGCTCACTGCTCGGGAGAAAGGTACGCCCGTCAGATCAAAGTCTTGAACCACGTTTTTTTTCCCCTACGATCGCTTTTAACTTTGCTAATAACCTACCGGGAAACTTCTAACTCATACAGTGCAAAGCCCTAATTGTAGACCTGTCGCCGCTCAGGTTTCATCAGGACAGGAGTAATAGTACCGGAACTATTTCGTGACAAAGTTAATCTTATTCACTAAAAAGATTAATTTGGTAACCTCACCTCACAAACGAATTTAAATTTTGTCCGCTTAATATACCAATAAACAGCACCCCATAGGCTAATCGGAGGCCCAACTTCGTACTCTCTAGACCCTTATTAGGGTGTAATCAGCAGAAATCTCATTTCATTAGAACATTTTAATAAAAATAACCATGAACCTGACTGATACACCGCTGAAACCTACATTTAGAACATAACAATCCGGGTGCGGCGATGGCGTAGTGGTTAGAGCATCCGCTCGCATGCAAGAGGTCAGTGGCTCAAATCCCGGTGCCGCGCCGTTTCCATCCGCGCGTTGCTGGAACTTCATTAAGAGGCCTGGGGTGCGGCCTCACCGGTAACCACCGCCGGAAACGCACTCCCTCACCATAGAACGATTGGCCACCCTGGTGCAGTGTCTGGCCACTACCTCCCACATGCATACGTCAAATAACTCACGGGCCTCAGTTCCCAGCAGCTGCGAAGCAACTGACCATGGCGGCAGTCAGATCTGCAACGCAGCAGAGGGTGCTAAGAATCTCTGGACTACAGGCCGCCTTTGGAACCTGAACTTGGCAACGTTTAACGCTAGAACCTTATCTAGTCAGGGAAGTCTAGCTGTACTATTCGAGGAGCTTGAGGGTGTTAAATGGGATATAATAGGGCTCAGTGATGTTAGGAGGACATATGAGGCCTATACTGTGCTACAGAATGGGCACGTCCTTTGCTATCGGGGCTTGGCAGGCAGAAGAGAATTGGGAGTGGGGTTCCTAATTCACAGAAACATAGCTGGCAAAATAGAGGAACATTATAGCAATAATGAAAGGGTGGTAGGTATTGTAATTAAACTGAATAAAAGATACAAGATGAAGGTAGTACAGGCTTACGCGCCTACATCCAGCCATGATGACGCTTCAGTTGAAAGCTTCTATGAAGACGTGGAATCGGCAATGAGTAAGGTAAAAACACAGTATACTATAGTGATGGGCGACTTTAATGCAAAGGTAGGGAAGAAGCAGGCTGGAGACCAGGCAGTAGGAGATTATGGCATCGGCACTAGAAACGCCAGAGGAGAGCTATTGTAGAATTCGCAGAACGCAATAATTTGCGGAATTCGAATACGTTCTACCGAAAACGAGAAAACCGCAAGTGGACATGCAGGAGCCCTAATGGCGAAAATAAGAACGAAATAGACTTTATAATGACTGCACACACAGGAATCGTGAAGGATGTGAAAGTGGTTGCCAAGGTACGATGCAGTGACCATAGAATGGTACGGTCTCGAATTCGCCTAGACTCGAAGAACGAACGACAGAAACTGATACGCAAGAAGCCAATCAATGAGATAGCACTGAGAGGGAAAGTACAGGAATTCAGAGTCTCACTTCAGAACAGGTACTCGGCTCTTAGTGAGGAAACCAAACTTAGCGTAGATAGAATGAATGATAATCTGACGAGTATCATTACAAAGTGTGCAGTGGAAGTTGGAGGCAGGGTAGTTAGACAGGACACAGGCAAGCTTTCCCAGGAAACGAAGAACCTAATTAAGAAGCGTCAAATCATGAAAGTCTTAAGTACAACAGACAAAATAGAACTGGCAGAGCTTTCGAAGTTGATTAATAGGCGTAAGGTATGCGATGTAAGAAGGTATGGAGAGAATTGGACACGCTCTGAAAAACGGAGGAAGCGTCAAAGCAGTGAAGAGGAAACTTTGAATAGGCAAAAGTCGGATGTATGCACTAAGGGACAAAGAAGGCAAAATAACTACTTATATGGATAGAATAGTTAAAATAGCGGAGGAGTTTTACAGAGACCTGCAGAGTAGCCGAGACAACCACAACATTAATACTATAAGAACTAGCAGTAACCCAAATGACAACCCACAAGTAACGACAGTAGAAGTCAGAAAAGCTTTGGAGAGCATGCAAAGAGGCAAAGCTGCTGGTGAGGATCAGGTAACATCAGATCTGCTGAAAGATGGAGGACAGATTGTGTTAGAAACACTAGCCACCCTGTTTACGAGGTGTCTCCTGACGGGAAGGGTACCAGAGTCTTGGAAGAACGCTAACATCATCCTAATACAAAAGAAAGGAGATGACAAGGACTTGAAGAATTACAGGCCGATCAGCTTCCTCTCTGTGGTATACAAGCTATTTACAAAGGTAATTGCTAACAGAGTAAAGAAAACATTAGAATTCAATCAACCAAAGGAACAAGCAGAATTTCGAACAGGCCACTCAACAATTGACCACATTCATACTATCAATCAGATAATACAGAAATGCTCGGAGTATAACCAACCACTATAAATAGCCTTCATAGATTACGAGAAGGCGTTTGATTCAGTAGAAATATCAGCCGTCATGCAGACACTGCGGAATCAGGGCGTAGATGAAGTATATATAAACAGTCTGGAAGAAATCTACAGGGGATCAACTGCTACCATAGTGCTTCATAAAGAAAGCAACAGAATACCAATCAAGAAGGGTGTAAGGCAAGGGGACACAATCTCCCCAATGCTATTTACCGCGTGCTTACAGGAGGTTTTCAGAAACCTAGGATGGGAACAGTTAGTGATAAGAGGTAATGGAGAATACCTTAGTATCCTGCGCTTCGCTGATGACACAGCATTGCTGAGTAACTCGGGGGACGAATTGCAACTCATGATTACGGAGTTGGACAAGGAGAGCAGAAAGATGGGTCTTAAAATTAATCTGCAGAAAACGAAAGTAATGTACAACAACCTCAGAAAGGAGCAGCGCTTCGAGATAGGTAATAGTGCACTTGAAGTTGTAAAAGACTATGTCTACTTAGGGCAGGTAATAACCGCAGAGCCTAACCACGAGATTGAAGTAACTAGAAAAATAAGAATGGGGTGGAGTACATTCGGCAAGCACTCTCAAATTATGACAGGTAGATTGCCACTATCCCTCAAGAGGAAGGTTTATAACAGCTGTATCTTGCCGGTACTTAGCTATGGAGCAGAAACCTGGAGACTTACAAAGAAGGTTCAGCTTAAATTGAAGACGACGCAGCGAGCAATGGAAAGAAAAAGGGTAGGTGTAACCTTAAGAGACAAGAAGAGAGCGGAGTGGATTAGGGGACAAAGTATATCAGTGTTGAAATAAAGAAGAGGAAATGGACATGGGCCGGGCATGTAGCACGTAGACAGGATAACTGCTGGTCATTAAGGGTAACTAACTGGATTCCCAGAGAAGGGAAGCGGGTTAGGGGGGACAAAAGGTTAGGTGGGCAGATGAGATAAGAAGTTTGCGGGTATAAATTGGCAGCAGCAAGCACAGGACCGGGTTTACTGGCGGAACATGGGAGAGGCCTTTGTCCTGCAGTGGACGTAGTCAGGCTGATGATGATGATGATGATTTTAATGCGAGAAGTACGCGACTGGAATCATGTTTGATGTCATGAGAGCGCTGACATGGACCTAGAGGACGAAGTGCTGACGCAGAAGTGCGTGGAGAAACCATGCGAGAAGACGAAGACGACGGTGGGCTGCGACACAAGTCGAGAGGGTACAGTGAAGTGCGCGTGAAGTGGAGTGCCACGCGGTTGACAAGGTGGTGCTTGCTCAAACGGAAGCAGGGGGGACGTGGTCACTGTGGCGTCTTGGTCGTGGTTTGTCTCGACTGTCGAAGATTGAGGTCAAGCAATGTAGGCCCTTTCGACTCATTTATTATATAGGCACGTTTACATACTAAAGCTCACGCTCTCAAAATAAACGCGCCTATACACCCTATGAAACGACGAGAGTTGGCCGGATTCCGTAGCTCTGTGGTAGAGCATCTGGTGTGTTATTTCAAGGCCAAAGGTTCGGATTGTGCCGGGGACGAGTTATCTTTTACTCCACTT
The DNA here is from genome assembly GCF_043290135.1 of Rhipicephalus microplus. Taxonomy (NCBI): domain Eukaryota; kingdom Metazoa; phylum Arthropoda; class Arachnida; order Ixodida; family Ixodidae; genus Rhipicephalus; species Rhipicephalus microplus. Next base: position 106,742,623 of record NC_134705.1, on the reverse strand, counting down.
TTCTTTCTTCACATTCACATTGCACTTTTAAAATAACAACCCCTGTAATTTCTATGGCGTTATTTTCTGCAGGTTCTCGGTAATATTGAGCCTAACAAGGAAAAAAGCCCTGACATTGCAGAGTACCACAATTATTATTGTAACACTCATTACACGGTCTTCATGATGCTTGAATTTCAATTGAACATAGATATATCTAGGTAAAACTGGGGAACTTTCTACAGTAGTCTCATTGAGCTTAATAACATAAAAAGTTTAGTATGAACAACCAATCGGTACTGTTAGTAATGTTAAATTCCAATTCTGGTTATAATGGTAGATGAGTTCTTTGAATTAAAATATTTTTACAGCATTTATTTAAGCCTCTTTGGTTCTGGTTAGTTTCACAATGGTACTTATATAAGTGGTGTCATATTACAAACGGCATGATTTTTATTAAAAAAAATTGACAAATACATGAAGTTGTGCATTCTTTGAACTTCGGCATACTGTACTGAGTGAGAGATTAAAAACTTGCCCTTTGAGCAGGAAACAAGCCACCGTAAAATGCTGCGGCCAACCATCTCTGAAAAGAGGACAATATGACGATCAAGAAATGGAAGTATGGAGAGGCACGTACAACGTAGCAGCTCCGATTGCATGAGTATTTGTAGGTTAGCGGTTGCAAGTGAGCTGCCTAATAAATTCGAAGCATTTTTTAGCGAACTTCGGTGACTTTGAGCGTATCTATCTATCTATCTATCTATCTATCTATCTATCTATCTATCTATCTATCTATCTATCTATCTATCTATTTATCTATCTATCTATCTATCTATCTATATATCCATCTATCTATCTATCTATCTATCTATCTATCTATCTATCTAGCCAGACTTTTAGCTCTTCTGGCTGTTTTTATTCGATAATGGTATCAATACCAAACTTGGTATGGGATAACATGACTGTATGAAAAACACATTTGACTAGTGACAACATGAAAATCATGGTATGTATGTCATGAATGTCACGATTTACATTCCATGGTCCTGCAACTCTAGCGGTGGTTTCGTTCACATGGCTTGTTGCAAAACTGGTATGGTAAGCCATGATTGCATGGCGAACAAAAGTGGCAGACCATAACATGAAATTGATGACGTGCGTTTCATGTAAGAACGTGACTACATGCCACACTAATCATGCTCTCACGGCCGTTTCGCTAGCGTCACATATACGAAATTTGGTATTATGGTACGTGAGGGGATGACGAAGGTATGTGACTAGTAGAGGCATGATAATCTTGAGATGCGTGTCATAGAACAACATGACTTTTTGCCACGCTCATGATGCGGCGGTGGCCATACGCTAGCTTCACATGTACCAAACTTGGTATTACACGACGTGGATGGACGACATTGGCAAACTACATATCCAAACTTGATAATTACGACATGCGTGTCATGTAACAACATGACTACATGCCACACTCATGATGCGATCGCAGCCGTTTCGCTAGCTTCGCATATGCCAAATGTGGTGTTACGTAATGCCAATGGATGACGAAGGTATGTGAGAGGTGCAAACATGATACTCATAAGATGCGTGTCATATAACAACATGAACACATGCCACTGTCAAGGCGCCAATACATTTCGACGGCGTTCATTTCGTCTCGTCACGCCGGCGTTGCCACGTCAAGCACCTGTGCTGCGATATACTCGCAGGCAAGCGACGCGCTGCGTTGCTTTGTCTCATGCGCGTTTCACCCCGTCCGGCGTCCCTCTGTCGCCAAAAGGGAGAGACGCAGTGTTGTCTGCGTAACGAATCAGCGCAATATGCCGCATGTCGAATTTCGCGCCAGTTGTCGTCAGGCCGCACCGACGGACGCTGGTCGTGCCTGGCGTCAGACTATAGATGGCTCGCGTTTTGCTCACGTAGCGTCGCTGTGCCCAGTGTGCGCGTGTGTCAACGCTACATTGGAGTATATTGGGCCCTTCATGGTGCGCTCGGGGCCGTTTTGGTAGCTCCATACATATAAAGTTTGGTGTTACGTGACGTGAATAAGTGACGAAGTATATGACTGGTGCAAACGTGATGATCCTGACACGTCTGTCATGCAAGAACATGACAACATACCACGCTCATAGCGTGCTTGTGGCCGTTTCTCTAGCAGCAGATATACAAAATTTCGTATCATGTGACATGAATTGATTACGAACGTAAACAACACATCGAAACATGATAATCATGACACGGAAGTTATGTACGCCATCATTTCCCTCCACCTCGTAATGTTGTGCTTATTTTATAGTGACATACCAACATTTCGCATATTGTTGATTGCCACTGTACGTGGCATCTGCCAGTTTTTGCTTATTACGTAGTTTTTAGAGATATTTCTGCTGATCTTGCACAAAATCAACTTTACACCTCTTTGAAGAATTAGGTGAATGGCTCTTGGAGTTTCACACAACACTGTAAAAACTTATGTTCTTGCGGAGACGAGTATTCTGCAAAGTAATGATGATGCTGACGAGGATATTATGGCGAACTGTATTGCACAGTGTATGACACAATAAACATAGGTGACCACGAGTGTGAGATGAACACTTGCCTGAGATGGACTGGGAAGAATATTTCCAGGATTTTCAGGCGACCCGGGCTGAAATGTCGAGACAACCAAAATGAATATTGAGTATTTGACGCAAGGGCATACAAATATATGTTCAACCTATGAATCGTGATTGGAACAAACCACCTCATAATATATGTTACTTTCTTGTACCATAGATGCGTCGCATGGGTTGCTCCCACTTAGGTTCCCACTGATACACCTCTAAGTATTAAAATGATTAATTTTATTGTTCATGGTGTGAATCAATGAGAAAAGTTCTTTCCATAATAGATGCATATTAACGAAAATTGTTTTTCTGTTCCAATATTAATGGTAGCAAACATCGAAGCCCGAATGTTCCTTAATGAGAAAGCTTATTGGACTTGCCCAGAAATGTATCTTTGATACTGTAAATGCAATTAGGGTATGTGTATAGCCAAATATTTGTGACAGTGTTCACGAAGTATGCAGTCGACATGTTCACGTAAAAATATTTTTAGTGTAAGCAATAATTTTTTTAGGACATTGCGCTTATAAAATATCAAATTTCCCTGTTTCTCAAGCGCCCTACGTTTATTTGCGATAATATTTCAAAACTTCTTATAATCTGCTGACAAATTATTTAGCAAAAGGTCGGATTGTCGAACATAACCTCCACACAGCGCAAATAAATTGGCTGGTTAGTACGTATTCATGTTGAATTCCATGTAATATACCCCTTACTAAAGAACTAAAAAATTATAAAAACACTTGTTCGTTAACTTGAATTTAGAATGTTAGGTGCTCCTGAGGCATCACAAGTTTGTGCAGCGATTCTGTGTGTTCCATTGTTCAACATACAAAAAACAAAAGAGAAACACAAGTACCATGGTGCCTTAGACTTTGAACTTCCTCATTTGGTGTGGTTTTTTATTGTTCAAAATTTTAACTTACATAGCAGCTCAATTTCGTTCAATTCAATTTTCTAAGTTTTCACGCTACGGAATTGTCTTGTTGCGAAACGGAAGGAATGTGGACGTAAGAGCAAGCCCCACAAATACTACGCACTTGAAGCGGCATAGATATGTATTGTTGTTAGGCTTGGCTTTGTGATACCACTCTTTTTTGTTAGAATTTCATGAAGCATTCGCAACATCAGCACAGAAAAAGCACAATGTGTAAATTGAAGCAAGCACCAAGGTTTAGTGACGTGTGTTTCTTCTTTGCGTCTCGTTCTGGTTGTGCATTCTCTTATATAATTCAGCTTGCTGGTGTTAGCAAGCAAAGACAAGAAGAGAGCAGAGTGGATGAGGGAATAAACCGGGATTAAGGATATCATAGTTGAAATCAAGAAAAGGAAATGGACATGGGTTGAGCATGTAGCGCCTAGGCAGGATAACTGCTGGTCATTATGGTTAACAGACTAGATTCCAAGGGAAGGCAAGCGGGTTAAGGGGAGACAGAAAGGTTGGTGGGCAGTTGAGATCAGGAAGTTTGCGGTTATAAGGTGGCAGCAGCAAGCACGGGACCAAGCTGACTAGCAGAACATGAGAGAGGCTTTTGTCCTGCAGTGGACGTACTCAGACTGATGATGATAATGATGAAGATGCCGTAGTACAGGTCTCCAGAAATGTTGACCCACATTGTCCTTATCATTATCATCTCCCTCATTAGTAGTCAGACTACACCCACTGCAGGGCAGAGGCCTCCCCCGTATTTCGTTGACCAAACCAGTAGTGTATCTTCAGCTCCCCTGGATCTCCCCTGGAACTGCACAGTAAAAATTTTTACACCCAGAAGGGTGTAAATGAGCTTGTCTCGTGGACGACACCCTAAGGGTGTTAATTCAGCACCTTCCAAAAAGGGTGCTTTTTCATGCACCCTTAGAATAGGGTGTACATGTAAAAAAACTGTAGGGTGTTACAAAAACACCCTTAAGGAAGGGTGCCTTCGATGTCCATCACTTTTTTAGCACCCTCTGAGGAGGGTGCGAGAAGGGTGCCCAAGGGTGTTGAGTGCCCATGGCAGGGGTGCCAGTATTCTTTTAGAATGCACTAATAGATATCGGCATGCACTGATTACACACTACTTGAAGAAAGTGGTCCTGATTATCAATGGTGCGCCACCTGTCGAGCTCCATTCATTGCGTCTGTGGGCAAAAATATAGACGCGTACTATCGTGTATGAACTTGTGCTGGATCTATATATACTTCACAGTATATGCATAATGCGCGTTACAGAAAATGAAGCCTTGCTGCCCTTGCAAATTGCGTTTATTTAATAGGCAAATAAAACAAACTTTTCTTCTGCCACACAACTTTTTCACCAGATATACGTTCACGTATACGTACACTACACATGCAACACCTCAAATGTTTATTATATTTATTCAGTTTCACTTCATTGACAATTCTTTGCAACATACAATTACACTGGTTTCAGTTTAGTATACTGCTTCAAGTACATAATGACTACAAATGAAATATACGCTAATATATCCCTATAATTCTTTCAAGTATCTACAATCCCAGTGGTTTCCAGTTTAATACTCCTTCATGTACACAATCGGTTAATAGGAATGAAATACAGGCAAATATATACTTATGATTCTTTCAAATATATACAATCACCATGATTTCACTATATACGCCTTCATGTACACAATCGTTCCGAAGAAGTGATGCACACAAAAATATATATGGATAGTGTTTTCAAATGTATACAATCACAGTGGATTAAGCTTTGTATTCCTGGATGTATAACAATTGGTTATGAGAAATGATGTACATGCAAACATATATGAGTTTTTGCACATATAACTTTAGCGAATACTTAAGAAACCAATACAATGATCAGAAACACAATAAGCTAAAAACGAACACAAAACTGAGTCAAAACACACAAAAAACAAAAGAGGTAATGCATAATTATGGCTAATGACACAGCTGGGTCACTTTATGCCAAATGTCCCAGCCATTTTGGCAACCATCTCAAATGTATTCGAAAAACTCGTGCTGCATTGAAAATAGTGAACTTCTGGAATATTTAGGAGAGGAAAAATATTTGGTCACATGGCTGCCCTCTGAACTTCCTGGAATGCTGTCTAGGTGTTGTATGTGAAAATTTTTATTTTAAAAGCACCGCTCCTTCTTTCCATACGAAACTCGGTCTACGTATTACGTAACAAGAGCTTAATTTGGGAGAGTTGGTTCATCGTGGTTGTGTGCTAGTCACAGCGCGACAACTTTAGGAAGAGACAGAAAGGACAGGAAAGAGCACCGACTGTCCGACCGAATTTAATGAATGTGCTACGAGCGCTTTTATACGGAGTACAAGAACCGTGTTCATGCGCGACGACAGGTGTGAGCACTACAAAATAATCTTCACTGTGAAAAGAATACTCCCTCTCGGAAAGGATAAGTGAACGTGTAGTGATGCACTGATCATTGGTTTACCTGATAAAAAATACTTCTACAAACGTTAAATTGGCATTAAGTAAACCTATTCTCGTGACGAATGGTGCAAGATTGACTATTCCTGTTGCTGTTTAGTACACACACTTTTGAAAGCTTGCAAGGGGTGAAAAACAACACGCTAATATCATATCTGCTGGCTATTTTTTTAATTGTGAGACACATGATGCGGTATAACATGCAAAGGTTTTGGTCATTGTTTTTTGTTGGTTCTGTCTTCTTTAACTTTACTTTCTGCAGGAGGGTTTTGCAAACGGGTGTGATGATTCTGTTGGGATACCCAGCATCTTTTAGTCTTTTAATCTGGTTTTTAAACCTGACCTCACCCTTGTGCTAACATGACTTCTGAAGGGTGGCCTGAGTACATGTGGTATCAATTCCTCTTTCTACTAATTTTGAATGCCCACTATGAAAAGGCAGAACATTCTTAGCACTCCTGGGCTGATAGCACCAGCCAATACCCCAACAGCATCATCACACTTGTTTGCGAAACCCTCCTGCAGAAAGTAAAGTTAAAGGAAACAGGACCAAAAGAAAAAGAGAATGACCAATCACCTTTGCATGTCACACGGTACTACGTACATAAGGTGTCTCACAATTTTAGGAAAAGAGCCAGCAGATATGACATTGTTGTTTTCCACCCCTTGCAAGCTTTCAAAAGTGCATGTACTTACAGCAACAGGAATAGTCAATCTTGCACCATTCGTCACTAGAATAGGTTTACTGAATGCCAATCTGATGTGTTTAAGATGCCGCTAACATGTGGAAAAGTAAACATAGGACAAACTGGGCAATGCTTCAATGATCAAGCAAGACAGCATGCTTTAAATGTTAAGAAGGGCTATAGTAGTCTCATGGCCGGGCACCGTAAAGAATGTAAGTGTAGTCCTAGGTTTCATAAAACACGGTTTTTGAAAAAAAAAGCAAGCAGAAAAATGAGAGATTTTAGAACTCTTTATCAGGAAGGCCAAGGATCGATACATCAGTACACCTTCACTTATCTCTTCCGAAAAAGAGTATTCTTTTCTCGGTTAAAATTATTTTGTCATGCTCACACATGTGTTGTTGCAGATGAACCCTGGTCTTGTGCTCAGTATAAAAACGCTCGTAGCACCTTCAATAAAATTCAGTTGACAGCGCTCTTTCCTCTCCTTTTTGCGATAAGATTTTATTACAGAAAGAATTTCATTTTCTTACAGTTTAGGTATAATGATGAGTTTTCATTGTATCGCAACATGGAGCAAATTGCATCTCAATACGGACAAAAATCACAATTTTGTGAAATTCGTGATATTTTCTCGTATATTTCAGCAGCTTGAGAGGTCTAAAGATATTTTTTCCTCAAAATATACCTTCTGTGGAGTAAGTATTCACTGCTCAGATATTCATACAAAGTGCAATATTGCAATAAAAAATGCAAACATAACAAATTTTGCCTTTATTCTTGGAAGCGAATGTGGCAAAAAAGTTGCACTATTATTATTGACCTTCAAATACCTTACAGAAGCACATTTACTTAACAGGTAGACCGAATTTGCTTTAGAAAAAATAAGCGGTAGATTTAAAACGAAATTTTCCACAAACAGCACACAGACGGCATTATGCCAGGAAGTTATCAGCCAGCCACATGAACAAAACTTTTTTTCTCGCTGAAATATTCTAGCAGTTCACCGTTTTCAACGCAGTAAGTCAGCACTTTTTTTTTCAAATACAATTCAGATGGTCGCCAAAGTGGCTGGGACGTTTGGCATGGAATGGTCCAGCTATATCTAAGCAAAATAACTTACACAAATAACAATGTTTGTTCATCTACCATGACCACACTAGAAGTTGTTCAGGCATTGTGACACTAAAATTTTCAGCGTCGTACTGCCTGAACAACTTCTTTGATAAACTCCAAACTCACGCCGAGAAAAAGCCGCTCAATCACGGTGAACGTTAAAGGCCTTGCGGCCGTAGACAATGTTGGAAATAAAAAAAAATCAACTCATCAGTGCTGTCACTCCTTCTTCGTCATTACTGACACGGAAGATTTTTCGGTTATCCATGTGGAGGTTCAGGAAGTAGGCTTGCTCTAGGCTGGGGCCAGGGGGTAGACTACGCATGACGTCAGCGGCACCCTCTCATCCTGTAATAAGAGCAAATATGACTTCTCATAAAAGGATGTTCGTGCTGTTCTGGCAGCACCATATATAAAGTATGTGCAGTGTGTATCCTTCGAAATGGCGTGTAATTGACATTACACTGAACTCGAAGCATACAACCCATACATTCCAATAATTTCGTATGATAAAGATAAGAGTTTTCTAGCATACAGCAAATTCCCGAAATGAGGTGAAGTTGTAAGACTACAGCTCAAAATTGGCACTTACGAAAGCCTGAATTCACCTAAGAATCAAATTCCTTCTAGGGTAGTGAGCCAGTGTGAAAAACAATTCCTAAAGTACAACGTTAAGAACATGTAACATTAATCAAAATGCACAAGAAACTTACCTCTTCATGTACAAACAGTGAAGACATCTGTGCTTTCTCTTTTACATGAGAACAAATGATCTTGGGCGTGGCACTAGCGAAGAGGTCTGCAAAAAAAAAAGTAAAAGATTTACTGACTTTAATCAAGCCTCTAACAATCTGAGGAATTGTTACAAGTCACCAATCAGTGCAATTCTGACTGCCTCTATAAGGGCATCAAAAACGAACAATTTTCTCGTTCTTTCTACTCTCAAAAGACGCTCCGTCAATGGAATCTAATCCAAATTTGACGCTGTGCTTCCTATTTGCCTGCTTTCTAGACGTAGGGCTGCGAACATGTGTTTTGTGCACCTAATCTAGCACAGAAATTCGTCATCTATAATTCAATCATCTTAATTCATTGTAATTTGATAAAAGGTGTGATAGCTCGTCCAGTTTTTAAAGAGTTGCGGGCCTGCAATAAGCACTGCCTTGCACGTATGAAAGTACTTCTTTAAAAAAAAATTCAAAGCTTGCTTTCAGAAAAAGCGTCTTGCATATTTCGACAACCAAGCCCATCCTCTGATGGCAATCAGGGGCACGCTATTAGCGATTATTGACTACGGGGTTTACAAACATAACCCGTGCCTAAATACTCAGTTAAACACAATCACGCAAGTAAGAGCGCTCGAACGACACCAACGCGCGCGGACGCCGACTACGTTGCAGCAGCCATGGCTTATGCTAGAGCAACCGCACATAGCCCCAACAGTCACGTATACTCTCTCGATTCTGTTATAACGCCGAACATTATCGCAGGTGAAAGCGAAGCACGAAAACAGCAAACAGAAACGAGGGAAAACAACGCACGGCGATGGCCACAACAACACGCCTTTGGAAGTCTGCTAGATCTTTCCCTGTTGCTGGTGGCGCTTGTCCTAAATAGCGCTTAAAAGACCGAGGCGCACGTGCTGGGAGCATCGCCGCATATCAGCACCTCCAACTATACCGCCTTTAAGCAAAAAAAAAAGCCATTTCGGACAGTGCGCCTCTGTACATAATTTTTGCTTTTTCTTTCTTTTTTTTTGCGCTTACACCTACAGAAGCACGTTGCACATTTGAGTATTAATAGAAATACTATTACGATGTAGCCCAAAGCACATCTTAAAACAATATCAATCACTTTGTGCAGTGTAGAGACAATGTGCGATCAGCAACTAATCCCGCCCTTGTTAAGTGATCACATCACTCACTTTATAGAGTGATGCAGGCACTTACACAACATCGCGCATAGCAGTGTGAACTCGTTAAGTCACACGTTTAATCGGGCATCTGCAACAGGCCCGCGAACGCATGCTGTTGTAAATGGCTGGCAGCCTACTTCGGCAGAGCTGCTGCAGGCGCCCAGCTAGCGCTGTATGATTACTATTTACGAAAACAGTACACTCACCGTTAACAGGCCCACGTTGTTCGTGTCCGCCACTCCATGAATATTCCTTAATCCGAGCGTCACTTCGAACACGGTGTCATGTGCGACCACCATTGAATATGCGCCTGTTCGCTAGAACACACACAGCGACCAAGACCCCAGACCAACGCAACGCATTTGAAAGACGATGAGACAGAGAGAGCGACGTTGAAAGAGAGAAGGAGGAGGCACTGGCGGCGGCTAAAGCGCCGCGGCGGCGCCGCAGCTGTCGACGCAGGTGTTCGGTGACGCAACTATTCGCTTATCTACGCTGCCGTTGTGGGAGCACTGGGTGAGCGGGGGGGGGGGGAGGGAAACCCGCCAGGACGGCGCCGACGAGCAAACGCTATGGCGCATACGGCGGACGGCCGTTCCTCGGGATTCGCTCGCAGGATTTCAAGCTGGACGGTTGTGCCCTCGCGATCTCCGACTTCAGCGTAGCTCCCGCCGACTGGTTCGCCCTCCGCGGTCTCCTGACGCCGTGTAGCTCTCGCATTGTGGCACCCCGCCCTTGGACTGCTTCGACCGGATCCCCACTTTCCTATCTCCTTCTTTTTTCCTCTCGTTGGCTGTCTTCTTCTGCTTCTACTTTCCTTCTATTCTTTTTATCCCTCCTTCCCCCCACCCCTATAAGGCACTGCGCCGTGTCGCCTGAAGGCAGACAGAAATTAGGTGCCTTTTTCCTCTTCATTGTAACCACTACCACCACCACCGTTCCTCGCGGAATGACTCCTTGTAAATGGCAACTCTCCTTCCAGCCAGTCGCACAGCGACGCAGGTTATTTACCAGCCTCGGGTTCTTGGAGTATTTTGACGGAATGCGACTGCAGTGGGCGAAAAATAGTGAAGCAAAACTTGCGGAAAACAAAGTGCACCATGGAATGGCCAGAAACAATAATTATTTCGTCCTCGGTGGCATTAGCGGGAGAGCATCGCTACACCTTTTTCCAGAGGAATTTCTTTTTGCATTGTCTGTGTCTGGCACTTCCGCGTATGGTGCCGCAAACTCTGAATGCGTAGTCGAAGCTGGAACAAATTAATCCACAGTCGCGGATGTTTAGAAGGCTTGTCACGCACCACGAAACGTGCCGAGGTTGTTATAACAAACTTTTGCTGACCACATGATGAGCACATAATTCCATATGGTTACCCAATGAGCTAGCTAAGCACCTGTAGCAAAGGCAGGGCACGTTCTTGTTAAACGTTGTTAATATAAACGATGGTTGTGCATAAGTGCAGTGACAGCTTTCCGTGGGAATTGGTCATAACCCACGTTTTCGAGCGTAGAAGCACCTCAGCGGACCTAATCAGCTATCACAGTAAGTTCGTAAGCAACGATCAGGTACGAAAATGTGCAGCTGTTTTCCATGTACTGAATAGTCCATGTACAGTGCGTTGACAACCGCCATTCCTTAAGCCACCTCCCATATAGACTCCTAGTCTGAACAGGTGTGGGACCTTAAACAATAAGAAGCAGTGCCCCCCCCCCCCGCACACGCACACACACACGCAATTCGAGGGCGCACGGGCTGATACACACGCATACTTATTCACAGGCGCACACACATACACGTATACACACATACGGTCACACACACGCGCGACCGTAAACGCACGCATGCATGGGCGCACACATGTGCACAGGCACGCTTAACACAAGCAGGGACTCGCACATACACGCGCACGCACATATGCACGGGTGTACACACAATCGCGCTTACACGCGCACACACCCATACTCGGGCGAACATTATTTGTGTGTATATAATCCATAGCAAACATGCAGCTTATAACCAACGCTAAGGAAAGCTTTCGTAACATGGATTGCAGTTAATTGCCATTATATATGAAACGCGATTTGCTTCTGCTGACATTCTGCTGTATTCGGAGAGCACCTTCACACATTCTAAGTCAATTAGGCCGTCATTTAACGCAAGGTCCACGTATTCGTGCAGTAGCTGCGCTGCTCAGCCGCCAATCCGAAGGTCGCGTGTTCGATGCCGGCCGTGGCAGTCTAATTAAGGCGGAGGCGAAAAGGTAGAAGCCTTTGCACTGTGCGATATGAGCGCTCATTAAAGAACACCAAATGGTGAAAATCTCTGCAGCCTTCCACTACGACGACCCTCATAATCATATTGAGGTTTTTGAGACGTAAAATCCCAAATATTATAATTATGTTTTCTTCTTATGCTGCATATTCCATCTGATGAATCGGCACCTACACCCTTCTGAGGCACAAAAGCACCCTGAGAGCCTATTTTAGGGTGCTATTGAGGCAAGCACCCAAACAAAGGGGTGCTTTTTTTTCAATCGACCATTTATAGGTGTTAAAAGGTGTTGCAAAGGGTGCTTTCTCGTAAAAGCACCCTTTTTACACCCTTTTGGGTGCAAAAATTTTTACTGTGTGGTGGGGACACAACCGTTCTTATAGCTAGACATTAGTACTAAAAAGTATGTAGTTGCAATGAAGCACGAATATGCACAAATTGCGTAGCTGTTGTACGGTAAACTTAGTCTACGTCCAAGTGCTTGTTTCGTTTCATGTCTACAGCCTGTGGGCATCCAAAAAAAAAGAAAACAAAACTCTTGTGATGCATTGGTAGCTTCTCTACGCACCAAATTTGTGTACCTTCACAGTTTAAGTGTATCAGTATGTGTACACAGCGCAGGAAATCAGGTAGTAGGAAGGCGACAATCGGGGCGCTGACTTCAACTGATTGTTACTGGGAAAATTCTGGAAGCATATACACGTAATAGCAAGCTGCACATCGCACAAACGCGCAAACTATTTCTTTACAGCACTCACTCAATACCTCGTTGACTGAGTGAAACAGCACAACTCATCACATTTTCCCACCACATTTCGCCTCACGCAGCTACACGATTTCTTCTTTAGTGAGTGCAACAGATGACATGCTAACATGGAGGTCACTCCGCAGTGTCGTTTAATTTCCCTCAGGTACTTCGCGTGTTAGCTACTCACGATGCTTTGCGACAATTGTGCACTTTTCAAATTCCAGTTTACAGCCACATTCTCTACAGTGAATACCCCCATAGGCTTGAGCTGATGTGTTTACATAATTGTAATGCTCCTGTAAACGCCCGTTCAAGCACCTGGCCGTTTGTCCAACACACTTCTTGTCGCAAGATAACGTGATCAAGTAAACAATGACCCCAGCACATGCTACAAATTTCGTCAAATATTTGGTTGCGCAACCAAGTTTTTGTGTTATTTGAGCATTTTCTGGGCCAGAAAAAAAAATCACGTTCAAATTACACTGTGTGAAATATTATATAGATACGGGAGCACCCCTACACTCTTTGGTTTACTGGCCGCACAGTACTCACGTGCATAACATGCCTCCTAAAAGGTCCTAAATAGTTCTTCCGCTACCAAAGCCAGGAACTTGGTGCTCATCACATGGTGAGGAAGCCTACTCGATAAAACTGCTGTTTAAGGGGTGACCACAAGACTTCTTTCTCGCAATCAGACAGAAAGTGGAGATACGGGCAACGTTTCTCTGAGCCGATAGCACGTGTCGCCTTCAGTGCTGGTTCGATGCGTTACCCTATTTCTCGCACACTGGCACACACTACCTTGCAGTGTCACTGAACCTACGGTTGTATCAGCACAGCTGTCGCTGTTGTTGCGCAGCACACCACCGTGTTATTTGCTTCGACTTGACTCCAGGACCGCGATGATGTCAGCGAGGTGAGAAATTTCAGCCCGAAACCACAGCAGGCGGGAGAAGGCTTGGCTCTGCGAGCACTGTGCCAAGTGCTGGCGAGGTGACGGCCATGAGTTGGTCAGCAATTTCCGCAAATTGCGTCCAACACTCCGACGACCGTGATACCTATCCGCACAGTTCCTAGCCACAAAACTTATACGCAGGCCGTGATACCAGTCCCAGAGAATGCCCGAATGGTCGCGGGCATTCTCTAGGGGACTAGCTCTGTCGAGGCTTGTACTGCCTGCTAGTGGCTGCATCTGGCAAAACAGTTGGCTTGGTCAGCGGTCGCCCACTTCAGCCTCGCGTAGCAGGCCAATCAGTGCTTCTTTTAGCACTCGTACGCATCTCTTGCTAGCGAGGTAAGCAGATTTTCGCACACTTCGCTTCCTGTGCAGACGGAATATTTGCCACCGCTTGGTGGTACTTAGTGGTGCCGGTGGTGTTGCGGCGATTTGAGCTTCTACCTCAATGAACCAAAGTGCAAGGTCACTCGCCGAAAACGAAGAAAGCTTCGGGTCTACTAGAGCCACTGTTATGCTGGCGACATCATCGTTATTCTCTATGTTCAGGACAAGGTTTCACCAATTGTCGGCATGCCTGAAGGACGCAGTGACGAAGCGTGTTGCTGAGAGTCTAATACAAACTCACTGTATTGCTCGTTCAAATATGAAGACTCGGAGATTGGTTTTCCTTCCTTCTTCGATACAGCGCCGTTTGTAGTGTAGAGAGACGGTAAAAAGTGTCGGTCTGCGACACGGTGGCAGCACAACGTGCACAGCTGTTGTGCACCTTAAGTCCACGAGAACGCTTACAAACGTACTTATCAAGACAATATAACAACATATGGAACGAATATGTGCAAGCCGCGGGCTGCAATCGCAAGCGTGGTTGAGGCGTCTGCTCTCTCAATTGCAAAAACTAATTCTCGGTAATTCGAGCGCTTTAAATAAGTACTTACCTCACCTGGACGAGGCCTCATCATCCTCAATATTGATTGGAGCGACTGCTGCATAGATGACAGAACAACAATCAGGATTGAAAAGTATATACAAGTACAGGGTAGAAAAAACGTTTATTGAAAAACCTGTTTTTTTCATGAAGAGTGGTAACTGTGAAGCAACATTTGCTGTAAAAAGTACAATTGCATTGGTACAACCAGTTAAATTCCACAGCCACGTAGCCCTAAAATTCACAAAGATCCACAATGGCTGTTTTTAGCTGCATGAACCTATCGTAACGTAAATTATAATTTATTGGAGTAGTCGAGAATGCGTTCCACAATGTCTGTACGTTTTCTGCACCCATAGATATTTACACAGTATATAGTTTTCTGTGTCGTCAATTTCCATTCTTAATATTGTCGCTTTTTCTTAGTGCACTTCTCATTCAAAATACACACACAAACAAAATCGGTTGATCTCAGAAGAATAATCTGGCCTTTTGTTACTCTAGGTGTTTTCTGGCGTGGACAAGTTAAAGAAGCGCAGCCTGTCAATTACAGTTCAAGAGTATAAAATTGCAAGCGCGAAATGTACGTGCACATTTGGGTGAGGCATCCACGGTTTAAACGCGGACCTTTTCTCGCTCGTACTCAAATCCAGGGGCTGGCAAACATGGCGTGGTAGCTGCGTTGATTGCCACCGTAGTTCAGCGTAGCTAATATGCAACGACGCGTGATGTGCAATGGCAGGAAACAATTTTGCGTACGACCAGCTTTCTGACTTGAGTCTAATACAGTTCCACTAAACCTAAAAGCTGTAAAAAGTGATCAGTAGTGATTCGCCCAACGTTTGGTTAGGGTGGCGTTTATGAGTCGCAGCCCTTTTCCTTTTAAAATACGCCGCATGTCCGACACCCATGGCAGGATA
Source organism: Rhipicephalus microplus (assembly GCF_043290135.1). NCBI lineage: Eukaryota > Metazoa > Arthropoda > Arachnida > Ixodida > Ixodidae > Rhipicephalus > Rhipicephalus microplus. Next base: position 106,727,060 of record NC_134705.1, on the reverse strand, counting down.
AGAAAGGTTCATCAACATTGCAGAGGTGCACTTTGCCTTCCTCCTATATTAACTCTCACCCTCACTTACTCTCTAATACCCCGTGTTTACTGTACTATAGTTACCCTCGCTCTCTTGATTTTTCTCGTAAACCCCTCATGTCTGTCCTCCTCACCATCATTTATTTACCCACCTCGTGGAAGAGTACCAGTACCACCCTTTTTCGATACTACGCACTTGTAATGCCTTATTTTCGTTTCGTTTCGAAATGGCTGACAATCCTGTCTGCGGCAACTGTTGTAGCGAGGAGACGCTACAACCCATTCTCTGTGACTGTCATCGCTACTATATGCAAATAAAATCACTTCCAGCCCCTTTAGCTCCCTTAAATCACAGACCGATAACAGTGGACGCCATTCTAGAATGCCATTCAGAGAGGTCATCACGATTGAAAGCGACAAAAGCAGTCCTAAGCTTCATGGAAGGTAAGCGAATTTGACTGGCAGAGAGGACTAATAGTGTAATGATGACTGTGAAGTGCGACTTGGAGCACGCATGCTCTCCTATTTCTCTCTCCTTCTTCCAAACTCCCTCATTCTTGGCCCCAGTGTAGAGTAAGAGCATAGTGGTCGTTGTAGACTTGTTGACATCCCTGCCAATCATTTCTCCCCGCAGGTCGCGGGTTCGAATTCCGGCTGCGGCAGCTGCATTTCCGATGGAGGCGGAAATGTTGTAGGCCCGTGTGCTCAGATTTGGGCGCACGTTAAAGAACCCCAGGTGGTCGAAATTTCCGGAGCCCTCCACTACGGCGTCTCTCATAATCATATGGTGGTTTCGGGACGTTAAACCTCACATATCAATCAATCAATTATTTCTCTCCGGCTCCTTCCCTCATAATACCCCTTCCATTTAGCAATACTATACAAGGGTACACAATTCACTTTATCGCACCTCGTGTGCCTTCGGATAATTCTCACTTCATTTGATGACACATTTATGTGATATACTACGCAGGCTAAGCTAAGGTTATTTTTGCCTCCTCCTGCGTTCCCCTCCACGCTGATATAAATCTATGTTGCCCTCAGCTCTTCTTCCGACACGCTTATTACATTATATGGCTCTCACTGTGTTTTATATTCTTCAGAAATAGCCAACGATGATGTCAAGAATATTATAACGAGTGGCAATCAAAGTAATTGCGGTGTAAACGTGAAAAAATCACAGCATATCTACGGAGTAAATCATGAGTGGGGCGAAGCATCCGTCAGCCCATCCGTGCTTCCGTCTTTCCGTTCGTTCTTGTTTCCGTCCATCCGCGAGACAATCCGTGCGTTCATCCATGCGTCCGTTCGTCCGTAAGTCTGTCCATCGATCTGTCTGCCTGTCTGTCTGTTCGTGCGTCCATCTGTCCGTGCTTCCGCGCATTGATGCACCCTTCTGTCCGTCCACTTGTCTCTCTGTCCATCCGTCCGTGCGTTCAACTAGGGAACACTCCAAGTACCGCCACCTCCCTTATCACATCCCTTGTGGCACATACCGGCTCTTGAGTGGGTATTTTGCACCGTTCGTATTGTAATACTACTTACATACAAGGAATGGACAAACCCACGACTTAAGGAGATTCGTTCCTAAAATAAACGCCAGACCTGCGCAGAAGGCGCACCACAGTCGTAGCAAAAGCTAGAAGAGCAACCTTCAGTGCAATTTCTAAACACTCATTGGGTCACTGCTGCAAGCTCGCTTTCTTCGTACCCACTACAGTAATAATATTACCTATATCTGGGTAAGTATCCGGCATTCGCTATGCTATCCTTCGTTATTCTTTTGAGAAGCATGGTATTTGCGCAGTGGCTGATTACGATGAATAGCTATACCTGAAGTGGGTATGCACCACAGTTAATAAGTGATCAGGAACAAACTTTTGTAATGGGTTGGGTCCTTTAACGACCCGATCTTTATGTGTTCCGCTGTACTAAAACACTTTATTACCCATATTACCGCGATACTTTTCCCAAATCAAGTCTACCTAGGGCAAGTTTGCGAACAAGCCGCAAACACCGACGTCGCTCATTGGTATAACACTGAGCTGGCACGCAGCAGACCCGCGTTCAAGCCCTGCTGGGTCTTCGGTACTTTGGTACTTTCTGTTACTTCGTGTGATAATGGTTAAAGAAACCAGCGGCAGCGATGATAGGGGACAACTATGTCGTCGCGCGTGACCCGAGTTGTGGTCTCATCACAGCTTTCGCTGTAAAAGAAAAGTGGACAAAAAACTAGATTGCTCCCAGTGGGCAAAGAACCTACGACCTTCAATTCGAATAATGTGTCCGAAGTTCTGCTATTGATCTACGGTGGCGGTCATTCAAGGAGCTTCTGAAGTTTCTCAGAAAATTGATTTGGACAAGTAGCTATGACAGTCATGTCTGGTACAATGCGAGTGTGATAAATTTGTAGCTGACTGCATGTTTGTGTGTGTGCTGTGTTATGTGGTATCTTTCTCTCGTTTTCTACTTTTTTCCTTCCTCTTTCTATGTGCCTCGTTTAATTCCGACATGTAGGCTAGCTAACCGTCGTTCTTGGTCCGGTTAACTTTCCTGCCTTTGCTTCTCTACCAGTTTTACTGCTAAAAAAGACCGTTATCAATGTCTCTCTTTTCATTCCCGCATGTAGGGTAGCTAACCATAGTTCCCGGTCTGGTTAACATCCCTGTCTATGCTTCTCTACCAGTTCTAATGTTAAAAAAGAACGTCCAAGAGTGCCACTAGTCATCAGTAGCCATTATGGCGAGTGTAGAACACCCTGCTTGTTGACGTCTTGTAACACCTGATTGTGCTCGAAATGGCAGTTGACAAATAACCTTTCGTAGAATAATAAATATACCAAGCCTCTCAGAACGAGACCCTTGCTATGAATGAAGTACTTGAAAATATAAACACTTGCTTTCTTTTTCAAGCAGAATACGAATAAGAAGTAACAGGTAGGAATGTAATGATATTGAACGCCACTGCCCGATTAGCAGAAAACGCAAAGCGCGCTGTTGAATATTGTGCAGAAGCCGAGCGGCAGGATCACTGTTAGCTAAGAGTTTGTTTACTTTTTGGCTTCTCGTTTTTCTTGTTACTTTCTTTTAACTGGTACGTTTTTTTGGTTCTTAGAAGATCAGGCAAGTCAGACTATGCTGATGTCTTTCTCAACAACTGGTAAAGGGCACTCCTCTTGGCCAGCTTCTAAGCCGGTCAAGGATTCCTTGACCTTGCCACTTGATTCCTTGTTGCGCAGTGGAGACAGCTACGTCCCCGTGGCTCTGGTTCCAATAAATGGGGGTTCAATTTCAATAAAAATTCGAATGCGATTCAAGTGGAGCTCCGCGAAGCCTCGTTGAATTTCCAGAAGATCACTGAGGTCTGCCCGTTTGGCTGAGGGGGTAGCCTGTGCTGCTCTGCAGAAAAGAATTGCGTCCAAGGGCTTCTAAAGTGTTTCGAATTTGCTGCACAGCCAGTGAACCTATTTATTCCAGCTCCTTTAGCTAGTACGAAGGGCATAATTCACAATGTTGATACGGGACTGGCACCTCCAGATTTTCTGGTCTTATTTGTGGTAGCTGGGGCAGTTCCAGTCTATCGATATAGCCGAATGACTGAAAACAAGAAATTTTTACCGAACTGTTTATAGTAAAGTTTGTAGAAAAAACCACACCGACAGAAATTAAGGCATGGGCACCAATCTACAAAGTAGAGCCACTTTTGCCGAATCCATTACAGTGCTTGAAATTTGGGAGAACGGAAGTGCTGTTTGTGTAATGGAGCGCGCCCTGCAGACTTGATTGAATGTGCCACAAAAGAGAGAGATCAGAGTGTTCTAGATATCATAGATTGCAGGCGTTGCTTCAGAAGGGAGGCGATCGCATAAATGCATGAGAGATTGAAAGTTACTCAAGCTAACGTACCGGCATACAACTAGAATGGATGCATCACACGCAAAGTCAATAATGGCAGCCATTAAAAGATTATTGAAAAGGCAATAGAGCGGTTGGTGTCTACTCTTTTTGAAGCCTTGGATAACATGTAACTCAACAACTGAGTCCAATCATTGGTACAGTTTCTGTGCATAATCAGGATTCGCAGAATTTGTTAATTTCAAAGAGTACTGAGGAGGAAAGTCTGACAGTTGATGATAGATCTGTCTGTCGAAAGGCAGGCTCTTTCAAAAATATAGTTCACGCTGAGTTAAATACCAAAACAGATGATTCAGAAGACTTCACAGATATGGACACATCATTTCCAAAGAGATTACTTGGCTCATTTGTTCGTAAACAACTTTATTGTGATGGATGCATTCATATTAAACAGAAAGGCTGAACTAGGCATCTCATGAACTTATCCCGACTGTTCTTTTCAGCTCGATTACCAGTTTATACTTCGATTTTCATTGCTGAACATTTATAAGTAATTATAGCACTTCGTAAACTTCTTGCAAGGGAATCAGAAGCAGGCATACTTACTGATCCTTTTTCAGTATATACTGCACTATCTGCAGCAAAAAATTTATCAATTGTGAGTATGATTAGTAGTTTGATACAAGAAAACCTGAGAAAATTTTATTTTCTATGAGTACTTGGCTACTGCGGAATTAATTTGAATGAGATGGCAGACTTGTTAGTCAAAGCATCTTTAAGCGGGCCACTATTACCCATTTCACCTGATTTCACTTATATACCAGCACTGAGTTATAGAAATGCTTGTTTGCACAAGGAAATAGACAAATTACCACTGTGTAAAGTGAGAGACTTCGTACATCTAAGATTTTGCGGGAACAAACAGTAGTGCGTATCTCAGCAGTCAGAAATTACAATCACACGATTACGGGGCAGAATACCGCATCGGAATTATTACTGACATGAAGCTTGACTAACAGCATTTCCTTAATGTCTCCTTCGCAAAACATCAAAAACATTAAATCATTTTTCATTCTGTAACCGATGTTCTTATTAAACAAAAAATACCTGGTCTAATCAATTTGAGAGGCTAGGTAAAAAAATAAATGTGGCAGTAACTGCATCATCTTAAGGGATTAGATTAGGTTATTGTCACAGGGAAGTTTGTTCTGCTGTGTGTACGTACATAATGGTAAATAAAATTACCTTGTTTGCCAATTGTTAACAATACTTTCGGCTTTGACACCATCTCAATGCCTGACCACTAGCTCGTTTAGCATTTTCATATAATTTCACGATTTGATTTTGCTTTGTACTGAAATTTTATATAATGATTTTAAATGTATAACCAAATAACTTGAGGATCCTACCGCCCGATTCTTGGCCGATCCTACTTTGTGGGCAAGTGCCAGCAAAGCAAAATGTTCATCTTCATCAACTTCATCATCATCATCATCTTCATCATCTTCATCAGAGGTCAGTGATATAATAAAGAATTCACCGATGGGCTTCGCCGTGGGGGACGATGGTTAGTCTGTTCTTCAATATTTTCGAGCCGTGTAACCTGGGAGAAAGAGCCTTAGAAAGTGAGACGGAGCAAACTTCCCTGATATTGACCATATGCGTAGCCTCAAGGGCGTTTATAAAGCCACCGTGAGTAAAGCTGATGTGCGAAGCTAAACTAACCATACCAGTGGCTAAGATTGTGGGGCATTATATATAGACGATGTTTGGATCTTCGTTGACGTTGGGCGTGTTGACTCCCACTTTGCCTCGTCAAGCTGCGGCCAGTGATTTTTCGTGTTACCGACCTTTGGAATGATCATGGAGGCTCTGTTCGAAAGCTGGAGTCAAGTGCGCAGGGCCCTCACTCAGGCCATCGCCGACATCGAATGTACTTGGCAATTGAAACGCCCGCAATATGTGAGTGGGGCAATATTTACAGAACAGCACGATCATCTCAAAGGAATACGTAAAGATTGAAACCGCCATTGAGATTGATCATACAGAATAGCAGATCCAAGAATACGACGTTTATGAGCGCCAGATTATTCTACCAAGGTTGAGCGCAGAGCAAAAGCTTGGAGCTCACATAGAATCAATAAAACAGTGCTTGAGAACACAAGCAGAAAGAAAATTAATCTCTTCGTCTGCCTCACTACCCTTTAGCCATTAAGTACCGAATAGCAATCTTGTCACACAGAAGCTGCATGATTCGGCCTCAGGACAAGCTGAGGAATATAAAAGCAGCATACAAAACAGCGTCAGTGTTCTTATGACAAAAAAGGCAAACCGAAAACCTGACACCAAAAAACAACCTTTAATTCTAAAGACATCTTCCACGACTTCAGAATATTTTACGACCTACTGTACCTTCGAAGCCAATGACAAGACAGCGGCTCCAACTCAGGTGCTCAGAGTGGCAGAGATTGGTACATACGAAAAGTTGGCAACTATAGATAATCAAAAAGATAGCCCACCATATCTTAAGGATGAGTGCACGCCGTATCAGGTGGTTTACGGTGTTGCACATGGTCACCAGCGTGCGTGAAACCACCAGGCGAATGCAAAGCAAAGCCACAAGCGGTGTGAGCAAAAACAAGCGGCTGCAGAGCACAGCTCGGCCTTGTGATTTCACACGAGCTTTGCCTCTAGAAACATTTCGTATGAAACAGGATTCAAGCCAGAGTCCTATCCTTCGCAGCCCAATATGCTACCTCAAGCCGAGGTTCGAACCTTGTCATGTCGCGAATGAATAACGTTCACCGTTGCTGTGACATGAATGAATCGCGTACAAAAATTTTAAATCTTGACTCGGCAGCACCACGCCTGCGCGGAAAGCGCACCATTGTCACAATATAATCACGATGAACAGCGCCTCTTAAGCACATTGTAAACTTTCTGGTAACTCTTCATACAAGTACAATTTAAGGTACCATAATTTTTGTCATCTTTGCGACCCCGCAGTGCACCAGTATTCTTCAATATGGGGAGAAGAGACGTACAAGGTACACATTTGCGAAACATTATGAGCATTTTGTCAATGTGCTGGCTGATTAAGGTAAATAAGTATCGCCGAGCTTTTTGTAGTTAGTTTGGAAGACCTAAACGACGCACCAGTTAATGACGTCTAGTTCGTAATGTGCCGCTCTTCTTAATTTTTATCTTTTGCACGTTATACTTTTACGTCAACGTGAGTGAGAGAAATTTCGTTTAGTTCTCAGGAAAGGATTCAAGGGGGCCTCATGAGCTCCCTTGGCGAGTATTACGAGTACGCTTGCCAAGTACTCACAACACAATAAATTGCAATTCTCGCGAAGTAGAAAAGCATTTATTACATCACTATTTCTCATGAGAAGGTTGTTATCGGCGCCACACCTGTAAGGCATTATGGCCCCTTTTTTGATGCTGTATCTGAATACGAGGAAGAATTGAACTGGCCTTGTTAATTGAACTACAGTGAGTTATTGATGATTCATTGAACTCTTCCAGCACAAAATATTGTTTTTTTCACATTCTGTATATCAAGCGTACTCTCTACAACAGCTCTGAAATGGATTTCTCCTTACGGCTAGGAGTCACCTCCTGGTATAACTTAAGGGTGTCAGATAAGCAAATATGTCAGTAGAAAGTAGCTCATAATTTGCAGCCTTCGATTATGTTATTTCGCTAGTAAACTCCTCAACGTCGACTTTAACCAGGTTTTTCGGCATTGGAACAACTTAATTTTTATCGTTCCAATCACTTGGCTGTTGTGCAAGTGTATGAATACGCAATTGTCAAGATAGCCGCAATATGCTGTCACTTTCACTACAATCTTCTAGTCTTTTCCTTGGTTTTCACCGATAGCATTGCTGCCAAGTGACTATGAAGACAAGGGGCGCGAAACTCAAGCCAGTAAACATGAAATCTCCCAATTTGCCGTACAATGACCCAGAAAAACTAAAATTGAAACAACAAGCCACACTCAACGTATAATAATGATGCCTAGCCAAGACCTCGATCCGTGCTTCATTTTCTTTAAGATATCTCAGCTTTTATAAACTCCTTCACCTTCAAGTATATCGCTGCTTCTTGCGTAAGCTCTATTGCGTCAGTCTTATCATGCACGTAATCTTAACAGCATTGCCTGAAACAATCACCAAGTTCTCAAACATTCCGGAGCACCAATCGGTGAGATGTGCCATCAGGTTTTTGTGGACGAAGCTTTCTCAAACATCATAAATTTTATAGCATCAATTGAAAAAAGAAACATGAGATGAATGTGAACTTACTGGTCTAGGTGTTCGGTACCTTGTAGGCTGAAATTGTTTTAGTAAAATTATGAAAAAATTAACACACGGAAGTTCATAACCATAAAATATGAATAATCACCTTACATACGCAAAATACCACGGCAAAAATAGCGAAGGCAAGAGTAAATGAACAATACATGACGCAGCTTCACGTCCCACCTGTTTGCTTAGTCTTGTTGTTTTTGGCTGATTATCGATGTTTTAAATGACACATACCTTTGCCTCAGGTGACCATGCAAAATTACGCTACCATATTTTGCAGATCTTGTGGGCCAGTTATCTTTTTGCCTTTGGCATCTATTCCAGTTGCCTTGTCAAAGGTTAGTTCCTCTTTTCAGTTATATTCCAAAATACAGTGTATTACGAAGCTCAGTGGCCCACACTGCCAAGAATTCAAGACACATATTGAGTTTGTGTTCTTCCTCTCCCTTTTTCCGGAAAGCATGCTGGGTTTCTCAGCGATCACCAGTGGCATTGCATGAAAACGTCCCTCGGTAATTTTGCAACGTGTTTTTGAAGAATAAGTATATCCTTTGTTTATGAGTCGCTATCTGTATGACTACCCATGATATTTCATTCTGTACCTTGCATTTTATACTTCTTGTGAAGTAAGTTATCGCCCTTTACCAAATGCCGCAGATCGTTTAGAAAGTAGCTGCTCTACCGAAAACTGTAACACAGCCACGAAACAAGATATTGCGTTTTCGCACAAGTATTATTCGGTGAACATGCAGTTTTCTGCGTAGGTGACTGGGCAAGTAGGTTATTAATACTTGAAAAAGTCGTCTGAAAATGCATTGCGAAGAAAAACAAACACACCGGAAAATAGCTCGCAGTGAGTCAGTGCTTGTATTTTGGGTTTGATTTACGTGTATGTGTTTTTTCCGCTGTTTATTTTCACGGTAGAGTACTCCATGGTTTCTAAAGTATGGTAACCGAGCATTATTGCATGAGCTAATTACAAATAATTTAAAAAAACGAGTATAATAAACCAATTGACATGATGCAGCACAATTAATACTTTATAATTCAAAAATACACTGCATTATGAAAGAACACTTACGCGACTTGGACCAGCAACAGTCGCTTGAAGTGCTGAGGCAGATGAAGACTGTAAAAGGTAAACCGTAGTACTAAAAATGCAGTGAAGCAAAATAATCACACGTTTGCATCAATTTATGACTAAACAGATGAACCAGTACCAAACAGTTACAACATACAACAATAATTGGGTTTTTCACGCCCAGTGTTTGTCCCGCAGACCACTAAAATTGATGTGGCGTTATAATTGTTGAGCAAAGATAATGCGCAAGCACATTGCGTGCTTACGCGCCTGAATTTATAGCAAATTATCATTTCAACTTGAGCATATTGTGTTATTCCAAAGGCGCTTAAGGCCCTGTTTGAAAATACGTACCTCTGCTTCTTTCAAATTTTCACCGAGAAAGATAGATCTGTTTTATCTGTGACTAAAGTCGAGACCCTTCTCACCAGCGTATTTGGAGACATTGCATATAAATAGTCAGAACTGTTGCTCAGATTATGTGAGGGAACGTATTTTAAGACCCGCATTCAGAAAGAAAACTTATCCTTAACATATTACATATGTTGGTAACCGTTCAGCACTTAACGCGTTTCATAAACCAGTCCGGTACTCAAGGTGCGCTTAAACTGGCACTTAAGTACAGGGAAGGAAGGTATCACTGCTACGTACCCGTAGTGCCAGTTTCAATGCTTTTCGTGAAACAACTAGAGTGGAGCACTACGTCAGTGTGACTAACTTCACTGGTTTTGTCGGCCGTGTGCAAGCGTTCTTACACAAGGTGAAGCATATCGTTCGGCACCGCCGTTAGGTCCTGAACGGCGCGAAAATTCTGTTCCGGTACCAGTCAATAATCTACCAACCGGCATGAAGCTATGATTGTGCTCTCATCCTCTTCATCAGTTACACAAGGACATTCAAACCCTTGAGTGTTAGGAATTCTCATTCCAGTGGCCGCCAACCGCCACCGAGTACAAGAAGAGGACGGTGTGAGACGTTCAAAGGGCCCTGAAACACTTTTTCAAGTAATCATGGAATGAACTCACTTGAAGAGCTTGTTGCCTCAGGAATTCAACACCGCAAAAAATTTAAAAATCCGTCCAGTGCCAGTGCAGTTACTAAGAATTGTCGCTTGCTGCAATTGAATTCTTTCTTCTCTCGTCCTGACGAAAGCGCTAGAAGCTAAGCAAGGAGGTATGGCAGGGCCGCAGAGAAAGGTCACGCAAGCCTCGCGACCTTCAGCACTTTTTTTCTTCGAATGTGCCGCTTCTTCATTCTGATCGCGTGCGCACGCGTGGACAAGTAGCGGCCTCACGTGGCAATCTCTGTAACGAGCGATGATGCCATGTTCACATCAGTTAATGGCTGATAGATGAGTCGTTGACATGTGACTTTTGGGCATCTAAAGTGATTTGTCGAGAGAAGAAAAAGCAATTTTTAGCTGACTTTTATAATTTATTGAGAACTCCGGGCCGCGTGCTGTGTTCTTTATTTAGCTCGCGTGTTGCCGGGAACCTCTACTACCGATCGGCAGCGTTTTCTGACAATGCTGAAAAAGTTCTGCAAGGCCACTTTAAAAATGTATTTCAAGCCGTCGTTGTGCTTCCCATGTCCCACAATGGGAGCAGAGATAGAGCACACGAAAGAAATTTTGAAATATGCAGAACAGTGGAAAGGAAAAAAAACTGCGTGGTAATCAGAATGAGTGCACTGCCTGGGAGACATGGAAAACCGGCTGCCATTCTTTTTTTCTTGGGTAAGTTCTTGCGGGGCAGGCCCATGAGGAGAGCGCAAGCGAGCATAAGGAGTGCGCTGCTTTCATCTGGGGGCCATAGAAGTCCACTGACTTGGTGGCTCGAACTTCAAGATCGCCTTTTCATCAGATATGGCTGAACTACATAATGCGAAGGATAAGAGCGACCACCGTTAGTTTAGTTCCGTATTGTAAGCAAATACCGCCTCTCTTGGTAGAGAGGCAACTCTTGAACAGCCAATAAACTGAACGCGAAGCGGTGACATCGGATAATGTGGAAGCCCCGCCGTGGTGGTCTAGTGGCTAAGGTACTCGGCTGCTGACCCGCAGGTAGCGGGTTCGAATCCCGGCTGCGGCGGCTGCATTTCCGATGGATGCGGAAATGTTGTAGGCCTGTGTGCTCAGATTTCGGTGCACGTTAAAGAACCCCAGGTGGTCGAAACTTCCGAAGTCCTCCACTACGGCGTCTCTCATAATCATATGGTGGTTTTGGGACGTTAAACCCCACATATCAATCATCAATCAATCAATCAATCATGTGGAAGAATATACCAAAAATTACAGGGGCTACTGAAGCGACACATCTGTCCCTCCACCCCGGGCTTTTTTTCATTATCATTCATAGGGAGCGGCGCATTCCTTTTCTACTTGAGCCACAATCGATGGCAGCGCTTGCACGAGAAGTGATGTTGTGGCTTGGGCACTCTGTGTGAGGGACAGGGATGGCTTTTTTTACCTCTGCTTCAGTCCCGTTCGTTTTAAGCACTGTCGCGTAATTACGTGCTCGGAGAACATGCGTTGTGTGGGGGGAAGTTATCAGTTGAGACCTTATGCTGACCTTGAGTATTATGGAAGCGGTGACGGCCAAGCTCATCGGCAGCGCCGATATGTCTTATTGAAATAACAAATTTTCATTATTGATCCTAACATTAAACAAGCTTCTTCGTAAATGGAATTCAACTTCGGAATAGTGTGTATATAACAACTTTTATATTCAACCAGAACCTTATATTTTCCCTTTAGTGAAAACGTCATAACTAGATAATAATTTAAAAAATGAAATCGCATAGTTTGAAGCACAAACATAGGTGTTACCCGACACTTGTACGGTTAAGGCACTGTGAAAGGTTGACAATTTGGTTTTCACGGATTCAGAAACTTTTTACGAAGTAACTCGAAGCCGAATTATCAAATATATAAAAAAAACAATATCTACAAGTGCTTAAGGTATTAAACTGTATTTTCGTTTTCTTGATAAATACTTAAATTTTGCACTACGGCTTCATCAGAACAGTATAAAATTCCCAATTCTCGTCATTTGTGATTGCACTCAGTGTGCGACTGTAGTTCGTGACTCCCTCTGTCTTAAGTTCAAACCTGCTCCAGCATTTTTTTGCGATATCAAATATATGGACACTCTCGGCTGAATTTTGCCGCCAGCGTGGACATCAACGTCGGCGTACGCGTCGCCGTCACATAGTATATGTATACGTATCTATATACACGAAAATGGAAGAAAGAGAAAAAAAATCCAGAAAAAGGCTTACACTGTGGTCGTGGCTGAAGCTCTTCCTTTCTCAACATTTCCACTATGTTTATTTTCTGGCGTTTAGCGCACATAGAGCCCAAGTTAGGAAGGAGTCTACTAAGTGTGCCATCCGCTGTGGACGATCCTGATATCACTAAGGACTCGATCATTGATTTTACTCAGTTCTGAAGGCACAGTGGGAACCTCCGCCTTGCGTGTAAATGAAACTACTGAGTACCACATCTGCTGCAGAATAATCCAAGCTCGCCAAAGGCACACTCACAGATAACATATATGCTACGCAGTTTGAAAGGAACCCCGTAAGCACGAAACTACTGCTTCTTCCTGTTTTGAGCTCAGCTACTTTCAATGCGATGATGATAGAGGACGTGAATAGAAAACGGAATGAATGCACAGCCGCTGCTGAACCTTTGGTAGCAAACAACACGATTGTGGTAATACTGTGGATATTGACCGCGTCTTTATGATTGTGATTAGCCACTTTAGTTGTTCATGAACGTTATTTCTGCTTGATTGCGTCTCCCAATTATAGCGCTTCGCCTTAACAGCTGTGTGATGGTCACCCAAAATAAAGCTTATAACGATCCGCATCGCTAGTGTCTGCGAGAGCAGAAGTGGGATGAAGACAAGAAAGAGGAACAGGTGGGCAATGAATTATTCTTTCTGTCTTTTACGTTTGCAATATTTTCCTTTGCTAAGATTACGTATCACCTAAAAAAACCTTAAAATTTGTATCCTCCATTATCGGCGAATCCCTTTCAGTGGGCAAGAGCTATAGTGGAGGTATCATCATCGTCATCATCGTCATAATCATCATCATCATCACCGATGTAGTGTTATTGTCTGAATTAAACTTTTACATTGTCGCAGTCGAGGTAAGGAGCCTGCAACTGAAGGTCAAGTTCAAGTTTACTCGATGTAAGGAGTGACCTCTCACTGTGGGCTTTCAAGCAGAGGGCTAGAGATACGTGGAAGTGCAGGAAGACGCTACAACGCGGAGCCTTTTGGAGAAAATTGCTCACATTCTTGGAGCTACTGTTGATGGCCTCATCGCTCAAGATAGCGTGTTCGTGAGCATGACTCTTCATGATTTTTTGCTTCATTTGGCAAAAGCTCCAATGGCACGTGAATTACTAACACCAACTAATCTAAGTTATTATAACAGAACAGATGCCTTTACCGCGTTACTTGAGATGAACAAGGTATAATGGGACAGCAACAACCGCTTTTAGAACTCCAATCGTTGGCTGCAAATGTAAAGAAAAACGCTTTTGTTAAACCTGACATGTTTGACGGCAATTTGGCCGCTAACGTCTGCATTGATTTCTACGAGTTTGCCTGGGACAGAAACTAATAGACAAGCGATGAAGATCACGTACATAAACTAAGACCTTTTTCTGTGGGAACGTGTAGAATCAGTTTGACTTAAAAATAACCTCATATGCAACCAATTCTTGGGCAGCATCGAGTAAAAGCTTCGCAAGAGCCTTTAAGTGAATTCCTGTAGTTCTTTGGAATGATGCCATAGTTTACAGACAGAGATGCGCAAATGTCAGAGAGAACGTTTTAAAATTGGTGCATACTTTGTGCAGCTCACCGAACATTGGCGGACTCCTCTGGCACCACCCGTGTCATACATGAAATGAGAAACTATTATCAAAGGCAGATGTCAGATACGTTACTCTCTTTCTTAAACGAGCTACCCTAAGGATTGAAATGCCTCACAACCCTCGCATACAATGCGCCTGATGAAAAGGCTAAAGACAGCAGAGTTGATAACTGCGCCAAGAACACACATCCGTGTTTATGCTCCGTGGATTAAAACACTGAATCTAGCCTTCACACCAGCATGCAATGGAGTGCACGATGTCAGGACATACACAATAAAAGTGGACCTGTCGAGGAAACACTCTTTTTTATGATGACGGGCATTCTGTGGGTCAAGATGCTAGTGATTGGTCACAATCTATCAGTTTTATAGAAACTGGTGCTTCGGTCAGTTTAATAAACGAGAACCTTGTAAATGATAGCGACATTGTGCATGGAAAACATTCGTGTGTGCGGCTGTAATGGTTCTTGTCGCAAATATTGTAGATTGGTGCAAGTTTGTCTAGAGTACGAATGCGAGAAATTCAAGGCTGAAGCACATGTAGTGCCCAAAGTAAATTTCAACTTCGTCTTATCAAGACCTGACAAGACACTAATGAAGATGAACATGGTTTTTAACAAGATGGTCACAATCGCAAGAGGGTGTGCAAAGCTCATATAGGCCACAAGACTGACCGTAGGACGGCCACCAAAAAGAATGTGCCACTAATGTTTCTTGAGCTTTTGTGTTTCGGAGCGTACACAAGCGCCACAACAGCCATTCAGGTACGTTTTATATTAAGAGACCACACTATTTTAAAGAAAAGACCGTATGGCCTCAGTCATGATAAGAAAGTGTGGTTAAAGCAGGAACTCAAAGGAATCATGAAGGCGGGAACCACCAGGCCTTCCGCTTCTTCATTTGCTTCACCCATTACCATTGTCCAGATGGAAAACAGGTCATTTCGCCTATGCACAGATTACCGACTAGTAAACAAAGCGACCTTTTTCTTTACTGAATGCCAAGAATTGGTGAAATCAATGATGAAAGAGAAGAAGGTGCGTGATTTTGCCGCGTATACCTGTTTAAAGGATACTGGCAAGTGCCAATAGATAATAAAAAAATGGCATTCGTCCCCCCTTTTGACATCTACGAAAACAATGAACTGCCCTTAAGCGGAAAAAATTGTTGATCATGGTTCCGAAAGGTAATGAGTGATGTACTCAAAAACTTCATCGAGAAATTTTGTAATATGTGTGTGGATGACTTCATTGTATACCTAAAAACTTCTGAGGAAAACAGAGAGCGCCTAGAAAAGGTCTTAGAAGCACTTCGCTTCGCCATACTAAAGGTGAACTTAGAAAGAGTGAGCTCTTCTGCAGGAAAGTGATGTTTTTGAAAACAAATTTTGACGGACGAACCAAGAGTACTAAAGAAGAGAGCATCGAGCACAACAAGAAGCTCACGAAACTATGTGACATTCACTCTTAGAGAGTGCTTTTAGGGCTCGCAGGCCGTTCCCCTGCGTTTATTAAACACTATGCAAGGAAAACAAAATAATTGACTAATCTCACTCAGAAAAAAGTTCCCTTCATCTGGCCCTAAAAGTGGGAAAACAGTAGTTATCAAGAACTGGCTAGTGCCATTTCCTCTTCTCCGGTATTCAATCTGCCTGGTTCTACTTTGCCATTTGAGCTATACACGGATGCATATCACGATGTAGCTGGCGCCATCCTATAGCAAATCGATGACATTGAAGAACCCAGTGGAAAGCTGAAGGTAATCGGCTATTATTCCCGTATGTTCAGAAATATGCAGGAAAATTACACAAGAGAAAAAAAAGCGCTCGCTGTGCTAATGGCACTCAAGTACATCAGACGTTACCTGGAAGGTAAACATTTCAGTATATTCACAGACAACCAGGCAGTCACATGTCTATTGACATTGCACAGCCAAAGAACAGAATAGCTTGATGGGTGAGCGAGAATCAGCAATTCAGGTTGGACATAGCACATAGACCAGGTCCGAAACATCAGGAGGCCGATGCTCTATCACGTCTTTATGTGCAAGAAATTGCAGAAAAAAGAATCAACTTGATGAAGCTATGGGAAGGAATGCAGGACATGGAGCTGCGAAAAATGTGTGTCCCAGAAATGAAAGTACAAGAAGTGCTGAGATTATATCATATCAATCCACTGTTATGATCGACCTGCCTGGCTTGACGCCGCTTTGCCGCATAAGACATTGTGGCTGAGCCTACCCTAATTTCGTCCGAGTCAGCTCTCTAAAAGATGCACCAAGAGCGGCGACAATAGAGAAATCGTTCTTGTAGTTATTCCAGATTGTCGGCGCCCCTCGTAAAACCATTTGGACACGCCTGACCGACTCACCGATTAGGAAGAGTTGTTGGCCGTCGAGGCGGCTTGCTTTGTCGTCAAGTTGCGCCGGGCAAAGGGCCCAGCGTCTGACAACCGTCTGCGGGTGAATTTCCCGCATTCACAGTGTTGCCTTGATGTCGTTGTTTCCACAATTTGTGGTCTGTTTGACACCGCATAGCCATCACTGCAATGACTGCGAAATTAACATTCACGTAAAACTCAACGTCTTCGTGCTGTGTTGGGTCGCGTGCGGTCTGCAGTTTTTTTCTCCCTCGCCATAGGCTGAACTGGGCGTGCCTCTTCCCCCTGTCGTCGGTTGAGAAGGAGGTGTTGTTTCACCTTCCCTATTCGGGGGTGGAGGTGAAAATGACAAACTTCATTGGACTGTCCTCGCCTCCATTGTTTCTTTTTTTCTTGCAGGGAATCCTGGAAAGCCCAGGAAATAAAATGCGAGCGCCGAGGCACTCTGGACAAGCTCTCACAAGCGCCGAGAAGCTCACAGAAGCTCGAGGGCTTCCATGACGCGAACCCCATCATGTTGCAACACGCTACCTGTAAATAATGTAAATAAAAGTTACTTTTAGCGGCGCTTCCTCTACTCAACATCTTCCCGAGACTCTGGATGGCTCCGGTCTTCTTGGCAGAACGCCGGGTACATCAACTGGTCGCAGTGGTGGGATGCGGCTGACAACCAGAACACATCAACTGGTTGGAAGTGACGGGATGACCGATGCTTGACTTGCGTCTCAACGATACGGTGAGTGCTTGAGTTTCTTTGAGTTTTGTCAGGTTTTAGCTTCTGAAGTTTTCTGAAACTGTGTGTATTTTCTGTGTGTTTCTCTTCGTTGTACCGCTACCATGCTTAACAGCTATTCAAAAATTTGTAAGCTTCATTATCTAAACTTGCAGTGTTTTTACCGTGCGTGTAAGCTTTGCTTGTTTGATACCTAACGTCGCGGCGAGTAAACCAATCCTCAGTCATGAAGACCATGGAAATTGTAAAGGAGCTAGAGAGAGCAGACGTCGTACTACTGTGCGAAGAGCTGGGAATTAGGGTGGAGAGAAATGAGAAAGAGTCGCAGCTGGTTGGGGAAATTCAGGAGTGCGGTGCCGAGGATGACGAAATTGAGGATTGTTGAGAAGTGGAAAAACCAAAAAATGAGGAAAACGCGAAGACGGGCTGAGAAAGACAGGATAAATGAGCAAAGACGATTGACTTTAGAAATTTATCAGGCCGAAAGCAGCCCCGTTAATGGGAGAGCACCCTCCGATAAGAAAATTCAACGTAGTCCTGCCTAAACTTATCAAACAGCGAGCCCCTGGAAAGCTAAATAGCAAAAAAGATCTTTAAGGCTAGAAAGCCGGTCGTATGCCATTGTTGCAAAGAGCCAGGCCACAATGCGATCGGCTGCCGTAGGCCTAGGATTGTTCTCTTTTCTTGTGGACAGCCACGACAATAATCTGGAAGAATTGAAACACCACAATCGGGAATCAGTTGAAGTGACGCGGCAACGTTTGATTGCGTAAATCTGTACTCCTGGGAAATTGAGATTACCACAGGGGAACACACGTGCACGCGGCAAATAGTTGAAATGAAAGTGCGTGTTTGCCGTTAGCCCACGTTGAGAAAAAGGGACCGTTCAGACTGCTCGTCACGGCAACTGTGGTGCCCCAAAATCTGTCAGAGCCTAATCCCTCTCAAAATGACGCGGATATGCTTTTGAAAGGCCTTTGTTTTGGTGACGAATCGGTGACAGCTCTGACGTGTTCGATGGCCTGTGAGTCTGCTCATGAGATTCCGAAAGCAGAAAGCGCTTATAAAGTAGACTGTAGAAGTCTAGGTAATGATGCGCTTAGCTTTTCACGAAAGGGAGATGCACTTAACATAACGCGAGCGCTTGAAGTGCTTAGATTAGCGCAAGGTGAAGGCTTTCAAAGGGACACATCTGATAGCGAGTCGGCTGGTTTAACATGTGTCAATTGTAGCATTCTTTCAAAAGTGCAGACAGCTAGAAAAAAACGCCGAGAATGAACCAGTTGAGCCGCCGGGAGGTTTGAGCTGGCTGATTCCCGGTATTATTGCCGTGTCGGTGAGCGTTTCCTGCCGTCCCTAAAGAAAAAGGCGTCAGTGAAAGCGTACAGGAAACACGAAAGGTCAAAGTGGCCCCAAGCAGATGCCGGAAATCCCGAGAAGGTGCGCTGGAAGTCAAAACTTCAAGTTCCGGCAGAAAACGAGATTTCGCATGAAGAGTGTCAGGGGGACGAAAGAACTAAGACGCCAAAGTGGTTGCCTGGTTTCATAATCTTTGGTGAAGGCTAAATGGTGTGGCAAAATGAGGTGTTGCGTGCGCGACTGTAACGACAACGGTACTCCCCCACGCTTGGGAAAGGGTGACCGCTGTTCTGGGAGGCCCAGAACGAGGAAGCTTAAGTGTCCGGATGCCTCTTTGTCGGCGTTTGGGGCCTCAGAATAAAGGTCACCGCCACTGAGTACTCCGGACAGGCTGGCTTTTTGTCCCTCCTTCGCGCTCTGGCCCATCGACAACTAATGTATACGCGTCCCTCCAGAGCCCGTCTAAGAGGGTTTCGCAGTAAGTTATGCACAGTGTAACGAAGGATATTGAGAAAATGTTTTGTATCCAGTTTTTATATTGCTTTGCTGTCTATTGTTGTGCCGTCTGCCGATGAGCAAGGAGTGTGTCGATTTTGTGAGTTTTTTTCCTCCTCATCCTAACAACAGACATTGAGATATTTGTCTGTCTGCTTATATTTAGCAAACCCAGGCACACGAGTAGATGGTTTTGCGCTGATTTCAACAAAGAAGTAGGCTGAAAGTAAAAGCCTCTGTTTAAACCTTACATTTTGCAGTGCAGTGTAGGTTTTGTTTTTCTGTTTGTTTTATAAGTAGATTGAGTTAACAGAAAAGGCTGAATAAAAGCCTCGGTATGAACCTTGTGTATTTGCAGTATAACTGCTGACATGCGAATCAGTGTAGACTAAGCTTTTTCATGGTAGTTTTATGGTATACGTGCGAGTTTGATTTTGAGTTTTAGTTATGCAGTTAGAGATGTAATTTATTAACTACTTCCTTTCGTTTTTATGTCACCCGTAGCACCTGCGAGCCTTAAACGCTTTGAATTTCTGTCAAAAACGGTACAATAGGCCGTTATTCTATTCGCACGTATTAGGTCTGAGTTTCTTGGCTTTATTAGTTGACCGTGATTATCACGAGCGAGCACACCATTTTAAAGTTTGAGGAAAACTTTATCAAAAAATGTAACCTGGCATTTTTCGTTGTCAGTTGAGTGCTCAGTGTTTGTTGTGCAAAGGTCTTGCGTGTTTTGTTTCTGGCGTTTGCTAGCCACGTTTCAGGTCCAGAAATTGGTACAGCCTGCGTCAGCGTCTACAAGGGAGCAGATCTATGGTCTCTGCGTAGTGCTTTGGTGCGGCAACCCCTTTGAGACCTCCTGGGGTGGTAGACGGCCTGTGATGATCAGCTCGCCTGGCTTGACGCCACTTTGACGAACGAGACATTGTGGCTGAGGCTACCCTGATTTCTTCCGAGTCAGGGCTCCCAAAGAAGCATCAAGAGCGGCGAAAACAGAGAATCGTTTTTCTAGTTATCCCAGGTCATCAGCGCCCCTCTGGACACGCCTGGCCGACTGACTGATTATGAAGAGTTGTTGGCCGTCAAGGCGGCTTGTATTATCTTCAAGGTGCCCCGGGCAAAGAATAAGCGTCTGACAGCCGTCTGGGGGTTCATTTCCCACGCTATCCATGGCGCGCCGCTGTTTTCACAACTTGTGGTCTGCCTGGCATCGCATAGCCATCACTGCAAGAGACAGCGAAATTGACTTTCACATAAGACTCGACGTCTTCGTGCTGTGCTGTGTCGTGTGCGGTGTGCACTGTTTTCTTCCTCTGAACTAGACGTGCCTCTTTCCCCTCTCACAAGTTGAGAAGAGAACGCTGTTTCGCCTTCCCTTTGCGGGATCGGAGGTGAAGATGACAAACTTCATTGAACTGTCCTGGCCTCCATTGTTTTTTGTTCTTGCAGGGAATTCTGGAAAAGCCAGGACATAAAATGCGAGCGTCGACGCGCTCCGGACAAGCTCTCACAAGCGCCGAGAAGCTCCCAGAAGCTCGAGGGCTTTCATGATGCTAACCCCATTATATAGCAATATGATACCTGTAAATTATGTAAATAAAAGTTACTGCTAGCAACTCCCGGCTCCTTTCCTTGACATCTCCCCGAGGCTCTGGCTGGCTCTGGTCCTCTGGGTAGACTCCCGAACACATCACCACACTCAGGAGTACACGATAGAGTCTGGTAGATATACCATAAACTCACCCAGAGATTTACATGCAAAAACATGAAAACAGATGTGGCCAAATATGTCAAGACTTGCCATGAGTGCCAAATGATAAAATCAAACTTTGAAGCTTGTGGAAATAGATTATTATGCCAGAGGACTCAACTGTCCCTTTCGAAGTGACCACCTCAAATTTGCAGACATTAGGACGAAAAGTGAAGGCGTCAGGAGGACCCAAGCTTTCCTGGTCACCATGGATGAGTGCACGCGCTTTGCGGCCACCAAACCTGGAAGAGAAGACGCGCATTGTGTGATAGCGCTAGTAGATAGGGAAGTCTTTAAGAACACCAAAGTCATCACTGCCGAAAATGGACCAGCGCCCACAAGTCGAAAGGTCCGTAATTGGGCGAATGAAAGAGACATTGTACTTGGATACCCGGAGCCTTAGCACCCTGAGGCTAGCTCTCTTGCCCAACGCATGATGAGATATCTGAAATTGTAGCTGATGTTATACAAGAACTTCAATGGGGGCTAGAAAAGCACTTTTGAGGCAGCATTGCATCACCATAGCAAGTGTTACAACGCTCTCATTGTGTGAAGCCTGCATTTTTCTACAATTGGTAGTGTCCCTTGGTTACTAGCTGACGAAGATCTAAGTTTAGTTGGCAGGATTGCTTTAAAAAACATCCCAAGATGAAACCCCAACAACAGAAATACTGGAACAAAATGAAGAAGTTCGGACATCACCACTGCAGAAAGTTGCCAGATATTGACCCCGGATTGATGATACTGGCCAGAAAAGGAGTGGACTCCAAAACTACCTACACCGGTCTATACTTCGTGTTTAAAACGACTGAGCGACAAGGACTGCTAGAGACTTTTTAATACATTGGACAAAGTGGAAAGACAACAAAGGCATCAATCGGAAATGTGATACCTTATTACCATCGTGAAGAGAAAGACAGCCGGCCGGGAGGATGTAGCGATCGGCATGACTAGTGCCAGCAAAAGCAGAGAAGAGACGAAGACGAGAACGAGAAACAGGAGGGCAATAAACCAGTGCAGTAGTAATGTCTGCATGAAACCTTGACAAAGCTTATGGTCAAATATAATTGGAATAACTTAAATATGATCAAAGAAAACAGTACACATCCCTGCCGCTTCTAAAGAAGTTGTTATTATAATTTTTCAGTTAGGTGAATCGCTTTGATTGATATGTGGGGTTTAACGTCCCAAAACCACCATATGATTATGAGAGACGCCGTAGAGGAGGGCTCCGGAAATTTTGACCACCTGGGGTTTTTTAACGTGCACCCAAATCTGAGCACACGGGCCTACAACATTTCCGCCTCCATCGGAAAAGTTAGGTGAATCGCAATCACGAAGGTTTTTTCATTAGTGAAATAGGTAGGTAGGCATAAAAGTACGTGATATGAAGTTTTCTACTTTTCATTCTCCTAAATAATGGTTTCTATGCTTGCTGAAAGTTACCACAAAATGAAAAAAAAAAACACCGCGTGATGTGCATTATTTGTCACTAAAGGATGAAACACTTACCCAGCTAGGGCCAGGAAAGTGGCTTAATTGTGGTAGTGACTGAAAAGATCACAACATGACAGTTTGAAAAGGAAGATGCGTGGACATAAAGAAGCAGAACTGATATATTGTTTAGATGCAATAGATTAAAATTTAATAAATTGCAGCAGATTAAAAAGTATTCGAATCATATGCCCGCTCAAACTTCTATGCAATAAAAAACAGCCAGTTACTTGCATGAATTGAAATCATAGGAGTCAACACTTACCCCACTTGGGCCAAGAAAATGGCTTAATTGTGGGGGTGGCTGAAAAGAGCACAAAATATTAGTTTGGAATGGTAGATATCCAGACAGACATTAGAAGAACCGGATATAGTGTTTAGATGCATCAGACTGTATTTTAATAAATTGAATTGCAGTAGACTGGATTGGGTTGGAATTATATGCACGCTGCAAATTATTATGAAAAAAAACACGTGACTTGTACGAACTGGATATATAGGGTACAACACTTACCCCACTTAGGTCAGGAAAGTGGCTTAATCGTGGTGGTGGCTGAAAATTGTATTAAATAATAATATGTAATAAGAGTTACCGAAACAGACCTAAGGAGAACTGCATGTATTGTTTAGCTGCAGTATTTATTACTTGCTCTATATTTACGCTATTACCACAATTGAAGGAATGACACGTTCCTTGGTATATAATATATCCACGTTGAGTGTCCCGTAGTGGATCATTGTTCGCTTTTTCAAAAAACAAGCAATAAGCTGAACACTTTTTAAAGGACCTTTAGCTACTTCTGCCTTTAAGACACAGTAAAAACTCGATAATTGGCTCTTCACGCTTACGAAAAAATTTTGCCAAGTAACTGAGAGCCAAATTGTCCTATACCTAAATATACCTATCAAGAGATGTTTTTAGCACCAATGCATTTTATTTATTTGGTAAATATGTAAATTTTGTATTAGATTTGCACCACAGCACTGCGAACGCCGTGGTTTTCGTCATTGGCTACGGCGTTGATAATGTGACTGCAGCTCAGGACCCCCTCTCTTAAGCTCAAACCTGCTCGAAACTCCTGTCTTATTAGGCGCATCAGCACAACACGTATGTGATAATAGCCCTTTTCATGCAAAATTATCTGCATCTCTTCGTTGTTTGAAATGTAAAAAGCCCGTATTCACCATCATGCAGGCTGTGGCTTTCGTTCTTCATCTTTAATGTTTAGAATGTTTGAAGGAGCCCTGAAAAACTTTTTTGAGTAACCATGGAATTAGTTCACTGAAAGAGATTATTGCCTCGCAAATGTAATGCCGCAAATGTTTAAAAATCTGTTCAATAAAAGCGGAATTGCAAAGGTTTGTCACACGATGCAACCACATTCTTTCTTCTCTCGTCCCGATGAAAGCGCTGGAAGCTGAGGAGGGAGGGATGGGTGGGGCGAGCGAAAAACGCCATGCGCTCCTCATGACCATGGGTACTTTTTCTTTTTGTTTCATTGAATACGCGGCTTCTTTAGTGAGCTCGTGCACGCACACGTAGACAAGGGACAGCCTCCCGCAGCGATCTCTGTAACGACCGAGTACACTATGTTCATATCTGCCAATGGCGGATAGATGGGCATTCTGTGAGTGATTTTTGGGCGTCTTCCGTCATTCGACGAGAAAAGACAAAGCAATATTTAGCTAATTTTGATAATCCATTGACAACTACAGGACGCGTGCTGCGCTATAAGATTTAGCTAGCGTATTTTCGGGGGGAGCCTGTACAACCGTTCGGCAGCGTTTTCTGACCATACTTCTTATATGTCGCAGGGCGCATTTATATTTCTCACTTTAAGCGCGCAAAGCCCAAAACCGAAAGAAGTTTACTAAGTGTGGCAAACGGTGTGGAGAAAATAAGGATGTCTAAATACACAATCACTGTAATTATGCAGTTCTTATGGCATACAGGCGAGCTCCTCCCAAGTCGAAATGAAACTGCTGAGTACCAGATCTTCAGTTTAAAAAACCTGGCTCGCCAGTGCACTATTATGAATGGCGAGTGCACAGTTTGGGAGACACACTGTCACAACGAAACTAATTGTTGCCAAAGGTGCACACGAATCGAAAACAGAATGATTTTGAAATTGCTGCCCAAGCCTTGGCTGTTGTAACAACATAATTTTGGTTAGATAATGCATAAAAAACGCTTCCTTGAGAGAGCAATCAGCCACTTCAGTTGTTTACGGAGGCTGCTTCCGCTTCTTTGCCTTTCGCGCTTGTGGCAACTGGTCTTCGGCGCACTTCGACGACCACCTATATGACTTGGATTATAGCTAAATACGATCAAATACAATAGTGACATCATTAAGCATTATATGTCTTTGCTGGTTCGGAAGAACGTGTTCTTATTATGGGAGTTTCGGAATTTATGAGGTGGAACTCAAGATATTTGTGTACCAGTAAAAACAAATATGTCGCCATTGAAAGTGTCTGATTTCGAACATTCTACATTTAATTTCGTCGGACATAGATTTCTGTACTTGATGCACATTACCACTAGATACAAAAACACCACCTAACGTACATGAATAGCGACCATCATTAAAGTCCTCATATTTTGATTTGGAAAGAAGCATTGATTGATTGATATGTTGGATTTGACGTCCCCAGATCATCTTATGATTATGAGAGACGCTGTAGAGGAAAGCTCCGGAAATTTCCACCACCTGAGGTTAATTAGCGAGCACACAAATCTGAGCACATGGTCCTATAGCATTTTCACCTCCATAGAAAATGCAGCCGCCAAAGCCGGGATTTGATAACGTGACCTGTGGGTAAGCAGCCGAATACTTTAGCCACTAGACCGCCACGGTGGGGCGTTTGTGATTAAACACTTAGCCCACTTTGCCCACGATAGTCGCTTAATCGTGGTGGAGACTGAAAGCAGTGCAGGATTACTGTTTGAGTAGGAGATACAGAAATGAAGATAAGCGGAAGTGCATACATTGTTTAGCTGCAGTATGTATAAAGTTGCACTAACTCTTGATCATTACCAATAAGCAACCAATCACAGGTTACTTGGAAGGTAATATGCATATACACATTCAATGTGCTTAAGTGGCGCACCGTTCATTCATAAGGAATAAAAATACTCCTTTTCCCGACGAATGCCTATACACGGACCATTTTGTGGCATTGTTGAAATATTCTAGGATTTTATGATGCCTGCTTGATGGACCAAGCCCTTCAGCTTCAAAATGATGGCATAGGAGCGCAGTCACTATATTTTTTCACATTTCATTTCGCTTTGTTTTTTTGTATTTTTCAGACATGCATTGTGGCATTCGTAATGTCTTGGTCACCAGGAATTGTAGTTCTTTCGTTAAAGCAATTGGGCTGTTTCGAACATTCAATCGGGGCATGTGACGCTAACGGGAATCTGTTATTTTGACTCGACATTAAAAAAGACGCCCATGGTGAGGCTATGTTATTACTACTTTTAATAAACCCCCCGTAGTAGGCGGCATTTCTGGTGAAATAATCACTTTTGAGAAGCTCGAGTAATAGGCTGTTCATCATTCAGCTGAATATAAAAACATCAGCCTTCAGCTTTCCGCATCGGCTTGAATGCGGCTGCCATGAACGGCGTTCAATACAACAACCTTTGGGTCAACATTCTAACACCACACCCCCTACACAGTGTGTCATATGCACTAACCAGGCAGAGCTATTCAATCATATGAGTTGCGAAACTGCGTTCCGAAACCTGGACACGCCATTGACCGACCTAGAGGGAGTGAGCAGATTGTCACGCCATCTGGGAGCGGCAATACAAAACACTGCATCACCACTGGTGCGCGGGCTTCTTACAGGCTGCTCAACGCCACACGGCGTTGTCGCCTCAATAAATGGCCTTGGCTTGTACGGCGCCCACCACCGCTGTCAGCTGTTTTCGTTCTGCAAAGGCGTAATCAAAGCCAGGTCAAAGCGTCAAGTTTTATTTCATCGAAGGCGGTGCTTGCAATATCATGCTACGGTGGTTTTAATGCTGCGCACTGGTTAATTCTATTACTATTCGTTTGCTCGTTTAAAAATGTGCGCTTGAGACCGATTGCTCACGGGAACTTTGAAGAATCATTTAACTGTTCTGCTCTGCGGTTCACGATGTGTCTCACTAACACGAAATGAGTGATGGTCGCACAAATAGAAACATATACGGTACCTAGAGTGCAAACCAAAGCACAACAGTACCGATCAGTACTTACCGCGAATAGTCCGCTTTGGTTTGCACGCAGTGGTCAAATTCCACTGATTGCGAAATAATGACATTGGCTGTGATACCATACAATTATGAAAGCCCATGACCAGAAAGTGGGAACATTGAACATTCCTATTTACTTGCAAGTAGCACTGCAAGCGCTCTTTTCAGGTGCGATGTTCGTGGAGTCTTTCCAATGGCACCGTAATTTGCTGCTCGGGTAACGTCGTGTGCTGCCACTGACAAAATTAGAGGTCTGATCCACCCAGATCAATGCTGCATCCCGCTTGCATAACGCCTTGCCGTTCACTATTTTGCCGAAATGTAAACATAGTGAGCTCTCTACATGAATCTGGTAAACTACCGACTTCGCTGCACCATACATTACGCTAGCTAGCTGTGCGATCAATAAAATTCAGCGGCGACGGACGCTGTTCAACTGAAAAAAAAAACTTATTCACCGCACGAACACGCCGCCTATAGCCACGTTACTTTTAGCGCTATGCGGAAAACATGAAAAAGGGCAGAGCATCACGAGAACTCCTCTTGATCAAGAGAGCTCCTCTGCCCTTTATCACGTCTCCATCACTGTGACAAAGTAGCATGTTAGGCACTGTTACGCATTAACTCACCTAAAAACAAGTTCAAGGCGCTGCCCTTCTGTTTGGCAGATATCGGCAGCGTCCGCAATCTTCCTAACCACAAAAACACAAAGTATTGCGTTTTCTAGTTGACTTTGTTGTCAAGTTATGGCGCTGCAATCTGCTCAATTCCACTATATCGTTGAAGAACGTTGTGTTTGGATTTTGATACATGAAGCCAATGGGGAGTTTTGCAAATCGTATGATTGAATAATTCTGCTAATGAGGCGGACCCCAATGTAGAAGTTCAAGGCATTGAAATTCGTGCGACTAAAAGATTGTGGTCGATAAGCACTTAGCTGCACGTCATACCCGCAAGCAGTGGTTAGGCGCTTCATCCGAGTGCAACATTCAGCGTCCTTCAAATATATATGCAGAGGGAAATTACTCATTTTAACCTTACAAACGGACCTCCAAGCCTAAAAAACTTGCCCATCGTAAACATCGATGCTTGGGCTGACTTCTCCCTGTAGTGCGAGGTATTTTTTTTATTTCCAAATACTGTTGGCTGTTGCGGCCGTAACAGGGCGGGCACAGTAAATGTTGACAAAAAACAAAACACAAGACAACGCATTGTAATGAAGGCAGAACTTTAAAATTACACAAAAAATATTTTTAAAACATTGTTAATAAAAAAGTACATACATATATATTGTGATGCTGGTATAGTATGCAATACGAAGTAACTACACGATGTATTTTCGAACAACATGGCAATATATGTACAATAGCACAGCAACGCTCAATGTTCAAGACCTATTTCAATGCACTTTTCAAAGCTTTCAATGCTCTTCTAATTCAGTACCGGTACGGTCAACTGATTCCACTCTTTTATCGTTCGTGGAAAAAAAAAATACGCGTACACATCAAGATTGAATTTTGGAACCTAAAACGCAAATTGATTACATGATCTGACATTGCTGGCGGGCTTAGGAACAAGATAAGGTTTAGTTTCAATATTGAGGTGTCCTTTTGATGACAAAAAAAGAAATTTAAGTCGACCGACTTTCCGGCGTTCAGCTAGCGTAGGCAATTCAAGCAACTGAAGCATTTCAGGAACGGATTCATTTCTTAAATAACCCGATAATGTTAGCCTTGCGGCATTGCTCTGTGTTTTTTTCAATTCGATTTATTGACACCGACTGCAACGGATCGCACACTGCACTGGCGTATTCTAACGTCGGCCTAACGTAGGTCAAATATGCAAACAGGTTAAAGGATGGTGTTGCCAGCTTCAGTTTGCGATGCAAGAACCATAACTTTTTAACTGCAGCTGCAGAAATGATGTTCACGTGTGGCTTCCAACTCAAGTCATTTGAATTGATTTTAACCTAAGTATTTTATCGAGTCAGCTTCGTTGGTTGTGGAATTCATCTCACAATGACATTTATTTACATGTTTTTTTGGTTCGTAACTGTAGGAATAACTGATTTGGATTTATATATTTGTATTTGCCATTTCGTGGCCCATCCTTTTACAGCTTTAAGAGCTTACTTAAGTGACGCCTGATTATTCTGGTTATTAAATTCACGGTATATTAGGCAATTATCTGCGAACAACCTGACGGTTATGTCATTATTTACGTCATTAGCCATATGAAGTATGTAAATGAAAAATCGCAGGGGTCGCAAAATGAATCCCTGTGGTACGCCTGAAGTTATGTTTCGCAGATCCGATTTGTTGCCGTTTATTTTGACGTATGGTGTCCGACCTGTGAGGTATGAGCGGATTCACGCTACAACTTCATTATTTATATTCATTTACATTTGGCGCCTCACCGCAATGGTCTAGTGGCTAAGGTACTCGGCTGCTGACCCGCAGGTCGCGGGTTTGAATCCCGGCGGCGGAGGCTGCATTACTGATGGAGGCGGAAATGTTGTAGGCCCGTGTGCTCAGATTTTGGTGCACGTTAAACAACCCCAGGTGGTCGAAATTCGGCGTCTCCACTACGGCGTCTCTCATAATCATATGGCGGTTTAGGACGTTAAACCCGACATATCCATCAATTCATTTACATTTAGATTATTAGGTTGGTGTGGACGATACGGACAAAAGCCCTCGATAAATCTAAACATAAAGCGTCGATCCGTTTTTTAATATTCAGTGCAGTCAAAAAGTCTACGATTGTTGCTACGAAATGTGTAACAGTGGATAGGTTCCGTCGAAAGCCGTGCTGATTAGAAAAAAAAAACGCTCTCTTATTTTTACGATAACCGTAGATGCATTTTGATATTATGTACTCCAGAAGCTCGCAGCACACGCACGTCAATGAAATGGGCCGGTAGTTTCCTATGCCTTGCTTTCTACCTGATTTGTGTACTGGAACAGCTTTTTCGACGAGCCAATCAACTGGGATTCGTTTCAGTACTAGCGATGCCTAAGTATATTCTCAGGATAATGGCGTACCCTTTTTCAATACCTCCCTGAAACCGCAAAAAGTATACCATCATGACCTAAGTATTTCATATGTTTATTATGAAGCAGAAGTGCTACAATACCTTCATATGACACCTATAACTCAGGCATTGTTGAAATGTACGGGGATTGTAGCGCAAATGGCGAAAAATAATTTGCAAGACAATCTGTACTCACAAATTGGAAAAAGTCACGTCAGGTATGCCAAAACCACACTTTGCTGGAAGTGCGCCTAACTGCGAAAATGTTCAGATGTGCTCGAGACAACCGTGACATCTCTGACGCTCAACTGGCAGAATTTACGTACAATTTGGTACATCATAGTGACAAGCTCCTTCAGATAGACGCAGTATTTTTGAATTTTTTTAAAGCTTTTGATCAGGTAATTCCAACACTTTTACTCTATAACTTCGCGTCTTTAGGTTACGTTCAATTCACATACAGCAAGTAAGAGTAACTCTTAATTCACTAGTGTAAATTTAGGTGTTCCTCGTGGTGCAGATTTCACTCTGCTGCTTTATTTTTTCTATACTTATACCGTCCACACTAACACAAAACCAAAACTACACTTCTTCGCAGATGACTGCTTTCTTTAAAATCCAATTCAAAACTGGCACGACTTACTCGCTCTGCAACATGATTTATACACTAATGCTACATGGCGTGAACATCATGTCATTAAATTTGTCGAAACGCACACCAATCTGACTCTAACAGAAATTCAAGAGAGTAAACTCTAAATTGCACATAATTTCATGTTCCATGAGCTAGTTCAAAAGCTAGGAGTATACTCCACACCATTAAAATCAGTTCTGTTTTAGCCTTGTGGAGCACAAGTTCGCCTGTCAAATCGTTGGCTCACACAATTACTATTCAAGTATTTTGGTCGCAAGCTTCCATCTTTCCTTTCCCAATATTTTTTCGATCATCGCTATCATAAACATGACATATTCAAGCAATCTGTTTTGAGGCATGACGCACACCTGCTTACTAAGAGCACAATCTCAAATATGCATGCGCTTGTATAAAGAAGCTGGGATAATTAACGCATGTGCGACCGAAGCTCAAGTACACGTCATCCATTTGGCACCCATCGCAATCATACCACGGATGAAATAGAAGTAATACAAAACCACGCAGCGCGTGTGAAATCAGCTCAACACTGACCATACATTATAACTGCTTTCAAACGCACCCTGTTACTTACAGCCCTCAAATCACGTCGAATAATTGCTCATTTTTGCCTGATTCATTGCTGATTTTATCAGACAGATGTAGAATTATCGTTCAGATTAGTGCACAAGTAAGTGGTCGTATAGCGGCCATGAAAAATTCCTACTTCCCTGACACGATAACAATGTAAAACATGCTTCGTAAAGAGACTAGTTTCTGCTCAGATTGAGAAAAACTTGGCTAAGAACTCATCTGCAATCTTCTCCAGCAATATGCGCCTACTATGACTTATTGAATAATCCCTTTATACCGGGTAGCTGCTATTCTTTGTTCTCTTTTTCATTTGATTTTTTTTCCAATTACATATACTCTACGGTTTCGAAACCTACGTACCTGCCCTTCGCACTGATCAATGCGCCCACCATATTGCTCGCACAATTGCTTTAGGTTACTTAGATTACAATTACTACTCACGTTATTTTTTAAAGAGCCAACGGCTGAGGATGAACCCTCGCATACGTCTGAAGGCATCGAATTGTCTAGCATTGAATTCTCTACTTTCTCTACTTGATGCTACGTTTCTTTGTTTTCTTTCGTTAGTTTGATTTTTAAGCAATCACACTGATTGTACTGTCTCGAAGCCTGTGTAAGCCGCCACCATATGTAATGTCATCCGGCCGTTAGGATATAATCAAGTAAATTTCAATTGTGAGTGGTGTATTGACCACTCACTCGCTCTGTTGTGACATTTTAGGCTTGCAAATTTGTTCAAAAACGTGAATACAAATTTTGTTTCAGCATTTGCTACGCATTTATTGGCCGCGCCTCGCTTCTGTGTAATAATGGCGAATATTAGCAATTGTAATCATGACAATTAACATGTGATCACCTGCACAATACGTGTATTGCACAGATGATACTGCTGGTTTTGTTTCGACGCAATACCGGTAGATTTGTGATACCTTCGTTTTTGTTTTTTGTTTTTTTACGAAAACACTTACCACAGGTTGACCGAACACGACACTGTCCAGAGTTGGGGGACTGGAAGACTGAAAAGAGAATAGCATGACAATCAAAACACAGATGCACGTACGAAAACTTAAGCGGAAGGTTTATTTCTACCAGGCGCTTGAATACAAGGAGGTATTTATGTGAAACGACCAATATTTTATAAACAAAAGCCTCGGTACATACGTCTGATTCAACCTTATAGTAAATCAACAGATAATAAAACCAAGGAACGAAGAGGGGATAGTAGTTGCAGTGTTGTGTATTGTAGTACCTTTGAAAGTTATGTGACGATAGAAAAGCGGGTGAAGTCATGACTTGCCAACGGCAGACGGCCCCTTCAGCAAGATATGATACGCTCGATTCTCTACCAACTGAGATCCACTATAGGTGACCCCTTCGTAGACTTTATCGAATACTTTTGTTCATACGAACGTGCGAGTCAGTGCCACATTTCGCCATGACGAAGACGGCGGAACACTCTCTTTTGGTCAGCTGGCGTCACGGATTACAAGACATGTTGTATTGAGTGGACAGGTGACCAGTAAACGCCAGCGTACAACTCAAAGTAATCATCTCAGCCAGAATGAGACTGAACGAATATTTGAAGACTGCCTTAGTTTCGCAGGGTAGTAGCCTACTGAAAACCAGACGATTATGAAGCCAAGAAATGTTTAAAAATAATAATGGTGATACTCTTAATGCATCGTAATATTAATAATAAAGTACCGCGCACAATAAGATAACGTGCTGCCTGCATAGGCCAAACTGCATCCTTCGTATCACACTGCTGATGATCTAACAATTCATATACACTGTCGTTCATCCTTCCAGTCATCTAATGAGATATTTGTGTACATGTAAACCTCAGAGTGAACGTTACACTAAACCATTGCAGCAAGTTAGAACACTTGCAGCCACGCTGACTACTCACGTTATTTTTTAGAGAGCCAACGGCTGAGGATTGAACCCTCGCATACGTCTGAAGTCATAGAATTGTCTAGCATGAGATCGTCACTGGAAGTGGATGAGGAAACCTAACTTTGAAAAAACTTCTCACTGGAGTTACGAGGGTGTGACTACCACCCTATTGCACACGGGACAGCACCAGATACGTAGTTAGAAGGTTTCAAATTATGTTCCTGGCAATGAGAGCTACCTTTTCGTTCACTCTAAATAATTGTCATCTATATTACAATAGGGCTGAATAAAAAGGTACAGCTTCATCTGTATAGAATTCCGTAAGATATATTCGCCATGTTTTCTTGGGCTCAAAAACAAAACCAGACGAATATTACAACCTCTCAGGTGTTAGCCACGCACCGTTTATCTTCGGCATTCCATGCCTTCATAATGCTTTGTTCGCTGTTCAGGCAACTAGAGAGTTCTGAAAGTGCCAGGAACACAGTCGTACCGACGTTGTTCAAATTTGCGAATTCAATCAACAAAGAAAAAGAATGTACCAGCACAAACTTGGTTCGTGCACAGAATGGGCACTGTCTTTAGGTTCGGAGATGACTGGCGTGTGCAGAAGTGCTCTACAACGTCAGTAATTTTCAGTGCTTTTCAGTGCTTCAGCTGCAACATTAGCTAGATTTATGGAAATATATATTCAAATATATGAATTTTCACAAGAGGTGGCTCATGTCGCAAACACTCGAGAATGAAGGTTGATCAACACTACCTTCTTTGTGCTGCCGATCGACCAAACCAATACGTATATAAGGATGCACACGCAGTACCACGGACCCTCTTAGGTGGGTCTGCGGTAAATAAGTTCCGCTAGATGAAATACGAGTGGGAAAATGCACACAGCGATTGTCTTGCAAGCTTCTCAGGGCAGTATGCGCCAAAGTAATATTCTCCATGTTCCACATGCCGCGCCTGCCCTACGCTTTACGCAAGCTTATCCATTAGCCTTTATTTTTTTCTTTGCTTCTTTACGTTACGGACTCCAACTATTGATCAAATTCTCCACTGAGCTCTACCTTTCCGTGTTTTTATTCTTGAACGGCTGCCTGTGATCGGAAGCACACGCCACTGGAGTGCCAGTGTGGCATTAAAAAACTGCCTTTTGGACCATTTGTCAAGCTCCCAGAGCTCCGATGTTGCATTCTCGTTCATTCGTGGCTTCAAAGAAACGTTCGCTGATCATTCAACGCAAGAGCACGACAGAAACAGTGGCGGTTTCATCTACAGAAGGCTTCGCCAACTTGTACAACACAGCCTCCCCATGACCCCTTTTATGAACACGGAAGCACACAACATTGCCGCGGCAAGAAAAACATAAAGGTGGACGTGCCCGCTGTTGCCAGACCACCAAGCAATGTTAATGCCTCCTAGTGCTAGAGCCCAGAAAAACAGTACTAGTAACGTCTGTTATATTTTTCTTGGACTCATTGCTCGCAGGTGTATATAGGCGTTGTTATGTACAAAAAAACTAACCGCAAAGTCCAAAAGTTTCTTTGACTAACTAATCTATTCACAGATAAAATATGCAAGAAATATAATGCTTTAGTTATTTCAAGGGAAAACATATCAACATTTTATTGATACTGCAAACCTCATGTAATGGCAACTTTCCACTATGAATGAGTTTCATCTCACTATCTATCTGTAAGCAGTTCCGTTTTTCTAATACTTAATGTATTTGCACTCCTTGCGCCTAATTTTGTTTCTCTTGCTGCGTTGTTTTTGGGTTCCCGCTTCATATCCTTCGATAAGTAAGCGTTAAAGATGTAACACAATATGTATCAATTTAGCGGCACACTAAGGAATAAAGCGCTTTTTAGCGTAATAGTAAAGTTCAATTCCACAAGGCTGCAAAAACCACTGTTACCAAGATATAACACTTTTTAAGGAAAAAAAAACACGCATAAAAACTGTGATTGGAGATGCCACCTTGAAATTCCCATGCCAAACACTTTGACGTAATCACTTTTCTGAGGTGACAACTGGGACCGGCGTAGCTTGCCATTGATAAAATTGAAGTACATCGTAATACGAGTGTGTAATCTGTTTGGCACAACAATTCTCAGAAAAGTTCATCGAGCCACTGTCGCAAAAATACAAAAAAATGCATTGTGTAGATTGGTATTCTCCTTTTATTTCAGTATTCAATATTTCATATACATGAACATAAATAATAGTGTGGCTGTTTCCATGGAGGGCTCATAAACATGGTTTTCTTCATTCGGGGCTACTTTACATGTTTGCTCACATTCGACTGACTAACTCACACGCCACATATAAACGAAAGTTAGGGGAGAAATTCAGAGGAGGAAGAAAGTTTGAAGCTGTGGAAAATCTTTAAAATGCGAAGTGTCACGGGCGCCACATTTTGAAGACGTCCGCTTATTTTCTTCAAGGCTTGCTACCTTGACGTTGCAGTCACGAAGAATTTCACTGATAGAAACATTGAGCCCAATTGCGACCCATATTCACACAGTTATTTATGTCTCGAAAATGACTGCATTTTAAAAACAGGCATGTATATCCTAATAGGTAGGGAATTCGTCTTCAAGGCTTTGAACATGAGCACTACGTTGCTTACATGTACATTCGTGTATATGCATTCTCTGAAAAATAGAATAACGTCTAATCTTGTCAAATTTATGAGGATAAGGAAGTTGCCATCAAAATTGTTGGTTCTCTGTGCGCTTCCTTTTACAAAATGTCTTCGTGAAGACACTGCTTATTGTGAAATGTTTTTGAGCTCATGTGTTCAGGAACAACACAGAATATTTACGAGTGGTTACACAAGCTGTACCGCTTAGGAACAAAGTCTGTAATAAAGGCAATAGGAAAGCTCCTACACTCACATGAGCAAGTGTGTTTCCTTATTCCATTGTTTTAATGAGTGTTGCCATGTCAGACACTGAAACATTTAGCTACTAAACGTTATTAATGTAACGTTTAAATTAGTGCTATCGTGATAGATTTGTCTTTGCAGGGTTAGCTTGTATCACGTTCACTTCAATTAGCTCCATTCTTGTGATTCATCATGCAGGTTTCTTCGCCCGTGTCTCACTGTTGCACATAATTAGCTTCATCAGGACAGGGATGCGTAATTAAACTAAATTTGAAACTTGCTTTTCGCATTTGGCCTGTCGTGCTTTTTTCGCCGCATTTTTATGTACACTAGTTGCAGAGCATTTCGTACAAAAACTTTCATGCTAAATGTCCTTTGGTGTTATTTAGTGCTTTTTTGTCAAGACAGCTATACATTTCCCATAAACAATAAATCGCACATTGGAAACAGCGCTGTTTTTTGCACTGGCGTTGTTGGTTCTGCATGCAATGCATGCCATATAGTCATTATACATTGCGCGCTTTGAAATTGAATGAGTACTTATCACCGATTGAGACAAAAGTACTTGCCGGACTGATTCTGAATCTTCCAGCTCCTAGAGGGCTTCCAGGCTGAAAATGGAATAACGTGGTAATAAGCAAGGAAGAACGGAAACAGATGCATGCTCTCACCTAATGTGAATGTCCTGAATGAGGCTAAATCAATCAATGAGTCACTACAGGTGTATCGTGTCCAAAAGCTGACGTGTATAACACGAAAACTGATGAATAGCTGAAAGCAGTTTAAAATATTGCACCTGATTACGCGCAAGGTTTGCGCACACTATGTCTTGTACGCTATGCCTTCGAGACTCTCGTCTCCAAAAATGGCAAACGGTAGCTACAAAACGACAAAAAGTGCATGTCCTAAAGGAGAAAGTTCTATACCAAGCCTCCCTATACAGCGGTACCTTCGTATGAAAAATATAAAATTAAAATATCTTGCACTGGTTATGACCAGACTTCCTGGGCCAAACAAAAGAATTAAGAACTCTTCTGTGTCTGCTGCGCATGCCATAGCTCTCTACTCCAAGCCAGTTTCACAAGTAGCTCCCAAAACAGTCGAGGTCCACCAAATCACAATAAAACGGCGTACTTGTATAAGTGGCATTACACTTTTCATGAATCGCTGGTGCTTCCGGAAGTTGCATATGCCAAGAGAGCTTTGTAATTTGCCTAAAAAGTGCTTAGTGTACTGATTATTTCCGCATCAAACCAGCTTTCAAGTCACTATATAGAGAGCCTAGAGTAATTTCTCAAAGCAGCAGAATTTCTGAAACATGCAGCACCATGAAGATCATACGTGTTTTTCGATAATACGGGTAATAAACTCTGTAAATGTTCAACACAAACTGACCACTAGATATGGCAGGCGCCTCAGCCGGTTAAGGATTATCTTAGAAAAAAGCAAGAACAAAATTTAATTCCTTCTTTGCGTAAGTACTTGCAGCTATATTAAGCAATGATTAAAAGGCTTCTCGAGCTCAATGAAAACATGTACATTGTCTTTATTTAAATGTGAAAAAGTTGATGCGTTGTGTGATTTTGATATCATTGCACGGAGGAATAGTTTTATTCTTGAGCCTTGAGTGCGTGGTCGGGTTTTGTTGAATAATTTAAAATATTTGCATTGCTTTCAGTCATTTATATTCATCTGCTGATTAGGTTCATTTTTTTAGCATTTCTCTTCTTATTGTTTTATTTTCTGCAGTTTGTGGTGATTATCATGCACGCGTTTTGCATTCGTAATTAGGTAAGCGATTATCATGCTCCATTTATCTGTTTAACTAGTCTACTGATTTTCAGAGCTTAGAAAAATCATCACCTCAGTACTAGACAAGATGCTTTTTTCAGCGTAAAATCATGCAATAGGTATATATCTGAAAAATACATTTGTTTCGCATTTGAGAACCTAACTCCCTCTCTTAGACATCTTTTTCGGGGTCATCTGTCAAGAACAACTACAATAATTATGTTCCGTTAAAAAACTTACGAGCGCTAAGTAATCTGAGAGCTGCTGTTAAGGCAATACAAACATGCTTTGTATGTGTTTTCTGAAAAAAAGTTTGTGGTCAAAGTTTCAATTTATGGTTTTTAAAGAATTAAGCAAAACGCTGCCTTCCAACGTGGTACCTTGTGAATCATAGAGAACTTGTGTGAGAATATAAAGCTTCGCCCAAAGATGTGTTTGCTGAAGTATCGCACATGTTTTTTGGAGGTGAAGAGTTGACCATCAATACTAGTAATATCGTTATATGATCGGCCATGATGGCGTACATAGGCCGAACCAACCAACTTCCTCTTCCTCTACCTTAGTCAAAACCACATCCTGGCTCATACTGCTTCAATATATAAACATGCATCCCTAAGCAACAGAACTATGATTAAGGTGTCATAAGAAAACATAAATGTGTGTGCACTTTATAGCCTGCATTTTCACTTTTTTCAGCATTACTTCTTAAAAAGTTCAATGTTTTTATTAGGCCATGCAATTTTTATACAAGGTCTGCCTCACTCATTCAATTTTACAATGAAGGCTGTAAAACGATTTTTTAGAGGTTCTACATGTTTGCTGACATTGCCCATATCAGTCACATGTACGCACTACAAAAGGGAAAGCTTTAAACTTGAAGTAGAATGTCTTGATCCAAACTTTTGACTTTTCTCACGTCCAATGATTGAAAAATTTTTACCCACATGAAAGGAAGGCAGTATAAACACGCTTGTATTGCCTCAGTCAAACCTGATTCATCTTACTTATAATGGTAATAAATTGTTTCAGAGTACGTATCTTGCAACCTAATTTCCTATGGATCGGAGTAACGTCTGGTCTTGTCAAATATATACCGCTGAGGAAGTTTCAAATTGAATATAGGAAAAAATGCCGCCATATCCACGAAGTGAATGATGATGAGTGGGCGAAGCTCCGGAGGTAAACCTGGTAAACCATGAATCCTCCGTACATTTTGCCCACTCGATTTTATTGCAACGCTCCCCCAAGCGTACGTTGCCGCACTATATCGAACGATGACACGCGCCATATGTGGCATCATTCCTATTTTATAACACCTCGCATCTTTCATAATCAACTACACGTACCGCCGTCTAGTTTATAACATCTTGCATCTTTTGGACGGACGGACGGACGGATGGACGAACGGACGGATCGACGGATGGATGGACGGATGGATGGATGGACGGACGGACGGACGGACGGATGGACGGATGGATGGATGGATGGATGGACGGACGGACGAATGGACGGATGGATGGATGGATGGACGGACGGACGGACGGACGGACGCACATTTGGATGGACGGATGGATGGACGGACGGACGGATGGACGGATGGATGGATGGATGGATGGATGGATGGATGGATGGATGGATGGATGGACGGACGGACGGACGGATGGACGGATGGACGGATGGATGGATGGATGGATGGATGGATGCATGGATGGACGGACGGACGGATGAACGGATGGACGGATGGATATGGCTGTACCCTTTAGATCGGGCGGTGGCTAGCGTGATACTTAGAACTGAACGAGAGGTGGCTACATACAGGGGACGCACAGCCCACGCCTTAAGGAGCTTCGCTCCTAAAAAGAACATTACGTGCTAGCCGCTGTTACAAGCTCCCTACGTTAAGAGAAGACATGTTCTAAGCATTTCTTCATCTATGCAGTTGAGCAATCACATTGTTC
Source organism: Rhipicephalus microplus (assembly GCF_043290135.1). Classification (NCBI taxonomy): domain Eukaryota; kingdom Metazoa; phylum Arthropoda; class Arachnida; order Ixodida; family Ixodidae; genus Rhipicephalus; species Rhipicephalus microplus. The sequence continues at coordinate 106,687,650 of NC_134705.1, read as the reverse complement.
CTTAGTAGTCTTTTTCAGAATATGAACGAAATATGTCTTCAGTGCTCAAAAATGGCTAAGAAAAAAGCACTAATAATTAATTTGTGTGTCATTCTAAAATATTGTTAATAAATAAATTTCTAGATCCCCTACAGCACAAATAGGTTTTATGCTTTCTCAAATGAAACCATTTTTCTTCTACCCAATAAAGTACACGTAGTTAAATTAGAATAATTGCTTTACAGCTAAATCTCATATAGTGTCGTTTGGTACTAATTGTGTTGTATATTAGTGGGTACACGCGATGGGCCATAAGCAATTATTTACAAAGGGAAATAATTGCTGTCTCTACACAAGTCTTTGTGAGTTAGGCGATGCGTAACAATTAGTCTGTACGTGGTACCTTCTTTGAACACCCATGAATACATGTTACAAAACGTTAAACTTGGCAACGTACACGATTCATTGGAAGAATTCCGGATCTTGGGGGGCTTCCAGCCTGAAAAGGAAATAGCACAATAAACTGCAAGAAATGAAAACATATATTTGCTCTCATCTTTCACCTAGCTGTTTATACAGTCAAAAACTCTGAAGACGTCATGAGAAGAGCCTCTAGGCCAAACAACAGCCTCTAAAACAAGGAAATCAACAAATAAATGGAAAGCAACTGCACTCATTGCATCCGGTCATGAGCGAGTTTCACCCATTCTTCGTCTTTGCGCTGATTGCGGCACTTCCTAGCCACAAAGCCGCGAAATATAAGTGATAAAAATGAACAATAAAAGGCGAGGCACATGTTTAGGATGCCTCAGTCTCTAATAAAGTAGATGCGTTGTCCAGAAGTGTATAAAAAGCATTAACCAGACTTAGTTTGACTCCGTGAACGTTTGAAACGTGCGCTATAAATTAGGATGTAATGAGAAGACTCCTAGTGGAAAATGTTTTATGGTAAGCGTCCTCGCAGTGGTACAGGCGACTCAGAAAATACAAAAAAATTATTGCTGATGCCTGTGTTCAAGGTTTAGGTATAACACAAAAGTCAAGTAAAGATTATTTCCAACACATGATGTTGGAGGTCTCTAAGAGGAAAAATGTCGCTGAAATCTGGAGAGAGCCCAAAAACAAGTGAAACTTTTCTTCCCAGAGAGCTTGAATATGGATCATAGACGATTTTATTGATGACTGCTTCATTCTTCTTCATTTAAAGTTTAACACGTTATTATTGATATAGTGTGAGACTACACAATTCTTACCAGTGGGATTGTCCGCTTTAGTGTTGTGAGTCCAGTTTCCGCTAGTAACGAGTAGACCACACGACGGACATTTTCTGAACTTCAATAATAACGTAGCTTCTCTTGGGATGAAACACTTACCCAACTTGGGCCCGCAATGGGGCTTGAAGCTGAAGGTGACTGAAATGAGTCGAATATGATAGCTTAAAATTAGTAATGACTATATTGAAAAGATCAGGGTTGAGTATATCAGTTTGACAGTACTATTTTGAAATTACAGTAAGAATTGGGGAGTTCCCCAATACTGAATACACGCTTTCTAGACAGGTTGCATGTACTTCACCATTGCGAGTATAACAACAGTAGAACCTTCGAGCTGAAGCAGTAGAAACATTACAGTAGTCTTTCAAATTAAATTAGTGCCTCTAGTTCTGCATTGATCCACTGTCAGTAGTGGTTTATAAAGTGTATTAAGACTTCCTGAACGGCACCACGCTTTACTTTCTGAAAAACGAAACATATGCTGCCTTAGTAGGTTTTGTGTACGCGTATTTGCCTTGATTATCTCACACATTCAATGTTGTTACAACATTTTGTCAACTGCAGGTACAGGCTCTTCGTCATAAAAACCTCTTTTAGTTTGCGGCTCTGAATGAGTGCATTTTGAATGAAAATAAAAATGTTGTAGCTTAAACTCAGCTATGTTTTAAAGTTCATGAACAAAGCATCCGACTCTTCACTAACTACCAACTTTCCTAAAGGTTAAATATGGCGCACATAGCGAAATAACCCCTTGAATTTCTATTGGAACAATAACGATGTTCATGTAAAATTCGGTAGACAAGTGCAAGAAAAAACAAACACTTTGTTTTCCTTCGTTCACTTTTCTTAGGAGCGTTACAGAGTTTATTGGCATTTCTATGCTGTGCTGACTGAATGAACTGAAATAGAAACCCTCCTATTGCGTCACATTAGGGGTAAGCTTATCAACACGTCAAGAAAACTGACAGCACGTAGGCTTAGTTATGAGGAACCAGCCACATTAACACAATGGCGTTGTCAACCTGTTCTGTCCGGCAGTTAAGAGCGCTTCAACAAAATTTTCACTTATGAACACAATGGCTTAGGTTGTTACTACATTGCCTAAAATCGATTCTGAAAAACAAATGAACTAGTTTTTTGAGCTTCTTGATTCTAACCAATATGCTATATTCTAATCTACATACTTTTTGGTGTTGATTCGAACACCATACCATGCTTGCGCTGCGCCGAATACGAGGATTTGTACATTTTTTTATTCGAGTGTATGACGCCGACACATAACGACCCGAACAGCAATTCCACATGATAGATTCAGACCGAACGCTTAGGTTAGCGAAAATGTGAGGCACATGGTCATGTATAATGAACCACGAAGCGATGAAGTACTGCAATGAAATTTCTTGAAGGCACAGGCTTGTGACCTGTGCTGGCTGATCCAAATAAGTTGAGAGTGCGCAATGTGCTTTAAACGTTCAAATGAGAAGTTCAGGGCTCATGGACGTAGGACTTTATGCACGTATCTATGCTATTTTATCTTCTAATTTTTATATCGTAACAATCACTTGTAAATGAATAGCCTTGACCTAGTAATGGTGACTACTTTGACGTATATTTATCTCAAAATAAAAATGGCCGCAAAGAATAAAGAACATGCGCAAAGCCGAGACATGGTCTATATTTATGTCTAGAATGTCATCTCGGTTGCACCATACGCACTTCAAACCAGCTCCTCTGGCTGCATAGCAATAAAGTAATTTACTGCTCACCGGCTGACAGAAAAATAGAATCGTGGCCGTTGTGCCGGGCCATGCACTTTGATGGAAGTGTACCTATATACTTAGATTTGTGTGCCTCCTATGAAATGTCATGTGGTCGATATTTCTTGTGACCTCCATTACGTGTCCGAAACAATCATAGCGCTTGATTTCTGAATAATGTCTCTTTTCTCTGGCCTGAAGTAATTATACGTATTCCTTTAGACATCTTGGGTCACGCAGGATTAGTACCAGTGTGATTGTCCTAGTTAGTTTTCAGCGAAATTATATATATATATACAGGAGAGAGCCGCCTGGCGACCTAACAGCTTATCACTACAAGCGGGTCATAATAAGCCTTCAAGCGCTCCACGTTGGCTATGTCGCGCCCGCGAAGGCGCCTGTCCAAAGATTGTTCAATTGGCTCGATAAGATAGTTGACTGGAGATGTGCGCTCGATCACATGGTAGGGACCTTCATAATTCGGAAGTAGTTTGGAAGAAAGGCCAGTTACAGAGGTCAGCATTGAGAGCCATACAAGAGAACCAGGAAGGAACGTGGGCTCAGAAGTGGCGGAGCCATCACGAATACTCTTCTGCCGCTCTTGCTCGTGCGTCGTAAAAGTCTTGGCAAGCTTGCGGCACTCTTCAGCAAGTCTGGCTGTCTCGGAAATGGGTGTACACTCAGATGCATCCGGCGTGTACGGGAGTATCGTGTCGATGGTGTGTGACGGGTGGCTTCCGTACAGCAAGAAGAAAGGTGAAAAACCGGTCGTGCTCTGAAGGGTGCTGTTGTAGGCGTAGGTGATGAAGGGCAGTATAGTATCCCAATTCGTGTGTTTGGCGGTGACGTACATCGGAAGCATGTCGCCAAGGGTGCGGTTAAAGCGTTCGGTCAGACCATTCGTCTGCGGGTGGTAAGCAGTAGTTTTGCGGTGGACAGAATGGCACTCAGTGAGAATGGCGTCGACAAATTCTGACAAGAAGACACGGCTTCAATCGCTGAGAAGCTCCTGGGGTGGTCCGTGGCGCAGTATGATTCGATGCAGTAGGAAGGACGCAACATAACGCGCAGTAGCCGCAGGGAAAGCGGTAGTTTCGGCGTATCGCGTTAAATGATCTACGGCGACGATGGCCCAGTGGTTGCCACGGGACGTCAGAGGGAGTGGTCTATACAAATCGATACCTATGCGCCCAAATGGACGGCTAGGGCAAGGTAATGGTTGCAGACCGGCTGGTGACGTGCGTGCGGACGGTTTGCGCAATCTGCAAGTAAGGCAGGAGTGAACGAACTGCTGTACGTAGCGATACATCCCGCGCCAGAAGCAGCGTTGTCGAATGCGATGGTATGTTTTGAATACCCCAGAGCGCGCGTATTGCGTATCAGAATGGAAGGATTCACATATCTCCGACCGCAGACTGCAGGGTATCACGAATAGCCACTGCCGGCCATCGGCGTCGTAATTGCGTCGGTGTAGGAGGCCGTCACGAATGACAAAATGGTGAGCTCGACGACGCAAGGCAAACGTGGATGGCGTTGCGGATGGATCAGAGAGTAAGGCGATCAGTGGGGCGATCCAATTATCATTTCGCTGTTCGGTAGCGATGATGTCAACATATATGGCATAAACAGCAACAGAGGTTACTGAGCAGAGCACGTCAGCTTCAGGCAGAGGAGAGCACGAGAGGGCGTCGGCATCAGCATGGTGGCGTCCGTTGCGGTAGAGCACGCGGATGTCGTAGTCTTGTAAGCGAAGAGCCCAACGGGCGAGACGGCCTGAGGGATCCTTTAATGAAGACAGCCAACATAGTGCATGATGGTCAGTGACGACATCGAATGGGTGACCATACAAATAAGGTCGAAACTTTGTAAGGGCCCAGACGATCGCCAGGCACTCTTTTTCCATGACGGTGTAGTTTGTCTCGGCTCTCGTGAGCGTACGGCTTGAATATGCCACGACATAATTGGGGAATCCGGGTTTGCGCTGCGCCAGGACAGCGCCGCGGCCTACACCGCTGGCGTCCGTGTGCACCTCCGTTGGGGCCGTAGGGTCATAGTAGCGTAGAATAGGAGATGTCAACAAATGAAAAAGCTTCGCGAACGCGCCGTCGCACTCGGACGACCACGAATTGAGGGGCTCGTTACTTCCAAGGAGCTTCGTCAGCGGTGATAGGGTCGTGGCAAAGTTTAGAATGAAGCGTCAGAAGTATGAGCACAGGCCCACGAAACTATGCAGTTCTTTGACGGACGCAGGTTTCGGGAATTTGGCCACAGCCCGAAGCTTGGCTGGGTCAGAAAGAATGCCATTCTTGGACACGACGTACCCTAGGATGGTGAGTTGGCGTGCTCCAAAGCGGCACTTCTTCAGATTTAGTTGCAAGCCTGCATTGCTCACACGTGCTAAAACTTCTTTCAGACGTTGGAGATGCATGGAGAAATCTGGAGCGATGATAACAACGTCATCGAGGTAACACAAGCACGTGTGCCATTTTAGCTTGCGCAAAACGGTGTTCATCATGCGATCAAATGTCGCAGGTGCATTACACAGACCAAACGGCATGACCTTGAATTCGTACAAGCAATCGGGTGTGATGAAGGCAGTCTTCAGTCGAGCGTCATCAGCCAAGGGTACTTGCCAGTACCCAAGCACAGTTCGAGAGAAGAAAAAACTTGGGCTCCGTGAAGGCAGTCAATTGCGTCATGGATGCACGGCAGTGGGTAGACATCCTTGCGAGTGATCTTATTGAGCCGTCTGTAGTCCACACAGAACCGCACAGAATCATCTTTCTTCGCAACAAGAACAACAGGAGACGCCCATGGACTGTCCGAGGGCCGAGTGACGTCGCATCGGAGCATATCGTCAACCTGTTCGTTTATTTTTCGGCGTTCAGCAGGCGACACGTGGTATGGACGTTGCCGTAAAGGTGGATGGGCACAAGTGTCGATACGATGCGTAAGAGTGGACGCGCGACCGAGAGAACTTCGCCCGACATTGAAAGAAGAACAGTATTCTTGCAACAGGTCCAGAAGCTTGGAACGCTGTACTGATGTAAAGTTGTCATCAGTGTATGGGCCAAATACATCAGCTGATGATGAATCAGATGTAGAAACAGCACTGATGGTAGGCGAATTCGGACAACGCGAGTCTTCGATACGTCCAGGACTTGTGGGTCGTCGACTGGTTCCACTCTGCCGAGACATTCCCCTCAAACCAAAGTAACAGTGCACGGAGATGGGTTGGTCACAAAAATAGCGGCGTTGCCCTAGGTTATTTGCACAGTCGTGAAAGGTACTAGCATCCCTTTCCTTCTGGAGGCACGGTCGGATGGCGAAACGAGTGCAATTGTGTCGGAGAGACCGGTGCAGTAGACCGATACACCCATCGTCGAGCTTGGAGGCACTATAGTACCGCCTTTCACGAGAATCTTGCTCAGTTTCGAGAGACTGTCTTCTGGCATCAAATGCGAAAAGGGTGAGTGTTCAATTTAGGCGGCCGCACAATGAATGACGGCGTTGTTGCGGGAGAGAAAATCCCATTTCAGGGGGACGTTAGAGAGCATGCAGGAATAATGATGAATTGGGCGACATACAGAACGTCCTGAACGACAACGCGAGCTGTACACCCAGCTGTAGGATGAATGCGATGTGAACTAGCGGTACGATGGGACAATCCAGAAATTGGAGTCGTCACTTTTCGAAGCAAGTGGCAAAGGTTTTGTTCATAATTGATACGACAGCTCCAGTGTCAATAACAGCAGAAGCATGAACACTGTCCACAAGCACGTCATTGGCATTAAGTGGGCGGCTCTGAGGGCTTTCAGAATGCGATAGCGTCGCAGTTCTTGCCTCTGGGACGGCGACGACTAGTGTTACCGCTCATGAGTAGCCAACCTTGGCCTCATGGGGGACAAGGACCGACGTCGTGGAGACGGCGACCTTCGAGGAGACGGACCTGGGCGAGACGACAATGGCACAGACGGCAGTTCATCGTTATACGGACGGCTAAGGTGGCCAGCAACAGGAGAATAAATGGAAGCCGGCTGTACTCGAGAACAATAACGGGCTACGTGACCGGCGTAACCGCAAGCAAAGCAGATGGGCCGCTTGTCGGGCGTGCGCCATCCGTTCGCCGGGCTGGGTCTCGCCCTGAACGGTGGCTGGAAAGGCTGCATGGTGGGCTGAAAATGAGGCTAGGGGTTGCGCCAACATACGCAGCAGGCATACGAGCTGCAAAGGACGGAGGTCGTGTGGCAGCTTCGGCGTAAGTCGGTGGTGCAGGTGCTTGAATGACTGGAGGCGGCCTGGCGACCACTTGGACGTAACTTGGGGGCGCAGGGTCCGGAGGTTGTTGTGGGTGGTACGCAGGCATGACCTCCGTTATTTCCTGCTCAATCGCTCGGCGGATGGGTGGAAGAATAGTAGTTGCCGATTTTTGAACAGCCGGTTGGTGGGCAAAGGGAATTAGAGCGAACTGGAGCGCGATTTTCTCACGTATGAAGGATGCCAGCAGCGCCACCTGATCACATCTCGCCTCCAAGCCAGCAAGCCCTGCATATCATGGTGTGGAGCGTCGGATCATCGATTGCTGCCGGCGGAGCTCCTCGTAGCTCTGGCACAACGTGATGAGCTGCTGTGCCTGGGTTTTTGGCAAGCAGCATCGTGAAGGCATCATCGTCAATGCCCTTCATGACGTTCCGTATCTTGTCTGATTCGGACATGCTGTCGTTGGATTTCTTGCACAAGTCCAGGACATCTTCAATGTAACTGGTAATTGATTCACTGGCCTGCTGAGCGTGTTCGCGTAAGCGCTGCTCGGCTTGCAGCTTACGAACGGCAGGGCGGCCAAAAACGTTGGTGATGGCGGTTTTCAAATTGGACCAGGTTGCGAAATCAGACGCGTGGTTGTTGTGCCACAAAATTGCAACGCCCGGAAGGTAGAACACCAAGTTTGTCAATTTGCCGTACTCGTCCCATTTGTTGGGGACACTCACGCACTCGCAAATGGCGAGCCAGTCCTCCACGTCAGTGCCATCAGCGCCAGTGAAGATGGGTGGATCGCGGATCCGGGGGACACCGAGAAAATGGGGTGGCGTTGCAGGAGGCGTTTGCTGAGAAGCGTCGTAGGACATGGTAGATTGCAGGATACTTGAGCGTAGTTCCAAAGGCATCGAAGGGGATCATAGCATTCTCCACCAATTTGTTATGGCGTTTATTAGCCGGCACACAGCGAGCGTACACAATGGCGACAGTAACGGCAAAGCACGGACTCTTAGCGCGAGCAGCGTCTTTTTTGACAATATATATATATATATATATATATATATATATATATATATATATATATATATATATATATATATATATATATATATATATATATATATATATATATATAAATATATATATATATATATACATAAATATATATATATATATATATATATATAACTCTATTGTTTGTGAAGCAGAGGCGCGAGCTAGCGGACTTCGCTCTGAATTGTGCGCGATCAGCCAACAGCTCTAGCACAATAAATAACTTTATATTTGGTGGAGCCATGCTGGGTACCGTTTTCCTGTGCAATACTGAAAATTTGTTCACTGAAACTACCATCTGCCATGCCGGAGGTGGATCAAGAGACGCTTCCTTCGCCACCCGTCACCTGCGTTGGAAGTGTTCTCCTGCGAGAGCCTCTTATCTTCAGCGGAACCGACGAAAAAAACATTGAAGCCTAGCTGTTTTTTACTCATACTGTTGGCCTGTGGGCCGTTACAGGGTGGGTCAAAGCGGGACATTTGCATGGTCAACATCGTGTGGTTCAGTGAGCCCGTTGGTTTGGGGGTGATAGCTGGAGGTTGTCTTGTGACTGGTGCCGGAGGATTTAGCAATTCTTCCAGAATTTGCGAAAGGAAAACTTTTCCACTTTCACTCAGGATGACACGAGGAGCACCGTGACACAAGGTCAAGGCTTCCAGCTTAAATTTAGCCACATCAAAAGCAGAGGCGAAATTTACGCAGGCAGTTTAAGCGTAAAGTGTCAAGTGGTCGACAGCTGTCACTATCCATCGATGGCCATTCAGAGTCATGGGAAGGGGACCAAATAGATCAATGCCAACGACTTTTAATGGTGCCGACAGACATGGAAGTGCCTGTAGCTCTCCGCATTGAGGTGATGTCGGAAGCTTTCGGCGCTGACAAAGGTTGCAAGAGGTGACGTACTTTGCTGTGCTGGCGGACATCTCTGGCCAGTACAAATAATCTTTATTGCGATCGTACGTTTTTTGGAAACCGAACTGACCAGCAGAAATGTCGTCGTGATAGGCCTTAAGAATATCAGCTTGAACAGAACGAGGCAGAACGGGCACCCAGCGTTGACCATCCGGGTGATAGATGTGGTGGTGAAGAACGTGGTTATCAAGCTGGAAATGCCTGAGTTGTCGTCGAAGGCGAGCATTAGGTGGTCGCGATTTTCCCTGAAGGTGATCTATATTGCGTCTACAGTAAGCTACAGCGAGTTGGTGCGTTATGATGGAGCCGTGGACGTCAGGTGGGATCTTGTCAATGAAGGCTACAGACGACACAGATGTGGAAGGACTATCCAAGCGTTCATCGCTGACGTAGGTAGCGGAGGCAGTGGACAGCGCCGTAGGAAGTGGGCAATGAAAAAGCGCATCTTCGTCTTGGTGCTTTTTACCACACTTGTAGATAATAGTGAAGTCGTATTCTTGAAGACGTATAATCCATCGACCAAGGCGTCCTGACAAATTCTTTAGTGGGGAAAGCCAACATAGGGCATGATGGTCTGTAACTATGGTGAAATGACCGCCATGTAGGTAAGGTCGAAATTTCTGCACTGACCACACGACAGCTAAACACTCCTGTTCAGTAATGGTGTATTTCTGCTCGGGGTTCGTCAGGACGTGGCTTGAATACGCAGCGACCCTTTCACGTGACGATTCATCGCGCTGCAGTAGAATACCTCCGATTCTGTGACCGCTAGCATCAGTATGGCCGGAGTGTGGGTGCTGTTTCATCGAAACGGCAAAGTACTGGTTCAGATTTCAGGGCGTTTTTCAGATGGTTAAACGCCGATTCGCAGGCTGGAGACCACTCAAAACAAACAACAGAAGCGAGTAATTTGTGCAAAGGTGCCGCTATCGAGGCAAAGTCTCGTATGAATCAGCGGAAGAATGAAGCCTGGCCGAGAAAAATGCGTAGGTCCTTGGTCCTTTCAGCACCGGGAAAATGAAGAACGGCCGATATTTTATTGGGATCGGGACGAATGCCATCCTTACTCACAATGTGACCTAATACCTTAATTTTCTTGCTGGCAAAACGGCACTTTTTTGTGTTCAGCTGAAGGCCAGCCGAACCCAGGCACATGAGGACTTCGTCTAAACGGTGTAGGTGTTGAGAGAAGGTTGACGAGAAAACAATGATGTCGTCTAAATAGCACAGGCAAGTTTTCCACTTCAGGCCACGCAAAATGGTGTCAATAATGCGTTCGAATGTTGCGGGTGCATTGCAGAGGCCGAAGGGCATTACATTGAACTCCAGGGCATTACAATGAAGTCCGTCTGGTGTCAAAAGTGCCATATTTTCTTTATCGTCTTCATGCATTCGGTATCTGCCAGTACCCCGAACGTAGATCAAGACTTGAAAAGTATTAAGCTCCCTGTAGGGAATCCAAGGCGTGATCTATACGTGACATAGGGTATACATCCTTTCGTGTGATCTTGTTGAGTGCCCGGTAATCTACGCAGAAGCGCACAGAACCGTATTTTTTTCGAACTAAGATGATAGGGGAAGACCAAGGGCTAGCAGAGGGGCGTATTATGTTCCACCTCAACATGTCGTCAACGTTTTTTTCAATAACCTTCCGCTCAGCTACTGATGCGTGATATGGCCAACGATGAATGATTGACGTACCCTCAGTCTAGATGCGATGCGTGGTGACGCACGTCTTTGCCAGTACGGGTGAACTGACGTCAAAGAAAGATTCTTGTTTAGTGAGTAAGGCAAACAGTTGTTGAGTCTGCAAAGGGGTCAGGTCAGAGCTGGTGGTAGTTCTCAGGGAGGAGGTGGATGGGGAACGTGCAACAGGGAGATCTTCAGAAGAAGCGTCTTGAAAAGTTACCACAGAGAAAGGCTCTGATGTAGCGACGCAAGCCAACGTTAAGCCCTTCGGAACCAGAATTTTTTCGGGCGTCGGGTTGGTTCCGCAAACGAGTGGGAAGCCCTTGTCGAAACGTATCAGACCTGATGGGAAGGCTATTCCTCTGGTGACACAGCGTACGGAAGATTGTACGAGCACATCGCCGCAGTCAATGACATCAGACAGAAGTGTAACAATTCGCTGACTGTGCGGAGGTAGCTCAGTGTCTTCTGCAGCATAAGAACGAAGTGCTGCGTCATCTGCGTGAAGAGAATAGTCGGTATCGCTTATGTGGAGGACGCGTTGCCGGCAGCAGATGCACGGGGACGCTGTTTAAAGAAAGCCCCATCCTAATATTAGCAGTCGAGTACATGAACTAAGCACTGCAAATTGCACACAATGGAGAAGTCCATCGATGTATACATGAACAGTGCACATGGCGGAAGGTCGGATATCGTCCCCTTGAGCAGCGAGCAACGTAGGTTCATCATAGGGCGTAGTAACTTTGCGGACATGCGCATACAAATCTCTGTGAAGGACTGAGAAACTAGCACCAGTGTCTATTAATGCTTGCACTTCTATGCCTTCCACCAAAACTGATATCATACTATGAGGATGTTCTGAAGTAAATTTTTCTACTTCGCTAAATGCAGCTTTTCCCCCAGAAGCTGCGTAATTTAGTTTTCCGGGCGACGGTCAGTGAAGTGAGGGGCTGGTCGAAGTGGCGACGTAGAGCGAAAGAGAGGGGACGGCGAGCGATGTCTGGCACCACGGTAGTGAGGAGCCATTCCAGGAGTTACTGATGGTGAGGAAGAGCGACGGTGAGGCGTAGCGTAAGGACGGTGCTGGAAAGTGGTTCCTATAGCATAGTCATCCCGCTCGTAAGTGTCGAACCCACGGCGCTCGTCTCGCTGACGCTTGCGACAGACACGTGCGATGTGTCCACGATATCCGCAATAGTAGCATGTAGGTCTTGTCGGGCGCCATGATTGATAGTAGGGCTGGTTGTTTGGGCTGGCGACTATGGAATCCAGGTGTGCTGGCACTGGTCGCGCATAGTAAGGATGGCCTTGCGTGCTGGGCGTCAGGGACGCCAGATGAGCTGGCGTCGTCGTCGGCGGTATCGGTGGTACGAAGGCTGGAGTAACGGCGGTGACTTGTGCGTAAGTCAGTGGGGCTTTAGAGGCGTGGGGGTCTGTGTAGGCATTACCAGTCATAGCCGCCAACTCCTCCTTGACGACGTCCCGTAAATTTGTACTTGGGGTGTCAGAAGAAAACTGACGTACTGGAAATCCGAGTGACTGCTGTTCCTCTCGTATCAAGTTGCGGATCATGGCTCCCAACGAGGGGTCGACAGTAGGGTTGTCAGGGATGGCTGCAGGAGAGTTGTCCAGCTGCAGCCGTGCCGATCCGAGCTCGTCCAGGCGTTGACACATAGCTACATTATCAGCAACGGTAGTTGAGTCCTTTACGACCAAAGCATTGAAGGCAACAGGCCCTACGCCTTTGAGCAGATGGCACACTTTGTCTGTCTCGGTCATGGAGGCGTTGATGCCTCGACATAGAGAGAGAACATCCTCGATATACGAGGCATGAGACTCGCCTAGTCGTTGTTTTCGACCATCAAGTGTTCTCTTCTTCAGACTGGCTCGAACTTCCGGAGTAGCGAAGACTTGTCGCAGATGTTTCTTTGAAGACGTTCCAGTTGGAAAAGTCGATCTGATGGTTAAAAAACCAAGTCTTCGCCACGCCAGTAAGATCGAAGGATACGTGGCTGAGCTTGTGCGGATTGTCCCAACGGTTAGCTGCACTCACCATGTCATATTGGTGTAGCCAGTCGTCTACGTTCGCCTTTCGGAGTCCAGCGAATAGAGGGGGCTCGCGAGGGAGTCCGCTGACATTCAAAGAGTGAGTAGCTGCGGCATTCATAGCCGGAGGGGTAAAGGAAGAAGCGCCCGAGGGTTCGTCCAGCGGCATGCTCTTGGACACATAGACCAAACGTCGACCTGAGCGAAGCTCCAGGAGGTAAAGCGGGCGAGCAGGAACGGGGAATCGAGCAGCAACCTCCACCACTTGCGACGAAGTCCTTTACACGCCTTTACTAGGCCTGGAAGATGTGGCCATAACAGTCACCTCCGAGGCACAAAACCGACTGGAGGGTCATCCCCACTAACGATAGAGAGGAAGGACAATAGATGATAATGGTTTTGTACAGGTGATGAAGAAGCGTGGTTTAAATGCGCACAATACCTTATTAATAGGATATTGTGAGACACACACAATTCGTACCAGTGCAATTGTACGCTTTGTTGTCGTGAGTCCAGTTTCCGCTAGTAACAAGTAGACCTCATGACGGACATTTTCTGAACCTCAATAATAACGTAGCTTCTCTTGGGATGAAACACTTACCAACTTGGGCCCGCAATGGGGCCTAAAGGAGGTGGTGACTGAAATGAGTTGAATATGATAGCTTAGAATCAGTATTGACTATATCCAAAAGATCAGGGTTGTATACATAAGTTTGACAGCACAATTTTCAAATTACAGTAAGAATAGAGGAGTTCCCCAATACTAAATACATGTTTTCTAGACAGGTTGCCTGTACTTCACCATTGCCAGTGTAACAACAGTAGAACCTTCAACCTGCAGCAGAAGAAACATTAAAGTAGCCTTTTAAAGTAAGTTTGTGCCCTTATTTCTGCAATACTGCACTCTCAGTAGAGGGTTACAAAGTTTAATAGGCTGCCTGAACGGCGCCACGCTTTGTTTCTGAATTGTGACATATGCCGCCGTAGTGGTTTTTTGTGTACATTATTTTGCCTTGATAATATCTTGTATTAAAAGCTGTTACAATATTTTGTCAACTGCAGGTACTGGTTCTTCGTTAGGAAAACCTCTGTTCGTTTGCGTCGGTAATTTGGTGCCTTTCGTAATAAAATAAAAATAGTGTAGCTCAAACTCTGTAATATCTTAAAGATCATGAGCAAAGCATCCGACTCCTAATTGGCTACCGAATTTCCTAAAGGTTAGATATCGCACACATAGTAAAATAACCACACTTAGTTGTACTGGAACAATAACAGTGTTCACTTCAAACTTGTAAGACAAGTTGAAGAAGACACAAATATTCTGCTTGCCTTCGTTATGTTGTCTAAGGTGGGTTATAAAGTTCGTTGGCATTTTTGTGCGTGATCAGCCAGTAGCTGTAGTACCTTAAATCACCTTTATATTTGGTGGAACCATTCGGGGTACCATTTTTCTGTGTCATCCTGAAACTCCGTTTTCGGAAACTACCATTTAGCATGCCGGACGTGGGCCAACAGACTCTTCCTTCGTCACCCGTCAGCTGCGCTGAAAGTGTTCTCCAGCGAGAGCCTCCAATTCTTAGCGGAACCAACGAAAATGACACTGAAGCCTGGCTGTCGGCTTATGAACGGGTGAGTGCTCTGAAAAAGTGGAACGACGCGGTGAATGCAACGCGGTTATCGTTATATTTCTCGGGTCTGGCAAGTCTGTGGTCCAGAAACCATGAAGGTGACGTCCGAACGTGGGACTTTTCAAGACTGCAGTCACGGCAGTATTTGCAGAAAACTCCGCGCTGAACAGCATTTGCGCTCGCGTGCACAGTACCCGATTGAGACGTTCAACAGTTATATAAAAGTTGTGACATGACGGGAACCGACAAAATAGACACGTCATGAAAGTGATCGATGACGATGCTTTTCAGATGTTGCTGGTGAAGAATCCGAGCGCAATCGCTGACGTTATTAGCTTGTGCCAGAGCTTCGATGAATTGCGCAAACAGCAAGCTCTGAGAAGACGAGTTGCATCCCCCCCACAATGCTGTGCCACTCTCGAGTCTCGCCAACAAACCCGAGCGTGTGCCGCTTTTGACGGAAATTAAGGCCTTAATCAAAGAAGAAGTTGCAAGGTCACTCTCACTCGTGGTCTTCGTTAAATAGCAGACCTGAACTCTGGCGTCCTCCATTCGTGACATCAACAAAGGAGATGTCGCTGAGGGGCTACCCGCTGCCCGCGAGCAACATCTTGAGGCTGCCCCACTTATATTAGCTGCGGTAGCTTCCGTGCCCACCCAAGGAGGGCCATTGCCACCTATTCAGCCTATTCAGCGCCCTGTGGGGTGTACTTCTCTTCCTATTTACTGGTCCAAAACTGCTCCCGTAAACCTATGGCGAACGCTCGACAGTCACCCCATATACTTCTCTTGTAGGTACCACAGACACGTTGACAGCCAGTGCCGCCGCTGTAATCAGATCTTCGATGACAGCCAACGAGTAATTTACGCCTCTAATGAATCTCACGCACCTTACTCTCCTTCCGCCGCACGAAAACCTACCACGGTGATCGTCGCCCTCGATTAGAACATAGCCGTTCGCCATCCACTCGTCGCCGATCGTCGTCGCCGATGCGTCGAAGACCACCTACCGACAAGGGAAAGTTGACGACGCAGTTTCCTAGGCAAGAACTGTGCAATTTTCGATTTCCCAAAGTCCTCGGTTTTCTCTTAGTACTGCCATTGACATCTTAATCGAAAATGTCGCAACAGTTGCTCTTGTCGATACCGGTGCCGCTGTGTCTGTAATCGAGGCCTGTTTTTGTCGTTCAGTTCGCAAAGTCACGACGCCTCTTTTTTGGATTGTTGCTTCGGGCAGCGAGAGCTTTGCTTCTTCAACCGACCGCAGCGTGTACAGCCCATATGACCATTCAAGACTTTCAGCACAAGATAGAACTTATTGTACTTTCGTCATGCTCCCACGACAGCATCTTAGGGTGGAACTTTCCTTCGCGCCACAACGCCATAGTTGACTGTGATTGAGCGGAGGTTGAATTCTCCTTTCTCGACGACATTACCTTCATCGACCATCAATCTGCCGCTAAGCTTATAGTGGAGGAAAACACTCATAACCCACCGTGCTCTTCGGCATTGGTGCAGTTGTCATGCAGTGCCATATCTGACGGAACGGTCTTTTTCATGCCGTCTCAAAGCTTTATTACATGAAGAGCCCTTCCGTTGCCTTTTGCTGCTCTCGAGTTTTCCAGAGGTTTTGACGCATTGCCCAGTGACAACCTTCTTTTGACACCACTGTCATTTCCTTGTTGGGAGTGCCTTAATAAAGTCGAGGTGATCGTTTCTCCACGAATTGACTTTGTACCCGAAGAGGTATCTTCAACAGCCGGGTGTGAATTGGGAGTCCTCTCCTTGCCAGATGAAGCGTCTGTGGATGTATTAAGTGTGTTCATCGCCAAAGATATGACACCTTTGCAGCAGTCGCCGCTCCTTACCGCGCTTCAGCACTTCCGCCCCGCATTTGACGTTGCACAAGCATCACTAGGTCGTACATGCACCGTTGAACATCACATTGATACTGTCTGTCACTCACCGCTGCGACAGCGGCCATATCGCGTGTTCTCTACAGAACGTCCGGTTGTTGCAGAGCACGCCGACGACATCCTCCGCCGAGGTGTCATCTGACCTTCGCAGAGCCCAGGGGCTTCTCCAGTCGTAGTTGTCACAAAAAAAGATGGGTACATCTGGTTCCGCGTCGATTTTTAGAGATTGAACAAGATCACGCTGAAGGATGTTTACCCATGGCCTCGCGTTGACGATGCTCTTGAATGTTTACACGGTGCCGAAGAATTTTCCTCATTAAAATTGCGGTCGGACTACTGGCACATGCCAATGGCCGATCACCTCAAAACCGCTTTCGTCACACGAGACACCTTTTATGAATTTACCCCATGCCTTTGGGACTGTGACACGCGCCTGCTACGTTCAAAAAAATGTTGGCCAACGCTCTGTGTAATCCTAAATAGAACATCTGTCTATTTTATCACGACAAGGTCGTGGTGTTCGCCCCTGATTTTCCAACTTCCACCCACTTTAGCACGTGCACACATGATTAACTAACGCCACGCACAATTAAATCTCAAGAAATGCGGATTCGCTATTCGTCAGGTCACCATTCTAGGACACATTGTGTTAAAAGATGGCATTTACCTGGATTCTGAAGAACTGCGCGCCGTTACTGAATTTCCTAAACCCGCTACCATCAAAGCACTTCGAAGTTTAATTGGCCTATGTTGTTATCTCAGGCGATTTGTTCAAATGTTCACGTCGATTATATCAGCTCTGACGCAACTTCTTGGTGGCACTCACAATATGTCGTCGTGGTCCACAGCCTGCTACGAGGCTTTCACAACAATGCGACGTCTCCTTACGATGCCACTCATTCTTCGCCACTTTACCCCCAAGCTTCCACCGAGGTCCACACCGACGAAAGTGATGTAGGCCTGGGTGCTTTGCTCGCACAGCATCAACCTGTCCACAGACATTATGTCGTGCGTACGCGAGTCGCAGACTCACCAAGAATGAAAGCAACTGCAGCGTGACAAAAACGGAGTGTTTGGACATTGTGTGGGTGCTTGGCAAGTTTTGCCCTGATTAAATGCGAACCATTTCATAGCGAATTTTGGTAATTTGGATCTATCTATCTATCTATCTATCTATCTATCTATCTATCTATCTATCTATCTATCTATCTATCTATCTATCTATCTATCTATCTATCTATCTATCTATCTATCTATCTATCTATCTATCTATCTATCTATCTAGCCACCTACAACTTTTAGCTTGCCATGCCGTTTCAATAATGGTATCGGTACCAAACTTTGTAAGACATAACATCATTTTCTGAAGCACATATTTCACAACATAACATGAGAATTGTTACATGTTTGTCATTGTCGTGGTTAGGTTCGTCACATAGCAAAGCATGTGACGCGAGAAAGATGGAGACAGTGAGGAAAACTAAAGGAAGTTATATTTGACGAAAAAAAAGTATTGCACAAACAGTACTAAAGTCGTTCACGCACGCGGTTCACAAACAAAAGAAAATAAACAGTCTCACAGTCTGAGCCGATACCCGGTGCCTTGAAGTGGGACCCGTTGCGTACTCGGATGCAGTCGTCTCTTGGGTGCCAGGTCAGCATGCCACTATAGAGGACATCACCAGGTCTAGGAGTAGCCGCACACTGTCAACGACGTCGGCTCGGTGGACGTGGTCAGCAGTTCTGGTCTTTCGAGGGCGCTCGCCGTACCGGAGATATCCACAGGACCACTGACCCAGAACTCGTGCCTGGCCACGCCGACACGCCGTGCCCCGAGGACGTCAATGGCTCGAGGACTGAAACCCGGCCTTTCAAACTTTGCGCGTAATTGCGGGTTCGCCCTAGGCTCCTTTGCGGCGTCTTGCCGGCATCCGAACAGCTTCGTTCTCCGCGAGCGTGTCTTCTTCTTTTTTCAATAGGCGCGCTGCAATGCCCCTTTATTCTTCTCATCTTCCAGGTCATGTGGCGCTGTCGACTGCTATGCTCGCATTTTTAAGCTACTACATCACAGTCATGAATATCGTGATTTATATTTCGTGATCGGGCAGAATGATTTACAATTCATGGTCTTGCAGCTCTTGCAGTGGGTTCGTTCACATGACATGTTGCGAACCTGGTATGGTATGACATGATTGCATGGTGAACACAAGCGATAGACCCTAACTTGAAAATCATGACATGCTTGTCATGTAACAACATGACTACATGCCATGCTCGTGATGCACTGGTGGCCCTTTCGCTAGCGTCACATATACCAAATTTCGTATTACGGTACGTGAATAGATGACGAAAGTATGGTACTGGTGAAAACGTGATAAACATGAGATGCGGTGTCATGTAACAACATAACTACTAGCTACGTTTATGATGCGATCGCTGCAGTGTCGCTAGCTTCACATATGCCAATTCAGTATTACGTGACGCCAATGGATGATGAACGCATGTGACTGGTTCAAAAAGATAATTCTGAGATGAGTGTCATGTTATAACACGACTAGAAGCCACAGTCAAGGCCCCAATACATTTCGACGTGACGTGGTGCACGGGCTTGTCGGCACTCAATTCGTCGCGTCATGCCGGTGTTGCCACGCCAGACGCCGGTCCTGCCACATACTCGCAGGCGCGCGCCGCGCTGCGTTGCTTTGACGCATGTGCGTCTCAGTGCGTCCAGCGTCCCTCTTTCACAAAAAAAGGGAGACGCAGTGTTGTCTGGGTAACACATCGGCGCCAAATGCAGGATTTCACATTTCGCGCTGGTTGCCGTTGGGGCACACCGATGGACACTGGTCACACCTGGCGTCAGACTATAGAGGGCTAACGTTACGCTAACGTAGCGTCACTGTGCGCAGCATGCGCACGTGTCAACGCTACAATGCTGTATATTTGGCCCATCATGATGCACTCACGGCCGTTTTGCTAGCTCGACATATGCCAAATTTGGTGTTACGTGATGTCAATCGATGACGAAATATATGACTGGTGCAAAGATGAAGAACTTGACACTCGTGTCATATAACAACATGACAGCATTCCACGCTCATATCGTGCTCGTGGCTGTTTCGAAAGCTCCACATATACTAAATTTGGTATTACGTGACGTGAATAGAATACGAAGGTAAACGACACACCCAAACATGATAATCATGACACAAAAGTCATGTATGGCACCATTCACCTTACCCGCGTAAAGTTGTGCTGATTTTAAAGTGACATCTCAACATTTCTCATTCGTGCTTCGCATATTATTGATTGGCACTGTACGTGAGATCTGCCAATTTTTATAAGGTTGTTGTTTTGACGTCGTAACCGACCACCATGCGCCGTGTTGGCTTTCGACGTTGAAAGACCCATCTGTCTGTTTTGACCGTTGGGCCTTGAAGATACAAAAGTACGACATACGCGTGGTTTATCGTTCAGGGCGCAAACTTTCTGACGTGGACGCGCTTTCCCGCTCACCTTTCTCACTGAAACCGACCGATGACCCTTTGTGTGAGCGCAAGTTGTGTTCTATTGAGGTTGATAACATTGTTGCAGAACAGCGTAACGACCCCTGCACGGCATCTCTCATCAAGCTTGTCTCAGATACCTTTAAAGTTTCACCTTCGCGAACGCTCCGGCGCCAAGTTTCCTATTTTGTAATTCGTGAGAAGCTGCTCTACCGTCGCCACTATGCTTCAGAGGAGTGGGCATGGTGGCTTGTCGTACCTTGAGCATTGAGGTTAGAGATCTGCTCTTTCTTCCATACTGACCCACAGTGTAGCCACACAGGAGTTTTCAAGACGTATGAAAGAATTCGGCACCGATACTAGAGGCGTGGTATGCATACTTTCATGCGTAACTTCGTACGCTCTTGCCGTGAATGCCAGGGCCACAAGACCCCCCCCCCCCCGCACATCTCAGCCGGAGAACTACAACCGACGCCATGCCCGTCCCGACCCTTCGATTATCTCAGTAAATATAGTTATGGGCCCCTTCCCTTCACTCCTGCCAGGAACCAGTGGACAATAGTAGCAGTCAACCACTTGAGTCGCAATGCTGAGAATGCTGCTCTTCATACTTCGACAGTACCAGAAATCACAATTTCCATACTGCACAGCTTTGTGCTGCTTCACGAAGGTCCTCAAGAATCGCTCAGCGACCGCGGCTGCACCTTCTTAGCCGAGGTCATCGAAAAATTGCTTGCTGTCTGCGCCATTGTTCATCGCGCATGCACTGCTTACCATCCGCAGACCAATGGCAACGCAGAGCGCTTTAATCGAGCTCTTGAGACATGCTTGCTAAGTATGTCACACCCGATCACTCTAATTGGGACCCGGTTATGCCGTTCGCAACCTGCGCATATAATACCGCGACGCAAGCCACAACCAGGTTTCTCCCGTTTATCTCCTTTACGGCCGTCACCGTACACACGTGATAGACATCATTTTGCTCTACCGACCAGACGCCTCCGAGTATCAGCCAATGTTGGATGCCAGCATAGACGCTCAATAATGTAGCCAGCTTGCCCGCCGCTTTCCTTCAGATGACGAGACAAGCCATAAGGCCATTCACGATGCCCACAACTGGACTCCTTTTTTTTCTGCCCGGCGACCTCGTGTGACTATTAGTGCCACATCGCACACTGAGGCTTTCTTTCAAACTTCTTCCACAGTACGACAAAAATTACCGCATCTTCGAAAAGACTTCCCGGTACTACCAAATTGAGCCTCTCATACCCCCTTCTGCTATGCAGCGTCGTAACCGCGAGGTTGTACACTTTCAAAGGCTGAAGCCGTATACGGTTCCACCATATCTAAGGATGACTAAGTCACCAGAATGGCTACTTTAATACGGCGGCCAATTGTAATGAGGAAGGATATCGGCGCAAGAACAGCAGCATCATGTGTGCAGCAGAGGCACGAGCGAGCGAACTGATCTCGGAAGTGTGCGCGTCAAGCCAACAACTTCAAAACAATGAATCACTTTTGTATAAATATATATATATATATATATATATATATATATATATATATATTCACCATATATAAAGGTCGAAAGTGACGAAGTATAGGTTAAAGTGAACACGTGGACTCAAATTGATGTGGCACAAATGAAATTCTTGTGGTCGAAATATCTAAAGACCTTCACTGCTCCACTGCACCACTCATTTGAAAGCAAAGCTATCCAAAATTTACTAACTTCTTAGTACGTCACGGACCAACTTTTCCGGCTAAAACAGCTTGGTACGTTTTCTTTTCTTTATTCTTCATTAAAATGCTGGCCGCCACTGCCCAGAGGTGTGATAGCAGGGGTCGACTGGCTGGAAACAAACAAGTATATAGTAGAACTGCACACTTGCTCTTCACAAAACCGGTTCCACTGAGCACTGGTTCTGGCGAAGAAAGAGTTTGCGAGCTAGTTTACTCTGATATGGTACAAATGTATAATGAAAAAATCGTCACTATACTTACAAACAAAATGTGGTTGTTAGAGATGGTTCTTGTTTTGATTTCCAGTCTTTCTTCTCTAAATGAGATATAAAAAATTGCGTCATTTCCCGCTGAAGGGAACCACGTGTATATGCGAAGCAGTGGACACTTACACTTACACTGGCGGCCGCGTTTACGCTGACGCTCATTGCAGCGCTGCACAGGAGACCAATCTGTGGAAGCGCAAAGCACGCAGTGATGAACTGGTGCTCCTATCGGAACAAGCCAATCACTGCTAATTTGCAACGAGAGACACAAGACTCCCATTAGGCACGGAGACCCACAGTATGCTTTTAGTTAACACGCAGTCTGCAGAACTTTGTTATTGAACAACGCACTGAAAAAATCTCCCACTAGCACCACCATCGAGGTCCCGTTTATACAGTTAACCGTTGTGCAGCGCGAGCAGTTGCCTTTTTGAAAAAAAAAATCACAACCTATCTACGGAGTGAATGATGATGAGTGGGGCGGAGCTTCGGAGAGGCTTATCGGTAAATCAGAGAGTCGTCCGTGCGCTGGCCACGTCGGTCTGGCCGTTTGTCAGTGCGTCTTTCAATCTGCTTCTCCGTAAGTCTGTCTGTCTGTCTGTCTGTCTGTCTGTCTGTATGTCTGTCTCTCTGTCTGTCTCTTCGTTCGTTTGTAGGTCCGTCTATGTGTAAGCCTGTCCACCCATCCCTCCAATTGTCCATTGAGTGAACACTCCAAATACCGCCCTGTCGCATCTTTTGATGATATATTTATCATATGCAAGTACCACCATTGAGTAGACATTCCAAGGAATTAACCAGAGGTAATACCTACTACTACTACCTACATCGACAGCGCATGAACTACGGCTTAAGGAGCTCCACCCCTAAAAAAACTCGCTAGCAGAAACCGCCTGCATCGGCCTTGCAAGGTGAGAGAGGAGAAACGTAAGAAAGAGGAAGAGAGTACTTGCATGATCAACAGGCGTTAAACTCCTCAGAGAGAATGAGAAAAAAGCGTAGAAGGAGTGAGAGTAGGCCAGCAAACGTTGCCTGCGTCAA
This sequence comes from Rhipicephalus microplus, assembly GCF_043290135.1. Lineage (NCBI taxonomy): Eukaryota > Metazoa > Arthropoda > Arachnida > Ixodida > Ixodidae > Rhipicephalus > Rhipicephalus microplus. Next base: position 106,664,582 of record NC_134705.1, on the reverse strand, counting down.
CGTGGTGAGGCGAAAAAGGGGGAAGCGTAAGATTAGAGAGAGAAAGGGAGAGGATGCGTTGCGCAGAAGGTATGTAAACCAACTGAAAGATATCTCTCGAGAAAAGAGAGGCTGGAGCGAGCACCAACGTTACGAGACCAGGCAAGGGGAAGCGTAGGAGAGGAGGGAGAGCAGAAGAGGGCCCTTGCGCTTTCAGAGTGCTCACGCCGCACACCTGATTTTGTTCGAGCATAAGACGTTTCGGATCTAAATCTTGAGTCTCAAGTTTTGCGGTCGGGAGGAGCGAGGTTATAAGTTATAATTGAGTTTCATTTCAGTACAACTTTCCTTCCACCCATACTGTCGCAGGACGAATCTAGCAGAACAATTTTGTGTCTTTTCCAACTTCTCGTATAATTTTGCGGACAAGGTCTCTGACACCGCGGGCGTATTCAAAGTTGGGTATAACGTATTGTCGCAACTTAAAAAACAACAAGAAGACACAAGACTTTGTTGAGACGAGAATAGGCAAGGCTGTATTCAAACACAAGAACACATTAGCAGACATCCCAATGTCGTCTTCCTCTGAAAGCCAGCAAATGCTGCTCGTGCTGCTCCCTTCGTTCTTCTCTGTTGTGCCACCGACTATTATTCGAAACATGAGTCTCCCATTCAATAAAGCTTTGCCCCAATGCTTCATCCATCATGGTGCAGGTATTGCAGTTACTGGCAGCGCAAGGTTTCATTCTTATAAATAGGCATTCATCTGAAGCCTGTGCAAGACTTCAGATGCATGTTTTTAATGCCTTGAACAATGTCAACTATCTGGGAGAACCTGAAAGTTAACGTCACTGACACGTCGAAGGACTTCATACGGACTGAAACATCACCATAAAAGCTTCTTTAGGAGGCCACGACGGTGAACTAGGGTCAAAACCTTAGCTCTCTCACCCGGCTCATAGATTACTGGTCGGAGATGTTGATTATAGCACCATGTATTATAGTCTTGCTGTCGACGAAAGTTACACGGGCAGGTTCTCGGGCTTCTTCTGCAAGCTGAAATATACACTCGGACCTCGTTTCAACGTAATCGTTTTCTTTCTGCAACAGAGCGTCGAGCATGGTTGTGACTTCACGGCTATAGAGAAGATGCTATAGCGTCTGCGTGTTGTCTCCTGCTGCACCGTATCGTACGCGAAAGTGACATAATGAAGTATTTCAACCCAGTTTTTATGCTCCACATCGACGTACATGCAAAGCACATCCGAAAGTGTTTTCTTCAGCCGCTCCTTGAGACCATTCGTTCCTGAAGAGTATGCAGTTGTACGTCGGTGACAAGTGTCACAAAGCCTTCAAACTTTGTGTACCAGCTCGGCTATGAACGCTTTTTCCCTGTTCATTATTGGTACAGATGAAGTGTCATGCCTCAAGACTACAATCTCATTAAAAAACGGAGTTGCTTCACTTGTAGTGCCCTGCTCTATAGCCTTGGTTTCGGCTTAGCGAGTGAGGTAGCCTGTGGCTACAAATATTGATCTGCGACCAGCGTCCGAAGTTGAAAATGGTCCTAGAGTATCCCTACCGACTAAGCTAATGGAGTTTCTGGTACATCAATAGGATGCAGGAGCCTTGCTGGTTCGAAGGCTGGCACTTCCCTACGCTGGCATAAAAGGCAAGTCCGAAGCAAGGATCGAATGATTGCTGTCGGTTTCGGCCAGTAGTATTTCTGTCTCACTCGGCAGAGCGTTCGTGTGTAATCTGAATGACGCATAGTTGCTTCGTCATGGCACGCCAGTAGAATTTCTTTACGGAAGGAGCTGGTAATGACGGGTAAGTTAGGTGTTTCCGTGCGGAGAAAAGTTCACCTCATATTGGACCTCTTTGCGCAAGCAAAACGATGCTAGTCCTCTTCCAAAGAGCTTTCGCAAAGAGTATGTACATTCCTCCAAGTGACTACACTTAAATAGGGTGTTCCTTTCTTGAGAAATATTTGCAAAAATTTTTGATTCAGCTCAATATAACCCAGTGTCCTACCAGCTGTAACACTGACGTCACCCATGTGAGCAGACCATGGGCGGCCAGGTCTAAATGTAACGATGAAGTACTTCGTTGTAGGTTAGTTTTTTTATCTTGGTATTGTTTATCTGGCAATAAGCTGCAATTACTTTGATTTTTTTAGAAAAACAAACTTGGACACGATTCTTTGGGCTTGAGTTCAACTACCACGTAGACAATCGAGTAATAAAGCAGTCCAAGTCTAGTTGTGACATGCCAGGATCTTGGTTCAACTTGAATTTATTATAAAGAAGACGGTCATCGGCAAACACATTTAACCACAAAATGTTGCCCACATTAACAATATTTAAAAAAGTAAATCAAAACTGACCCTGAGATGAAACTTTACGACATTCCTGAAGTCACTTCAACGTATGGTGACCTCTTGCTGTTCTAAACAACACATTGGCGATGATTAGACAAATAGTTTTCATTACATGCGAGGGCACTTGAGTTTATAATAAATGTGTTAGGTTCACTGGTAGAAGCTTATGCGTGCAGTGCCGAACGTGTTACAAAAGTATAAAAACACAATTTATTTCAGTTAACCTACAACTGCCAATTCGTGAAAACAACAATCAGTTGAGCTGTGCAAGAAAGACATTTGTGAAGCCCGTGGTACTCTTCTGCTACAACATTATTATTTGTTATATAACAGATAATCACGGTATGTACAAAGTGCAGAAAGCTTTTGTATGAGATGAGTGCTAGTGATATGCGAATATTCTACACATCTGGTGTCGATCCTCACTTTTGAATATGAACAATTTCGCCAACCATCAGGTAGGATCCCTGAGGATAAGAGTTTCTGATATACAAATAAATTTGATTGTAATAGGTGTAGCGCGCCGATTTAAAATATGGGGTGATATGCCATCCGGAGCATTTGCTTTGGTTTTTTCTATGTCTTTTAGAAGAGCTGCTACGCCTCTTACACTTGATTATACTTCTTTCATTGGGCGCACATACCTTGAAAGAAGAGTTGGGCTAGGATTGCATTTAGAAATAACTAGAAATGAAAAGTAGGTAATTAAACACGCGCCTTTTTTGTATTGTTTATAAAAACTTGTTGATTACAAAAAATAATTTACAAATAAGGTTACAAATAGGATTACAAAAATACCACTAACCAAGCAAAATTAGAATCTGCGAATGTTTGAAACGTAGACAATTATGAGAAGGTAAAGAGCACGCTCCAAGTGGGAGACGCTTCATGATGAGGGTTGTTACGAAGCGCGCCTCCAACAAAGTTACAAAGGGCGCCACGAATCTCGCCGCTGCCACCACTGTTACAAAAGACGGGTGATGCCAACACGGTCTCGAAGGCACCACTTCTCTAATCTCCACCGACACGGTCACCAGCCGTTTGGTAGCGTAGGTTTTTCAGCTCACGACTGCTTCTGCGCAGAGCTGATAGACGAGTGGACGAGACGACGGTGAGTTAACAAGGTTTATGTACAGCAAAGAAGTAGAGGTGTTAAAAATTCGGCATTGGGGCCGACAGCTTATGGACTCGAAGAGCCGAGCTCTCTTCTCCGACCCATAGGTCTACTGCTCGCAACGCGCCGTGGGGATTTTTCAATGTGCACCTGTGGATTCTTTGAGTAACCAAATGTCCAACCAAAAGCGCCGCTGGCCGTGCGGTCAGAATCCTCCATTGGTGTCGCCGCTGGGCCGCGTCAATCTCATCAAATCCGGAGCCGCTGCCCGTGGCTGCACCCAAGGACGAGTGACGCCGCCACGCATTGCGTAAGACTAGCCAGACTAGAAGGCGCCTATTGTTGCAACAGGCTCATGGGCTGAGGTGGCTCGCTGTGCGTGCACAAAAGATCGGCGCCACCGTGTGATGACGCCGTTGAGTTGTTAGCGTCAGGCAGGCTCGCGTGCTGGCCTTGACACAGATTGCCTTTTTCAGAGGCATGGATGTTCGGTGTGGACTCCCAGGCGTAACAGCACCCCCACCGCCAGACAAAGCACTGGAAAGACGAGCTGCTTCTACGTGGCTCGGATATCAGGCGCGCTCGTTCACCAGGTCCCTCCAGGTTCGCCTCCAGGGTCATGGGGAGAATCCAGCTCCAGACTCCGCTCCGGGAACATATCCGTTTCTTTAGGACGGATCCCAGCTCCACTGGCTTGTCGCCACTACTTGCCGGCCAGCTTCACTCGTCTCTTTTGATGATTTTTGGTCTCAGCAATTGTTGATGGTTCTGCAACTTGTCCAGAACGGTTCAACAACAGACAACACACGACACCAGCAAGTGCCTTCGGTCACCCAACAGAACACCAGAAAAATTATATTACAACATATACATAGCTACGTGTCTATCAGAAGTTTGTTCCCTCTACATCAAGAGGCACATGTGCGATACAAGACTCTTAAAATGAGAGCTCACATTTTTACACGTACAACAACGTAACGAAGTAGAATACAACATAAAGTTGGCTCCATGAGCTCACTCTGAACGAGAGCGCTGATCTAAGGCCGTGATGAGAACAAAATTTCGCCCCGTATCGCCAGCGAGAAACAGAAAGGTGGAGAAGGTACTGACTAAACGCACGGCTCAATGCGTCTGCATTAGCGTTTAGCTCTCCTTTTTTGTAGCAAACGTCAAAGTTGTGCTGTCAGAGTATCACGCTCTATCTCAGTAACCGGCCACTTTTATGCGGCATGTTATTTAACCAGGTTAGAAGACAGTGGTCCGTTTCGACCACAAACCTCAAACCGGAGACATAACAGGCAAGCTTTTGAACAGCCCACACGAGCCAAGCGCATTACTTTTCAGAGGTACTGTATGCTTCTTACCTGCCGCTTAGTTTTCGACTTAAATTTGAAACTGGCCTTTCGTTACCACCACTGTCTTCATGGCGCAATATACCTCCTATGCCACGATCACTCGCGTCGCATTGAATCACAAATCTTTTGGAGAAATTGGGTGCCATGAGAACGGGCTTTTCGCTCAGGGCCTGTTTTAGCTAGCTAAACGCATTCTCCTTCTCTGAGTCCTATCCTACTTTAACCGGCTCGGACTTTCGAAGTGCGTCAGTTAAAGGGCTTGCAATGCTAGAGTAGTTTTGCACGTAATGCTCATATTATTCAGCCACGTGCAAGAATGCCCTTATCTCAGATTTTGTGGTTAGTCGCGAATAGTTCACGACGGTGGCTACCTTAATTTCTGAAGGTCGACGCCAGCCACGCCCCACAACGTGTCCCAGGTAAGACACCTTGCCGCATCCTAGGTGGAATTTAGTAGGATTCACGGTGAGGCCAGCCTCTTTCAACCTGTTAAGCACGACGCGTAAATACTCGACACGTTTTTCCCAGTTGTTTGAGAAGATGACGACATCTTCAAGATACGGCAGAGCGAACTTAGACAGCCCTTTAAGAAAGCTGTTCATTAAGCCTGAAAAACAAAAGGGTGCATTTTTCAATCCAAAGCTCAGCTTAAGTGGACGATACGTTCAAAATGGAGAAACGAATGCGGCATAGCGGCTAGCACGCTCCGTAAGGGAGACTTGTCAATACCCTCGCACAAAGTCTAACGTGGAAATATAGCTGGACTGTGACACAGATTCTACCCTCTCCCCTAGGTTTGGTATAGGGTAAGTTTGGTCGCGAGTTTTGGCGTTAACACGCCGATAATCGATACATGGCCTGGGATCTTTCCCCGGCACTTGAACCAATATTAGAGGGGATGTATAGTCACTCTCGCCCGGTACTATGTCGGCAGCATTTTAGCGGTCTCCTCTTTCATGATCTGCTTTTGCACAGGGGAACAACGATGCGGCGTGCTACGGGTTGGCTCCTCACAAGTTAGCTCGATATCGTGTTCGATAACCGTCACGTTTCCCAGACGGTCCAAAAACACGTCTTCAAACTCGAAAACAATCCCTCTCAGGTCCTCCTTCTGGACTTCACCTAACCTAGGCTCTAGGTTCAACTGCTCCAAGATTACCGTCGATTCCCTTTCGATTACATCAATAGTGGTCAAAATTTCTGCTCCTTCGTCCTCTGAAGCAATCACAAGCAGATTTACGACCACTTGACATGCTTTTGCTCAAGGACTGGTATTGCATCTGTTCTTTTCCTTCTTTAATGCAGTTGACGCGACACGAGTGCACCTGCAAGATGTGGATCCTGATGCCCCATGTTCAGACTATATCAATGAAAACTACATCAAGGTTGGTACCTGCAGAAAGCTCTACTGCATGAAAGGTTCAGCAAGCAAAGGGTTGCCCGCATACCCTGGGTGAAATTTGGGTTGTAGCAAAAAAAAATATACTTGACATTAGTCACTTTTGCGTTAATAGAACGGCTTGCACGGAAAGAGATGCATAGGAACTGAGAAGGCTTGTCGTCATTAAGGCAACTCTGTACGGGTAGGTGTATACTTTGTTCACTTTCCTCCTAAGTGGAGAGGGTAGAATGCAAGAGTGAAAGGAGGAAAGCCAGGATTGAAATACTGAGCCAACTCGGGGAAGTAAAAAAGAACAAAGGAAGCAGAAGAGGCACATCATTAATGTAGAAGCTGGGCCGTATTTAGCATGTCAAATGTCACAGTAATCAGAGGAGTTCACAATTCTTAGATGCAAATTTTAAATCTCAGTGGTTTTCGTTAAGTACCTACTATATAGGATACCTACTCAGTACCTACTATATAGGCCAGTGTGAGAGTGGCCACGTCAGCAGCACGGGTAAGTGAGCTCTGCACATATCTACCCATAACTTTAGCAATTTTGGTTCTAGGAGGGTCAGAGTGGTGTCTATTTCTTTGTGAAGATACAAGGAGTTCAACCGCTACAAATACTGCTATTACGAACTAAAATTTCAAATTTTAGGAGCGGAAAACAGTGTGAATCTCTGAAAACAACAACAGTCGGACCACGTGTTTTTTACGATCGCTTGTAGCTTCGTTATTATTCTACCGGGAAATTTCTTACTTATGAAGTTGAAACTACTGAGGGTAGGCCTGACGCTACTGAAGTTTTATCATGCTAGGTTTAATATTTCCAGAGTTGTTTTGCAATCCAAGGTAAGCCTAATCACTAAAAAGAATAAATTGGTAATATCACCTCGCAAACGCATTTAAGTTTTGTCCGCTTAATATAGGAATAAACCGCACCCCATAGGATACCAGGATGCCCAATTCCGTACACTCTAGGCCCTTAATTAAGGTGGTAATCAGCAAAAAGCTCATTTCATTAAAACAAACTTTCAAAAGAAGCTACAAACGCCACCGAAAAATAGGTAATATCTTCTTTAAGAACACAACAGTCCGATTTTTTCCGTGCAAAAAATATTTTGATAGCTTAAGGTAACCGGAAGATACAGAGTTAGAAAAAATATAACGAGAACCGCAAATAAACATGTGGCGCCCGCGTCTTCCCTCGCCCTCGCTCAGAGGAGGAGGGTGGCTCACTGCTCGGGAGAAAGGTACGCCCGTCAGATCAAAGTCTTGAACCACGTGTTTTTTTTCTTACGATTGTTTTTACCTTTGCTAATAACCTACCGGGAAACTTCTAACTCATACAGTGCAAAGCCCTAGCTTTAGACCTGGCGCCGCTCAGGTTTCATCAGGACAGGAGTAATAGTACCGGAATTATTTCGTGACCAAAACTAAGCCTAATCACTAAAAAGATTAATTTGTTACCATCACCTCACAAACGAAGTTAAATTTTGTCCGCTTAATATATTAATAAACAGCACCCCATAGGCTAATCGGAGGCCCAACTCCGTACTCTCTAGGCCCTTAATTATTTATTTTATTTATTTATTTATCACATACTGCGGACCAAGTATGGTCCATGCAGGAGAGGGCAATACAGTTCAAAATTCTTACATACATACACTTCCGCTGCAGTATACATTCACTGCAGAACAAAATTCATGTACATTAAAAATTCGTGAAAAACAAGGGACAAATACAGGCAAAGAAGCAGACTTAAGCAACAAGAAAAGGGTATAGTTTCATCACGGCGTGTTGAGCATAGGGGAATCATGGGGTAGAGCATTCCAATCAGAGACAGTTCTCGGGAAAAATGAATACTTGTAATTGTTAGTGCGTGCAAATATAGGTGTAATGCTACGACTATGTTTATGACGTGAAGACCTGGTTGTGTCCTGTGTTATGTAATCTGGTGCATGCAATCCTGATCTGGAAAAGTATAAAAGGCGGAAAAAGTTAAGCCGTGCAGTTTTCCTTCGATCGGCCAAAAGTTGGAGGTTCGCATCCTGCAACAGGGCTGACGGCGAATCTCGACATCTATACCGGTTGTATATAAATCGTGCAGCTAATCGTTGTATTTTTTCTATTTTCTGTATATTACCAGCTGTGTGGGGGTCCCACACAATGCTGGCATATTCAAGAGAAGGACGAACTATGACTTTATAGGCTAAGGGGGTATTTAAGGGGGTATTGAGCAGAAATATCACTTTTTTTATAAAAATAACCACAAACTTGACTGATACACCGCTGAAACCTACATTTAGAACATAACAATCCGGGTGCGGCGATGGCGTAGTGGTTAGAGCATCCGCCTCGCATGCAAGAGGTCCATGGTTCAAATCCCCTGGCCGCGCAGTTCCCAACCGGATTTAAAAAAAAAAATCCGCGTGTTGATGGAGCTGCATTAGGAGGCCTGGGGTGCGGCCTCACCGGTAACCACCGCCGGGAACGCACTCCCTCACCAGAGAAGGATTGGCCACCCTGGTGCAGTATCTGGCCACTACCTCCCACATGCATACGTCAAATAACTCACGGCCCTCAGTCCCCAATAGCTGCGAAGCAACTGACAACGGTGGCGGTCAGATCTGCAATGCAGCAAAGGGTGCTAAGAATCTCTGGATCCGGACAGGCCGCCAACGGAACCTGAACTTGGCAACATTTAACGCTATAACCTTATCTAGTGAGGGAAGTCTAGCTATACTATTCGAGGAGCTAGAGGGTGTCAAATGGGATATAATAGGGCTCAGCGTGGTCAGGAGGTCCAGTGAGGCCTATACGGTGCTACAGAAAGTACACATTCTTTGCAATCGGTGCTTAGCTGACAGAAGAGAACTGGGAGTCGGGTTCCCAATTCGCAGAAACATAGCTGGCAACATGGAGGAATACTATAGCAATAATGAAAGGGTGGTAGGTATCGTAAATAAACTGAATAAAAGATGCAAGATGAAGGTAGTACAGGCTTACGCGCCTACAACCAGCCATGATGACACTTCAGTTGAAAGTTTCTATGAAGACGTGGAATCGGCAATGAGTAAGGTAAAAAACACAGTACACTATAGTGATGGGCGACTTTAATGCAAAGGCAGGGAAAAAGCAGTCTGGAGACCGTGCAGTAGGAGATTATGGCATCGGCACTAGAAACGCCAGAGGAGAGCTATTGTAGAATTCGCAGAACGCAATAATTTGCGGAATTCGAATACGTTCTACCGAAAACGAGAAAACCGCAAGTGGACATGCAGGAGCCCTAATGGCGAAAATAAGAACGAAATAGACTTTATAATGACTGCACACACAGGAATCGTGAAGGATGTGAAAGTGGTTGCCAAGGTACGATGCAGTGACCATAGAATGGTACGGTCTCGAATTCGCCTAGACTCGAAGAACGAACGACAGAAACTGATACGCAAGAAGCCAATCAATGAGATAGCACTGAGAGGGAAAGTACAGGAATTCAGAGTCTCACTTCAGAACAGGTACTCGGCTCTTAGTGAGGAAACCAAACTTAGCGTAGATAGAATGAATGATAATCTGACGAGTATCATTACAAAGTGTGCAGTGGAAGTTGGAGGCAGGGTAGTTAGACAGGACACAGGCAAGCTTTCCCAGGAAACGAAGAACCTAATTAAGAAGCGTCAAATCATGAAAGTCTTAAGTACAACAGACAAAATAGAACTGGCAGAGCTTTCGAAGTTGATTAATAGGCGTAAGGTATGCGATGTAAGAAGGTATGGAGAGAATTGGACACGCTCTGAAAAACGGAGGAAGCGTCAAAGCAGTGAAGAGGAAACTTTGAATAGGCAAAAGTCGGATGTATGCACTAAGGGACAAAGAAGGCAAAATAACTACTTATATGGATAGGATAGTTAAAATAGCGGAGGAGTTTTACAGAGATCTGTACAGTATCCGAGACAACCACGACCTTAATACTAAAAGAACTAGCAGTAAAACAGATGACACCACACCAGTAATGATAGAAGAAGTCAGAAAAGCTTTGGAGAGCATGCAAAGAGGCAAAGCTGCTGGTGAGGATCAGGTAACACTAGACCTGCTGAAAGATGGAGGACAGATTGTGTTAGAAAAACTAGCCACCCTGTTTACGAAGTGTCTCCTGACGGGAAGGGTACCAGAGTCTTGGAAGAACGCTAACATCATCTTAATACATAAGAAAGGAGATGACATGGACTTGAAGAATTACAGGCCGATCAGCTTGCTCTCTGTAGTATACAAGCTATTTACAAAGGTAATTGCTAACAGAGTAAAGAAAACATTAGAATTCAATCAGCCAAAGGAACAAGCAGGATTTCGAACAGGCTACTCACATTGACCAATTGACAACAATCGACCACAATCAGGTGATAGAGAAATGCTCAGAGTATACCCACCACTATACATAGCCTTCATAGACTACGAGAAGGCGTTTGATTCAGTATAAATATCAGCCGTCATGCGGACACTGTAGAATCAGGGCATAGATGAAGTATATATAAACATTCTGGAAGAAATCTACAGGGGATCAACTGCTACCATAGTGCTTCATAAAGAAAGCAACAGAATACCAATGAAGAAGGGTGTAAGGCAGGGGTACACAATCTCCCCAATGCTATTTACCACGTGCTTACAGGAGGTTTTCAGAAGCCTAGAATGGGAACAGTTAGGGATAAGAGTTAATAGAGAATACCTTAGTAACTTGCGCTTCGCTGATGACATTGCATTGCTGAGTAACTCAGGGGGCTAATTACAACTCATGATTACGGAGTTAGACAAGGAGATTAGAAAGGTGGGTCCTAAAATTAATCTGCAGAAAACGAAAGTATTGTACAACAACCTCTGAAAGGAGCAGCGCTTCGAGATAGGTAATAGTGCACTTGAAGTTGTAAAAGACTATGTCTACTTGGGGCAGGTAATAATTGTGGAGCCGAACCACGAGATTGAAGTAACTAGAAGAATAAGAATGGGGTGGAGCATATTCGGCAAGCACTCTCAAATTATGACAGGTAGATTGCCACTATCCCTGAAGAGGAAGGTATATAACAGCTGTATCTTGCCGGTACTTAGCTACGGAGCAGAAACCTGGAGACTTACAAAGAGGGTTCAGCTTAAATTGAGGACGACGCAGCGAGCAATGGAAAGAAAAATGGTAGGTGTAACTTTAAGAGACAAGAAGAGAGCAGAGTGGATTAGGGGTCAAACGGGGGTTAAGGATATCATAGTTTAAATAAAGAAGAGGAAATTGACATGGGCCGGGCATGTAGCGCGTAGACAGGATAACCGCTGGTCATTAAGTTTACTAACTGGATTCCCAGAGAAGGGAAGCGGGTTAGGGGGAGACAGAAGGTTAGGTGGGCATATGAGATTAAGACGTTTGCGGGTATAAATTGGCAGCAGCAAGCACAGGACTAGGTTAACTGGCGGAACATGGGAGAGGCCTTTGTCCTGCAGTGGACGTAGTCAGGCTGATGATGATGATGATGATGATGATGACGTTGAACGTATGGTTTCATCAAGTTACTGTGATAAGTTTCGTTCGGCCACCTTCCTGATTTCACTTCATAATTGGTATCAGAAAGCTTCGATATTACTTTGGCGTGCCCTTCCCAATGAAATTCAAGCTTGTTCTTTTTGGACGGCGCAAGCAGCATTACTGACTTCATACTTCAAAAGCGCGCATCTTCGCCGATTTGTTGTATGAATCCTTCGACAACACTTGTGCAGCCTTCATGTGGCTTTTCCACTAAATCGTTCGTTTTCCCAAGCCTCTGAAGGAGGTCTAGAACATACGCAACTACATCAGGGTCCTCATGGAATCCCTCCCAGGACTCGCGTAGCATTCGCAATGGTGTTCTGAAACTTCTACCATACACAAGCTCTGCAGGGGCAAAACCAGTGCTCTCGTGAGGAGCTGATCTCAAAGCGAACATAGCGGGAGGAAGACACGCTTTCCAGTCGCATTCGTGCTCGTAGCAAAGAGCTCGCAGTATCCATTTAAGAACGGAATGCATATGCTCTACCGGATTACATTGCGGGTGATTGCTCGAGCTGTGCACTACATTTATTCCACATATATCCAAAAAGGTAGAGGTAAGACAGCTGGTGAAGACACTACCATTGTCGCATTGGATTTCAGAAGGAAATCTGACGCGTGCAAATATAGATAGCAGTGCATGCACGACATGAGAAGAATGGAGCTCCTTAAGTGGTATCGCTTCCGGAAATTTCGTGGCTACACAAAGAGCCGTCAAGATGTACGGACAACCTTGCCTTGACTCTGGCAATGGCCAGACGATATCAATTATTAGGTGCCGAAAAGGTTCTGTGATAATTGGCACAACCTTCATGGGTGCCTTGCACTTGTCCGTGGATTTCCCCGCTCTCTGACAAGTGTCGCATGAGCGTACAAAGTCTTCGATATCCTTCCAGCATTTCGGCCATTAAAACTCAAGGGAAACTGTTTGTAGCCTTGGCTTTTTTTTTGCCGAGATGCCCTGCCCACGCGTTTTCATGTGCCAGCTCCAATAGTTGGCGACGATACTTTTGTGGCACCAAGAGCTGCTCATACTTGCGACCTTGCGCATTTTTGTAGCTCTGATACAGAAGCCCTGCTTTTTCAAAAAAGGAAACGTTCTTTTTCTTATTTCCACAAGTTTACTCTTTCCATTAGCGCTTTAATCGAGAGGTCCTCATGCTACTCTCGAATGAGTGTTTCTCGATCAACCCTTGAAAGCTCACTCCAACTTTCCCCTACAGGCTAGAGCGTTGCACCCCTCTCGCTCTGACTCAATGGAACCGTGTCGTCTCCTCCTGCTACGGAAACAGCGCCAGTCGCTTCGGCGATGGGCCGCTCGAGTGGCTGCTCACATGACTCACACGGAGAATTTCCTCTCGGAGATTCTGTCGACTCGCCGCCAAGGTCACCTGATGTTTCACCACATTAAAGAAGGTCAAGCTTCCGCGAAAGCTTCCGCATTTGCGATTGCGTGAGGAACAAGTATGCTAAGTTGGAGAAGAATGATTTACCCTGCTCTTTGAGAAGCTGCTCTGAGTTGTTAGAGAAAAGATAAGGAAAACGATCGGAAAGCACGACAGACCCAGCCGCTTCGGTGTGAAGCTTTACGAACGGGCCTTCAATGACAAACGTAGTGATTGGTAAGCAATCACTCTGCTCCTCGGCGACTTGCTTGATTCATGCGCATTCTCCTGTAAAGTCACCCGGAGACATCAATGAAGGATGGACAACGTCCATGGTTGCCGCTGAGCCTCGAAGTGCTCGACACGTTTTTCCATTCACACTAATTTCTTGGAGATACGGCTCTAACAACCGTGTGTTCTTTTCCGATTCTCTGATTGTTACGAAAGCATACTTTTGCTTGAAGTTTATCGCAATGTGTCCTTCCTTTTTGCAGTTGTAGCAAATTAGCGGCTTCCGTGATTCAAACGCCCGTGTGGTATCAGTGCGTTGTTTAGGAACCGCACTCGATTTCTCCGCTTCCGTTTGTCCATTGTAAGAGACGGGTACTTCCTGAAATTACGGTGCGGAGCGGGTTTCATCCTTTTCAAAGCGCACTGCCCTGCTATGCAACTTTCGGCGAGTATAATACTACTCAGCTAACTCTGCTGCCTTGCTTAGCTGTACTTCACCAAGATTGTCCTGCAGCCAAAGTTTGACATCCTCCTCGATGCAGCGGTAGAATTGCTCCAATGCAATTCGTTCTACCACCTTATTGCGATCGTCATAAACACCTTCGCCCTTGAGTCATTCAAATGAATCGGCTTTAAGACGAAACACGAAGTCAACGTGTGACTCATTCCCCATTTTAGCATATCAGAACCTTTGCCAGAAAGCCTCGGGTGACAACCTATAACGTCTCAAGAGCACTTCTTTGACCTCGTCATAGCTCTCAAACACCTACCTCGACAAGCACGTTACCGTGTCGGATACTTCGCCGGTAAAAAGAGCTAACAGGTTCTGCACCCAAAGAAACCGCTCCAAAGCATTTCGTTCACAGATGTGTTCAAACTTGACGAGATACTTCGCCATGTTCTCACCTACTACGAACGGTGGCAGTTGGTCCCGAATTCTAAAACCGCTGACCTGAACTGTCGGAGAATCTACGCTAAGCGCCTGCGAACACTGTAGGATTGCCAATTTTATTGGTTTAAACTCCAAATGCTCCTGTCTCTTGGCCTCCTCACGCTCGTGATTTCGCGCCTTTCAGCTTCTTCACGTTCAGAACTTCTGGCTTTTCAGCCTCTTCGCGGCGCGCTTTGATATCCACCCAGGCCTCATCGACTTCCTCAGTCGACATTCCTTCATCCTTCATAATCTCAAGGATCGCTTGCTTTCGTTTTGCGCGGCCCAAAGTAATGCCGAGTTCTTCACAAATTTCGATGTGCTCCTTCATTTTAAGGGTCTCCATCGTTCACACTAGCCTCTTGCTGTTTGGCCCTGTTAAGGATTTACTTGCCGTAACCACTATAAGTCTACTAGCAAGACGCGCAAGCAATTTTTTTACACTCCCGTGTTTACACCCTCCGCATCAACTTTGGTTTCAAAGCGCTCTGATTTGGCTTGAAACAATCAAAGCCCACTCACCAATGCTTCACACAGTCCTTCTCTAAACTACTGTAACCTGTGCTAGAGTAGTCTGTTGAACTGAGGGGAAAACATGAAAACATCGGGCAGTCACCAAATTGATGTCGTTGACGCCGGCCGATCCCGCCGCTGCCAACCACTGTTTCGAAGCGCGCCTCCAACGACGTTATGAAGGGCACCACAAATCTTGCCACTGCCACTACTGTTACGAAAGACAGGCGACGCCAACACGATCCCGAAGGCGCCATTGCTCCGACCTCCGCCGACACGGTCAGCAGCCGTTTGGTAGGGTAGGTTTCTCAGCTCGCGACTGCTTCTGTGCAGAGATGATAGATGTGCGGACGAGACGACGGTGAGTTAACAAGGTTTATGTACAGCAAAGAAATAGAGGTGTTACCGATTCGGCATTGGGGCCGATAGCTTAGAGATTCGAAGAGCCGAGCTATTTTCTCTGACACATAGGTCTACGGCTCGCGACGCGCCGCAGGGGTTTTTTTCATATGCACCGGGTGTATTTTTTGAATAACGAAATGTTTAACCAGAAGCGCTGCTGGCAGTAGGTCAAAATCCTCTAATGGGATCGCCGCTGGGCCGCATCATTCTCATGAAATCCGGAGCCGCTGCACGTGGCTGCACCCAAGGACGAGTGATGCCGCCGCGCATTGCTTAAGACTCGCCCGACTGGAAGGCGCCCATTGCTGCAATGGGCTCGTGGGCTGAGGTGGCTCACTGTGCGTGTGCGACAGATCGGCGCCGCCGCGTGATGACGCCGTTGAGTTGTTTGCGTCAGGCAGGCTCGCGCGCTGGCCTTGACAGAGATTGCCTTTTTTAGAGGCATGGATGTTCGGTGTGGACTCGCAGGTATAACAGCGTCCTTGCACCGCTACCGACCGCTTGGAAAATAAAAAAAGCAAGTTTGATCACTTCGCCACAGGTACAGGAATAGCACGAAAGACAAGTAAAGTTTATTTCCGAGAAATCAAGTCGCAGAGCCTTAGCCAAAACAATGTCTCAGACATATTGAGAGAGCTCAAAGACAACTGAAACTTGTAGTTGCAAAGAGTTTGACTGTGGGTCATAGACAACCTCTAATGATGGTTGTCTTTTGCAAGATGGATGATCATGGTTTCTAGTAATGTTTCGTTCTTCTTGGTTATAGTTAATATTAGTAATTGTTCATGTAGTGTGACCGACACGAACTTAGTACCAGTGCAATTGCCCGTTATAGTGTTGTGAGCCCTGTTGCCGCTATTACCAGGTAGACCATATGAGGAACATTTTGCTGGCCTCAATATTAACATAGTTTATCTTGCGATGAAACGCTTAACCAACTTTTGCCTGGAATGACGCTTAGAGGCAGTGGTGCCTAAAATGAGTAGAACACAATACTTATGAATTAGGAATGTCTGTACCCGAAAGTCAGGGTCGTATATTTCAGTTTTATAGCAGTATTTACAATGTCACCGTAAGAATTGTGGAGTCATCTAATACCGAGTGTATGTTTTCTGGACATGTATTTACTTCAGCATTGCGTGTCTGAGAACAGTACAACTTTGAAGCTGAAGCAGCGAAAAGCATTACAGTAGCCTTTGAAATAGGCTAATATTTCTCGGGCTGCATTACTGCACTGTTAGTAGAGTTTTCTATAGTTTAATAACGCTGCCTAATTGGCTGCGCCACGCTTTAGTTTCTGAATTATGCAACATATGCTTGTTCAGTTATTTTTATATACGTGATATCGCCCTAATAATCTAACAAATTTGTTGCTGTTACAACATTTTGTCAAGCGCAGTTACCGCTTCTGCAATATGAACATTTCTTCCTTTGCATCGCTCAAGAGGGTACTGTCGTATAAAAATACAGTTTGTCTAGCATGAACTCTGGTATGCTCCCTAGGTGTTCAGCAAAGTATTCGACTGCTTACGAGCTACCACATTTCCTAAATGCTATATTTAATTTACATAGAAAACTAACCCCTTTATTTTACTGAATCTACTAAATCGTTCACATCAAGCTTAGAAAAAAAGCTTTAAATACACACAGCCACCTGGTTTTTCATTGTTCAGAGATCTGAACAGTTTTAGAAACTTTATAGGCACACTTTCCTTTTGCTTACTGACTATACTCGGCTATAAACTTTGCTATTGGGTCACACCGCACAAAGCTTACAGCGATATCAAGAAAATTTACTCGTGTAGGCTTGCTTGATGTAAGGAATCAGCCACATAACACAAGAAATTTAGTTCCCACTGTATTATTGAATATTGGGTTCTAAAACAACAGATGACTTCATTCTCAAGAAAAAAGCATTCTAATTGCTCTTTATTCTTAACTAGAGGCTATATTCTAATCTTTATTTTATAAGTGGTCAGTTTCATTACCATCACGTGTTAGCGCTGCCGCGAATACGAGGATAAATAACGCCTGTTCCTTAAGTGTTTGAAACCCGACTGTGATAAATGACGTGCATGAAAGTTCAAGGGGCTTACTTTTACAAGAGTTGGAAAGAGACAACAAAGAAGGTGGCACGAGTGCTGGGCTGGGTAGGAAAAAGGAAGAGGAAAAAATGGATTCATATCAACGGGGTGAATGATGTAGAGTGGGACAAAGCATCCGTCCGTCCATTCGTTCTTGCTTCCGTCTGTCGATGCGTCTGCCTGTGTGACTGTCTATGCATTCAGCCGCCCGTCCGTGCGTACGTCTATTCGTGCGTTCGCATTTCCATCCGTGCGTCCGTCCCTGCGTTCGTTCACCCATCCGCTCCTGTGTCCCTTCAAGCATCCATCCATCAGTGCTTCCATCCGTGCGTCCGTCCGCACGTCTATCTCTGTGTCCGTTCGTCTGTCTAATTAACACTCCAAGTACCATCATCTCGCATCTTTTCATCATATATTCCTCATATAGAAGCAACGCCATCCAGCGGACATTCCAAGGATTGAATGAGAGAAAGCACACGCACACTTTCTTACGGCTTGCGCTTCGTGTCTACTTCCCATCTTTAACCACCTCGAGTTCATGGTATATATTAGTTCGCTGTATTCATGGCACTGCAGCCCAACGCTCGCTAAACATTTCTAAAATCAAGAAGGTTATGCCAAGCGAGTGTAACGTAGCAACCTTTTCTTGTCATGTAGTGCTCAATGTCGATGTTAATGGGAAATGAGAGACAGGAGAATGCGGCTTTTAATGCACACGCTGCGAATTTTTTATTGTTCAACTACGCAGAGAAGAAATCTCCCACCGGCACCGCCTTGCAAGTCAAAGCGTAAGACATGCTACGTACAACAACGAGGGATGAACGGGTGCCGTTTTAATGAGTTTCGCTCCTAAAAGGATGGTGGTTGCTGGCGGTGAAGAGATGAGAGAAGAAACGAAGAAGACGGGGCTCGCTACTCGGCCTTAGGGTTCCGTACATGAGCCTGGTAACAGCTGAGTCCGGGCTACCTGCATCGTACTACCTGCCACGGCCGTGCGTCGCTTACGTGCTGTTGCTTTAATGCATCCTGGGGCCTAGGACACATGGAGTTGTCGGGATATGGGCACGAATTTCAGCTGAGGTGTCCAGCCGGAACGCGGCTATGGTGGTGGTGCCTACCCTTCAAGTAGCCGCCTGGTCTACCATGCGAGCAAGGTGGAGCTGTCGGGCGGGGGGCACAAATTCCAGCGGAGATGTCCGACCAGGACACGGCTAGGGTGGTGGTTACCTTTCAAGTAGCCGCCTGGTGTTCGTGCGAGCAAGGCAGAGGTGTCGGGCTACAAGCACAAGTTCCAGTGGAGGTGTTCGGCCGGGACGCAGCTACGGTACTGGTGCCTACCCTTCAAGTAGCCGCCTGGTCTACCGTGCGAGCAACGCGGAGCTGTCGGCCTACAGGCATGAGTTCCAGTGGACGCGTCCGGCCGGAACGCGGCTGTGATAGTGGTGCCAACTGTTCAAGTAGCCGCCTGGTCTGCCATGCGGGCAACCCGGAGTTAAGGTAACGGGCACGAGTTCCAGCGGAAGTGTGCGGATGGAATGCCTCTACAGTGGTAGTGCCCGGCCTTCAAGTAGCCGCGTGGTCTATCATGCGGACAATGCGGAGCTGTTGGGCTACAGGCACGAGCTTTAGTGGAGGTGTCTGGCCGGGACGCGGATACAGTGGTGACGCCTACCCTTCAAAGAGCCGCCTGATCTACCGCGCAAGCAACGCGGAGCTGTCGGGCTACGGGTACGAGTTCTAGCGGACGTGTCCAGCCGGGATGCGGCTACAGTTATGGTCCCTGCCCTTCAAGTAGCTACCTGGTCTACCATTTGAGCCACGCAGAGCTGTCGGGCTACGGGGACGAGTTCTAGCGGAGGTGTCCGGCCGGATCTCGTCTACGGTAATAGTGCCCACACTTTAAATAGCTGTGTGGTCTACCATGCCGACAACGTGATCCAGCTCGAGAAGTACGAACGAACTGTGGTAAGACCAGCCTCGTCTCGTGTTCATGTGAAGATGAGGGACTGTTAGGTTAGGACTTCCATAGCGCGAGGAGACGGTGAAGGATTGTTTACATAGTCTCTCCATGTAATGTGTGCTCCTTTTTTGCGCGTCAATAATGTGTGGTATATAAAGGCCTCGTCTTTTCGTTGGTGTTTAGGTTGGCGTCTCTTCACTAAAAACTTGCACGTTGCAATAACACACATAGGAACGTAACATCAACATATAATGACCCGAAAACGTATTTCGCAACACTAGACTGAAAAAAAAGTTTACGTAAGGGAAAGTGTAGACCCATGGTCACTTAGAATGAGCCGCAAAGCGATGAAGTGCTTGGATGGATTTTTTTTGATGACACGGACATTTGTTGCCTGTGATAACTGATGGAACAAAGTTAGGAGCGTGAAATGTTCTCATTCCGTTCAAACGAGAAGTTTAGGACTCACGAGTTAGCACTGTATATGTCTACATGTGTGGTATGTCCTCTAATTTTTCTTTCGTAACAATGAAGTGAAAATTAGTAGCCAATGTCAATTTATTGTGAGGGCTCCTGGTTTTATATTTATTTGTTTTAAAAATGGCGTAAAAGAACAAAAACGTGAAAGCAGCCTTGTCATAGTCTATATTGATGTCTAAAATCTCATCTTCGTTTACCAATGCACCAGTGGATTCAGCCACGCCGCAGAAGGACATTCAAAGTACTCGACTACTCACTAGATGGTCGAAAGATAGATTCGTTGTCGTTGAGCTGGCCTTTGCGTTGCGAAAGACGTGTACCTATGAGCTTAGATTTATGTGCATCATAAGCAGTCATGTGTTTGAAATTTTTAGAGACCTCTATTACGTTGTTCGTTTTGATCATACCGGTTATTGTTCAATTATGCCTGAGTGTTTTGGACTAAAGTAGTCATAAACAATTTTTATGATACTTCGGGACATGCGAAATCGGTACCAATGTGACTGTGTGCTTTAGTGTTGCGATTCCAGTTTGCTCTAGTATCAGATAAACAATTTGAAAAACATATACTGAACCTTAAATAACAACGTAGTTTTTTTAGGATGAAACACTCACCCTACTTGGACCAGGAACAGGACCTAATTGTAGTGGAGACTGAAAAAAGTACAGTGCGAAGGTTTAGAATTGGCAAAGACAGTATCCAAAAGAGCGGCATTATATATATATATAAATATATATATATATATATATATATATAGTGGGAGTAATAATTCAATGGGCCAGTTAGTCTTCGTGAAGGTATGGGATATGGCACAACGGGAGCGTTGTCAACAAGAATAAATATTTATTTTCCAACAGTTTCGGGAGGGGTCCTCCTTTCATCAGGGGATGAGTTATACTGACATGAATTTCCAAACTTCGTTGCTGCCACGTCCCTCTCGCCTTGAAGCATGTTTGCGAGAGTGAGAGGGAACTAAAAAAGGAAAGAAAACAAAAAAAAACAAAAAAGGGGAGAGAAAAAAAGAAGAAGAAAGAAAAGAAATAAAGTAAACAAGAGGAAGAACCACTGTCAACACTGAGAACGAAACCAACTGTCCGTGTACGTCCACATACGTTTCTTATCACGTGCTGTTCAGTTCTCGACGTGTGTCGGGCCAACCAAGATTGTCGACGCGGTGCCGGGAGGGTCCGTGAAGGCGTGCGTAAAGAAAGGGTTTCCCCGTATTGGGTCGGTTGGCGTGCGGCGTGCGTAAGGAAGGGTTTCCCGTTAATGGGTCGGTCGGCTCTTTTTACCTTTAATCTTCGTCCATTTCCCTTCAATGATCATCAAGTGGTAGGCGAACGAAAACACTTTTATGTGCATGTGGAAAAAAAAGAAAAAAGGAAGAAAAGAAAAAAGGAAGAAAAAGACGAAAAGCAAAAACAAAAAACAAGAAAGTACAGTGTACACGTACGAGTCAGTCAGAAAAAGCATGGTCTCCAGCTATCAATCTTTGTCACCAATTTCCTCCTGGCTTACTTCTCGGAGGCAGTTGAGTTTTCCGGGGTCCTCGTTGATGCCGGCTACTAATGTTCGAAACTTGAAAATAAAATAGGCCTCACGCTGTTCGCGCTCGCGTCTGTTTGAGAAACCGGACTGCAAAAGAGTTGCGCTGATACTTTCAAAACTGTGGTTTGGCAGGCGCAGATGTCTAGATAAAGGTAGCTTCGGCAGTGAAGTGGCGTGGTACCGGTGATTATTGAACCTCAGCCGAAATGGTGTGTCTGTTTGGCCGATATATTCTTGTCCGCAGATGTTGCAATGTAGCATGTATATTACGTTACTGGAGTCACAATTAAAGCTTTCAGTTATGCAGACTTTGAAATCCGAGATGTTCGCTTTGGATTCACGTGTTGTGACCATCTGTGGGCATACCTTGCATCGAGCTTGTCCGCAGGGATGGCACCCTGATTGAAATTTGGGGCTGGTTGTTTTTGCTCTGACAAGAATGGCCTTCAGATTTTTATCCCGGCGGTACACCACGTGAGGTGGCTTTGCGAAGACAGAAGTTGGTGGCTTCGCGAAACGACTACCTTCTATCACATAAGTACCGCCGGGATAAAAATCTGAAGGACATTCTTGTCAGAGCAAAAACAACCACCCCCAAATTTCAATCAGGGTGCCATCCCTGCAGAAAAGCTCGATGCAAGGTATGCCCACAGATGGTCACAACACGTGAATCCAAAGTGAACTTCTCGGATGTCAAAGTCTGCATAACTGAAATCCTTAATTGTGACTCTAGTAACGTAATATACATGCTACATTGCAACATCTGCGGACAAGAATATATCGGCCAAACAGACACGCCATTTCGGCTGCGGTTCAATAATCACCGGTACCACGCCACTTCTCTGCCGAAGCTACTTTTATCTAGACATCTGCGCCTGCCAAACCACAGTTTTGAAAATATCAGCGTAACTCTTTTGCAGTCCGGTTTCTCTAACAGACGCGAGCGCGAACAGCGTCAGGCATATTTTATTTTCAAATTTCGAACATTAGTAGCCGCCATCAACGAGGACTCCGGAAAACTCAACTGCCTCCAAGAAGTAAGCCAGGAGGAATTGGTGAAAAAGATTGATAGCTGGAGACCATGCTTTTTTCTGACTGACTCGTACGTGTACACTGTCCTTTCTTGTTTCTTGTTTTTCATTTTTTCTTCCTTTTTTCTTTTTTTCCTTCTTTTTCTTTTTTTTCACATGAACATACAAAGTGTTTTTGTTCGCCTACCACTTGATGATCATTGAAGGGAAACGGACGAAGAATAAAGGCAAAAAGAGCCGACCGACCCATTAACGGGAAACCCTTCCTTTACGCACGCCGCACGCCGACCGACCTATTACGGAGAAACCCTTTCTTTACGCACGCCGCAAGGACCCTCCCGGCACCGCGACGACAATCTTGGGTGGCCCGACACACGTCGAGAACTGAACAGCACGTGATAAGAAACGTATGTGGACGTACACTGACAGTTGGTTTCGTTCTCAGTGTTGACAGTGGTTCTTCCTCTTGTTTACTTTCTTTCTTTTCTTTCTTTTTCTTTTTTCTCCCCCTTTTTAGTTTTTTTGTTTTCTTTCCTTTTTTTAGTTCCCTCTCACTCTCGCAAACATGTTTCAAGGCGAGAGGGATGCGGCAGCAACGAAGTTTGGAAATTCATGTCAGTATAACTCATCCCCTGATGAAGGGAGGACCCCTCCCGAAACTGTTGGGAAATAAATATATTTATCCTTGTTGACAACGCTCCCGTTGTGTCATATATATATATATATATATTACGCCGCTGTAATAAATGTTAGAAACTTGTGAGTAAGTAATATTTCAATGAAATTGAACCTGAAAATGAAAGTGAGCTGTCCCTTAAAAAAAGCTGGTAGTCGAAATATCTGGAGACCTCCTCGACGGCCTTCATCATTATTATACCGCTCACTCGGTGTAAATCTATCCAAAGTTTAGCATTTTCTTTGTACTTCACGGACCGACTGTTACAGGCTAAAACTCGTTGGTATGTTTTATCTTTATTCTTCGATCAATTATTGCCCCGCGTTGCTCGAGGTGTCACAGAAGGAGTATACAGGCTGTGAACAAAGAAGTATTTATTGCAACTGCACCCTTGCACTTCACATATCTGGTTCTACTGAGCACTAGTTCTGGTGAAGAGTGTGGAAACTGGTTTATAAAGGCACGATACTGACGTACTTCAAAAGGACGGTAGCCACGCTTACAAATCTAATGTGGTTGTTTGAGATGCTTTTCACTTCGAATTCTAGTTCTGTGCTCCAAAGGTGATATAAAAAATTACATCATCTAACACTAAACAGAATCATGTGTAGATGCGAAGCAGCAAGCGCTAACACTTACACAGACGGCGCTTAAGCCCCGTTCAGCCGAGTTTTCAAGTCGGAGTGCAACTCATTGCCTTTCCCGTACGTATACAAGCAAATATACCCAGCCTTATTCACACCTACGTACACCCTATGCAAGACACAGATCACAACTTTAGACCACGTCAATTGGAAATGCAGCAAGGACCCTCGCCTACGAAGCTTTTTTAGAGAGTCACCCTCAAGTTAGGCGAGGGAGAGAATCCTCACGACCACAAGCTTGGATGACCAGCTCCGGGCCATAAAGAGCACTGACGAGGTGGCGACCAGGCATGAATTGACAGCCCTCGCCACTTGGAAAACCACGATCTGCCTTAGTAAAATTGTTTACTACTACTACTGCAGCGTCAGAATACATAGTCTGGTGGATAAAAAAGGAAACCTTTAGACGGCGCTGGGGAAAATAGAACGTGACGCGCGCGTCTCAGGCCCTGCATCTGTCGTTGGATTGCGACCGGGAAACATGGTCGTCGCACGCATGCTTCTATTTCCCGCGTGTCTCTAGCGGGGAACGTCAAAGACGTTCCGGCACATTTCACCTATAAGTCCCACGTACGCACTACATAAGGCAGAGGTTAAGCTAACGAAGCAATCTCAAACGATCGAACATTTTTCAGACACGACATGCTTCTGGAGGCGTCTGTCCTTAAAAGAACCTGTCTTGGTGTAAGCTTCGGCTTAAAAGCTGTAGCCTTGCAGTAGAAATTCCTCATCGAGACATTAACCGCACTGACGTCTATAATATTTGGAATATTTCCCAGCACATAAAAAAGACTCAATATAGACACGCCTGTGCAGCCTAACTGCAATTTATTTCACCTTACAAACGATCATAATAAGTAACTTCAGTGTACTTATTTTGTAATTTTATTTTTTATGAGTCCAAGCAACTTTGTGTCTGAACAAATATATCCCACTAGGAAAGTTTAAATGTGAATATAATATATGCGCACTAAGTTCTGGCCACTGCTGCTAGCTCAATACGTGAAGAGAAGAGATGTTTTGAGAATTTCTTTTACTCTGTAGTTAGGCAGTTACAATATTTTTAAAGTATTGTTGGCAGAAGTAGTACGAAAGATATACTTAGGGTTCAGAAAGGGCTTTGGGAAGACCCCACGAAGGTCCCAACACTCGAAGTAGCAACTGCATTTACTTATACCAACAATTCCATGAAATGAGCCACACTAGAAAATAAACAAAAATTACTATTATTTCATATGCCGTTTCAATATATTGCTATCAATTGTGTCTCTGGATCATGGCAGCATAAATGTGCTTTAATTTTTCCTAAGTAACGGTTGTTATGTGATGAATTGTCATGCGGTTTTATTCCAATGATCATTATAGCCGCACATTATCTGCTACCCAATGAAATACATGTAAAAGAATTTGAATAAATGATTTGATAGCTATATCTCATATAGGATATTTCGGTCCTATTTGAGGAATAATTTAGTAGGTATATGCGACTGGTCATGAACAATAAATCGAACTATGGAAGCAGACCTGTCTTTACACCAGTGTTTGTGTGTATGTGATGCTTATCGTACAGTCTTTACGAGGTACATTGTTTTAACACAAAGGAGTACCTGTCACAAAACGTGAGGCAACACATATGAGATGAGTCATTGAAAGACTTCCGACACTTAGTGGGCCACCTTCCTGAGCAGGAAATAGCACGGTAACGAACTGCATCAAGTGAAAAACTATGCATGCTTTCCACTCTAATCAAATTCTTTAACAGGACAAAAACACTGAGAAGGTCAAGAGCAGAGCCTCTAGGTGAAAAGCTGGCCTGTGGAAGCAGAAAATCAACCATTAACTGAAAGCCAACTGTACTTCATAGAAACACATCACGAGCGAATATCGGCCACACTTCTTCCTCGCGGTGATTATGAAACTGCATATCTCCAAAGCCGCAAAATATAGGCGATAAAAAAGAACTATAAAATATGAGCCCCTAGTGTAGCACACCGCAGTGTCCAACAAAAAGTTGCCGGTATCCAGGAGTGTCTAAATAATACCATTGACCAAAATCACTTTGGCTTTATGATAGTTTGAAACGTGGGCAATATGTCAGGACGTATTGAGAAGAGCCCTTGTGGAGAATGCTTCATGCTAAGCGTACTAGGAACGGCACATGAAACTTGGAAAATACAAAAAAGTCAACATGGCTCATCCCTCTGTCAAATTATAAGATCTAACACGAAAGTCAAGTTTATTTCTAACAGATCAAGTCACATACCTTCAGGATAAACGATCACGTAGACATCTTGAGAGAGCGCAATTACAAGTGAAAAATGTTTCCGGAGAGGTCGGCTACGGTTCATAGACGACCTTGAGTTATTGTTTTAGTTTGCAAGACCAATAGCCGCGATTCTTGGTTTTGTTTCGTTCTTCTGGATTATAATGTTATAAGTCAGTGTTCCGATAGCGGAAGTCACGCGCAAATAGTACTAGTGCGGTTGTGCGCTTCAGTGTTGTGAGTCTAGTTTGCGCTCGTATCAGGAACATTTTGTGAACCTCAATAATATCGGAGCTAGTCTCGGGATGAAACACTTACCCAACTTGGGCCCTGAATGGGACTCAAAGGCGGTGGTGGCTGAAATGATTAGAGCATGGTAGTTTAAAATCAGTAATGCCCGTATCAATAAAGAAGGGTTCAATACGTAAGTTTAGCAGCACTATTTACACAGTTACAGTATGAATTGTAGAGTTACTCAATACCTAATGCATACTTTCTCAACATTCTGTATGTACTTCACTATTGCACGTCTAAGAACAGTACAACCTTCAAGCTGAAGCAGTAAAAGCATTACAGTACCTTTTGAAAGTAAGTTATTGCCCCTCAGGTTGCATTGCTGTGCTATCAGTAGAGTTTTCTGAGCTGTAACAGGTCTACCTGAAAGGCGGAGCGGCGCTTTACTTTCTGAATTATGCTGCCTCAGTACGTGATTTCGCTCTGATAATATCACACATTCAATGCTGTTATAATGTTTTTTTTTCAACTGCAGGTACTGGATCAGCACTATGAGATTCTTTTATTTTGTTTGCGTCCCCGAAAAGGTACCTGTCGTATCGAAGTCTAGGTGAAACGCCACCATACTACAAGAATGTTGAGCAACGCACTTGAGTTCTCCCTAGCTACCAACTTCTTCAAAGGCTAGACACAGCACACAAGGCAAAATCACCAGCCACTATTGCACTGAAATTCGAAAGTTGTTCACATCAAGTTTTGTAAAGACTTGCCTGAAGAACTTGAGGAGTTGGAAGTAGAAAAAACCCTCCCGGAAGATTCTAAAAAAGTGTGATATTAAAGAAATATTGAAATAAACATGCACTCAACCAAATATTACAAGTATGGTTTTATTCAAAAAAGCAAACAAGCATTACTAATGCCATTACTATTATTATTGTAGAAAAGTCTATTTGTAACACCAGTTTTCCTATAGCCATAATGACAGTACTCGAGTAGTTTGCCATCGAGGACGTGGGGAAGAACACAATTTCGTTTATAATGCCTAGGGATGTTTTCCTAGTGGGTTTCTTGCGGTACCTGCACAGCGGCAGCGGCCTGAACCTTATTACCCCTGCAGAGTACAGGGCAGATTGGTCAATCATGGCATGCGCGCCTATTTTCTTACATTTCACACACACACACACACACACACACACACACACGCGCGCGCGCGCGCGCGCGCTCGCGCACTTAGAGACAATTACACACACACAGTGTGTGTGTGTCTCTGTGTGTGAGTGTGTGTGTGTGAGTGTGTGTGTGTGTGAATTGTAGCAAACGATGAATAATTGCTTGCGTCGACAACCACACACGCTACAGCGAGACGGCAGCCATCCCCTCCGCAACTGCCAGTGAAGCCTCGTTGTTTTTGCTACAGTGCGTCATCCTACGACACGGCCCACCTCACCTGATTATGAGGGATCGTGGACAAGAATTCACAGCGGATGTCGTGCAGGATCTACTTCGTTTTTTTTATTCCCAACTGCGTCACTCGACACCATACGATCCCCTAGCTAATGGACTGACAGAGCGTAACAAACCGCACCATTATCAACATGTTGTCTAAATATGTTTCATGCGACCACAAGAACTGGAATGATGAACTCCCGTTCATTACTTACGCGTTCAACACCGCGACGAATGAGATTACAGGCTATAGCCCTTTCTTTTTACTTCATGCACATTCGCCCCGGCACACAATCGACACAATCTTAGCTTTCTGAGATCACGAGAACGTCACTGTCACCGAGACTCTCTGCCTCGCCAAAAAATCGCGTCGCATAGCTCGACTACTCACATTGGCATTGCAAGACAAAGCAAAAGCATGCTATGACATTCACCATCTACCAGTGACTAATCGCCGAGGTTATCAGGTGTGGTTGTGGACTACGATGCGCAAGCACTGGTTATGCCAAAAGTTTTTGGCCACTTACGATGGACTTTTTGTTATTGTACCCACACTTACAGAGGTAAACTATGTGATAGCTCGTCTCACCACGAGTGGTTGACGAGCTGCGAAAACTCAGGTGGTTCATGTTTCCCGCCAGAAACTGTACACGCCACGACGACTCGACTGACTCGTCCGGCCGCTTTCGTCTGCGCGGAGAGGAATGTTGCGCACATGCACGAAGACAAGGAAGCGTATACGGTGAATGCACTAGTCAACCGGAGAGAGAAAGGAAGAAGAGGATCAGAAGATCTCTAACCAGTCGGCCACTTCTGAACTGCCCCTCACGACCTAACAAACAGCCCCTTTCAACGTCTATCGGTCTCTTTCAAACGTAACACTATATATATACATATATACATATATATATATATATATATATATATATATATATGTATATATATATATATACATATATATATATATATATATATATATATATATATATATATATATATATTGTCACAATGCCGAAACAGCAGCCGTTGAGTACAGGGCAATTCACTTTATTGTACTAGAACACTGGCAAACTGATCGGTTAAGAACCTCATTTTTTCTCTCGCTGCGCGTGCTCTTTGTTGTTTATTTGGTGCTGCGTATTCAATGCGGCATTTGCCACCCTCTAGAGAGCAGCGTCACGATGCTCTTCTACAAAAGACGATCAGTAGAGGTAGGGTGCAAATCAGTCCGAACAATAAGGCTTCATTCGCACAATGTGCACAATTTCTGGTTTTTTTCTGGTGAGCTATCGAAGGGCTGTCGGGAAGGCCACGAAATTAACGTCCCTGAGGCGTTCTACAACTGTGTATGGGCCAAAATACCTATCCAGCCTTTTTTCAGGCAGTCACCGGCGGTGGATAGGACTCCATACCCAAACTTTCTCGCTAGGGCGATATACGACATGTTGGTGCCGCAGATTGTAACGTTGGGCGTCGTAATTTCGCTGCTAGGTGATTGAGACGCGTGCAAGCTGCCTCGCTTCTTCTGCTCGTTGTGTAAAAGATGCAGCGTCACAATCAATGTCATCGTAGTCGCGCAGTTACATGGCGTCAAGCATCGTCGTCACTTCATGGCCATAAAGGAAGCTGAACGGCCTTGTTCCTGTAGCTTCTTGCTGCGCTGTATTATATGCGAACGTGATGTACGGTAGAATTTCGTCCCAGTTTTTGTGATCCACGTCAATGTACACACTCAACATGTCGACAGTATTCTTGTTAAGGCGTTCTGTAAAGCCGTTGGTTTGTGGGTGTTAAGAAGTGGTTTTCCGATGGGCTGTTCGACTCAGCTCAAGCACTGTCTTCAAGAGCACGGCCGTGGAAGTGGTACCTCAATCCGGTATTATGATTGTCGGAGCACCATGCTTCATGACAATATTTTCTATGAAGACTCGGGCGGTTTCAACAGCGGCGTCACTTGAGAAAGCTTTTGTTTCAGCGAAGCGCGTAAGATCATCAGTGGCGACTATTACCCACTTGTTGCCAGCATAGGAAGTCGGATACGGTCCAAGCAGATTTATTTCAATTGGGGCAAAAGGTACCACGGGCATTTCAATTGGTTGTAATAATCCAGCTGGTTTTGAAGATGGTGATTTTCGTCGTTCGAAATCGAGGCACATGCGCACGTAATGTTTCACAATAGCTGGAAGTCTTGGGCAGTAGTATATCTTTTGGATTCTGGCCATTGTGCGTGTGTATCCGAGATGACAGGACGATGGCTCATCGTGGCAAGCACTAAGTATCTCCTCACGTCGGGACGACAAGTAGGTGGGTGGTTCCTCTGGGAGAAAAGTTCTTCTTATAGAGAACAACGCTATGTAACCAGAATGACGCCAGGATCCTTGGAAATCTTTTAGGGACGGTTGTTGTCCGACCATTCGAAAATTCATTAAGAGGAAGAAACTCGCTGTCTTCCTTCTGCTTGCACGAAATCGTGGTGGTGTCGACGACTACAACAAACGCCATGTTGTCATCTTTTGTGCCATCGTCACGCTTTATCAGTGACCTTGATAAGCAATCGGCGTTGGCGTGCTGCGGTCGGACTTATACATGACCGTCTTATGAAATGCTTGAAGGTGTAAGCTCCTTCGTGCGAGCTAACGAGATGTGTCTTTCAAGTTGGTCATCCAGCAAAGCGAATAACGGTCGCTCCCTACGTAGAAGGAACGAGTGTAGAGGTACGGAAGTAACTTTGTAACTGCCCATACGACAGCAAGACACTCTTTTTTCGTTGTGGAGTAGATGGACTCTGCGCGGGAAAGCGTCTTACTAGCATATGCGATCACACGCTTGGCTGAGTCTTGCCACTGAATGAGTACAGTGCCTAAACCGACTTTCTTGGCATCTGTGTGGACAATTGTAGAAGCGTCCTCATCAAAGCGAGCAAGCACAGGCGGTGTCTGCAGGCGTTGTTGGAGATCGTCAAATGCCGCTAGTTGATCGTCGCCCCATGTGAACGAAACGTCTTCTCTTGTGAGTCGTGTTAACGGCAAGGCTATGTGTGAGAAATTGGCAATATACCTTCGTTAGTATGCGCATAGGCCAAAGAAACGCCTGACTGCTTTCTTACTGGTCGGCACTGGAAAAATTCTGTCGGCCGCGATCTTATCGGGATCAGGTCGAACATATTCATGGCTCACCACATGGCCTAAAAATTGGAGCTCCTTGAAACCAATAAGACACTTCTCGGATTTCAGTGCGAGGCCTGGAGACCTTAATGCCCTGAATACCGATAGAATGCTCAGGTGTTCCTCATATGTTTAAAAAACAATACTGTCGTGCATATAGACCAGACATGTCTGCCATTTAAGGCCTGACAGAACGGTATCCATTAGTCTCTGAAATGTTGTGGGGGCTGAGCACAATCCGAAAGGCAAGATTTTAAAATCAAAAAGCTCACCAGGTGTTACAAAAGCCGTTTTTTCTCTATTTCGCTTGTCGAGCCCAATTTGCCAATACCCTCTTTTGAGGTCCATTTACGAGAAATACTGCCACGCCGTGGTGGTCTAGTGGCTAAGGTACTCGTCTGCTGACCTTCAGTTCACGGGATCAAATCCCGGCTGCGGTGGCTGCATTTCCGATGGAGGCGGAAATGTTGTAGGCCCGTGTGCTCTTGTTTTGACGCACGTAAAGAACGCCAGGTTGTTGACATTTCCGGAGCCCTCCAATACGGCGTCTTTAATAGTAGTACAGTTGTTTTAGAACGTTAAACCTCATATATCAATTATCAATCAACGAGAAATAGAGTGCATAGCTCATTCTGTCGAGTGAATCATTGATGCGCGGTAATTGGGATATGTCTTTCTCTGTCACATGGTTCAGCTTGCGGTAGTCAACACAAAATCGCAAGCTTCTACTTTTCTCTTTAACCAGCACTACCGGCGATGTCCAGTGGCTTCTTGACGGCTAGATGACGTCTTCTTCGAGCATTTCCTTCACTTATTCCTGAATTGCTTAACGCTTTTTTGGTGCTATGTGGTATGGGTTAAGTCGTATTGGCCTTGCCTTCTCCTCCATTATTATCCAGCGCTTCGTCAGTGGCGTTTGACTCACCCTCGAGGTCGATGAAAAACAGTCTTTGAACTGGTGAAGAAGATCTACAAGGCGCTGTCTCTGTGCTGGTGATAAATCTGTGCTTACGCCAATAGGTGGTGTGGCTGACGTGGCTTGCAGCTCGTTCTGTTGTACTTCACAGCACTCGCGTATTTCTGTGATCTCGTCGAAGTAGGCAACTGTAGTGCCGTGTGTAATGTGTCGTCGCTCGTTGGTAAAATTCGTCAACAAAACCTCCGCTTCACCGCACTCAACATTGACAATACTTCAGGCAATTGCAACCCCACGAGAGAGTAGGAGCGTGAATACTTGCTCAGCCATTCCTTGTTCAGTATGCAGCACGCCGCACGTGACCGAAACAAGGTGACACGACGTCGTCAATGATGCGCAAAGATTTTTGGTGTAGTGCTGCGCTTTGATTCGCTAAAAAGGTCAGTACATCGTAGTGACGATGGCACCATATTCACGCAAGAAATCCATCCCCAAGACTACCTGTTTGCAACAGTCGGAAAGAATAATGAACATTGCGACGAATGATGCATCCCGTATCTTCATTCTTGCAGTGCAGTTTCTGGTAGGTGTGAGTAGCTGCCTTCCTGCTCCTCTAGTCTGAGGTCCAGTCCATTTCATTCTAACCTTCCTGAGCTTGTCTGCCAGACTCTTTCATTATTGAGAAGTCCACGCCAGTGTCGACCATTGCCATGACGTCATGTCTGTAATCGGAATTGCAACTTCGGCAGCAACAACCCCATCTTTTGTCAAATCATTGAAAATTGTGCCTCTTTGCTCGGCAGTACTGGAGGATTTTCAGCGCTTTGACGATTCGCAACCTTCTCTTCTTAGGTCGCTGCTTTTAGTTCCCCGGTGTGGACTGGAAGATCTCCCTTTAGGCATGTAAGTGGTGCTCCGTCTAGAGGATGGAGAAGAAGGGCCAGGAGAGGATGAGCGTGACCGAAACCCAAGAAGAACATCCCGCGGGGTCGTGACACTCGTGTCGACGCCAGGCGTTTCGTTGACATGGCGCCGAGGAATAGTGCAAAGAAATCTTTCGTACCCTGCAACGCGATACGGGCAATACCGAACCATGTGGCCTGCTTCCCCACAATTAAATCACAGGGGCCTATGGTCAGAGTATGCCAGATGTCAGTTTTGCGAAGCGGTGACCGCCTCGGCGAAGTTTCTCTGTAGTGCCAAGAGGCTCTCGGCGGATCTGCTGGTGGTATTGGTGGGGCGTCGGCACGTTCGCTAGCTGTCAGCGCACTATTTTTGCATAGCTTCCGTTGGGAGTGATCGTTTTCGACTCAGAAAGTGAGAGCGCTTGCTTGATATCTTGGCGCACAACTTCTCTTACTGAGGTAATTGCGAGTCATTCGGTTCGGTGACGAGCTTCTTGACCTCTTCTTGTAAAATTTCTCGAACCAGTTGGCGCAAAGAACCTTCATCGGGTGTCGTCGCTGTGGTCATGGCTGCCGCGCTGATTGGTGCACTGTGGGTTGAGCGGTCATACTGCCGGCAGCGTAGATCTAGTGCGCGTTCGATGGATGTCGCCTTCTTGGAGAATTCATCAACATTTGTAGGCGGGTTACACACGAGACCAGCGAACTGCTGCTTCTTAATGCCCTGGATGAGATGGCTAACCTTTTTGGATTTGGACATATTGGAATTTGCTCGACGAAACACTCGTGCTGTGTCCTCAACAAACACCGCAACGGATTCATTTGGTTTTTTAAAGCAGTGACTTGAGGAGACGCTGTGCGATTTTTCGTCGTTCGGTGCTCGCGAACGTATAGAGGAACATCTGCCCGAATTAGGCCAAAGAAGAACACACTAGATTCCTAACCCATGCTCAGGCTCCGTCTTGAAACAGAAAATACACGTAGCCCGATTTTTGTGTGGTGTTCCACCCGTTGACATTCACTGTGTGCTCGAATTCCTCGAGCCAGTCTTGTGCGTCCTCAAATGTGTTTCCGTGGAAGTGAACCGGAAGTCGAGCGTTCCAAACAGACACCTGCGTCGTGCTTAGGCTGGGCATGTTGGGTCAGTGCTTCCAGGCACCGTCATGCTTTCTGGCATTGTCACGCTTTCCAGCAATGGAGTGAACTCTGGGCTGAGGCCTAACAAGACGCACCTGCTGTGGTAAACGGGGGTGTCGATGCGCGGAAGTCTTTCTGAGCTAAACGCGGGGCTATTGTCAGGTGTCCCGAGCACGTACCCAGCACCTCCACTAGTGTCAAAATTCAGAAACAGCAGCAGTTGAATACAGGACATATTAATTTAATTGTATCAGAACACTGTCACACTGATCAGATAAGAACCTCGTCTTTCTCTCTCGCTGCGTGTGCTCTTCTTCGTTCTCCTGGTGCTGCATATTCAATGTGGAATGTATATATATATATATATATATATATATATATATATATATAGTCCAGTAGATCCTCCGTGAGCGGTCACAACGTGGTTTATTTCTACGTTTCGGCCTAGAGTGTGGCCTTCATCAGGATCAGGGAGGCCGTTTTGGCCTAGAGTCTGGCCTTCATCAGGATCCTGATGAAGGCCAGACTCTAGGCCAAAACGGCCTCCCTTCATCAGGGGGGATCCCCTGATGAAGGGAGGACCCCTCTCAAAACTGTTGTGAAATAAATATATTTATCCTTGTTGACAACGCTCCCGTTGTGCCATATATATATATATATATATATATATATATATATATATATATATATATATTTATATATATAGCCGGTACGGACAGAAATGCTCGAGCAGTCCAGCGTCTAAAGGTCGTGCACACATTTGCAATTCGCACTCCGAGAGAGATGATCCCACTAGTCAGTGCCTTGCGAATGCCCCACTACAATACCCCGCCGACGAAGACGAGCCATCCTGGCGACTAAAGGTGACGAGAGAACAGGAGGGCCGTAGCAGGGCTTGAGGCGACTGGCGTGGACCGTCTCACGACCAAGGCGGCGCTTGTCCGTGGATGGCTTGAGCGGTTCAATCACATAGGTGACAGAAGAAGGGTGCTGTGTGACGCGGTAAGGGCCCGTATACTTCGGTGCAAACTTGGGAGTCAGTCCAGGAGAGTGGAAAGGCAGTTGGAGCCACACGAGAGAACCGACGGGGAATGTGTCCTGAACAAGATCACGGTCGTGGCGATCTTTTTGGAGGGCTTGATTATCGGCTGTGAAGGACCGTGCAAGCTGACGACACTCTTCGGCATGTTCTGTGATTTCAGAAACTGGGCTGAACTCGGAGGCATCAGGATTGTATGGCAGAATCGTGTCAAATGTGCTGCATGGGTCACGACCATATAAAAGAAAAAATGGAGAAAAGCCCGTTGTTGATTGAATCGCTGTATTGTAGGCATAAGTCACGAAAGGAAGGACAACGTACCGATTGGAGTGGTCCGAATCAATATACATAGCGAGCATGTCTCCGACGGTTCTATTGAAACATTCTGTTAGGCCGTTCGTCTGAGGGTGGTAGGCTGTTGATGTGCGGTGTACCGTGCGGCATGAGTGTAAGAGCTGCTGCAGAACTTCGGACAAGAATACACGGCCCCTGTCACTCAGGAGCTCCCGTCGTGCACCATGACGAAGAACAAACCAATGCAAGATGAAGGTTGCAACGTCACGAGCACCAGCCGAAGGTAGCGCTGCCGTTTCGGCGTACCTTGTCAGGTGGTCGGCAGCGACAGTCACCCATCGATCACCACCAACAGAGCACGGTAGCAGGCCGTATAGGTCAACCCCAACACGGTCAAATGGGTGTGCAGGACGTGGTAAAGGCAGCAGTTGACCGGGTGAATGAGGGAATGTCTTGCGCTGCTGACACAAGGAACATGAGCGAATGTGTTTGCGTACAAACGTGTACATAGCCCGCCAGCAGTAACATTGGCGGATCCGTTCATACGCCTTTAGCGCACCGGCGTGTGCGTGTTGCGGCTCAGCATGAAAATATTCGCAGATATCAGAGTGCATATCAGAGCGCGATTGTTCAACCTACTTTAGATTATGCATCCATAATTTGGTACCCTTACACCAGAAAAAATATCAGCGAAATGGAAGAAATTCAATAGAGAGCTGATAGGTTTACTTATAACAGTTTTGGTCGTACTTCAATATCATGTTTATTAGCAAAAGCTAACCTCCCAACACCTACACAAAGAAATAAAGTATTGAGATTGCAATTTTTCTTTCAGTTAGTTAAAGGTTATTTTAAGTAAAATTTATCACATATACTTCATTTTTCCACAGGATATACCACAAGGCAGAGGCATGCCTTTACAATAACCCTATTTTCCACCCGTAATAACACATTCAAGTATTCGTTCTTCCCTAGGACAATTATTACCGAATGGAATAACATTAGTAACGAAGTTGTTTCCCAGTCATCCTTGAACCTTTTTGCGGCGCAGCTCTAGCAGCGAGTGTCTAATTTCTATGACATGTGCTCCTGTTGTTTATTTCAATCACTGTAACCATTCTCGACTTGTGATCATCATGAATTTAGCGCTCATTCCTCTATATGTTCTTATGCCGGTTTGTTACAAACCACTGTTCTTTTTTTTCGTTCTCAAAGTGTGCAAAAGCCTTACCTGTTTTATAGTTATTTGTTTGCCGATTTGTAAACTTATCAAATGTATATCCACCCTGCCAAACACTATGTTAGGGTTGCAGTATTCATAGCAAATAAAATAACTATGGCTGGGTATTACTAGCAGCCATTTACGACCCACCACTTGATAGTTGCGACGATATAACAGGCCATCTCGTATGGCGAAATGCGTTGCTTGGCGGCGATGAGCACGCGGGTAACCGGAAGTTGATGTGTCAGAAAGCTTATTCAAGAGCGAGACAATCCAAGGGTCTTTCCGCTGTTCGGATGACATGTCTGTGACGCTGACGGAGGAGAGGGGAAGGTCAAAGGCTGATATTTCCGTATCATTAGATTTCACGGGTGATCGTGAAAGCACATCTGCGTCAGAGTGCTTTCGCCCCGATCGGTAGACGACGCGTATGTCGAATTTCTGTAGGCGTAGTGCCCAACGTCCGAGGCGACCAGAAGGATCTTTCAGTGAAGCCACCCAACAGAGTGCGTGATGGTCTGTTACCACGTCAAAAGTTTGGCCGCACAAATAGAAGCGAAACTTGTTTAACGCCCACACAATCGCCAGGCACTCTTTTTCAGTAACCACATAGTTGGCTTCTGCATTAGTGAGGGCGCGGCTGGCATAGGCGACCACATACTCCGTAAAACCTGGTTTGTGTTGCGCGAGTACTGCACCAAGGCCGATGCCACTTGCATCCGTGTGTACTTCGGTCGGCGCAGTAGGGTCGTATTGACGCAGTACGGGTGGTGAGGTAAGGAGTTGGCGCAGCGTTGTGAAGGATTCGTCACAGGCTTCTGTTCAATTCGAAAGATCTGCAGGGCCAGCAAGGAGTTTGGTGAGCGGAGCGATGATGGAAGCAAAGTTCCGGACAAACCGACAAAAATAGGAGCACAGGCCCACAAAGCTCCGTAGTTCTTTAACTGTAGTAGGCTTAGGAAATTCGGCATAGCACGAAGCTTGTCAGTGTCGGGAAGGATGCCGGCTTTCGAGACGACATGACCAAGTATGGTGAGTTGTTTAGCCCCGAAGTGACATTTTTTTCAGGTTAAGCTGAAGCATGGCGTTTGTAAGGCACTGTAGAATTTTACGCAGACGAGTGAGGTGCGAAGTGAAATCGGGTGAAAAGACCACAACGTCATCAACATAGCACAAGCAGATGTTCGATTTGAGACCACGTAAAATGCTGTCCATCATTCGCTCGAATGTGGCGGGCGCATTGCAGAGTCCGAATGGAATTACGGTGAATTCATAAAGACTATCTGGTGTGACGAACGCCGTTTTTGGATGATCAGACTCAGCCATTGGGACCTGCCAATAACCTGAGTGAAGGTCAAGCGAGGAAAAGAATTCTGCACCTTGGAGACACTCGAGAGCGTCGTCTATGCGGGGAAGAGGGTAAACATCTTTCCTCGTAATGTTGTTTAGGCGCCTGTAGTCTACGCAGAACCGGATCGAACCATCCTTTTCTTTGACGAGTGCAACAGGTGTAGACCAAGGACTACAAGAAGGCTAGATGACTCCACGCTGTAGCATGTCGTCTACTTGTTCTGCAATTACGCGACGCTCCGCCGGAGACACACGATAGAGGCGCTGGCGCAAAGGAGAACTCTTTCCTGTGTCAATTGTGTGCACAACGGCGTTCGTTCTTTCTAGAACCGCTTGGGAAAAGTCGGACGAGCGGCTGAATTCGTGCAACAGGGTATGAAGCTGCTCTCGTTGAGCCGGGGCTAGATGGCAGTCAATAGAACGATGAAATGCATCGGACGACACACTGTTCGAAGCAAAGTGAGGAACCAACGCGTTCAGCTCCATATTCGGCTTGGTGTCGAAGAAATCGGCAGGCACGATAGTACCTTCATCGATAAGCTGAATGTGGCTGAGCGTCTCGTTGCGGCGCAAACTGAGGGGTCACGAGTTCGAATAGGAAATAAATATTCCGGTAGTGTCTTCACAAAGCGCAAGAACGGCGAATGGCAGCGATGTGTGATGGCGGCTACCGAAGGTGTGAGATGGCGTGAATAGGACGGTAGCGTCAGAAAGTGAAGTGCAGCAGGCAGGGACAAACTGGGCGCTGCATGGAGGAAGGTCTATGTCCGTCGCGACGACAAGTTTAGACACACTAGATACGGCCGCATCAACAGAAGGCGCATCATGAAATGGTAACAGCTCCACTTCGGCCCGAGCGCAGTCCACGACGGCGTGATGACGTGATAGGAAATCCCATCCTAGGATGACATAGTGGGAACATGAAGCCAACACGTGAAATTCAATGATGTACAACACGTCTCGAATAACCACTTTTGCCGTACATGCCGCGACGGGCTCAATTTGTTGGGCACTCGCAGCGCTCAAAGAAACTACGGGTGAAAGCATCGTCACTTTACGAAGAGAGCGGCAGAGTCTTTGACTAATCACAGATATCGCGGCACCGGTATCGATGAGTGCAAGTGTTCGTACACCTTCGACAATTGCATCGATAAGATTGGCGGGAGACAGGCGAGAACTTAAACGATTAGACGATGACGCAGCTCGTGCTTCCGGAGCTGCGGCAGTTAGTTTTCCGTCTCAATGGAGGTGGGTCGTCGACGCATAGGCGACACGGAACGACGACTTGGTGAAGGGGAAGGCACGCGGGAAGTAGAACGTCGAGAAGCGGAGGTTCGGGTGCCGGAAGCAGCTTGCGCATCGCGTTCGTGAACTTCAGGTGGCACGTGAGGCGCGTGGCATGGAGGCCGAAACGAGTAGTCAGGGTATCTTGGTGTATTAGCTGGGAAGCGCCGACGACATAAACGCGCAACGTGACCTGGAGTCCCGCAAAAGTAGCATATCGGCCGGTTGTCAGCAGTGCGCCAAGGATTTCCAGCGTGCTGCTGTGTAGCTGGAAACGGCGCGGTGGAAGGTCGCACAGGTTGTGGCGTATACAATGGCAGACAAGGCGGAGGCATTGCCGCGACGGCCGCATAAATCAGTGGCGCGGCAACAGGTGTTGATGGAGAGGCAGGCGTAGGTAATGCGTAGGTAATGCGGAGACCTGCCACTGAATTGCCTGTCTGATTGTCGGCGTTAGACGGTTTGTTGGTGCTTCGGTGGTCGGCAGATACGAAAGACACGAAAGCTGTCATGCGATCTCTTCACGCACATATACTTTTATCTGCTCCAGCAGGGTGCTGTCACCACTGACGGCCAGGGAAGCGAGAGTCGTCTGCTGTCGTTGACCTCCGAACTAATGCACGTTGCTTGCGAATCTCTTCAGAGTTCTGGCACAAGGTCACAAGTTCGGATACGGTACTTGGGCCCTTTGCCAGCAACATTTGAAAGGCATCATCGTCTATTCCTTTTAAGATATGCCTGATCTTGTCTTGCTCGGTGATCTCAGGGTTAAAGCGCCGGCATAAATCGGCAACATCTTCAATGTAGCTAGTGAAGTTTTCGCCCTGCCTTTGCGCTCGTCCGCGTAGGCGCTGTTCAGCACGCAGCTTGCGCACGGCGGGGCGATATAACACAGCTGCAAGGGTGGCCTTGAAAGCGGCCCAAGTGGTAATGTCCGTACGGTGGTTTGTGAACCACAGGCTGGCGACGTCTTTGAGATAAAATGGGACGTACTCCAATTTCGAGGGGTCGTCCCACTTGTTGGCGGCGCTCACATTTCAAACAGCTGCAACCAGTCTTCCACATCTTGGTCCTCGGTGCAGCTGAAGAAGGGGGGATCCCGTTGGCGCAGGGTGGTAGGTACGATGACCAGTTGAGATTGGGCCGTGCTCTGCAGGGGGGTGCCTTGCTCGGTCGTCTAATCAGGCATTGCTGATGCAGTGGGCAGCTTCCGGCTTCGAAGTTCCAGGTTTGCGTACCCAGCACACTTCCACCACTTTGCAAGGGAGTTTAATAGCGACGCCAGGTAGTAGGCAGGCAGCCGGTACGGACAGAAATACTCGAGCAGTCCAGCGTCTACAACTCGTGCACACGCTCGCGCTTCGCACTCCGAGAGAGATGTTCCCACTAGTCAGTGCCTTGCGCATTTCCCACTACAATATATATATATATATATATATATATATATATATATATATATATATATATATATATATATATATATATATATATACAAAAGAAGTGTATACTCAGAGCTTGTTTTTCGTGTTTCGACACAATATTAATGAGATCTACTAGACAATGGTGCCCAGGAACGTATAAGGGGAGTTATTAGACCAATTGTAATGTATATGTGAAGAAAAAAAGTGGGTGAAAAGATAAGTTGTCTTGAGCAGGAGCCGAACCTGCGACCTTCAAATAACATGTTCGATGCTCTACCACTGAGCTACCATAGCGGCTTTCAGCCTTTTATTCGGTTTATATGTGAGTAAAACGTGGAAGTGTCCGTCAGCGCCGTCAGTGTTAGCCAGCGCCACCTGTAGCCATGGTGTCAAAACTCTTTATGAGCTTGTTTGGTGTGACGTAGCACGTGAACCTTTTACGCGCTGGCAGCTGACCAATAGTCTCTCGTATAGAACCTAACGGCACCAAGTCTGCCGCTACGAGACCCTCGTTATTGTATAAGGGAAAGAAGTGTATACTAGTGTATACTTAAGGGCTCCTTTTTCCGTGTTTTGACACAATAATATTGAGATTTAACAGACAATAATGCCAAGGAATGTATAGGAGAAGTTTTTAGACCAGTTGTAATGTGAATTTGAAGACAGATTAGTGGGTGAAAAAATAACTTGTCGTGAGCAGGAACAAAACCTGCGACCTTCGAATAACGCGTTTGATTCTCTACCATTGAGCTATGACGGCGGCTATCCCTCCATCCAATTTATTGTGTTTATATGGGAAATTTTTTGTGGAAGTTTCAGTCAGCGCCACCTGTAGCCGTGGGAGCAAGGGTGCACACTTTTTTATGAGCCTATTTGGCGTCACGTAGCACGTGGACCTATTACGAGCTGGCAGCTGACCGATAGTCCCTCGTATACAACCTAACGGCACCAAGTCTGCCAGTACGAGACCCTCTTTAATGAATAAGGCAAGGAAGTGTACACCTAATGGCTTGTTTTTCTGTGTTTTGACACAATAATAATGTGACCTAACTGACAATAATGCCAAGAAATGTATAGAGGAAGTTATTAGACCAATTGTAATGTGAATGTGAAAAGATAACTTGCCGTATGGAGGAACCGAACCTACGACCTTCGAATAACGCAGGTCAAATATTTGAAGTTGGCAGGTTCGGTGGCTGCTCACGACAATTCATATTTCCTCCCACTTGTTTTTCTTCCCATATACATTACAGTTGGTCTTTTCTAAATTTCTTGGCAATATTGTCTTTTATACCTTAATATGTATATATATATATATATATATATATATATATATATATATATATATATATATATATATACATATATATACAGTCAAGTAGATCCTCGTGGTTTATTTTGACGTTTCAGCCTAGACTTTGGCCTTCATCAGGAATGAGGTTACAGTTTAATGGTGCTCAGCTTTATACAATCTTGAATCGGAGGGTGGGAGAAAGAGAAAGAGAAAAAAAAAACAATGAAGAAAGGAGAATATAAGGTGGACTATTCCGCTGAGCACCTCCTTTCACTCTTCCTTCCCCTTCACCTTCCACCTCTCTCCCCTTTCTCCTTTTCCCCTTTAGGATGTCTGTGGTCTGTGTATCCTTTCTTTTACTGACGCATTGTTCGCGACCAGACGGGGCCTCCTGGCTCTGGCTGTTCGGTGTCGAGGAAAAATCTTTTTTAAGAAATTTAAGCCTTTAACTACTCGGCGCCCCGTCAACATCTTGTCATAGAAATAGGGGCGCCGCGTATTGCCGCAGAGGCTGGCAAGTGGGTGCAATGGCAATTCTTTCCCGCTTCTGCATTACGCGTGCAGTAGGGGCCTCCAGACTGTGCACAGGGTTGCTGTTGGGCATTTTATGTTTGGCACAATCGATTGTATATTGAGGTAAAAACAGAAACAGATAACAGCTGTACTTTGGAAGGGTAGTTACACTTTGAATTACTTGAGTTGTCCAGTGTCCTTCGCAGCTGCAGTGCCGTGAACTCAGTTATTATATATGTATATATATATATATATATATATATATATATATATATATATATATATATATATATATATATATATATATATATATATATATATATATATATGAAGCAGCATTATTTAAACTACAGCATATTTCGTTTCCAGCGTGCTGTAGAGCTGCTACCCATTTTCCTAATAGCTTTAGCTAATAAGGCATAATCTTGTTTCTCTCTCGCCAAGTATACAAATTATCAGTAAAATCTCATCTCCATGATGCATTTTAGGTAGGTTAGTTATCTAACGGCCCTAAGTTCAGCGACGAAGAGACTGCGTAGAGTGAAACAACTACCACAATCATTTTTTTAATATTTCATCATGAACATTACTCCCCAGTCTGAAGCGGTGCCGTCAAGCTTCAAAGTAAGTTATTACACGTTAAATTGTGATGTACCTGTCGAGCTCCAATAACCACTGTGCAAACTCTCCAGTGTACACTGACCGTTCAAGTGCCCCGCCGTGGTAGTCTAGTGGCTAAGGTACTCGGTTGCTGACCCGCAGGTTGCGGGATCGAATCTTGGCTGCGGTGGCTACATTTCCGATGGACACGGAAATGTTGTAGGCTCATGTGCTCAGATTTGGGTGCACGTTAAAGAACCCCAGGTGGCCGAAATTTCCCGAGCCCTCCACTATGGCGTCTCTCATAATCATATGGGGGTTTTGGCACATTAAACCCCCCCCCCCCCCCGCCTATCAATCAATCAATTCACCATTCATGTACTTCTGTAAGAGCACGTTTTTTACAGTGTTATACGGATTTACAAAAATGAGGGATCGACAATGTTTTCATTCTTTTTAACACGCAGTGTCATTCATGGCCCTCATTCTGGCGGAGCGCTTGGCAACAAGGAATGCACATTTTGAGTCGCCCGCGCACGTATCAGCGTGTTTAGCATGAATGGTAGGTTGTAGTAATGGTTCTCGTTTGCTGTGGGTATAAACCTGGCGGCATCTGTGGTAACGAAACCAACAAATCGTTTGATTGCGCAAACGTGGTGTAAATCAGGTCGCTGTTCACTGCTTTTCCCAACAAAGGATAGAAAAACGGCTTTCGTTCGATAGCGTCTCACCTACAACGTATTTTCGGCCACTAATACCCTTCCACTTACTTCAACTAGTCTTTGTGTAATGGTGAGAGAAGTATCAAAGCACAAAAGTTGGACCTTGACGTATCGCAATCGCAATTCAGCTACGCCGAGATTAGTTCGGCTCAGCGCGACTTCTAGTGACCGTTTTGCCACCTG
Organism: Rhipicephalus microplus; assembly: GCF_043290135.1. Taxonomy (NCBI): domain Eukaryota; kingdom Metazoa; phylum Arthropoda; class Arachnida; order Ixodida; family Ixodidae; genus Rhipicephalus; species Rhipicephalus microplus. The sequence goes on along the minus strand of NC_134705.1, from coordinate 106,620,931 downwards.
TGCCTGCCCGATCCGTGTACTTGTTATCGGTGCTTCTTGCTTTGCGATAGCAATGCATAATGATGACTTTATTAGTTTGAACATCCGTTTAAATAATAATCTATTCATTCTTGTGCCCACCAAGAAGCGATGACCAATGATGACGATGCGCGCATCGGCAAGACACAGAGCCCGTCTACTAAAGTGGCCGGCCACACTCACCGGTATTTCCCTGAGTCATATGTAAGAACATATAATTGTAAATTCGTAGCTTGGTTCATTTGAGATATGCCCAAAGGTTTTTCACTGATGGTGTCTAAAGCACTGTACATGAGTACAATGGCGTGTCTTACTGCACTCATATATCGTCGCTTGCACCTGAACACTTCACATTATTGGACTATGTGTGCACGTATAGGCTGAATCAATCATCATAAAACCTCTCTGAAGGTTGACAAGGAGCAGCAGCGAGAAACTGCTATTAAAAGCGTGAGTGAAAGTCGTTAAAATATGCCTGTTTTTTAAGTTCATGTGATGTTCTTTGGACTTTGATTAAGCTATGACTTTTAAAGAAAAGTAATGTTCCTGCCTAAATCGGCATGTGTTTCAGTGCCAGCAGCCATTCGTTTGTGTGTACTAAAGAAGCAATTGTCGTTTGAAAGAAAAATAATGATGTCTTGATCGTGGGACATGCAAACGTAAAGCTGAACGGTGTCTTAGTTTCTAAAATAGTCGTTTCACAATGACTGGAGCACGTTCTGGCCAGCTGCTAGTGTGCAGTTGCAGGTTCCGATTCTGGTAGCACACTTCTAAAGTTTTTCTTCTTATTTGTATTTTGTGGGAACCTTATTTACACGTGGATTAATATATATGTATTCTATACGGCGAGAGCAAAAGCTTCCCAAAAAGTGTCCACATACTTGCTGTTGCAACAAAGCAAACTGTAAGTAGGTACTGTATGATGTCCTCTAATTCCGAGTGCGTGCCTCTTCTGCGCCCCTTTTTTCTCGTTTTAGTCTCGTTACTATTGCTTCAACCAACATTGAAGAAACGTAGTTTGTCATTAGCCGCTAAAAATGATACACAATGTCTGCGGCGTGGCCTAAAATTACTTTCAATCTCGGGACATTCTACCCGAATACGTTGGACAGTTGGCCTTGGACATTTTTTCGAGTAATTAAAATAAAACAGTAGCGTTATTGTGGGCTGTCCATTAGTTTATTTCGTTAAAGGACACTTTTTTTGCTACACTCAAATTGATGTGATATTTGACATTGTTGCAATATATAAGAAAAAAAACAGCGTTTGTAGCCCCACATGGACTTTTTTTAATTTATTAATACGCCACGCGGCTGGTGTAACGCGCCCGCTAACTGCAACGGTTGATGGACACCATCCTGGGAGGTTTAAAACAGAAGATTTGTATGTGTCTGCACTCCCGACGTGGCCATCATCTTTAGTCGCACATTTTATTTTATAACATGCGCTTAGACCCTGTTCTTAGCTGCATACTGAATGTTTGCCATCATAGAGTTTCTTAATATACTCAAGAGGTAGCTCTGGCACTAGTGTCTATGAGAGCTGCAACAAACGGCGCTTCAGCGAGCATGGAAATGATGGGTAGTACACACATTTGTCTAATATTTATACTTCTCTCCTGCTTCTGGCTCCATGTGTGTTCGTGTGGCTTAAAGTTGTTTTTTTCACGAAACAAATATTAGCAAATGTTCAGCGGTGGCGCTTCACCACTTTATTTTCTTTAGACTTACCTTTTGAAATCGAGTCATGAAGTTCAAAAAGGTTGAATATTTCTCTCGAAACAAAACCGAAACACAGCAATAAACGAAGCCGCAAGTACGATTCGCCGTCCGCGAGTACGAAGACTAGGCAAATGTGTGTAACACATATCATTCTCATGGTCGCTGAACGATCGCAGCGCTAGAGTGCCCTCTAGTTAATTTTGGGAAACTCTATGTTTGCCATGTGCTTAACTCTAAGAAGTGTCAATTCGGTCAACGGGAAGCTTTGGTGTTGGAGCATCTGGTTAACAAAGAAGGCGTTCGGCCCTATCTTGCAAAAAAAAAAACAGAGTCCGTTGAAGCATTTCAGCCTCCTCAGTCCACCCAAGAACTTGGTAGTTTTTAGGGCTATGCTCCTGCTTTAGGTGATTGATATCTCGCTTCTATGCTCCTGCTTCAGGTGATTGATATCTCGCTTCTCTCACGTGGTTTATCTTTTGACGAACATTTTGCCTAAAAACGCCCCATTACACTGGAAGCCGAAGTGTACTGCTTGCTTTCGAGAACTAAAGTTTCTGCTGATGTCACAGCCCATCCTCCGCCACTAAAATTCATCAGTGTCAACAGAGGTCCACACAGGTGTGAGTGGTGTAGGTCTTGGTACTGTTTTTCTTCAGCGTATCATCAATAAATTACATGTCATCACCTGTGTGAACCGGTCGTATCGTCAACCCTAACGGGACTACATGATTACTGAACAGAAAGGTCTCAGCGTTATTTTTGGCGTGCAGCCTTCTAGTCGTAGTGGTGTGGGTGCGAATTCACTTTCATCACCGACCATCACTCTCTATGCTGGCTCGTCAATCTTTGTGATCTGTCGAGATGTCTGGCACAATGGGTCTTACATTTGGAAGAGTACAGCTTCACGGTCTCCTAGAAGATCGGCCGAAGACATGCTCATGCCGAATGACTTTTCGAAATGCCTCTACGTGCAACGAAACATCAGGCTCAGTATTCCATCGTTTAAATGCAGCCGCACATCGGAACTCCCAGGTATCACAACGTTTGCAAAAGAACAGCATGAAGATCAAGTTTGGGGCAGCATTCCGCTGTTTCAAAAGAGCCAACAGCGTGTTATTTATGTGTTTGAGGTGAGTTGCTGTACATGCAGAATTTCGCTGCGGAAGAGGCCCAGGTTTATTCTCGTGGTGCCAGAAGACCTTCGACCTTCTCGTTTACACGTCATGAAACGATTACCCAACTTCAGGTTACTTAGAATCAGTGCGAACAGTTCATCGCGCTAAAGAAATGGCTGCCTGCAAATGCGCAAAAAACGGAGACGTATTAGGCAGCTGTGTTAATCCCGAAGCTACAAGAGACCTGTAGTTGCCCCAGCCGGTTCCTAAAGCCTGCGGTTGCACCCAGATCACGTTTTGAATAAGTAGGCGCGCACTTGATAGTAGCCTTCTCACGTTCATACAGAGGAAATCATTGGATGATTGTGTGCGCCGTCTACCTGACTCGACTCTGCACAACGGCGGCGCTACCCTCTTGAACAAAAACAGAAGTACCGAAAATTGCGATGCATTCTAGCACACTTCTTCATGGCCGCCCTCGCGTGATCATTAAGGATCATCACCGCCAGTTGACAGCAGATATTTTTGATGAGCTCCTAAGACACTTTACGCCCTATCACCCTCAGACCAATGGCTTGACTGATTGTACAAATAGAACCCTCATGGTATCCATGTACGTCATCCATGATATCGACGTCTATGATATCCATTTACGTTAGCTCAGGCCGAAAAAAGTGGGATGAAGTGCGGCCGCTCTTGACGTACGCACGTAATACTACTTAGGATGAGACCATAGAATACGGCTCGTCAACCTCGATAAATTTTTACAGTATCTTTCTTTCCTCCGGCCACAACAAAGCTTGAATCACGGCAACGCTGTGAAGCGCGGAGAGGCCCCGGTGCTTCGCCCGATTGCATACGCTGGCACCACTAGAGCGCGATAAATCCCGGTACGACAGCCGACACCGTCAGGTGATCTACAATGCTAGTGACCTACTGTGGTTACGGACTCCAGTGATGAAATATGCACTCAGTCAAAAATTACTTGCTGGCCATGTTGAACAATACGCCATGATTGAACGTCACAGTGAGCTGAATCATAGGATTACAATGCTCACTGCCCGTAGAAGACGGCGATCCAGGTCCAAAGTCACGCATATAGCACGCCTGAAGCCTTTTGCTCAGTGACGTTCCAGCTAACTCTTCACCTGGTGGTGTTCGTCCGCAAAGAGAGCGTTTTCAGCGGGTATAATTATTAGGAAAGAAGGAGCAGCAACAGCAGTGGAGCTTTGGAACGTGAAGAACGGTCTGCAGCACTGGCTGACACTCGCCGTCTAGCTCATTCTAAATAAACCTTGCTAACAAACCCCGTACCACAATGTTTGGTTTTGTTTGGCCATGTTTTCTTTCTTCTGTGTAATGGTGTACGCACAAAATTTATACGCACTGTAAGCAATAGATTGTTATTCGCACTTGTAACGCCTTATTTCACGTCATACCTCGGTTATCAATCGTTTTCTCGGCACAATGATTGAGTACTTGCGTTAGAGCAAACTACTCGCCTGAACCGGACGGTGAATGGGCTCTCCGAGATCTCTGGGATGGTCAGCCTGCAAAACGTTAGTGATACAGTAAGGAGTCATTGTTACATGAAATGATATACCAATTTATATCAATAAAAGAGCACAAGTAATTGTGCAGTTGACATCTGCCCCAGTCCAGATTCTATATTTACATTACATGCAGTTTTGGAATGCGCAACTTAGTAAGGTGTACCCTTAAAACGTAAGGGATGGAAACACGTTTTCTTCATTGTATTTATGAGTGTTTATTGAATATTTTTTCGTGTTGTATTCGCGCTGTGATGGAAAGTTTCGCGAACTTGTATCACCCTCTTCTTAGCAACGTTGTGTTTATTAAATTTCAGTATTACATCTGCTATGTAACAATTATTATTTACTGTTATGTTTTTTTGCACTGAGCAGACAGTCACGCATGTATTGTTACATTCGCAAAAAATATTTTGCTTTTGGTCCTGAATTCTATTGAATTTTTCACTTTACAAAGAAAATTGTCCTGTTTAAAATTCCAGTTTGGCCACTAATAATTAATATATCTCTGTTTTATCTGTAAAGCTGCCCAAATATTCAATTAGCATGTGCGAGCAATGACTTTTCTGTGCGTCAGCTTCATGCCGTGAAGCTAAGTCCCATACATGGTGAAGCCACGCGAATAGCCCGAAAAGCGCGCTCAGTTGGATTGTATTATATTAGTATATTTTCCCTATAATTGTCTTTATAATGTCATATTACACCCTTAATTGTCATATTACACTGTTAGCACAAATAATCTTTTTTTTTACATAATATTGGGAAAAATGCCACGGCTGCGCAATTTATGGCTGATCTCCTGTGCTGGGTTGAGCTATCTCTCTTGGGTCCAACCAACCAACCAACCAACCAATCAATCTCCAACATCTTCCCACAAACAAAGTTGTTAGCCTGAAGCACCCAAGCGGCAGAGGTGTTGCACTGCTCCTCGTGTTTTCATGTCAACTGTCATTTTTAAGAAACAAATACAAACGTGACCATTCCGGCCCACAAATATCTGTTCCTTTACTGCCAGGTACCATAGCAGCCCAGATTTGTTGTTCACAATAACTATCACGTCTCCCACTTTTACTTCACTAGAATGAACCAATTAACGCGTTGGTGGCAGCTGTGACACATATTTTTCTTTGCCATTCCACTTCTAGAAGGCATTGAAGTACGCTTTTCTTCACCTTCAACGCACTTGTTTGGGTTAAACTAAGCTTCGTTTTAGTGCTGTGTTTGCCAGAATTGAGACCGACCTTTCGCCGATCAGGCAATGAGCTCGAGTGAGTGGTAGTCCTTCCAGCTAACTCAATATTGTTCTCAGCGGATGAACGTTTGCCATGGATTAAGCATCTGTCAACATGTTTTTAATTCAAGATAACCCAAGAAAGAGGTATTCAAGGCCTTTCGTAGCCTTGTTTTTCTCTACAGATCAGCCGTTTTCAGAAACGGGCCCACCATGGTGCACGTTCTGCTATAAACTTTCTTGTAAGCACATCGTGCCAGAACTCCTAAAATACGAGTTCCTCCCGGACTGGCTTCAACATTCTTTATGAGTTTACTCTCGGATCTCTGATCAACCCTGCCGCGAAGTAAATAAACAGTGACGTAAACACGAAGAAATAGTCTGTAACGAGCTTCCCGTGATACCTGAGTATACTTGAACAGGGTGAAATAAATTCACATACGAGCTTATAAAAGAGTAATTATGCTTCATTTATACCTAAAGAAACGCTTCAAATGACAGTGTCAAGTTGCCAAGGGCCGTGAACCCAGCCCCACACTGAATGTTGTGGGGCTCTGATGTAGTGTTCCGAACAGAAGAATAAGAGCGTCAGCGAGAAGGAAAGATGAAGAAAACTGAATGTCGAGAATAAATACCAACAGCATTTTATCAGTCTCGGATTACACTTTTACATTTGATTTCCTTTATTGTGGCGGCGTTGGCGCTCAAGTGCTGTATTTAGCCATTAAGGTAACGCACCTATTAGGAAAATAAAAAAAGCGACTAGTGTGTCTAGTTTTTATCTTCTATTACATAAAAGGACAAAATATTTTGATGTGGTAGATGATGTCAAGCAATGATTTTGCTTGAATGTTGTCTGTTTAGTGATGCGCACAACATGACTACCTAGTTAGGAACATACAATTGTGGCAAGGACAGTTTGCAATAACTGTCTTTTTTATTGTTGAAGTGTATATTTTAAATTGTGTGTCATTTAGGAGATATATTGTATTGTGGTGACAAGTGAGTACGATATAGATAACACAAAAATAGCACACTTGCGCAATGTGCACCTTTCATGCATACTTACTGAAGCGCCAGAGGGAGAACCCTGAAATTGAAATAGAATGAAAAAAACAACGAATAATGCACACCAGGACCAACTCACCACTCGAACCGCGTTCAAAAAAATTTTCTTGACAGCAGTTTTAATTGCGAATTAACTGATAATATACAAAGAGACACTGTGCGTAGAAATACACAATTGTGCCTAGGACATTTTGCAATCACCGTGTTTTCTGTTGGTTGTGTGTATAGTTTTAATTGTGTGCCCTTAAGAATAATCACCGTATTGTGTTTATGATCGAGTATGATATAAATAGCACAAAAATAGCACACTTGTACAATGGGCACTTCTTGTGCAGACTTACTGGAGCTCCAGAGGGCCAACCGTGAAAATGAAGAAGAATGAAAATAAACAACAAATACTACACACCAGGTCATACTCTCTGCTGAAGCCTCTTCAAAGAATATTTTTTTAGTAAACTTAGTATACAAAAAGACACTGAGCGTTAGCAGCGTCTGTTCGGTGGTGTACTGCATACAATAGGATGTTTTACCATTCAATAGCAAATAAGATGAAAACTTTGTTATATCTACCAAGGTGACCTGGCGTCTTCATGAAAAGAAACGACGTTAGTAATTTGCGCTTGTTACGAAATCTCTGCCGCAACATTTCAGTTGCTCATTTCCGCCTAAAACTTTTACTAGAACAAAACTTTTGCGCTGAAGTAAAACTAAATATAGGCTTTTAATTTTCAAGTCTTTCTCTATTGTGAAGACTTTCACGTTTGCGCAGAAGCTAAGAAAGCAGTTCAGTTCAGATTATTTTCACAACCTACAGTGCGGCTTCCAGCATCACGTTATTGACATATTGTTTACAACTTCCGTGTCTCACATTTTACTGCATGTTTTCTCCGCTGTCTCTTATTCACAAACTAAAATGCTCTCCCATCCTGCGTATCGCCACCCTGGGTAACCTTTGTTCTTTCTCGGACACCGACATTTAAAATGCATTTATTGGGCTGACATGTTTCACATTAAATTTGAACTTCATAAAAATATTTAAATAACCGAAAATATCAGTAGCAGGTCTATTGTTTTTTGTCAAGAAGTTGAGGAAGCCTGCCAAGCCAGTGACACGAAAATTGGAAAAGTAGTGGAGGGGTTCAGAAAGAAGAAAAGAATCAGCATATCCCACGTACCTTGAAATCAACGTTATCGGAAGCATGTGATGAGAAGGTGACCGTGTTGCAATTTTTTTATTGAGCGACATGTCATAAAATGACGCTAAATATATGTTCAAATGTTGCACGGACAGATATATGTTGAAGAGTTGCAGATGTTTCTATAACTAGTCATTTGCACTTGCGCAACGATGCCAACCGAAACATGTGCATTAGTAACACCAGAAGCTGTTATGAAGCGCTCATGCTCGCGAGAATGCTGGCCCTGGACTATAGGGAACTAGAATGTGATATTGCGGTTGACTATACCCAGGACACTGCTACATATATCAACTTCAGTGCAAGGCGACTAACAACAATTCACGATAACCTGACGTGATGGCTGTATCAAACGAGTACATATTTATTGTTTATGAAATTGGGTAGGCAGCACTGCAACCACTATTGACGTTTCACGAGTATTAGCATCTATTTGAAAAAAAAAAACCTGGCGTAGCTCTGCGGTAAAATACTTCCTTGCTACGCAGAATCTGCGGGTTGGATTCCAGGTGGGGCTCTGGCATTTATTCTTTGTATTCGTCTGGTCGACGCGACCGATGTGGTGTATTTCTCAACGCTCGCGCATTAGAACTGCCCATGTGTGTTCTCGTCGTTCCTGGGTAGACGCTAACTATCAATCAGCTGTGACACATACCCGTATTTCAGCGGCACATACCTGCCCGTGGGTATGTGCCACTGTATGGCGGGAAGTATGAAAACGTATGCGACAGGATTGTGACATATTCATGTCTTGATCAGTGCGTCATAATCGTCGCACCATCTTACCCCCCCCCCCTCCCCTTATGCTGATTTTGGCTCAAGCCAAGGTATACGGGTGACCACGAGGGCACTCAAATGTAGGTGGCTAGATAGACAGTAGATGGATAGATGGATACGCTCAAAGTAGCCGAAGTTCGCTAAGGAATCTTTCCCATTTAAAAGCTGAGAAGCAGCAAGACTAGCTCCTTTACCTCAAAAACACTTTGGCAAGTTTAGAGCACCACCCACCAAAAACCCTATTGAATCAATGAATAATGAAGATAAAAACAACACAACTGAGCAACAAACTTACGATTTCTAATGTGATGCAGTTTCATTGAAAATAAATATAAATCTTGTAAAAGTTTTGAAACGGAATTTCAGAGAACATTACGTGTACCAGAAACTTGGACAAACACTGAAGTTTTTATGAAAAACATGAGAATAAACATTCTTGAAGTTAAAAAAATCTGAAGGCTCGAACTATCGGTTAATAAACGGAAGAGTGCTGAATGAAACTCCTCATGCAAGAGGCAAACATAAACAGCGGACGTCGTTGGTCCTGCGAGGTTTTTTCGTTCCAGAGAGAAGCTGGGTATAAATGCGAAAATTATTAGAATATTTTACCTTGCAGAGATGACCTACGGAAGTTGAACGTTGCGGCAAGATTTGAATTCACGAACAAATGTGCACAGGGGAGGACAAGTTGAAGCATGTTGGTATAGACCAACGCCTACTTTACGAAATTCTTAATCCGCCGCCGTAGTCAATTGGCTACAGTGCTCGGCTACTCATTCTATGTAGGCGCATTCAACCAAGGCAGTGACGGCCGTTTTTCAGTAGACAGAATTAAGATGCTAAAGGCCCGTGTAATGAAAGATAACAGTTACTTAGGTCACATATTTGGGGCCCTGGGTGTATTGGAAAGCTCGGGAGCCCTTGGATGAAGAAGTTTGTTTTGAATAAGAGCTACTTCTGCTAACTCCAGGATATTTTAGTTGCAATTTAAGTCTGTTGATCTGTTTTCGCCACTCCCTTGGAGGGGATGGATGTTGATTACGCCGGGCACCTGCCGGCACCAGCATTGTCAGCGGCGGCCGCTTCCAGGAAGCGGATTGGACAAACGAGCGACAGTGACAGTGAAGATACTCATGCCTACTATTTCAGCAGCGATGACTTTTCAGATGGCGGTTTCCAACCTGTGCGGAGCCGCAAACCGAAGAGGAGGAATATGTGGACATCTTCATCCTCACGTATTCAAACTGTAAGTGAAACGCCAAAGCCGACCACTTATACCATCCTGTTTCTGCCTGCACTTCCTACCGTCAGCAAGAAACGCCTTAACAGACAGTCAGTGTCGAGGTATCTGGAAGTGCTCGTGCCAAATGAGATCACAGACATAAGGGTGAACGCCAGAAAGAATATACTGGCGGTCAAAGTTTTGCAAGCAAGTCCTTTGGGCGTACTGCGCAGTGTAACTGACTTGAACGGCAATCAGGGGCGCTCTGATGTTCTCTTGGGATGTGATGTAGTAACCGGCGTGATCTACGACATAGATGTGGCTATTTCAAATAATGTCTTACAATTTCTTGTCAAGTCAACAACTGATACTCAATTACTGATGTTACCCGGCTAGGCAAGTCTCGCTTTGTGAAGATTGCGTTTAAGAGCACATACCTCCCCTCTCATGTGGAGGTGGGGTACTTAAGACATGCTGTGTGGCTTTTCATTCCAAAGCCTCTCCAGTACCGTAAATGCATCAAACTTGGACGTGCGAGCATCGTCTGCGAAAATTCGGTGGTATGCAACCGCTGCGCCGAGCCCCATGCAGCGCTACTGTCAAGATATGCTCTAATTGCAATAGATCCCATGAAGCCACATCGAAAGACTACCCGCGTATTCAGAAGGAAATTGCCAACTTGAAGGAAATGGTGCGCGATCACTCATCTCATTGAGAAGCCGCAGCTAAAGTCAGAAGGCGTCGTTCACATCGACGTCGGTCTTCAAGGACGCCCGCTACCTCCTCGATGCGTTTGCCAGCTCCCTCATCATTACCACCTCCTTTACCTCCCAGCCCACATGATGTGGGAAAGGCTGTAAAGGACAAAGCTAGTGAGCATACCCTAACTGCGACACAGTGGCCTGCACTTCAAAGGGAAGCAGCATTAAGCGAACCGAAGGAGTTTCATGACGGCCAGCCCGTGATCCCGGTTCGAGATCTTTCCAACCAAGACATGCAAGTGGGTGCAATTGTGCTAATATTAATTGCCATGATTCGCACGCTACTAAGCAGCATACAATCTCCGTCTGCAAAGAGTGCGCTGCAAATACTGGATGCATTGAATCCAGTGCTTGCTAACGTTGTATAAGCACAATGGCTCAACAAAATCTTATCTTCCGCACTGAAGGTAAACGTGCGTCGACTTTTCAATAGAATGCCAGAGACATGAAGTCCCGTATCTCTGGCTTTCACCAATTTGTTCGGGCCAATGAATTCTTTATACTTGTCATATGTGAATCAACCGTATCAACGCCTTATAGATTGTCTGGTTATGAAGCTTTTTTGTTCAGCCGCTTGCGAAGATTAAAGCAAAGTAATTGTTTACCTCCACACGGACTTGACTTATCTTTCGCACCGAATAAGTTGAAATGACGACAATCAGTTCGTGTGTCTTTGTGTAAAAAAGAATGCTGTCTCATTCACACTTATTGGTGGATATATATCTCCGTCATCGCGATTTGACTGCGAAAGAATAAAAGACATCCTAATGAGCATCGATGGGCCTAGGATCATCACCAGTCACTTCAACGCCCATCACATGCTTTGGGGGAGCACTAGGATGAATGCCAGGGTCAGCAATATTGTTACATTCGCTTCCGACTACGACCTTTCCATCATGAACGATGGTACCCCAACATATCAGCGGGGTCTCACGTATGGCAGTTGCCTTGACCTGACATTGGTGTCACGGTGCTTCTCTTACAAAGTGTAATGGTTTTGCTATATTAAGACTCATGGGAATGATCACATACCCACCTACGTGAACATCAATGGTATCAGAAAAAAATTTCTCTTCCGTTGTTGTAATTGGCACTGACTGGTCGATGTTTAGATCGCGTGCTGAGGATGCTTGCCATGAAGGCTTTGCCTGCAGCCTGGAAAATACCATCGCTATGCAAGCGCCAAAAAGTAACTCATCATTCTCGTCTAAAATAACACAGTTAGACATCAAGCTGGAAAGATTACGAGCTATACGAAGGCGTGCTGAACGATGATACAGACGCACAAGATACGACCTGAGGGAAGCAAGACGGCTCCAGAAAAAGATTCAATGACGCATTTACAAGCTGGAGAGCGAACGCTGGAAAGCGTTCTGCGAATCTTTAGAACCTCATAAACCGCTGTCATATATCTGGAGAACAGTTCCTGGTCTTCGCTCCTCTCCGCAACAGCGGTACTCTTTTAAAGCTTTGGCACTCCATCATGAAAAAACAGAACTCGGGGTGGCCGAAAACTTTTGCAGGAGAGTTGCCGGGAATATTATGAACGAGAGCATTGACGCCGTGATTGTTCCTGAGACGCGATTACCAGAAATTAACATTCCATTCACCATGCAAGGACTGGAAGGTGCGTTAGTCGCTTCTAAGCGCACGTCATCACCAGGTCCTGAAGTATTACTTATAGTGCGTTGAGACACCTTGCACCAAAAGCCAGAAGAGAACTTATAACATGCTTCAACAACTCCTGACTCAGCAGCAGTGTTACCTGAGAATGGAAAATATGTCGATTAATACCACTTCTGAAATCGGGAAAATCACCATTGGACTTGACAGCGTATCGCCCTATTGCCCTCGCAAGCTACCTCAGAACATTAATGGAAAGAATGGTTCTATTTCGTCTGGAGTGGTACTTGGAACGATACACTAACTACCCTTCCTGCATTGCAGGCTTCCATCGGGGCTGCTTCTTCATCGACCGTGTCCTGGACTTATCGACATTTGCTCAGCAAGAAAAAAGTCGCAAACGTATATCAGTGGCACTCTTTCTTGACGTGAAGGGTGCATATGGTATTGTAGCTCACGATGCCGTCCTCACTTCTCTCGCAGCAATGGGTATTGGTGGACGAATGTTTCAATGGATAAAAGATGATATAACTGGCAGGGGTTTTTTGTGTGAACAGATGAGGGTAAAACCTCTGAACATTACACCTACTGCGGAGTACCTCAGGGAGGTGTTCTAAGCCCCACATTGTTCAATGTTGCCCTCATTGGTGTGGCGGAGGTTCTGCGAAAGTCGGTGTGCCTATCCATATACGCCGATAATATTTGCCTCTGGAGTACTGCAGTTACTCGCCCTCAGGTGCGTGCACGAATACAGCGGGCAGCAACCCTCACAACAGCCTACCTTCAGAAACAAGGCCTAACTATATCAACTGTGAAGTGCGTGTTGATGGCGTTTACACGCAAACCAAACACTCCATACTCTGTTTACATCAATGGGCAGTGTCAATTATGCACAGAAGCACCGTTTCCTGGCCATAATAATTGACAGAAGTCTTTCGTGGAGCCCGCATTGTGCGTACTTGAAGAAGAGAATGCTATCGTGCATGTAATGAAATTCATGTGCGGAAAAGCATGGGGAATTTCTGTGGCCTCCATGCTACAGCTGTACAGGGCCCTATTTTTGGGTCTATTGGGCTACAGTTTGTCGGTACTAACACTTGCAAATCCAATACTCATTCATTGGAGGGTTTGCAGAGTCATGCGCTGCATATCTTCCTAGGACTGCCTCGATGCGCTTCTACTTATGCCACAATCGTGCTTGCTAAAGACCACCTGGTCAGAACTTATAGAGTTGTGGATTACCTCAGAGCACACATTCGACATACTAGCTGGGTCCCCGACCACCACAGCCCTTCTATCTTCCGAAAGACTACGTGCTACCCCTTCAGACGTTATAGCCAAGCACCCAAACAGCATTCCATTCGGATATACGCCAGCTACGAGAATCCCATGTCCTTTGTGGTGCCTCGACCAGTCGCACGTCTAGAAATTCCGGGTATCAAAAGGAAAAGCTATCACTCTAGAGTAGCATTGAAGCAAGCAACAATGCTAATATTACATGAGTTGTACTTCGACCGAACGCAGATATACATTGATGCGTCCGTCTTGTTCAGCAGCTCATCAGGTGCCGCTGTAATTCCGGCTGCAGCAATGACAATCAAATTTAGGTTGTCACATATGACTACACTTACGGCATCAGAGCTTGCTGCCATTAGGACTGCTTTACAATATCTCGTGCAAGAGCGTCCAGGAAAATAGGTCATAATCTGTGATTTGAAGGCAGCCCTTCAGAGTTTGCAGTTCGCCATGCGTAGGAGGAATCATGAACATGAACAATTGGTACATAAAAGAAGACATTGCCATCACGACGCTCCAGCACGAGGGCATAACATTATATCAATGGCTGTGTGGACATATTGGTATTACCGGAAATTAATTAGCCGATGATGCAGCCCACTCAGCCCACGAAGGAACCCGTGTGGTCCCGATTCCTCTATCAAGAACTGATGCATCAAGACAACTTCACCTGCTGATTCGTGATCTTACACGCACGTTCTGGTCGTCTACCAGCTTCCAAAGGTGTCACTTATATGAACTGGACCCTTCGCTCAAGATACAGCAACCATCACAACTTTCCCGCTCCAGTGCGACACTGTTATGCCACCTTTGGTTGGGTGTTGCATTCACAAAGGTGTACTCCTTTCGCAGTGGTATAGCAGACACCTCTACACGCCTCTACTGCGGAGCTGAAGAGACCATTGAACACGTCCTGTTCAGCTGTGCTTGCTACGGCACACAGCGATGCCAGCTCCGGATGGTTTTGAATCAACTTGACTCTAGACCATTCTGTGTGCAGAAGATTTTGGGACCTTGGCAATCTGCCTCAGTTGCGGAGAAAGCGACTAGAGCACTCCTACTTTACTTAAAGACAACAAAGCTGAGCGACCGCCTGTAGACTGTGTGCGCTTCCCGAGTGTGCTCGCGATTGTGTGTACATTCTTATCTCTCTGCAACCTCTCTTCTCCCCTTCATGTCCTCCCTAGTGCAGAGTAGCAAACCGTATGTGCGTCTGGTTAACCACCCTGCCTTTCCTTGCATCTTTATCCCTCTCTCTTTCTCTCGGAGTCACTTTAATTTCTTACAAAGTGCCTTGTGCATGAAAGAGTGCAATAGTGAATCAACGCCATAAAGTTCTGGCCTTGCGGTATCACATAACCGACTGGTACCACCACTTCGTTGAGGGCGTGGTAGTCGGTCTGCATTCAGCTGAGAGTTCTGGGACCATGTCTAGGTGTGATAACTACGCAGCAGGACAAAACCGCTTCTCAACACCAGTTTCAGAACAGAAAAATAGCTTCAGGTACCATGTAATCGGGTGCCGTATCACTGTTGCGCAGGGCTGAGCACAAAGTATTCCGGAATACAGATATTAAAACAAATTGACTCCAAGCATAGAATACCTAATGTGGCACATTTCCCTTACACCTAACGGCATAATACAGAAACACCTTCCGAAAACAATTCAGGGAGTGGTTCTTACCTTGAGAGACAATAACTTTCTTAGGCAGTAGCCGAGAATATTTGCTCCTCAATTCTCCCATCTGTGACGCCAATATTTTACCACATGGACTAGCATTTAGACGTGGTGATTTCCCACTTCCATCCTGTCACTGAGCTTGATAGCTCATCCTTGCTTAGATTTAAAAAAAGTGCCTTCTATCCCCATCAAAGCAGATGAGCTTACTGCTGCAAAAATAAAGAAACGCGATAGCCGATTCATGTACTGTACCGCAATAAAGCCGATACATCGCAAAAATGTGTTTTACTAATTCGACAAAAATAGATTTTGCAAATGTAGTTTGTTAAAAGAATACATATACTTTCAGGTATATCTAAGATGGCATCGCGGTACTCTGATATCATGATAGTGCCCAGCCGTGCTGTTGAGCATTTCAGTGTGATGAAAGGAGAGGCGTTGAATACCTACGCCTCGGTCACGCAAAAATGGTGGCCTTATGAACTGGGTGGATTGGCAAAGGGTCCAGCAGGTGCATCAAGTCAGCAACAGCGAAGCGGCGTGAGAAGTTTGCGATCCCACGTATTTCATTTCTTTCATTTTAACGCCGCAAAGTTCGTCTTGCGCTAGGCTTTAACGTGCGCAGCACAAGAAGTCCAACTTAGTCGTCATCGCACCACCCACGGGTGACGGCTCGTCATAGGTTCACTTGTTTTCTTGTCCTAACATGGATGAGGTTCGAGCTATTTATTCTCTAAACAGTGGCTCCTTACTACATTCGAGAATTCTCTCACATTGATCTGCACCCTGCTGATTCCTCTTCTCATCTCACATCTGTACTACAGATTTTCAGGTTTGTGCACATGAGTTGTAGTCGTTCTATATATGTGCGCATATTACATCAAATTTTTGGTTGAACTTCCTGTACATCTGGTTTTTAACATTGTTTTCTGCCGGGGTCCAAAATACTTCAATAACAAATTTCTGTCACGGAATTTACGTCAAAAATATGCACAATGAGAAGAAAAAGAAAAAAAGTGTGGTCAATCGGAATCAAAACCTAGACTTTTCGGTCCACTGCAACAGATGCCTGGCATGCTATCTACTGCACTATGGTCCCATTTTTTTCTTATTTTGAACCCAATAAATATTTCAGAGCACACCCATGCAGTGGATAATAATGAGTGGGGTGAAACGTCCGCATCTCGATTCATCCGTCTGTCTGTCTGTCTGTCTGTCTGTCTGTCTGTTTGTCTGTCTGTCTGTCTGTCTGTCTGTCTATTTGTATGACAGACTGCCGGACAGACGGACAGACGCTTCAGTGCCCTGTCATCATCATTCACTCTTTGGACATGGAGTAAATTTGTTAGTGTAACAGTGCCATCCATCCTCTTTAGTCATCAAGTATACAAAAACCACTAACGCCATCTGGTATGAAATTGTTAGCACTAACTAGGATTGCTTGCCTACAACATGCTATTAGAAGGAAACGGCCCACACCTCGAGGAGCTTTGCCCCTAAAAATGCGCGTTTTACATCTGGTACAGTCCTCTCGGCATTGTAGGTAAAGTGCCGTAATTGACCAAGGCTTTGGCATCCACGATTACTTCTTTCAATGCGTCGTTTCTAAGCGTCTGTCTCATTAGGCACGTTTCGTATGTGCAACTTTGTCAACAGTTAACACACCTCCAGATGACAATATCAACCCAAGCATCGGTGTCGCTTATTTATCGCTCCATAGCTCTGCAACGCGTAGAGCAACGTGCCTAATTCGTCTGAATATGCCAACTCCGAGTTCACCACTTACTCTCGCATCCAGAAAAGGCATTGCCGCCCATCTGACAACACGCACCGCGCATTGCGTTTCCTCTGGTTTCGCACACACCTAAGACCGCAAGAGTGTACTGTCAATATTATTGATATATGTTAGTCATCGGGATGGAGATCATTGACTAAAGGTAAACATAGATGGAACCAAGTTAAGAGGTTTTTATAGCAATCAAACACTAATAGACAATACACAAACTATCTTATGTCAATTAACAATAAACAATTAGTTACTTCACCAAAGACACATTTTACATACGTATTTTGCTGATTTCTAAAGCGAAGGGACGAAACACGATTTTTCAAATGAAGATATGTTAACCGCTCATGTCGGG
This sequence comes from Rhipicephalus microplus, assembly GCF_043290135.1. NCBI lineage: Eukaryota > Metazoa > Arthropoda > Arachnida > Ixodida > Ixodidae > Rhipicephalus > Rhipicephalus microplus. Next base: position 106,603,531 of record NC_134705.1, on the reverse strand, counting down.
ATCTCAATGCACATATTTCACATATCTGGTAAAAGAATGTAGTACTATGCTTCATTAATAACTCCACGCAAATGAACAACTGTGATTTGCCTTTAAAATACATTGAACTGAAAGTTCCCGAAAAGTTTTCATAAAACAATTATAGCAGCACACACGCTGTGCTATAGTGGCAAGAAGTTGGCTGGATTCAGCGTTACCCTTGCCGTTTTTCGTCTGCAAACAACGAAATATCTACAAAGAATAATATTTAGGTGGACGCCAAAGAACCCAAGCCTTGCTAATTTGTGTAAACAAATAAGCTTACTTACTTTTCCGTTAGGGCACGTCGACTTTTCCACTAACATTCCCAGCCATATTGCGGTTATATTAATAACATGAAAGCGAAGTTTAGTGCTCATATCTAGGCCTAAAGAGTCCGCTAAAAGAGAGAAATGAAAGGTCTTATTGCGAAACTGACTGAATGAAGCCTAACAGGCTATAATGCACCAGCTGAGACCATCATTTCTGCCTTTTATTAAATTACCTCTCTCTCCAATTGACGCATGGATATTACCTTCCTGATTACTTATGCAGATTACTTATGACGTAAATGATGATTGTATGTGCTCTCTAAATAGTGCTTCGAATATTGTCTTCTTTTAAGTGAGTAAGTGGCTTCACTCAGCGCATATGTCCAGATGCTCAAGAATTTATCCAGATCTGCTCATCAATCATGCTTTTAAATCTTCGAATACCATGTAGATAGATGTGCGTAGGCGTTATATAAATCTGCATTAGATGACAATGATAATAGTGTTCGACTCCGGTAAATCACTGCGCTGGGTCATGTTTGCCAACGTATCTGGAAAAACTTTGGTGAAGCACACGCGGTTGAATGTTTTGCTGCTACTGCATCGTGGCTTGCAAATATTAGTATATATAAAAAGTAAATACACTGTTGTCTTTGTCTTTACAATAAACACACGGAGATTTATTATGTTACAGTATGAGTTTTTTTTAAAGCAGTCATAAAATATACTAAGAAACTTGACGTTCGAAGTAAAGATACTCACGGTCACGATCTGTGAGCTTCATAGTACCACTAATACCTGAACCAACTTCTTCACAGTAAAGGATGCTGCCATGAAAGAGTGACATCGTCAGAAGCTCAGATGCGTTTAAATTCCTCGTAATAAGACACAATTTTCAGTCATGTGTGCTAAGTGGTACATTCATTTATTACCACTTTTACAAACTCACTTAGCCGGTAATGTGGTGCTCTTCCCAACACAATGTATTTCCGATGTATAGTGGAGTGTTCCAGAGATTTCAACCCCCTGGGGCTTTTAACGTGCACCCAAATCTGAGCCCACGGGCTTACACTATTTCCGCCTCCATCGAAAATGCAGCCACCACAGTCCGGACCTCGGCTGCTGACCCACAACTTGCGGGTCAGCAGCCGAGTACCTAATGGTGCATTCAGACGACGGAACGAATCCGGATGTGGTGGGACGGACGGTGCTTCACGTGACCTCACATCAGTGATTCCCCTCGTGCGCGACTCGTCCGCGTGGCTCGCGGAAGGATGACCCCAACCTGTTTCTCACATCGGGATTCTGGCGGGAGAAATCCGATACTTCAGCGGACTAGCTCGGGGCTTCTGGCAACTAGTACACTTTTCGTCTGCTCGTGGCATGTACTCCATGGCTCGCGGACAGCTGCATGACTGGTCGGCCTTATCTACGCTTGAGCATGGTGTACTTAGTTTCCGGGGACTTTGTTCTCAGGTGATTAATTACGCATAAATTACTTTTGGTGGTTCGAGAAATGTCGCCGCTGTTGTTTGACACGCAAGATTCTTAGCCTTCATGGTGGTTAAATATTGTAACTTCTGCAACCAGCGGCGTGCCACTTCTAAAAAAAGGATGGGAGACGTGTTCAGAAGTTCTGCAAGGGGAGAACAATGTAGTTGAAAGAACATTCTGCCAGCAACTCCCTTTTCTCCTGAAAGAATAAAACTCCTCGTTCATTTGTCACAACGCGACAGACATTGCAGCCAAGCTACAAGCGTCGCTTCGTGCGGGCATCCATGTTGCATACTCTAGAACCAGTCTGCTGCCAGCAGGCGCAGGTGTGCGCCGAATCTGCTGTTGAGGGTAATCCGGCTGTTTTTTCCTAGGAAACCGTTCGTCGTGTGGATGCGCCTGCAGGCAGATCATGCACGGATTAGCTGTCCGCGTACGACAAATCCGGATTCGTTCCGTCGTCTGAATGCAACATAAGCTACTAGACAACCACGTTGAGGCTGCAGCACAAGCGTGGTGAATTAACCTAACTGCTTCATTATTCGGAGAATTGTATGGCTAAACAAGTTGAACCCTGTGGGTGGTTCTGCATTATTGTAGGCCTTGAAGGTGATTTGCTTAGAACTACCAATGAGATATAAATAAGAAATAAGATACCAGGCTTCGTTGTCGAGTCCCTTCATTGAACTTTTACCTTCACAGGTCGGGTCTGGCACAGTCGCCTTTGTGCCTTCATTGTAATTTAGAGAGAATCTTTGAACCACTTCTTTTTGTCATGTCGAAAATTCAAAAGTCAAGGAAAAAATCAACTAGAAGAACCCCTACGAAAGTTGGACTTAAACTTGACACTTCCGGTTATTCTTTTATTTGGCCCAGTCGCATTTGGATTCAGCCACAGGAGCATTTTTACCGCTGTTACAAATTTCTTGCGAGAATCTAAAGGAATGAAATGCTAAAAATAAAAAAAAAACTTCAGTTGTTTTATGTTTACTTTTTCTTCTTTTTGTGTGTTGATTATGTTTTTATTTCAACGTTTTTTTGTTTGTTTCGAAATCTAACGCCTTTATATTACTACCTATAATGCCTAATTATTCCAACCCTCCCTTTCAAAAAGTGAATTAGTTTAAAAAGCAAGGCACCGTCCCATTCATGAACTATCTCCCTAGGTGGGTTGCACCAAGGTGTTGAGGAACCAACCAACCAACCAACTTTTATTATGTGAACAAAAGAAGCTTTTGTAGCGGGTTGGAGCATTGGACGGTCTACTCGCTACGCTATTGGCCTTGTGTGACGACTCGTTCTTCTTTCGCTGTTCTAAAACGCTTTATATCTTGCATTACCGCGATTGCTTTCCCGACATCAAGCCTGCCTAAGGCATCTTTGCCAACGAGTCCCGAGCATCGGCGTGGCTCAGCATTGGAATACTTGGCTGGCACACAGTGGACCCGGGTTCCAGCCCCGCTGTGTGATTGGTACAAAGTTTTTTTTTCTACTTTCGTGTGATGTGATTACGGACGCCGGTGGCGGCGGCGGTGGGCAACTGCGGTGCCGCGCGTGACCCGAGCATTTATCTCATAACAGCTTTCGCTGTAAAAAGTGTGACAAAAGATGCTAAAGCAAAATCTTCAGAACCTATAAGAATTTAGGCGTGAGGCCTCCGGCCATTGTTCAGATGATCTTGCTAATGCCAAAAACGCAATCCAGATTTATGGCGTTATACGTTACAGAGGTGCCTGTGATCGATTCCACAATACTCGCATTTTTTATTCAGAGAGCCAGCACGTCAAGCCTTAGTCAATAAATTTCGCAATGCCTCAATCAAATTTAAAGCAAATCTTTACTCGGGAGGTTACTGATCAATACTACATGTGAAATTATGTAAGAATTTGAAACTAACTACAAATAATTGTTCAGCACCTCTTTTCAAAAGAAAAATCAAGATCTGGTGAAGCAGTTTTTGTCATTTGTGACATTTCTATCTGATAAGCAATGTGAATCTATTAGTGAACTAACCACTATAGAAGAATTAGAACTTGTTCTTCCACACTTACCATTGTAAGAAACGCCAGGACTTGATGGAATGTCAGGCGAGCTTAACAAAACGTATAAATATTTGCTGTGCCCTGTACTGCTCAACATTTTCACGCTGAGTTTCAATCTGCAGACGCATCCTGAATCTTTTACTAAATACCACCCTGTTTTAATCCCAAAGTACTCAGATTGAGAAAAACTTCGTCGCGTCGATAGCTACAGACCAACTATATTGTGCTACTCTCATTAGAAACTTTTCGTAAAGATGCTTTCCAAGAGACTTCCATTCGCAAGGTGGATACTTATCGGTGCCCGTCAGACCTGCGTTCTGAAAATTCGCTGAATGAAGGCTAACAAACATGTTTCTCGCAAAGTATTGCAACATTGTTCACACTCATATGAACAACTATCAATACTACAAGCAGACTTAGTGAAGGCCTTCGATCTGGTCCACCATTCTTCTCTGTTTTCTCTTCTCGGACATACACACGTTATTTTCTCTATATTTAAAGCTGTAAAGTTATGCTACAATGAATATTCAACCAATTCATTGTTAATGACTTCTAACTCTTTACTTGGGGCCACTGCGCCTAAGTGTAATTTGTCAACTTTAGTAATGTCCGCGGTTTCAGTGCCTATGAGAATAATTTAAAGATATTGGTGTATGCTGATCACCTAGCGTTCTTTTGTACTGTTGTTTCTTGTATGACAATAGTCGTGTCAACAATCAGAAAACTTGGCCAAATTCAGAGGCGCGAATAAACTTCGCTAAAAGTTTCCGACAGTGGCTTTGCCTATGGACTTATAAACCAACTGCTTTTGAGGGTATGAATTGGTAATGTGTTCCACCAAAATATCTAGGCATACCATTAGTGCACAATTTAGAATAAGGATGTACCCAGCCTGAAGCGCTACGCCCAGAAATTTATTCCTCATAACCTCTCTATCGATGTCAAAGATAAAGCAAGCAACCTGTTTCTGGCAACAAAATATTCTACATACTGATAATGATTTGTTGTTCGAGGGTATACACAGAGAAATTTAACCGTATATTTGCTACCTTTATTTCGCTACCAACATATTTGCAACCTGTATGCGCCGACCTAGACCTGTTGGCGCTGGTGGTCTTGGGTTGGTACACCTCTTTATTACACAAGTGGTGTGTTGTTTTTTCCTATTTTTGTGACTGTGCTCATGCACTGCTTCGGACATTCTTGCAAGCAAACTTCGCGAATATTTTATCAAATGTAGTAGTATCTACTAACTTTGCATCGCCTCCCTATCTGCAAAGTTCATGTGTGAAATAAGCGAATCAGTGCGTTTTCTGACAGTCAGGTTCTCCAATGAACACTCGTTCTCTGGCTCAAAAAAGGCCAATAGTTTTCTGTATTGAATGTGCTATTTCCGGCCCCACTTTACCGCTCAATATATATTGAACTTGCTGGTCATGGCATGCTAATACGTGCAACAAAATTGCCTATTTCTCCAATAACGAACATAATTTTTTACAAGTTGCATACAGAAACAATACGTGTAGAAACCTCGATAAACACCAAAGGCATATTTGTATCCTCAATTAACTGCCGCCTCTGGGAAGTTACAGAAATATTAGAACATTGCTTCATAAGTAGTAAGGACACTATCATTTACTGAGAGGTCCTGAAGAGGGCTTTAAAAAGCGATTGGACTTACATTCTCAAATAATTCGTTTCCTTGTACCACCCAATTGCAATGATATGCCAGTTAACATGCTTTTGTTAATGGGCGTGCGTTTTGTGTGGAAAACTCTCATTTTACTGACATGCATAACCAATGGTGTCATCGCGATGCCACTTCATGTAAACGACTGTGCAGCTAAAAGACTTCCAAGAACAACTGCAGTTTCAGCCCGACTTGCGTACAGAGTTCGTGAAGTGTGCTGCTCGAATTCACCTTTACACATTGTGTTGTATCAAATTACCTATGTAATGGATATTGTAAACCTCGCAGGGTGGTCTTATTTATGTTGTATGCTATGTGTAACGTAAAGTGCATTTGTGGTAAATACCACGTAAGAGAAGAAAAAGCATTGGCGGGCCTTTATATTAGAATGTCGGGCTAGCATGCAGCAGACCAAAGTTGAAATTCCATTGTTTCCTTTGTGTTCCTATTTACTGAGTTCTTTCTTATTTCTTGGGATACTGCTTACGGACACTGGCGGCGGTGGCGGCGGCTGACAACTATAGTGCCCCACATGATCTGTGTATTCATGTAATAGCAACTTTTGCTGTAAAAGAAAGTGATCATATATTACTTTATTTGCTCGTGGGGTGCGAGCACACCATTTATTTTCCAGTCAAGCCACAAGCCTACGTGACAAGCGAACAGTACAGCAGTGCTATGTAATCATGTATACATCGTCAGTAGCCCCCGCAATCGTAACCATTTCTTGGCTTGGTGATGAGACTCGAACAAGAATCGTTATCAGAAACGCTCGAGATAGCTGTTTCAAACAGAAAGAATGCCGCTCGTCAACCTATGTATATTCGTTCATAGTCAGAAGATGCAAGGAAAGATAGGCTGACGATGGTGACGATACTCAGCTGTCTCCGCTCTTGACGCCCTACGAATTCATCCCATGCTGAATGCTTTTGTGTGAAAGGATAGTCATTCAATTTGAAATCAAATTGAACAGCACGATGTCCCAAAAAAGAAACCTGTGCCCTTTAAACGATATTTGCCATAAAGAGGTGAAACGAAAAAAAAAGAAGCTGCTTCTGGAAACAGTCGAACAAAGAGAATAGTTATCTCAGACTTACAACTCCTCACAATTATAACTCAATGCCCACGAAAAAAGATCCGCACGCAAGAATTCTCGCACATAGTATTGTGCCTACTGCCAGGTGCTGCGAAAGATAGATGTTGCATACGAACTTTAAAATTATGTATTCATGGAATGCCCTTTCAAGAGTGAATAAGCTGCGTCCGTTAGTTCAAGAAGAGGAATTCTAGAGCACAAGATGGTAACATTTATGCCACTGGACGCGCGATATCTGGCAGATGTTTGACAGAGAGATCCTAAATAGTCATTCGCACATATTTAAATAATAGCTATTCTAGCCCATGAAACATAACGGAAACGCTTAAGAGATTGAAACTGTTGATACCTTGACTCAGCGAGAAATCGAAGGCCAGCAATGGTGTGGATGCGTCTGTACATGAGAAGTTTAGTTCGTTGCTTCTTCATTTCTTCTTTTCAAATTGCGCAATCCTTACTCCAGGCTGTTTCATTGCTGGTGCGTTATTATTTCCAATTTCTGGTTGGAAAGGACGGTGCACAAGCGTGGAGAAACAAACAGTTGGACGTGAGCATTGTGAAGTGTGAAAGCAAAAACAAGAAGGCATACCGGTACACACCAAGAAAATAAAGACACTTCTTCTACCCAGATACATAAACACGGCCTTTTGCGAAGGTAGGCTTAAAACCACGGCAGATGCATTACAAGCCAAGTAAACCAATCGTCAGGGCGTCATGTATACAGCCACTGCGTAATATGTGAGGAAATCAGCCCACACAACAGGAGCGGTCAGAAAAGACGGCGGCCTCCTGGTTCCCTGAACAGTGGGTGGTTTTTAAACTGCAAAAGCAAAGGAAGCTCCAAACCTACGTCATTAGCGAAAGTAAGTTAGGGTGGTGATCAGTGTCTCTGAAAATGCCGTGAGAAATTATTAATCGGAAAGGATGACGAAGGCTGCCGTCCATATAATAAGCACAGCAGAAGGACCAGATAGATTATTCTGCTCGTTCGGGTATCCGCTGACTTGCATCTCAGTGATAGAATTAAGGGGATAATTTGCTCACCTGAGGTCTCACTTACAAATCGACCACCAGAATTTCCCAAGTTACCAAACTGACAAAAAGAAGTGTGAATTTCTGCACACATCAACAAACTGTAGCACAGCTCAAGCTGGATCTGTAAGTATACCCTGGTGCAGAGATATTGCTCAGTCATAAAAAACCAGGTTTTGCGGTGAAAGTTACAGATGCAAGTTTTTTCAACTCCTGTTATATAGAGGAAACGGCACCCTAATGATTACCGGTGCCAGTGCAATTTGTGATGAGGTAGCAAGTTTTACCAACAAAGTGCGGAAGTGTCCCACTCGGAACAATAGTTTACAATCTCAGAATCTTTGGAGGACCTACTCTGCAGCCCTGACCCCAAAATTTAGGAAGACAACATCCGTCAAGCTGCCGCTCATACCATGTTTCAAGGAATCATGACTGACAGCTAGAAGGGACGGCAGATGAATGACTTGCTTGACAGATAATAAATGAAATTTTTTCGCTCTTTCTTTTTAAGGTACATTGCTAGCGTGACACTGGAATAGCTACAAGGAACACCGACAATCTACGATTCATATAGATCCAGCCATGAAATGTAGTAGGTCATGCACCTAAGCACACGGGCGTCTGCCGCGGGGGGGGGGGGGGGGGCTCGGCCTACATACTTATGGAACGTCAGAACATCTGTGGAAATTTTTTTCCACTACTGTAGACTTTACATCGATTGGTAGCAAGCAGCATGGTCCCTGCCACTGGAGGTAGCCCTAGTGGTGAACCAGCATTTGGTCACTAGACTTTGCCTCTCTCTTTGTCTGAATTGGTCGCTATTACAACTGGCTTCCTCGGCGCTCACTCAAAAGTATATTGGCGCCAGTCGCTGGCGGGGCCTCCTGTGGTGGCCCCGCATTTATTCTCTGTACTACGGCACTCACTAGAGAAACCTTTTCAATTTTGTTGTCATTGCCATCCGCTTCATCAACGCTCATTTCAAAGCGGCGAATGTTGCTGGTGGGCAAACATTTACTCGCTTTTTCGTTCAAGGTTCTCTGATGGCCTGTGCTCCGTGTTTCATTTCTCGACAGGCTGCCACCTTGCTCTGTTCGGGTGCGGGCTGACTTGCTCGAGCTGTAAGACGTCACTCCCTTGAAACTCGCTGGCTTGTTGCCGGCACGTTCTTTCTCAGGAATGCGGAGTGATGGCTGCGGCTGCCGCAATAGAGCTGTTTAGACATACTGCTCGAAATGTGCCTTTTGTAATATATGAAATGACGGTGAAGTTATTTTCATGTCATGTTTAGATAGAATGTTTTTTTCAGCTTGCACGTTTTTCTCTTACGTGTATTTTCCCGGTCATTCTCTCTGCCATGCGTGACTAAATATTTTTGAAAGCTTTTTATGCAGCCGTGGTCCACAGTGTGCAGAGCCTAAGCACGCGGACGCTTCCAATGCCAGTCATTCATCGCTTCCATTTGACCAGCTTTACAAAAAGACTGGACAAGATATGACAATGCAGCTGGGGTTGTGTTCGACGCATTACCTTGGATTATTTAAAAGAGTGCAGAAGCTTCTTAATGTCTTAGTATTGCATTTTCTTGATTCTATTTTTCGAAAGCACTGAAGCACTCATGTCTAAATGTTTTTGTGTGTTCCTTTGCGCCCCATTTATGGGTCAACATAGATTTGGTGAACATATGATAAGCATCGCGGAGAGTAAGTGTAGAAGCTCTTTCTGGTGAATAACGTATCATTTGTAGTGACGACAAAAAGTTCATGCAGCTAAATCATTTGACTAGATCAGCCGCTCGTCAATCCAGGCCCAATTGTAGGACTTGTGGTTTGTAGTTTATGTGTCACTGTGAGTGCTTTCTCTTGCCTTCTGAGCTGTGTAAGAATTTAATGAAGTCACCTGTTAGGACTGGCGTCACCTCTAGGACTAACGGTTGCCCGATGTCAAATGAGCATTAAACGTAAGGCCCTTGACGTAATCAGTGGGGGCTGATTGTAATGGTTACAACCACTGGCGTTAGTCTTTAAGAAGACCACTGGATATGAAAGCGTCTTCTTTCTCCAAAGGGCTGAACCACACGCCCAACGAGCACCTTTTTGTCCTAGAGTGCAAGGTTTTTGACAGGTGGGTTGCACTATTTCTTTATTTATATTGTGGGGAGTACAACACGCGGGTATAGTGGGCTCATAATCAATCTTGGAAAACTATAAAAAATGCTTTGATTTTAACAAGACAGCCACTAGCATAAGGCAATTTTTGGCAGTAAGCGCTTTATTGATCATTGATGAACTTTGTGAATTTGCTGAACAAGTAAGTATTGGCTAATGCCGCTCTACCTGCAGAATGCCTGAGAGCTGCTATAGTCATCGGTGAAAGGCCTAGAGCAAGACAAGCTTCGGGCATACTGGCAGAATCACTGCCTTTGCCGAACAGTTTACTGTTTAGAGCCCAATGGGCCCTGAACATTGGACAATATAAATTGGGGTCTCAATGTGTTTTGTTCACGCATCTAAATCAAAAAGTCTCCATCTCCGTGCCAAATACAGTACCATTGCCTTCAATGCATGAAGAGATTATGGTATCGCATGCTTCTAGTGATACCAAAGGCCAAGACAATGGTATATTCACTGACTCGGAGCACTCCGTGTTCGCAGTAAGAATTCCTAAACAGCTTAGAACGGACAGAGTCACATATCTACACTTCTCCATTTCTACAATCTACAGTGGTGTTACTTATTAGAATGACGTCGATACCCAGGATAAGGTCGTTTTCACTTCTTGGAAAAGTCGTAGGTTCCCTTGTGACCTCTTGATCAATGACCCTTTCGCAGTGCAAACATCTTCGGGACAAAGTTAGACACTACCAATACAATGAAACGTGGTCGACGTTTTCCAGAAAAAAACATTAACTTGCCTGTTAAGCGGTGTTTCTACAACAATCACATTAAAAGCAGTAGCACTATAGTGTCCATTAAGGCCATGGTATGTATACAATCACAAAATTTTGCGCTTTGTAATAAACACAACAGTTAGGGTATTTTTTTGAAGACGATAGTCTTTCTTAGGGACCTTCGACGGAAACATTTTGGTCTGTATGTCTGTCTGTCCATTTGTCTGTCTGTACTTTTGTCTGTTTGTCCACTTTTAACGGCACCAGACACTCGAAACGGTCAATCCCATCTGCAGCGCCCACCGTTGTTGCTCAAGATTTAGCGCTCATGCTTTTGCAATTGTCGATTATTAAGCAATGATTGCGCATTTCTGGGGCCCCATAACAACACGTATATATTCTGCATGTACATCTTTAACCAAAACGGCATACATAAGTATTTTGAAGACCGTAGCGCTTATCACGCTGCGCTGACCGTGCAACGCTTGCGCGAAAAGCTGAGTGTTTCCAACGCTTTGCTAAGACAAGACGGTGGTGGCACCTTCCTGTCGCCTGCCGTTTTACACCTTATCACCACTGAGACGGGCGCCCACACCCGTCTCCGAGTTACGCGCTTTGTTTTCCAAGAAAACTGCCAGGTGGCGCTTATGGCTCACGTGTGATGGGACTTGATGCCCTCGTTCGCCTCCTCTGCACGCTGAGGCACTCCAATGCAGCGCCTTCAGAATACCGTTCACCGATTTTCTTGTGCAGAACACCAAATAAATTGTACACGCAATAAATCCACACGCAAGACTATCGTCTTTCGACGACATTTTCAGGTTAACATGCAGATACAGGGCCGATTTTTCATTAGGAGCTTGACTCTTTACAAAAACTTTCTCTTCCTTCTAGGACAAAAACACCTGTGGAGGTTATATCGAGTCACGTGCGATGCCACCTCTATTCGCCAAGCTGTCTAGATTCCCTAGTATTGTGATGGTGAGCGCCCACTTGGTGACAGAAACTGGTGAAGTCCAGGGAATAGAGATGGCGACCAATATAATAGAAACAGGTGGATGGTAGCTCAGGTGTCCGTACAAGTAGCTGCTACCAGTGGGCGGACCAGTGGGCAGATCAGTGCCCCAAAAGTGTGCTAATCGAGACTGCTGACTCAGGGGAGACGACCATTTATAGCACGGTTTGCACGCACGACCACAAAATCTTGAGGGATGACAAGTGAGACCCTAGCTGTAGCATACGGGGAATGGCGAAGTCATCATTGTTCGGAGAAGTGTTTACGTACATTGGCAGGTTCAGGAGTATTGGCTTAGGCGCGACACTCAACAAATCACTCGTTGGCCGGTGGTATGAATTTGGAACAAAAACGCTTAGAGCACTGCAATCCCCGGTAAAAACTCAGCACTTACGGCTTTGTACGCCGAGATGTTGCTACTTGCACCGCGTTGAAGTGTGGATGACGGACGAATATACAGACGTTGATGCACCGATATGTTTTTGTTAGCATCATTTCGCAAGTGCAAACAACTGGTTATATAAATACCAGCAACTCTATAACATATTGAACTCGTCAACTGTGCGTGCAATATTTATGCATATTGTAACAGGTAATGAGTATGAGCCATAACTGTAGCGTGAGATGGCTTGGAAATAGAGAAAGAAGAGAACATTGCTTCATTGTCTGGAAGTCAGCAAGACGTCGATTCGTGGCTGTCTGTTATTTCGTTCGTGGCATTGGTGGAGGTGCTGGGTATGGTCGAAGTTTTTCTTATAGAGGACTCCATCCCTGATGCAGAACGAGGCCAGCGAACGTGCGAAGTTTCAAGGAAGATTGCTTTTTCGACATTCGAGGTAGTCGATGAGTGGGCTTAGCTCCATGTCGTCGCATTGTTGTTGAGCCAAGTAGGTTGCTGATACAGAGGAAAGGATTGTATCGTCCTCTTCAACGTCCGTGTTCCTACTTCCGATCGGCGCACTCGAGAGACTGTCAGCATCAGTGTGTTTGCGTCCTGACTTTTGAGTGACTGTAACGTCAAATTGTTGCAGCCGAAGGCTCCACCATGCTAGACGACCGGAAGGATCTTTGAGGTCGGTGAGCCAGCATAAAGAATGGTGGTCGCTAACAACCCTGAATGGTCGACCGTACAAATAAGGCCGAAACTTTATTATAGTACAAACAACGGCCAATCATTATTTTTCTGTGGCAGAATAGTTTTTTTTTCGGCGGATGATAGTGTTCGACTTGCAAGGCGACCACGCGCTCTACGCCATTTTGCCATTAAACCAATACAGCTCCAAGTCCGACGTTGCTGGCATCCATGTGTAGCTCTGTGGCAGCGTTGTCGTCAAAGTGACCGTGTACAGGTGGGGCTTGGAGATGGTTTCGCACGTGTCAAAGGCGTGATGCTGATCTTGACCCGAAACAAATGGTACGCCGTCTCTTGTAAGATCTTTTAGCGGTTCAGCAATTTTAGAAAAGCCTTGGACGATGCGTCTGTAATAAGCGCAGTTCCCAAAATCGGCGGAGCTCGCGCTTGTTCGTTGGGACAGGAAATGCGGCAACAGCTTTCATTTTGTCAGGGTCTGGGTGTATACCGGCGTGGCTGACAACGTGACCAAAAAACTTCAGTTCCTCGAAAGCAAAGTGGCATTTCTCCGGTTTGATAGAAAGTCCAGCTGTTCGAATCACCTGAAAAACTCTCTGTAAGCGCTGGACGTGCTGCTGAAACGTGTCCTAGAAGACGACCACATCGTCAAGGTAGACAAGACACGATTGACATTTTAGCCCAGAATGAACCGTGTCCATCAATCTTTGAAAAGTACACGGGGGCCGAGCATAAGCCAAAGAGAAGGACCTTGAACTCGTAGAGTCCGTCAGGAGTAATGAAGGCAGTCTTTTCGCGGTCGCGCTCATCAACAAAAATTTGTCAATATCCGCTGCGTAGATCCATGGAAGAAAAGTAACGAGCGGTGCGAATGCGGTCCAGCGAGTCATTTAGTCGTGGTAAAGGATACACGTCTTTCTTCGTGATCTTATTCAACTTTTGGGAGTCGACGCAAAATCGCATGGTACCATCTTTTTTGCTTTACTAACACAGCAGCGGACGCCAAGGGACTGGTCGATGGCTGAATGGCATCGTCCTTGAGCATCTGCTGGACCTATTCGCATATAGCGTCTTGTTCTTTTTGCGAGACTCTGTAGGCGTGCTGTCAAATGGGTCTCTTGTTACGCTCGGTGATGATACGGTGTTTGGCGAGCGGTGTTTGGTTCACTTTCGAAATCGTAGGGAAGCAGTCCCAATATGAGTCGAGTAGCTTTAAAAGGCGTTCCCATTGTGCGGATGGTAGACCCTGTTTTTCGTCGAGAGTACTTGTGAACGTCATGGCGGAATGGTCGCATGACGGTAAATGGTAGATAATATTGAAGGACCAGGGACGTCGGCAATCTCCTCAAGGTATGTGATACTCCTCGCTGAAATTCGTGACTAATACTTAAGCCTGCTTTCTCCTGGGCTGAACAATACCTCGGGCAATGCATATTTGTTGTGGAACTAATAGGCACAAATGTCCTTCCGCAAGTACAGCATCGGGGACGTCTTGGTCACATTCAACGATGATAAAGAGGCTGCTGCGGGGAGGAAGAGTAACAGATTTGCAGGATACACGTAGCGCAGCCTTCCATAAGTCGGTGGTTTCAGGTTCAGAATTAAATGGGTCCTCGAACGACACCTGCAAGTCTCGTAGGTGAATAATTGCGCCATGTTCGCGAAGAAAGTCCAGTCCCAGAATGAGTGGACGGGAGCACACAGGCAATACGAGGAAAGACCCTGTGAACGTCGAAGCATGAACTCGAACACGGGCTGTGAACATTCCAGCCGGCGTGACGAGGTGGCCCCCTGCCGTGCGCAACGGGGGTCCTTGCCAAGGCACAGTTATCTTTCTCAGTTGGGATGCCATGGTGCTGCTCATAACCGAATAATCAGTGCCGGTGTCGACGAGGGCAGTAACGACGTGATTATCGACGTGTACGGTGATGTCGGCGGAAACAGTCTTAACACTTTCGGAAACGACTGAAAAATCAAAACAGTCTTCGTCAGGTTCTTGCGCCGAGAGAGGCTCTTTGACAGTTCATTGGGACGCGGCTTCACCCCCAGGAGCCGCGGTTTCTAGTTTCCCCTGCGGGGATTCGGTGACCGGCCTCTGAAAGCAGCACAAGATGACGAGGGAATACTAGGTGACGTGGGGAGGCGAGGTGATGGTGATCGTGATTGGGAGCGTTGACCAAGACGAGGAGCTTGCTGGCCCGTAAGGTACGCTTCGATGTCGCGGGGACGCTCACCGTAACGCGAGCACCGAGCATCAGGGTGAAAGGCACGAAGACCAATTTGGTGGTACTGGCAATTGCGGTAGACGTGACACGCTTCGCCACAGTGGTATACTCGGTGACAGCTTTTCTTGACAGCACTGTGGAAGCTATAGAGCCGAACCGCCTGCATGCGCGCGCGCCGGGAAATAGTACCTGTTTTATTTTCTGATTCTAATAGCTACTTGGCCCGAATAAATAAAACTTTCTTCATTATAGGGATAGAACAAGTATGAGACGCTCTTCTTGGAAAAGAAGTTATCTTGCGCCCTAGTTTTTTTTCTTTTTTATTTCTTGGACGGCACCACGTGTTCCGCACGCCGGCTGCGTCTGCTGCTTGCTCTAGCGCGGCGAGCACAGCATCGGCCGTGAAAAAGGTGCTCATCGTTGGGACGCGCCGTCTTTTATACATCACGCATCAAACTTTCCAGCCTTATCACTGGTGGCCACGCAAACTCTGAAATAAGCTTCACTGTTCGCGTCTTGCGCGCAATCTTAACAACGATCTACAACAATTGTGAGGGTTCTCGAACACTGAGGCGCAGTCTGCGCCGATCATTTCTGACAGCCTTTGAGAGCGTAAACCGAATACAGCAAAACTGAAACAAGACAGGCCCGTGGCCGGATCGTGCCGCAACCGGCCTTCCGTTTCGCCTGTACCAGGGCTCAATACCAAAAACGTTAACATTCGATCACGTGTGGCGCGTACCCGTATATACGTGGCTGAACACGGAACCTCAACTTCACTGTTATAAAGGCTGAATAATGCTGGGAAAACGTTCTGAACAACGGAAAATTTTAAATGTACCAGTATATATACAGCACAGTAACTAGCTGCATGTATGCACTCTCATCAAAGTTTAACTCTGACGTTCCCATTTTGCAACATACATTTTGCTAAACACACTAGCGCAGCGAGCAAGCAAAAACCGAAACTGGAACAGAAATCGGCTGCAAGCTGCCGGACTACTTGCGTAGTAACACAAATGTGTGGAGGCCCCGCTTCCGCAGCCTTCGCTCCACTGTCAAGAAAAGCTGTCGCCGAGTATAGCAGAGTGGAAGGTTATCTGACGTACGCCGCACGCTGGCCTTTGTGGCGTTCTGTCACGATCCAGACGGATGATAAATGGGTGCACTTGGAAACCTTGAGGCAGGTGGCGGAGTCGAAGAGGTGCCCTGAAATAAATGGCTAGCCTGATCCATTGTCCTCATAGTGGTATCAGGAGCATGTCGTGCCGGAGATCGCAGGGCCGCCGCATAAGTCAGCACAGAGGCCTCAAGCAATGGCGCGGGTAGGGTGACCACCGGTCGGATCTCATTTCGGATTAGGTCTGCGAGAGCATTTGCGGTTGGTTGGGGTCCCGCTGCTTGGAGTTGGTGCAGCTCGTCCCACGTGACGCTTCTTATGAACTCTGCGAGGGCATGCCTCTCGCTGTCAGCCGCGATAGAGCATGCAGCAGTAGTGACGTCGTGGTGTTCATACTGTGACGAGCGATGCTAAAGAAGTCGCTTCATTGTGGTTGCCTCATTTATGGACTCAGCCACATCGTCGGTCGATTGCGCATGAGTCCGGCGAGGAGTGGCTCTTTTAAACCATGCTTTATTATAAATGCCGCACTTTCTTTTCCTCAGACATTGCAGGGTCGGCACGCTTGAAGAGTCGAAGCATGTCCTCGACAAACATCGCAAATCTCTCGTTAGGTCGTTGGTTTCCAGACGAGATGGCCTGCTCCGCTCTCTCTTTCCTTTCGACGCTGCGGTATGCATCGCGAAACTGTCGGCTGAACTCTTGCCACGTTGCAAAGGAACCCTCGTGATTCTCATACCACAAGAGTGGAAACTTGGAATTAGTTGGTGCGTAGTCATATTTGCAAGATGTTTTGCATAAATGACAAGTTTGTGTTTTGCGTAAATGATACCACGTTTTGGCAGAGTCTTCCAACGCAAAGTAAACTCTCCGCAGTTTGCGAGCTTCATCCCATTCGTTGATGTTGGCGACTCGATCGAAGTGGTCAAGCCAGTCATCAACATCCTCATAAATGTCTCCATGAAATGAGCGTGGTGTTTGCGGCACATGAAAACATGCGGGAGAAAAGAATAATCGTCGTTGGTCTGACTCGCCTGGTTGGTAGTCGAGGTTGCCATCAAGTATAGAGAGAGAGGACCGTATTCGGGAGATAGTCCTCGCAGGCGGCGACTGCTTCTTGCCGTGGGAGCTGTAGCTGTCAAGTAGCTCGGTGTGTCGGCTGAAATCTGCAGTCCAGGCGCATTTACCCAGCACCTCCACCAGTGCCATGTCTGGTGGCACTGGTGGTGGTCTTCATCTGGAAACCGGTGAATTGTGGTTGCCACCGATTATGCAACGCGTCACAGCGAAACAAAGGCCCTGCCCAAAGCTACGGCAGCCAAAAGCGCCCAGTTTTTCGTCACCAGCATCGTACTTCGTCACGGAGCACCAGCTGTGATAATTACTGATCGTGGGACAGCTTTCACCGCAGAGATGCTACAAGAAGTGCTGAGCCTAAGTGGTACAGAACATCGGAAAACCACGGGTTATCACCCCCAAAGAAACGGACTCACTGAACGGTTGAACAAGACCATTGCCGATGTGCTGTGAAAGTATGTGGTCGTTGATCACAGGAACTGGAATGATATACTCCCTTACGTAACTTTCGCTTACAATACAGCAGTCCAAGAGAGTACAGGTTTCACCCCATTCCGCTTAGTTTATGGTCGAGAGGTCACTACAATGCTCGACGCAATGCTCCTTCCTAAGAACCTGGACATGTTGAACGCGGACGCTGCCTTGTTCGCTCAACGTGCCGAGGAGGCCCGTCAACTCGCCCGATGCCGTATTCAGGCTCGCCAAACTGCCGACGCACGCCGCTACAACTTTACACACCGAGAGGTTACCTTCCAACCAGGCGATGAAGTGGGGTGTGGACCCCCATTCGAGAGCATGGTCACTCGGAAAAGTTGCTGCGGCGCTACTTCGGCCCTTATAAAGTTCTACGCCGACTCAGTGACGTTACATACGAAGTTCTCCCTGAGGGCACCTCAAGACGTTCCCGTCGGTTTTCACAGAGTGATGTAGTGCATGTTTCAAGGCTTAGGCCATATTTCTCGCGTCAGCATTCAAACGTTGACTGACTTACCATGCAATGACTATTTTTGTCACTTTTGTTTTTTTTTATTGTCTTGTGCTCTAACTCATTACTTTATTGAGTACATCCATGATACCAGCCCACTTTTTTGCCTTACGACGAAGTTGTTACATTCCATGGTAGTGTCTTTTCTTTCAATATTTTTTCAATGCTCATCAGCAGCATCGAGACGACGCTTTTCGTGGAGAGGGAATAATGTCAAAGGTAATAGGTATGAGCCATAACTGTAGCGTGAGATGGCTTGGAAGTAGAGAAAGAAGAGAACTTTGCTTCCTGGTCTGGGAGTGAGCAAGACGTCGATTCGTGGCTGTCTGTTATCACGTTCGTGGCAATAGATATATAGAGTCATTATATGACGTGTTGATAAAGTATTACAACAGGGTCACCTTCCGTCTGCGTGCTTCGCATCGCGTCGATCTCCAAGACATGTGGAATCTGCTGATTCAGTTTTTGCTGCTATGGTTTGTTCAGGTCCACTGTATTGCAAAGTCAAGAGTCCTATAGATCTGGTTAATCATCAATAATTACTAAATCTCTATTGCGCCAGTCACATTAATTTCTTGCGCTCTTGGTTTCAATTGTATGAACGAAGAAACCCATTCGCATAGAATTTCATGAATATTGTGGTAGTGAAATTAGAAAAAAACATGTACGGGCATGCAGACACAACTCTAGTTGTGTAGTACGTGTTGCACGATATTAAAATGAATTGAGGCGCTGTGCTGACGCACTCATACATAGCAACTAATTTCTTACTAGGCGCTTGAACATCGTACGAGTGGTATATCACTTATGAAGAATTTCGATGAGAGTTGGGACGGGAGTGCGCCCTTCTCATTTGCCGGTCGTCCACATTCATACAGTGAAATGGCTGCTACCTTTTCAGCATATCATACATAGAGACCGTGGGTGCAAAAGGGAAGAACGGCTGAGATGGAGTGAAGTAAAGACAAGGTAGACGAAAATGACGACCAAAAGGCCAGGAGTGGCCCTACTTCTTCAATAAAAACCACAAGTGCATGGCTGTCTCAGCTAGTTCAGGCTGCTTGATTCATCAACCACCACCTAGGAATGAGGTTGATAGTTACCAAATGAAACTACGACATCTTGCGCCTTATCAGTGTATGAGCGCCGTGTGGTACTTCTAAGTGTTTATTTACTAGCGGGTTCAGTATCGGGAATTACCGAGTTTATTACTCAGCATTGGGAATTACCGAGTTACAGAATTTACGCAAGGTTTCACAGTAGAGTTTGCGTGATCGAGGTCTGGCCATGTATTGTTGATAGCAAATGAATATAATACACAACCAGGTAGCACTTGGAAACCACTGAAGCACTATATATGTAGAAATGTCAAGACGAGAAGCTGCAATGTTAAGCAATGAGGCAGTGTTTGCCGTCAGTCTGCTCTCTCTTATTTTTAGTAGAGCGCAGAAAAAGTAGTGAGATTTTCCAGAATACTGTAGCCTATTTGTGCTATAGGAGTTTTACATTGTAACTGTTCACAATGAATGACAGATAGAGTGCAAAATACTAAACAGTACAAAAAAGGACTGGGGCTCAACTCAGTTATTACTCACGGTTCGAGACAGTTTTGTTTAGTCTTAATGCTTAGGTCACTTCACTATAACGTTACGCTTCTTGATAAGTGTGGCTCGTTCTTCTTTCGTCAGCTCAGCTCACCACCTCCTGTTGGTTTCGCACCAAAGATGATGCTCGGCTTCTTTCAGCCTCTGTGGCTCAATTTCCATAGGTGCTGACAAATCGCACCAACCCACCCCTTCTATATACAGTACGTAACATCGGCTTCTCCACTATTTTTAGGTAGTGTTATGCCAGAAGGCTCGGCGAGTGGTGGTTTCAGGTGCGGTGGTTTCTAAATGACGGCTGTGCTGGGGTGGTATGAAATCAACGCAGCGCTTGCAATTAGAGAGAGCATACATAAATAGCTCTGCTACACTATACACATTGTGAAAAATTGCTTCCATCTGACGCAGGTTTGATCAAGCCACCAATATGCGCAATGTTCGAGGCTTGTCGCCCAGTCCTATTGCTGTCACTGTTTTTTCTTATCTTGTTCGTAGGTCCTTCGATAGAAGGGAAAGCAAAAAAAAAAAACGTCAGGCGAGCGTGTAGGGGCTTGTAAATGGCAGCGGCTAGCAATAGCTATTATACTTTAAATGAAAGAAATTCTGAATTCACTTCTCTAACTATACTAGCAGATGACCATGTGGTAGCACATGAGATGACAATGATATTCATAGCTGAAGAAACTGTTTTGTAGTAGGCTCCTAGGCAGCAGCAGCAGCATGTTGTAATCATTTGAATGTACGTCTGTTAATGCAACGCTTGCATTCTTGTGCTTCACGTGTGGTCGTTTTTCAACACGAACAATAAACAATCATTGCAGTATGAGATAAACTGCATGGCCTCAAACTTTGTCGTCCCCTTTATAACATGACTAGCGTGCTTGGAAACTGTCAAGATTGAATTAAGATGCACCTTCACGATGTGCCTGATTGTCGTTGATGTATATAATACCATCGTGATGTGTCGTTAAAGTTATAATTATCTGCACCTATTGACACTTGGTAGCTGAATACGTACTGATTATCACGCTTTCTGACGTTTCCGAATGAATTGAAAAAAAAAACAGGCATGTAATCTCTTCTTGACTTATTCGACATTTACTGGTACCTCCAAGGATGTGATTCTTATTAGCCGGTTGAGTGAAAAACCTCTACTGGGAAGTGAATTGTGAGTAAAAACTTCATTGAAATTGTCCAGTGGTATTTAGCGGGATGGGGCTACAAGCACCCCAACCTCAGTGATTGCCTGGAGTCCTTGGACACGGGCTGCTTCCTTGGCGTTGCGGACTGCCCACAGTTGATCGGCGAGGTCGCGGCTATACGGAGCCGGCTCCCATCGCACCTCCCTATTCGACTCTGCTATGTCTACCCGGTTCGTAGAGGAGTGCTGCACGCTCCCGGTGCACTTCCACAACATGTGCTGCAGCGCCGCTCTTTCTCCAGAGGCTTTACAGTCATCTGATGAATAAATGTCTGGGTAACAGAGGCACAGGATCATTGGGTTCGGGTACGTGTGAGTCTGTAATATTCTGTAAGCAACCTCCTGTTTCTTGTTTAGTTTTTCGCGTGGCGGTGGATATTTGCATCTGTTCAGTCTGTAGAGTTAGGTGATGTCTCTGAAATTGGTCATGCGATCCACACACTTCAACTACGGCACTGTTCTTGATGTCTGCGAGACATTGGGGCTGCCGGCAGGCGCCACTGCTCGGCGTGCAAGGCCTCAAGCCGCAGCGTGGGCCACCGTGTTGTCCGCAAATGGAGGATCTGTGGGGGTGGGGGTCCATATGAGGAAACTGTCGTGTTGTGACTAATATTGCCTTCGTGAATTTTGAGAATGTGTGCTTGTTTGTGGGAGATCCGGCCTGCTGGTGTAGTTGCCTAGGGCCGCCTGAGAGTCACCTATTATCACTTCAGCGCCCGTGGTAGCTATCGCGAGGGCTATCGCCCCTTCTTCGGCCACCTCCGTTTCTTACGTGCGTATTGCAGTGGTCGCGATGCAAGCTCCTGCGCAAATCGTGATCGCTACGGTAAAACCGCGTTGCCGCTCGTAACGGACCGCGTCTACGTGAACGGTGATTTTACTGGGCAATGTTGGCAATGTTGTGCGCTTCGATTAGTTCATCGAGGGTATTGTGCAACTCCAGCTCGAGAAATGTTTACATGCTAGTATTTATTATTAGGGCTATTGCGCATTTGCACGCCTTGCGGAGGAGACGGTCTAGCTTGGTTCATTCAGTTGCCTGCCACTTAAGGTAGAAGGTGACGTACGTTATGTGGCTCATTACGAAATCATGTAACAGACGAATGGTATTGCTTTTTTTTATTACGCTATAGCGATTTGTTATTCATTGCAGTAACCGGAGCATTCTATTGACAGCCCCTTCTACTCTGCGTATGGTTTCACTTTTGTGGCCATTGGCCGACAGGTGCAAGCCGAGTACTCGAATGTTGTTAACTTGTGGAATGACGGCGCCGTCCGATCTTACAACTTTATTACCTTCGTTTTCACGCTCGCTGGAAAAATCGGCATTCTTCGGTTTACGGCTTATGCATGTGCGTCTGTTGAGAAGGAGCTCCCATTTAGCCACAGAATGTTAGAGACCCGTGTAGCGAAGGTAGTCCTGTACCACGTCGACCTCCTCTTGCAACGTTTGCTCGATATGTCCGTCATTCCCCTCGTCAATCCAGAGGGTGATATCATCAGCATATAAGCTGCGGTGGAGGCCTTCTGTCTCAGCCAATTTTTGTGGTAACCCGACAAAGACGACGTTAAAAATTATGGGTGATATTAGGGAGCCCTTCGGCGTGCCCTTGACCCCCCTTGTCTATATGTTGCAATTCTAGTCCACCGATGGCTCAACGGGCCTGGCGACCGGTAAGGAAAATACATACGTGGTGGTGCGTTCTTTCGCCGAGTCCTAAGCTCGTATGTTTTGAAGTATTGCAGCGGGTTTAACGTTGACGAACGCTTTTTTTTGAGGTCGAGCACTAGTAGTGCCTTTTTAGATCGCGTGGTATTGTCTACGATACCGTGTTTCAGTTAAAGCATAACGTCCTGCGTGAAAAGGTTACGACGGAACCCCTATATCGTGTTCCGGAACACGTATCGGTCCTCGTGGTAGTGGGTAAGACGAGCGAGAACCACATGTTCCGTGACCTTACCAGCGCAGGAAAGTCAGATATATCGGTCGAAGATTATCAATCTCTTCCCGTTTGCCCGGTTTAAGGATCATAACTATGCGCACAGTTTTCCACGCGCTCAGTACATTTTAAGGCAAAATTACCCAAAAAAGGTGTAACGGAGCCCAATAGGCATGCGCGAAGAACGGATAGACAGTTGAGGAGCAACCACAGAGGGAAGCGTCTCGCGCGAAACCATTTAGCCTCCAAAGGGATGAACCGTACGGGCATTGCAGGCAGCACGAAAAGCGTTGCTAAGGTGACAATCCTCCTTCTCCACAGAACACATGTCCTTCTCCTCTTGTGCAGGCTTACTCTTTCCCCGTGTTGTGCCGGAGACGGTTCCCACTGCGTCGCGCTCGGAGTGCTCGACCACGGCCGCCTGGATTCGACAATCTTAGAATTATGACGAGGTGCTTGTGTGCACGCTTGGATGAGCGTGGGCTGCTGCTTTTGCGTTTCGCTGCACCCATGAAATTTGGGGCAAGTCTCGACACGTCACCACGCCGCGCTGTATATCTCTGGCTTCAAGATAGTCACGACCAACAACGACAGCAAGAGTTGTGAAGACCAATATGGCAGACGAGAAGGCAGCAGGCCTATCGAATATATACTTCAATCTGACTCAGGGCAGAAAACAGCGCTGGATTTTAAGGCAAGTAGGGTATCATTCTTTATTCTACTCAACTTGTCGCGTGTGTGATACGAATCACGCTTGCCGGCAACGGGCTCGGTCGTGTTGTATATCGCACGCACGAAATGCACCGCGAAGGTCAGCTTCGGCGTCTGCAGTTCGTCTGTGCTTTGCAACCGCCTGGAAATTGGCCGCCATTGCCGTCGGACTCCCGTACGCTCGCTCATTGAGGGCTCGCCTATTTTCGCCGCCGTGATGAACTCTGGGCTGATGATATTGGGCTGAGACCTCGTCGCTGTTTTGGGAGTCGTCGAAAATACGTTGCGGGTTCTCGTAAAGAGCTTGGTTGTAGTATGTCGCATGCTGTAAGTGCCCCAACACGGGCTGGCCGGACTTTTGCTAGCATCGGAACTCACTGAAAATTGGTCGCTATTACAGTTGGCTTTCCCATCAGTCGGTCGCAAGCAGCTCGAAGCCATCCGCTGGCCGCGGCGGCGGACTTCCGTTTGCGCGCTGTACTCACTCGAGTTTGTGAAAAAGGGCAGCATTACCGTCGATTTCTTCGGCGCTAGCTCCAAACCAGCTCCGCGCTGTTCATGGCGGCCGCCGCTCGCTCTCCTGTTCGAAGTTCGCTGGCGGCAGACACGCCGCGTGCGACGCCGTGTTTGGTCTAGCGTTCGCTTGCTCGAGCTGAACCACGTCGCTCGCTCAGGTCTCGTCGACTTGTTAGTGGCACGGAAGTTGGAGGAGTTGTGGCTTCGGCCGCCACTCCTAAGCTGTTGCACTACGAGGATCGATATCAGTCTTTGACAATGTGTGACATCACGGTGAAATTATTAGCATGTCATATTTCACGTATGATTTCATTTCACTTTGCCCGTTTTTCTCACATGCATCTGTATCCATCCCGTGTCATGTGCGACTCACTATTTTACATACTTTTTGTGCAGCCGTAGCCACACACCGTGCAGAAGACTCTGTGCGCTGGCGTCTGCGATGCCTGTCATCCATCTCTTTCGTCAGAGTAGCTTCAGAAGGACTGTGCGAGATGTGAATGTAAAGTTATTTGTGTGTCATAATTTAACGCTTGTTTATATATTACCATGCACCTACTTGTCATATGCGTGCATCTTCATCTTCCGTCACGTGTGTCTTAACTATTTTTATTATGTTATTGTACGTGCAGCATGGGAACACAACAGGCAGAAGGTTGTGTGTGCTGGCGTCTGGAATGCCTTTCATCTAGCTTCCGTCGGAGGAGCTCCCCAAGGAGTGAACAAGACTTGACAACGAGACTGGACTTGTACACTTCACCATGAATTCACTTAAAAGAATGGGTAAACTTCATGTGTATGTAGAAAAATAAAAGATTTCGATGTCTCACTTTTGTCGTTTGTTGCCGTGACTGCGAAAGCAGTTACACGTAGGTGGCAAACTACTTTCTCGCGTGTTTTTTCTTTGCGCAATTCGTTGCTCATTGCGAAAAAAATGGGCGAAAAAAGTATTAAACCTGGCAGGAAATCAACAAAAAAACAAATTTTGGTCTGGGGATAAAAACTTCATCCGATTGGAGTATTTGAATGAATCAACCGTTCGTTCGGCTAAGTGCAACTGTGAGGACTAACGGTTGCCCGGTAACGTGTAAATGTGGGGACTAAATATTAGTTTCTTGAGGATAATTGTGGGACTAACGGTTACTCACTTAGGTGTAAATGTGAGGACTAAAGGTTAGTTCCGTGAGCTCATCTGTGAGGGCTAACTGTTAGACCCAGTGCCGTTAGTCCTTAAAGAGAAAAATGGTTGTGGCAGCCCGATTAGTGCTCAAAAGAACGAACTACGCACCCTTTTAACACCCTGTTGCCTTAGAGTGTATAGCGCCTACTCTCCAGCACTCTTTCATGTAAGCTGTCATCTTTCGAGTCATCGTCCAAGTTGCCCAGTGTTTTGTTTGCTATCCCGTACGGGCCTGGTGCCGATTCCATGTTGAGCTTGTGCAGTACCGCCCTCACCTCTGCCATACTGAAGTCATCGTCTGGCTCTGCGTTACACACTATCCTGTCTGTACTCCGTGTGCGCGATGGGGCTTGAGGACGTGAAGTGAAGGCTACGCACGTCATCGAAAATATCCGCGTATGTGCCTTCGTACTCGTGCAGTAACTTGTTTAGCTTATGTGCGTGCCCTGTTTTGTTCTCCTCCGGATCCAAGAATTGCCGGAGAAGATGCCAAGTGTTGGCCAAGCCCACCTAGTTCTCCATCCCGTTACACGACTCCTCCCATTGTGCTCTGCATACTTGTAAGGCATGCTCTTTTATATCCCTGCTTATACGTGCAATGCGTCTGTGTAGCGTTATCTTGGGGCGTTTACGCTTTCACCTGGCTTGCAGTTTGCGTTTGGCTTCCCACATGTGTAGGAGTTTGCTGTCTATTACGTTTAGCTCTGCTTCCGGTGGGGCTTCCAGCGTTGCCGTTTTTACGTGATTTCCGTGATTTCTACGGCCTCTTGCATGGCCCTTTTCTATTGTCATTTATTGCCGCCAGTGCAAAAGTTCATTAGTTCATACGCACAGATGGCGTTTTTGATGCCCTCCACTGGTTATTTATTCATTTTATTCTTTTACAAACTGCTAGCCTTTTATAAAACTATAGGCAGGAGATGGGCATAAATAACACAAACTTGATAAATGAAAGTTAAAAAATTACTTGAAGTGATTTTGTGAGATGGTAAAGATAAAAAGAGGTAAAAACAACAAAACCATACTACAATACAGTACACTGCGAGGCAGAAAGTGCTCGCCATGTCCAAACTACCTATATTACAATTACCTTCACTGAATAAAGCCCATACAAGCACTCATCCCGTACTCACATAGCACGAAAAAGGTTTCAGCATTCATTCAAACATCGCTGAGCAAGGAAATACATGATGTTACATTACGCCCCACCATGTGCAGTTGCGCTTATGGAGCTATATCTTTAATCGCATGCACGAAAAATCTATGTTTTGCCGTGCTACCACATCGGAAGGTAAAGCGTTCTATTCGACGATTGTCCGAGGATAGAAAGATTACAGGAACGTGTTCCTTCTGCACATCCGCTCGGCCACTCTCTTGTGTGAAGAGACCGAATGAAGGGTCTAATGGCGGGAGCTATGAGTTTCGATAGATCAACCCGAGACATTTTGTAATACAGCAAATAAATAAGCTGGATCCAGGCATAATAGCGCCTTGTTTAGAGATTCTTTATTTCTGCTTTCTGTAGGAGGTGTGACAGGAATGTTTTTTAACGACAACAGTTGTAAAGGAAACTTACAGAATTTCGTTGAACATTTTCCAGTTTTTATTTATTAGTGGCTGCCCAGAGATGTCAGGCCACCACAGCGTGCTTCAATATTGGTTTAACAAATGCCTTATTGGCTAAAAACGTTATTTCCGGCGTTGAATGACTTAGCGTGTGCCGTAGGTATCCTAGTTTTCTGTGGGCGTTTTTAGCAGTAAACGCTACGTGTTCATTGCAGCGCAAATAAGAAGTTAGGATTACTCCTAAGTACTTATAGCTGTGTACCGTAATTATGGTTGGTTATTGATGAAGCATGTGAAATTAAGTGATTGCTTCTTGCGGGTTATGGTCATTGCAACTGGTTTTTTTTTTGCTATTAACTGTCATCTGCCATGTACAACACCAGTCCTCGATTGCACCTAATGCCCGATTTAGTAGCACCGGATCATTAGGGCTACATACTTTCTGACATATTACACAGCCGTCTGCTGAATTTGTATGCCTATGTTGTTAATAATGTCATTGATGAATAGCAGAAAAAATATAGGGCCGAGTACGGAGCCCTGCGGAACACCAAAGGCCACCGGAGCTGAAGGACAAGCCGTGCCATCAATGATCACACATTACCGCCTTGACGGGAGACATGAAGTAACCAAGCCACTAGGCGATCATTTTTGCAGAATGGGCTTAAAATTTACTATAAGCTTGAAGTGGGATGCCCGATTGAAGGCTTTTTCGAAGTCTGAAGTATTATATCTACATGATTATCTGCTTGACACTAAAGGAAGGTCATGTACTGTAAGGACTAGCTGAGCGATTGTAGACACCTCGCTACGGAATCCCTGTTGCTGATGATGAATGAAATGATTGCTCTCTCGAGAGACGCACCTGTGCTTGAATAGCATGTGTTCGAGCAGAGTTACTGAAGTATTTATAATTGATATAGGCCAGTATGAAGGAAGTGTTGAATAGTCTGCTGATCTTGGTATGGATACAATTTGATCAAATCTCCAGTCATCCGGAAGTTCCGCATGGAGGAGTGAGTTACAGATTTACGTTGCAAAGAAACTATCGCCAGAACTTATCAGAGGATGAAAAAAAAAAGTTTTTTTTGTCTTTCGTTCTGGAAGTGTTCTTTTGCTTTTTTTGGTGCTATTTTCAAGCGTAACGCGCAGCTCGTTAACGTTTCCTCCGTTAGCACTTGTTGGATGACGTTTATGCCTAGTGATGCTCTTTTTAAGTTTACGCCCCCACCAACAAGAATCTTCGTCAACCAAAGGCAACAGATGCCCACTATGTTTTGTTTTTAGGGTACGAACTGCGCAACGCATCAAAAAGCAAACTATAAAGAAACAGCACATTTGTTCAATAAAGCCATCAAATTTATACTGAGTGCTAAAATTGAAGTACAAAATGCCAAGCACAACCTTTACATTGACGTCACTAGCATGTGAAGACAACGGGGTTATATTTTCTTTTATTTGGAGTCTCGAAGAAAACTGCACTTTAAAGTTAACGATACATTCTCATGATCAGATATGCCATGTTATATACCTCTCAGGGTGGCATCTAAGAATATATATTTTATTATCTATTCTTGGCTGCCACCCTAAGTGGTCATTAGAAACAAAAAAAGGTCCAAAGTAACTCTCTCCCGATTTCCTCTCGCTTTATGAAATGGCCTTGATTTTCCTCGGTCGGGCACTTGTACGCACGGCGGTGAGGGCTTTCAAACGTCTGAGTCGGCCAGCGGTCATTTGACACAATATTAATATCTCGTGAATGGCCTTACAGATCTACGAAGTGTTTGTCGTTCTTAATCATGGGAACACTTTCCACCACGAACACTGCAGTTGTTGTACACTTTTTTTCAATAGCTTTATGGATGCAGCACGCTAACCACATCTGTAACAGCACACAAGAGGCCTTCTCTGTAGCTGAAGTTCTAGCTTGTGTGCTGCCATTTTGTCCCTCTATTTGTCTTGTGGTACACTCATCCAAGTTATGTGGGACAGGATGGCCATTGAAGACGTAATTGTCAGATTACAGTGACATTGTCGGATGAAGCATTCTTTGTTAGCCTCCATTCTCATACGTTGTGCATTAAGTCTAGGTGCGTCTGCCGAGGCTTGAATGTATCTGCGATCTTATATTCTGCCCAGACCCTTGCTAGAATAATATTGTGCTCATAAAAGTCAGCTTCCTCTATCTCTGCTTCCAAGTGATTTATGTCAACTGTGTCCTCTACTTCCTTGTCGATTCTTTTGAGTTCCTCATACTGCTCAATCAAAACTCGGTGAACAAGTCGTTACTCACAGATTGGTGGGCGATCCAAGTGCCGAAGACGTTCGACGTCTGCGATGACCTGCGTGGCAGCCTTTAGGGACTCCGCTTTTTGTAGAGTGTTTACATGATCCGGCGCAGTGTCGGAAACGTGAGAAGTCACTGGCCGCCCGTGTCATGAGGCGAAGTCGGAGTCAACAAAGCATCCGTCGCAGAAGGTTTGCACAACGAATATCTGTCACTTCTCGAGATGTCATTCTTTATGATCTTTTGCATATTAGGCCATCGTCGTGAAGGGCTAGTCAGGACGTAGCCGAAGCAGACGTGAGGGCCCCCGCCTCGTGAACTTCCAGATGATGCCGCCACTCACATCAGTCCCTGGGTGATTCTAGTAGTCTTAGTTGCAACCGGAGTCGTGATACTAGTTCACAGCGGTGGTTAGGCCTCAAACATTAGCTTTAGCCATGTCGGCTTCATATATATACTTCATATACCACTTTTGTTCCTATTGTACATAAATAATTTGCCCAATAGCCCTAATGGCGAAAATAGGAACGAAATAGACTTTATAATGACTGCACACCCAGGAATCGTGCACGATGTGGAAGTGGTTGGCAAGGTACGATGCAGTGACCATAGAATGGTGCGGTCTCGAATTCACCTAGACTTGAAGAAGGAACGACAGAAACTGATACGCCAGAAGCCAATAAATGAGCTAGCACTGAGAGGGAAAGTACAGAAAGTCAGAGTGTCGCTGCAGAACAGGTACTCAACTCTTAGTGAGGAAACCAACCTTAGCGTAGATACAATGAATGATAATCTGACGAGTATCAATACGGAGTGTGCAGTGGAAGTTGGAGGCAGGGTAGTTAGACAGGACACTGGCAAGCTTTCCCAGGAAACAAAGAACCTAATTAAGAAGCGTCAAATCATGAAAGTGTCAAGTACAACAGACAAAATAGAACTGGCAGAGCTTTCGAAGTTGATTAATAGACGTAAGGTATGCGATGTAAGAAGGTGTAACATGGAGAGAATTGAACACGCTCTGAAAAACGAAAGAAGCGTCAAAGCAGTGAAGAGGAAACTTGGGATAGGCAAAAGTCGGATGCATGCACTAAGGGACAAAAAAGGCAAAATAACTACCAATATGGATAGGATAGTTAAAATAGCGGAGGAGTTTTACAGAGATCTGTACAATAGCCGAGACAACCATGACCTTAATACTATAAGAACTAGCAGTAACCCAGACGACACCCCACCAGTAATGATAGAAGAAGTCTGAAAAGCTTTGGAGAGCATGCAAAGAGGCAAAGCTGCTGGTGAGGATCAGGTAACATTAAATCTGCTGAAAGATGGAGGACAGATTGTGTTGGAAAAACTAGCGACCCTGTTTACGAGGTGTCTCCTGACGGGAAGGGTACCAGAGTCTTGGAAGAACGCTAACATCATCTTAATACATAAGAAAAGAGATGACAAGGACTTGAACAATTACAGGCCGATCAGCTTGCTCTCTGTAGTATACCAGCTATTTACAAAGGTAATTGCTAACAGAGTAAAGAAAACATTAGAATTCAATCAACCAAAGAAACAAGCAGGATTTCGAACAGGCTACTCAACAATTGATCACATTCATACTATCAATCAGGTAATAGAGAAATGCTCAGAGTATAACCAACCACTATACATAGCCTTCATAGATTACGAGAAGGCGTTTGATTGAGTAGAAATACCAGCCGTCATGCAGACACTGCGGAATCAGGGCGTAGATGAAGTATATATAAACATTCTGGAAGAAATCTACAGGGGATCAACTGCTACCATAGTGCTTCATAAAGAAAGCAACAGAATACCAATCAAGAAGGGTGTAAGGCAGGGGGACACAATATCCCCAATGCTATTTACCGCATGCTTACAGGAGGTTTTCTGAAGCCTAGAACGGGAGCAGTTAGGGATAAGAGTTAATGGAGAATACCTTAGTAACCTGCGCTTCGCCGATGACATTGCATTGCTGAGTAACTCTGGGGACGAATTGCAACTCATGATTACGGAGTTAGACAAGGAGAGCAGAAAGGTGGGTCTTAAAATTAATCTGCAGAAAACGAAAGTAATGTACAACAACCTCGGAAAGGAGCAGCGCTTCGAGATAGGTAATAGTGCACTTGAAGTTGTAAAAGACTATGTCTACTTAGGGCAGGTAATAGCCGCTGAGCCTAACCACGAGATTGAAGTAACTAGAAGAATAAGAATGGGGTGGAGCACATTCGGCAAGCACTCTCAAATTATGACAGGTAGATTGCCACTATCTCTCAAGAGGAAGGTATATAACAGCTGTATCTTGCCGGTACTTAGCTACGGAGCAGAAACCTGGAGACTTACAAAGAGGGTTCAGCTTAAATTGAGGACGACGCAGCGAGCAATGGAAAGAAAAATGGTAGGTGTAACCTTAAGAGACAAGAAGAGAGCAGAGTGGATTAGGGGACAAACGGGGGTAAAGGATATCATAGTTGAAATAAAGAAGAGGAAATGGACATGGGCCGGGCATGTAGCGCGTAGACAGGATAACCGCTGGTCATTAAGGGTAACTAACTGGATTCCCAGAGAAGGGAAGCGGGTTAGGGGGAGACAGAAGGTTAGGTGGGCAGAGGAGATTAAGAAGTTTGCGGGTATAAATTGGCAGCAGCAAGCACAGGACCGGGTTAACTGGCGGAACATGGGAGAGGCCTTTGTCCTGCAGTGGACGTAGTCAGGCTGATGATGATGATGATGATGATGACCATCACTATCAAAGTGGTAGATCAAAAGGTTATTTACTATCACCTAAAGGTCAATAATACCTTGATGCTGCCAGGGTTTGGTCACAACTATACATTGTGGATTATTCACCGTGATAATACTTTCTCAGTGATCTAATTTCTTAAGAATGCTACGAGCATTTATATAGAGGCAGTTGATACTACCTGAAACGCCTACTAATACACCCATTGCGCATGAGCCTACTCGCATTTTGAATATCAGAAGCTGAGGAAGTCTTCTTATTGGTAATATTAGGAACCCCCTCATTATTCATGATATCCTATTTAAGCAAGGTGCGGTTGATGTTTGTCCTGACATATATCATTTGAACCTTTGCCTCACTTCTTTCACACTGCTATCCCACAACTGCTTGCGCAGTGCTCTAGTGGCAGTAAAAAAACCTTCAATGATGAAAATATTGTGAACTTTGAGCTTGTTTTCTTAAAACGTTTGTAATTTCATGGCAGCCAATCATTTTTAGGACAATCGGTTGTGACTTGTTTGCTTGCCTGCGTCTTAGTCTATGGATTCGGAGAGACATTTTACGTCAACCTTCAGTTTTTTTGCAAGTGAGTCTTCGACCAGACTAGAAAAAAGCGGTTGGGGCGTTTCACTCGCTTTCTCTGGGAGACCAAATATAACAAGATTATAACGACCACTTTTGTCTTCTATGTGTATGACTTTCATTTCCAAGTTTTAAATACTTTTTTGAGTCCCGTATTTTTGTACTAAAGTCTCTGAGCGTTAATGTACATGCCTAAAATTTTTAAAATTTAGATTCAATGATGTGCAGCCTATTTTTCAGCAGATTTTTACCCTCTGGAAGTGGCAGAAGCCACTGTAGTGCTGGGTCCCGGATTTTATTCAACATCCCCACAAAGCATATTCAGAGTGAAAAGAATGTCCTTTGCATTCGAAGGAAACGCAGACACTATAGGGGCACGTCAGCTGGAGGAGGTAACGGTAATCAGACCTTATGAATGCATATTAGTAAATTGTCTGCATGAAAAGGAGAAGAGGGTTTATATGATGAAATTGATGGGGGACCAGCTGATGTGCCCACTGAAAGAATCTAAGTAGAGCCGTGTTTTGATGAAGGGTGCCAACGATGTCGCAGGGTGGGGTGGTATTCGGTCTGGTGACTCAAGCTTGCGCCCTAGTGCTTCTGTGCTCTCTTCCAAGTGATGGACAGCCAAGACGGAACACGTAAAAGAATTATTACGCGCAACAAAAAAAAAACGAATTAGCAGTGGAGGAACACAAGGGCTTTACGGGCCCTCTGTCAGTGAATAAAATCGGCCAAGGTAAAGAAATGACTACGCAGAAGAAGCCGGCCAGATTTGAACAAGAAGTATTCTTTTATAAACATTCACAATAATAAATGTTCATTCTTGCTTTACATACACACAAAGTCACTACTTATTTCGGGTGTTTGCGGCCTGCTCCCAGGTATTTCACTTCAATATGCATTATATTTGAATTACTTATTACTGGTATTTCAAACAATGCTTAAGACAAAATTGTCAGCAGCTCTGCAAAGTTGATCAATTATTCTGGCTTACTTGACTTTCCGAGGCTCCATGAGTTGGGGACTGCTTTAAATAGGTTTTTCAGGTTATTGCATATATTGTAAGTTCCGTAACTATGCGTGGACCTCTTTTGATGGTAATGTTTTTAGTTTTGTTCATATAAACTGCAATAAACGCAAAGGTGTTGAATGTTTAAACAGTGCCCAGATAGCGCTTATGTCATCATCTGTATCAACACCATCGAAGAAGAGAAGAAAAATTTCTTGGGTCATGCGAAGCGGTCACTGAGTAGCATACACAGTAACTTCTTTTTATTTTTTTCGCTTGAAACAACGCACCACGAAGTAAAAGAAGACTTTATCAAATTAAGCTCTTTCAGGAGCAGCGCCGGCTAACTATAATCAGCGCCTACATTCGTTTATAAGTAATTTTCTACAGTTCACGCTAAGGTCGGTACTTGTGGTAATGCACGTGCTTCATTTATATTGCGAAGAAAATGCGGGGAGTATCCGGTGACACGGATATCAAAAGTACCGGTAATCAGCGTTTATGCAACACATACTATTACTTTCTAAATAATCTTTGTAGTTATTCTTTCTCGCCTTCAAAAAATTGGTAAAAATTAGACGAAGGCACAAGAAACGTACGGGGTGGTTTACTTGATATTTTAAATTCGAAGAAGTATTGAGCACATTGGGGCTCTGTGGTAGACGGCGTTACTGCCACGCAGAATGGCTGGGTTCGACAGTTTCGAGTATATCTTCTGCGTGGCGGACACAATGGAAAACAAAACAGACTACATGTTCTGTGCTCATCGTCTTTACCACGTTAAAAGCTTATCAGATGATGTTAGCCTACCGAATCGCCCAGCTTGCAGGGCTGCTCATGCTCAAGCTCCCTTTGACAACCAACGCGCAACCACGAGTACAATCACCACACCTAGCGTATCATCCAACAGAACCGCACAGCTGCGGCGTTCGATTGCGCGACTCTGCCACCCGACCACTGCCTTGACAGTGTATAGCGCAGTGATGTTTTTAGCGATGGTGCTCGAATTCATCATCATCAGCCCGACTACACCCACTGAATGGCAACGGCATATCCTATGTTACGCTAGTAAACTTGGTCATGTTACGCTAGTAAACTTGGTCCTGTGTTTCCTGCTGCGACTTTTTACCCGCAAATTTCCTAATCTGATAGCCCCACCTAAATTTCTGTCTCCATTTCACCCACTCGCCTTCTTTTGGAATTCAGTCTGTGGCGCTCAATGACCAGCAGTTATCTTCCCTTCTTCCTACATGCCATGCCCCTGACCATTTCTTCTTGATCTAGTCTATATTAATCTCACGAAAGCAGTTTTTTTCAGTATCTTTCATTAACTTCTATCGGCAAATACCCACTCCTCATGTTCATCGACGAGAAATAACGTGCACGCTGTAGTCGATCGAGTGAATCGTCAATACGTGGAAGAGGGTAGACATCTTTTTTGTGTGACCTGACTCAGACAGCAGTAATCCACGCAGACACATAAGGTGCCGTATTTTTTCTTCACAGATGCAACCGGCGAAGCCCAAGGGTTTTAACACTTGATTGTTCCCTGATACCCTCCACTATTTTCTTGTTTCTTAAATCTACACCTATCACTTTTCCTTTAAATTGCTCGCTGCGTCGCCCTCAACTTAAGTGGGACCCTTTTTGTAATCTTACAAGTTTCTGCTCCTTAGGTGTGTACCGGTAAAATGCAGCTGTTATGTACCTTCCTCTTTGGGAATAGTGCCAATCCACCATTCATGATTTGAGAATGCTTGCCGAATGTGCTCCAGTCTGCTCTTGTTTTTCTAGATACTTCAATCTGATGGCTCATCTCCGCGGTTACTGCCTCCCTTCAGTAGATGTACTCTAGTAGAGCTTCAAGTGCACTGCTATCTATCTCGCAGCGCTGTTCTATTTTGCAGTGTTTTTACGATACATTCGTTTTATGCATATTCAATTTAGGACCTACCTTTCCCCTCTCTTTGTCAAATTACGGTGATTATGAATTCCAATTCATGCCCTGAGTTACTCAACAATGCAATGTCATTGCCGAAACACAGGTTACTAAGGTACTCTTCATTGCCTCCTATCACTAACTTTATCCCTTCTAGGCCTCTAAAAAGCTCCCGTAAGCACGCGGTATATATTATTGGAGAAATCGTATCCGCTTGTCTTACACTATTCTTTATTGGTGTTCAGTTGCTTTCTTATGAAGCACTTTGGCGGCAGCTGTTTCACTGTATATATCTTACAGAATGGTTATATATGCTTCGTCGATGCCCTGATTCTGCATTGTCTGCATGACTGCTGATATCTCTACTGAATGAAATGTCTTCTCCTCATCGATGATATTTATGTATAGTGGTTGAATGTATATTTGCGCATTTATTTATAGCCTGGTTGTTAACATCAATTTGGTGGATTGTTGAGTAGCCAGAACGAAATCTTACTTGACCCCTTGGCCAATCGCCTTCTAATGTATTCTTAGCTCTGTTTTTAATTAGAACCTCTTACATTCCTCATGACTACAGAACAGCGTATGTGTTTCCATTTGAGAAAGTGTGATCCGTCGTCATGCAAACTATTGGATGACAGCATGCAATGTGTTCACTATTTTGGGGGTGGTTCAAAACGTGCAGAATTTTTTTAAGGTAGGAGTAACAACTATACGATCAAGTTCCTTCTAGCGCAAAAGAGGTTGTTATAAACAGGAAAGTACTCAGTGCTATAAGAAGGCCTTGAAGGCCATTTTTCATACTTTGGGATCTTATACCAAACGAGACTTGTGTTAGGAGATTCCATACTCTTTTGCTCCTTGATTTCTTTCTTTGCTATTGTCAACAAACAATAAACTTTTAATAACTGAACAAAAGACCCTACATTAGGTTCGTTTGATATGATAAGGGCTGGTACCACCACGCGTTCAAATAGTGGGGAAAAAACTGCTGACTCAAGCTCCCTTTTTTATATTGCACAAGGCTTCAGAGAAAGCCTGATCATTTTACTATGTATCTTTTCATTCACACGTGTTTGCATCAATCAACTTCAATGTGAAACATTATCTGCAATGCACGCTTATGCGAAACTACAGACGCATATCAAGAAGAAGCTCTGGCTCGTTGCTTATATTCACGCTAACACAATGATTTATCTTACCTTCATCAGGACCACAAGGGCAGTGGTTGAGGTACACATTAAATGAAGTCCAAGGTGAACAAGGTTGAACACGCTTGCTTAGTGCTTCCATCGTTTACGGGCGCGACCGTAAGCTAGGCAACTTGTCCTTTTCACGCAAGTCGTATGCGTGGTGCATCGGTGGTTCTTGCCCTTGAACTATAGTGACGGTTGAAGAATAAACGCAGCAGTATTCAAAAATATATTCTGTGCAAGGCTTTGTTTGCGACAATGCAATACTTGTGATAAGAAAAGTTATGAGGCACACTTGTCATTCTGTATCTGTTGGATCCATTCATTGTTTACAATTTTACATTGTCCTAGCTATATTATCTGAGTAAATGCAGCATATCATATTTTCGTCTCAGAAGAGTGTAGCAGCAGCCGAATATTTTACAGGCCCATTTAACTTTTGCGCAGTCGTCATAATGATCTATTTGAGAACGAAGTGTGGGGCTGAAATACTTGGTTTGATGAAAGTATTGCTTCTATTGCCCACCAAGCACAGAGAAGCAATGTATCATGACAACTGGTCGTGCAAAGAACGACGGGAAGTCATATTATATCGGATTTCCAGAACTTGTTGCCCCTTGAACATAGTGTAATCTGTGCATTGAGGGCAAAATACTGGCGGCTGGCCGGAGCCATGAATAATATTATAGGAAAATAGATAGCAAACACCTTAAGTGTCCTATATCTGGTGAGAACAGCGCTGTAGAGCGCGAGCGCACCATGTATGAGTGCACCGATGGCTGGCTATCAGTCAGTTGCCATATTGCTAGCAGCCAAATGGCTTCCCAGCTTTGCCCCTCCTTCTTCACAGAGCGGGGCGTGCGAGCATCGAATTCGTGAGAGGAGTAGACACGGCTTCGCGTACGCGACCTTGGTCTTTGATATGTAACACTGTGTTAGCAAAGCAAGATGGCTGGAAGACAAAAACTGGGCACAGCCATTGGCGCTTCAGGGGCACATAAGACTGACGAGACGATGTGTTGGGTCAGAGACTGCTGTAGGGCCTCTGGTCTTTGGAAAAATGAGTGCCATTTAATGGCAGTACTTGGACTACAAGACTGGCCCATGTAGCAGCATTCTCGCCTGCATCTTTGATGTTTGGTGCTTTGTTGCACAAGGGCCATTCAATGAGCAAAGAGAACAAGATCTTGAGACTAGAGGTATAAACAATGATTATGTTAAGTGGCTGTATAGGGGCTTCAAATTTCTTTAGCTAAGGCGGTTAAAACATAGAAGTATTAAAATCGTGACCATGCCGTGGAATGTGGGTAGTGTGAATGGATGGCGAGAGTTCGTGATAACAAATTAAAGGTGCATGTGTATGACGTTATCGCAAGTGCCTCGATTGCTTATGACCTTGTGTCCAAGGGCCGCGAGTCAAGTGCGTTGTTCAGTGTAGCCATCGCAGCAGCGACCTATTATCAGAAAGGTCGTGCTGCGGAGATGCTTGGAAGTATGACGTAAAATTATTTAAATCCTTTAAAACGCGAGAAATGATTGACAACTAAAAATCAGTTCTCTACCTATAAACAACAATTGGTGCAAGGAAATTTGATAGCGTAAGGGAAATGGAAAGTGTTTTCTTTTAATTGCATCCAGTTATTTGCACTGTATTAAAACATGAAACATAGTGGCAGATTCACCGATCTTTTCACACAAGGGTGGATCACCACCACACATATAATATGAGTGTGTGCTCTGTGTATGTTCTATTCTTATTTTGGTGAGTGTTACTTCGGTGTAGCGCGAATTTGATATTGGCGGCCAACTCGCCATACCTGGCTTGATGAGGTGAAGTTTATTTATTTGCCTTTCCCATAAATGCAGCCAATAATTGATTAGCTTTCGTTCAATGAAGGGCTCGAGGTCAAGTCAAAAGACAGATATAGTTGTTATAGTTGTGACATTGTCGTGAGCGGAAACAGTGAGCTGATCTGCTAATAGGTTTCCTTGAACCTCGTGATGTCCTGTCACTTAGCAGACGTCGACAGACTGCTGCTGTGCATAGATCGTGCATATTGTTGAGTAGACAGACACCAGGATAGCGTTTGTGGGCTCTTTAAAGAATTTCAGAGTTCTTACCATGCTTATCGAATCAGCATATATCACAGCTTTAGGGAGTTTCAATTCTCTGACATGTTTGATGGCCGATAATATCGTGTATGTCTGTGCAGTGAAGTTAGTCGTACTGGGGTGCAGAACACTTACATCTGAAAAATATTGTTACGGAAAAGAAGAGACACCGTATCGACGAGGCTGTCGATGAAGTATATTTCAAACCAGCAGCAGCAGTGGCGTGACCGGTAGACCAGACACCGAGCGGAGACCACTATTCGTCCTTTTCGTTAAGCACACACGCGCGTCGTCCTACAAAATGTAAACATGCATGTAGCATAATCCCCAACGGCAGAAGCGCCTTCTCGGCGCATCTAGATGTCAACGTCAGCGGGAGAGTGATGCGGCTTCAAGCGTGCCACATCTATGATATCGGGGGTCTGTGGGGCAGTTGAAGGCGATGAGGCAGCAGAGGCAATTTCGTATGTCACAGGAGTAACTTCACAAAGGACTCGATATGGATCTGTGTTGCGGGAAAAAAGTTTTTCTGACAAGCCGACTTGACGGATCGGGGACTACAGCAGCACCAATGAACCGGGTAAGAAGGGCACGTCATGGCGCCGTTGATCGTACAAACGCCGCTGGTTCTCTTGAGAGGCCAGTATGCGAGTATGGGCGATTTTGCGTGCACGGGCAGCCCGAGTGATAGCTTCAAGGGCATATTCGCTGATCAGTGTCGCGGTAGACGGAATGACTGTATCTAGGGGCAATGTAGGTTATCAGCCAAACAACAGAAAAAAGGAGAGTAAGCGTCAGTGTCTTGGCGGGAAGAATTGTAGGCAAATGTGACGTACGGCTAAGCGAGAACCCAGTCGTTGTGGTTGGTAGAAACATACTTAGCGAGCATGTCTGTAAGAGTTCGATTTAGACGCTCCGTGAGCCCATTGGTTGGCGGGTGATATGACGTAGTCAGCTTGTGCCTCGTGTGGCAGGACTTCAAGATGTCAGTTATGATCTTTGACGTAAAGATGTGGCTATGGTCTGTAATTAGCTGCCGTGGGGCTCCGTGTTGCAAAATCACGTCCTTGAGGAGCAAGTCGGCGACATCGGTGGCGCAGCTTGTTGGAAGAGCTCGTGTGATGGTATAGCACGTGGCGTAGTCGGTGGCCATGGCTATCTACTTGTTACCCGAGGAAGACAAGGGGGAAGGGCGAAGTAGGTCCAACCCAACGGGGAAAACGGTTTTGACGGAATGTCAAGGGGTTGAAGGCATCCGGCGGGAAGTGTCGATGGTGTCTTGCGGCACTGGCATTTCTCACAAGCCACAAAGTATCTTCTGACTGAGCGTGCAAGCCCTGGCCATAAGAAGCGTCGGCGTATTCTGTCGTAAGTGCGTGACACACCAAGGTGACCAGCAGTCGGAAGGTCATGAAGTTCACGTAGAACTTCCGAGCGAAGGTGTTTCGGAACGACAAGCAGCAGGGCCGGTCTATCCGGCTCAAACCTTTGGTGGTATAATGCACCATCCTGGAGCACCAATGAGCGATAGGACTGATTGGAAGATGATGATTCGAGGCGCTCAATGACAGCACTCAAGGACGCATCATGGTGCTTCTCGTCACCGATCCATGACATGTGCGAAAGGGAAAAGACGCAAGGCTCGGTGTTCGTGTCAAGCATAGTGCTCAACTCAGCAACAGGGCAGCAGGACAGGCAGTCTGCGTCCTGGTGAAGGCATCCGGACTTGTACGTCACCGAGTAAGTATACTCTTGCAATCGTAGAGCCCAGCGCCTGAGCCGGCCAGTAGGAACCTTCAGTGACGAAAGCTGACATAGCGCATGGTGGTCCGTTATTGCACAGAAATTCGTGCTATATAAATGTGGGCGGAACTTCGCGACTGCCAAAACAAGAGAAAGACATTCACGCTCTGTTAGTGAATAGTTGCGCTTGGCTGCTTTTCGTAGGCGGCTAGCGTACGCGATAACTCGATCGTGTCCCCGCTGGCGTTTGGCTAGGATGGCTCCAATCTCATGACCACACGCATCGGATCGGGTTTCTGTCGGAGCGGGCGGGTCAAGGTGGGCCAATATTGGTGGAGTCATGAGCAGTGTGATGAGGTGAGAAAAAGCGGCAGCTTGAGCGGAACCCCACGTAAAAGTCACGTCTTTCTTCAAAAGTCGGTGAGGGGTCGGGCGATTGTTGCAAAATCTTTCATGAACCTTCTAAAATAGGAACAAAGTCCTACAAAGCTCTCGACGTCCTCTACAGACTGGGGTACAGGGAAGCTTGGGACGGCACGCAATTTCTCCGGGTCAGGCTGTACACCTGATGCGTCGACAAGGTGGCCCAACACCATAATCTGCTGGTGGCGGAAGTGACATTTCGAAGAGTTTAGTTGAAGGCCAGCGGTGTGGAAGATGTCGAGAACCACTGACAAACGCTGGAGGTGTGTCTAAAATGTAGGCGCATATACAAGGACATCATCCACGTAGCACAGGCAGGTTGACAACTTTAACCCTTGTAATAGCGAGTCCATCATACACTCAAACGTGGCTGAAGCGTTGCATAGCCCAAACGACATCGCCTTGAATTGTTATAGACCATCGGGAGTTACAAACGCAGTCTTTTCTTGGTCTTTCTCGTCCACCGCAATCTGCCAATAGCCAGAACGTAGATCGATTGAAGGAAAGTATCGCGCGCCATGAACACGATCGAGGGCGTCATCAATTCGGGGCAAAGGATAAACGTACCTTTTCGTGATTCAATTAAGATGGCGGTAATCAACGCAAAAATGCCACGTGTCATCTTTCTTTTTAACGAGCATAATAGCAGATGCCCATGGGCTCGAGGAGGGTTCAATAATTCCTTTGGCTAGCATCTTTTTGACTTCTGCTTGAAATACCTTACGCTTTGTGGCAGACAACCGGTATGTTCGGCGGTGAATGGGAGGAGAATCACCAGTAATAATGCGGTGCTTCAAATAGGAAAATCTGACTGAATTGAGTGCTGTCAGTGTCAAATATGTCACGGTAGGAAGCCAGAAGGTGGAATAGGGCGTCGGATTGCTCAGGTTTGAGTTTCAGGTCGATCACGGGGCGCAAGGCCGCATCGAGGAATGTGGCATCCTACGGGCGACATGGATGATCGGAGTATGCGTCTGCCGCAAAAGCGGTGACATGGGCGTCTATTATGGGTCGAAGCGTGGCGACTGAAATTCCGTGTGGCAGTACTTGTTGCGTGAAATCGAAATTTGTTCGGTTAGAGGCCATGGTTACGACGGAGTGTGGCACAGTGATGTCGCACGCCGGGAGAACATCAGAAATAGGCATGACAACCTTAACAATTTCAACAACGGCTGAACTTCGTACCGATTAAAATGAATTTGAGGGCTTTTGTCGGTATCTGATTAAAGTCTGTGGTACAGAGGCTTTTCGGCAGCTCGGGGCGAGAATCTGGAAAAAGAAGTTCAAACAGAGATTGCTGGCGGAACAGTTGATCAGGGCAGAATGCGCCAATAAGAAGTCTATCCCAAAGATGAGGTCATGAGGGAAATTGCCGAGCACGGTAAATAAAACTGGAACATGACGGCTGGTAAGGCTAATACGAGCGGTACACATTCCATTGACCCCGACTGTTCCACCATCGACGACAGGGATGGCTTGTGTTGTGGCAGGCGTGAGT
This sequence comes from Rhipicephalus microplus, assembly GCF_043290135.1. Lineage (NCBI taxonomy): Eukaryota > Metazoa > Arthropoda > Arachnida > Ixodida > Ixodidae > Rhipicephalus > Rhipicephalus microplus. The sequence continues at coordinate 106,561,229 of NC_134705.1, read as the reverse complement.
ACTCTTTTTGAGGAGGTGACGGAGATGAGCACTCATTAAAGACACCTGAGCTCCTGTGTCAGCTAAAGCCATAAAAGAAAGACCGTCCACATGCACTTCCAGCAACTTTTAGTAGTAGGTAGCGTCTATGGAGGATTTTGGTCAGTCGCACTTGATGCAGCACTTCCTCCAGGAGCTGCATAATCCAGTTTTTAATCTGGAAAGATCCATATATAGTCGGCGATAGATAGTGGTGGGGTTGGGGCAACGGAGAACGGCGGCGTTGCCGTGACGGTGAACAAGCAGTAGAGTGGCTGTTAGGTGCGTCGGAAGCAGGGCGAATACCGACGGGGGTCCGCGTATGGCGGAGAAGAATAAGAAAATTAGCTCCAACGGGGGGGGGGGGGGCGTCGAAGGGCTGCTGCAGTAGCGGGTGACATGACCAACTTGGTGACAGTGGAAGCGGATTGACTTGTCGTCTGCTGTTCTCCATTCCATCAGATTGCGGGATCTGTGCAGAGAGTATGGGTCGTGGCGTGGTGAATTTATTGGCATCGGTCTGTAGTCCTGTCGGGAGACGGAGCAGGTGACGGTAAAAGAAAGTTTAGCAATTTCTTGTCGCACGACTGCCTGAATAACTGACACCACCGGAGGTGTTTGCACGGTGCTCTGGTCGAGTGGAAGTGCATGAAACGGCTCCGGATAGGGCGACTCAAGCTCGCGCCGAATGATGCATGTGACATTCTCGTGCAAAGGTTGTGCGACACAGAGATTGGTAGAGGTTGACGTGATAGCCGCCTCAGGGAACCGCGAGAATTGAAGCAAAACTCCGCAGTTTCTGGCCACTTCGAAGCGGCGGCATTCCTTAATTATGAAATTGACTGTCGTGACGTTGCTGTACACGAGCTAGTTGGAAGCGTTGTCCGTGATGCCTTTGAGTAGGTGGACCACCTTGTCGCTCTTGGTCATTTGCTCTTCCACTTTGCGGCACAACGCGAGAACGTCCTGTATGTTCGAGACATACGAATAGGTTGATGAAGATGCGCGGGGGGGGGCGAGTTCTTGTTCTTTTTAGACCGGCTGGTTCCCCAAAGATGTTGCGTAGTCGTTCCTTGAAGATGTCCCAGCTGGCGAGCTCGGCCTCACGAGCGTCGAACCATACACGCGGGGTGCCATCCAAGTAAAAGATTATGCTGGCGAGCATCATGGTAGGGTCCCATCGGTGGGACAGGCTAACGCGCTTGTACATGCGGAGCCAGTAGTCGACGTAAAAACCAGGCTGGGTTGAGAACGTAGCGGGATCACGGGGGTAGAACATCGCTAGGTACATGGTAGCTGGCGCTCCAGCTGAAGGTGGTGACGGCTTATCATTCGAAGCCATGGCCGTAGGCGGAACGGTACGGCCACTGCGAAGCTTCTTGGTGAGGACGGGGAACGTTCCACCTCCACCAAATAAGTATATACGGAAAAGAAGAGACACTGTATCGACAAGGCTGTGGATGAAATATATTTCAAACCAGCAGCAACAGAGACGTTGCCGGTAAACCAGACACCGAGCGGAGACCACTATTCATCCTCTTCATCAGGCACACGCGCACATCGTCCCACAAAATGTTAACATGCATGTCAACATGTCAACATGCCAACCGCTGCATAGGTCACATATGTGCGAGTCTTTGAGGCATCGGTAAGAAATTCTGGACATGAATAATTATGCTGCAGTTCAAGGAAGTGTGTATCAATATGTGCAAAAGGCGTGCTTTTGGTAACTTCGACGAAAGACATATCACAATCGATGAGCTGCCACTTCTATGGCGGGACATATACAGCGGGAGCACCCAAACGGTGTTCACAAAGTGACACACCTATTTCTTCGGCTAAACTGTTCACACGAAGTGCATAGGGCTGTCCCATTACAGGGCGGTTTTGAAATAGAACAGAACTGGACAACTCATTGATGGTGGGGTATACGAGGTGTTCGTTGTTTGCGTTTATTTTAAAAAGTATAGAAAGGATAGGTAGCATCGCTGGAGGTGCAGTGACCGCTCGCTAGATTTATTGTACAGGCTTTCAATACGGCTAATACGAAAAGCACCCGTAAAGAGACGAATTCCAATGTAGTGAACAGTGTCGAGCATCTTAAGGGCACTTGGTGTTGCAAAGTGCTATATAATTGAGGCGTAATCTAAGCGCGTATGTATCAGGCTTTTTGTATAGATTCACGAGACAGTTCTAGTCACACGCCATTGAAGTGCATGACAATACTCTAGGAATATTCATGATTTTCAAGCACTTGTTCTTTAGATACCTACTATATTGTATGAGTGTCAGTTTGATGTTTAAATATTAGGCCTAGCAACCTCTGCTCACTTTAACAGACAAACATAGACCATGCAGGTGAACATTCTGATCAGAATATAGACCTCTCTTTTTGGAGAATAAGGCGCAAGTGTTTTTGTGAGTTCAGTTTAAACCTGTTCTTATCGACCCATTTCGAAAACTAATTCAAGCCCAACTGAGCCTGCTGTTAACAACCCTGAGAGACTGCGTAATTTAAAGCTTATTGTTATGTCATCGACATATGCGCAATAAAATACATTTCGTGGGATGGACATACGCAAGGAATTCATTTTGATTATAAATTGTGTACAACTTAATAAGCTTCCTGTGGTACTCCTGTCTCTTTGACAAATTTTGTGGTAGAGCAGCGCCCCCTCTAACACGCATTGTCCGATTAGACGGATAACTCTCAAATATAGAGAACATTCTGCCGTGCACTATAATTGTCAGAAGTCTCTGAGTATGGCAAAGTACCACGTAGTGTTGTAGGATTTCTCCACGTCGAGGAACACAGAAAGGAAAAAATCGTTATAGACGAAAGCGTCATGGATCTGTGCCTCGATACGGATAAGGTGGTCCGTGGTTATTTTCCTTCTCTAAACCCACACTGCTTTGGCTCATGTAGATTCTTTGAAGAAAGTGTACCAGTGATCTATTTATCATCTTTTCAAAGACGTTGCACAGGCAACTGGTAAGGGCAATAGGCCTGTAATTGAAGAAAAAATACGGGTCCTTGCCCTGTTTTATAATCGGGACAATAATGGCTTCTTTCCACGCAGTGTGAATCTCACCGGGAAAACAAACAACGTTATACAGAGAAAGAAGGGAATTTTGAGTTCGAGAGGGCAGATCTTTTAGCAAGTCATATATGACCCGGTGGGAACATGGAGCGGATCCATTGCAGTAACTCAGCGATGCTAGTAGCTCTGCTAAATGAAAAGGTGATATGTGTGCCTTGTGTTTTGTAGATATTCACTCTAGTTTCTGTTTTTCTACTTTTGTTTTGCATTGTTGGAAGGCATCAGAATAGTGCGACGAGCTCGACACCTGTTTGAAATAGGCGCCTGGAAAGTTCGCCTGGTCTTCCAAGCTGTAGCCTTGTGTATTTACTATAGGTTACTATAAGGAGTGACTGTGGTTCTTTTCCTCTTACCCTGCTCACCATGTTTCATACTTTGCCCTTATGTGTATATTTTCGCCAACTTTCTCACCTGGCCAGCTGATACATTCTCTGCCTTCAGACTTTGTTTTCCTGAATGTTTCGAGATTCGTAGCTGGGGGAAACTCTTGAAGCAGCCTTCATGCTTTGTTTTGTTGTTCGCGCGCGTTTCGACACTCGTATTTCCACCATTGCAAACATTGTTTTCCAGAGGATCCACTCATTTGTGGGATGCATTTTATTGCAGCATCAATCAGAAACGCTGTGAAGTAGTTGACAGCAGCATCAATGCTTAAAGTAGATATGTCACTGTACCCTTAACGAGCAACGGTATAAAATTGTTCTCAGTCAGCTCTGTGTATGAGCCATTTGGGAAGTCGTGGTGGAAAATCAGTTGTGGTAGTTGTGCTTAAAACTACGGGTTAGTGGTCACTTCCGTAGGGATTACTGATGACTTTCCACTTGAGTAGAAGCACAAGCGACGGAAATACTATACTCAGGTCTATGGAGGAATAGGTATTACTAGTGTTTATATAATAGGTTGGTTCTTTTCGATCCAAGAGACACGCGCTTGACAAGAGGAAAAACTGTTCAATCAGTCAACCTCTCGTGTCGTTGCGAGAGTACCCCCATAGCTTACTATGTGTATTCAAGTCTCCAAGAAGAAGGTAAGATTCTCGAAGTTCATCAATTAAAGATTGGCAGTGATGTTTTTGCAGCTGATAGTTCGGAGTTATGTAATAGTGCATATCGTGACCAAATTGTCAAAAAGAACAGCTCGAGCAACCACTGACTCAAGCGAAGTTTGAAGATCTAAGTGAGTGCATAAAATCTTTTGGTTGACGATATTGGCTACACCGCCGGATGAGGTCTTGGCATCAGTATGGTCCTAGCGAAAAATAGTGTACTTACGTAGAAATTTGGTGTATCTTGGTTTGAGGTATGTTTCTTGTACACACATCACTTATGGTGAGTGTTTGCGTAGTATTTCTTGAACACAGTAAGTTCCTAAGAAGGCATTTTACAATCCATTGTATAAATTGAGTGGTCATGAATAATGTAAAATAGTGTTGTGTGTACGAAAAGCAAGGGGCTGCTTAGGCTGGGAGTTCAAACTCAACTAATAGGGCCGTCACCAGACCCTGTTATCTTCTTTTTTTTTTCCGCCTGCAATCTAACTCCACTTTGCGATGACCTTGTGACGTCATGCTTTCTTTAGTTGGCTGGCTCCGTCAATGCCGCCGACGACAGTTGGGACTGTGGTGCGCAGGCTCCTTGCCATGACGAGTCAATGTCTCATACTGTACGTGATGGATCGCGGCTGGTCGCGCCATTAATGCGGTGGTCTTCAGGGGCGCCATGTATTTAAGAAAGACTTCTGCGGTTTCGCTGACCTTAAGTAGTGGAGACAGGAACTGCAACACTCGACTTTACCCAAACAGCTCATAGAAAGGAAGCCTAGAGAAAATATATTTCAAATCACATTCACCTTTAGTCATCGAATTCATAATCAGCGCCCTCTTCACCACTAAAAGAAAGTTTAGTCTTAACGCGAACAATCACACTCAGATTACCCCTTGTTATCGACACTTACCTGAACTAGCTTTGTTGGTTTCATAGATAATTGTATTGAGGTGGCGAGAGATCAAAAAGGTGTGCTCAACAGATACCACAGAATAAAACGCAACCTTGTGGTGTGCGATGGTGCTGATCCTGGAGACCAGGAGAGCCATTAGGTTATCGAATAACTTGGTGCAGAAAAACATCAGGCTAAGAAGGTGGGCAAAATAGCTGCGTGAGGAGTGTCCGTGGTGGCTTCGAGACGGTTCCAGCATCCGTCCTGTGTGTGGGTCGACTTTCTGATGAGCTCGGACAACTGAAAGCTCTGCGTGAACTCGGGCATGCGGTCAGAGCGTATAGTCCAGGTCGAGCATATAGGTGAGTCATCGGTGATGTACTCCATCTATCTCTTGCCATGGCAGCGAGGCGACCGTCACATTGGCTGCTCATGGTTAGCGTCGTTATTAGTCGGCATGAGATCACGCCAAATGGAATCGAAAGTTAAATCGTTACGACGAGACTGACGTGTGCATGCGTGGCGTCATCATCATCACCATCATCATCAGCCTGACTACGTCCACTGCAGGACAGAGGCCTCTCCCATGTTCCGCCAGTTAACCCGGTCCTGTGCGTGCTGCTGCCAATTTATATCCGCAAACTTATTAATCTCATCTGCCCACCTAGCCTTCTGTCTCCCCCTAACCCGCTTGCCTTCTCTGGGAATCCAGTTAGTTACCCTTGACGACCAACGGTTATCCTGTATACGCGTTAAATGCCCGGCCCATGTCCAATTCTTCTTCTTGATTTCAGCTATGATATGCTTAACCCCCGTTTGTTCCCTAATACACTCTGCTCTCTTCTTGTCTCTTAAGGTTACACCTACCATTTTTCTTCAATTGCTCGCTGCGTCGTCCTCAATTTAAGCTGAACCCTTTTTGTAAGTTTCCGAATTTCTGCTCCGTAGCTAAGTACCGGCAAGATACAGCTGTTATATACCTTCTTCTTAAGGGATAGTGGCAATATACCTGTCATAATTTGAGAGTGCTTGCCAAATGTGCTCCACCCCATTCTTATTCTTCTAGTTACTTCAATCTCGTGGTTCGGCTCCGCGGTTATTACCTGCCATAAGTAGACACAGTCTTTAACAACCTGAAGTGCACTATTACCTATCTCGAAGCGCTGCTCTTTTCCGAGGTTGTTGTACATTACTTTCGTTTTCTGCAGGTTCATTTTAGGACCTACCTTTCTGCTCTCCTTGTCTAACTCCGTAATCATGAGTTGCTATTCGTCCCCTGAGTTACTCAGCAATGATATGTCATCGGCGAAGCGCAGGTTACTAAGGTACTCTCCGTTAACTCTTATCCCTAACTGTTCCCATTCTAGGCTTCTGAAAACCTCCTGTAAGCACGCGGTAAATAGCATTGGGGAGATTGTGTCCCCCTGCCTTACACCCTTCTTGATTGGTATTCTGTTGCTTTCTTTATGAAGCACTATGGTAGCAGTTGATCCCCTGAATTTCTTCCAAAATGTTTATATATACTTCAACGACGCCCTGATTCCGCAGTGCCTGCATGACGGCTGATATTTCTACTGAATCAAACGCCTTCTCATAATCTATGAAGGGTATGTATAGTGGTTGGTTATATTCTGAGCATTTCTCTATTACCTGATTGATAGTATAAATGTGGTCGATTGTTGAGTAGCCTGTTAGAAATCCTGCTTGTTCCTTCGGTTGATTGAATTCTAATGTTTTTTTTACTCTGTTAGCAATTACTTTTGTAAATAGCTTGTATACTACAAAGAGCAAGCTAATCGGCCTGTAATTCTTTAAGTCCTTGTCATCTCCTTTCTTATGTATTAAGATGATGTTAGCGTTCTTCCAAGACTCTGGTACTCTTCCCGTCAGGAGACACCTCGTAAACAGGGTGGCTAGTTTTTCTAACACAATCTGTCCTCCATCTTTCAGCAGATCTAATGTTACCTGATCCTCACCAGCAGCTTTGCCTCTTTGCATGCTCTCCAAGGCTTTTCTGACTTCTTCTATCATTACTGGTGGGGTGTCATCTGGGTTACTGCTAGTTCTTATAGTAATAAAGTCGTGGTTGACCCAGCTACTGTACAGATCTCTGTAAAACTCCTCCGCCATTTTAACTATCCTATCTATATTGGTAGTGATTTTGCCTTCTTTGTCCCTTAGTGCATACGTCCGATTTTTGCCTATCCCAAGTTTCCTCTTCACTGCTTTGACGCTTCCTCCGTTCTTCAGAGCGTGTTCGATTCTCTCCATGTTATATCTTCTTACGTCGGATACCTTCCGCCTATTAATCAACTTTGAAAGCTCTGCCATTTCTATTTTGTCTGTTGTACTTGAGACTTTCATAATTTGACGCTTCTTAATGAGATTCTTCGTTTTCTGGGAAAGCTTGCCAGTGTCCGGTGTAACTACCCTGCCTCCAACTTCCACTGCACACTCCGTATTGATACTCGTCAGATTATCATTCATTGTATCTACGCTAAGGTTGGTTTCCTCACTAAGAGCTGAGTACCTGCTCTGCAGTGAGGCTCTGAATTCCTGTACTTTCCCTCTCAGTGCTAGCTCATTGATTGGCTTCTTGCGTATCAGTTTCTGTCGTTCTTTTCTCAAGTCTAGGCGAATTTGAGACCGTACCATTTATGGTCACTGCATCGTACCTTGCCAACCACTTCCACATCCTACACGATGCCTGGGTGTGCACTCATTATAAAGTCTATTTCGTTCTTATTTTCGCCATTGAGGCTCCTCCATGTCCAATTGCGGTGTCCTCGTTTTCGGTAGAAGGTATTCGAAATCCGTAAATTATTGCGTTCTGCGAATTCTATTAGTAGCTCTCCTCTGGCGTTTCTAGTACCGATGCCATAATCTCCTACTGCCTGGTCTCCAGCCTGCTTCTTCCCTACCTCTGCATTAAAGTCTCCCATCAGTATAGTATACTGTGTTTTTACTTTACTCATTGCCGATTCCACGTCTTCATAGAAGCTTTCCAACTGAAGGGTCATCATGGCTGGATGTAGGCGCGTAAGCGTGTACCACCTTCATATTGTATCTTTTATTCAGTTTAATTAAGATACCTACTACCCTTTCATTAATGCTATAGTATTTCTCTATGTTGCCAGCTATGTTTCTGTGAATTAGGAACCCTACTCCCAGTTCTCTTCTGTCAGCCAAGCCCCGATAGCAAAGGACGTGTCCATTCTGTAGCATTGTATAGGCCTCATCTGTCCTCCTAACCTCAATGAGCCCTATTATATCCCATTTAACACCCTCTAGCTCCTCGAATAGTACAACTGACTTCCCTCACTAGATAAGGTTCTAGCGTTAAACGTTGCCAAGTTCAGGTTCCAATGGCGGCCTGTCCGGATCCAGAGATTTTTAGTACCCTCTGCTGCGTTGCAGATCTGGCCGCCGCCGTAGTCAGTTGCTTCGCAGCTGCTGGGGACTGAGGGCCGTGAGTGTTTTGACGTATGCATGTGGGAGGTAGTAGCCAGATACTGCACCAGGGTGGCCAATCAATCTCTGGTGAGGGAGGGCGTTCCCGGTGGTGGTAACCAGTGTGGCCGCACCCCAGGCCTCGCAATGGAGTTCTATCACCACGCGGATTTTTTTTATCCGGTTGGGAACTGCGCGCAACGGGATTTGAACCATGGACCTTTTGCATGCGAGGCGAATGCTCTAAGCACTACGCCATCGCTGCTTCGGCCTATAAGACAAGGTCGGTAAGACCAGGCGTAGGGTGGTGCAAAAAATAGTGCGTTGTGTCTTTGTGGCAAAAAATTTGCAGCGCAAAAAAGACTATATGGAAAATTACTTAACGAGTGTATACCGGTTCGTTTAGTTGTTCATATCTCTTTTCATGATTTTGTAAGTGTGTCCTCACTGTTTCAACGCCTATGTTCACGCGAACCTTTACAGTGTGTGCTCCTGGTGATAAACAATGTGGGGATATCGTGTGATGTCGAAGCCTTGGTACACGTGTTTCAATACTTGCCGCTGCTTTTTTGCTGCTATCACCACCGCTGATTGATAGATGCTTGTTCTACGGAAGCATGTACAGCCACCACAAGTATCGAGGTTATAGGCGCCACTAACATAGATGAAGGAGAGAAGGACACACTGAAGACCACTGTGCAATGTGCCCGCACTTTCTCCCAATGCCAAGATCATGTTTTTGTTTCTCATTTACATCAGTTATAAAAAACTATCAATGAGAAATCAGCGCTGTGGCATTTGTGCCCTTCGCTGGCCGCCCGCGTACGTCATACTGCGAGCAGCTGCCACTTTTTTACATTATTGCGTATTAGCAAACGTTATCTGCATCAACAATTACATAACAATTGGTGTCACTCTATCAGAACATAATCAAAGTAGAATTTAATTCAGTGGTAATAAAAGTTCCACTCTCGACAACCCATGAGGTACAGACTCATGTGCTTTCTGAAGTTCAACAAATTTAGACGTGCACTCTCACACTAAGTTCTTGTGGGTCTTGCAACTAGATGTAAAGAAATCCTGCCTTACGGACCATCGATAAACAATGCCTGTTAATAGGAATAAGTCAAACGGCCAGTCTTCTTAGCATCTATTGGAAGAAATCTTATACGACTTAATCTAGCGGGAATTTCTTCTTGATTGCTTTCTACAATACATTCCTAATTCAAATTTCCTCCTAACACTGTAAAGAAAAGGAACAGGGTAACTAGTATTTGGTTCATTACAAATCAGACTGTCTGACTCTCAAGCTAGAAAGAAAGCCCGCTCTTCTAGAAACACCTCGTGTGCAATGTATCAGTATGAAGCCTAAAATGATGTGTTTGTGGCAGGAGTTACTTGCATTCCTCTACCCTTTTTACACATCCTGCCATTGGCCGCAACTGTAAATGACCCTGCACATTGAAACAGGTGAATTCATGAGGTCTGTACCAACTACATATGTAGGTAAAATACTCAGTCTCAGTTGGCGCGCCGTACGGAGGAAAGGATCACTCAAGTTACCAAAAAGAAAAAGAGAAACCTGTTTTTATTTGCACAATCTTAAGGTTTGGCAGTTCTAAACCTTTTTTCTCCACTCTATAACTTCTCGCGCAGTATTTCTTCCTACTTCCGATCAAGAAGTTGTCATTTCAGCTCTATGTTTTTCTCACAACACTGCAAAACTTCAGATCTACGCCATCAAAGACATCGTAAGCAGAGGCACCACTTCTTTATTGTACTTGGTATCATGTAGTGCATTGCCACTCTCTTTTTATTTGCCGGCCTTCGGCACGCTTTTTGGACTTGACCCTTCGGCTGCTTTTTATGGGGTCTCAGGCCTTTTCAAACACCGCAATTTTCTTGAATAAACTGTGCGCATCAGCCTACTATGCACCGATATGGTACTCCATGGCCTTTTTTTAACAAAACATTTATCTACTCCTTCATTTCACAACGTTCGCCACAGATGCGTCATCCTGGCAACCCTTGCCATCTTTTAACGCCACCTGATCGCACGATTTTTTGTGCCTTGTGTGGCTCTTGTGACAAAAAAATTCAATATTTTCGGACGATAGATAGATAGATAGATAGGTAGGTAGGTAGATAGATAGATAGATAGATAGATAGATAGATACGTGGGATTTAATGTCCCAAAATCACCATATGATTATGAGAGACGCCATATGGAAGGGCTCCGGAAATTTTGACAACCTAAGCTTGTTTAACATGTACCTAAGTCTGAGCACACGTGCCTACAGCATTTCCGCCTCCATCTAAAATGCAGCTGCGGCAGGCGGGATTTGATTCTGCGAACTGCGGGTCAGCAGCAGAATACCTCCGCCACTAGACCACCATGGCGGGGCTATAATTCCGATGGAATGGTTCATTCAAATACGATATCTCTGCAGCTTCCTAAGAGCTTTTTGGTCATGTAGTGTTTTACGGTTGCACATGTGTATGTGGTGACATATAAAACTGCACGATGATTCAATGATGTATAACGAAAAGTGCATAAAGTAGTGTGATGTTCAAACATCCACATATTTTCAGAGTGAGAGAATGAAGGCTTCTGTTTTCAATAGAAATCAAGCCACCGTAAAATGCCGAGGCCAACCATTTCTGAAAAGAGAATGGTATGATAATCAGGAAAGCAAAACGGACATATACATACAAAGCAATGTTTTTATTTTACAAAGTATGTAAATTTACAGATAGCACTACAACTGTTGATTATGCAGTACTCGGCGTGATTTCAGCTAAGGTTCCCGCAAACAACTTTGGAACTCTTTAAAAATAATGCGGTGAGCGGCTGCCTGAGTTCCACGTGACGCTGTTAAGTTGCGGACAAAGATATTTGTCGATGCAGCACAGCTCATCAGCAATAAAGTTATAATAAATTGTGTGATGTATCGTCCGAAAACCATTATATGGATATCAAAGACACCGTAATGAAGGGCTCCGGTTATTTCGACCACCTGGAGTTGTTTACGTGTACCCAAATCCGAGCACATGCACACTGTAAAAACTGTGCGTTAGAGACACGGCAAAGATTGACGTAAAGCTCACGGGTGTCTCTTAGTTCGTGGCAAGAAGGAGAAAATGGCCGTGGATGCCAACACACGTAGTGCTGTTGTTGTTGTTACGGAGACAATGTCCTTCTTCAGTGGACCGAATGGAAAAGTCCAGAAGTTGGCTGCTCTGATTAGTTCATTTCTAACTGAAATGCCACTACAAGGCCATTTTTTTGGGAGGCACGATGTGTTGAAAGAGAGCCTGGGTGCGTGTAACTAACATTCATTTTTTCATAGTTCTTCTTTAATTTTTTTACTTGGATATGAATACTCTTGGCGTGTTTCCGATAGCGGCATCGCCGTCACGCAGCAAATAAAGTCCAAATTGATAACATCCCACCGGAAATCATGTGTTCTAGCCTCGGGTAAATAACGCGAGATAGCACTGCGAACGAAAGGGGAAGCAAGCTGACCAATCTCAGTCGTACGAAGGGCGCATGCGGTAACATCACCCACGTGTGAGGCACGTCGTCCATTTTTACTCAGGCAGAGAGGAAACGCCCTGTCTGCCTTGAGGAATGCCGGGCCACGGGGAACAAGAGGGAATCTGCCATATAACGTAATGGGGAGAGAGCCGCCAATTGGAAACTTCAATTTTTTTCTTTCATGAAACAAAAGTTGTAATGATAAAACTTGGGATATCGAAACAACTGCTCACTTGCTTTCAGTCGGATATAAATGACATTTTTAATTGGACCATCACGTGGTGCAAATTGACCTCAATGTGGACGAAATTGATGATTTCGGGAAATTTGTGATTTTTTTCTCCTAATGTTTACTGCCTTGAGGGGTGAAAGTAATTTTCTGCAAAATATACCTTGTATGGAGTAACTATTGATTTCTCAAATATTCATTAAAAGAGCAGTTACCAAATAAAAACTGCAAACATAACCCCTTTCGGCTAAATTCTTGTAGTGTTTGTGGCCGAAAAATTTCACTAATAATGATTATCTTAAAACACCTTGCACAGTCACCATTACTTACTATATAAACTAAACTTTGTATTGATTAAGGAAGTGACACCTTAAAAATATTTTTTTTCACAAAAAACAGCCATACGACATTTGGATAAATTCGGCAGGCTCTCACGTGACCACAATTTTTTTCTTTCTGAAATATTCTAGTGGTTCACTGCATTCAATGCGGTAAATCAAGAGGATATTTCATCAAATCGATTTGAGGTGGTCGCCAAAATAGCTGGTATGTTATCGTGGAATGACCCCACTACTAATGGCACTGGCAGCAAGTATTGCTACCGGCTTGGAGCTAAAGCATCAGCGCTTTTCTGTAAGGAAAGAGTATACAATGAATGGAGGGGTGAAAAAAGCGAAGAGAAGGGTCTGAGTACCTGCACCCTGCGTGCTCCTCGAAGAATGTGACGGCAAGGGTCACGTGCTGCTGCCGCGCGATGACAATTCACCAAAAATACAACCGGAGTACTCAAACTTGTGTGAACTTTGTTTAGCGGAACATACGCGCCTTCCTAACAGAACTTCCATGTTTTCGACAATTTTAATGACTTTTATTCACTATCTCTTTAAATGGCATAAATAGTGAAATTTCAAGAGACCACTACCACACGGAGTCCCTCATAGTATTAGAGGGGAGTTGGAACGCAAACATTTCTCGTTTTCTTCTTTTTTTCGAGGATTACACGCTGCGCGCTTAGCCCCCTCCCCCTCTTTTTTTGGCGCGAACACACGGCAGCCACCCTTGTTTGATATAACTGATAATGCGGCACAGCTGCATTGACGTAAGCGGGTTGTTTTGCCAAGGAGAGCATATTGTGAGCGCAGTCACCGACTTTCTTCATCAATTGGACGCGTCATCATCATTTGTTTAATTTCCACATATGTAGATATCATCATCAGTATAGGCCAGCTCGAGCTCGTCTCGAATAAAGGTCTTCCTCATAAGTGGTGGACGGTGCTTCTCGATCCCCAAGTCCTCTCACACGTTACCAGTGGAGCTCCACTCGGGTCGTCGTCTACTACCACCTGTCATGTCAGCGCAAGACAATCCTGGTCCATCCAACACCACCAGCCTAGTGCAACCTCCGCCGTCGACCCTGGCTATCCACAGCCACCGGCGTGATCCGCCAGTATTCTCGGGTCTCAAAAGGGATGACGTTGAAAATGGCTGCACACCTACAACCTCGTCAGCTAGTTGAACAGGTGGGATACTCTACACAAATTATATACGGTCCCTTTCTACCTAACCGATGTTGCCAAAACCTGGTTTTGGAATCACCTTCAAGATCTTGCCGACTGGGACACGTTCGCACGGCAGCTCCGTCAGATTTTCGGTTCCCCCAGTGTTCGCGTTGAAACAGCAACGAAGAAACTTGCTGAACGCGTTCAACTGGCGGGTGAATTATATTCCTCGTACACTAAGGATGTTTTTGCCTTGTGCAAGCGTGTAAACGCATGTATGCCTCAAAGCGACCAAGTACACCTTAATGTCAAAGGCATAAATGCACTCGCATTCAGCGCATTTGCGTCGCAAAACCCTACCACGACTCCAGATGTCATCACCATTTGCCAGAGACTAGAAGAACTTTAGTCTCTTCGTCTTTGGCATGATGCCTCGGACATTCGTCTTCCTGTGGCCCTCGACATCCGTGCCCTGGTCCGCGACATCGTTCGTGAGGAGCTTAAAGGGCGCTGCTTTTCCTGCGCTCCACCATCTACTTTAGCCTCAGCTCCAACCAACTTGCGGGACATCATTAGGCAAGAGATTGCATCTGCGTCATATCTACCTTGTTTCGCCGAATCCAGACCTCGTCAGGTACCAACGTATGCCGAAGTTGCAGCGCTCTAAGCACCCACCACTATTCAAGCGGCTACATCAGGTGGCCATGTCCGTGTGGCGTCAGTGTCAACACCGATGCGCCCACAGCCGTATTACAACATGCCGCGTCCTCGATGATGTTGGATGTTTTATGGCGCAAGGGCCGATTCACGGCCAAAGAGCGCCAGTTCATCTTACTAAAAATATGGACAATGATTGTGATAAGTGGCTGTATAAGGGCCATAAAATTCCTCGCAGTAAGGCGGGTAAAAACATACAAATAATAAAATCATGACCATGCCGTGGAAGGTGTGTGTGGTGTGAACAGATGACAAAAGTTGGTGATAATAAAAGACGATGGTGGATATGTATGGCATTAGCACAAGTGCCTCACTCGTTCAAACCCTTGCGTCCAAGGGCCGTGAGGCATGTGCTTTCTTGTGTAGCCACCGCAGCAAAAACCTCTCTGGAGAGGTCATGCTACGGTATGCCCGGGTATATGACATGAAAGCTGTGAATTTCTTTTAAAAACGCTAACAATGATTTATGACTAAAAAGTGGTTCCCTACCGACAAACATTGCAGGGTGTGAAGGTATATGTTGTCGGTAGAGTAATGGAAAATGTTGTTTTCTTAGAGTTTCTAAGTGTTTACACTGGATTAGTATGTGAAGGACTGTTAGTGTTTCACCACATTTGTCGCACAATGGTGGATCGTCACTAGACAAAAGATGTGTGTGTGTTGCGTATGTGTGTCCTATCCTGAGTCTCGTTAGTATTACCTCTGTATAACGCGATTTTGATACTGGCAGCCAATGACCAAGGTGTGGCTTAATAATGTGTAGTTTGTTTTGTGTGTGTGTATCCCACTTGCTCTGCCAGAAGTCTCTGATGTTTCGTTTGAGAGACGGCTTAAGATCAAGGGCCGGGATTAATATGGGTGTACGCGCGGTGCCCTCGTGGACGGATGCAGCAAGTTGATCCGCCATCACGTTGCCTTGAATCTCACGATGCCCTGGCACCCAGCACACTACAACATGTTGGTTGAGTGTGTAAAGTGTGCATAAAATAGAGTAAAGTGAGATGAGGACAGGGTTTTTTTGTTTTCTAAGACTGTGCAGAGCCGTTACCACACTAAGGGAGTCTGTATAAATTACTGCTTTTTGTATTTGTAATTGTTTGATGTGTTTAGCTGCCACAAGTATCGCGTAAGCTTCCGCCGTGAAGATACTTGTGTCTGGATGTAGAGGGCCAGCATCCGAAAAGGAAGGGCCAACAGCAGCGTAGGACACAGAGGAGTTAGACTTAGAGGCATCTGTAAAAAACTCAGGACGTGTGTATTTGTGTTGAACTTCCAAGAAGTATGTTCGAATATGGGCAATAGGCGCATGTTTAGTAACTTCTAAAAAAGACACATCGCAATCTATAGTCTGCCACTGCCACGGTGGCGGGTATGCTACAGGAGCCATTAAATTGTATTCAAGTGACACTCCAGTGTCCTCAGCTAGACCCTTCAGGCGAACTGAGAAGGGCTGCCTTATTGAAGGCCTGTTTTGAAAAAGAATGGAGCTCGACAAGTCATTAATAGTAGAGTATGAGGGGTGCCTCTTGTCTGCTTTCACCTTAAGGAAATAAACAAAGGACATGTAGGTTCTTTGCAGATGAAGCGACCACTCATTTGACTCAACGTAAAGGCTTTCTACGGGGCTGGTGCGAAAAGCACCCGTAGAAAGGCGGATGCCCAAATGGTGCACGGGGTCCAGCATCTTCAAGGCACTTTGAGTAGCAGACTGATAGACAACGGCCCCATAATCTAAGCGGGTGCGAATGAGGCTTCTATAGAGATTCATGAGGCATTGCCTATCACTACCCCAAGTAGTACGTGACAACACTTTTAAAACATTCATGCCTTTTAAACATTTTGTTTTTAGATACTTGATGTACGGCACGAAGGTCAACTTGTTGTCCAAGATTAGGCCTAAGAATTTATGCTCGGCTTTGACGGACAGACGTTGCCCGTTCAGTCGAATGTCAGGTTCCGAGTGCATGCCTCTCTTTCGAGAGAACAAAACACACGTGCTTTTTTGTGGGTTAAGTCGAAATCCGTTTTCATCTGCCCATTTGGAGATCTTATTTAAACCCAGCTGAACCTGCCGCTCACACATGGCCAAGTTGCATGACTTGAAGCCAAGCTGAACGTCGTCGACATATGTACAATAGAACATATTGCGGGGAATGGACAAGTGCAAAGAGTTCATTTTGATAATAAAAAGTGTGCAACTAAGCACGCCACCTTGTGGCACGCCTGTTTCCTGGACAAATGTTCGGGAAAGCACACTGCCCAGACGGACACGGAATGTCCGCTTTGACAGGTAACTTTCGATTATATGAAACATTCTTCCGCGCACACCAAGGTGAGACAGGTCTCTTAGAATGCCGAACCGCCATGTTGTATCATACGCCTTTTCGATATCTAGGAACACAGAGAGAAAATATTGTTTATGGACGAAGGCGTCTCTGATCTGTGCCTCGATACGAACAAGGTGGTCTGTGGTGGATCTACCTTCTCAAAACCCGCACTGAAATGGGTCGAACAAATTATTTGTTTCAAGGAAATGTACAAGTCGGCAGTTCATCATTTTTTCGAAGACTTTGCACAAGCAGCTTGTAAGTGCTATAGGCCTATAACTCGAGGGTAAAGAAGGGTCCTTGCCCTCTTTCAAAATGGGAATAACAATAGCCTCTTTCCAGGAGGTAGGAATAGTGCCAGAAGACCAAATAGCATTGTACAAACAAAGTAAGGTTTTACGGGTTTCGTTTGGTAGGTTTTTTAACATTTCATACATCACATGGTCAGAACCTGGGGCAGAAGTACTGCAGGAGTTTAGAGACATTTGCAGCTCAGCTAGACTGAAAGCTTGGTTATATGCCTCGGATCTAGTGCATTTGTGTTCAAGTTCCTGCTTTTCTATTCTTGTTCTGTATTTTTGGAAAGTGTCAGTATAGTGAGATGAGCTGGACACCTGTTCGAAGTGTGCACCGAGGAAGTTTGCCTGATCTTCCAAGGTATCACCCCGAGTGTCCACGAGTGGAAGTGTGTGTACTTGTTTTCCTGCTATCCTACCGACCATGTTCCAGACTTTAGCCTCCTGTGTGTATGAATTGATCCCTGACAAAAACTTCTGCCAGCTTTCTCTTCTGGCCTGCCGACGCGTTCTCCTGCCTTGAGACTTTATTTTCTTGAAGGTGTCAAGATTTTCGGCTGTCGGTGAGTTCCGAAGCAGCCTCCAAGCTCTGTTTTGCTGTTTGCGCGCGTTTCGGCATTCAGAGTTCCACCATGGCACACGCCGTTTTCCTGGGTGCCCATTTGTTTGTGGGATGCATTTTGTTGCAGCATCAATCAAAAAAGCTGTGAAGTAGTCGACAGCAACATCAATGCTTAAAGTACCTATGTCACTCCAATCTATACTAGCGATGGTATGAAACCGTTCCCAGTCGGCTCTGTTTATGAGCCATTTGGGAACACGGGGTGTACACCCAGTTGTTGTAGTTGTGCTCAAAACTACGGGAAAGTGGTCACTTCCGTACAGATTACTGACGACTTTCCACTGGAGTAGAGGCACAAGAGATGGAGACACTATGCTTAGGTCTATGGAGGAGTAGGTGTTATGTGCGAGATTATAATAGGTTGGTTCTTTTCTATTTAGGAGACATGCGTTCGACGAGAAAAGGAATTGTTCAACCAGTCGACCTCGCGCGTCGCAACGAGAGTCTCCCCATAGCCTGCTATGTGCATTGAAGTCTCCAAGGAGAACATAAGGCTCCGGAAGTTCATCAATTAAAGAGTGTAAATCACGTTTTTGCAGCTGATAGCTAGGAGGGATGTAAATAGTGCAGATTGTGATTAGTTTATCAAAAAGAACTGCTCGAACAGCCACTGCCTCAAGGGATGTT
The DNA here is from genome assembly GCF_043290135.1 of Rhipicephalus microplus. Taxonomy (NCBI): domain Eukaryota; kingdom Metazoa; phylum Arthropoda; class Arachnida; order Ixodida; family Ixodidae; genus Rhipicephalus; species Rhipicephalus microplus. The sequence continues at coordinate 106,542,870 of NC_134705.1, read as the reverse complement.
TGGAGTTGTAAGTGTGTGCATGCAATTCCTTGATTCACTAGAATGGCAACACCTCCGGATGATGTCATGGCATCATCACGGTCCTTTCGGAAAATAACGTATTTACGAAGAAAATTTGTGTGTTTTGAATTAAGGTGTGTTTCTTGTACACACAGCACTTTTGGTGAGTGTTCGTGTAGGAGTTCTTGGATGTCGTCAAGGTTTCTGAGAAGGCCCCTGACGTTCCATTGTATAATTTGAGTGTTCATGGTGAATGTAAAATAATGCTGTGTGTACAAAAAGCGAGTGGCTGTTTAGACGGGGAGTTTGAGTTCACTTAACAGGGCCGTCACTAGGCCCTGTTATTTGCTTTTTTGTTTTCTTGGCGCGCTCCAAGGAGCCACGCCGCTCTTTCGGCACCAAGGGTGCCGACGTATTCATTGCCTCCTCGGAGGCACTGGATGCCCGCACGTGCGGGCTGTTAGTTTGGATTTTGGGCCTCGCCTGGTGAGGGGAGGCCTTGAGACCCGAAGACTCTGGAGTCTCCGGTCTCTGTTTGGGGGTAGGCGGTGTAGCCTGGGCTACAGCCGCCTTGGGGGCAGGTGCCACAGCCGACGGCTCGCTCTGCGCAGGCCGAAGGGGTGGCGAGGGCTGGTGCGGCGTTGCCCCCTGACGCGCCGCATCAGCATATGTTGCGCCGTAAAATGGCGATACTCTTCGTCTTGCTTCTTTGAATGTGATGTTTTCTTTGACTTTAAGTGTGATTATTTCTTTTTCTTTCTTCCAGTTAGGACACGAACGCGAATACGCGGCGTGTTCTCCGTCACAATTCACGCAGTGAGGCGTAGTAACACAGTTATCAGATGGGTGGCCGTGGCTACCACATCTTGCACAAGTTTCCTGACCTCGGCAGTTCTGCGAGCCATGACCAAATCGTTGACATTTATAACACCGTCTTGGATTGGGAATGTAGGGACGGACAGAGAGTTTGATGTATCCTGTGTCTATAGATGAAGGCAGTGTGCTAGATGCGAAGGTGAGTATTAAATGTTTGGTAGGTATTTCTTTGTTGTCTCGTCTTATGACGATTCGTTTCACATCTGTGACATTTTGCTCTTTCCACCCTTCAAGCAGTTCCTGTTCAGACATTTCAAGAAGGTCTGCTTCTGAGACAACTCCGCGTGAGGTGTTCATTGATCTATGGGGTGAAATAGATACTGGGATATTACCGAATGCTACGAGGCTGCCAAGTTTTTCATATTGGTGTTTTTCAGGCAGCTCAAGGAGAAGGTCTCCGCTAGCCATCTTTGTAACCTTGTATCCTGGGCCAAAGACCTCTGTCAGAGATTTTGCAACAAGAAATGGAGATATTGCTCTGGCTTGTTTTGTTGGGTTATCGCTGTGCACAACATGGAATTTGGGAAAGCATTGTCTGGGTTTGCTGAAAAATGATATGTCATCGGTGCGTCCCCTCTTAGGCGGGAGACGATCTAGGAGACGGGGAAATGCAGGTGTTCCCATAGTAGTGTACTTTTTGTTCGGCAGCAATGGCGACCACCCACCACGGAGTCCAACCAGGGGACGCTGAAGCACTTAATAGCATAAGGCTGCAGACGCCAGCCGTACATTGCCACTATAACCAAATATAATTACTCAAGGTTGAGTAATTACACAAGGTTAACCCTTGCCGCCATGAAAAATCGGAAGTAAATGGAAGAGAGAAGAAGACAGGACAGATTTAAAGACGAGAAAAGACTAAGATCTAGGAAGAGAGAGATAGGAAAAGGCGACTGCCGATTTCCCCTCGGTGGGTCAGCCCAGGGGTGCCGTCTACGTGAAGCCGGGGCCAAAGGGGTGTGTTACCTCTGCCGGGGGGCCTTAACGGTCCAATCACCCAGCGTCGGCTCAACCCCCAGGATCCCCTTTTCCCCGGACACGGCAAAGCCACGCACGGCTAGGCGTGGGAGGGAGTCTAAACTCCCCCGTTAGCTCGGGTCCGTGGTGTCGCTACACACCAAACGCCTACTTGCGCAGGCGCCCCTGCGGGGATGCCGCGTCCTCCATGCCCAATCTGTTATTATTGCGGCTATAGGGGTCATATATCTCGCGTTTGCCGAAGGTGCCAACAGGACGAGCAACGTGGCTACACTACAGAGGAACGCGGACGCTTCAGTCCGCTAACGAACTACCAGCGCACGCCTTACCAGTTTTCTTTTAAGCGTTCGCGCTCTCCACCTTACAGTATGGGTTTGCCTGTGAAGTCCCGTGAACCTCGCCACCGCTCACCACCTACCAATCACCATTCCGTGTCACCCCTGCGACCCGCCTCCAATGTTCTGAATGCCCACTCGAAAAACTCCGCAGTGCAGTTTTTGGAGGGGGAACTGCATCCACCGGACAGCCAGCAATTCCTCCAGACAGACCATCGTACTTGTTAACAGTGTTAGCAGAAGGTATACGAGTCGAAGCTCTAGTGGATACTGGCGCTGCTATTTCGATCATTCCCTCGGACATTTGCTCCCGTCTCCGCAAAGTCACAACACCTTACTGGGGCCCGTCTCTCAGTGCTGCGACGAACACCATTACTCGCCAACTCGCCAAGTGTAGAGTTCGTATTTTCATTGACGGTTTTCGTCATCATATTGCTGTTGCAGTTCTCCGTGAGTGCACCCGCGAACTCATTTTGGTGTGGTATTCCCTGTCGTCTGCATGCGCTTCTATATCTTGTCATCAGCGCCTCATCTACCTCAATCCCACTGACTCTTCTGCATCGGAACACGAAGAGCGCATTCGTCTCGTCACCACTTCAGATTATGTTCTTCGGCCATCCCGAGAAGAAGTAATTAGCGTTGATTGCATCAACATTGTGGAGGGCGACGTGCTTCTACTACCTTATGGCCACATGGTACATCGAGGCATTGTGATCATTCCAGGCCTGGTTCGTTTTTCTGAAGAGTCTGCTTTTATTACTGCGGAAAATTGTACCCCCAAACCCTTAATGTTGCCCTGTGGATCAACAGTTACATGCGCTATTGACCAACATCCCGTTGCAATTGTTGCCCTTCCTAGTCAAGAAGACCTACCAGAGCCAATCGCGCCGCCCCTCAACTCTCCCACTCCTCTATCGGTGATGATAAGCCCTGATCTGACAACAGCCTAGAGTCAAAAGTTGCTGAATTTATTGAACAGACCTCTCTATTTGTTTGACGTTCATTCTGCTGTACTTGGTATGACAACTTCCGCGAATCACCGATTTCAGACTGACGGCTCCCGAATATTTCACCGGCCCCCATACCACGTGTCTCTTGAAGAAAGGAAGATAGTCGAGGAAAACGTCTCAGACATGCTTCGACGGAATATCATACGTCCTTTCTCAAGTCCATGGTCTTCGCCAGTTCTTTTGGTGCAAAAGAAAGACGGAACAGTACGTTTTTGAGTTGATTACCGGGCACTGAACAAAACAACGCGCAAAGATGTTTACCCTCTCTCCCGAATCGTTGACGCACTAAATTCGTTGCATGGTGCAGAGTATTTTTCCAGCCTTGACCGGCGATCGGGCTACTGGCAAATACCAGTGCTGAAGCTGACAAAAAGAAGGTGGCTTTTGCCACCTCAGATTGTCTATATGAACCTAACGTAATGCCTTTCGCAATTTGTAACGCGCCCACGTGGCCTGAAGTGAAAAACTTGCTTGTGCTACCACGACGAGACGACATCATAGTGTCTTTGGCTACCTTTCCGCTACATCTGCAACGTCTCGAAGAAGTCCTAGGTTGCCTCGCCAAAGCTGGTTTACAGCTGAATACGAAAAATTGCACCTTCGCAAGCAAGACGATCAAGGTTCTAGGGCGGTTAGTCAGTGAAGACGGTATTAGACCGGATCCTGAAAAGCTTGCAGCCATTCTCAAGTTTTTCCGTCCGTTGCGTCAAAAAGACCTGCGCAGTTTTCTCGGCTTGGCATCCTACTTTCGGCGCTCAAAACGCAATTTCGCAAGTCTGTGCTCCATCAACTGCTCGCAAGTAACACGGCATTCGTCTGGTCCGAAGACTGTGAAAAGGCTTTCCTGGCGTTGAAGCAAGCCCTGACATCCAACCCGGTACTATGTCACTTCGATCCAGGTGCACCCACCATTCTTCACACTGACGCCAGTGGTCATGGTCTCGGTGCCGTTCTACTGCAGCGTGACAACACCGCACGCGAACGTGTCCTCGCTTACGCCAGTCGTGCTTTGACTGCTGCCGAGAAAAATTACACAATAACCGACAAGAGTGCCTTGCTGCTGTATAGACGATACAAAAAATTCGTCCATATCTCCACGGCCGCCACTTCACAGTCGTCACCAACCACTACACATTGTGCTGGCTTTCGTCTATAAAGGACTTATCGCGCCGTCTTGGTCGCTGGGTGCTTCGTTTACAAGAGCACAACTTTGATCTCTTGTACAGGTCTGGTAAGAATCACCAAGATGCTGATGCTCTCTGTCGCTGCCCTATATCAAACCATGATAGCTCACCATCACCAATTTCCACCCTATCATTACAGGTCTCAGTTGGCTAAGATCCGGCCGCCCTTCTACCCTTGTGTTCCATCAACCCGTTCACCCTTACTGCCGCTCCATAATAGCACGCTTATAAAGCACATCCACTCCTACGAATACCCAACTTCGCCGACAACTAAAACAATTCAAGCTTCACGATGGCGTTTTACATCGCTATATTTACGACGTTGAAGGAAACAAATGAGTCCTTGTTATACATCGTTGTCGACAACGTCAGGTTCTTGAGACATTCCACGATCATCCTACTGTTGGGAATCTCAGCTATCACAAAACGTACGACCAAATACGGAGTCGGTTCACCTGGCCTGGCCTCTCATCCGCAATTGCCAAATATGTTTCTTCGTGTGCCCTATGTCAACGGCGGAACCAACCCACTACTGCTCCTTCTGGCTTTCTCCAACCTCTTCCTTGTCCCGCTTTGCCATTTGAAGTCGTCCGAATATACTTGTACGCTCCCTTCCCATGACCTCCAATGGAAATTGTTGGATTGTAACGGCAGTGTACCACCTCACTCGTTCTGCGGAAACAGACTCACTGCACGCTGGTACAGCCACTGAAGTAGCCAATTTTTTTCTGCATAACATATCTTTACGCCATGGAGCTCAACGCGTTATGCTCAGTGACGGCGGCAAGGTCTTTCTTTCCTCTATTGTTGCTGAGGTTCTACGCGTCACCAACACCATCCACAAGGCAACTTCTACTTATCATCCACAAACAAATGGCTTGAAGAAACGCTTTCATCGTACCCTCTCGAACATGATTGCCATGTACGGTAACCCTGACCACACGAACTGGGATGCCATTTTGCGATTTGTAACGTTCGCCTACAGTACGGCTACGCAACGCACCACCGGCTTTTCTCCCTATTTTCTGGTCGATGGCCGCTCTCCAAGTGTAACTCTAGACGTCTCCTTTCTTGTCGCTCCTGCTACTTCAGCAGGCCCTTTATCCACACAATTTTTGTCTCGCCTCGAACACTGCCGTCATCTGGCCCGAATCAACACCGGCATCTCTCAGGAAGCCCGGAAGTGTCACTACGACTCAACTCACCGCGCTGTCACCTTTTCTCCAGAAGACGAAGAGTTCTTCTTTGGACTCTCGTGCGTGTGCCCGGCTTATGTCGTTTTATAGGACCATATACGGTGATTGAACAAACGTCCCCTGTTAATTACCGTATCTCATCACTTAACGCTCCCTCCCACCACCGTTCCCGTGGGACAGAAATAGTGCACGTTTCTCGACTGAATCTGTATACCCGAAGCAATTCCTACATATTGTCTCTAGCGTGACCAGGAGGCCGCTTTCAGCATGACGGGGAATTAGTGTGAGTGCAGACACCGACTCTTCTTTATCAATTGGACGTGTCATCTTCATTTGTATAATTTGCTCATCTGTATATATCATCATCAGTGTGGGCCAGCTTGAGGTCGTCTCAAATAAAGCTCTTCTTCATAATATAAACATTCGTGGTTCCATCTCATTATCACCACTGATATGTCGTTGAAACCAGTATCGGTGTAACGGTGAGTTTCATGCGTTGTTATGAGCGTGCTGGAATTTTCGAAATATTGTGATCATTTTGATGTGAAAATTCATATGTCTTATCATCAAAAATTTCAGGGTAGTCAGATTGCGCTTACACAACAATTAAAAAAAAACCAAGTGCGTTTGAATTACCAGATCTGGTGCACAATCTTTGTATATTTTACGTAAGGAAGTTTTTTTTTCTGTTTTATTCGCTTCACAAAAAAAAAGTGTTCGGAATTGCAGGCAAAAAATAGCGTATACATGCTTTGTACATGTGAATGCATCAGTTCATTTCGTCAGTCAAACAGCGCGTACGTTTAATTTAGTGGTGTATCCATAATGTTTTGCATGCGAAAGTTAACTATGACAGGCTCACAATTTTTACGAACGGTCTTATTCTCAAGTAGACAGTATATTGTACTGCAGTGGAGGTGTAGCAAATACAGCGAGCTTATACCTCAACCTCAAAGCATGGTTTTAATATTGTTTCAACAAGAAACTCATCTGAGCGTGGGCCACATCACGACACCAGAACACCGCCGCGCGCGCCAGCGCGCGATAACATCTCTCCGACGTGGTCACGTGATGAATGTACGCGGCGCATCAAGGAAGGAAAATTCCATGACGTGGCGCACGCAAGGTCGCGCAAGTGCGGCGCTCGGCAGCCAATATAAACGCTTGTCACGGTGGAACGTCATGGTCGAGGACTCGTTAGAAACGACCATGTTCAACGGCGATTTGCGACACCTAGACGTGTCCTATTCTGATCGGCTAACCTGCGGTTGCGTGAAGTCGGATAATATGCCACCAAAAGTTTGCGCAAGGTGTTGTTAACATCACTGCTTCGAGTCCCCACTGTGTCGGAGCTTTCACGCCAGGCTGACCAGCGAACAAGCTTTGTAGAATTCGTAATTAGGTAAGTCTTATCTTACGGCTCTCATGAAGTTTCCCCACTTTCGGCTTCTTCGACTGCCGACAAAATGCTCATGCCTTGAATGTTTACGCTGATTCGAAGTCGCACAAATGCTTACGCGAAAGTGTTTTTTTTTTTTGCGCGCGCGTGGTATGGGCGTACTTGTGAATTCTGTGCAACGGTGTCGCGTGCCCCTGATCGTGAAGTTGGTTACCAGGGGTTTAGCGGTGTGGGCTTGATATTTGCTGTCACGTGTCATGTTACAGTACGCATTGCGTTATAGATGACGAAAATTCCTCTAGGTCCCGGGTGAGTGACCAAGAAAACTGCGCATCCCATCCTTTTCGTTGCAGTTGCTTTATCAGGTGACACGACCGAAGTTCAGTTGGCATGTTCCGTGTAGATAAACAAGCCACTTTAATTAGCAGGAGTATGACATCAAGGCTGCATCTGATTGCAATAATGAACTTTTAAATATTAGCGTGGCCTATTCTGCCGGCAGCGTTTATTTTACCGCTTGTAGCTCTTGTCCGGCAGTAGTTGCTTACGTTACGTTCAATTTGTTGTCCTTTTGGCTCTCGCTATTTTCGCAGTGTCCGTTAGTGATTTTCTCGTCTCAGATAGGCTCCAGTGACCTATGCTGTGGCGCATCGCGGCTGTCGCTATTTTGGTATCAGAAAAAATGTATTGAAAAAGAACAAAACGAAAACACCATACGGAAGGGATCGCCTGATTGGAGCAAGCCTGAGGGATGCCCAGCGCGTTAGCACGGGCGCTTTCCAAGCTTATAGAGCGGAAAGGGACGAAAAATCTGCCTTCGCTGCAACGGTTTGGCAAGAGTGTCTCCACATCAACTCCGAGCTGTATAGTCCCCGTCGCCAGGGGTATATCTACTTCCGTCAATGTCTGCACCTTGAGCCCGCAAGTTTTGAAGAAAAGCAGCTCACTCGGTTTCTGAAAGAAGCGGTTCAAAGTACATTTAGCGGCTGCCGCGCCTTTAGCTGCAGCTCAATTAAAGACTGTGAACGTCTCTGAGATATGCCGTTGACATTGCTTTGAATGTTTGCAGTAATATTGCTAGCGCTACTTGGTATAATGTAATAGGACTGTTGCTGGTAAACATATTGTAATACTGTATTTAAAAAAATATTTTGCCTTTATCTCGATACCCAGCATCAGAGATAAGGTGACACGCGGAAGAATTAACAATAGAAATCGAGCATAGAACTAAAATATACTTTTCTTTTTTTTATTCAAACGCTTAGTTATTTGGCATTAGTCGCATGCCACTATTAAATGACTTCATTTGGTGCTGTCACGTGTAGTTGAAGCCAGCGGTGTTTGTTGGAATGGGTATACTTAAATTTGGCCGGACCACTTTGCTCTCTCAGCAAGTTATTAAAATATCGGAAGCACCAGCTGGGCAGTGAAGCGACTGCATTACGTTGTAGTTTCACATTGGCTTAATAGCATGCAAGGGTTAGTGAAGTTCAGCACTTTGCATACTTCTTACACTTTACGCAGAATATATACTGTAAAATCCCAAGTGAGTGCTTCTGCCTTCTTTGGAGGATTTCAAATAGGTGGCCGCTTGTCTCCTCTAACCATTTTCACTCACTTATACTGTTTATGTGCCAAACTAAAACAGTTAATGCATGTATGTGTAGCTTATGAAGAATAATGCTGCACTACCCCTCCCCCGTCTATATCTACAAAGGACGAAACGCTGCTGCCATACTTGCTTTGTTTCTGTTTGAACGCCTACGTTTTTTGCTGCTCATTGCAGGTAGCAAACAAAAGTGCCCTGACGAACTGTGCAGTGCTGACCACACGATGAGCCAAGCATCCTATAAGAGGTGCTTATTCACCATCTGTGGCTAACTCAAAGGTAAAGCACAAAGTTGTAGTTATTGTAGAAGAATGTTCTTTTTAGCTGATCATGTCGAAGTGAAAATACGAAGTGAAAATATTGCAAAATATGTGAGGGTATACAGAGTAACATCAGGTTGTATGCTACCTACCAACTTACCATTATTCATCCCAAAGTGTTAATTATGTGCAACCTTTATTTGAGGGAGAATTGCAATGGTTGCATCAATGAGCATAGTTGTGAATTGCTTCACAACCAGTCATTGTGTTTTAGCGCTGAATAATATGTGGCCCTTATTCTTGTAACCTCACACTGAGATAAAATTGCTTACATAAACGACAGTAGAAAGCCTCTTGCTAGCTATAACAAGAAATTATTGTTATCATGGTTTTTAGTTCTAATAAATCATGCTGTAGAAGAGTACTCCACTTATTTGTCACCATGGCGAGTGTATTTCGTCTAGAAACGTGACTTCGTTTCGCAAAGTGTTGCCTTTCTGTAGAATGGGGTATTGGCAAGTGGAATTTTGCAAAAAAGGTAAAACTTTATTGTTTCTTGCAGCAAGCATTGTTATCTTTCTTGTAAATGCATGCATAGTGTGAAGAATAGTGACCCACTTTGAAATTTACAACTTTATCAATGCAGTGTCTTGGTCTGTCTTTACTGTGTGCGATTTATTTCTGCGAAACATAAACCTAGTTTTTATCATTTTTTATGGTTGCTAATTTTTTGTAAACGTTTGCAAGTACTTTCACTTATGATGCTAAACAACAGACTTGAGTGATGTGCCTTATTCTTGTCTATGAAGTTTATAGAATACCTAAAATGGACACTTCTACTTGGCACAATCATTGGCTACTGGGTATCGCGGTGTATACGCTTGTATACACTGCAATATCTTGCTGATGCCAAAATTTGTTGTGGATGTACGGTGAAGCGACTAGTAGCTAGCAATACTGCATTGTGACAGATGGAGCATTTTACAGATGGAGATGGATGGAACAGAAAGGAGCCTTTTTCAGCAGCTCACGTAGTTCGAGCAGATGTCGATCACGTTAGCTGTGGTACGACGTAGCCAAAAAGTTCATGCATCTGCATTCTGCATACCTGGAACCCTTATGTGAAGCAGCATGATGCCGTGATGGGGGCAGCTAAGTGAGAACTGGCTTTTTTCTGTCTGTCGGTATCATTACGCAGGTTTGCTAAATGCAATCGAGTAGATTCAGCAGGTACTTCCAGCTACAGAGTCAGTGTAACAGTACATTTCAATAGCAGAATTACCTAGCTGTATATTGCATTTTTCAGAAACGCCACTATTTTGTGGCACCTTACCGTCACAGCTTGCTCACTCATGTCTTGGTGGTGGGACGTTGCAAGAATCATAATTTCATGTATCATGCAAACTTATTCTATTTTTATATCGTGTATTTCATTTATGCTTTTCAACTGCTTCCCCCCCCCCCCCCCCAAGAAAAGCTTACCTTCTGCTAGATTGTCTCATGTGTGAAAACAAGAAACCTGGCCAGAGAAAGCAATAAGGCGCTCCACTATAACAGAACCGAATATTGCTGTGGTTCAGTCTATAGCGGAAAATTGTTTAAAGCTACATATGTGGATTTCATGTGAGTGTTTACAGAGCATAATTGTGTTGTGCTACTTTTGTTATCGCAGGAAGCGCCTCCCAAAAGCAGTGCTACAAGGATGGGAGCCACAAGTTATTTTCAATGAACAAATCAGACGTCTGAGAGCCATGGGCCGGCTGCTTATGGCCTACACAGAAGGTGCAGCCACCACAGTAAAGTTCTTGCAGAGGATTTTAGGCATTTCTATGTTGCATAGAGTAGGGATGTTAATTATCAGTTTCATAGGTTATAGGGATATGCCTGCGAAAGTAATTGCTTGCACAATATGTTTTACATTCTCTCAAAGTGCCATTAGGCAGCTTTGGCTCTGTCTTTCTTTTTATCACCTTCCGGACCATCTTGCTGATTCATACAGAGTGCTGCAGCAATCGCATTGTGTGAGTATCACAGACAATTCATTTTGAAAAACAATTATGGTGACCTCTTGATGCCTGACCAGTGTAAACTCTTCGCTAGCGAAGTGATGTGATTTTGCTCTGACTGTCGGTTGGTTTTCTCTGCAATATGAAAGAGTTTTTTGGCCTTAAAAATGCGCCGTATGTATTGTGTCGTTGTGAGGCGTGCTGCACATCTGTTTATCTCACCTATGCCTTGCACTTCCTCACCATACCGATATAGCACAACGGCACATCAACGAAGTCTTGCTTAGTTGATGGCTGCATATTGATTACATAATCACTGACGTCATGCTTTGTTGCCATGGGACGTTAGTCCTGATGGTGACATGTACGTACCCTCTTCACGATAAGAACGATAGAGAAGCCGAGTGAGAAGCTGAAAACAGTTACAATGTGTGTTTTTCATCATTTCTTCATGTGAACACAATATTTGTGGCAACGTGCTCACATTTTACAGTTTGGCAGTTATCAGAAATTTCAGACTGTGGGGTTGTTTATTAGCGTTTTCCAATAGAACTATGAATGGCCAGTTTTTTGCACTGCATGGCTTTGTTGATTTATATTTTGCAATGCTCATCTGTGAAATAGTCTGCAGCTTCTGTCGATATCTATGTGTTCATTATTTGAAATATTCTGTTTGTTTAATATGTACGCTTAACAGCAATGGTTGGGGGGACACGAAATGTTCGATGAAGCTAAATTCTCACTTTGTCTGAGAATGAAATTTTGAAAGAAATATTCCATTCTGCACTTCGAATTCCGACCTATGCAGTCACTAGTCTAATTGCAAGCGTTAAGTACCGATGTAGCGGATTCGCAATTGTTGTTGATTCAACATCGACCAAGCTTCTCTTGTTGATAGTACTTTCATAGATTTTTCATGGCACTAGAGCCATCTCCCTTCTCCCCTTTTGCAGGTACATAGCTGGCAGTTCATTTTTTGAGGCTTTGTTTACATAAGACCTATTAAACCAGCGCATCTAAATTAGTGTTTTGGGTGTACTTGCATCATTCAATGTTTAATATTTTATTAGTCGTGGAGCTTTTTTTGGTCTTTTGGATTTCACTTTTTGACAATTTAACTGCTGTTTTCAGAGCAATCTGTAGATATGAATATTGAATCTACTAAGCTTTGGTTCAGAAAGTAGAGCTGAACAGTTGCCCAGGTGCATGGCCTGCGTCACAGTATTCTAGGTTCCCAGAAAAGATTCTAGGCCGGATAAAATGTGGCCCCTCGCTAGTTGCGTGTTTGCTTTTACTCAGAGCTTTTTTCATAGTCCTAAAATTTATCTTACATTGCTTATGTGAACAACCCCCGCACTGAGTGGATTAAATTTTTAGGGCAGCAATTTCACTTTTGAAGGAGGCGAAAATGCTAGAGTCCTTAGTGCTTTTAAATCGACATTGACATTCAAAACCCCAATTTTTTATTACATCAAATGAACAAAGCGGTAATTCCAGATTGTATACATATTTCAAACAGGAGAGGTGAGCTGCTTAGTAGGTTAGTCTTCATGTTAAAAAGGCAGGGCATGCAAACATGGACTTGAGAAAGTAGTCAATACAACGCAAACACCAACCTGAAAAGTTGACATTAAGCTAGAAACGAAAGAAGGCAAGTGGAGATATCGATCAAGATGGCATGCTTGTTGGTTTATGTGGAGATAACAGCTCAGCATTTCATTTCTTCGTTGAGTTATTCAGTGGTTGGCTGACACATGTACTATCACAAGTCACTATGCCAAGCCCCAACCATTAGACGCATTTATTCATTTCTGTGCTTGTACGAAACTGCATGATTCGAACTTCGGCATATATTTACGTCGTGATATACAGATGAGTTTAATGAGGGGCCTCTGGTGAACTGTCTCATATGTTCCGTTAGTCTGCCTTCTCATTGTTATGTGCATTTGAAGTGTCCTGACTCACCTGCAGCCATGTTTGCAAGCCCAGGCCTTTCAAAATGTATGCATATAATGCGTAAGGAAAATAGGTTATTGAGTGAGTATTAGGAAGTTATATTTGTGTCTAGTTTAAAATGTTGTTTCTGTGTCTTCTTTAGGACTCTTTGCTTAACAATGACTCGGCATTATTTTGGAGCCTGCTAATGGGGTATTAGATATACATACATGAAGCACCAGCTGTTAACATGCTTTTGAGACTGCTACCTCATATGGCCGAGAAAGTCAAGTTGTGTTACATGGTACATGCTAGAAAAAGTGAATCGTTTATAAAGTTTTTGTGTTCTCGGCAGACATTCTACAAAAACCTGGCCCAAAGGCAGACAGAAGGCAGCACAGATGGACACACTCAAGCCATCGGGCTGCCTCAGAAACTGTGACTGAGCATTAACATGTAAGTATTTGCGAGTCCATGGTTTTGTCATGTTAGCCAGTGAAGTGGTTTCTTGACCGTTTGCAATATTTTCCAAAACTGGTGCTTTGATGCCTCAATGTGGGACGAAGTTGTTCCAGCACTATTCTTGGGCAAAAATTCTAATACAGCAGAGGCCTTTGAAACTATGTGCTCAGAAATTGAGTTATGGGAGAAAAAGTACTGACACATGATTGTTGCTTCATGCCTTTACCACAGTCTTTGTTTCTTTGTCAGCAAAATATCATATCTATAGTGTCACAACAATTTTTGTTTCAATTTGCGCTAATATTGGTCGTGAGGAGACATTGCGAAATGTTACTCGCCCATCACCCGCAGGTCGCAGGATTGAGTCCAGGCGGCAGCGGATGCATTTCGAATGGAGGTGGAAATGCTGCAGGTAGTCGAAATTTTTGGAGCCCTCCACTACGGCGTCTTTCATAATCATATGGTGGTTTTGGGACGTTGAACCCCACATATCGATCAAATAAAGCATGACAAAATGCAGTGTTTTTGTATATTTTTTACAAGAGTGATTCTTTCTTGTAGAGTAAAATTTTGTTGTTTCAAGGGCATTTACCAAGACCTAAAGATACTTCTGACTCTAAAAATTGAAGACACCTTCACACATTTTTGCCCTGGGTTTTTTGGCTGATGAGACAGTCATTATAGCATAAAAGCAAAGGGTGAGCATTAAATTGAGAAAAAAGGCTTACTGTTCATATCTTAAAATTCTATCAAACACTACATGACAGTTGTCTTAATATGACAGAAGTTAAAATGGTTATAGGGAGGCTTGAATGAGGGTCAAATCATTAAAGAAAGTTTTTTTGGAGCCAATCGAGATTTTTGGGATTAGGTTGTTTTGAATGTTTGAAAAAAAATAATTTGTCTAAGTCGTGGCAGTAACTTTATTACTGTTTGCTGCTCTGGTAAATGGATGTCCTCTAGTCGAATCGCTCATTTTTAGCACCGTAGACGTAGTGTTATCATACTATCCTCTAGCACCATGGACATAGTTTTATAAATGCCTTGTCCTCTGCAGCTTAAGTTTTGCACCCAGTATCCTTACAAAAGAAGCATTCGTTAAAGTTGAGGATTTATTATTAATGTGTTGAGAAGTATACCTGATGAAAAGTTTATGTATACCCGATTCTTAATTTAATGCTCACCATTCGCGTTCATGCATTATTGATTGTCTTCATCAGGCTAATACCTCCACCATGATGTTATGAAAAAGGCCACGTGTATCCGTCCAGCACTCTGTCACGCGCAGTGACACAGCGTTGGATGGGTTGAGGCTACGGAAATGACAACGAAGTCCTGATCCTCTTATCTCACAGCTCTTTTTTCTCGCTCCAAAGGTACCCTTACAATATATTGCCTGCCGCACGTAGCCCTTTGCAGTGGTTCACAGTACGCTTTGTCTTGTCTAAGATTTCATACTGTAATGCAAAATTCTTTTGTTCTCCCCACATAACTCTCCATGGTGTTAGTAGTTGCATAAATCGTAACTGCCACACCACGGCACTAATTAAACGGAATTTGTTATGCTAGTCTATAATTTCTTTTGCAGCTAGAATATAATGCGTTTAACGTTGAGTTCTTGTCTACTATAGCAATAGGTCTTCGTAGCATCCTCCTGCTTGTTCTGCATGTGATCTGTTTTTGTCCTGAAATACCGTCTGATTTTTTGATTCATGAAATAGTGGTGAGAACAGAGGTGATGTATTAGACACCATAGTGGTTTAAAATTTTAACTTTGCGGCTGCTACAATAGTTTTTTCTACTTCCGTTTCAGACATACAGACAGGAGCCAAGTGGAGCTGTTCATGGGCCATGCACACAGTTTGATAAGGGGGCTTTCAGCACTTATGACAATTATGTTTCTGAATACATCTGCCAAAGTTGTGTTCAAAGAAGCGTGTAGTAGTGCATTTCATTGTTCATTTGGGATGCTGCAGCAGGTATGACTCACACGTCTGCAAGATAACGCAGCACCCTGCATACGCACAAACTACACCCAGTAGCTTAACTGTGAATTGATTACACTGACCTTGCACAACATTTCATAACAAAATGACACAAGAGCTTTGCCATCTCTGCAGGTTAGCGTTCTCAGTATATGCTGGCAATAAGTTTGCAAAGGCAAATCAATCCACTGGTCACATGTTTTCTTGTAAACAATTATAGATAGAAGGCTGGGGTTGTTTGAAGCTGATCCATGGTAACGAATGGACCACGTCTCCGGAAGTTTCTGTTTTCTCCCCTTTGTACAACAGGTGGCATGGTCAAATTGTACAAGCTGCAGCTATATCTTGTCAGTCAGCAGCGTTCAACAAGCTCTGTGTCAGAACATACTGCATGGAAAACTTAAGCAACATCCTCTTTACGTTCTTTTAAATTTCGGTGACCATTTATCTTTTGTTTTGCCCATGGAAGTTGCGTCGCAATTTTCGCTTTATACTTTACCAATGACCTCGCTCAAATCTTCAGTGATTTTCGGTATACCTTGGAATATACGTTCACGGACCGCACATGTGCGCATGATCGGAGGGTGGTCTTCTATAAAGTACACTGGGGTATTTCAACGCCACTCCTATTAGCAAAATAGGCAGAAAGAGATCAGAGGTTTAAAGACTGCAAAGGGGGGATGCTGCGATTTCCACCAGTGCAGCTTGTTTCAAGACTGAGTTTAACTACTGGACAATAAGGTGTAGCTTCTATATAAACAGTACCTGAAAGTGGCTTGGAGACAGATCACGGGGGGGGGGGGGAGACTTGGAATATTGGTTCATTTGTTGTCAGCCAATAACTTGCACGAACAACATGTTCACTAGAATGTATATTGCTAAAGAACTGGTCGACCTTCACTGACTTGTTGCCAACATAATCTGCAGCTGCAATCTGCTTAGGTGAGAACACTTCTATGTAACTTTATTAGTTGGAAGTCCAAGTATACTTTTTACACCTATTATTTCACACGTAGTTTGAAACAAATTTGCGTGTACAGATTGGCTCAACAAAAAGAAATCTGCAAAATAGGGAAAGGGAGGATGTAATGTGAACTTAGCACGGGTAAATTTTTGCCGTTGTTGGTGTAACATTTTCATAAAGTCCAGCGTAGCACTTCAAATCACAAGGATGGGACAGGCTTGTGTATGCTCGGCCTGTTCTATCTTCGTCATTTCAGTGCCGCGATAAGCTCTATAAACAAGTCAAGTGCTCTTTGTGGCTTTGTTTGCTGCACACGCACTTCTTATGTTCTTTTTGTTGTAGTGTACTTAACAAGAAGGTACTTAAGGAAGCTATCCATGAATGACTGCATTCATTCCACAAAATTATGCTCCCTGTACAAAACATATAATACGTTGTAATCATTCTATAAACCCTGTGCTCACTTGCAGATGAAGGTGTGCCGAGAAACTAAATTACCAGCATGTCCAGCCATCAAAACTTTTCGTCAAACAACAGAAATAATTCACAGGCACGCAGAGCATAAATTAAATCCCCCATTGCTATGTTTTGTAAGCAGGCTGCATGGCACAGCTGTGGTGCGGAATACTGCGGCATGCAATACAGCAGACTGTTGTGTGGAACAATACAAATATTTTTGTATTATAGGCAATAACGTATAGAATACGTAAGAACGCCTTGCCCGAAAAGAATTATCGTCTTTTGGACACGGAGTAGTATTTGTCGCCTTAATAGAGTGACGGGTTCTGTGGCAACTGTGCTGAAGCATGACTTCCGTGAATGGGCTACTTCACAAGGAGATATTTGTATTCTTGCTCACGTAATTGCTCCGCACCGCTATACCATCAGCACTTTCCATGAAGAAGGGTCCTTATTTTTTACTGTGCACCTAAAACAACATCGCCTCCATGTAAAATGCAGCTGCCACCGCTGAAATCCGATCCTGCGACCTACATGTTAGCAGCCGAGTGCCTTAGACACTAGATCACTACGGCGGGGCGCGGAAATCAAATGAGAATGACAAGTGTCTGCTGTAAAACCAAGCCATTTGAACTGTCAGAATGTTAGTTTGATTTCATTACCTAAAGGAGTGTTGAGAGCTGTGAAATCACACAAATACGATGTGTACATGTTTGAAATATTTTTGAAAATTTGGAGAAATAATGAAAGCAGAGTTCATGTATGTCATTGGGAAGTTTCACTGCAATTTAAAAAATCACCGAAATTTGCCCAATGTCATTGATGTTTCAGGGGCTTGTTTTAGGATAACAAGTTCTTGAGAGCTCTTTGGGAGAGCTCAGATTGGTCTCTAAATTACCCTTGAGCTTTTTTATACAGGCACAATGTGTTTATGAGAAATCGTCAAAAGTGTTTCAGGGTCTATTTAAGCTATGAAAGTGATGCGAGTTCCACGCTGCCTGAATGTTGTAAGCTCGGAGATGCTTCTGTGGCGTACCAGTAATCATTTTGATGAACGAGGCCACGTTTTCTTGATTGTTTGCTTCGTTTCCGAAGGTTCTTGGACTACTTGTTGCTTTAGTCTGCGATAACTCGGACGTGTGTGATAGGGAATGTCGAAAGAAAACTTTCAAAGAAGAAAGGCACGAGAAGACTAGAAGAGTAGAGAATAGGAGAAGAAGAACACATAATTACAGAAAATAGGTTTTCCTGGCTAGGTGGCATTCGCACCAGGAAGCAAATGTCCCAAAGCCAGCATCAAAGAATTCAGCTCTCCTGACACTGTAGCCGATCAAGTGTTTATCAGAACCTTAGCACTGCGTTCGTGTAGAAAAGAGTGCGAAGAAAGTGAGAGAGAAAGACAAAGAAAGAACCAGAAAAATAGGCTGAAAGAAACAAAAAATAATGCGGGATATAAAGAGAACTAGAAATAATAAAGCTCGGAATGTTAAGATATAGAATTGACAAAGGACGGAAAAGGTTGGAATGGCTAATATGAATTGATTCGAAATTAAGGTAGGCAAAAAGCACGCGCAAAAGACCAGCAGTCTCACTGCTTCTTCATTCTTCACAACAGCCCTGCACTGCCGATTTCAACAGTGTATTTTGTTTTTCGCAACTTTCGCATGCTACAATCACGTTACTTTGGCTAATAAAATTACTATTGATGGAGCTCGTCCTTTAGATGTTTGTGTTAGAAACATTGTACCGCATAATATTGATTCTGAATTACCGAGTGCGAATGTGAGATCATACTCTAATTTTTTTGCTTTATAACAGAGAAGCCAGATGCAAGGTCATTTGATAGATGTATGATGCGACAAGTATAAGCTACGAATTAAAAAAATTTAAGTGCTTCATTCAGAATTTAAACTGCAATATATTATACAGTATACATGACGTAAGCCTGGCGTACTCAGGATTTGTTAGGAAGTTTTTCATGTCTAATAATGACACTTCCTCACTAAGTAGAACAGCAGTAAATAGGAAGAAGTTCAAAAAGTTGTGAATAACGAAGCATATAAATAAAAAAAAAACAATCGGCACTAAGAACAAAATGTAGCACTCTTTATTTCACAATCGGGATCCCGATCCCATAGATTAGTATAATAGGTAACGAAACAATCTGAGTAACAAATTATGCAGCAAAAATTATTTTATTGTGCGTTTTACGAGAATACAACACGACAGTGATAAAGTACTAAGAGAGGTGACTAATCTAACGAAATAGGAATATAATAGTGCGTGGAACGAGATAAGCACGCTGGATGAAGAGTGGTGTTGTTTAGATATAGCTTGTGCTTCTAATAAGTACTTTGTCAATATTGGTAAACCACTTGGTGATACACCTGAATTGTACAATGAATTGAATAACACTATTACTTATTTATCAAAATCTGCCTTTTTTCACCGACTTTTTTCACGAAACAGTGACCTAAACAACAAGTTTAAAATCATGTTTCGCAGGTAACGTCGATAATAAATATGTCCCAATAAACGGTGGCACCCTAAATATATCATCTATTGTCTTATCTCGCTTACCTAGAAATGAATCTAAACGGCCAGAATTTAGCTGAGGCTGGAATAGTACACATAAATAATAATCGACTGAGAATTTCAAACTACCGACCAGTTTTTGTGTTGGCAGTATTTTCTATGTCATTCGAAGGAATCGTCACTTGTAAGCTTGAATAGTCTTTCACTAAACGCAACTTCATATCCGTTAGCCAGTATGGTTTTCGGAAGAAAAAAAATGGCAGTGGCTTAGCTCAGCTATGCCAGGATATACGTAGCGTTAGCAAAGGTTCAGCGGAATATTCTTAGCTTTCCAGATATCATGCTTACAGCTGTTCCAATGACACACACACGGTATACGTGTTATGTGGCACATGTATATTTAGTTTGCCGGGCAACTACTTCAGGATCTGATGAGTTAACCTTCTCCACTCTACAGCACCGTTGAGCAGCATTTGCACTCTCCTTCTCCATGGCTATACCACAGTAGAAAACGCCAGTCAGATGCGCTATCAAGTGGCTCCAGGGCAGTGTAAGATGGCGACTGCACAGGGAAGACGCGCACGTCGGCGTCCATATGTCTACCAAGGCAATGACGGCACTCTTCTGGAAAGCGCACACCAGCGGCGGCGAGTCGGACGCGGAAGCGGCCGAGTGCGAGGGAGGTGCCAGCCCTGGTGCGTGACACCACTGAACGTCTGCGCAGCGCATTGAATGGCGCGCACTTTGGGGGCGAGCCGCGCGCGGCGGCGGCGGAGTATCATTGCGAGATCAGTTCCCCTCGAAATTGGCTCCGCGAGGCCAGTGTAGCGAATGCTACAAAAATGAGAGAATTATATTGTTACTGCAAACATGTTTTGTGTTTGAGCTTCTGAGTAGCGAGGAACGGAGAGTAAAAAACTGGCCCCGTATCTGCATGTTATACTGCAAATGTTGTCGAAAGACGATAGTCTTGCGTCGAAAGAGAGCAAACAAAACTTTTATTTGATGTTCTGCGCAGGAAAATCAGTGAATGGTATTCTGAAGGCGCTTCTTTTAGAGTGCCTCGAGAGTGCAGCGGAGGCGAACGAGCACATCAACTCTTGCCATGCAGAAGGCCATTTTATGCCACAGCATGATGTCACATTGACATTACTTATCGACAACATACTTGAGGTCATCATATAGCGTCACACAATGAAATCATCACTCGACATAGCGGCTTGATTGAAGGTAGGTCATTCGCAGGGAGGCAGGCCCTTAAAATCTAATGAGATAAAAGGTGATACTGCCCCGATTGTATACGGACATTGAAAAAGGAAGTTGAGAAAATTTTTCCTACTGAAGTGCCGCGGGTATAGTGCATCAAGTACATTGACGTGAAACAGAACACGGCTATCGTTTTCAGTCTTATAAATTTGTTATATTTGGGGTACTGTGAGCTTTTTCACCGTCGGCAAAACGCAATATATGCTTCACGACGATAGTTATCGCGCAAGAACAAAACCACGACACAGAGGCAAGAAGGACACGAAAGACACCTTTCGTGTCCTTCTTTCATGTCTTTCGTTTCCTTCGTGTCCTTCTTGTCTCTGTGTCGTCGTTTTTTTTCTCGCGCTATAACTATCGTCATGCCATACCAACTAGCCCAAGCTGCCACACTTCTAAGTTATATGCTTCAGCTGGCTTGTCATTTGGTAGGCATAGGCAAGCAATACAGCAAGGCAATAAGGTATTGTGAATGTGTTGCTTGGCCAGTCCGTATATCTGTGTAAGTGCTTTATGATACTGCAGGCTAACATTTTGAATCAATAAACAAAGTTGTTTATATATAGACAGTTATTATGCAACAAAGCTTGCTACTTAAAGAAAATATATAAATTAAAAGAAATGTATGCCTATAAGCCACATCATCGAAATAAATAAATGTTTACTGGGGATTTAAGAAAGATACAGGACTGTATTATGGTTTGAAGATACCGTTTAAGTTGCCAACATTTTTCGAGAAAAATTATGCGAAACCTTTTTCTAAAGTCAGCTGCTAAAGCTAGTGTTGCTAAAATTACCTGGAACAAATTGTTTCGTTTGTAGCATGTTCAGTTCTCATGCTAAATAGGCACGTGTAAATAACAACCAAAGCAGTTCGAGCAGAAACCTCCAAACCAGGATTCTCGGCGACCCATGGTAGTGGCACTTGTCCTGCAGTGGACATAGTCACGCTGATCAGAGTCATGATATATCGCATACGCCAAGTGTCGTATGTTTTGTAAGAAGTGGGAAGCGATCGCTTTTTATTCATGAAATCAGTGAGTCCGATTTATGTAGGGCCTAATGAACATTCAATTTCCCTAAGATCGCTAAACCAGTACACAGAAGGAGTAACATTAACACTCATTTGTTTTGATTACCTTAAACGCCTGTTTATTTTCTATGCACGGCATTCGGTGAAAAATTCATGAACGCCAACTACACGCAAACACCAAGTTGGCAGGTACCTGGAAAAGATGAACAAAATATATTATTTTCTTCCTTTTTTGCTCAAATTGTAAAAGTACGAGAAATATTTTTCCCCAGCATACTTTTTTGCTACATGGTGCCGGCCACATGGGCTCGGCTTGCGGAGACTTCGCTTGACAGCACCTTCCGAATACGCAGATGTATGCCCGAAGCTACCACCACTGTCTCGATTCCCGTGTTATGAACCCTTTGCATTGGTTCTGTCCGCGACATCTCTGTGAACTCCATATTCCTGACGCCTCAAACCAGGACTTCAAACTCGCATCAGCTGTCAGGCCGCCATTACGATTTTTGTTCCTACGAGGGCCAAGATAGTCAAGAAGGTAGGGAAAATGGGTGGGGCATATGGTACTTGTTGTAAAAGAATTTTTCATTGCAAATTCTTTTTTTTCATTTATATATTGATCATTATTAAAGAGACTGGTCAAAAAATTCCAATAGGATGTCAACACTGGTCATGATGACGAAAATGACAAATGATTAAGGATTCTTTGTTTTGTTGCATGGTTTTGTATCCACACGTGAACACTACGAAAAACATTTATTTGTGGTGGTTATGTGCAGGGAGAGTACGCAAGGGGTCTTTATGGGCTGCCCCTTACAAACACTAGGTGATATCTTCCTTAACGTAAACCGTTGGCGTCGGCCTCACCTCGGGCACGCTCATCCAAGGCCCGTTGGGCTATAATGTGAGGTTCGAGGTGTTACGGCACGCCCACACTATGTAGAAAAAATCACAGAAATTTTCTCTACCGTGAAAACATTCCCCGTGCAAGGGAGGTGGAAGCGTTTTAGGAGGGCCGGGCACAACACAGCTTTGGCGTAATGTCGAAGAAGGATTCGCTCCTTTGCCTTGGTGGGGCACTTACCATGTTTTGCATTGTTCCCATATCCGGATAGGTTATATTTTGTGCTTTCCTTCAAGGTGTGAACTGAAGTGCTTTCGAGCTCCGGGTTGTTCGAGACAAGGACGATGCCTGGAGAGTGAGTGCGCGGGCAGCAGCATAGGCATCCTCCTTACCATCGACGCCAGTGTGAGCCGAAGGCCAAATGAACGTTCGGCGCACGGGGACACCTAACTAGTCACTTTTTTGCAGACTACACTAGGCCAAGTACGGGAGGTAGCCCTGTTTAGTACGGAAGCTGGCATCTGTTTAGTCTTGATTTGCGGTGGCTAGTGCGAACTCAATCTCCTCAGCGGGCTTGACGTTATGTGCACGGAAGGTGAGTCGACTTACTGCGGTGTTGTGGTGGACTACGATGACATATTACCAACTTCCGTGGCGTGGGCCGGAAGCGTTCACATCGAAAACTACGAATTGGTGACCATAGTGGTGAGCCAAGGCATCTTCCTGCCTGCGCGAAGTGTCGCCCACTGTGACCATTTCAGGGCACGTCAGGTGGAAGAAGGTGCACTTGTAGGGACTATTTCGAATCTTCGAGAATGTACAAACGCGCTTCCGCTAATCTGACAATGTCGGGGACAGCCCGGTATATGGATTTTTAATGTGCGCCTCTGGCAACTCACTGAAATTGTTGGCCATCTCAATGCCCAGAAGGCGCTGGTTAGAGGTGTTACTGGAAGATTAACGGTGCCCTCGTAGATTTTTCGGAGAAGGTCTTCAAGTGCAATCTGGTTGATTTAGCATAGTAAAGGTATGTAGCCAAGCACAGAACAGAGTGCTTTTTTTAAATGAGGCGGACCATCTGCCCACCTGCTCTTTACACTTACGCAATGCGGCCAATTTTGTCTCGGCTTTGATTTACTCTGATGTCATCACGTTGTGGTATGAGTCCACTGTGATGTGAGAGGTCAATTGTGGTGGTGCTTTTTGGCGATCGACGTATATGAAAGAATTCTCACTTGCACGGTGAGCTCTGACGAGCGCATTGACAGGCGTAGTCGTCCACGACATCCACCGTTATCTGCAGGTTGGCCTTAATGTCTGCAGTCAATTTCTGTGACGCTCATATGGTGATGTCGTCAGCATAAAACATGCTCAATACTTTCAACTTTTGTGACCTGGGGGAGTTTTTACATTGCCATAGTAAAGTGAAGGGGTGAGAAATCAGCTACTTGTGAGGCCATTATCATGGGTAATCGCTAAAGGCCGCGTTCAGAGTGTTCCATCCGAAGGTGTGACTGTCGGTTGGTTTGGAACGGCCTAATGTAATTGAATATGTTTCGACCAAAATCAATCTGTGAAAGATGTGTTTAGATAAAGCATATGATGGCATGATTGGAGGCCCCCTTCAGATCCGAAACAAGCACAACTTTGTCAATTTGGGGTACTTCATCGGATCCATTATCTCAGGATCACGCTGAAGCTATATATCCTGCTGCGGACCGGTGTGGGCAGAATCCGAACATTGTGTCTGCAGTGCAATTTTGGCTTCCTGAAACTCAGACAACCTATCGAGCACTGCCTTCTTCATTATCTGCCTCCCACAGGAAGTGAGAAAGAAGAAGCGCAATTTGTCCATGCTGTAACGTCTAAGGAGCTAAAGTGTCTATGAGTTTAAGCCATCTGGTATAATCGTCTGAGGTTTAAAGGCGGCCATTGAGGCTTTTAATAAATAGAAATGACGTACATGGTCATTTCTTCCTGCCAAAGGCTTACCATAAAAACGTAGACAAAGTTTATTTGATGCAATGTTTCAATGATAAAAACATACATTTATATTTTTCGGCGTCGTGGGCAGTTATTTTGGTGTGATAATTAAAAACATCTTTTCATTCTTGATTTTTTTCGCTAGCAGTCAAGTTATTAAAGTAAAATATATGGTGTTAAGGTCTTGGAGTGCCGGTTTGTAGATTATTGCGTATAATTCGGGGTTTCTAACTGTGTGTGAATCCATTTGCTTCAGAATTTGATCAGTTTTGTTGGGATGAACTGAGGCAGATGTCAAGGTGCTGATTGTGACAATGGCGCATCAGCAGATGTACCACCTTTTGCCTCATGAACGCCAATCAATAGAGTGAAGAAAATTCATGGGTCATGCGAACAGTCATCAAGCAGCTTCCTACGCAGCATTTCATTTTTCATTTTTCTCACTTATAGCCACGTACTACGAGAAAAACCAACGTGTTTGTGTGAATTAGGTTCGTTTGGGAGCATTACGACCTAACCAAAGACGTCGACTACATTTGTTCAGAAATAGTTCACAATGGTGGTTGGTAAGGTATGTACTCGCGTTTTTAAAGGAGCTTTAGTTATATTTTAAAAACAATAGCCGGTTTCTGAACGATGGTGTGGAGTTCAAACATAGTGGCCATTGTGGCCCTCTATACATGGCTATTGCTTAGTGTTCAACTTTATAAAAAGTCTTTCTAGAGTTAATTATGTTGATATAAAATTAGATAATGAACAGTTAAATGCAGGGGATGTTTCACATGATAATTGTTTTTCCGAAGTAGTACCGAATTCATTCTTGGCTCGGCGATAGGCGGCCTAACTGTCCCCAGAAGGGCTGGGCGCGGCAGTATCAAGTAAAGGTGCTGCGTGGCACATATGATGGACAAGAAAACACACTACCCGCCACGTGTCTGGCATCTGCAGCGCACTGTAGGTTGATCCGAAAATGTAACGTACAAACTCGCCCAGGTCCCAGGGCTGTTTTTCTGGAATCTCCGCCTGACAAAGAACCCGTGACCATGTGTACTACACCGCCATGAGACAGCGACGCGGAGCTGCGACGTACGATTGCGCGACTACGCGTGTGCCTTGGCAGCGTCAAGCTATGCGCCAATTTGCGCGATTATGCAAGAATCGTGCACCATCTGTTCCTTGTCACACGTTACCACCTCACATTGCCTCGAGGCCACCTCACCCAATAAATACAGAATGTTCCTTGTACTCTCATACAATTCTCACACCTACTGGGTTGCTTCGCTTTGACACTGCTTCCCTATTACCGTGTGACATACCAAATCACACAGCCACGGGCTGATTTCATTGATCGATTGATTTATTGATTGACTCGAATGTATATGGAACTATATACAATCTCCTTTCAGTGGTTGCCATAAGCACTGTGGTACACAACGATATTTGAGCAGTGTTTGTTTGACTGTTTCCGTGGCCGCATAAAGAGACCAAATGGTGCGTAGCTGCGATCGTAGTAAAAGCGACCAATCAAATTGAAGAAAATAAAAGTAAATTTTGGTAAACATGAAGACTCGCTGGTAACGTAAATCATTTCTTTCGCACATCGCTCCTTGCTCAGCTTCGACCACTCGCGGAAAGACAACAAAAGAAGGTGATGACACCTTGGATCTTCCTATATATGTTACTCAGCTCGTATTCCACGGAATTTAGAAATGGTTCTGCAGATCGATTCACGAGGCAATAAACTCACGCCATTGGTTAGTTTCGTGAAAACGTGGTGCTGCAATCCTTTCAAAGACCCACTCGTTCCGCAATTCACAAGTTTTCATGGCCACCATGTTTTATGCTTCTGCAACGCCATAACGAATGCACTCACAAGAGTCCCACCAGTACTCAGCATTCAATTGGTGCTATTTTGCGAAGCAGTTTTGTTCAATGATGTAGATTTCTGGTGGAATGCCTGCTTTACATAGTATAGGGTGGCGTTCGATATTCCAAAAACTCCAAAACTTCACGTATTCACTTTGTTTGCATCTCTGCCTTCAGTAACAGTCAATGTTAATTTTCAGCCCACAACCAACGATGCCGATGCCTAAACTGATGAAAAAGAATTTTTTTGGGGCTTTGCACCAAAGCAAATATAGCAATCTTTTTTATACCCTTGGAAACACCTGCAAACGTTCATACAAGGTGGTTTTACAAAGAACGCGTGGACATTGTGGGTAAAATACCTGTGGAATTACACAAATATTTTACAAGGCTGGTTGGCGCAGTGGAAAAGCACAAATGCTAAAGAAATAAAACAATACCACTGTACCAATAAAACGTTGCCTAATTTTAATGTAGTATTGTTGTTCCAGGTATTCCGTAAACGAATTGTAAAACGAGAGTTTGAAATGCTTGCATTATCTGAGGGTGGTGTAGAAGGGTAGAAAATTTTCATAAAACCGAGATTAACAACCATCCAATCAAGTTGCTAACAACACAAAAGAGGCTGGATTAAACAGCAAGTTACGTAGTTGTAGGGAAATACGCTAAAAGATATTTTTTGCTTACTTCAGGATTGTATATGATATGGTACCCACCGTAGGAGATTCTATACTTTTTGCGTCCCTTTTTTGCTGCTTCGCTGTCATCAACAAGCACCATGCTTGCGCCCACACAATACGAGATCATATTGTAGCTTGATTTTGCGAAAAGTGTGTTGTGAGCTATAACGTAGGAGAGAAACCAAAAAGGCCGTTTGTATTGCCAACGCCTCCTAGATTTCCGGTTCCTGCTGCATCAGCGCGAAACGCCGCCCATCTATGGCGGCGCTGCCTATTTAGGGGTAAAGGTCTTTGTACTTTGCCTTAGAGATCGGCAATTTTGGCGTTTGCTGCTAATTTCAGAGGATGCCTTGTATAAAAAGTTGCTTGCTGAATGACGGCGTCGCTTACGTAGGGTAAATAAAATTAAGTTTACGCCTTTCTAAAAATTTTTCTGTTATTTTTGTTGCATATAGGCACCAAAAACGTAAAAAACCTATTTTAAGACACTCCTACTTGAGTAGCGCCACCACCGTAGCACCAAAAACCGCCGCTTCCCAAGTGGCCGCTGATAATCCGCCTGGCACGGGAAATCTAAGAGGCGCTGGTATTGAATAGATATGCTGAAAATGAAAATATGTCTATGTGGTTGCACTTTAAATCACTATTTTCAGCGCATATATTTTGAAAACTTTTCCATCGCAATTAGCCACGTGACACATTTACCGTAAATAAGTAAAAACGTTAATCATCGAATATTACACTTTTTGTGCCAGTTCAAACTCTCAGAGATTACAAGTACTTGCGTCATAAAACGTCGTCAAATAGTGGTGAAAACACTGATGTCTCAAAGAATATATTTTTAAATTTTGCGCAAGGCTTCAGAAAAAGCTGAAAGCTTCGATCTGTATGTTTGCATTCTCACGTTCTTGCATGATGAATCAAGTTGATGGTGAAATGCTTTTCTATCTTGCCTAATCAAGGCATAAGAAGCAAGTTGACGAGAGAATTCCTGGCTTGTTGCTTATATGAACGATAATACAAAATATGTGTTACCTTCGTTTGGATCACAGGGGCAAGCGCCGAAGTACACAGTAGTTATAGCCCAGTCTACACAATGTTGACCACGTTTGCCTAGTGGTTTACATCGTTTACGGTTGCGGCCGTAGTCGAGGCAACATGTCCCTTCTTCGCAGATGGAGCGCTTAGAGCATTGTTCGTTCTTGAGCATCACCTATAGTGATGACGAAAGAAAAACGATGCAAAGGCGCCATAAAAAAAGATCTATGCTCCTGTTTGTTTCCGACAGTACAACACTGGTGAAAGGGATAATAATAAACAAGCAATATATTGTCTATCCAACAAATGTGTTCCTTCATTGCTTTACACTTTTCAGCTGTAAATCCATTATGGTGGTGATAAAACAAATGAGTGATGCTGTTTTGCTGCCGATAGGAGCCGTACCCATAACGTTAGGAATGCGCTGTCTTTAAAGTGTCACCAGCGCTGCGTCTGCAGCCGCTATAGAGGGCCGCTTTCAGGAGACCTTATCTGGCTAGATCGTCGTCCAGTGATCAGCACCGTAAACCAGCAAACTTTTAGGTGCTAATAAAGACATTAGTGGGCTCATGCACCTCCGGCCCCACAGTGTTATTTAGGTCTACAAAGCGCAACGTATTAAGTGTAAAGAAAAACGGTGAATAACGCATATATCTATAAAGGACAAAAATACAGAATAAAAAAAAACTATATAGTTTAACTGTACTAGGCACCAGCGAACAACAAAATTCTGTTTTACATTGCCAAACATAAAGACGCGCACAGTTACATTGATGCTTTGCAAAATATCAGAACATATTTATGGGTATGTTGTTCACACTCAATTTTACAAGTGCTTACATTCAACAACACTATTGTCATTAGGTAGTACTTTGCATGGCCAGTATGACAAAAATGTACGATGGCGTCCGAATCAACGTCGGATTCTTGCCATGAAAGATTTCGAGTTTCTAGTTGAGAGAGGGATGAAACTTAATGCAGCCGAGAATGTGGCCTATACAATTGCAACTTTTACTATATATTGGCCAACAATACAAAACTTACAATATGTTGTTGTGCAATGAGCAAATTACGGGACTTGAACAAGACATACGAACGTGATGAAATGAAGGAGAAATTACTATTCTGCTGCAGCAACATGGGGAGGAATCTTGTGCAATGCCAGAAAAGATTACAATCCTCTCCCCGTTGGGGAAAAAGGTACAAGTGAAGCGTTTCATCTTGATGAATGACCTGTAATATCAGTTTTTTCTCTTTTTTTCTTGAAGCCAAAGCGCTTTAACACTTTTATTTTTACATGCGAAGAACCAAGCAACTAAGCAGTGAAACATTTATGTTGCTACAAGTCTCAGTCATGCCCAGATATTCAACTTCAGGCAGCATAAAAATCAGGCATTAACTTGAATTGATGAGTGACATCTATAAAATATCCGATTTTCATGTCTCATGTGGTTCACCCCAAACACGTCTGCAAACAAGGCAGCATTATTCATTTGAAAATGGCATATATGATCATACGTGTGAACGGCGCGCTTTCAAGGATAACTTTCCGAGGATTACATTTGGTAAGCTTTCAGTTGCCACGTTTATTGTGGACAATACTACCGATCTGCTACAATGCTACCAATCTTGGCACTGTCCCTGCCAAGATCGGTAGCGTATAAAAGCTCCACTTAAAGAGTTTGTCAGACGCTGTGAGATTATGAGAATAGAAGTGTGAGGAAGATTGCGCTTGCTCTACGAGGCTTAACTCTCTAATTTGAGTTTATAATGATGAGCGGGCGTTCTGCAGTCAGCCTTTAACATTTTTGTCTCCCAAGAGTGTACGAGTGGCCGAAGTTTTTCATTCACGTCACCTCTCGGTATTATTGTTCACTAATTCGCACACCCTATATTTTTAAAAATATTTCAGAAACGAAAGTTGGTGCAGACTTGCTAAACGATGTTTGAAAATTATGAATGTTTTCGTCCCCAGAAGTGCGAATAAGCACTTGTGATAGTAACTGACCATGCAAGACACGTAGGTATGATAAAAAGTTAAGAGCACGATGCGACTCCGCCGCAATGTTATTTCGTGTGAATTAAAACGACACGGGAGCTTGAAGTGCGTGCTTCAGTATTGTTGGACGCGGGAACGTTTGTAACTGCCAAATGCCTGCAGATTAGCAAATGCCGCTTCTTTGCCCTAGAGGTCAATCAAGACGACTTGCAGTTCGGCCAGAGGAGTACTTTCTGTTTGTAAAATCGTGATGAACCTTGCGACGTCTCGAATGACTAATCTGCTGCGTGGCGGGTGGCTTATGTTCGGCGCAGGAAGTCAGTCTGCTCCGCGGTTTGAAAGCTTCAAATTATTCCAATTTTTTCGGCTTTCGACAGCTGAGGAGCCAGGCCAGTGGGCTGGTGACCGGTGACAGCCGCCAACAACAGACAGCGGTAAAAAACACAATTTGCACTCTATACTCAAAGAGAACAGTGCTGTTGTGGAAAGCACCAGCCCGTCGTATTTGAGTGTGGCGCGAGCTGGCCTTCATGTCATTATCTTGCTGGCAGCGAGAAGGCTTCACGGGACTATTCTCTCCTCCTCCATTGACCATGGTGTGCACATCAAATCGGTCACAGGTGTGAACACATCTTCGAATACAGACCGCTGGTCTTTGATATGATTAACTGGCTCTGTTAGAAAATACTTTCCGCCCATAAAACGCAGAATATTTCCCACTACCCTTCGCGCCGGCTGGGGAGAGACGTCTGATGCGACGATGTGCTCCGCGCGACACTATTGCTGGGGCTTACCTTTCAGCCAATGAGTGGCTCAGGACTGGCAGTGCTACAGCCACGTGACCAGCCCGCGTATCAAACTTCTTGTCACCATCCTCTGGCTCCCCCCCCATCAATCACTTTACAACGTCCTGCTTCTACGGCGATGCTGGTCTGTGACGTTGCCACGTTGATTGTGTCCGTTGCTTGAGGTTGGCCTCACCTTTCAGGTTGAGGTGGTAACTGAGTCATAGCAACCCTCCCCCCCCCCCAAGAAAAAATCATGGAAGCCGCCAGAGCAAACCCCTTTGATACCGAAACTCGGGAACAGAAAGCTGACCATCCTGGCGAGCTCGCTGAGCGAGAGAGCGTCGCCGGTTACACTTCGCACATTCTTGTGCATGAGCAAAGCTGCCACTGTTCCTAGAGCATAAAAGCGTGCATACTGAATTCAGCAGGTAATCACAATTCTACTGACCCTTCTAACTTGATAGAAAGCGTTTGGATGTCCCCACTTGCTTGTCATAAACTGTAAATATATGGTTGATTCATACTGACCTTTACAGTTTGATAAGAAGCGTTCTGACGTTCAAAGATACAAGTCACAAGATCTAAAGTTATGGTCAATTTATTCCTCTGTGATAGGAATCGGTATGACGCGAAAATAAAATGTGTCGTAGTTTGCCATAAGATAGTTTGCACAATGTTTCATAGTGTTTGAAATTGTCAACTGCAGCACAGCTTAACGTGGATGCATCCACATTGGCGCTTAGTCATGCATATTCAAGCTGACGACTCACGAACATCATAATAATTACACAGATCTTTATGAACATGAATGCTCGTCGTAGCTGTGGTAGATGAGAGAAGAACCAGAGAAAGTAATGTGGCAGCCAGAAGAGCGGGACTGATTTAACGCTGAGCTTGGGCTGTGGTTGCATGCTCCCGACATGTTTAATTAATTGTCCACCACTGCCTGAACCGAGGAAAGCGGAACGCTGTCACTTTTTCTCTTTGGCCGTCTGCGAATTGTCGTGGGGCGAGCGTATGAGGGGAACTCTGAGTTAAAGACAGGCAAAGCCAGTCGGTGTTGGAAAGCTCTTTTTATTATGCAGAAATGCTGTGAATGCCACCGACAATTCAGGCAAGATTTGGACCCCATGCAGGGTTGTGTTATGGCGTTGGAAATTGCGCTTCTCCAACTCGAGATTTGCCGATTGTGACAGACGCTTAGAAATGGTGCGTTGAAAGTTATAATCGCGAATGACATGGTCATGGTGCATTACTGCACTTTACCAAGAATGTTGCAAGTGAACAGTGGTAATTATGAATGAATGAATGAATAAATGAATGAATGAATGAATGAATGAATACTTTAGTTTCCGCAAAACGAAAACAGTGCTGTAAAGGGTGACAGGCAGAAAAGCAGCTATAGCTGTTTTATCAGCCCCGCAACGAAGCAGCAGCAGAACTGTATTACAATTTTTCAAGCAGATTGTATATTTGCACTAGAAATTATACATATTATGCAACATAAAACAACTCGTTGGCACAAAAAAATGAAGGGATGTTACAGATATGAAAAAAGTGAAGGATTGCGCGTGAAGAACAGAACGAAATGTCAATGCCACCAACAGTCAGGGCATTTAGAAGACGAGGTAGTCCTGCGCGTAACATTTGTGAAGCGTATTTGGTGGGGTAACGTGGTACACACCAATACACTGGTTGTTAGTATTATGAGCAGCTTCATGCTGCGTCGAGTAAGCCATGCCAGTGTGTGGGTAATACGCAAGTGCTAAGCGGTATTTCAACACGGTCATTACCTTCGGTATGTTGAGATCCTGAAATAAGGATGCTGAAGGAAACTCACGTGGTTGATTGGAAATAGCTCGACATGCCTTTTTTTTTGCAGAACGTAGTGCCTCTTTATATTGTTTGAGAAGTTGTTCGTCACAATAAATAACAAGAGTTGAAGTGGCTAAAAAACGTGAATTATAATTTGGGCACCAGATATACCGAGGAAGGTAGTTTAAAGAATAAACAATGCCTGTGATTTCCGAAAGCTCTCCTGTAAGAAAATCAGTATGGCTACACCATGTCTTTTTGATGAAGCATAACGCCTTACAATTCTACAAATTTAGGAAGTTAGTTCTTGACTTTATTTAGGACTGAATAGTCTATAAAATTTACACGCGTGTTTTTTTACTTCAAAACACAGCTTTGGTGTTTGCAGGATCAATGGTGAAACCGTTGTCAAGAGACCATGAGTGTCATTTATTCAAAATACATTCACTATCGCGATATATTTGGCTGGACAGCTACATTAAAATAATAACGTCGCATCGTTAGCGTAGACCGCATATAGTGTATTTTTATTGATGTTTACAATATCATTAACAAAACTAATAAAGAACAGGAGCCCCAGAATACTTCCCTGGGCACGCCGACATTCTCTGAACTAACTATTAATTTAACGCTACTGATCTACATGGACCTCTCTCTATTACCTAAATAAGACCTCAATACATCCAAAGCAATGCTGTCTATACCATAATGACCTAGATTTGTTAGCAGTTCATAATTTATAGAGCCGAACGCTTTTAAAGAAGCAACATACACTCCCATTGTGTACAAGCGCTGTCAAAATTGCTTAGAATTTATTTTGTTCAAGCAAAGCAAGGTTGATCTCTCTTTACGGAAGCCATACTGATGTTTAGTTAGCACACTATGTTTGTCTAGAAATTCAGAGATTCTTTGTGGGTGGTAACAGCGCACAAATTCACGGGACGAAGAGAAGGAACACAAACAAGTGCTGACTCTCAAGTTAAGATTTATTGATATATACAAATTATCTTAACACGTACGATCAACATACAGAACATGCTCAGAGGAGCCAATGAAGGGCGGTGTCTAGGGACTCTTCGTACAGTCAATTTGTGCGCTGTTACAGTGCATTTGTATCACCAACTAGCCCAAATATCATCTTGCTTCAGAGAGTCTAACATATATCATTTTTCCTAGACTTATTGAAAAAATTGGGAAGAATAGATACAGGTCTTTAGTTAGCATGGTATTGTCATCTTACTGATAGAGAGCAACTGCGTTCGTAATCTGCTTTCTTTGCGGGAATGTTTCAGAGGACAGAGAGATATTGTGTATGTGTGCAGGTACTGTTGGGATTATGTACGAAACGAGCTTTAGAGATTTTGTTTTATTATTATCCACATCACAAGAGATGCTATCGCTTAGTACAGAAAAAAGTGTAATCAAATTTGCATTGGTTGATGAATGTAGAAAGATTGAATGCTAGCAGTTCATTTCAAATAAAAGGCATCTATCTTCATTGCCATTTCTAAGAATAAGGTTAGAAAAGTAATAAATAAAATTATTTGCCATGTTGTCTTCGGGTATTCTAACTCCATCCAAAATGACACTCATACAAACACTTGGAATAGACCCTCTGTCTAACAAAGATTTAAGTTAACTTGCTAAGACACGTTGCCGGGCTAGTTGGTTGGGGTTCATCATTTATAAGGGTATAGTTTCAAGTTAGCGCTGCGTTAACTTAACTCATAAAAGTTAAGTTAACGTCAGGGTTTATTGCTGGCATGGCCATAAGATGAAAAGGCTTTCTTGTAATACGCTAATTTGGCAGCGAGTAGTTGCGTAGTAAGGCCATTTCCTAATGACGTCAATAGTTGGAGATAATTGGGATTCCATAACGCGATGAATTTCTTAAATAAACTTGCCTTTTTCTTATCTTTGCTTGGAGTTCATTTGTAACGCAAGGTTCACGAATCCTTGGCGCGACAGAAAACTTTCGACAAGAAAGAAAGAAGTTATCGTAGTACGGAACGAATGTTTCCACAAAAACACTATAAGCGCCACCAGCACTTGTAGCAGCAAAAACTTCATCCCATACCTTTTGAGTCAAGTCACTGCGAGAACCTAAAAGTCTGTCTTTCGTAATAATACGCGAGAAACAGACACTCTCTGGGGTTAATTTAGACTTTCGTTTAAAGAACATAAATACAGGCAAACGATCACTTAAGCTAGAATATATACTGCCGCTAATAGCTATAGTTTTCTTATGATTAGTAATGAAAAACTCAAGATATGTCGTCGATGGGGCACACGTCACTCTTGTTGGCATGTTGATACCATTGAAGCAACCATAAGTTTTTGGAGCAAATTGAAGTCACGTGTTGAACTAGTAAGTCAACATTTCCAGATAAAAATTACCACCGATATTCAATTTATACTTACATTGAAAAACGTACTTTAAACACTAGTCAAATATACAAAAAAAGTCTTCAAGATGACCTCAAGGTCTGTAGACAACCAGTAAACTGTACGCACGTGTAAAACTGACAGCATCTCGTAGTTTTCACTAACACAGTAAAATTCTTTAACATACTTTGCATTAATTGAGTCGCACACAAGTGAGCTGACCCCCCCCCCCCCATGTAACTGTTTTGGGAATTTCATGAAGCACCTATATTCTGGTGGATGTTAGGGTATCTAAGTCATTGTGCCACGTTTCAGAAAGCATTATTAACTGAGCACGAAAGTTGCGTTCGTATACTAGGAAAAATAGAGAATAGCCTGTGGTTCGTTGAACTGACGTATTATATGCATACGTGACAAAGGGAAGAATAGCATGCTAATAGCGATGGTCAAGGCGGATATACATGGACGGCATGTCGGACAGCAGCATGCGATGAAATCCTTCCATTAAGCCATTTCTTTGGGGGTGTTAGCTAGATGTTGTTTTATGAATTGTTTTTGATGCTTGAAGAACTTAACCGAGCGTGCTTGACAGAAATGCCTTGCTCCGGTCACTCAATAGAACATAAGGGGCTCCGTGACGCTGGTAAATAGCATTCAAGAAGAAAGTTGCTACTTCGGAAGCAGTTCCTGAAGTGATCGAGGCCATGTAAGCGTACCAGGTCAACTTATCAACCGTGGTGACGATCCATTTCTTGCCGTGTGGTGTAGTTAGGAGGGGCCCAAAGAGGTCAATTGCGACGACAGAAAACGACTCTCCTGGGCAAGGAACTGGTTGTAGGGTCCCGACTGGAGCAGTAGTGGGCCGCTTGCGGTGTTGGCAAAGTGCGCACGAGGCTATATACTTAGCTACCGTCGTGTAAAGACCTGGCCAGAAGAATCAACTGCGGTTGCACTCTTAGGTTTTAGTAACCCAAGTGGCCTGACGTCGGGTCATCGTGTGAAGCGCGCAGAACTTCAGTGCGTAGTGCGCGTGGTACGACGGGAACCTTTCGATGGCCTTCAGTTTGGAAAATGTCTTGATAGAGCACATCGTCCTCCAACTTGAATAGCAGGAGTTGTTTCCGGAACCTGGCTTTGGGGAATATGAGGCACCGGTAAGCGGTCAGTGCAATAAGAATAGACTCGCTGGTGAGCGGTAAGTACTGACGAACAGGTAGTTGAAGGTAGGGATGAAATGAATTGTATCGATGAAGCATCCTCCGCATTGCCAATTTGACAAGGGAATATGACGTGCGCCAAAGACTGCGGCAAAGGGCATCGTGACAAAGCGTCGGCATCTTGACGTGGTCTTCCAGTCTTGTAGATGACGCCAAAGTCATATGATAGTAACCGGATAATCCAGCGGCCAAGTCACCCCGACAAGTTTTGGATTGTAGACAACCAGCAAAGAGCTTGGTGGTCTGTCACAACAGTAAAATGTCGACCATGTAGATATGAACAAAATTTTTGGATGGACCATACAACACCCAAGTACTCTTGTTTGGTTATCGAGTACATCTTCTCTGCAGAGGTCAGAGTGCGACTTGCATACGCAAAAACTTTCTCGCGAAAGACATGGTCGTGCTGGAAGAGTACGGAGCCGATTCCTTGTTCACTAGCGTCAGGGTAAAATAACCTAGGTGCCTTGTCATCGAAATTACAAAGCACCGGTGGGGATTTCAGTGCGTGCTTGAGTTCTTGAAATGAAGCTTCGCATTGATCATTCTAATTGAAGGAACTGGTACTAGCAAGGAGCTTGTGGAGAAGAGCGGCAATGACGGCAAAGGTGCGAATAAAACGGCGAAAGTACAATGCGATTCCAAGGAAACTGCGTAGTTCTTTGGAACGAAAGGAGCGCGGAAAATTGAGAAATGCGGAAATTTTGTCCGGATTCAGCTGGATGTCATCTTTACTAACTAGATGTCCCAGAACGTTCATAGTTGTGTTGCCGAAATAGCACTTATTTGTGTTTAGTTGAAGTCCAGCATGGGAGAGACATGGGAACGCTTGATCTAGGCGTTGCAGAAGATCAGCAAAAGTGGAAGAAAACACGACGATATCATCAAGGTAGCATAGACAAGTTTTCTACTTAAGGCCACGAAGAACAGTGTCGATCATTCATTTAAATGTGGCGGGAGCATTACATAGCCCCAATGGCAATACATGAAACTCGTAAAGACCGTCCGGCGTAGAAAATGCTGTCTTTTCTTTGTCTGCTTCATCCATTAGAATTTGCCAATATCCAGACTGAAGGTCAAGGCTGGAGAAATATTGGGCGCGTTGCAATGAGTCAGGTGCATCACCTGTACGGGGCATCGGATATAAATACTTTCGGGTAATGGTTTTGAGCGCGCGGTAATCAACACAAAATTGTACCGATCCATAATTCTTTTGTACCAAAACAACCGGTGATGACCAAGAGCTTGTAGACGGTCGTATGATGTTTCATTTTAGCATATCGGTCACGTTCCCTGCGATGATTTTGCGCTTGGCCAAGGAGACTCGGTAGGGACGACGGCGTATAATAGTCTGACCTTATGCGATGATGCGCAACTGTGGTCTGTCGTAGTGCCGAACCATTGGTGTCGAAGAAGGCCTGGTGTTTCGTTAGCAAATTTAGCAACGCTTCACGTTGGGAAGCAGAGAGGTCAGAATTTTTCCTGTTGCAAAGGAAGAGGAAGTAACAAACTGACCATGTTGTGGCTGAGCTTTCCAGGCGTCAAGAGAGACCAAGGATACCGGTTGGGTATCCACATAACACGACACTGCATAACCTTGGGGTAAGAGAACAGACTCTGGGGTAGGGCTCAGGCCAGGAATTATCGGAGCACTGTCTTTGAATGGCACCAGGCTAGAGGGGAGTACAATACCGCGAGTTAAACAGCGGTTGGAAGGGGTGATAAAGACGTCACCATTGGCATTATTCGGAGAAGTGATGGTGAAGAGTTGCTCCTCACCCTGGAGTCGTATGGAATCGGAAGCTGTAGAAAAACGCAATGGTTTCTCTTTGACGCGTTCGCTGCAGTGATCAGTCTCGGTCATCTGGACTACACGTTGGCAGCAAGAAATTAATGCAGATGCTGATGAGAGAAAGTCCCAACCTAAAATTACTTCACGAGCACACGAAATTAAGAGAGCAAAGGTGATGTGATGACAAATACCATCAGTGAAGACACGCGCTGTACATTGGCTCCAATCAAAGATGATCCAAGGTAGAGCGTCTTCAGTTTCCGCAATCGAGAACACAAGTCGGCACGCATAACTGAAATAGTTGCTCCCGTCTCCAACAAAGCTAGCACCCGCATACCTTGCACAGTCACCAATAACCCGTTTGACTTGGGTCGTTTCGCCGCGATGCAGTTTTTCTTCCCAAAACTGCACTGTTTAGTTTTCCGACCGGTGGGCAGACAGTTGAGAGATAGGCCGAAGTGGTGAAACGGAGCGTCGGTGTGGCGAAAGGGAGCGTGGTCGAGAGGCAAGTGTATTGTTTGTTGGTCGTGTTGGAAATGTGCACAGAAGATGGGGATCAGTGGTTGGAAGTACTGCCGGCATAACGGTAGTAGCATCGAGCACATGTGTCATCACGTTAAAAAGCGGCATAACCACGACGTTCATCTTGCTGCCGACGTCGACAGAACCGGGAAATGCGACCTCGAATTCCACAGAAGTAGCAAATAGGCCATGGGGTCCGCCAGGAAGAATGGTAGGTCGGTTTCGGTGGACGGGCGACTAGAGGTGCGAGATGGTCGTGATCAAGCATTGGTGGTGGTACTTGAGACGGCGAGGGTTCCAGTGAAGCGGTCTGTGCGTACGAAGCGGGTAGGGGTCAAGGTGGAGCATGGTGGGTGCTTTGAAATGCTGACAATTTTTCCCTCTAATGCCACGCAGATAGCTAAAGACGGGTTGAGCAGGAACGTTGTTGGAAGAAGGTACACTGTACGCTTGCAATTCTTCACGAATTATGGCTCGAATGATGGATCAGAGCTCCATGCTCTATGCCAGTGGGTTCTCAGAGAAGTCGGGTCACAGGCGCATTGACTGTAGCGTATCAAGCCGCTGGCATACAGAGACGATGTCGGAAACCGTCGAAGGGTTGTGCGTGGCGAAAGCGTTGAAAGCGGTAGGTCCGTTATCCTTCAGAAGGTGCCGGACACGATCAGCTTCTGGCGTGGTGTCGTCGATACGGCGGCAAAGTGCGAGCAGATGCCCAATATAAGAACTGTAGCACTCACCGCAATGTTGAACGCATTCTGCCAGTTTCTTCCGAGCAACTTCTGAACGGATAGTCGGTGTGCCGAAAATACGTCGGAGCTGGTCTTTGAAGGAAGACCAATCGCGGAAGTCGCTCTCACTTAGGAACCATGTCTTGGCAACCTGAGTGACGTAAAACTTGGCGCGTGCTCATTTAGATGCCTCGTTCCAGTTGTTGTAAACACCTAAGCGGTCACAGTTTCGAGCCAGTCTCCAGTCTTCGACATCTTCGCCAGGCAGACAGGAAAACATTGGAGGCTCCTGAGGGGGGCTGTTGACCGAGCTAGGGTTGGTGGCGGGTGGTTGGGCAAGTGGGTGGTTCGGTTAGGCTTGCTCTTGTGCCTTAGTGCTCTGCGGCCGTAAGCAAAGTCCCGAACGGAGCTCTAGGAGATGGATTTGGATATAGAGAGGTTGAAGAGATTGGGAAGCGCCTTTCAACACTTGAAATACCACAATTCAGCTGACGCTTTGTTCAAGCAACAGCAAGATGGCGCCGATGATGAAGAGGGACGAAGCGAAGACTGATGGTGGTTATTGACAGATGAGAAAGATGAAGCCCATTGAAATGTTACAATATATATATATATATATATATATATATATATATATATATATATATATTCAGAATTCATTAACGAGGGTCTCTTACTGGCACATTTGGTGCACTTAGGTTTTACACGAGGGACTATTGGTCAGCTGCCAGCTCGTAATAAGTTCACGTGCTACATGAAGCCAAACGGGCTCATAAAAAGTGTGCCACACTCGTCGCCTTGGCTACAGGTGGCGCTGACTGACACTCCGTTTCATTCAAAATATATACCCAATAAAGTGGCTTGGGGGATAGCCGCCATGGTATCTGTGTGGTAAAGCATTGCACGCGTTATTCGAAGGTCGCAGGTTCTGTGACTGCGTACGGGAAGTTAACTTTTCAACCACTTTTTTCTTTACACTCACATTACAATTTGGTCTAATCACTTCCTTTATACTTTACTCGGCATCATTATCTGTTCCATCCCATTATTTTTTGCCAAACACGAAAAATTGAGCCTTAACTTTACACTTCTTTTCTTAATTCATAACGAAGGTCTCGTACTGGAAGACTTGGTGTCTTTGCGTTGTATACGAGGAACCATTGGCCAGCTGCCAAATTATAATAAGTTATCGTGCTACGTGACACCAAATGGGCTCATAATGAGTGTGTCAAACTCGCCACCTTTGCTACAGGTGGTGCTGACTAACACTCTCACATTTAATTCAAAATATATACCAAATAATGTGGATGGGGAATAGCCGCCGTGGTAGCTAAGTGATAGAGCACTGAACGCGTTATTTGAAGATCTCAGGTTTGCTTCCTGTGCACGGTAAGTTATCTTTTCACCGACGCTTTTGCTTCACACTTGCATTACAATTCGGTCTAACTTCGCTACATACTTTTCTTGGCTTCATTGCCTTTTAGATCCCATTAATATTCTGCCAAACACGAAAAGACGAGTCCTCAAGTGTAAACCTATTTTCATAATATATATTCTACAGCGTCCTTCTTAGAGCCCTTTGGTAGTCTGATGTCCTAATGTCTGCTTATGTAAATGCGGACTTATGATAACACGCAAGATGTTTAATGAATATATAAACTAGACATACGGGTAAAATAGTAATTCGTCTGAACATCGCTTTGTGATTGTACAGATTGAGCGAATAGAGACTTGCCCTTTCAATAGGAATCAAGCCACCATGGAATGCTGCAGCCAACCATTTCTGAAATGAGGAAGGTATGACAATTAATGAGAGGATATAGAAGCAGGCACATACTAGATAATATTGCCATTTAGAGAGGTATTTATTGTTTAGCGTTTTCAATTGAGCTGTTCATTTCGTCGCTCTCAGCAAAATTTCAGCTGAAGTTCTTTAAATCAACTTTACACCTCTGCAGAGTAATTGGGTGAGTGACTCTGTGAGTTCCACGCAATGCTGTACGTACTTGTTATTGTGCAAATAAAAGTATTTCGCAACAAAGCAGAACTTGTCAATATTAAAACAAAGATGACCATCACCTACAATAAAACTAACGCACTTGACCTTTTAACACGTTAGAATGTTGGAATATATTACAAGAACGAATGTGTAGAGTCATATAGTTTTCAAGAACCATATTGTCTTATTCAAAATATTTCTCGAAATTGCGAGAAACTGCATAGGCAGCATGCATGCAAGCCGTGAAGAAGCTGCACTGTACTTCAGGAAATAGAGTAACCTGCGAATCTCTCGTACACATCCACCGTGACCTATATACGCGACAACGTTCATATTCACTCAGTATATTATACACAGAGTGAATATTTTACATATGAATGTGCCATATACATTTTGAGGAATATATACATTATAAATACAGAAGAAATGTTACGTTAGAAAGTACAATAAAGAGCGTCCCTCGAAGAGCTTTATTTGCCTTTAATATTAACTATTCTATGATCAGCAAATTATGACGGCAAAGGATTCCCATGACATCGAGTGTGGTGGCAGCCTGTAAAAATCGTCGAGGTCTTCAATTTCTAGCTCGATATTGTCATTGTTCACCTTCCCATTATCTCTCTTCTAGCAAGATGGGGCTCAGGTCGATATTCATTTCAAGATATTTGTGTAATACTGACTCTTCGAGTTGTTTGAGCCACGTATGCACTGGTGCTTCTTGATGAAACTCTCTCTCTAGGAAGACTTGTTAACGAGCCGTAGGGCTTCAATCAATAAGTCAATTTTTCTTTAATGGCGTCAGAAATGGAGTACATTGAGTGTAAGTATTCAGGAGGAGGCCCAAGGTAGTAAACCGCCGGCAGGACCTTCTATGTTAATACAAAAAAAAAGCTGAAATCTGAATGACGAAATAGCTAGTCACAACATTGCGAAATTTTTTTACAAACAAAGCAAAAAATAAATATGTTAACAAAACGCAGCAGTTATACCTTTATTGACACTTTTTCAATTCTGTCCTAAAAACATGAATTTGCATTAGGTCTCTCATATCTTGTTATAAAGAATTTGATAATAAATTGAATTATAAACAATGCTCATTTTTTATAATCATTGCAAAATTTCGGTAATAACATGTTATTAGTCACCTCGTATCTATTTTTGGGGGGAATTATTCAACAAGGCAATAGGAAGTGTGTCGATAGTGAGGGTGCAGTTGAAAAAAAAAACAAATCAGACACATTTTAAACCTTTATTTGGGAGTGGGTGATACCTCAAGCTGGGGAAGGGGGCAAAAATTGTGATGTGGGGGCGTCTGACGTGAGCGACATTTATGAGTCACACTGCTTGTTTTTGCAATAATGTTAACAACCGAATTCGCACTGAACATGAATTACCCCATGATATATGTTATGCAATAAATGAGATGACTGTGTATGAATGCATAATGCAATGCTTTCAGAGCTTCGATAATAAAACACATTCGTGACTTGACCAATGTCGTGATACCGTGAAAAATCTGTTTAAAAACAGAATTGATACGTTGCTGAAATTTCAGATGTGTATCTAATATAACTCCTTGAAATGACGTATGATGGTCAAGGGATAAGTACTGAGTTCATAGAAGAGTGAGGAATGAATGCTAGTTTTTTGTTTGGTGAATGAAGAAGCATAAACAAGTTCAGGAAGAATTTTTACCAGTAAGGCGAGGGCGCATTTGAGGAAATCAGTACGTGTGCGTAACCTTCATAGTATAAACTTTTGCCGCTACTCTAGCGCCTCTACAAGAGGTGCAAAGTCTGTACTCAATGTAGTCTGGTGGCGGGGTCGATGATATTGTAGGGACAAAGAGCTCTCGTTGGAGGAGTGTGACGGCGTTAGCTGAAGATTCGTTTGACTCATTTTGATGCTCGCAAATGGTCATGTGGTTGTACCACAAGTGGTTGCATTCCTTTCAGCTGTGCCTGAACTTATGGAGCAGGAAGGGTCGCCAAAGCACGTGTCTCCATCGCGTAGCTGCGTCAATTAGCAAGCGCTTTTGGCACTTTGCTGCGGCATCCCACGCCCACACTTCTTTGGAATTCTATTTACAACTCTTCCGTTTTGCTTCTGCCTCACGACTTCTGATCACAAATTCCGCTTGATGGCGCCATCTTCACCAATGCTTCGCTGGTAGGCAACTCTGGGTTTTCTCGAAGATGAGCTCTCTTCGCTTAGGCTTCCCGTGATATCACCACCGGAATTCGGCGGTGACCCGCTACGTTGCTACCATGGTTTGAAGGTGTCCAGGTGGCCGAGTGGCAACAAATATTTTTACCTGCATGAGCTCTCAGAAAGCGAAAGCAAGTGCACGTGCTGGGAGCATTTTTGAAGTCATCAAAGAAGTGTACACGTGGTTAAAGTGGCTAGAATAGGGAAGTGTGATAAGTGGCAAGTGGCGCCTACGGAGCGGGCTGAGGCAGCTGCGAAGCAGCTGCGTGGGGGCACACGCAGTCGTTTATACGTTATTTGCACGTTTCCGATAGTTTCGTTGAGCGCGCTCGTCTTAGTTTTTCTTTGTGCGGTGGACTCTGACACCAATGCTTCTGTATGCACTCCCATGGCACAAAAACAAAATAATTGCTTGTCTCGGGGTGCACTAAAGGCTAAAAGTCACCTAAAAAGAAGCATGCGTTGTTCGGCGTTCCAAAATACAAAACTCTGTTAGCGCGGTGGCGAAAAGCTATGCCGCGCGCTGACAAACTACTTCATTGATTGATTTGTGGGGTTTAATGTCCCAAAACCACGATATGATTATGAGAGACGCCGTAGTGGAGGGCTCCGGAAATTTCGACCACCTGGGGTTCTTTAACGTGCACCCAAATCGGAGCACACGGGCCTACAACATTTCCGCCTCCATCGGAAATGCAGCCGCCGCAGCCGGGATTCGAACCCGCGCCCTGCGGGTCAGCAGCCGAGTACCTTAGCCACTAGACCACCGCGGCGGGGCGACAAACTACTTCAAGAAAGCTCGGCTGTGTGCGAGGTGAACTTCGACGAGAGGTACTGCACTTTGAGCACACTGTGAAGGGCGAGAAATCATCCGCATTGAAAGTAATAGGCTTGCGCAGAATTACTGTTCAGGGAGGAAGTTCATTGTAGTACCTTCATCTCTAATAAATCAGTGTAAGTAGAACCTTACGAGGCGCATGGATGTAGCACACAGTAAACACAAGAAGAAATGTTTTGCGCACTCAGGTGTCTAGATAAGATGCGAGTATGTTGTTATAGTGACTTAACGACGGCACCACTGACGTTTGAAATACGAGACCCAGCAGCGGTCAGCATAAAAATTATGCCGTACACGACTTCTTCTAATAATTATCATGTTTACATTTGGCAGTTTTGTTCGCGGCCCATTCTTATCACGCAATCACGCAACAGCAACTTTCCTACAAGTGAAGCGAAAGGGCAACAAAAGCATCATGATTGTGGTCATGTTCTTACAATACACTCATGTCATGATTAGCATGTTCCAACCAGTCATATGTCTTCGTCGTTCATTGGCGTCACGCAATACCAAATTTTTGTATTTTTGAAGCTGGCGAAACGCCTGTGAGCGCATCATGAGCGTGGTATGTAGTCATGTATTACATGACACGCATCTCATGATTACCATGTTTGCACCAGTCACATAACTTTGACATCTATTCATGCGAAGTAATACCGAATTTGGTATACTTGAAGCTAGCAAAACGGCCGCGAGGGGATCATGAGCGTGGCTGGTAGTTATGTTGTTACATGACACGCATTCCATGATTATCATGGTTGCACTAGTTACAT
Organism: Rhipicephalus microplus; assembly: GCF_043290135.1. Lineage (NCBI taxonomy): Eukaryota > Metazoa > Arthropoda > Arachnida > Ixodida > Ixodidae > Rhipicephalus > Rhipicephalus microplus. The sequence continues at coordinate 106,497,900 of NC_134705.1, read as the reverse complement.
AACTTCGTCGTCCATTAACCTGACGTAATACCACATTTCGTATATGTGAAGCAAGCAAAACGGCCGTGAGTGCTTCATAAGCGTGGCATGTAATTAGGTTGTTACATAATACGTATGTCATGATTATCATATTTGCTGCAGCAATATATCTTCAATATCCGTTTATGTGACGTAATACTGAATTTCATATACTTCAAGTTAGCGAAACGGTCGTGAGCGCTTCAATAGCGTGGCATTTAGTCATATTGTTGCATGACATGCATGTCATGATTAACATGTTTCGACGTGTCATCTACCTTCGTCGCCCGTTCGCGTCACTTAACCTCGGGCTTGGTATGCATGAAGCTAGCAAAATGGCCTCGAGCGCATCATGAGCGTGGCATGTAGTCATGTTGTTACATGATATGCAATTCACGATTATCATGCTTGAACCAGTCACGTATCTTCGTCATGCATTCACGTCACGTAATCCCAAATTTGGTGTATGTGAAGGAAGTGAAACGGCTGGCCACGAGCTCACCATGAGTGTGGCGTGTAGTCATGTAATTACATCACACGCATGTCATTATTTTCATGTTAGGGTATGTCAGTTGTTGATTGATTGATTGATTTATGGGGTTTAACGTCCCAAAACCACCATATGATTATGAGAGACGCCGTGGTGGAGGGCTCCGGAAATTTTGACCACCTGGGGTTCTTTAACGTGCACCCAAATCTGAGCACACGGGCCTACAACATTTCCGCCTCCATGGGAAATGCAGCCGCCGCAGCCGGGATTTGATCCCGCCACCTGCGGGTCAGCAGCCGAGTACTTGAGCCACTAGACCACCGCGGCGGGGCGGTATGTCAGTTGTGTTCGCCATGAAGTCATGTTATATACCATTCTAGTTTTGCAGCATGTCATCTGAAGGAAACCAGCACAACAGCAGCAAGTCCATGAAATGTAAATAATGACACTCATGACATGCGTGTCACGATTTTCTTGTAATGACTGCTAGTCACCTTTGCTCTTCATACAGTTTTGTTATGCGATATATAATTAGGTATCGATCTCATTATTGAAATGGCCAGGGGAGCTCGACGTCGTAGGTGGATAGATGGATAGATAGATAGGTAGATAGATAGATAGATACGCGCAATGTCGCCGAAGTTGGCAAAGAAACGCTTCGCATTTAACAATCTGTATTAGCCCTAGCATAACAATTGCTTATAGCAAATTAGTCTTGTGGCAAATTAGGCCAATTTAGCTGGTGAGACCTAAAGCAACACACCAAACTGCACATCAACTATTTACTTTGACGACACCCTCAATGACGACGCTGTTTCGCTCGCTTTGGGGGAGAATAATTACCGAGCGTCGACAAGCGGCCTCGAAGCGAAGTGTCTAAACAAACGGTTGATAACGGCAAAGTTATGCTGATTGCTGCGCTCCGCGTTGATTATCAGTGGCCGCGTTTTCAAAATTTCAAAGTGCTATGGGCACTTTCGAGGAAGGGCTTAAATTCACCCAGATAACTGGATCGACTATCACCGTTGGAGAAAAAGGTAATTCTGTTGCTTTTTATAAATACTGCCGTAATAATGATTGTACTCATCTGAAGATGTCTTCTGCCACACGAAAGACAACGCTGCAAGGAGCACGCAGATATTTGGAGCTGTGATTATTAAAGAACACTTGCCTGAGTTGGACCAGGCGTGATAGTTCCGGGATTGTCTTCTGACCCTGGCTGAAACATGGAGATAATCAAAATCAACAGTGAACCCTGGGCGTGAGTGCATAAAACTATGGGTTTGATTAGCAGTCTTTTCTCTAATTAAACAGCTGTAATTGTCTGTTCCACAACACTGTATTATCGTTGCGTTGTATGGACTGCTCGAACGTAGTTTTCCACTGATATACCTAAATTAGCTAAATTATTTTCCTTTATTGATGTTTATTGCGTGATTCCAATCAAACACTTTATTTCATAATTAGTACAAATTGATAGAAAGATCTAGATGGCATATGAGTTGAGCACAAGACCTTGCTGCTGAATCACTTCAAAATTTGAATTCTTCTGATGCGTATCAGCAAAACTCGTTAGCTTTCCGTGGAGTTTTACGTGTATTCATTGCCGATAATAGGTAGCTACATTGTATTGTGGTTTCGAATACAAGAAAAGAAACACTGAAGCCTAAAATCATTGCCCTCAGAGGAAGTACAAAGAACTTCCAGTGAAATTCATTTTCGTTGCTTTCATTTTATTATATATTGTTAAGAGGCAAAGTTTTTGTGAGAGAGTTATAATATGCGGTGAGGGTGCCCGTTGGAACTTTTTTAGCGTCAGCAGTGATTTATACTGTGTCGTTGCCCCTATAAAAGTGATATAGTTACGTATTTTACATGGGGCCTTGATTTATTACCACAATTTTTCGAAAGTCCTACGACAACTGCCTAAATTCTATTTTTCTAAAACGCATGAGGCGAAACACATCGTATCCGCAACAAATGTGACTAATGGGACTAGTTAGCGTGAATTCATGTTGAATTTCGCACATGGTTACCCTTACCAAAGAAACAAGAATTGACAAAAACGCTTCAATTAGAATGTGACGTGTTTCTTGGGCGTGACAAGTTTCTACAGCATGCAAATTTACATGTTAGTATGTTAGATTGTTATAAACACACAAAACACAAAAGGAACACACGACAACCAAGGTGTTTTGAAGTTTCAGCTTCTCCCTTTTGTGTCGTCTTGATTACCTAAACTGCTCACACTTGCTGTTCATGTGTAATTCACTTTTCAATGTTTTCGCACTACGCAATTCCGATGTCAAAAAACTGAAGAGGTATAGATGAAAGAACCAGCGTCACAAATATCGTGTACCGAAAGTGGAATCCATTGATATTGTCGATGGGCTTTGCTTATTATTGCCGCTCGTCGAGCCATAAGTTTATTAGGCATTACTGAATAGTACTGAAGCACTGAATTATGTAAATGCAAGTGGTAGGGTCAACTGAAATGTGTTTTTCTGTGTCTCGTTCTGGTTGCACCTTATAATATCTAATTCAGCATGTTAGCGTTAGCGTTGTTTGACCCATCACTTTTCCTCTTCAGATGCCTATTGCCATGAGTGTTGGAGCTTGACATCCTAAATACAGCCGTAGGATAACTGTGGGTGCCATAAAAAAGAACCCCATAAATGGTTTTCCTGTGTGTGCCTCACATGCGTCTAAATATTTCATAACAAACACCTACCATATTGCTGCCATTGAACGGCCTCTACTACCGGAACTCAAGCCCGCTCCCTTGAGATTAGCATGCCAGCACCAAAACCTCTTAAAACCACATGTGAAGCTTCCTCTACTATGCCATGAACGCACTGTAATACTAGTGGTGCGTATGAAAAAATCCTCAGAAATATATTGAGTCCTACATGAAGAATTTGCCCTTACAGACTGCCATTCATGGAAACGAGAACGTGGCTCTGCGAAAATTCAACAATACCATAGTATCCATTGGTACCGCTTAGCAACAGGCAGCGATATATTTCTTATAGTCACGCCATTGTGTTAACAATATGCAGTTGCAATTAAACTGAAAGATTTACGAACTGCGAAGCCGTTATGTGCTGTCTATTGGCCGTCCAGCAAGTGTATGCTTGCCTTCCATACGTGCCGCCTGTTGGCACCCAAGATGGAAAATTAGCATTTAAAGGCGATGCAGTGGTGTTCTCTCCGTGCACAAGCTTTTAATTTCTTCCCTATACTTTAGGGGTCTCAAGCCTAACTCAGTTAGCAGGCCCCAATGACACAATTTAGTCCAGTTAAGACCTAAAGCAAGGGGAAGGGTAGTTTTTGCAATTTCTGCGCCTGATGCTATTTAAAAGAAAACCTGTACCACTTTTCTAGTATGAGTAGTTTCTGAAGAAGGTCTTGGGCCAGGACTTTCACTGCATGTTAATGATGATCTTCAATACGACTGCAACCTGCAGGTTGATTCTCAAAGACAACCTTTTTCCAAAATATTATATCAACACGTGATGGCCGAAGGGTGTGCCTCACGAAAGGAATGCTTTAGATAAGTCATGCATGTGTGGCTCAGGAACATACTTACCGAGACAATATAAAAGTATAGAGCGAACATGCGCAAAATGCGGGCTGTAAGCGAGAGGTTTAGGGCCACATGACTCAGTGTGTTACAGGTGCCTGCTACCTCATTAGCTGAAAAACGCTACGAAGGTTTTGTATAAAACCGATTCTTTCAACATCAGATATACCCCACAGATCATTAGAATAGAGCACCTACCTCTCCTGGACGAGGCGCCAACATCCGCAATGTGTCACGGAGCAACGGCTGCAAAGACCCCGGCACCACAATCAGGACTGAAGAATATATACAAGCAGATGATTTCAACGCAGTGTGTGTCGATAGACATCTTTTTCAAAAAGAACTAGCAACTTCAAAGTGTACAAAAACTGCAGCGAAATGGAATAACCAAATAATTTTCACACTGACATGGACAACGAATCTATAAAGTGTAGTGACCGTTTTTTAAGCCGTAAAGTAGTATTTATCGCGTAAATAAAATTATTAGGCTGGAATAAATAATGAATACCACTTTGTACATATTGTTTCTGCGCCTGTATACATTTGTTTGGAGTGCAGTTTCTTGTAATGTTCTTTTTTGTCTTGCACAACGTCACTTTTTGCATTGTATACTAGTAGTCTAAAGTTCAAACAACAGCGGAATTGGTTTAGCTTAGGTGGTTAACGTGGCCGTCTTCGCTTATATGAAACCTTCTTTAGCACAGAAACGAAAGAGTAGAACGGCAGCCTGCCACAAACGATGAAAGAAGCTCGAAACTCTTGTGCCAGAACTGAAGCGCCAAGCTGGCTGAAACTTCCACAGTAAAAGGGCGGGCGTTTTTTTACTCACACTGAGCTCATGCGATGGCTACGCGGATTGTCTCCGTGGGATGGCGGGGCTGAAAAGCCACGGCTGGATGAGAAAGAGTAGGAAGAATTCTCGCAGAAGATGAGCATTTCGCCTTGAGTTTTAAGAGCATGGCTCTTAAAACGCATAGAGCTCGTAATGACCCCACGATCCAAGTTATGACTGCGGTAAGAGGGATTTGTCTCTCTCCAACACTTAGCCGTGCGTGGCTGAGCCGTGTTCAGAGAAAACGGGATCCTTTAAGTTAAGGCACTGCCGGGTGATTCAACCTGCACCCGGTGAAGGCAACAGCCCCCTTTGGCCTCGGCTTCAGGTTGAGGGCACCCCTAGGCTGAACCACCAAAGTCCAATCAGCCGTCTCGCCTTTTCCCGTCTCCATCCCTCCCTTCACTTTTGTTTTTGGCTATTTCAATCTTTCTTGTCATTTAATCACTTCGTTTTACTTCTATGTTTCTGGGTGGCAAGGATTAACGTGCTGTATAACGTTCACTTTGTGTAGATATATTGGGTCGTAGTGTGCCTGTCAGCTGGCGCCTACAATATTCCCGCGTTTTGTGGCGCCCCATTGTTAGGCTCCATGGTGGGCTGCTGGCTTGGCTGCCAAATTAATAGCATAATTTATGGGGCCACCTAACCCCTTCCGAACTGATAGCCCCTCGAAGAGGTGGTGCACCGACGCAATTTTTGAACTACTGCCCATCTAAGATGTACAAATTTCGCAATTGTCACATCATTCAGTGTCAATGTGATCGAAAGAAAGCTAGAGATATATTACCCTTGCCTTGTGTCAAAGTGTATATTAGAAAAACCAGGCGCGGGCTACAAAGCCAATAGAACTACCCGCGGTAACCTGCTCCTTGAATTGAAATATCATCTACAATATCAGACACTGCGCAACTTGGCAGCATTCGGTGATCAGCCCATCACAATCACTTCACACCACACACTGAACATCGTGAAACAGTGTCGTATCAGATGACGATCTAAAGGAACATCACGCTGACGATGAAATATATCACAAGTTCACTGAACCAACATATACGGGAAAATAATTTGTAATAATATTCCCTGTACTTTACTCAACATGGTTGTCTGTTATATCTCAATTTTGTTGTAACAAATAAATAAAGGGCCTTTAAATTTGCGCTTCTCTTGCTACATACTCTGTCGTAGTATCCTAAGTTATGCAATGATCTATGCTCCCCCTTGCTCCTGTGCCTCATTGTCACAGCTACTTCCCTTTTTTCTTCGTTTGAATAGTTTTTGAAGTATAGATATAGTTTACATGGTCCCTTCCTCAAACTGACCCTTTTCGCGCCCTTTGGCTATTTCATAATGCATATTACTTTGATATACGTGAATATACATGCTTGAAGCCGTTGGACGACATAATATTAGGCGGATGAACGCGCAGAATAGCCTGCAGCCTTGTGTGAATAACTGTTAATGCAGTTCTCGTCGTGGGGATGCAAACTTGCGAACGTCAAAATACATACTCGATTAGTTGAATGCCAACGCGTCATTGTTGCTTCTTTGAACTCCTATTGCGAAAGAATATTGTTTTGTTTACATTCATTTTACATGGCGTACTCTTTAGAACAGCTGTCACACGGATTTCCGCAAATACTCTTAAGGCTGACTTACTTGCAGCTATTGGCTGCGGCGGCTGCATTTCTGATGGAGGTGGAAATGTAGTAGGCCCGTGTGCTCAGATTTGGGTTCTTTTTAGAGAACCCCAAGTAGTCAAAATTTCTAGAGACCTTTACCACGGCCTCTCTTACAATCGTATGGTGGTTTCGGGATGTTAAACCTCACATATCAATCATCAAGGGCCTTCGGTCGTGGCGAACATATAGTTGCATTCCCATGCGTCATTGTTGCTTTTTTGAACTCATAACCCAGAAGATATTCATTTGTGCACATTCATTTTATACTGTGTACTCTTTAGGACAGTTGTCATGCAGATTTCCACCCAAATTCTTAACGCTATGACTTGCCTGCTGCAGTAAGCGAAGTGTGTTACCTTAAGAGATATGTAAGTTAAATATAGATCATCATCTCTTGTAGTTAGTTATGTTTTTTCGCCACGAAAGCCATCAACATTCGTTTGAACAGTTTTTTTTGTTCTTATCACTTCATATTGTGTGGTATACATATTCGTAATTACGAAGATAACCATAATTATTTCTCACTTTCACTACCTTCATGTCGTCTCGTACTCGGTTCTCGTTTTTACCCGGATATTATTACTGTCATGAAGCTTTGACGATGAAGGGTGCGATCCTGAAGCCGGTAAAGATGAAACTTCCTAGTTTGCTTTACTTAGCCTTAGCAAAAGTAAAAGACAAACAACATGCAATACTGCTTTATAAGAATAACGCCAAGTTCTGAAGATGGTTGGCGCTTCATTTTCTTTAGAATGTTTCAACTTTTCTATACGCTCGTTTATCCTTCACGTAATCGCTGCGACTTGCGTAAGCTCTATTGTAAACACAGTTATTGTTGCTTTGCAGGCAACCTCAACAGAAGTTTTTGAAGCAATCGCTAAGTATTCAAACACTGCGAGGCAGCGTGCGATGAGATGCGCCAACGGTTTTTGGTGGACTAAGCTAGATGCCAATAAAGTAGCAGACGTTTGGCATGTGTGGCATTAGGAAACAACATACCTAAACATGACAAAGCCTATAGCATCCGTTAGAATAAACCACTTACCGAATTTGATCTACCCGAATTAGGACTTGGCGGCCATTGAGGCTAGAAAGAGTGTACCGCAATTATAAAAAAAACTGCACACATGCCAAAAAATAACCATATATTATCATTAGTCGCATTAGATGTGTACAGAAAATCGACAAAAACAACAAATGCAAGAATAACCAAGCAGTAAAGGACGCACAACTGTGTACAATTCTGTTTGCTTAGTGGACTGCTCTTTTTGAATGGATTGGGAATTTTTCGTACGACGTATACCTTTTACGTAAAGTGATTACGAAGATTTACAATACGCCATTTTGCACGTGTTGTAGGCTTGTTGATTTCCTACCACTGGTATATGTCTCAGGTGTCTTGTCAAGTCAAACTTTTCTTGATTTCATTTTAGATTGTGAAGTTGCGCGTAATACCATGCTTCCTGTCACAACCCGACATGCACTGCGGATGCATGCTGAGTTTTTTTTTCTCCCTGTAGCTTTTTGCAGAAGCATGCAGGATTCCTCGAGGATCTGCAGTGGCTGTGTATAAAAAGTTCCTCGACTTACTTTACATGTTTCTTTAAGCACAGATCTATGCTGTATTTAATTATCATTAATTTGTGACTACCTGTGGCGTTTTACAGTGTACAGAAAGAGTCACGCGCACCGTAAATGTTCGCCACTGCCACCACCACTGTGTTAGGTAAGAACTATTGCGCGAAATGACAAAAAACTACGCACTGAAAAAATACAAAGTGCACAATACCACACGAAGTCTCCAGCGTGCCACGCGAGTATTCTACCAAAGAGCCACACCGGTGCTTGAAACTCCTTTGCTAATTAGCCTTATGAAGGCTTGTTGTCACTAAAGGAATTGTGGTAGTATGCGTAATAAAGTGTTTTAGGAAAGCAGAGAAATATCCAGACCTCTCACAATGCAAACAGCTTAACGATTAAACAATTAGAAAAGCTCCGGTCATAATTCGTCGTCGTAGTGATTTACAGCAATAAAACCTTTCACAATTTTTTTGTAAGTGAGTAGCTGGTACCGCGCTTTATCGATTATTAACAAAGGATGTCATAGTGAGTGCCTCTCTACTATATAAAGGTTATAACTTATGGCGAAGTGGATTAACAGTTACCTGGCACTAGTACCATAAAAATGAGTAACTAAAGACACTAAAGGCCGCTCTTTCAGTTTTCGCTGTCACTAGGCTGCGCATTCCGCGCCGGCCTAGTGGTTGTTTGTTTGTGCCTTGCGTTTTACCCATCTAGCCAGATTTATAAGCCTTCAGCGAAAGGGCATAGCTTTTTTTAGGAACTGGTATCATCATGGACACCTATAGAAGAACAACGAAAGGAGAGAAAGGGGCGCTCGTCTTCAAACAGATAATCACGCACGTATTGCACAGTGAACATACAGTCTTCTGTGTAGATGACTGGACAAATTTGTTATTTATACTGTCATAACACTGCTCAAAAATGCATGGCAAAAAAAAGAAATTACATGGCGAAAGCGTTCACTGTGTGTCATCGCTTTTCCTTTGTGTCTGCTTTGTTGATTATTCTCGATTATTCAATCGAGAAAGAAGAAAATGAAGTGTTGGCAGAAGAGCAAAGTTTTTTTTAATAGCTATGCACTACATACAAGTACAACCATACTCAAGGTAATCTGTAATTTTTGAATAATATAACCCGCAGTATTCTAAAATTTATATAGTGTGATGAAACCAATCATTTTTGGCCGATTCCCTAAAAAGGGTATTTACCACAATTACTAGGGGAACAAGCACAGAGGGTTTGCGCTGGGAAAGAAGGAAGAAAGAAAAGGAACTTTATTTGGTCACGCGAAGCGCGACTGTGCTCCCAAACAAAACTACCCTACGCTTGAAAATTCCCCATGATTTGTATAAGCCAAAAGTTTGCTACATCTTACTTTAATGGCCGGGTCTTTTTATCTTTTTCAGGTACCAAACCTTGGTTTTGCTCCACACTGCCGGCGAAGACACCCTTACTCAACATTTTATGGCGCCTGAAGCTCGGGACTACGCAGTCTAAGCGACCCGACGGAAAGACTTCACCCGCAACAAAGATAGAGGGCATCCCAAGCCGGCTGAAAACTTAGCGAGCTCTGCACACGTGTATACAACATGAAGCACGGGAACTCATCGATATCAACTCTTTTACGTCGTTGAATCTTTGTGTGGAGCTCGAAAGGCTAAAGACGTGCAAAAATGACCAGTGGTTGCTCAACTTTGAGCTTGAAGCACACCTCACCGATGAATAAATTGTGGAAGATTTTGCTTCCCCAGCAGAGTATGATTACAACGCTGCTGGTATCGCCATTGCAGGAAGCGGTGTCTTCGGCTGTCAGATAAGATGAGCAATCATCGGCTCTCTCCTTCCTAAACTTAAGATGCTGATTTGAATAGAAGCCCAACGCTATGGCGAGCTTTCTGGGGCATATTCAAATTTCATGGACGGGCTTCATGAAAACCTGATTCTGATGAACATGAACTTGTTCCACTATTTTGAAGAACCTTGTAATTGGACAGGGATCGAAGGCCACCCACGTCATTCAAGCCACGAAGGGGTCCTAGAAAGACGCCAGCACTCTTCTAAGAAACATATATTTATGTGGGAACAAGAAGATAATCGAACAGCTATACTGGACGTGTGGACAGTGTTCATGTGGACACTGTCCACATGAACATCGGAGGATTTATTGCGCTTGGTAGCTCAAAGCTTTCACGTATAGGTGGGGTGCTTCAATACAATGCTTCCAAACAAATGTCTAGACGCTTGTCTTCGGAAAGGGTAGTGCAGGATCTACTTCATAGCGTAGAGGTGGAGGTGGAGAGTTAGAATGAGGCAGCCATCAGTAGCTTGTTGTGTCTATCGCAATAAATGCAGCTGATGGAGAGCGCGGAACCAGTTCCCGACCCGTTAGCTAACGCAGCCAATTGTTTTCACGAAGGTTAATGCCGAAGACCCGCGTACGGAAAGAAAGGAGCCTCACGGTTCACGGGCAGAGCCGTCAAATTCGCCCCAGTTTAGGACGAAAAAGGGGAAAGCTTAACCAGAAGCACGTCTATCAAGAGTCACGTCAAGCGTTGTCGTCTGAGATTGTTGGCATGGACGTGTGCCTTTGAGAATGCCGCAGGGACGCGATCACTGGGCTGACCATGGTTGCGGCACAGAGACGAGTTTATGCTCTCCCGCTATACATCATTACCGAGTATTGTTAGGATGGCGGGGTGCCTTGCAGTCGTATGCACACCTGGTCAGCGCACAGGACCTGACGATGTACTCACCGCGCTTAAGGAGGCTTCTACGAAGCAACGTTTATTGAGAGAGATGGCGGAGCTCGAGCGTGAGAACGGCTACCACTGGAGGTCAGCCGTCGAAGGCCAGCGGGGTCTGACATAGGAGAGAGTGTGACACGCTTAGAAGCTATCCCATCTGGTGTGATATTTCGTGATGTGCTTTTTACCAAAGCAGTGCCTGTTATGAAAGTTTTTTGTGATTGGTTGTGGCGATGTGAGCCTACACGTGTGATTGGCTTGTGTGGAGACCCTTTGTTCAACCGAGGGTTGAAAAGAAGGCGTTTGAATGTGAAATGAGGAGCGGAGGTTCGGGCTTGCACCCGAGCAGTTGCCTGAGCGCTGCATTAAAGCGGCTCTTAACTCGACTACGGTGCCTCCTTCGCCCTGCCCCAGTGCACTCGGGTCATCAAGCGGCGCCCATTCCGAACCTTAAACACTTTCACTCTTTAGCTAGTGTAGAAGCTTGTCGAGGAGGAAGAAATTACTTCGCGCAGTTGGCAGGACACCTTAAGGCACTGTGCATGCAAGGGCGTGGTGCTCCGTCATTCTGAAAATACTCGGTAATATGACGTATAATGGGGGAGGATAAGCTCGTCTCCGTGCCGCAACCATGGTTAGCCTTCATTCTCAATGGTACACGTGCAAGACAACACTGACTTAAACTCAGACGACCGTGCTTCGCGTGATTCTTGCAAGACGCACTTCCTGTTAAGCTTTCCTCTTTTTCGTTAAACTGGGGCGACTTTGACGGCTTTGTCCTTGAACCGTGTGAACGACGGAGTCTCCTTTCTTTTCCGCGCGCGGGTCTTCCGCGTTCGCCTTTGCAAACCAATCGCCTTCGCTAGTTCTTGGGTCGGGAACTGGCTCCGCACTCTGCATCAGCCGCATATTGCGCTACACAGAACATGTCACTGATGGTTGCCCCTACCAACTTGGAGGCTCCCGAGACAAGTGCCTTTTTGTACGGTTATAATCTTGGTGTATGAAATCACCGACCAAGCATGGTTCACAACGCTCTATTAACGGCACCTGCTTTTAATCAGCCTCGTGACAGTCCGTGCACGTAGCACAGTTATTTCTTTCCCATATTTTCGTACCAGATAATCATCTAGGAAACGCTGGATGTGCTAAATACGCAGTCAAATGGAATCGCTCTATACTTCCACCACTTTGTTCCAATTTGTAAAAAAGGCACATAACCATTGTGTGCAACCCCAAATGAATTAAGAAGCAGGGCTTGATACCGATCAAGGAGTCCTAGTTTACCAGTCAAACAGACAAGTATTTACCGCAAAATACAGAGAACATCGGTTTCCTGCAACCATTGTGAGCGTGGTTGATAATACAACGTGTGTTCAGCTTCATGAAATCCAACGAACATGCACTGAATGTAGTGGTATTTAGAGGAGCTAGTTATCATCAGAAAGAAGACAGGGCTTTGTCAAGACGATGATGATGATCAAAACCACTAATTTTAAAGTTAATATAAAAGCCTTAGGAGTTCTGTTTATCTGTAAGCAGCTCACTCAACTTCCACTGGAAATTCGTATATGAGTATGACACCCGAATTAAAGCCGACTAAAACAAGTAAATATCAGCGACTTTGGAAAAAAAATGTGATGCACAGTTTTATTAAAACAAGTCTTAGCGAGCGCATCCTACTTTTTTACACCCTTGAAGTTCTAATAGTATCGCGTTAGATTTGCCGCACGAACACGGTGGCGCGAAAGATAGAAAAAGTTTGCAAAAATTGTGACGTGCTGCGCAAACACGAATAGCTTGACTGTGGGTAGTTTACGACACTGAATCGTGGTTGTGTTTTGCAAGGCCACCAGTTGTGTTTCTTAGCGTTACTTGATTCTGCTTGTCCAAAGTTATTACACAGATATCTTCACATAGTGTGAATTATGCACTATAAGTATCAGTGTGATAGTCCGCTTTAGTGTTGTGAGTCTACTTCGTAATCGTATGAGGTAGGTCATATAAGGAATACTTTATGAAACGCAATAATAACGTAGTTTTGTAAAGGGATGAAGCACTTACCCCACTTGGACCACCAACAGGGCTTAATGGTGGTGGAGACTGAAAAGAGTAGAGCATGATCGTTTGGAATAAGTAACGTCTGTATAGAAAAAAACGTAATAATAGATATCATTTTGATACGAATATTGACAATGTTACAGCAAGAACTGTCTGGTTACCCATATTTTCCTGAGGACATTGTTTCTGGGTAGGTTTTGCGTGCAACATTGTTGGATGTTTGCGTGGTCAACGCGACGAGGATGTATATAACTTATTGCTATACCGTTAAAAACATAATACACATAGACGGCGACTTGAACAAGAACTGCACATGTTAGACACGAAATGAACATTTACGTTGGAGAAAATGCCCGCAGCCACATAGAAAGCCCGCGGCCACGCACAATAAACCTCAAAGCCATGAATATTCGTTGATATAACTTTAATAAGTATATGTGCTATTAAAGACGATATCCTGTCTTGGGATACTTGAACAGAGAACTTTTTATCTCTCAGTCTGTTTGTTTTTCTGTCACACGAATCAGCTGCCTGGCGAAACTGTAAGCACTTTTTTAGCTCAACGCCCAACCATCTTTATATGGTTGCTGGTTTCACTCATGTGAACATGATCGATCAAAATGCAAATAATAAGCTTTAATGATGCAAAATTAAAACACTCTTATTAGGTGGTGTATTTGTTTAGTATAAAATGCATAAACACGCGTTTCTTAACGCGATTCCGTTCATTGCGCTCTGCTGACAATTCGATGCTATGCATAAAAAGGTGGTGTTTTCTGCACTTCACATTGACATGTGGCGCTGCCACCTACCAGTGGCTCTGCACTCTACAATCTTCTCTTTCCCAGTTGACCAACTTATTCCCAACAGAGTACTCTACCTATTACAGTACGTTAGAAGATAGCGAGGTGTTCATAAAACAACCTTTTATCGAACGTACACACTATTTGGTATCAACTTTTGAAGTCACACAGTCCAGATGTGTAAAATCCTACATTCAAAATAACCTTCGCGTATTGATTAGACTCAAAGCAAATCCTGACAGCACAGAATGATATGCAGATGTTGGCAAGATGACAAAGTGTTCAGAAGAATTCACAATATAACATTCAAAAAACATGAAATTGACGCAGGAGCAGCTTGAGTAGCTCCTTTCAGTTCCTATTTATTCTAACCAACTTTCGCATTCCTAGCCCGCGTAATTGTGCAGGAACTTTGTCAGGACTTTTCCGGAGTTGGTTATCGATTCCGTTGTGACAGGTTTTGTGGGTAACTTATACTTCTTAGAGAGTTGTACATCTTGTTCTAGTTCTGCCTTGGTGGACTTCCGTGTTCGTTTTTTATGATCATGTTTGCCTTCTAATACTTCAATCAACGGTTAAGGCGTTGACGGGATTCCCACACATGGAGAAGGCGGGAGTGCACTGCTTGTTTTTGAACTGTAAAGTTTTTTTCGTGCACTTCTGCGCTTTTTCTGCTGTAGGTTTTGTCCACTCCTGAATGTTTTCAATGCATTGTGTGAGCTCTTCTCAATGAAAAGCGGTTCAATTAATGATATACTCTTTACCAATCTTGAGAAGTGTCTTTTTATAGGCTACGTCCGTTTGCCGCTAGTGGGGGTCACCTCCTAGATTTTCTTCAAATCTTGTCTATTCCATTTGCGAATGTTCCTGCTGTGATTATGATATCACTGTTGGGGTATTTTATGTAACAAACAAGATGGGTACCACATTTTTTTTATTGTTCACTGCGTCCTATTCTTGTAGGGGTAAGCAGATTCATCCACGAAGATAATAGATGGTGTTGCGCTTATTCATGGACATTGCTTTATTTCTTGTCTGTTGTGTGATGACGCAAGCAGGGTGGTGCACACGAAAATCTCCCATTACTACGAGCTTGTGTCCTGTCGTGCATTTCTTAATTTCTTTTAGAAATACTGTCAGCGCGAAATGCAACCCGAACAGCGGCAAGAATTTACGACGGTATAGTGCGTGTCACTCAATTGTCGCGAGTGACAGGGGCCGAAATCTTAGCGGGCTGCTCTGGGAATATACGCGTGCCTGTCTATGGTGATAAATGGATGGCTATATATAAAAACGAAGGTTTGCTGCTGTTATTGTTTTATTTTAACAAAAAAGTAAATCAAAACTCTTGAAAAGTTTTGTCAGCGGACTCTGAATGTTGACAATAAAAAGACTCTGATCCATCTTTTTGGCAGGAAGAATTTGCACAACGGTGTGTTTGATGCGATTTACAACGTCGTGTTGTAGGGTGACGAGCAGTTAGGAATACTGTGTGGCTCCTGCCCTCCACTATACCAGCTGACCAAAAATAACCTTTCTTCTTTTCTATAAAATCAGCAGCGGGAATACCACGTAAACGACTTTTGAAGATAACTTATGTATCCAGCGGGGACACAAAGAAAGAAAATTATTTTGATAGTCGGTGGTATAAATAATGAAGATTTATTATTTACCTTTTTCAGATACTGCAGCAAGCGGGCATATTTGTATCGAAAAGTTGCAGGCAGTAACCTTTCTGTACAGTTTTACTTGTAAGTATTGTGCTAGCGTGTCTACGCTCCGAGATATTCCGCGGCACACTTTATTTAGGCGTTGCATGATGGCATATCGCACAGAACTCATTAGATGAAACAGTTGCCGAATGTGAACCACCCGTTCGGAGACTTGGGGACCACCCAGTTTTCAAGGAGTGTAGCGCAATACTCAAGAAAATGAACACACGCGAGGTAATAACAGCCCACTACCAATAATTTCCATCGACCATTTGTAAAACGCTGTGAATATAACAAAGTTAAGAATAAAGGAAAAATACATGACGCAGCCCCGCTTACAATCAGTTGGCTTAGTCAACGCTTTTGTTTTTTTGCTGAATAAAATTGTTTCATATGACGCGCAACTTCTACGTAAATGACAGTGCAGGGTTACAACGCCCCATCTTGCAGATCTTGTAGACTGCTCTTTTTTCGCCACTGGCATATATTCCAGGTGTCTTGTGAAGAAATGAGTTTCTCCATTTACCTTTGGATTCCAGAATCGAGCTTACTGCCAGTCTCACTGCCACCCACCAACATGAACTCGGGATGCATCTTGAGTTTTTTTTTCTTTCCTTCGGAATTTTCGGACGCGTGTAGGTCTCATCGACGGTCACCAGTAGCTGTGTATAACGATGTTATCGGGTTGTTTTTTAATGTTTTCTAAGCACTAGTATATAGTTTTTTATTTGTCGCTAATCGTGGGACTAAACATGGCCTTTCATTTCAAGCCTTGTGGTTCATTGGTCTTGTTACGCAATTTTTCAGCTTTGGCTGAATAAACGCAGCGGTTTCAAGAAGGAATTTTCTTCACCGTTAACTATAGAATATCATCGAAGGAAGAGAACACAGCGCTCACCCGTAAACAGGTCATCACACAAGTGTTATTCGGTTAACTTGCAGTATGTTGTATGGCTTCCCAAAAAACCTATATGCACATTCTGATACAAATTTGCGTAAAAGCGCAAGGCCATAAAAAGATACCACAGAGTGGAAGCACTGACTGTGTGTCAGTGCTTGTCCTTTGTGTTTGCTCCACGAGGCCTTGATTGTCCCGCTGTTTACTTTGGCAATAGAGTGTTCTGCAGATTTTAATATATTGTATTAGCGCACTATTGCACGAGCTTGTTACGAATTGTGAAAAAAATTGGCGATTACCAAAGAAATTCAGAATGAGCTGCATCTAATGATTTGCCATATTAAATATGTGCCACATAACAAAAGAACACTTGCCCAACTTGGACCAGGAAGGACCACTTCAGGTGCTGAGCTGGGGGATTGCTGTAAAGAGTAAAGACGATACTCCTGAAGAAAGCTTAGTGAAGCAAATGTTCACAACTTTATATTTTTGATAACGATATTTATAATTAAGCGGTACACAAATATAAGAGCAATTAGTTTATTTTAATGTTCAGTGTGTCATCCCTAGACCATAAAAACAAGTGAGGGCCATGTGCAAGCAACTTCGTGCTTACGAGCATGAATTGAGTGCAAAAGATAAGTTTATCTTCGCAAGAATGACCATGATATCTCTACCAGAGGGTGCTGTTCACTCGATGTTCGAAGCCTTGTACTAAAATGCATACTAGTTGGTTCATTTCCCAATTTCTTGTAGTAAGCAGGAATCTGTTCTTTTTTGTGTGCGTACAGTCTGAGCCCGTTCTCACCAGCGTATTTAGGAACAATATTGTTGGCTAGCTACAGCTGTTTGTCAAAACTTTCGGGGCAACAGAATGTAACTGATAGTAGTTCAGCCGCAATATGTGTTGCAATAAACACGCTACTTGTGATTGGGAGAATCAAAATTTTCATTTTTAATACGACTAGCTTAGAGCTCATCAATCCACCTAATGCCAATCGCGTTTTGTGCGGAAATGGTCATCTCAAAAACAATCGCCACTCGGACTCATATTGCTCGATTGAACTAAAAACTTTCGCTGCTATATGGTCAACATAACCCCATGTACATATATGTGTAATAGGCTTTAGTTATTTCCTACTAACAAGTAGAGGTCATAAAGACTTCATATGTCAAGGAATACCTAAATAACTATTATGGCTCCTTTTTTATGTTCAGCACACCCCTACCCAGAACCTCACTCATAATAAATTATGTAAAAGCATAGTGCACAGTATTTATAGTATTTGGGATACACATGTTACCAAATGAAAGTTTATATTGGCAGGTACCGGGCCTAAAATAGGCGATTTAAGCTCCATCAATCAGAATAGAGCAGCGCCTGTTGTCTCATCGACTCCATCAGTTACACCTTGGCATTTATAACCGGGAATGTGAGGAATCACCATCACAGTGGCAGCCACCCACCACCAACCACAGAAAACTGAACCCTGTCAGATAATAAAAATGTCTTTCAAGCAGCAGCTGTGCACCATACTATAACTTGATGTTACGACTTCCTAAGGGGGTTTGAACACACTGAGCAAATTTTGAAATGAGTAGAAGACAGGAGAGATAAACACTGCGTTCTAAAGCGAATATGTAAAGGGGGAGAAATACAGAAAGAGCCCGCAGGAGATTTTGTCTAAACAGGCCGTTTTGGGGTCACTGTCTTCTTCGAGTGCAAGCCAAAACGGACCGCTGCCTCCATCTGAGAGCCATAAACATCCAGTGCCTAGGTGGCTAAAACTTCATTATTGTCTTTTGTCTAGAGACAGCCAAACAATGCATAGCGAAGTATGCCAAGGGCCATTGTTTGCTTGGCTCCGTGATGAAAGCAAATGCATCCGCTTCTCCTAGAGAGGGGATATTCGCGCAGCCAAAGGAGCGAACGCATAGCGGGAAAACCCAACATAGCACGTGGAAGAGTATATCAAGACTAACTGTTGCTAGTGAAGGAACCCAGCTGCCCCTCTACGCCTGAGTTCTTTTATTATACTTTAAAGAGAGCAGACCAAATCCTCTCTGTCTGAGGAATAATCAACATCAGTCTTTGCACACGGGGCGTGTTATTGCTTGCGCCGTCTAGGTGGCGGACATGGCTGACATGTTCCCCTGCTTCAGCTGTGTTCGTCGTCAGTGATGTCACCCTATTAGAGGTGGATGGAACCTACATTGCGTGGGGTGAATTTTCAATTAGGACTTTAGTGCGTCGTCATATATACGGCGACGGCGATAGCCAAAGCCTCTCGGGAGTGCCCATATGACTGTTGCTGAAGAAAAAAAATTCAATGATGATCCTAACATTCAACTAGCTATTCCCGTAAACAAAGTTTGCCTGGAAATTCTCATATGTTCAATGCAACTTTTACCTTAACCCAGAACCATGTATTTATATTTTAATTAAGGCTTCATAAGTCCTTCGAAACAAGGAAAGTGAGAATGCATGGATTCGAAACACAAACAAAAGTGTTACAAGCCATTGGTACTTTTAGGATACCGTAAAAGATCAAAGATTTGAGCTTGACGAATTCCCCAAAACTTTATGATGTAACTGAATGCAGGATTATCACATATGTCAAAAAACAATCAAAGCATTTTCCTTATCTTGATAAATACGTGAAGTCCTCACTAACTTCGCACAAGAACATTATAAGCTTTAGTTATTGCTCTAGTAATTAAATCATTGGCTTTAGTTATTGGTGACTACGCTCAGAATATGGCAGGAGCTTGCGGCCCTCCATTTCTTAAGCTCAAACGAGTTCCAAACTCATTACCTAATACGCACCTATGAACAACGTGCACGTGACAATAACTTTGTAGATGCGGAGCACCTCTTGCTCGGATCTATGTCCCATGACGTCGGAGTACGCACACGCCCTACGCATGCGCCACTCTCCTTCTTCTCTCTCTTCAACAGCTACACGTTCCTCTCTCCACTTCTTCTCTACAACCTGCAAGGGCGTCCACTCCCCCTCTCTTTCCTCTTCTACACTCGCACCTCTCTCCTGGCAACAGCGACGCTGTGAGCGTCTGCTAACTTATACTCACTCCCCTCTCTCCTCTAGGCATTTCTCCTCGTGGTGTTTATGCTTCCATTGCACATGCGCGTCCCTTCCTGTATTTCTTCTCTCCTACTCTTCCTCTCTCTTGGCTCGCAATGCCGAAACAGGCAGCTTCTGCTAACGAGTTTCTGCTGAGTACTGCCTTTTCGGCGATTAAGCCTGGCTCGCCATAGAGCTTCAAACAATAATTTCGCGCTAAAGGAGGTCAAATGAGAAGTTTCGTATATCTGGAAAAAAGTACAATAACTTGAGAAGCCTTTGATTTGAAATTTTACACCGCTCACTTTCGTATTTGTAGCGTTTTATGGTTGTTGCGAATTCCAATGAAATAACGAAAACACTTGATGACATGAATGAATTGTCACTATGGACAGTTACAAGAGTGCAAGCGTTGTAACCCAAAATACTTCCGATCACCTCATCGACTAGCTCGTAAAGTCAAAACAGGAAGGACGTTTTCACGTTTTTCCATGTATAAGAAAAATCTCTTGTTGGTTTTTCAGATAAAAAGAACGTGCGTAATGTTCATAGAAATCTCTTGTAGTTATTATGTAGTTCAAAAGAACATTTATTCGAATATATTTTGCCAAATTCCCAACTCAAAGTGTAGAAACATCAGTGGGCTATTTTCGAACGCTCTTCATGCCCACCGATACTATTTAGGCACATCGGTGGATGAAACCGGATGTCATGAAGGATCTCCAGAAAAGTGCGTTATCGTAGCGGCGACTGAAAAGATTACAAAATGACAGTTTCGAATGGGATATACCTAGACAAACAAACGCAGAACGGCATATATTGTTTGGCTGAAATAGAACACAGTTCATCAGATTGGGCTGTAACAGAGTGGATTGCATTGCAATTCTACGCTTTCTGCAAATTCGTACGAAATAATAAAAACACCACGTGACATGAAGGAAATGACATTATTATAGAAAAACCTGCCCCACTTGGGTCAGGAAAGTGGGTTAATTGTAGCAGCGAGTGAAAAGATTAAAACAAGACAGTTTCTATTGGAAAATACCTAAACAAACACAGAACTCCATGTATTCTCTAGCTCAAATAGAACACAGTTAATCAGATTGTGCTGTAATAGAGTTGATTGCTTTGTAATTCTACGCTTGCTGCATATTCGTGCGAATCAGAAAACGCCACGTGACAGAAAATGACTTGATTGTTGAAACGCTTGCCTCACTTGAGCAAGGAAAGTAGGTTGTACGTAGCGCCGACTGAAAGGAGTACAACATGAGAGTTTCAAATGAGAGGTACCTAGACGAACAAACGCAGAACTGCATAAATTGTTTAGCGAAAATTGAATGCAGGTCAACAGATTGGGCTGTAGTAGAGTGTATAGCATTGAATTGCTACGCTTGCTGGAAATTCCTACGAAATAAGAAAAACACCTCATGACATGCAGGAAAAGACATGATCGTAGAAACACTTACCCCACTTGGGCCAGGAAAGTGGCTTAATCGTGGCGGGGACTGAAAAGAGTATCACATGAGAATTTTTAATGAGGGGTACCCAGACGGACAAAAGTATAGCTGGATATATAGTTTATTTGAAGTAGTTTCAAATTAGTACATTGGACAGTAGTGGATTGGGTTGCATTGAAATTCTATGCTTTCTGCAAATCTCTAAAAAATAAGTACGATGTGTGAAGCATAAATTGCCGCAATAGGAAGAAACAACTCATTCGCCCAAGAAAAGTAGCCTAACTGTGGTGGCGACTGAAAATATTATTTATCATTCGGAAAAACTTGTGAGTACAGTATTAACATACAAATTTTAAGGTAAAGGCTGCGCTGCAATGTCAAGGGTGAAAAACACTGGACACTTTTTAGTCCTTCACTTTGCAGTGCAGTCTTTACCTATAGTATACCATGTCAGTGTGAAATGAGAGATACCTAAAATGACATAGGCTGAACTGCATACATTGTTTACTGCGTTGTGCATAAGCTTGAAATAAAAGTAGTACATAAGCTGAACTGCATACATTGTTTAGCTGCATTGTGCATAAGCTTTCATTAAAAAAATAGTTCTGTTAGGAATTGTTAAGAAATGACATGTCATTTGGAAGTTCATATCTAAATCCGCATTCGATGTTCGTGAGCGGGACACTGTTCGTTTATAAAGAATACAAAGATTTCTTTTGCCACTCAGCGCCTGTTCGGAGGCCCTTTGGCAGCATCGATGGAAAAGATTGAAATTTTTGGATTCCTGCCTGAACCACAATGCCGTTCAGTTCATGAATCGTGGTCTTGTCATGCTATCTGTATTGTTTAGCATAGTTTAAAATGCCTTCTTTGTTTTAATATTTCTTTCTTTATTTCTAGCGTGCGTTGCTGTCTCCTTGATATTTCGGTGACTGAAATTTGTGGTTCTCGATTCTAAGCACTTCTAACGTTTTAAACACTCAATGTGCACATGTGATGACAATCTACATTCAGTTTAGCACAACGTCGAGTAATGTACAAAAAGACCGTCACTTTTCCTTTAGTAGAAATTTTAATAAACCATTACTTGCGTGATGTCCTCATGGTGAAATAAGCACTGTTCTAGAGATCTGGCAATTGGCTGTTTGCCTTTCACCTATATAATCTTTACACTTTCATCTTCAGGATATTGTGGCCTCCTTGGCCATCGTGTCACAATTTGGTGTCAAGTTTTGAGCACCATAACTACTACACCAGTGTGACACGTGCACTGTTCGTTGGGCGAACTACTGTTCGTTCAGCATTCAGAGAACACGTCTGTGCGGTGCCCTAGCTTCCTAAAGTTGAAGCAGGCATCTTTTTAAAGAGATGTACTTCCAAAGTAAAATATCCATAGCGGATCATAGTAGGAAGCCCGGCAGGCGAAGCTGATTAGCATGTGTCTTGATGAGCCTAGTCTCTTGGTATTTACGATGACGTTGTCAAGACTTTTCTTCAATACGTCTGCATAAAGATATCCTTCTGCTTCGTCCGTGTAGGCTTTGTAGACGCCGCCAAGATTGGATACGTCAGGCGCTGCTATGTAGGTTACCACTAGTAAGTGAATATTGTACATCCGGCTTTCATGTATTTCCAGTTAACAATAGGAGTTTGACCTGCTTCTACCAGCTGTAATATTTGTAAGAACACTTGCAATAGAGTGCATTGTTATTCAGACTTTCATATGTTTAGCGAGGTCAATGTTAGATCGTTTCATAGGATGTCTCCATGTAGTTACAACTTCGTAATGTTTGCTTGGCAGCCTCAGAATGGCCCTCCGATGTACAAGCATTGGCTGGTGCGTTGATTGCACCGGGAGCGTCTCGTTACTGGTGTGTTTAGACAACTCTTTAGAAGGCACGCACATTTCATGGCCTTCTATTGCGTACTCTATGATGGTCTATTCCGACTGTCGGCTAGCTTAGGCGTTGCGGCTACCACTCTGCGCTCCCAATTGTCAATGAATAGTTGGTGAGCGTAAATGAATAAAGAAGGGCTCATCATTGACATTAGTGATTTGCGACATGGATATCGGTACTGACTTCATGGTCACAGCCTTCATGGTGCCAGTTCACACTCCGGCAAGCTGCTTCGAAACCAAATCGTTGCCACTACGCCACTGGCGCGCGCGAATTCTGTTGAGCGTAGCGCCGGTGCAGCTGGCGTCTTTTTTGTAAAATTTTAAAAGTAGAGAAGCCCACCCCTAAATGTTTATGTTGTTGGGTTTCTCTTCACCTTAAAAAGACAATAAGCACATTTTGTAACGGCTGCACTATGATTTTCGCAAAAGCAGCCACAGCGAAGGAGCTCGATCTGATAGCATCCTCAGTCGGCGCTTTTACAGGATCATTTTCGTGTGACAGCAGACCAGTCCAAATAAAGGTCCTATTTTGTGAAATAAGAGCATGGTTACAATTTAATAGTTGATGCCACATATTTCAATTCATATATGCTAAAACATGAGCTCTGTTTCCACAACGCAATAAAATAAGCGGCGCCAAATGAACTGAATTTCCTACATGAGTATCGTTACACCAATGATTAAGGCGGCATAGGTAGCACTTACGAAACCGTTTGCCATGCGCACTCATTTTATTTTAATGTGAAGGAAAGTAAATATAACCTGCCAAAATATTCATGTTTTGATATCCGTTAGGTAGTTTGGCCAAAATACGCAAAACGAGTTAAAAATTCGTGATGTAAAATGACGTTCAAGTGTAGCAATTTCATGCTCGAAACTGAGTTTCGCCGCTTCGAAAATTAAGCCATGTCTGTAGAACAAGTAACAGAAGAGTTGTCAATGCATGACTTTTCTCGAAAATCAATTCAAATCGTCAATTGAGCAATTCATCTCAAAGCAAAAATTTTGCTCCATATGCATTTAACATTCACTTAGACTTCAGAAATCACACGTCAGGGCTGCTGTATGATGACGAGGTGTGCCGTAGTGGAAGGCTGCAGACTCTTTGCCCATCTGGTGTTGCGCAACGTGCAATGTCACCCTAAACTACGGCGACCTCTGGCATTTGGCATTAACCAAAACGAGACCACTGCGGTAGCGCTCAGGTAGCTACTGACGGTTCCGTAACCGAAGTAATCGCGCATAACTTTTTTTTGTATATAAAGGACCCGTGTGGCGGCATAATTTTCTCACCACAGGTGTACCTTCTGCGGCCGCCTCATGTGTTTTTTTTTGCGCTCTGATGTGCCACAGATGACTGGGAATCTTCGTTTTAGCCCAAAGTTATCTTCCGTGTTCATGCCTAGGTCTATTTGGCTTTTGTGATGGCAACCTATGTAACACATTTCATGCACCCATACATACGTATTTAGCACCAGTGTGATTTTGTGCGCTCGTGTTTTGGGAATGGGCCTTGATTGCGGTGGAGTCTGAAACAAGTATAGCACGACCATTTAGACAACCTATTAGGTTTCAAATCGCGCTTAAGGAAAACTGTATATTTTAGCAGCACTCTTTACAAAGTTGTAAAAAATTGTGTTATTATCGAAATTCTACAGAACACGCTTTGAGAAAACTGCGCCGACGAAGAACAGATGTACCTAGGCGCTACTGCATTCTGTCACTTCACCTCTCCCCAGATAATGGCACAGCTTTACAACGAATAAGTGCTGGTCATCTCAAAATAATTGCTGCTGTGCTGTTTTAACCATAACTATTTTTCACACGCACAAAAATATGTGCCCGCGATTGGCGCAGTTTACGCTACCTAGCGATAGACTTAAACTAACGAAATGGTTCAATCACGGTTAAGATTTCTCGCATTGCATGGGCAGCTGTTTGTTGATTCTATGTGCCTCCGCCTCGTATGAACGTTTACCTTAGCGTTAATCATTTGAATGCTGCGGTCATTTGACGCACAGGAGATAATTTAAACTGCGATTTTTTTTCAGCACCCTTTATTTTCTACGAAACACATTCTTTGCGTCGCTAGTGGCCAGTGCGAGCTCGCAGAGCTCATCACGGCGGCCGGTGTGGCAGAATGGCAGAGCTAGCTCACTACGCCACCTGCGTCATACCGGCGACGTAGAGAGGCCTTTTTATTGAATAAATGTTGCAGCTGGCGAAACATTGTGACACTGCGAAAAGCCACCTTCGCTAGCGGCTGCGACGACCGCGTCGCTAGTGCAGCTCTCTCAACGCCCACGGGACAGCTTGTGTGTGAGATTCAGTGGAGCCTATTCGTATACTTGTGTCGCTTTTTATAGCTTCGAAAATAACAAAACAATAATGCATCTTTTGGCAATTGGTCTGTATTTTAAAACCTAATTCACAATTTGGTTGATGAAACTGCTATACAACATAACATATTACTCAGTATTACGCAGTATTACACAGTACTAACAGTATTACACATGTCCCTTAGATCTAAATTAAAGTGAGTGCGTGTGGCAATCCATTTTGTAGGAGCTACTTACATCACTTTAATCATTGATGTAACGATACTCATGTGGGAAATACAGTTCATGAAACTAGCTAAAATACAAACGAATCGGATCCTTCCAAGAACGCACTACGATTCACCATACAAACCACATAAATTTGTCCCCCACCACATTATTCCGAAGTCACAAGTAATATACATAACGCCATAACTATCATGAGTATCACATATTCAAAACATCTGTTCTGAGGCATCACGCGCACATGGTTACCAAGATCTAAACCTTAAATCGAACTCCGCTGACATCACGAACATGCTTACTTGATGCATGTGCGACCGAAGTTTGAGTACGCGTCATCCACTTGCCACACATCGCAGTCATATCTTACAGAAGAAATAATAGCACAACAACACCACGCAAGGCGCTTAAATAATCCTAATACTCATCATACATTAGTATAAGTGCTTCGAAACGCACCCTGTCACTTCAAGCCCTCAAATCACTTTGTATGCTTCCAGCTGTTTTTATTGTATCGATGCTTAATTTATCACTCGCAAGCAAGAGATACGCTTCTTATTTCACATATATGAATCTTCAAGATTAGATCACACATGTAGCATTGTCCACCAAATTAGTCTTACTGTGGTGACAAATAGCTTTTTTTTTATAACGCAATACTGTCAAACGCGTTTTTGAAGGCCTTGCTTTGTCCTCATAACGAGAAAAATTTTGCAAAAAAGTAACCTGCCATTTGCTGTCACTATATGCGTCTGCCATAACGTGTGAAAGGGTCCCTGTGTACAATTGCTTGAATTTTTTGTTCAAATTTTTACCAATTACATTTACTGTACTGTCTCGAAGCCTCTGTATGTACCCCCTTGTTATGTAATGCCTTCACGCCTCTAACCTTTTAATGCCAACAAACAGTTTTGCTTTAAGGAAAATGGTGAGAAAAGGCTGGCTGTTTTTATATTCTGTACAGTTCATCTGAAATCTAATATAACCTTGTAATGCCAACAAACTGTTGTGCTCTTAAGAAAATGGTGAGAAAAGGCTGGCTGTTTTTATATTCTGTACAGTTCATCTGAAATCTAATATAACTGAAATCTTGTTTCAGGCAAAACCTAGTTAGTTCTAGTAGCAAGTCATTAATTACTGTCGTATAATATGTAAGTGCCTATACACGTTAGAGAACAAGTCAAATGTGCAATAGCTGCCTACAATGCCACCTATAGTACTTTTAATAAAATATTATATTTAATGTACCAATTATGATACAATGGGAATATAGAGTTAAAATGTGATAAGTGATATAAATTAAATGCAAATGGAAAGTCTGCTATTGGCTTGCGCTCTTTTGAGTATATTTAGAGTTGGAAAATTGTTCAATGCAATGATTGAATCGTTAGTTTGAGTGTCTACAGTGACACTTTATGACTTTATGACCCCGAATAATTCCTGTGTGATCATCGCATGTGCACCTACTCATCAGAATGATACGAATATTGCTCCGGTAATAGCGCTGTTTAAAAGCGAGAATGTTAGAAAGCTCGTGTCGCAGAAATCCCGCCGTTGGCGTAGGCCCCGTTAGTTGCGAGCGAAAAATTGTCCCTGAGTGAAAAAGCAAGTTACAGAGATCGCCGCGCAAGGCTGCTATTTTATCACGCGTGGGCGAGCGATCACACTAAAAAAACCACACATTCGAAAAAAGTATAACTGCTCAAGGTCACGAGGTGCAGGTAACGTAGTTTCTTTGCCCCTGCCATCCCTCCCTGCTTTTCTTCCAGTGCTTTCGTCGGGACGAAAGAAGAGAATGCAATTGCAGCTTGAGACAAACATTTGTAACTCCACTCGCACTCAACGAATTCTTAAACTTTTTGCAGCGTTAAATTCGTGAGACAATAAGCTCTTCTAGTGAGTTCATCTGATAGTTGTTTGCAAAAGTGTTTCAGGGTCCCTTTAACGCAGTTGTTTGCAAAAGTGTTTCAGGGTCCCTTTAACGCAGTTGTTTGCAAAAGTGTTTCAGGGTCCCATTAACGCAGTTGGTTCGACAGGTGTCACGACGAAAGCGAGCCTGTTTGGCGATCTGGAGGCACATTTGAGAGGCTCAAACTACGTCGAAATGGGACGGGATAGTGACGACATCAAAGGTAAAAACACACAGAAACTTTCAAACAGCTTTAAAATAAACAACCATGTCCCTCTAGCGGAAAACTTATCTTGCCTTTTCAGAGGCGTTGATCAATGTGCTGATATATATATATATATATATATATATATATATATATATATATATATATATATATATATATATATATAGAGAGAGAGAGAGAGAGAGAGAGAGAGAGAGTTGCGTTGCATGACTAGGAAGAAAACGAAGATGGTGAATATGCTGGCTGCCACAAGCTGGAGAAAGAAGGAAGACGACGACACTGCGATCGTTAACCTGTTGGCCGCTGCGGCGCTTCTCTTCGCGACCAAAATAAACGGCTCCTTCAGCCGTATACGTCCTGGTCCTCCTTGTGCGTAACAGATTGGTGAAGGTGCTGGGTAGGTGCTCGCGTTGATGCTGGCAACCGTTGTAACATTCGTGAGCCGGCCTAACTTTGAAGCAATCCTGCGCATTTTCTGCTGTTTGAAAGTTCAGCAATGCCCAATGATGTCGGACACCGAGCTGAGGCGCTCTTTTCCGATGAGAAAATTATAGACATCCTCGGCTATGCTTTTCAGCAAATGTCCTACTTTGTCTTCTTCTGACATCTCATCATTGACCACCTTGCAGTGCTTCAGCACATCCTCTATATACGTGGTACATGTCTCACCTGGAAGCTGCGCGCGTTAAGACAATGCTCTGCCCGCTTCCTTTTGACGCTCGAGTCGCAGAAAACTGATGGCTTTGGTGGATAAGGGGGCAACAATTTCTGTCATGAGTGCGTGTTTTAAAGATACCTTTGGGCGAAAGGTTTTATTTAAGTGGAATCAAGCTTCAAATTTTTTCGGAGTGAGTGGTGAGCCACTGCATCCTGTTGGTGTGTGTCAAGCTGACGTGTTTCTCAGAGGCCAAGTCCCAACGGAGTTCATGATTATTCCGCAGGCAACACATGATGTTATTTTGGGTATGGACTTTTTGAGGGAGTGTGATGCGACTGTCGACTGCCGCACAGGGACAATATTTTTGAGTGATCACGTTCCGCCAGCACTCTTGGAAAGTTCTGTGGATGGTGAGCCAGCATTGTGTGTCTGTGGCGACACTATCATACCACCGTTATTAACCGTTCGTTGACCTGTTGGTTGCAGCGTCAGCTATTCCGCCAACTTTGATGCCAACGTTAAAGCAGTGTACACCAACTGCATGAAAAAGAATGTGGTGATCCCACGTTGTGTGGTGACGATCAGACGTGGGCGCACTGGTTTATGGACTGTTCGTTGCTCCACAGAATCCGTGGTATTGCCAGATGGTCTAAAGTTAGCCGTCGTCAGTAGAAAACACGAGGCCTTACTGATGACCGAGCTTGAAGATGCGCCGAAAGAGCATCGTAGTCACATTTTGGAAACGGCTCTTCTTTCAATGGTTAATAAGTCGCTGACAAAGAGTGAACGCCGAACATTGGTGAATGTACTTTTGAAGCACGTTTCTGCATTTGACTTTGCGCAGAAAGACAAAGCGCCCTTAATCCCTGTTTCTCGGACATGTCACACCATCAATACTGGTTTGGCCAAACTGAATGGACAAAAGCCATACTGTGTTTCGCCATCCGAGCGGTGGATAATTAATGAGAAGGTGAACGAAACAATTCAAAACGGAGTCATTCAAGAGTCGGCGAGTCCATGGGCAGCCCCAGTAATTTTCGTTAAACAGAAAGATGGATTCTGAAAATTTTGCGTCGATTATCGCCGATTGCATGCTGTAACAAAAAAAGACGTGTACTAACTTCCACGTATCGATGATGTCATAGACTGTCTAAATTTGGCCTCTTACTTGTAGACTTAAGATTGTGTAGACTTAAGATCGGGCTACTGGCAAATCCGCATGAATCCTGAAGAGAAAGAAAAGACAGCCTTTGTAACCCCTGACGGTGTTTTCTAATTCAACGTGATGCCATTTGGACTGTGCAACACACCGGCGACGTTCGAGCGATTTATGGACACTGTTCTTCGTGGCTTGAAGTGGAGCATTTGCATGTGCTATCTCGACGACGTCCTCATCTTTGGCCGCACATTCAGTGAACACAATTCACGTCTGGATAATGTACTGACTTGCATAAAAAACACTGGCCTTGTTCTTAACTCAAAGAAATGCCACTTCGGAGACCGACAAACCCTTGTTCTCGGACAACGAGTCGATCAGGATGGCATCTGTCCAGATCCCCAGAAGACAGCAGCCGTTGAAACGTTCAGTGCGCAACGCTCTTTTAAGGAGCTTCGCAGTTTTCTTGGGCTTTGCTCCTATTTTCGGCGCTTTATACCTAAATTTGCCGATGTTGCGTATCCGCTGACGTGTTTGCTACTGAAAAATATTCCCTTCGAGCGGACTCCAGAGTGCGACTTCTCTTTTTGTCAACTGAAATTCCTCCTGACGTCGCGGCCTGTTCTACAACACTTCAATCTATCAGCTCCAACAGAACTGCACACGGATGGCAGCGGCATAGAAATTGGTGCCATCCTAGTTCAACGTTTTGGTAACCGCGAGCACGTGATTGCATACGCAAGTCGTTTCTTGAGTAGGCCTAGCAGAATTACACTGTCACAGAAGAACAATGCTTCGCGGTAGTATTTGCGATTGAGCGGTTTTGGTCTTACCTATATGGATGCCATTTTACAGTCGTCACCGACCACCACTCATTGTGTTGGCTCGTCAACCATCGAACTCTTGCGGCCGCCTTGTGCGCTGGGCACTTCGGCTCCAAGGGTATCACTTTATCGTCTCGTACAAAAGTGGTCGACGACACGCCGACGCACAGTGCTTTTCGCGCATGCCACTGAGCTCTACAGAGTGTGACACCGCTGACCTCGACAACCTCGTCACTTCTGTGTCACCTAAGTTTCCCGACCTCAGTACTTTCAAAGATGAACAGCGCAAGGACACCAGGCTATCATCACTCTTCACAGCTCCTACGGCATGCCATTTCTGTGTACGCGACGGACTCCTGTATAAGAAGAACTTTTCCAGCACTGGCGCACGTTTCCTCCTGGTGTTGCCAGAAAGCGTTCGGACAGCGATTTTAGGTGTTATGCACAACGATCCTACGTCCTGAATTTAGGTTCTGTGCGGACGCTTTACCGTGCTAAGGAACGCTTTTATTGGCCGGGAATGCGACAGTCAGTCGAGGTGTATGTGGCCAGCTGCGCGCAGTGTCAACGCCACAAACGCCCATCTACTGCTCCGGCTGGTTTTCTACAGCTCTTGACACCTCCAAGCACACCTGTCTAACAAGTAGGCATTGAACTCGCGGGCCCTTTTCGAAAGTCGGCTAAGGGCAATCGCTGGATAATTGTATGCGTCGATTACCTCACACGTTACTGCGACACGGCAGCCATGCCAACCGCAACTACAAGCGACGTTTCTTTGTTCCTGCTGCAGCACGTTATCCACCGACAAGGCCCACCTCACGTGATCATCAGCATCAGTGATCGTAGACGACAATTTACGGCAGTGATAGTAAATGAGCTGCTTCGATTGAGTGAGTCTCGCCTTCGTCACTTGTCGCCATATCATCCGCAAACAAATGGGCTCATGGAGCGCACCGACCACACAATTGTAAACATGTTCTCTATGTATGTGAAATCCGACCACAAGGACTGTGATGAGAACAAGAACGTGCTACCTTTATAACGTACGCGTTCAACACCGCTAAGCACGCAACAACAGGCTACAGCCCCTTTTTCTTGATGTAGGCACGACCGCCACGGCACACACTTGACACAGTTTTGCGTTTCTCGGCGCACGAGAACCTCTCTCTCACTGAAATCCTCTGCCTTGCAGAAGAGGCGCGTCGTGTTGCTCGTCTACGCACTTTGGCGTCAGAGGAAAAATTGAAGGCACGCTACGACGTCCGCCACCGGCCTGTAACTTACCATCCAGGCGACTTAGTGTAGCTCTGGACTTTGGTACGAACACGCGGGTTACGCCAGAAGTTCTTGGCCACATGTGACGGACAATTGGTTGTTCTCAACGAATTCACTGAAGTCACATACACAATAGCTTGCCTCACGAGAAGTGGTAGAAGAGCCGCTAAAACCAAAACAGTATATGTCACTCGACTGAAGTTGTACACACCAAGGGGAATCAATTACCTCGCCCGGCGGGCTTCGTCTGCGAGTTGAGAAATGTTGCGTGTGCCTGGGAAGAAAACGAAGATGGGTAAACATGCTGGCTGCCCAAAGCTAGAGAAAGAAGGAAGACGACGACACTGCGATCGTCAACCTGTTGGCCGCTCCGGCGCTTCTCTTCGCGACCAAAATAAATGGCCCCTTCAGCCGTATACGTCCTGGTCCTCTTTGTGCGTATATACATATATATATATATATATATATATATTTATTTATATGTATATATATATATATATTGTTGAGGCATTTTGAGAGTTTTCATGGCCTACAGATGATGAGCGCGCTGCGTGTGTCTTGCAGGCCATGCGACTCTCGCTTTAGATCAAAAAGCTGTATGTACCATTAGCACGCACACGCTGGTACAATCTGCTGTGTGCGTGTGTGTGCATGTAACAAAACATATTAAGCATGCACTAAGTGGTTGAAGGGCACACTAGAGGCCAAATTTCACTAGCACGTTCAACTCTTGAAGGCGAAGGTTAAGGGCGCCCCACTATTTTTCTGTTGTCTCATGTACTCAACTAACGACACATAACAGGTTGATGCCTATAACTTTCATTCTACAGTAAATATTGCATTATGTCTATTGGAATAAAAAAACTTGCCAAAGGTCGGCCGAGCAAGACACTGTCCAAAGTTAGAGGACTCGCAGGCTGAAAAAATAATTGCATTGAAATCAGTACACAGATTCGTAAAAGCAAGAATTTCGACTAATGTTTAATTCAACCAGGTGCTTAAAAATCAGTAGTATTTGCACAATAACAACTTTTACACATACAAAAGGCACACTTCGTAAGTATGATGCAATGGTAATGTGCATAAAAGAAGACAATGAAGTCAAGATGCACAGAGGCCACATCAGTTGGATTGTTGAAGAGGTGTTGTAGCACTTTTTAAACTACTGTGAAGAAAGCAAATCAGATGAAGCAAAAATTGGGCAATGGCGGTGGCCACACCTGCAGCCTAGAGATTGCGCACCTGATTCTCTACCAGCTAAACTACAGCAGTGCTTCGCCTGTTATCCACATTATATGCAATTCATATGCATGGAATCCTTGAAATCGTAGTCAGCGCCGCACTTCACCATGACTCAGGCGTTGTAACGCTCTCGATTTGCAGCTGGCATTGCATATCACACTGTTTTTATTTATAACAGCAGCTAACCCATAACTCTACAGGGATGCGCTCTTTTTTATTATGTGCGCATGAAAGAACGGAGTTCATAAGAATAGCTGTTTCCGTTCTAATACCTTCAGTAAAATCAGCAGAATATGAAGCCCATGAAGCTGTAGAGGCGTAATTTTGGTTTTCCAAGAGCATTGTAGTTGTTCCGATATAAGTTCAAAATATGTACCAACAAAACAAAGATAATGTCTTGCTGAAACTATCGAACTTGAATCTTTTTGTTGACATATGATGCTCTAACAATTCATGCATTGCATCGGTCATCGTCTCCGCCACGGGATAGGGTATTTCTACGGATGCAAACCTTTGAGTGCTAGACAGTGCCTCTCGAAGTCATATCAGCAGCAAGCGTGGAACACATTTTCCCTCTGCAACGACTCACGTCATATTTATGTAGTGGGCAGGTGAGAAATAAACCTTCGCATAATACCACAAGACATGAACACTTTCAGAATGAGACCCTCAATATGAATCTACCACAGAAGGCAATTTGGAGAAACTTCTCATTCAAAGATTGAGTGACTGCCGCCTTAGCGCACATGGGAGAGCGTCGGCCGCGTAATTGAAATGTTGCAGATTCAGTCCCGGCTGGTTGAAGTGGCTTCTCGTTCACTACAATATATTCATATTGATGCATACCTTAAAGTTGTTAAAATTATGCGCGCCCTCCTAGCAGACAATGACACGCTGTTCCTACAAGAAGCGGCCACATATCAGCCACCTAAGGCGCAGGGGACGGTACCATGGAGGACTGAGCCAGCTGAGAGGAAGAAGTGACGAGTTGCGGAAGCAAGCAAGACAACGCTTCTTGGTTTTCTCGGCCATGTGATATGGTATTTCTACGGATAAAATCCTTTGAGTGCTAAAGAGTGCCTCTCGAAGTCATTGCAGCAGCAAGTGTGGAACCAATTTTCAATCTGTGATCACTCACGTGATATTTATGTAGTGGGCATGTGAGCAATGAGCCTTCATATATTAGACCTTCGCACCAAGTACACTAAAGGCGAACAGAAATTATGTCAAAGTGAAAGCTCAATGAATGCATGACAACGTCCAAAATGTCTTTATTATCAACAGCAGTGCCTTACTTATTGAGGGACCAAGTCAAATAAATAGCAAATGGTGCGCCCTAAATGGGACATTTACGAAATGACCTGATTACGTGAATTCGTTCAAATACAAATAATCGCTAGTAATTAAACTAGCTGCAATAATAAAAAAAAACCTCCCGCGCCTCAAGAGGTGTAACAAAATGCTGCTTGTCCGTTTGTGTTTGAGGTATAAAAAAAATCGGACTGGTAAAGCTATGGAGAACGGTGAGAAGGAATCAGAAGTTTTGTTTTTGGCTGGTTAGGCTAAATCGCTGGTGCCATTTACTAGGCACTAACTGCACAAAGAAAGCACCGCCATCGCATTCCTAATTGCCGAAAATTGTTCAATGGCCGTTGTTGATGCTGTGGCTCCCGCTACCTTCTCTCTGCTGCTGCTGGTGTCGGTTGTCAAGCAATAGACGGAGCAACGTAGGAATGGGCAACCGTGATAACACGAAGACCACCGTCAAGCGGGTAATTTACAGAGCACTTACGTGATGTTAACCAATAAAACGTGACTTTATTCTAAAACAAGCATTTCCTTGACCCACATGTATCACCACGCGTTTCTGCACCACTATACCAGCAGGTAATGCAAACTCGAATATTGCCTTTAGCATCCCTCTAACGACGGCGAAAATGAGCATTCTATCGTTTTGACATACGTATGTTTTAAAATCCTTTTCTATATTAGAAAACTCTTGTAGAATTATTAAACATAGGTGGATAAAAAAGTAGGTATAGAAGATTGTGGGCGTTCTCTCCGCTTCACAGTCACAAGAGCTCTTGGGGAAAACAAGCATATTGTTAGCATTTTCTCGATCTTGAGTTAAGCCACCACGCAGTTTTTTAAAAAGTGCTTACTCAAGCGCTACCACCTAGGAGTAGTGTCCATGAAAATGACCCTACGAATGCTACCATGCTCACAGGTGTGATTGTGTTTCCTTATGAGAGCGATTCTCTGAGTGGAGCAACGCCAAATAGCGTATCAGGGTGCTACTAATCCTAATTATTGTAACTTAGTGTTATCGTAATGATTTCGTTATCTACAGAGTGTAAATTGGTTCTTGTGTTCGCCCATTTTTCTCTTTTCTTGGACTATTGTCCTGCGGTTGTCCTTGAACACGTATGACATGGTACACATTTTATGATAGAAGAAGCTTTACACCGCTTGAAATGAAAAAAAAAATATCAATATGCCACATCTTCTTTTTTGCTATTTGGGCAAATTTACAGTGATGGCTATACAAAATTTTCCATTAAAATTGAACCATACATTGGAAACAGCTCTGCTTAAGCCCCAGTGTTGTTTGTGCGGTGTAGACTGTATTAACATGCAGTCGTTATGCACCACGCACCGCGAGCATCAATGAGTAGGTAGTTAAAATTAAGATAAATTACTTGCCGGGCTGATTCTGATACCTTCAAACCTTAGTGGACTTCTAGGCTGAAAAAAGAAAATAACTGAAATCAGCAATGAAGATTCGAAACACATGCATTGCTCTCTCAGCTACTATGCATGCTCTCATTGACAAAAAACATTTCATGCGTCATGAGAAGCTTCTCGTGGTGGGGGAAGATGACATCTCATTCATTAAAATATATGAATGTATTAGGTTCCTTTTATAAAACCTAATTACGCACAAGGTTTACTATGTCTGGTGCACTTTGTTTTGTAGACTCAAGTCCTCAGAAAAATGTTGAACAGCGCACGACGAAAAAAATGAAAACCGTGCACTCTAAAAGAGTACGCTTCATTAAAAGCATTCCACAGCATCATCACCAGCCTGGCTGGGCACGCTGCAGGAAAAAGACCTCTCACGTATTCTGCCAATCAACTGAGTCTTGTGCTTTTCGCTGCCACCTTATACCTGGGAGTTTTTATTCTCATCAGCCCTTCTAACTTTCTGTCTCACTCTCGTGCGTTTGCCATCTCCTGGAATCCCATCAGTTAAGCCTAATAAGCAGTGGTGATTCTGTTTACGTGGTACGCGTCCGGCCCATGTCTATTTCTTCTTGATTCAAATTATGATACATCTTACCCCGGTATGTTAACCAACCCATGCTCCTCTCTACTTTTTTATTAAAGTTACACGTATCAGTTTTCTTTTCATTACCCGCTGCGTTGTTTTGAATTTGAGCTGGGCCCTCTTTGTAACACTCCAGGCTTCAAAAAATAAAT
Organism: Rhipicephalus microplus; assembly: GCF_043290135.1. Classification (NCBI taxonomy): domain Eukaryota; kingdom Metazoa; phylum Arthropoda; class Arachnida; order Ixodida; family Ixodidae; genus Rhipicephalus; species Rhipicephalus microplus. The sequence continues at coordinate 106,461,722 of NC_134705.1, read as the reverse complement.
TGGCCCCGGATCTTCATGTTACACTGCAAATGTCATCGAAAGACGATAGTCTTGCGTATGGTGAGAGTGAACAAAACATTTATTTGATGTTCTGCACAACAACATTTGTGAATGCTGTTCCGGAGGCCCTGCGTTTCAGTGCCTCAAGCTTGCAGCGGAAGAGAACGGGCGCATCGAGGCACGTTAGACACGAGCGCCATCTGGCAGTCATCTTCGAAAACTTATGAAGGCATGCGCGCCTGCGGAGAAAGATGCGTGCCTTTTTCTGACGCGATAAGGTGTAGAACGCAAAGCGACGGACAGGTGCCGCAACCATGTCGTTTTAGCAAAGTGTTAATACCACTTGCTTTTTGAGAATCGCATTGCACTGTCAGAGCGACGCCTTTAACGCCACGTTCCTTAGAATCACTTGTGTGTGCCTCCTCTAGTATAAAGGCACACATTAAAAACATCGACGTATTGTTATGGTTCCTCAGATATCCGCAATGATTGCTTTTTATTTGACAATCACACAAGTGATTGTCAAATAACACAGAGTCTTGAGTAATATTGGTGGGCACTGCGGATAGGGTTGGCCTTTTCAAGTACCACTAAGGGCGAACAAACATACAACTGTACAAACAAACACACAGACAGACAGACAGACAGACAGACAGACACACAAACCAACAGAGATATAAATTTGTCGGTCAAAGGGCCCCAAAAAGACTATCGTCTTTAGAAGCTAGGCTTATATTATGCTGCATTGTGTCCGGTGCTCTGTCAGATTACCGAGGGCACTTGCTTGTGTCGTCTATTGTCTTTTGTCGGACCGTTCTTGACAAGTTTCAAAACAATAAACACGTCCTGAAATGAAAAATCGCCAGACGAGACGAATGAAGCTAGTCGACAAGTTTTGGCGAAAAACCACTGGAGATGGAATCCTTTTTCGGAAAAGGGATCTGTTCACGGAACTGAGCGTAGAGCCCCATCTTCTCCGTGGCACTGGAGGCGATCCTAGAGGGACTTGGCCAACGAGACCACCCGGAATGCGAGCCTCGTATAAGCAGCTCGTCTTTCCGGTGCATTTCACGGCAGCGGTGCGCTTTTATGTCTGGCAGTTCATACCAAAATTAATTGCTTCTGCAAATTATTCAAGCTGGTATCGTCTGATGCAAGTGGCGTGAACATCAATATACTGGCTGATGTAAGCAGTGTAAAAACAAGCGAGCGAGCCAAACTGATGAAATCAACGGAAGCTCGTTCTTACGGTGGTGGTGGAGGTAAAAATATTATTTGACTAAGGCATTTGGGCACGTACGGCCCACGGTCCCCGCACGACCCCAACTGTGCTATGCGTTCTTGTCTTCATGTAGTTACATGACCGGGTCGGCCTGGTCAGTGGTGGTCTTCTGTTAGGCCGGGTACTTTGAGCACAGCAGGGTCTCCCATTCTAACCATGTGATCAGTGACTGTGGGCCCCACGGGGCAGGGTCCGCCAGGCATTCGAGGAAGATGTGGGTAAGGAAAGCGTGTGGGTGAGCGCATTGAGCACCGAACGGGGAGTATGCTCCTGGGTAGATGCGGGAAAGGAAATAGGGAGAGGTAAGTGTGCGGGTGTGGAAGCGACGCCATGTTGTCTGATGAAAATTATCAAGGGATCGGTGGGATGGAGGGTATAGCTTGCGTTCCGCGCGGTATGCTTCAGTCATCTCGCTGAAAGAATGCAAGCGCTCCCTGGAAGAGCCCGACTCGGAGTCTGCCCCTACCCGGTTGATGAGATTTCGGGCGTGGTCATTGGCGGCTTCGTTTCCGGGATATCCAGAGTGAGCAGGCACCCAGATCAGCTCCACGTGGCGAGGTAGATGTTTAGGGGGCGAGCTGAGTATGCCGAAAGCAGTCTCAAGGATTTGGCTTTGCGTGAAATTGACAATTTCAGTTTTTGAGTCAGAAAGGACGTACCGGGCATCCCTGCAAGTGAGGGAAAGTGCAATCACCTCTTCTACTGAGCTTTCTGGTATGAATGCACGAGCTAGGCGGAGAGTTGCGATAGGCTGGAGAGTGCGATCAACGACTGCAACTGCCGCGTCATCGCCCGTGCAAGCTGCATGCACTCATGCGGAATCCTCCTCGGAACCGTAGTATTTTTGGCGAACTTTCGCGAAAGCCTTGCGGCAGGCTGAATGGTATGCAACGTGGGTGTTTCTAGGGAGAGAGGCTTTATGGAGAGCTGTGTGTGTATGTGTGGAGGGACTGGTAGAAGTAAGGCGTCGGCTGCTGGTATGTGATTGCTGCGGGTGTCAAGTAAGTGGCTTCCGGTAAAAGTCTTAATTAGACGAGTGTTGTGCGCTTGTCTGTGGGCCTCTATCAGTTCACGTGTAGCGTTTTGAAGCCCGAGTTGAAGATGTTTAGTGGTTTGGGTGTTAGGAGGGAGATGTAAAGCCACCTTGTTAGTCTTTCGAAGCTTGGCCACCAGGGTGGCTACTTCTTTTTGTCGAAGTCGGAGATGCAGGATTTTATAAAGGAAGCGGCTCAGTATGAAGGCATGAGTGAGTAAAAAACAATCGTCCTATTTCATGCCACAGTAATTGCGGAAACTCGGTGGACGAGGTACGAGAATGCTCCGATCACCTGCTTCAGCTTCGTGATGGTGAAAGTGTTACAGCCATTGTTTCGGATCTGAAGGCCCAAGATGCGGAGTGTGTTGACCTCCGGAATAGCACGGCCGATCAAAGTAATGGTGATAGGGGTAGTGGGAGGACGACGTGGTGAAGGGCGTATGAGAAAAAGATAATATTTTTCTGGAGAGCAGGAGAGACCGATGCTTTGTGCGTGTTGCTGTGTGATGTTGGTAAAATTTGATAATGTTTGCTCTAATTCTCTATCAATTACAAGGGTTGTCCAGTGAGTGATGTCGTCGGCATTGAGGATGGGGTGAAGGTGAGGGATATTTTCAAGAGCACGTGCTAAAAAAATGAGTGTGGTATTGAAAAGAAAAGGCGAAAAGACTGAACCTTGTGGAGTGCCTGCTCCACTGAAGGTGTATGAAGGAGATGCATGTGGTTCCATATTAACCTCAGCCGTGCGTCCCTAGAGGCAGATTGAAAGTAGGCGTACATGCGAACACCCACAATTAGGGGAAGAGAGCCGCCATGATCGCTCAGTGTTTTGCGCGATCAAATGTCTTGGTTAAACCTAGGGCAAGGACGGCTTTAGTATAAGCGGGGATTGGAGGATCAAGGATGGCGTGCGTCAGCTCGAGCATAGCATCTTAGGCAGAGAGACATGGGCGGAAGCTCGCCACAGTGTGCGGGTATTGATTGTGGTCTTGCATGTGTTGAGTTTGTAAAGGACAACGTATTCGAGAAGCTTCCCAAGACACGATGTAAGTGAAATAGGCCGAAGGTTTGATATGTTTAGGGTTTTGTCAGGTTTAGAGATAAAGAAAATCTTGGCATGGCGCCAGGATTTCGGCAAAATGCCTTCCTTCAAGCATTTATTCAAGTATTTTGTAATCTAGGCAATCGATTGATCATCCAGATTATGGAGCATTGAAGTAGTAATAACGTCTTTTCCTGGTGCAGAGTTTGTGCGGATGTTTTCGAGGGCCATACGAACCTCTTGCTCCAAAATTTTCTTTTCCTTGGTCTTATTCCGGGCTCTTGTGTACGGTGGGAGAGGAGAAGAGTAGCCGCGCACTGTTCGGGTAGCGCGTAGTTGGTCTAAAAGGCTCTCAAGGGAAAGCGTCAAGTTGTGAAGTAGGCGTGTAATGTGATGTGACGTTGTGTGAGTGTGTTGGATTTATAAGGTGCCATAGGAGGTGCCATGCATGTTTTGTGAAAGGTTGCAGCTATTCCGTTGCACATTTGGCTTCAGTTGGAACAGCAAAGCTCCTCGGCGTGTGCAGTTATTTGTGTCTGCAGCGTGGTCAGTCAACGTTTTAACGTTCTGTTATGTTTTTACGATTCCCATCTCTCCTGATTGCTTTGGTGCGCCTCCCAGAGAAGGGCTAGGCATCTGTCCAATGCAGAAATATTGGATGGTGTGGTAATTCGTTGCGTGTGAGCGGTAACGTCATTCAGGAGAGATAAAACCCGATGATAAATGTCTTGCTTTGGGGTATACCCCAATACAAAACTGCTCGTCGGAAGCTCCCCAATAATGGAGAGCTTCCGACGAGCGGATTTTACAGTGTGCCATTGAATACGATTATGGGTGAGTAGTCGAGGGGTGTGGGGTGTGTAAGGTATTCGTGTTGCGATTATGCAATGGTCGCTTCCATTGTGTGTTGCGCAGAGGTTAACGAGATATCTTTGAATGAGCGGCTTGGTGTAAGGCCTGGGCTAGTGTCCATGCTTACCCTATTGCCTAGTTGGGTTGGTGTGTGAAAGTTATGTGTATTGAGGCGCAGGTCTTGGATGGCGACTTTTTGCTGTGGTGTACCAATAACCCCAGACGGTATGCTGAGAGTTAGTCATTGCATATGAGTATGGCGTTTCGGCCTACGATGCAATGAATTCTCTGCACTAGAGCATCCAGAGTGGTCATGGCCTGGCGTGCGGTGTTGTAGATAATGGCTATAATTATTGGGGGTGTGCCAAGTTTTGGTGGGAATTTCTCTATGCGGACGCATGAGGTGGGGAAGATGATGGTGTGTTCTTGGTAAGTAATGGTGCGGTGAATGTATGTGGGTACTCGAGAAGCATTGGTGGTGCCTGAATGTACTGCATTTTAAATAGAAAATTTAGCTTGTTGTTGTGTGTCCTGTAACAAAAGAAGTTCAGGTATGGCAGGAAAGCTGGATCCTAAAAGCTGCAGAGATGCGCGCTTACCCCGAAAGCCGCGGCAGTTCCTCAGGAGTAGTTATCGGTGATTGGAATTATCATGACCCGCCATGTTGAAGCGTCATCAGAGCAAGGATTGGTGCTGTGACTGTAGTGGAAGCGTTGTCGGGGGAGGGGTGTGTGTGTTGTATGGATGAAGAAGACCCCTCATGTGATGAGCTGCTAGTGGTCTCCAGCCTCTGCAGGTCGGGTCTCAAATTGCGCGAACTTACTTTCTAGGGTTTGAGTTAGGCGTGTGAAAAACGCATTTATCTGTTGCTCGAAACTATTAGACAGCTGCTCGGCTAGTATTGACAATTCGTCTTCAGGACCCACCCCTAGAGCTACTAACTTGGCAATGAATTCGACCCCCAAGTTTCTGAACTCAGCCTGACAATCATCGGATGGGTCCGAACAGCGCTTTCTTTTATGAGATGACGAGAAGTGTGCGGCTGAGCTGTTTGATAATTCCGTGGTGGGCTGGCTCTGAGTAGGTGGTTGTGGGGGCAACTGTTGCGGAAAAGATGAGAAGGGAGCAGCGTTATGGGTTATGAGAGTTATAGGACCACTTACCACCACACGCAAGACCTGGAGCTCACGGGGGTTCGAGATAAGCGGCGTGTTGGCCACTGGTGTTCAGGTATCCTTGGGCGTCTTCCTCTTGTCGGCCCATGTAGGTCGGTTGGAGTTTTCAGAGCGTCTGTCTTGTAGGGTAGCAGGTTGCTCAGTGCGTTGGGTGTTTGGCTCTGGTATTGTGTGGTTTACTCGTTGCTTGAATCATGCTTCACGCTCTAGTGTGCGCCTAGTGAGTTTAAGTAGGGGCCGGTGCTTTCACTCCCGGCTTCTCGACAGATGCGGCCTTCGCAAATGATACAGACTGGAGTGCATTTAGGGTTTGCTTTCTTCTGATGTAACTGGCCACATCTGGTACATTTTTGCGATCTAGATTGGATACATATATCTGTGCGGTTGGCTATGGTCCGGTAGTTACAACACGTCTCGATCCTTGGTGTGTAGGGCGTGCACAGATGTAGTCTTCCACCATAAAGAATTCTCCGGGGGACTGCGGCTTGAGCAAGAGTAATGTAAATTGAACCTGTGAGTACCATTCGTCGATCGTCAAGTATTGTTTCGTGAGGGTTGTGGGCGATCAAGTCTGCGAGTAGTACTTGTGGCGATTTTTTCCAGTAGGCGTTTATAATAAGTAATATCTCCCCGGACCGAGCCATCGAGAGTGTGATGTATGCCATCATAAAATGCTCATGCTGCTCGCATATTTATTTGGTGGAGCTGCACAAACTTGAGTGCGTCCTCTTGATTCAGTGAAGACACTGCAAGTGTTGTTTATGGGGTGACTCCGAAGGGCCAGTGTAGATGGGTCGGTCAGCTTAGTGGCCTGCATCAGAACGCCGAGCAAGTAGCGTGGCTGCAGCGTTGTGAGGTCAAGGCCTCCCTGGGAACGGAATACTACTTAATATGTCTCTGGTAGAAGGGTTGGTAGTTTTTTTTAACTTTTGTGAAGTTGTATGGAGAACGCGCTGCTGTGGCCATAAGCACTACAGCGTGGGTGCTCGGGCGCACTCCGGCGTGTCCCACGATGGACTTGGCGTCTCTCGCACAAAAGGACCGACGTTCGTAATGTGGGTCTTTTTCCGTGTTTTCTGTAGGGATTCATGGGCTCTCAGGACTTGGATCCAGTCTTGAAGGCCATACTAGTCTGGGTCCATCGCCGCACCTTGAACTTGAACCTTCATCCTGGCCTCAGGTAGACAGGCTGCAGCGCAGCGCATCGCACGGCCTAGCACTGCATTGGCACAACTTGGATTGGTGTGTGCGTTATACGGCTCTCCTAGAGTCTGCCGAAACCTCAAGTGGGGTCAGTAGAAAGCGCTCACCTCTACGAAGACATTCGTGTCGTGGGGGGCACTCGAAAAACCCTCGTTCTTGCGATGCTTCTTATGCTATGCGTGGCAAGTTCCCTCACGCACTGGTGTAATCTCAGTGCGAGCTACTCAAGCTGTAGACCGTAGGGCCGAATTCGCAACGCCTATGTTACGTCTGCACATAAAAGTTGCATAAACTCGCCATTGCTTTGTCCGTTTCGTTTATCAGCTCTGTAGAGACGCAGCGGCGTGCTGATACACGTGATTTTATACAGCGTTTGCGAACTTTCAGCGTCGCCTGAATATCGATGTTAACCATGGACTGCATGACATTGATGAGAGCATTTACTCAAAATATTTCAGGTAACGTAAATAACGTGTTGGCGGGATCGTTTGAGAATACGAACATGCTTTGTATTCTCAAATAGTAATTTAAAATTGTTTGACCAAGTCTTTTGTTTCCAATTTTGGTTATTAGACAATCTAACTTTGAATGATTGTTGCTTTATACCGAAATAAAGTTTTACAAAAATATAAAGTTTCTCACAATTGCTTTTCTTGGGTTCATTCATTGATATGGGAACTTTATAACATCCCGAAACCACCATATGAAAATGACAGACATGGTAGAAGAGATCTCCGAAAATTTCGCGCACAAAAATTTGAGTACACGGGCCCACCGCATTTCCGCCTCCATCTGAAATGCAACCACCGCAGCCGGAATTCTATCCCACGACCAGCGAGTCAGCAGCAAAGTGCCTAGGAGTGTAGACCACCGTGGCGAGGCTGCTTTTATGGGTTAACAATTGGTCTGATCAATCCATCATACTAAGATGTTTTTCAGCAGCGCCGATATTGATGAATTGGCACCCGGTTTTTTAAAGATTTTTGAATGCTAAAGCAACCACCGAAGTATACAAAGAAGCGTTTAAAAGAAAACTGGGAGGCCATTCACTCTAAAGGACCACCAAAGGCAGTACAATATTTCTGTTAAAGAAAGCTAAATCTATGCATAACAACACCTAAAACAGCATTAGTATCAACAGCAATGCGTTACTAGTCGAGAAATCAAGCGAAATGAATCACATGTGCACTCCGAATGCGACATTCCCAAAATGACCCATTACATGAGAGCTTTTGACTACAAATAATCACTAGTATACAAACTAGCTGCAATAAAAACGAGCCTTGGGTGCCTCGAGAGATTTAATTAAATGCTGCTTGTGAGTTTTTGTTTAGGTATAGGAAAAAAATCGACCGGAAATAACCAGGGGATGGCGAGATTGGTTCTAAAGTTCTGTTACAAATGTTCGTCGTCTAATGGCATACCTTCTCGAGGAGAAGAAATGTCCATGAACACTACTTGCGTTTAGGCAAGATCGTAGCCCGTAACCACGTTTACAGTCGCCATCGCGAGGCAGAGAGGCGCCACAAGGGGCTCCCCTAGCGAGGTAGTGTAGACGCCAGAGTGAAAATTGTCTCAAAGTGCCAAAGCTGGGCCAACTGGACAGCAGTGGTGTCTAAGTCAAGTGTAGGACTTGTTAGTGACGCGAAATCAAGAAATGAAGGGTTTGGCAGAAATTGAAGAAAGTCCACGGAGCTGATGTGGATTGTGTTTGTCACCTTTGAGAACTCACAGCGCTACCTATTCTTGAAGTGTTCCTTTCGTTTGTGTGAGAAAATGCGAATGTACTTCAATTTTGCTAGCCAGCACAAGGTGTAAGGGTTGTTCTGAGCTTTAAAAGGACTTTTATATTGCTAATTGCGGGGTTTATTGACCGAAGACCACCATAAGATTACGAGAGGCAACGTAATACAGGGCTCCTGAAATTTCGACCACTTGGTAATGTTTAACGTGCCCCAAATCTGAGCACACGGATCTACACCATTTTCGCATCGATTAAAATTGCAGCTGCCGCAATCGGGATTTGATCCCGTGACCTTCGGGTCAGCAGCCAAGTACCTCATCAACCAGACCACTGTGACGGAACTTTGATATAAGTAGGGCCAAAACACTTACGTAGCCATAGAATAGCAAATCACACTTTTTTGTCATAGAATAGTTGCCTCCTGCCTTTCATACCCACCCGCAAGCTTAACTGATAGCCCCCTATTCTCCATTGATATTGTCACAAGAACACAGGGACGCAGGCGAAAAACAGAGCATTTAATATCAGTACCCAATCTCAAAACCTCGAACATCAGAGCGCGCACCCACCGAACTACTTCGTAATCTTTCTCAGAGGCTGGCCACTATAGTTGCCAGCCTACCATGCGTCAAATCCCCCCTTTGAAGAGCGACCGTCCCGGTCGATTGACTAAGATGCTGGATATGGTCATGGAGAAAGTGGTCACCTAAACGAATGAAAAAGAACCCCGCGCTTTTGTTGATAACATGAAAAACTTCGAAGTGTTCATAACTAGCGGGCGTGGTACGGATTCGTCTACACTACGTGGTTTAATCCTGAACGTGGACGTTGTCGGTTTAAAATGGTATCCAAACTCTGGGAAACTACCTCGTTATTCACGTCAGTGAGGCAGCGCCGACTTCCCAATGGCAATGCAAACGTATGCAAACGTATGCAATGCAAACCAGATAATGCAAACGTATCTGTCACCTTGCTTGGTTTTGCCTGTCTTAAGAATACGCAGTGCTTCAGGGGAGATTCTGCCATTTGCAAAAATTTGTACAGCTGCTTGTGAATTGCTGATTATATAACACGCGTCAGTTTGTAATATGGCCAAAGCTATAGCTATCTCTTCCGCCATTTCAACGCCTCTCGTGTGTATTGTCAGACTGGTGCTGCATTGTTTCTTGTGGTTCACTACAGCCGCGATGAAGCAGCTTTTGTGTTTGTAGCGAGCAGCATCTACGAAGACCGCTTTTTTGTTGTTTCCGTAGCTCTTTGTCATCGTCTTGAGTCTGCTCAGCCTTCTACCTGCGTTGAGCACTGGATGCAAGTTTTTAGGTAACGGAGGCACCTTGAGCTTAGCCCGTACGTCAGGAGGTATGTCGCATTTGGTGCCAAATTGTGTGTGGTAAGTGATTTCAAGTTTTTCCAGGATGCATCTACCAGTCTTGGTTTTAGAAACGCGCTCGTACTATACAATGCGTTGCGCCTCTATCAGTTCCTTATATATATACTATGTAAACCTAGCTCTGACAGCCTCTCCGAAAATGTGCTTTGCATGAGCCTCAGTGCTTGTTGGTAGATTCTTCTTATGAGGCTGTTTCATTTCATTTCTTCTGCTGCAAAGCATCTATGGTAACAGAAACATACGTATAGTGGCTTATGCCAAACGCGTGGATTCCCCTTATGACAATTGTCTCTTTCATGCCGCTATGCTTATTCGTAATTCTTTTCATTAGGCGCATCGTTTGGTAAACCCTTTGATATTGCGTAACATTTCCCTATTGGTGCCTTTGGCTTCCATTATTAACCCCAGTACCCTTATCTTGTAGACAATGGGTATGGTGTGTCAATCTCGTGTTTTAAGTTGTATGTCTGCGTAGGTATGTGCGTTGCGGTGCTTGGCAGGTCGGCCTTTTAATGTTGGTCTATAGAGTAGCAGCTCAGATTTTTCGGCTGAGCACGTGAGACCAGTTCCTTCTAGGTATTGCTCTACGGTGTCGATCGCTTCTTGTAAATGTTGTTCAATTGACCCATAGCTGCTGTTGCATACCCACTGAGTAACATCATCTCAATATATTGTATGGTGCAATTATTCTATTTTTTTAATCTACTGAAGTGGCCAGTTAGGACTAAGGTAAATAACTTAGGTGATATCACTGATCCTTGGGGTGTACATGCAATACCCATTAATATTTTTCCTCAAATGTGAGACCGTCTACAACATTTTTGACCTGTCTGTCTGTTAGGAAGTTTCAGATATAATTATACGTCCACTCACTTAAAGCTAAGTTACTGACATGATTCAGTATGACTTGGTCGGTGACATTATCAAATGCCTTTTTTAGATCCAGCCCGAGAATGGCTCGAGTTGATCTGCTAGATTCATCTATGATCTCGTGTTTTAATTGCAGCATGGCGTTTTTTGTACAGAGATTTTTCCGAATACCTATCATTGTACATGGGAGTACGTTGTTGTCCTCTAGGTAGTTTGTCAATAGGGTCAGTAAGGCGTGTTCCATTAGCTTATCCAGGCAGGAAGTTAGCGGAATAGGTCTTCGGTTTTCAAGATGTAAGTGTTTGCCAGGCTTGGGTATAAGCACGACGTGCGCTGTTTTTCACTGCTGCGGTACGTGGCCTTGTCTCCAGCATTCAATAATAAAGTCTGTTAATTTGCAAATAGATGTATCGTCTAGGTTTCGCAGTGTTTTGTTCGTAATGGCGTCAGCGCCCGGTGCCGACGTAGTATTTAGTTTGTGTAGTACCGCTCGTATCTCCGCATCGTTGAATTCTTCATCAAGGTCAGGATTCGGCGCTCCTACGTAATTGCCGTGAGTGCATCGTGGTGCCTGCTTTATGTATTTAGGCGCGACCTTTCTGAGAAAGTCTTTTTCTGTGCCTTTATAGGCATGCAGAATTTCGTTCATATTTTGTTTCTTTACCGTTTTTGTGTCTTCTGGGCTTGGGAGGTGCGAAAGTAACTTCCGCGTTTTGCCTAAGCTCAGTCGGTTGTCCATGGCGGTACAAGGTTCTTCCCATTGTTGACAATGAAGCTGTTGTGCATATTGTTCGATATCCTTGTTAAGTGTGGCTATCTTTTTTTTTAGTGTTCTGTTATGTTTCTGCGTTTTCCAGCATTTTTTTAGCCCTTGTCTGGCTTCCCACATATGTAATAGCCTACTGTCCAGAATTTCAAGCTTACCTTCTGGTGGAACTATTTTTGTGGCCTCCGAAATATCCTTATTTACAACACCTGCCCATTGGTCAATGTTTATAATGCTTTCTGTGATACTCTCTCGCATATTTCTGAATTTATTTCAATCAACTAGTGTAAGCAGTTTGCCCATGGGTTTGGTGGGACCCCCAATAAGCTGAATTTAAATGGTATAATGGTCACTTCTAAAGTCTTGCTGTGTATACAGCCATCGCGCAGATTGCGTGTTATTTATAGAAGTAAGGTCGGGCGTGGTATTATCATAGACACTATTCCCTTGCCTAGTGCGTATTGTGGGGACAGCGATGAGTGATAGCCCTTCCTGCTGCGAGTCCAGTCAGACATTCCTGCCCTTGGGGTGGACGTGTTTATCACCAGATGTACAATGAGGGGCATTAAAGTTCCCTTCGATCATTACAAATCGGTCACCCGCTATGGTAAGCTTGCGCTTAAAGAGAGTTAAAAATCTGTACCGTGTGAGTTTCGGGCTGCTGTACACGTTTAGGATGAACACATCGTCCCCTGTTTTTCTTGTAGGTATGACTTCAATTAGTATATTTTCTAATCCGTAACCTGTGTGCTGTGTTGCACTGCCGTTAGATCTCTCCACACTAAGGTTGTAAGGGCTTTAGTCTCCCCCTCGGAACTGCCGATAGAGCGGTAGCCAGACAACTTAGCGAGACCATGTATCTCCTGTAAGATCATGATATCTGGTTTTTCTTTATTTTTAGGACACTGGTGTAGAACGGCTTTCTTGTTTCTGTAAATTCTACAATTCTTTTGCTACAATACGTATTTGTTGCGTCTGTCCACGGCGGCAATTATTGCTGAGGAGGCGCCGGGTTAATAATAGCCGGCATTAGTAGCGAAGGTTTGATAATTGGTTTAAAGGGCGCTACACCACTGGCGTGTGGGCCTGTAGCAGAGGGACATTTTTCAAGTTCTGTTACCCCAGTAGATAAGCTATATAGTTGCTGCTGGTGAACTTGCTGTTGTTGTATAACTCTGTTAATTTGCTGCATAATAGCCCTTCCCCACTCTCTGATTTGCGCTCCCATGGTTTCCCTAATGTCGTTTATTGCCTTACTTTGAACTTTCACAGCTTCTTCTACTTTACTTATTTGTAAATCTACGCATTCCTCAGATTCCTCTTGACATTTGTGCAACCTGTTAGAAGTCTTGGTTTTATTGCGCTTGCTAGTACCATCGTGGTTGTTCTCAAAAGCTTTATGCTTTGGGAGATGTGAGTCATTGCTCTCCTCTATACCAGCTACACTATCATGTGTTAAAATGTCGCATCATTGCACTGCACCGTGCCTGTTCTGTAGTTATGAATATATTCCGTTAATTTTTTATTCTCCTCCCTCATGGCGGCAATTATCTGATTGTTTTGCAGAAACGTTTGTTTCAGTTGTGCTAACTTCCCTTTGAGTTTGGTAACTTTCTGATCAGAAGCAGACTCCGCCTACGCGCGCGTCCCCTTGACCCTGTCTGCCCAGCTCACCTTGAATGATGTATCGGCGACGGGGTTTCGGGGTTTCTTGGCCCTTGGCTGGAAGCGTGACTTTGACCTGAAGCGGTTCTTGGACCTGAAGCAGTTACTGGACCTTGAGCGGCTTTTCCTCTCATGCGGCCAACCTGGGGGGGGGGGGGACTTCAATATGTTGTCCTTTGCTGCGTTGTGGAGAGATAGCCTGTTTTTTGCGGTGAGGGACGCGTTCCCTTGTTCTTGTCTGCCTCTTTCCCAGCGGCGTTTCCACCCTAGAAATGATGTCTTATACCTTGCCTTGCAGGTTCGGTCTGCTGTGGGGTGATCTTCGTCGCACAGCTGGCACCTGGCCTTGCATTCGTGGCTTTCGGGAGGATTTGGCATCCTGCAGCCTCGGCAGATCTTATCTTCAAGGTTGGGGCAAACATCCGCCATATGCCCCAAGCATCCGCAGTGGTAGCACACGTCCAGTCGTTTTCTGTACAACGAACATCGTAGCAATGCCCCACCGTATTTCACGTAGCTTGGCACATGGTAGCCGTCGAATAGTACAATCGCATTGGTTGTATGGCACTTTCGCTTGGCCACGAGCGCAGTTTGGGTCCTGGGGCTTACAACGTTTTCAGTTATATCTCGGGCAGTGTCTTCTAGCGGTATTCCCCGGATCACTCCTTGGAGGTGTTTTCTGGGGCTGCTTCATAAGCGCTGGCTTCAAAAGCTTGCGTGCCTATATTGATACAGGCCATTCGCTGGTACCTGTTCGCATGTTCTTCAACAGCAGTGCTAACCACAACAATGTTTTGTTGGTAGTTGAGGCAGATTGTGTCTTGATTTCTGACTTTCTTGGTATATTGGAAGATTCGTAGACGCTGTTGGCAATGTGGGTGGCACTGTGGACACTGACGCGAAGTCACCCACAAGGTCGAACAATTACCTTGTAGTCTTCCCTTGGAAGGGGCGACATTCTGCTACCTCTGGTGATTCGGCGAAACCGTTGTTCTCTGTTTCTCGTCCTTCTGACCTGTCGAATGCTGCTCACTTGGTTGGTCTAACATTTTAGCTGTAATTTTTCGCTGTCCCACTGGTCGCCATCCGGTATTATCCTCAAATTCTTCTTTCGAAATGCGAAATGCTTTCTCCCTCCCCGGTCACTTCCATCTGGTCAAAAAACTCGAAACGCCAAGCGTACAGGTCGCCGCGTTCTTCGTGGTTCCACGACACGTCTAGCTGCGTCGCAGCGGTGACGGCGGTGTCTACGGCAAGCGCTATGCAGGTGGCTTCCCTGCGGGCGCAGCGAACGCAAAAACGGGCATAAAATGGTCAAACTCAAGTCCTGCCTTCTGATTTTTTGTCAGGATCGTCACGATGACTTGTGACGTTGATTTGAAACGATAAATCCACTGGATATGGTGATTAACGCTGAGAAACATCAAGAAAACACGAAGCCGACGCGATGAGCGACTGCTTCTGCTGGGCGCCTCCTTCTCTTCAAACACATTTGCACTAATAAAGTTTTTGTTTCTGTCAATCCGTCTCGAGAGAGACAGGCATCTAACGTGGATGCCCTTTGCTTCGCTTCACTGGCAGCGATGAGGGAGCAGAGGTAGACGCACCACCGGTGAGTCGGGACACCAGCGTTCCTTGCACAGCTGGGGAATGACGGCCATCTGCAGTGTCTCACTGTTGCGTGGACCCAGACTTGGATTGCGCTTGCTTGCGTTTTCATTATCGCAGCATGTCCTCGAGATATTCATCGTCTGATGGCATACCTTCTCCTGGAGAAGAAATGTCCATGGACACTACTTGCGTTTAGGCAGGATCGTAGCCCGTAACCACGTTTACAGTCGCCATCGCGAGGCAGAGAGGCGCCAAAAGGGGCTCCCCTAGCGAGGTGGTGCAGACGCCAGGGTGAAAATTGCCTCAATGTGCCAAAGCTGGGCCAACTGGACAGCAGTGGTATCTAAGTCAAGTGTAGGACTTGTTAGTGACGCGAAATCAAGAAACGAAGGGTTTAGCAGAAATTGAAGAAATTCCACGGAGCCGATGTGGATTGCGTTTGTCACCTTTGAGAACTCACAGCGCTACCTATTCTTCAAGTGTTCCTTTCGTTTGTGTGAGAAAATGCGAATGTACTTCAAGTTTTCTAGCCAGCACAAGGTGTAAGGGTTGTTCTAAGCTTGAAAAGGCCTTTTATATAGCTAATTGTGGGGTTTAACGACCCAATACCACCATATGATTACCTGAGGCAACGTAATACAGGGCTCCTGAAATTTTGACCACCTGGTAATGTTTAACCTGCCCCAAATCTGAGCACACGGATCTACACCATTTCCGCATCGATTGAAATTGCATCTGCCGCAACCGGGATTTGATCCCGTGACCTTCTGGTCAGCAGCCAAGTACCTCAGCAACTAGACCACTGTGACGGAACTTCGATACAAGTAGTGCCAAGACATTTACGTAGCCATAGAATAGCAAAGGACACTTTTTTGTCATAGAATAGTTGCCTTCGCCCTTTCATAACCACTCGCAAGCTTAACTGATAGCCCCCTATTCTGAATTGATATTGTCACAAGAACACGGGGATGCAGGCAAAAAACAGGGCATTTTATATCAGTACCCAAGCTCAAAACCTCGAACACCAGCGCGCGCACCCACCGAACTACTTCGTAATCTTTCTCAGAGGTGCCACTATAGTTGCCAGCCTACCTTGCGTCAAATCCGCCTTTGCATGCAACCGTTCCGGTCGATTGACTAAGATGCTGGTTATGGTCATGGAGAAAGTGGTCACGTGAACGAAAAAAAAGAACCCCGCGCCTTTGTAGATAACATCAAAAACTTCGAAGTGTTCATAACTCGCGGGCGCGGTACGGATTCGTCTACACTACGTGGACTAATTCTAAACGTGGACGTTGTCGGTTTAAACTGGTATCCAAACTCTGGGAAACTACCTCGTAATTCACGTCAGTGAGGCTGCGCCCAGCTTCCTAATGGCCAAAGTAGCATCGCAATAGCTTCTCAGAAAGTCCCCAATGTCGAACTAGTATCCATACTCACGCATACTCACCTGGTTGATAGTGGACGTTCCTTCGGCCTTAGCTGTAATGGCGAGTGTCGGTATTTCGCTGCGTGCGTATTTGGTTCCGTGCAAGCTGGCGGGCTTACCACCAGTCCGACTAAACGATTTATTCTGTCAGCCAGGCTTGTACAACTACCAAGTTCAAACTTTATGAAGTACAACTTGGAGCCTCAATTGAAACGTAGTTCATCTTGGAATAAAACACTTACCCCACTTGGACCAGGAATCGGGCTTAATCGCTGTGGATAATGAAAATAACAAGAAAATTACGATGTGAAATCATTGATGCCTTAATGAAAAAAGGCAAGTTTGTAAATATCCTTACTACAGCCATACTTACAATTTCACAGCAAAAATTGCAGAGTGGCGTATTTTTTACCAAATACATGTTTTCTGGAAAGGTTGCGTGAACTTCTACACAGTGTTTGTGAACAGATAAGCCTCGAAATGTAACCTTCGAAAGTTATTACCCTCTGGCTGCTTTGCTGTGCTGCATGTAAAGTATTCAAAAGGGGTGTTAGGCTAACTGACGGGCCCGCATTTTAGTTTCTTAATTGCGCAACGCACGCTGCCTATGTACTTTGCGTATGTTGTTTTACCTTGCGGATTCCACACATGCAATGCGTCCACAATATGGTGTGAGCTGCAGGTGCCATTTCTTGGTCATGAGATCCCATTCAATTTCACTCTTCGGATAGATGCACGCAAGATTAAAATATAGAAAGCCTATACCACTCTATGGAATGTTTTTAAGATGGTGAGAAATGCAATTGACGGCTCAATTGCTACCACCTTCCTTAAAGACAAGATTACTCACTTCATTATAAATTGATCCCTTTTAACGCTACTGAAACATCAAGGTGTGCGCATGAAGACAACTTTCAGAAATAACACAACCTGGCTTCCCTTTACTCAGCGAACTTGTATACATGTTACTATATATAAAATTCCTATGGCACTTCTCTTTCGGCTTACCTAACGAACTGATGGTAAATGTTCTTGTTGAATCGATTAGCTTTTTATGACTTCAACTAAACTCACACCACGCATTCTAGGTGGCAGGGAGCAGCCGCTTAGGCATAATAAGCGCAAGGGTCCTACGGGCTGCTTTTACACAAGCAGTCTCTCCTGCACGTTGTATGCAGTTTCCCATGGCAGAAGAACAGTAGCTGGTACCTTTGAACTCTTTCGGACAGTGGTTTGGCAGAGCCTTGGATGAATTTGACCTCTTGAAACTAGCTGTCGTATCATATTACTTGTTTAGGCGACCTAATCAGTGCTATTGTCTAATTTGTCTCCTAGCCAAGGGCATTGCCCTTGGTCAGCCTCCTTGCCTATTGATGACTTGACATTTGAATATTTTTTCCGCAGTGGTGTTGGCAGCATTCCTGTTGCACTGGTGCCCTCGAGAGGTGAATTTATTAGGCTCAGCAACGCAAAGGCAATCCAGGCGGATTTTCAGGCCATGACGCTGCACTTCCAGCGGGCAAGTGATGTTCGTCAGTTCGGAAGAGCTGGTGTGGTATGCAGATCATCAGATCCTTCATGCGTTTCTGACATCCTAAAGTGCAAGACAAGTTCTTCGCTCACGGTGAGTGCGTTTATCCCGCCTCATTTAACGTGCACTAAGGCAATTATACGAGTAGTCGATTCTAGATGAACGCCCGCTGAGACACAGGAAAAGCTGCCTGATGCTGGGGTCAAAGCTGTGTAGCGGTACAACCGATTAGTTAACGGTAAGAAAGTCTCGACTGAGTGCTACCTTTGCCGGCACTTCCTGTCCATCCGAGTTGAAAATATCTCCACTCAGTTTCAGAGGCGACCATCTCGCTTCTCGCCCGCTTCAACGTCAAAAATGTAGGTGTTTTAGCCACAGTGTAGAAGCTGTATATCAAATTCACGTTGCTGGATCTGTGGCAATGCTCATCTATTGAATGAGTGCAGCGCTGAAACCAAAAAATCCTGCCTCTGTAAAGGAAATCACGCGGCCGATCACCTGAGCTGCACCGCAAGGTCCAATGAAACCCAACTGCTAGAAATTATGGGCAGACGTCGTTGCACATGGCGAGAAGCACTAACAGTTGTGAGAGATAGGGCCTTTGGATATGCCGGAGTCACTTCGAGGCACGAACAACAAAGTGAGACGCAGATTTTGGATCTTATTGAAGCTGCCGTAGAAAAGGCAATGTCGAAGGCGCTGGAAAAAAGAGTTACGAGCGTCAGGGAGTACATCTCTCAAGTGTTTTGCTCACAGATGACGCAGCTGGTTTCTGCAGTAGCAGTACCGATATCCATGTTGGAACCTTGTGCAGCGGGAGAGATGCCGAGTTTAGCCCCACAGCGGCAATCCCAAGAAGGGGAAACCCCTATTTTGTCTGTACCTTCTACGTCGACCGACAAGAACGATAAGAATCAAATTGACGTAAGCCATGATTTCAGGCGTCAGAAGCGCACTGGATCTCCGTTAAAATCTCTTTGCCGAAACTCAAAACCTAAAAAGGGCTTATAGAAGCCGATAGACTTTGATATGGACTTCGCTCTCAGCACTGCTCAAAGATTTAGTTCACGTGAACTCAGAATTGAAAAAAAAACTAAATTCGAAAACCACGTGGAAATGCATTTCCGTGAAAAGGCATCGTTTCCATAATTAAAATAAAACATAAAAGAATTCATACGAATGTAAATATTCACAATAAATCAAGAAAGTAGCAAACAACCATTGAAATCAAGAAATTGCAATAAAGCAAGAATTTTAGTTCTCAGGTTGAATAACATGAGAATAACAACATTCGGGTGAGTTGTAGCACTTCCTCAGCACGCTGAGCGTCCATGGCATTTTTGATGTTTTCCTACTCTCACGGGGCATGCAGTTGGGGTCGGCGTGCTTTCGTATGAACATGCAAACAACGCTAAAGACGAATTATTCTCCTAGAAACATTCTATTACAGAAAATGTACCAGAGAGTTGCAGCATATAGCATGATTGAGTAGCAACACCCTATTCGGTGATGCCAATAGAGTTGCCCGCGGCTCGAGCATGAGCCACCATGGAGCGTTGAGCATCCTAGGTCAGGTAGCCGAGTCGTCCCAAGCCTCTCTACTTTGGATGAGGAAAAAGCGTAAAAAAAGAATAGGGTGAGAAGGGCACGAAGTGACGTGGTAGGTGTCGGCCAGGAGCTGGCAAATCGAGCAAGTGCCACTGATATCCGGCGAAAATATCGTGGCGACTACCGGACTGAGATAAGTGCTCGTCTAGAGGCGGCGTAGTATTCGCTTGTCCTCTTTGTCCAGAGCGTTTGTGGGGTCTGGCTACAGGCAGCGCCAAGCCCGGTAATAGGCAAGAATTTTGTGAAAGCGTGTATATTTCTTATTGCCAGATTCCGACTCGGGACATGGAGGGGCAACGGCCCGGCTAAGAGAAGCACCGGCAGCTGCGTTCACCACCTCGTTTTCGGGCAGGCCAGAGTGACCCAAGGTTCATACTATACGAATGGGGTGAGGGCTAAAGCGCCAAGAGTCTCCCCGAAATATGTTAGCTACTAGAGGGGCAATGAAACCATGAAGGTGTTGGAAACAGACTGAGCGCGAGTCGGTCAGCACGATGCGTGAGGAGGATGCGAGGCAGTCAAAGCAATCGCAACTTCCTCAGCTTGCATTACAGTGATGGCTCTAAAACAGAGGCCGTCAACGTGCTTTCCCCCTGTGACCATGGCAGCCGAGAGGTGACCAGAGCCGAGGGACCCGAGATATCTACTTAGAAAACGCCAGGACTGTCGGAGTGTTGCGCCTGATGAGCCGTGGAACGTGCTAGTCTACGACCGGGATATAGCTCGGGGTTCATATTTCGGGGTAGTGGTTCCACGCATAGTTTTTGCCGCCAAATTTCAGTATGGGCGTCGGAATGTCTTCAACGGAGATCGCATTGAGGCGGAGCCTCATAGTGGACGTCGCCGTGATGGCGTCTCTGACAGACGAATAATTTCGCTAACAAGATGAGCTTGGGGCAGCTCCTCAAAACAGTTATGTACCCCCCGTGCCATGAATCGGCTGTTGGAGGTGGCAGTGGGAAGGTCGAGTGCACGTTTGTACACTGAACGAAGGAGGACGTCCAGCTCGTGCTCGTGTTGACGACGCAGGTGATGCGCAAAGATTGCGACTGGTTACAAATGCATGAGCCAACCGCATGCACGGGGTCCCACGGAGGACGCCGCGCTTAGTTGATATCCGCCATATCATACGGCTCACCTGTTCGCTGGTGCGTCGGAGGCCTGCTGTTTTGTCCTCGGCATCCAAAGATGAAGTAATGTGGATCCCTACAACTCGAATTTACTTGAATGATGCAAAGCAATCAGACGGAAGCAAAACCTGGGGTGGAGGTAAGTCGGATACCGAGAAAATGGCCGACTACGCTGGAGAGCACTCTAGGCTACAGAAAGCAGAATAGGCGCTGATCAGAAGGGTAGCCTTTTATAGGCACTCTTCGATTTGTTCTGAGATGCCTTTGTTGGTGTAAATTGTAATATCGTCGGCATATAGTGCATGGTGTATTCCCTCGACCTCGCGCATAAGGTAGGGGAGCTTTTTCAAGGCCAGGTTAAAGAGTAGGGGTGACAGGACTGCACCTTGGGGTGTACACTATGTGCCTATTAGATACGGGCCATGTTCGATAGAATTGCGGTGGATGAAAGTGGCGCGATGAGACAGATAGGTTCGAGTGTAATGAGAGTCTTCTGGCCGCTGTTTGTGGTAGGGAGGCCACAAAGAATACTACTGTCTTTGACAATATCAAACGCTCCTGTAAGGTCAAGTGCGAGCACGCATTTATTGTTACAACGCATAGTGGTCGGTTCTATGACGTTCTGTTGACGCTGCAGCAGGATGTCTTGTGCCGACAGATGTTAGTGATAGCCAAACATCGTGTCTGCAAAGGTCCTGCCTCTGGGCTCCAGGTAGACAGAAAGGCGTTTACAGACGCTAGTTTTCATGAGCTTTCTAGCGCAGAAGGTTAGTAAGATTGGTGTCAGTGCCTCGATGCGACCGGTTTGCTATTTGGGTGTGGATGTGATGTGCGATGTCGTCCATACCGATGGCAGCGAGTAGCGATCCTATATCTAGTATGTAACGTGGAGTAGCGTGCGGTGTGCCTCGTCGGGAATGTTAGCCAGACGCGACGCTGTGATGCCAGTCCGCCCAGGGCGCGTGCGCCGCTGCGTTTGTGCCAGTGCTGCCCGTAAATCTGAAAGCCACTAAGGCGCATCGAGTTCGGCGTTAGAGGGGCCGTAATACGTACATTGTGGGCCTATGCGGTCAGTTGTACGACCGATATCGGTCGCACAATTCTTGCGCAAGTTGAGTTGTAGTGCCCTGATTGGCATGCAGAGCATGGCGGAGCTTGCGTTGCGTTACTGCCCGAGTGCTAAAGGGATCCAGAATACGGCGAAATAGGCGCCAGGAGCACCTGGAGGTCATCTAGTTCGCCGCCATCGTGCATGTGTCAGCCCGATTTGAATTGGCACACTGCGCACAGTATGCTGCAGCCTCTGCAGTGAGCACCTCAATCCGAGCGCGAAGTTTTCGATTGAGTTTTTTACGTTTCCAGCGCTTTATAAGCCCGCGGATAGCGTTCCACAGATTTAGGAGGTGTGGGTCGATTGCAGGATAGCAATTAGATGTTTCGAGGAAGCGAGCGTTTGCCCGCTGATTATGAAGACACTAGGTGGTTGAGTGGCGTGCGGACGCGTCTGTATCGTATCCGCCAACTGACGTTGTTCAAATGAGTCCGATGAGCTTTCCCTCCAAGAATTCTACTGGAGCAACTCCGGAAAGTTTCAAAGAACACTTGGATACCCTATTGATCACGGTAGATCCACTGGAACCTCTTTTGTGGGTCCTTTCTCCGACACCAAGGGTTAGGCCTATTTGTGCTTATACACGGCATCGGGCGCCGCAGCGCGGAAAGGCGGAAAGCGCGGCCGCTTGTTTGGCCGAACCCCGAGGAGGCCATGCCTCATGTGGTTATGGTAGAAGGAGAACAAATCTCCAAAGAGGAAGCCCAGTCCAACGGCTGGAGTACCGCCCACAGAAAACAGAATGCGGATAAAACCCACTTCAAGCCCGAGACACACTCGGCTAGGCAAACTGGAGCCCACGTTGGCCCCGCTAAAGCCAGCCAGCTGAGAAAGGTTGCCGCAGCCTCCAGGCTACCGCGCCTGCCCACATCGCACTTTCGAGTGGTCGTCCGCCCGGGGGGAGGGCTGGACGTGCGAACGTGCAGTCAGTTAAAGGTCACGCAAGCCATTTTAGTGGCGGCCAGGCTGCCCCCAGCGGTAGCTGAGGAGGATATCGTGTGTGCGAACACCATGCAGAATATCTTCGTTATAAGCACACCCTCAGAATCGAATGCCAATGCATACTGCAAAGTGCAGAAAATATTCTTGGCAGATAAAAGCACTCTATCTCGGCTTATATCACACCTCCGGAAAATACCTGTAGAGGTGTGGTCAGAGGCATCAACACCAATCTGGCCGAACCTGCACTGCAAAGTCTTTTTGTCACACCCAGAAACCCGATGGTGCTCGGAGTCAGGTGCATAAAGCAGACCCCTACCGTGATTGTACTGTTAAATGGCATGAAAGTGCCCAACTATGTTCACTGCGGCCCCAACATGCTACGCTGTACACTGTACAAGAGGCAAATCGACAGTTGACGTAACTGCGGCCAAATCAACCACAGGCACGATGTCTGCCCTAGACCGACCGAAAAAGTGTGTGAAAAGTGCGGGACTTCGAGCATTGCAAATGGACACAAATGTGTGCAACCGAAGTGCGCGCTACGCGGAGACGCTCATCTCACCGGTGACCATACCTGCAAAAACAGATACCAAGTTCCCTACGTTGTAAGAAGGCGACGTAGAAAAAGAAGGAAAGGCGGTCACAAGACGAACAACGCTACGAGCAACGCCGGAGACTGCGAAATCGCCACTCCTACCAAAACACCAGCTGTGGCTGCTCCAAGGAACGCCGCCACGGAACGCTCTCGGAGTCCCCGGGGTGGCTTCAACTCGCAACCTACCTGGGCGGACAAGGTAGACGAAACAGGTGAGGCCCATGCCCCCGCGCAACCAGGGCAACTGTCACAGCAAACGCGAGACAAAATACAATCACTAGAGCGCGAGAATGCGTCTCTTCGACAGGAATTAGGTGATTGTAAGTCAATCTTGCAAGAAATGCAGCAGCGAGAGCGCGCATCTAGTGATCAAGCTACCGGAGCCACAGCGTCCATCAACAGAGGCGCGAAACGCAGGGCAGGCCCTGAGTCCATGGAAGAGGAGGCGCTTAATGTCTCAAGCATCCTAACACTGCTCGAAATGCTAAGAAGTGACGTTATTGCTGAATTTACTCCTATCAGGCTTCAACTGACCGAGCACGCCGCGAGGCTTCAACTTTTAGAATCATACAGGCAGCACGCACTGCTTGGTACACCCCCTTCGAGTCAGTAAAATGGATAATGCAAGCAATCTAGTAATCTGGCAATACAATTGCGTCAGTTTCCGAAAAGAAAGGCAGCACGGCAACCCTCTCTTAGCTTTGCTACCGAAAGGCCATTAGTAATCATCCTCCAGAAAACGCTCCCCGATGTCATCGCTCTTCGTCACTATCGTACAGAAGCGTATTTCAAGGAGGGCAAGAGGGGTGTAGCGACACTCGTCTCAAAGCATCTCGCCTATATACGTCATGACGTTAGGCCGGACTTAAAAATTGAACACACCATGATCGAACTCATCCCGAACGCTAAACTTAAACAATCCGTTTTTATTTTAAACGTTTACAGCTCACCAGCCGACCGAAAAGAGACGTTTCATGCTCTTTTTCACAAAGCATGTAAAATTGCAGGTGATCGAACGCTCATCATAGCAGGAGACTTCAACGCATATCATCATGATTGGGGCTATATCAAGGATACCGCAAAAGGCAAAGCCCTCGCAGCACAGATCGTAGCTTGTGGTCTCACATTGGTCACCGATCCACGATACCCCACCAGAATAGGCGATTCGGTCAGCAGGGATACCACACCAGATTTGACCATGGTTAGGAATGCAGAGGAACCCATATGGAATAACAAGGGAATCTTAGTAGTGATCACTACATTACCAGCTTCGCAATAAGAATCTCGTCACCACCGCTCAGAAAATTTCACGTCACGGATTGGGACCTTTTTAGAGCTGTCACAAAGCAAGACGAGAATAACTACAACTCAATAAACAAATTATTCACTCGCCTCAAACAAGACGTTGCTGCTTCCACAAAGGAAGTGAAGACAGAAAGAAAGATAGAGCGAATGGACAGTCGATTAGCGCACCTTCTGGAGTCTAAAAACGCGGTGCAGGCTCAATTGGAAACGCAGAAACTAAACCGACGCCTACGCAAAGAAAATTGCTGAACTTGATAGGCAGATAGATGAGCATAGTGAAACGCTAGCTCGACAGCAATGGGACGAAGTATGCAATGCCGTCGACGGGCAAATGAGGAGTAGTGCGAAGTGGAACCTCCTCAAACATCTACTGGGACATAAACAATCCAAAACCAATCAGCAGCTTAAATTGACAGACTTATCCACAACCTAAAGAACTCTGGTCTGACAGAGACACAAACTATCGATGAGCTCGCCTCGAGATATCTTTTCACAGAACCCGCCTCGCACAATGACTACCCTCCTGCTTTGCCAGGGAACAGAACAGACCCTCTTAGTTCATTCTTCACGTGCGCAGAGGTACGAGAGGTTCCATACGAGCTCAACTGCAGATCAGCTCCGAGACCTAATGGGATTAGTGACAAACTCTTAAAGAATTTGCCTGACGAAGATATCGAGCTTCTAACAAATAAAACCAACGAGAGGCGGCCGGCGAGGATCCAATAAAGTGGCGCGACACGACCGGAATCCTCATTCCGAAGCCGGAAAACTCCAGGAGCTTGGCTCGTTTCGGGCGATATCTCTCACTTCATGTGTAGAGAAGGTCGCCAAGCACGTTATTCTCAAGCGGGCCACTAAATTTTCTGAGGAAAGGAATCTCTTCCCATTTAACCTAATTGGATTCAGGCCGTCCATGTCAACGCAGGATGTAAAGTTGCTTTTAAAACACAAGATCATTCGCAGGAGCTCCAGAGACACCAGAGTTGTTCTGGCACTTGACCTGAAAAAGGCCTTCGACAAGGTCAAACGCTCTCACATACTTCCTTCCATTAAAGAGGCGGGCGTAGGAGAACAATTTTACAACTACATAAGCTCAATTCTTAAGAACAGAAAAGCTACCATTCGCCTAGGATGTCTCGGCTCGAAGACGTTTGATCTTGGACCTAGAGGCACTCCACAAGGGGCAGTGCTATCCCCATTTCTATTTACCTTATCGCTAAGAGCACTTTCCCACAGTCTGGCCGAGATTGAAAATCTCGGTCACGCCTTCTACGCTGACGACATCACCGTCTGGTGCGAGGGAGGTACTGATGGGCAAAGTGAAGAGCGATTACAAAGAGCGATCAGGGTTGTCGAAGATTTTATTCACAAGAAAGGACTCTGCTTGTCGGCTAATAAATCCGAACTGCTCCTTTACCGCCCAACAATCGGTGCAAAGAAAGGAAGTTTCCCGGATATCTTGATCAGCACAACGAACGGCTCTATTATTCCGATTGTAAAGAAAGTTAGAATTCTCGGTATGTTCCTGGAGGAGGATGGCAGTAACGCCTACACGTTACAACGCATCGCAGCAAAGCCAATTCCATGAGACATTTAATCACGGGGGTGGCCAACAAATGAGGGGGTTATCCTAGGAGAACCTTCGTAGACTCTTTCGTGCCTTCCTAATGAGCCACATCAACTACATCGCCCTGGCCCACAAGTGGAGCAGGAGAGATGAAGCCCGATTAGAATCAATAGTTCGCAAGAGCATAAAGAAGGCACAGGGTCTCCCACGGAGCACCAGTACAGAACATCTATTGGCGCTGGGTGTCCACAACACCTTCAGCAAAATAGTAGAGGCACAACAGGTCGCCCAAGTTGCAAGACTGGCTTCCACGGAGGCTAGCAGACAGTTACTAGCGCATATTCGTATACGGTCTCCCATTGCCAGACAGAGGAAGTGCGCGCTCCCTATCAAAGTCAGGGAAATGTATGCAGTATCTCAGGTACCTAGAAACATGCACCCCCAATACAACTGCGACAAACGCAAAGCAAGGGCCAGAGCCCTTCTTCAAACAGCGGCTACGATTGAGGACAATGACACCTTTGTTGACGCAGCGCAATACGCAGCTTCCAATCACTTTGTTTCAGCAGCTACGTCGTTACGGGGAGAGCTGCTGACATCACTTACGCTCAAAAATTCGATGCCGACAAAGCCGAACAGGTGGTAGTGGCCATCGCCATGGCCACAACCAACCGTTCTACTATTTACACGGACTCGCGAGCAGCCACGAGAGCTTTTATGAAAAGCTCGGTGTGCAAAGGAGCCGCGCGCGTTCTCTGCTGCATCTTGGAGAGGCAAAAAGCATATAATTTGGTTTCCTGGTCATGTGGGCAGTGATGCTCATGAAACCATCCCAAACGCCAACGAACTTGCACACTCCCAGGCGCGAGGTCTCACACACCGCGCCGGAAGTGGGCACTCGGAGGCTGAGGGAGGGCAAGGGCAAAGGGACCCTCTTCTCAATTTCAACGAGGTCGGTAAGCACTATCAGCTAGGGCGTAGGAAGTTTCCGCTTCCACACCCACATTTAAACAGACCTCAGGCAATCACCCTGCAAATTTTACAAACACGTATAAATGTTCGTTTATTTGGTCAAATTTTGTATACGGAATAGACCCACGCTGCCCGCGTTGTGGTTATCCGTGGTGCACTCTCCAGCACATGCTGCGGAAGTGTCACGACTTACACGGGGGCTCAGGGTCAGCCTCCACTGAGGTAGACTGGCTACAGCTTATAACCAGCTCCGCAAAGGACCAGCAGCTAAGGGCTGTCCAGAGAGCCCGCGAAGTCGCCGAGAGCTTGAACCTCCCAGTGCCATCGTGGGCAGGGCCCCCAGACGGTATCCCCGGACGGGGGCATTCTCGTCTTCTCCGGACCAAATAAAGTTGTTTGACTGACTGACTGAATATGAAGGACGTAGGACGCCCACGCCGCGTATTCGCCCTAGCTGGGGATCATAGGAAATAACCAAATTCTTCAATGTTGTAGGCCGGTGCTCTCAGATTAGGGTGCACGTTAAAGAACCCCAGGTGGTCGAAATTTCCGGAGCCCTCCACTACGGCGTCTCTCATAATCAAATGGTGGTTTTGGGACGTTAAACCTCACAAATCAATCAATCATTTAGTCCAGTCTGTGAGACGGGCCGGGACTCAGTAGTGGCGCATGTTCGGCCAGTGTGAAGAAAATGCGAAGCAAATTGTGTTCACTTCCCCAAGTCTCACCCAAGTTTTTGCATGTAGCATCGCGAATGTTAAGAGTCAAGAAAAGGTCGGGGCATGTGTCACATAAGACTGAATCGCTGGAACGTGTGGGCTGTGCTGTATCAGTAAGCAGCGTGAGGCTAAGCGACGAGATGAGCTCCTTGAGTTCTATTCCCGGAAGTTCTCTTAGTAGTAACCCCTTTAAAGGATGGGGGCGTTGAAGTATCGCACAATCACCAGGTTTGACGGTCTTCCGTGCGTACCGCCCCTTGAAACAGATTCGTAAATAAGCCTTGGCAAAACGAGGAGGACAATTCTCAATTATTATGTGAAATAATGGTTGACCTCTCCGTTTAGACAACACTGACATCGCACAGTATTCGTATGGATGATGCAGATTGAGGTAGACCTGTATCGCATTGTACGCCTTATGCACAAGAAGACATGCAGTGTGCCTTCCACATAGCAGCAGTATCCAGTAAAAGTTGGTGTCGCAACAGATTTTTGAAGTGGCAAAACGGCGGGTTGAGAGCCAGGATCTAATCACGAAAAATGACCATGATCTAATCAAAGCAAAAGCCCTTCACTAGAGTTACGCACAAGCTGAGGATTCCATTTGGGTAGACGCCGCTTGTACAGCACAGAAAGCTGTGGTGGTTTCCTACAACCCTTCGCTACCTCATCTCCTGATTCACCGCCTTCGCTCAGGCTCTACAGCTGAGAAGGTGGAGGAGACCGCCATCACCTTAGCACTTGCCCATTGCTATGCACAGTACAACTTCACTGATTTAAAAACTTCTCTGTAAAAACTATGCCAGGGGCAGGACGCACCCCTGTGCCTGGCAGTTGTTGAACACCCCACACATTATTTACCGCAATCGGTATAGCTTCAGTGGGTACCGGCTCGTTCGGGGAGCCCGGAAAAGGAGGCTGCCGGTAAATTGGCACAAGAAGTCATTACCCGGCCTCAGAACAGCCTCAATTCAGGCTTCTCAAAAGAGTGGTCGCACAATTTTGCAGAGCTCACACAAATACAACGTTTCAACCGTCGGATCTACCCTCCTCCGAATCTCTCTCTTAAGATTTCCCAACAAATCCTATGGAGACGTCTCCAGACTCACACTCTATCTTCCCCTCAACTGCTGTCCCACTACTGTGGCACTTCCCCAGAATGTTCCCTCTGCATCGAACCTCATGCCACCCTTTCCCGTATTATATTCGGCTGCCCTGCTGATTTTTCCCCGCAGCGACAGCCTGCCATCTCAAGCTGGGAGGACTGGGAGGTCCTGCTCTCGTCTGGGGACCCAGCGATGCAGCTTGCTGCGGTGAGTAGGACAGCCGAGGTCTTTGCGTCGAAAGGCATGACCGTATTGTCGCGGTGCGCGACCGCGCGGTGGTCCAGGGATTCCCGGAGTTCCAAACACATTTGGAAGGAAGGAATAAACTTTATTTCGTATCCGGCGTGTTAGTGGGCTGAGCTCCCGCCTAGGTGTCGGCTAGAAGGTCTTGCCTCCTAGCGGCTTCCTCGGCTCGCTGGATTGCCCATAGCTGATCGTCCAAGGCTGGACTGAACAGCACGGCCTGCCAACGCGCGCGGAGGCTGTTGGTAGAGGCCGCGTTCTGATTACTGTGTTTTATGCCTTCCATTCCAATAGAATGTGTTCTAAGGAAGCTCGTGCCCGACAATCTTTGCATTCAGCGGTCGCGTAGATCTCTGGATACATAGCATGTAGTATCACTGGATTCCTATAGGATATGGTTTGTAATTGTCGCCATTGGACAGACTGTGCCCTGTTGAGTTTATGATGAGGAAGGGGGTTAACACGCCTCTGTAATTTATAATGTGTCGTAATTCTATTGAACGTTGTCATTCGGTCCTCCAACTGCCACACAATCGGAAATTCTGACGAGGGATCAACAATAGTCGTAGCCCAGAAAGTGAGTCCTTGAGCTACGTTGTAAGCAACCTCGTTAGGGTTGATATCTCCCGTGGTGTCAGCTATGTGATCTGGGTACCAGACAATGCAAACGTACCTGTCGTCTTGGTTGGGTTTGCCTGTCTTAGGAAGACGCAGGGAGATACTGCCATTTGCAAAGTTTCGTACAGCTGCTTGTGAATCGATGATTATATAACACGCGTCAGTTTGTAATATGACCAACGCTAAAGCTGTCTCTTCAGCCATTTCAACGCCTCTCGTGTGTATTGTCAGGCTGGTGCTGCATTGTTTCTTGTGGTTCACTACAGCCGCGATGAAGCAGCATTTGTGTTTGTAACTAGCGGCATCTACGAAGACCGCTTTTTTGTTGTTTCCGTAGCTCTTTGTCATCGTCTTGAGTGTGCTCAGCCTTCCACCTGCGTTTTCCAGGATACATCTACCAGTCTTGGTTTTAGAGACGCGCTCGTACTGTACAATACGTTGCGCCTCTAACAGTTCCTTATATATATATTATGTAAACCCAGCTCTAACAGCCTCTCCGTACAGAAACTTTGCATGAGCTTCAGCGCTTGTTGGTAGATTCTTCTTATGAGGCTGTTTAATTTCATTTTTCCTGCTGCAAAGCATCTATGGTAACACAAACATACGTAATGTGGCTTATGACAAACGCGTGGATTTCTCTTATGACATTTGTCTCTTTCATGCCGCTATGCTTATTCGTAATTCTTTCGATTAGGCGCATCGTTTGGTAAACCCTTCGATATTGCGTAACTTTTTCCCAATGGTGCCTTTGGCTTGTAATATTAACGCCAGTACCCTTATCTTCTCGACAATGGGTATGGTGTGTACATCTCGTGTTTTAAGTTGTATGTCTGCTTAGGTATGTGCGTTGCGGTGCTTGGGAGGTCGGCCTTTTAATGTTGGTCTATATAGTAGCAGCTAAGATTTTTCGGCTGAGCACGTGAGACCAGTTCCTTCTAGGTATTGCACTACGGTGTTGATCGCTTCTTGTAAATGTTGTTCAATTGACCCATAGCTGC
Organism: Rhipicephalus microplus; assembly: GCF_043290135.1. NCBI lineage: Eukaryota > Metazoa > Arthropoda > Arachnida > Ixodida > Ixodidae > Rhipicephalus > Rhipicephalus microplus. The sequence continues at coordinate 106,431,212 of NC_134705.1, read as the reverse complement.
TGTTGCGTACCCACAGAGTAACATCATCTGAATATATTGTATGGTGCAAACCTTCTATTTTTTTAATCTACTTAGGAGGCCAGTTAGGACTAAGTTAAATAACTTAGGTGATATCACTGATCCTTGGGGTGTACATGCACTACCCATTAATATTTTTCCTCAAATGTGAGACCGTCTACAACATTTTCGACCTGTCTGTCTGTTAGGAAGTTTCAGATGTAATTACACGTCCACTCACCTAAACCTAAGTTACTGACATGATTCAGTATGACTTGGTCGGTGACATTATCAAATGCCTTTTTTAGATCCAGCCCGAGCATGGCTCGAGTTGATCTGCTAGATTCATCTATGATCTCGTGTTTTAATTGCAGCATGGCGTTTTGTGTACAGAGATTTTTCCGAATACCTATCATTGTACATGAGAGTACGTTGTTGTCCTCTAGGTAGTTTGTCAATCGGGTCAGTAAGGCGTGTTCCATTACCTTACCCAGGCAGGAAGTAAGTGAAATTGGTCTTAGGTTCTCAAGCTGTAAGTGTTTGCCAGGCTTGGGTATAAGCACGACGTGGGCCGTTTTTCATTGCTGCGGTACGTGGCCTTGTCTCCAGCATTCATTAATAAAGTCTGTTAAATGGCCAATAGACGTATCGTCTAGGCGTCGCAGTGTTTTGCTCGTAATGGCGTCAGGGCCCGGTGCCGACGTAGTATTTAGTTTGTGTAGTGCCGCTCGTATCTCCGCATCGTTGAATTCTTCATCAAGGTCAGGATTCGGCGCTCCTACGTAATTGGCGTGAGTGCATCTTGGTGCCTTGATTATGTATTTAGGCGCGACCTCTTTGAGGAAGTCTTTTTCTGTGCCTTTATGGGCATGCAGAATTTTGTTCATATTTTGTTTCTTTACCGTTTTTGTGTCTTCTGGGCTTAAGTGGTGCGAAAGTAAATTCCGCGTTTTGCCTAGGCTCAGTCGGTTGTCCATGGCGGTACAAGTTTCTTCCCATTGTTGACAATAAAGCTGTTGCGCGTATCGTTCGATTTTCTTGTTAAGTGTGGCTATCTTTTTTCTTAGTGTTCTGTTATATTTCTGCGTTTTCCAGCATTTTTGTAGCCCTTGTCTGGCTCCCCACATATATAATAACTTACTGTCCAGAATTTCAAGCTTAGCTTCTGGTGGAACTATTTTTGTTGCCTCCGAAATATCCTTCTTTAGATTAGCTGCCCATTGGTCAAGGTTTATAATGCTTTCTGTGATACCCTCTCATATTTCTGAATTAATTTCGATCAACTAGTGTAGGCTGTTTGCCCATGGGTTTGGTGCGCCCCCCAATAGGCTGAATTTAAATGGTAGAATGATCACTTCCAAAGTCTTGCTGTGTACACAGCCATCGCGCAGATTGCGTGTTATTTTTAAAAGTAAGGTCGGGCGCGGTATTACCATAGACAGAATTTCCTTGCTTAGTGCGTACTGTGGGTTCAGTGATGAGTGTTAGCCCTTCCTGCTGCGAGTCCAGCCAGACATTCCTGCCCTTGGGGTGGACGTGTTTATAACCCGATGTACAATGAGGGGCAATAAGTCCCTTTCGATTATTACAAATCGGTCACCCGCTATGGTAAGCGTGCGCTTAAAGAGAGTTAAAAATCTGTGCCGTGTGACTTTCGGGCTACTGTACACGTTTAGGATGAACACACTGTCCCCTGTTTTTCTTGAGGGTATGACTTCAATTAGTATATTTTTTATATCGGTAACCTGTGTGCTGTGTTGCACTGCCGTGAGATCTCTCCGCACTAAGGTTGTAAGGGCTTTAGTCTCCCCCTCGGAACGGCTGATAGAGCGGTAGCCAGACAACTTAGCAAGACCATGCATTTCTGTAGGATCATGATATCTGGTTTTTCTTTATCTTTAAGATACTGGTGTAGAAGGGCTTTCGTGTTTGTGTAACTTGTACAATTCTATTGCCATAATACGTATTTGTTGCGTCTGTCCACGGCGGCAATTATTGCTGAGGAGGCGCCGGGTTCATATTAGCCGGCATTAGTAGCGGAGGTTCTATAATTGGTTGAAAGGACGCTACTCGACTGGCGTGTAGGCCTGTAGCAGAGGGACATTTTTCAAGTTCTGTAACCCTAGTAGATAGGCTATCTAGGTGCTGCTGGTGAACCTGCTGTTGTTGTATAACTCTGTTAATTTTCTGCATAATAGCCCTTCCCCACTCTCTGAATTGCGCTCCCATGGTTTCCTTAATGTCGTTTATTGCCTTAATTTGAACTTTCACAGCTTCTTCAATTTTACTTATTTGTAAATCTACGCATTCCTCAGATTCCTCTTGACCTTTGTGCAACCTGTTAGCAGTCTTGTTTTTATTGTGCTTGCTAGTACCATCGTCGTTGTTCTCTAAATCCTTATGCTTTGGAAGAGGTGAGTCATTGCTCTCCTCTATACTAGCTACACTATCATGTGTTAAAATATCGCATCATTGCACTGCACCGTGCCTGTTCTGTAGTTATGAATTATTCCGTTAATTTTTTATTCTCCTCCCTCTTGGTGGCAATTATCTGATTGTTTTGCAGAATCATTTGTTTCAGTTGTTCTAACTGCCCCTCGAGTTTGCTGACTTTCCGGTCAGAGGCAGACTCCGCCTACGCGCGCGTCCCGTTGACCCTGTCTGCCCAGCTCATTTTGAACGGTGTATCGGCGCCGGGGTTTCGGGGTTTCTTGGCCCTTCGCTGGAAGCGTGACTTTGACCTGGAGCGGTTCTTGGACCTGAAGTGGTTCCTGGACCTTGAGCGGCTTTTCCTCTCATGCGACACACTGTGGGAGGACTCCAATATGTTTTCTTTGCTGCGTTGGCGTGAGATGCCCTGTTTTTTGCGGCGAGGGACGCGTTCTCTTGTTCTTGTCTGCCTCATTCCCAGTGGCGTTTCCACGCTAGAAATGATGTCTTATACCTTTCCTTGCAGGTTCGGTCTGCTGTGGAGTGATCTTCGTAGCACAGCTGGCACCTGGCCTTGCATTTGTGGCTTTCGGAAGGATTTGGCATCCTGCAGCCTCGGCAGATCTTATCTTTAGGGTTGGGGCAAACATGCGCCCTATGCCCCAAGCGTCCGCAGTGATAGCACACGTCCAGTTGTTTTCTGTACAACGAACATCGTAGCAATGCCCCGCCGTATTTCACGTAGCTTGGCACATGGTAGCCGTCGAAAGTACAATCGCATTGGTTGTATGGCCCATTCGCTTGGCCACTAGCGCAGTTTGGGTCCTGGGGCTTACAACGTTTTCAGTTATATCTCGGGCAGTGTCTTCTAGCGGTATTCCCCGGATCACTCCCTTGGAGTTGTTTCCTGGGGCTGCTTCATAAGCGCTGGCTTCAAAAGCTTGCGTACCTATACTGATACAGGTAATTCGCTGGTATCTGTTGGCATGTTCTTGAACAGCAGTGCTAACCACAACAATGTTTTGTTGGTAGTTGAGGCAGATTGTGTCTTGCTCTCTGAATTCCCTTGGTATATTGGCAGATTCGTAGACGCTGTTGGCAATGTGGGTGGCACCGTGGACACTGACGCGAAGTCACCCACAAGGTCGAACATTTACCTTGTAGTTTTTTCTTGGAAGGGGCGGTATTCTGCTACCTCTGGTGATTCGGCGAAGCCGTTGTTCTCTCAGTTTCTCGTTCTTCTGCCCTTTCGAGTGCTGCTCACTTGGTTGGTCTAATATTTTCTGTGTTTTTTTCGCTGTCCCACTGGTCGCCATACGGTATTATTCTCAAATTCTTCTTTCGAAATGCTTTCTCCCTCCCCGGTCACTTCTATCTGGTCAAAAAACTCGAAACAACTAGCGTACAGGGCACCGCGTTCTTCGTGGTTCCACACGACGCCTAGCTGCGTCGCAGCGGTGACGGCGGTGTCTACGGCAAGCGCTATGCAGGTGGCTCTTCTGCGGGCGCAGCGAACACAAAAACGGGCATAAAATGGTCAAATGCAAGTCCTCCCAACTGATTAATTTTGTCAGAATGGTCACGATGACTTGTGACGTTGATTTTAAATGAGAAATCCGCTGGATATGGTGATTAACGCTGAGAAACATCCAGAAAACACGAAGCCGACGCGATGAGCGACTGCTTCTGCCGGGCGCCTCCTTCTCTTCAAACACATTTGCACTAATAAAGTTTTTGTTTCTGTCAGTCCGTCTCGAGAGAGACAGGCGTCTAACGTGGATGCCCTTTGCTTCGCTTCACTGGCAGCGATGAGGGAGCAGAGGTAGACGCACCACCGGTGAGTCGGGACACCAGCGTTCCTTGCACAGCTGGGGAATGACGGCCATCTGCAGTGTCTCACTGTTGCGTGGACCCAGACTTGTATTGCGCTTGCTTGCGTTTTCATTATCGCAGCATGTCCTCGAGATATTCATCGTCTGATGGCATACCTTCTCCTGGAGAAGAAGTGTCCATGGACACTACTTGCGTTTAGGCAGGATCCTAGCCCGTAACCACGTTTACAGTCGCCATCGCGAGGCAGAGAGGCGCCACAAGTGGCTCCCCTAGTGAGGTGGTGTAGACGCCAGAGTGAAAATTGTCTCAAAGTGCCACAACTGGGACAACTGGACAGCAGTGGTGTCTAAGTCAAGTGTAGGACTTGTTAGTGACGCGAAATTAAGAAACGAAGGATTTAGCGGAAATTGAAGAAAGTCCACGGAGCCGATTTGGATTGCGTTTGTCACCTTTGAGAACTCACAGCGCCACCTATTCTTCAAATGTTCCTTTTGTTTGTGTGAGAAAATGCGAGGGTACTTCAAGTTTTCTAGCCAGCACAAGGTGTAAGGGTTGTTCTGAGCTTTAAAAGGCCTTTTATAGTGCTAATTGGGGTGTTTAACGACCCAATACCATCATATGATTACGAAAGGCAACGTGATACAGGGCTCCTGAAATTTCTACCACCTGGTAATGTTTAACGTGCCCCAAGTCTGAGCACACGGATCTACACCATTTTCGCATTCATTGAAATTGCAACTGCCGCAACCAGAATTTGATCCCGTGACCTTCGGGTCAGCAGCCAAGTACCTCAGCAACTAAACCACTGAGACGGAACTTTGATATAAGTAGGGCCAAAATATTTACGTAGCCATAGAATGGCAAACACACTTTTTTTTGTCATAGAATAGTTGCCTTCTGCCTTTCAGCAGCCAACAAGCCCGGGATTGGCGCCGCCTCCAAACGAACACATACCCCCACATATCAAAACTACACGCAATTTTTCCACAGATATACACAACAGGGGTATGCCCATGGTGTAGTAACCACACAGCCACACTTACACACATAACCTACCAATGTACCGAGTGGCCAGCCAATGCAGTTTCTAGGTTGGTGCGCTCACTACAAAAGCTCACAACGTGGTCTTGGGAGGCACGGCTTTCCGGGCTGGCACTGGGGAGCCAACTGGTGACCCTAGACCAGGCCCGGCGAGCCGCTGTGACCAGTGGGGCTCTACGAGAGGGCTCCACCCGGGATAAGTCACGTAATTTTAATTCTTCAATAAACTTTATTCTCTCTCTCTCTGCCTTTCATAACCACCCGCAAGCTTAACTGATAGCCCTTTATTCTCCATTGATATTGTCACAAGAACACGGGGACGCAGGCAAAAAACAGGGCATTTTATATCAGTACCCAAGCTCAAAACCTCGAACACCAGAGCACGCACCCACCGAACTACTTCGTAATCTATGTCAGAGGCTGGCCACTATAGTTGCCAGCCTACCTTGCGTCAAATCCCCCTTTGAAGAGCGACCGTCCCGGTCGATTGACAAAGATGATGGATATGGTGATGGAAAGTGGTCACGTAAACGAATAAAAAAAAAAACCCGTGCTTTTGTAAATAACATGAAAAACTTCGAAGTGTACATAACTCGCGGGCGTGGTACGGATTCGTCTACACTACGTGGACTAATTCTCAACGTGGACATTGTCGGTTTAAACTGGTATCCAAACTCTGGGAAACTACCTCGTAATTCACGTCAGTGAGGCAGCGCCCAACTTCGTAATGGCCAAACTAGCATCGCAATAGCTTCTCAGAAAGTCCCCGATGTCGAACTAGTATCCACACTCACGCATACCCACCTGGTTGATAGTGGACGTTCCTTCGGCCTTAGCTGTAACGGCGAGTGTCGGTATTTCGCTGCGTGCGTATTTGGTTCCGTGCAAGCTGGCGGGCTTACCGCCACTCCGACTAAACGCTTTATTCTGTCGGCCAGGCTTGTACAACTACCAAGTTAAAACTTTATGAAGTAAAACTTGGAGCCTCAATTGAAACGTAAGTCATCTTAGAATAAAACACTTACCCCACTTGGACCAGGAATTGGGCTCAATCGCTGTGGATAATGAAAATAACAAGAAAATTACAATGTGAAACATTGATGCCTTAATGAAAAAAGGCAAGATTGTGAATATCCTTACTACAGCCTTATTTACAATTTTACAGCAAAAATTGCAGAGTGGGGTATTTTTTTTACCAAATACATGTTTTCTGGAAAGGTTGCGTAAACTTCCACACAGTGTTTGAGAACAGATAAGCCTCGAAATGTAACCTTTGAAAGTTATTACCCTCTGGCTGCATTGCGGTGCTGCAAGTAAAGTATTCAAAAGGGGTGTTAGGCTAACTGACTGGCCCGCATTTTAGTTTCTTAATTGCGCAATGCATGCTGCCTATGTACTTTTGCGTGTGTTGTTTTACCTTGCGGATTCCACACATGCAATGCTGCCACAGTATGGTGTGAGCTGCAGGTGCCATTTCTTGTTCATGAGAACTCATTCGATTTCACTCTTCAGATAGATGCACGCAATATTAAAATACAGAAAGCCTATACCACTCTATGGAATGTTTTTAAGATGGTGAGAAATGCAATTGACGGCTCAATTGCTACCACTTTCCTTAAAGACAAGATTACTCACTTCATTATAAATTGATCCCTTTTAACGCTACTAAAACATCAAGGTGTGCGCATGAAGCTTGGAAGACAACTTTCAGAAATAACACCACCTGGCTTCCCTTTACTCAGCAAACTAGTATACATGTTACTATTGTGAGGAGGTTTATTAGCCGTTAAAGACAGCGAACGTAGCGGGAGGAATGCACACTTCCAAGTCGCAGTAGTGCTGTAACAAAGTGCTCTCAGTATTCATTTCAAAACGTAATACATACGATCTACCGAATTAGACTGTGGGTGATAGATTAAGCTGTACACTAATTTTATTCCGCATGCGAGGAGGTTTATTAGCCGTTAAAGAAAGCGACGAGACAGCGTGAAGAACCGTCCAGCGATCGGCACAGCAACGAACCGAAGCACGAGCCGAGAGAGCCGGGCATTGACGATGCTGCTCGCTGCAGGCACATCTTCTTCTTCACAATCGCCCCCGCTGAAAAAGGAGCCATCCTGGCGAATTAAGAAGTTTCAGACAAAGGCTCATGGTACGGTTTCAGTCGGGAAACATGGACGATGTCACGTGCACGCCGGCGCATGTCGTCCGATCGGGAAACTGGTTCAATTAGGAAATTAACCGGAGAGGTTTTCTCCAAAACGGTGTAAGGCCCCTCGTACCGGGGGACAAGTTTCGAGGAGAGTCCCGGTGTATGGTATGGGATGGCAAGCCACACAAGAGAGCCTGGGGCATAGCTGGGATCCGGAAGAAAGGTGCTACGGGTTTCTTTCTGGCGTTGTTGCTCTTCCGAGGTGAACGCACGGGCGAGCTGGCGGCACTCTTCGGCTTGTCTAGCAGCATCGGAGTTAGGTGGACACTCGGAAGCATCAGGGCGGTAAGGAAGTAGGGTATCAATTGTATGGGAAGGCTCACGTCCGTAAAGAAGAAAGAAAGGTGAGAATCCTGTGGTGGTTTGTATTGCGGTGTTATATGCGAACGTGACGTATGAGAGAACACGGTCCCAGTTGCTATGATCAGATGCTACGTACATTGAGAGCATATCACCTAGCGTGCGGTTGAACCGTTCCGTTAGTCCGTTAGTCTGCGGGTGGTATGCTGTCGTTTTCCGATGAATGACGTGGCATTCCGAAAGCAGAGTTTCGACGACCTCGGAAAGAAAAGCGTGGCCTCTGTCACTAAGGAGCTCTCGAGGTGCACCATGTCGAAGGATAAAGCGTTGCAAAATGAAAGAGGTGACATCCTGAGCTGTAGCGCTTGGCAAAGCGGCTGTTTCGGCGTAGCGTGTCAGGTGGTCAACCGCCACTATAATACACCGATTACCATCTGGTGTCAATGGAAGGGGACCGTAGAGGTCAACGCCGACGCGATCAAATGGCTTGGCAGGGCATGGAAGTGGCTGCAATGCACCAGTCGCACGTGGCAGTGTTGATTTACGTCGCTGGCAGTCAGGACAGCACTGCACAAATTTACGTACAAAATTGTACATGCCGCGCCAGTAGTAGCGATGACGAAGGCGTTCATATGTTTTGAACACTTCGGCGTGGCCACATTGCGGATCGTCGTGAAGGGAGGCGCATACTTGCGATCGTAAAGTGCGTGGAATGACCAGCAACCACCGGCGGCCATCGGGAGCGTAGTTGCGTCGATGAAGAAGTTGATCGCGGATGGCGAAATGGAAAGCTTGACGTCGGAGGAATGGAGATACTGGAAGGTTGGGCGTGCCAGATAAATATTCGATAAAAGAGGCGATCCACGGGTCACGTCGTTGTTCGGTGGCAATCGAGTCCAGGTTTAGCAATGGCAAGGTCTGGAGGCAAGTGTTTCCGCACGTCTGATCTGGTGGTAAAGGTGAGCGGGACGGGGCATCAGCGTCAGAGTGTTTGCGTCCGCAGCGGTATACGACACGAATGTCGTACTCCTGGATGCGGAGTGCCCATCGTGCAAGGCGGCAAGAAGGGTCTTTCAACGGGGAGAGCCAGCAAAGTGCGCGGTGATCAGTTACTAGATCGAACGGGCGGCCGTATAAGTACGGCCGCAACTTTCCAAGCGCCCACACCAGAGCCAAACACTCTTTTTCTGTCACGCTGTAATTAGTTTCGGCTTTCGTCAGAGTGCGGCTAGCGTAGGCTACAACGTATTCTGAATAGCCGGGCTTTCGTTGAGCGAGGACCGCGCCTAGCCCGACGCCGCTGGCGTCGGTGTGCACTTCGGTAGGAGCCGTCGGGTCGAAGTGGCGAAGAATAGGTGGGGAAGTGAGCAGACGGCGCAGAGTAGTGAAGGCAACGTCACATGCAGGGGACCAGGAGGTGAGGTTCACGTCACCGCGAAGAAGCTGGGTTAACGGTGACATGATAGATGCAAAATTGCGAACAAAGTGCCGGAAATAGGAGCATAGGCCTACAAAACTGCGAAGTTCTTTCATGGTCGTCGGCTTGAGAAATTCTGCGACTGCTCGAAGTTTTGCTGGGTCTGGTAATACGCTGTGCTTGGACACGATGTGGCCTGGGATGACGAGCTCGCGTGCAGCGAAGCGGCATTTTTTCAGGTTAAGCTGCAGACCAGCGTTGGTCAGACAACTCAAAACGTGCCTGAGGCGAAGGAGGTGCGTAGGAAAGTCATGGGAGAAAACTACGACATCGTCGAGGTAACAGAGGCACATATTCCATTTGAGGCCACGTAGCGTATTATCCATAAGACGTTCAAACGTGGCAGGAGCGTTACAAAGCCCAAAGGGCATGACGTTAAATTCGTATAGTCCGCCTGGTGTAATAAATGCCGTTTTTTGGCGAATGTCTTCTGCCATTGGGTCCTGCCAGTAGCCAGACCACAAGTCTAGCGACGAGAAAAATTCCACTCCGTGAAGGGAGTCAATGGCGTCATCAATGCGCGGCAAAGGATAGACGTCCTTGCGGGTTATCTTATTCAAACGACGATAGTCCACGCAAAATTGGATAGTCCGTCTTTCTTACGCACCAGGACGACGGGAGACGCCCAGGGACTGTGAGATGGTCGAATGACGTCTCTACAAAGCATATCTTCGACTTGATTGTTGATGACGCGGCGCTCTTCAGCAGAGACACGGTATGGTCTTTGACGCAGTGGCTGGTGTAGGCCGGTGTCAACATGATGTTTGACTTGTGATGTGCGGCCCAGTTGAGGTTGCAACACATCGAACGAACTCCTGAACTCATGCAGAAGATCTAGCAGGTCGGCATGTTCGGTGGGAGTGAGAGTATCGGCGATGGCGCTGGAAAACGTATCATTGGATGACTCCCCGAGTGCCGACAGTGCTTTTGGGTGGTCACAGTAGTCGTTCGGGACATCAAACAAAAACGAAGGGTCGAGATCCTGCACGCGGCCGAGACATTCCCCCGCAAGCAATATGACCCGTGTGGAAAGCGGATTGCTTACGAACATGTTGCTTCTTCCGGCGGCAAGGTCAATTGTTGCGAAAGGCAGCGGCAAAGCTCGACGACATTTGAAGATATCGGAAGGCATAAAAAGAACTGTAGCGTCAGTGTAGGCGTTGCATGAAACGAGAACAAGGACGAAATTTCCAGGCGGAATATCGGTATCTTCATGAACGAACAACTTCGGCGGCTGATGAGGAGCGTCCAGTAATGGGACATCACACAAGGGTGAAAACTCAACTTCGGCGCGTGCGCAGTCTATGACGGCATTATGGCGGGATAGGAAGTCCCACCCGAAGATGACGTCATGCGAACAGACAGGAAGAACAATAAACTCCACGATGTAAAGAATGCCTTCGATGGAGACTCTTGCAGTGCAGGCTGCGAGAGGCATTACTTGCTGTGTGCTTGCGGTGTGAAGCGACAGTCCCGAAAGCGGCGTCGTTACTTTGCGTAATAAACGGCAGAAATTAGCGGCAATTACAGAAACAGCGGCGCCAGTGTCCACAAGGGCGAAAGTACAATAACCTTCAACAGTTACTGCGACCACGTTAGCAGGAGAGGAGCGAGGTCTTAGACAGTTCGAAAACGGCGCAGTTCTTGCCTCTTGAACTGCGTTGCTTAGTTTTTCTGGTCGGAGGATCCGGGCCGGTGACGCATGGGGGAGGGCGATCGCCGACGAGGAGAGGGTGCGCGTTGCGGCTGGAAGTCAAGGTGGTCAGTAGGCGCATAGCGAGGTGGCGAGACCGGCCCGTATTGGACGAAGGGTTGGCTGCCGGGATGCGACGACCGGGCATAGTTGCCGAACGTCCGAGGTCGACAGCGGCAGTAGCGAGCAACGTGTCCGGGAGTGAAGCAAGCGTAGCAAATCGGTCGGTTATCGGGCTTCGTCCAGGAATTGGCGACTGGTGCGGCCGCCCAAGATTCAGTATAAGCAGCCGGGTGTGCAGGCTGTGAGCGCGTGGTGTAGGGTGGTTGCGGGAGCCTACGTACAGCGTCTGCATATGTGAGCGGTGCGGCTACGGGCTGTATCTCTTGCAAAAAGGCGACAGGAGGAGCCACAGGCTGCGTTGCATAGGTTAGGGGCGCGGCCACAGGCTGAACGGCTGGCGGATAGGCGACAGGAGCGCCTACCGGCTGTGCGACAGCTGGGCAGGGACCGCGGCTAGATAGAGGTGGCTCGTAGTGCGCAAGAGGAACAGCTTGTGCAACCTCTTCCGTTATAGCAGTGCGAAGTGGGGCAGGTAGACGGGTGGTGGTCTCGTGAGTAAAGGGCACAGGGGAAGTTGGCGGGCGACTTCCTCACGGACGAAGGTTCAGACTTGCTGAAGCATTGGTGAATAGTCGGGCATGGAGTCGAAACTGGACAGCGACTCACCACCAGGCTGAGGCTGCCTAGTCAGAGTGCGTCGCTTATTCAACTCATCGTAGCTCTGACACAAGCTGACGACTTCAGAAACTGTGCTTGGATTCGTTGCTAAGAGCATTTGAAATGTGCCGTCGTCGATGCCCTTCAGGATGTTTTTTACCTTGTCAGATTCGGGCATGGTGTCATTCAAACGTCGACAAAGGTCGACAACGTCCTCAATATAGCTGGTAAAGGTCTCGCCAGTCTGCTGAGAGCGGACGCGCAAGCGCTGTTCTGCCCTCTGCTTGCGGACAGCCGGCCGACCGAACACTTCAGCACATGACGTCTTGAAGACGCTCCATGTGGGGATGTTGTGTTTGTGGTTATTAAACAACAATTCGGCGACACCAGTGAGATAAAATATCACGTGGCCCAGCTTGTCGGCTTCATCCCACTTATTGTTTGCGCTCACCAGTTCGTAGTGCTCGAGCCAGTCTTCAACGTCGGTCCCATCCGCACCGCAGAAGACTTCGGCTCCCGTAGCCTAGGATGGCCAGGGCAGTTGAACTGGAGCGAAGGCATCGATGTAGTGGTGTTGGCAGTCATGACAGGTGGTAGCGCGCGGCTTCGCAGCTCCAGGGTGTAGCAACGGGGATTAACAGCACCTTCCACCAAATGAGAGGAGGCTTATTAGCCGTTAAAGACATCGACGAGACAGCGTGAAGAACCGTCCAGCGATCGGCACAGCAACGAACCGAAGCACCAGCCGAGAGAGCCGGGCACTGGCGATGCTGCTCGCTGCAGGCACATCTTCTTTTTCACACTATATATAAAATTCCTATGGTACTTCTCTACTGGGCTTACCTAACGAACTGATGATAAAATGTTCTTGTTGAATCGTACTTCAACTAAACTCACACCACGCATTCTAGGTGGCAGGAAGCAGCCGCTTATGCATAATAAGCGCTGCGGTCCTACGGGCTGCTTTCACACAAGCAGTCTCTTCTGCACGTTGTATGCAGTTTCCCATGGCAGAAGAACAGTAGATGGTACCTTCGAACTCTTTCGGACAGTGGTTTGGCAGAGCCTTGGATGAATTTGACCTGTTGAAACTAGTGGTCGTATCATATTACTTGTTTCGGCGATCTAATCAGTGCTATTGTCTAATTTGTCTCCTGGCCAAGGGCAAAGCCCTTGGTCAGACTCCTTGCCTATTGATGACTTGACATTTGAATATTTTTTCCACAGTGGTGTTGGCAGCATCCCTGTTGCACTGGTGCCCTCGAGAGGTGGATTTATTAGGCTCAGCAACCCAAAGGCAATCCAGGCGGATTTGCAGGTTATGACGCTGCACTTTCAGCGGGTAAGTGATGTTCTTCAGTTCAGAAGAGGTGGTGTGGTATGCAGATCATCAGATCTTTCATGCGTTTCAGACATCCTAAAGTGCAAGACAAGTTCTTCGCTCACGGTGAGTGCGTTTATCCCGCCTCATTTAACGTGCACTAAGGCAATTGTACGAGTAGTTGATTCTAGATGAACGCCCGCTGAGACACAGGAAAAGCTGCCTGATGCTGGGGTCAAAGCTGTGTAGCGGTACAACCGATTAGTTAACGGTAAGAAAGTCTCGACTGAGTGCTACCTTTGCCGGCACTTCCTGTCCATCCGAGTTGAAAATATCTCCACTCAGTTTCAGAGGCGACCATCTCGCTTCTCGCCCGCTTCAACGTCAAAAATGTAGGTGTTTTAGCCACAGTGTAGGAGCTGTATATCAAATTCACGTTGCTGGATCTGTGGCAATGCCCATCTATTGAATGAGTGCAGCGCTGAAACCAAAAAATCCTGCCTCTGTAAAGGAAATCACGCGGCCGATCACCTGAGCTGCACCGCAAAGTCCAATGAAACCCAACTGCTAGAAATTATGGGCAGACGTCGTTGCACATGGCGAGAAGCACTAACAGTTGTGAGAGATAGGGCCTTTGGATATGCCGGAGTCACTTCGAGGCACGAACAACAAAGTGAGACGCAGATTTTGGATCTTATTGAAGCTGCAGTAGAAAAGGCAATGTCGAAGGCGCTGGAAAAAAGAGTTACGAGCGTCAGGGAGTACATCTCTCAAGTGTTTTGCTCACAGATGACGCAGCTGGTTTCTGCAGTAGCAGTACCGATATCCATGTTGGAACCTTGTGCAGTGGGAGAGATTCCGAGTTTCGCCGCACAGCGGCAATCCCAAGAAGAGGAAACCCCTACTTTGTCTGTAGCTTCTACGTCGACCCACAAGAAGGATCAGAATCAAATTGACGTATGCCGTGATTTCAGGCGTCAGAAGCGCACTTAATCTCCGATAAAATCTCTTTGCCGAAACTCAAAACCTAAAAAGGGCTTATAGAAGCCTATAGACTTTGAGGTGGACTTCGCTTTCAGCACTGCTCAAAGTTTTATTTCACGTGAACTCAGAATTGAAAAAAAACCAAATTCGAAAACCACGTGGACATGGATTTCTATAAAAAAGCATCGTTTCCATGATTAAAATAGAACACGAAAGAATTCATACGAATGTAAATATCCACAATAAATCAAGAAAGTAGCAAACAACGATTGAAATAAAGAAACTGCAATAAAGCAAGAATTTTAGTCCTCAGGTTGAATAACATGAAAATAACAACATTCGGGTGAGTTGTAGCACTTCCTCAGCACGCTGAGCGCCCATGGCATTTTTGATGTTTGTCTACTCTCACGGGGCATGCAGTTGGAGTCGGCGTGCTTTCGTCTGAACATGCAAACAACGCTAAAGACGAATTATTCTCCTAGAAACATTATATTACAGAAAATGTATCAGAGAGTTGCAGCATATAGCATGATTGAGTAGCAACACACTATTCGGGGATGCCAATAGAGTTGCCCGCTGCTCGAGCGCGAGCCACCATAAAGCGTTGAGCATCCTAGGTCAGGTAGCCGAGTCGTCCCAAGCCTCTCTACTTTGGATGGGGAAAGGACGTGAAAAGGGAATGGGGTGAGAATGGCACGAAGTGACGTGGTAGGTGTCGGCCAGGAGCTGGCAAATCGAGCAAGTGCCACTAATATCCGGCGAAAATATCCTGGCGACCATCGGACTGAGATAAGTGCTCGTCTAGAGGCGGCGTAGTATTTGCTTGTCCGCTTTGTCCAGAGCGTTTGTGGGGTCTGGCTACAGGCAGCGCGAAGCCCGATAATAGGCAAGAATTTTGTGAAAGTGTGAATATTTCTTATTGCCAGATTCCGACTCGGGACATGGAGGGGCAACGGCCCGGCCAAGAGAAGCACCGGCAGCGGCGTTCACCGCCTCGTTGTTGGGCAGGCCCGAGTGACCCAAGGTTCATACTATACGAATAAGGTGAGGGCTAAAGCGCCAAGAGTCTCCCCGAAATATGTTAACTACTAGAGGGGCAATGAAACCATGAAGGTATTGGGAACAGGCTGAGCGCGAGTCTGTCAGCACGATGCGTGAGGAGGATGCAAGGCAGTCAAAGCAATCGCAACTTCCTCAGCTTGCATCACAGAGATGGCTCTAAAAGAGAGGCCGTCAACATGCTTTCCATCTGTGACCATGGCAGCCGTGAAATGACCAGAGGGGAGGGACACGAGATATCTACTTAGAAAACGCCAGGACGGTCGGAGTGTCGCGCCTGATGGGCCGTGGAACGTGCTAGTCTACGACCGGGATATAGCTTGGCGTTCATAATGCGGGGTAGTGGTTCCACGCATAGTTTTTGCCGCCAAAGTTCCAGTATGGGCGTCGGAATGTCCTCATCAGAGATCGCATTGAGGCGGAGCCTCGTAGTGGACGTTGCCCTGAGGGCGTCTGTGACGGACGAATAATTTCGCTAACAAGATGAGCTTCGGGCCGCCCTCAAAACAGTTATGTACCCCCCGTGCCACGAATCGGCTGTTGGAGGTGGCAGTGGGAAGGTCGAGGGCACGTTTGTATACTGAACGAAGGAGGACGTCCAGCTGGTGCTCGTGTTGACGACGCAGGCGAAGGTAAGGTGATGCGCACAGATTGCGACTGGTTACAAATGCATGAGCCAACCGCATGCACGGGGTCCCACGGAGGACGCCGCGCTTAGTTGATATCCACCATATCATATGGCTCACCTGTTCGCTGGTGCGTCGGAGGCCTGCTGTTTTGTCCTCGGCATCCAAAGATGAAGTAATGTGGAGCCTTACAACTCGAATTTACTTGAATGATGCAAAGCAATCAGACGGAAGCAAAACCTGGGGTGGAGGTAAGTCGGATACCGAGAAAATGGCCGACTACGCTGGAGAGCACTCTAGGCTACAGAAAGCAGAATAGGCGCTGATCAGAAGGGTAGCCTTTTATAGGCACTCTTCGATTTGTTCTGGGATGCCTTTGTTGGTGTAAATTGTAATATCGTCGGCATATAGTGCGTGGTGTATTCCCTCGACCTCGCGCATAAGGTAGGGGAGCTTTTTCAAAGCCAGGTTAAAGAGTAGGGGTGACAGGACTGCACCTTGAGGTGTACACTATGTGCCTTATAGATACAGGCCATGTTCGATAGAATTGCGGTGGATGAAAGTGGCGCGATGAGACGGATAGTCTCCACTGTAATGAGAGTCTTCTGGCCGCTGTTTGTGGTAGAGAGGTCACAAAGAATACTACTGTCTTTGACGATATCAAACGCTCTTGTAAGGTCGAGTGCAAGCACGGCTTTATTGTTACAACGCATAGTGGTCGGTTCTATGACGTTGTGTTGACGCTGCAGCAGAATGCATTGTGCCGACAGATGTTGGTGATAGCCAAACATCGTGTCTGCAAAGCTCCCCCTTCTGGGCTCCAGGTAGACAGAAAGGCGTTTACAGACGCTAGTTTTCATGAAATTTCTGGCGCAGAAGATTAGTAATATTGGTGTCAGTGCCTCGATGCGACCGGTTTGCCATTTGGGTGTGGATGTGATGTGCGATGTCGTCCATACCGATGGCAGCGAGGAGCCATCCTTTATGTAGTATATAACGTGGAGTAGCGTGCGGTGTGCCTCGTCGGAAGGTTAGACAGACGCAACACTGTGATGCCAGTCCGCCCAGGACCCGTGCCCCGCTGCGTTTGGGCCAGTGCTGCCCGTAAATCTGAAAGCCTCTAAGGCGCATCGAGCTCGGCGTTAGAGGGACCGTAATACGTATATTGCGGGCCTATGCGGTCAGTTGTACGACAGATATCGGTCGCACAATTCTTGCGCAAGTTAAGCTGTAGTGCCCTGATTGGCATGCAGAGCATGGCGGAGCTTGCGTTGCGTTACTGCCCGAGTGCTAAAGGGATTCAGAACACGGCAAAATAGGCGCCAGGAGCACCTGGAGGTCATCTAGAGCGCCGCCATCGTGCATGTGTCAGCCCGATTTGAATTGGAAGCTGCGCACAGTATGCCGCAGCCTCTGTAGTGAGCACCTCAATCCGAGCGTTTCGTTTGGTGTTTTTTACGTTTCCAGCGCTTTATAAGCCCGCGGAGAGCGTACCACAGATTTAGGAGGTGTGGGTTGATTGCAGGATAGCAATTAGATGTTTCGAGGGAGCGAGCGTTTTCTCGCTGATTATGAGGACACTAGGTGGTTGAGTTGCGCGCGGACGCGTCTGCATCGGCTCCGCCAACTGACGTTGTTCAACTGAGTCCGATGTGCTTTCCCTCCGAGATTTCTACTGGAGCAACTCCGGGAAGTTTCAAGGAACACATGGATA
Source organism: Rhipicephalus microplus (assembly GCF_043290135.1). NCBI lineage: Eukaryota > Metazoa > Arthropoda > Arachnida > Ixodida > Ixodidae > Rhipicephalus > Rhipicephalus microplus. The sequence goes on along the minus strand of NC_134705.1, from coordinate 106,413,805 downwards.
CGCCATTAATCCCGGTAGGTCCACTGGAACCTCTTTTGTGGGTCCTTTCTCCGACACCAAGGGTTAGGCCTATTTGTGCTTATACACGGCATCGGGCGCCGCAGCGCGGAAAGGCGGAAAGCGGGGCCACTTGTTCGGCTGAACCCCAAGGAGGCCATGGATCATGAGGCTATGGTAGAAGGAGAACAAATCTCCAAAGAGGAAGCCGAGTCCAACGGCTGGATTACCGCCTACACAAAATAGAATGCGGATAAAACCCAATTCAAACACGAGACGCACTCGGCTAGGCAAACTAGAGCCCACGTTGGCCCCGCTAAAGCCAGCCAGCTGAGAAAGGTTGCCGCCGCCTCCAGGCTACCGCGCCTGCCCACATCGCACTTTTGTGTGGTCGTCCGCCCGGGGGGAGGGCTGGACGTGCGAACGTGCAGTCAGTTAAAGGTCACGCAAGCAAATTTAATGGCTGCCAGGCTGCCCCCAGCGGTAGCCGTGGAGGATATCGTGTGGGCGAACGCCATGCAGAATATCTTCGTTGTAAGCACACCCTCAAAATCGAATGCCAATGCATACTGCAAAGTGCAGGAAATATTCTTCGCAGATGAAAAGCACTCTATCTTGGCTTATATTACACCTCCGGAAAATACCTGTAGAGGTGTGGTCAGAGGCATCAACACCAATCTGGCCGAACCTGCACCGCAAAGTCTTTTTGTCGCACCCAGAAACCCGATGGTGCTCGGAGTCAGGTGCATAAAGCAGACCCCTACCATGATTGTACTGTTCAATGGCATGAAAGTTCCCAACTATGTTCACTGCGGCCCCAACATGCTACGCTGTATACTGTACAAGAGGCAAATCGACAGTTGACGTAACTGTGGCCAAATCGACCACAGGCACGATGTCTGCCCTAGACTGACTGAAAAAGTGTGTGAAAAGTGCGGGACTTCGAGCGTTGCAAATGGACACAAATGTGTGCAACCGAAGTGCGCGCTACGCGGAGACGCTCATCTCACCGGTGACCGTACCTGCGAAAACAGATACCAAGTTCCCTACGTTGTAAGAAGGCGACCTAGAAAAAGAAGGAAAGGCGGTCACAAGACGAACAACGCTACGAGCAACGCCGGAGACCGCGAAATCGCCGCTCCTACCAAAACGCCAGCTGTAGCTGCTCCAAGGAACGCCACCACAGAACGCTCTCGGAGTTCCCGGGGTGGCTTCAACTCGCAACCTACCTGGGCGGACAAGTTAGCCGAAACAGGTGAGGCCCATGCCCCCGCGCAACCAGGGCAACTGTCACAGCAAACGCGAGACAAAATACAATCACTAGAGCGCGAGAATGCGTCTCTTCGACAGGAATTATCTGATAATAAGTCGATCTTGCAAGAAATGCAGCAGCGAGAGCGCGCGTCTAGCGATCAAGCTACCGCAGCCACAGCGTCCGTCAACAGAGGCGCGAAACGCAGGGCAGGCCCTGAGCCCATGGAAGAGGAGGCGCTTAACGTCTCAAGCATCCAAACACGGCTTGAAAAGCTAAGAAGTGACGTTATCGCTTAATTTACTCCTATCAGGCTTCAACTAACCGAGAACACCACGAGGCTTCAACTTTCAGAATCATACAAGCAGCACGCACTGCTTGGTACACCCCCTTCGAGTCAGTAAAGTGAATAATGCAAGCAATCTAGTAATCTGGCAATACAATAGCGGCAGCTTCCGCAAAATAAAGGCAGTACTGCTACACTCTCTTAGCTCTACTACCGAAAGGCCATCAGTAATCCTCCTCCAGGAAACGCTCCCCGATGTCATCGCTCTTCGTCACTATTGTGCAGAAGCGTATTTCAAGGAGGGCAAGAGGGGTGTAGCGACACTCGTCTCAAAGCATCTCGCCTATTTACGTCATGACGTTAGGCCGGACTTAAAAATTGAACACATCATGATCGAGGTCATCCCCAACGCTAAGCTTAAGCAATCCGGTTTTATTTTAAACGTTTACAGCTCACCAGCCGACTGAAAAGAGACGCTTCATGCTTTTTTCCACAAAGCGTGTAAAATTGCAGGTGATCGAACGCTCATCATAGCAGGGGACTTCAACGCACATCATCAAGATTGGGGCTATATCAAGGATACCGCAAAAGGCAAAGCCCTCGCAGCACAGATCGTAGCTTGTGGTCTCACAATGGTCACCGATCCACGATACCCCACCAGAATAGGCAATTCGGTCAGCAGGGATACCACACCAGATTTGACCACGGTTAGGAATGCAGAGGAACCCATAAGGAATAACAAGGGAATCTTAGTAGTGATCACTACATTACCAGCTTCGCAATAAGAATCTCGTCACCACCGCTCAGAAAATTTCACGTCACAGATTGGGACCTTTTTAGAGCTGTCAGAAAGCAAGACGAGAATAAATACAACTCAATAAACAAATTATTCACTCGCCTCAAACAAGACGTAGCTGCTTCCACAAAGGAAGTGAAGACAGAAAGAAAGATAGAGCGCATGGACAGTCGATTAGCCCACCTTCTGGAGGCTAAAAACGCGGTGCAGGCTCAATTGGAAACGCAGAAACTAAACCGACGCCTACGCAAAGAAAATTGCTGAACTTGATAGGCAGATAGATGAGCATAGTGAAACGCTAGCTCGACAGCAATAGGACGAAGTATGCAATGCCGTCGACGGGCAAATGAGGTGTAGTGCGAAGTGAAACCTCCTAAAACATCTACTGGGAGATAAACAATCCAAAACCAATCAGCAGCTTAAATTGACAGACTTATCCACAACCTAAAGAACTCTGGTCTGAACGGCTCTATTATTAACGAAAGGCTCTATTATTTCGATCGTAAAAAAAGTCAGAATTCTCGGTATGTTCCTGGAGGAGCATGGCCGTAACGCCTACAAGTTAGAACGCATCGCAGCAAAGCCAATTCCATGAGACGTTTAATCACGGGGGGGGCCAACAAATGAGGGGGTTATCCGAGGAGAACCTTCGTAGACTCTTTCGTGCCTTCCTAATGAGCCACATCAACTACATCGCCCTGGCCCATAGGTGGAGCAGGAGAGAAGAAGCCCGATTAGAATCAATAGTTCGCAAAAACATAAAAAAGGCACAGGGTCTCCCACGGAGCACCAGTACAGAACATCTATTGGCGCTGGGTATCCCCAACACCTTCAGTGAAACAGTAGAGGCACAACAGGTCGCCCAAGTTGCAAGACTGGCTTCCACGGAGGCTGGCAGACAGTTACTAGCGCATATTCGTATACGGTCTCCCATTGCCAGACAGACGGAGTGCGCGCTCCCTATCAAAATCAGGAAAATGTATGCAGTATCTCAGGTACCTAGAAACATGCATCCCCAATACAACTGCGGCAGACGCAAAGCAAGGGCCAGATCCCTTCTTCAAACAGCGGCTACGATTGAGGGCAATGTCGCCTTCGTTGACGCAGCCCAATACGCAGCTTCCAACCACTTTGTTTCAGCAGGCACGTCGTTACGGGGAGAGCTGCTGACATCACTTACGCTCAAAAATTCGGATGCCGACAAAGCCGAACAGGTGGCAGTAACCATCGCCATGGCCACATTGAACCGTTCTACTATTTACACGGACTCGCGAGCAGCCACGAGAGCATTTATGAAAAGCTCCGTGTGCAAAGGAGCCGCGCGCGTTCTCTCCGGCATCTTGGACAGGCAAGAAGCATATAATTTGGTTTCCTGGTCATGTGGGCAGTGATGCTCATGAAATCATCCCAAGCGCCAACGAACTTGCACACTCCCAGGCGTGAGGTCTCACAGACCGCGCCGGAAGTGGGCACTCGGAGGCTAAGGGAGGGCAGGGGCAAAGTGACCCTCTTCTCAATTTCAACGAGGTCTGTAGGCACTATCAGCTAGGGCGTATGAAGTTTCCGCTTCCACACCCACATTTAAGCAGACCAAAGGCAATCACCCTGCGAATTTTACAAACACGTATCCATGTCCGTTTATTTGGTCAAAATTCGTATACGAAATAGACCCAGGCTGCCCGCGTTGTGGTCATCCGAGGTGCACCCTCCAGCACAAGCTGTGGCAGTGTCACGACTTGCACGGGAGCTCAGGGTCTCTCTCCACTGAGGAAGACTGGCTCCAGCTTATCACCAGCTCCGCAAAGAACCAGCAGCTAAGGGCTCTCCAGAGAGCCCGCGAAGTCGCCGATAGCTTGAACCTCCTGGTGCCATCGTGGGCGGGGCCCCCCGACGGTACCCCCAGACGGGGGCATTCTCGTCTTCTCCGGACCAAATAAAGTTCTTTGACTGACTGACTGACTGACCAACTGAATATGAAGGACGTATGACGCCCACGCCACGTATTCGCCCTAGCTGGGGATCATAGGAAATAACCAAATTCTCTATTTAGTCCCGTCTGTGAGAAGGGCCAGGACTCAGTAGTGGCGCATGTTCTGCCAATGTGAAGAAAATACGAAGCAAATTGTGTTCACTTCCCCAAGTCTCACCCAAGTTTTTGCATGTAGCATCACGAATGTTAAGAGTCAAGAAAAGGTCGGGGCATGTGTCACGTAAGAATGAATCGCTGGAATGCGTGGGCTGTGCTGGATCAGTAAGTAGCGTGAGGCTAAGTGACGAGATGAGCTCCTTGAGTTCTATTCCCGGAAGTTCTCTTAGTAGTAACCCCTTTAAGGGCTTGGGGCATTGAAGTACTCCACAATCACCAGGTTTGACGGTCTTCCGCGTGTACCGCCTCATGAAACAGATTCGTAAATAAGCCTTGGCAAACGAGGGGGACAATACTCAATTATTATGTGAAATAATGGTTGACCTCTCCGTTGAGACAACACTGACATCGCACAATAGTCGTATGAATGATGCAGATTGAGTTCGACCTGTATCGCATTGTACGCCTTATGCACTAGAAGACATGCAGTGTGCCTCCCACATAGCAGCATTATCCAGAAAAAGTTGGTGTCGCAACAAAATTTTGAATTGCCAAAACGGCAGGTTGAGAGCCAGGATATAATCACGAAAAATGACCATGATCTAATCAGAGCAGAAGCCCTTCACTAGAGTTACGTACAAGCTGAGGATTCCGTTTGGGTAGACGCCGCTTGTACAGCACAGAAAGCTGTGGTGGTTGCCTACAACCCTCCGCTACCTCATCTCCTGATTAACCTCTTTCGCTCAGGCTCTACAGCTGAGAAGGTGGAGGAGACCGCCATCGCCTTAGCCCTTGCCCATTCCGATGCACAGTACAACTTCACTAATTCAAAAACTGCTCTGTAAAAACTATGCCAGGAGCAGGACGCACCCCTGTGCCTGGCAGTTGTTGAACACCCCACACATTATTTACCGCGATTGGTAGAGCTTCAGTGGGTACCGGCTTGTTCGGGGAGCCCGGAAAAGGAGGCTGCCGTTAAATTGGCACAAGGAGTCATTACCCGCCCTCAGAACAGCCTCGATTCAGGCTTCTCAAAAGAGTGGTCGCACAATTTCGCAGAGCTCATACAAATACAACGTTTCAACTGTCGGATCTACCCTCCTTTAAATCTCTCTCTTAAGATTTCACAACAAATCCTATGGAGACGTTTCCAGACTCACACTCTATTTTCCCCTCAACTGCTGTCCCACTACTGTGGCACTTCCCCAGAATGTTCCCACTGCATCGAACCTCATGCCACCCTTTCCCATATTATATTTGGCTGCCCTGCTGATTTTTCCCCGCAGCGACAGCCTGCCATCTGAAGCTGGGAGGATTGGGAGGTCCTGCTCTCGTCTGGGGACCTAGCGATGCAGCTTGCTGCGGTGACTAGGACAGCCGAGGTCTTTGCGTCGAAAGGCATGACCGTATTGTCGCGGTGCGCGACCGCGCGGTGGTCCCGGGATCCCCGGAGTTCCAAACACATTTGGAAGGAAGGAATAAACTTTGTTTCGTATCCGGCGTGTTAGTGGGCTGAGCTCCCGCCTAGGTGTCGGCTAGAAGGTCTTGCCTCTTAGCGGCTTCTTCGGCTCGCTGGATTGCCCATAGCTGATCGTCCAAGGCCGGACTGAACAGCACGGCCAGCCAACGCGCGCGGAGGCTGTTGGTAGAGGCCGCGTTCTGATTACTGTGTTTTTATGCCTTCCATTCCAATAGAATATGTTCTAAGGAAGCTCGTGCCCGACAATCTTTGCATTGAGCGGTCGCGTAGATCTCTGGATACATAGCATGTAGTATCGCTGGATTCCTATAGGATATGGTTTGTAATTGTCGCCATTGGACAGACTGTGTCCTGTGGAGTTTATGATGAGGAAGGGGGTTAAAGGGCCTCTGTAATTTATAATGTGTCGTAATTTTATTGAACGTTGTCATTCGGTCCTCCAACTGCCACACACTCGGAAATTCTGACGAAGGATCAACATTAGTCGTAGCCCAGAAAGTGAGTCCTCGAGCTACGTTGTAAGCCACCTCGTTAGGGTTGATATCTCTCGTGGTGTCAGCTATGTGATCTCGGTACCAGACAATGCAAACGTATCTGTCGTCTTGGTTGGTTTTGCCTGTCTTAAGAATACGCAGGCTTCAGGGGAGATTCCGCCATTTGCAAAGTTTTGTACAGCTCCTTGTGAATCGCTGATTATATAACACGCGTCAATTTGTAATATGGCCAAAGCTATAGCTATCTCTTCCGCCATTTCAACGCCTCTCGTGGGTATTGTCAGACTGGTGCTGCATTGTTTCTTGTGGTTCATTACAGCCGCGATGAAGCAGCTTTTGTGTTTGTAACCAGCGGCATCTACGAAGTACGCTTTTTGGTTGTTTCCGTAGCTCTTTGTCATCGTCTTTAGTCTTCTCAGCCTTCAACCTGCGTTGTGCACGGCATGCATGTTTTTAGGTAACGGAGGCACCTTGAGCTTAGCCCGTACGTCACGAGGTATGTCGCATTTGTTGCCAAATTGTGTGTGGTAAGTGATTTCTAATTTTTCCTGGATGCATCTACCAGTCTTGGTTTTAGAGACGCGTTCGTACTGTACAATACGTTGCACCTCTATCAGTTCCTTATATATATATATTATTTAAACCTAGCTCTAACGGCCTCTCCGCACATATGCTTTGCATGAGCCTCAGCGCTTGTTGGTAGATTCTTCTTAAGAGGCGGTTTAATTTCATTTTTTCTGCTGCAAAGCATCTATGGTAACAGAAACATACGTAATGTGGCTTATGACAAACGCGTGCATTCCCCTTATGACATTTGTCTCTTTCATGCCGCTATGCTTATTCATGATTCTTTCAATTAGGCGCATCGTTCGGTAAACCCTTCGATATTGCGTAACTTTTCCCCATTGGTGCCTTTGGCTTCTATTATTAACCCCAGTACCCTTATCTTATTGATTATGGGTATGGTGTGTCCATCTCGTGTTTTAAGTTTTATGTCTGCGTAGGTATGTGCATTGAGGTGCTTGGGAGGTCGGCCTTTTAATATTGGTCTATATAGTAGCAGCTCAGAATTTTCGGCTGAGCACGTGAGACCAGTTCCTTCTAGGTATTGCTCTACGGTGGCGATCGCTTCTTGTAAACGTTGTTCAATTGACCCATAGCTGCTGTTGCGTACCCACAGAGTAACATCATTTGTATATATTGTATGGTGCAAACCTTCTATTTTTTAATCTACTTAGGAGGCCAGTTAGGACTAAGTTAAATAACCTAGGTGATATCACTGATCCTTGGGGTGTACATGCACTACCTGTTAATATTTTGCTCGAATGTGAGACCGTCTACAACATTTTTTACCTGTCTGTCTGTTAGGAATTTTCAGATGTAATTATACATCCACTCACCTAAACCTAAGTTACTGACAAGATTCAGTAGGACTTGGTCGGTTACATTATCAAATGCTTTTTTTAGATCAAGCCCGAGGATGGCTCGAGTTAATCTGCTAGATTCATCTATGATCTCGTGTTTAATTGCAGCATGTCGTTTTGTGTACAGAGATTTTTCCGAATACCTATTATTGTACATGGGAGTACGTTGTTGTCCTCTAGGTATTTTGTCAATCGGGTCAGTAAGGCGTGTTCTATTACCTTACCCAGGCAGGAAGTTAGTGAAATAGGTCTTAGGTTTTCAAGCTGTAAGTGTTTGCAAGGCTTGCGTATAAGCACGACTTGCGCCGTTTTTCATTGCTGCGGTACGTGGCCTTGCCTTCAGCATTCATTATTAAAGTCTGTTAATTTGCCAATAGACGTATCGTCTAGGTTTCGCAGTGTTTTGTTCGTAATGGCGTCAGGGCCCGGTGCCGACGTCGTATTTAGTTTGTGTAGTGCCGCTCGTATCTCCGCATCGTTGAATTCTTCATCAAGGTCAGGATTCGGCGCTCCTACGTAATTGGCGTGAGTGCATCTTGGTGCCTTGATTATGTATTTAGGCGCGACCTCTTTGAGGAAGTCTTTTTCTGTGCCTTTATGGGCATGCAGAATTTTGTTCGTATTTTGTTTCTTTACCGTTTTTGTGTCTTCTGGGCTTAGGAGGTGCGAAAGTAAATTCCACGTTTTGCCTAGGCTTAGTCGGTTGTCCATGGCGGTACAAGTTTCTTCCCATTGTTGACTTAGTCGGTTGTCCATGGCGGTACAAGTTTTTTCCCATTGTTGACAATAAAGCTGTTGTGCGTATTGTTCGATTTCCTTGTTAAGTGTGGCTATCTTTTTTCTTAGTGTTCTGTTATATTTCTGCGTTTTCTAGCATTTTTGTAGCCCTTGTCTGGCTTCCCACATATGTAATAGCCTACTGTCCAGAATTTCAAGCTTAGCTTCTGGTGGAACTATTTTTGGTGCCTCCGAAATATCATTCTTTACATTAGCTGCCCATTGGTAAATGTTTTTAATGCTTTCTGTGATACCCTCTCGCATATTTCTGAATTTATTTCAATCAACTAGTGTAAGCTGTTTGCCCATGGGTTTGGTGGTCCTCCCAATAAGCTGAATTTAAATGGTAGATTGATCACTTCCAAAGTCTTGCTGTGTATTCAGCCATTGCGCAGATTGCGTGTTATTTATAGAAGTATGTTCGGGCGCGGTATTACCATAGACATATTCCCTTGCCTAGTGCGTACGGTGGGGTCAGTGATGAGTGTTAGCCCTTCCTGCTGCGAGTCCAGCCAGACATTCCTGCCCTTGGGGTTGGCGTGTTTATAAGCCAATGTACAATGAGGGGCATTAAAGTCCCCTTCGATTATTACAAATCGGTCACCCGCTATGGTAAGCGTGCGCTTAAAGAGTGTGAAAAATCTGTGCCGTGTGATGTTCGGGCTACTGTACACGTTTAGGATGAACACACTGTCTCTGTTTTCTTTGTGGGTATGACTTCAATTAGTATATTTTCAATATCGGTAACCTGTGTGCTTTGTTGCACTGCCGTGACATCTCTCCGCACTAAGGTTGTAAGGGCTTTAGTCTCCCCCTCGGAACGGCCGATAGAGCGGTAGCCAGACAACTTAGCGAGACCATGTATCTCCTGTAAGATCATGATATCTGGTTTTTCTTTATTTTTAGGATACTGGTGTAGAAGGGCTTTCTTGTTTCTGTAAATTCTACAATTCTCTTGCTACAATACGTATTTGTTGCGTCTGTCCACGGCGGCAATTATTGCTGAGGAGGCGCCGGGTTCATAATAGCCGGCATTAGTAGCGGAGGTTTGATAATTGGTTTAAAGGGCGCTACTCCACCGGCGTGTGGGCCTGTAGCAGGGGGACATTCTTCAAGTTCTGTTACCCCAGTAGATAAGCTATCTAGTTGCTGCTGGTGAACTTGCTGTTGTTGTATAACTCTGTTAATTTGCTGCATAATAGCCCTTCCCCACTCTCTGATTTGCGCTCCCATGGTTTCCCTAATGTCGTTTATTGCCTTACTTTGAACTTTCACAGCTTCTTCAACTTTACTTATTTGTAAATCTACGCATTCCTCAGATTCCTCTTGACCTTTGTGCAACCTCCTAGCAGTCTTGGTTTTATTGTGCTTGCTAGTACCATCGTCGTTTTTCTCTAAAGGGTTATGCTTTGGGAGAGGTGAGTCATTGCTATCCTCTATACTAGCTACACTATCATGTGTTATAATTATTGCATCATTGCACTGCACCGTGCCTGTTCAGTAGTTATGAATTTATTCCCTAAATTTTTTATTCTCCTTCCTCATGTGCGGCAATTATCTGATTGTTTTGCAGAATCATTTGTTTCAGTTGTGCTTACTTCCCCTCGAGTTTGGTGACTTTCTGGTCAGAAGCAGACTCCGCCTACGCGCGCGTCCTCTTGACCCTGTCTGCCAAGATCACCTTGAACGATGCATTGGCGACGCGGTTACGGGGTTTCTTGGCCCTTGGCTGGAAGCGTGACTTTGACCTGGAGCGGTTCTTGGACCTGAATCGGTTCCTGGACCTTGAGCGGCTTTTCCTCTCATGCGGCAAACTGTGGGAGGACTCCAATATGTTGTCCTTTGCTGCGTTGTCGTGAGATGGCCTGTTTTGTGCGGCGAGGGACGTGTTCTCTTGTTCTTGTCTGGCTCTTTCTCAGCGGCGTTTCCACACTAGAAATGATGTCTTATACCTTGCCTTGTAGGTTCGGTCTCCTGTGGGGTGATCTTCGTCGCACAGCTGGCACCTGGCCTTGCATTTGTGGCTTTCGGGAGGATTTGGCATCCTGCAGCCTCGGCAGATCTTATCTTTAGGGTTAGGGCAAACATGCGCCCTATGCCCCAAGCGTCCGCAGTGATAGCACACGTCCAGTTGTTTTCTGTACAACGAACATCGTAGCAATGCCCCGCCGTATTTCACGTAGCTTGGCACATGCTAGCCGTCGAATAGTACAATCGCATTGGTTGTATGGCCCATTCGCTTGGCCACGAGCGCAGTTTGGTTCCTGGGGCTTACAACGTTTTCAGTTATATCTCGGGCAGTGTCTTCTAGCGGTATTCCCCGGATCACTCCCTTGGAGGTGTTTTCTGGGGCTGCTTCATAAGCGCTGGCTTCAAAAGCTTGCGTGCCTATACTCATACAGGTAATTCGCTGGTATCTGCTGGCATGTCCTTCAACAGCAGTGCTAACCACAACAATGTTTTGTTGGTAGTTGAGGCAGATTGTGTCTTGATCTCTGACTTCCCTTGATATATTGGCAGATTCGTAGACGCTGTTGGCAATGTGGGTGGCACCGTGGACACTGACGCGAAGTCACCCACAAGGTCGAACAATTACCGTGAAGTCTTTCCTGGGAAGGAGCGGCATTCTGCTACCTCTGGTGATTTGGCGAAGCCGTTGTTCTCTCAGTTTCTCGTCCTTCTGCCCTGTCGAATGCTGCTCACTTGCTGGGTCTAACATTTTCTCTGTAATTGTTTGCTGTTCTACTGGTCGCCATCCGGTATTATCCTCAAATTCTTTTTTTGAAATGCTTTCTCCCTCCCCGGTCACTTCCATCTGGTAAAAAAACTCGAAACGCCAAGCGTACAGGGCGCCGCGTTTTTCGTGATTCCACGCGACGCCTAGCTGTGTCGCAGCGGTGACGGTGGTGTCTACGGCAAACGCTATGCAGGTGGCTCTTCTGCTGGCGCAGCGAACACAAAAACGGGCATAAAATGGTGAAATGCAAGTCCTCCAACGTGATTTTTTTTGTCAGGATGGTGACGATGACTTGCGATGTTGATTCGAAATGAGAAATACGCTGAATATGGTGATTAACGCAGAGAAACATCCAGAAAACACGAAGCCGACGCGATGAGCGACAGCTTCTGCCGGGCGCCTCCTTCTCTTCAAACACATTTGCACTAATAAAGTTTTACTTTCTGTCGGTCTGTCTCGAGAGAAACAGGCGTCTAACGTGGACGTCCTTTGCTTCGCTTCACTGGCAGCGATGAGGGAGCAGAGGTAGACGCACCACCGGTGAGTCGGGACACCAGCGTTTCTTGCACAGCTGGGGAATGACGGCCATCTGCAGCGTCTCGCTGTTGCTTGGACCCAGACTTGGATTGCGCTTGCTTGCGTTTTCATTATCGCAGCATGTCCTCGAGATACTCGTCGTCTGATGGCATACCTTCTCCTGGAGAAGAAATGTCCATGAACAATACTTGCGTTTAGGCAGGATCGTAGCCCGTAACCACGTTTACATTCGCCATCGCGAGGCAGAGAGTGGCCACAAGGGGCTCCCCAAGCGAGGTGGTGAAGAAGCCAGAGTTAAAATTGTCTCAAATTTCCAAAGCCTGGCCAAATGGACAGCAGTTGTGTCTAAGTGAAGTGTAGGACTTGTTAGTGACGCGAAATCAAGAAACGAAGGGTTTAGCAGAAATTGAAGAAAGTCCACGGAGCCGATGTGGAGTGCGTTTGTCACCAACTCACAGCGCCACCTATTCTTCAAGTGTTCCTTTCGTTTGTGTGAGAAAATGAAGGGGTACTTCAAGTTTGCTAGCCAGCACAAGGAGTAAGGGTTGTTCTGAGCTTTAAAAGGCCTTTTATATTGCTAATTGCGGGGTTTAACGACCCAATACCACCATATGATTACGAGAGGCAACGTAGTACAGGGCTACTGAAATTTCGACCACGTGGTAATGTTTACCGTGCCCCAAAGCTGAGCACACGGATCTACACCATTTTCGCATCGATTGAAATTGCAGCTGCCGCAACCGGTATTTGATCCCGTGACCTTCGGGTCAGCAGCCAAGTACCTCAGCAACTAGACCACTGTGACGGAACTTTGATATAAGTAGGGCCAAAACATTTACGTAGCCATAGAATAGCAAAGCACATTTTTTGTCATCGAATAGTTGCCTTCTGCCTTTCATAACTACCCCCAAGCTTAACTGATAACCCACTATTCAACATTGATATTGTCACAAGAACACGGGGACGCAGGCAAAAAACAGGGTATTTTATATCAGTACCGAAGCTCAAAACCTGGAACACAAGAACGCGCACCCACAGAACTACTTCGTAATCTTTCTCAGAAGCTGGCCACTATAGTTGCCAGCGTACCTTGCGTCAAGTCCCGCCTTTGAAGAGCGACCGTCCCGGTCGATTGACTAAGATGCTGGATATGGTCAAGGAGAAAGTGGTCACGTAGACGAAAAAAAAGAATCCCGCGCTTTTGTGGATAACATGAAAAACTTCGAAGTGTTCATAACTCGCGGGCGTGGTACGGATTCGTCTACACTACGTGGACGTTGTCGGTTTAAACTGGTATCCAAACTCTGAGAAACTACCTTGTAATTCACGTCAGTGAGGCAGCGCCCAACTTCCTAATGGCCAAATTAGCATCGTAATAGTTTCTCAGAAAGCCCCGATGTCGAACTAGTATCCACACTCAAGCATACTCACCTGGTTGGTAGTGGACGTTCCTTCGGCCTTAGCTGTAACGGCGAGTGTCGGTATTCGCTGCGTGCGTATTTAGTTCCGTGCAAGCTGGCGGGCTTACCACCAGTCCGACTAAACGCTTTATTCTGTCGGCCAGGCTTGTACAACTACCAAGTTAAAACTTTATGATGTACAACTTGGGGCCTCAATTGAAACGTAGTTCATCTTGGAATAAAACACTTACCCCACTTGGACCAGGAATTGGGCTTAATCGCTGTGGATAATGAAAATAACCAGAAAATTACAAAGTGAAATCATTGATGCCTTAATGAAAAAAGGCAAGAGTGTGAAAATCCTTACTACAGCCATATTTACAATTTTACAGCAAATATTGTAGGCTGGCGTATTTTTTACCAAATGCATGTTTCTGGAAAGGTTGCGTGAACTTCCACACAGTGTTTGAAAACAAATAAGCTTCGAAGTGTAACAATAGCCTTTGAATGTTATTACCCTCTGGCTACATTGCTGCGCTGCAAGTGAAGTATTCGAAAAGTGCTGTTAGGCTAACTGACCTGCCCGCGTTTTAGTTTCTGAATTGGGCAACGCATACTGCCTATGTAGTTTTGCGTACGTTATTTTACCTTACAGATTCCACACATGCAATGATGCCACAATATCATGTGAACTGCAGGTACTATTTCTTAGTCATTGGAACCCGTTCAATTTCACTCATCGGATAGATGCATGAAATATCAAAATACAGAAGGTCTATAGCACACCATGTAATGTTACCAAGATGGTGAGAAATGCAATTGACTGTTCAATAGCTACCAACTTCCTTGAAAACCAGATAACTGACTACATCATTAATTGATCCCTTTTAACTCTACTGAAAGATCATGGTGATCGCATAAGGCTTGAAAGACTAATTTCAGAAATAACCCCACCTTGCGTTCCTTCACTTAGCAAACCAATGTAAAAGTAACCATGGATAAAAGTTCTATGGTATTTCTCTGTTAGGCTTACCTAATGAACTGATGGTGAAATGTTCTTGTTGTGTCATGCTAGTTTATCATGAGTTCAACAAAACTCACACCGCGTATTCCGGGTAACAAGAAGCAGCCGCTTAGTGATAGTGACTGCAGTTTTTTTGCATTACTGAGCACTTAATTTGGGGAAATCAATAACTTGTTCTGAGAGAAAGCATGCGACTATGTGCTTGCTTTGTCGAATCGAAAACTTTTTGCTCACCAATGTAGGAATATATGTATACAAGCTACTGAGGAAAAAAATTTCTGTTGTGTAAGTCAACGCAGAAATATTGCCTTGTCTGTGTTACTCTTTGTCTCTCTGTCACGAGATTCAGCTCCATGCTAAAAGCTAAGGCACTCTCAACGTCTAGTTATCTTGGTCTGGAATCTGCGTTCATACTTGGGGACATTGTCTATCAAAAAGCAAAGGACGGGCATATCTAAGGCCCAATGACGTAAGCAAAAGGGGTGTGTTTCGTTACAAGGAAATGCTATGTTTCGTAATATTTAAAAACTACTCTTTCGTATGCTGCCCTGACAGAGCTACGCTAATCTAGAACAAGCCGGTGTTCCCTACGCTTCACTAAAATGAATGTATGCTGCCACCTACCTGTGGCTGTGAGTTCTACACAAGCTTCTGTTTCTCAAAATAATTCCCAGATGGCATTTACATATGACTCAGCACCTTCACAAAGAGTGCTAGCATACCCCGAGAACAACTAAGCACGCAGATATGCAGAAAGTTGTTTTCTTAATTTTTAAATCCTAGAAGTCAAGTGAAATTCGGTATCTATTAACGAGTAATGAATACTCATTCCTTCATTTTGTTAATTCTTTCTCTGTATTACTTTCGAAAAATCAGCCAGAAGAAGGAAACATTAGAAAGCCAACACATGGTCTTAATTTATTCATAAAATGTCATCCGGTTGTGCCATCCACAATTGACATCTAGTGGCCTAGCATTGAAAGTAGTCTACTGCTTACCCTGAAGTTTATAGATAGGATAGTGCCCTTTGAGCTGGGCCATCCATTTTGATGGAAGTGAGTCCGTGGGCTCAGATCTGTGTGCCTCCTGAAGATTCGCTTTGTTTGAAATTTTTTAAGCCTCGAGTACACTATTTGTCAAAGCAATACAAGAGTTTAGGGCGTAAACTCCATAAAGCATTGTACTGTGCCTTGTACATCACGAAGAGACTATTCTTGCGTCTACGCTTTGGTGATAAATATTTCCTCCACCTTGTAACACATTGCGAAAGAGTGCCTACTTGAATTGCCATGGAGTCCAGTGCTGGAAAATTGTATGTTAGATTGCCACGGGGGGACGATGATTACTACCAAACCAGTCAACATATCCAGGATGAAACTGTTGATTTGGATAAACTTGTATACTTTAACCGATTTCAGACTGCAGGAAGCAACACATGCTATACACAATGAGACTGTGCGTAATCGGGTGGCTTGTGCTACATGTTGATCTAGTACTGATGCTGTTACATAAGAAATTCTAGACGCGAGTGGGCCCCATGACTGTAATATAGCCGCGGCTGCTGCTAATAAAATAGTTTTATTTATACAGTCACCGTGTTTCTATCGCTGTGTCCTAACATTCGCGCGGTCGACAACAAACCATGCCAAGGAAACCCGAGGCCTTCGTCTATTTCGTGTTAGTTTACCTTAGGTACCATATGCCCACCTTGCTGCTTTTGCCTGCATTAGGCTCATCGACCACAATGCCGCTTATACACTAGAAAAAGAGCAGTGTGAAAGAACTTCATGGGTTTACATTGGATTTTATGTGCAATCAATTTTCATGCCGTACTTTAGACACGACTGGTGTCAACCAAGGTTGAAACGGCTGAACGCATGCTTCATGATAAAGCTCGTAACCGTAAATCGCCTGATATATTCAACATGGTAGCGGAACAGTCAGTTATTACTTCAACTGCGCAATGGTTGAGTGATTTACTGCAGCAGCTTTGGGCATTGTCAGAACGGCCGATGGTTTTAGTCCAAGTCAACGAATTGCAAGGCAGCAAAGAACCAGCGTGGAGGCCAACTTAGGCTCTTGGAATGACAGCACATAGTAAGAAAGCACAACCAGCCACCTAGTGAGAGCCTCGTTGACTAGTGTTTGGCATATGTGTGCAAAACTTCAAGTTACCTCGTACAACTGAAAGACTCTAACCGAAATAACTGTGCCCTACGAGGTGTGTGTGAAGCACACTTGGCAACAACTCTCGATGCACAATGACTACTAACTAGGAGCGACTTTGTTGCCATCGTTCCTCAACTCGCCTAAACAATGAAGCCTTTCTTCGTTTTTCAAAGTAAGCCACTCACTTCAGATCGA
This sequence comes from Rhipicephalus microplus, assembly GCF_043290135.1. Taxonomy (NCBI): domain Eukaryota; kingdom Metazoa; phylum Arthropoda; class Arachnida; order Ixodida; family Ixodidae; genus Rhipicephalus; species Rhipicephalus microplus. The sequence goes on along the minus strand of NC_134705.1, from coordinate 106,397,151 downwards.
ACATCGACGTTAGGTGTGCCTCTATCGTCTGTTTTGCCGAATGGTTCTTGGAATGAAATAGCTTGTTAACAAGTCGATTCGCCTCCTTTATCAGCACAACGTGTCGAATTCGTCATTACCACTAAACCAGCGAGACCCTCGTTCCCTTTCAACCCATTTCAGAAATTGCACACCTGCTAATCATCCTAGGGAGGATATAAGCGAGGCCATATGTTGCAAATGTCTGTAGCCCGGCCATTTTTCAGACCCAGTGCCCCGCTATCCAGCCAACAAATAAGATTTTCTGCTACGGCATACCTTCAATGATCATAACCACTGAAAGGATCTTTGCGCAGTCAGCTGCAATTCAACCAGGCATTTCTTTTATCGACTCTGTAGACGAATTCACGAACAGTGGTTCAAAACGTATGATACTATTGCAGGTAGTCATTGAATTTGCAATCTTTCCTCATGATCAAACCTCCCTTATCCGTTATGTTGCTGGTACCATCACGCCTTCTGGCACTATATGTACTGAAAACAATGCGGAACGAATATACACAGTACTTGACTTTATAGTTCAGGCTACGAACCGCTTGCCTTTGATTTTTTTAGTAGACTGCGTTGAAGCCACCGCTGCTAAGGCCCTTGTCCAACCACCTCATCCAACAGGAACCCACCAACCTAGCAAGAAAGTGGTCATGCGGTACCTGGTAGATATACTACTTAAAGTAGCCATTGCGATTGTGTTGTCTAGTAACAGTAAGGCTTCTTTGACACAGACCATATTTTCTAAACATTGTAGGCAGTTTCCTATGGCAGGACAACAGCCAGCCGACATGGTGATCTCTCAAACAGAATGAAGATATGCTTCAACACCACCCGCATGAACTAAAGGCAGCAACACTTTTCACCAATGATGCTATGTTAAACAACACATTGCCACAGCTACAAGAAGAAAAGTTTATTGCAAATCAACACATCTTGCGTCAGCACGTTCATGTATTTTGACACTTATCACGGCTGTGGCCTTTACAAATAAGCCGAACACTCCATCGAGTTTGTGCCTGTCGCATCGTCGTATGCCCGTGAACCGTAAAGATATAACGAAGACGATCGCGGCTTCAATAAGCGCCAATTCCTCGAGCTACTCCACAACTCTTCCCAGTTGTTCTTGAACAACGTACAAAGAAGCGATTTGGTGTACTGTAAACCGTTCAAGAAACTAAACTTTTAGTATGGCACAGCCAGTATCGCGTGTGGAATTCAAGGATGAGATGTCAGGTTACTTTGAATTTCCATGTTTCAATTTCAAGCTTGCTTATCGGCAAATCTGAGTGCGCAACAACAGTAACAAAAGCCATCTTTGATTATACATCGGATCCCATTTCGATAGTCACGCGTATTCCATTTGCACTAACGAATTCCCGTGCTACATTTTGAAAGTCTATGCCCACCGTATTCAAGAGCCTGCAGCCGCGTTCCAGAAAAATGTAGAGCTTGAGTCTACTCAGACAGCATTCTTTTTGCCAGAACCTTTGTGGAATAATAGACTTGCTAGCTGAAGTACTTCGTCCCGCAAAACACTGGTTTCAATCTCGCTTTCTGAATGTCAAATTGCCAGTACATCCCTCACACATGTGCATTTTCTCATTTTATAACTCACAGAACTCCAAATCCAGTAAAGCTAGACGCCAAATTGAAGGTGTTTGTGCCTACTACTGCCTATGGAGTGCACACTCCTAAATGTTTGCAAGGTGAGCACTCCGGTTATACACAATGTGTGAACGGAAACTTTTCAGTGGTGTCGAAACTATGAGTCAGCCTTTTCGCCATGTGCCAAGTCCTCACTTCCGTTCGTAATTTTGGGCATTTTCATTGGTCTGCCCAAACAACTGTGACCACATACTCCTATGCCTCAGCCCTTAGAGCAATACAATCGCAGTGTCAATATAGCAACGATCTCAATATCGAGTACGTCAGCAGGGCACGCACCCCTGTTCAGCAAAAAGTCTGCACAGCAATGCACAGGAGTGCTTCAACATACATAAGGGCGTTTGTCTAAAGTACCGCAGCTATTTGCTTCAAGAAATTTTGTCTTTCACAGACAACAGAAAATCAGCTTGCGCCACCTCAAATATAAAACCATTTTGGAACTTTACTATCATGCTCACGAACTTTGCTAAGTTTGATTTCACTGTACAGCATACGCCTGCAAACAGAATAAGGTCAGTGACATGATGTCACTCCATTCTTGTAAAGTCTTTGAACCCTTCACTACACTTCACCAGCTGCAAGAACAAAATGAAGAGTGATCTGCTATACGCAAACGCCAAGTATACGAAACTTGCACACCTCAAAACTCTGTCATCATTGACAAAATAGTGTTCCCTTGCAACTACCCCAACCTGAAGGCGTTTGTGATTTCACTGAAGAATACTAGGTAGTCTTTGAATTGTTACATCATCATAGTGGCCATATGGCCTACAAGCGCACGCTAAAGAAGGTGCAACGACACTACTGGTTGCCCAGGATGATTCGTCTGACAAAACAGTATGTTCACGAATGTCAAATTACAAGCTCTTAATTGGCAAGTAAACAAGAACGTTGATAAATTGGTGCTCCCAATATTATAGGAGGTCCTGTTCCCTGTCATTGCTCTGGAAAATCTGGCGATGCGCTGCAAAAACTGCTGTTATATACTAAATGTTCTTTACGTCACCACATGCCATAAATTCGCTTCTGCGATTTCAACTACTTCTACATGAGCAGTAAACCAACTTAGAAGTTTGGCAGTTTGGGCTAGTTGGTATGACATGATGATAGTTATAGCGCGAGAACAGAACTACAACAAAGAACGACAACAGAACAATGACTTGTCCTTCTTGCTCTTTGTCGTCGTTTTGTGTTTGCGCAATAACTATGGTCAGTAAACCAACATTTGTAATAGGCGTTTTACCATTACGATGTTCAACACCACTCCTCTTCAAGCCATGGTGCTTCTTTTGATTCAAATTAGGCGAAGCGCTTTCTGCATCTTCTATGAACTCAGCAGCATTTTTCTATCAATTAGAGCGCAGCAAGTTATGTGCTGGTCGAGAGAAGAAATGCTGCACTGCTCTGAGTGCTCATAAGGAAGAGCAATTCAGATCCATTTCTATAAAAAACTCAGTGCTGCCGCATTTTATCTGAACACAAGCCTGAACACATATTTACAGTTTTATACACTTGAAATGCTTCATGGCTACATTTCAAACCTATTAAAAAGCCGCGCGCATTTTTCCATGGGGGAACTTGAGTAAGTGAGAAGCCGAGTGGAGGAGGTATCGCGTGAATATTGCATAATTGGTTATGGCTTGGGAATGCCTAATTAGTATCTTCTCTTTATTCTCGTTTATTGAATGAAGGAGAAGCGTTGTTTTCTACAAGTGGTCGGACGCTGATGTTGGGTGGTTTGCTTAAACATACTGTTGCTTCTCAGCATCTACTCGAGTCAAGTAAAGCATCAAGTCATAGAATAGCCATGTAAAGACGCTCATTACCTAACTTCGAACGCCCGATCCAGTGCCTACGTAGCTGGGGTGACCAGTGAACGGTTGTGAAGCATCAGCAGTCAGTTTTTTCATGTCAGACGCGGTCTGCGTTGCCCTCGCTACGCAGATGTCAGATCAAAGCACGAGACGCTAGTGTGCCTTGTGGTAGTGTATACAGCGCCACTAACGAATGATCCCGACCTCGTGCGTATAAAAAGAGCTCCGCATTTAAAATTTGTTTCACCGTTCAATAAAGGTGATCCTCGAAGCATGACTTTTGAGCCTTGCGAAGACTTGCACTGAACTACAAGTAAACACTGCACCAGAAGAATCAAGCCGCAAGCATATGTAGGCCAAACTCATCGTGATGGGATACTTCGTGTTGGTCAGTACGTGTGGCTACACGGCCAAAAGATCATAACAAATGACATTTATATCCCCACACAAGAATAAAGTACAGAAGATGCCTATCACTTTTATGATCCGCCATGTTGATCTCTATAAGAAAAATTCTCGGGCAGCCTGCGTAAAGGTGGCCCATCTCAGCCTATTGAAGCAGCTCATCAGCCATGATGCTGATGATGAACAAACTTGATTTAATTAGCAGAAAGGTCCTCTTCCCCTTTCAGGTGCGAGAGGAGAAGAGAGGACCAAACCTAGACGACGGACATGATCCCATGGGCCCTGGCGGCGTCTTCGGCCAGCCGTATTAAGCGGGCTTGTAATTGAAAGTCAGAGCTGAGGCGCGCGGCATCCCATCCACTCCCGTCTGGGAATTCGCCTCTCATGGGGGCCTGCGGGCATGCCTATGAAATGTGGCTCAAGTCCGCTCTGTTGTGGCAAAATTTACACTTGTCCGAATGAAGTTCCGGCATGCAGCGGTTCATTGTTACCGGACTAGGAAACGTGTGTGTCTGGAGTAGGCGCCACGCCACCGCCTGTTCTTTGTTCAATGACGAGTGTGCGGGAGGATAAATTTTCCTGCTTAGCCTGTAATACTGCGTAATATCTCCGTAAGTGGTCATCCGCTCAAATCTCTCATCGTCCTCCCCGTTCGACCAGGGCAATCCAGAGGCTCGGTCTGTAAATCCTCGAGCTGTCTGGGGTGCAGCCTTATTGCCGTGCAAGAGGAGTGAGCGGGTGCCCACACTATTTCTATTGTTCGTTGGTCTTTGCACCCAGCCAGTATTCTTCAAGCTATTTGGGATATTCGCCCTCGTGCAAAGTTTCTCACAGCAGTCTGCGAGTCGCTAACAATGAGTGAAGTCGAGGTGGATGCTATGGCCACTGCAATAGCTGCTTCCTCTGCGTCTTCTGCAAAGCTCGTTCTCACCGAGCCGCTGACCTTATGATTTCCTTTGTAGTCAACTACTGCTATAGTCATGTTGTCATTTCCTTTGTATTTGGCCGCGCCTACGTATGTTGTTTCCGGTAAATCTTTTACGTTGTTATGTATATTTTTCGCTCTTTCAGCTCTCCTTGCTTTGTGATGTTCGGGGTGCATGTTTTTTGGAATCGGTAAGATTAATAAACATTTCCTGATTTCATACGGGATATCCTTTTTGGCGCCAAACTGATTTGCGTGTTTTATACCAAGTTCCTCTGGTATGACTCTACCTGTTTTACTCTTCGTTAGTCTTTCACATTGTGCGATTTATTGAGCTTCTATAAGCTCTTTTGATGTGTTGTGAAGGCCTAATTGAAGTAATTTATCATTAGAGGTGGTGATTGGAAGTCCAATCGCCTGTTTGAAAACTCGTCTAATGATTCTGTCAATCTTTTCTATCTCGGCCACTTGCAGTCTGAGGTACGGAATCACATATACAGTACGACTGATGACAAAAGCCTGTACAAGTCTTATGATACTATTTTCCTTCATACCATAGTGCTGGTTTGCAATTCGTTTAAGTAGACGCATAGTTTGCTGCGCACTGGTTTCAAGTATTCTAATCGCCTCTCCATTGTGCCCGTTTCAGCTGATTCGGAGTCACAGAATTCTTATGCTTTCGACCGTAGGTATTTGCGTTTTTCCAACAAAGACTTTAATTTTAGGTTTTCCTGGATGCTTTTCCGACCCCTACATGTCGGGTTATGGAAGAGAAGTTCCAATTTTTCTGGTGAACATTGTAATCCTGTATGAATCGCATATTCTTCTACAACATTCACTGCTGTTTGTAAAGTTTCCTCTATGTATCCGTCACTACCCTCTGCTACTCATAAGGTAATGTCATCTGCATAGAGGCTACGGTGGAGTCCTGGAATTTCTTTCAGTCTGGTAGGGAGACCTATCATGGCCACGTTAAAAAAGAAAGGGGGATAGGACTGAGCCTTGTGGCGTACCTCTGCTGCCCAGACTAAACTCTTGGGATTCTGCTTCGCCTAGTATTATTCTTGCAGTCCCTTCAGTTAAAAAGTCTTTTATATAATCGTATACTCTTATTTCTACCCCCAATGCTTGAAGATTGGCAGGTATAGCTTCATGTGATGTATTATCGATTGCCTTTTTAAGATCTAGACCAACTATTACCTTTTTGTCGTGTGTATTGAGACCTGAATCAATTATTTTGTGTTTAATCTTAATCATAATGTCCTGTGTAGACAATTTCGCTCTGAAGCCTACCATCGTATGAGGAAAGAGCTCATTGTCTTCCATATAATTTGACAGGCTAGTTAGGATGACATGCTCTAATAATTTTCTTATGCAGGATGTCCGGGAAATAGGCCTAAGATTATCAAAATCTAGTTTTTTGCCTGGCTTATAAATCATTATGATTGTTGCCGTCTTCTATTGCTTGGGCATCTTACCTTTTTCGCAACACTTGTTCATATATTCGGTGAGGGCTGTGATAGACTTGTCGTCTAAGTTTCTGAGCGTTTTATTCGTGATCCCATCGGGGCCCGGGGCTGATGTTATGCTCAGTTTCTATAGTTCCGATAGTACCTCGGCCTCTAATATGGGTTGGTCTAAGGAATCGTTTTCTTTACCTTTGTACGAGCTTAATTGCTCTTTGGTTGTATTCCAAATGTATCTCTGTCTGATTTCTTCAATCACTTCTTCCTCCGTGCGTTTGTATTTACGGACAAGTCTAATAAAGTTTTGTTGTTGTGCTGTCTTGCTCACTTCCGAGTGTATCAGACATCTTAACAGGTTTCATGTTTTAGAGAGACTAATTTGTTTTTCCATCGCATCACACTTTTCCTCCCATTGTTGTCTGCATAGTTGCTCCACGTACTTCTCAATATCTTTACTAAGGGTGACTATCCTTTTTCTGAAACCACTATACATTTTGACGGGTCGCAAGTTGAGCCAGCTTTTCATGATGCTTCAAGTGGCGATGATCGTTCGGAACTGTCAACTTAGCCACCTTACTCTACTTCCAGTGACAATACATGCAATCAGTTCTGCCATCATGGCCGCCTTCGACATACCGTATCGAGCGTGATATCAAAAGCCCTTCAAGAATTTTAAAAAAGGGGTGAAATGTGCGAGTGTAAGCATTCTGGCAGCTCTGTGCAGCATTTGACACTGTTCCGTAGTTATGCCTTCACGCGCGCTTTCACCGTGACTGTCTTGATGCTGTTTCTGGTTACTAGTTTAGAGTCGTTTCCTCGTGATTGCCTTTTCTATGTCATCGAGTATTTCAGCGCTCACATGAGCGATGAAAGAGTTGGCCGTCAAAAAACAGGTCATTGTTGGACAGCGTCGTCACGCGAACTCTATAATAGGCCAAAGTGTTTTCGTCTGGCACACAATTTTAGCAAAAGGATCAATGGCAACAATGAGGCAACAATGTCAACAACGACTCTGAGGTGGACTTCGGCCTCACCACTGGTCAAAGTTTTTATTCGCGTAAACTGGAAAATCCAAAAACTAAATTCGGAAACCATGTGCAAATGCATGTCGCTGAAAAAGACGTTTCTATGCTCAAAGTAGAACATGAAGAAGTGCATACAAATGTATATACCAACAATAAATCAAGAAAGTAACAAACAACGATTGAAAGCTAGAAACTGCAACAAAGCAAGAAGTGTAGTCCTCAGGTTCAAGACCATGAGATAAACAACATTCGAGCAAGTTGTCGCGCTTCTTCAGCGCACTGAGCCTTCGTGGCATTGTCGATGTTTTCCTTTTCAGAGACATTGAATAACATGGCCTCGGGCGCCGTTGCCAGGGTCCTTTCATAGGCTGATCTACACGTGCCATCTGCGTCGTTTTTTGTACGGTCGTGTTGTACGCAAATGTCACAAACGAAAGATTCGCAACCCACACCCAGTGCTCAAATATGAAGTACATCCCCGGCATAACAGTGATAGTGTGATCATTCGTGGAGAGGGGGTTGGTGGTGGTTTGAATTTACCTTGTCTGGCTGTACCTCTGAAAACTGTAGGTAAGTCCGAAGTCAAGGCTTTACTTCTTATGGTATTAAGAAACTCTAGAGTGCCATGACGCAGAACTAGGTCATGAAAACTTTTTGCTAGCTTGCAGCAATGCATTTCGGCAGAGTCCTACTCTTATTGTAGCGTGTGAGGTAGTGAGTAGCTACGACAACCAATTTATTTTCTGAATGCGGATCCAGAACGGCGCTGGGAAGTCCATGGCGATTTCTTGAATTGGTAGGAAAAGTGCCTCACTGGGATGCAGAGGTCCAGGTGGTCTTCTCGCTGGCGCGTTTTTACGCTCACATTCTCGCCCATTCTTCAAGCAGTGGGGGATGTCCACGGTGAGGTGAGCCAAGTAGTATTTGTTTGGTGTTGTGCGAGTGAGAGGCAAAACACCAGATGTCCAGCCGTTGGATAGTCATCATATAAATCAGAAACTTAGGACGTGGCGCTGACGTTACCTTGAAGACGTACTTGGCAAGAATGGGTGGTAGGTTTTTAGGGGCGAAGCTCCTTATAGCGGCACCCGTTCGTCCCGCGTGCCGTCGTAGTATGTAACCAGTCTTACGCTTTGACCTGCAAAAATTTTGACCTCCTAGGTGGTGCCGGTGAGAGATTTCTTCTGTGCGTTGTTGAACAACAAAAAATAGTGCTCAATGTACACGCCAATAGCTGATAATGGGGTATGAAAGACAGGAGCATTTGGTTTTTAGTTAACGTGCACGCTGCGATCCCCATTAGCAGCCATTGCATGTACATTGAGCGCTAGTTTAAGGGAAAGGTTCGCTATGTTATACCTGCTGGGTGTAACCACCTTAGTTTTAGAAAGGTTCAGCGAGCGTTGAGCCGCAGTGCCATGAATACAATGAACTAGTATATACCAAGAAAGAACTCGAAGTAGTTATAAGTGGGAAGTAGGTACGAAGTGCAAGCCGTAAGAAAGTAAAAGCCGAATTTTCCTGTCTCTCATTTCTCATGCAGCCATTGGCATGTACATTGAGCTCTATCTGCCAGGAGAAGGTTGCTACGTTATACTCGCTGGGCGTAACCTCTTTGGTTTTAGAAAAATTTAGCGAGTGTTTGGCCGCAGTGCCACAAATACAATGAACTAGTATATGCCATGAACTCGAGGTGGTTAAAGGTGGGAAGTAGATACGAAGCGCAATCCGTAAGAAAGTAAAAGCCGAATTCTCCTGTCTTCCATTTCCCATAAGCGGCCATTGGCATGTACATTGAGCACTATCTGACAGGAAGATGATGATGATGATATATGGTGTTTTTTGGCGCAAGGGCCATTTGATGGCCAAAAAGTGCCAGTTCATGAGGCAGGAATGGGGACAATGATTGTGATTAGCGGCTGTATAAGGGCCATAAAATTCCTCGCGATAAGGCGGGTAAGAACATACAAGTAATAAAATCGTGACCATGCCGTGAAAGGTGTGTGTGGTGCGAATAGATGGCAAAAGTTAATGATAATAAAACGATGGTGGACATGTATGGCATCAGCACAAGTGCCTCACTCGTTCATACCCTTGCGTCCAAGGGCCGTGAGGCAAGTGCTTTCTTGTGTAACCTCCGCAGCAACAACCTCTCTAGAGAGGTTGTGCTACGGAATGCCCGGGTATATGATATGAAAATTATGAATTTCTTTTAAAAACGCTAACAATGATTTATGACTAAAAAGCGGTTCCCTACCGACGAACATTGCAGGGTGTAAAGGTATATGCTGTCGGTAGGGTAATGAAAAATGTCGTTTTCTTAGAGTTTCTAGGTGTTTGCACTGGATTAACATGTGAAGGACTGTCAATGCTCCACCACATCTGTCACACAATGGTGGATCGCCACCAGACAAAAGATATGTGTGTGTCGTGTATGTGTGTCCTATCCTGAGTCTCGTTAGTATTACCTCTGTATGACGCGATTTCAATACGGGCAGCCAATGACCAAGGTGTGGCTTAATAACGTGTAGTTTGTTTTGTGTGTGTGTATCCCACTTGCTCTGCCAGAATACCCTGAGGGTTCGTTTGAGAGACGGCTTAAAATCAAGGGCCGGGATTGGTATGGGTGTAGGGGCAGTGCTTTTGTGGACGGATGCAGCGAGCTGATCCGCCCTCACGTTGCCTTGAATCTCACGGTGCCATGGCACCCAGCACACTACAACATGTTGGTTGAGTGTGTAGAGTGTGCATAAAATGGAGTAAAGTGAAACGAGGACAGGGTTTTTTGTTTTTTAGGACTGTGCAGAGCCGTTACCACACTGAGGGAGTCTGTATAAATTACTGCTTTTTGTATTTGTGATTTTTGATGTGTTTAGCTGCCAAAAGTATCGCGTAAGCTTCCGCTGTGAAGATACTTGTGCCTGGATGTAGACGGCCAGCATCCGAAAAGGAAGGGCAAACAGCAGCGTAGGACACAGAAGAGTTAGACTTAGAGGCATCTGTAAAAAACTCAGGATGTGTGTATTTGTGTTGAAGTTCCAAGAAGTATGTTCGAATATGGGCAATAGGCGCATGTTTAGTAACTTCTAGGAAAGACACATCACAATCTATAGTCTGCCACTGCCACGGTGGCGGGTATGCTACAGGAGCCATTAAACTGTGTTCGAGTGACACTCCAGTGTCCTCAGCTAGACCCTTCAGGCGAACTGAGAAGGGCTGCCTCATTGAAGGCCTGTTTTGAAAAAAAATGGAGCTCGACAAGTCATTAATAGTAGAGTATGAGGGGTGCCTCTTGTCTGCTTTCACCTCAAGGAAATATACAAAGGACATGTAGGTTCTTTGCAGATGAAGCGACCACTCATTTGACTCAACGTAAAGGCTTTCTACGGGGCTGGTGCGAAAAGCACCCGTAGAAAGGCGGATGCCCGAATGGTGCACGGGATCCAACATCTTGAAAGCACTTTGAGTCGCAGACTGATAAACAATGGCCCATAATCTAAGCGGGTGCGAATAAGGCTTCTATACAGGTTCATGAGGCATTTCCTGTCACTACCCTACGTAGTACTTGACAACACTTTTATAACATTCAAGGCTTTTAAACATTTTGTTTTTAAATACTTTATGTGGGGTACGAAGGTCAACTTGTCAAAGATTAAGCCTAAGAATTTATGCTCGGCTTTGACAGACAGACGTTGCCCGTTCAGTCGAATGTCAGGTTCCGAGTGCATGCCTCTCTTTCGAGGCAACAAGAAACACGTGCTTTTTTGTGGGTTAAGTCGAAATCCGTTTTCGTCTGCCCATTTGGAGGCCTTATTTAAACCCAGCTGTACCTGCTGCTCACACATGGCCAAGTTGCATGACTTGAAGCCAAGCTGAACGTCGTTGACATATGTACAATAGAACATATTGTGGGGAATGGACAAGTGCAAAGAATTCATTTTAATAATAAAAAGTGTGCAACTAAGCACACCACCTTGTGGCACGCCTGTTTCCTGGACAAATGTTTGGGAGAGCACACTGCCCAGACGGACACGGAATGTCCGGTTTGACAGGTAACTTTCGATTATATGAAACATTCTTCCGCGCACACCGTGGTGGGACAGGTCTCTTAGAATTCCGAAACGCCATGTTGTATCATAAGCCTTTTCGGTATCGAGGAACACAGAGAGAAAATATTGTTTATGGACGAAGGCGTCTCTGATCTGTGCCTCGATACGAACAAGGTGGTCTGTGGTGGATCTACTTTGTCGAAACCCGCACTGAAATGAGTCGAGCAAATTATTTGTTTCAAGAAAATGTACAAGTCGGCAGTTTCTCATTTTTTCGAAGACTTTGCACAAGCAGCTTGTAAGTGCTATAGGCCTAACTCGAGGGTAAAGAAGGGTCCTTGCCCTCTTTCAAAATGGGAATAACAATAGCCTCTTTCGAGGAGGTAGGAATAGTGCCAGAAGACCAAATAGCATTGTACAAACAAAGTAAGGTTTTTCGGGTTTCGTTTGGTAGGTTTTTTAATATTTCATACATCACACGGTCAGAACCTGGGGCAGAAGTACTGCAGGAGTTTAGAGATGTTCGGAGCTCAGCTAGACTGAAAGCTTGGTTATATGCCTCGTATCTGGTGGATTTGTGTTCGAGTTTCTGCTTTTCTATTCTTGTTCTGTATTTTTGGAAAGTGTCTGTATAGTGGGATGAGCTGGATACCCGTTCAAAGTGTGCACCGAGGAAGTTCGCCTGATCTTCCAAGGTATCACCCTGAGTGTTTACGAGTGGGAGTGAGTGTACTTTTGTTTCTGCTACCCTACGAACCATGTTCCAGACTTTGGCCTCTTTTGTATACGAATTTATTCCTGATAAAAACTTGTGCCAACTTTCTCTTCTGGCTGGCCGACGCGTTTTCCTGCCTCGAGATTTTATTTTCTTAAAGCTCTCAAGGTTTTCCGCTGTTGGCGAGTTCCGCAGCAATCTCCATGTCCTGTTCTGTTCCTTTCGCGTATTACGACACTCCGTGTTCCACCATGGGACGTGTCGTTTGCCGGGCATTCCAGATGTTTGCGGTATGCACCTGGCTGCTGCGTCAGTTAGAAAAGCTGTGAAATACTGCACAGCTTCATCTATGTTTACCCTACATATGTCTGTCCAACTCAAACGTGTAGTGTTATGGAACTGTTCCCAGTCTGCTTTGTTTATCAGCCATTTGGGAACGTGTAGAGGACCTTCATATGTTGTTTGTGAACTCAGCACTACAGGAAAATGGTCACTACCATATAGATTATTTATGGTTTTCCATTTGAGTAGGGGTAGAAGTGAAGGTGATACGATGCTGAGGTCGATAGACGAGTAAGTTTTGTTGGCAACGTTATAGTATGTTGGCTCTTTCCTATTCAACAAACAGGCACCGGAAGAGAAGAGAAATTGTTCAATGAGACAACCTCGTGCATCAGAGCGAGAATCGCCCCACGGTCCACTATGTGCATTTAGGTCCCCACGAAGCAAATAGGGTTCAGGCAGTTCATCTATTAAAGACTGAAATTCACGTCTTTCAAGACGCTAGTGGGGAGGTACATACAAAGAGCAGATGGTGACGAGTTTGTTTAAAAGTATCGCTCGAACAGCCACCGCCTCAAGGGATGTCTGGAGTGGTAAATGTGTACACGCTACTCCTTGGTTAACAATAATGGCTACGCCACCGGATGACGCCACAGCATCATCTCGGTCCTTTCGGTATATGACGTAAGCACGTAAAAATTTGTATTGGAGGATTTCAGATGTGTTTCCTGTACACACAGCACTTGAGGTGAGTGTTTGTATAAAAGCTCTTGGACGTCGTCGAGGTTTTTAAGCAGGCCTCTAACGTTCCAATGTATAATTTGTGTTTCCATATTGGAAGTAAAGTAGTGCTGTGTGTACGTTAAGGGAGTGACTTGTTTAAGCTGAAAGGTCGAGCTCATGTAGCAGGGCTAATATCAGGCCGTGTTATGAGCTTTTTAGTTTTCTTGGCGCGCTCCAGAGAGCCGCGCCGCTCTTTTGGCACCAGGGGTGCCACCGTATCTATTGCCTCCTCGGAGGCACTGGATGCCCGCTCATGCGAGCTGGTTTTTCGAAGCTTGGGCCTCGCCTGGCGAGGTGAAGCCTTGAGACCCGAGGACCCTGGAGTCCCTGGTCTCTGTTCGATAGTAGGCGGAGTAGACTCAACTACTGCCGCCTTGGGGGCAGGCGCCACAGCCAATGGCTCGCTCTGCGCAGGCCGAAGGAGTGGTGAGGGCTGTGCGACACTGCCTCCTGGCGCGCCGCATCAGCATATGTGGGGCCATAAAATGGCGAGACTCCTTTTCTTGCTTCTTTAAATGTAATGTTTTCTTTTATTTTTAAAGTGATGATCTCTTTTTCTTTTTTCCAGAAAGAACAGGAACGTGAGTACGCGGCATGACTACCGCCACAATTCACACAGTGTGCAGGTGCTTCGCAGTTGTCGGATGCATGGCCCATGACTCCACACAGAGCACAACTTTTCCGGCCACGACAGCTTTGCGAGCCGTGGCCATATCTCTGACATTGGAAGCAACGGCGGGGGTTGGGAATATATGGCCTCACAGATGTCTTTGTATACCCAGTCTGAATGGTTTCCGGCAAATCGCTCGAAGCAAAGGTCAGTACTAAGTGTTTGGTTGGTATTTCTTTTTGATCTCTTCTTATCTTAATACGCTGTACGTTTGTCACGTTCTGGCTCTTTCATCCTTCCAGAAGTTCAGCTTCGGTCAGGTCAAGCAAATCTGCGTCCGATACGACCCCGCGAGATGAGTTCATGGACTTGTGTGGCGTAATACTGATGGGTGTGTCTCCAAACGTTGTGATGGTGTTCAGTTTATCGAATTGGTCTTTGTCACGTATTTCAAGGATTAGATCTCCACTGGCCATTTTGGTAACCTTGTACCCGGCACCGGGAGTTTCGGTTAAGCATCTAGAAACTACGAAGGGCATACAGTTCTAGCTTGCTTGTTAGTTTTTTCGCAGTGTCTAACGTGAAAATGAGGAAACATTTGTCTTGGCCGGATGAAAAAATTGATGTCTTCGGTGCGTACCCGCTTTGAGGAGGCACGATCACTGAGTAAAGGGAATGCTTTCTGCATGCTAATTGTATGTTGTTCAGCAGCGTTGGCGGCCAGCCACCACGGAGCCCAACGAGGGCCGCTACAAGTTTGCGGATGCTGAAACCTGCAGACGCCAGCCGTACAACGCCTACTATAACCCAATGCGCCTAGACCAAGGTAGGCTATTTGCACAGGGTTAACCCTAGCCGCCAGGAAGTTTGGAAGTAAACGGAAGAGAGTAGAAGACAGAACGGATAAACAGTAAGAGATAAAGACGAAAATGTAGGGGGAAAGAGATAGGAAAAGGCGACTGCCGATTTCCCCTGGGTGGGTCAGCCCAGAGGTGCCATCTACGTGAAGCCGGGGCCAAAGGGGTGTGTTGCCTCTGCCGGGGGGCCTTAAAGGTCCAATCACCCAGCGTCGGCTCAACCCCCCGGATCCCCTTTTCCCCGGACACGGCAAAGCCACGCATGGCTAGGCGTAGGAGGGAGTCAAAACTCCCCCGTTAGCTCGGGTCCGTGGTGTCGCTACACACCAAACGCCTACTTGCGCAGGCGCCCCTGCGGGCATCTGACAGGAAGAGGTTGCTACGTTATATTCGCTGGGCGTAACCTCCTTGGTTTTATAAAGGTTTAGCAAGCGTTGGGCGCCAGTGCTATGAATACAGTGAACTAGTATATACCATGAACTTGAGGTGGTTGAGGTGGGAAGTAGACCCGAAGCGCGAACCGTAAGCAAGCGTGCGTGTGCCACCTCTCGTTTAGTCCTTGGAATGTCCGCTGGATGGCGGTGTTTCTATATGGGGAATATATGATGAAAAGATGCGAGATGGTGATACTTGGAGTGTTGAATAGGTGGACGAACGGACACACAGACAGATGCATGAATAAACGCATGAACGGATGCAGGGGCGGATGCATGGACGAAAGCGGGAACGGACGCACGCACGGACGGGCGGGTGGACGCATGGACGGTCGCACAGACGGAAGGAAGCAAGAACGAATGGACGGACGAATGCTTCGCCCCACTCTCCATCAATCACTCCGTGGATATGCTGCCATTTTTTTTCGGAAAACGTCTTTTTGGCAAAAAACTTCTCTTTTAAAAACAATTTGCGATAATGCTGGCCGTGCTTTCTGGATAATTGAAAATGCCCTTGTCATTACTGCCTTGATGTAGTTCACCGATGTCATCGTACTTGAGGATCCTAACATGTAGTCACTATCTTTTTTGTTCTGCAGTGGCGAGCCAATGGGTCTACGGGCAAGCAGTAGACGTCGGCGTAGGTTTTTGAACATGTAATATACGCTAATGATGAATTCTGGTGGTAGAAACATTTTATCACAGGAAATGTACCAGAGAATTGCAGCATATTGCATAATTGAGTGGCAAGACTTTTTTGGGATGCCAATGGAGTTGCCCGCTGCTCTAGCGCGCCCTTTCAAGGACTGTTGCACATCCAAGGTGGAGCAGCCGAGCAGGTTCTCCTCCCAAGCCTCTCTAGCTGGATGGATAAAGGTGGCGGAAAGGGAGGTGGTTAGGAGGGCACGATGCGACGACTTTGTAGGAGTCGGCCAGGACCTGGCAGATCAAGAAGCTGCCACTGATTTTCGGAAAAACTTGCCTAAAAACCTACGGACTGAGACGGGTATTCGTCTAGAGGCGACGTAGTATTCGCTCGTCCACTTTCTCCAGACCACTTGCAGGGTTTCTCGAAAGGGCGTCAGAGAATTTCTCGAAAGGGCGTCAGATTTGTATTGCTAGATTACGACTCGGCACATGGAAGGCCAACGGCACATCTAAGTATACAAGACACGTCTGCCACTTTAGTACCTAGAGCACAGTGTCCATCATGCCTTGAAATGTGGCGGGAGCAGAACAGAGACCGAAACGCAGCACTTCAAATACGTAGAGCCCTACTGGAGTCATGAACGCGGTTTTCCAAGGGTCACCATTGTCAACATCAGTTTTCCAACACTCTGACTTGAGATCTAATGATGTAAAGAACTGGGCATGGTGTAGACTTTCTAAGGCGTCATCAATCCATGGCAGGGAATAAACTTCACGTTTTGTGAATGTTAAGCCTTCGGTATTTGACGCAGAAGTGTAGTGTGTTCTCTTTTTTTCTCTACTAGGACAACAGGTGACGCCACCGGACTTGTCGAGGGTCGAATGACGCCATCACTCAGCATTTCTTGAATTTGACGCTTAATCACCTCTGTTTCTTTCGGCGACACATGGTATGGATTTTGGCCAAGAGGCCGCACCAGCTCCTCGGTTACATTGCGGTGTTTTGCAATGGTAGTAGGTTGAACCTTCGATGCTGTGATTTTGCTGTGGAAAAAGACAGGGGTCTCTAAGGATGTGCTGAAATTCATTGTTGAAGTGAACATCAGAACTGGAGCGCGTTCATCATCTAAACGAAAAAGGCTTCGGGCTATGCAGATGTTTTGTTTAAGCATCGGCGAGATATTCGCCTCTGCGTTGCCTTCGCAGTCGTTGAATTCATCGAAAATGTCGCAGTTTACCAAGGTCAACAGGCTACTCTTCAACGGTAACGTGACGTCATCGTTGACAATCTTCAACGCATTAACGTAGCTGTCGGAAGGGTTGCGCGCTAAAGCGTGTGCCGTAGAAAACATCACTTGCGACTCTCGCAAGTCCATCAAGGTTCCGTTATCATGCAGAAAGTCAAGTCCGAAAATATCCTCTCTCGACAAACTCGGCAGTACTTAAAAGTATCCAAGATACGTTAATCCATGAATACTGACTCGCGCTGTGCATCGTCGAACCGGAGTAAGGAGATGGCCTCCTGTCATACGTATCTGGGACCCAGCCCACTGGGTAGAAGCTTTCTTCAGCCTGCAGCCAAGACCTATGCTCATAACGAAAGTGTCTGCACGGTGTCGATTAGCGCCATTACTGCTTCGTCGTCGAGGGCTACCACAATGGTTGATGTTAACGGTTTTGTACCACGTTCGACTGCGTCTGTGCTTCTTTTT
Organism: Rhipicephalus microplus; assembly: GCF_043290135.1. Taxonomy (NCBI): domain Eukaryota; kingdom Metazoa; phylum Arthropoda; class Arachnida; order Ixodida; family Ixodidae; genus Rhipicephalus; species Rhipicephalus microplus. Next base: position 106,379,731 of record NC_134705.1, on the reverse strand, counting down.
GCTCCCGTCATTGTCGTCGTAGTGGAGGATCTTCCGTAGATTGCAGGGTCAGCGTCCTCACCTCCGCAGGTCGCTGAACTCAGTTTTCCCGACTTGCGGGACTAGCTGAGGAGTGTCTCGGAGCGCCCCGTTACTAGCCTGGGCTCGGTGACCTGTAGCGAGCTGGCGACGACGAGCGGGGCTCATGCGACCGATGTTCTAAATTGCGACGATTCGAGATGAAACTTTTTATTTCCAGTGGTCGTTCGCGAGGTCGTGGACGAGTGGCATTAGGCGAAAATTCATGAAGGCCAACAAGGTGGTATGGACAAGTTCGGTAGGCGTGTTCGGCTTCCCCGCAGTGTAAAAAAAGAGACCTGTGGTCGCTTGTATGCAAGATATCACTCTTCCTCTGTCATGCTTGGGCGATCAACGGCGGGCTGCGAGGACGAAAGCCTACCTGCATTGGCTGAGCGCACTGCTGATTTGGGTAAACCACACTCGGTGAACTGCACGATGAAGGACGTGCAGTTCGAAACTTGCGTGCAGTTCGAAACCAATTGAAACTTGCGGACGATGAAGGAGCTAAGCTCATTTCGACGCAGTGCCGCTGTTGTGGCGCCTCGGACTCTTGGGGAGCGTGAACACCTTGCTGTAGCTCAACGCGTACCAACTCCGTAACGGAGAGCTGCTCTCCAGGTGAAACAGTCATCTGCATTTTTGTAGCTCCTCCTTGATGAGAGCTCTTATGAGCTCTCGCAACACGCTGATGTCGTTTCTAAGAGTGACAGAATTGACCTCACTTGGATGTACACCATGGTTTTGCTGCCTGGCACGCTGCTGATGGGCCATGTCTGTGGCAGTGGCTTCCTCAAAGAACTCCACAAGTGTCGTAGGTGGGTTTTGTATCAGGCCGGCAAAAATCTCTTATTTAACACCACGCATTAAGTGGCGAACTTTCTTTGATTCGGTCATGGAGGGCTCCGCACGCCTGAAAAGTTGATCTATGTCCTCCAAGTAGGTCGTCACCTTTCGGTAAAGCCTTGAACCCTCTACTGTACAGCCCTACCCGCTGTCTCTTTCCTGTCTTCTCAGCCAAATGCCTTGAGAAACTGCCGGTGAAACTCTTCCCATTAAGTAAGCGTTCCTTCGTGGTTTTCAAACCACGTTTTCGCATAGTCCTTGGCAAAGCAGTACACATAGCGCAGCTTATGCTCTAGAGTCCAACCGTTAATGAAGGCGACCCGTATCGAAATGCTCGAACCAGTCGTCAGCAACTTCAAAAGCAGCACCGTGAAATGTCTTCGGCGTCTTGGATTGGTTGAAAAGCAGGCGCGCTGGTGTTGGCGCAGTGACGTTAGGGGGTGTTTTGTTCATAGTCCTCTGACGTTGAGGCAGCAAAGCGTGCTGTGGCTCAAGGTCCTAGAAAAGAGGACTAAACATACGTGCACTGGGGTAAGCTCGGGTGAACTACTCAATGGGCTTGCGTCAGGGGTGCCCTCTGGGGCACGTATCTTCTACTGGAACCAGCACCTCCACCAGAAAATGTCACAGGGACACAGAGACGCAGGCACAAAACAGGGCGTTTACTTTCGGTACCAAAAACCAAATGCACGAAAACCCGAGCACGCGGCAAGATAACTACTTTCTTATCCTCCTCAGAGGCTGGCCACTATAGTTGCCAGCCTACCTTGTGTCATTATGATGCGTTAGACAAGTCCTGATTTCTATGCTGCTTGTGCAGGTGTGGTTTTCTGTATTAAGTAATCGTCAAAATTCTCAAGTTTTCTGGTGTCTCCATACGTCGTTTCAGTTCCTAAATCTCTTCAACTTTTGTCATTTCTCACTTCGATTCGTGTTGGTCATCATGATCTCCGTTAGTTACTCGTCAATCCGTTAAAAGTTCACGACAAAATGCTTCCAACATGCGCGCAAGCCGAGAAAACAGCAAACGTTTTTTTTGGCGAAGCCTCTGGACGCGCTGGACGCACTCTAGTCTTGCACACCACGTGACCTAAAGGAGGAGCTGCTCGTATGCTAAGCAACTCTTGACTAGCCTCAGCATGAGTTCGGAGCTCATGATTGCTTGGAGTACAGAAGTTGCTAAGAATTACAACAATATCGGTCAAGTAAATAAGCAGGACGTGTCACTTCAATCCAGCAACTTGTTTTAATGACTGGCTAGAAAGTCGCAAATGCGAGGAATACCCAAAGTGCACCAACTTCCACTTAAACAGGCTACTCGTATTATGAATACACTCTCATCTCACCCTCTTTCGTCGGCTTTAATTTGCCTGTAGCTAGTCTTGACTTGCACAGAATCAAAGTACCTCACACTGAGGAGTCGATACGGTATGTCGACGTGCATTGGATAGGGTACACATCTTTTTTCGTAATACAGGCGGTGATTGACACACAATCTTCGACACATACCTGCAGCATTCCGTTATTCATTTTTGCTGGCTCCGCGGGTAACGCCCATGGGATTTGAAAAATGGACGATGCCATCACGTGACATTTGGTCAAGTTGTTTTCTTATGACGCAGTTTTCGTGCGTAGAAACGGCCTCTGACGCAGACGCCGGGCATTTTCATTTGATACGACACAATATTTAGTGAGAGGTGTCTACCAAATTCTCGGAGACAACGAAAAACATTCCTTGTATTGCAGGAGAAGAGTTTCGAGCTGTTCTTACTTATGCGTCGGATAGCTTGCAATAACGTTGAAAGCAAGTTATTGAAACTTGCGCCTCGTCCCAGCTTTGGTAGTATCGGCAGGACAAAAGCGTGGCTGACTTCTACCATTTCCTCGGTGTGCGAATTGTTCCTTTTTGGCTCACTTACTTGTACTCAATGCTATAGTTTATGAGCTCTGCTATTATTCTGGGGACGCGAACATCAAGGTTACTCAACAGCTGCTGGCAGCGCTCAACGTCGCCTTGCCTGTCTGTCGATTCCTGAGTGCTGACCAAAATTCTCACGCTTGAGCGACAGCAAGTGGTGCTTTAGTGTTCCAGCACATTGAAGACGTGCTTTGCTGAAGCCATGTGCTGGGGCAGAGTTTTTTTGTGGACAGCCTCATCAACCTGAATCTCAGCTTCATGACAGCAAATGAAGGCTCAAGATGTTCATACTAAAAATTACTATATTCGCCACGATAAAGCACTTATAAATATCATGGATGATGTTACTGGGAATCAACTGCTTCCATATTTCTTCATAATGAAAACAACAGAATACTAATCAAGAAGCGTTCATGGCAAGGGGATACAATATCTTCAATGCTATTTGCCGCGTGCTTTCGGGTGGTTTTCAGAGGCCTTGAATGGGAACAGTTTCGGATAAGAAATAGCGAACAGTACCTCAATAATCTAAACTACGCCGATGACATTGCATGGCTGAGTAATTCAGGGGACGGATTGCAAATCATGATTATGGAGTTAGACAAGAAGAGCAGAAAGGTACGTCTCAAATATGATCTGCGGAAAACGAAAGTAATGTACAACAACCTCGGAAGAGAACAGCGCTTAATGATAGGTAATAGTGATTTAGAAGTTGTGGAATATATACATATACTTAGGACAGGTTATATCCGCTGAGCAGAACCACAAGATCGAAGTAACTAGAAGAATAAGAATGGGGTGGAGAACATTTGGCAAGCATTCTGAAATATTCAGAGGTAGATTGCCACTATTTCTCTACAGGAAGGTCTATAACAACTGCATTTCGCCGATACTTAGCCACGGAGCGGATACCTAGATACGCACAAAGAGGGTTAAGCTTGAGTTGAGGAAGACGCAGCGAGCAATGGAAAGAAAAATGTTAGGTGTAACCTCAAGAGACAAGAAGAGAAAAGAGTGGATCAGCGAACAAACCAAAGTTACATATATCATAGGAAAAATCGAAGAGTGAATAGACATAAGCCGGGCATGTGGCAAATAGACAACATAACCACTTGTCATTAAGGGTATCTAGCTGGATTCCCAGAGAAAGCAAGAAGGTTAGGGAAAAACAGAAACTTAGATGAGCAGATGAGATTAGGAGGTTTGTGGGTGTAAAATGGCAGCAGCAGGCACAGGACCCAGTTGACTGTCAGACATGGGAGAGCCTTTGAGCTGCAGTGGACGTAATCAGGCTGCTGCTGCTAATGATGATGATAATAATGATGATGATGATGAGTAAGAATAACTATGGATCTTGCCAGGTAAATCTCGTTGTTACTGGAGACTCTCGCTGTGCTATTTCCAGTCGGCGTTATCTCAAGCTGTCGAGATTCCTAACGCTTTTCCGGTGGTCTTAATACTTTCAAAATTGTGGCGGACAGAAAACTGATGTTAAAATAGTGGGTTCCGATGCTGAGAATAGTTACCCTGTGGCCACCAATAAGGAGGTAAAGGTTTCTGATTCGTCATCTGGTGTTGCACGACTTCAACGCCAGACTGCGTTGATTTGTAGCGCTACTTCTAATTTTGCGGCATTAGGTCTTCTTTAATGAGAGACATATCGTTAGCATAGCTCTGTTTTGTGCCGAAATCTGCCGGTTCGGTCGCGTGGACTTTGTCGTCGGCGGAAGAGAATCTTTGGCATTTCATGGCAGGTCAATTACACCTCCATCTCCAAAGCGAGAAAGCGCCGCAGGGTGGCCTATCTAAAGATCGAGTGAACCACAATCCGATCAAAGTAAGTGGCGACCTCCAAGCATTGTCTACAATGATCTATGTCGGGCTTCGCATCGATCATTCGCTGTGCTTGGGCTTCCACCACCAAGGAGGCCTTAGGGCTGGTGAAGAAAATTCAGAGCGGATGCAGTGAAGGGCGTCTTTCTCAGCGGCCATGGCTGGTCATCCTCACGGGCTCCTAATTTTACGCACCAGCACCAACTTTGCAGCTGCTGTATGCATGCCTTGTGGTGACACTTCCTCAGCGGCTTGTGGAGCACCCCTAGTTGCTGCACAGGAGCTTCATACGGTGTGCGCTCGGCCTGCTGCGGTCTTCTCAAGTCACAGTTATCCTGGCGCACGCAGATGTCTGGCCTCTCTCACTGCTCCTGCAGCAACATGGCCTACTCCACATCGATCGGATAGCCCATGCCCATGATAGGCACTACCTGCTTGCCCCACCGCAAAATTGACCAGGATTTCAGGTAGGCAAGCTATCGAGAAGCTGTGGGACTGGCGCCTCTAGTCATACCACTTTCTTCATCAAAACAAATACCACTAGGGAATAATAACGGTCTGGGGGTGGGGAGCTCCGCAAGCATTACTCACCCTTCTGTGCTCTCTAGCAGACATCTGCCGGCAAGCTCGAGGAAGAGGTGGCTAAAAATAATAATGGGTAATCAGAGGGCTCCGTCCTTTTTGATAAAGTCTCGGTCACGGCTTCCTGCATAATTCCAGCACTTAGTAGGACGGGCTTTGTCGTCTCCCCTTTACGGGCTGCATTACCATTGCAGAAACGGCCGATGTCCATCTGGTAGTTCACCGCCTGTTTGCAGAACACCTATTGTGCCTCGTGGACGTCGCGTGTGACTCAAGCGTTGCGTTGCTGGTCACGGCGAAACAAAAATGTGGAGGCTTCGGAACGAAGCCGTCTGTCACAAAACTGCATGGTTTTTTTCGCCAGTAGCGCAGATGTTTGTTTGCAGTGCATCCAACGTTTCTCCACACTGGTGAAAGAACCGCATACCTCTGTCGCTTCCGTGTGCTGTGCCGTTGTGAAATAAGAATTCTAAAGGCTAACATTGAGGAGGCTCCTTTACGTTGCTACCGTAAGAATTCTGTAGCCAGGGTGGAACCATCAGTCTAACGGCCGGACCGGCATTTCATTCGGTGAGAGAGGTCTCTTCTACTGCATACGCCCAACGGCTTCTCCTGGCCTGAGGCCCAGAGTCATCAGCTTGGTAGACCCTCATTCACTGCGGCGTAGATGAAACCATCGAACACCTTTTGTGTACCAGCCCAGCGCTTGGCTCACAACGAGCCGTCTTGCTCGCCGTTTTGTGTCGCCATGGCCTGTCTGCGGCCACGCAATGGGGCCTCCTACCCCCTGCACAACACAACACCCAGGTCTTCAGGAAGTTTTTCGTTTCCTTGGGGGCACTGTACTGAACTTCTAGCTTCGGATGGCACCGGGGCGTCCATGGTGATGAACACCTTTTCCGTACTCTCTCTACTTCACTTGTATTACCCTCACTCAAGCCCTACAGGCACTGAGCCGTGCTTCCAACTAGGGCTGCAGAAGTTGCGTATTTCGCTTTCCTCTTTTTCTATCTCTGCACCTCCATCAGTTTGTTTTCCGGATACGGTTGTGTGACCAGCACCAGGTTGGGTCAATGTAGTGCTGGCTGTGCGTCGACGTGTAGGGGCCGGCGCAAAATGTAGGTGATGAAAATGAACATAAAAGGTGAGCCCTTACTGCAGCACACCTCAGGTGCGCTGCCCGCCTCTAAGACTTCGTCTCACTGAAAGTACGAGACATTGTCCATAAAAGGTGACATAGAAAGGCGACTCCCAAGTTCAGAATGCCCTATGTGTAGCCTCATCACTATTCAAAAATGTAATTGGATTATAGGGAAATAAAATGGCGCAGAAGAAAATGTGGGTAAGAGTCTGAAACCTGGTGAGGGGCGATGTATTGTGTGGTCACGGGTCTAACACCGAGATCCACACTCCACAGTTACTTAACAGACGTGTTGCAAATCTTTATTTTTCAACTAGGCGCAAAACAAATCTGGCACCCAACTTCTTGCAAATCGATATCCATATCTAGAGCAGCCGGCAAACGCTTGTGCAGTGCAAACACTTGCTTTTTCGGGGGAACCTCCTAATGGTCGAGGCTTCTCCGTTCACGTTTTCGGCATAGCCACCACTCAACCGGACATTTACAACGATACAGAGCACATAGAAGGTACCCACGTTACTTCATGACGATGACGATGATATTCACGACGATTAAAAACAAACACATCCTAGACCACAAATTCCGTTTCAGCCATGATGGCGCAACAATTGCAGGGTGCACATTGTACACCATAACGACGACATTGATGAAGATAAAATTATTGCGCTAATAATCACGGACAAACACTGTACATGGAGTTTCGAAATGCTTTAGGATGTATTTCTTAGGCCTGTAGACAGCCAACAATTACCGGTGGAGCGTGAGAAGACCTGGCCTTTGCCTAGTTCAGCCTACATTCAATACAACAAAGCGGTAATATTGAAGGCTAAACGAAAGGCACAATTGAATACAGCGTACAAGTTTTGACCAATAAACATTGTACAGAACAGTACACCGCTTGGCACTCATTCACAAGCATGCCTGGACTATGTCACTGGTGAGTCACGATGACACAAAACGATCCCACTGATCCACCCACTCATGATAATTCACTTCTTAAATATGCCACGATTTTTTTCAGGGATGAGAGTAGTGATTCTTGTGTTGTTTTATTATTCTTGCTTTAAATAGTTATACGTAACTCTTCAGGTAGCGTTAGTCACGCACAGGAAGTATTCGTATGAAACTGCACTGTAGTATTGTGGGCACGATTTGCACCAGTACTACGGAGACAATACAAGGAATGTTGTCTAAATCCCAAATAACAACTTAGTTTTTCTTACCCCACTTGGATCAGGCGATGAGCTCAATAGTGGCCTATACCGAGAAGATAGTAGCATTATAATAAACAGATAGCAATACATGTGCACAAAATCAATAGTGCGTATAATATTAAAACACTATTTACAAAGTCGCAGGGCTTATTACTTAGTGAACCATGTTTAACGAAGACATGTTTTCAGGGCAGTTTGTACCTACTTGGTTGTATGAACCTAATAGGTGGGCTCGTCTTTTATCAAAATAGAGTTATTCTAGATCCCACTGGTATGTTTTTATTATGTTCGGAAAAGCTTCGGAGTACTCGACTATTTCTATCATTCTTTAGCACTGCATAAACCACGCCTGTCGCAATAACCACTTTTAACTGCTGTGTAAATACAGCGGTTTTCGCATAAAGCTTGGAAGACAAGTTTCAGGACATACGCCACCTGACTTTTCTTCGTTTAGAAAAGTATAGCATAGAATTATATTAAGAATTTCTATCGCATTTCTCTGATCTGCTGACTGAATGAATAGACAAATAAACATTGATGTGGAGCCACAGTATCGGGCAGGTTAGCGTGACGTCAAGAAAATTCACCATACGTCGGCTTCTTATGAGGAATCAGCCGTATTGATACAACAACTGTATTTGTTACTTCATTACTGCGTACTGAGTTGGCGAAAAAGATCGCTTGGTCCTCACATAAAACAAATTCATTTATCCTTTATTCTGTTGATTCTATTGTTTGGGGCAATCAGCTAACATAGCATATAGACTCTCTCATACGTGACCTAAGACTCTGAATTGCTTACATAAAGCACTTATTGCGAGGACTGGTCCGATAAGTATTTAGCTTCACCGCGAGAGCAAGGTGAACTAATTGAGACGAATACTGACGTTGAATATGCTCTATTAGAGTGACCCATGCAAAGGTCTAGTCCAATCTGGCTTGAGGTTTTGTTTCGGCCGCTTGAGGCAGCAGGTGATTTTCCTTCGTTCGTTACCAAGGCAAAAATGGCTATATTGTTTGGAAAGTCAATAATTGCTTTATGAAAAGAAATTGCCATGAAAAATTAAAGAGCGACAAGATGCCGAGTATGGTAAGTGTTGGCCTTAAATAGCAACCACCGAAAATTGGTTCAACAAGTTTAAATGTGCAGGCATATCGGTTTTTTATGCCTCAACCAGGGTCCCCACGAAGGACTATGTAGGCTGATAGCGTGGAAAAATTCACGACCTCCTACTGGCAGAGCACCATTTGAATGTGCGCGAGTTAGCTGAGACAGAATCTAAGCAGGCCGCGTGAATTAAACCTTGCAGACGTTTCGCGCATGAGAAAGCTATGGACGCGATGCGAGAAGCGTTCGCTCACTTCAAACAACTAGTGCATCTTTGACACCAGTTCAGAGCAGTGTTTAAAACTTTTTGATCGTAATTTATAGGAGTTCCAGGGTTGTTTTGTGACCTTTGACAATAAATAGATCGACTGGTGCACACCAAAGACAAAGAACAATCAAAACATTGAACTGAACTCGGAGAACCAGCTCCAAAAGAGGTGGAGACTGTAGCATTGGCCGCAAAGATGATGGCCACCGTTTTCGTGGATTCTATAGGTGTCAACTTTGTCGGCTACATTCAGAAAGATAAAAAGTGACCGGACCCTTCTACACCACACTACTGGGCGAATTAAGCGCCAAATTGCGAAAAAACATTCACACCTAAATAAAAGAGCTGATTTAGTATCATTATAACGTGCCAGCTCACAGCTGAACTATAGCCATGACAAAGTTGAACAAACTGGGCCCCGAAGTGATGCCCAATCCAGCATTTTTTTTTCTGTTCTGGCCCGCAGACTTTTGCAAGCAGAAAAAAAGAAGAGTGCTTTTTTCTGGTTTTTCAATTTCAAAATATCACTCGCCCCATTAAAGTTTCAGTGTAAGGATGAAGTAGCCGCCTCCGGTTCGCCGCCACAGAAGCCTACTTTGCAGTTAAGCAGAAAGCGCATTTTTCTGGCGGGATCAAGAAGTTCGAATATCACATGAGGAAGTGTATAGAGGTAAAGCAGAATTATGTTAAGAAATAAATAGATGTCATTCCAAAGGCTTTCTTTTTCTTTTGAAGGTTGAGTACTTATTGGAGCGCCTTCGTACTTTGGATTCAGTTTATAACCTAGTTGCCCGTCTGCGCAGCCGAAACTACGAGGGTGCAGATTAAGGGTGAAGAAGTGCTGCGCCCATGACCATGCAAAATAAACAAAAGACCAAGAGGTTTTGCAATGTTTTTTTTTGAAGACACACAGATTTCTCATCAGTGTACTGACTGATCTTACTGGGCTGACAGTGTGGAATGAGACAAGGCGCTTCTCCAAACGAGAACTTTTTGACTCACTGATGCAGTACTATGGGTCTTCAATACGCCATCAGTAAAATTTCATCTTGCTCTAAGAGGGCTCAGTTTGCGAGAATTTCAGAATGATGAGTAAAAACAGAAAGCTTAACCGTAGGTCATCGACGACCGTCAACCATGATTGTTTTTAGGATCTACGGTTGTGTTGGTTAGCGTTTTTTTTTGTTCTTGTCTAGTGTAGTTTTAAATATTTCTTAACCTAGGTGAAGTAACGCACAATTGGTAGTAGTCCGACTGACCGCTTTATGTTGTGAGCGTGGTTTGCAAAACTACCAAGGAAACTAGATGAAAAACATTTCTGAACCTCAAATATAACGTAGTTTGTCTTGGGATGAAACACTTACCCCACTTGGACCAGGAATTGGGCTTAATGATTCTGGATGCTGCAAAGACTACAGAATTAAAATGTGGAATTAGTTATGTCTATATGAAGAAAGGCGGGGTTCTACATAACACATTTACAACAATGTTTTAAATTTACAACAAAAATTGTGCACTAACCCGTATTTTACCGAATACAAGTTTTCTGAAAAGGCTCTATGCAATTCTACACAACGTGTCTCAGAAGACGACAGTCTTGAAGTGTTACAGTAGCCTTTAAAAGTTATTACCCCAATGGCTGTATTTTACCTTCGTGATTTCACACATGCCTTGCTGTCACAATATGTCGCACGCTGCAGGTACTACATCTTGGTGAAGAGAAACCATTTCAGTTGAACTGACTGCATAGGTGCATGTGATATCAAAATAGAGAAGCTTTCTATCAACCTCTGCTATGTTTTCTTGGTGTTGAGAAATGCAATTGACTGCTCAATTGCTACCAACTTCTTTACAAACCAGACTACTGGATGCATAATAAATTAATTCCTCTTAACTTCAGAGAAACTATGAAGATGTTGGCATTGAGCTTGGAAGATTATTTTCAGAAAATAGACCACCTGGCTTTCCTCCATTGACCAAAGTAGTGTAGATGTAACCATTGTTTGAAAATTCTGTGGTAAATCTGCGTTGTGCTTACCTATGCACTGCCAGAATAAATGTTGGTGTTGCGTCGCAATAACGGTTAGCTCATCATGACGTCAGCTAAATTCAAAGCACGTAGTCTTCATTTGTGGCACGTAGTCACAATTGTTTCTGCATTACTGAGCACTGAGTTGGGTAAAAAATATGGCTTTGCTCTCAGAGAAAGTTTGCGACAATGCACTTTATTTGTCATTACAAGTACGTTTCTAGCCCCCGATGTGGCACTTTATAAGCTACAATGAAATATAGTATTTTTAAGGTAAATCAATGCAGAAATTTCGTTCTGTCTGTGTTTCTCAATGTCTGCCAAACGATTCAGCCATACGCCGGAAGATAAAGCAGTTGCTTTTTACCCAGCCATCTTGATCTGTAGACATTATCATCCTTATCATCACTTGCACACACTGTCGATTGAGAGGTCAACACTGGGCATATCCTAAGCGCGACAACATAAGCGTACGGTTTTGAGTTTGTTTACTAGAAAACAAATGAGTCGTAATTAAAAAAAACACTAGACTTTTTTATGCTGCGCTGAACTGTTCAACGCATGATAAATAAGAACCCCCCTCTCCCAATGGCTTTGTGTTCCACACAATCTTATTTTTCTCGACATAAGTGGCAGTTTGCATCTGCGTCTGTCGCAGCACTTTTTGATAAAATACTGTTGTCTTTCGATGACATTTGCAGCTAAGCAAGCGAATGTGCGGCAAGTTCATTGTTTTAATATTCTATTAGTAAAAATCGAGGGTTATTGTGTAGCTCTCGCCTACTAATGAAAGCAACTCTTTGTGTAATTTGGTTATTTTATTCTCGTTTACATTTGAAAATACCAGAAAGAAAGAAACCTGCAGGAAACCACGTCATTGTCTTTACTTATGCATAAACTTTCCTCTCGGGTGAGCAATGTGCAATTGACTCCTGCTCCTTTGGCGGCCAGGCATTGAAGATGCTGTGGTGCTTAGCCTAATATTGATAGATGATATCGTGGCCATTGAGCTTGGCTATGCATTTCGATGAAGTGAGCCCGTATGCTTGAATCTGTGGGTCTTCTAATACTCCCACGTGTTCGACATTTTGGACGGCCTCTACTACGCCACTCGCCAATGTCGTAACACTATTTTGGACGTAAATCCACCAAAAATCGTCACTTGACCTGTACCCCACGGAACGACTATTCCGGTGCTTACGCCTTTCTATTTTGATATCTGCTCTACCCTGTAACAATCCATGTGAGAAAACGTTTGTTGAATTTCCACTGAGCATGGTATTGGGAAATATGATTTTAGATGTCACGTGGTCATGATGGTGAGGACCACAGCAGTCAACATATCCATAATGAACCTGTTCATTTGGCTCAACATACAACCATGAACCAATCTCAGACAGAAGAAGCACACGCTGTACACCATAAGCCTGCGCTTATTCTGGCAGCTCTATGCTACATGTTGAGCTAGTACTGATGTTTTTTCGTAGTTGTTACCAGGCGTGAACGTATACCATGACTGCGTTGATGCCATAGCCCCTGCCTATCGGAGTAGGTTTCATTATATTATCACCGTGTCTCCATCGAGTGTCCTCATGTTTAGTGCAGTCAATGAAGAACCATGTCGAAGAAACGAGAGCCACTAGTCCATTTCGCCCGGGTTGATGTATGGTACCATATGCCCGCCTAGCTGAATTGGCCAGAATTTGGCCCATCAACCACACTTCCGCTCATAATAAGGCCACTGTGCGAGACTTCCATGGGTTTGAACAAAATTTTGTATGGCATGAAAGTTCGTCCCATAACCTGGACACGTCTGGTGCGAAGATTGAATTGACTCAACGCTTGCTTCATGAAACGCTAACCACTTTAGACCGTCTGATGTACCCAACATGACAGCTAGGAAGTGCGTTGATACTTCAAGTACACAAGTGCTTAGTGACTTATTACAGCAGTTTTCACAAAAGCCGGTGGTTCCTGTACAGGTTGCACTTCCAGTCTGGTCGAAGTCATCAAGTTTCAAGAAAGGTTTCGAGAACCAGTTTAGTGACAACGCTACGCTCTTGTAATGACAGGACATAGTTACGAGGCGCATCCGATCGCACAATGCCTTTTTGGCTACTCTATTTGGCGAAACTGCTCATGCTTTCATGTTGCCTTGTCCAACTGGCAGATCTTCACCGAATTGAATACGCGCTGAAAAGTGTGTGAAGTACTGCTGCATTTGCCATGAAATCAAGACTGAACACCGGTTTGCAGTTTTCTCTACTTGAACTGCTCCATGACTACATTTCAAAGCTACCAAAAAGGGCCGCCTGCATCTTCCCACGAGGGGAACTCGAGTAAATGCGTTGCATAGTTGTGGGGATATGGCGTGAATGTTGCGTAACTGGGTATAAATTGGGATTATACATACCTAACTGTTATTTCTTCTTTATTATTGATTGTTAATGCATGAAGGAGAAGCGTTGCTTTCAACGACTGGGGGACGCTGATGCTGGGTTGTAGTTGAAGGTGTCATTGCTTCAATCGCATCTACTAGAGTCAAGCAAAGCGTCAAGTCAAGCGAAAGGCAAGTAAAGACGCTTTTGACTGAATTCCGAACGAGCGATTCAGTGCCTACATAACCGGTGTGGCCAGCGAGTGGTTGTGCAAACCAGTTGGTTTTTTATTAGCAGAAGCTGCCTGCATTGGCCTTGTGAGGCGAGAGAAGGGGAGGGAAGCGACAGTTGGCACGGGACGCAAGTGTGTGGACACCGTCACTGACGCCGGATCCATGATTTCATGCGACTAAGAAATGCTCGGCATTTAAAAGAGGTTCCACCGTCCAAGGAATGAGACCCTTGATGCATGACTTTCGGGCCACGCAAAGAGTCACGCTGAAGAACAATTTAATACTGCACGAACGGAACAAAGTCACAAGCATATATAAGACCAAAGCATTTGCAACAGGACATTTGATGTGGGTCAGTATGTGCGCTGCAAAGCCAAGAAACCATAACTGATAGTGTGACAAAGATTGCGCTGACATTTAAAGGCCCGTTGTGATGCTTATAATGACGTTGATGATCGCCAACAACCCTGGGCTTGTGCAGTAGAGAACGCCTCTAAATGCTCTACAGTGCATTTCGCAAGACTGAAGACATCCAACAACTAACAGTGAAACGTGTGAAGGCCTGGTCTTTGCCAAGTCCAGCCTAGATCTGATACCAAAAAGCGCTAATAATGAAGGCAAAATGAAATGCACAACTCAATACAGCTTACAAGATATGATCAATATACCTTGAAAGTAACTGAACAGCCGCTTGACAGCCATTGACACGCGTCACTGGTCTATGCCATGGGTGACTTACGGTAACAGCAAACGATCTCACTACTCCACCCACTCATCACCATTCGCTAGGTGGGTGTGCTGTTATTTTTTGTAAAGCCGATAAATGTGTTTCCTTCTGTTGTTTCATTATTCTTGTCTAAAGTAGATGAACGTACGTTATTCTTCAGGTGGCGTGAGTCATGCACAATAGGTATACGTGTTAAACTCTACTGTGAGCCCAGTTTGCAGCAGACAATATGGGGAATATTGTACAAGACCCGAATAATACCCTACATTGTTTTGGAAGCAAACACTTACCCTACTAGGACCAGGAATTGGGCTTAGTGATGGTGTAGGCTGAAAAGAGTATTCCATGATAGTGAAGAGTAAGCGTTGGCTGTAAGCACAATAAAAGAACTGTGTATATCAATTTAACAACACTATTTAGAAAGTTACAGATATAATTGTCTAGTGAGCCAAATTTTAGCGAAGACAAGATTTTTGGGGAAGTTGTATGTATCTACTTTTGCAATGCGCATCTGAAAACAGCAGAGCCCTCAAGTTTAAGCTATTGAAGCATTACATTAGCCTTTGAAAGTTGGTTAGCACCACTCTGTTGGCATTGCTGCGCTTTAAGTAGAAATCTGTAATGTGTGGAAGGGCTCCCTGAATGGAGCTAGTCTTTAGTTTTTAACTTATGCAACATATGCTGCTGGACTAGTTTTGTGTATGCAGTTATATCCGGGTGATTTCACAAATGAAGTGCTGTTACAAGTTTGTGAACCGAACGTAGTAGTTCTTTATTTTTAGAACTTGCTTTGGTTTGACAAATAGAATAGGTGCATTTGATGTCAAAGTAGAGATTGTTTAGCTCAGACTCCAGTATTTTTTCATGAAACTTTGTGAAGGATTCGACTACTCACGTGCTATCAACTACTTTAATGCCTAGAATAATGCACACAAGGTAAAATACTCAATTTTAACTCTTCTGAAACTAGAAACTCAAAGACAAGTTCACAAACGAGCACCACTTTGCTTTTTCTTGATAAAAGGAGTTCATACAGATGTAAGCATGGTTAGAAACTTCTATTGCAATTCACAGTTACTCTCTTGAAATAAACTGACATATAAACGTCGGCGTGGGGTATTGTTAGTGTTATGATTATTATGAGATCAATAAATATCGCAGCACGTAGGCTGAGAAATTAGCTGCATTGACACAATAACTTCTATTGTTACACAAATAAATATAGCTGAGGTCATGTGATATGGATAGAGAATTCCACAGTGGTTTACCCATATGACAGAGCATTCTGGGTAGATCATTTCACACGTGAGATCTTCTCTAGTGGTGGCTTAGCGGTCACTGTAGTGCACTACTTCACAAAAAAAGTGGAGAGACAGAATGGTGATTGGCGAAATGTGCCTTGCATTGCAATGGAATTCAATGTGTATGCTTAGATTTCCATGCCTTCTAAGTAGACAGTGGCGGTTGAAATTTCTGCAGGCCTCCACTAGGCCACTCTTCATAATCATACCGTTGATTTGCGATGTCAATCCTCTAAAAACTTAGTATTCTCATTTTCTCTCTCGATGTGACTGCTCCGGCCCCTGCGCCTCGGTAAATTTTATTTTCTCTAATTTTTATTCGAGGACTATCCTCCAATGACCAGAAGCGTTATACCATGAGGTTAATTGGCGGGAAACAGCCATATCTTCATTAGAACCAGACGCTTGCTCTTCACACGGCCGGTTCCACCGAACAAAAGTTCTGGCGAAGAGCGAGCTTGCTAACACGTGCGGTCTCACGTATTTCTAAAGGATGGTCATTACGCTTAGAAACGTAACATTGTTGATTAAGATAGTTCTCACTTCTAATTCCAGTGTTGGTATTATAAAAGACATATAAAAATATTAGTTTCAATTTTTTCCACGCAGAGGAAAACCGTTTCAAGTTAGATTTTCTTTTCAGTTTCTTTCCGTCAATACTGTCTGAGGACGAACCCAGCAGCAGCGTTTTGTATCATTTCCAGTTTAGCAATTAAGTAATCAGAAACGTATCACAGACAGTGCGTGGTGTATTGCAAAATTAGCATAACACATGTCAAGCACGCTGTTTTTGTTTGCGGTTTTGCAGCGACCTTTCGGGATGTAGCCGAACGAAAATCAATATCCGTCCATCCTCAACAATAACGTCTTCCTTATAGCAGAACATGAGCCACCTGATCATGACCTAAGATCTTAGTGATTTTATGCAGGTGCGTTTTAGTCAGCCTATTGTTTATCTCCTATTAAGTTGTGATTGCTGTTACTTTTTTTGCAAAGAAAATTGCAGCGGACTCTTTTTTGTTCAAGTTATTTTCATGTGGAACATTTAGTATACCTACATTGTAAATGCAGTTGTAAGATGGCATGATTGTTGTCGCACGCACATGATTGCTTCTATGATGTTTCAGTGGGCGCGTCAGCTGGCTCCCAGCGGACGCTATGAACCCAATCCTGTTTTTCACGCAGGCTCTGCTACTTATCGCTCCACATACGGCCGGCGCGCACGAGGAAACAACATGCTCCGCCACCGATATCAGCTTCAACACTGAAAACTACGAATACGAACGATCACTGATCCTGGACTTCACTGTACCACCACATTCAACTTCGGCGCCACTATCGACAGCTATAAGATGATCATCTCACCGGCTACCTGTCAGTGGGCGCGTCAGCTGGCTCCCGGCGGACGCTATGAAACCGATCCTGTTTTTCACGCAGGCTAGTTCAAAGTATTCTACGGTGAAAACTAGCGATCCGTTCTTTGTCCAGCTGACGTGCCCACACTACCTGAGTGCTTTTATATCATATGCAAAGAATTTGTACTGTCACTGCTATTACTATCTGGCGATGTGGAGCCAAATCCTGGTCCTAGTGACCGGGAACTACTCACAGAAATTATTGCGGGTCAGAAAAGTATGATGAAAAGACTTGACGGCATAGAAATAAAACTGTAGAATGTAAAGGAATCCGTGGCAAAGTGCTTAGAATTTGGAGCAAGAATTGACAAGATGGAGGATAGCATTCAGACATTAGAAAGAAAACTTGTTGATCTTGAAGACCGAAGTAGGCGAAATAATCTCATAATATTCGGTATTGCTGAGAATAAAAATGAGACGCCCGAGTGACTTACGAAAAAAATTGTTGAAGAAATATTTAAGGAAACACTGGGTGTACAGGTTTCCTCACTTGAACGGCTGCACAGAATGGGGCGTAAACAAATAGATAAACCGCGCCCAGTAATCATGAGGTTCTTGGACCACCGTGATAAGCTGAACGTGCTAAAAAATTTTTTAAAACTAAAAGGCAAACAAAATATTACTATCTCGGAAGACTTTACTGCTTCAACAAGGCATGTTAGAAAGCAATTATGGCAAAGTTCCGCTGATGAAAGAGCATCTAAAAGCAAAGTGCAGCTTTTTTATGACAACATCAAGACCAATGGCAATATGTACACGTGGGATGATACTAAGAAGATAATGGTGCGGTTTGGTAAAGATGGTGATAGAACAGGATGGTCTAAATGACGTCATGGGCAGCTAAAACCGTTTAGGTGCTTGAATATTAATGCGCGCAGCATATTGAATAAAATGGATGACTTGGAAAGCATTATAATAGCACCTAAACCTCATGTAATAATTATAACTGAAACCTGGTTGCACAAATACATCACTGACGCTGAAATGGCATTTTCCCACTATAAAATTCACAGATACGACCGGGATTCCCGAGGCGGTGGAGTAGCTATCCTATTCTTGGAATCATTAAACGTCCTAAGACTACAGGATATTCCTGGAATTGAATGTGTAATTATAAAAATATTCCTCGAAGAATTTAATTTATTCATTGGAGGATTCTATCGCCCTCCGAACGCTGACAACACGTTTTTTGATCAAATAAATGAATTTTTGTGTCAATATAGAAATCATGCATGCATTTTGCTACTGGCCGGTGCCTTCAATATGCCTCTGATAAACTGGGCTCAAGATTTCCCGGATCCAATTTGCAGAGCGTCCGAGCCACTTGCTGACCTTGTTTTGTTTCACAATTTAACGCAACTAGTGAAGGAGCCTACTCGAACTCAACGAAACAGCAAGTCAGTCCTGGACCTCTTTCTTGTTAACAGCGGCATTCTGCGTCGCAACCCACAGGTTCAGGTACTTGAGGGCATATCTGACCATAAAATGGTGTCCCTAATTATGAAAATAGATTTTGCGGCAAGACACACGGTCTAAAAAAGGAAGATTCTCGTTTTTTCTCGTGGCAGTGACGTTGACATTTCGGATACTATGGGCAACAGCTTTTCTGAGTTTACTTCTCTTTATGAATCTGCCTAACATTCAGTAGAAAACCTATGGCGCTTTTTTAAAAAGTTAGTGTTCAAGTGCATACAAAACTTCGTTCCATGCAAAGATAAAGTACTGCGAAATTCTAACCCCTGGACAACAAAAGATATTATCCGGTTAGGTCGTAAGCTGAAAAAAGCTAGAAAACAGCACAAACGCTCCTCAAAGAACAGCACAGATAAAATGCTAACACTGCACGTGCAACTCAAAAACGTAATCTCAGAAGCCAAAAACCACTATCAGAAAGTGTCTTTAACAAACTTTCTTCTTTCATCGTCTGGGAAATTGTGGCGTCATATCGCACCAAAAAATAAAACTTCGATCAGTCTTTCCATAAACGATACAAACGTAGTCTACAGTGCAGAAATTGCAGAGGCGTTGAATGACTACTTCAGTTCGGTGTTCAAAAACGATAACGGAATCGCCCCTCCTTTTTCGTCATTAGACGACATAGATTCCTTAGACAACATTAGCGTTTCTGAAGAAGGTGTGTTGTCGTTGGTGCTGAACATTGATACAAAAAATCACCCGGAACTGATGCTATACTCAATGAATTTCTTGTCCGTTATGCGGAATGGTGCTCCAAATATGTAACACCTATATTCTTCAAATCCTTGTCTAGTGGCGAAGTCCCGAGTGAATGGAAATACGCAAAAATCATTCCTATACCTAAATCTGAACACAAGTCACTTGTGTCATCATACAGGCCTATTTCTTTGTTATGTAAATCTGCAAAATTGCTTGAACACATAGTATTTAAACACATCTCCGCCTTCCTTGACAGAAACAACATAATTGACCCCCGCCAACATGGTTTTCGCAAAGGAATATCGACTACCACACAACTATTTGAGACAGTTCACGACCTCGCAAGTGCTCTAGATAGCCATAGTCAAATTGACATTATATTCCTTGATTTCGAAAAAGCATTCGACCGAGTCTCCCATCACAAGTTGCTTATAAATTCAAACCGATCCTGAAAAACGATTTTTTACTAACATGGATTCGAGCATACCTTTACCATAGATACCAAAGTGTCTCTGTACATGGCTCAAGCTCCACCCCCACTTCAGTTCAATCCGGTATACCACAAGGCTCGATCCTTGGCCCGCTTCTGTTTTTAGTATTTATTGATGATATAGTCTGTAACATACCCGTTAAATAAGGGTTTTTGCGGACAACTGCATCCTGTACCACGTCATCAATAACCCCAACGACCAGATCACCCTAAACAAATCCCTGGATAAGATACACTCTTCGTGATAGACTTGGCAGATGAGCATTAACCCAAAAAAGAACGTCGCTATGAGAGTTACCCGCAAAAAAAGTCCCTTTATTTTCACCTATTGCATCAACAATAACTGTATATCTCTAGTTAGCAGCTAAAAATACTTAGGGGTTATAAGTACCTCTGACCTAAAGTGGAACGAGCACATAGAGTACACACAAAGAAAGGCAATGAAGGCACTTGGGTACTTATGCAGAACCATTGGAGAATCTACCAAAGAAATTAGAATGTTGGCGTACAAAATTTACGTGAGACCCATCCTGGAATACGCGTCACTTGTGTGGGAACCCCATACATTGGCAAACATTAAAAAACTGGAACGTGTACAAAGAAAATTCATAAGGTTTGTTTACAACGCTTATAGAAGAAACACATCCCCCTCGACCCTCCTTGAATGTTCGGACTTCGAACCCTTAGAACGCAAGCGCTCCAGTGAAATACTGAAACTGTTTTATCAGATCTATCACAGTAACCTTGGAATCGATAAAACTAAATATATTCTACCGTCGAAATCACGTATAACCCGGTCACACCACAGCAAGAAAGTCCAGGAATTTCCATGCAGAACCACTGCTTTCCAAAAATCATTTTTTCCCCGAGCAGCACGTAGTTGGAATGCCCTGCCCGATGAAGCTGTTTCATCCACAACTGTCGTTTCATTCATGAATGCGATAGCAAATCTGCCAGCTATTTTTGAACTTTTTTTCCTTTCTTTCTTTTCATTTTATTGTCACCGCATTAAATCTCTCCCGTGTGTGTCTTAGTTGTATTACTTTCCTATGTTCAGCGCTAGCTCAATTGTATCACGCTTCATCGATTGTGTCGGTATGTGTTTTTCTCGCCTTTTTTGTCAACAAAACTTGCTCATTCTGAAGCGCTGCATTGACTTGAATGTTTGTAAATCACTGTTTTTGTTCTATAATTCCCCCCGACATTTTTTTCTGTTTTAAGCTTCTGTTGTTTTCTTGCCCTGGAAAATGTCCAATCAAGTGTATCTGTCACCCACTCCTGCCTACGACTTCGCATAGAAGTCAGCAGTATTCACTAAATAAATAAACTAAATAAATAAAAACACAATCATCAGCAAGCAAGTGTATACGTGAAGCAGTGACCCACGGTAATGTCTTTTATACAAACTGAAAAAAATGCCTAAACAACCTAATCACACTTGAGAAACCAAGAAAGACGTGGAAAAGCCAAAGGAACTGAAAAACAACGTATACTCGCGTCTTTCTTTTATGCAAAGCACCGCTGCCTTCACTATTTTGAGAGTTCATTCAATTTCGCTTGTTTTGTGAGCGCTAAATTTCGTACCGAATTCTAGTTATACACGCAATGTACTAAAAAGAAAGAGCTCGCACTTTGTTTCAGGAGATAAGTAAGCAGAAAATACAACAGCGAACTCATCAGCGAAGCCTATTGAGCCGGATGTGCAAATGCGAGACACGTTGGGGCATGTCAAGTCGCTGCTTCGGCACTGTCTACTTCCAGCGTTCTCGGCGATCGTAATCCAAACTAGGCTCTCGATGAACGCATCCTCGTTGAAGCCATGAAGTTTGGTCGCGTATCTCAAGTCGTTCGTAATTTTAGCCGATGCGAACCACTGCCGAAGCATTTGCCGTAACGTTGAATCAGTGGCTGGCTGTTTAGAACACGTGGTTTAAGCTACTGCTGACAAAGCCGTGAAGTGGAAAGGTGATCCGCCATAGCTCGGCGAAGTAATAGCTTTCGAACTGAATTTTTGGCGTTGACATCACGGCACGGTTTTTCGCCCACTTGCGAGTGCATATCTGGTGAGTTTTGCCGTTTTTGCTTCCTTCGAGGTCGAGTGTGAACGCGGGTCAAGATGAGCCTTGTGAGGCTCCTGTGGTAACTTCGAGTCCGTACAGGTAACTGCGAATCCTCGCCTTTCGAACCAGCACATTGCTGGGTGGCGAGGCTACGAATAGTTTTCAATCTATGTTAGCGCAATCAAATATAAATTTCAGATTTTATGTTTATTAGGTACAACAAGGTGCGATGCAACGTGAAAAGCATTACAAAAGTCCTGAAAAAAAAACAGTTTTACATCCTTCCTAAAGTTTATTTCAGAACTACGTCTCAATTAGCAGTAGGTCTGACTTAGGTAACAGTAAGATATTTGCGATCTTGTAATGCCATGGGACGTCTTTTCAATGTGTATTAAACAGACCTTACGCAACACTATAGTGCTACGCAGCAGATCTTATATTAACGCGTTAGCGTTAGAGAGCCTGTGTTGCGGAAATTCCACCATCGGCGTTGGCAAAGTTGGTTGTGAGTGAAAAATTGAGAAAAAAAATTAAACTATAAAAATTTCTGTCCTTTTGGTGATTGAACCCGGGCCGTTGGCGTGGCAACTAGGTGTCCTACCACAAAGCCCCGATGTAACTTTTTTTCTTTAATGCAAGAAATCATCACCGCTAAAGGTGAACTACGAACAACATACTTCGTCAAAAGTCAGGCACACACACACAAGAGTCCAGAAGAAAAAAGCCACTTTAGAACGGATTCAAAAGTCTCAACAACACTGCGCACTTGAGCAGCTGCATCTCGGAAGACGAATCTCGTCGAGCGTCATGCGAATATGCCATGGTGTGTAAAGTCTCTACAACATAAACAGGTCATATAGAGTATTATCAGCGAGGCTCTTTTTGAATAGGAGGAACCTAATACCATAGGCTGCAATTGGAGGTTCTTTGCTGGTTGTTCTTTTTAGAATGTCCCAGAAATGAAATGCATCCCGACAAGAAATGAAACAATGCTCTATCGTCTCAGGTTGGTAGTACAGTCTACGATTCACTGTTCAGGGCTCATATATTGGTTTTTCCTTCAGCCACGTTTTCACTTGCAGAGTGAAAGTCTGCAGCTCAAAGAAAAATGTTTTCGCTGCAAGAGATATGCACTTTCTACGTACACGACAAAATACATCGTGGCCAAACAAAAGCGAATATGGCATTTGATAAACGAATTCAGCGAAAAGATTGTTCACAAGTGAGGTGGTTAACTTTGTTCTATGAATAGTACACAAATAATCTAAACTGAAAACTACAAAAAATGCCATGTAGTGGGAGGATTCTCCTTAACGCATTCTGTTCGACAGATGTCACTGCGAAAACGAGTCTATTTGGCGATTTGTACGCGTATTTGGGATGCCATCATTCTACGTCAAAAAAGGCCAAAATGGTGCCGCCATCGCAGCTAAAAACACACAGGACCTTCCAAACAGCGGAAAACATATCATGCCTTTCCAGAAGCGTTGATTAAGCGAGCAGCAAATTCGAGATAATGTGCTGGCATCTTTGATGCATACTGTGACTATGGCCTCCGAGTTAACAAGTGCGCGGTGTAAATCTTGGGGGCCATGCTACTTCTGCTTTAGATTGAAATTCTGTATGTACCATTCGCGCACTCGCGCTGGTACAATCTTCTAGGTCCTTTTGATTCACCTGCAACACACGAACGTGTTTGCGAGGTGCTGCACCTTGAAATTCATTTCAGTGGTGCAGCATGGACGATCTCTGAACCCTGCATTCATTGAAAATGTGCAGAAGAGGTGCAGCACTGGTTCACAATTTTCCTGCACTTCTTACACTCATGGTGCCGGCTTGGTGCAGCCGCGCGTGCAGCTGAGCAGACAACGCGGCCCTTTGGCGTAGGCGCCATACCCGCCTCTACTAACGCGGTGTGTTTTGCCGAGATGTTTCCGTCTCATAAACTGTCCGCATGTGTAGTTCGCCATGGGTCATTGTTAGTTTAACGGTGTAAATTAAACGAACAGAAATAAGGCCTGCACCTTTTCGGCCTATAGTCATTTGTTTTGGGTGTCGCAATGTGCCTGGACCGCTGAACTCGCGCTACACAATTTCTGAACTTCATGTGCAGAGCCACGAACCGCTTCTGATTGGTGCAAATGAATCAAACATACCTAGTGTGTGTTTGTGTGTGTGTGTTTGTGTGTGTGTGTGTGTGTGTGTGTGTGTGTGACAAAACCGATTAATAAGTATGCAATTAGTGGTTGAAGGGTGCAGAGGGGCAAGATTTCGCTATCACCTTAAAATATAAAGGTGAAGCTAAAAGGTCGACCAATTTTTTTGAATTAGAATAAAACACTTGCCGATGATCCACCATGACCGACGCTCTCCTGATGTTGGTGTCTGGGAGGCTGAAAGGAGAACAGCAGGATCAAAAATTGATTAGGACAGGCGGATATTGTGAGGTAAATGTTTGTTCCAAGAAATACTATCAGAGCAAATGAGTACTTCTGGAACTCCCAATGTTGTACAAAAGCAATGTTGAATAACTAGTAATATGCATCTGAGTAATAAAATACTGTAAAAAGAGCCCGGTCTCCACGCAACGCGCCGCACCTTCAAAACGAAAGCTGGAAGAGCAACATTAAAGAGCCCCTTTAAAAACTTCTTGAGTAACTGCTACAAGCACACTTGCTGGGTACCCACTACGGCAATAATAATGATAATTTCTGGGTAGTTGGTGGGCATTCACTATGCTACACTTTGTTATTCTTCGGAGAGGTGTGGTATACGCTAGACCTAGCTAGGAATTTTGTGCCAATCGTTCATGCAGTGGCTGATCACGATGAGGAATATTGCCTGAAGTGGGTATGCGCCACAGCTCATAGTTGATCAAAAAGAACCTTTAGTAAAAGTTCGGAGCTCTGCACAAGCCATCCGTTACGCTACTCGCATTGCGTGACATCTGGTTGTCCCTTTCCTAGTCTAAAACGCTTTGAAGTCGAGAATCGGACGAAATATCGTCTGCTCAGGAAGTAATGATATTGTAGACGCAAAAAGACAGGACGCTGACCAAAAGACCAAAAGGGCGTCAAAAATGTAATAAGAGACGTTTCGGCTTCCACACGAAAGCCTTTTTCACTAAGCTGAAGCACCGAATCTTCCAGCATAAATCTAAAAAATATTCGCTTGACGCGTCTTGCATACGTCAGAGGTAGATTGCCGGCGTTGCGGTTAAGCGTGTTGTTCGTTGTCAGCATAATTAAAGATTCCGGATAGTGCCGCTTTGGATCGTTCTTATTTCGGTCAATAACGGAAGCATGGTCCCAGTCGAAGTAGTGGTGCATTATTTACGAGTGCTTTGCGAGAGCACTGGAAGTGGCTTTTTTTATTTTTCACGTAACTCATGTGCTCTTCAGACGTCGCTCGAAACGTTTTATAACTAATATTGACGCGACTTCTTCCGTGACATCAAGCCTGCCTAAGACATATTTGCGTACTATTCCCAAACCTCAGCTTGGCTCTGTGGTAGAATAGTGGGCTGGCATGTTAAAGACCCGTGCACGAATGCCATACTGCCCTTGATATTTATTTAAATAATAAGTTGTTTTTTCTTTCATTTCGTGTTTTGATGGTACCGGACACCACCGGTGGCGCACAACCATGGTGCTGTGCGTGACCCGTGTTGTGATGTCATAACAGCTTTCGCTGTAATATTTAACATATCAGTATGTAGAATGCGAACTTTTCTACAGATGTTGACAAATTTTCACAGTGTGCTTTTGATGATATTTTTGAAATTCGTGTAAATTTTCTGCCAAGAGCACTGGGCTTGTGCTGTAGTTTCACTGAGTTATTTACTTCTGCATTTTGCACTGCACGCATTCATTGGCCTCTCTGTCTTCTTTATAATGAGGCAAAAACAACGTGCTATTCATCTTGTTTGGTCACCTACAGTTTGTTTTGCCTACTTCTAGGCGCGTGTTTTGCGTACGCTGATTATTATGTGTTTATTGATCTGTGTTTATCTTGACACGTGCACTCAATCAGAGAAGTAGTTCATTCCATTATGGTGCGTTTGCATGGCGCTGCGATAGTGGGCTTATTACCCGAAAAACACGTTATCTTAATGTTGAAGGAACAACGTTTCTACACCGAAAGTGAGATTTGCTTTGTGTTTGAGAAGTTCGAATCTTCTACAACAGGGAGTACTTCTTCGCGGGTTGTCTTGCATTATCATTGAGAATATTTAAGGTTCATGAAAGTAAATCAGACACCGGAAGTTGTTCGATAGCTGCTTCTGCTTCCCTATGCCTACTAAGAAAACAAACTGAGTGGCTCTGTTCCACGCTGTCATTTATGAAATATTAGATAATTTTTGGGGAAAATATGCATCTTTTCAGAAAGTAACAGTAGTTTATAGTTTTATGACAGCTGAGTTTCTAGAACTTACGAACGTAGCAATATAACCTTTCGAAATTGAAGGCATTTTATTGCAGTACTGCTGGCGGATAGGGTTTACCTCTAAGAACGCAGAAAAGTAGGCCGTACCTATTTCTAAGTGGTATTTTTGGTGTTCTCATGTATCTTCTCATGGTTGACAACGCGAAATATTAGACAACGTAAACACTGCATACTCGAAGGCTAGCTTTTCATAACTCGAGACAAGTGCAACTTGTCTGCCTATATTCTCGTGAGGGACGTATGCGCCGCAAATATGCAAAAGATAGCGGAGTTCAGGAAACTTCAATGTGCCGATTAGTGAACACTCCTTCGAACGCGGCGTGTTCCCAGAGGCAACAGTTGGACTCGCGCACTTTTTTTTTTCGAATTTTCAACACCAAGGTAGAACTCAAATAATAAACACAGCTGTCCGAAACAGTGGCTTCAACAAAACTTCGTAGTGCAAGGATTTTTCATTACATACATGTGCACCACTGAGAACGCACAGAAAGACCAAATTCAAATGGACTTCATATATTCAAGGTTAGCAAAGGAATTGACTCTAAATATTCGACAGATGTCTGTCTGGTTGGGAATATAAACTGGTAAATAATTTAAAGTCCAACTAAAAAGTACGAGAAATGTGTAAACCCGACGTTTCAGAACCAACTTGGTTCCATTCTTAAGGGGGCACTTGGGCTACGTTGCAGCGGCGTCTTCAAGACACTCGTAGGGTGGGTAATGAGTGCCGTACCCCCCCCCCCCCCCCCCTTTTCCGTTTTGCCGCGGAGCATCGGTCGTGTCCACACTGCGGGAGAAGGGTTCTGAAAGAGCGGTTGATGTTTTGGGCCCTTCGCTGCATATGCCACGATTTGAGTAGTAACCTTCTCCTCCATTTAGTCTCGCTGTCAACTATGGTCGTTGCGTCGAAATTTATCCCGTAGTCAAAAGTCTCAGAATGCTCGGCGATGGCGCTGTGCTCTTTGTAGGGCTTTGGGATGTCATTGGCGTGTTGTTTGAGTCGTTCCGGTAGGTCGTTGCCACGCCGATCTACGAAGAAGGGCGCTCGGCACACGGGATTTTGTAAACGACAACGAGGGTCCTTTCGGGCGGAAGAGGAGGCGGCCCAGCGTACTTAAGGCACGTGCACAAAGCGAACCCCTTCTTTTTAAAAGTACCAAGCCAACATCTCACTGGTCCTTTGGACGTATGGGAGTGGTACGCGTTTCGGAAAGCTGGCAAATAATGTTGATTGGGGTTTTCAATTCCTCTGTTGCTGTGCGTGGCTGGTGGTGGGTTAAGTGAATATTTTTGGGTATGCGGTTTTCGGAAGCCGGCAATTACACGGGCCTCTTCCTTTCGCTTCGTGTCACTGGCGCATATGTTGTTGGCTTTCTGGAGCTTCGTGGTCCCAACCGAGACCTCGAGGCAGGCTGGATGAAACGAATCAAATTGAATGCAGCGGCTGGTGTGCGTTGACTTCCTGTCAGCGGGAAACTCCAAGCCGTTGCGCTGTCTTGACACCTGGACGTCGAGAGAGGGCAGGCTGTAGTCGCTTTCCCAATCAGCCGTGAATCGTAAGACTGGGTGCATGAAGTTTAGATGCTATTTGAAGCTTTGAATTTCAGACATCTTCATCATACGAAAACAATCGTCCTTATAAGGACGAAAGAGCTTCGATCATGGCCAGAAGGAGCTGAATACTTTCTCTTCCATGTGGTCTATAGTCATGTTTGCTGTCGTGAAGAAGACGGAAGCTCCCAGCGTGGTTCCATTGTTCTGCATGAAAATTGTTTCTTTGCAGATGTACGTTCTAGACAAGCAAAACTGCAACAGAGGGCAGAGCTCGTCAACAGCCAAAGGAGTCATTTCTCTCAGGCTTGCGCCATTCTCAAGCGCAGCACAGACAGAGGACACAGCTAGAGGCAATGGCACAGTGGTAAACGATGAAACAACGTCAAACTAGACAGGCTCTCGTCATCATCGATGCTCACCTCTGACGTAAGCTGCACGAAGAGGCTGTAGTCACGGACATGAATTGGTATCTTCCGAGTTAGGAGGGCAAAGATTTGGTGTAGAAAGTTCGAGAGGCCTCCGCACGGAGAGGAAGTGAAGTCTTCAATTTGTTAAAGGGAGACACGAGGCTTGTGATTTTTTGGTAGTCCATTAGAGCCCGGTGCGTATCCATTATGGCAAGTTATTCGCAGGTAAAGTGTTCTTAGATCTGAGTAATGCTTGAAAATTTCCACGAGTAGCTTGTTTAACGGTGTGGTTTTGCTTCGTTGTTTCCTTTCCTAGTTGCTTGTATGCGTGCCCTTTAAAAAGAAGTAAAGTCTTCCGTATGTAGTTCCTGCTTTCCAAAACCACTATGGAATGCCTGGAAGACGCCGCTGCCACGTAACCTCAGTCCGCCTTGAGGAGGAAACCAAGTCGCTTCCGAAACGTCGGGTGTACGTATTTTCACGTACTTCACGTATGATTGGAGTGTAAATCATTTCCGTGGCAAGGGCTTCACATGACTGCTAGGTACAAATCTTGGAAATTCACTGTTCAAGTTTCGAAACATTTTCTTCTCTTTATGATTATGGTGGTATTATAAAGTTGTAATAGAATGAGGGCTATAATTATTTTGTGTGGCTAACGGTTACAAACACTCCAAAGGAAGTCAAGAGAAGATTTGTGAATGGGTTTTACTTTCTAATTCATCATTCACAAAGCTTTTTGACGGGAGTGGTCAGTAAAACTGTAGGGCTCAGACCAGCATTGCTTGCTGAAGACCATACAAAGCTTTCTGTGCTTACCAAAGCGACTGAGTTTTTATATGCGATGATTTAAATGAGGTGCGCCTTGTTAGATACCACAATTCGTTTCTGCTGGTAGTCATTGATGCGACGTTATAGTTTACTGCTATCTCAATTTGTCTGTTATCTGGCCATCGGGTGCGTTCTGCTCTTTTGACTTAGGGTCATCTTTCGATGAATCGCCACGAGGTATTTGTCAGAAGCCACTCACAGTTACACTTTTATTTGCGTTGCCTCTCACACGCGTGATTTCTTTTACTCCTTTGTTGCAGGCTAGCTGATTAGACTCAGCGTTTCGCGGTAGTCTTCGCTTTCCCGGTTCAATTCGTCACACCCAGGTTAGACGGAGGCAGGTTGGCGGCGAAGGTACACGCCACTTTCTTTATTTTATGAACAGACAACACGTCCAGTCGGAGCTTCTCTCGTTACGTTTTTAACAAAAGCAAATTTTGACTGAACGCCTCCCCGTTTTCATTTGTCTCAATCGGTTTTCAGAACACACAGTTTCTTTTTATTCAAATTAACATGCACAAAAGACAACTAATATCATCTCATTATTCGGGCAGCGTGAGCAGCGTGCGTTTCGAGCCAACCTTGCGCCCAACAAAGTGAGCGCGCAAGAAACAAAGCAAAGTAAGCATCCCTACCGTATATTGACACATATAATCAGCCAGACCACTGCAACTGACCACAAGGTTATGTCTCCGAGAATGAAACAACGCGCAGGCACACCATGATATGTCAACTTTTCACGGCACAGGGATGCAGCCTTACCTGATTGCGATGACAACTGGTGTGTCTGAACCTATTTTGCGGAAAGGTGACCGTTTGTTTTTTGAACCAGAACGGGCGCGCATCAACCCTCAAGATTGAAATGCCAATTTTGCCACCCTGTTTCCCGTTTGCCATAACCGATTAACAGAAGACAGATTCGCAGAACAGTTCATCACGCACAAACACGTATTCTCGTTTTTAAAGACGATAGTCTTTCTTGGGGACCTTCGACAGGAGAATTTTTGTCTGTCTGTCTGTACATTTATCTGTTTGTCCGCCCTAACGATACCTCAAACGGCACCAAACGGTCAACCCCGTCCGCAGCGTCCACCAATGGTGCTCAAGGTTTAGCGTTCATGGTTGTGCCATTGTCAATTAAAAAGCAAAAATTGTGCATATCTGAGGTGCCATAAAAACGCGTGTATGATTTGCACGTCTGCCTTTATACTAGAAGAGGCACACACAAGTATCTCTAAGCACTGTAGCGTTTATCGCGCTGCGCTGACAGTGCAACGGGATGCTCAAGAAGGCGTTTCCAACGCTTTGCTACGACAACAGGGTGGTGACACCTGCCTGTCGCTTTGCATTCTACACCTTATCACCTCCGAGACTGGCGCGCATCTTTCTTCGTGGTCGCGCACGCCTTCGTTTTCGAAGACAACTGCCAGATAGCGCTCGTGTCTAACGTGCCTAGATGCGCTTGTTCGCCTCCGCTACACGCTTAAGGCACTCTAGTGGAGCGCCTTCACAATACCATTCACCCATTTTCTTGCGCAAAACATTACATAAACATTTTGTTCACTCTCTCAAGACGCAAGACTATCGTCTTTCGACGACATTTACAGTTTAACATGTATATTCGGGTCAAACTTTTTGTCTTGGTGCTCTGGTAAAAGCAGCTAATGGGCTAGGTGGTCGATGCTCACGAGTTCAGGAGAACAGAATACGTGGGCACGTGGCCTGCGCTTTGCGGCGGCTGCCTACAGCGCATGACAGCTAGGGCGAACATGATTGCGTTGGCTGCAATCTACTGATGAACAATGTAACCAATAATTACCAGTGCACAAGCGCTGCTAGATTATGCTCTGGTCTCGCAATGGGAGATGTCACTAGAAGCGAAGATGCTTCTTTTAGCTCCTCCTGGATGGCGTAGTAAGCAGCAGTGGCGTAGCGCAGGCCGCAGGTTCGCGCATTCACTCTCGTAATGGGTGATAGTGTTTTTCTAATATAAAAACCTTCAGAAAGCATTGAATTACAGTTTTCTGCTATTCTACCGGTATCTCAATGATCTTGGTGGAGCTGTTTTTTTTCTATAATGACGTGCATACGAGACTGCCCATAAACAATATCGGTTGTGGCGATGTCTCCACCCCTCTCCCCTTTTGATTGAGTGGCACCAATGCACATCATGTTGTACAATTTCGCTATAACATTGGGTACCTAATAACAGTTGAGGTAAATTGCTTGCAAAACTAACTGTGGACATTCACTTGCTTGTGGGCTGTCAAGCTCAAAATTGCAGAGCTAAAAGTGAAGAGCAACCAAGTACAATGTTTCCACTAGTAAATCTATTCAAAGTTTTATTGCAGTGAAAAAAAATAAACGTTCCAATGAAAATGCTCGCGTGGAGATCAGCCGTGCATTTGCCGGGAAAATCACGGAAATATTAGCAAAAAAGCGATGCAAATATTCGATTCAGGCGCTCAAGATTCATGTTCAACTCGCTTTAGGTACGATTATGTGACTATAAAGAAGCCTTCACCAGACTATCGATTTCTCTGAAAAAGTGTGCAATGTAGGCGATAACAAAGATGATGACAATATGAAAATTTTGTGCTAAGTTCTGCATGGTTTCGCACACAGAATCACAAGAACGTCGCCGCTAACCGCCTAACTCTTTTCTTTATTTCTTCACGGTGGTCACTCCAAGTAAGCACGTTTTTTTCAATTTTTTTCTCGTGAAACACGTCAGCCCATCATGTCAAATTTCATTAACACATAGTTGACAACTTTGAACAATCTTGCAGAAATGACGCCATGTCGTCTCGATATTCATGTGACATATCACGTCTGGTTTCTTTGGTCTGCCATCGTCTTTAAGTCGTGCTAGATGCTGTACCCGAAATATTGTTGTGCACATAAAAGTATGTGCAGTTCTTATTAGTTAAAGGTGCGGAGAGCATGTTTTATAATTTCTATATGACCACTGAAGAATATATACCTGTACTTTGACTCAAAGGGTCCAGCATATTCTCAATGCATAGTGGTCACGTCATCTGACCACCCCATATCTTTTGAACAAAAATTGTGACTTTTTGTTGCGTGCATGAAAAAAAAATCTGCGAAAAATTTTGCCAATATATCAATAAAACTTTCCGACCGAAAATGACGTTCCGTGAATGAAGTAGTTGAAGAATAGTAGAAACGTGGATGGCCTAATTGTGTCTCTCGTTTTTCTTGTGTATCTGTCTTTTTTCCCTTTTTCTCAATTTTTTCCCTTTATTGCGTATGTTTCTATGATTGTCTATATTTTCTCTTTCTTTAATACATTTATCTCACCCTCTCCGTATTTGTCATGCACTTCTTCAATTTTTTTCTTTTTTGTCTCTCTACAGTTTCCTTTTTGGAGTCCCTTCTCCCGCTTCCTTTCTTTTCTCCTGAGTCTAACGTTTTTCCTGTTTGACACTTTTTCTTCTCTGCCTCGTTGCTACAAGACATTTATTAACTCTTCATGCTATTCAAGCTCCAATAAGTGTAAACCACGTTTAGAGGATTTCTGTTGACAACTTTGGGTGCTTTTTGACATACACTTTCACAAGGGAAACTAGCACTTTTACATAAGTTACAACAGTTGGATAACGGATTTAATCAGCATTCGTATTTCATAAGCAGTGATATTTTCTATTGTCTCGTTATGAGACGACAGAACTGTTTGGCAATCTTAGAGTATGCCCATGTATTGTAGTAACATTGGCACTTCGAAAAGCTATGTGCTTATGTCTGATTTTAAAATACTTGCCTGATGAGCAATAGGAGCCGGAAGTTCAATCATTCCACCTGGAAGACGCTGCGAAATCGGATAGCAGAAAATGAGATAATTACAAAAGTACACAACCACAATCTTTAAATGATTGGTTATATCAGGAACGCACATTTAGAGGAACGAGAATATATTCCTTTATTTTGCTAAGGCGTGTGTACTGCCCGACGTTAACCTTCATACACCTGGAATGAATAAATAAGTAAGCCGTGAGCACTATATATATATATATATATATATATATATATATATATATATATATATATATATATATATATATATATATATATATATATATATATATATATATATATATATATGTGTGTGTGTGTGTGTGTACTGAAAAATGTTTCCAATGGGCCAAACGTTATTGGGAAGAAAAGGACTCAACTTAGCCATTGCCTTATTTCATTTCAAACGGTTTAGACGGGTGAACCGGTCTTCGTCAGGGTTTGTGAACAAGTGCGACGCTATGTGAACATGCTGCATAGACTTAGTGTTGCATGAAGGAAAGGGGAGAGAACGACCAACTAGTGGTGTTTTATATGGATGACATGTTCTGTGTCGAACATTTCTCTTCTTCTCATTCGCTGGAGCAAGAAAAAGAGTAGAGAGAAAGACAGAAGGCAGCGAGAGGCCTCATTCAAAGTGCTGCACGGGTCGCACGTATGAGCGGAAAACACATAACTCGGACTGAAGAATGTAAATATACAGGCTAGAACTCAAAAAAGTAAAAACAAGAAAAAAATAAAATTGAAATAAAAACGGGGGGAGGAAGGAGAAAGAAAGAGGGGGCAGTGCGGTTTACGCGGCGCGTCATTGAACCTCGTGAAGGGACATTGTTCGTGAGCTTGGGTGGCAGGCAATTACTTGTAGGGAAACACGGGACTCCAGCAGAGAGGGCCCGGATCCGGCCCCTTCTGTGGTCAGTTAGGAAAAGGGAAACGAAAAAAGGGTGTTTCGTTTTCGCTGACAGTATACTGACACGTTCCATACGTGGGTGGGGGGGTCAGAATTCGGGGCCAAGATGGTCAAAGCACACAACGCCGTTTGAGAAGTAAGAGCTAAATCTAGAGCCAATTGTCACGTCGCTCCAGGGGTGTCGACCAGGTTTATTGACGTCTGAGCAACAGGGCTCTAACCAAGCGCGTCGGATGGGCTTGTTTGCCAGAATGAGTGCCCACACGCACTCCCTTCTTTTTTTGTGGTGTGAGCCTTCGCCTTGGAATACGACCCACTACTAGAAGTAGGTGGCAATATTCTTGCTCAACAAAAAAAAGAGCATCGTTCCGATGCTTTAGAGTTATGAAAAAAAAAAACCAAAACAAAGTAGCCTAAACAATGAAAAAGGGCACCAATAATCAAATGTACACGCGATAAGTTCACCAATGAGGAGGAAATTGTCGGAGCACATATAAAAAAACACAGGAAAAGTCTGTTAGGAACGCGCAAAATAAGGCTTCATGCGCACCACGTGAACTACGTCACAGGTCAGTTGTCTTCGTTGTACCCATCGTGACGACGTAGCGTACGGAACCACTTCGTAGTTTACGCCACTCACGCGGCATAATAATTTATACGGACCGAAGTATCTGCTGAGCAACTTTTCGGAGAGCCCACGGCGACGAACAGGGGTCCAAATCCAAACTTGGTCTTCCGGACTGTGAGATACGTCATTGTGACGCATATTGTAACGTCGTGCATCGACCTGTTGCTGCTGACAAATGTGTAACCGGGCAAGCTGGCGAGTTTCCTCAGCATGCTCTGCAAATTCTTCTGCGTCAGTAGTTAGTTGATCGGCGTCTTCACAAGGAACCATCGCATCCAGCATCGTCTGAACTTCGCGGCCGTAAAGAAGGCGAAACGGTGTAAATCGGGTTGTTTCTTGAACGGCGAAGTTATAAGAAAACGTTACATAAAGCAAAATGCGATCCCATGTTTTGTGTTGGACGTCGATGTACATGGAGATCATGTTTGTGTCTGTCTTATTCAGACGCTTGGTTAAGCCGTTGCTCTGCGGATGCTAAGCAGTCATAGTGTGATGCCTAGTGTTCCTTAGTTTAAAAACTTCGTTAATAAGCTGTGCAGTCAACGCTGTTCCTCTGTCGGTTATTACTGTAGATGGAGCACCGTGGCGCAGAACAATGTGGCACAAGAAGAACTGTGCTACCTAAGAAGCCGTGGCTCGTGGTATCGCCTGTGTTTCAGCATAGCGGGTCAAATAGTCAGTTGCAACAATGACCCTTTTGTTGCCGTCGGACGATAAAGGAAATCGGCCGAGAATGTCCATGCCGACTTGGTCAAATGGTTTGTGGGGTAGATTGATTGACTGAAGTAATCCAGCCGGCTTGCTTGGTGGCGACTTTCAACGCTGGCATTCACGACACCTTTTGACGTACTGCTTCACGCTTGTCGAAAGTCCTGGCCAGTAGTACGCCTCACTTATTCTGGGGAGCGTTTGCGAGTAACCTAGATGACCAGATGTGGGCTCGTCATAACACCCGAAAGGACTACGTCCCGCGTGTCCTTCGAAGCGACGAGAATGGGCATTTTTTTGTACAGGACATTAACTCAGAGGCAGAAAGACGTCACG
Source organism: Rhipicephalus microplus (assembly GCF_043290135.1). Lineage (NCBI taxonomy): Eukaryota > Metazoa > Arthropoda > Arachnida > Ixodida > Ixodidae > Rhipicephalus > Rhipicephalus microplus. The sequence continues at coordinate 106,344,323 of NC_134705.1, read as the reverse complement.
ACGCGAGATAGATGGCGAGGTATAACGGCGCTATGACCCTCCAGATAGTCGATGAGCGGTTGAATCTCTTCATCCTCTCGCTGGCGTCTGCTCAAGTCAGATGAGCTAAGGGCACCCAGGAAACCGTCATTGTCATCTTTTTCTTGATTGACTAAAGGTATGGGTGCACGCGACAGTGTATCAGTACTTTCATGCTTCCGTCCAGACTTGTATACGATGGTCACATCAAATTCCTGTAGACGCAAGCTCCATCGGGCCCGTCGTCCAGAGGGATCACGTATGTTTACCAACCAGCAGAAGGTATGGTGGTCCGTCACCACTTTAAATGGACGACCATAGAGGTACGGGCGAAACTTGGTAATCACCCACACCTCTGCGAGACACTCTTTCTCTGTGGTCGTGTAATTCACCTCGGTACGGAACAGTAAGCGGCTGCCATAAGCTATGACTCGTTCTTTGTAGTGTTGATGCTGGACGAGCATTGAGCCGAGGCCAATGTTACTGGTGTCAGTGTGCACCTCTGTGTCAGCATCATCGTCAAAATGTGCAAGAACAGGGGCTGACTGCATCCGCTGTGGTAGCTCGACAAAAGCAGCCTGTTGCTCGGTAGCCCATACGAACGGTGTGTCGTCGCGTGTAAGGTGAGTCAAGGGTTCCGCTATCTTCGAAAACCCTCTAATATACGGCGCTTTCTGGGCACAAGCCCAGAAAGCGCCGAACATTCTTTTTGTCTGTAGGATGCGGAAATGCGGCTACAGCGGCAAGTATATGTCGGGGTCGGGTCGGACTCCTTTCGCGTTGACTACATGGCCAAGGAATTCGAGCTCTTCATAACCAATGTGACACTTCTGCGATTTGAGTGTAAGTTCTGCTGATTGAATAGCCTGTAGCACATTCCTGAGGCGGTGATGATGTTGCTGGAAGGTTTCAGAAAAAACGACATCATCAAGGTATACGAGAAAAGTTTGTCACTTCAGACCAGTAAGCAATGTGTCAATCATTCGCTGGAAAGTTGCGGGCGCTGAGCACAAACCAAAGGCAAGGACTTGAAATTCATACAGGCCATCAAGGGTCACAAAGGCCGTTTTCTCGTGGTCTCGCTCGTCAACCTCAATCTGCCAGTAGCCGCTTTTTAAATTCAAAGAGAAAAAATAGTGGGCGCGGCGTAATCTGTCTAACGAGTCGTCGATGCGTGGCAGCAGGTACACGTCCTTTTTAGTCACGCTGTTCCGCTTCCGGTAATTGACGCAAAAACGTAGCGTTCCGGCTTTCTTCTTGACTGGGACGACTGGAGAGGACCACACACTGTAGGAAGGCTCGATGATGTCGTCGTCAACCATTTCTCGAATTTGCGTATGAATGGCTTCTCGTTCCTTCGCTGACACGTGGTAAGGCTGTTGGTGTACTGGGCGGGTGTCGTCGTAAGTAATGATTCTGTGCCTAGTGATAAAAGTCTGGCGCACTTTAGAGGAAGTAGCGAAGCATGACTTGAATTAGAGCAAGAGTTTTCGCAGTGCTGTCTGGTTTTCTGGTGTGAGGTTGGGATTAATATCGATATTGTTTAGAGACGTATCGGCGGCCTCCAATGCGTCTGACGAGAAGCAGATGGGAACGATTCTTAATTCATCTGCAAACGCTGACGAAGTGCCACGGAAAAGGTGTCGGTGTTCGTTGCTGAAATTTGTAAGGAGCAGTTGAGATCGGCCATCACGTAGCTGTATGATACGCCTAGCCACACAAACACCTTGAGTCAGCAGGTGTTCAAAATTACTTTCTGCAATCGCTTCAACAATTCGCAATTCACAGCATGTGACGTCGACTATAACACTGGTTCTTGGAGGAAGCGTTATACTTTCAGCAGAAACACGAAGAACGTCGGCACGTTGTTGGTCGTCCTGCTTTTCGATTGCTCGGTCGGCTGAGAAGGTGATGCAATTCTCTTGAAGATCAATGACAGCTCCATACTTGTGCAGGAAGTCAACACCAAGAATAATGTCGCGTGAACATTCACGGAGCACAAGGAAACTTGCTACAAAAGTATAACCGCAGACCCGACCTCTACTCGTGCAGGTTCCAAGTGGAGAGACGGTGTGGCCACCAGCCGTTCGAATCACGGAGCCTTGGCAGGGCGTGATTACCTTCTTTAGTAGTCTGGTCATTTTCCCGCTTAGTATCAATTAGTCAGCCCCGGTATCAACTAAAGCAGCTACTGCATAGCCGTCCATCAGCACCGGTATATCCAGAGAAAGCCGCACATATCGCTCAGTCGAATCTACACCCTTTCCTGTTAGCGTCGATTGGAGGTCTTCAGCACGTCGACTGCCAGCGACCTCACCTCCAAGGGTCGCCTTCGTTAGTTTTCCCGGCGGGGACTGGGGGACCGTGCACCAGCATGTCGCTGGGGCGAAGATGAAAAGCACCTCGGCGACAGCGAGCGTGACTGCCGTTCAGAATGCGGTGGCATGCGCTGTTGAGCCAGGTAGTCTTCAATGTCCCGGGGTCACTGGCCATAACGAAGAGGCGCTGAATATACTGAAAAGCCATGCAGCCCGAGGCGCCGTTATGGACACTGGCGGTACAATTGGTTCGCTTCACCGCGGTGGAAGCACAGAGGTCGGCGAGCAGGAGTGCACCAAACATATGATTCCGAGGCGAAGCGCGTCTGTCGTCAAGGTAGTGTGCTGGTTATTCCGCAAGATGTACAGGACTGGCGTAAGAGGAGTGGGGGCGTGCGTGTGTTCTCGTCGTACCGTAGAAGCTGCGCCGACTGAAGTGAAACCGTAGGACGTGCCTGAACAAACAGCGGGGAAGAGGAAGCTGGGCGCTTCAAGGCTTCCGCATAGGTCGCACGGTGGTAGTCAACAGGGCCGGGTGTGGCTTTATCCAGACTCCCAGGGTCATGAAGGGCATGATGCAGCTCATCCTTGGCGATGCTTGCAATGGAACTCACAGTAGGTAGTGGTGGTGCGGCAGCCTTTTTTCAGCTCATCGCGTACTATACAGCAGATAAGGTCGCGCAGACACTCGGTGTTGCTCCCAGTAGTCGTGAGAACTTGAGCAGTGGACCTGTTTACTTGCCACTCATACAGGGTGGATCGATGCTGAAGCATCTTTTCCATCATGACAGCTTCGGACAAAAACTCGGCGAATGTGTTCGGAGGGCTCCGTAAAAGGCCAGCGAAAAGCTGCTCCTTGACTCCCCGCATCAGGCGACGCAACTTCTTTTCCTGTGTCATACTCGGATCAGCCCATCGAAACAGGCGCGTCATATCTTCCACATAGGTCATGACAGTTTCATTGGGCATCTGGATGCAGGCTTGGATCGCTCGCTCCGCTCGTTCGTGGAAATCAGCACTGCTCTAAGTATCCAACAGCTGGCGGCGGAATTCGGGCCACGATGTCGAAACGAAAGCTCGATGGCGTGCCCAAATTCACGGGGAGACGTACACTTCGTACATTGAAGACGTCCTTGCCCTTTGCCACTGCGTGAACTCGGCGATTACAGAAGCTGATCGTGTTCGCCACATCTTCAGAGGGATAGGCCATGTCGCGTTTAACGCTCTGGCTGTTAAAAACCCCACCACCGTTGAGGACGTCATCACGACATGTCAGCATCTTGATGAACTCCAAGCCATTCGATTGCACCCAGACTACCCAGACGCCAGTGACAGCCGGCCTTTCTCAGATGCGGATTTGCGCGCGCTGATTCGCACTCTGATTCGCGAGGAACTTCAAGCGCAAGGGTTGTCATGTGCACCCGCCCCTCGGCCTCACTCTCAATCTGCTGGTCTGCGCGACATCATCAAAGAGGAGCTCTCATCCATGGCTGGCGCTCTCCCATCGAACACTACGGCGCCACCAACACCACCCATAGCGTATGCACAAGTCGCTGCCATGCCACCCGCCTTGGTTCAGCATGCGCATCCTATTCCTGCGCAGTCCAACGTGGCAGCGTTTGCACCAAACTTGCCTGTCCCAGCGCCAGTACCAGCGCCTGTGACAGCTCCAGCACACTACGCCCCTTGGCGCTCGCCTCGCCCAATATGTTACTATATTGTGGCATTCGGGGCTATATTTCACAATTCTGCCGCAAGCGCCAACAGGACGAACGCCATCGCTACGATGTTTACGAAAGGGATTCGGAGCCATCCCAGAACCAGTACCAGTTACGCCCTACGACGCGTTCCTTCTCTCCGACTTCTCCACTCGCCCCTTCTATCCCGGACGCCACCAGTCCCCTTCACCTCTACGACGCCTCAACTTCACCTCAACCGCCGGTCCCCTTCACCTCAACTACCACTCGGAAAACTAGCTGGTGCAGTTTTTAGAGGGAAAGCTGCGTCGCTCGAACAAATACCAAGACCTCCAGAGGGCCCAGCCAACTTGTTATTAGTGTTTGCGGAAGGGGTACCAGTTCAGGCATTGGTGGACACGGGGGCTGCTATTTCTGTTATTCATGCGGATTTGTGTACTCGTCTACGTAATGTTACCATACCTTATACTGGCACTCTCTTACGTAGCGCAAATGACTCGCAGATATCGCCATCAGCACAGTGCACCGTTAGAGTTTTCATTCATGGCACCCGGCATCATATTCAGTTTGCCGTGCTGGATTCTTGTGCTTTTATGCTCATTTTAGGATGGGACTTTCTTTCTGATGCTGGTGCTTCCATCTCTTGTTGACAACGACTCATACATATGCGAGAGACGGGTGATATTTCCCCGAAATTATCACGTGACTGGCTACGAACATCCAATGACTTCTTTGTGCCACCTAACCACGAGCACGTTATCACGGTTATGTCTGACTCTATTGACCACGGTGACGTCCTAGTCAGTCCATCAGCCCGTTGTCTATCCAGAGGGATTGCACTTTCATCGAGTCTTGTCCGCTTCTCCAACGCACCGCATTTCTCGCAGTACTGAATATCACCAATGAGCCGTCTCTGCTGACCAAGGACAGTGTTGTAGTTTCCGGCGTGGACACACAACCTATCTCTGTAGTGGCTTCGGATACCAGTCTGGTGGAATCACGTTCAATACCAACATATGCTCCGCCCACTACGGCTCTCGTCAATACCATCAGCACGGATTTCACTCCCCCGCAAGCAGATGAAGTACTGGCGTTGTTGTCTAAGCATAAATTTTCTTTCGACGTACATTCCACTGCTCTAAGCCAGACTTCTGTGGTGGCTTATCGCAAACACCCCGACGGAACTTCTATTGTCCGCCGTCGACCATACCGTGTTTCTTCCTGCGAACGCGAGATCATCGACAAGCACGTTGTTGATATGCTCAAGCGAAACATCATCCGCCCCTCCTCAAGCCCTTGGTCGCCACCTGTCGTTCTCGTAAGAAAAAAAAAGACGGTTCGGTGCGATTCTGCGTTGACTACCACGCATTAAACAAAGTAAACAGAAAAGACGTATATCCCTTGCCTCGCATTGATAATGCCTTAGATTCCTTACAAGGAGCGGAATAGTTTTCGAGCCTTCACCTGCGCTCCGGTTATTGTCAAATTTCAATGCACGAGGATGACAAGGAAAAAACTGCCTTTGCCACACACGATGGGCTTTACGAATTTAACGTCATGCCTTTCGGCCTCTGCAATGCACCAGCAACGTTTGAACGACTGATAGACACTGTATTGCGTGGCCTTAAGTGGAAAACATGCTTATGTTACTTTGAAGACATCGTCATATTTTCTTCAACATTCGAACAGCACTTGCAGCGCCTGGATGAAGATCTGACGTGTCTCGCAGCTGCTGGCCTTCAGCTCAACACCAAGAAGTGCCACTTGCCAAGAAGTGCCAAGAAGTGCCACAGCAAAAGTATTAATGTACTCGGAGATTTCGTCAGCAAAGATGGAATCCGGCCTGATCCCGACAAGATTACCGCCGTTCTTCACTCTCCGGTGCCTCAACGCGTCAAAGAGCTCCGAAGCTTTCTTGGCCTTGCGTCGTACTTCTGGCGCTTTATACGAGACTTCGCCACCATTGTTGCGCCACTTCACCAACTCCTTTCTTCGGCAGCGTCATACGTATGGTCGGACGAATGCCAAAGGGCCTTTGACACCTTGAAACGTGCCCTCACGTCTGAGCCAGTGCTTTGTCATTTCGATAACGCCGCACCCACTCTCCTCGATACTGATGCCAGCGGACACGAACTCGGCGCTGTACTTCTGCAACGAACAGAGCGTTATGACGAACATGTAATCGCATACGCAAGTCGCACCCTCACAGCAGCAGAGAAAAACTACACAATCATCGAGCAGGAGTGTCTCGCCGTTGTCTGGGCCATCCAGAAGTTTCGACCATATCTTCACGGCCGCCATTTTACCGTCGTCACTGACCACCACGCTTTGTGCTGGCTGTCGACGTTGAAGAATTTGTCTGGACGTCTCGGTCGCTGGATACTTCGTCTCCAAGAATACGAGTTTGACGTTATCTACTAATCCGGGAAGAAACACAACGATGCCGATGCCCTTGGCCGCTGTCCTTTACAATCTTCATCAGGCACTCCTGGCCTGTCGCCAACTGTGAGTGAACCCATCAAAGTGCCTCCGTCAGTTCATTCACTCGCCGCGGTCGATTTTCTTTCTACCTTCAACCACGACACGTTTGCATCCCCCAACGCAGCGACACTTACTGTCGCTCTATAATGCAGCGCCTTCAAGGCTCCTCTCGTCCCCCCAACGCTCGCGTCAATCGACAGCCGCGGAACTTCAAGACTGAAAACTCAATCCTTTACCGCTTTGTCTTCCACCCCGAAGGACAGCGCTGGGTTCCTGTTGCTCCTGTTCCCTAAGGGCGCAGATTCTGGAGGCGCTTCACGATGACCCCAAGGCTGGTCATCTCGGTTTTCAAAAAACCTACGAACGCATCCGCAGTCGTTTTGCCTGGCCTGGCCTTTCCAACTGCGTAGAGCGATATGTTGCGCCATGCTCGCTATGCCAACGCCGCAAGCGACCCACTTCCTCCGCGGCCGGTCTTCTACAACCTCTTCCGGGTCCTGACGCTCCCTTCGATGTCATTGGCATTGACCTCTACGAACCGCTACCAATATCAGCTAGCGGCAAGCGCTGGATTGTGACAGCAGTTAACCACTTAACAAGGTACGCCGAAACAGCTGCACTTACTTCAGGATCAGCAGAGGACATTGCCACATTTTTTCTGGAGGCAATCTTTCTAAGACATGGTGCACCACGCATCTTATTGAGCGATCGCGGCAAGGCGTTTCTCTCCAAACTACTCGAACAAGTCCTCCACGCATGTAATACGATTCATAAGAAGACATCCAGCTACCATCCACAGACTAACGGCCTCAAAGAGCGCTTCCATCGAACTTTGACCGACATGATATCTATGTATATCAACGCCCACCACACCAACTGGGATACCATCCTGCCATTCGTGAATTTTGCGTACAATACCGCTACGCAGCGCACCATGGGCTATTCGCCATTCTTTCTCGTCTATGGCCGTCAACCAACATCTCCGCTCGACATCTCTTTTTTTGACGTCCATGTGAATTCGTCATCGTCATCGAGGGAGCACTTAATCTCTCGCCTGGCCGATTGTAGCCGACGCGCCCACCTCAATACACAGGCAAGCCAACAAGAGCGGAAGACTCGCCACGATGGCGTTCACCACGTAGTTCACTTCAATACTGGAGACAAAGTAGTGTTGTGGACACCAACGCGGGGTCCCGGCCTGTGTGATAAGTTTCACTCACGTTTCATCGGCCCCTACGCTATAGTCGAGCAGACGTCTTCTGTAAACTATCGAGTAACCCCTGTTGTCATGCCTCCCGACGGCCGTTTTCGTGGTACGGAGGTTGTTCACGTGTTGCGCTTAAAATCATTCGTGCGCCGTACACAACCGTCATAAACAGCGGCCTAATTAGCCACTTCCGCGCGAGGGGGAAATTAGTGTAAGCACAATATTGACAACGTTTGACCTTCATCTTCTTCATCTGTATATAATCATCATCACGAAAAACGTCGTCTTCGTTCGAAGGGTTGATCAGGCGATTCGGCCCAATAAACGCCGTCAAAACTCCAGCGCTGCTACTGTCTTACAATATATATATATATAGAAAAAGAGAGTGAGATACTCAGTTTGTATATTTTGTTCATTTCAAGAATCATTTTTCCTAAAATGTTGGATAGAAGTTGACGTTAATAATTGTTTGGATAATTAAAATGAGTTAGTAACTTTATTGAGGGTTACCCATCCATATCTCTCTGAATTGAGCAGATCTTGTTTTGCTCGCCGTAGATTGACGTGGTAATTGATATTAATAAAATGTATTTCTTGGTTACACTTTGGTCATATATTCTTCCTTCTGTGTAGCAGTTATGGCGTACACAACTGTGTATGCGAACTTCTAAGGTGCATCACGCGCTGCGTACTTCAAATGGCCTGAAATTCGGTGTGCCCAATCCTGCAGACATTCTTAGTGAACAAGCATTAATCATTCAAGTTAATGTTGCCGCATAATGCTGCACTTGATGACTTTGCTGGAGACACTACCAAGTTAAATGATCGTTCGAGGGGTAGCGTTCCAGGACCAAGGTGAAAAGTTCTATTTTTTGCGCTCGCAATACATAAAATAAAAAAAAACTATGCAAACACTTAGGGCCAAACAGTTCATTATTTTCATGCATCTATGAAACCTGACTGGTGGAAGGCAACTAAGATAATAAGCTACACACTAATTACTTTGAATACCGGAACTCATAAAACAACACATATTTTTATTTTCTCTCTTGAATAGTAATCACGGCTTCCTTGGAATTATGCGACACAAATTTATCGCGTTTCTGAAAGTCCTTTTAAACTCATGACTGAAGGGTATATACAAAATACACACATACAGTAACTGATAGATGTTTATCAGCCCTCGTTTCGTCTCTTCTCGTGTCACGCCTTGTGTATGAACCTTATTGCGGCACAGTCACATAAAAGTTGCACTCAACCTCACGTTTTGCCCAATTCGCATTACAGGAAAATACTCACACGAACCGGGCGATGAGAGACAGGTCCGAGACCTCTGGTGGGGTCAACCTAAAAATGAGTTACTAATGAAATAAGGAACCAACAACACATGAAAACAAATATCTCAACAATATTGGCAGGTGTTTAATGATTATTAAAAGCGCATTAGTTGTGCAGTTGTCATCTTTCCTATTGCAGATTTCACAAATACCCTATGCGCAGTTTCGAAATGCCTCTTTTAGAACAGTTAAACATCGAGACAAAAACAATTCAAAATATTGCTATTTTATGTGCTGGTAAGTTTTATTAGGTTTTCGGGGGTGTGTTTCAACTGTGCAGAGAATGTTCAAAAAACGTGACCTACCCTGCTTTACTGACCTGGTGCTTATTGTCCCTAATTGTTACCTCTACACTGTACTGATTGCTGTCTACCCTTCTTTTGGTGTTTCATTCAGTGACGTTCACGCATGCATTCTGTTATTTGTAGAAATATTTCGCTTCCGCTATTTGTGTTAGATAAAAAAATGTTCTCTGAATAATAAAGCTAAACAAATTGTTTGTTGAATATAATTTCAGATTAAAGAGCCCCTGAAACACTTTTTGAAGGATAATGAAAGTAATTTGCTAAAAAAGTTCATTACCTAACAAAGTCAACGACGTGAAAACTTTAAGAATGTGTCCAGTATGAGCGGAGTTACAAAGATTTGTCACACGCTGCAATCGCATTCTCTTATCTCACATCCCGACGAAAGCGCTGGAAGCTAAGCAGGAAGAGATAGGAGGTGTAAACGAAAACATCACTCGCGGCTCGCGACCTCGAGCACTTCTTTGTTTTTTTCTTTGAATACTCATCTTTTTCAGGCGATCACGTGCGAACGCGTGGACAACTGACGGCGTCTCGCAGCGACCTCTGTAACAAACGAGAGCGCCATGTTCAAATCAGCCAATATTTGATAGATGATTGGCTTACTACGAGTGATTTTTGGGCTTATTCAGTGATTTGTCGTGGGAAGAGAAAAATTAATTCTAGCTGACTTTGATAACTTATAGGAAATTCCAGGCAGGCCAAGGGATGCGCTATAGTATTTGGCTCGCGTGTTGTCTGGAGCCTCTAATACCGATCGGCAGCGTTGTCCGACCATGCTCAAAAAGTGTTGCAGGGCCTCGTTAAGGAAAGTAATTCTTTGTTCAAAATATACTTCCTAAGAAAAACAAAGAAATGACTAAAACATAAATTTTTCCTGTTTAGAATCTGTAAATATCACTGGCGCTCAAGTCTCTAAGTTGCGTGCTCAGCAGATAAATTTTCTGTGCGTCAGCGCCATGCGATGGAGCCAAGTGGTAAATTGGGTGAAACTAACCTCATACCGACAAAGCTCGCTGATTGATTGATTTGTGGGGTTTAGCGTCCCAAATCCACTATATTATTACTAGAGACGGCGTAGTGGAGGGCTCCGGAAATTTATACCACCTGGGGTTTTTTAACATGCACCCAAATCTGAGTACACGGGCCTAAAACATTTCCGACAAAACTCGCTCGGATGGGGCCATTTTCTGCTAGCAAAATATTTTATGGACGTTATACAATAGAAGCGTACACATGGCTTACATGTGCGCTACCGTAGTACACAGTGGGAGCACAGTTACATGCTTCGAAACAATGACTACTGTCTGCGAAGACAATAATTCTCTCATGAAAGTGCTTTTTTCTCTAATTGTTATTCGAAAAGCCAAATTGTCAACCGGTTTGAGAGAAAATTATTCTTCACGCACAGATAATGTGTCAAATTTGTTCATTGAAGCGAGTTCTGGGATTGTTTACACCAGTGATATTGCTACTACATGTAGCCTACAGCAATTTATATTGTCAATGCGCTTGTGTGCCCAACGAAGAGGATTACGGTGTCTTGGTGCTCGAGCACGGAGCCAGACTGGCCATGCTGCAACCGCTCTTGCGAATATATTTTGTAAATATATTTGCAATATATTGATTCGTTCTTCACGTAACATAATTGGCGGAGGTCGAACGTTCGCCGTTTTCACCACGCAGCTCTGCAGTGGCCGCACCCTCACAATTCCCGCCATGGCTTTCAGTGATAACCAGTCGTCTTCTCGGCCTGCGGCTTCTCCGACAATCTTTGTTGCGGTCCCACACCCCGTGAACCCAGGACGTTCTCTGTGCAACCTGGCATTGATATCGACAACCAACTTCGCCTGTGTGAACGAGTAAGTCAAACTTACCGCTGGGACCCTACAATGATGCTCGCTAATTTTCTCTTCTATTTGGAAGGAACCGCGCGTGTATGGTAATAAACAATTGAGTCTGGACTCACCAGCTAGGACACGTTCAAGTAGAACGTGTCTTAGAAGCTACGCGACATCTTTGAAAACCATCATCACGCAGCTGCTAGGCAGGAGGTGGCTACCCGAGTCCAGTCACCAACTGAATCATGTGCGTCTTATACACAAAAAGTTCTTGCTCTTTGCCGGAAAGTTGACGAGGCGTGGTCTGAAGTTGACAGGGTTGGTCATGTTTTCAAGAAAATTGCAGACGACACTTTCAATTTGCTAGTCTGCACCAACGTCTTGACTATCGACTGCATCATTCAACAAGGCCGCCGTTTCAAAACTGATAAAAGCCGTGGTGTGCGCCCTCCTTTTTCTCGTTTGCCGAACATGGCGGCTACGTCTATCTCCTCCATTTCCGCCGCCACACCGCCCTTTGAGCAGAGTGCTACGGCGTATCATTCGACGGGAACTTGAAGCAGCAAGTCCTGCGCCACTTCAGCCCTCTCCTTTCGAGCACGCAACGATACCAAGAACCCCCACTGTCTCTGTTATTCAGGTGGTCGTGCGACAAGAATTCGCATACGTCGGGTTCCCTGTCGCCTGCCTTGTCTCTCGCCCCTCCTCCAGACTTATGCCCATCAATGCATCTCGTCGTGACACATTAGTTTCTCCACGACCTCGGTACCCCACGGATTGGCGGACTCCCGACGATACACCAATCTGCTTCTGGTGCCACCACGGTGGACATAGTTCCCGCTACTGCAGTATGGACGTCGCCACATAGGAACTTGTCTTTCCCACCTCATCGCCCATATGAAGATTTCCGCTTTATTCACCCAGCCGTACGGATTATGCTTTCGATGCACCTAACAGCCGCCTTCCTGCTCATTCTGCGTCCCCACAACGCTGTCGTTCTCCCTGGTCCCAGCCAAGCCACCATCCCTCGCCGCACAACTTTTCATCGCACCCGACGGAAAACTCGACCGTGCAGCTCCTGGAGGTAGTGCGGCATCAGCTCCGTCTGAACCAATCCCTACATTCACGGTTTCTACGAACAAGAATCTTATTCATGTGCACGTGTACGGTATTTCTCTGGCAATCAGCCACCCTCATTCGCATTTTATCTTCCTACTACAACATCTTCGACCACCGACCGTTCGTCCAAACATCTTTTGTCAAGTACCATATCAACACAATTGATGCTGCTTACATTCACTGTCGACAGTACCGCGTGTCCGCATCAGAGCGCCAGATTATCCAAGCGAAGTGAACAAGATGTTAACGGTAATATTGAGTCCTCATCAATCCCATGAGCGTGACCCGTCGTCCTGCTTAAAAAGAACGATAACACAGGGTATTTCAACGCTGATTACTGGCATCCAAATCGAACTACGATAATGGACCTATGTCCTTTGCCCCCGTATTGATGACACTCTCCATCGTCTTCATGGCGCACACAACTTTTCATTCATCGACCTTCACTCGGGTTAATGGTAGATTGAGGTTAACGAGAGAGACCAAGAAAACACTACCTTCTACACTCCCGATGGCCTGGATCAATTAGAGTTTATGCCCTTCGGTCAATGCTACGCCGCAGCCACGTTCGAACGTATGATGGACTTTCTGCTACATGGGTTCAAATGGTCAACATGCCTGTGTGACCTAGATGACGTCCTCATATTTGCATATACGTTTGAGACCCACCTTGAGCGTCTGTCAGCTATTCTCGACGTCTTCCGCAATGCTGGCCTCTACCTAAACTTCTCAAAGTGTCACTTTGGCAGCGGAAGAATACAGTGTTGGGCCATTTTGTCAAAGCTTTTAGTGCGCGGCGAGACCCTGGGAAAATTCGTGCCGTCAACAGTTCCTCTTACCGCAATCCGCCAAAGCTATCCGGAGGTTCGTGGCATTCTAGTCCTACCTCAGGCGGTTCATGAAAAACTTTGAAGCAATTGCCCAACCACTTACCGATCTTCTGAAAAAGGGTGTCTCATTTTCATGGTGGTCCACTCAAGCTGACGCCTTCTCTCGCCTCATCATACTTTTGACGACATTCCCTATCCTGGCCAACATTTATCCATCTGTCCAAACTAAGGCCCCAATGGATGCCAGTGGTCACAGTGTCAGAGCCGTTCTTGCCCAACGCCAGCAGGAACATGACCATATTATCGACTATGCTATGCGCACCTATTTCATCACGCAGCGAGAATGCCTTGCTCTTTCCGGGTGGCCTCAAAAATTTCTCCATATTTGTATGGCACTCACTTCTTTGTCATCACCGACCACCACGCACTCTGCTGGCTTTCATCGTTGATATATCCCACAGGTCGACTTGGTAGCTGGGCTCTGCGACTGCATGAATACACCTTTGACATACAAGTCTCAACGCCTGCATCAGGCGCCGATTGCTTTTTTCGCTAACCAGTTGGCGAATCAGCCACCGTACCTAACAACGACGCCTGTGTGTGCTCGGTTTTTCAACTGATATACATAGCTGACGAGCTACTTCATGATGCAACCTTACGAGCTATAATCGAATGCCTCGACTCCTCTCCATAGAACCGATCCCATCGCTTGTTCGTACTCCAGAATGGTAAATTGTACCGGCATGACTTCCATCCAAACGGTCTTGTTTCTCCTGCTTGTTATACCCAAACACCTCTGCTCGGCTGTACCCCACGAACTTTACGATGTTGCTACTGCTGGTCACCTCGGCGTGTGCCGCACGTACGACCGGATTCGCCGTCACCTCTATTGGCCAGGTCTCGCACACTCTGTCAGAAAATATGTCATGACGTGTGAGGAATTTTAGCGCCGCAAAACGACGTCGACGCTTCCGGCTGGGTGCCTTCAACCACTCGACATTCTTTCTGAACCTTTCTTTCGCGTGGATTTGCGCTTACTCCGCCCTTTTCATTTGTCTTTTGCTTGCAATAGATGTAGAGCTGTGGTTACTGACTCAGCCGCACGCTACACCATCACACGCGTCCATCACACAAGTTGTGCCCCAGACGTTACCGATTCTCTTCTACGTGGCGTGATCTTGCATCATGTGGCTCCACGCCAGCTGCTCACGTTCCGAGGCCGCAAATTTCTATCGGGAACCATAGCGGACATCCTACGCTCATGAGCAACGCGCCACAAGCTTTACCACCCGTAAGCAAACGGCCTCATGGAGCGTCTGTACCAAACCCTAACCGACTTGCTTTCAAAGTACATTTATTCAGACCACTCTGACTGGGACCATACGTGACATTTGCGGACAGTATTTCACACCGTGTCACAGCTGGTTACTCCCCATTTTTCATGTTGTTCTGCCGCGAAGCCACATTACCCTCGATACCTTCATTCTGATGCCAGCAGCTCCGACCACAAAATATGCTTTGGATGCTGTCATCCGGACCGCCCACGCACGTGAAGCCACTCGTGCTTGCTTTCTGGCCTCCCGAGAAATCCAATGGCGTCTGTATGTTTTGCCCGGTTCGTTCGTTCTGCTGTGGTCTCCGACCTGGCAAGTTGGCCTGTCTGACAAGCTGCTCTCTCCGTACATAGGACCATACAGAGTGCTTCGTGTGGCGACTCCCGTCACTTATGAAATTGCTTCTGCTGCCTCGTCGTTTTCATCCACCCCTCGGGCCAGCGAAATCGTACACGTCGCTCTTCTGAAGCAGTACCACTCGCCCATTGATGTTGACGTCTGGATGCGCCGAGTTGGCAACTTTGCCAACTGAAGTTCTGCTACATGCAGGCTGCTGCAATGCATATTGTCAATGTGCGTGTGTGCCCGACGAAGTGGATTAAGGTCGCTTGATGCTCGATCATGGAGCCTGACTGCACAGCGCTGCAACTTCGCTTGCCAATACATTTTGTAATTATATATATGAAATATACTGACTTGTTACTCACGTAACAATATTAACAGAAATAATGCTTACGAGCAGTCATTTTGACTGTATTTAGGCAGCAGTATAACAGCGAGAGTGACAGTGATGGTGAACTATCACCTGCTAACTCAACAGCAGGGAGTTGTACATCACGTCCCTTCAAGTTAAATTATTCTTCTACTCTCGTAAGGCAGTCTACGTGCACGGTGTATCGTCTTTCAGCGAGAGAAAAATTAATGCATGTATTCTTGGGCATTGCTTGTACAAAAAAAAAACATGAACAACTGTGGACAATATGCAGCACAGTATGCCACCAACTCGCTTGCGCTTGGTTAGCGAAGCGTAACTATTCAACTATTCGAGCAATGAAACGTTCAGTTATGTCTATAATTCCCGCCTCTCTGCTATGTTTGTTCTACTGCAGCGGAACTTTCTGAATAGCGTTGGTTTTCTTTAAATTTTCTGCATTGTCGAAATTTCACCATTTAAAAAAACATAGAACTCATTCTTGTCAATATTGATATTTCCATCCAGCTGATCGAACATGCAACATCACAGCACAATGAATTGCGTCGGCTCAGCAAGAGTTTGAGCATAGCTGTGACAAAAACGCTACTGAATGGCGTGTTATGTGATTTTGTTTTGTTGCAAAACCCACTGTCTGGTTTTGACAGCACAAATAATAACGGTGTGTTACGTTTGCACACAGTGCCGTTGATAAACATTTGGAACCGTACCACACCGATGACCCTACCGACTAGCGGCAAATCCACGAAAATTGCTTCGTTCATATGTCGGAGTGCAGTTTTCCTTATACGTCAATGAACTGACTGCATCTTTTTGTAGCAGGCGCAGGATTTCGCAGAGCACAATTTGTGGACTGTAAGTGAGCGTAATATCAATAATTAGGTGGTGAGCGTGTATGAATTCACAATGTATATCGGCATCATATCCACTTCAGTGCGTTTTATGAACTCATCCTTTGAAAACCGTACGCGCCGTACGTCCGAAATTACTATCTGTATCTTTGCTAACAAATCGGTTGATTCTCATCAGCGTACCACCTATATGTCATGCGCATTGTGACCAGGCTGTTCAAGAGGTGCAGCAAGATTTGGGCAGAGTTACATCACGTCGCGTACGAGAACAAGTACGGGGGCGCTGATATTATTTTTAATGAGGATTGGCGCGTAGCGCTTCAACATCCGTCATTTATGATCTTCGTGTCTTTCTTGAAGAATTAGTGGGCCAGTTTAGGACGTGCAAAAACCATTGCACCCTGTTCGCTGACACTTTTGTTTTTTTTTGTCGTTTCGTGTTTGGCATGTATTGCAAAAAAAAACAGCTTGTTTGGTCCTCAAAGTTTTCATAGTTTGAATACAACTTACCGGAAATCTGCTAGGAGAGCGAGGTGAACGATCTCGGGGTGACCCTTGCTGCAAAACGAAAAAAATGCATACACAGTGTTTGTGAACTCGCTTTTTAAGTCACAGGACGATGATAAAATATTCGCAATTAACAGTACCACTTGTTCCCAACTCTATGACTGTGAATGTTTCAATCCACCTGCCATCGTGACACCAATGATACGAGATATAGAATCGCAATGAAAACTTCATTGCTTCAATCGAGAAAGGTGAAACAGCACTACACTATAAGAACTGTGGAGGGCATCACAAGAGTAAACAAGCAGAGTTACTCTTCAGAGTGTTCTTCAACTCTCGCAAAACGTCAGATAGAGTGAAATTTATTTTCACTCTGTATGAAATGAGAAAGTTAAACTGCTATCTAATCTGCATCGCTTTGAGTTAGTGGAATGTCCATATACTCTTCAGGCATGAAAGAGTAAAACGCGGTTATACTTCTGGGGCACGAATAAAAATCTCATTTACGAAAGAATTTTCGCGTAAGAGAAACTTTTTTGCGTAAGTCGATTCACGAAACAAAAAAAAAAAAACGTCGTAAGAGGCCATCGTTGTCACATCGGCCGCTCCAATAAAGCGCGCTGTGACTGCCCGGGTACATGTCAGAGTTGGTGATGCAGTTGCTATATTTGCTTACGTCACCGGAAAGTGCACGTAAGTGGATTCACGAAAAAAATCTTGCGTAAAAACAGCATGAAAAGAGAAAATTTCAAGAGTGGTCCGGACCAGTCTTAGCAACAATGTGGCTATTTATAACCCACCACCGCGGCGGTATACTTTGGTGCCTAGACTAGTTTTGAGTTAACTAACGCCTATGAAGGGCTGCCTGATAACTGCTGGTGCGTTTTTATTTCGGTGTTTTGAGCTTCGTGTGTTGTTTCCCTTCAACATTAGTGGAGGGTATTGACAACCAACATCGTCCAATAGGTTCGAAGTCGCAATAATTTAAGAATTCTATTGGGCGTCAAAGGCGTAAAATTATGCATGTAAATATTTGTGGTTGCATGAAAACCAATGCGCTCCGTGAATGGTCGGTGCATTCGAATGCGGCCCGGCACAGGATAAACCTTATTTGTTATGTTGTTTTGTTGCGCCGTATCTCATCCAATTAAAAGTACGACTTGATATCCTTGCCTCATTGGTGTAAATTACCACCAAAAAGGTTAATGTGAGCATATTTTTTGCACGCTATTGGAAATAAAAATGACAGCAACTATTTAGTGAGTGGTTCATAAAGCTTGTGCTCTAGTGTACTTCGATTGGCTCTAACTGTCCAATGGGTGCGACCTCGGAAATACAGCTATCGACTTTGGGGCGATCTGGAACGGCGCGTACTTTGTACACCAAGGCGTATTAGGGGTGTGCGTGATTAAGCATGGAACCACAAACAAATCAAGAATTTCAACTTCACTGTTCAGGAAGCAATATAAACCGTGATAATATGACAAGCAGTCGAAACAAAATGACCTTAGTAACTTTAGGTGACACCGGAGTTATGCAAACCCTCTTGATTCTGGAGCAAACCTTGGCGAAATTCGTCCCCGCGACAATTACCAGCCGTTTACCTTGGCGCATGAACATCATTCAAAGGTAGAGCGACCCACTGACATGTATATTGTGCGACGCAGCAACCACTTGACCTGGGAATAATTGCATTGCGAAGGCGAATCCCACGTCGCATGCTCTGATCGAAGCAGACGACAAACGCGAGCAGACGACGAGAAAGGTTGGTGAATTCGGTCCATGGTCTTGATTACATTTGAATACGGGGCACAGCACGAGGAATTAGCACTACACTTTAACCACACATATATACAGTCCAACTGACTACATTGATTTGTAGAGGCGTTAGAGACAATTAACAAAAAGAACAGCGTTTCTAGCCCACCCCAGTGAATGTCGGCGCTATGTAAGGCACTTAGAACTCTAATATCCGCGTTTTAGCTTCGGATCTGTGTAGTGAAATAAGAGAATGATATCTTGTTCAATTGGCCATTATTTAAACTAAACGCAAACGGGTATGACGTATGCCTTATATAAATATTTGTGTTTTTCGCTACAACCATTGCACGCGGTTGATGCTGCCGTAAGCCAACCGTAGGGTACGGATACAGTGGAGATTTGTGTATTTAGTCGTAGAACATGAACAAGAACCTGAACAAGAATGACCAAAAATATGTCCAAGGTGATGAAAAAAAATGTAATTGCTTATAGTACACTTCAGAAGCGCGATGTTATGTACGAAGAAGTGTCTAATCACTTAGGAAGTCGGTGCAAATACTGTTCATATAATCGGTTGCACTAATCTTGTTTTTAAATGCGAAGCATTTCTTAACAAACTTTGGCGACTTTGAGCGTATCTATCTATCTATCTATCTATCTATCTATCTATCTATCTATCTATCTATCTATCTTTCTATCTATCTATCTATCTATCTATCTATCTATCTATCTATCTATCTATCTATCTATCTATCTATCTATCTATCTATCTATCTATCTATCTTTCTATCTTTCTATCTATCTATCTATCTATCTATCTAAATAGCCGCCTACAACTTTTAGCTATCCTGGCTGTTTAAATAATGGTATATATACCAAGCTTGGTATGGCATAACATGACTGTATGCAAACATATTTGACCAGTCATAACATGAAAATCATGACATGTATACCCTGAGTCTCATTATTTACATTTCATGGTCTCCTGCTTTTTAAGTGGTTTCGTTCATATGACATGTTGCAAAACTGGTATGGTATAACATGATTACATGTCGAACTCATTGGAAAGACCCTTACATGAAAATAATAACATGCGTGTCATGTAAACCCAAGAGTACATGACACACTCATGATGCGCTCGCTCTCATTTTATTAGCGTCAATTACACGAAATTTGCTGTTACGGTACGTGAATGGATGACGAAGGTATGTGACTGGTGCAAACATGATGATCATGAGATGCGTGTCATGTAACAAAACATGACTACATGCCATGCTCATAATGCGCTCGTGGCCGTTTTGCTAGCGTCACATATACAAAATTTGGTATTACGATGCGTGAATGGACGACATAGCTAAATGACACATCGGAGCACGATAAGCACGACATGCGTGTCATGTAACAACATGGCTACATGCCACACATGATGCGTTCGCGGCTATTTTGCTAGTTTCACATACGCCAAACTTGATATTAAGTGACGCCGATGGACGACGAAAGTATGGGATGGGTGCAAACATCATAATCATGAGATGCGTCTCATGTGACAACATGACTACATGCCATAGTCAAGGGGTCAATACACATCGACGTGACATGGCACGCGTGTGCGCCGGTGTTCGTTTCATTGTCACGCCAGCGTTGCCACGCTAGTCGCCGGTCCTGCCATAAACTCACAGGTGCGCGCCGCACTCCGTTGCTTTGACGCATGCGCGTTTCAGCGCGTCCAGCGCCCCTCCGTCACGAAAACAGGCAGACGCAGTGCTGTCTGGGTAACGTAATAGGTGTGAAATGCAGGATGTCGCATATCGCGCCAGTTGGCGTCGGGCCGCGCCGACGGACGCTGGTCACGCCGGTCGCACCTAGTGTCAGACTATAGAGTTCTCACGTTTTGCTAACGTATAGCGTCGCTGTGCACAGCACGCGCGCGCGTCAACGTTACGTTGGAGTATAATGGGCCCTTCATAATGTGCTCGCGGCTGTTGTGCTAGCTCCACATATACCAAATTTGATGTTAACTGACGTCAATGGATGCCGAAAGTTTATGACTGGTGCTAACATGATAATCCTGACACGCGTGCTATGTAAGAACATGATGACATACCACGCTGATAGAGGGCTCGCGGTCGTTTCGCTAGCTCCACATTTACTAAATTCGGTATCACGTGACATGAATAGATGACGAAGAAAAACGACACATCCAAACATGATAATCATGACAAGGACGTTGAGTACGGCAAAACGTACCTTGATCTCGTCACGTTGTAGTTATTTTAAAGTAACATATTAACCTTCCTCATTCTTGCTTCGCATATCATTGATCCCCTCTGTACGTGGGATCTGCCAATTTCTTTTTTTTTCTACTGCAATAACGTGTCAGAATAACGGTGTGCTCTAGCGAAGCACAAAACGAACACATTAAACATGTTAGTTACAGTCCAGCAGCTTTTGCGAACCTCAGAGGCCCTTTAATCTGCACTTCCATACAAAAAATGAAGACAGATGACAAATATTGCTTATGACATGAACGTTTCTACGCTAGTGTACCGACTATGAGTGTGGTGTAGTCATTAAGCTTCTGGTCACCGACGCGTGCGGACGCAGGATGGCTGCCAGATAGCTAGCTGTGGGAGTGGTCGTCTACGGCCGTGTTACTCTGTCTCTTTCTGTGCCTAAGTACTAGAGAATTGTGCTGGCCGCTGTCTCAACAGGTGAAGCTTTGAAGCGGGCAGTTGCACTGCACTGTGATATTTTAGGAAGACCATATCGCGTGTAGGATTTTCGAAAGCCCTTGCAAAAAATGGCATCTTATCCACGGAGTGCATGATAGAGAGTGGGGTGAAGCATCCGTTCGTTCATTCGTTCTTGCTTCCGTCCGTCCATGCGTGCGTCTGTGTGGCCGCCCGTGCGTCGATCCCCCCGTGCGTGCGTGCGTCTATTCGTGCGTCCGCACGTATATTGGTGCGTCCGTCCCTGCGTTCCTCCATGCATCCGCTCCTGCGTCCGTGCATGCGTCCATCCATCCGTGCAGCCATCCGTGCGTCCGTCCATGAATCTGTCTGCGTGTTCGTTCATCCACCTATTTAACACTCCAAGTACCACCACCTTGCATTTTTTCATCATATATTCCTCATATAGAAGCACCGCCATCCAGTGGACATTTCCAGGACTGAACGAGAGGAGGCACACGCACACTTTTTCCCGGTTTGCGCTTTGTGTCTACTTCCCACCTTTAAATACCTCGAGATCATGGTATATACTAGTTCACTGTATTCATGGCACTGCGGCCCAACGCTCGCTGAACCTTTCTAAAACCAAGGAGGTTACGCCCAGCGAGTATAACGAAGCAACGCTTTCTCTTCATATAGTGCTCAATGTACATGCCAATAGCTGCAAAGGGGAAATTAGAGACAGGAGAATTTGGCTTTTAGTTAACGCGCACGCTGCGAATTTTTTATTGTTCAACAACGCACAGAAGAAATCTCCCACCGGCACCACCTTGGACGTCAAAATGTAACACTTGTTACACACTACTACTACGACTACGAGGGATGAACGGGTGCCACTATAAGGAGCTTCGCCCCTGAAAGCCGGTGTCATGTATGGTGTGGCTCTTATCGGTTACCAGATGCCACTCGTCTGGCACGTCAACCTGCGGACAGATGAACCCGGAAAGAAGCTTGTGGAAGCTGGACGCTTGGTTGTCAAGGACTGGCTGTGCATTGTTATTGACCCTAATAGACAAGAGGTGGGTCTGAAGTTTCACTGGGTGGGTTTTGTTGTGACTAACGATAATATTTGAAGAGCTTCTAGTGAATATGTTGAAGTGAAAGAAGTGGCTAATGACAGGTGGAAGGAGGAGCGCTTTGAGGGTGCCGATTTTCCGACAAAGATTGTGAAGCTGTTCCTGAAAGAAGGTGTTTCGCTGGATTCATACCACATTAGATACGCCTAGGCAGCGGCAGAGCTCTTGTTGTCGCGCCAGGTCGAGCATCATTGTGCCTACGCTGCAAACACACGGCCCATATCTGACGCGACTGCAGGGTTCGAAGATGCACTGAATGCCATGCCTTCGGCCACTCTCAGGAGGCTTGCACTCGGAGCTACGCCAGAGTAGTGGGATGGCCTGCAACTTCAGAACAAAGTGAACTCATCATAAATGAGGAAGAGGCCGAAGAGGCGGTGGCCCCCGGAGCATCTTTGACTAAAGCAAACGCTCAAGATGATCTGAAAGATGGCAGTGTCTCTGGACAGCGGCAACGGTGGTCGACGTAGGAGACGGCATAACCCGACAGCCGGGGACAACGAACGCGCAAGGCGTTGATTCGGAGCACGCGGAAGAAGAATCCGCCAGAGAGCAGCGGGACGCACGTGGATGCCGAGACTGTGCCTGCAAAGCACCGACAGACGCCGAGACTGTGCCTGTTCATGTGGTTACTGTGTCGCAGGGGCAGCGTCTGAGGCAAACCGAAGCATCTCTGGATGAGACGCAGCTGAGTTGCCGACGAGATCAAACGCTCCGTGAACATCGGCTCACGTGACCATCACTCCACAGGCGTTCCTGCACTCTCATCGCCCTGACTCAACGCATCAACGTCCAGCTGTCTGGCTCCACCAGCTAAGAACAGACCTGCCGGACGCCTTGGACGAGGCCGCGGCTTCGCCCCAGGCTCCCTTCTCCCGGACATCATCGACCATAGAGTTTCCTACTAAACACTAGAGGGAACTCTGGTGCTAGTGTCTATGGAAGCTGCAATGCACGGCGCTTCAGCGATCATGGGAATGATGGGTAGTACACACATTTGTCTCATTTTCGTACTTCTGGCCTGCTTCTGGCTCCGTGTGTGTTTCTGTGGCTTAGAGATGTTTTTTCGCAAAAAATTTAATTAGCCAACCTGAAGCGTTTGCGCTTCACAACCTCATTCTTTCAGGCTTATCATTTTGAATAAAGTCGCCAAGTTCAAAAGGGTTAGTTCTTTTTTTCAAAACAACACCGTAATCAGCAGTAAACCAAGCCGCAAGTACGATTCGCCACCGGCAAGTACGAAGACTAGACAAATGTGTATACTACCCATCATTCCCATGGTCACTGAACGATCGCAGCGCCACAGTACCCTCTAGTTAATTTTGGGAAACTCTATGCCAGCGACAACGTGGACAAACCGACCTTGGCCCCTATCGCTTAAACGTTGTGCGTGGGATGCTCGATAGGACAGCTCCGGCGTGTCGTCGGCTGCACCTGGCGGTGAAAACGCTCCCGCGTTCTTCATGTGAGTCAATATCAAAGGCTGAAGCAGGCTTATATTGCAGCCATCACAACCATCTTCCGCTCTGAAACGCAGTGCAAAACGCGTGGGTGGCTCACAAATTGATGCAGATAATTTTTCTCCTTCAGCCGCACCGGCAAACAAGCAGGAATCTCCCTGGCCGGCAAATATATCCTCGCCTGGCACCGAGCTTAAGTACACGGTCGTCGAAACACAACGTGAGTGCTTCGGCGCATCAAAATTGTTAAATCACTTCCTTCAGTCAACTTTCGGCGCCTGCCTCAAAACCACGGCGTTTCAAGGTTTCTCCATTTACCATCCCACCAACAGCGTAGCCGTGTGGGTGCGTTCGCTAGCGGATGTTGACCACCTCACCCTTCTGCAAACTCTGCCTGTCACAGTTTTTTGTACCATGCAAGTGCAAGCGTGCTTGAGTTTCAGCTCGTACTTGCGTCGGTCTGTTGTCTCTGGGATTGACGCAGGGGAATTGCGGGAGGGCCTTGCCACTGCTTTGACCTGCTCCACTCACAAGATCGTAACAGCTTGTTATATGGGCGATGGATGCGAGTGTCTTGTCACCCTCCAAGGTCCTCGACCGCCACCAAGCCGCATTACATACTATTAACGCATCTTGCAAGCTCATGTGTACAAGCCCGGTGTGGTACACAGCCATTGGTGTTTTCGTACTGGTCACATGCGAGATTCTTGTTCCCAAACCACAGACACTTCCATGGAGTAACATTACCATCTGGTGCACAGGTAGAAGTGAGGGGCAGATTGAGAGCACCCTGCAACAGGTGATTGACACCGTAGAAGAGTACCTTCGGACTCTGATCCCACCGGCTATGGTGAAGCTGCAAGGCACTATAAACTTAACATCTGCGTTTGGTGGTATATTGAAGGCGAAGCTCGCGGTGGTCCCGTTAACGAAGTCTAGCGAAAGCGGCGTTAGTGATGACGTGAAGGGGACAGTTGTCGTGCTTTGCGCGTTAACTGACGGGCTGACAGCACGAACGGATTGCCTGCTGTCAGAAAAATCGTGAAAATCGCTTAAAGGGCCACTCACCAGGCCCCATACCAAATTTTAGTTAGACAGTAGAAAGTGTTGGGTGTTTGATGAGGAACGTTTTGCCACAAAAATTTTTTGAATCGGTTCTTTACGAGCGGAGAAAACAGGTTTTTTGAAGCGGCGCGAAACGAGGGTGAAAGGAGACGAGCTCGAAACCCTTGCCGCTCCTCCGCGTAGCCTTCGCAAGCCAAACCTCTTCCCCACCCTCTCCAGCATCCAAGCAAGAGATGACGTTTGCATGACGCGCCCGAACAAGCCCAGCCCCAGTGCACGCGAGCGGCGTTGCTTTGTTGACCAGCGTTATTTTGTGGTCTTCTGCCTGTTTCTGCGGGATTGTTTGGAAACGCTGACTTAGACGCGGTAGAGTAGATGAGCACAATGAGTGCGCGAACGCAGTCTTCTGCTCAATGCGCTGACCGCAGGAACCCGAACGCATGTGAAATGCTGGCACATTAGCCCCGCATCTTGTAGCATTTCACGGGGAAAAAATGTAATAAGAACGTGCACAATTTCTTATTGTGTCTCATTATTTATTTCAAGTTTTATTCATCTCTTAAAGCAACCAATACATAAACTACGCATGTTGTGTTAAATAATTTTTGTCATGTTACGTGGTATACTGTTGACAACGTCAGAGCAGAATTGTCTACGTAGAGAACCACCGTGACCGCAGTGCTGTGTACGTAGGCCCATTCCTACGTCCACGTCATGCCCTCATTCTTTAGGCGTGCGCCGGTAGAGGGGAGGGCGAGCAGCTTTCATCTTGAAATTTGACCCATTCCCGTGGCGCGTAGCGTTGCAAATTTTGGCAGACGTGATCATGAACGCCTCGTCTACGCATTGCGCTTATCAGCTCAAAATTGTCAAACCTGGTAAGTGGCCCTTTAAAGGTGAGTGCGCTTCCGAGAGCATATTGAAAGGCGCGGAGGAGACAGGCGGCACACAGCTGACGCCGCAAAGTGGCCCGTTGAAAACGGGCATAGTCAACACCTCCTAAAATTCTCCAGGCCTGCGCCTCACGTGACATGATGTCAGCTACGTCATCACTCGCCGTCCGACTGGTCCTGCGGGAGCGCGCCGCTTCTGGCACTCCTCTCGCAGTGAACGAGTTGTATCTCAGCAATATTGTTTTCTCTCGCGTCTCAATGTCTTCAAAGGGTATTGTTAATTATAAGAAACATGTCAAACGTGGAAACTTCCTGTAGTAAGAGTTAGTTTATTCAACATCTACACACGAAACAAGGGCACGAAGCAATCATCAAAAACACAAATAAATGAACATACTAATGAAAATTACAAATGATACATGAGCACTTTATTTTCAAGCAACAGTTTTCAGTTTCCGTTCTCTTGCGACAGCTTTGGCATCGGCTTTAGCAACAGCGACTGCGTCATTCCTCTCTTTGCAATAATTATTTAGCAGAACATTTTTCGCACAATTTATCAACATATTTATCACCAAATCTGGTTCGTGCCCATTCGCACAAGTCACCAGTTCCTCAAATGCTGGCAAGCTCTCCTTCATAAGCTGTTGAACAATGCATCTGATTTCGTTCCTGCAGAAAGCACCCGGCATTTTTTTTCATTCTGCAGCAACTTTGCAAAAACAACTTCAGTGTGCATCACTACTGTCACAACACACGCGTTCGAAAATTTCAAGCCACCTCGATTGAGACTTGCTATTAAAGAGTTAGCATCACCATCGCACTCAGCATCGCAACTGTCAGCAACAAGGTTCTCTTGACAGTAGTTGCACTTCAACGTTTTTACCACAGAGTTAGTGCAAAAGCCTCCAACATAAGCAAAAACAGCGACGCGTGTGCTTAAGCTGTCAAGATCTTCAGGTTTGACAGTAACTCTGAAGTCCTGTTGATTTGTGGCTGTTGCCGATGGAAGAGCCTCATCAATGAAATCGTCACTGCTCATTATAGGAAGAGTATTTTGTAGTCGAATCCTGCCTTCACTCTCGTACAGCTGCCTAATGCTGATGTGGTAATGACCACCAGCCATTTGCCTGTACTGGCCAAATCGGTTTTCGAGGCCGTCTGTCTGCAGCTTGCCGAGCAGGACATATTTATAACGAAGCTCGAGAAGGCAGTACTTGGTGAATTCAAGTATTGCGTAGGCGGAATGCCTTAGAGCAGATTGAGTTTCTCGCGTGAGAGCGCCGTTGTCGTGTTTGTAGGATTCCCACACATCCAACCAAGTGACAAACGCATCGAGCAATTCCAGCTTAGGGTCACCATTCAGGCACAAAACTGGCTCTTAGTAAACATCTCTGTGGTGATGGCCTTTGTGAGGTGCTTTAACGTTTACAATCTTCCACCAGCGGAGAACTATCCAGATAAAATTGGCAGTTTCTTTGGCATGCCATAAAGCATGAAAGTTCCAGTGGTGATCCAGTGCCTCAGCTACAAAAGCATTGAATATTTGTAGTACTAGCTTAACATTCTGCCTTTCGAAGTTGCTAGGATTTAGTGCCTTTGACGAAAGGCGATAGCTGTACTTCAAAAGCTGGAAAGCCTCTAGCTTGTGCAGCTCCCGAAGATCTTTGAATGATGCCCGCTGTATGCAGTCGGGATGGACACTGTTGTTTTGCCCCACCGCGGTGGTCTAGTGGCTAAGGTACTCGGCTGCTGACCCGCAGGGCGCGGGTTCAAATCCCGGCTGCGGCGGCTGCATTTCCGATGGAGGCGAAAATGTTGTAGGCCCGTGTGCTCAGATTTGGGTGCACGTTAAAAAACCCCAGGTGGTCTAAATTTCCGGAGCCCTCCACTACGGCGTCTCTCATAATCATGTAGTGGGTTTGGGACGTTAAACCCCACATATCAATCAATCACTGTTGTTTGAGAGATCAAACATAGGAAAATATAGGTTTGTCCCAAGATTCTTTTGATTTATCCAGTTGTTTCGAATGCATTTCAACAAGTGCACAGAATCCACAACATAAAACATAGGTCTTGTTGCGTCTTTTGGATTTGGGTAAACGATGCTCGGCTTTGGCGGATCTGAAAACATACTGAGTGCTTTGCGATTGATTGCGTTGTTGTCTGAAACTACTGCAAGAACTTTAAAACCAAACTCCTCAAGGCCAACGATTACATTTTTCAGGACAGCATGAAGAGAGTGAGCATTCATTGTTCGTGCAGGCAGAATGTGCACCACCTCGCGAAAAGAACTCAGCATGCTTTGCACCATAAACACGTGAGCAGAAGTAGCGGCCTCTTCACTGTTTCCTGCTGCCCCTGAAATTTTTCCGCCTTTAAAATCGAAGAAAGGCTGGATGTGAATTTCGTCAACCATGAGAACCACGGCACTTTCATGCGGCTGCAATTGCTTAAATCTGTGCTTTATGTACCTGAGAGACTTTTCACTGGCTGACTCAGTGTCAGGTGACAAGTGAAACGAGGAGCAGACATTTCGACAAGTACTGGGATGTGGCATGGCAAAAAAACCTGAAACCCTGAGAAATTTGTAGGCGTGTGGAGATATGGTTTGCAATATGCAAGCAACCAACATACTTTCGGAGGAATGCTCCAATCGTTGTTTTCCAAGCAACGCCACCTGTTCTCGCAAGAAGCGAATGATACGTTTCTTGCTGTCAATGGCATCTCGTTCAAGTTGCTCAAGAAGGCTAACGACTACGTCACAAAGACCTTCTGAGGAGCATTTTTCATCGAGGATGCTTTGAAGCCTACTCAGGATGGCAGACAGGACATTCACATTCCCAATGCTTCCTGGCACGACATAATCACCTATACGGCTTAATTTGGTACCAAGAAAACATACACTGATACTCAGGTCGCTGAAAACAGTAACAGACGACCGCAACATCGGCATGCTCTCATCAACAATATTTAAAAATAGGGCACAGTTTGTGTGGTGAATTACAATCCACTCATTTGGCACAGGTGCACTTTTCAAACATTCCATAAGCTCAAAAAGCGAGGAAAAACAGCATTTCGTTTCTTCATAATGATAAGAAGCCTCCGATTCTGCGATGGCACGAGCGAGGTCAGCCGCTTCTCGGCGCATTTTTTCGTTTCTGGGCATTCTCTCGGAGAAGGGTCATCTTTCGACAAGTACGAAGGACATCCTGGGAACAGTGTAGGCACTGATCCTGAACGCAGGAGTGGTACTTTCAGTGAGACCTCTAGCACTGTTCCTGTCATAGGATCCGTGTAGGACGACTTGTTCTGAAGTCATGACTCGGTGAAATGCAATACGCATACCTGCATACCAATGGCAGTCGCAGAGTGTCAGCGAACCTCGGAATGCGTCTAAACATTGCACAAGCACTTCGTGAACGGTTACAATGAGTATAATTTCACCATCAGTGTGATGCAATGGTGACATCCAGTTTGCTCTTACCTTGTTGTTTTCCGTAGGGAAGAAATCCTTTCTTGGAATAGCACTGAGCCACTTCTTCCTTAGCACTTCATCCTTGGAGAATGAAAATACTTGAACTTTCTTCCCGGTCTTGTAGTTACTTGAACATGCCGGCACACAACACTTATTGGGCATGTCAGAAGCTTCGTGCAATAAAATTCCGGCAGTAAAATTCACTGCACACAACGCAAAGAAAATGGCTCGGCAGACTCGCGAAAAAAACACGTGCAGCACGGCCGTCACCACTGCAGCAAGTGGAAATTCGGGAATGCGCGACGGAACCGGTCAGGTATTGGACTGGTAGGACGGCTGGTGGTGACGTCACGGCGGAGGGCGCAGGCCTGAAGAAATTTTAGAAGGTGTTGGCAAATTGCGGCAGTGAGAAGCTGAGAACCCTGAAAGGAAGGGGCAAACCGCGACTATAAAGGGTATGATCCCCCATGTTGTCTTTGGGAGCGGGGACGACGACAAACCCCAGGGCAGCCGCGCGTCGCCTGATGAATTGCAAGCGGCAGGCAGGGAAGATACAGGCACACTCGAGGAGTTCCGCGAAAAGGAGCATGCCGAGGTAAAGCCTCAGATAGCCGAGGAGCGCACAGAAGCAGGAGGCAATGTTGAGCGACAACGCGAGCGTTTGTGCGTGGCACAGAGGCAGGCGGAGCCTCAAGAGCTGGGGATCGCGAGTGAATTGCGCCTTTGTTGCCCAAAATTTGAGTCAGTTGGCGTATCGTTCGAGCAAGGCGTGGAATTCAGCAATGTGGAGTATGAACCGCGGCCGGCAGCGGCATGTGCGCTGGGTACTTGCCAGGTTTTTGACCAGTCAGCCGATGCGAAAAAAACAAGACCACGACCAAGTCCGCAAGATATTTAGTGAGAACGGGGTCCCGTTTGGTGGCCAACCCAACGCGACTTCTGTGCGGCAACCAAAAGTTTCTAAAGAAGAGAGATTATATACGAAGAGCTCGCATCCCCACACAATTGTAAGGGGGGAAGTGGGGATACTTCTCGAGTGGGAAGTGTCGTGTGGAGTTTCAATTGGACAGCTTCTTGAGGTGCGTTGCAGGTTCCCCTTGTCGGGCGCGTGATGGTTAGGAGCTTGCGGTAGTCAAGGGCATGAGTGTGCCAACCCTAGGGACGAAGCTGATGGACTTTCAGGAATTGTGTGGACACTACCTAAGCTACGGGCTAAATTACCCGGAGGTAGCTCGGCTGTTTTCTGAGATAACGGGAGAGGGGATTGCGGACAAAATTGCGTGGGCGGATAGGACGTCTCAGCAGCATGGAGTTACACTGCGTGGGGAAGTGCAATTGATAAGAGTCGATCCCGAAAAGTCATATTGGCTCGTTGTGAACTTGTCCACAGCCACCTCTGAGGTCTACCGATCGCAGCGGGCGAAGAGAGACGCTCAGGCGTTGATCACGTTTGCACGGCACGGGTTTTCTCCAACTCAATGCCGCGATTCTTTGTCAGTGAGCTAGAACTCGCGAGCATTCAGTTTCTGGTCCTTCAGCGCACTGATGACCATGGTTTGTGGCCGCCACACACTATTGTTGCCTACGCATGCACACTGTCGAAAGCACCTAATGGTCACTCGGAAATTGCAGCGGTGCCTCAGGGGCCGTTCAGAAGTTAGAGGACTAAGCACGTGGTGGACACTCCTTCAGGTAAGAGTGACGTGCGCGAACCTGGAGACACTTGAACAGCACCGTGCGTTTAATTGTGTGTGTGTCTCAGTGAAGTCTATTCTTCTCTTGTGTGTGAGCATGCAAAGGTAGGTATGCAGAGGTGTGAGCAGCAGGGGTATTGTTTGCAATGGTGTTGTTTGTTTGACTTGAACAGCACCTTGTGTGAAGGTTGTGTGTGTTTAAGTGAAATGTTTTTTGTATATGTGCATGACTAGAAGCATTCAGGAGTTGTACAATTGTACTTGTGTACACTATGACCTCGTGTCGTTTTTTGTTGCTTTGTGGTGGCGCCCGATTGGTGGGGCCACGAGGTTTAGGCATAGAGATTATTGCACGCGTTGCAGAAACGCCTCTGCCGTTCAAGGAACTTCGAAGCGCAGCCGCAGGGTTGAGAACATTTAGCGCCATCCCGTTATGTTGTGGGTATTTGCGTAGCTGCATTTGAGTGCTTGCGCGAATCTTGGGAAAGGCCTGTAAGGTCTGGCATCGCAGGCCAGGGGGGTGAGTCTTCTTTGTCGCAAAAGGGCGCGCTTCCCAAAGAGCCGATTCTCGGGAGACGATAAGCCCGGCGTAAGGAAGCCCGTTCTGCTAAGGAGACCGTGGTTGGTCGCCGCTTTAAACAACCAGCTAGGTGATCCTCGGCCAGTGAATTGCCGGCGGGCGACGTGACGACATCTGGTGTATCGACACCCATATATCTGGATTAGAGTCCTGGGGACGGCTGCACGCTGTACAGTGTAGTCATCCTTAAGAAATGGCACGGTCCTGCAGCCGAATGGCGCCACTATCGCGTGCGTTCGCACAGTTCGCGGAACGTCTTGCCTAGGCCGGTCGTTTTGTCTCTCTCTCTAAGACCAGGAGGTCAACTGCTTGAAGAAAAGGGCGAGAGAAAAGGACGTCGACAACCGTGTTTAGTCTGTCCAATAAACGGACTGAATTGTTTTGGTTGGCCGTGAGGAGAACTGGGAGGGGCAACCGAGGGGTTAAAACCTGGCTCCCGTTTCCTCACGGTGGTTCTGGTTTCTGCACAGAGTGGTCTGCACTATCAGAGCTGCCGAGCCAACTTGCGACGATTCCAATGGTGAAGAGTCTTGCAAATATGTACATAGGTTTCTGTACATAAAGTCAAGTTGCTGCAAAGTATGGAGAGGCTCGAATGTCTATTCTTCACATGCAGCAGCAGCCTCGACAAGACAAGACGGACACTATGCAACCAACCTTCCACTCCATTCTATAGCAACAGCTTCTTCGCAGCTGAGAGAGCTCTGCTCAAGGGAACAGAGGGAGTAGATACAAGGTTGAGTTTTACTACTGGTCAAATATGTTCTTCATAGAGTCATGTTATGCCATACCAAGTTTAGCATCGATATTAATATTTAAACGGCCAAGAGAGCTACAAGTGGTAGGCGGCCATATAGATAGATAGATAGATAGATAGATAGATAGATAGATAGATAGATAGATAGATAGATAGATAGATAGATAGATAGATAGATACGCTTAAAGTCGCTGAAGTTCACGAAGAAATGCTTCGCACTCAAAAAAATCAGCAGTAGGCGTTGGTGTGAAGAAGAAAATGTGGAATGATGCGCGCGTGCATGCATCGTTCCTATCAAGGGGAAATGTAGATGCTAACTTTTAGCTGCCACAATGGCGTTTGAGCAGGAAGACAATATGTACGAAGAGGGCATCTTGCCGCGTGACTCGGTCGGCGGGAGAACCATGTAATTGGGAATGGTCTTGTGCTTCAAAACTGGTAATGTTCGTGGATTGGCAGCTTAAAGTCGGCAAAACCAGTTGTATCGTATTGCGACAGAAAATGAATTGATACATTAGCAGTTTAGAAAAAAAAGTTGAACACGTGGCAGGACCGATGGCATAGTTCGCCCTTTCTCGGCGCGGTGCAATGTATGCGTGAGTCGTGCAGTGGGTTTATCCGGAGGGTGCCCACTTTTCATGAGCAAATCTCTGGAAATGGTTATACAGTTGGTTGGAAGCTGTATATTGGGCCGCCTTTAGGATCTGCGACTTTCTACTCGCTGGCAGCGAGTGACGAGTATAGTCTGTCTGTGCGCCCCAGCAGACGGGGCACAAGGCCTAGATTTTTGCTGTCGAGTAGGTAATTATTGCGATACTTACCGCTTTCTCATAATCCTAGGAGATTTTAATTGCGTTTGTTCGGCTCTAGACAAAACGGGTAATACGCCTTATTGAGAGGCGAGTACGATTAGTTTATGGGACATCATAAATAATTACGCTCTTGAGGATGTCTGGGAATGTACTTCCAGTGGTCGTGGTGCTCAGTTCACGCAATTTCACGTGTTCAGTCATGCTCACTTAGATCAAGCCTATGGGTTGCTTGCTATTGTACCACTGTGCACTGATTATTGTGTAAATACTTTATCATTCACTGACCATTGTTTGGTAATTTTCATGATAGGCAGCAGAAAAGGGAGAAAAAGAATGTTCAATGCTGATTTATGAAAGCTGAATAACAAACGCCTTGATGATGAAGCTTTAAAAACTATAGTATTCGATGGTATAGAAGAGATTAATGATGACAATAACTGTAAAGCTGGACACATGTGGGAAACTTTGAATCAAAAAAATGAAAATGAAAGCATTAGAGAGGTGGAGCATCCTTAAGCATGAAGGGCGCAATATTTAGCAGCTTTTCTGGTTGAACTTGACGACACTTCTCAAAGAAGAGATCAAGATGCCGGGAAATTTCAAGCAAGATATTCGTGTGAGAAGAAAAAAGTTTGATCTTTTTGACAAGAAAAACTACCGTGGGGCAATATTTTGAGCACGAGCAGAAAAAACTGGGAACTGCTCAGGCCTCCACGAAACGCGCTCTGGGTGTGGAGAAAAGTTACGCGCTGCGTAATTCAATAATAGAAGTTGTGTACAACGGCACGGTAGCAAAGACTAAACAGGACATCATGTACGCTTTTCACGATCACAACAGCAATCTTATTTTCAATGCATGCTGTAGATCGGAATCACTTCATGAGTGAATTTTTGTCGTTGATGCCGCCATTAGACGATGAAACTAAAGATAGGTTGGAACCCTCAATCTTTGTGAGAGAAGTAGAGAAAGCGATTGATAAACTAAACTGTGGGAAGTCCCCAGGTTTAGATGGCCTGAGTGCTGCTTTCTACAAGAAGTTGAAGCAGAAATTATCTCCTATTTCGGCATATCTTTTTAATGGAGCTTTGGAAGTTTGAACCTGAAACAAATGATTCAAAGAAACTTTTACAAGTCTAGGTCTATCGGCCGATCAGTCTGACCAATGTCGACTACAAGATCCTGATCTAGATTACGGCTGGTAGGTTGTAAAGCGTAATGAAATTAATTGTAGGAGCGCATCAAACATGGGCAATAAAGGGAAGGAGCATCTTCACAAACATTCTCACTGCGAGATTCGTATTAGAATGTACTGATATCATGGTCTCTGCCGTCGCTATGCTTGGAATTGACTTAGAGAAAGCGTTTAATCACGTGCCGCACGATTTGCTTATAGCCGTATTAGAGCATGGTAACGTTGGTACAGTAATAATTGAAGCCGTTAAGATGGCATACACTGGTTGTACCACTCGTCTGATTGCTAACAAAAAGTTACGTAAATCGATAGAGCTGCAGCAATCCGTACACCAACGGTGCCCGCTCTCTACCCTCCTTTTTGCATTTACATTGAAAGTTTCTGCCTAAGCATAATACGCTGCAACACTATTAAAGGGTTCCTGCTTTATGTATGTGAAAGGCGTCTGCTGGCGTACGCGGACGACATAGTTATCTATTGCACACACCTTGAATGTAACGCAGAGGCAGTTAACATAGCAAAACGTTTTTGTGAGGTTAGTAGAAGTGCTGTTAACTGGGCAAAGTGTCTTGGTTTTTCGCGTGAAAATTAGTAACTCACACCAAACTACTTCATGAACGTTCAATGAGTGCCAACACCAGTAAAATACTTGGGCGTCCCCTTTGAAAACTACAGTGAGAGTGATCATCCCTGCGGGCGCATACAGGCAGTTGAAATCTGTGAAAAGTCCAAATTGCAAGGGAGTGGATTTATCCAAATTTTGCACGCACGAGCATTTGCAAACCGTTTTCCATTACGAAGTTGTAGAATTTTTTGCACAGTAGTGTATTGAACTGCTCTCGAACGCATGTGCAGAAGCTTCATTGTATTTTTGCCGTCTTTCTATGGGGTGCCACGGGGAAGAAAAAACGCTGGACGAACCTGTTTCGACGTGTACCTGATGGTGGTCTCAGTTTGTCGCGTATGTTTGTGCGAGATATTGTGAACCGTTTTTTGCACCTAAATTTGTGTTGTTAAGGACCCTTTTTTGCGTTCTGCCTGTTATATGCGACAGGCTAGTGCTTTGGCCGAGTTTGAAGTGTCTTTTGTTAGATTGGAAGGTAGAATACAAGGTTACTTTAAGGAAATTATTGAGTTCTTTCGCTTCCCGAAGGCACGTTTTTTCATTTGACTATTTAAGTACAGTTGCCCGTAAAAAAATTCTATGAAGATTTATGCGATGTGGTTCCTCCAGCTGCACAGTACCACACTAAGTACTCTGCTTGAACATGGAGCATAGTGTTGAAGCGCGGTAAATGAATGCCTGTGCGTCCAGGGGTTAAAACATTCCTCTTTAAACTACATGCCGGTGCCTTGCCAGTTATGACGTGAATGTCGGACGAAGGTTTATTTGTTCCGTGGGGTGATCACTGCTTTTAACGTGATAGAGTTAAAGAGCTCGTGTTGCACAAAACCCGACGCTGGCGCGTGCCCCGTTGATTGTGAGCGAATAATCGTGTGTGCGTCTGTGATTGAAAAATCAAGTTGCCGAGATAGCCACGGGAGGCCGCCACTTGTCCACGCATGCGCGCCCGATCACACTGAGTAAGCCATGCATTTGAAGAAAAAACGTACTCAAGATCACGTGGTAGTTTCTTTGCCCTGCCACCTCTCTCTGCTTAGCTTCTAGCGCTTTCGTCAGGACGGCAGAAGAGATATTGTTATTGCAGTATGCGACAAACCTTTAAAACTCCAGTCGCACTGGACAGATTCTTAAAATTTTCGCGGCATTGAATTCGTAAAGCAGTACGCTCTTCTAGTGAATTCATTCCATGGTAACTTGAAAAAGTGTTTCAGGGACCTTTTAACGCATTTTGTTCGACTGGTGTCACTACGGAAACAAGCCCATTCGGCGATTTTAGCGCGTGCTGGTTCAATCTACTGTGTGTGTGTGTGTGTGTGTGTGTGTGTGTGTGTGTGTGTGTGTGTGTGTGTGTGTGTGTGTGTGTGTGTGTGTGTGTGTGTGTGTGTGTGTGTGTGTGTGTGTGTGTAACAAAACATATGAATAAGTGTGTGCTCAGGGGTTAAAGGAGCACTAGGTGCCGGATTTCGCTATCGCGTTCAACTCTGAAAGGCGAAGCTCAAGGGTCCCTCAATTTTTTTCTTGTCGGATGCCCGAAACAGTTCAGCATGTTTTCAATGATTGCTGAGACGCGTTGCTCTTATGGAATGTCCTACAAAGGACATTATAAAAGTATTTCCCGCTGGACGTACGGAGACTAAGGTACATCGTCATTGATGATGAGCATAGATTTCTTTATACCTTAGGTACGCTATTGGTTCGGCATAGCATTTAGAGGTCGTGCATGGCTATACGCCATGCTGATGTAGAATCTCGATGAGATATAGAATATTTTCCAGAGTCCTTAATCTCGTTTTGGAACAGCAGAAAATGCAAAACGATATGCCTGATTGGGTACCACGCATAGATTCACTATTGTACATGAAACAATTGTAGAAAAGTTTTCTGCTTGATATTGAAGAAGAACTGCAAAAAAAAAAGCAGTGTAGTGTAATGGTTACCACAATGTGTCTAGAGGTCACAGGTTTGAGTCCCACTCGCCCACTTTTTTAACCTTTTTTTTCTTTTTTTGTAGTAGTGCTCGTAATTAGCTGTATTTAGGAGCCGCGTTTGAGGAACTTCATCAAAAGAAATAAACAGACTAATTTCGGTCCACGTTTTTTTTTCGAGAGGTGTACTGCTACTCTCTTCGGTCGGGTCGTGCTACTCTGCTTCGGGCAGCTTTATGTTACTTTGTTGTAGGGAGGGGGCGCTTTGACCAATTTTGGGAGATTCAGTCTACTCTGCCTCAGCGAAATGTAATTTATTCTAGAGAAGAACGTGAAATATAGGAAAAGAAAGAACTCTACCAAAGAGAGTGTCCTACACTCTCTTAGTCTCTAGAGCTACAGCGCCCTGTCGTCGTCTAGTAGCTAACGTACTCGGCTGCTGACTCGCAGCCAAGTACTGACCCGCAAAGGCGAAGCGTGTTTCTGAGAGTCTCAATACCAAATCACTGTATTGCTCGTTCAACTTTGTGGACTCGGAGACTGGTTTTCCTTAATTTCTTCATCTCCGCACCTTTGTTTGTGGCGCAGAGAGACGGTAAAAAGCGTCGGTCTGCGACATGGTGGCAGCAGAACGTGAAAAGCTGTGGTGCACTTAAAGTCCACGAGAAAGCTTACAAACTTACTTATCAAGACAATGTAAGAGCTTATAAAACGAATATGTGCAAGCCGCGGGCCACTAGCGCAAGCGTGTTGCGGGCATCTGCTACCTCATCTGCAAAAACAAATTCTCAATAATTCGAGGCATTAGAATTGAGCACTTACCTCACCTGGAGGAGACCTCACCATTCTCAATATTGCCTGGAGCGCCTGCCGCATAGATCACACAATAACAATGAGGATTGAAAATTATTTACAAGTACAGGGCAACAAAAAATGTTTGTTGATAGAGCTGTTTTTTTTCATGAAGAGTAGTAACTCAGATGTAACAGTTTCTGTAAAAAGCCCAATTGAATTGGTAACACCAATTGAATTCCACAGCCATGTAGTCCGAAAATTCATAGAGATCCACAGTGGCTGTTTTCAGCTGTAATCTAGCAATGTAACGTAAATTGAAATTCGCTAGAGTAGATTAACATGCGTGCCACATTGTCAGTACGTTTTCTGCACCCGTAGATATTTACACAGTATGTAGTTCTTTGTGTCATCATTTTTTCATTCCTAATACTGTCACCTTTTTAGTACATTTGTCCTTTGTCAAACACACGAACTCCCAAAATCGGTTGATCTCAGTAGATTAATCTGACCTTTACTTACTCTAGGTGTTTTTCTGGAGTGGACAATGAAGAAACGAAACGCAGCCTGTCAATTACCGTGGAAGAATTTGAAAATGCAGGCGCCAAATTTACGCGCAAAGTTGGGTGTGACATACAGAGTTTAAGCGCGGACCCTTTCTACCTCGTACTCAGATCCCGGGGCTGGTAAACATGGCGCTGCAGCTGCGTGGATTGCCTTTGTAGTTTTCCGTGACTGATATTCAACGACACGTAATGTGCAACGGCAGGAAGAAGTTTTCGGACAAAGAGCCTTCTAACTCGAGCCCAATACAGTTCTATTAGGCCTCTAAAAAGTACTCAGTAGTAATTCGCTCAACGTTTGGCGTGGGTGGCGTTTATGAGTTGCAGCACTGTGCCTTTTCAAATACGCCGCATGTACAACACCCATGGCAGGTTCAGATAGGTTCATCAACAGTGCAGAGGTGCTCTTTTCCTTTGTTCTCTATTGACTCTCACACTCAATTACTCTCTAAAGCGCAGTGTTTATTGTAGTATACATCCCCTTCCCCGCTCTTGATTTATCTCGTAAACCTTTCACGTCTGTCCTCTTCACCATCATTTATTTACACCCCCTCGCGAACTGTACCAGTACCGCCCTTTTCCGGAACTGTGCCCTTGCAATGCCTTAGTTTTATTTCGAATCTAAATGGCTCAAAATCCTGTCTGCGGCAACTGTGGGAGCGAGGAGGCGCTAAACATATACTCTGCGACTAACCTAGCTACAATACGCAAATAAAATCACTTTCAGCCCCGTTAGCTCACATAGATTGCAGAAAGATGACGGCGGACGCCATTCTGAAATGTCATCCAGAGAGGTCATCGCGAGTGAAGGCGACAAAAGCTGTCCTCAGCTTCATGAAAGGCAAGAAACTTCGACCAGCGGTGATAGACTAGTAATGTTATGATGACGGTGAAGTGCCATTTGGAGCACGCGTGCCCTCCTATGTACTTATCCTTTTCCTGAACTCTCTCATCCCTGTCCCCGATGTATGGTGGAAGCATATTGGTTGTTGCAGACTTGTTAACATCCCTGTCTATCATTTCCTTCCTGCTCTTATCCTCAAAATACCCCTTCGACTTTGAAATTCTCTGCAAGGCTACACAATTCACTTTATTGCACCTCGGTTATCAGGTGATTATCCCCACTTCATTTTACGCCACTTTTTTATAATATACTACGCATAATAGGCTATGCTAACTTTGCCTTCTCCTGGCTTCTTGCCCCACGCTGAATTCAATCTGTATTACTCTCATATCTTTTCCCGACGCTCCAAATATAATATAATGCACTCAATGTGCTTAATGTGATTCAGAAACAACGGACGATGATAACGAGGATATCATACCGCGTGGAAATAAGAGTACTTTTGTATAAAACGTGAGAAATAAAAACGCCAGGCCTACGCAGAAAGCGCACCACAGTCAAAGCGAAAGCTAGAATAGCAACTTTTCAGTGCATTTTCTGAACACTTATTGGGTCACTGCTCCAACCACACTTCATGTGTACCCATTACAGTAATATTATTAATTATTTATGAGTAGTTGGCCGGCATTTACTATGCTATCTTTTGTTATTCTTCTGAATATTGCGGTATCTGCTAAACACTTGCAAGAAATTTTGTGTCCATTGTTTGTGCAGTGGCTGATGATGATGAGGTGCTACACCTAAAGTGGTTATGTGCCATATTTATTAGGTAATCATAAACAAGGTTTTGCATCTGGTTGGAGCACTGAACGATCTGAACGTTAGGTTTTCCGCTGTTCTAAAGCGCTTTATTACTCATATTACCGCTACTATTTTGCCCACATCAAGTCTGCCTAGGGCAAGTTTGCGAACAAGTCGCAAGCACCGGTGCGGCTCAGAGGTTGAATACTGGGCTCTCATGCAGTGTACCTGGCAACAAGCCCCACTGGGTCCTCGGTACTTACAATTTGTTTACTTTGGACGACAGGAGTTAAATACACCAGCGGTGGCAGTGGTGGGGGACAACTGTGTCGCCGCGCGTGACACGAGTTATGTTCTTATCACAGCTCTCGCTGTAATACAAAAGTTGACAAAAAGACGGTTCACTTCCAGTGGGCACAGAATCGACGATTTTCGAATAATGCATCCGATGTTCTACCACTGAGCTACGGTGGCGGTCGTCCGAAGAGTCCCTGAAGTTTTTCAGAAAATTGATTTGGACAAGCGGCTGTGACAGCGATGTCTGTTGCAATGCGAGTGCGATAAATTTGTAGCTGACTGTAGGTTTGTGTGTGCTGTGTTATGTTGTATCTTTTTCTCGTTTTCTACTCTTTTTCCTTCTTTTTTCTACGTGCCTCTTTTCATTCCTGCATGTAGGCTAGCTAACCGTCGTTTTTGGTCTGGTTAACTTTCCTGGTTTTGCATCTCTACCAGTTCTACTGCTAAAAAAAGACCGTTATCAATACCCCTGTTTCCATTTCTGCATTTAGGGTAGCTAACCATCATTCCTGGTAATACTAACATCCCTGCCTATGCTTCTCTACCAGTTTTACTGCTAAAAAAATAGCGTCCAAGAGCGCCACTGGTCATCAATTGCCACTATGGCGAGTGTAGAACACTCTGCTTGTTGACGTCACGTTACACGTGACTGTGCTCAAATTGGCCGTAGACGAATAACCCTTCGCACAATATTAAATATACCTAGCCTCTAAGAGATGACCCTCGTTATGAATTAAGTATAAAGACTTGCTTTCTTGTTCAGGCAGAACACGACTAAGAAGTAACAGGTAGGAATGTTGATGGTATTGAACGCCACTGCCCGATTAGAGGAAAACGCAAAGCGCGCTGTTTAATATTGCGCAGAAGCCGAGTGGCAGGATCACTGTTAGCTAAGAGTTTCTTTACTTTTCAGCTTTCGTTTTTAATGTTTCTTTCGTTTAAAT
The DNA here is from genome assembly GCF_043290135.1 of Rhipicephalus microplus. Lineage (NCBI taxonomy): Eukaryota > Metazoa > Arthropoda > Arachnida > Ixodida > Ixodidae > Rhipicephalus > Rhipicephalus microplus. The sequence continues at coordinate 106,303,480 of NC_134705.1, read as the reverse complement.
GGTACATTGTTGTGGTCCTTGGAAGGTCAGGCAAGTAAGACTATGCTGATGTCTTTCTTATTCCCTGGTAGAGGGCACTCCTCTTGGCTAGCTTCTATGCCGATGAAGGATTGGTCGCTTTATTGCTAGTTACACAGTAGAGGCAACTACGTCCCTGTAGCTCTTGTTCCTACCGATGAGGATTACATTTCAATGAGAAATCTGAAAGCGATTCGAGCGGAGCTCCGGAAAGCCTCGTCAAATTTTCAGATCACTGAGGTCCGCTAGTTTGGCCGAGGGTGTATCCTGTGCTGCTCTGCAAACAAAGATATCGTCCGAGAGCTTCTGATGGGTTCCTAATTTGCTGCACAGCCAGTGAGCCCGTTTCCAGTTCATTAAGCTAGTACGATGAACATAGTTCACGGGATAGAAAGGAGTATGGCACCTCAATAAACTCCGGACTTTTTTGCCAGTTTCAGGCTATCGATGTACAGAATGACTAAGAAAAGAAAATCGCCTACCGAATCAGATATGGTAACGTTTGTAGAAAAACCAGACTGAGAGATATAAAGCTATGACAACCAGTTTACAAAGTAGAGCCAGTTTTTCGAAAACCATTGCAGTGCTTGAAATGTTGGTGTCTGGGACACAGCATAAAAGGATGCTGATCAAGGGCTAGATGTCGTCTGTGCGGAGAAAGTCATGACAGCGATGAGTGGCACTCTGCTGAATGGAATTTCTGTTTGTGTAATGGAGCTCACCCTGCAGACTCGGTTGAAGTGCCGCCAAAGAGAGAGAACTGGGCGTTCTATAAATCATAGACCGCATGCGTTGCGAGAGAAAGGAGGCGATCGCTAAAATGCATGACAGATCGAAAGGTTACGCAGGCGTAACAACCTGGCACACAGCTACCATGAATGCATCACTCGCAGAGTCAATAACGGAGGCCATCGAAAAGTCTGCTCAAAAGGCAATGGAGCGTTTGGGGTCTATTCTTTTCGAAGCCTTGACTAACCTGTCAACTCAACAACTGTTTCAAACCATTGGTGCAGTTTCTGTGCAAATGGAGGATTCGCAGGTGTTATTGGTTTCAAGAAGTACTGAGGAGGAAATTCTGACAGTTAATTATAGATCTGTCTCTCCAATAGCAAGCCCTTCTAAAAATATATGTTCAGGATGAGTCAGAACCTGTAACAGACGATTCAGAAGAATTTACAGATGTGGACACGGGATCTCAAAATACTCTGAAGCGTAACAGATCTCCCCCTTGAAAAAAAATCTCCTAAGAGCTCTAAATAAAAAAATCTCTTTCGAAGAAAGAATTCCTTGAAGACTTAAGAAAAAAAAGTTTTTAAAAGAATATATTCTGAATCAGGCCTTTTCTACTGCTGGTCAAGCATAAAAATTGTTGTGAAAAACATTCTGCAGGGTAATCGCCGATCTATTTGGTCGGCATATTACCAATTCACAATATATTTCTTCAAGAAATTATCCAGACAAGATTTCTATTCGGGAAACCTGGCTTGCTAATGGTAAAGGTTTTTGCAAAAATTATCGGTTAATCCAGCTGGATTGGCTGAGTAGAGGTGGTAGTCTGGCTTTCCCAATATGAGCAAAGTGTAGTCACAGAGTGAAGATAACGTACCAGTGCATGCATACGGATGGGGAAATTTTGATGCTCGACATAACACTACCAGACTGCCCATCTTTTTTTTCGCAAATGTATATTTTCCGGCAGGAGTTGAGGAGTCGAGATGCCTTGATATCGTGTTAGCTTCATGCAGAAAGGGTATATTACTGTGTGGTCATTTCAATTCACACCTTGTGTCTTGGCGCTTCAGATTTTATGTATGTGGAAGACGTTTGTGGGAATAAACGCTTGATAAAAACTTTTCTTGCTTGAACTCATACGCTGCAATAATTGTTAGAGGCAATTCAAGATCGACAATACATTTAACATTTTCCAGCTCCACTTTAGGCTTATCCTTGTGGAATACCTTAGATTGTGCTACAAACAGCGACCACCTTCTCATAAGCTTTGAAATTAGGTTCCTAAGGTTAAGTTTGACAGGTAAAGTTAGCTTATTTGAAAATATGTGAAGTTTCAAAATAGACTTTAAACCTACGTTATTTCTCACAAGGAATTGCAGGAAGACTTTAGAGCTATGAGTCTATGTGCAGTACTCAAACATTAATTAAAAATAAATATTTACTATAAAATCAGACATGTGCACAGGTGAATCTTTTAGTCTGCGGTGAAATGTATAATTCGTCAGGGGGTATAGAAACCAAAAAGTGGCTTGGAAAAAGCTGGTAAATAACCAATGCCTCTAGAGTTGGTGTGAATATAAATTCATAGCCGCTAATTTCACGCATGCAGTGCGCAAAGCAAAAGAAGACTATGGTATGAATTATTTCAATTATCTCTCTAATTCTAAAATTAGGAAAGTGCTTTTCAGGATTTAGCGCTCAAGAAAAATAATTCTATAGTCAGAAAGCATTGATTCTGCCATTATATCATCTCGCGAACATTCTGATTTCTTCAAAAATACTTCTAAAGGCTTGCAAAGCATGTTTAATACAATTATGCTATAGCCCATGGTTAAATTAGGTGCGGTTGATGATTTCAAGCAGATATATTCAGCTGAGCTTGCGGATGTGATAAAGTGCTTACCACTCGCAGCTTCTGGACGTGACGGGGTGACCTCGACAATGATAAAAGTGCTATACAAAATATCCCTACAATAAATCCTTAATACAGTTAATCATTCACTGAAACATCCAGGGATTTCGGCAGATTGGAACCTTTCCAAAATGATTTCTATACTAAAAAGGCAGGAAATGAAGTTTATTCTGGATAACATAAGGCCTTTTTATTACGTCAAACCTGGTCAAACTTGTAGAGAGAGTCTTTAGTGGCCATGTAATGAACATAAAATATAAACCCCGGTCGTTCCAAGACAAAAAAGGTTTGCTTTTGAGCTTATTTTTGTTGAAATTCTAGGTATATATGTTTAATCATTTATTCGTTTCCAATAATAGTTATGTACCTATTTCATTAGTGCGTGTTCCTATGGTTATCAAATTTTATATTCCATAAATACCTGATCATTATATTTTCCTTCGTCCAATTTCAACTTTTATGCCCATTATAGTAACCACTGGTGTAATGACTAACTCCCCGAAATGAATACGAGCGAAAGTATAGGCACAAACAAACAAGCAAGCATTCAATCAAGCATTCTTGTACCTGGGGTGCAGTATTAGCCCGACCGGTGCGAATTTTATGATTACCTTGAAAGAATTTATCGAACATGCAGATTTTTTATCCTGCTATTTTTAGCCCTAAATATTTCTCGTAACAATATTCTGGCAGTAACCACCCTACCGTATGTGCTAAGCTTGTTCTAAAAAATAGATTTTGGGTAAAGAGTTTCAAGTTGCGTAGATTGTCTGGTAATGCCCACATTATTCGTGGAAAATTGTACGACGCCACTGCACTCTACCATGACGATGGTTCCACAATGCAGTTAGGGTATAGTTATGTTTACGTAGAAAATGAACGCTATGACTGTGGTGTCCTTTCAATTCATTAAAAAGAGAAGTCATCTAAGCATGCGACAAATTGCAAATGTCTTACAGGTAATCTTACAAATTGACCACCTGATTGTGTATGACACTACAATAGATACTGAGTAATAATAACAAGACTCTCATTAATAAGCTTCATGATTTTTACCCGTGCTTGCTACTTATTGCACCAACAGTTTGATGTGTCTTAGGGATGGATTCAAAGTATTATTTGTTTCTGACAGTTACCCCAGTTGTGTAGTATTTTTGTTGAAAATCGAGTATTATTAGAAAATCCACCACAGTGGTATAGGGATGAAAGCACTGAGCTGCTGACCCGCAGGTCGTGGGGTCAAAAACGGGCCGCGGCCACCGCACTTTCGGTGAAGGAAAAGTTGCTTGAGGCCTGTGTGCTTAGATATAGGTGCATGTTAAGTAAACCAAGGTGATCGAAAGTTCTGGAACCCTTCCCTACGGTGTCTCTGATAATCATTTGATGGTTTCAGAACGTTAAACCACAATATTTATTGTTTATAATAGTATAGATTGCATAAAGACAACAAACTTCGGCAATGTACACTTTAAATGCATACTTACTGGACCTGGAATGGGCGGACTCTGAAAGTAAGATAGCACAAATGAAGCAATAAATATTGCACAACAGCACACTGTAGACTGAACCTTTGAAAAAAAATTATTATCTGGAAATGCGCTGTAGGTGAGCATCTTTTTTTCGGCGGCGTAATGCTCCACTTAAAGGTTTTACCATTTAAGGGGCAAGCTAGGAAAACGTGTATATCTAGCACTCGTTCCGAGTGTCTCCAAATATAAAAGGTAATATTATTATTAATTTCCGCTTGTAACTACGTTTCCGAGAAAACACTTCTGCTGCTCCTTTCTACTTGAAAGTTCCACCAAAAGAAAGCTTTGTATTTAAAAAAGTTTACTACGCAGCTGTGATTCGCAACCCCTTCACCAATGTTCTAATCTTCGTTCGTAAGCAAACATAGAACAGTTCTATTCACGTTATTTTCATTAACGGTGATTCTACTCTAAGCTATATGGTGATGGATGGATGAATTTATAAGGCCTTTTGAACGCGCACTTGTGTCTTGCGGGCCGCTCCCACTTCTGAACAGAAAGACTGAGTTTCTCTGCTGCATCGTGGCCCGTTGGACTTCCCTTACCTGTATAACCGTTGTTCGAGTCCAGATCTCGTATTAGCTGGCGTCAATTTGAATTTACCACAGCATAACGCGGGCACCATCGTAGTATGTGTTGAAGTTTGCTATATCATTGCAGAATAAACATGTGCAGGTTGTTTACATGGCTATATTTTAGGATAAAGCTTGTATGATAGCGCGGGATGAGAGTGCACGCTGACCTGAAGAAATCTGTCCTAGCCAGATGTCTGCTTACTTTTTTTCGTAAGGATAAAGGTATTCTATTAGCCCAAGGTAAAATAAAAATATTTTGTGAACTGACCGTGGAAGGGTCCCGGTTCTTCGAAACATCACCACCACGCCCGGCGATTGCTATGGGGTTTATAGTCCTCGTGCAGCTCGGTGGACTTACTCACTGAGTTTAGGCGCGAATTTCTCAATATAACCCAAGTTAACTTGGAAGCAAACGACTGTGTTTGACTTGATCTCTTTGCCCTAAAAGATCCACAACGTTGGTTCTGCTGTTGTGGCCTTGCCAGATGTTGAGACTGCTGATCTCGAGTCACTGTACCTTATCGACCTCCAGTTGCCTAGCCAGGTTAATGCAATCAGCGCTTGCTCTGCCATTTCTGCCACTGTCCAGATTTCTGTCGAGTTTGTTATACTGCCCTCGGGGTTGATGCACACTGTTGCAGATGCCTTACCTGACCGCATGACGAAGCAACAGTCCTTAGCGTGTTCCTTAGCACATTTGTTAGAGAATTCATTCTGGCCTTTCTTCTACCCTTCTTATGTTCGGGGTAGAATTTTGCGGGTGCGGGTTGACGTGATTTCTTCTCACCATTGATGACAAATTCCGGGGAAGTGAGACTTGATTTCCATTGGTAGAGTTTGCAGCTCCTGAAAGATGTTTCTACAAAAAGGCATAGTGGGCAGCTGGGCGAATTGCTCCATTTTCTGTGCTTCTGCAATTTTTTGCAGCGTGTTGTCCCTACCATCTGTCCGAGCTTGTGTACATGAGGAGCGCGATGGCTCTCATGACGGCCTTTCTGATTGAGGTGTTCAGCTTGTCACGCTCCAACCTCTGCCAGTTGTGCAAGGCTGCAACCTAGCTGGAATGGCACATCAAAAAGCGTGCACCAGCCTAACGAGGTTGTCTTCTGCAAGACCCTGTTGCCTGTTGGCAACCCTTCTTATCAGTCTCAAGGCATCGTAAGTTTTTCTGGCGAGTTTTTGTAACTTCCAGGTTATTGGGGCCGTTCAATGGGATGGTGAAACCCTGAAACGGAGGGAGTCTACCCTGCGGATCAAGCTGCCCTCACCTGTTCCAGGAGTGTCGTCGACGTCCTCTAACAGTTTTCACCCTTTGTGTTTGGAGCATCTGCGCTTGGGTTTGTACAGTTGCAGTTCCGATTTTCGCATTCAGCACTGAAGGCTAGTCGGTTTCGCGAAGTCCTTCGTGATCTTTATTGCTTGCTGAAGTTGAGCCTGTATTCATCCATTGCTGCCAATAATGCACCATATGGTGATATCATTCGCATAGATAGCATGATTACTGTCCTCAACTTCGGAGAACCTCTGAGGCACTCCAATAATAGCCACAGTAAGAGGCGCCACGGGGAAGACAAAACCTTGTGACGTCTCTCAGAAGCGAAGCTTTACGGGATCCGAAGCAAGATCATTCATCATGAAAAAAGCGTTTCTGTCACTAAGAGATGATTTGTTTAGTCATGGGAGCGCTACACTGTGGGCGGAAGATTCCTAAATAGCTGCATGAATTATGCCAGTCAGTGTACCAATCTCGTTCGATTTGATTTTCGCGTTATTCTCGACGTGCTTTATGTAGCTTCAAGTTCCTGCCCTCTGTATGTGTATGTCTACGTAATTGCGAATCTCGTCCCACTGCTGCTTAGAGAGAGCTTCAGAGTTTAGAGAACACTCTAACAAGAGATTACGCTGCAGAAATCGGTCGTTAGAGTGTTTCTCAATGCTTCTGTTGACCTCGGCAAATTGTTTTTGCGCAGCCTCCATATGCGGCGCTGCCCTTTATACCCGGACAGGACGAACTGTTTTGCCTCGAAAGGATGAGGCAGTCTGATGTCCATATTTTATACAGGCATGTTAGTGGAGCCTTTCAGTAATAGTCGGAATGTCCGCTCTTATGCGCGTCGTCCACCATTCAAGGTCAAGCTGCTCATAACCCTCAGACCTGACATCTCTTAGTTTAGAGAATCTGTCACAGATGATCTCAGGAAACTTTCGTTATTTCATTTTCCCAGCTTAGACGACAGTGGTGAGGAGGTAGTGGTCGCTACCAAATTTCACGCTGATGTTAAAGTATTTGACTTCCATTACGGTTCGGGCAAAGATGAGCTTAAGTGTCGATTTCTGATTAGATGAAGTACCACATCTAGTAGTGAATGCAGTGCGTGTTAAGAGCACTGAGCCCTGTTTTATTGCCTGCCTTCAAAGATCGTCCCCCTTACGTACATCATTTTAACGTATTATCATTTACTACTTCTATTTCACAACTTTAACTGCTAGTTTTTTCTCTCTCTCATTAAAACATGAAGTAGTACCCCCAGGCATAACCTTATTCGTTTTGGCCTAATTTTTTATCAATCATATTTGCACCTTCTCTAGGTAATCCCTGCAAAATAAAAATATTGTGATAACTTATGAACAGAGTTGATCAGTGATTTATTCACGGCGCCTCTAGATTAAAGCAGCATCATCGGATCAAATCCTCACGTTGCTTGAATTTCCCTTTGCATGAAAGAATTTTCTGAGCACTCCCCAGTTTTATAGATGGCGTTCTCTCCTGTTATGATTTCATTTTACGAAATTTTGCAGGCTGTTTTGCTTGATATTCCTCAAAAATTGAGTGAAAATACCCCATTCTTCAGAATTTGGTGTTCAACATTGCACTAAAACCTATTTTAGGAATTTTCACTTGCCTTTTAAATGAAAGTGCGTTGCACTATTACTCGTTTTTGAAAATGCTCTCTTTTTATTTCTTTTCCCTTCTTGATTTACTGAGTCATTAAGACTTGTTGGTGTGAACTGCGTTGACTCGCTAAATTGTTGGTGTGCACTGCGGTTAACTCGCCAACTCATATGTACAAACAAGCACAAATCCTTAATGACTGAACACTCGCGTGCGCCCGTATTACCGAATCGAAACGTGTTGTTATAGATCGATGCCTATCTTACGATCTATTTATTGTGTCACAGTAGTCTAGCGGTTACACTGCTTATCTTTCCCGCCGCAGAGGTCTAGTGGCTAAGGTACTCGGCTTCTAACACGCAGGTCACGGGATCGACTCCCGGCTGCGGCGGCTGCATTTCCTATGGAGGCCTAATTGTTGTAGGTCCGTGTGCTCAGATTTGGGTGCACGTTGAAGAACCCCAGATGGTCGAAATTTCCGGAGCCCTCCACTACGGCATCTCTCATATTCATATGGTGGTTTTGGGATGCGAGACCGCACATATCAATCAATCAATCAAACATTGCTCATCTACTCACTCTAATATAGCGGGTTTCATCTAAGCTGTGGTGGTCAATTCTCAACAACAAAAAAACGACAGGTTTCGTATGTTGTCAATATCAGTGTGACGAGGTGGTATGATTGCAGTCTTTGGTGCTATAGAAGGCTTAAAATATAAGTGGTTGTACGCCTTACAAGATGTATTTTGTATAATACGGTGCCATCGTGAATCAATGCCGTGAAATCCTAGCAGTGCCGATATCACGTCGCTGATTAGTGCCTCCAATTCATTGACTGTGTGGCAGCCCCCACATGGCCTAGAGTCACCTGAACGTTTGGGGGCCACGTCTATTCCTTACAACTGAGCAGCCGAAAAGAGGCGCATGTGCTTCATCTGATGCATGTGCACGAACTCTCGCCGAGAAGTTCAGTACTGATCAGGAGCAAGACGATGAACACGTGCGAACGCCACCACTTTTTCTATCTTGATCTGGTGAATGACGTAGTGGAGTGTACGCTCATGAAGAGATTGTGCACTGAAGTGATAGAGAGAGAGAGAGATAAAGGTGCAAGGAAAAGCACTGAAGTGATAGAATAACTCTTCAAGAAGCGTTGACCATAGTGATGAGGTTTTTACATTAGCCTGAATGAGATGCAAGAGGGGGAAGCACGATTTCACGTTTTGAGCTGTGATGTAGTTCTCACAATCGAATAAATGTCTATGCCAAAGCTCTAAGAGATTTGTACCCGGAAATTAGCTATGATTTTCGGTACAAGCTTGCCGGCATGAAGAAATTCAATTGAATTGCGCGTGTGAAACAAAGTCAATTAAAACAGACCTGCTCGTAGCTATATGTGAATAGATTTTTACTTTCAGGACAGCAAGTGTTGTGTGGCTAAGTGTGTGGTCCAGCAGTATGTGAGGAACAACACAACTTTTAGCACCCATGTCGATCAGATACTAGAGATTGGTGGTGTGGTTTTTGACGTTGAATACCCTCCTGTATATGACGTAAGAAACGAAGGCGGTCGTCAGTGCACAGTCCGTGAGCTTCCCGGTAATTTACACGACTGACGGCATGCACAGGCAAGCGCTCCGTACTAGTGGTGGTACAAGCATATGCTGAAAGCAAAAATGAGCTATCTATCGTGGTTCTTTCGAGAGTGTTGTGACGCAGAGCGTCAATGGTCTCCTTCCACTAAGGTTATTTCAGAAATCAGCTTTCTCATTTTGCAGTTGAGCTCCATGTTAGCTTGAAAGGGGTCCTTAAACACCCTTTAGGTAACTATAGGTATGCAGTTGATCCACTTAAATAGCTTATTTTTTCACAAATTCTCTCGTCCCAGCAAAAGAGCTGGTGGCTTATCAGGGAGGAATGACAGGGACAAAAAAAAAATACGCCACGCGCACCTCATTACCTTGAGCACTATTTCTTTTTTTTTTTCATTGACTACGCGGCTTTCGAACCTGGGACCTCCCGATCTGCAGTTGAATGCTTTACCAATGAGCAATGCCTCCTGGCGGAATACGCGGCTTTTTTCGTGTGATAGCGTGCGCATGCGTGGACAAGTCGTGGCCTCCCACGGTGATTTCTCTAAAGACCATGCGTGAAATAACCAAATGAGCCAAAGGCTGATAGATAGCCTTCTACGCGCGATTTAGCAGTGCCTTCTATCATGTCTCGACAGAAGAAAATTTAGTTATTAGTGTACTTGGATAATTTATTGTGAGTTACAGGCCACGTGCTGTGCTTTATCATTTCGCTCGCGTGTTCTCGAGAACCTCTACTGCCGATCGGTAGCTTTTTCTGACAATGCTTAGAAAGTGTTGTCAGGGCCCCTTTAAGACTGTGGTCTAAGAAATTATCGTGGACTGGTGCAAACAGTGGAGGGTCACGTTCTCTCTTAATAGCAGGTAGCAACAAGAAACTGTACTCTGTAACTTTGTCACCAATTTGTTACATTCAGCCAAGGGAATTTGTCGACCAGATTATCAATATTTTCCGTACGTGCTAAGGCAGCCAGTGCATGAAGAATTCATGCATAAGCATTCCATCCAAGGCCGTGGTAGGTTTTATCATAAGAAACGCATTCGACACGCAAGTCAGGTTTGATTTTCTTTCAAGAGCTAATCAATAATGAGAGACTGCTGCTGCAGTCTACGCTGTCTCGATTCCGTTGTCTGATGTAGGGGCAATATTTAAGAAATGTCTTAAGGGTTGCCAGGTGACAGATAGCGCACAAGCTCTTTCGATATCGTGATAACAACAGGTACAACTACATCGATAATAATATCTTAGTTTGATGTTAGAATAATGTTCTGTGTCATATTCAGGCCAAAGAAAAAGTGCATACCTCCACATTGAGGCATTATGTTTTACTCTTGAAGTATTGAAATTAAGGAGACTTAAAAATGTTTGGGTGTCATCTTTTCCACTAATATGTCAAGCGATAATCATGTTGTTTACACTCTAAATAAAGAAAGCGAAATAACTAGTGTAGTAGACTATTTTTGCTACATTTTTTCTACGAGTCATAAACTTTTACTCTATATTCCTGTTTTTAATTCACATTTATTATATTGTCAAATAGTTTGGGTAAAACAACACGCACTAATCCGGAATGTATTTTCCTGCTACAAAAATAACTATCTGCGCCACACATACAACGTTTCCTACACAGCATCGACAATAACGTTCTTTAAGATTTCGGGCGTGATTCCTGCAAATAATCTCTTCCAATGTCGTGTGAGTAATATTTCTGAGCGAGATTACTATCGGAATAAAAACAACCTATTTATTCTTGCGCAACTTCAAAGCAGAACTTCAAATTACGGTACCAGGCACCTAGAGAAGTGGTTAGTGCCAAAACCTTGTTCAAACTACGGGAAACAAATGCTTGATTACACAATACCTGCATTAGAAAATGCTATAAATTGATACAGTCTCTTTGCTTACAGCATCCTTGAAAATCCTTTAAAAGGATGTATGTGGTTTCTGCATAGATTCATGCTGCAATGTTTAGACATATTCGATCCTATTACCTTTCAAGATGACAGTGTGTAGAATTATGCTCAATCATTAGTGTGCCCATGTATGTGTTTAAGCGTGTCTGTTTGTAAAATCATGGGAACCCTCCGGAGTATGCAACTGTTCGTACATGCACTAAGACAATATATAATTGCCTTACGACCAATTACAAAAAGTTGTAGTCTAGTCACTCTGTCCAGGGACAGCTTTTTTTCTAGGATGCTCAGTTGTATACGACAAAGATGGTAAATAAAGTATTTGTGTTTCCAAAACTGCAAATGCTCGGCTGTTATTTTTCAGGCGCGGAATGTTGTGCTTATTGTTCAAACACGCTAATACTTGGAAGTCAATACCACTGAAATCCCGAGCTAAATGCTTCGCATTGAAACAAAAATGCATTTAATTAACACAGAAGGTCGGTTAGACAGAAAGCTGTAGGGTTAATTAGGTAATAGGCAGAAGAGCTCCTCAAGTTGACTTATGTTTAGGCAGCATTATTTCAGGCTTAACACACGGTTCTTGAGCTCAAAAAATGGGCCTCCCTTCGAAAACAATTAGGAGCGGGATTCTTACCTTGAGGAACAAAAGCTTTCTTAGAAGACAGGAACACTCGCTCGGCCTTTCTGCCGTCAGTTGCAACTATTGTTTACAAAATGACGTAATATGTGGATGTGGGAAATATTTCGCCGGTGTCACTGTGTCTCTGACCGCTACAGCGTCTTTGCTTAGATTGGAAATATAGTTCCTTCTTTCCTCACAAAACAAATTGGCTAAATCCCGGAAAAAGCGTTACGCGACACCCTCGTGCGGCACTGTGTCGTGGTATGGTCTATACATTGTAAAAGGTTTGACTAATTAGATACAAATATATTTTGAAAATTTGTTTCGATGTAACAATACGCATACTAAGAAGTACCTTTAGGATGGCATCGCGATACTGTTATATCTCAGTACTACCGACCCCTGCTGCTGAGCTTAGTGGCTTCGGTCAACCGGGATAACAGATGTCACGTTCACTGAAGAAACGATAGTGGTCACAAAATTCGATGAATTGACAAAAGCTCGAGCAGGTTCAACGTTCCCGTTTGACATCCGGGTCACCAACGGTGGATCGGCATGAATCGTTTGCGACCCACATATCATATTTTATGGTAGTGTGCAAATGAATGACCGTAAGCTCCGCAACGTTCCTCTCTCGTACTCGGCTTGAACGTGTGCACTAGTTGAAGCGCGACTTCATTGTCGTCGCGCATGCGGCGACGTCTCGTCATACGCTCACTAGTTCGCCTGCTCTCATGTTGAGACTCTATGAACGACTCACTGTCCAAGCAGCAGTTTCTTGCTACATTTCAGAACGCTCATAAATTGATCAGCACACCACTTATCACAATTCCGAAGGGCTCACTTGTGCGATGGTCTTTTAGTTTACTGTACATGAACTCTAGTCATCCACTTTGTGTGCGGAATCCATCACAGTGAATTTCCCGATAAACTCAGAGCAACCCTATTTTTTTCTTTGTTAATAAATTCCTAAGAATTGCTAAATGCATGCTATGAATGCGCCTATTCCTCGAGTGTGGTAAGGAAATCTCTTTTAATACTAAACTAATGAGGCTACGCAAGCTAAGTCGTAAACTTGTGTCTATAATAGGCGCAACCGAATGTTCCCTATATGCTCACATCAAATCCTCTGTCGTAGGCTGCTCGATTTGACATAGTGGTGTTGAGCTAAAGAAATATATAGGTTGCATTCTGCGATACAACTTCGGCAAATCATTTGCAACGAAGTACATTATCTGCCAAGTTGATGGCTTAAGTTGACGTGTAGGAATCTCAGTGTTTTATAATTTGCGAATTCATATAAGCGTACCTACTTTTCCATTAGGGCATGTTGACTTTCCCACAAACAATGCAAGCCAAATTGCGGTGAAGTAAAGAGCAAAAAGTCGAACTTCAGTGCTCATAGCTAGGCACGAAGCGTCCGCTGAGAAAGGCCTATCAAAAATCTATTTGCGAAACTCGTTAAATGAAGCTAGCAAGCACTAGCAAGTGTCGTCACTGAGGCATATTTTTACCCTGTGAAGAGCAGCTGGCTAGAGCACTTTAGCTCAGGCCTAACTTTTTTCGTGCTAATAAATTACCCCTTTCTCTCTCTAATGAACACATGAGCATTATCTTTCTGTTCACCAAAAGGATCGCTGATGACGCAAATGTTGATGGTTTGCGATCCCTAACTAGTTCTTTAAGTGTTAATTTCTCTTCATTGCATGAGTAGCTCAAAGCTGCGCATAAGTTCTCATTCTCATGGGTTTTACGCATACATGTTCATCAATCATGTACTTGAAAAATATAATGTCTTTTAGAAAGAAAGGCGTTTAAAGTTACCTATTGCCACGTTACACCATAAGAAAGGCTTTAGGATTGCAGTAAAATATTATGGTGATGCCACGTTTGGCCTCGTATCTCAAAACACGCTCGTCAACTCTAGCGGTCCCATGTTTCATCTGTTAGCGCATAGTGAATTGCAAATAAAGTTATTTGAAAACAGAAGAACAAAATAAGCCTATACATTGTTCATTTTGTCATTGCTAAGTAAGCAGACTGAGAGACTTCTTTCGTTATTATAGAGAGTTTTTTTTTACGAAAAGCAGCCAAGATATACTAAGAAAGAAAATCAACTGAAGTGATTAGATGAATATCATTAAGCATTTGAGACAGACTAGGCATAGTAAGGTTCCGACAACAAATACTTGTTGAAGGCACTTTGTCATCGTTGGCATGCGAGATTTGTGCTACCTTGAATCACTGACGCAGCTGGCGCTCTTGAAAAGTAGAAAACTGAAGGACGATGTCAATGACAATGTGGGGACCAGAGTAAAGAAGTAAGTGGTAAAATGTCGAAATGAAAACCACTAACGTTGTCTGGCACTGGTTAAATAAGTTACACAGCCGTCCAGATAATGTTCGGAAGCATACTAGAAACGTCAAGAAATTTCCTACATCAAAACACGCGTGAATTTGTGAAATGTTTCCTCAGTAGGGAGGTAACCTTGGTGAGGCGAAAACGCGTTGGCTGCTTGTCGGTTGTTGGTGGTCCTGTCTTGTTGTCTGCCTCAAAGCAAAAGGCTCGAAGCTCAAGCATAGCAAGAAGTTTTATATAAAACATAACATACGTAAAGGCTGGAACACAATAAAGTGGTGCTCAATCAATATTCAGACAACCAAACAATTCCTGAAGTATGCTTGACTGGTTTAGAATATGCCGAATATTTCGGTCACGCTTTCTGATATGATTTGAACTTGTTATAATTCGGCTTAGTCGGGCGTGACCCAAATAACTTTTCAAAACTTTCATTCATTGTCAGTTGCGTTCCGTGGGCGTCATGGCCCCACCAGTACTTGAGAGCAAACATCTGCACAATGTAGAGTGCAGCCTACAAGATGCCAGATTCTCAGAACCTCGGAGGTACCTAAAGTTCATTGAGAAGTAACGCATTTACGAAACATGCATGTTAAATGGGGCATACCTCAAAAACATTTCTCCAGGCTCACTTTTTACCGGTGCTCTTCTGTGCACAGCGTATAAAAAAGCAGAATGATAAAAAAGCAGAATAAAATGCCAACCTCCTAGCAGGTGCTGCAAATGTGCTGTCGCACAAGTTGGGTGAATTACACTAACAGTTTCTATACTGTGAGATCGGTATTGCTAGACCATTTCAACGGTTTATTTGCGATCCAGACTACATGTATTATTCGTTTTTTAATTGAAAAAGGTTCATGCAAGAATTTACAGTGCGTATTTCTGCGATTAAAGTTTATTAAATTATTATTATTATTATTATTATTATTATTATTAATATTATTATTATTATTATTATTATTATTCGTTATGCGCATTTTGTGACAATGTGGGAGCAGCTCTGTAATATCACGTACCAGGACGAATTTTGCGGCAAATAAGAGGTTTGGTTCCTGTGAAATCCGTATGAATTTCATTGTGGCTTCTTACTACTTACTAAGCTTCCCACCACTATTCGGGTTTCGCAGAATTCACTTTTAATACAGCAGTATGTAGTCTTCAGTTTAAGTGCTAAAAGTACGGTCAAAATATAAATCAACAGTTATCATCAAACGGCGAATATCTCACTCTTCTGCAAAAACGAATGCATGAGTACATGAGCTTATATATAGTATGATATGACATATGTTAGAAAATATTGATGTATATATGTCACATTTGTGGCAAATGCCATAATGCATGCGCCGTAATAAAAGTTACATGTAGATATAAAAATTCTGGTAGCAGCCTGAGTCTTGATTCTTTTGCATATGTGTATATGTCTCAGCAAGTGTCCCTCAAATGCATTTTATTTTATTATTTATTATTTATTCGTTTTGATGGTCTAACCTTTAGAACCTTCCTATTACAGCTGCAGGCAAAATATGAGTAATGAATTGGAACATTTCGATTTTGTGTACGTATAGTACCCGAAATATCTCTATCACTTTTCTCTCTCTGCTGTACTTTTTAGTCTTCTTAAGCTTTGAACTATCAATCTGGCAACTTCAGCATGTGAATTCCTAAAAGGGAAAGTGATTTCACATTCCTATATTTATTCATACGAGGCCGATGTAAAGCTATGATTTAACCTTCAGTCACGCGGAAGTGTATGTAGTAAGCGCACGGTGCAGCACTGCTATCTAACGATGCATATGTCTTCGCTCTTACGCGCACTGCTTACAAGCGTTTATTGTTCTGTTATTGAAGATGGAACATGGTTCATCATCACAAATGTTAAAAATAGCTTTTTTAAACACGAAGCATGGTGCTAGTCGTCCTTTTGATATTTGTCCACAGCCAAAAGAATAAAAAATAGGCTGACGGTAGTCACGATACCCAACTGCTTCCACACTTGAGATCCTACGAGTTCATCACATGCTGAAAGGCTTTGTTTGAAATGGTAATCAATTATTTAGAAATGATTCCGAGCAACAACGCAATGTTCCTAGAAAGGCACCTGCGCTCGTTTAGTGATATATGTTAGAGGGATGGCTAGAGAAATAAAAACAAGATCACAGCGTAACCACAGAGTGAATGATGATGAGTGGGGTGAAGCGTCCAACGGTTCGTTCGTGCTTCGTCTGTTCGTTCGTTTTTGCTTCCGTTCGTCCGAGCATCCGTCCATCTGTGCATCCGTCCTTACGTGCGCCTGCCTGCCTGCCTGCCTGCCTGCCTGCTTGCCTGCCTGCCTGCCTGCCTGCCTGCCTGTCTGTCTGTCTGTCTGTCTGTCGGTCTGTCTGTCTGTCTGTCTGTCTGTCTGTCTGTCCATCCGTGCATCAGTTAGTCCGTTCGTCTGCTTGCCTGTCGGCCTGTCTGTCCGCCCGTTCTTCTGGCTGTCCGTCGGTCGGTCCGTCCATCAATCTAGTAACCCCTGTAAGTACCGCCATCTCGCAGCTGTTTAGTAAACAGCTGCGAGATGGCGGTGTTTACACTGTTTACCATATATTCCTCATATACAAGTACCGCCATTCAACAGACATTCCAAAGACTAAACAAGGGGTGGCTACCTACTACTCCTAGTACTGCTGCCTGTATCTATATTGCAGACGCATGGTCCCTGGCATAAGAAGCTTCGCCCTTAAAAAGAGATGCCGCTCCTTGGATGTTTCAATAAGTGGCATTTCATATACACTAGTCTTCTCACAAATTGTAACTCAAGGCCCACAAAATAGGAGAGCAGCGTGCAAGTATTGCCGCGTATACAATTTTTCAGCTGTCAGGTGCTGCGAAATATGCATTTTAGATGAGATGTTCGAATAAGGTATTCATAAAACATCTTTTGAAGAGTATGCCAGGGCCATTGGTTTGGAAGAAAGAATTTGAGTGCGTAATATACAAAAATTCATGCTGGTTCATGTGCCAAAATCAGCATAGTTGTCCGAAGTCATTGCCCTAAATAGCCATTCACAGACATTTAAATGTTGGCCAATATTCCACAGGAGTCAAGCTGAAGCGATTGGGAGATAAGAAATTGAGTATCACTTTACTCATCACGGAAATGAGGGCAGGTGAAAGTTGGCATGTGAGTGAACCTCAGTGCTTTTGTTTATTTATTTCTTGAATGATTGATTGATATGTAGGGTTTAACGTCCCAAAACCACCATGGTAATTTGAGAGACGCCGCAGTAGAGGGCTTCGGAAATTTGGCAACGTGCATGGGGTTCTTTAACGTGCATGCAAAGCTGAGCACACGGGCCTACAGCATTTTCGCCTCCATCGAAAATGCAGCCGACGCAGTCGAGATTTGATCCCGTGACCTGTAGGTCTGCAGCCGAGTACTTTAGTCACGAGATCGCCACGGCGGGGCTTCATTTCTTTCTTTCACAGTGCACAATGCCCACTCACAACTGTTACCTTCCCCCTCACTGGTTGAAAACCGTTATTTACCAACTTAGCGGTGCAATACATCAATAACTACAGGAAACAATGATAATTGTGGGATCTTGTAGGTGCAGCCATGAAATGTGTCATCCTAAAATAGGAACTTAGAGCGGCAACCTCTATGTGAGATCTGAATGCCGTATCAGAAATGGCTGGTTGTCACGGGTTCACGAATCCCAGGTTATTCGTCATTTCAAAACGACGTATACGAATGCACTTAATACAGTGCGCCTTCCAGTTTTCTGTTTTAAGAGTCTCTAGAGCGCCTCGTTGTGTTGAGCTCCAGCCTTCGAAATCGACGCATGTTCCTGCTCTTTTGGTTAAGCATGCTATGGGCACACCTTTACGTGGCAACAAAGCCAAAGTTAAGTAGGCGGAGTATTTGAGCATGTGTTACTACGCTAAGCAGTGCGTTTGCGGCTCATTTCTGTTTCGCCAGGCGATCCAACATGTCTGTTTTTGCACGAGCACTTAACGCTTTAGGAGATCCCCGTGAAGGTTATTCTGCTCACGCCGCGTCTGTTGTCGTTGGCACGTACACTAGCTTTCGTTTTTCACGCTAGTGGTGCGGCTGTTCTCTTGCTAAGAACACGAGACGAGACGGTAGCTCATGAGGCCGTGTCATTGTCGTGGTTTTTATTTGAGACACAAGCATAGGCCAGGTCGCAGCTACAGCGTCTAGCCAAGCCAGGAGCTAGGCCATTCTAGTTTGTACTTGCACGTCACTCGTGCATCACGAGCCAAGCGACGCTTTTCTTCTTTTGCACGGCTGCTGGCAAAGGTTCGCGTGACTGCGCGAAGCTACATGAGCTCCACCCCTACCGCTTTGCGCGATGTAAAACTTATGTACAAAAGAAAGAGATGGACACATATTATTGTCGCGGGTAATAAAATACGGAGGGTGTATTTAAAACACAGACAGTAGAACTCATTGAGACGCTCTCAAAAAAAAAGGCTGCTAAGATTGTCGTCTTCTTCCGTCGCCTGCGCTGCACCTCTCGAGCAAATCGGCGATCTTCGTCGTCGTCCCTATCTCGCCGCTGAATGCAGCCATGCACGTGGCATTACGCTTCCGTTAGAGTCCTGAGCACGTTGTCCGATGCTCAACAGGTAGAGATGCGGCCAGCGTGTGTTTACATCACTAAGAGTAGTAAAGTTTCATGCGGTCCACGTGGACTGTCTCAGGCAGATACTAGCGACGTTTCGAACAGGAGGAGGCGTCGGGCGCGACTTCGTACGTCACGTCGCTAAGGAGGAGGAGGAATAAATGAGGAAGGACAGGGAGGTTAGCCAGTTCTCACGTCGCTAAAACGGCGCAAAACCTATAGGGCCTAAAGTATCGGCGCAGGAGAGGCCTTGCTGTCATACAAGAAACCAAACCCAGACTCTATCGCCGGGTTGATAAGCGACGAATCGATGGCGAAGGTTGTACCATTGGGCGTAAATTCGCTGCTGGTTGATTATTCTGACGCGGGCAAGCTGCCTTGTTTCATCGGTGCGCTCAGTGAAGTCTGTGGCGTCTGTCTCTGAATCATTGCAATCGTAAGGCAGCATGGCGTCAAGCATTGTAATAACTTCTCTGCCAATAATTAGTGCAAACGGCGTCATTTTCGTTATATTCTGGTGCGCCGTATCATACGCGAACATGCTGTACGGCAACATTCGGTCGCAATTCTTGTGTTCCACGTCGACGTACATGTAAATCATGTCAGAGATTGTCTTGCCAAGTCGTTCTGTACGCCCATTCCTTTGTGGGTGGTAAGCTGTCGTCTTCCTATGCGCTGTGCCACTGAGCGTAAGCACAGTGCGCCAAAGCTGGGCTCTAAACGCGGTACTTTTGTCTGTTATGACGACAGCTGGAGCACCATGTTCTCAATGGAGAACAAGGCCGCTTCAGCGCAGTGCCACTCACAATCGTCTTAATCTCCGCGTATCGGGTGAAGTAGTCCGTCGCCACTATAACCCATTCGTTGCCGCTTTACAATGTTCGGAATGGGCCCAGCAGAACCATTTTGATTTGAGAAAACGAAGTTTCTGGCACGGACACATTATGTAATAGCCCAGCAGGTTTGACAGGTGGTACCTTGCGCCACTGACAGTCAATGCATGTTCGGATGTAATGTTTCACCTTTGCTGTGATTTTTTGGCCAGTATTATTTTTCTTTCACGACTGTCAGTGTTCTTGTGAAACCGAGGTAGCTCGCAGCGGCTTAGTCATGGCAGGCTTGTAAAATTTCACTGCGGAGAGCTTCAGGAACTACCAGCAGATAGCTTCTACCTGTTGATGAGAAATTCTTTTTGTACAGAATTTCATCCCGTAAGCAGAATGACGATACGTTCTTTGAAAACACTCTTGGTGCATTGGCGGCTCGTTCGTTCAAGAATTCTATATGGGAGTTGAGCTCCTGATCTTCCTGTTGTTGCCGAGAAATGATAGCTGCATCAACAACTCTTAAAAGACTTGTGAATTCATCATTCTCTGTAGCCGGTGATTCAATCGGTGAGCTTGATAATCAGTCGGCGTCTAATTTTTGCCTTCCGGACTTGTAAGCTACGGCCCTTTCGTACTCTTGGAGCCGTAATCTCTATCGTGCTAAACGTCCAGAAGGGTCTTTTATGTTGGTCAACCAACAAAGAGAGTGATGGTTGCTTACGAGTCGGAAAGCGCAGCCATATCAGTACAGGCGGAACTTCGCAACTGCCCAAAAGATGGCCAGACACTCCTTCTCCGTTGTTGAGTAGATGCACTCGGGACGTGTCAACGTTTTACTAGCGTACGCAGCTACTCTCTCCACACCATATTGGCACTGAACGAGAACAGAACCTAGGCCCACATTGCTGGCGTCTGTATGGATGGCTGTTAGTTCATTCTTGTCGAAGTGAGTGAGTGCGGGTGGACTTTGTAGATGCTGTCGCAGCTCGTTGAACGAAGTTTTTTGCTCTTCACCCCAAAAACGCGACGTCTTCCCTTGTACGGCGTGTGAGCGGAGAGGCGATATATGGAAAGCCTGCTATAAATCGCCGTTAGTAGGGGTAGTGACCCTGAAAACGCTTAACCGCTTTGATAATAGCAGGCCTTGTGAACTTTGCGACAGCTGCAGTTTTATATGGGTCAGGCTTCAAGCCTTCGCGACTGACCACGTGTCCCAGGAACTGGAGTTCTTCGAAGCCTAAGTGGTAGTTCTTCGGTTTGATTGCGAGTCCAGGGGACCATATGGCTTGAAAGACTGACAGTAGCCGCCCCGCCGCGGTGGTCTATTGGCTAAGGTACTCGGCTGCTGACCCGCAGGTCGCGGGATCGAATCCCGGCTGCGACGGCTGCATTTCCTATGGAGGCGGGAACGTTGTAAGCCCGTGTGCTCAGACTAGCGTGCATAATAAAGAAGACCAGGTGGCCGAAAATTCCGGAGCCCTCCACTACGGCGTGTCTCATATTCTTATGGTCGTTTTGGAACGTTACATTCCACATATCACTCAATCAATGACTGACAGCAGCCGCTTTAAATGTTTTTCAAACGAGGCCGAAAAAGAGTCGCGTCGTCGAGGTGCACCAAACATGTTTTCTATTTCAGGCCAGACAGAATGGTATCAATTAGTCTCTGAAACGTGTCTGGGGCTGAGCATAGACCGAAAGGGAGGACTTTGAATTCATAAAGCCCGTCTGGCGTCACGAAGGCAGTCTTTTCTAGGTCGCGCTCGTGTACTTCTATTTGCCAGTATCCACTTTTAAGGTCCATTGACGAGGAGTAGCGCGCATGCCGTAGCCTGTCCAAAGAACCATCGATCCGTGCTAATGCATAAACGTCTTTTTTCGTAACGTGGTTCAGCTTACAATAATCGATGCAGAAACGCAAGCTGACACCTTTATCTTTAACGAGTACCACTGGCGATGCCCAAGGATTTTTGATGGTTGGATTACATCATCCTCTATCAACTTCTTGACTTGCTACTAGTTTATTTCATGTTCTTGGTCAGCGACGCGTTATGGGTTCTGTCGGATCGGTCTTGCGGTGTCTTCCGTGATGATGCCATGCTCATTCTCAGGTGTTCGACCCACTTGTGATGTCGATGGGAAGCAGTCTTTGAACTTGTTGAGCAGCTCCAAAAGACGGCATCTTTCAGTCGGTGTTAGACTCGGACCGATATTGACTGGTGGTGTATGCAGAGGTGATTGTGCTGTGACTTGCCCTTGCATAAGAAGACAGTCGTGAGAGTAGTCCAGATCTTCTAGGTACGCCACAGCCGTGCCTTTACCGATGTGCCGGCGCTCATTCGTGAAGGCGGTCAGAAGCACCTCTGCGCGCCCATCCACTAAGCTGACGATGCCGCAAGCATTGGCAATGCCTAGGCGAAAAAGTAGGGCAGTGATGCGTTCGGCTATGGCGTCTTCGTTACAGTACACGTCGCCACATACGGAAACAAGACTACATGACAATGGTGGCACGCAGACATCGTCGTCGACTATACGTAACACCCAAGGTTCTTGGTCTGGATCATGGCCAACGGCTTGTCAGCGGCTAATGTAATCACATCATTGCGTATGTTGACCACAACACCGTACTCTTATGAGATGTCAATTCTCAGTATCATAAGTCTGCAGCACTTTGGTAGGATCATAAATGTGTCTACAAAAGCCACATTCCCAATTGTGAGTCTTAATGCACATTTTCTCGTGAGTGTCATTATCTGGCCTCCAGCATTTCGGATATAAGGGCCCATCCATTCCGTTCGGACTTTCTTGAGTTCGTCAGCCAATAGTTCGCTCATTATGGAAAAGTCTGCACCCGTGTCGACTAAGGCCGTCACTTCAACGCTATCAATTGTCAAAGCGAGGTCGGCAGTCACAGTTTTCTAGGCGGAGTTTTCATCATCGTCTCTCACGTGTTTCGGCAGAAATGGGGCATTTTCGGCAATTCGACGGCTCGCAACCTTCCCCCCAAAGGTCGCTGCTTCCAGTTTTCCCCTAAAATTGAGACGAGCCTAGAGCAGATGTTTATAACTACATCTCAGGGTGCTAGGCTAGAAGGGGACGAAAATATCAAGTATATAAGAACAGGGGTGACAAAAAATTTCAACAAAGAAGTGCTTTATGCACCACAATAGGCAAGAATTAATCAAGTGGCGCAATGGCTCTATTTTCACAACGAGAGTGGAAGAGGGCTGAGAAGAGGGTTCCTAGTAGTACATCATCAGACTCAGATGGCATTCCAATTATGCTGATAAAGACATTGGGTCCGAAGTCTAAGCAGGTTTTGAGAGAGGCAGTGAGCAAAATCATATTCGATGGTGAAGTTCCCGATGGATGGAAACTTAGCAGGATTATCATGATCTATAAAGGAAAGGGGGACAAAGCTTACATAATCAACTACCATCCTATTACAGTGGCATCACTGGTCTACAGGCTGGCGATGCAGATTATAAAGGAAAGACTGCAGGCATGGATAGAGGTTGAAGGGGTGCTGGGGGAACTGCAGAATGGGTTACGGAAACACAGGAGGTTGGAAGACAATCTTTTCTTACTGGCACAGTGCATCAAAATAGCAGAAAAAGTAACACAGGCACCTGTGGCTAGCATTTTTGGATATCAAGGGAGCGTACGATAGCGTGGTTCAAGAGGAAATGTGGGGAATACTTGACCCACTAGGCATGGAAGATGGAGTCACTAATCTTTTAAACGATATGTATAAAGGTAACAAGGTAAATATAAAGTTGGAAAAACAAGTATCGAAGCCGGAAGAGTTAACACGGGGGCTTAGGCAGGGGTTTCCTCTGTCACCCTTATTAATCATTATGTACCTGCAAGGATTAGAGGCCAAATTAGAGGAAAGTGGACTGGGCTTCAACCTCTCTTTCGTCAAACAAGGAAAACTCATTGAACAGGCACTACCAGCATTGATGTACGCAGATGATATGGTGCTAATGGCCGAGAACAAGGAAGATTTGCAGAGATTGATGGACACCTGCGGTAATGAGGAAGATAGGTAAGATTTCAGATTCAGAAAGAAAAATTCGGCAGTCATGATTTTTAATGCAAATGAAGATAGTGAGCTTAGAATGCAGAAGGTCACGCTAGAGATAACAGATACATACAAATATCTGGGCGTAGGGATAAGCAATGGGGCCGAGTACCTAAGGAAACACGAAATATACGTGATGACTACAGGTAACAGGAATGCAGCGGTAATGAAAAACAGGGCACTATGGAATTACAATTGGTGTGATGTTGTGAGAGAAATATGAAAAGGGGTTATGGTTCCTGGTCTGACGTTCAGCAATGCATTCTTGTGCATGAGATCAGAAGTTCAAGCAAGATTCGAAATTAAGCAACGTAGAATAGGTAAGCTTGCCTTAGTAGCTCACGGGAACACACCAAATCAGGGAGTGCAAGGGGATATAGGATGGACAGCAATTGAGGGCAGGGAAGCTAGCAGCAAAATAAAATTCGAGAAGCGATGGAGAGAAATGGGAGAGAAGCGTTGTCCTAGGAAAGTATTCAGCTACTTGTACATGAAGAATGTCGATACAAAATGAAGGAAGCCAACCATAAAATTGACTGGTAAATACTGTGAAAACAACAGGAGGCCAAACCAAAAAGAATTATCGGTTAAGAAGAAGGTGAAGGAAGCTGAGACTGATATGTGGAGAATAGGCATGATTAAAAAGTCCATCCTAGAGATCTATCGAACTTTCAAGCAGGAAATTGCCAATGAATTGATCTATGATAATTCTCGGGGTAGTTCTCTTCTGTTTGAGGCCAGGATGGGAGTATTGTGAGTCAAGACATATTGGGCCAAATACGAAGGGGTAGACACGGCATGCAGTGCGTGTGGAGAGGAAGAGAAAAGGGCCCAACACTTCATAATATTCTGTAAAGAGCTTCACCCTATAGTTCAGGGTGATGGCGCAGAGTTTTTCAAAGCATTGGGGTTAAGGGAAATGGAGGGCAAAATAGACGTTAAGCGGGTAGAATTAACTAGAACTTGGAGGTTATCTGAATGGTGGCTAAAGCCAAGGCACGAGTAAAAATGAAACACTTCACTGTCAAGTACGAATCCTCAACCTCACTATTTAAAGAAAAAAATCAATCTAATTTGGGTTCATTGAGTATTACGGCTTGGTGGCGCTAGCGACCGCCCGATCTAAAGGGTACAGCCATATCCATCCATCCATCAATCCGCCGTGGGCGGGGAGACTGACCTCTGACGGCGTCAGCAAAACTACGGCGGCTTGATGAACCAAAACAAGGCGGGGATGTTGAGCGCGTCCAGAAAGTAGCAGAGCCTTGCCGCCTGCCTGCCTGGTCGTCGTCGATGGAGGCATGACTTTCGTCGAACTGTCGGCGCGTAGCGGTAGGTTCACTACCGCGGTGTTCAGCTCAGCGGTGTGGGCAAAAACGGTAAAAACGCCCCTGCTCTCCGCAGTTGTAGCAGAGTGGTCGGTGATCCGCAGTGCCCCATATGTCGGTTTTCCGCATATGGGGTCACCTGACAGAGTCCTGCTGAGCCTAGGCTGCCATAAAATTCGGTTCGAGGTACTGCGGCACTGGCATGGGCGTGGGTCGACGAACATTGTCTGCATAGCTGTATCCGTTCGGCTGGTAGGATTCTTCTGGAGCCAATGAACAACGCACAGCGTCTGCATAGGTGTACGAGTTTGCGTGGTACGGCGGAGCAAAATATTGCTGAAAAGAGGCAAACGCTTGTTGGAGTTTTTGGCAAACGACTTTAGCGACGGAGGCTACCGTCGACTCTTGCTGCAGGGGCACCTATGACTGAAATGCTTACTTTGCGTTCTTTTTCGCAATCTTTTCACACCCGATCTGTCAAATCAGGTGGCGTAGAGAAAGCTTGTCTTTAGCGGTAAGTGCGGCAGCGCCTGCAGCTGCGTTGGGGGCCGGGTGATGAGACTGTCGCTACCATGCCTGCAGGGCACGCTGTATTGCGGTGACCTCCCTGGTGAACTCGTCCACTGCTGTTGGCGGATTGCGCACAAGACCAACGAATAGGTAGTTTTTGATGCCCCTCATGAGATGGCTTAGATTTTGAGCCTCGGGCATGTTGCGGTCTTTGCGGTGGCACAGACGCACTATATCTTCGGCAAACATGGCGATGCTTTCATGCAGCGGTTGGGTGCGTTCTTCAAGAAGGCGTTGTGCATTTTCCCGTCAGTCCGCGTAACCAAAGTTTTCAAGAAACCGACGACAATACTCCTCCCATATCGTCAATGTTTCCTCGTGGTTTATAAACCACGTCTTCACGCCGTTTTCAAGGGCGAAGTATACGGGGAAGACTTTTTCATCGAGACTCCAGTAGTTCTATTTACCTACCAGTTCAAACTGCTCAAGCCAGTCTTGCACATCTTCGTTCAACCGACCATTAAATGGTTCAGGAATGCGCATATTCTGGACCATCACCTTTGCAGGACTTCTTGAACATGCCATTTCTTCAGTAGAGGTGGCTGTAGGAAATGTTCCTTCTTCAAAAAAGCCAAATTCTGGTTCGAGACCTTGAATGCGACGGCTTGAGCGGTGCACAGACGTCTCCACGCGTGGTTGTCTCGTAGGGCTAGACACAAGGCTTCATAAGGTGGGGTGCCGATCATGAGGTGGTAGTACCCAGCACCTTCACCAGTGTCGTGGGTATTAAAATACAGACGTTTTATTTAAAAACACTGATGGTGGACTCATACAGACGCTCTCAAAAGAAGGCCGCTAAGATTGTCGTTGTTTCGCTTGCCTGCGCGGTGCCTCTCGAGCAAATCCGCGATCTTCGTTGTCTTTGCTATCTCGCCGCTGAATGCAGCTATGCACGCGGCAATATGTACACGAATGCAATCAGTAGGGTGTCCGTCCAGAAGTCTGAGTCGTTAACATGAAAGGGTACAAGGTCGTGATGATTGTTCCGCTTTTCAGAAACGTTCAGAAACGTAGTGGCCGAGGAAGAAGGCAGGCACCGGGGCTTTGTTATAGACAAGCAGGTCCCACGAAGACTTAGAGGGTGCGTTCGTGAGTGCTCAAGGTAGCGCGAGTGGAGGCGGTTATGAAGGATGCCCGCAGAAGAGCTGGCGTGGCCGCTAACATTGGCAGCGGGTTGGTGGTGCTCGTGTGAAAATCACTGGCAGTGCAAAGACACCTTCTGCATTCTGTTGCAGTCGGCGTATTGACACGA
The DNA here is from genome assembly GCF_043290135.1 of Rhipicephalus microplus. Lineage (NCBI taxonomy): Eukaryota > Metazoa > Arthropoda > Arachnida > Ixodida > Ixodidae > Rhipicephalus > Rhipicephalus microplus. Next base: position 106,276,642 of record NC_134705.1, on the reverse strand, counting down.
GTATACGAGCTGACTGATGCAAAAACGCCATGCTCGAATGACCACGCTACACACATTATTTGTAATGGCGGGCACGGCACGTGACTGGTCAGCGCACTGGGCCGAGGTGGACGAGGCTTGCGACGCGCCAATGATAATGTTCGTATTCGAGTTTACTTGTGCTCATTTGCGTCCTTCATCGAGAGAAGGGCAAGAGGCATTTCATGGAACAGAGCAAGCGCACAATCTTAACGAGGGTCAGTCGGCGTTCCTGGACTCGTTGAAGCTTCTTCGGTAGCCGGCACATGAAGGCTTGTGCGCAGGTTGACGTGGCCGAGGGCTGCCTCTGCGGCAGGCATGAAATGAGTGGTGTGCTTTTTCATTGGCGGGTCACGCACGTCGTACCCAAGCGCGTCAGTCATAGTTGCAACATATCGCACGTCCAGTGAAGGGTATCATCTTTTGCTGTAGGTTACATAGAAGGCGATGACAGCAGCAGTTGGCAGGATGCGCAGAGCGTTGACATTGATAGAAAGTGGCCTTCGGACATTTTCGACGATGAAGCCTGCGTGATCGGGGAGCACATTGTGGGCATGATGATTTCCTTGGTCGTATAATACTCCAGGGCGTGTGGCGATGTAGTCGTCGTGGAGTCTAATATGTCAGATGCCTCGTGGACTGTGGAGGTCAGAAAATACGTTCGTGGGACGAGCGTGCCTGAATAACCATCGGCGGAAGATTTGAAAATATACACGCCTCATGGCGGACTGATCGTTCGAGCCAGGAACGTCTTAAAGAACCTTGTCGGGTCTGGAACCAGGCGCGAGAATCCGTGCGCTAGTGTTTGGTCAAGAGGTGGAAGGAGACTTTGCCAGGGAAGTTAGGTCGCGGTCAGTGGAGAGCTGCGGGCTGGAGGGTACCACGCACGCTGCGCTTCAAGGCAAGCCTGAAAGCCGCGTGTCCCCTGAAGCGGGGGGTAAGCGAGGCCATAGCAGACAAGCACAGCAGAGCAGAAGTATCCGTGCGGCTAAGGGCTGGAGCTTGAAGGGGCAGCGAGACGACCTATCTCTACTGGAAAGGCGTTGAAAAGAATGGGGTGCACCAGCGGCTGGTTTATGATGCCATTTACCGTAAGAGCGGCGACGAGCTCCATGAATCATACTTTCGGGTAGGTCGATTGGAACTGCTACACTGCAGGCAGAGGCGCGGAACCATGGTAGCTGATGGCTGGTCGAGTGGTGCATTCTTCGAGTCACCACTGCTGAAGAACAAGAGACGAGAGGGTAGCTCATCAAATCGTGCTGTGGTCGCTGCTTTTATTTGAGACGCGGACATAGGCGAGGTTGCAGCTGCAGCGTGCAGCAAGGCCAGGAGCTAAGCCATTCTAGTTAAAACTACCACGTGGCTCGCGCATCACGAGCCAAGCGGCGCCTTTATTCTTTTGGGCGGCAGCTGGCAAAGGTGGTTGACGTGACTGCGAGACGCCACACTCTTGCCGCAGGGCTCTCTGCGGTTAGTGACGCAAATAGCGCCCGCATAATCGGCGCCGCTTAGGTAGTGACCGCTAGGGTGCCGTACTTCTATACAGCACTCACTACCTTTTTTTTTCACTGGGAGCTCGCTAATTGAAAAATGTTTGTCACCACTCTACAACACGTTCGCCAATGTTCCAGAAGCCAACACTAAGTGGTGGGTTCGGCAGGCTCGCAGCGCAGTAAAGCTTAGGCTCACCGCGAAGAACTTCCGTTGAGAGCCCAGGATCCCGATGGAGAAAGGGCTCGTCATCAAGCAAGCTCCGAGCGTCGGGCTAGCAAAGCAGATGTGAAGGTCAGGCCATACAGCAAACACTTCACGTCTTTATGTGATGCTAGATGAATGTGTATGTTTGAGTTGTGGGTCACCCAATCATCATGAGTGGGCACGGCGAGACGACAGCGACCATGTTGCTGACCACGAAGTTCTTCTTCGTTGTACAGGTTTCGCTGCTGACGGTCACAGGATTACCCAGCACGAATGACACGTGCGCGCCGCTGGTTGACACGATCTACCTTTCCATGGCAGATCTGCATGTGTGGACGCCGATACGGACCTTCTGTATGGACGCTTCAACGCAGCGACAGTTGCGCATGTCCGTGACATCAGCGACCGAGGCTATAAAGCATCCAGTGCAGCATTTCTTCGACAGTGGGCACGGCGAACGACAGCGACCATGTTGCTGACCACGAAGTTCTTCTTCGTTGTACAGGTTTCGCTGCTGACGGTCACAGGATTACCGAGCACGAATGACACGTGTGCGCCGCCAGTTGACACCATTTACCTTTCCGTGGCAGATCTGCATCTGCGGACGCCGATACTGACCTTCTGTATGGACGCTCCGAAGCAGCGACAGTTGTGCATGTCCGTGACAACAGCGACCGAGGCTATAAAGCATTCCCTGCAGCATTTATTCGACAGTGGGCACGGCGAGACGACAGCGACCATGTTGCTGACCATGAAGTTCTTCGTTGTACAGGTTAGCTATTCTGCTTCCAACATAAAAACTAGTGATGAAGTCATGTTAATAGTTGTGCCGTGCCAAAGCACCTGTTTAAGTATTGCATATGAGTGCTATTGTGCATGCAAAATGTTACTCTGTGGTGGCGCTGAGACAAACTCAGGACCCACGAACGCCGATTTATTACACAGTAATCTTCAGGGCCAAGCAGATATGAAGGCTGAAATACTGCTCTTAAAATCGATGAACGAACAAATAATGTGCGACATGGACTTGCTATTTCGAGCAATTGAAGCCAAACTACAGGAATTTGAAGATAAATCACCGGAAGTTGCAGCTCTTGAATCCACTGCAGCTATCTTTAAAACTGTGCTGTCGTCGCAGAGCTCCAAGTTAACTGATCTCGAAGACCGAAGCCGTCGGGCAAACCTTATCACTCATGGTGTTCTCGAAAACACAAATGAAAATGACGCCTGTCTTCGAACTGCTGTTGTAACCGATATATTCGAGAAAACATTGGGAGTGAAGTGCAAGTCCATAGCCCGCATTCACCGTCTTGGCCGCCAAGGTAGTCGTAGGCCTGTCATAGCTTACTTTCGAGATTATCAGGAGAAACAAGAAGTCTTAAAGAGTTCAAATAAATTGAAGGGCTCCAATATTTATGTGCAAAATGATTATAGCCAAAGCACGCTGCGCAAGCGCCGCCTGCTTTGGGAAACTGCAAAAGCTCAACGCGACAGCAGGAAACGGGTTACTCTTATTCACGACAAGTTCAAAATTGATGGCAAACTTTTTGGCTGGGATGAAGCCAAAAGTGTTCGTGTAGCCCTTAATCCGCAAGCTACAGGTTCTGATTGACCCGCTCGACAGTGTGTGTCCAAAAGTTTGAGAGTGCTTAACGTAAACGCGCAAAGCCTGTCGAGTACTTTCTACTCACCTACGACCCTCACATTACAATAATCACAGAAACCTGGCTGCACGAAGGTATAAACGATTCCGTTATAATTCCTCCGAGATATCAAATCTTCAGACATGACCGGCCAAGAAGAGGTGGTGGTGTAACCATAGTTCTGAAAGATTGTATTAGTGCTCAGCCCCTTCAACAAATTCATGAGCACGAAAGTTTAATCCTTAAGGTAAGCTGCTGGGGCCATTACTTCACCGTATGTGCCATCTACAGACCGTCCTCTTCAATACACGAATATCTGTCTAGACTATATGACCACATGTGCACATTTAAAAATGATCGTCTGATTTTTGCTGGTCATTTTAACTTGCCCATTGTTGACTAGCGCGTTCCATGCTCTGGCTCTGATGTAACGACGTTAAACCCTCTCGCTTACATTGCCTTGATGTGCGATCTTGTGCAGATTGTTAATGAGTGCACCAGAGAGGCTGGAAACACCCGTTCTACATTCGACCTAGTCTTTTTAAATTCTGATGTATGCAAATACACGGTCTCTATTGAAGATGGCATTTCCGACTATAAAGCAGTATTCTTATCCTTCGGTATCGGTGAAAACAAAGCACACCAACAAGAGACCAGACTTGTCATTAAGGATTACTCGAAGGCGGATGACCAGGCCATTTTGCATCATCTGTGGTTTTTATGTGATAATCTTTCTGATGATGTGCCAATCGCCTGGACCGAAATAAAAACTGCGATACATTACTGCACTGATAAGTTCGTGCCAAGCAATTTGGTTAGGAAGAACCGAAATAACCCATGGATTACTAGAGATATCATACATTTGCACCAGAAGCTAAAACGAGCTAGAAAAAAGAAAAAAAATACCCTGCAGAATTATCTCGTTGAAGGCCCAGCTTGCAACTCGGCTAAGCGAAGCTAAGGCAAGATACTTCAACCACTCGCTTCCTAACTTTTTGAAAAGTAACCCGGATAGATTCTGGCGGTACTTGAGCGATGCGCACAAAACACCGACTGAGATATCAGTAAATGGCTGTATTGGTAACGATCCGGTCAAAACTGCAAACCACTTCAATCAGTATTTTCACTCAGTATTCACTCAGGGATATCATGCTGACACAAACATCATTTCTCTGTCTACTATATCAGCCGATTTCATAACGGTCGAAGGTGTCCTTTCACTGTTACTGAATGTTAAGACTAAATCTTCCGATGGTCTCGACGGCATACCTTATGCATTTTTGCAACGTTACGCCGAACCTATCGCGCATGTCTTCACCCATATTTTTCGTCTTTCGTTTCATAATTCAATTCTTCCCGATGATTGGCATACGGCACGTGTTATTCCCGTATTTAAAAAAGGTGATCGCCTAAATGTTGAAAAATACCGGCCAATATCATTAACTTCCGGCCCTTGTAAACTTTTTGAGCATATCATCACGCATTACATAATGTCATTTTTTGAAGAAAACAGTATTTTGACTCCTTTCCAGCATGGTTTTAGGAAGGGCCTCTCGACTACCACTCAACTTGTCACCATAATTCACGACTTCGCAACGGCACTTGATAAGGGCGACCAAATAGACGCCATCTTCTTAGATTTTAGAAAAGCTTTTGACTGTGTTTGCCATAGTAAATTACTCACCAAACTTTCAAACATTGGCCTACCCATTACTGTAACTAATTGGATCCGCTCCTACCTCAACAGCCGCAAACAGTTTGTCCAGGTCGAGGGCTGCTGCTCTGGAGTTCTACCTGTAACCTCGGGAGTTCCACAAGGCAGTGTCCTTGGCCCTGTCTTGTTTCTCATCTTTATCAATGGCATCGTTTCATCAGTTGACACCTCCGCCATAAGCCTAAAGCTTTTTGCAGATACCTGCATTCTTTACAAGCCAATTAAAAGTGAAAGAGACCAAGAGTGCTTGCAGAACAACCTAAATTCTGTCTCCGATTGGTGCCATACCTGGTCGAGGGAGTTAAACATTAGTGAATCGGTCTATATGCGTATCTCAAATAAAATTACGCCTTTTGCATCACGCTACATCTTAAATAATAATCCGTTGATCGAAGTGAGCAGTTTTAAATACTTGGGATTCAATATTACCAATCTACTGTCGAGGAGTAACCACATTGATGACGCTTGTTCCTCCGCCTCTAAAAAACAAGGGTTTCTTAGACACAAACTAAAAGACGCGCCAACTCAAATCAAACTTCTTGCATATAATACATTTATTCGACCCCGCCTAGAGTAGGCATGCGTAGCCTGAGACCCGTATTTTAAGAAGGATGTTTATAAACTTGAAATGGTCCAGAGGAGAGCGGTAAGATTCATCTCTAATGCCTATCACAATCTTGATTCACCTTCATCCCTTATGGCTACTGACAACATTCCGCTCTTGAAACAGCGTAGAACTATCGCCAGACTCAAGCTTCTTTTCCTGCTCGTAATCATCACTCTAATATCAATCCCAGTAAATACATCTCTCCCTCTTCTTCCAGGAAAACCAGGCATGCTCACAATGATGCTCTGACACCTTACTTTGCACGTACTAACTTTTTCAAACATTCCTTCTTTCCGAGAACCTTTAGCAAATAGAATGCACTGCCTTCAAATGTTTTTCCTGAACGTGGCATTCCCGACTTTGAAAACTACATGCATCATTTGTGTAATCAACACTGTTGATAATTCAATGCTAGATTACCTCTTCTTATTATCTCAACTGTGTAGCTTTACTTTTTTGTGCTTGAAACTGTTTCTAGAAGTTTGCTCGCTTTTTTTTTCTAGATATGTATAACTAAGCATCCTATTTAGTATGACTTGTTTTTCAGTAGCTTTGTGTATTCTAAGTTGCTGTATAACTTGTTCGATTTTTTCGCTATGCTCCCTTTTGTGCCCCTCCTGCTTGGTCTACGGACTGCAGTATGTATTAAATAAATAAAAATAAAATCTCCGAACAACCTCCTCTAACATCTCATTACAATAAGAGCAAAAACGCGAAAATACAAAGAAATGCTCTACACAAGCGTGGTCTAACAACTGAAAGTTCAATAAAAAAGTGTGCAAAATAAACAAAGACACCAAGAAGCTTATCAATCCCCATCAATCACGTAATCACCTACGCTCTTGATCTGAAACCTTATCACCTCAGAGAGCAACTAAAGACTGGCTCATGCACATGTCTATTGCTTTAATGATTTGAAACGCTTCAGAGAATGCACGCGCGTGCCGCTCCCTGCACCTCATGGGCTACTCCACTTCAGATCTTCTAACCTCATTCACTTTTTCATAATGGGGGTGGTTTGGTGCCGTACTTTGCTAGAGTGCCCTAAAACAAAGCTTTTAATTAAGTTCAATTCAAAGCGATGACACGCCTTGAGATACTTACGGATGCACAAGTGAATGAACAGAAAAATATTAGCGGAAGGACAGGGAGGTTAGCCAGTTTTCACTTTCCAAGTATTTATGTGCTCTTGTAACCAGTTTCGCTACAATGTAACGTTCAAGCAGTTCCAGATGACATGCTAAGCGAGTACGCAGCAGTAATATTAGCCTTTTTTGACTGCAATATAATTTTTCAATATGAAGAATTTCTTAGTCAACTCAGGCGACTTATAGCGTTTTTTATCTATCTATCTATCTATCTATCTATCTATCTGTCTATCTATCTATTCATCTATTTGTCTATCTATCTGTAAAACGAAACTATCGATCGGCAAAGAAACCAGACTGAACGCCGTTTCTAGATTCCAACTTTTTCCGCTTGTTCAGTGAAAACCCACACACGTTTATTTCTTTTCTTTCTCAACATACTCCAGGCCCACAGTTCCGTCGCTAAATTCGAGCTTGTACAATTTCTAGACTCGTTTCCTGAAGAACTTACCCTCTTACGCTTTCGCTCAACAAGCTCCGGTTATACCCTCTTGTCCACGGTAAACGTCTGTGATTCGTCCAAGGGGTCAAACTCCCCTGGAAATGCCAAGTTCTTCAATTGTCACCACGTAATTTATTCAGAGGCAGCTACTGAGATGAGCTGGATACAGGTGAAGCACCCGTAGCTCTAACAAATACTCTTTTTTCATCTCATCTACATATAATCAATCGTCTTCTGTCGGTATCTCAACTTCTTGCTGATGTCTCTTTGATTTGCCTGAACACCTATAGCATCATAGTCATTGTTGCTCTGCTCCGGAGGCGCAAACCATGAACGTTCAACAAGAAATTCCCATGGACGTATCGGAGAGGGCTTTTTGGCGTCTGTAAACGTGTAGGTAAGCTTTTGAATTGACAACCGCTTCTACCTCTAGGAGCATCGTCTCAGTTTGTTCTCCGGTGTAATTGCTCTTTCGCATCATCTTGCGGAACAATGACTAGACAGTCCGAACACGCCTCTCTCACACCGCCGCACCAAGGTGCACCTGGCTCGATGAACTTCCACTGTATGCGGTAGGCCAGCAGAAAAGATGCGAATGGAGAATTTTTCTTTACACTCCTGGTGTTCCTGAGTTCCCATGACACTCTCTTGAAAGCAAGAGCATTATCCGAGTGCATTGTTGCAAGTGCTCCTCTGCGAACAAGAAACCTCCGCAATGCTAGCAAGAAGGTGCTGGTCGAGATCGCACTCGCCAGTTTGAGGTGTACTGCTCTAGTTGCGCACAGGTGGACAGCAGGCTATAGGCTTCCGATGTTGAAATATGTAGCTCCTGTTGCTTTATATATAGTGGATCTGCAAAGTGCAATCCTACTACATCACATGGCCATGACAAGAGAACTGTTTTTAAGCATCAGGGCATATTTCACGTTCCCAGGTCTTACAGTGTATCTTCGACAGAAAAAGCAAGTGTCGATGATTCACTTGATTTTGTGTCGAGCGTAGATGATTCAATACCGCTGTCGTACATTCATCGTAGTGCTTACCACACCACCATGCAAAGCTCTGCAGTGTGCCTCAGTCTCTACAAAAGCCGTGGAAGGATGTCTCTGTGGCAGTATACCCTGATGTTTTTCGTCACATGGGTCGTCCATTCTCTGAAGTCGTCCACCTACCCGATACTGTCCGTTTCGGTCCAAGAAAGGGTGAAGATAGATCAGCTTGGACGGTTCCGGAAGAGTGTGTCCAAGCTGTAGCTGGTCGACGTCCTTCACGAATACTCCTTGCTGAACACATAGGGTCCAAAACATTTCAAGACTTGCTGAGCTCCAGTGCCTAAATTGTTTCACTGAGCGAGCTTTGAAGTCCACCGTATTGATCCACAAAGCGAAAGACCCAGGTGGTGCCACGCAGAAGCTTTTCCCGGTCACTATGCTTCCTTATATCAATCACCAAATGTAAGTTCCTAGATAACGCTTCAAGAAATACATGTTGCATCTCAATGTGTGCCTGTTTCTTTATCGGTGAGTACTGGTTAGGTACTGGAGTTCAGCTTGATTTTGTCTGGAACAACCGTAGCAGCAATAGCGATATGCACGTCGAGTTCTTATCGGTATGCCTCTTGTGATTACATCCACCGAGTTGTCTTGGCCTGAGCAGTAGTGTCATAGCGCTGTTTCACTAACTTGCGCTATTTCGGCTTTTCGGTGCTTTGAAGAATGACTCCACTTGCCACAGTTTCCGCGGATCGAGCTCAGTGTGATCATGGACTCAGTCCACACGACGCAATGAAAATGCTTGATATCTCAAGAGGAGTACATGTATTTTAGTATTCTGGCTCCCACTACCACGGCCATAAGCTTAAGCTTTGCAAGCTATAATGTCTTAATAAGTGCCACTCTTGACTTTGCTATTATCAGTGAGGTAGCTGAGTTCCCGCCTTCATTAAATGCTTTCAAATAGGCACATGCTCTATAAGCCTTCAGGCTGGCGTCACTGAATAAATGCAGTTCGGCCTCTTAAAGTGCTACATGCAGTGCGTCTCTCACGCAGCGCGGAATCCTTATGCAGCTGAGCTTTATTATTTCTGCACAAAAGGCATCCCACTGCTTCTTGATCTCCTCGGGAGAATCCTCATCCTAGGAATGGCCTAAAACCGAATTGCGCTGAAACAAAAGCTTCGCAGTAATGAAGTGCGAAAGATTGCCAACCGGGTCATAAACTTGAGAGGCAACCTTCATTAGGCTACGTTTCGTGTCGAGCTGGCTAGCCACTAAATACTAGGACACATCGATGAAAACTTTCAGTTATCATTGTCTATAACCTATTGCATTCGAAAGACCGCAGCTACTTCTCTCGATGCTCCTTCCTTTTGCTCCCCCTGGTTTCAAACATTTTCTGCAGCTAAGGGTGATTGGTTTTACACTTTCTGAGGTTCATGCCAGCATCTTTCATAATTGCTTTCGACTGCTTATAGGTGTGCAGACCTTCATGGAATGTGTCCGCTTCCACTAACAGGTCACTAACACAAAATTGCTTCTTTATTGTAGAAGTTAGCTCTGTGTCTTCACAGGTGTTATTTAAGTGGTAGCGAATAGTTGCCATGAGAAAGAAGGGGTGTGATGATTATCCAAACGGCCCTTTGCCAAGCGTCATTCGAAGAGCTTACAGTGGTGACTTACGGAAATACAGTCAAACCAGAAACACCGGAATGCAACTCAGTGAGTCTCCTGTATCTCATTTGGTAAAAATGCCTTTTCGATGTCGGAGTTTATGGTGACAGGAAACCACCGAAAGCAAAGAAAGACTTTCAATAATTCTGGATTGAGGTTCCCTCTTTTATCAAAGCAATCGTTAAGGAATGGTACACTTTGGGTGTGCGACGATGCCTCGAACACTACGCGCAGTTGGGTGGCTAACACTTCCTCTGGTTAATACTTTTCTGGTTAACACTTCCTCACTGGACGTGAAGGTATCGTTGTTTGGTTTGCTATGTTGCGCTGGTTCCACATACTTGATGCGTTCTTCCCGTGGCAACTCGAACAGGCGAGTTTTCCGCGACGCAAACGTGTCTGATGACCTTCGGACGTGCATCGATAGCAGCGGTTGTGCTTCGCAAGCATTTATTTCTGCGAATCAATGGCAAGACTCGCGTCACAAGCGCGGGTGCGATATTTCTTCAACTGCCAGAAAAACACTCAGCCAAGCTGTTCGATTCATTCTTTCGCACCGAAGCCATGCTAATGCTGCCGCTCGAGTCCTCAGTGCACAGTCATTCAGCGGCTTGCACTGCTACCGGCTTTTTAGCTCCATACGTGTATATGTGAGCAGCTCCTTTAAATCCGCATGAGATGTAGCAGCTGCCATGCTTGTCTTGCAAAGACGTTGCATGCTGCCATGCAAAGACGTTGGCTTCAGACGCGTTTTCTTTTAGTGCCTCCCTGCGCCTTTCACGTGTATAGGCAAAATGATGTCGTACGGTAGTGCTAACTGTAAAAAGTCAATCAGCATAGCCGAAAAGTTTAGCTTGAGAACATTTAGCGCAGTTAGACAAAGGACATTCAGATGCACCACATTGTGAAGTCACCTGGGCTGCGGACGTCACTTCCCAATTTAACGTGACGTAGATTTCAGCGCTGTTAGGTTGTGTTCCTTAATTCCTTTTCAATCTGAGAAGCGTTCCTTGAATAACTCAATGGCGTCTGCATAACAGGCTTCGAAAGTCAGAAAACCACATACCAGCTGCCGCTTAAACGCAACCTAATGACGTAGATAGAAGAAATTTATCGTTGTTGACAAAACGTTCTTCAGGTAGACAGTTTGCTCGAACTGCTCCCTGAAAGCCGACCATTAATGTATATCACCTCTAAAAGTTGTCATGACAAGGTTCGGTAGCCTTGTGCCAATTCTGGTCAGCACGTCAGAAGGTGATGGGGTTGCGTTCTGAGGAGCAGCCGCTGCTGTACATCCTCCGTGCCGAAAACCATCTGCCTTTTAGCGTATCTCAGCGGGCATGCTTGTAGCTCTGACGGTATGCTCTGCTGCCACGACATACTCCGATCTCAGCTCCTCGTTCACAAAGTACTCCTCGACAGCATCATTATTCTCCGAGACCTCGTTATATTAAGCTAAAAAATTGCCCCGAATCTTCATGTTACATGGCAAATGTCGCTGAAATACGATAGCCTTGTGTCTGGACAGAGTGACCTAAATGTTTATTTGATGTTCTGCGCAAGAAAAGCGGTGAATAGTATTCTGGAGGCGCTGCGTCAAAGTGCCTTGAGCGTGCAGCGGAGGTGAAAGAGCGCATCGAGGCACGTTAGACACGAGCGCAGTCTGGCAGTTACCTTCGAAAACGTGGAGAAAGATGCGTGCCTGTCTCGGAGGTGATAAGGTGTAGAACGCAAAGCGACGGGCAGGTGCCACTATCGTGTCGTCGTAGCATAGCATTGGAAAAACGTACCTTTTTGAGCATCGCGTTGCGCTTGTAGCGCAGAGCGATAAACCTACAGTCGTTAGAGTTACTTGTGTGTGCATCTTCTAGTATAAAGTCAGACATACAAAACATTGATATCTTGTTATGACGCCTCAGATATGCACCTCTACTTTCCAGCAGAGAGCCTTCAGGCACGAGCACTGAGAATATGCTTTGGCCTGCCGCGGTGCACGTCAACCTCTGGCACTATAAAGGAGTCGCGCACCTACCCTATACAGGTTTACACGCCCTGTGAACCTCTTCGAGTGCACCTTCGTCTGCTGACCCGACATGCACAACACCCGTTGTCTTTACTAAAAGTGGACCGACCAGGCTGCACCTAGTCGCGATGCCTCGATACGCATAGACACATGATCCCTTCAGGCTTTGCACGTGCCGTAATCCCTGCAGTGCCTACTTGGACATTGAATAAACCGCTAGTGTGCCTTCACATACGTGAAATTTCATATAAGTCGCGTGTTTCTTATATTGCCCTCAAGAAACTCACCTAGGCACATTTGGATGATCAATACAGCGTCTCTGTGCACATTTACACCGATGGATCCCTAACTTCATCCGCTTCAGCTGCAGCCTTCGTGATCCCTCAACTCGGTATTTCCCGACAGTACAAATTAGATCAAAGGTCATCTTCGACTGCTGCACAAATTGTTGCTCCGCAGGAAGCCATAAAATTTGTGAACGACCAAGCACCGCGTAAATGGACGATTCTGTCTGATGCAAAATCAGCGCTTCAAGCTATCCATTCTTGTTCAAGAAGAGGCCAATTTTACAATTTAGCGTTAGGAATCGTCCAAGCATTTGACCTAACACACAGGAGCGGTCACTTAATTGCACTCCAATGAAGTCCTGGACACTGCGGCCTGGTTGGCAACAAAACAGGCGATAGCGAAGCAAGAGTGGCAATATACAACGCTCCTATGTACGCCAAAGTACCGTATTCGCGAAGTGACGTCAACATATTGTTGAGAACACTCATGCGCGAATGCGCTGCCGTTTACTGATCGCTACATGATCACGGGAACACGCGTTTGCGGGAAACAGACCCCAGTATGACTTTTCGTCTTCCAGATAAAATTAGCCAAATGCATGCTAATATACTGCACCTGATTCGCCTGGGCGTTGCCTTCACTCGCCACTACACCCACCTAATCGGCCGTGCGGACAGCCCGAATTGTGAGCGCTGCCAAGTGCACAAAACTTTAGCTCACATATTTTGTGACTGTGCACTATACGTGGCGCAAAGAAAAATGCTAACTGCCACGTTGGCAAGCATCGGACGAATGCCATTAAGTGAAAGCCACATATTGTCAGCAATGAACGACCAAACAGTCTTAAAAACTGCTACAAAGGCTGCTTTAGTCTTTATAAAAAGCACTGGACTAGATACTAGACTATAGGGTACTACGCCAAGTGGCTACTGTACATACGCACCACCTCTTCTTGTCCCCATCATCACCCTTCATTTCTCTTTCCTTCCCTCTTCCCTTACCCCCATGTAGAGTAGCTGGCTAGAGCGAACTGGCTCAGGCTGACCTCTCTGCCTTTAATAAATTCTCACTCACACACAGATATGCGCAATAAGTGAATGTTATATGACAATCGCGCAACTATGAACGCTAAATCTTGAGCAATATCGGTGGGCGCTGCGGATGGTGTCCGCCGTTTGGTGCGGTATGAGGTATCGTTTAGGGCAGATAAAAAGACAAATGTACAGACACACAGGCAGACCAAAATTTTTCCGTAGAAGGTGCCCAAGAAAGATTATCGTCTTTGAAACGGTCATGAATACCTCTGAGCTTAGGCTTGTCAGTGGTAGGGTCTGTTAGCAGGAACCTTTATTCCTGAAGAAGCTTCGTATTCTGGGCTCGTCGAGCCGAGCGCTTGGTCATAAAGCGATCCTACGGATCTGGTGCTATATTATAGGGGCCTGATCTACGCCGATTTAGAACTATTTGTTGCAGGCCTCGCCGCCCGCAGCACGACGCAGTCTACTAGAAGGTCTCCTCGAGTCGTGCAATGACGGGGACGCGTCCGCACGAGGGGTCTCCGAACTAGGATGTAAAGGAAAATTATTGATCGGCGAAGCAACCAGACCTAACGCAGTTTCTAGATTCCAGCTAGTTACTCCTCTTGTGCAGTGCTAGCTTGCACATGTTGATTTCTTTTCTTTCTCAATATATCTATCTATCCATTATTCTATCTATCTATCTATCTATCTATCTATCTATTTATCTATCTATCTATATCTATATCTATCTCTGTGTTTGTGTGTGTGTGTGTGTGTGTGCGCGCGCGCGCGTGTGTGTGCGTGTGTGTGTGTGTGTGTGTAGCCGCATATGACTTTTAGCTGTCCTGTCTGTTTCGTTGATGACATCAATTCCAAACTTTGTATCGCATAACATGACTCTACGACAAGCATAAAGCGAATATTGACATGATAATCATAATATCCCTATTGAAAAAACCTCCACCATAGGAATGGTGGATTCCACCAACCACAATTTTGGTGGATTATGGCGGTGAAATGTTGGTGGCACATGGTGTATGGTGGCTATGGTGGAGCGAATGGTGGATGGCGCGCTCCAGCCAGCAATTGTTGAGCGCGAAGCAGTGTCAGAACCACCGTGGTGAGCTGCCACTAAAGAAGTAATAAGCATTATTGTATAAAAAAAGAATGTATCAAGCACCCGTGAAAAAATAAGTTGCGCCAGCATGGGATCAAACTTGCCACCTCCGAATTACGACCTGAGCACACTGACCTCTGCGCCACGCCGACAGATTGAGTCATGGCTGTTAAAGAAGTAGTCAACTCACAAAGTCACTGTTTAACTTCAGTTTTGTTTGTCGTTTACTCGGGAGGGACGATATCTGCACCTGCTACTAAACTTTGCATATTTGTTAAACACGAACAACTGCTGCCTGTAACAATTGCCACTGCGATAATGGCAACGGCGCTATGTATTTGTTACAATTTACAACCGAAAGGAAAAAAAAATCAACTCAGGGAACTGAGGCGCCGATAGGGTTTCTCGACGGTTACTGGCAAGTTTATTATACGTTTCTTGCTCCTTCCAAAGGGCGATATCACTTCAGGCTTCATTATGCTTCTATGCTCATTCGATAGATACGCCCACACAATTGATTTTGATTTTTTTCGCGCAACGCACACCGCAGTAGTGCCAGCTAACCGCTGTTGCTCTGTCGTTAAGAACAGCTACATAACGGCTTGTCCAAAACGAATGCAATGCGCCAAAAACAGTATGCTTTCATATTGGTTCAGTTAGCGTACGAATTGGCGTGTCTATATTCTCGCATAAGAGCCAGCGAAGTGCCGGCGAGTGCAACCGGTGGCTGTCGGTGAGGGGAGGCGTACCTTTGGTGGAAGTGCTGCAAGCGCGTCGCATCGATGTTTCTCGCTTCTAGCGCGGACACCGTACACAATAAAAATGGCTTCATTTAGGTTAAACGATGCCGCAGCTGTGCTGTATTGTCATTTTTCGCTCGTCAAAATTGTGTATTCTGAAACCCAGAAGCGCTGATAACACTTGTACGGGCTCAGCCTGTAGGACTAGCCTGTGGTGGAAATCATGGTGGTGGAACAAAAAGGTGAAAGTCGAATTCACTGGGGCTCGTCTCTACGCATATCGAAAGTTATAGTTTATGCATATTCGCACACACTTTGTTAACCTGAAAGTACGGCTGAAGCAATAGAGTGTGCAAGATTTTCCAGAATTGCGTTTATGGCGTGACGACATAGGGTGAGCGCTGTGCACGTTCTGCTCTAACATTGAAAAGCGCAATTGAGAACTGGAGCCCAGTTATTTGTCGACAACTGCGCGCCGATGTATAACATTTATTGTGTTGTTCACAGTGACACCTCTGGTCATATAAACATCACAACAAAGAAACACATAGTGGATGTCAAACTCATATAAGTACGTGCGTGAAATGTAAACATATTCCTGGCCGCATCTTGTATGATTCACAAAAATTGAAGCGTTGTTGACACCACAGGAAATAAAAAAAACGTACAAGAAAGCGTAATGAGCAGCGTTGGTTTCTTTTGACCGTAAACATATATCTCTGCGTATTCAAGAATGAAAGACTACAAATGAGTGATTTCACATACTGTCATATGCTTCTCATCGTGCCTCCACCATCTACCAAGCATCCATCATGCTACCGTCATTCGCCTTGCTCACCAAGCCTTCCACAAAACACGTTTTGCCTCGACACCATGAGGCGGCATTTTCCACCGTCACCTCTATTGACTCGCCACCACCACCACCACCTACCATCATTTTTTCCACTGTCACGGTCATCAGCCATTATGCCCACTACTGTTTCCAACATATCCACTAATAATTCCACCATATCCACTAATATTTCCACCATATCCACTATTCTTTCTACCATATCCACCAATGATTCCAGCATCCACCAATGTAGGATTTTCTATAGGAATGTATGTCTTAATTGTTGTAATCAACAATTAGTGGTTTTGCTGCTATAACGATAGCTATGTCCTCATGACATAATGCAAAACTGGTAGGGTATGACATGACTGCATGGCGAACATAAAAGAACGACGCTCATGTAGAAATCATGATATACATGTCTTGTAAGTCATGACTACATTTTACGCTCACAGCGCGCTAGCGGCCGCTGACCTAGCTTCGCGTATGCCAAATTCGGTGTTTCGTTACAGCAATTGATGACAAACTTATATGACTGGTTGCAACATGGTAATCATAACATAAGTGTCATGTAAAAACATGACGACGCTCATGATGTGCTCGCGGATGTTTCGCTAGCTTCACGTATACCAAATTTAGTATTAGATTGCACGAATGGACGAGGAAGGCGAATGAGACGTGCCAACATGATAATCATGGTATTCGAGTTTATAAAACACGACTACATGCTACGCTCGTAGCATGCTCATGGCGGTTTGGGTTGCTTTACATATACCAAATGTGATATCCCGTGTCGTGAACAAACGATAAAGGTAAATGAGAGGTCCAAACATGTTTGTCATGATGAGCGTGTCATTTAAAGCATGACTACATGGTACAGTCGTTGAGTTCTCACGGCCGTTTCACTAGCTCTACAATAAATAAACATTTTTTCACGTGACATGAATCGACGACGAAAGTAAATGACACGTCCAAGTATGATAATCTTGATATGCGTGTCATGTAAAGCACAGCTACATGCTACGGCACGGCTACATGGTACAGTCATAGAGTGCCCACGGCCGCTTCACTAGCTCGACATATAATAAATATGGTATCACGTGACGTGAATATACGACGAAAGTCAATGACACGTCTAAACATGATAATCATGACATGGAAGTCATGCACGGCACAATTGATGTACGCCTCGTACTGTTGTACCGATTTGAAAGTGACATATCATTTGTGCTTGACATATCACTGATCACACTGTGCGGGGGATCTGCCAGTTTTTTTCATTGAGGAAATACAGATAGCCACTTTGTAGAAACGGGAAGATTTATATAGAAAAAAGATTGGCAGATTCCACGTATCTAGGGAATCAATTTTATGTGAAATATGCTGATGCAAGCTGAATAAATTGATGTAATTTATTTGAATGAAGCGTTACGTGTGGTGCTAAAGATCTTGCTCCACGCATGCACAGTGACATTCTCGATTTCTGTGCGCAGTGATGCCGGGCGGAGAGGACAACAATCTTTCTCCACTTACTCGCTGTTTAACAAGACCGGCGGCAGCCGCTGGTTAAAATATATTTTACCTTAACCCTTATCCATCTGGTGTCTCTTCTATAACGTAAAAATTTCGTCGAATGTATTGTACGCCCAGACATTTACTAAACAGCCAACTCGTTTTGCATAGCCAGTTGTTTAAAATAAATCAGAATGCTAGCAGAAACACGTATATTAGCAACACCATAAGCGGTAAGCTGACATTAAGCAGTTGTACTCACGACGAAGGTAGTCCTGGACACTGCTAGGCAAATAAGCCTCAACTGATGGCGCCAAACTATAATTCACGGTAATCCAACGTAATAGCTGTGTCATAGGAGTACGTTTGTATTGTTTTCGAAAATGAAGCCCACGCTGCAATCACAATTGGCTCTTCAAGGACATTGCCATCTATTTAAAGTGTAGTTCCAAAAGCAGGTGTGGCTCTGTGGTGGAATGCTTCATTACCACACAGAATGCCGGTGTTCAATTCCTGCTTCTACTACAACAATTACTTTTTGCATACGTCGAACCAACGATGAAAATGGCAGCTTCTTCTTCACTCCCTCGGGTTAAACTCACCTAAGACTGTTCACCTCATCCCTGGTTACATATGAACTGTCAGTTACCTGTTGCTCCCTATCTGTCTTCAGGTGTGTGCCACACTATTACAATGACCTTAAGAGGTGAGCACGAGAGCACCATACATGGGTGGCTAAATAAACAGGTAGGCATATACGTGGATTGACGCTCAGAGTGTCTGCATACGCAAAAAATGCGTCGCATTTAAGAGCATGGACCAGCAGTAAATGTGTGATAAGTATTTTCATGCAATGTATGAGCCCATGTCTGAAATTTCGGTATATTCCGGTCCCACACTGTCGTTGTTCTTCTTTTAAAGACAAGGGAGCTTTCTGCAGACACTCACGTTTTCAGTCTGTCAACACGAAAGCATCGACGGGTTGCGGATATTTTGGCCACAACTGGTGTGGAGGGGGCGCCTTACGCAGGGGGCGGAAACTGCCTATACCTTCCATGTATTCGCCTTCGGTAGCGGCAGTACCATTTTTATCACTGGTGATTGCCGGGCATCCTACTATAAATAAACCATGACAGAAAATTACTTTCATGACGTCCCGAAAAAGAAGGAAAGAATGAAAATATAGAAAAAGGAAGGTTGCCGAAGAAGCCCTTTTTCTTTCAGTTAACGCACCAGCAGAATGCTCTTGTGCCTTCACACACTATTGAAATGCACTGAGGCGATGCAACAATTCGTGAAACTTTGTTTATCTCTTTCTATTCTTGTTCGTGTCTTCTGAAGCGACTAAAGTTAAGCTGACGAATTTCTCACCTTGACGAAATTCGACCGACACAAAGGAAATGAGCTTTCTATTTCACGTTTTGTATATATAAAGTAACAGACACATGCCCGTAGTGTGTTAGTGTTATTCTAGAAAAGCAGAATAAACTTACAAGTGACATATGACTATATTCTGCAAACAATTAACCCAGAGTATTTGAGCCACTGGGAAATTTTTGAACAATTACGAGCAAAGATGCCAAATTCAACTCAATCATTTCCGTAATGATTGCACAGTTTTCTTACTGAACTTGAGTACCAAACGAGACGGATGTTGAGAAGCACATAGAGGATTGATGCAACCACAAATTTTTCGATAGAAAGTTTCACTAGAAGCAATGGTTGGGCAAGTTTACAAGTCAGTCGTCAGGGCAACAGAATTCAATACAGTGACGAAGAAAAGTTCACCTGTCAAAACGTTGGATTCATCAATATTCTCAGTTATATTTTGGAAACACTTTTTTCATCACGTGTTCAAGAGTGACACTATATGAAGTAAACACTCACAACTTGCCGAACCGTGGCGACAAGAATTTATTGAGCAGGAAGCCGTCTATGATCACTTGACGTCAATTGAAGTAAAAGTTGAAGCAAAAAGAAGCTAGAACTATATGAATGAGGCAGACAAAATTCAAGCCTTTCAATAAACGTTTTTTCCTGACAGAAGCTATGCTGTCATTATCACCAATTAGGCAAGTGACACTGTACTTCTGTTAGCCCAGTCTTGCTTGCACAAAACAGAATTTACTCATATCTGCTCTTGTGAAGTCATAACTTGCTCAAATAGCGGGTTCGAGTACTTTTTCTCACCTGCTGTATTTTGAAAATACCGAAAAACTTTCGCATAACTAAAATACCCGCGTTACCATAAGGCAGAACCGCAGAAAACATGTGTCGCCCAATTAAGCCATCTTCGACAAATGCATAGTTGGCTTGTTCGGTGCAGCTCGCTGCGGATTCTGTTCTCTGCCCACCAAAACTTGTCTTTATCTTTCCATTAGTTGATACGCCAACCGAAAGAGATAACTGAGGGTGATCCAGCTTTTGAAACTCCTAAGCGATATGCGAGAAGGAGTGTAGGCAAGCGCTAAGAACGAAAGTCTATCACTTCCCGCACTTCGCCTGAATATAAAATTTACAAAATAGGAAATAGAAAAGGACATACAAAGAAAAGAGAATTTATTTACAAAGTTATCAAATTTTGTGATTCGTAAAAGCTAGTGAAAGCCACTAAATTCCAACTTTAACATCAACCTCACTTTGTTAAACCAAATTTTAGGACGCCAGGCAACCACCATAAGTGTGCACTTTCCTTGAAACCGAAACTAGCGAAATGTTTTGGGACCTGTCCTACGTTCAAAATAAATGCGAGTGAAAGTCGCTCCTTACTCGGTCTAAAATTATGTGCTTGCACAGTAAGCCGTATAGTAAATAGGAATGTGCCTGTTGTCCAGGGGGAGCTTTGCAATGGTGATTTTATTCTTAAAGACCAGTGTCACCACAAAGCACCAAGATCTATTTCCTCCATGGACACAGACGAGTAAGGTGACCTTTCACACAAGTGTATCAGCACAAGTATAAAATTCAACAGATGTCATCGGGCTGCCAAAGAAGTAAAACATTGATGGGCTGCCAGGCGTGGTGATACCAAGCTGCTTCCTCACTTGAGGACTTGGGAATAGGTGCGACGACACCACAAAACAAGATAAGTGGAATTAGCAAGAAACAAATATAACACATGGAGTAAGTTTTCCTGACAACAATGCGAACAATTCAGAATATTAGGTTATATTTTTCTATACTTTCCTTTGTGCAATGTAATATATATGTTTTAGCGTTTGTGTATTAATACAGAAGCATAGTAAAATCGCCGCCCTATTCACACAGTGAATGATGTTGGAGGAACTTGCTCTGAATTGATCGGGTAACCCGTGGATGCTCCGGACATATTCATCGATTATCGTATAAAAACCTGACAGGTTCCTTCACCCCTTTTCCACTTTTGTTCTGCTTTGCTGGCCTCCAGCACAGGGCTTGTTCAATGATGAGCTTTCTTCCCTTCAATCTCTCGGGCTGTGACAGCTGACTTGGCGATGAACTCGAGCTGCTGCTGCATTGCAAGCCATCCAAGCTGGCACCTTGGCTTCTCGGTGTTCCAGCTGCAGTGTGGTCAGTATAACAGACTAGTTATGTGCCATAACGCAGCAAAGAGTCCAGTCGCCGTTCCATTTTAGGTGATCGAAGTTCCATGATCTTGGCATCATTAGCCTGGCGTTATACGAGTGCCTTAACATGGGGCGACGCAGAAGTTTTGTGTCGTCGCACGTTATCTATCCGGCTATTGCGTTAGCAGGTATGTTCTGCTCGCCGCAAGCGTGCCGGATGTCGGTGTAAAATTTTGATAGAAGCAAGTTATGGGAAATATAGGACTCTCCGGAAAGCGCATATGTACATTTGTGTTGCATAAAAAATTTAAACTGTCGATCATTAACGAAATAGCGAAAGTGCCGGAAGGAGAGGTGAATTCAATTTCTTGACGAAAGGTGCTGTATTGAGCTTGTGTGGGGCTTAGTGTCTGTGCGAAAAGGCTAGTAGTTGCCACGAGTAGTGACCTTGCTGCTGGAGAACAGTACCCATGTCTGTGCTAGACACGTCAGCCATGAGAGCTAAACGTGCTGTAGAGTAGCGTCCCAACACAAAGGCAGCGTTTGCAATCGCACCCTTGATCTTCACAAAGGTGCTCTCAGCAGTGACAATTGAAGGAGCAAGGACGTCTTGTTCTTGCTGGTAAGCAGATGGTTCAAAGGTACTACTGTATCTGCATGATTCTTGACAAATCGCCACTAAATGTTAACTTTGTCAAGGAACTGCCACAGATTTGTGATCGTTGTGTGCCGAGCAAAGCTTAGGAGTGCTTAGATTTGCGATGAAACTAGGCGGATGCTGGTGTCCAGGCGATGTCCTAGAAAGAGAAAGTTAGCGACACAAAATTCTCTTTCAGAGAAGGTGATGACAATGCAGTGTTCACATAGACGTTCTAGCAGACAACGAAGCTGTTGCAAGTGCACTCTAACATATTTTCTGGCATCAAAAGATATGACACGTAGGTGAACACGAAGGTTAGACCACGCCTGACTGCCTTTTATTGAGCATTGCCCTTGGTGAAACTTTGTTCAAGTGCTGCTGTAAAAGGCTCACTCGGGGAATTGCATCGAGAGTTGGCCGGCATGCCACAGCTTCTCTTAAGTTAGAGAAGATAATCCTTAGTGTCACTGTAATGTTTCTTGTAGCTTTGTGCTTTTTTCCCAAACGGTGATCATCATCAGGGACACGCGCCACACAGGGGAGGACAGAGGACGTCGGTGCTAAAGCCCCGAAAACTAACACACCAAGAATGAC
This sequence comes from Rhipicephalus microplus, assembly GCF_043290135.1. Lineage (NCBI taxonomy): Eukaryota > Metazoa > Arthropoda > Arachnida > Ixodida > Ixodidae > Rhipicephalus > Rhipicephalus microplus. The sequence goes on along the minus strand of NC_134705.1, from coordinate 106,254,390 downwards.
AAAGTGCCTTTCACAACGACATGTTTTTCTATCGAAACGTGGACCAGCCTCCCTGTGGCGATTCCTCTGTTTATTCTGCTTATCACACTACTGCATGAATGACGTCACTTACACAGCGTACGTTAATCTACCATTAAGCAGTTAGTAAACATGTGTTTTTCCTCGCACTGTCAGTACTTCATTGTCATGCTGTTCTTAACGCCTGGATTTAGCCAACCCCTAATGAATATTTAGAAATGATTTCCTTTTTTCTTAAAATTTGGTGTTATTGTTTCATTCAACACTGTGTTGTTACAGCTTTATCCATATGCAATTCTTGAGAAAATGAGAGAAAATTGGAGAATAGAAATGTCGCGGCACTTAGAATGATCTCATTACACTGCACAGCAAAGTTAACCGACGTTACAACCTAACTTTACTGGTATATAGACTACTAATAGTGTAACCATCTTTTATTCATTTCGACAAGATGTTCATTTACCTCTATAAAGTTGTCGCTATAACTAATTAACTCATGGAAGCTTGTGAACAAACATAGACCCGGCACCATAGGTTCTTTTACGAATGACTAACCCGTAGTAGATTGCTTTCTTCTACTTTGAGGAAATATTGTAAGAACCTGATGTGCCTCCTGTAATAGTGGTTGGCAAAGCTCATGTATTATGACGTGTCCCCTCGCAAAGTAACGGTTGCTAAGGAATTTGTTTACACTTACGGAGTTATCTTCCTCTAAAAAAGTTTTTTACATGAAGGTTACGTGGAATTCTTGTGGCAATAAAAGTACCACTTCTGAAGGAGAGCCTATCGAAGCCTCCTCTGCTGTCGAATGAAAGTTGACGGTGACCTAAGAAATATATATTTATATATTCATTTTCTGAAGGCATACTACGTTGATGTATAAAACACAATATTTCACCAGCGGCTCTCATTTGTGGCATCTAAACTATCCATGCAGAAGACCAGCATAAGGTGATGATGTCAAACACAATATAAGACTCACATCAGTTGTCAAAATATTTCTGATGTCGTCATGTGACGTAACACGCGGACATCATCTCTTGACATCGTTGCTTGATCATTTGTGAGTCATCCACAGAGGCAGCGCAGTACAGGGTTATAAACTGGAAGCTGACATTGGCTCTGACTCTAGAAGCATTGAAAAACCGTGTTCGTAGCAGAAAGGTCTGGTAATCTGGTGCAACGTGTAGAGCACATCATGTACATTGACGTAAAATCAACAAAAGAGAGAAGATGGCCTCATGCTTTGAGTCGACTAAAGTGATTCATTTGTGACCCAGTGAGCTTTCGCAACGTCGACAAAGCGCCTTATATAATTGAGCTGACTTGCGATTGGACAGGCTTGGGTACGCGTTTGCCGAGAAAGCATGACAGGAAGTGATGGTCATTGTGATGCTCAGACAGTCCCAATTTCTTTGTGTTAGTGCTTTACGATACTGCAGGCTAAAGGTTCTGCTCAGTAATCAAAAAGCTACCTACACAGGCAACTAAAATGTAAGACAAATTGGTAGTTGAAAAAACGTTTTAAGGTAAACAAGTTATTTGCATATATGCCACATGAATCAAAGAAAGAAATTTTTACTAGAAATTAAAAAAAACTGCAGTACCATATTACTGCCAGAGAAACACCATTCCAATCGCGAACGGTGTTTGAGAAAAAAAAACAGTGTGAAAGCTTTTGGTAAGGTGAACTGCTGAAATTAGACTTCCTAAAAGTAGCTGGAACAAATTATTTTCCTTGTGGCATGCACGTCTGGAAGTAAGGCGTTTAGGCCCTGAGATGTTCAGTTTTATGGTGAAATATCATGCATACATAAACATCTACCGCAGCAGTGGTAGCAAGCTGCACAGGGCTTCGATAACTAGCGTGCCATGAAAAAAGACTTTGGTCTACAACGGACGTAGTTTTGCTGCGATGAATAATAGAGACAGCAAACGTGACAGTTTTTCTTCGTTTTGTAAGAAGTAGGATCGTATCCAATTTTATTCGATGTGCAAGACAGTCGTATTTACGTAATCCAAAATGAAGCCCATTCACTTTCGTTAAGACATAGTGCGAACAATGGTTTTATGAATTTCAACTATATGCAAAGGCCGTCTATGCAAGTTCCTGCAAAAGAGGAAAATATTTGTTAATTTTCTTTCTGCCTTGTAGCCAAGCGGAAGAGCAGCACAAATATCCCCCCTCAACGCAGAATTCAATGCAACATGGCCGTAGCCACTTATGATAGACGTCGACAGTCTTCTCTTGACAGCACACTGCTAATCCCACAACCATACCTTCGGAGGTATCTACTCTATCGATTCACTGGTTATTGTGCCGGTAACTTGCGCTCGCCTTGCAGGCCCCTCTTTGAACTCCTCCTCTTGACGGCTTACGCTTCGAGTCTCAAACTTACTTCAGCTAGCCGGGGGCAGTCTTAAAACAGTATTTTCGAGAAGATGGTGGAGACGGGAGTTGAAGGGTAAAACTTTGAGCAAAATTTCAGCTAGCGTTTCTTTTCAGAAGTGCCTTATTTGTCATATACACTCAATTTTGCATGATAAATTGGTTATAAGATTCCAACAACATATTGATATTGATCTTGATCTTCAAAATGAATACTGAATTGCGATTTTTTATTTTGGTTTATGGTTATCCACTACCGCATAAAAACAATCATTCTAGTACCTAAGTAAAGGTAGGTGGGTAGTGGTCGTTCAAGGTCCACCAAGTACAAAAATTGGTTGTCTCCTGCTTACGGGAACTCATTGGCGTCGGCAGTGGCCCGGGCATGCTCGAACAAGTACTGTTGAGCCGTCTGGTCTGAGTAGCCGGACATGGCTGCCTTCTATTGATTAGATTGATTGATTGATATGTTGGGTTTAACGTCCCAAAGCCACCATATGATTATGAGAGACGCCGTAGTTGAAGGCTCCGGAAATTTCGACCACCTTGGGTTCTTTGACGTGCACCCATATCTGAGCAAACGGGCCTACAACATTTCCACCTCCATTGGAAACGCAGCCGCCGCAGCCGGGATTCAAACCCGCGACCTGCGGGTGAGCAGCCGAGTAGCTTAACCGCTAGACCACCGCGGCGGGGCTGGCTGCCATCCAGTCCTTCCGGGAAGGTTGAGTGGAGAGGTGAGGTTTGGGGTATTTTGCTAGGCCCACATCAAGCGATAATTGTCATAGGAGTTTCTCCCACAGTGAGGCCAGTTCCCGTCCAAACCAGGCTAAGGTACTTTAAGTTTGCCGGGATCTATTGAGTTTTGGTGTGAAGGCGAAGGAGTATTCACTCCTCTTCCTTTCTGAGGCTCTCGCATCTTTTCGAATGAATGGAATAGCCGATTCAGTAATATTATGTGATCCTCTCAAACGTGTAAACGGGGTTGGTTTCGAGATTCGGATTGGTACGGGATCGGGATGAGGATGGTGTCTGGAGAGTCGGAGCTCAGGCTGTGGCACTGGCCACCTCATTACCGTTAAGGATTCTGCAAGCCCGAGCTTACACGATCGTTAGATGTGCCGCGGCCCCTAAGAAGTCTCTTTTTAAAGAATTTTGTAGTCAAAGTAGAGGTTATAGCCCTGTTCAATATTGTGGCAGGCACTCCTTGATTCGATGATAATAACTCGAGACCTGTTATGCGGTGGCACGTGCAATGGCGAACTTCTTTGCTTGCGTGATTATACGTTCAGCGAAGCTAAGTTCATTTGTTGTGGCGCTTTTATGGACGTTAATGGCGCTGAACCAATCTCCGTGGTGCGTGCCGGAGGAGTCTACGTAGAAACTCCCGAAGTTATGAACATAGGGGTAACTAAAGGCTTCTGCGTGTGTGAGGCGTAGACCATGGTGGTTGTCTCTGGTGACGTTACCTTGCTTACTTTGCAATCCTGTATGAAACGGGATCAGCAATAGTCAATTCTATAGTTTTTTTCATGCTTGCTTTCTTGTTTTGCAAACATCAACAAGCAGCACACTTCCGCTAACTCAGCGCAGAATCATACTACAGCTTCATTTAGTGAAAAACTCGTTTTAAGCACAGGAGTTCGAAAGTCACCAAATCTATATTTGTGTTTTTTTTTGAACAGTCAAAATGAACATACCATTGTGGTTACTCCTTAGGACACCATTTGCAGTAAAACGTTTAAGAGGCTCATTTTCTATAATTACCCACAGGTTACGTTCGCAAATACATAATTAATGTTAAGACGTCAGTCATAGCATTATGACCACCTTCCGGCAAGTGACGTTTTTGAAAAAAACGCCAGGCCTGCGAGGTAGGCGCATCACAGTCATAGCGAAAGCTCAAAGAGCGGCTTTTTAGAGCCTTTTCAAAACTCCCATTGGGTACGTTCTGCAACCACACTTGCTTGGTACTCACTAGGGCATTAATTAACAACTTTTAGGTAGTAGTTCAGCATTCGATAAGCTATTTTTCGTCATTTATTTAGAAGCCTGGTATCCGCTAAACACCAGCAAGGAATTTTGTGCCAATTATCCATGCAGTAGCTGACGACAATGAGAAAATATGGTTGTAGTGCGTATGCGCCGCAATTATTCGGGAAAACAAGAACAAGCGTTTGCAATAGGTTGGAGCACTGAACGGCCCACTCGTTACGCTTATCGCATTGTGCGACGACTGATTGTTCTTTCGCTGTTTTAAAACGCTTTAAAAGTCGTATTAACGTGATTGCTTTCCCGACATCAAGCCCGCGTAAGGCAAGTTGTGACAACAAGACACAAACACCAGAGTAGCTTCTTGGTAGAATACTGGGCTGGCACCCAGCGGACTCGGGTACGAGCCCTACTGCGTCATTTGTGCTAGGTCATGCCTGTCTAAGGCAAGTTTTACCACAAGGTACAAGCACCGGCGTAACTCAGTAGTAAAATAGTGGGCTGGCACCCAGCGGACCCAGGTTCAACTCAACTGTGTCATTGGTGCAATGTTTCTTTTCTAATATCACGCAATGTGGTTACGGACACCGGCGGTGGCGACGGCAGCGGTGGCGGACAACACGCAACTGCGCGTAACCCGAAAAGTGATCTCAGCTGTAAATCTACAAAGATTTGGGTCATAGCAATTGCTCCAATACTATTGAAAAACTGTGTTTTTCAAATTCACTTTTTATATTGCGCGAAGCTTCTGAGAAAGCCTCGAAATTTTACACTGTATGTTTCAATTCACACGTGCTTGCGTCACGAATGAACTTGATGGTGAAATGGTTTCCGAGTTATTTGCCATTATAAACCTACGGGAAGTGAGTTAACAAGAAGAGCTCTGCCTCGTTGCCTATACGAACGCGAAACAGAACAAAATTTACCTTCAAGTGGACCACAGGGGCAAGCGCCGTAGTACAGCGTAGTTAAAGCACTGGGTGAGCAGGGCTGGCCATGTGTGCTGAGTGGTTTACATCGTTTACGGTTGCGACCGTAGTTAAGGCAACATGTCCCTTCTTCGCAGACTGAACGCTCGGAGCATTGTTGATTCCTAACCTTCAGCTATAAGGCAGAAAAAGTAGAAAAAACGCCGCACTATATTAAAGTCACAACATCTATGCTAGTGTTTGTTGTCGAAAAAAACACTTGTGATAAGCATATTCGGTAAACACCAAAATATAGTGTATCCAACACAATAATTTCCTACCAATTTGTTCACTCTTTGTTTACAGTTTTCAGCTTTAGTTGCAATGTGACGGATTGCACAATTGAATAAATCTGTCTTTTTGCCGATAGCGGCCGTACTCACAACGATAGAAATCAGCCAGCTTCAAAGTGTCATCAGCGCTGCAGCGACAGCCCCTATAGAAGATAGCTTTTAGGAGACACCAACAGGTTGGATCATCGTCCTCAGATTCACACCATAAATGAACAAAGAAGCACCATGAAATATATTTATGGGCTCACGATTATAGTGACCAGCAGCCTTCTTTTAGCTTTCAGTGCGCAACGCAAAAAGTTTAAAGGAGAACTGTGAGAAGCCTATAAAATTTGAAGTACAGAATACAAACAGAATGAAAAAGAAAGAGGCATAAATGTAAAAGGCACCGGCCGACCAAATTTTCACCGCTGATGACTCAAAAGACATAGAGGCGCACAGTTACAATGACGCTTTGAATTAGGGCAGAGTATTGGTAGTATTGGATGTACTTTTTAAGAAAGCGAAAGAAGACGACCACCTGTTGTAGCACGAAGCCACAACAAATTCCGTACGGATATCTCAGAAAGAAAAGCATCTTAGTAGTCAAAAACTTTATCCTGGTGTGGAGTAAAATCCCTGAACCAATGACTTTTCGTGGGGGTCGCTATCAATTAGGCTACCCATAAACCAAACAATGAACTACGCGAGCGCGAATTTATCGACATCTTGAAGCACATTGACAGAAGCAATGCGAGAAAATTGTGCGGAAACCCACAAGCTGACGGAATAGCAAAGACAGCAAAATAATACCACCAATTTTCATAACACGAAGGCACGAAAAAATGCGCATGAATTTTTCAGAAAAAAAAGCTTCTGAGTCGCCGAAAAACTTGTCCTCGTCCAGTGTGTAAACCCAAAACCAACGGCTTTTTATTGCTTTCGCTCTACCAACTGAGCTAACATTAAACCTAGGAATCGGCAGTGCCAGGGTGAAAACATGAACAACGCGAAGCAGATGAACAGAAGTATTGCAAATGAGTTTTGCGAAAACACGCATGGTGACAGAAAGGTCAAAAGGGGGAAAGAAGACAGCCATTTGTTGTGTCACAAAGCCCCAAGAAAGTCTACATGGATTATTGATAAGAAAATATTCTTAGTTTCTGTAAAATTTGTACCCAAACCAGGCAAAATGTTTTATTCGTCCTGAGAATTATTGAAGGCGAGGTATGGTTAACATGGCCTTCACGGCCGCTTTCAAATTTTTGCCACTGTCCAGAAGAAACGCACAGTTACACAAGAAAATGCCGCTTCAACAACTGATAGCACAAATGAATTCCACACTTTAATGCAAATTATGTCTTTACACAAATGCAGAAGGTAGCTATATGCCTCTATATTTGCTTATTAAGGCACCATTATTACTTATCAGCACTTACAAAAAATATTGCCAGGAAATTCTTAGGGTATGTTACTGGAAGTTATTCTAGCTTAAATGCGTCGCCCACTTTTCAATCTTCGCAATAGATTACAGTTACTTCTAATGACGCCACCTATTGTTAGGCGAGAATTACGCTACTTTTGTCATGTTTGGTGTGGTGAGAGTGCCGACTTGGACGTAGAGGAACAAGTCATTAGGCAGAAGCGCGTGGACAAGCCATGCGAGGAGATGAAGACGACGATGGGCTGCGACACGAGTCGCGAGAATACAGTGAAGTGCGCGTGGAGTGGATGGCCACGTGGTTGAAAAGGTGGTGCTCGCTCGAATGAAAACAGTTTGGAGGTGGTTCACTATAGCGTCACGATCGTGGTTTGTCTCGAGTGCTTGGCTGGGCCCAAAGCTTGACCGTCGGAGATTGAAGTCAAGCGAAGTAGGCACCTTCGACTCATTTTATAGAGTAGATAGGCACGTTCAACCGTTATAGCTTACGCCCTGACAATAAACACGCCAATACACCCTCTAATGTGTAAGGAGGGATGACCCGACACTGTTGCTTTGTGGTAGAGCATCTGGTGTGTTATTTGAAGCCCAAAGGTTCGGGTCCTGCCGGAGGCGAGTTCTCTTTTCATCAACTTTTTTTCTACACACCTACATCATATTTTTCAATAATGACCGCTGCGATTTCTCAGGCAATAATTTCTGTAGGTCCTCACTAATATTGTGCCTGACAAAGAAAACAAAGCCCTTAGAGTTGCAATGTACCTCAAGTATTATTGTGACGGTATTGACACGGTCTTAACGGTCTTAACAATGCGTGATTATAGGAATTTCACTAGAACATCGATATATGTGAGTAAAAACAGTGACTCTTCTATAGTGTTATCATTGAGGCTATTAAAGTAAAAAAAAATTATTGTATGGTCCAACCACTGGTATTCTTTGTAATATAAAAATCAAGTTATGGATATTTTGGTAGATGAGTTTTTTGAACTACAATATTTCTACAGCATTCGTTTGGACCTATTTAGTCCTGTTTTCTTCACTAGGGTGCATATGTAAGTGGTCTCATCTAAGGAATGGTACTATATTTAATAAAAAAGAAATTAGATAAATACATCTTGTGCATCTTGTGTAAGTTGTGCATTCTTCGAACTTCGGTATACTGTACTGAGTAAGAAAATGAAAACTTGCCCTTTCAGCAGGAATCAAACCACCGTAAAACGCTGCGGCCAACCATCTCTGAAAAGAGAACGGTATGACGACCAAGAAATGGAAGTGTGTAGATGCACATACAATGTAGCCGTTGCAATTGAATGAGTATTTATAGGTAAGCGGATGCAATTGAGCTGCTTATTCCATAGTTTTTAGTGAAAGTGCTGCTGATCTTGCACGAAGTCAACTTTTCATTCCTTCAGAACAGTTAGACCAGTTGTTGTTGGAGTTTCCCGCAACACTGTAAAAAACCTGCAACGTGACGATGAAGCTCACGATGATAATAGGGCAAACTATATTGCACAATGTATGACCCATTAAGCATGGGTGACCACGTAGTGTTCATCAGGATCAAATACTTGCCTGAGATGGACTAGGGTGAATAGTTCCCGGATTCTCAGGCGACCCAGGCTGAAATGTCGAGACAACCAAAATGAATATTGAATATTGGACGCAAGCGCATACAAATATTTGTCCAACCTATGAATCGTGATTTGAACGAATCATCTCTCTTGTATGTTGTGCTTTGTTGTACTATAGACGCGTTGTATCGGTTGCTCCAACTTAGGTTTTCTCTAATATGGCTATAATAATTAAAATATTCTGTTTTATAGATAATTGCGTCAATATGTTGGAACATTTTATTCTATATTAGTGGCAGTATACCCGATACCGCATTTGTGCTCGAAAAAAATTGATAAGTGTAACCTTAAGAGACAAGAGAAGAGCAGAGTGGATTAGGGAACAAACAAGGGTTAAGGATATTATAGTTGAAATCAAGAAGAGGAAATGGACATGGGCCGGGCATGTAGTGCGTAGACAGGATAACCGCTGGTCATTAAGGGTAACTAACTGGGTTCCCAGAGAAGGCAAGCGGTTCAGGGGTGAGAGAAAGTTAGGTGGGCAGATGAGCTTAAGAAGTTGGCGGGTATAAAATGGCACAGCGAGCACAGGACCGGGTTAATTGGCGAAACATGGGAGAGGCCTTTGTCCTGCAGTGGACGTAGTGAGGCTGATGATGAAGGTGATGATGATGATGATATATAGAACATCAGAGCATGAAACAATTACTTACTGAAAATATTTATTCAACTTGCGCAGACATTTATCTCTAATACTCTAAGTCTAAGTAGTGTAGCAGTATAGCCAAAGTTTTTCGACAGTGTTTACAAAGTAAGCAGTCGACATGTTCATGTAAAATTGCTCTTACTGTGCGCAATTATTTTAGTTGGGACATCGCCGTTACAGAATATCAATAATTGCCTGTCTCACAAGAGCCCTACGTTTTTTGTGATAATATTTTAAAAGACATAAAATCTGATTACCACTTATTCAGCAAAAAGGCCTAATGTAAAACCAAACCCCTCCACAGTGGAACTAAATTGGCTTGTTAGAACGCATTCATATTGAATTGCGTCTAATATACTCCTTAGTAAAGAATACAAAAATTACAAAAACACTTGTTCGTCAGCTGGAGTTTAGGAAGTTGGGTGCTGCTCAGGCGTGAAAAGTTTGCGTAGCAATATTGTGTGTTCTATTGTTCAACACACGAAGAACAGTAGGGAAACACAAGAACCGTGGTGCTTTGGAGTTTGAACTTCTTCATTCTCTATGGTTTATTTTTCAAACTTTAACCTATATACCAGCTTTGTCTTGATGGTAATCAATTCAGTTTTCAAAGTTTTTACACTACGGAATTGTATTGTTGCAAAACGGAAGTGATGTGGATATAAGAACAAGCCTCACAAATATTGCGCACCAGAAGTGGCATTTTATGTATTATTGTTGGGCTTGGCTTTGCGATACCACTCTTTTTTTAGTCACAATTTCTTGAAGCATTCTATAGATCAGCACAAAAAAGCACAAAATGTAAACTCAAGCAAGCACCAGGGTCTGGTATTCTCTTATCTAATTCAGCATGCTAGCGTTACCGTCATTTCGCCCATACCTTTCCGACTTCACTTGCTATTTTATCGCAAGTGTTGGAGTTTGGCGTAGTAAAGACAGCCCTTTGATAGCTGTCGATGCAGTACAAATATCAGCTGTCGTGGAGACACTGCGGAATCAGGGTGTCTAGGAAGCATATATAAACATCCTTGAAAAAATCTAGAGAGTATCAACTGCCAACATAGTGCTCCATAAAAAAGCAACAAAGTACCAATCAAGAAGAGTGTATTTCAGGGAGATAAAATTTTCTCATTGCTATTTACCGCATGCTTACAGGAAGTTCTGAGAGGGCTAGAATGGGAACAGTTAGGGATAAGAGTTCATGAAGAGTACATTGGGAACTTTCGCTTCACCGATGACATTGCATTGCTCAGCATCTCAGGGAGAAGTTGCAAGTCATGATTACGGAGTTAGACAAAGCCAGCAGAAATGTAGGTCTTGAAATTTTCTTCAGAATACGGAAGTAATAAACAAACCCCTCGGAGGAGAACAACGCATCGAGATAGTTAATAGTGCACTTGTAGTTACAGAAGACTACGTCTGCTTAGGGCCGGTAATAACCACGGAGCTGAGTCACGAAATTAGAGTAACTAGAATAAGATTGGGGCGGTACACATTTGGCAGGCACTCTCAACTCATGAATAGTAGGTTACCACTACCGCTCAAGAAGACAGTGGCATACCAACTTTTTCACGAATGCGGGGAGGGGGGACACCTACCTCTCTTCAGCTGATATATATATATACATATATATATATATATATATATATATATATATATATATATATATATATATATATATATTGATTATGACAAGAGCACCATAGGGGCAAAATCGGAGCGGGAAATTAACTGTAAGAATAGAAGAAAGAAAACTGGTGCAGCGAACGTACGCAGCCGGCTTCGATGCCTGTCGGGGCTTTCGACCCCGTGTCCTGGGCGCTTGCCCCGGTCGAGCGTGACGTGGACACCAGGAAGACATCATGGTGCTGGACATCGACTTATGCTCGAGCCAGAGAGCTGCACGAGAAGGTGTGTCTCACAGTGGACGCTACTGCGACGGACTCAACGCCACGTTGCCCGGTGCTGCGGTCACTGCAACGATGGTGTGCGTGGATGTGGTTTTCTAGACTCGGTGTCGCGGGAGTGAAGCATGCTGACCGTAACGACATGAACTTTTTTCTTGCACGGAAGGAACTTTATTGTAGACTTTCCATTTATCATCGTGAGATTCCATCATATGTGTTCTTGTCCTCAAATGTCTTCGTGTTATCGGGTCGTCTTGAGTGCGTCCGATGACCTGGGCCCATTGAGTAAAACCCCTTACTTACCACACTAGGGTACATTGTTTCCCATTGGTTCTTCGGTATTTATGTGTTCCATGAAATCACCCGCTTGTCACATGACGTAACGAATCCGTGAAACGTCGTGGTGTTTGTTGCAGCACATGTGCACGATATAGCACATTCAAGTGCTGAAAAATACCTAAAGCTTTTTGGAATAGCCGGACAGCATCTAGCTACTTCTAAACGTAACTGAAGCAGTCTAGCCGCCGATAATATCAGCAGCGGCTGCTTTTATTAGGTGGAGACCTCAATTCATATAAGGGCAATTAAAACATTTCACTTGCAGCATAACGGCGCTTAGCAGTTTCTGCATGTATACATCTCTGTGAACTCATCCTTGCTGAGATAAAGAGAGAAAAATAAGAAGCGCGTCACAGGTGTGCTTCGTTGCTGTCCGAGTTGTATTTTAGCTGTAAAAGACAATTCAAATGAAATGAGAACTTTTTAGCGAAGCTCTTAACTAGGCCTTCATAGTGTTAAAAACCACAGTCTTCCACCTTCTCTCTGGTCCGGTGGGCCCCACGGCTGGGCAAGCTTAAGAGCTGAGCTTCACACTGTATGTACTCTAGTCCATTGCTTTCTTCATCACCACTTTTCAAATTTCTGCCGCCGCTCCTGGTTAACACAAGCAAGGGCGACCGCTTTTGTCAGATACTAAAGCGTAAACCTTTTTTTTCCCTTATAGTACGGCAAAACTAAAACATTTGAAAAGATTCGGGACAATTATCGGCTCACAGCAGCTTCGACAGAGCCGCGATGATGCTATTCATTTTTGATGAAACAAAATCAGTTTGCTGAAGCAACAAATAGTCTGACTGGTCCATAAATTGATTGCTTGTTCTCATCTATAACAAAGCAGGCTACAGTATAAGTCGTTTTCGCGTACTGCACCGTATAGCTTTGCAAAGCAGACTATATACCGTACAAGGAGCGGGAACGACGCATACACCGCCTGCACCGTAAAGAACCTTCAAGAGAAAACGTCACAGCAGAAATGTTCGAAAGCTTTCGGTACATTTAAATATTCTCTGGTAACATTTTATTTTCATCGTAAAATATAGTTAAGTGAATACTGTGGTGAAGGAAAACTTCGCCTTAGATGTTGGTTTTCCCAGCGTGCAGCCGACAGTGACCATTCTTCAAAGTGAGGGGGAGGTGCTCAGCACAGCCTCTTACAATTGTTCTCAGTGGGGGGCTGAGTGGGGGCCCGCCCACCGACTGATACGCCTATGCAAGAGGAAGGTATATAAGAGTGGCACCTTGCGGTTACTTAGCCATGTAGGAGAAACCTGGAGACTTACAAAGAGGATTCAGCTTAAATTGAGGACGACGCAGCGAACGTTGGAAGGGAAAATGATAGGTGTAACCTTAAGAGACAAGAGGAGAGCAGAATGGATCAGGCAACAAACCGAGATTAAGGATATTGTCACGGTAATAAAATCAGTGCAAGTAACAGCGTAGCAAACATCGGAACAGCTTCGATCGAGCAGCGCGAGTTCGTCGTCGTCTTTATGCCGACCAAATCCTTTGACACGCACAAGTAGTGATGACACTAGCCACGCAACAGCCTGAAACCCACTACACGCTCGTGTCATTACTCCCCCTCTCGAAAAGCATTGACTCGATGCTTTCAAATGTATGAAGGCAAGATCAAGTCTTGAGCATGAGTAATCATCCTAGCCACGTGGACGGTGTCCTGCTGGGCACCACGACGGGAGAACTGCACGCTGGGCTGTGCGATAACTTCGTAGTTTACATCGCTGAGGCGCTGGAGAACCCGGTAAGAGTGGCAAGAGCTTCTCGGAGCAGCCGCGTTTGCCTACGGCACTCCAGAGTCATACTTTTTCTCCGGGGTAGTAGGTGACTTCTCTGTGCCGAAGGTTGTACCTATGAGCATTGCGTTTTTGCTGAGAGCGATTGCGCAAGCGAGCTAGTTGTCGAGCTGCTTGGGCGCGCTGCCCATACTGGTCAGCATTTTCGGTGGTGGTCATAAATGCGTCAGATAAAAGTATGGCATCTAACATCGTGGTAACTTCGCAGCCATGAAGCAGGCGGAAAGGTGTAAATCCTGTAGTTTCTTGCACGGCGGTGTTATATGCGAAAGTTACGAAAGGGAGGACACTGTCCCAGTTCCTATAGTCTACGTCGACATACATGGAAATTATGTCTGTGAAGGTCTTATTGAGCGGTTCTGGTAATCTGTTAGCTCGTGGATGGTAAGCGGTCGTTCGGCGATGTATGGTGCCGCTGAGTATTTTCACTTATACCAGTAGTTGGGCAGTGAAGGCCGTGCTTCCGCCTGTTTGAACCACGGCCGGTGTACCATGGCGGAGGACGACAGCATGAATGAATAAATCCGCGACATCGCTTGCGCGCTGCAGTGCTCGTGTTTCACAGTAACGGGTTAATTAGTCAGTCGCAAATAATATAGAGCGATTCCTCGCTGAACATTTTGAAAATGGACCTAGCAAGTCTATGCCAACTTGTTGAAGTAGTTCTCGGGGTGACTCCACAGGGTGTAAAAGACCAGCATGTTTCATGAGCGGAGCTTCGTGACGCCGACAGTCTCGGCAGGTTTTGACGTAGTGCTTGACGATACGGGACAGTTTTAGCCAGTAGTACTTGTGGCGGATACGTGTTAGAGTACGCGTGAACCACAAATGCCCGGAAGATGGTTCGTTAAGACACGTCTTAAGGATGTATCGCATCACAGATGGTACGGCCAGTAGGGCTGTTCGAACGCTGGGATCAAAACTCCGCTCCTACAGGACGTTGTCACGAAGGAAAAATGATGAAGTCATGCACCTGAGTGTTCGCGGAGGCTGTTCAAGCTTGTCCTCGAGATAGTCGATGATCGGGCAATGTTGTGTGTTATGACGCTCTTTTTGAGCATAGTCGAATGCTCTGACGGCCATGAGGAAACTTTCGTCGTCAGTTTGGTCTGGTGGAATCGACTGGGCAGGGGTACGTGACAAGCAGTTACCATTGGGGGGGGGGCTTGCGTCTTGACTTGTAAACCATCGTAACTTCAAATTCTTGTACGCGGAGACTCCATCGAGCTAGGCGGCCTGAGGGGTCCTTGAGGCCTGCAAGCCAGCTCAAGGAATGGTGGTCGGTGACTGCTTTGAACGGTTGCCCGTAATAGTATGGTCGGAACTTGGCTATGGCCCACAGGCCAGCTAAGTATTCCTTTTCTGTGGTGGAGTAGTTCGTTTCAGCCGATGATAACGTACGACTAGCGTAGGCGATCACTCGCTTGATACCTTCCTTTATTGCACAAGAACGGCTCCGAGGCCGACATTACTTGAATCTGTATGCACTTCAGCGTCGGCATTTTTCTTGAAATGATCCAAGATTGGATGAGTCTCGAGGCGCCGTCTTAGCTCGCAAAAAGCTTCGTGTTTTTCTAGGGCCCCACAAAAGCAACGTTGTCTCTCGTGAGTTGGTTTAAGGGATCTGCTAATTTGGAAAAGTTCAGAACAAAGCGACGATAATATGCAAAAAGGCCCAGAAAATGGCGTACGTCGTGTTTGTTTGTCGGAGTTGGGAAGGCAGCGACAGCCAGTGTTTTCTTGGGGTCTGGGCGAATTCCGCCACTGCTTAGGACATGATCAAGAAACTTCACTTTTTGGCAGCCGAAGTGACATTTTTCGGCTTGAGCAACAGGCCAGCTGTTCGTAGCGCCTCAAATACTACACGAAGACGCTGAAGGTGCTGCTAGAAAGTCGGTGAAAAACTGACGACGTCATATATTAGACAAGACACGATTGCCACTTGAGACCGGACAAAACTGTGTCCAGCATTCGTTGAAAAGTCGCGGGAGCAGAGCACTGTCCAAAAAGAAGCACCCTGAATTTGAAGAGCCTGTCAGCAGTAATGAAGGTGGTCTTTTCCCGGTCACGCCCATCGACCCCAATTCGCCAATAACCACTGCGTAGATCCATGCATGAAAAATATCGGGCGTTTTTAGGGCGGTAGAGTGAGCCGTCGATGCGAGAAAGCGGATAAACGCCCTTCTTTGTCACGGTGTTCCGTTTGCGATAATCAACTCATAAACGCAATGTACCATCTTTCTTTTTCACCAACACAACTGGTGATGCCCATGGGCTTGTAGATGGCTGAATGATGTCGTCAGCAAGCATTTGCTGCACTTGGTCGTGGATAGCGTCTTGTTCTCTGCGGGAAACTCGATAAGCATGTTGTCCAATAGGTCTTTCACTCGACTCTGTTATGGTTCTCTGCTTTGCGACGGGTGTCTGCTTGATTTTGGACGTCATGGCAAAACAATCACTGAAGGAAATCAGGAGGGAGCTAAGACTCTCTCGCTGTGAAGTCGAGAGTGCGCAGTTCACATCAAGCTTAAACGGAGACTGTTTGTCGTCGCGAGGACCGGAACAGAGTAGCGCGAGTGAGGAGCTGGTTTTCAAGTCTCTGATTTCTTCGAAGTAAGTGATGACACACTGCCTAATGAGGTGCTGGTATTCATGACTGAAATTTGTTAGTACAATTTTCACAGGTCCTTGTGTCATTTCTATGAGGCCACGGATGACGAATACTTGACGAGACAAGAGCACGGACACATTGCCTTCCACAACTCCGAAAGCCGTTCGGTTTGTGTAACTTAGTACGTTAACCAGAACACTGTAACGGGGCGGTACTATCACTTAATCGTCAGATACACGCAACGCCATCATACAAGATTTACAATCCTGGGAATGTTCGTTTCGTGAGCACGTGACCAGCGATTCTCGGAGATTTATAATAGCCCCATTTTCTCGAAGGAAGTCTAATCCCAAAATGACCTGCCTGGAGCATTCTTGCAGTATGACTAAAGTTCCTATGAAGGTCGAAGCGCCAATATGTATTTGGGCAGTGCACCTCCCAACCGGCGTCACTAGATGACTACCCGCGGTACGGAGCTGCGGACCGTTTCATGGCGTCACCACTTTTTGGAGAGCAGGCGCGAAGTCACCACTCATAACGGAGTTGTCGGAGCTAACACGGGAAAGATCCAGCCCTGACAGCGTTCAGTTTTCGAACTGATTTTTTTATTATCGCGTTGCATCCACCGCGCGGCCCAAATGCCAACTTCATCTTCCTTGATGAGCGGCGCATTGAGACGCTACAGGGCTCCCCCCCGTAGAGCGAGAGCCGTAGGAATCACCAGAGGAGTCACTCAGTGGACATGCTTGGATGTTGGCATTTGGACTTTAGATTGAAACCCCGCGGCCGCGAGAGCGGCGATATGCGCACGTTTCAGTCGATCAGTAGCCACGACGTCTTCACGGCCATCGATGTCCAGCGCGAACGTCTTAGGTGTACGATGGAGTACGCGGAACGGGCCATCATAGGCTGGTGTTAGTGGCGGCCGTATTTGGTCACGCCGAACGAAGACGTGACTGCAGTCATGCAGATCCTGACTGACGAAGACAGGCTGGGGGTGTTGGTCGGCAGGAATCACAGGAGCAAGGTCCCGAAACGTGGTGCGCAGCTCTCGAATGTACGCGGAGGCATCGTGAGTGGAAGGTGGCGATGATGGCTCGAAGAATTATCCTGGAAGACGCAGGGAAACGCCATAGACTAGTTCGGCTGATCAGCAGCCGAGATCCACTTTCAATGCTGCTCGGATGCCCAGAAGTACGAAGGGAAGGTGGTCGAGCCAACGTTCCCTTGGCTGGTGAGCAGTGAGGGCAGCTTTCAGTTGTCGATGAAGTCGTTAGACCTTGCCATTGGCGGAAGGATGGTAGGCCGTTAAGTGGATGTGTCGGATGCCCAGGATATTGGCAAGTGCGGTGAAAAGGGCCGATTGAAACTGACGACCGCGATAAGTGGTGACGACAGAAGGGCATCCAAAGCGCGACACCCAGCCGTTTGTGAAAGCCTTGGCAACTGTAGGTGCTGTAATGTCGGAAATGGGAAACGCTTCCGGCCATCGGGTGAAGCAATCCACACATTTCAGCAGGTAACAGGCTCCTTGCGATGACGGAAGAGGACCGACGATGTCGAGATGGGCGTGAGAAAACCTTGTGTCTGGAGGCCGAAACAGGGACGTTGCCGTGACGGTGTGACGGTGAACTTAGGCGCGCCGGCACTCAAGGCAGGTTCGCGCCCAGCGTGGGACATCAGCATTGACGCTTGGCCAAAGGAAACGAGATGTGACTAGCTTCTGGGCCGCATGAATACCAGGATGGCTCATGTTGTGCAATTGATCAAAAATTGCACGACGAAAAGCTGAAGGCACGAAGGACCGAGGGATACCAGTAGACGTTTCGCACGTTAATAATGAGGTAGAAAATGGAAGCGGGCACTCTGTGAACGATAGAGACGTCGATGAAAAGCGAAGACGATGCAGCTCAGGATTGTTGCTTTGGGCAGCTGCTAGCTCTTCCATGTCTAGTGGTGGCTGGGTCGACAAGGCATCGATGCGGGATAGTGCATCAGCAGCAGCATTATCCGGCCCATGTACGTGTCGGAGATCCACAGTGAACTCGGAAATAAAGCATAGTTGACGGATCTCCCGTGCAGTATAATTGCTGTGATTGCAATGGAAGGCAAACGTCAGAGTCTTGTGGTCTGTAACGACGCAAAAGTCCGCGCCCTCTAATAAATGACGAAAATGTTTGATGGCGAGGTATACCGCGAGGAGTTCTCAGGCAAATGTACTGTATTTTGTCTCTGGTGGCTTCAGTTTTTGCGAGAAACACCCAAGGGGCTGCCAACCGGATACGTGCTGCTCGAGAACAGCGCCAACTGCCACGCTTGATGCATCGGTGATGAGACGAATGGGGGCATCAGGGACGGGATGTATGAGCATGGTAGCGTCTGCCAGAGCCTTCATGGCAGTGTCGAAGGCAGATGCAGCGTCCTTGGGCCACTCCAGTGGCGCAGCCGGGTCTTTCTTTTTAGCCTATAGGTCGGTGAAGGGCTTTAGGAATGTGGTGCACCTTGGAAGAAAGCGGCGATGGAAGTTTAGTAGGCCCAGAAATTCTCGGAGTCTTTTCAGTGAAGTCGGGGGTGGAAAGTCTTGAATAGCCTTCACTTTGCTGGCGAGCGGTTGGATACCCTTTGGAGTGACAAGGTCGCCTAGGAACTCTATTGAAGCGACGCCGAAGAGGCACTTATAGGGATTAATTACGAAGCCATAATCATCCAGGCGGTGGAACAGGGTGCGCAGGTTGGCTTCATGCTCAGGGCTGGATGAGCTTGCTACAAGGAGGTCATCAAGGTAGGCAAATACGAAATCGAGACCTCGCGTGACCTTGTTGATAGTGCGCTGAAAGGTCTGTGCAGAGTTGCGCGATCCGAAAGGCATCCTCACATATTCAAACAGACTGAATGGGGTGGTGATGGCCGTCTTCGGAATGTCGGCGGGTTCTACAGGAATCTGATGGTAAGCCTTTATTGAGTCAATCTTAGAGAAGATTCTGCACCCTGCCAAATTTGATGTAAAATCCTGTATCATAGGAAGTGGATAACGGTCTGGTAAGGTGTGGGCATTGAGAGCGCGGTAATCCCCACATGGTCTCCAGTTACCAGGATTTTTCTTCGGCACCATGTGGAGTGGCGAAGCCCAGTTGCTGGAGGAAGGCCGCACAATGCCGAGTTCAAGCATGTGCTCAAACTCACGGCGGGCGATGGCGAGGCGTTCTCCAGATAGTCGATGGGGAGATGGAAGTGATGGGGTGATGGAAGTGAAGGAATGCTTCACCGGTGACTCTCTGGTGTGCGGCTTCCTGATGCTGGGAAAGTCGTAGAGTATTTTTGCATACGGGGAAGCAGTTGTGAGAGCTCTCAGTCCCGTTGGCGAGGAAGTGCAGAGTACACCGTTGATGGAGAGGCGGGTGTTGAGATCAATGAGGCGATGAGCATGCATGTCCACAGCAAGGTTGAAAAAACTGACGAAGTCAGCTACAAGAACATCTTGCGAGACGTCATGAGGATGAAAATCCAGCGGAACGTACGGCGTAGTCCAAGGTCAAGTGTAAGAGAGCGTTGGCCGTATGTGCGAATGGTGGAATTGTTGATCGCTTGGAGTGGGCAGGTCTGTTCGTTGCGACGGCGATCTGCACACGAGGCCGGGATGACGCTAATCTGGGCTCCTGTGTCGACTAGGAAGCAAGCGCCAGTGATCTTATCAGAAACATAGAAAAGTCGGCATTACTTTCGACCAGTACCACTTGCCGCCGTCAGTGGCCGGTCGTCGCATTTCCCGACCAGGAGCATGGGCGAGTGCATTTACGAGCAGAGGCACCGAATCGGCGGTGGTACCAGCACACGGTTGAGAATGAAACGTCCCGCGGCTCGTCGGGTGGCCGAAGTTCCGGAGAACGTGGGAGCGTCGAGGAGCGACTGTGTATCTGGAACCTAGATGACGGTCGACGATGCGCAGGTACAAAGTCATCGAGGTGCCTGACAAGGGCGTCCAAACGGTTCTCGATGCTCGCGAGCGCCGGGTCTGCAGCGGGGGCCGGTGGTGGTGTGGTAACGGCATTGAGGTTATGTGCCCGCGAGTAGTCCACCACTCGGTCAGTCATTTCCGCGAGTGTGTCTAGTGGGACATCTCCTGCAGCTACGAGGACCGGGACCATGCTCTGCGGTAAGCGCTGGAGAAACAACTCACGTAACCGCTTCTCCTCTTGAGGGGCCGCAAAAGCCAAGAAGCTGAAGCATGCATCGCAGGAGCTGTGATGGGCGACGGTCACCGAGCTCTGTAGCCGTGATGAGCTGTTGGAGTCTGCTGTGTTCGGACTCAGACTTGCGGGAAATGATTACTGCCTTCAACGTGTCGTAGGGGTGGCTCGGGTGTGGTGACGCTAAAATATCAGCTAAGTCGTCGGCTACGTCCGGAGCTAAGCAGGATATTAGATGCCAGTGCCTGGTCTGTCGGCTAGTGATTTGCCGTAGACGGAAGTGCGCCTCAACCTGCAGAAACCATGTTCTGGGGCTGTTGGGCCAAAATGGTGGCAGGTTGACATGTTGAATTGCAGCGACTGTAGCACCGCTAGGTTTGGTGTCTTCTTGGGCGTCAGGACCGGTCGGAATGGTGGCAGAGCCGGCGGGATCCATGCGGGATGATCGGGGCTGTGTGTTCTTTATCGGGTCACCATTAACTGTCGGAGCTATCATGGGAAAGATCCAGCCCTGACGGCGTTCAGTTTTTGAACTGATTTTTTTATTATCGCGTTTCACCCGCCGCGTGGCCCAAATGCCAACTTCTTCTTCCTTGAGAAGCAGCGCATTGATACGCTACAGAGTAATCGGCACCAATATCCACGAGTGCGGTGGTCGAGTGATTGTCGACGGTTATATAAATATCGGCGGAAATTTCTGTGCCACGTTCAAAAAATTTTGTGCCAGAAATATCGGCGTCGTCAACGCGTCGTACCGGAAGATGTTTGTCAGTTTGGTCAACAGCGGCCCTACCCCCCGAGGCCACTAGCCTCAGATTTCCTGGCGTGAGCCAGGACTTGGGGACCTGTTTTTTACACCAGAGAACGTGGCGTAACGACTAGGCGAGCCGACGCACCGAGAAAAAGGTGAGCGTGGCAGTAGGCTTTGTGCAGAAGAAAACGGCTGCTGCACTGCTAGGTGTTGCTTAATCTTGTGAGGACGCTCCCCGTTGCTGGGTCAGCGCGCGATAGTCTGAAACCCCTGAAAGCCCATCCTACGATACGCACACTAGCGGTACAGATGGCCCGCTTCACCGAAGTGGTAGCAAAGAGGCCTGTTGTCAGAGGTGTGCGATACGTCAGATTTACGGGTGACTTCACGCGGAACGTCATACTGGAAAGAGCTCTCGTAGTTATTTGCAGGCGCGAATTGACGGGGCTATGGTGAGAAAGTAGAGAGCAGCCGGCGTCCAGTAGACGGCTGAGGACTCCTCAATGCTTCGGCGTAAGACAGAGCAGGATCTTCCACACGCAATGAGAGCAATGATCGGGTCACATTCCTGAGTTCGCGAATAATGTCTCCCAGAATTGTCGCACTAGGGTGAGCAGAAGTCGGACGAAGTTTTTCGAGCTCCTCGTGGGCCACGCTTCGCACAATCTCGCGGAGGGCTGGTAGTCCTGTCCACAGGTGAAATGTGACACCGCGGCATTAGTAGCTTGGTGGTCCTACTGTAGAGAGTGATGCTGTAGTGCCCGTTCTATGGTTGTAGCTTCCGCGATGAACTCATCGACAGTGGTTGGGGGCTTGCGCATGAGTCCAGCAAACTGTTGTTTTTCGACACCGCGCAGGAATAGGCGAATTTGTTTTGTTTCGTCTATCCTTGGGTCAGCACGCTTAAAAAAGCATGACATGTCTTCGACAAACATAGCCACGCTTTCATTCGGCTTCTGAACCCGGCTCTGCAGAGCCTGCTCGGCCTTTTCTTTCCTTTCGAGATTTCTGAATGTCCGACATAGCTGTCGCTGAAATTCTTGCCAGTTGGTGATAGACGGCTCATGGTTCTCATACCAGATGTGAGCATAGTCTTCAAGTGCGAAATAGACGTAGTGATGCTTCTTGGTGTCGTTCCATTCGTTAACGGCTGCGACCCGATTGAAGTGGTCTAGCCAGTCATCTACATTCTCAAATAAATCATCATGAAATGGCTTCGGGGTGCGTACACTGTAGACGACGGCTTGGGGTGGATGCGAGTTGGTCTTCGTTGCTCTCTTGCATATGACTTGCCGTTGTGGTGCACATTCTTGCCGAGCTCAAGGGACCGAATTCAGGAGGTAGTCCTAGCACGTTACGGCTGAGGCGAAGTGCCAGGTTTTCCTCTGGAATTGTTTAAATGGTGACAGAAGCTGGAATCGGCTTGAATTAAAATTAGCAATTAGGGATTATAGCCAGCCACTCCACCAGTTTGTCACGGTAATAAAGTCAGTGCAAATAACATTGTAGCGAACATCGGAACAGTTTCGATCGAGCAGCGTGAGTTCATCGTCGCCTTTCCTTCAACCGAATTCTTCGACATGCACAAGTAATGATGACACTAGCCACGCAACAGCCAGAGTCCCACTACATGCTCGTGTCTATATTATATCCAGAAGAGGGAATGAACTTGGGCTGGACATGAAGCGCGTAGGCAGGGTAACTGCTGGTCATTAAGGCTAACTTTGTAGATTCCGAGAGAAGGCAAGCGGGTTAGGGGAAGACAGAAAGTTAGGTGGGCAGATGCAGTTAAGAAGTTCGCAGTTATGATGTGCCAGCAGCAATCACAGGACTGAGTTGATTGGCAGACCATGGAAGAGGCCTTTGTCCTGCACTGCACGTTGTCGGGCTGGTTAAGATAATGATGATGATGATCATGCCGAAGTGCAGATAACCTTAAACGTTCAATAATCGGGTCATGATCATAATAATTACCGTCGTCATTATTCAGACTGCGCCCACTGCAGAGCAGAGGCCTCCACAACATTTCACCGATCAAGCCAGTATTGTTCTTTCTGCTCCCCTGCAACTCTCTTGGAACTGATGGGGACACAATATTTTTTATAGCCAGACATTAGTACGAATTAGTACAAATCGCGCAGCTGTTATACGCTACTCTTAGTCTACGTTCAAGTGCTTGCTGCGCTCCATACCTGCAGCCTGCGGGCATTAAAAAACGAAACTCTTGTTTGTGATGCAAAGGTAGCCTCACTATGCGCCAAATTTGTGTTTCTTCCTTTATAGCTTAGGTGTGTCAATAAGTTTGCACAACGCTGGAAACTAGGGCGCTGGAAGGCCACAATCAGGGTGTTGACTTCCAACTCAATATTCTGCAAAAACGCTGAACGTTTATACACGTAATAGCAAAGAGTACACCACAGTACAAACGCGTAGACTTTTGTCTCACACCCATATACTAAATACCTCATTGAGCGAGTGCAAAATCACACCTCAGCACAAATTCCCACCCTCTTTCTTCACATCCAGCTACACTATTTCTTTTTTATGAGTGCAATAGATGGCATGCTAACAGGGAGGTCACCCAGAGTTTTGTTTATTTGCCTCCGGGACTTCACGTGTTAGCTGCTCACGATGGCTTGAAGAATTATGCACTTTTCAAATTCCGGTTTACAGTGACAATTTCTACAGTGAATACATTGATAAGCTTGAACTGATGTGTTTATATCATAACTTCTGTAAACGCCCACTCAAGCACCTGGCCGTTTTTTCAACACACTTCTTTCCGCAAGATAACAGAACCAACTTAACAATGACCACAGCACATGCTACAAATTCCCTCAAATGTTTCATTGTGCAACAGATTTTTTATGCGTGTTGAGAATTCACACTTTTACAGAGCACTAAAACCTTTTTTGAGGCAGAAAAACAACCTTAAGGTCAGACTTGCTACCTATTTTTTTCTTAAACTGGGTAAAACATTATGTAGATAGGGGATCACCGCAACACCCTTTGCTTCACTGGCCGCACAGTACTCTGCTGCTTAAGATCATTTTGAAATGGTCCTAAGCAGCTCTTCCGTCACAGAAACCAGGAACCTAGTGCTCATCACACGATAAAGAAGCCTACTCGATAAAGCTGCTGTTTAAGGGGTGACAGCAAGATTTTCTTTGAGAATTGCTGAAAGAGCGATTAGGTATTCCTCTCTTTACGAGCTTGGAATAAGCTCACAAGTACGGAAGAAGTGGTTCGCTTCCTTTAGGCTCATATTACTAGGAGATGTAATCACTTGAGGTGTTTAGTTTACAAACTAAAGACCTTAACGAGGCATTCTGTGGCAGCCTATGCGTTAGAATTAGTGGGGTCAACAGCTCTTCGAAACCACATATCGTGATCTAAGGCAGCTTCCAAGCCCGTGTCTTTACAAACTTAAAAAGTGCACTGTTTTTGTGAAACATTTTCAGCAGATAACACGCAAAATCACCGAGGCTAATCAAATATAACTGCTGGGTGACTTTTGTGTTAGCACGTCTTCTATTGCGTTTACTAGAAACGATATCGAGTATGTGGCTGTGGACGTAATAGATTGTGAGTTTGTGTTGAGTTGCGCTGTTGCACCCGCATATTAATATATCAAATATCTAGACGTAACGTAATAGGTTTTATATTTGCGCTGTGGTGGGCTCCATAAAATGATATGTACATATACTTTTCATTCGTGTACCCCTGTACTGTATACTTGATACCAGCACTTATGTATTCCCGCCGTATGCTCTCGTTTTCTGCACATAGAAAACACGTTGATTTGAAACCACCAACTAGCCCAAGCATTCTTTCATCAAGTGTGAAGGTCAACTCAATTAGTGGGCCGTATTCACACAATTTATTCCTGCAAAAGCCTAATCCGAGGAGTAGGGCAGTTTTAGGTAATTTTAGCATATGCTCTAATTTGACGAAAAACCTGTCCCATTTAACGTATACGACTTATTTCTAAAGAAGATCTTTCGGTAGGACTTTGGCATGCCGATACCAATCTCAAACATGACTACACCTGGAGACACGTTGCGAAAGACAGCGTTGTTCCCCGCTAGCTCATCAAACGTGGTGACCACGGCATGTGCTTCACGAAAAAGAAAACGCGTCTGACCTGTCAGCCCTGTGAAGTTGTTGGTACGATTGAATGACGCAAAGACGAAGCGTGTTGCTGAGAGTCTCGATACGAACTAGCTTTATTGTTAGTTCAACTTGGTAGCCTCGGGAAACCGGTTTCTCTTTCGTCTTCTTCTTCGGGCAATATTTCGTGGAGAAGAGGGACGAAAAGGAATGTGGGTCAGCGAGACTCGGGTAGCCTCACTTGCTGTGCTGTAGCACATCTAAATTTCACCATAATTCTCATTCCTATCAAGAGCACGAGCGAGATGAAACGCCAGAGTGGCCACTGGTGCGCATCTAAGCGATCTGGTGCGTGTGTTTGTTTGACACTGCGTGACTAGTAAGATTGTCTTGGGGAATTCCAGTGCCCGCCATCTCGTTGGTGTGAAATGTGGCGCTGCAAGGCAGGTTTTTAGCGATTAGGTAGAGGTATCTGTCATTGACCGGTTGGTTTTCATGTGGGTTGGCTAGACTTGACTTAGTCCAGTGACACAACTTTTTCGTGGCCACGCCTTTCAATGGTAATCGTCTTCTTCCATGACGGATATTTTTGAAGCATTCATCGTACGGCGCTTGTAATGTTTTCCGTACTGCATCGTTAGGCTAAAAGACGTGGTTACACGTGTCCTGTTCCCTACTCTCCTGCGTTTGTTCTCTGGGCTGTCGTAGAGGTGTAGGCCGAGCTTTAAGTATTATGTGACCTAGGCGTGATTCGTAGTCACTAGCAGGAATGAGCGTTTGCTGTCGGTCAGATGCAAGGAACTCGCCAGGCAGATGCAGGGTTGCCCTGTAAACATGTTCTCGGCGCTTTCTGTGACGTGAACCTTAAAAGCGGTGCGTATTTCCCAGAGTACCATGTGTAGTGCTTTGAAACAAGAGTGTTCTTCGTGTGCTATGAGTACGGCTTTGAACTTCTGGTGGAATCGCTCAATCATGCCGCCACTCATTGGACAGTAGGCCATCGTTTCGGTTCACAATGTACCGATGAGCATTGGCAAACTGGTAAATAATGCCGAATCGAATTGCCTTCCTCAGTAAGCTGTGATAAACGATGGCATGCTGAAGCGACAGAGCCGGTACGAGGCACTACCGACAGCTTGAGGTATGGTGTTGGGAATCGGAATAGCCGCTGCTGAACGCGTGAAACGATCAACACAAATTAACAAGTACAATGGGCTTTTACCGGTTGGCAACAGTCCAATGACGTCGAAGTTTGCAAAGTTGAACTGACCACCTGGCCCGGGAAACTTCTTCAAATATGTTACGTTGTGAAGCTATAACTTGGAGCGCTAGCACGGGAGACCCTCACGGCTGTCAAAATTAGGGCTTGTTGGTGCATTTTGACGACTTAAAACAGCGCTAAGAAACGGGGACACATATACAGAAAACACGACGTGCTAAAAGTTACCACTTGTGTCGTGTGTCCTCTTCTTGTGTCCTCGTTTCTTAGCGCGATTTCCAGTCGAGACACTAACGAGTTTATTCCCAAAAATTATGGTTTGTGTCGGGCGATACAACACGTACTGCGAGAATCTTTCTCGTAGAACAGATTCCCGGGTGTTACATATTGTGAAGCTATGTGAATGCGTCGCGACAGAGTTGCGTGGGCACAAATGGTCGTGGCTTACCAGTACACGTTTCACAGCAAAGGCCTTCTGTACCTGGCGAGGGTAACCACAGCAGGTCAGGCGACACCGACATTTCTTGTATTTGGCACCATCAGTCGTCATCACTTTCAGCAGCTGCCTTTAGAATAAATTCTTATCTGTTGGCCAGGTGTTGGCTCTGACTGGGTTACACAAATCGTCATTAAGGAACGCATTTTCGACTTTGCTGTGGCTATTGTCAGTGGTAAATTCAGGTGTGTATGACATCTGCCGAGATTCGCAGGGGGTAGGGACGCCTCCCTCAGTACTCGGTGACCACAAAGCATACCTGAGAGCTTTGTGGTGCGCTGGGACAAAGAACACGGTAACTTCTAAGTAATACAAGAAGTGCTGAAATGTCGTGTAGATGGCCATTAGAGTACGTGCGAAGATGCTGCATCATTGTTTGGTGGGCGTCAGTTTCTGCGAAAAGCATTAGATTGGTCACCATACCCCATTTATGTATTTTTCAAGTGTGGCAACTGCAGCTGTGTTCGATGCGTCGACCATAACGCACTGCGAAAGTCCCGGTTATGGGAAAGTGAAGAGCGCGGTGTCAGCAAGACTACTCGTTTCCTGCTGGAAGGCCGCTTGTGCACGCTCCATTCAGTGGAGCTCTTTAGCAGAATATTCATGTGTCGTGAGCTCGAGGTGAAGAGGCCACATAGTAGTTGCACACTGGGTTAGCAAACGGCGGTAGTAGTCCACGAGAACAAGAAACGCACAGAGCTTACGTTAAGGGCTGGTTTGTGGAAACTGCTCGAATGTTTGGTATCGATGATGTCTAATTTCGCAGCTCGAGATGACGTGTCACAGAAACGCCTGCTCGTGCACCCCAAACTCAGTTTTGTCTGTGTTTGCCAGTGTTGCATCGTCTGCCTGGCATTGATACATTTATCACATGTTCACCACTTGCTCATCTGGTGAGCGGCTTTCGTTGAGTAGATCAATGAAGTGTGCTTTAC
The DNA here is from genome assembly GCF_043290135.1 of Rhipicephalus microplus. Taxonomy (NCBI): domain Eukaryota; kingdom Metazoa; phylum Arthropoda; class Arachnida; order Ixodida; family Ixodidae; genus Rhipicephalus; species Rhipicephalus microplus. Next base: position 106,226,664 of record NC_134705.1, on the reverse strand, counting down.
AGAAGCCGAGGCCCTGAAAAATGCCAATAATAAAGTAGTACTGTGTCTCTCCAGAGGTTTGCATGCTGAACAGCATGCGAACGAGCTCCAACAAGCCGAATCGCGTCATTATCGCAGGTTTCGGGATGTATTCTGGGGCCATAAAAATGACGGTAGAAACTTGTGATGTCAATCTTGAAGCAAAGTTACGCACCGAGTATTCGGCAATGGCCCCGCGAACACGTGTTAACGGATAACGGTGGCGCACAGTTGCTTGGTTGAGGTCTCTATAATTGCCGCAGGACTGCTAGTCTCGAAGTGTACTCTCACATGTAAAGATTTCCAGGACGCGCAAAGCGTGCCAGAGCAGCGAAAAACGGCACTTCTTACAACTTCCATAATGTGCACGATGACTATGACTTCTGGGATCACAGCCACCAATGGCGTGTTCCCTAAACGCGCCTTTTTGAAGCACCGAGACCACGTACCGTACTTTTTGTTCTTGTTCTTGGTCACCTATTGACCGTGGCGCATACCCAGTATGGGGTTTGGCCAAGAAAAATTATTGTTCAGATTAGAAATAATGAAGATATATCAGAAACATTACCTATGATTAGGAAAGTGTGGTGCTTGATCTAACGCATACAAATATTTTATTAGAGAAACGAAGTTACGCTTAGAGTAGAGTAATCATCTAATTTTTGTACGTATATATTTTAGTACACACGTTAGGAAAATGAAACAGATTTATTAGTCAACCTATTAGTTTCATCAATCTCAACACCATGCTTCGGAAAAGTAGGCAGCGTAGCAATAAAGCAAACATTTTGTTCTTGTTCTTGTTCATGTATTGTCCGTGGCGTACACCCACTTTGGGCAATTTGCCAAGAATTGAGTAGTTTTGTTATGATCGGCATTCCTGATATGGCGCCACTTGACCGTGAGCCAGTAGCGGTGCAACTCTCCCAAGAAGTGAACCACAAGCAACATCGACACGCAAGCCGTACTTCGAATTTTGCGGTTCAGTCATCTCTCCGCGTAGAACCCTTTGAACTTACCCGACCGCCTATCAAAGGCAGTGTACAGTGAAAACGATTTAAAACGGGTGGTAACGTTTGTACGTCTTTGTTTGTCGGCGTGCCATGGACAATAAGCCAAGCGACTTAGAATGGTCTGCGGATACATTTCCCAAGTTTTCCGAGGTGTCTAATACCGCTCTTTCAACAAGAAATGGTCTGCCTGGCGCCACATAGACATCACTGCAACGGTCTACAGAGTTGATTTCCACATAGGACTCAACGTCTTCGTGCTTTGCTGTGTTATGCGTGGTGTGCAATGTTTTCTCCCTCGCTATGAGACGAGCTTGGCGTGCTTCTTTCCTGTTTCCTTGGCCGGAAAGGAGGCAGCGTTTCACCTTACCCTTTCGGAGGCGGAGGTGAATATGGCAATTTTCATTGGATTGTCCAGGCGTTCATTGTTTTTTATGCAGGGGATCCTGGGAAGGCGAGGACATAAAACGCGAGCGCCATGGCAATCCCGGCGAGCTCTTACAAGATCGCAGAAGCTCCCATCATGCTTCCGTCGAGAGCTTCCATGATGCTGCGCTCATCATGTCATGTATTAACATGCTACCTGTATATAATGTAATAAAAAATTACTGTTGACTGCTCCGGGCTCTTCTCCCCGACATTTCCCCGAGACTCTGGCTGGCTCCGGTCCTCTGGGCAGACCCCCGGTTACATCAATCAGTGGCAGTGGTGGGATGCTATGGATAACCACAACACATCAACTGGTTAGCAGCAACGGGTTGACCTATGCTTGACTCGGGCCTCAACAATATGGTGTGTGCTCGACTTTCGAGTTTTGCCAGGTTTTAGCTTTTGAAGTTTCCGAAGTTTTTGTGTATTGATTTGTGCGTATAGGCTTCGTTGTATTGCTACCATACGTTGCAGCTATTCACCAAAGTTTTAGCTTTCATGTTATAAACTAGGAGTGTTTTTACCGTGCGTGTAAACTTCGCTTGTTCACTACCTCACGTCACGGCGGGTAAGAAAGTTCTCACTCGTGAATACCATGGAGTTGGCAAAGAAGCTACAGAGACCAGACCTTCTACTACTATGTAAAGAGCTGGGAATCAGGGCTGGGGGAAAAGAGGGAGAGACGCAGCTGATTTGGGCTGTTTGAAAGATGTGGAGAGGAGGAGGATGAAATTGAGAAAAGCTGGAAGGAGGTTGAAAAGAACAAAAGGTGGCCTGAAGAAGACAGAGTAAATGAGAAACGACGATTGGCTTTAGCAATTTATCAGGCCTCAAACGTACCGATTAACGGCATAGCAACCTCTGACAAAAAAAAAGAAATTCAGTCCTGCCAAATCCACGTCTACAGTGAGCCGCTTAGAAGAACCCTATAAAAGGGAGATGTTTAGGGCTAGAAAGCTGGTCGTATGCCGCCGTCGCGAAGAGCCTGGTCACATAGCGTTCGACTGCCGTAAGCCTAAGAGTGTTCTCTATATGGCGCAATGGAAAGAGTCACATTTCGTCCATGCATGGTTAGGTACTTTAGACCCAACTCTCAGTCTGCGAATTCCTCCGGAATTACGCCAACACGCTAGTATGCTGTGCAGATTATGGTTGGGCGTCGCATTTACCAATGCGTAGGCGTTCCGCATAGAAACGGCTGACACTGCTGCATGCGACAATTGTGGCAGTGATGAAACAACTTGGCACATTCTGTGTGAATGCCCACAATACTGCTCGCAGAGACAGTCACTCTGCAATGTACTAGATGAACTGGACAACCAGCCTCTTTCGGAAGAAAGAATCCTGCGCTGCCGACAGGACTTTATGTCGCAGAAGAAGGTTGTGAAGGCGCTCCTGCGCTTCTTGCGTTCAACCGGCCTGTCCAAACGACTGTGATCGGAACTCCCTGAATGTGTGCGCAAGTGGGTTTTTTTGCTAATTTATTTTTTATCTCTCTATTGCTATCCTCTTTCCAACCCTTTTCCCCACCCCCGTACAGGGTAGCATACCAGTTCGTCTAGGTTAACCTCCCTGTCTCTTCCTTTTATTTATTTCTCTCTTTATATATATGGCGGACAGCAGTGACAGTGAGCGGGAGCAACTGAAACCCCACATTCAGGAAATAGTTGAGGACAACGTACTGTTGGACTAAGCCACAACGTTTGAGAATGTTGATCTCTTCTCTGTGAAAATTGAGGTGACCACAGGGAAACGCACGTGCAAGCGGTAAATTGTTGATAAAGAAAGTGTGCGTTTGCCGGTAGCCCGCGTTGAGAGTTAGGGACCGTTAAGACAGCTCGCGACGGAAGTTGTGGTGTCCCAAAACCTGCCAGAGAATTTCTCTTTTAGAACAACGCGAATATGCTCTTGAAAGACCTTTCTTTTGGTGACGAATCAGTGGAAGCTCTGACGCGTCTGGTGGCCTGTCATGAGTTTCCAGATTCACAAAGTGCTAATAAAAAGCAAGTAGGCTGTAAAAGAATAAGTGATGAGGCGTTTAGCTTGGCACGTAACGGAGAGGCCCTTAGCATAGCGCGAAAGTACGAAGCGCTTAGATTTGCTTGAGCTGATGACTATCATCAAGGAGAGACATCTGATGGCGAGCCAGCTGACTTAAAAAGAGTCAATTGTACCGCCATTTTCAAAAATCTCGTGAGCGTAATTGACTTCTAGGATAAGCCAGTTGAGCCGCCTGATTTTTGAGCAGTGTGCTTTCGAGTATTACTGCCGAGTCGGTGAACGTTCCGTGCCTCCCCGAAAGAAGGCGCAGGTGGTGAAAACGAAGAGGGAACGCGAAGGGTCAGAGTTGCCTCGAGTGGAGGCCAGAAATCTCGAGAAAGTGGGCTAGAAATTAAAAGTTGATGGCTCCACTGAAATCGAGATCGAGCGTGAAGCGTGTTGTAAAGGCGAAGAAGCTTAGATGTTGAAGTGGCTGCCTGTTCTCATCGCCTTCAGCGCAGAATAGACAGCCGAGCGGAACAACGTGGCACGTTCTCCGGAATGTCAAAAGCCATACCCCTCCACGGCGAAAAGGTAACCACTTGACTGGGAGGCAAACAAGAAACGTGCGAGACCATCGGTATGCCTCTCTATAAATAAAGGTCGCCGCCTCCGAGTGCTTTGGTGGTTTTGGACCAGCTGGCTATATGTCCCTCTGTCGCGATCTGGCCTATCGACAGCTGTTGTATGCACGTCCAACCAGAGCCCGTCTCAAAGGGTTCCCCGTGATGTTTCGGACAGTGTGAGGATGCCAAGAATTTCTCTTGTATCTAGTTTTGACTTGTTTTATTTTTGATGTTTGCATGTCTGCTGATGAGCAAGAAGTAGGTCGATTTACAAATGTTTTATTTTTCTCCTCATCTTAACAGCAGACATTGCGAGATATATCAGTTTGCTTACATTTAGCAAAACATAGCACCCGAGTAGAGGGTTTAGCGCAGGCTTGTCTTAACAGAGAAGTAGGCTAAAGGTAAAAGGCCTCTCTTTGAGCCATCTGTTTTTGCAATGCAGTGTAGGTGTTTTCATTCTCTGTTTGTTTTATGATATACGCACGAGTTAGATTTTCAGTGTTACTCGTGCAGTGAGAGGTGTAAATCATTAACTACCTTCTTTCGTTTTGTTTCGCCTGTAGCACCTGCGTGCCGGAAACGCTGTGAATCTCTCTGGGAAAAGATACAAAATGGTTAGGCTGTTGATTTGCTTCACATGTAGTAGGTCTGAGTTTGTTATGGCTTCGTTATCAGATTCTTGATTTTCGCGAATGAGCACACCGATTTGAAACTTCTGAAGAATTTTATCAGAACTGTGACCTGGTATTCCTTGAGGTCGGTTGAGCTCTCTATGTTTTTTGTGCCTCGAGTCTTGCGTGGTTTGTTTCTCGTGTTTCCTCGCCATGGCTCAGGTCCAGAGTTGGGTGCAGCTGCTCAACATCTACAAAGGGCAGATCTACGTTCTCTACAGAGTTCTTTGGTGCTGCAATCTCATCGAGACCTCCTATGGTGGTGGACGGGCTGTTATATTTGGCCTTTCTGACATGGCGCCGCTTGTACTTGAGACAGTAGCAGAACAGCACTCCCAGAAGTGAACCACAAGTGAGAACGACACGCAAGACGTACTAGAAATTTTGCACTGCAGCCCTTTTTTCACGTAGAACCCTTTGTACCTACCCGACTGACTGGCGACATATGAAAGGCTGTTTACAGTAAACACTTCTTAAAAGAGATGGTTATATTTGTACGTCTCTGTACGTCGCCGTGCCGTGGACAATAAGCCAAGTGACTGAGAACCGTCTGTGGAACATTTTCCAAGTTCTCCGTGGTGCCTAATACTGCTGTTTCTACAAGTCATGGTCTGCCTGGCACCACATAGACATCACTGCAACGGTCTACAGAGTTGATTTTTGCGTAGGACTCAACGTCTTCATGTTGTGCTGTTTCGTTCGTGGTGTGTAGTGTTTTCTCCCTCGCCATGGGACGAACTAGGCATGCTTCTTCCCTATTTTCTCGGTCGGAAAGAAGGCAGCGTTTCACCTTTCTCTTTCGGACGTGGAGGTGAATATGGCAAATTTCATTGAACTGTCCTGGCCTCCATTGTTTTTCATGTAGGGTATCCTGGGAAGGCAGGATATAACGCGAATGCCGAGGCGCTCCCAAGAAGCTCTCACAAGCTCGCAGAAGCTCCCATCATGCTTCCGTCGAGAGCTTTCATGATGCTGCTCTCCTTATGTAATAACACGCTACCGAAATTTAATTAACGTAATTAAAAGTTACTCTGACTGTTTTCGCTCCTCTGGGCAAGCACTGGTTACATCAGTTTCAAAAATAATAATCACACTTAAAATAGTGGAGATATATCAAAAAGATCGCCGATGAACTAGAAAATTGTGGTGCTTGATTTCCTGTTGGTAGTAGACAAGGTCATCATATGTAGTAGGGATGCCCAAGGGCGAGCAGATGGTTGGCTCACTTGAAAAAACAGCGCCAATAACGAGGGACAAGAGAAAGAAGGATACAGACAGCGGCACTGACTTACAACAAGATTTATTTGCTAGAACCGCACAATATATACTTGGGGAGTATCTGACAAAAAAAAACAGAAAAATACAAAGCAAACAAAACAGAATTCACCTAACAACCACGTAGTCATCTCCACATTGCACCATGAACAACACGTGTGTGAACGTTCCGAAGGAAATCTATTTCTTTTAGTGATAGCGCAATCGAAGGCCTGCTTGACACAAGCACTGCCCAGCCTTTCTATTTCTGAAGCCTTATAAATTTCACGGATCATCTGGTCCCGATGACGCCTAATGACGGTACGAGCTGAAGTTGATGGTTGGGCAAAAAAGATAGATGGCGAGAAAAACCTTAGCATGGAAATTTTCTTTAACGCGAAGACGCACAAAGTCAACTGTCCTTTCCGTGTTATAGTATCGGAGGCCAACTCGTGGCAAAAAATACTGGCACAATTTCTTCAGGGTAAACTGATGTTATTAAGCATAGACGACCCATTCCTAGCTAAAAGTTCTGATGATGTGATTTCTGTGCTGAAAGATAACAAATTTTATGGCTACGAGGTATGCTCTATACATAATAAAGATCTGTACTACTCATTGCCACACAGTGAGCTTCTAGCTTGCATTCGCGGGTGCATTGACAGTTTTGGCGTAGTCAATTATCAGAATGCAGTAGGCATATCTGTTGAAGGTTTTATGGAACTGCTAGAGTATTACCTGAGGTCGACATTTGCAGAATGGGACGATCATATCTACTTGCAACGTCAAGGGGTGTGCATAGGATCATGCCTTGCGCCCATTTTGAGTGATTTGTTTTTAGCCAGCCGTGATCGTGCCATTCAGAATTGCTTGGGATCCACTTCTGTTAAAAGAGTGTTCCGCTATGTTGAAGATTTTCTTGTGTTGTTTCAAGCTGGAACCTCGTCAGACGGTTCGCCTTTGACTAGTATTTTAGAAATTTTCAGTAAGTGCCTTTCTCCGCTTGTTATAACACATGAAGTTCCGGGCAGAGGAACCATCAGTTTCCTAGATTCGATGTTAACATTGAGTCCTTGCCACGTGTGTTGGGCCTATGAGCCACGCGCTAACAAGCCAATCCTCCCTTTTGGTTCAGCACATTCGAAAGTGGTGAACCGCGCTATTGCAAAAACTTGCTACACAAACGCTCTGCGAAAGTCCTGCTGTCACACCATTCAGTCCAGCTTTAATCAGCAAACTAAACGCCTTACAGAAGCTGGTTTCCCGATGTACGTTTTGACCGCCGTTGCTGAGTGTCTACTCCGAGAAATCAGAACGAGCCCAGAAAATAATGCTCAAACCTGTACAAAAGATAAGGGACGGGAGAAACGAAACTTCGTCGTTATTCCCTATATCCACGGCGCCACCCACAATCTCAAAAAAGTGGCCAGCAGGTGCGACGTAGACCTGGTTTTTTCTGCCCCAGAAAAACTGGCTAGGTGGTGCAGGGCCGTGAATCCCGGTTCGAGGGGTGAGCGAGGCTGCAAAATCAAACATCGGAAGAAGTACGTTCCATGCATTGAAGGGGTAGTGTACTCTCTACCCCTGTCCTGCGGCAAGTGGTACATCGGCCAAACAGGCAGGTGTTTAAATGAGCGGCTGAAAGAGCACGCTCACAATGTCTCCTCTACAGTTTCGGGCCATCTCGGCATTCATTGCCCAGACTGCGGTTGTGTCCCTGATTTTCAGCTTGGTACCGTTATTAGGCGTCATCTGGACCAGATGATCCGTGAAATTTATGAGGCTTCAGAAATAGAAAGGCTGGGCAGTGCATGTGTCAGCAGGCCTTCGATTGCGCTATCACTAAAAGAAATAGATTTCCTTCAGAACGTTCACACACGTGTTGTTCATGGTGCAATGTGGAGATGACTACGTGGTTGTTAGGTGGATTCTGTTTTGTTTGTTTTGTATTTTTCTCTTTCTTTGTCAGATACTGACCAAGTATATATTGTGCGGTTCTAGCAAATAAATCTTGTTGTAAGTCAGTGCCCCTGTCTGTCTCCTTCTTTCTCTTGTCCCTCGTTATTGGCGCTGTTTTTTTAAGTGAATAATGTCGTACCAACTCGCCCAGGCAACCACGTTAGCAGATGGTTGGATTATACTGAGCTCGAGCATGTGATCAAAGTGTTGTCGTGCTACTTTCCTTTTTTTTGGTGAACAGGTGGCTTAGGCGATTGTGAACCGGGGTTCCTGTAGTGAAAGTATGGTGAATGGCATTGTGCTTCGCGACAACACGGTTCCGTGGTGGTCGCGTGAGCTCGGTAGGAATTTCAAAGATTAGCTGTAAAACACGCGGTTCCCGTAGGTATCACGAGCGTAGGGCTGAGAAGAGGACGCTTAGGTGGCTTTTGCCACACTTTTGATTATGATAGGGTGTTCTGTATACGCCGGTCGCGTACCCAAACAAGCATTCCAAAGAGATGCTAGAAGTCCGCTTTCAGGATAGCAAATATTGCATCGGGTATGACAAATAACCACCTGAATGTTGTCTTGAAGCACAGATCAAGCGCAAAAGAGAGGTGCTCGTACGTCGGTATTGTCGCCTTATTTACCGCTTGCACAGACGACGAGCTCGAGCCTGTGCGATCTCAAGCGACGTCCACAGCATGCTCATGTCTGCGCCAGTATCGACGAAAAGAGGGTGCCTTCCCTGCAATCAGTCAGGAATAAGATATACGCGTACTTTTCTCTGAGCCGATACCACCTGTTGCCCTTAGTGCTTGCTCATTGCGTTCCCCAATTTCGCGCACACTGGAACACAGTTTCTTGAAGTGCCACTGAACGTACAGTTGTACCAGCCCACCTGTTGCTGTTGTTCTGCAGCACAACACCGTGTTGTTTGCTTCAACCTTACTTCAGTGCCGCAATGGTGTTAGTGAGATAAAAAAATTAGGCCTGAAACCGCAGCAAGACTGCAGAAAGCGGGGCTTTGGAAGCGCTGTGTCAACTGCTGGTGAGGTGACAGCCATAAGTCAGTCAGCTAGTTCAGCTATTCACGTCCATCTCTTCGAAAGCCATGACACCTACCCACATGGTCGCGGACATTCTCTGGCGAATTAGCTCTGTCGAGGCTTGCTGTACTGCCCGGTAGTTGCTGCATCTCGCTAAACAGTTGGCTTGGTGAGCGGTCACTCACTTCAGCCTCACGTAGCAGGCCAATTAGTGCTTCTTTTAGCACTCGTACGCATCTTTTTCTTGTGAGGCAAGCAGAATTTCACACACCTCACTTCCTGTGCAGACGGAATACTTGCCTCAACTTGGTGGTACTTAGTGGTGTCGGTGTGGTGTTGCGGCGAATTTAGCTCCCACCTGGATGAACCAAATTTTAAAAACAGGGAAAGCTTCTAATCTACTAGAGCCACTGGCATGCTGGTGACAGCATCGTGACACTCAATGCTCAGGACAAGCGTTCACCAATTTTCGGTACGCCTGAGAGATGCAGCGGTGAAGCGTGTTGCTGAGGGTCTGAATACCAAGTCACTGTATTGCTCGTTCAACACTGTGTACTCGGAGACTGGTTTGCTTTTCTTCTTCATTTCCACGCCTTCGTTTGTAGAGCGGAAAAACGGTAAAAAGTGTCGGTCTACGACACGGTGGCAGCAGAATGTGCAGAGCCATGGTGTACCTAAAGTCCACGAGAAAGCTTACAAAGCTACTTATGAAGACAATGTAACAACTTATAGAATAAATATATATGCAATTCACGGGCCAGAAGCATAAGCGTAAGCGTTTTGAGGCGTCTGCTATCTCACCTACAAAAACAATTCTCAATAATTTCAGTGCATTAGAAGAGAACTTACCTCACCTGGACGAGGCCTCATCATCCTCAATATTGATAGTAGCGACTGCTGCATGAACAACAGAATAACAATCATGATTGAGAAGTATATAAGCATACAAGGTATGAAAAAGTGTTTGTTGATAAAGGTCTCCTTTTTAATGAAAAGTAGTAGCTCTGAAGTAAGATTTGCTGTAAAAACATCAATTGCAATGGTTCAAGCAATTGAATTCCACAGCCACATAGCCCGAAAATTCAAAGGAATCCAAAATGGGTGTTTTAGCTGTGATTTAGCATTTTAGCGTGAATTAAAATTCGTCAGAATGGTACAAAATGCGTACCATAATGCAAGTACGTTTTCAGCACCCAAAGATATTTACGCAGTGTGTAGTTTTTTGTGTCGCCGTTTTTTCATTCCTAATATTGTCACTTTTTCTTTGTACACTTGTGATCGAAAGCACGCAAACCCACGAAATCGGTTGATCTCAGGAGAATAATCAAGCCTTTCTTTACCGTAGGGGTTTTTCTGGCGTGGACAAAAAAGAGAGAAAGCACAGCCTGTTAACTACCGTGCGAGAATTCGAAAATGCAAGCGCCAAACATACGCGCAAACTTGGGTGAGGCATACACGGTTTAAGCGCGGGACATTTTTTGCTTGTACTCAGAACCCGGGGCTGGCATACATGGCGCGGCAGCTGCGTTTTTTGCCTCCGTAGTTTGCAATGGCTGATATGCAACGACACACGATGTGCAACGGCAGGAAGAAATTTCGCGGACAACCAGCCTTCTAACTTGAGCCCAATACTGTTTCATTAAGCCTAAAAGCTGCAAAAAGTGCTTGGTAGTAATTCACCCAAAGTTCAGCGAGGGTGGCGTTTATGATTGGCAGCCCTTTGCCGTTTCAAATACGCCGCAAGTCTGACACCCATGGCAGGATAAGAAAGGTTCATCAACAGTGCACACATGCGCTTTGCCTTCCTCTTCTATTAACTCTCACCCCCCTTACTCTCTGAAACCCCGTGTTTCCTGTAGTATACGTCACCTTCCCTCTAGTATTTATCTCGATTTATTCATAGCCCCTTGCGGAACTGTACCAGTACCACCCTCTTGCGGTTCAACGCCCTTGCAAAGGCTCGTTTTCAATTCATATTGAAATGGCTGAAAATCCTGTATGCCACAACTGTGGCCGCTAGAAGACGCTACAACAAATCCTCGGCGACTGCCCTGGCTACAATACTCAAATGAAATCACTTCCAGCCCCGTTAGCTCACATAGATCGTACACCGATGACAGCGGACGCCATTCAGGAGTGTCATGCAGAGAGGCCATAACGAGTGAAGGCGATAAAAGCAGTCCTTAGCTTTATAGAAGATAAGAAATTCCGACCGGCGGTGATAGACTAATAGTGTTATGATGACTGTGAATTGCGATTTGGAGCATGCGTTCTCTCCTATCTCGCTATCCTTCTTCCCAACTTCCTCATCCTTGGCCCCAATGTAGGGTAGATGCATAGTGGTCGTTTTAGACTTGTTAACATCTCTGCCTATCATATCCCTCCTGCTCTTCCCTCACAATGCCTCTTCCACCTTGCAATACTATACAAGGCTACACAATTTACTCTATCGCACCTCGTGTCCCTGCTGATCATCCTCACTTCATTTTATGACACATTTCTATAATAAACTACGCAGGCTATGCTATGGTTAATTTTGCCTCCTCCTGCATTCTCCTTTGCCTCCTTTGCCCCTCGCTTGGTTGATATCAATCTGTATTACTCTCACCTCTTTTCCGACATCCCTAATATAATATAATGCACTCACTTTGTTCAATATTATTCATAAATAACAGACAATGATGACAAGAATCATATAACGAGTGGTTAAATGTGTATGTGATGTAAAAGCGAAAAAAAAGGCCTGGCCTGCGCAAAGACACAGCACAGTCACACCAAAAGCCAGAAGAGCGGCCTTTCAGTGCAGTTTCTAAACACTTACTGGGTAACTGTTGCAAGCAAACTTGCTTCGTGCCCACTACAAGTTTTTGATAATTATTTCTGGGTAGCTGGCCGGCATTCGCTATGTTATCCTTCGCCATCCACTAAACACGTGCAGGGAATTTTGTGCCCATTGTTCGTGCAGTGGCTGATGACGATGAGGCGCTATACCTGAAGTGGGTATGCGCCACATTTATGAGGTGATCAAGAACAAGCTGTTGCAGTAAGTCGGAGCATTGAGCGACGCGACCGGTACGTATTCCGCTGTTCTAAAACACTTTAAAGTTGTATTACCGCGATTTTTTGCCCCACATCAAGTCTACCTAGGGCAAGTTTGCAAACAAGTCACAAGCACCGGTGTGGCTCAGAGGTAGAATACTGGGCTGGCACGCAGCGAACCAGTGTTCAAGACCCACTGGGACCTCAATACGTCTATTTTTAAAGACGATAGTCTTTCTTGGGGATCTTCAACGATAAAAACGTTGGTCTGCCTATCTGTACATTTGTCTGTTTGTCTGCCTTCACCGATACCTCAAACGGCACCAAACGGCCAACCCTATCTGCAGCACTCACGATTATTACTCGAGGTTTAGCGTCCATAGTTGTGCGATTGTCAATTAAAAAGCACATATTGCGCATCTCTGAGGGGCCATGACAACACGCCTATGTTTTGTATGTCTGCCTTTATACTAAAAGAGGCACACACAAGTAACTCTGAGGACTGTAGCATTGATCGCTCTGCGCTGAAAGTGCAACGCGATGCTCAAAAATTTAAGTGTTTCGAACGCTTTGCTACGACGACATGGTGGTGGCACCTGCCTGTCGCTTTGCGTTCTACACCTTATCACTTCCGAGACTGGCACGCATCTTTCTCCGCGGGTCTGCGCAGAGAAAGATGTGTGTGCCCGAACCATGAAGCAAGTCGACTAGTCTCACTTCAACGTGTACTTTGATAGCGACCACTACCTCCTGACCACTGCCGTCCAAGCTAGAAGAACAAAATAACGAAAGTTTTCTGAGATCAGGTCTGAAAGTAATGAGCAGAGATATCAGGTCTATCAGGAGCAGAGATATCAGGTCAGAGATATCAGGTCTGAAAGTAATGAGCAGCTTTCTTTCGAAAAGTAGACGGCGCACCTTAGAGAGGACATCCAGGCTAGCAATCAGGAGCTCCACGGACATGCTTGTATAAAACGATGGACATCAGACGGCCCCGTACTCTCGAGACGAAAGAGTTCAGTCTCTCAGTGATAGCTCATTGATTGGCTTCTTGCGTATCAGATTCTGTCATTATTTCTTCAAGTCTAGGTGAATCGTACCTTGCCAAGCACTTGCACATCCTGCACGATGCCGGGGGGGGGGGGCGCACTAAGTATAAAGCCTGTTTCGATCTTAAGGCTCTCTCGTTGTAGTACCCTCCACTTATGGTTCCCTCATTTTTGGTAGAAGGTATTCGAAATCCGTAAATAATTGCATTCGGCGATTTCCACTAGTAGCCCTTGTCTCGCATTCCTAGTACCGATGCCATAATCTCGTACTGCCTGGTATTCAGCCTGTTCCTTCCCTATTTTTGTACTAAAGTCTCCCATGAGTATAATATATTGTCTTATTGCCCTACTCATTGCTGATTCTACGTCTTCATACACGCTTGTAACTGACGCGTCATCATGGCTGGACGTAGGCGCATAAGCCTTCACTACCTTTATCTTGTATCTCCTATTTTGTTTAATTACGATAACTACCACCCTTTCATTAATGCTATAGTATTCCTCAATAATGCCAGCTACGTTTGTGACCATAAAGAGGCCCACTCCCAGTTCTCTTCTGTCAGCCAAGCCCCGATAGCAAATGAAGTGCCCATTCTTTAGCACTGTATAGGCCTCATCTGTCCTCCTAACCTCACTGAGCCCCATCACATCTCATTGATCGCCCTCTAGCTCCTCGAATAAAACAGCTAGACACCTCACTAGATAAAGTTCTAGCATTAAACGTTGTCATGTTCAGGTTCCAATGGCGGCCTGTCTAGATCCAGAGATTCTTAGTACCCTCTGGTTCGTTGCAGATCTGACCGCCGCCATGGTCAGTTGCTTCGCAGCAACTGGAGACTGAGGGCCGTCAGTTTATGGACGTATCACTGTAGAAGGTAGTGGCCACCTACTGCCCCAAGTTGGCCAATCTTTTTCTGGTGAGGGAGTGCGTTACCGGCGGTGGTCACCGGTAAGGCCACACTCCGTGCCTCTAAATGCAGTTTCATCACCACGTGGACTCTTTTAATCTGGTTGGGAACTGCGCGGCATCGGGTTTGAACCACGGACCTCTTGCATGCGAGGTAGATAATCTAACCACTAAGCTATCGCTGCATCTAATGGGGAGGCTTTAATATTAACCTGAAGGAGATGCGCAATGGGGAAACTTGATTGAACGCTTTGAATTGTGTGGTTGGTCTCACAATCGACGAGATGTTTGTGCGAAAGCTCAAGAAATTTAAAGTACATAGAAATTAGCTATGATTGTTGGTACAAGCTCATCGGCATTAACGAATTTAATTGAAGTTCGCGTGTTTTACAAATGCCAAGCATAACAGACTTTTGCTCGTAGGTATATGTCACTGACGTTTTACCTTTAGAACAACTGGTGCCGTGTGGCTTCGTGTATGGTCCTCTAGCACATGAGGAACAAAACACGTTTTAGCACCTGTGTCAGTCAGATACAAGAGAATAATGGTGTGTTTTTGGACGTGGAATACCCTCCTGTATATCACATACGAATTAATATAGGCGGCCATCAGTGCACAGCCCCTCATACTTTCCGTGAATTTAGACGACCGAGGGCATGCATAAGCAAGCGCTCCGTGCCGGTGGTGGTACCAGCAAATGTTGAGAACAAGAAAGGGCTATTTCGTTTGGTTGTTGTGTGAGTGTGTTGGCGCAGCGCCTCAGCGGTCTGCTTCGAGTAAGGTTAGTTCAGGAATCAACTTGACCATATTGCTGTGGGGCTTCCTGTTAGCTTTAAAGATGTCCCTAAACACTTAAAGGTAACTATGAAATTTATTCACGAAAAGAGCCTATTGCGTCACAAACACAATGCCGCAAAATGTCAAGAATTCGACCAGTACGTGTAGAGTTACAAAAAATTATAGCACTCTGCAATCGCATTCTCTTTCCTATCATCCAAGCGAAAGCGCTGGAGGCTAAGCAAGGAGGGATAGCAGGGGCAAAGAAAATACGTCACGCGCACCTCCTGAGCTTGAGCACTATTTTTTGTAGAATTAGCTACACTGGCCTCGCTGAGCCAATTTTGCGTGGCAGTGGTCTGCGCATGCGCAATGATACTCCGCCGTCACCGCGCGTGGCTCCGAGCCGGTGTGCGCGCGATTCGATGTGCTGCGCAGATGATCAGTGGTGTCACGCACCGGAGCCAGCACCTCCCTCGCACTCGGCCACGGCCACGCGAGACTCGCCGCCGCCGGTGTGCGCTTTCCAAGGAGTGCCGTCATAGCCTTAGTAGACATATAGACGCCGACGCGCGCGCCTTCCCTGTGCAGTCACCATCTGACACTGCACTGGAGCCGCTTGATAGCGCCTCTGACAGGCGTTTGCCACTGTGGTATAGCCATGGAGAAGGAGAGTGCAAATGCTGCTCAACAGTGCATTAGAGCGGAGAAGCTTAACTCATTGGATCCCAAAGTAGTTGCCCGGCAAAAGAAATATACGAGTTTCATTTCAGCAGCAGTAAGCATTATAATCAAGCTAATCCTAGACACACTGGAAAGCTAAGAATAATCAGCTGAACCTTCGCTAACGCTACGTATATCCTGGAATAGCTGAGCTAAGCCACTGCCATTTTTTTATCGAATACAAGGCTTTTTTCGCGTGATAGCGCGCGCATGCGTGAACAAGTCGTGGCCTCTTACGGCAGTTCCTGTAAAAAGCATTCGTGAAGTGACCAAATGAGCCAATGACTGATAGATGGCCTTCCACACGTAATTTATGAGCGTCTTCTGTCATGTCTCGAGAGAATAGAAATCAGTTTTAAATGATTCAGACAATTTACTCTGCATTCCAGGCCGCGTGCTCCGCTTTATTATTAGGCTCGCTTGTTCCCGGAAGCCTTTGCTATCGATCGGTAGCGCTTTTTGACAATGTCTTAAAAGTATTTTCAGGGCCCCTTTTAAGTCACTGGTCCAAAAAATTGTCGCGGATCGGTGCAAACAGTGACGGGTCACGTTATCTCTCGATAGCAGGTAGTAACAAGGAACTGTACTCTGTAACTTCGTCGCCAATTTTTTTCTACTCGGCCAAGGGAATCTGTCGACGACACTATAAACATCTTCTGCACATACTGCGGCAGCCAATTTACGCATAAAAATTCAATCCAAGGCTGTGGACAGGTTTCTCATAGGAAGCCGCATTCGACCCTCCAGTCATGTTTGATTTCCTTTCGAGAGCTCCTCAATACTGAGAAGCTGCTGCATTCTACGCTGTCTCGATTCCTTTGTCTGATGTAGAGGCTATATTTTAATAATGTTGTAAGGGTTGCCAGGTGCCAGATAGTGCACAACGTGTTTGACTATCACGATAACGACAGGTACAATTACATCGAGAATATTGTCATAACTTGCTCTTTAGAATTATATTTTGTGTGATATTAAGGCCACAGAATAAGCTCATATCTGCTCATCAAGACATTATTTTATCTTCTGAAGTATTGAAATTACCGAGATTTTCAAACGTTCGGGTGTCATTTCTTCCACTAGAACGTCATGAGATAATCATGTTATTTACTATACAACTAAAGGAAGCAAAAAACTGGTGTAGTAGACCGTTTACGCTACATTCATTTCACAAGTAGTGAACTTTAACTATATATTTCAGTGTTTAAATCACCTTCATTTATTGTCAAACAGTTTGGGTAACACAATACACACCAATCCAGAATGTGTTTTCCTGTTACAAAAAGAATTATCTGCAGCACACTTAGAACGCTTTCTACACAGCATCGAGAGTAACTTTAAGAAATAGGAAGTTAGTTCTGCACACAATCTGTTCCTATGTCATTATAGTCATATTTATGAACGAGATTACAATTGGAACATGAACAACTTGTTTGTTTTGTTCAACTTCAAAGAAAAGCTCCAAGTTATGGTACCAGATCCCAACACCACCTTCAAACCACGGAAAACAAAGACATGAATAAACGATGCCTACATAGTAAAATGCCTACTTACTAAAAGCTATAAATCGATACAGTTTCATTTCTTACAGCCTCCTCCAAAAAACTTGAAATGAATGTAGGTGGTTTCTTCATAGATTTATGCTGCAATGTTTGCACATCATCGATTTTATTACCTTTCGACATGAAAGTGTGTGAAAATATGTTGAAGCAGCAGTGCACCCCTGTATGTAAATATGCGTGTGTGTGAGTGGCTTTGTGTTTGTAAAATCATAATGCCACGTTCCATTTCCCAAGTTTTTGTTATCGTCCCAAACCACCACACGATTCTCAGCGCAAACCGCGCCTGCAGTTTTCGAGAAGGTTCCGGACTGTAGTAGATCATTTCGATAACATCACGCCCACTGTGCGAACGGTACAGATTGTTCTGGAATCTACGCCACCGCCAGCGATAACGCTAGAACATTTGGCAGCAAGAGTATAAATGCCGACGCGCTCCGCCGCTTGTCAGTTGTTGATCGAAGGCCGACGCTCCGTTCGCCACTATCAGTCCGAGACTGCTATCTGTTTAAGACTGCTGCTGTACTTGGACTTTCCGTTTACCGGGCACGGGTTCGCCCAAATAAAGAGGTAAATCCCAACATGAAGTCTCTTGTCTTCGGCCACGTCACGACCCCGTGACATCTGGTGGAGGTGCTGCTTCGTTCATGTACCGGACGTCCCCTTCAAGCCGTGAACCCATCCTACGACGCGGAGAAGACACCGACGCCAACCAGGAGCAGCGAACAAGCCTCCGACAGCAAGGGCCACACCGGAGTATGGGATTCTACAAGACAATGCGCGGATGACCAAGGCCATGACAGCGACTGCAGCGACAATGACAACCGCAGCGTCCCAGCCTACGATGGTCATGAATCAACCCAGGGAACCACCAATTTTCCATGGGTCATCGTTCGAAGACCCGGAGTCCTGGCTAGAAACATATGACCGTGTGGCCGCCTTCAACCACTGGTACAATGACGAAAAAAGGCGTCATGTGTTCTATTTGGAAGACACCACAAGGACCTGGCTCGAAAATCGGGAGTCCACGCTCCGAACGTGGGATGTTTTCTGCGGCACATTCCTGCAAACGTTCGCGAGCGTCGCTCGCAAAGACAGGGCCGCTGCTTTATTAGAGACCCGGGCTCAGCTACAAAATGAAAATGTCGCCATTTTCATAGAAGAAATGACCCGACTATTCCGCGACGCTGACCCAGACATGCCTGAGGAGAAAAAAGTTCGTTTCCTCATGCAAGGGGCCAAACAGGAGCTCTTCGCGGGAATGATGAGAAACCCACCGAAAACCGTCCAAGAATTTGTAGCCGAAGCGACCACTATCGAAAAGACCCTGGACATGCGCAACAGACAGTATAATCGTCGCCTGACTGCAAACTGCGCTGCTGCTCAAGCCAGTTACTCCGGAGACCTGCGTGAAACGATCCGAGCGATCGTGCGGGAAGAGCTGCGCAAGCGGTTGCCTTCGGAGCAGCCTCACGTGGATTCAATTGCCGACATTGTGCGAGAAGTTCGGCAATCGCTTCAAATTCCCCACGCACCACTGCCCGAGCCGGAAGCTATGAGCTACGCCGCTGCACTGCGCCACAACGCTCCTCCCCGTCCACGCCAACACGCCGCCCCATCGCACTTTTGTCGACAGACGTCACCGTCGCCACCACCCTCACCCACGTCATACCGTTCGCCAGCGGCCCACCAAGCCCAATGCACCGATGAAGACTGACGTCTGGCGCACCCGTGACCATCGCCCGCTCTGCTACCACTGCGGCGAGGCCGGACAAACATTCCGCCGTTGCCAGTACCGACAAATGGGACTGCGTGGCTTCGCCGTCAATGCACCGCGTCCACAGCCAGGAGAACGACCACGTGACATCGCCGACTACCTGACAGGAACTCGGTGGACACCACGAAGCCCTTCGCGTTCGCCGTCGCCCAGCCGCCACACATCACCGCACCACCGGCAGTACTCTGGCCCAATGCGGGGCCGGTCTCCTAGCCTAGCCCGTATTTGGGAAACTAAGGGCAGCAACCGGTGGAGGTGCGGTTGCTTTGCGACAGAATACGGAAGATCCTCCTCCTCCGACGACACCGCGACGGAGCTTTCCGAACACAACGCCAACCAGGCAAAGCCCTGACGGCGAAAGCTCACTTACCGAAAGATGCCTGACGACGCAACATGGGAGCAGCGGAACAAGCTGACGAAGCCGTGACACGACCCCACGCCCTAACTGTAGTGTGAGACGGCGAACTAGTGACCTCGACGTTCTAATCGACGGCCACAGTGTGACCGCTCTCGTCGATACTGGAGCCGACTATTCTGTCATCAGTGTGTCGTTCGCCGCGAAGTTGAAGAAAGTTAGGAGAGCTTGGAAAGGCTCTGAAATCCGCACAGCCGGAGGTCATCTCGTAACGCCTGCAGGAATCTGCACAGCGAGAGTCACCATTAACGGCCGTATTTATCCTACAGACTTCGTAGTCCTACAGCGTTGCTCGAGAGATGTCATCCTTGGCATGGACTTCTTATGCCTCCATGGTGCTGTCATCAACCTAAAAACAAAGTCGATAACGTTATCCACAAAAGAAGCACTACCGCCGCGCACGCCGTCAGGACACCATGCCTTAAATGTGCTGGAAGAACAAGTCACCAATCCGCCTCGCTCAAGCGTCATTATTTCAGTCGGCGCTCCTAAATCACCTGTCTTGAAAGACGTCATTGAAGGCAGTCAGCATGTGTTGGTCACCCGAAATATTTGCGTTGCAAGAAGAATTGCAGAGCTGCGGGGAGGCAAAGCAACGGTTATGCTCATGAATTTCAGCAATGAGTACATACATGTGAACAAAGGAACAATGGTCGCATACATCGAAGAAATTGTCGAAGCCACCACTGCTTTCGCCCTCGCCGATTCTGCGGAACCTGCTCAGAGGAACCAAGCCCCTTCCATAGCTTTTGACGTCAATCCCAGACTTCCAAACGATAAGCAAGAACAGCTCAAGGCCCTGCTCCTGCAATACGAAGATTGCTTTTCGTCGTCATCGAAAATTCGGCAGACCCCAATCACGAAACATCGCATCATAACCGAAGAAAATACCAGACCACTCCGTCAGAGTCCGTACAGGGTTTCGACGCGAGAACGTGAGGCCATGAAGAGACAAGTTGATGAAATGTGGCGGGATGACATTATCAAGCCGTCCAAGAGTCCATGGGCATCCCCCGTGGTGTTAGTGAAGAAAAAGTATGGGACCCTACGTTTCTGCGTCGATTATCGCCGCCTGAACAAAATCACATGGAAGAACGTGTGTCCTCTCCCACGGATAGACGACGCACTTGATCGGCTCCATAACGCCAAGTACTTTTCGTCCATGGACCTCAAGACTAGCTATTGGCAAATCGAAGTCGACGAAAGAGACCGAGAGAAGACGGCGTTTATAACACCGGACGGCCTCTTCGAGTTTAGGGTGATACTCTTCAGCCTTTGCTCAGCGCCTGCAACTTTTAACGCGTTATGGATACAGTACTGGCAGGATTGAAGTGGTAGACTTGCCTTGTGTACTTGGACGACGTCGTCGTGTTTTCCTCGAGTTTCGACGCGCATCTTCGGCGCCTTGAAGGTGTACTTCAAGCCATCAAGACTTCCGGACTCACACTGAAGCCAGAAAAGTGCAGATTTGCGTATGAGGAGCTCTTGTTTCTGGGGCACGTTATCAGCAAGTCTGGAGTTCATCCCGATCCACGGAAAATAGCCACCATTGCCGACTTCCCGCCGCTCACTGACAAGAAAGCCGTACGCCGATTTATGGGCCTGCGCGCCTAATATAGGCGGTTCGTGAAAAACATCGCCGATCCTCTCACTTACCTTACCAAGACCGACGCGGAGTTCAAGTGAGAAACGCCACAGGAACACGCTTTCCAAGAGCTTAAACATCGCCTCCAGACGCCTCCGTTACTTGCCTATTTCGACGAATTTGCCGTGACAGAAATACATATTGACGCAAGCAGCGTAGGTCTTGGCGCCGTTTTTGTGCATAGGACTGACGGACGTGAAAGGGTTATTAGTTACGCCAGCCGATCGCTATACAAAGCAGAAGCAAATTATTCCACAACAGAAAAGGAGTGCCTCGCCATCATCTGGGCTACGTAGAAATTTCGCCCCTACCTCTACGCCAGGTCCTTCAAAATTGTGAGCGACCACCACGCCTTGTGGTGCCTTGCCACTTTGAAGGACCCTTCACGTCGCCTCGCACGATGGAGCCTGAGACTTCAAGAATATGACATTGCTGTCATTTACAAGTCCGGCAAACAACACTCCGACGCCGACTGTCTCTCTCGTGCGCCTGTCGACCAACCACTACCCGACGACCCGGATGACGACTACTTCTTGGGAACGATAACTACCGACGACTTCGCTGAACGACAGCGGGCCGACCCGGAACTTAAGGCTCTAATAGAATACCTCGAAGGCAGGACCGCCGAAGTCCCGAAAGTATTCAAGCGCGCACTTGTGTCGTTCTTTGTACGAAACGGTCTTCTACAAAAAAAAACTTTTCACCGCTTCGAGCTAAGTACCTCCTTGTGGTGCCTTCAGCTCTGCGACCAGAACTCCTGCAGGCCCTGCACGACGATCCGACGGCAGGGCACCTCGGTGTTTCTCGCACGCTCGCGAGGATACAAGAAAGGTACTACTGGCCACGTCTTACCACCGACGTCACTTCTTATGTGAGGACATGCCGGGACTGTCAGCGACGCAAGACACCGCCGACAAGGCCAGCGGGACTTCTGCAGCCAATTGATCCACCTTGCCGACCTTTCCAGCAGATTGGTATGGACCTACTGGGGTCGTTCCCGACGTCGGCTTTCGGAAACAAGTGGATCGTGGTAGCTACCGACTACCTCACCCGCGACTCCGAGACAAAAGCCCTGCCAAAAGGCAGTGCATCCGGGGTAGCTAAGTTCTTCGTCGAAAATATCGCCCTACGTCACGGCGCCCCGGAGGTCCTTATCACCGACAGAGTAACGGCATTCACTGCCGACTTAACTCAAGCGATCTTGGCATACAGCCAAACAAACCACCGCCGGACGACAGCGTACCACCCACAGACCAACGGCCTCACCGAGCGGCTTAACAAGACGATCGCCGACATGCTGTAAACGTACGTCGATGTCGAACACAAGACGTGGGACGCCATTCTTTCGTATGTAACCTTCGCATACAACACGGCGGTGCAGGAGATGACGCAGATATCTCTATACAAATTTGTCTACGGAAGGAGCCCGGCAACGACGCTCGATGCCATGTTACCCAACGTCACCGACAAAGAAGACCTCGATGTGAGCGAGTACCTTCAACGCGCCGAAGAAGCTCGACAACTTGCGCGTCTCCGTATCAAGAATCAACAGACGACTGACAGCCACCGTTACAACCTTCGACGACGCTTCGTGGAATACCAGCCCGGTGAACGTGTTTGGGTGTGGACGCCGATACGCCGACGTGGACTAACTGAAAAGCTTCTGCGACGGTACTTCGGACCGTACAGGGTGGTTCGACGTCTCGGCCCACTTAATTACGAGGTTGTCCCCGATGGCATCACGAACTCTCAACGACGCCGATCGCGACCTGAAGTCGTCCATGTCGCGCGCCTCAAGCCGTTTCATGCGCGTTAACAAACTGAAACAGCGTTTTTTGTATTATTGTTGTATCGTAATTTACTTATTTTACCTTCTTTCATTATTATTGTACCTTCGTCTTTAGGTAAAGCATCGGGACGATGCCTTTTTTCAGAGGAGAGCAATGCCACGTTCCATTTCCCAATTTTTCGTTATCATCTCAAAACACCACACGATTCTCAGCGCAAACCGCGCCTGCAGTTTTCGAGAAGGTTCCGGACTGTAGTAGATCGTTTCGATAAGATCACGCCCACTGTGCGAACGGTACAGATTGTTCTGGAATCTACGCCACCGCCAGCGATAACGCTAGAACATTTGGCAGCAAGAGTATGAATGCCGACGCGCTCCGCCGCTTGTCAGTTGTTGATCGAAGGCCGACGCTACATTTGCCGCTATCAGTCCGAGACTGCTATCTGTGCGAGACTACTGCTGTAATTGGACTTTCCGTTTACCGGGCACAGGTTCGCACAAATAAACAGTTAAATCCCAACGCGAAGTCTCCTGTCTTCGGCCACGTCACGACCCCGTGACAATATGAACGCTCTAGAGTACGTACCTGTACGTATTGTAGTGAAGAGGAATGCCCACTATTGAAGCGACATCGACACGTTGACGCGAGACACGAGCTAAGACTGCCTGTTTGTTGCTGCGACGATGCCCGTACACCCGGCCAGCTCTTGCTGCTTTTGTACAGACGCTGATACCGCTTTTGACCTTGCATATACATTATATTTTGGTGGAGGTGCTGCGGTCTTCCCCAGTCCTGGAACTGCGTAGTCGAAAGCTGCCATCCGTCATGCTTGACGACGCTGTGTTCACACCCCCACCGGCTTCGCCACGCAGGAGCTGTCCCGGTGCCCAGCTCTTGCGAGAACCCGACATCTTCAGCGGCACCGACGAGAAAGACATTGAGGATTGGCTGGAATCTTATGAAAGAGCCAGCGCTACTAACAAATGGGAGGATCCCACAAAGCTTGGTACCGTGATGTTTTATTTAACGGATGTTGCCAAGCTGTGGTACAGAAACCACGAGGCGGATATCCCCACCTGGACGACCTTCAAAGCCTGCATCGCAGATGTTTTTGGACGCCCTGGTGTGTGCATACTTCGCGCAGAACAACGTCCATGAAGCCGGTTCCAACAAACTGGCGAAACATTCACTAGCTACATTGAGGACATCCTCGACCTCTGCCGGCGTGTCGACCCGATGATGGTTGAAACTGACAAGGTACGACACATCATGAAAGGCATTTCCGACGACGCCTTTCAAATGCTGCTCTCGAAGAACCCTGTCACCGTCTCTGAGCTCATCGAGTTGTGTCAGAGTTTCGACGAGCTCCGACGACAGCGTCTTCTCACGCGACGCCCTAACGTCGTGGATGACACACTCTCAAGCCTAACCACCACATCTGACCATGAGTCCCTGCTATTGCAGATCAAGGAGTTTCTTCGTGCTGAATTTGCTTGTCAGCTATCGCTGCTATTGACAGTCGGCCAACCAAAGTCACCTCTTCCAGCAAATCTTCGCCAGGCCATCCAGGAGCAAGTTTGCGTGGCTCTTCCATCTGCCCGTGACGCTTCAACGTTGCCGACCCCCGTTGCCTGTGCCGAGGTAAATGCACCTCTAAGCTATACTGACGTGGCCGCTCGACCACCTCTTCAGATTTTTTCCTCACTGCCATCAGCCGTGCCACTGCGACCTACTACTGCTCGGTTCGCTCAGCCAAGGTCCCCCCAGATTAGTGGACAATCGGCCCATATGCTTTGCCTGTGGTTTACCTGGCCACATAGCGCGATACTGCCATCGACGCGTCCCTGTCTACCGCCAGAGCTGCCACCAGAGCTTCGAACCTGCCCCTTATGTGCCATCGCGCCCTTCGTTCACGAGATCTCAGCCTCCTGAACAGATGTCATCATACGCTGACCACCGCCTTCTGTTAACCATCGCTCGTCATCACCTCGACGCCGCTCGCCATCCCCGATGCGTCGTCGTCCTTCATCGCCGGAGCGGGAAAACTGATTGCCGCAGTTTCAGAGGCAGTAACTGCGTCGCCCGCGAAAAGACCAAGGCCTCTCTCTTCCCCAACGAATGTTCTCGACGTATATGTGGACGGCGTCGCTACACTCGCTCTTGTCAACACTGGTGCCGCAGTTTCAGTGATCAGTGCCAGACTCTGCCGCTTGCTCAAAAAAGTTATGACGCCAGTAGCAAGTATATCACTTCATACATCCAGCGCAGAGCGCGTCACGTCAGCCGCGGCCTGTACTGCTCGCATCGCTATTGATGGCCTCATCTATGTCGTTGAATTACTAGTTTTGGATTCCTGCTCCCATGACCTCACTTTGGGTTGGAACTTTCTCTTCACTAACAAGGCCGTCATCGACTGCTCTCGCGCTGAGGTAGAATTTTAAGTGTTCGGCGACGACCCGTTAAATGATGCTCTTGAAACCGAGGACAAACTATTTGTTGCTGAAGACGTCATCATACCGACGCACTCTTTCGCCCTTACCATGGAATCTTGCAACTCGCTCGCTGAGTCAAGTGCCCTTTTCACGCCATCTGCCCTTTTCGTTCGCCGCAAGTGTTCGCCGCTACCTTATGCCCTTCTAGAACTTCATGATGGCGTCAGCAGACTGCTCATCTCGAACCTCTTGTGATGTCCTGTAAATTTACATCTGGGTAAGTGCGTCGGGTGGGTTTACAGTCTCGACCCTTCTGCAATTTTTGACATGTCGACTGGTCCTTCCGCCAAACACGAAGTCGCCGGAATAACTTGTGCCTCTTCGCCGCAGACTACTAGGCCTGACGTACTCAGCAGCTCCATCGCCGACACGTTAATCACTTCGCAACGTGCTCCGCTTCTACGACTGCTGGAGAAGTTCCGTTCTTCCTTTGACTGCCAGCATACTCCCCTCGGCCGCACGTCCACTCTGTGTCACAGCATCAATACGGGTACCAATGCGCCATTGCGTCAAAGACCCTATCGCGTGTCCGCAGCCGAGCGCCAGGTTATTGATGACCAAGTAGCTGACATGCTCAAGCGTGGAGTCGTCCAGCCTTCGAATAGCCCTTGGGCATCTCCAGTGGTTCTCGTTAAGAAGAAGGACGGGTCAATTCGCTTCTGTGTTGACTACCGTCGTCTTAACAAAATTACCCGAAAAGACGTTTATCCCTTACCGAGAATCGACGATGCCCTTGACTGCCTCAAAGGTGCGGAGTACTTCTCTTCTATTGACCTACGGAGTGGCACTAGAAAGTCCCTCTGGCACCTGAAGATCAGCCTAAGACGGCCTTCACACCTGATGGCCTTAACGAATTCTGTGTCATGCCTTTTGGTCTTTGCAACGCGCCCGCAACATTTGAGCGGATGATGGATAATCTTTTGCGTTGCATGAAGTGGAAAACATGCTTGTGCTACTTGGATGACGTAGTTATATTTTCACCAAATTTTCTAACGCATCTCCGCAGGATAGATGAAGTACTGCAGTGCCTAACTGACGCCGGCCTTCAGCTCAACCTGAAGAAATGCGGCTTCGGCGCAAATCAGCTCACCATCCTCGGCCATGTTGTCTCTAAACACGGTATTCTTCCTGACACCACCAAGCTTCGGGCAGTTGCATAGTTTCCTAAACCTGCGTCTCTGAAGGATCTGTGCAGCTTTCTTGGCCTCTGCTCCTATTTCCGCCGCTTTATTCGGAAATTTGCGATGCTCAGCGCCCCCTTGACAGAACTTCTGCGCAGTGACTCGAAAAGTTACGCTTGGTCACCCGCCTGTGACAATGCTTTCAAAAAGTTGCGCCGCCTCTTAACCTCGCCGCCAATCTTGCGTCACTTTGACCTGACTGCTCCGACTGAGGTACACACCGATGCCAGCATTGTTGGACTCGGTGCGGTGCTCGCGCAGCGCAAATCGGGATTCGAGGAGTACGTAGTCGCATACGCAAGCCGTACCCTCACCAAAGCGGAAAAGGACTATTCTGTGACAGACAAGGAGTGTCTGGCAACTATATGGGCTCTAGGTAAATTTAAACCATACCTATATGGTCACCCCTTCCACGTATTCAACGATCACCATGCGCTTTGCTGGTTATCCACATTGAAATACTCCTCCGGCCGTTTAGCTCGCTGGGCTTTGCGGTTGCAAGAGTTCGACATGCGTGTTGTCTACAGGTCTGGTCGACGTCACACTGATGCCGACGTCCTATCACGTTCACTTGTGTCCTCCGAAAGCTTTGCATGTCTATATGCCGTGGACGAAATGGTTGCGTTCCCAGAAAACTGCGACATGGCCTCTGAGCAACGTAAGGATGACTGGATCAGCACTCTTCTGCGATTCATTTCGGACCCGTCGACTTCTCGATCTTCTCGAACGTTGCGCCGTCAAGCGGCTCACTTTGAGGTCTGCGATGGCCTCCTTTATTGCAGGAACTACAAGTCCGACGGCTGAAAGTGGTTACTCGTCATTCCACGCCATCTTCGTGCTGCAATATGTTCAGCTTTCCACGCTGACCCTCAGTGCGCACATGCGGGCATCTTCAAAACATACGCTCGGCTTTTCTCCCGGTTTTATTGGCGAAGCATGTACACCTTTTTGCGCAAGCACATTCAGTAATGCCCGCAGTGCCAACGACGGAAAGCTCTGCCTCATCATACCCCTGGTCCAATCCAGCCAATTCTTGCCCAGCCAGGCCTTTTGACCGCAATGCGATCGATCTGTACGGGCCTCTTTCATTCACGGCTTCCGGAAACCGTTGGATTGTGGTCGCTGTCGACTATTTGACGCGATACGCAGAAACAGCCGCTTTGCCTGTTGCTACAGCACGCGACGTATCCTCTTTTCTCCTGCGGAACTTCATTCTCCGTCACGGCGCACCGCGTGAACTTCTCAGCGATAGAGGACGTGTATTCCTCTCTGAAGTCGTCAACGCACTCCTTGTCGAATGCCGTATCATTCACCGGACTACCACCGCCTACCATCCGCAGACAAATGGCTTGACGGAAAGATTCAACCGTACCCTAGGGGACATGATATCAAAGTATGTTGCCTCAGACCACTCCAGTTGGGACCTCCTTCTCTCGTTTGTGACGTAATAACACTGCTCCACAGGCAACTAAGGGCTTTTCGCAAGTTTCCCGTTATATGGCCGAGACCCTTCCACCACACTAGATACCATTCTACCCTACCACCCAGATTCCTCAGAGTCTACGCCTATCTCTGAAGCTGCCCGCTGTGCCGAGGAATGCCGTAAGTTCGCCCAGTCATTTACAACTGTCGACCAATGGAGACAAAAATCTCGGCGTGACGATAACCAGCCGTACTCTAACTTTGTTCCGGACACTCTTGTGTGGCTTTGGGTGCCCGCTGTGTCTACAGAACTTTCCTCGAAGCTTGTTTCAAAATACCAGGTACCCTACCGCATTGTGTCGCAGACTTCACCTGTTAACTACATCGTCGAACCCGTTACGCCATCCACAGACCAGCGCTTTCGGGGTCGTTAAACTGTTCACGTACAGCGGTTGAAACCTTATTACGATCCGCTCGTACTCTCTTCACCGTGAGTCGCCAGGACGGCTCCTTTTCCGACGGGGGACGAAGTGTAGTGAAGAGGAATGCCCACTACTGAAGCGACATCGACACGTTGGCACGAGACACGAGCTAAGACGGCCTTGTTGTTGCTGCGACGCTGCCCGTACACCCGGCCAGCTCTTGCTGCTTTTGTACAGACGCTGATACCGCTTTTGATCTTGCATTTACATTATAGTATATATAAAACTTCCTCATGACCATATATGAAAGGTTGTAGACTAGTCGAGCCGTCCAGGGAAAGCTTTTTTATTACAATGCCCCCATTTTCATTTCACAAATATGGCAAACAAAGTAAAGGTATCCCGAAATTGCAAGTGCGCGGCTGACATTTTTCAGGTGCAGGATGTCGGTGTGCTTATTGCTTCAACGCACTAAAACTTGGAAGTCAATACCACTTGAATCACAAGCTAAATGTCCCACATTGAGAAAAAGAATGCATATATTCAACACTGAAGGTCTCTTAGACAGAGTCTCTTAGACAGAAAGTTGCAGAGCTAATTGTTTTAAAGGCAGAAGAGCTCCCCAAATGGACTTCCGTTTAGCCAGCATTGGTTCAGCCTTAACACACAATTCTTGGGCTCAAGAAATGGGTCTCCACAGGAAAACAATTAGGGACGTAATTCTTACCTTGAGGAACAAAATTTTTCTTAGCAGAGAGTAATGCTTGTTCCGCAATTGCACCGTCGGTGGCGACTATTGTTTACAAAAAGAGACAATATGTGCATGTGTAAAATGCTTCGCCGGTGTCACTGTGTCTCTCATTGATGCAGCATGTTTGCTTAGGTTGAAGATAAAGTGTCTTCTTTTCTAAAAATTGCATATTTCCGGAAAAAAGAATACTTGACACCCGCGTGCGCCACTGTATTGTGGTATAGTCGATACTTTGTAAAATATTGGAGTAATTAGATTAAAATACATTTTGCAAATGTGTTTCCATGCAACAATACGCATACTCAAAAGTACCTTTAATATAGCATATATATACTGCTACAGCTCAATACTACCAACCACTGCTGCTCAGCTTAGTTTCTTCGATCAATCGGAATTATCCTTTGCCACGTTTACTGAAGAAATCATAGTGGTCATGAAATTCTGTGAATTGATAAAAGCCTGAGCAGGTTCAACGTTCGCGTTTGACATCCGGGTCAACGATAGTGCATTCACATGAGTCGTTTGCCACCCCACATATAATATTTTATAGTAGTTTCCAAATAAATGACTGTAAGCTCCACAACCTTCCTCTATCGTACTCGGCTTGAACTTGCGCAGCAGCTGAAGCGCAACTTCTTCGTCGTCGCACTTGTGGCGAAGGCTCGTCACACGTACACTAGTTCGCCTGCTGTGATGTTGAGGCTGTATGAACCACTCACTGTCCAAGCAGCCATTTCTTGCTTCATTCCAGAACGCTCATAAATTGGTTAGCACTCCGCTGATTAGAATTCTGATGGGCTCACGTCTACGATGGCCTCTCAGTTTTCTATACATGAACTCTAGTGATCCTCTCTATGTGTAGAAGCCATCACATTGAATTTCCCGATGAACTCCGAGCAATCCTAGTTTTCTTTAATACACTTGTATGATTTGGTAAATACGTGTTGTGAATGCGGGTATTTCTCACGTGTGCTAAACGAATCTCCTAGTATATCGAATTAACGAGGCTATGAAAACAAAGACGTGTAATTTGTGTCTAAAATTGGCCCAACTGAATTTTCCCACTATGTTCACATCAGAACAATTGTTGTAGCCCAATCTTTGTGGCATAGCGGTATTTGGCTTCAAAAATATATAGGTTTCACTCGGCGATACAATTTCTGCAAACTGTTTGGAGAAAAGTAGCTTATTTGTCAAACTGAGTGCTTAAACATACGTCAAAAGTCTCAGCGCTTTATAGTTTGTGAATTCATATAGGCCTACTTACTTTTCCTTCACGGCATGTCGACTTTCCCACTAACATTGCGAGCCACAATGTGGTGAAATATAGAGCAAAAAGTCGCACCAAAGTGCTCATAGCTGAGTACAAAGGGTCCGCTGACGGAGGCGAATCAAATACCTGTTTGCGAAACTGGTTAAATTAGGTTAGCAAGCAATAGCAAGGGTCGTCAATAAGGTATATTTTTACCGTGTGCAGAGACGCTGGCTAGAGTGCTTTAGCTCAGGCCTAACTGTCTTCAGTCTGAAAAATTACACGCCCCCCTCTCTCTAATATACGCAAACGCATTAGATTTCTAATCACTTATGAAGATCGCTGATGACGTTAACATTGATTGTCTGCAATCCCTAACTATTGCTTTAGGTGTTATTTTTGTTTCAATAAACGAGTGGTTTAAGGCTGTGCATGTGTCCTTTTTTTATTGGTTTTAGGCATACATGATCATCAAACATATATTTGAAGAATGTATTGACTTCCAAATGGAAAGGCGTTTAAGGTTATTTAATACCGCGTTAAAGACCACAAGAAATGTTTTGGAATTGCAGCAAATTATTATTATGCTGAGGCTGCGTTTGCCCTTGTATCTCAAAACACGCTCCTCAATTCTAGCGGTCGCTTGTCTTAACTGTTATTGCATCGTGAATTGCGAATGAAGTTAAAGGAAAACAAAACAACAAATAAGCATAAGCATTGTTCATTTTGTCATTGCTATGTAAGCAGCCAGTGAGGGACATCTTCCGTTAGTATAGAAAGTTCTTTTTTTTTACGGAAAAGCAGCCCTGACATACTAAGAAACAGAATGAACAAAACAAATTACATGAACTTCGTTAGGCGTTTCACAAAGAGTGGGCGTAGTAGGGTGGGAAGACTTATACTTGTTGAAGGCACTTTGTCATCCTTGGCATGCGACATTTGTGCAACATCGAATCACTGACGTAGCTGGCGCTCTTAAAAAGTAGAAAATCGAAAGACGATACCAATGATAATGTGAAAACCATAGTAGAGAAGTAAGCGCTGAAATGTTAAGATGAAATTCATTAGGTTGACTGGCGCTAGGGAAATAAATAACCAAGCCGCAAAGAAAATATTTGTAGGCTTACTAGAAACGTGAAGAAAATTCGTACATGAAAATACGCATGAAAATATTTCTATTGTTACGGGGAGAAAAAGCTTTACTGGACAAAGTACAGAATGACCTCGGGCGGACGAGATGGCGTTCAGCTCCCTCGTAGAGACAAACCACGTCATCCATTTCCCTGTTCTCTTCGTCATTCTTGTCCGCCCATTACATGATTTTCCCGACGGCTGGAGCACCAACTCGATGCTAATCAGGAGACACTGGAGTAATATGGCTTGAGTCGCGTAACATGTACCATGTCAGTGCGAGGGTGAGTGATGGCGGGGTCCATGGAACTATTTCGTAAGTGACGTCGGTTACTTGGCTTAAGATGCGGTAGGGACCTGAATAGCGAGGGATCAACTTGTCTGGAGGCGTGAGGGAGACCAAAGCAGAACAAGATTACCTTGTGGGAAGTAAACATCACAATGGCGGGCGTCATATACGCTCTTCTGATTGTCCTGGGAGTCCAGTAGTCATCGTCGAACAACTTGGCGTGCCGCTCGGGCATGCATTATTGCATTCCGGGCGTACTCGCGCGCGTCATTCAGTCCGGTCGTCAAATGCGTGTCGAAAGGTAGCGCAGGGTCACGGCCTAACAGCAGAAAATAGGATTGAACCCAGTAGTGTCGCGTCAAGAGGAAATGTACGCGAGTGTTACTACGGGTAACGTAGTGTCCCAGTCGCGGTGGTGGGTGGAGACATACATGGAGAGAATGCCGGTGAAAGTGCGATTAAGGCGCTGCGTTAAATCATTTGTGTAATGTTAAGCAGTCGAAAGCTTACGTTCAGTTGCGCAGTAGTGGAAGAGATCATCAACCACTTTGGAAAGGAAGTACCTGCTTTGGTCGGTAAGAAGGTGTTGAAGGGCGGAATGGTGTAGGATGACGTCCGCCGAAAAAAAATCGGCCACATCAGTTGCACAGTTGTTTGGTAGGGCCCGTGTGATCACGTATCGGGTAGTATATTTGGTTGCTGCTGCAACCCACTGATTACCCGCAGGAAAAGGGCCAAGCAGGTCTACACCAACATGATAGAATGGGTTTTGTAGGATGTCTAGTGGCTGAAGACGTCCAGCAGGGGGAGAATTTGGTTTTTTTCGTCGTGAAGAAGGGTCGCAGGCTACAGCATAACGGCAGACGTCGCGGTACATGCCAGGCCAAAAGGAGCGCCAGTGAACTCTGTCGTAGGTCCGTGAAACGCCGAGGTGACCGGCTATCGGTGCATCATGAAGCTGGGCGAGATCAATCTGGCGCAATTGAAGGAAACGACGAGTAGTCTTTCTGGGCCATCAGAACGCACATCGCAACGGTACAATCCACCACCATGTAGTTCAACCATTCGAAGGGAAGGGTTGGGCGTCACCGATATTAGTCTTCGGATAATACCGTCCAAGAAAGTGTCCCGCCGCTGCTCGATTCCAATGTCATTAAATGCGGAGAGAGATAGAACGTCGGCAGAAACCGTGGTTGTAGAGAAGCCGCTGTCTGGGTGGTCGACGGGATATCGGGACAATCAGTCGGCATCTTGGGGCAAGCAGCCGGTTGTGTACAGAAATGAGTAGTCCAATTCTCGAAGGAGCAGCGCCTAACGACCAAGACGGCTTGAAGCGTCTTTCAGGGCCGAAAGCCAGCACAAAGCGTGGTAATCAGTGATGATCGTGAATGGCCACTCGTACAAATGGAGACAAAATTTCCCGATTGCCCACACAAAGTGCCGAACATTGGCGTTCAGTTATAGAATAGTATCTCTCATAAGGCGAAAAAACGCAGCTGGCATACGCAACAACAAGGTTGCGTCCTTGTTGTTTCTGAGCCAGGACTGCACCGATGCCATAGCCACTTGCGTCTGTACGAACTTCTGTGGGAGCTGAGATGTCATAGTGACTGACGATAGGAGGAGAAGTAAGCGGCCACACTAAGTTCGGAACATATCTGCATGGGTGGCGCCAAATATGAAGCCAGTGTCTTTTGGAGGATTTTAAAGAGAGGGCGTGCGACGTCGGCGAAGTCTTTAAAAAACGGTGGATATAAGAACATAAGCAGCAAAAATGCGAACGTCGTTGGTACAGATTGCTAACGGGAATTCTTTCACTGCCCTTATTTTATCTTGATCTGGGCGAATGTCTACAGAATAAACGAGATCAAAGAAATTTCACGACACATGACGTGCAACTTTGCCTTAGTGAGTTGTGATCCGCCGTACAGAGACAGATAAGATGGCAAATAGCCTTCCAAGGTGCTTCAAAAAAGGAGAAAAAACGATAACGTCGTTCATGTAACACAGGCAGATGGACCACTTGAAGCCGTGCAGCAGCGCGTCCATCATACGTTCGAACGTGGCAGGTGCATTGCAAAAACTGATTGGTATCACTTTAAACTGGTACATGCCATGGAGAGTGAAAAACACCATTTTCTGACGGTCAGTGTCACAAACTGCTATTTGCCAGTACCCGAAGCGAAGTTCGATGAAGGACAAATTGCGCTTTGAAGGCAATCTAGGGCATCGTCTATGCGTGGCAAAGGATAGACGTCTTTCTTTGTGATGTTGTTTAAACGCCAGTAATTGACGCAACTGTTCCCGTTCTAGAATGGGAACTGTTAGGGATAAGAGTTAATGGAGAGTACCTTAGTAACCTGCGCTTCGCCGATGACATTGCATTGATGAGTAACTCAGGGGACGAATTGCAGCTCATGATTACGGAGTTAGACTAGGAGAGCAGAAAGGTAGGTCTTAAAATGAATCTGCAGAAAACGAAAGTAATGTACAACAACCTCGGAAAAGAGAAGCGCTTCGAGATAGGTAATAGTGCACATCAAGTTGTAAAAGACTATGTCTACTTAGGGCAGGTAATAACCGCGGAGCCGAACCACGAGATTGAAGTAACTAGAAGAATAAGAATGGGGTGGAGCACATTTGGCAAGCACTCTCAAATTATGACAGGTAGATTGCCACTATCTCTCAAGAGAAAGGTATATAACAGCTGTATCTTGTCGGTACTTAGCTACGGAGCAGAAACCTGGAGACTTACAAAGAGGGCTTAGCTTAAATTGAGGACGACGCAGCGAGCAACGGAAAGAAAAATGGTATGTGTAACTTTAAGAGACAAGAAAGCAGAGTGGATTAGGGAAGAATAGGGGGTTAAGGATATCATAGCTAAAATCAAGAAGAAGAAATGGACATGGGCCGGGCATGTAGCGCGTAGACAGGATAACCGCTGGTCGTTAAGGGTAACTAACTGGATTCCCAGAGAAGGAAAGCAGGTTAGGGGGAGACAGAAGGTTAGGTGGGCAGATGAGATTAAGAAGTTTGCGGGTATAAATTGGCAGCAGCAAGCACAGGACCAGATTAACTGACGGAACATGTGAGAGGCCTTTGTCTTGCAGTGGACGTAGTCAAGCTGATGATGATGATGATGATGATGATGATGATGAATTGACGAAAAATCTCCAGCTGTTGTCCTTTTTTAAAAGTACAACAGCGGACGTCTATTGACTTTAGGAAGGCTTGATGATATTCCGAGAAAGCATTTTGTCGACATCCTGTTGGATGATGCACCACTCAGCATGGGAAACACGGTAAGGTCACAAATGGATGGGACTCGCATCGCCTGTATTTCTCCAATGCCTAACAATAGACGTCTCACCGAGGGGCTGATTGCCAAGGTTGAAGATTTCCCAAAATGTGCAAGGAAAGAACGTAGTTTGTTAGCTTGTTTGTTCGGTAAGTCGTGCGCAATCATCTTCGTTAGGACACTTTGGTCTGTAACAGAAGTAGGCAAAGCTTTCTATGCACTCGTGATGCTGTCATGCCTTGGAGTGCAAATATGACACTCTACTGCCAGCAAAATTTCAGCGAGAGATATACCACGAGGAAGGAATTTTGTACGTAGGCCAATATTAACTAGTGGAAAGCAGAATACGTTGGCCCTTTTAATAACGACAGTGTTAGGAAACGTAACGTTGTGTGAAAGTATGACGTCAACAATGGGGGACACAATATAAACACCGTCTGGGAAAGGCTAATCAGGGGAGACGCCTATGTAAGCAACTGTTCTTT
This sequence comes from Rhipicephalus microplus, assembly GCF_043290135.1. NCBI lineage: Eukaryota > Metazoa > Arthropoda > Arachnida > Ixodida > Ixodidae > Rhipicephalus > Rhipicephalus microplus. The sequence goes on along the minus strand of NC_134705.1, from coordinate 106,191,281 downwards.
GAGTGAGACGCAAATGTTTTGTGGAACGAAGCCTACATGAAGGGCAGCATGGAGGATCAACAACAGTATGTAGAGCGAGTTGCCATATATCAGCAGAATAGTATATCAAGGCTGATTGTTCAAACAAAAAGCCATGGCCCAAACTTATGTCATGAGGGCAATGTTCTAAAATGCAAAACAGAAGTGATCTGTGATGTCCGGCGGCACTGACGCGATCTGAGCACACACGACTGACGGCGACTGTTCCACCAATGGCATTTCGGACCACAATGGTTGGGCCAGGAGTAAGGAATTTCTTCAGCCGTGTTCTGAAGTCAGTGTTCATATTGAACAAGTGTGTGCCAGTGTCAATGAAGGCCGTATTTGGTACACCGTCGACGTCAACAATGATGTCAACAATGATAAGGGTTTTATAAAAGGGCAGGGTAAGTAGAGGATTTTGGCATCGCGTCACTTTCGCAGCATCACCTTCAAAAGCTGCTCCCGTCAGTTTTCCTGAAGTGGGTTTTGGGACGTTAAACCCCACATATCAATCAATCAATCAATCAGTTTTCCTGAAGTGAGCACCGAAAGGAGCTTGAGATCGGTGATTGACTAGATGGGGGCGAGTGGGAGAAACGGCGTTGCGGCCAAGGGGGGCGGCTGGAAAGAGAGCGCGAGGAATCGTGAAGCGTTAGCAGCTCTGTTTGCGGTGACGAGCGTAAATTGCATGCTGGTGGGCGATGAGGTGGAGAGTGAGGCCACAGACCAGAGTGGGACCAAGCATGGCAGTAGCGCAAAATGTCTGGACAATGAATGGAGCAGATGTTCCCGGGACTGGCCAATTCAAGCCTTACGTCAGTCTGAATGAGGAAGACGGTGGCGTGATCGCTGTCAGACTTGGCAGAGAGTGACGCGAGTGGAACCGTGGACTATATATGCCGAAAGATAATTAGGACAACGTCATCGGGACGTTCCATAGGAGGCAGGCGATAGTCTTCGCATGTAGATGTTGCAGCCGTGCTTTGAAGGTGGGCAAACTGGTGAAGAACACGGTGGCTCTTGGCTTCTTCAAAGCACCAGCATCCAGAAACAATGTCCTGGACTGTACATGAACTCTTGAACACACGAAGGTGAAAGGCGTCATCTGCTATGCCCTTATTAGCATGGCCAATCTTATAGGCTTCAGACATCAGCGAGTTGACTTTGCGGCACAAAGCGAGCACGTCCTGAATGTACGTTAAGTAAGATTCGGTGCACGTCTGAACACGACATGCGAGCTTGTTTTGGGCGGCGCGTTGACTTCCCACAGGCCTGCCTAATAACTTCTGGAGTATCTGCTTGCATAACTCCCAGCTGGTGAGCTCCTCCTCTTCCATTTCATACCAAACTTTTGCGGTGCCTCTGATATAAAAAATCACGTTGGCCAGATGAGCGTTGGGTCCCATCGCGTACGTACACCCACTTGGTCTTATGACTTCAGCCAGGCTTCTACGTCAACATCATCAGTGCCGGAGAAGGCACCTGTCTCTCTCGGGTCTCCAAGATGAGGGTTGATGGGCCCGTTAGAGAGAGCACGGAAGTGATGGGAGAAGGCACGGTAGTCGGAGAAAGATCGGCATTGTTGACTTCAGTCGCCATGGGGGAGGCCATTAGGTGCCCGTTACAAAGGTTCGTCTTGCTTGAAGTGAGTAACCCGCACCTTCTACCAAAGACGTTACGGGTAGAATAAATTTACTAGAAAAAATACAGAATGAACTCGGGACGGAGAAGATGGCGTCAGGCTCGCTTGTAGAGAGAGACCTTGTCGTTCTTTTTGCTGTCCGCTTCGTCGTTTTCGTCCACCCGTTACAATATTTGGTCAGTATGGAGGCAGCCAAGGTGGGGCAAGAACTCGGGTGCTGCTTGTTGGCTGTGGGTGCTTCTGCCTTGTTGTCTGCCTCAAAGCACAAGGCTAGAAGCTCAAGCATAGTAAGACGTTTTATGCAAGAAATATTTATGCTAAGGCTGGCACACATTAAACTGGTGCTCAATCAATATTCAGAGGAGGAAGAAATAACTTTATTAAAGAAAAAAAACAGCCAGACGTTGACGAATTGTCTCCTTTTCCTAGGTGGCAGCCATAAGTTTTTGCGCTCTGGCGGCATCCGCGGCTTGACGAAGGACGTCGAGTTGCACTTCTTGGCCTGCGCTTAGCAGTGTGGCCTCCCACTGCTCTCCACTGCTGTTCTTTATGGTGCCTTTCCTTTTTCTGAACTATGCTTGGCTGGCTTATGACACGCCAAACTTTTCGTTACGTTTTCTAGTACGATTTAAACTTGTTATGATTAGGCTTAGTCGGGTGCGACCCATATTCTTTTACAAAACTCTCACCTCCTCTCAGTCGCATTTTCCGGGCGTCATGGCCCCACTAGTACCTGAGAGCGAACATCTGCATTATGAATGGTGCAGCCTGCAAGAAGCGAGACCCTCGGAACCTCAGAGGTATCTAAAAGTCATTGCAAATTCACGCATTTCTAAAACATGCGTGTTAAGTGACGCATTTCTCAAAAACATTTCCTCAGACTCGCTTAGTTGATTGTCCGGTGCTCTTCTGTGCACAACGTATTTTATTTTTTGGCAGAATAAACTGCCATGTTCTTCTTAGCAGGCACTGTGAGTGTGCTGTTGCACAAGATGAGTGAATTACTCTAACAGATCCACTACGGTGAGAATGGAATTGCTAGGCCATTTCAACGCTTTATTTGCGATCGAGAGCACCCATTTCATTCTTTAGGGTGACTTTAAACTGAAAAACGCACGTGCAAGAATTTACAGCGCGTATTTCTCCGAATAAACTAGTGATGGTAATAATAATAATAATAATAATAATAATAATAATAATAATAATAATAATAATAATAATAATAATAATAATAATAATAATAATAATAATAATATTATTATTATTATTATTATTATTATTATTATTATTATTATTATTATTATTATTATTATTATTATTATTCATTATGCGTATTTTGTGACAATCTGGTAGCAGCTCTGAAGTTTTTCATACCAGGAAGAATTTTTCGGCAATAAGAGGTTCGGGTCCTGAGAAATCCGTATGAATTTCACTGTGGCTTCTTACTACAAGCGGGTGGTTGTCTTCTTTCACTTTATTAAGCTTGCCGCCTCTATGCAGGTTTCACAGAATTCATATTAATTACAGCAGCATGTACGCTTCAGTGTGAGTGCTAATATTACTCTCAAAATGTCAATCAACAGTTATCATCAAATGACAAATATCACATTATCATGCAAAAAAGACTGCATGAGTACATGTGCTTTCATATATATATCACGATATGACATCCGTTAGAGAATAGTGGTGTATAAACGTCAAATATGTGGCGAATGTCATATTAGATGCGTCATAATAAAAGTTGCGTGTAGAATTAAAAATTCTTGTAGCAACATGCTCTCTTTCACGTTCGTAAAGAGAATTAATTTGCGCATATGTATATCCCTGCGCAAGTGTCAATCTAATGCATTTTGTCGAATGTTATTTTAATTGTCTTGATCGTCTAACTTTTGGCACCTTCCCGGACAGCAGCTGGCAGAGGCTTAATAATGAGTTTGAACATTTTGCTTTTGTGTACATATGGCACCTGGGACATCTTTATCATCTTTTCTCGGCCTGTTGTACTTTTTAGTCTCCATAAGCTTTGAGCTATCAGTCTGGCAACTTCATCATTCTGAAATTCTAAAAGGCAAAGTGGTTTCATGTTTCTATCTTGATGCACATAAGGTCGATGTAAGGCTGTGATATATCCTTCAGTCACAAAGAAGTGTACGTAGTAAGCGAACACTACCGCAGTGTTAACAATGCATACGTGTTCGCCCTTACGCGCAGCGCTTACAGCCATTCATAAGTGTGTCATAGAAGATTGAACAAGTTATCATCGCAAATGCTCAAAACATCTTTTTTAACAAGAAGCATAGTGCTCGTCGTGCAGTCAATATTCGTCCACAGTCACATAAATAAATAGGAGGGTGACAGTAGTCACGATACCCAGCTGCTTCCTGACTAGAGAACCTAAGTAGCTTATCACATGCTGAAAGCCTTTGTTGGAAATAATACTCACTCATTTAGAAATCATTTCAAGCAACAACCTTATGTTCCTTGAAATACACCTGTGTGTTCAAGCGAGATATGTTAGAAGGAGGGGCAAAGTAATAAAAACATTGCAGCATATACACGGAGTGTTTGATAACGAGTGGCCCCGCCGCGGTGGTCTAGTGGATAAGGTACCCGGCTGCTAACCCGCAGGTCGCGGGATCGAATCCCAGCTGCGGCGGGTGCATTTCTAGTGGAGGCGGAAATATTGTAGGCCCGTGCGCTAAGATTTGGCTGCACGGTAAAGAATCCCAGGTGGTTGAGATTACCGGAGCCCTCTACTACCACGTCTCTCATAATCATATAATGGTTTTGGGGCGTAAAACCCCACATATTGATTGATTGATGACGAGTAGGGTGAAACGTCCCTTGGTCCGTTCGTGCTGCCGTCTGTCTGTTCGTTCTTGCTTCCGTCCGTGCGAGCGTCCGTCCATCCGTGCGTCCATGCATATGTGCTCTCTCCGTCCTTCGTCTGCCTGCCTGACTGCCTGCCGGCAAGCCCGCCTGCCTGCCTGCCTACCTTTCTGTATGTCTGTCTCGCCGACCACCCATGCGTCAGTCAGTACGTCGATACGTTTACCTTTCTGGCTGTCTGTCCGGCCATTCTTCTGTCTGTCTGTCTGTCTGTCTGTCTGTCCGCATGTCTGCCTGCAAGTCTGTTCATTCATCCGTCCATCAATCTAGTGATCACTCTAAATTTCGCCATCTCGCGTCTATTTACCCTATATTCCTCATATAGAAGTACCACCATTCATTGGACATTCGAAAGACTAAACAGAGAGTGGCAACCTACAACTACTAGTACTACTAATCCTACATACATCACAGCCACAGGACCCATGGCATAAGAAGCTTCGCCTTGAAAAGAGGTACCGCTTCTTGGATGTTTCAAGAAGCAGCATCTTATATACACTCGATTCCTCACAATTTTGAGTCACATCCCACTATATAGGCGAGGAGCCTGCAAGTTTTGCCGCATATACACCATTTCTTAGCTCTCAGGTTCTGCAAAATAAATATTTTTCATAGAGGTTTCAAGTAAGGTAGTCGTGAAATGTCCTTTGGAAAGTAAATAGGCCGCATTCATTAATTAAAAAGGAGCTCCAGTGCACAAAGTACTAATATTCATGGCACTGGACGAGCCATAATCGGCAAAGATGTCCGACGTAGTTGTCCTGAATAGCCTTTAATAGACTGCGTAAATGCAGTCTACAAATGAAGTTCGATGAAAGACAAATTGCGCCTTGTAGGCAATCTAGGGCATCGTCCATGCGTGGCAAAGGATAGACGTCTTTCTTTGTGATGTTGTTTAAAAGCCAGTAATTGACGCAACTGTTCCCATTCTAGAATGGGAACTGTTAGAGATAAGAGTTAATGGAGAGTACCTTAGTAACCTGCGCTTCGCCGATGACATTGCATTGCTGAGTAACTCAGAGGACGAATTGCAACTCATGATTACGGAGTTAGACAAGGAGAGCAGAAAGGTAGGTCTTAAAATGAATCTGCAGAAAACAAAAGTAATGTACAACAACCTCGGAAAAGAGCAGCGCTTCGAGATAGGTAATAGTGCACATCAAGTTGTAAAAGACTATGTCTACTTAGGGCAAGTAATAACCGCGGAGCCGAACCACGAGTTTGAAGTAACTAGAAGAATAAGAATGGGGTGGAGCACATTTGGCAAGCACTCTCAAATTATGACAGGTAGATTGCCACTATCCCTCAAGAGAAATGTATATAACAGCTGTATCTTGCCGGTACTTAGCTACGGAGCAGAAACCTGGAGTCTTACAAAGAGGGTTCAGCTTAAATTGAGGACGACGCAGCGAGCAATGGAAAGAAAAATGGCAGGTGTACTTTAAGAGACAAGAGAGCAGAGTGAATTAGGGAAGAAATGTGGGTTAAGAATATCATAGCTGAAATCAAGAAGAAGAAATGGACATGGGCAGGGCATGTAGCGCGTAGACAGGATAACCGCTGGTCGTTAAGGGTAACTAACTAGATTTCCAGAGAAGGAAAGCGGGTTAGGGGGAGACAGAAGGTTAGGTGAGCAGATGCAATTAAGAAGTTTGCGGGTATAAATGGGCAGCAGCAAGCACAGGACTGGGTTAACTGGCGGAACATGGGAGAGGCTTTTGTCCTGCAGTGGACATAGTCAGGCTGATGATGATGATGATGAATTGACGCAAAATCTCCAGCTGTTCTCCTTCTTTAAAAGTACAACAGGGGACGTCCATGGACTTTAGGAAGGCTTGATGATATTCCGAGAAAGTATTTTGTCGACTTCCTGTTGAATGATGCGCCACTCAGCATGAGAAACATGGTAAGGTCCCAAATGGATGGGACTCTTATCGCCTGTATTCCTCCGATGCTTAACAATAGACGTCTCACCGAGGGGGTGATCGCCAAGGTTGAAGATTTCCCAAAATGTGCAAGAAAAGAACGTAGTTTGTTAGCTTGTTTGTTCGGTAAGTCCTGCGCAATCATCTTCGTTAGGACACTTTGGTCTGTAACAGAAGTAGTCAAAGCTTTCTATGCTCTCGTGATGTTATCATGCCTTGGAGTGCAAATATGACACTCTGCTGCCAGCAAGATTTAAGCGAGAGATATACCACGAGGAAGGACTTGTGTACGTAGGCCGAAATTAACTAGTGGAAAGCAGAATACGTTGGCCCTTTTAATGACGACAGTGTTAGGAAACGCAACGTTGTGTGAAAGTACGACGTCAACAATGGGGGACACAATATAAACACCGTCTGGGACAGGCTAATCAGGGGAGACGCCTATGTAAGCAACTGTTCTTTGAGTGAGACGCAGAAGTTTTGTGGAACGAAGCCTACTTGAAGGGCAGCATGGAGGATCAACAACAGTAGGTAGAGCGATTTGCCATATATCAGCAGAACAGTCTATCAAGGCTGATTGTTCAAACAAAAAACCATGGCCCAAACTTATGTCATGAGGGCAATGTTCTAAAATGCAAAACAGAAGTGATGTGTGATGTCCGGCGGCGCTGACGCGATCTGAGCACACACCACTGACGGCGACTGTTCCACCAATGGCATTTCGGACCACAATGGTTGGGCCAGGAGTAAGGATTTTCTTCAGCCGTGTTCTGAGGTCAGCGTTCATATTGAACACGTGTGCGCCAGTGTCATTGAAGGCCGTATTTGGTACACCTTCGACGTCAACAATGATGTCATTAATGATAAGGGTCTTATGAAAGGGCAGGGTAAGTAGAGGATTTTGGCATCGCGTCAGTTTCGCAGCATCACCTCCAAAAGCTGCTCCCGTCAGTTTTCCTGAAGTGTGTTTTGGGATGTTAAACCCCCCATATAAATCAATCAATCAATCAGTTTTCCTGAAGTGAGCACCGGAAGTAGCTTGAGAGCGGTGATTGACAAGATGGGGGCGAGCGGGAGAAACGGCGTTGCGGCCAAGGGGGGCGGCTGGATCGAGAGCGCGAGGAATCGTGAAGCGTTAGCAGCTCTGTTTGCGGTGACGAGCGTACATTTCAGGCTGGTGTGCGATGAGGTGGAGAGTGAGGCCACAGACCAGAGTGGGACCAAGCATGGCAATAGCGCAAAATGTCTGGACAATGAATGGAGCAGATGTTCCCGGCACTGGCCAATTCAAGCCTTACGTCAGTCTGATTGAGGAAGACGGTGGCGTGATAGCTGTCAGACTTGGGAGATGGTGACGCGAGTGGAACCGTGGTTTATATATACCGAAAGATAATTAGGACAACGTCATCGGGACGTTCCATAGGAGGCACGCGATGGTCTTCGCATATAGATGTTGCAGCCGTGCTTTGAAGGTGGGCAAACTGGATAAGAACACGGTGGCTCTTGGCTTCTTCAAAGCACCAGCATCCAGAAACAATGTCCTGGACTGTACATGAATTCTTGAACACATGAAAGTGAAAGACGTCATCTGCTATGCCCTTATTAGCATGGCCAACCTTATAGGCTTCAGACATCTGCGAGTTGACCTTGCGGCACAAAGCGAGCACGTCCTGAATGTACGTTAAGTAAGATTCGGTGCACGTCTGAACCCGACATGCGAGCTTGTTTTGGGCGGCGCGTTGACTTCCCACGAACTGCCTAATAGCTTTCGGAGTTTCTGCTTGCATAACTCCCAGCTGGTGAGCTCCTCGTCGTCCGTTTCATACCAAATTTTCGCGGTGCCTCGGATATGAAAAATGACGTTGGCCAGATGAGCGTTGGGTCTCATCGCGTACGTACACCCACTCGCTCTTATGACTTCAGCCAGGCTTCTACGTCAACATCATCAGTGCCGGAGAAGGCACCTGTCTCTCTCGGATCTCCAAGATGAGGGTTGACGGGCCAGTTAGAGAGAGCACGGAAATGATGGGAGAAGGCACGGTAGTCGGAGAAAGATCGGCATTGTTGACTTCAGTCGCCATGGAGGAGGCCATTAGGTGGCCGTTACAAAGGTTCGTCTTGCTTGAAGTGAGTAACCCGCATCTTCTACCCAAGACGTTACGGGTAGAATAGGTTTACTAGAAAAAATACAAAATGAACTCGGGATCGAGAAGATGGCGTCAGGCTCGCTTGTAGAGAGAGACCTTGTTCTTTTTGCTGTCCGCTTCGTCGTTTTTGTCCACACGTTACTATATTTGGTCAGTATGGAGGCAGCCAAGGTGGGGTGAGAACTCGGTTGCTGCTTGTTGGGTGTGGGTGCTCCTGCCTTGTTGTCTGCCTCAAACCACAAGGCTAGAAGCTCAAGCATTGTAAGACATTTTATGCAAGAAATATTTACGCTAAGGCTGGCACACATTAAACTGGTGCTCAATCAATATTCAGAGGAGGAAGATATAACTTTGTTATAGAAAAAAAAACAGCAGACGTTGACGAATTGTCTCCTTTTCCTAGGTGGCAGCCATAAGTCCTTGCGCTCTGGCGGCATCCGCGGCTTGACGAAGGACGTCGAGTTGCACTTCTTGGCCTGCGCTTAGCAGTATGGCCTCCCACTGCTCTCCACTGCTGTACTTTATGTTGCCTTTCCTTTTTATGAACTATGCTTGGGTGGCTTATAACACGCCAAACTTTTGGTTACGTTTTCTAGTACGATTTAAACTTGTTATAATTAGGCTTTGTCGGGCGCGACCCAAATTCTCTTACAAAACTCTCACCTACTCTCAGTCGCGTTTTCCCGGCATCATGGCTCCACTAGTACCTGAGAGCGAACATCTGCTTGATGAATAGTGCAGCCTGCAAAGAAGCGAGACCCTCGGAACCTCAGAGGTATCTAAAAGTCATTGCGAATTCACGCATTTCTAAAACATGCGTGTTAAGTTACGCATTTCTCAAAAACATTTCCTCAGACTCGCTTAGTTGATTGTCCGGTGCTCTTCTGTGCACAACGTATTTTATTTTTTTGCAGAATAAACTGCCATGTTCTTCTTAGCAGGCACTGTGAGTGTGCCGTTTGTGCCGTTGCACAAGATAAGTGAATTACTCTAACAGATCCACTACGGTGAGAATGGAATTGCTAGGCCATTTCAACGCTTTATTTGCGATTGAGAGCACCCATTTCATTCTTTAGGCTGACTTTAAATTGAAAAACGCACGTGCAAGAATTTACAGCGCGTATTTCTGCGAATAAACTAGTGATGTCATTAATAATAATAATAATAATAATAATAATAATAATATTAATAATATATTATTATTATTATTATTATACATTATGCGTATTTTGTGACAATCTGGTAGCAGCTTTGTATTTCTTCATACCAGGACAAATTTTTCGGCAATAAGAGGTTCGGGTCCTGAGAAATCCGTATGAATTTCACTGTGGCTTCTCACTACAAGCGGGTGGTTGTCTTCTTTCACTTTATTAAGTTGCCGCCACTATGCAGGTTTCACAGAATTCATTTTAATTACAGCAGCATGTACGCTTCAGTGTGAGTGCTAATATTACTCTCAGAATGTCAATCAATAGTTATCATTAAATGACAAGCATCACATTATCATGTAAAAAAGACTGCATGAGTACATGAGCTTTCATATATATATCACGATATGACATCCGTAAGAGAATAGGAATGTATATACGTCAAATATGTGCCGAATGTCATATTACATGCGTCATAATAAAAGTTGCGTGGAGAATTAAAAATTCTTGTAGCAACATCCTCTCTTTCACGTTCGTAAAGTGCATTAATTTGCGCATATGTATATCCCTGCGCAAGTGTGCATCTTATGCATTTTCTCGAATGTTATTTTAATAGTCTTGATCGTCTAACTTTTGGCACCTTCCCTGACAGCAGCTGGCAGAGGCTTAATAATGAGTTTGAACATTTTGCTTTTGTGTACATATGGCACCTGAGACATCTTTATCATCTTTTTTCTGCCTGTTGTACTTTTTAGTCTCTATAAGCTTTGAGCTATCAGTCTGGCAACTTCATCATTGTGAAATCCTAAAAGGCAAAGTGGTTTCATGTTTCTATACTGATGCACATAAGGTCAATGTAAGGCTGTGATTTATCCTTCAGTCACGCAGAAGTGTACGTAGTAAGCGAACACTACCGCAGTGTTAACAAAGTGTTAACAATGCATACGTGTTCGCCCTTACGCTCAGCGCTTACAGCCGTTCATAAGTGTGTCATAGAAGAGTGAACAAGTTATCATCGCAAACGCTCAAAACATCTTTTTTCAACACGAAGCATAGTGCTCGTCCTGCAGTCAATATTCGTTCACAGTCACATAAATAAATAGGAGGGTGACAGTAGTCACGATACCCAGCTGCTTCTTGACTAGAGGACCTAAGTAGCTTATCACATGCTGAAAGGCTTTGCTGGAAATAATACTCACTCATTTATAAATCATTCCGAGCAACAACCTGATGTTCCTTGAAATACATCTGTGCTGTTCAAGCGAGATATGTTAGAAGGAGGGGCAAAGTAATAAAAACATTGCAGCATATACACGGAGTGTTTGATGACGAGTGGCCCCGCCGCGGTGATCTAGTGGATGAGGTACCCGGCTGCTAACCCGCAGGTCGCGGGATCGAATCCCAGCTGCGGCGGGTGCATTTCTGGTGGAGGCGGAAATATTGTAGGCCCGCGCGCTACAATTCGGCTGCACGTTAAAGAATCCCAGGTGGTTGAAATTTCCGGAGCCATCTACTACCACGTCTCTCATAATCATATAGTTGTTTTGGGGCGTTAAACCCCACATATTGATTGATTGATGACGTGTAGGGTGAAACGTCCCTTGGTCCGTTCGTGCTGCCATCTGTCTGTTCGTTCTTGCTTCCGTCCGTTCGAGCGTCCGTCCATCCGTGCGTCCATGCGTATGTGTTCTCTCCGTCCTTCGTCTGCCTGCCTGCCTGCCGGCCGGCCGGCCACCTGCCTGCCTGCCTACCTTTCTGTATGTCTGTCTCGCCGACCACCCATGCGTCAGTCAGTCCGTCGATACGTTTGCCTGTCTGGCTGTCTGTGCGGCCATTCTTCTTTCTGTCTGTCTGTCGGTCTTTCTGTACGTCTGCCTGCAAGTCTGTTCATTCATCCGTCCATCAATCTAGTGATCACTCTAAATACCACCATCTCGCATCTATTTACCATATATTCCTCATATAGAAGTACCGCCATTCATTGGACATTCGAAAGACTAAACAGAGAGTGGCAACCTACAACTACTAGTACTACTACTCCTTCATACATCACAGCCACACGACTCATGGCAGACGCTTCGCCTTGAAGAGAGATACCGCTTCTTGGATGTTTCAAGAAGCGTCATCTTATATACACTCGATTCCTCACAATTGTAAGTCAGATCTCACTAAATAGGCGAGGAGCCTGCAAGTTTTGCCGCATATACACCGTTTGTTAGCTGTCAGGTGCTGCAAAATATATATTTTTCATAGAGGTTTCAAGTAAGGTAGTCACGAAAAGTCCTTTAGAAAGTAAATAGGCCGCATTCATTGATTAAAAAACAGCTCCTGTGCACAAAGTACTAATATTCATGCCACTGGACGAGCCATCATTGGCAAAGATGTCCGCCGTAGTTGTCCTGAATAGCCATTTGTAGACTGCGTAAATGCCAACATTCCGCAGGAACGAAGCTGAAGCAATTACGAGATAAAATCTTCACTAGCACTTCTCATCGCGGAAATGAGGGCAGGTGAAAGTTGGCATGTGTGTGTGCCTCAGTGCTTTTGCTTGTTACTTTATTCATTTATTCCACACTGCACCATGCCCACTTTTAACTTTTCCCTTCCTCCTCGCAGGGGTGGGGAGTAGAACCGTTATTCACTGGCTTAGCAGTGCAATACATCGATAGCTACGGGGAACAGTAAATATTGCGGGTTCATATAGGTGCAGCCATGAAATGTGTTATGCTGAAATAAGAACTCTGAGCAGCAAACTATATATGAGATCTGAATGCCGTATCAGAAACATCTGGTTGTCATGGGTTCACGGTGCCCAGTTTGTTTGTCATTTCAAAAAGACGTATACAAATAAACTTAAACCAGCGAACCTTTCAGTTTGTTATTTTAACACTCAAGAGCACCTCGTTATGTTGAGCTCCAGCTTTTGAAATTATCGCATTTCCCGCTCTCCAAGGTAACCACGCTATCGGCACAACTTTTTATGGCAACACAGCGTAATGTACGTAGACGGAGGTTTTGAGCATGTTTTACTACGCTAAGTAGTGAATTAGCGGGTGATTTCGGTTTCGCAAGAACATCCAAAATGTCTGTTCTAGCACGACCGCTTAAAGTTTCAAGAGATCATCGTCAATGTTCTTCTGCTCGCACCGTGTCTGTTATCGGTGGCTTATACGTCAGCTTACGTTGTTCATGCTACGGGTGCGGCTGTTCTCTTGTTGAAAAACGAGAGGCGTAACGGTAGCTCACGAGGCTGTTCCATGCTCGTGGCGTTTATTTGGGACGCAGGCATATGCTATGTCAAAGTTGCAGATTCCAGCTAGGAGACGTGCTAGGCCGTTCCAGTTCTGACTACCACATAAGTCGTGCATCACCAGCAAAGCAGCGCTTTTCTTCTTTTGCGCGGCTGCTGGCAAAGGTTGGCGTGACTGCGTGAAGCTACATGAGCTCCACTCCTAGCGTTTGCGCGATGTACAACACGTGTGCAAAAGAAAGAGGGGCACAGATAATATGTACATGAATGACAATCCCTAAAGTGTCCGTTGAGATGTCCGAGTAGTTGACTTGAAAGAATACAAGGTCGTGATGATTGTTCCAGTGGCTGGCACAGGAAGAACCTGGTGGCCGAGGAAGAAGACACCGGGATGTTTATATAGACAAGCAAGTCCCAAGAAGGCTTAGTAGGCGAATTCTTGAGTGCTCCAGGTAGCGCAAGCAGACACGGCATAAGAGATGCGCGCAGATGTGTTGGTGTGGCCGCTAACGTTGCCAGCGGGTCGGTGTTGCTCGTGTGGATGTCGTAGGTGGCGCAATGACACCTTTTACATTCTATTGAAGCCGGTGTATCAACACGAGTACACGAGTTGGCTCACGCGAAAACGCTATGCTCGAAGGATCACGCTACACACATTACCTGTAGTGGTGCGCAAGGCACGTGATTGGTCAGTGCGTCGGGCCAAGGTGGACGAGGCTTGCGTGGTTCCAAAGAGAATGTCCATATCCGAGTTACACGTGTAGTGGTTCTTGTCCTTCGTCGAGAGCACGGCAGGAGGATTTTCGATGAACAGAGCAAGTGCGCACGCTAGAAGAGGGTCAGTCGGAATTCCTTGACTCGTAGAAGCCTTTTTGGTAGTCGGCGCATGCGGGCTCGTGCGCAAGTCGACGTGGCCAATGGCTGCCTCTGTGTCAGGTGTAAAATAAGTTTCACTATGCCCGCGTCCCAAAGGAATTCTGGACGCGGGCATAGGCGACGTGGCAGCTGCAGCGTGCAGCCAGGCCAGTTGCTAGGTCGTTCTAGATCTGACTACCACGTGGCTTGTGTAACACAAGCCAAGTGGCGCTCTTTTTCTTTTGTGCGGCTGCTGGCAAAGGCTGGTGCGACTGCGTGATGCTATATTTTTCAGCAAGCTCTCAGGTTAGTCACGCCAATAGCGCCCGCATAATCGGCGCCGCTTCCTCTGCTTATACAGGGACCACTAGGCGGCCATACATCTAAGAAGTACTCATGTTAGGCGCACTTTCTTTTTGCTTGGAGCTCGCTAAGTGAACCAAGTTCGTCACCAGTCTACAGCATGTTCGTGAACGTCTCAGAAGCCTACTCTAAGTGGTTGTTGCCACAGACTCGCAAAGCAGTACCAGCTTGGGCATTCCAGAAGCCAACGCTAAGTAGGGGGCGCCGCAAGCTCGCAACACAGTAGCAGCTTGGGCTCACTGCGAAAGACGCGGTGAGAGCCCGAAAGCCCGAGGTGAGAGGGCTCACCGTCAAGCAAGTTTGGAGCTTGCTTCACCACCAATAGTGGCGTTAACGTAGAGTCTTTATCGATATTCCTCTAGTCGGTACATTCGCCGGGTTTTCTTTGCCCCGGCACTAGTTCCAGAGCACTGTTTCAGTAACTTGCACTATTTCAGTTACTATGTGCTCTACAAACTGACTCCACGTGCTATGGTTCCTAGGCCACAGACTTGCAATGAAACTTGAAGTAATCATTTTCTATATCCCATTGCATTTCGAAGACCGCCGCTGCTTATCTCGATGCTACTTTTACTTGCTCCTCCTGGTTGTCGAAAATGCTCTGCAGCTGATGGTCATTGGTCATTCACTTTCTGAGGTTCATGCCTGCATCTTTCATATTTGCCTTCGAATGTTCACAGATGCAAAAACCTTCATGGAATGTGTCCGTACCCACCAATACATCGCCTACTTAAAATTTCTTCTTTAATGTAGAAGCTAGCTGTGTGTCTTCATACGCGTTATCTGAATGGCAGTGAATAGTTGTATTGAGCAAGAAGGGGCTTGATGTTGATGCGAAAGACACCCGTGTCATGCGCATTCGCGAAGCTTACGGTGTTAGCTTACGAAAATAGAGTCAAGCCACAAATACGAGAATGCATCTCGGCCAGTCTCCTGTGTCTGAATTTGTAAGAATGACTTTTCGATGTCGTAATTGACGGCTACAGGGAACCACCGAAAGCGAAGAAGGACTTACAGCAATTCTGGATTGAGTAACGATTCCTTTCTTATTGCTTCTCGATGTATGCAATCTTGTAAGACCCAATCTCGATCTAGAGGAGTATCCTTGAGCACTACTTCCGTGTGACCACACTTCAGATATTGCTGCATTGCTGTGTCGTATTGCTGCAAGATTACTTGCGTCGTTGATAGCCTGCGAGGTATTCTTGGTAGGCATAATACCGCGTTTTCTCGGTTCTTCTGTCCAAGCGGTTTCTTCCTTCCAAGGCTACACCACAGTGTATCTGTCTCTTTTCTTTTGATTAGTTTCATGAATTCATGCAACAGACCCGTGGGAGGAACCTTCCGTCGAATGTGCGATGCCCATTGCTTCTAGTCGCCGAAAAGATTGCAAGATCTGTGAGGTTGATTCGTCATCACCAACTGCTTGTACTTTCAGAATGCAAACCATTTATCAAGAAATTCTTTTTGGTGACTGGGTCCTTGTAGCGTCCTTCAAAATGCTGTATCGATTGCTACCAGTCCTAGAACTTCTGCACTCCTGAATATACGTTCCGACATGATTTGCCAGAGATGGTCAGCTTCGATCAACAAGCTGAGGCTATTTCCCGTTTTCTGCTTCGAATTTCTTGTCGTCCGCAATGACCTTGCTTTAGGACACAGGTTCTCAAGGAAATGTATGCCAGCTTTCTGGGAAGCAATGTAGTGACAGATAGCTGGGACAACAATTGCGCGCACCAAACAGGTGTCACAACTTCGTTGGCTACGCAGAGGAACTTCTACCGTTTGCCGTCTTTCCAGAGTACTTTGTGATGAACAGCCAAACGTATTCCGTGCGATTTGTGTTTCTCCCATTACCTGTAAGCGTAATTTCTTAGCGGGATCTTCCGTGACAAAGGATCGCTGGCTCCCAGTGTCGAGAATCCCTCTGAGATAGCTTGTGTTGCCGTTTTTGATGGATGTCGCGCGAAACCTCTGTAGATATACTTCGCTGTGATTTGCAGTGCCTCCGCTCAGTGAATCATCGTCACACAGCATAACGGATTGTGACGACATCTCTCGTACTGTGCTGGAACAGTCATCTGGACAAAAAGATGTCGTTCTTTGGTACTTTGTGTAGTACGGGTCACACATACTTAATGCGTGCCTCCTGTGGCAGCTCGAGCAAGTAAGCTTGACGCGTCACGATCGTAGCTGATACCATCGGAACGTGCATCAATAGCATCGGCTGTCCTTCGCAAGCATTCCTTCTTCGAATCGATGGCAAGGTTTGCGTCACAAGCGCGGGTGCATAGTTCTTCAACTTGCAGGAGAAACACTCAGCCCAGCTGCTCGACGCATTGTGTAGCACGGAAGCCGTGCTGGTGCTGCCGCTTCGAGTTCTCTGTGTATGGAGGTTCAGTGGTCTTTCACGAAAGAGCTTGCACTGCTCCTGATATTCTAGTTCTATACGTGCGTAGGTGAGCAGCTCTTTTAACTCCGCATCAGATGGAGCAGCTACCACGCTTGGCTTGAAGACGTTGGCTACATACCCGTTTCTCTTAGTGCCTGACTGCGCTCTCCACGTCTATAGGCAAAAATAATGTCATACAATAGGGCTTTCTGTAAACTTTCAATCAGCATAGCCAAAAAGCTAAGCGTCCGAACATTTAGCGCAGTTAGACAAGGGATATTCAACTACACAGCACCGTAAAGTCGCCTGAGGCCGCGGACGTCGCTTCCCGACTTAACGTTTTGAAGCACTGATAGGTAGTGTTGCTTGATCCGTTTTCGATCTCCGAAGCGTGCCTTTAATAACTCTATAGCACCTGCATAACAGCCTTCAGAAGTCAGAAAATTACAAATTGATTTGCCGCTTTACCCGCAATTTAATGGCGTTGATAGAAGAAGTTTGTCGTTGTTCACAAAGCGTTTTTTATGCGCACAGTTCGCTCAAACAGCTCCCAGAAAGCCGATTATTCATGTATATCACCTCTCAATGTTGGCATGCCCAAATTCGGTAGCCTTGGGCTAAGTCCGATCGGTGCGTCAGAAGGTGATTGGTTGTGTTCTGAGAAGGAGCCGCTGCTGTACTGTCCTCGTGTCGCAAACCATATATAAGCAGCGAATCTCAGTGAGCATGTTTATAGCTTTGTTGTTACACTCTTCTGCCGCGACATATTCCGCTCCGAGCACCTGGTTAGCTAGGTGCTTCTCGAGAGCATTGTTAATCTTCGAGAGCTCGTCATTGCAAGCTGACAAACGGTCATAGATACCTGTGAGCGTTTGCTGGTTAGTGATAGGGTCTGTTAGCACGGACATCTCTTACTGTAGGAGTTTCGTTTTCTGGGTTCGTCGAGCCAAGCGCCTGGTATTAAGGCGATCCCTCGAACCCGATGTTCAAGTCTATAAGTCTGGTCTACGCCGATCAGAAACTATTCGTTGTAGTCCTCGCCGTCCGCAGTACGGCGCGGTTGAGTAGAATGTCCCCTCATGTCGTGCGATGAAGGAGACGTGTCTGCACGAGGGGTTTCCATATCAAATGGTAAAGCAAATACATTTCGATTGGTGAAGAAACAAGACCGAACGCCGTTGTTGTTGTTTTAGGGGCGAAGCTCCTTAAGGCGTGGCTTGGGCGTCCCTCGTATGTAACCACCAGTGGCACATACCCGAAATAGGTATAACACTTGACCTCCAAGGTGATGCCAGTGAGAGATTTCTTCTGTGCGTTGTTTAACAATAAAAAATAGTGCTCAATGTACATGCCAATGGCTGCCAAGGGGGAATGAGAGACAGGAGCATTCGGCTTTTATTAACGCGCATGCTGCGATCCCCATTAGAAGCCATTGGCATGTACATTGAGCACTATCGGACAAGAAAGGGATACTACATTATACTCGCTGCGTGTAACCTCCTTAGCTTTAGAAAGGTTTAGCGAGCGTTGAGCCGCAGTGCCATGAATACAATGAACTTGTATATACCATGAATGAACTCAAGGTGAATAAAAATGAGAAGTAGATACGAAGCGCAAGCCATAAGACAGTAAAAGCCGAATTCTCCTGTCTCTCATTTCTCATTAGCAGCCATTGGCATGTAAATTGAGCCCTATCTGACAGGGAAAGATTGCTACGTTATACTCGCTGGGCGTAACCTCCTTGGTTTTCGAAAGGTTTAGCGAGCGTTTGGTCGCAGTGCCATGAATACAGTGAACTACAATATACCATGAACTCGAGGTGGTTAAAGGTGGGAAGTGGACCCAAAGCGCAGGCCGTAAGAAAGTGTGCGTGTGCCACCTCTCGTTTAGACCTTGGAATGTGCGCTGGATGGCGGTGCTTCTATATGGGGAATATATGATAAAAAGATGCGAGATGGTGGGACTTGGAGTGTTGAATAGATGAACGAACGGACACACAAACAGATGCATGGATGGACGCATGAACGGATGCAGGGGCGGATGCATGAAAGAACGCAGAGACGGGCGCACAAACAGACGCATGGACGGTCACACAGACGGACGCATGGACGGACGAATGCTTCGCCCCACTCTCCATCATTCACTCTGTGGATATGCTGCCATATTTTTTCTCTGCACTCAGCTCGTGCCTGAAGGAGGGGATAGGCCGATTATAAGGTGAATTTGCGCGATACTTTCTGCATTCAGTCATTCCTGAAAACATTTAGTTATTTATTTATGACGGAAATCACTAATAGTGAACTTAAAAAAAATAAAGAAAACTTGAAATACTGAGACCACAATTCAGCAAGAAGATTGTTTAGTCGCAGTGATGGATTTCTGAACGGTGAATAATACATCCCTGTGGCTGAAACACAGTGTAGAGGCTCTGATGAAAGAAGAACACATTATAATAATTGCAAGCCCAGTTTTTGTAGAGATGGTGCTAGTATGCTTTGCCTCAATAATTGGAAACGGCGACAATATCATAAAAAGGAGTAAACACTCCCTATTGATTACAGTAAATGCAAATAGGGGAATTCAATAAACCCGATCTCGGCAAGTAAAAATTTAGGGAGGTAACGCGGCAACAAAATTTGGGATGACCTTTTCCATCATCATTGAATTAGACAGTTCACTGCGCCAGGGAAATAAGAAGTGGTAGTATTTCGGAGAAGCCGTCAGAGCAGGGTCTGATAAATATTGTCTCATTTTAAATATGTGAAATCGCGCCACCCTGATGTGTACTGTTGGAGGTAAAATAAAAATTATGGGTGTCGAAACGATGCCTTCGGAAGATATTAAGCTATTTCGTTGAAAAACAAACCTTTTCTCCCTGGTGCCCACAATAAATGAATACTTCGGAGACGACAGAGAGGTAATGACTTGAAAAGTTTCAGTATGGGTAAACAACTGAATGTGGGCAGAAAACAGAACACTGATAATGTATCAGTTATGATTACTACGGCTTGAATCGAAGTATTAACTTTCTGAAAAGCAAACAACATTGCCATAAATTCAGCCAGAAAGACGGGAAGAAAATCTCGTAAGCGAAGTGAAAATGACGACACAAGTACACGGCAATATATTCCAACTACTGATTTTCTATCTGTTTGCCATGCGTCCGTTGCAATACTGACATTGGTTTGCAGAGTACTTAAATGTTCCTGCAATAAACCATTTAAACTTTTTGTAGGTAATAGCTTAGCATGAGTTGGGAAGTTATCATGGTAAAGAATTTCTGGAGAAATTTTTGCACAGTTAAAGGAAGCAGATCGCGAGCTTAAACATTCAGAGGCTCAAGTAGCGATTGAACAAATACTACTCGTGGTTTGTGAAATCTGGGCCAATGCACGAAAAAAAGTAGTGCAGGATTAGGAATAAAAATAATTTGATCAGGGTTAAAGGTTGCTTCATATATCCTTTTAAACTATGTTCAGTAAGATTGTTAAAGCGACATATTGGAATTGGCATTCGTGCTTCAAGGTTTCTGGATTCCAACTTCTTCCTCTTGTGCAGCGCTAGCCTGCACGCGTTTATTTCGTTTATTTCAGAACATATCTATCTATCTATCTCTCCCTCTCTCTCTCTGTGTGTGTGTGTGCGTGTGCGTGTGTGTGTGTCGTAGCATGTTTCGTGGATCACCCTCTCATTGGCTGAAAGCCGCAGGTGCACTTTTGCTTGGGCGGTTGCCTTGTGGCCTAAAAATGCTGTTAGCGCTGCCCGGCAAGCCTGCTCTGGTAGATCCGGTAGCTTTGCAACGTCTCTTCCTGAAATAACGCAACAATTAGCCCCCGTGTCTGATTTGCAAGTCATTGGTTGGCCTTCAATGTCCACCTTCGCGCTCCAGTGGTCTGTGTTGACCGTCCTCACCGTTAATGTTTGCAGAAAGAAATCGCCATCTTCTGCGCATAGTTCCTGTAGTTCTTTCTTGCGAGGAATGGTTCGCGAAGGCGTTGCCCATTTGCATGCTCGGGCAAATTGGTTAAATCCTCTGCATTTAGTGCATGTTCTACCATTGGCGCGGCATCTTTCGCCGTGCTGTGCGCGATAGCCGCAGCTGCCACCGGCATCCCCTTTCTTTGCGACTGCGTTAACTGCCGTGTCCTGCGCTGTCTCTGTTGCTTCACTGATTTTACGAAACTGCTGTTTCCCTTGCTCTTGCGTGTGACAGATATCGATAGTCTTCTTGTACGAAGGGTTTCCCGCAATCAGTTTCTGCTGCAGGTTCTTGTCACGAATACCCAGAATAGTACGACTGTGCAGCATCCGGTCTTCAATTACCCCAAATTCACAGTTTGTGGCTAACATTCGAAGCTCTGTCAGCCACTCATTGAAAGGTTCGCCTTCCGTTTGGTTTCTGGACCCAAATAGAAATTCATGATAGGTCAAGTTCGTTTCTGGCTCGTAGGATTCTTCAAACTTGGCAATTAAGACGTCTGCGTTATTTTTATCCTCTTCACCCTCAAACGTGAAGTTGATGTATACCTTCCTTGCCTCTTCGCCAATAATCACTAGCAACGTAGCTGCTTGCACTTCTTTCGCTTGTTCTGCCAACTGGGCAGCAGTAGAAAATAGCGTGAACTCGCTCTTAAAAGTTTTTCATGCAAGCCAGGCGTTGCCCGATGTGTCAAGTGGCTTTGGCGGCGGCAAGATTGATGACGGCGAAATCGCTGGCGGCGTGGCCATTTCAGCTAGGCACCGCTGCCACCATGTAAGCGGGCCTGCAGTCGGGTGATGAACAACGTTTATTGTCGTCGAAACAAAGTAGATATAGGCAAGAATGGTGACGTAACAGGTCACGTGATTTTAACGAAATGGCCGGTGATGTCGGAGTGACTCAGCCATGCTACATATGTGTGTGTGCGTGTGTGTGTGTGTGTGTGTTTGTGTGTGTGTGTGTGTGTGTGTGTGTGCGCGTGTGTGTGTGTGTGGATGACGAATGTATATTTCCGCGAACGTAATAACAGACAGCGACTAATCGACGTCTTGCTTGCCCTCAGACCAGGACGCAAAAACCCTCTTCTTTTTTCACTTCCAAGGGATTCCACCTACAGTTGATGGCTCATACCCATTACCTGTGACATTATTCCCTCTCCTCGAAAAGCATCGGCTCGATGCTGGTAATGAGCGTTGAGAAAAAAATGAGAAAGAAAAGATGCTACCATGGAACCCAACAACTCCGTCATAAGGAAAAAAAATGGGCTGGTGTCATAGAAGTACTCAATAAAGAAAAGAGTTAGGACACAAGACAATCAAAAAGAAACGAAAGTGACAAAAAATAGTCATTGCATGGTAAGTTAGTCCACGTTCGATAGATGACGCGAGAAATATGGCTTGAGCCTTGACAAATGCACCACATCACTTTGTGGAAACCAACGGGAACGTCTTAAGGTGCCCTCAGGGAGAACTTCATACGTAACGTCACTGAGTTGGCGCAGAACTTTATAAGAGCCGAAGTAGCGCCAAAGCAACTTTTCAGAGTGACCACGCTGTCGGATGGGAGTCCACACCCAAACTTGATCGCCTGGTTGGAAGGTAACCTCTCCGTGTGTAAGGTTATAGTGGTGCGTGTCGGCAGTTTGGCGAGCCTGAATACGTCATCGGGCGATTTGACAGGCCTCCTCGGCGCGTTGAGCGAACAATGCAGCGTCCGCGTTCAACATGCACAAGTTGTTGAGAAGGAGCATTGCGTCGAGCATTGTAGTGACCTCTCGACCATGAACTAAGCGAAATGGGGTGAAACCTGTACTCTCTTGGACTGCTGTATTGTGCGCAAAAGTTACGTAAGGGAGTACATCATCCCGGTTCTTGTGATCAACGGCCACATACATTGACAGCATATCTGCAATGGTCTTGTTCAACCGTTCAGTGAGTCCGTTAGTTTGGGGGTGATAACCCATGGTTTTTCGATGTTCTGTACCACTTAGTCTCAGCACTTCTTGAAGCATCTTTGCGGTGAAAGCTGTACCACGATCAGTAATTATCACATCTGGCACTCTGTGATGAAGTACGATGCTGGCGACGAAAAACTGTGCGATTTCGGCTGCGGTAGCTTTGAGCAGGGCCTTTGTTTCGCTGTAACGCGTTAAATAATCGGTGGCAACCACAATCCACTGGTTTTCAGACGAGGAGGTGGGAAATGAGCCGAGCAAGTCAATGCCAATTTGATGGAATGGTGTATTCGGTGTGGCAATAGGCTGTAGTAGTCCTGCTGGTCGGACAGGTGGTGTCTTACAGCGTTGGCAGTCGCGGCATGTGCGGACGTACTGCTTGACTGTCTTCGCGAGGTGGGGCCAGTAGTATGAGCGGCAAATTCTCTCCAATGCGCGCATGTAGCCAAGCTGTCCGGATGACGGTTCGTCGTGACAAGCATGTAAAATATTGTCCGAAAGCGAGGTCGGCGCAACCAGTAGGTAAGTAGCCTGGGTATGGTCGAAAGTTTTCTTATAGAGGACTCCATTCCTGATGCAGAATGAGGCCAGCGAACGTGCCAAGTTTTGAGGAAGGCTGCGTTTTCGGCCTTCGAGGTAGTCAATCAGCGGGCTTAGCTCCATGTCATCGCGTTGTTGTTGAGCCACGTCGGTTGCTGATACAGATGAAAGGATGTATCGTCCTCTTCAACGTCCGCGTTCGTACTTCCAATTGGTGCACGTGAGAGACAGTCAGCATCAGTGTGTTTGCGTCCTGACTTGTGAATGACTGTAACGTCAAATTCTCGCAGCCGAAGGCTGCAACGTGCTAGACGACTGGAAGGGTCTTTGATGTTGGCGAACCAGCATAAAGAATGGTTGTCGCTAACTACCCTGAATGGTCGACCGTATAAATAAGGGCGAAAGTTGGTTATAGCCCAAACAACGGCTAAGCATTCTTTTTCTGTTGCAGAGTAGTTTTTCTCTGCAGATGATAGTGTTCGACATGCATAGGCAATCACGCGCTCTACGCCATTTTGCCATTGAACCAGTACAGCTCCAAGTCCGACGTTGCTGGCATTCGTGTGTAGCTATGTGGCAGCGTTATTATTCAAAGTGACCGAGTACAGGTGGTGCTTGGAGATGGTTTCGTCGCATGTCAAAGGCGTGATACTGATCATGACCCCAAACAAACGGTACGCCATCTTTCGTAAGTTCATTTAGCGGTTCAGCGATTTTAGAAAAGCCTTTGACGAAGCGTCTGTACTATGCGCAGAGTCCCAGAAAACGGCGGAGGTCGCTCTTGTTCGTTGGGACAGGAAATGCGGCAACAGCTTTCGTTTTCTCAGAGTCTGGGTGTATACCGTCGTGGCTGACAACGGGACCAAGAAATTTCAGTTCCTCGAATGCAAAGTGGCATTTCTCAGGTTTGAGAGAAGGTCCAGCTGTACGAATCGCCTGAAGAACTGCCTGTAAGTGCTGAACGTGCTGCTCAAACGTGTCCAAGAAGACGACCACATTGTCAAGGTAGACAAGACACGATTGCCATTTTAGCCCTGAAAGACCCGTGTCCATCATTCTTTGAAAAGTAGCTGGCGCCGAGCATAAGCCGAAGGGAAGGACCTTGAACTCGTAGAGTCCGTCAGGAGTAATAAAGACGGTCTTTTCGCGGTCGCGCTCATCAACAAATATTTTCCAATAGCCGCTGCGTAGATCCATGGAAGAAAAGTAACGAGCATTGCGAATGCGGTCCAGCGAGTCGTCTATTCGTGGTAAAGAATACACGTCTTTCTGCGTGATCTTATTCAACTTTCGGTAGTCGACGCAAAATCGCAGGGTACCATCTTTTTTCTTTACTAACACAACAGTGGACGCCCAGGGACTAGTCGATGGCTGGATGGCATCGTCCTTGAGCATCTGCTGGACCTGTTGGCGTATAACGTCTTGTTCTTTTTGCGAGACTCTGTAGGGGCCACGAACTGTTGGCCACCGCTAAACAAGCGCTACCAGTCTACGCTGCGCGCGCCTTCTATCTTATCTCCCTCTTCCCCTTCCCTTACCTTTCGTTCTTATAAAAACCCAAGCCGGACAATAAACGCTCGCTTTTTGCTCTGGCCACTCTGTTCGTGCATTTCGGGGCATGGCCCAGCCGCGGAGCTGCTTATAACAGTGGCGACGAGTATTCCAACAAAGAACGAGACCCAGCTGCTTCCTGAAGGTGGGCAAGCAGCCACCCCATCAACAGACATGAGTCACCGCCTCCCGGAATTCAACGACGACACAGATAAGTGGCAAGCGTACCTCGTGAAGGTTGAGGCATATTTTGAAGCAAACGAAGTCACTGACGATGCCAGGAAAAGAGCCCTGTTGGTAGCCGCACTTGGGTCGCGCACGATTGATGTGCTATGCGGTAGAGTGGCACCGCAGAAGCCAAACGCACTCGGCTACGATGCGGTAGTGAAAGTTCTAAGCGAGTATTATGACCCACGACCAAACGAAATTTCAGAAAGCTTCAAGTTTTTAGACTGAAACCAGCAGGAAGGAGAGTCTGTTCACGCATTCATTGTGGAAATACGGCGTCTAGCGCATAACTGCAACTTCTCGTCCATGCTGGATAGGATGTTAAGGGACCGTATCGTGTGCGGGGTACGTTCAAGAAATTTGAAAAAGCAGCTGCTCGCGAAACCTGAGTTGAAATTACAAGAAGTAGAGGCACAACTTGCGTTGGCGGCAGAAAGGGCAGAGTCAGATGCGGAGAACATAAATCGAGAAACGCCCCCGGTAACAGTGTCGGTTATGAAGGAGCCACGCTGTCTTCCGCGAGGCCAGAAGAAAAACGAAGGCGCAAAGCCATGCGAGTGCTGCGGAAAGCGTAATCATAAGCGCGCGACCTGTTCAAAGCGTGGGAGGCACTGTTACAAATGTGGAAAACAAGGGCACTTGGCACGCATGTGCCAAATGATCGACAACGCGTTGAATGTAACAGCCCAAGCCAACGACAGTGATAGCAGCGCGTCGCAACTTTGGCCCGTAACTTCGAAGAATTCATTGGCGCCACCGATTCAGGAAACGTTCACGTAGAACGGCGTAAAGCTGAAGATGGACGTTGATACCGGCTCGCCCGTATGCGTCATTCCTAGAGCAACCTACAAAGCCCACCGTCATCAATGACCGAAGTTGCAGGAGCCGTAGATAAAGCTGGCGTGCTATTTGGGGAAGCTACCCGTACTCGGAGTACTGTCAATGCGTGTATTCCACAAATCGGCGGAGGTTGATTGCAACCTAATCGTCTTGGACTGCGAAGGGCCTCTTTTGTGCGGTCGTGATTTGCTGCAGAAACTACAAGAGCAGGGCGCAGCAGTACTCCACGTAGCTACGCCACCACTCAGGTCGAGCCCGGAGTCTCCGCCCGCGCCTGCTGTGTTGGACCGCTACTCTGACCTCTGCACGGAGGGCGTAGGACTTATGAAAGGCCCACCAGTGCGCCTTCACATCAAGCCTGGAGTGACGCCAAAGTTCTTCAAGGCAATAAAGGTACCCTACGCTCTGTTGGATAAAGTTTCAGAGGCATTAGATCGACTCGTGGCAGCTGGCATTATATCACCAGTGACGCACTCGGAACGGGCTACACCCATTGTTGCAGTCTTAAAGAAAGACGGCACAGTTCGCATTTGCGGTGACTTCACGATTACTTTGAACTTAGTATTCGAGCTGTAACAATACCCGCTGCCTCTTATCGAGGATATCTTTGCGCAATTAGGTGGGGGGGGGGGAGCGGTTCAGCATTTTGGATTTGCGCGACGCCTACAACCAGATCCCACTAGACGAAGAGTCTCGCAAATTGGCCGTGATAAACACCCATAAGGGCCTCTTTTGCTTTAACCGCCTCCCATTTGGGATTGCTTCGGCACCGGCGATATTTCAAAGGCGCATTGAATCAATCCTACAGGGCTTGTCGTGGGTGCAAGCGTACCTAGATGACGTGTTGATAGCGGAAGAGGGTGACAGTGAAAACCGCAATGTGATGTCTGTGCTCAAGCGCTTCCGTGAACATGCATTAAGCTTCGTGCTGATAAGTGCCGCGTTAGCGAGCCCTCTGTTACATATCTAGGCCATCGTATTGACGCGAACGGACTGCATCCCATGGAAAAGAACGTGGATGCTATCAGGCTAGCCCCCTCTCCACAGAACGTCTGCGAGCTACGCTCAATTCTGGGCATGGTAACCTTTTATAACAAGTTTATGCCCGACTTGTCTACCATTATAGCACCGTTGTACAAACTGCTGAAAAAGGGCGCTAAGTGGACATGGAGCACCAAAGAAAAGAAAGCCTTTGTCATGGTGAAAATTGCGTTGTGTGTGGCACCCATAATTACTCATTTTGGCCCGAACCGTGAGCGCTTCTTGAAGTGTGATGCGTCCCCATACGGAGTTGGTGCTGCACTTTTTCATCACACCGAAGGCGAGAAGCGACCAGTAAGCTTTCGATCGAGAACGCTGAAAACTGCCGAAAGAAAGTACTCTCAGCTCAAGCGCGAGGCGTTAGCCTTGATATTTGGTGTTACTAGGTTTAGGGACTACCTGTTGGGGCGAGAGTTCACTCTGGTTACGGATCACCAGTCGTTGCTGGGCCTGTTAAGGCACGACCGTCAGACCCCCGTCATGGCGGCACTCAGAATACAAAGATGGGCGCTACTACTTGGTGCATACAAGTATAAACTGCAGTACAAGCCGGGAAAATTTATGCTCAATGCGGATGCACTAAGCCGGTTACCCCAATCTCTTGAACAGGAGCTGCAGGACGACGAGGATGCGGCTCAGTACGTCCTCGTCGTGGACCAGTGGGACGAGCCGGCGGGGCCCATGAAAGAGCTTCAAGCTCTCACGCAGTCAGACGGCGTACTGTCAAGTGTGTGCAGGTACGTCATCCAAGGTTGGCCACAACGCACTGCGGAGGAAGGCACAGAGATGCGGGAGTATCACAAAAGGCGGAACGAGCTGTCCGTGCAGCATAACTTACTTCACTGGGGTCATCGTGTTGTGGTTCCGGCGGAAGCCAGGAAGAAGCTACTGAAGGTATTACATGGAGCTCATCAAGGAGTTTCTGCAATGAAGGCAGTTGCATGGTCAAAATTTTGGTGGCCTGGCTTGGACCACGATATTGAGCGCTTAGCCGCTGTGTGTCAGAACTGCGTACAGGCGTAGCCCATGCCACCCGCGCAAGCACCCATTCGCTGGCCAGAGACGCAGGAAAGATGGTCGCTACTGCATGTCGACTTCGCGGGTCCGATCCAAAACAAGATGCTTCTTGTCGTCATGGACTCTCACAGTAAATGGATTGAGGCCATTCCCCTGGCTCACGCGACCTCGCGCAACACAGTCGATGCCCTGCGAACGCTGTTGAGTAGATTCGGTCTGGCACACACAGTAGTGTCTGATAATGGCACGCCATTCACCGGATGGGTGTTCAACGAGTTCTTGCAACAGAACGGGGTAGTTCACGTGCGGGCACCCTCCTACCATCCACAAAGTAATAGACTCGCCGAACGTGCAGTGCGAACCATCAAAGACGGACTAAAGAAGTGTGGGGACGCAGACTTGTCAAAGACGCTGGCTAGAACACTGTGCCGCTATAGAAACACGCCGCTTCCGTCCGGGCGCTCACCATCAGAAATGTTGTTGGGTTACCAGCTCCGCACCCGAATAGACATGTGTTTTCCTCACAGGAGCCGACCAACAGGGGACGTCCACTCTGCTGACAGTGCCGAGTGGAACTTCGCACCGGGAGATCCTGTGTACCTTCGCAATTACGGCCGTGGTGACAAGTGGACACCTGGGAAGGTCCGGTCAACCTCTGGTGCACGCATCGTGTCTGTCGACACGGAGAACGGGCTTGTTCACCGGCACATGAACCAGATCAGGTGGAGAAGCATCGAAGAACCGCCGAGTCCAGAGGCTCGCACTAGCCCCCAGATAAGCCCGGACCCTCCAGTACAAGACTGCGAAGCTCCAACGGCTACTGGCCCCGGTCTTCCGGGCCACCCGCCCCCAGAGCTAAGACGTTCCACACGTATCAAGAAGCCAGTGGAGCGTTATGGATTCTAAGGATGAAGGAATGCCCCGAACTGTTGGCCACCGCTAAACAAGCGCTGCCAGTCTACGCTGCGCGCGCCTAATATCTTATCTCCCTCTTCCCCTTCCCTTACCTTTCGTTCTTATAAAAACTCAAGCCGGACAATTAACGCTCGCTTTTTGCCCTGGCCACTCTGTTCATGCATTTCGGGGCGCAACCCAGCCACGGGGCCGGTTATAACAGTAGGCATGCTGTCGAATGGTTCTCTCGGTAGGCTCAGTGATGATACGATGCTTGGCAACTGGTGTTTGGTTAACTTTTGAAGTCGTAGCGAAGCAGTCCCAAAATGAGCCGAGTAGCTTCAAAAGACGTTCCCGTTGTTCGGACGGTAGACCATGGTTTACGTCGAGAGTGCTTGCGAATGTCATGGCGGAATCGTCGCACGACGAAAGAGCAGATAATGTTGAGGGACCTGGGACGTCGGCAATATCCTCATGGTATGCGATCGCAGTGTGTTTGGTAAGATGGCGATACTCCTCGCTGAAATTCGTGACTAATAGGCCAGCCTGCTTTCTACTGGGCTGAACAATACCTCGGGCAACGCATATTTGTTGTGCAGAAAGTAGGGACAAATTTCCTTCTGCAATTACAGCATCGGGGACGTCTTGGTCACATTCAACGTTGATAAAAAGGCTTCTGTGGGGAGGCAGAGTAACAGATTCGGAGGATACACGTAGGGCGGCTTTTGATGAGCGGGCGTTTTTCGGTTCAGGATGAAATGGGTCCTCGAACAACACCTGCAAGTCTCGTAGGTCAATTATTGCGCCGTGTTCGCGAAGAAAGTCCAGCCCCAGAATGAGTGGACGGGAGCACACAGGTAATACGAGGAAAGACCCTGTGAATGTCGAAGCACGGACTCGAACACGGGCTGTGCACATACCAGTTGGCTTCATGAGGTGGCCCCCTACCGTGTGCCACGGCGGTCCTTGCCAAGGGGTCGTTACCTTCCTCAGTTGGGATGCCAGGACGCTGCTCATAACCGAATAATCGGCGCCGGTGTCGACGAGGGCAGTCACGACGTGATTATCGACGTGTACGGTGATGTCAGCGGAAACAGTCGTAAGACTTTCGGAAACGACTGAAAAATCAGAACGGTCTTCGTCAGGTACTTGCGTCGAGGAAGGCTCTTTGACAGTTTGTTGGGACGCGGCTTCACCCCCAGGAGCCGGGGTTTCTAGTTTCCCCTGTGGGGATTCGGTGAACGGCCTCTGAAAGGAGCATGAAATGACGAGGGAATGCTAGGTGACGTGGGTCGGTGAGGTGATGGTGATCGTGATTGGGGGCGTTGACCAAGGCGAGGATCTTGCTGGCCCGTAAGGTACGCTTCGATGTTGCTGGGTTGCTCACCGTAACGCGGGCACCGAGCATCAGAGTGGAAGCCACGGAGACCAAGTTGGTGATACTGGCAATTACGGTAGACGTGACCCGCTTCGCCACAGTGGTAGAAGAGTAGACGGTTATCTGACGTACACCACACGCTGGCCTTTGTGGCGTTCTGCCGCGATCATGACGGACGATAAGTTGGTGCACTCGGAAACCTTGAGACCGGTGGCGGAGTCGAAGAGGTGCCCTGGAATCGATGGCTAGCCTGATCCATTGTCCCCAGGGTTGAATCAGGGCCATGTTGTGCAGAA
The DNA here is from genome assembly GCF_043290135.1 of Rhipicephalus microplus. NCBI lineage: Eukaryota > Metazoa > Arthropoda > Arachnida > Ixodida > Ixodidae > Rhipicephalus > Rhipicephalus microplus. The sequence continues at coordinate 106,160,931 of NC_134705.1, read as the reverse complement.
GATCGCAGAGCCGCTGCATAAGTCAGCACAGGGGCCTGAGGCCTTGTTGGCGCGAGTAGGGTGACCACCTGTCGGATCTCATTTCGGATTAAGTCTGCGAGAGCACTTACGGGTGGTTGGGGTCCCGCTGCTTGGATTTGCCATGCTCGTCCCGCACGACACTTCTTATGAACTATGCGAGGGCATGCCTTTCGCTGTCAGCCCCGATAAAGCATGCAGCAGGGGTCACGTCGTGGCGTTTATACTCTGACGACTGATACTGGAGAGTACACTCCATTGTGGTTGCTTCATTTATGAACTCTGCCACAGTCGTCAGTAGATTGCGCACGAGTCCGGCGAAGAGCTGCTCTTTTACCCCACGCATTAAATGCCGCACCTTTTTTTCCTCGGACATTGCAGGGTCAGCACGCTTGAAGAGTCGAAGCATGTCCTCGACAAACATCGAAACATTCTCGTTGAGTCGTTGGTTCCGAGACGAGATAACCTGCTCCGCTCTCTCTTTCCTTTCAGTGCTACGGTACGCATCACGAAACTGTCAGTTAAACTCATGCCACGTCGCAAAGGAACCCTCGTGATTCTCGTACCACGTTTTGGCAGAGTCTTCTAACGCAAAGTAAACTCTCGGCAGCTTGCGAGCTTCATCCCATTCGTTGATGTTGGCAACTCGATCGAAGTGGTCAAGCCTGTCGTTAACATCTTCATAAATGTCTCCATGAAATTAGCGTGGTGTTTGCGGCGCATCGAAAACATGCGCGAGAAAAAAATAGGCGTCGTTAGTTTGACTCGACTGGTTGGTAGTTGAAGTTGCGATCTCGTCTTGAGATGGGGGACCGTATTCGGGAGATAGTCCTCGCAGGCGGCGACTGCTTCTTTTCGTGGGAGCTGTAGCTGTCTCCAAATAGCTCGGTGTGTCGGCTGAAAATCTGCAGCCAAGGCGCATTTACCAGCACCTCCACCAGCGCCGCGAACGTAATAACAGACAGCGACGAATCGACATCTTGCTTGCCCTTAGACCAGGACGCAAAGCCCTCTTCTTTTTTCACTTCCAAGGAATTCCACCTACAGTTGATAACTCATACCCATTACCTGTGACAATATGATGTATATGAATGTATATGAATGGTGCCAACATGACAATCGGTACAAGCGTGTCATGTACACTGTAAGCAAAAGTTAGCCGAGATGGGAGTTTCTCCAGGTCATGAGCCCATCAAACTCCCCTGCCCCAATTATTTACTCCCTGGTAGGGAGCGAACTCGGCACATGTCATCGCAAAACGCCCCCTCCTTAATCGCAGAGTTTATGAACGACATGACCTTTTTAAACTCCCCAGGGAGTTTCAGGTCACGTGGTTACAAATTCCCTATAGGAGCTTTAAAAACCCTCTGTGGGCGTGACGTGTGTGTGTGTGTGTGTGTGTGTGCGTGTGTGTGTGTGTGTGTGTGTGTGTGTGTGTGTGCGTGTGTGTGTGTGTGTGTGTACGAGCATATGTTTGCACGTCGGTGTGAAACACATGTGCTTTGTGTGGCTAACCGTGTAAGCATCTGTCAACAGGCAACGAAATTATAAGTGCAGCGAAGAATAGCAACGACTGGTTGGTATTTACTGGGAACATTTCAATATATTTCGCACCGTTAAACCACGCTGCACATCGGTCCGATTCCTCAAGAAAACGTCGTGAATGCCACGCTTCAAAGGGCCGAGTAACAAAAAACTTCGAAGAATAAATTAATGGTAGCAAAAGTAAGCTGTTACGATCGTCAGCGGCTGCTCCTGGAGTTTCACCATCAGAAACTTCGAAGAGGTCTGAAGTAGGCTTCGCTCGGCTACGGCAGGCTGGCCGGCAACCGGTCTGAGAATTGCGCCGGTGACGCGCTCGCCCCGTCTCCGCCGATAGTGGCTTCTCGGAGTGTCACCGGTATTTCACCGGCTGCAACATCTAAGCGGTAAGAAGGCCTCGCTATGGCGTCGGTATCAAGCCGGCATCGTTTCGAGCTCGCACTGCGCACCGGCCACCATGGCGAGCTCTGCGAGCTATACATGCAATGCATGCGAGCAACGGGAACAGCGACTGCGAACCGTCTCATTCGTTTAAGCCTATCGCTCCGTAGCTTAAACTGCGTGGATAGCGGGCACCTATTTCTGTGCATGATTGAGGCCTAGTCGTCGAACGCGGTAGCGGCGGTCTACGTCGGTTCATCGCTGGAGCTGCTGAATGTGCCTCTTTAATGTGTTCATTCAAGGCCGCGCGCACTTTGTGTATGATTCCGTGCATTTTACGGGTCCACAAACAGCACTGCTAATGCAAATTCAGCCCGTACGACAGGGCGTCAACTGAGGAAACTTTTTCGCTAGAGTAAAAAAATAATAAATAAGAGGCAGGCTTAGGATAAAAGGCATGTGTGTTGAAGTGCTTACATTAGACCACCGCAAGTTCATACTTACGCCCTGCGTATTTATTGCCTAATTATTAGCGAAAAAAGGCTTTCACCAGGGCTACTTGGGAGGTAAAAATGTGGTGTATATATATACCCGGTGACTATATGGTAGGTGTGTACTGCGTGTGGCGAGCTGGGGTGAGTGCGAGTGTTGTGATATAACGTGAACATTGTGAAGATGTTTGTGTACTGTAATCATTGTTGTGCGCATTAAATGTTATGTAATTAAAGTTACGCTTGCGCATGGTACGGCTGCTGACGTTAATTTTTTCTTTGTCGATGCAAAAAGTTTACTCCTTTACTGACCTGAAAAAGCTCCCCAATGGATGTAAATAAAAACCCCCTGGCACCATGCAAAAACCCCCTACTGATGGGGAGTAAATTTTTTACTCCCAACGGAGGTGTTTATAAAACTCCCATTGGGGCATGCGCTAAAGGACAAGGTCATTTACTCCCATCTCGGCTTATTTCTGTTTACAGTGTAAGGACATGATGATGCTCATGATGCGCTCGCGCACGCTTCGCCAGCTTCACTTATACCAAATTTAGGATTACGTGGCATGAATACACAACGAAGGTAAATGACATGTCCAAACCTGATATTCATTATATTCGTGTGATGTAAAACATGACTACATGCTACGCTCAGAGCGCACAACGACCGCGGTGATTGCTCCACATATACCAAGCTTAATATCCCGTGTCGTGAACAAACGATGAAAGTAAATTACGTGTTCAAACGTGATAATCACGATAAGCGTGTCATTTAAAGCATGGCTACATGGTACAGTCATAGAATGCTCACGGCCGTTTCACAAGCTTCACATATAATAATTATTGTATCACATGACGTGACCAGACAAAGAAGGTGAACGACACAACCAAACATGATAATCATGACATGGAAGTCATCCCCGGCCCAATATACGTCCACCTCGTATTGTTGTACAGATTTTAGAGTGACATATCATTCGGGCTTCACATATCACTGATCTCACTGTACTGGGGCTGGGTCAGTTTTGTCAATTGACGAAACACAGGAAGCCACTTTGTGTAAACGGGAAGATTTATATCGAGAAAATATTGGCAGATCCCACGTACGTAAGAAGTTAACTTTATGTAAAAGATGCGGATGGAAGCTGACTGAATTGATAATGTTTAATTGAGGGAAACGTTACTTGTGGCGCTAAACATATTGCTACATGAACGCACATTGACTTCTTTGATGACTATGTGCTTGCGTGCCAGACGAAGGGGATAAAAATCTGTCTCCGCTCGGTCGCTGATAAACCGGAGTTGCCGCAACTGCTGGTTACAATATCTTTTACCTACAGCCTCGCCTATCCGGCATCTCTTCTGTCACGTAATATTATCATAAAATGTACTAGATGAACAGACGTATACTAAACAGCCAACTCGTTTTACATAACTAGTTGTTTACACTACATAAGGACGCCAACAGCAACATCAATATTAGCAACACCAGAAGCGGTAAGCTGACATTGAGCAGTGGTATTCACGAGGATAGTAGCCCTTGACACGGGTACACAAATCAGCCTTAGCAGATGGCACCTACCTATAATCACGTTAATCCCACGTGACGTCTGTTTCATATGAGTACGTATTGTTTATAAATATGAAGAGGCCGCACTGCAGCAAGAATTTGCATTTATGGAACATTGCCGTCAATTTAGAATTTAGTTCCATAAGCAGGTGTGACTCTGTGGTGGAATGCTTGGACCACGACATATACTCTTTGCATTCGTTGAGCCAGCAATGACAATTTCGCTTCCTCTTTACTCTCTCGGGTTAAACTCATCTAAACTTGTTCGCACCATCCCTTGGTACATACAAACTGTCAATTACCTGTTGCTCCTATCTGCCTCAGGCATGTGCCACACGTTTGGCGAAAATGGTTTGACGATATACGTGACAGGATTGTGATACTAATCACGTGTTGACCAGCAAGTTGTATTCATCAAATAACTTACCTTCTCCTACTCATTTCAGTTTACACTGACCTAAAGATGTTTCCAGGTGATTTACTAACACATGGGAGGCTAAATAAACAGGTAGACAAAGACCTAGATTGACGCTGAGACTAGCTGCATACGCAAATATTTGCGTCGCATACAAAAGGACATGGTCCCCTTACCTTCTCTTAATCCTTTCACTTTACACCGACCTAAAGGGGTTGTCACAAAAGCACCACACATGGGTGTGTAAATAAACAGGTAGACATATACGTAGATTGACGCTCGGACTGGCTGCATACCCAAATAATCGCGTCGAATTCGAAAGGGCGTGGTTCAGCAGTAATTTTGTGATAAGAAATGCTGTACAATGCATGAAAACATGGCTCAAATTTTGCTAAATCGCGGGCCCTCTATGCCGTTTTTCTTCTTTTGAAGAAACAAGAACTTTCAGCAGACACTCCGTTTTCAGCATGTTAACACCAAACCAATGACGGGTTCCGGATATTTTTGTCACAACTGGTATTTAGGGGGCATCCTACGCAGGGGGCAGAAACTGCCAATACCTCCAATAAATTTGCTCTTGCCAGCAGCAGCACCACTCTTATCACCGATTTTCGGGCATCCTACTAGAAATAAATCACGGAAAAAATTGCTTTCATGATACCACTTGCGATGTCCCTAAATAGAGGGAAAGGACGAAAATATGGAGAATAGCAGGGTTGGTGCAAAAGTGCTTTTTTCCCACTTCACGCACTTGCGGAATGCGCTTAGGCGGTGCCTCCATTTGTAAATTATTGTTCATCTCTTTATTTTCGTTCGTGTTTTCTGAAGTGGCGAATATTAATCTTGCGGATTCCTCAGCAAGGCGAAACTTCATCGACGCAAACAAAATGAACTTTTTATTTCCCGTTTTGTATATATATATCAACAGATACATGCACGTAGAGTGTAAGTGTTATTCTAGAAAAGCAGGATAATATCACAACTGACATGGGGATATAATCAGTCAATATTGAACACAGAATATTTGAACCTCTGGCAAATTACCAACAGTTACGAGTAGAGCACGTCATATTTGACTCAATCATTTTTGTAATGATGGCACACAGCTTTCTTATTCAACTTGAGTACCCTATGAGGCGGACATCAGAAGCACAAAGGGCTTGAAGCGATCACAATTCTTTCAAGGAAAAACGTTGTTAGAAACATTGGGCAAGTTGACCAGTCGATCGTTAGGGCAACAGCATTCCCTGTCAAAAGTTCAGTTGCCAAAACGTTGGCTCCAGCAAAATTCTGTGCAATATTTTTAGAAGCATTTAGTCTATCACGTGATTTAATGACACTATTTGAAGTAAACACTCACAACTTGCCAAACCGCGGCTACAAGAGTTTCATGAGCAGGAAGCAGGCTATGATTACTTGACGTCAATAGGGCTACACGCCGAAAGTGAAAAGAAACTCAAGCTATATAAACGAGACAACCCGAATTCAAACCTTTGAATAAACGTATTTTCCTGACAGAAGCTAGGCTTCCATCTTCGCCAATCAGGCCAGTGACACTGCACTTCTGTTAGTTCAGTAATGCTTGCACATAACTGGATTTACTCATATGTACTCATGCTAATTCAATACTTGCTCAAACAGTTGGCTCAATCTCTTCTGCATTCCCGCTGTCTTTAGAAAACACTGAAAAACTTTCGCAGAAGTAAAATACCCGGGTTAGCACACGGAAGAGCCACCGAAAACATGTGTTGCCCGCAGCCATCTTCGACAAGTGTAGAGATGACTTGTTCAGTGCAGCTCACTGTGCAGTCTGTTCTATGACCACCACAACTTGTCTATGTCTTTCAAGTAGTTGGCACACCAATCGAGGAGAAATAACTGAGGGCAGTCCAACTTCTAATACTTGTATGCGAGGAGTTCAGGCAAGCGCTAAAAACAAAAATCAAACACTTCCCGCACTTAGCCCGATTTGAAGTTCACCAAATAGAGAATAAGAAAATACATCATCTTTTATGGTTTGTAAAAACTAGCGAAATTTAATGAGTGACAACATTCACATCAACCTTAATCTGGTAAACCGGATCTTAGGATGCCCGGCAAATGCCACGAGCATGCACGTTCCTTGAAACTAAAACTCCACTCTAAGGCAAAAGGGTGTTAAAAGGGTGTGTAGTTCGCCCTTTTGGGGACTGATGGGGCTGCCACAACCATTATTTCCTTTAAGACTAACGGCACCAGGTCTAACAGTTAGTCTCCACAGACGAACTCAAGGGATTAACATTTAGTCCTCAATATATACCTTAGTGAGTAACCATTAGTCCCAAAATTTACCTCAAAGATCTAACATTTAGTCCTCACATTCGCACCTTATAGGACAACAATTGATCCCCACATTTACACCTTACCGGGAAACCATTAGTCCTTACAGTTGCGCCTGGCTGGGCGACCGTTTGATCCACTAGAATACTTCAATCTGAAGAACTTTTTATCCTCAGTTCAATCATAGCTTTTTTATTTAGTTTCCGCCAGGCCTGATACTTTTTTCGCCTGTTTTTTGTGCAGTTGGCAACATATAGCGAAGAAGAGAACACGCGAAAAAGTAGTTAGGCACCTTTGTGTAACTGCTTTCGCAGTCACGGCAACAACAAAAGACAAAAGTGAGATATCGAATTCTTTATTTTCTACATACACATGAAGTTTCCTCATTCGTTTAAGCGAATTCATGGTGAAGTGTACAAGTCCAGTCTCGTTGTCACATCTCGTTCATTCCTCGTGGAGCTCCTCCGACGAAAGCGATAGATGAGAGGCAGTGCAGATGCCAGCGCACGCCTGTTGTGTTCCCACGACTGTAGGTACATTGAGATTGTAAAAATTGTTAGACACACGTGACAGAAGTTACACGCATATAACAAAAGTGTGCAAGTTAACATAAAAACATGCGTGTAAAATATGACACACAAATAACTTTACCATCACATCTCGCAGAGTCCTTCTGAAGCTGCTCTGCTCTGTCGAAAAAAAAAATGGATGGCAGGCATCGCAGACTCCAGCGCACACAGCCTTCAGCACGTAGTGTGCCCACGGCTGCACAAGAGGTATGTAAAATAGTGAGTCACACGTGACAGAGGATGAATAGGAATGCATGTGAGAAGTACGTGCAAGGTGAAATAAAAACATACGTGAGATATGACATGGAAATAATTTCACCGTGATGTCACACATCGTCGAAGACTCATTTCGATCTCCGTAGCGCCACAGCTTTGAGTGGCGGCCGCAGCCACAACTCCGCGAACCACCATGCCGCCAACAAGTGGGCGAGTCCTAAGTGAAGGACGTCGTTCAGCTCGAGCAAGCCAATGCGAGACCAAACACGGCGTTGCACGCAGCGTGTCTGCCACCAGCGAACTTCGAACACGAGAGCGAGCGTACGCTTGGCCGCGGCCACGAACAGCGCCGAGCTGGTTTCGATAGCACCGAAGATTTCGACGGAAATGTGGCCTTTTTCCTCAAACTGAAGCGAGTGCGAGTGCAGAGCCCGAACGCGAGTCCGCCGCCGTGGGCAATGGACGGCGCCGAGCTGCTTGCGGCCGACTTGCGAAACGTGCTGATCAATTCGAAACGGACTTCATAATGATTTTTAGTGTTTTTATACCAGTGTCCCAAACAGAAGACGCATACTCGAGTTTTCGTCTAACGAGCGTTTCGTAAAGTAGCAATTTTAAATGGCGTCGGGCATTAGAAAAATTTTTGTCTATGTACCCAAGTGATTTATTGGCATTGTTAGTTATGTAATGAACGTGTATATGCCAAGAGAGGTTTTTATTATGTGAATTCCAAGATACCTATACGAGGTTACGTATTCAATGTTTATGTTATTGATAGCATAGCTTAGAGGAATGGACACAACAGAGCGACGTGAAACAGTCATAATCTTTCATTTTGTTGGATTTAATACCATTAGCCATTGTGAGCACCACTTTGATATATTATCTAGATCGGACTGAAGAATGAGGTTATCATGCAGACTAGTTATTTCACGGTATACAAAACAATCATCAGCGAAAAGTTTATTGAAACTGTTATTAACGGCAGGTAAGTCATTATTGTATTTAAGAAAAAGCAAGGAACCCAAAACAGAGCCTTGAGGAACGCCAGGCTTATGTCACAGTGGGATGATACGGCATCATTAGCGGTTACAAATTGAGTACGATTAGTTAGAAAACAATCTATCCACTTCAAGATGTTAGGGTCAATATTAAGAGTACTGAGTTTAAGAAGTAGTAAACGTTGAGACACCTTGTCAAAAGCCTTAGCGAAATTTAAAAAATGCAATCAATAACATGTCCGTTATCTAAAGAGGACGAAATGTTATGCATAAACGATACAAGTTGTGTTTCGCAGGAATAGTTCTTGCAAAACGCATGCTGAAATAAAGTGAAAAATGTGTTGGATTCAACAAATGAAACGAGGTTAGTAAATATGACATGTTCGAGGATTTTCCAAAGAATGTTAGTGAGCGAGATGGGTCTGTAATTGAGAAGGGAATGCGGGTCACCTGATTTAAACAGAGGCACCACCTTCCCCACCTTCCAATCTGCAGGCACAGAGGAGCACTCAAACCACTGGGTGAAAAGGTGCATAAGAAATACAGAGGAGTGCAAAGCAGTGGTTTTCAAGAACTTGGAAGTAATTTCATCAGCGCCACAGGATGACGATAGTTTCAAACCATGAATTATTTCGAAGTAACCGCAAAATTAACTACAAGTGGATTCATGGGGAGAGAGAGAGAGAGAGAGAAAACTTTATTTGCGCATAACGCGGAGCATTCCAAATGGTCGGGCTCCTATTCCAGGGCTCCGCTGGTCCTAGCCATCATCTCTACCCGTTGGACCAGCCAGCGCTGATCAACAATGGCTGAGCTGGACAGCAGCGCCTCCCATTGTTCCTCTGTGTTGTTCATGTTGTGGTGTTCTTCATTGTGATGCGTACACTCCCACGTGATGTGAAACAGAGTTGGTGTAGCCCCACACCACGGACATATATCTTTGTACGCTGTGGCGTAGAATACATGCAGCCTGTGTAAGTTCGTGTATGTGTTTGTTTGGAATCTGCGTAATGCCACCGATTCCATTGCTGTAAGTTTCTTATGCGGTGCTGGATACACTTTTCTATGGTCCCTGTAATACTGAAGAATTGCACCAAAGTTAGGGTCTAGGGGCGTTGGATCCTCTATTGCAGTGTGCAAGGAAGCTCGGTAATCTGTGAAGCCTCGAGCCGCCTCATCCGCAAACTGGTTCCCGGTGACGCCCTCGTGCCCTGGCGCCAAGATAATGGTTTGGGTGTATTCAATTTGGAAGTCCTTGTGAACTTTGGTTAGAATTTGGAAGGCCTTCATACATATCCTACCTTTTTCGTAATTTCTACATGCAGCCTTCGAGTCTGTGATTATTGTCATTGGGGCTTTTCGCTCCCTGCCCTCCTTGATTGCCAGCGCGATCGCTATCTCTTCCGCTTCTGTGATAGAGGCTTGGGCTATGGAGGCACAACTTGCGACGTTTCCTTTTCGGTCTGTGACCACGGCCACCATGTTCTTTGCATTTGCCTGATATGGTGCAGCGTCAGTAAATCTCGCCGTATTCAGATATTTTGTCTGTTTATCTATGTAAACGGCTCTTGCTTTACGTCTTCCAGCATGTAAAACTGGGTCCATGTTCTTCGGTAGGGGGCATATTTTGTACCAGGCTCTGACTGAGCACGACAATTCCTTAGCTCTTCCATGTGCCTGTACTTGTTCGCCGAGGCCGATCCTCTGAAGAAGTTTTCTGCCGGTTGTCGTCTGTAGCAGGCGGTTAATCTGGGTGGTTACTTGTGCCTCAGCCAACTCATCAAATGTATTGTGAAGTCTGAGCGCTAATAGTTTCGCAGTTGAAGTGCTTTGTGGTAGTCGCAGAGCCGCTTTATACGCCATCCTTAATATTTTGTCTGCTTTTTTTTTCTCCTCTCTATTCATGTTGTGGTAGGGTAGCGAGTATGTTAGTCTACTGATGACTAAGCTCTTTACCAAACGAAGCACGTCTTGTTCTTTTAGTCCAGCACGATTGTTCGTTATTCGAACTATCATACGAACAATTTGTTGAGCTGTTCGTTTAAGCATATTCAGTGTGTGGAGACATCGCTGATTGGACTGTAACCACATCCCTAAGATCCGAACAGTTGTTTTCTCTGGTATAATATTGCCGTCTAGCTTGACCTCAAGGTGGAGGCTCGGGTCTGTCCTTTGTTTTTTACTCTTGGAGAACCGAATGAGTTCCGATTTGTCTGCTGAGCACTGAAGCCCCCATTCTTTAGTGTAATCTTCGATGGTTTTAGCTGCCTGTTGAATCCGCTCTTCTTTTTCCGCCAAGCTACCCTTGGTTGTCCATACAGTGATGTCATCCGCATAGAAGGAGTGTCGGATGTCGGGAATACCTTCCAGTTTTTTGGCTAGACCAATCATGGCTATGTTGAAAAGCGCAGGCGAGATCACAGCGCCTTGTGGTGTGCCTTTGCTCGGTGGGTGGAAGACATTGGATTCGTGTTCTCCTAATCTGATAACAGCGGTTCTTTTAGTAAGGAAGTTCTGTACATATTTGTACGTCCTTTGACCGCAGTTTGTCGCTGCTAGCCCGTCTAATATGGCCTTATGGCTTACGTTGTCAAAAGCGCCTTTTATGTCGATGGCCATGACAATGTTTTCTCCTGCTTTTGGAACATTTGTTAGTACTTCCTCCTTTAAAAGCAGAAGGATGTCCTTTGTCAAAATGTTCGAGCGGAAACCAAACATGGTGTTTGGCAACAAGTTATTTTGTTCAAGGTGCCGTTGAAGTCTGGCATTTATTAATCTCTTAAACACTTTGCCTAAGCACGAGGTAAGAGAGACTGGCCTGAGGTTTTCTATTGCCAATTTCTTTCCTGGTTTGGGTATCATAATTATTACAGCATGCTTCCATTGCTGTGGTATAGTGCCATTCACCCAGTGTTTGTTAATTGAGTTTAGAAGCACTGTTATGGCTTCGTCATTCAAATTGCGAATCATGGCATTGGTGATTTGGTCCGCCCCAGGCGCTGTGTTGCGTTTCATGCTGACGATTGCCGCTCTGACCTCAGCCTGCGTGAAAGGTGCATCCAGTTCTGAGTTTGGGAGCCCAGTGTATTTGGCGTGGTAAGGGGCTTTGATGGCTCGGGCGCCGAAACACTTAATATAGATGTCTTGAAGCAGGTCATCTCTTGTGCCTAGATATGTGTGCAATAATTTTTCTAGAGATTTTTGTCCTTCGCGTTTAGTTTTCGGAGGGTCAATCATGGTTCTTAGGATATTCCATGTCTTTGCTGTTCCTATGGTTCCATTTAGTGAATCGCAAAATTGTTCCCAGTTGGCTGTCGCGAGTTGATTAGCGTACTGTTCAGCTTGCTGCGTTATTTCTTCATTTTTCGCTTTGAGTTGCTTATTTCGCTTTTGCCTTTTCCATCTTTTAGTGAGGTTTCTTCTTGCTTCCCACAGGTGGAAAAGGTGAGCATCTACTTCAGGGGTATCATCTGTTCTGGCGACAGTTTTGGTGTACATTTGCTTTTCATTTCGAATTACTTTGCACCACTCGTCCAAGTCGTCTATGGCCGTCACGTGCGCTTTTAGCGCTTTTCTCTATGCGTGCCAGTCTGTAATTTTGGCTGTGCCGATGTGTTTGCGGATTCGGCCGGTGCTGATTGTGGTGCTTAGTATGTAATGATCACTGCCCAGGTTTTCAAGGGTGTTGTACCAGTCCGTGCTGTAGCAGTTTTGTACTATAGTCAAGTCCGGACTTGTGTCCATAGATACGCTGTTGCCTATCTTCGTTGGTATTGCAGGGTCAGTTAACAGAGTCATTTCCAGTTTCTCTATTTGTCTTGCGATATTCTTGCCTTTAGTGTCTTGCATCTTATATCCCCAGCTTGCATGCCTGGCATTAAAGTCCCCAACTATGATTAATGGATTCCCTTTCGCCAGTTTTGCTCTCTCTCTTGAAAGAGCTTGTCGAACGTTGCTCTCTTTTGTCTTGGGGGACTATAGATAATAAGTGTGAAGGCGCTCTTTCTATGGCTTCCTTTGTAGGTTATTTCTGTTATGATATGCGGGATATCCGCCTCTTCAATGGGCTGATGACATATTGCTGTAATTGAGTTATCGACCAATGTAGCAACTTTCCATTCTGCGTCCCCGGTACTATAAGTTTCGTAGCCCCGTAATTTTGGTTGTGTTCCGGCTTCCTGGACTGCTATGACAGCAGGTGGCTTTTGTTGCGACGCCACCAGCTGCAACAGTTGCCCTCTTTTCCTTCGGAAACCACGACAGTTCCACTGCCATATTTCGCACTTTTCTGACCACTGCGTTTGATGATTAGCCATTATGCGTCTCCTGGTTCATGGCCGACAATCCTGGCCTGTTGTAAGTTTTCTCAGCTTTTTCTCTTATGTTGATGCCTGTGGCATGCTTTCGCAAGGCTTTCGTGAGTTTGACGTGTTGTGCCTGGATTTTCTTGTCCAGAATCTCGAGCTTTCTATCTACATTATCATTACTTGCTCTATAACTGTCGGTATATCTTCCTTTAATGTTTCTTTCAGCATCGACGACGTAATCATTGAGTCACCTCCTGCATTCGGTTGCGTCTGCGATTTCTGGCCACTCTGGGTTGGTATAGAGTTTTGTTGCGGGTGCTGCATTTGTTGCTTTTTTAGTTCCCTATTTTCGCGTTCTAGGTCACCTATTCTCACCCGCATTATCTCTAACTCACGTTCTAAGCACGTGAGTTGTGGTGTTCCGTGTGAGTGTTGGGAGGATTTTGCTGCCCAGCTCACCGGGTTCTTCACTTCCTTTTTCTGCGCCTTCTTGCCCTTGTGCTGTTGTTGCTTTGCTTGGGCCTGCTTGTGGCCACCATTCCTGGAGTTGGAGCAGTCTCGAGAGCCGGACCTGGATCGGGATGTTGATCGAGATCTGGATCGGGAACTGGAACGGGCCCTGCCTGGCGGTGCAGAGTCCTCGCGGTCCGTGCTGAACCAGCGTCTCTTGAGTATGCCAGTGGTTTTTGGTGTGCTGTGTTGGTGCGACAGCAGCGACCGGCACTTTTGAGGGACGCGTTTGAGTTTCTTTGTGCACACCGATGCCGCCGTGGGATGGCCTCCGCCGCACAGGGCACATTCCGGATCGCAAGTGTGGTCCTCAGGTGGGTCTCTTAGGCGACAGTTACTGCACGCCTTTGTCATTGGTGTGGGACAAACATCCGTCCTATGTCCCTGGCTCTTGCAGAGTTTACAGTACTGCCGTGTGGGTTGATAAGGCACGCACGGCATTTCGCCACCGTAATAATACACGAAGCGCGGCAGTATTGGTCCATCGAACGTGATCACTGCAGTTTGTGACTGTCCGAGCATGCGGGTTTGAACAATTGTCACTCCTTGAGTGCGCACTTGGAGATGGCTCAGGAGTTCAGCTTCTGGCGTTTTGCGTTCTAATCCGTGTACCACTCCTTTCAGGTATCCAGCAGGAGTGGATATGTAGGTGTTAACGGGATAGTTGGTGCCATTGAGCTCCAGTGTCTTTATCTTCAAGATCCTGTCTGCTACATCTTCGTATGGAGTGCTTGCAATAATTATGTTTGATCCGTTGCGAAGGCGAAGCAGAAATTTGTGGCTGTTACAGGCCTGCGGGTCACCGCTCGCATGTTCTATCGCTCGCGCAACCTGGTATTCATGGGGAAAAATTATTTTTATACAAGGGCGGCTCCATATCAATATAGCTATCTGAAGACGAATTTGCGAAGGTGTCAATTAGTAGCATTCAACATTCTTCATTGCTCATAGCGCAGCCATCAAAAGCTGTAAAAGTCATGCAAGTTTTCATTTTTATTTGAATAGTGCTCCAGAATTTTGATGCATTAGTAGAAATAAGTGATGGTGCCTGCTTGCCTGCCTGCCTCCCTGCCTGCCTGCCTGCCTGCCTGTCTCTCTGTCGGTCTGTCTGTCTGTCTGTCTGTCTGTCTGTCTGTCTGTCTGTCTGTCTGTCTGTCCGACCATCCATGCGTCAGATGGTCCGTTCGTCCAGTTGCCTCTCTGCCTGTATGTCCTCCTGTTCTTCTGTCTGTCCGTCGGTCGGTCCATCCATCAATCTTGTGACCCCTCTAAGTACCGCCAACTCACAGCTGTTTACCATATATTCGTCATATATAAGTACCGCCACTGGTCAAACATTCCGAAGACTAAACAAGGGTTGGCTACCTTCCACTCCTGTTACTACTACTTCTACCTATATTTCGGACGCATGACCACTAAGAAGCTTCGCTCTTAAAAAGAGATGCCGCTCCTTGGATGTTTCAAAAAGCACCATCTCATATGCACTACTCTTCTCACAATTGTAACTCAAGGCCTACAAAGTAGGAGAGCAGCGTGCAACTATTGCCGCGTATGCAGTTTTTCCAGCTGTCAGGTGCTGCAAAATATGCATATTGCTTGAAATTTTTAAATAAGAGAGTCATGAAATGTCTTTCGGAGAGTAAATATGCCGCGTCCGTTGGTTCAGAAAAAGGAACTCTAGTGCGCAATATAATAATATTCATGCCGCTGGATGTGCCATATTCGGCATAGATGTCTGATGTAGTTGTCCTGAATAGCCATTTGCAGACATTTAAAGTATTGGCCATTATTACACAGGAACGAAGCTGAAGCAATTATGAGATAAATATTTGAGTAGCTCTTTACGCATCGCAGAAATAAGGGCAGAAGAAAGTTAGCATGCGAGTGTGCCTCAGTGCTTTTGTTTGTTTATTTATTTTTTGATTGATTGGTTGATAAGTAGGGTTCAACGTGCCGAAACCACGTATTAATATGAGAGACGCCGTAAAGAGGGCTCCGGAAATTTGGCCACCTGGGGCTCTTTAACGTGCTTGCAAACCTGAGCACACGGGCATACAGCATTTTCACCTCCATCGCAAATGCTGCCGCCACAGCTGGAATTTGATCCCGTGACCTGCGGGTCAGCAGCCGAGTACCTTAGCCACAAGAACGCAGTGGCGGGGCTTTATTTGTTTCTTTCACACTGCACAATGCCCGCTCACAACTGTTACGTTCCCCCTCACTGGTAGTGAAACCGTAAATGTACCGGCATAGTGGTACATTACATCAACAGGGAACATTGACAATTGCGTGATCATGTAAGTGTAGCCATGAAATGTGTCATCCTAAAATACGAACTCAGAGTGGCAACCTCTATGTGAGATCTGAATGCCGTATGAGAAACGGCTGGTTGTAATGGGTTCACAATCCCCATGTTTTTTGTCATTTTAAAAAGACCTATACAAATGCACCTAATTCAGCGAACCTTTCAGTTTCCAAATTTAGAAGTCTCTACAGCGCCTCGTTATGTTGAGCTCCACCCTTCGAAATTATCGCATGTTCCTGCTCTTTTGGGTGAGCGTGCATTGGGCAAACATTTACATGACAACAAATCCAAAATTACATAGGCGGAGCTTTTGAGCATGTGTTAACACGCTAAGTAGTGCGTTTGCGGATGATTTCAATTTCGACAGCGCATTACACATGACTTTTTTTGCATGAGCACTTAAGGTTTTAGGAGATACCCGTCAAGGTTCTTCTGCTCACTCCGTGTCTGTTGTCGGTGGCACGTACACTAGCTTTCGTTGTTCACGCTTGTGGTGTGGCTGTTCTCTTGCTAAGAACGAGAGACGAGACGGTAGCTCATGAGGCCGTGCCATTGTCGCGGTTTTGATTTGTCGCAGTTCCAGCGTCTAGCCAAGCTAGGAGCTAGGCCGCTCTAGTTCTTACCACCATGTAACTCATGCATCATGAGCCAAGCGGCGTTTTCCTTTTTTTGTTTTTGCGCGGCTGCAGGCAAAAGTTGGTGCGGCTGCGCGAAGCTATATGAGCTCCACCCCTAGCGCTTCTCGCGATGTAAATCTTGTGTACAAAAAAAGAGGGACACAATATGTACATGAACGGCAATCTGTAGGGTGTCCTTTGGGAAAATGGAGTCATTAACATGAAAGGGTACAAGGTCGTGATTATTGTTCTGGTGGCTGGCACTGGGAGAAACGTAGTGGCTGAGGAAGAAGGCAGGCACCTGGGCGTTGTTATGAACAAGCAGGTCACACGAAAACTCATTGGATGCGTTAGTGAGGGCTTCAAGCAGCGCGAGTGGATGCGGCTATGAAAGATGCCCGCAGAAGACCAGGCGCGGCTGCTAACGTTGGCAGCGGGTTGGTGGTGCTCATGTGAAAATTACTGGTTGTGCAATAACACCTTCTGCGCTCTATTGCAGCCGGCGTATCTACACGAGTGTACGAGTTGACTGGTGTGAAAACGCCATGCTCGAAGGACCGTGCTACACATATTATATGTAGTGGTGGGCATGGCAAGTGATTGGTCAGCGCGTTGGGCCGAGTTGGACGAGCCGTGCGTCGTGCCAAAGCTAATGTCCGTATTCGAGTTACACGTGTGCTGAGTTGCGTCCTTCATCGAGAAAACGGCAGGAGGCATTTCGTGAAACAGAGCAGGCGCACATTCTGTAGGAGGGTCATTCGGCGTTCCTGGACTCGTAGAAGCCCCTTTGGTAGTCGGCACATGAGGGATCGTGCGCAGGTCAACGTGGTCGATGGCTGCCTCTGTGGTAGGCGTGAAATGAGTGGTGTGCTCTTTCATAGGCAAGTCCGGCACGTCGTACGCAAGCCTGTCAGTCATGGTTGCAGCATATCGCACGTTCGTCGTGTCCGGTGAAGGACATGAACTTCAGCTGTAGGTTACATAGAAGGTGATGACAGCGGCAGTTGGCAGAACGTGCAGGGCGTTGACATTGGTAGAAAGTTACCTTCGGACATTGTTCACGAAGTAGCCTCCGTGATCGGGGAGCGCATTGCGGGCATGAGGATGTCCGTTGGTGTGTATTACTTCAGAGCGTGCGGTGGTGTAGTCGTCGTGGAGTCTGACATGTCAGATGGTTCGTGTACAGTGGAGGTCAAACAATACGCCTGGGTAACGAGCGTGCCTGACCAACCATCGGCCGAAGTTTCAAAAAAATACGCACCTCCTGGCGGACTATTCATCGGCACCAGGAACGTCATAAAGAAACTCGTAGGGTCTGCAACCAGGCGCAAAAACCACTGCGCTAGTGTTTGGTCAAAAGGTAGAACGAGATGTTACCAGGGAAGTTAGGTCGCGGTCAATGGAGAGGTGCAGGCTGGATGGTACCGCGCACGCTGCGCCGCAGGCGAAGCTTAGAAGTCGCGTGTCCCCAGAAGTCAGCGATAGGTGAGGCCACAGTAGGCAAGTACCGCAGAGCAGAGGTCACCATACGGCTACGGGCTGGAGCTTGAAGGCACTGCGAGATGACCCATATCTACCGCTAGGGCGTCGAAAAGAATGGGGTGCACCAGCGGCTGGTCCGTGACGCCGTTCCTTGCAAGAACGGCATCGAGCTGCATGAACCCTACTTAGGGGTAGGTCGATTGGAACGGCTCCACTGGCGGGCAGAGCCTCGTAATTATTGCAGTCGATGGCTCTTCGAGTGGTGCATTCTCCGGGTCACCACTTTTGAAGAACGAGAGGTGATACGACAGCTCATGAGGCCGTTCTGTGGTCGCTGCTTTTATTAGGGACGCAGACATAGGCGAGGTTGCAGCTGCAGCGTGCAACGAGGCGAGGTGCTAGGCCATTCTAGTTCTGACAACCACGTGGCTCACGCATCACGAGCCGAATGGCGCTTTTCTTCTCTTGCGTGGCTGCTGCGAAAGGTTGGCGCGACTGCGAGACGCTACATTCTTGAAGCAGGGCTCTTTCTGGTTAGTCACGCAAATAGCGCCCGCTTAATCGGCGCCGCTTGCTACACTTAGGTAGTGACCGCTAGGGGGCCGTACCTCTATACAGCACTCGCGTTTGTCACACTTCCTTTCTTTTCGCTAGGAGCTCGCTAACTGAAGAGTGTTCGTCACCACTCTATAGCATGTTCATGAACGTTCCAGAAGCCAACGCTGAGTGGTGGGCGCGGCAAGCTCATAACGCAGTAGCAGCTTGGGCTCACCGCGGAGAACTTCCGGTGAGAGCCCGGGAGCCCGAGGTAGAAAGGGCTCGTCGTCAAGCAAGCTCCGAGCTGCGGGCTAGCAAAGCAAATGTGAAGAGCGGGCCATTCAGCAAACGCGTCACTGCTTTATGTGATGCTAGATGAATGTGTATGTATGATTTGTTGGTCACCCAACCGTCTCCGGGCATCCTGCTCAAACATCTCATTACTATACGAGCAAGAACACAAAAATACAAGTAAGTACCCTACACAAGCGCTGTCTAACAACTGAAAGCTTTATAAAAAAGTGTGTGATATATCAACATAAACGAAGACACTAAAAAGCTTATCAACCACCACCAATCTTGTAATCACCTACGCTATAGATATGAAACCTTAGCACCTCAGAGAGCAAATTAAGAATGACTCATGCACATGTCTCTTGCGTTCATCATTCGAAAACCTTCAGAGAATGCACGCGTGCGCTGCTCTTGTACCTCATAGGCTACTTTACTTCAGTTTTTCTAACCTCATTCACTTTTTGATTATGGGGGTGCTTTTTCGCCGTAGTTTGCAAGAGTGCTCTCTAATAAATCTTATGAATAAGTTTAATTCAAAGCGATGACATGCTTTGAGATACTCACGATTGCACAAGTGAATAAAATGAAAAATTAGGTGAAAGGAAAGGGTGGGTAGCAAGCTTTTGAGTTCTATCTATTTAGGTGCTCTTGTAACCAGTTCCGTTATACAAGTAATTTTCAAGTAGTTCAAGATAACATGCCAAGCTAAGACGTAGCAGTAACGCTTGCCTGTTTTTGACAGTAATAGGATTTTGAAATAAGAATTTCTTGGCGAACTTTGGCGACCTATAGCATTTTTATTTATCTATCTATCTATCTATCTATCTATCTATCTATCTATCTATCTATCTATCTATCAATCTATCTATCTATCTGTAAAGGAAAACTATCGATCGGGGAAGAAACTACACCGAACGCCACTCCTAGATTCTAACTTCTTCTTCTTGTCCAGTGCTAACCCACACACGTTTATTTTGTTTCTTTCCCAACACACTCCCGGCCCCTGGTTGCGTCGTGTAATTCCAGCCTGTACAATTTCTTTACTATTTTTCTGAAAAACCTACCCTCTTAAGCTTTCGCTCGACAAAATTTTATTATACCATATTGTCCAAAATAAAGGTTTTTGATTCGCCCAAGAGGTCAAACTTCTCTGAAAATTCCAGGTTCTTCGATTATCACGGCTTAATTTATTCTGAGGCTGCTACTGGGATGAACTTGGCACAAGTGAAGTGCTCGTATTTCTAACAAGTAGTCTTTTTCCATCACATTCACATATAATCACTCACATTCTGTCGGTATCTCAACTTCTTGCTGATGGCTCTCTGATTCTCTTGAGCACTTATAGCATTATAGTCATTGTTGCTCTACTCCGGAGGCGCAAAAAATAAACGTTCAACAAGAAAATGCGCTGGATGTATTGAAGAGGGCTTTTTGGCGTCCGTATACTTGTACGTAAGCGGTCTTAAATTGACAGCCGCTCTTACTTTTAGGAGCATCGTCTCAGTTTCTTCACTGGTGAGCTTGCTCTTTCACATCACCTTGCGCAACAATGGCTTGACTGTCCCGGCAAGCCTCTTCCACCAACCGCCCCACCAATGTGCACCCAGAATGATAAACTTCCACTCTATGTGGTAGGTCAGCAGAAAAGATGCGAATGGAAAGTTCTTGATACTCTAGATGTTACTGAGGTACCATGACGCTTTCTTGAAGGCAAGAACTTTATTGAAGTACAATGTTGCAAGCACTCCTCTGCGAACAAGAAACCTTCGGAACGCTAGCAAGAAGGCGCTGGTCGAGATTGCACTCGTCATTTCAAGGTGTAGTGCTCTAGTTGTCACACAAATGAACAGCAGGCTATAAGCTTCCGATGTGACACTATGTACCTCTTGTTGCTTTATATATACTGGACCTGCAAAGTCCAATCCTACTACATCGAATGGCCGTAACGAAAGAAGACTGTCTTGAGGTATCAGCGCATATTGCAAGTTCCCAGGTTTTACATTGTATCTTCCGCAAAGAAAGCTAGTGTCGATGAGTCACTTGGCTTCTTGTTGAACGTGGATGATTCAATACCGCTGTCGTACTTGCATCACAGAGCTTATCCCACCACCATGCAAAGCTCTGCAGTGAGCCTCAGTCACTACGAGAGCCGTGAAAGGATGTCTCTGTGGCAGTAAGAGCGGATGTTTTCGTCATATGTGGCATCCATTCCCTGGAGTCATCCATGAACCCGAAGCTGTCCCTTTCTGTCCAAAAAAGGGTGAAGATGAATCGGCATAGACTGTTCCGGGAGATTGTGTCCAAGCTGTAGCTGTGCGGCGTCCTTCGCGAATACTTCTAGCTGAACACATCAGACCCAAAACATTTCAAACTTGCTGAGCTCCATTGCCGAAATTGTTTCGCTGAGCGAGCTTTGAAGTACGCCGTATTGATCCACAAAGCGAAAGACTCAGGCAGTGAGGCGCAGGAGCTTCTGCAGGTTGCTTTGCTTCCTTATATTGATCACCAGGTGTAAGTTCCTAAATGACGCTTGAATAAATACATGTCGCGCCTGAATCTCTGCCTCTACTGTTTATCAATGCATACTGGTTATGTACTGCAGTCCAGCTTGATTTGCGCAGGGACAACCATTCAGGTCCATACCACCAGTAGTTATATGCACATAGAATTTTTATCGGTATGCCTCTTGTCAGTACATTCACCGTGTTGTTTTTGCTCGAGCAGTAGTACCATAACACTGTTTCACTAACATGTGCCATTTCGGTTTTTCGGTGCTTTACAAACTGACTCCACTTGCCATAGTTTCCGCGGATCCAGCTCAGTATTAGCATAGAGTCAGTCTTCATGACGCAATGGAAATGCTTCAAATTTCCAAGTTTTGACCAAAGCTCATAAAGACTTTCCAACTGTATACACCAAAACCATTATCTGGGTGCCAGAGCACGAGGGTGTCCCCGGGAACAAGTTTGCGGATGAAGTGGCTCGAGGCTTGACAGATCACTGAGCTTCCTTGCACACTGCAACAGAGGGTCCAACGACCATAGACCCTAACTTTGATACAATTCTTCAGTAGTACAGGGACAATTAAAAACTGAATCCAGTACCGCATAAGAACCTCACAGCAATGGAGTCAGTGGCATTATGCAGAATCTAAACAAACACATACACTTACTTACACAGGCTACATGTATTCCACCCCACAGCATACAGAGATGTATGTCCGTGGTGTGGAGCCACACCAACTCTGTTTAACACCACGTGGGAGTGTACACATCACAATGAAGAACACCACACCATGAACAGCACAGAGGAACGATGGCAGGCACCGCTGTCCAGCTCGGCAATTGCTGAGCAGTACTGGCTAACCCAATGGGTAGAGATGATCGCAAGGGCCATTAGA
The DNA here is from genome assembly GCF_043290135.1 of Rhipicephalus microplus. Lineage (NCBI taxonomy): Eukaryota > Metazoa > Arthropoda > Arachnida > Ixodida > Ixodidae > Rhipicephalus > Rhipicephalus microplus. The sequence goes on along the minus strand of NC_134705.1, from coordinate 106,138,957 downwards.
GCCCTGTAATAGGGGCCATTTCATTTGGAATTGTCCGCGTTATGCGCAAATAAAGTTTTCTCTTCCTGTCTTTCTCAAGATAAGCAAATGTATTTTGGTAATCTGACTCCCACTACCGCGGCCATAAGGTCAAGCTTTGGAGGCGGTAATGTCTTAAGTGCCACTCTTGACTTCGCTACTATCAGTGAGGTAGCTGCGTCTCAGCCTTCATCAAATGCTCTCAAATAGGCAAATGCTGCATAAGCCTTCAGGCTGGCATCGACGAAGAAATTCAGTTCAGCCTCTTCAAGTGGTACATGCAGGGCGTCTCTCACGCAGCGGAGGAGTCTTTATGGGACCAAGCTGCAATACATCTGCACACAAGTCTTCCCACTGCGCCTTAATCTCCTCAGGGAATTCCTCATCCCATGCATGGCCTAAAACCCAATGACGGTGAAAAAAAAGCTTCGCAGTGATGAAGTGCGATAGAATGCCAACCGGGTCATAAATTCGAGAAGTAATTTTCAGTAGGCTGCATTTTGTGTCGAGCCGGCTATCCACTAGCCACATACCTAGACGAAAGTTTCAAGTAATCATTTTCTATTTCCGAATGAATTTATAAGACCGCAGCTGCTTCTCTCGATGCTCCTTTTACTTGCTCCTCCTGCTTGTCAAAAATGTTCTGCAGCTGATGGTCATTGGTATTCCACTTTATGAGGTTCATGCCAGCATTTTTCATGATTGCTTTCGACTGCTCATAGATGCGCAGGCCTTCATGGATTGTGTCCGCGCCCACTAATAAATTGTCAACTTACAATTCCTTCATTAATGTAGAAGCTAGCTCTGGGTCTTCACACGCGTCATCTAAGTGGCAGTGCCTAGTTGCCATAAGCAAGAAGGGGCTTGATGTTGATCCGAACGGCACTCGTTTCCTGCGCCATTCGAGAAGTTTACGATGTTGGCTTACGGGAATAGAGTCAAACCACAGAAACCGTAATGCATCTCAGTCAGTCTCATGTATCTCAATTTGTAAGAATGTCTTTTTAATGTCGAAATTGATGGTGACAGGGAAACACCAAAAACGAAGGACTTGCAGCAATTCTGGATAGAGTTATCGATTCCTCTCTTAATACTTCCCGATGTGGCATGTAATATAATGACTGATCTCGATCTAGAGTAGAATCCTTGAGCAGCACTTCCGCATGACCAAACTCTAGATATTGCTGGATTGCTTTGTCATGATGATACAACATACCTTCCGTCGTTGATAACCTGCGAGTTATTCTTTGTATGCATATTAGCGCGGTCTCCTGGTTCTTTTCCAGTGGTGGTTTCTTCTTTCGAAGGCAATGCCACGGTGTATCTATCGTTTTTCTTGTTAATAGTTCTATAGATTCGCGCAACAGACTTACGGGAGGAAGGTTTCATCAGATCTGCGATGTCCAGTACTTCTAGTTGCCAAAAAGATTTCAAGATCTGCAAGGCTGATTGATCATCACCAATTGCTTGTACTTTCAGAATGCAGACCACTAGGCTAGAGCTGCAGTCAAGAAATCTCTTTTGCTGACTGGGTCCTTGAACGTCCATCCAAACGCTGTATTGATTGCTAACAGTCCTGGAACTTCTGCACTCTTGACGATACTTCCCGACATGATTTGCCAGAAATGGTCAGCCATGATCAACAAGCTGTGGCTATTTTTTCGTTTTTGTATCAACCTTCTTGTCGCCCGCAATGACCTTGCCTTCAAGACCCAGGTTCAAGGAAATAACTGTCAGCTTTCGGGGAAAGAATGTTGTGACACATAACTGGGACAACAATTACGCAGACCGTGCAGGTGTCAGAGCCGTGTTGGCTACGCAGGAGAACTTCTACTAGTTGCCGCTTTTCCACGGTACTTTGTGATGAACAGTCAAACGTATTCGGTGCAATTTGTGTTTTTCCCAGCACCACTTCGCGGAAGATCCCGCCAATTTCTTGGCGGGATCTTCTGCTAGGAAGGATCGCTGGCTCCCTGCGTCGAGAATCCCTCGGACATACCTTTGTACCGTTTTTGATGACAAAACCTCAAAACGTCTGTAGATATACTTCGTTGTGACTTGTGGAGCCCCCGCTTAGTGTATCCTTGTCACACAGCATAACTAATTGTCTATCTTTCCGACTGTGCTGCTAGAGCAGTCATGTGGACGAAAAGGTGTCGTTCTTTGGTCCGTCATGTAGGGCGGGCCGCACATACTTGATGTTTGCCTTCTGTGTCCATTCGAGCAGATATTTTGACGCTGTTTAAACGTGGCTGATGCCCTCGGGGCGTGCATTGGTAGCAGCGGTTGTCCTTCGCAGGTATTTACTTTTTCGAATCGATGTCAAGATTCGCGCCACAAGAACGGGTGTCATGTTTCTTCGACTTGCAGAAAAAACACTAAGCCCAGCTGCTCAATTCGTTGTGTAGCACGGAAGCCGTGCTGGTTCGGTCGCTTCAATTCGTCTTTGCACGACCATCCAGTGGTCAGTCACAAAAGTACTTGCACTGCTCCCGGCTTTCCAGCTCTACGTGTGCAGGTGAGCAGCTCATTTAACTCCGCATCAGATGTAGCAGCTGCCACGCTTGGCTCAAGGACGTTGGTCGCAAAAACCTTTTCTCTTAGTGCCTGACTGCGCTTTCTACGTCTATAGGCAAATGATGTCGTACGGTATTGCTTTCTGTAAAATGTCAATCAGTATAGCCGAAAAGCTAAGCGTGGGAACATTTGGCACAGTTAGACGACGGATACTCAGCTGAACAGCATCGTAAGGTCACCTGAGGCCGCGGACGTTGTTTCCTAACTTAATTTGAGGCAGCTTCTTAAGCGCTTATAGGTGGTGTTGCTCGATGCGTTTTCGATATCTAAAGCGCGCCTTTATTAACTCCATGCCGTCGTCATAACAGGCTTCCGAAGTTGGAAAACCATGTACAAATGCTGCCGCTTCACCCGCACTATAATGACGTAGATAGAAGAACTTCGTCGTTGTTGACAACGCGCTGTTCAGGTGAACAGTTTGCTCAAACTGCTCTCAGAAAGCCGACCATTCATGTATATCACCTCTAAATGTTGGCATGCCAAGGTTCGGTAGCTTTGGTTTGATTCCGGTCGGCATTTCAGATGGTGAGGGGGTTGCGTTCTGAGGAGCAGCCGCTGCTGCACTGTCCCTGTGTCGCAAACTATGTATATCGCAGCGAATCTCAGCGAGTACGTTTAACGTAACAATACTGATTGTTGGCCTAGTTGGTAGTTGCTTAATGACGTGCTTGGGCCGCAAATAACAAACACAAGCGGTTTGTGCTTGTCAATGAGTGTTATTTTACTTTGTTTGTGCATGTGTGTGTTATTTGCGGCCGAAGCTTGTCATGTTTATAGCTTTGTTGTAATACTCTGCAGCAGTGACATATTTCGCTCCGAGCTCCTCATCCGCTAGGTACTCCTCGAAAGGATCATTAATTTCGAGAGCTCGTTATTTCAAGCTGACAAATGGTCATAGATACTTGCGAGCTTGAGTTTTTCAGTGGCAGGGTCTGTTAGCAGTGGCCTTTCTTCCTGTAGGGGCTTCGTATTCTAGGCTCGTCAAGGCGGGCGCTTGGTCTTAAGAATCCATCGGATCCGATGTTCAAGTCTATGAGTCTGGTGTACGCTGATCAGGAAATATTCGTTGCAGTCCTCACCGGCCGCAGCACGACGTGGTCGAGTAGAAGGCCCCCCGAGGCGTGCGATGACGGAGACGTGTCCGCACGAGGGTTTTCCGCATCGCGATGTAAAGGAAAACTATCAGTCGGAGAAGAAACCGTACAGAACGCTGTTTCTGGATTCCAACTTCTTCTTGCTCTTGTGCAGTGCTAGCATGCAAACATTTATATCGTTCCTTTAACAACATGTCTATCTATCTATCTATCTATCTATCTATCTATCTATCTATCTATCTATCTATCTATCTATCTATCTATCTATCTATCTATCTATTTATCTATCTATCTATCTATATATCTATCTATCTATCTATCTAATTATCTATCTATCTATCTATCTAACTATATCTGTCTATCTATGTGTGTCTGTATGTAAATGTGCGCACGCGCGCGCGCGTGTGTGTATGTGCGTGTGTGTGTGTGTGTGTGTGTGTGTGTGTGTGTGTGTGTGTCTAGCCGCCTACAACTTTGAGCTCTGCTGTCTGTTTCGGTGATGACATCGATACCAAAATTGGTATGGCATGACTCTACGACGAGCACAAAGCGACTAATAACATAAAAATCATCACATGTATGTCATATATGTCATGATTTAGATTTAGTGGTTTTGCTACTATTGTGGTAGTTTCATCAACATGATATATTTCAAAACTGGTATTGTAATACATGGCTCCATGGCGAGCATAAGTGCCAGACTGTAACGTGGGAATTTTGATATGTATGTCATGTAAGTCATGAATACCTGCTTTGCTCATAGCGCGCTCACGGCCGTTTGGCTAGCTCCACGTACACCAAGTTTGGTGTTTCGTGACGACCATGAATGACGAACGTATATGACTGGTGCCAACATGATAATCATGACATGCGTGTCAGGTAAGGGAATGACAGTGCTAATGGTGCGCTCGCGGACGTTTCGGTAGCTTAACATATACCAAATTTAGTATTAAGTGGCATGAATGCATGACGAAGGTAAATGACATGTCCAAACTTAGTATTCATGATGAACGGGTTTTGTTAAACTTGACTACATCCTAAGCTCATAGCACGCTCACGCCAGTTCAGATTGCTGCGCATATATCAAGTTTGATATCCCGAGTCTTGAACAAAAAATGAAGGTAAATTACAGGTCCAAACATAATCATGAAATGTGTGTCATATAAGGCACGGCTACATGGTACAGTCATAGAGTGCTCACGGCCGTGTCACTAGCTCCTCATATAATAAATATTGTATCACGTGACGTGACCAGACAAAGAAAGTGAATGACACAACCAAACAGGATAATCATGACATGGAAGTCATGCACGGCACAATTTACGTCCACCTCGTATTGTTGTACAGATTTTAGAGTGACATATCGTTCGGGCTCCTCATATCACTGATTTCACTGTACGGGGGCTGTGTCAGTTTTTTCAATTGACGAAATACAGGAAGCCACATTATGGAAACGGGAACATTTATACCGAAAAATATTTGCAGATCCCACGTACCTAGGGCATAAATTTTTTTGTGAAAGAAGCAGATGCAAGCTGACTGAATTTATACTTAAATGTGGAGAACGTTACGTGTGGCGCTAAATATATTGTGACCTTCATGCACATTGACATTCTCGATGACTATTCGTGTGTGTACCGGACGAAGAGGAAAAAATCTGGCTCAGCTCAGTCGCTGAACACCCGGACTGGCTGAAACTGCTGGTTACAATATACTTTACCTACAGCCTCGCCCATCCAGCGTCTCACCTGTCACGTAATAATATCATTGATTCTACTGTACGCACAGACGTATACTAATCAGCCAACTGGTTTTACATAACCAGTTTACAACACATAAGGATGCCAACCGCAACATGTATATTAGCAAAACTAGAAGTGGTAAGCTGATATTAAGCAGTGGTACTCACGAGGTTGGTATCACTGAACAGGAGTACACAAACCAGCCTCAGCAGATGGCGCCTAACTATAATTCTTGTTAATCCAACGGGATGTGAATATATTAGGAGTACATATGTACTGTTTATAAAAATGAAGAGCCCGCACTGCAAACACAATTGGCGTTTCAAGAACATTGCCGTTTATTTCAGAAGTAGTTCCAAAACCAGGTTTGATTCTGTGTTGGAATCCTTGAAACATAACATTTACTCTTTGCATTCGTCCAGCCAACGGTGACAGTGTGAGCTTTTTATTTACTCTCGCAGGTTAAACTCTTTTAGACTTGTTTGCGCTATTCTTTGGTACATATTAGTTGTCAATTACCTGTTGCTGCTATCTGCTTACAGGTCTGTGCCTCACGTTTGGTCAAAATATTTCACAACGTGCGCGACAGGGCTTTAATAGTATCCACGTTATGACCAGCGAGTTGTATTCATAAACCAACTTACCTTCTCCTACTCGTTTCGGTTTACACTGATGTAAAGGGTTGATCACGAGAGCACCACACATAGGTGGTTAACTAAACACGTAGGAATATACGTAAGTTGACGCTCAGAGCATCTGCATACGCAAATATTTGCGTTGCATTCAAAAGGGCATGGTCCCGCACAAAATGTGTGATACGAAGCGCTATGTAATGCATAAAACCATGTCCTAAATTTCACTAAATGCCGGGCCCGCACTGCAGTTTTTCGTCTTTTGAAGAAACGAGAAACTTCTGCAAACACTGTCGTTTTTTTCTTCTGTGAACACCAATGCATTAACGGATTGCGGCTATCTTGGCCACAACTTGTGTCGAGGTGGCGTCCTACGCAAGGGGCGTAAACTGGAAGGGTGGTGATTCCTAAAAGAAAGGTGGAGAAAAGTGAGCCCCGTAACTGTCTCTCAGGGGGAGGACAGCTCAACAGAAGCTCATGGGGGTGGTGGTAAGAAGGAATTGAAATCATAGGATTGAAAGGCATAGAGAGATAGAGTGAGCGGAAGGAAACAGCGGGGTGCAGGGACAGCCACATATGGAAGTATGGAAAAGAGAGGAAAGATGGACACAGTCGCAGGAGTCAATGAACGGGGCACCACTCGGCGAGAGATCTTGTCGGCGTCAGGAGATAGCGTAGGGTGAGCCAGTCGACCAGAGCTGCGCTATCGTCGGTGATCGTGGGTGCACCACTTTTGGGCACGAAATCCAGTGAACGAGTTCACTTCTTACTAAGGGGGTGGCAACTGCCTATACCGTTCATGTATTCGCTCTCGGCAGTGGTAGCACCACTTTTATCACTGGTGCTTGCAGGTAATTTTACTAGAAATGAATAACAAAAATATAAATAACGAAAATTATATATAACGAAAAAAACTGAGAGAAATGACAAAAATGTGGATAAGAGCAGGGTCGCCGCAGAAGCCCTTCGTTCCCACTTCCAGCACTAGCGGAACGCGTTCGTGCCTTAACAAACTAGCGGAGTGCGCTTGGGCGATGCCGGGGGTTGTAAAACTCTGTACATCTCTGTTCATTTTTTTTCATGTCTTTTGAAGCAGCGGAAGTCAAGCTGGCAGATTTCTCAGTAAGTCAAAACTCGATCAACTAAAAATGAAATCAACTTTTCATTTAAGGTTTTGTATAGAAAAAATAACAGATACATGCACGTATTTCTTTAAAAGCAGGATAAATTTACTACTGACATATGAACATAATCAGCAAACATTGAACCCAATGTATTTCAACCACTGGGAAAACTATCAACAATTAAAAGTGGGGAACGACATATCTGACTGAATTGTTTTTGTAATGATGACTCACAGTTTTCTTACTGAACTTGAGTACCAGACGAGACGGAAGTTCAGAAGCACAGAGATGCTTGAAACGATCACAAATTAAAAAAAACTTTGCTAGAAGCAATGTTTAGGCAAGTTTACCAGTTGATCGCCAGGGCAACAGACTCACCTTGACGAAGAAAAGTTCACGTGTCAAAACACTGGCTTCATCGAAATTCTCTGTAATATCTTTCGAAGCATTTAGTCCACCACGTGTTGCTGAGTGACACTAATGGAAGTAAACATTCACAACTTGCCAAACCGTGGCTTCAAGAGTTTCATGAGCAGGAAGCAGCCTATAATTACTCGACATCATTTGAACTACACGCCGAAAGTAAAAGAAACTAAAGCTATTCAAACGAGTCAACCAAATTCAATCCTTTCCATAAACCTATTTTCCCGACGAAAGCTAATATGCCATCTTACCCAATTAGGCAAGCGACACTGTACTTCTGTTAGTTCAGTCATGCTTGCACAGAACTGAATTTACTCGTATGTAATCATGCGAATTCAATACTTGCTCAAATAGTGCATTCAATTTGTTTTGCCCACCTACTGTCTTTAGAAAACACTGAAAAACTTTCGCATAACTAAAATACACGGGTTAGCACACGCCAGAGCTGCCGGAATCATCTCTTGCCCGATTAAGCCATTTTCGACAAACACAAATTAAGAGTTCACTTGTTCGGTGCAGCTCACTGCGGGTTCTGTTCTCTAACCACCAAAACTTGTCTTTCCAGTAGTTGACACGTCAACCGAGAGAGATAACTGAGGGTGATTTAACTTCTCAAGTTCCTAAGCGATATATGAGAAAGAGTGGAGGCAAGTGCTAAGAACGACAGTAAATCACTTCCTGCACTTCGCTCGATTTAAAATTCACAAAATAGAGAATAAGAAAAGACATATATAAACAGAATTTATGTACAAAGGCGCCAAAATTTGTGACTCATGAAAACTTGTGAAAGCCAATAAATGCCAACATTCACATAAATCTCACTATAGATTTTAGGACGCCCGGCAACCTTGAAACCGATACTAGCGATGAGTTTCTAAGACCTGGCTTACGTTCATAGATGCATGCGGCTGAAACGCACTCCCTACTCGCTCAGGAACTGTGTGTTTTCACAGTCAGGCCCATAATAGACGTGAACGCGCCTATTTTCCAGTCGGAGTAGTGATTTTGTTCTTGGAAATCGTTGTCACACACAAAGCACGAAGAACCGCTTCCGCTGTTGACACAGACAAGTGTGGTGACCTTATGCGTGAGTTTATCAGCACGAGTATAAAATGCAACAGATAAAAAATTTCATTCATTTTAAATACAGTTTGCAACCGTATATATTCTGGCCTTTCTCAATATTGACATGTTTCCGGTGTCACCTTCATGTTACACATCACGCTGAGAGGCCCGTATGAACTGATGGTATAAATCAGCCACATCTTCGTCGGAGTGATTGCGCATGTGGTGAACCGAATATTTAATGCTGTCATCCTACTGTTGACATATGTCGACAGGCCAAAGAAGTAAGAAATGATAGGCTGACAATGGTGAAGATACCAAGCTGCTTCCGCACTAGAGGACTCGGGAATAGGTGCGAAGACGCCACAAAACCAGAGAAGAAAAAAAGCAAAAAACAATTGTAACACATGTAGTAAGATTTTTTATAACACTGCGAACAATTAAGAATACTATGTCATCAGAACAAGCAGGATTTCGAACAGGATACTCAACAATTGATCACATTCGTACTATGAATCAGGTAATAGAGAAATTCTCAGAATATAACTAACCGCTATATATAGCCTTCATAGATTACGAGAAGGCGTTTGATTCAGTAGAATTATCGGCCGTCATGCAGGCACTGCGGAATCAGGGCGTCGATGAAGTATATAGAAACATCCTGGAAGACATCTACAGGAGATAAACTGCTACCATAGTGCTTCGTAAAAAAGCAACAGAATACCAATCAAAAAGGGCGTAAGGCAGGGGGACACAATCTCCCTAATGCTATTTACCGCGTGATTACAGGAGGTTTTCAGAAGCCTAGAATGGGAACAGTTAGGGATAAAAGTTAACGGAGAGTACCTTAGTAACCTGCGCTTCGCCGATGACATTGCATTGCTGAGTAACTCAGGGGACGAATTCCAACTCATGATTACGGAGTTAGACAAGGACAGCAGAAAGGTAGGTCTTAAAATGAATCTGCAGCAAACGAAAGTAATTTATAACAACCTCGGAAAAGAGCAGCGCTACGAGATAGATAATAGTGCACTTCATGTTGTAAAAGACTATGTCTACTTAGGGCAGGTAATAACCACAGTGCCGAACCACGAGATTGAAGTAACTAGAAGAATAAGAATGGGGTGGAGCACATTCAGCAAGCACTCTCAAGTTATGACAGGTAGATTGCCACTATCCCTCAAGAGGAAGCTATATAACAGCTGTATCTTGCCGGTACTTAGCTACGGAGCAGAAACCTGGAGACTTACAAAGAGGGTTCAGCTTAAATTGAGGACGATGCAGCGAGCAATGGAAAGAAAAATGGTATGTGTAACAATAAGTTACAAGAAGAGAGCAGAGTGGATTAGGGAACAAACGGGGTTTAAAGATATCGTCGCTGAAATCAAGAAGAAGAAATGGACATAGGCCGGGCACGTAGCGCGTGGAAAGGATAACCGCTGTTTGTTAAGGGTAACTAACTGGATTTCCAGAGAAGGCAAGCGGGTTAGGCGGAGACTGAAGGTTAGGTGGGCGGATGAGATTAAGAAGTTTCCGGGTATATTTTGGCAGCAGCAAGCACAGGACCTGGTTCACTGGCGGAACTTGGGAGAGGCCTTTTTCCTGCAGTGGACGTAGTCAGACTGCTGCTGCTGCTGCTGATGATGCTGATGTCATCAGGTAACCTACGAATACTCCGTGCATATTCATCTAATATCATATAAAGTACGTGACGGGTTTGCTTTACTGATATTCACTAGTGTTGCACTAATCTTCTGCTTTTATGTCATCATAACAATTTTATTCCATCAGAAGCATTTATTCCAACTAGTGTTCCAGAGTGACATTATATGAAGTAAACACTTACAACTTTCTGAACCGTGGCTACAAAAATATCATGAGTAGGAAGCAGTCTACTACTACATGACGTCAATTGAACTACACATCGAAAGTAAAACGAAGCTGAAACTATATAGATGAGCCAGACAAAATTCAAGCTTTTCAATAAACGTATTTTCCCGGAAGCAGCTAGGCTGCCATAATCACTAATTAGGCAAGCAACACTGTACTTCTGTTAGCTCAGTCATGCTTGCACAGGACTGAATTTACTCAAATGTGCCCATGCGAAGTCAATACTTGCTCAAATATTGGGTTCACTTCCTTCTGCTCACCCGCTGTCTTTTGAAAACACTGAAAAACTTTCGCAAACTAAAATACCCGGGTTGGCACAAGGCAGAGCCGCAGAAAACTTGTGTCGCCCAATTAAACCATCTTCGACAAATGCATAATTGACTTGTTTGGTGCAGCTCGCTGCGGATTTTGCTCTCTGCCCGCCACAACTTGTCTTCATCTTTCCAGTAGCTGACACGCCAATCGAGAGAGATAACTGAGAGTGATCCAGCTTCTGAAACTACTAAGTGATATGCGAGGAGTGTAGGCAAATGCTAAGAACGAAAGTCTATAACTTCGCGCACTTCGCCCGATTTAAAATTTACTAAATAGGGAATAAGACAGGACACATAAAGAAAAGAAAATTTATTTACAAAGGCATCAAATTTGGTGATTCGTAAAAACTAGTGAAAGCCAACAAATTCCAACATTAACATCAACCTCATTTCGTTAAACCGAATATTAGGACGCCAGGCAACCACCACGAGCGTGCATCTTCCTTCAAATAAAAACTAGCGAAATGTTTTTGGGACTTGTCTTACGTTCATAGGTAAACGCGAGTGAAATTCGCTCCCTACTCGGTCAAAATTATGTGTTTGCACAGTCAGCCCTATAATAAATATAAATGCGTCTGTTGTACAGGTGGAGCTTTGCAATAGTGGTTTTATTCCTAAAGACCATTGTCACCACAAAGCACCAAGATCCACTGCCGCCGTGGACGCAGAAGAGTACGGTGACCTTTCGCGTGAGTGTCACAGCACAAGTATATATTTCAAGCGACAAAACGTTCATTCTTTTTACATAAAGTTTGCAACCCTAAATATGCTGGCGTTGCTGAATATTAACATATCTGCGGTGTCAGTATCATGGTACATAACACGCTGAGAGACTTGTATAGAGTGATGATATTCATCAGACACATCTTCTTTCTCAGTGAGTGCCCACGCGACGAACCAAATATTTGATACTGTCATTGTGCAGTCGACATGTCATTGGGCTACTGAAGAAGTAAAAAATGATGGGCTGACAGGGTAATCATACCAAGCTGCTTCCTCACTTGAGGACTTGAGAATAGGTGCGACAACGCCGCAAAACAAGAGAAGTAGAATTAGTAAAAAACAAATATAACACCTGGAGTAAATTTTCTTGATAACAATGCGAACACTTCAGAATATTAGGTATACCTTTTCTTCTATACTTTCATTTATGCAATGTATTATATAAATTTTACCGTTTGCATGTTGATACTGAAGCATAGTAAAATCGCCGCCCTGCTCACACAGTCAATGGTGTTGGAGGAACTTGCTCTGATTTGATCGGTTAACCCGCGGATGCTCCAGACATATTCATCTGTTATTGTACAAAATCGTCACGGGTTTCCTTCACCCCTCTACCACTTTTCTTCTGCTTTGCTGGCCTCTAGCACAACGTTTGTATGATGATGAGCTCTCTTCCCTTCAATCCCTCAGCGCTCACAGCAGACTTGGCGATGAACTCGAGCTGCTGCGGCATTACGAGCCACCTCAGCTGATACCTTGGCTTCTTGGTGTTCCAGCTGCAGAGCGGTCAGTGTCGCAGACTAGTTTCGTGTTATAATGCAGGAAAGAGTCCGGTCACCGTTCAATTTTCGGTGAGCGCAGTTTCATTATCTTGGCATCATTAGCCTGGAGTGCTACAAGCGCCTAATCATGGAGTGACGCAGAAGTTTTTTGTGATCTCACGTTATCCATCTGGCTGATTGCGTTAGCAGGTATGTTCTGCTCGCCGCAAGCTTTTCGGAGGTCGGTGAAGAATTTCGGTACAAGCAAGTTATGGGACCTGTATTGTGGCGTATTCATTGACAACTTTCTGCAAAGCGCATGTGTAAAAAGCGTGTGCTGCGTGAAAATTGTAAATTATCGACCTTTGACGAAATAGCGAAAGTGCCAGAAGGCGAGGTGAATTCAAACTCTCGACGGAAACTGCTGTATTGAGCTTGCGTGAGGCTCAGTTTCCGTGCAAAAAGGCTAGCTGTTGCCACGAGTTATGACCTCGGTGATGAAGAATAGTTTCCTTGTCTGTTCCTGACACGTCTGATATAAGTGCTATGCCGTAGGGTAGGGACGAACCAGAAGGGCAGCGTTTGCAATCGCTCCTTGATCTTGATAAAGGCGCTTTCAGCAGTAGCATCTCAAAGAGGAAGGACATCTTTTTCTTGCTGGTAAGCAGATGTTCCAAGCGCGGTATTGTATCTGCACGACTCCTAATAAATTGGCTATAAATGTTAACTTTGTGAAGGATTTGCCGCAGCTTTGTGATCGTTGTGTGCCTAGCAAAGCTCTGGAATGCTTCGATTTGCGATGAAACTAGGCGGATGCAACTGGTCTCCAGGTGATGTCCTAGAAAAACGAAGTTAGCGACCAAAGCTTCCTATTAGAATAGGTGATAACAATGTCGTTATCAGATAGACGTTTTCACAGACAAAGAAGCTGTTACAAGTGCCTCTTTACAGATTTACTGGCGTCCAATAAGTCGGTAAGTAGGCGAACACGAAGGTTAGACCATGCCTGACTGCCATTTCTTTGGCGATGTCTTTGGCAAAAGTTTGCTTCAAGTGCTACTGTAAGAGGCTCATTCGGGGAAGTTCATTGAGAATCGGGTGGCATGTCACAGCTCCTCTTACCTTAGAGAAGATAATCTCTAGTGTCACTGCAACGTTTCTCAAATTGAGGCAGCTGCTGCACTGTTCTACTTTGTAGATTTTTTAAAGAGGATAATCGTTCATGGGGACCTTCAAAGCAAAAATTTTCGTCTGTCTGTTCGTCTGTCTGTCTCTCTGTCTGTCTGCACATTTGTCTGTTTTTTCATCCCTAACGGTACCCTGAACGGCACTGAAGGGACCAAACGATACTCCAAACGGCCGACCCAATCCGCAGCGCCCACCAATATTGCTCGAGCTCCAGCGTTCATACTTGTGCGATTGTCAATTAAAAGCAATTATTACGCACATCTGAGGCACCATAACAGCACGTAAATATTATGTATGTGTATTTCTTTTACTAGAAAGGGCATACATAAGTTATTCAAAGGACCGTATTGTTTATCATGCTGCGCTGACTGTGCAACGCTTGCACGAAAAACTCCCAAGCGTTTTCCCGTGGGTGAACATGGTTAAGTGCGAATGCACGGGGTGATGCTATGAGGGGGCGTGAAATTAAAATCCGCTGGCATTCGCCAGTGAGTTAACGTAAACTCCCCCGTGTGATCCCATTACGATTCTCAGGAATACTTGGACCCTCTCAGGAAATCATGGTGTGTTTACGCTTATATGTGAGAGTAAATTCGCACTATAATGATGTTTATGTCTGCGGCCCGCTTCGCCAGCTTGCACTCGGCATCACGGGCCCTTCGCCGCGCTGCCTTGTATTCAACCAGCGCGACATCTTCACCGACGCGTGGAATGCTCACATTCGAATGCGTTGTACTTGTTGTTGTAGGTACCGCAGTATAGGTTGATGCCTGCAATGCATTTATACCTATGACGACTGGCCGATCTAGAGCACGTTGTGGCTGCGCGGGCGTGCGCAGCCACAGAGCGGAGGGCGGAGCACGCGCAATCAAGTGGTGTGTGACGTCGCTGTGCCGTTGCTACAGACGCTCTTCTCTGCTCCTCGTGTAGTTGCTATGGGAGAGGATGAGGCGCACCACGGACGGCAGATTCAGCGTCGCTTATAAAGTGCATCCGCACTTAAAAGGTAAGTGTTTCCAATGCTTTGCTAAGATCACACGGTGGTAGCACCTACCCATCACCTTGCGTTTTACACCTTATCACCTCTGAGACGGGTGCGCATGCCGTGCGCTCTGTTGTCCGTTATAACTGTCAGATAGCGCCCATGTCTCACGTATGACGTGACTTGTGTTCGTTTGCTTCCGCCGAAAGCTCGAGGCACTGTAACGCAGCGCCTCCAGATTACCTTTCACCGATTTGTTTGCGCAGAACATCAAATGAATGGTTTCTGCACACCCTCCAGACGCAAGACAATCGTCTCTTGACGACATTTGCAGTGTAAAATGCAGATACAAGGGCAATTTAAATAGACGTTAAGCAATCAAGAAGCGTACATTACTTGAGCGCTTGTATAAGATACAGTGCAAGCAAAAGATACATGCTGCGACAAATCACTGCTGTCTGCAAGCACAAATATACTCTCGTAAATTTGTGAGAAAATTCTTCGCGTCCAGTGAGCGAGGTCAAGTTGTTCAATGGACAAGCTTTTTGAGATTGTTTTCACCAGTAATGATAACAGAAATACTGCTTCGGAGAAAACATTTGCACTGAATATAGGTCCCAGTGAAAACAGCGACAGCGACAGTGACGGTGAACTATCATCTGTTAACTCAACAGGAACGAGTAGTACATTACCTCCTCTCACGTTCAAATAATATTTAACCCTCAAAAATTAATCCACGTTTAATTAATGGTGTGTCTATGTGAGAGGAAAATAAAATTCTAGTTTTCTTGCGTATTGCCTGTACAAGAAAGCCATTAACTGTCATGGACATTATGCAGCACCGCATGCCGTCAACTCGCTTGCGGTTGGTCAGCGAAGCGCAGCTACTCCCGCGACGAAACGTGCAGGTATAGCCATGATTCCGGCCTGTCTCCTACCTTCCCTTCTACTTCAGCGGCATCTTCAATACAGCGTTTTTAAAGAAAATTTATGCAAAGCGAAATTCTCAACGTCAATATTATGAACCTTCAACGGAACTTCAATACATGTATGTGTATTTTTTACTAAAAAAGGCAAGCATAAGTAATTTTATGGATTGTAGCCTTTCTAAGGCTGCGCAGGCCATGCAACGCTTGCACAAAACCGCAACAGTTTCCAATGCTTTGCTAAGGTGACACAGTGGTGGCAACTACCCGTCGCCTTGTGTTCTACACCTTTTTACCTCAGAGACGGGCGCACACGTCGCGCGCCCCGTTTTCCAGGATAACTGCCAGATATTGCTCATGTGTCACGTGTGATATGACTTGATGCGCTCGTTTGCCTCCGCTGCACGCTCGAGGCACTCTAACGCAGCGCCTCCAGAATATCATTCACCGATTTTCTTGTGCAGAACATCAAATAAACATTACGTACACTCACTCCAGACGCAAGAATATTGTCTTTTGACGACCTTTGCGATGTAACTTAGAGATACAGGGCGAAGTTTTTCCAAATGATGATCCCCATCAGGGACACGCGCCACCATAGGAGAGAACGTCGGCACTAACGCACAGAAAACTAACACACCAAGGGTGACAAGGCGCCTTTCTTAACTATATGTCCTCCAATAGAAACGTGGGCCAGCTCTTCTGGGGCGATTCCTTGTTTATTCTGATGATCCCACTACTGCATGAATGACGTCACTTACGCAACGTACGTTAATCCACCATTAAGCAGTCAGTAAACCACTTGTGCTTTCCTCGCACATTCAGTACTGCAATGTCACGCTGCTCTTTACGCCTGCTTCCAGCCAGGCCCCTACCGAATACTCCAGAATATCATTTGATGTTATTGTTTTATTCAACACGCTGTTCCTAAAGATTTATTCATATGCGATACTTGAGAAAATGACAGAAAGTGATTGAATAATGGATTGATAAGTGGGGTTTAATGTCTCGAAATCCCCATATAATAATGAGAGACGCCATAGTGGAGGGCTTCGAAAAGTTTGATCACCTGGGGTTCTTTAACATGTGCCCAAATCTGAACACACAGGCCTACACCATTTCCGCCTCCATCGGAAATGCAGCCGCCGCAGCCGGGATTTGATCCCGCAACCTGCAGGTCAGCAGCCGAGTACCTTATGCACTAGACCACAGTGTCGGGGCTAACAGAAAGTGAGAGAAGGAAAACGTCGCAGCATCTAGAATCACCACATTACACTGCAAAGGAAAGTTCACCGTAACAACCTAAAGTTACTAGCATATAGACTGCCAGCAGGTGTAACCTTTTGCTCAATTCGACTAGATGCCTATTCACCTTTTCAATGTTGTCACTATAACTCATTGATTGATGGAAGCTAGTGAACATAGACCCGCCACCAAATATTCTACAATGAATGACTCACCCGTAGTATATAGACCCTTTCCATAAATACGCCACGTTATGGTAAGCTTTTTATCAGTTTCGCTTTGCAAAGGAGCGGGGATAGCTAGCGCTATTATGAGGGCATAGAAAGCGAGCCGTCCAATGCGTGAGTGTTGTGATGTTTATTTTGGTGGCTAGTTCTCCGTATCATCCGCATCATCGCACCGCTTTCTAGCTTGAACGAGCTCCTAGTACTCTACGATAAGCTTTCTGAGCTGCTTCCACTGCACAGTGAGCAATATTTTGTACCCTTCAACGGGCTAGACGAGCAGTTTGGCTTGTCATGACTGGCAATGCATGGATCTAGCCTGCAAGAGACTCTCATCGGCGTGTCCTCCCGACGCGGTCCGCATCCAGCAGGAACGCAAGAGGTGTCTGTGCGCGCTGCAAGGTACGCGCATCAGCATCGCTGGGACACTCAGCCTGCGTCGTCTGCTGCGGTGCCCTCAAAATGGCGACAGACTGTAGTTCGCGTCCATGGCGCTAGGGGCGCCCTTTTTTGAAAGGGGTCTATTGCTTTCTTCTGATTTGAACCAATATTCTAGGAAACCCTTGTGCCTCCTGTGATAGTGGCTGGGAAAGCTGATGTATTTAGTACGTGCCCCTCTCCCCAAGTAAGGCTTACTAGACGTTTCTATTGTTTTTACACTTGCGAAGCGCTGATCTTGTAAAATGATCTTTCATACAAAGGCTACGTCGAATTCTTGTGGCAATAAAAGTACCACTTCAGAAGGAGAGCCTGTCAAAGCCTTCTACTCTGTCGATTGAATATTTTCCGGTGGCATAAGAAGCATTTATTTAAATATTCATTTTTTGAAAGCACAATACTTAGATATATCATCAAACACGATATTTCACTAGCAGCTCCCATAGGTGGCGTCAACACTGGCCATGCAGAAGGCCATCATAAGGTGATGACGTCACTGCACTATGAAAGTATGACACCAGTTATCACAAATATTTCTGATGTCGTCATGTGAAGTAACACGCAGACATCATCTCTTGACATCATTGCTTGATCATTAGTGGGCAATCCACAGCGGAAGTTCAGTGCAAGGTAATAAACTGAGAGGTTACACATGCTCCGATTCTAAAAAAATTGCAAAACGAAGATCATTGCAGGAAGGTTTCGTAATGTGGTGCAACGTTTAGAGCCCATCATGTACACTGACATAAAATCAACAAAAGAGAGAGCAGAAATTTACCCTCCGAGTAAAATAAAGTGGCATAGTTTGTGGCCCAGTAAGCTTTTGCAACGTCGGTAAAGCGCATTATAAGGTTGAGCTGACTTGCAATTGGATAGGCTTGGGCGCTGTATGCCCAGGCAGCATGGCAGTTTGAGATGGTCATTGTGATGCTCGGACAGTTCCAATTTGTTTGTTGTAGGCCTTCACAACATGGCAGGCAAACGGTTCTGCTCAGTAATCAAAAAGCTACCTATGTAGGCAACTAAAATGCGAGACCGATTGGTAGTTGCAAAAAATATTAAAAAGTAAACAAGTTATATGTATACATGCCACATGAATCAAAGAAATAAATGTTTACTAGAAATTAAAAAAAGTCAGTACTGTAATACGGCCACAGGAAAACCATTACAGTCGCCAAAAGTGTGCCAGACAAAAATTGTGTGAAAGCTTTGACAAGGTAAGTTGCTGCAATTAGCCTTGATGAAACTAGCTGGGGCAAATTATTTTTTTTGTGGCTTGTACGTCTTGAAGTAGTGTGTTTAGGCATTGATATATTCAGTCTTAGGGTGAAAGAACATGCATACATAAACATCTACCACAGCAGTTGTAGCAAAATGCACAGCACCTGGTTAACTGGTGGGCTATGAAAGAGAACTTTGTTCTACAATGTACGTAGTCATGATGTGATGATTAATAAAGACAGCAAATGTGACAGTCTTGCTTTATTTTGTAAGAAGTGGGATAGTGTCCATTTTTATTCGCTGTGTAAGTTAGTCATATTTACGTAATCCCGAATGAAGCACATTCACTTTCTTTGAAGCATAGTGCGCAGAATTCATTTGAGAATGCAAACTATAAGCAAATACCATCTACACAGTTACCTGTAAAAGAGGAACATATTTGTTAATTTTCTTCCTTCCTTGTAGGCAAGTAGAAGAGGAGCACAAATATCGCCCCTCCCCGCAGAATCTAATGCGACATGGCCGCGGCCCCTTGTGCTAGACGTTCACAGTCATCTCTCGACAGCACATTGCTTTTTCCAGACATATATTGACACGTGCGGTTCTTTTGGTTTACGAAGGAAGACGCTATCACTTTCTGTTAAGCGCAACGCAGGCCGCGTTTATCTTGTATGCCACTCTGGAACGCGTTACGACGCGTGTATAAAAAACTGACACGTGCGGTTCTTTTCGTTTGCGAAGGAAGACGCTATCACTTTCTGTTAAGCGCAACGCAGGCCGCGTTTATCTTGTATGCCACTTTGGAACGCGTTTCGACGCGTGTATAAAAAGCCGGCGCAGTGCGCCACTGGGGTTCTCTTTTTTTTACCGTCGGCCGACGACTGTTCACGCCGCTGTTGCTGTGAGTTGTGTTTGGCCCTGTTTTGCTGGGCACAAGTTCACCCAATAAACAGTTCACCTGACACCGCCCTGACTCCTGCGTGCTTCCTCTCAAGTGCTGCGTGTATCACAACCTCGTGACAATATCCTCGAAACTATCTCTATTCTATCAATTCACTGGTTATCACGCCCGTAACTTGCGCTCACCGCGCACGTCCCTCTGTGAACTCCACCTTCCTGACGCCTTACGCCTCTAGTCTCAAACTCACCTCAGCTCGCCAAGGACACTCCCACAACATTACTTTTCGAGAAGGTGGCATGGACAGGAGGGGGAGGTAGATATTTGAGCAGAATATCAGCTAGCGTTTCTATTTAAAGTGCCTTTTACGTCATAACAGGTATCTTGAGAGATAATTCGGCTATGAGATTTCAACAACATATTGATACCGATCTTGATCTTCAAAATTAATTATGAATGGCGATTTTCTGTTTTGGTTCATGGTTATCTATTCGCACATGATTATGAGTTAAAACAATCATTCTAGAAGGTATGTATAGGTAAGGGGGGAGTGGTCGTTAAGGGTCCACCTCGTGCGAAAATTGGTTGTCTCCTGCTTACGGTAACTTATTGGCGTCGGCAATGGCCCGGGCGTCCTCCACGAAGGCCTGTTGAGCCGGCCCGTCAGAGTAGCTGGGCATGGCTGCCTTACAGTCTTTCCGGGCAGAGCTGAGTAGAGGGGTGAGGTGTGGAATATTGCGCCACGCCCACGGCTTGCAATAAATATCAAGGGACTTTCTCTTACACTGAAGGGAGTTGCCATCCAAATGGGGCTGATGTGCTCTAGGTTTGCCGGGCAGAATTAGGTTTTGGTGTAAAGGCGAAGGAGGATTCACTCCTCTGCCTTTGTGAGGCTGAGCAGTGAAGCCCTTACAGCTTTTCGAATAATTGTGATAGCCGGATTCGTAATAATTTTTGGTCTTCTCAAGGGTTTAAAAGGGGTTAGTCGCGGGATCCGGATTGGTACGCGATCGGGATGAGGATTGCATCCGGAGAGTGAGAGTTCAGGCTGTGGCATCAGCCTCCTTATTACCGTTGAGGCTCCTGAAAGCCAGAGCCTATATGATCGTTAGGTGTGCCACGGCAACTAGGGAGTCACTATTTCAAAGAATTTTGTAGGCGAAGTACAGGACTTAGCACTGTTCATTCTTGTGGCAGGCGCACCTTCGGTCGATAATAATAACTCTCGAGTCCTGAGTTGTAGCGGCTGGTGCGATGGCGAACTTCTTTCCTTGCGTGATTGTAAGTTCACAGAAGCTGAGTTTATTTACTGTGGTGCTTTGACTATACCATTCTACCATTCTCCGTGATTTGGGCTAGAGTAATCTACGTAGTAAACGTCGAAATTGTGAATATAGTGGCAAGTGAAGGTTTCTGTGCGCGCAAGGCGTCGGCCATTGTGGTAGTCTCTGGTAATGCCACCTTGCTCAATTTGCAATCGCTTAAGAAACGAGAAAAGCAATAAAAGATTCTCTACTTTTTTCATTCCTGCTTTCTTGTGTGGGAATCATCAACATGTGTCAGGCTTACGCTAATGCAAAACTGCATTACAGCTTCATTTATGCCAAAAACTTGTTTTGAGTATTGGGTAAGTTATTGGATGAGTTTTGAGTAAGTTAACAACGTCAATTGTAGCATTAAGACCCCCTTCTAGCGTGTCGCGCTAATGAAGACTATGAGGACTTGTGTCAGAGCACATGCTCAAATATTTGGGAAAATACTGTGTACTTGAACATTTTCTTAATATTTCACAAAGCTTCAGAGAAAGCGTCTAAATTTCCCACTGCATGTTTCAATTCACACGTGCTTGCATCACGAATGAACGTGATGGTGAAATGCTTTCCCATTTACTTGCTTATATAAAGCTACGTGCAGCAAGTTAAAAAGAAATGATCTCCCTCGTTGCTTATACAAACGCTACTAATGAATATATCTTACCTTCAAGTGGACCACAGGGGCAAGCGCCGTAGTACACCGTCGTTAAAACGCTGGGTGAGCAGGGCTGACGATGTGTGCTGAGTGGTTTACATCGTTTACGGTGGCGACCGAAGTCGAGGCAACATGTCCCTTCTTCGCAGATCGAACGCGCAGAGCATTGTTCGTTCCTTACTTTCAACTATAAGGCAGCAAAAGAAGAAAAAACCGCTGCACTATAGTAAAGTCGCATTACCTATGCTAGTGTTTGTATTCGACAAAACATCACTTCTGATAAGCATATTCAGTAAACACCAAAATTATCATCTATGCAACAAATGTGTTTATTCATTGTTTACAGTTTTCAGCTTTTGCTTCAGTGTGACGGATTACACAAATGAAAAAATCTGTCTTTTTGCTGATAGCGATCATACCCACAACATTATAAATGAGCTAGCTTCAAGCGCTGCAGCGACAGCCGCTGTGGAAGATAGTTTTAAGGAGACCATTGGTTGGATTATCGCCGACAGATTCACACCACAAATGAAGAACATTGCCGTACAAATAAGGTGCCCAGCGGCCTTTTTTAGCTTACAGTGCGCAACGCAGAACGTTTGAAGGAGAAGTGTGAGTAGCATATAAAATGAAAGTAACAATTAGAAAGTACAAAACACAAAATAAAGAGATATAAATGTACAATGCACCAGCCGACAAAACATTTCCCGCCGCATGATGCGAAAGACAAAGAGACGCACAGTTTCATTGACGCTTTGCATTTGGGCAGAAAATAAAAATTCATATACTTTTTAATAAAGCGAAAGAAACGACCACCTGTTGCAGCACAAAACCACAACAAGGTCTGTACGGATCCTTCAGGAAGAAAAGCTTCGTACTTGCAGAAACATTGATGCTGGCGGTGGGTAAAAACCCGCAACCAATGCCTTTTCGTGGTGGTCGCTGTATCAATTGAGCTACTCAGGAAACTAGCAATGGACATTTCGAGCGCGAATTCATCTACATCTTGAAGCACAAGGAAAGAAGAATTGAGTGATTTGTGGGGTTTAACGTCCCAAAACCACCATATGATTATGAGAGACGCCGTAGTGGAGGGCTCCGGAAATTTCGACCACCTGGGGTTCTTTAACGTGCGCCCAAATCTGAGCAAATGGGCCTACAACATTTCCGCCTCCATCGGAAATGCAGCCGCCGCAGCTGGGAATCGAACCCGCGACCTGCGGGTCAGCAGCCGAGTACCTTAGCCACTAGACCACCACGGCGGGGCACATGGAAAGAAGAATTGCAAATGGTTCATGCGGAAAAAAACAAGCTGACGGAATACCTAAGAGAGAGAAAGAAGACAGCCATTTGTCATAGCACCAAGCCACAAAGAAATCCGCCAAGATAAAGCTTTTGTGTTGCCAAAAAAACTTGTACTCGTCAAGAGTATGAACCCGGGGCCAACGCCTTTTCATTGTCATCGCTCTACTAACTGAGATAACTATGAACCTAGGAAATGGAAGCACCAGATTGAAAATATTCTCAACGCGAAGCACATGAACAGTATTGCAAATGAGTTTTGCGGAAACCGGCGTGGTGACGGAAAGATTAAGAGAAAGAAAGAAGACAGCCAATCGTTGTAGCACGAAGCCACAAGAAAGTCAATGTTGATTGATCAGAAGAAAAAGCTTGTTCGTTTCTGTAAAATTTGTATCCATATTGGGAAGATTTTTCATTCGTCCTGAGAAATATTGAAGGCAAGGTATGGGTGGCATGGCCTTCATAGCAGCTTTCAAATTTTCAACATTGTTCGGCGAAAAAGCACAGGTACAAAAAAATGCGCCCACGATGACTGGTAGGAAAAATTCATTCAACTCTTTATAGCAAATTATGTTCTTACGCCGCTATATTTACAAAGAAAAATAAGCGCCTATATTTACTATGTACCATAAGTATTATTGTAGCACTATTGACATGGTCTTCGTAATGTGGAGTTAGAGGTATTCTACTAGTAAATTGATATATCTGAGTAATATTAGTGACCTTCTTATAGTATCATCACTGAGCCTAATAAAATAAAAAAATGTTTTATGAGCCACCCATCCGTACTGTTAGTAACGTAAAAAGAAAATTCTGGATATTTTTGTTGGATGAGTTCTTTGACTTACCATATATTTGCAGCATTCTTTTAGCCCTATTCATTTGTGTTTTATTTCACAAGGGTGCATGTGTAAGTGGTGTAATATCAGAAATGGCACAATCTTTAATAAGAAAATGAACTAGATAAATACACAAAGTTGTGCATTCCTTGAACTTCGCTATACTGTTCTGAGAGAGAGAATGAAAACTTACCCTTTCAACAGGAATCAAGCCACCATGAAATGCTGCAGCCAGCCATCTCTGAAAAGTGAACAGTAGGACGATAAAGAAATAGAAGTATGGAGAGGCACATACAACGTAGGAGTTCCAATTGAATGAGTATTTATAGGTTAGTGGTTGCAAATAAGCTGCTCATTGCGTAGTTCTCAGCGACATTCCTGCTGATCTTGCAACAAATTAACTTTACACCTCTTCAGAATAATTAGGTGAGTTGTTGTTGGAGTTTCACGGAACAATGTGAAAATTTATGATTGTGTGGAGAAGAGTATTTTGCAACGTGACGATGATGCTGACGATGATATTATGGCAAACTATGTGGCACAATGTATGATAAAATGAATATTGGTGAACAATTATTGTTCACCAGGATCAAGCACTTGCCTGAGATTGAGTAGGTTGGACAGTTCCGGGATTCTGAGGCGACCCAGGCTGAAATGTCGAGACAACCAAAGTCTATATTGAATATTAGACGTGAGCGCATACAAATATATGTTCATCCTACGAATCATGATTTGAAAGAACTACCTCTTATAGTATGTTGCACTTTGCTGTGCCATAGACGCGTTTTATGGGTTGCCCGAACTTAGCTTCCCACTGAAATCGTTATAATAAATAAAACAACTCATTTTTGTTATTGTGTCAATATATTAGAACATATTATTTTATAATTGTTGCATATAATCGAAAATATATCTGTGTTCCAATATCGGTAGTAGCAAACATCAGAGCCTAAAACAAGTACTTACTAAAAAAATTTATTGGACTTTTGGAGAAAATTATCGGTAATACCGTATTTCTAATGAGTGTATGTGTATAGCCAAAGTTTTGTGACAGTGTTTGCGTTGTGATATGTTCACGTAAAAATGCTTTTAGTGTAACTACTGATTTTAGTTAGGACATCGCTGTTATAAAATATCAAAAGTCTGTTTCACAAGAGCCCCACGTTCATTTGTGACAATATTTGAAAAACCTTCAAATCTGCTAACTATTTATTTAGCAAAAGGACATAATGTGAAACGAAGCCTCCGCATAGCGCAACTAAATTGGTTTGTTAGTACGCATTCGTGTTGAATTGCGTGTATTCTACCCCGTACTAAAGAGTAGAAATATTACAGAAACACTTGTTCGTCGGCTTGAATTTGGAATGTCAGATGCTCCTGAGGCATGACAAGTTTGTGAAGCAATATTGTATGTTCCATTGTTAAACACACGGAGAATAAAAGGGAAACACAAAGACCAAGGTGCCATTGAGTATGAACTTCTTCAACATGTGTGGTTTTTGTTCTTCAAAGCTTTAACTTATGTAGCAGCTTTGTCTTGATGTTGTTCAATTCAATTTTCAAATTTTGACACTACGGAATTGTATTCTGAAAGGGAAGTGATTTAGATGTAAGAACAAGCCTCACAAAAAATACGCACTGAAAGCGGCATAATTTCGTATTATTGTTGAGCTTTATGACACCACTCTTTCTTTTGAGTCACTATTTCATGGAGCATTCAAAACATCAGCACAGAAACAACTAAATATGTAAATGCAAACAATTACCAGCATCTAGTGAAGTGTGTTTTTTGTGGCTTATTCTGTTTGTGCATTCTCATATCTAATTCAGCTTGTTGACGTTAATGTGATTCCAACCATAAATTTTCAACTCCACTTTCGCTGCTATCACAAGTGTTGGAGTTTGACGTAATAAAGACAGCCGTTTGATAGCTGTCGATGCAGTACACATATTAGCAGTCATGCAGACACTGCCGAGTCTGGGTGTCGAAAAAGCATATATAAACCTCCTGGAAGAAAGCTACTGGGCATCAGCTGTCACCTTGTGCTCCATAAATAAGCGAAAAAATACCAATTATAAATACCAATAAAGAAGGGCATAAGGCAGGGGGATATCATCTCCCCAATGCCCTTTAGCGTATGCTTACAGGAAGCTCTCAGAGGCCAGGAATGGGAACAGGTATAGATAAAAGTTAACGAAAAGTACCGTAGTAACCTGCGCTTCGCTGATGGCATTGCATTGCTCAGTAACTCAGATGGCGAGTTGCAACTCATAATTACGGAGTTAGACAAGGATAGCAGGAAGGTAGGTCTTGAAATTATCTGCAGAAAGTGAAAGTATTGAACAAGAGCCTCGGAAGAGAACAGCGCTTCGAGATAGGTAGTAGTGCACTTGAAGTTGCAAAAGACTACGTATACTTAGGACAGGTACTAACCACGGAGCCGAACCACGAGATTGATTACTAGAAGAATAAGGATGAGGTGGTACGCATTTGGCAAGAACTCTCAAATGTTTTCAGGTAGATTGCCACTATCCCTCAAGAGGAAAGTATATAACAGCTGCATCTTGCTGGTACTTAGCTATGGAGCTGAAATCAAGAGACTTACAAAGACGGTTCAGCTTAAATTGAGGAGGACGCAGCCAGAGATGGAAAGGAAAACAATAGGTGTAATCTTAAAAGACAAGAAGAGTGCAGAGTGCATCAGGGAAGAAACCGGGAAAAATTATATCATATTTGAAATCAAGAAGAGGAATCAGACATGGGCTAGGCTTGTAGCGCGTAGGGAGGATTACCGCTGGTCATTAGGTTAATTGTCTGGATTCCCAGAGAAGACAGGCGGGTTAGGGGGAGACAGAATGTTATGTGGGCAGGTGAGATTACGCAGTTCACGGTTATAAAGTAATTTTTTTAGCACTTGTACGCATCTCTTGCTAGTGAAGTAAGCAGAATTTCGCACACCTCATTCCCTGTGCAGGCAAGATATTTTCCACCACTTAGTGGTACATAGTGTTGTCTGGTGTTGCGGTGAATTGAGCTCCCACCTGGACAAACCATAGTGCCAGCTCACTCGTTGAAAACGGAGAAAGCTGCATGTCTACCAGAGGCACTGTCACGCTGGCGACAGCATTGGGCGGCTCTATTCCCCTCAGGGCGCGGGTTCAAATCCCGGCTGCGGCGGCTGCATTTCCGATGGAGGCGGAAATGTTGTAGGCCCGTGTGCTCAGATTTGGGTGCACGTTAAAGAACCCCAGGTGGTCAAAATTTCCGGAGCCCTCCACTAGGGCGTCTCTCATAATCATATCGTGGTTTTGGGACGTTAAACCCCACAAATCAATTGGGCTGCTCTATGTTCAGCACAAGGGTTCACCAATTTTCCGTATGCTTGAGCGACGCAGAGACGAAGCGTTTTGCTGAGAGTCTCAATACCAACTCACTGTATTGCTAGTTCAACTCTGTGTACTCGGAGACTGGTTTACCTTTCTTCTTCATCTCCGCGCCTTAGTTTGCGGTGCAGAGAAGCGGTAAAAACGTGTTGGTCTTCGACACGGTAGCAGCACAACGTGCAATGTCGTGGTGCACTTAGAGTCTACGAGAAAGCTTGCAATCTTGCTTATCAAGACAATGTAAGAACATATAGAATGAATATGCAAGAGCTGCGGGCCGCAAGCGTAAGCGTGTTTAAGGCGTCCGTTATTTCACCTGCAAAAAGAAATTGTCAATATTTCTAGTGCATTAGAATAGAGCACTTACCTCACCTGGACGGGGCCTCATCATCCTCAGTATTGCTAGGAGTGACTGCTGCATAGATAACACAACAAAAATAAAGATTGTAGTGTATATACAAGTACAGGTTATAAAAAAATATTTGTTGATAGAGTTGTTTTTTTTCACGAAGAGTAGTAACACTAAAGTCACTTTGCTGTAAAAAGTTCAATTGCATTGGTGCCGCCAAGTGAATTCCACAGCCACGTAGTCTGGAAATTTACAGAGTTCCACAATGGCTGCTTTTAGTTGTAACCTAGTGATTGTAATGTAAGTTAAATTTCTTGGAATGGTAGAAAGTGCGTAAAACATTGTCAGTACGTTCTCAGCACCCGTAGATATATACACAGTATGTAGTTTTTTGTGTCGTCATCTCTCATTTGTAATATTGTGGTTTTTTCTTAGTACACTTGTCATCCAAAGCACGCGAACCAACGAAATCGGTTGGTCTCAGAAGAATAATTTGACCTTTCCTTACTCTAGGTGATTTCCTCGCACGAACAAAGAAGAGACGAAGCGCAGACCGTGAATTACTGTGAAAGAAACTGAAAATGCAAGCGCCAAACGTATGCGCAAGCTGGGGGAGACATTCGCGGTTTAGGCAGGAACCTTTTCTCGCTCGTACTCAGATCCTGGGACTGACAAACATGACACGGCAACTGCGTGGATTGCCTCCGTAGTTTTGCGTGACTAATATGCAACAACACGTGATGCGCAACGGCAGGAAAAAACTTTGCGGACAACCAGCCTTCTGATTCAAGCCAAACACTGTTTCATTAGGCCTAAAATTTGTGAAAAGTGCTCAGTAGTATTACGCCCAACGTTCGGTGAGGCTGACGTTCATGAGTCGCAGCCCTTTTCCTTTTAAAATACGCCACATGTCCGACATTCTTGGCAGAGTAAGAAAGGTTCATCAACAGTGCAAATGTGTCCTTTGCAATTCTCTTCAAATAACTCTCACCCTCACTTACTCTCTAAAATTCCGTGTTTACTGTACTAAACATTACCCTCTCTCTCTGTATTTTCCTCGCACACCCCTCACGCCTGTCCTCCTCACCATCATTTATTTACACCCCTTCGTGGAACTGTACCAGTGCCACACTTTTGTGGTACTACGCCCTTGCAATGCCTTATTTTCTATTCGTATTGAAATAACTGACAATCCGGTCTTGGACAACTGTGGTAGCGAGGAGACGCTACAGCACATCCTCTTCGACTGCCCATGCTACTATACGCAAATAAAATCACTTCCCGCCCTGTTAGTTTACATAGATCGCCGACTGATGACAGCGGACGCCATTCTAGAATGTCCTCTAGAGAGGTCATCGTGGATGAAGGCGACAAAAGCAGCTCTAAGCTTCAAGGAAGGTAATAAACTTCGACCGGTGGTGATAGACTAATAGTGTTATGATGGCTGTGAAGTGCGACTTAGAGCCCGCGTGCTCTGCTGTCTCTCTCTCCTTCTTCCTAACTCCCTCAACCTTGGCCCCAATGTAGGGTAAAAATATAGTGGTCGTTGTAGACTTTTTAAGATCCCTGCCTGTCATTTCCCTCCTGCTCCTTCCCTCACAATACCCCTTGCACCTTGCCATACTATACAAGGCTACACAATTCACCTTATCGCACCTTATCTCCCTGCTGATCATCCTCACTTCATTTTACGACAGATTTTTATCACATACTACGCAAGCTTTGCTGTGGTTAACTTTTCCTCTTCCTGCGTTCTTTCTCAACGCTGATATCAATCTATGTTACCCTCACCTCTTTTTTCGACACGCCTTTTATAATATAATGCACAAATTGAATACGGTTGGTTAGAAAGCATTCTATCCACTTTAAGATGTTGGGTCAATATAAAGAGTACTAAGTTTAAGAAGTAATTAGCGGTGAGACACCTTGTCCAGAGCTTTAGAAAAATCTACAAATTGCAGTAAATACCATGTCCTTTATCTAAGGAGGATGAAATGTTATGCATAAACGATACAAGTTGTGTTTCGCAGGAATAGTTTCTGCGAAACTCATGCTGGAATAAAGTA
This sequence comes from Rhipicephalus microplus, assembly GCF_043290135.1. Lineage (NCBI taxonomy): Eukaryota > Metazoa > Arthropoda > Arachnida > Ixodida > Ixodidae > Rhipicephalus > Rhipicephalus microplus. Next base: position 106,109,564 of record NC_134705.1, on the reverse strand, counting down.
AAAAATGTGTTGGATTCAAGAAATGAAACGAGGTTAGTAATTACGACATGTTTGAGGATTTTCCAAGGAATGCTAGTGAGCGAAATGGGTCTGGAATTGAGAGGAGAATGCGAGTCACCTGATATAAACAGAGGCACCACTTTCCCCACCTTCCAATCTGCAGGCACAGATGGGCACTCAATAGACTGGGTGAAATGTACATAAGAAATACAGAGGAGTCCGAAGCAGTCTTCTTCAAGAACTTGGAAATAATTTCACCAGCGCCACAGGAAGACGATAGTTTCAAACCATGAATTATTTTAAAGTACCCGCAAAATCAACTACAAGTGAATCAATCCATGGGGAAAAATCATTTTTTTACAAGTGTGGCTCCATGTCAATATAGCTATCAGAAAACGATTTTGCAAAAGTGTCATTTAGTACCATGCAACATTCTTCATTGCTCATGCGCAGCCATCAGAAGCGGTAAAAAATATGCTAGTTATCTTTTTTATTTGAATAGTGCTCCAAAATTTTTATGCAATAGTAGAAAGAAGTGATGGTAGATAAGTAGAAAAAAAACAGCTTTTGCCTCTTTTCACGTGATGCGATATGCACGCAGTGCGTGAAAATAGGAACTCCAACGAATAGATGTTTGAATTCGTTTCGGAAGGCGAAAGAGGCGTTTTTTCTCGACTGAAACCTTTTTAGTGTCGTCGAAAACCAAAAGGAAGCCTGCGCAGTGGAATATATAGCAACAAGTGACGTGGCTTTTTTTTTAAACAAATTCCAATTATCTTCTACGGTACGGCTGAAAAATTCTGGCATGTACTCTTCATTGAACAGTGCAGGCTCATTATTATTTGCTGAGTATTCACCTCTCGCATGATTTCTGATTTATTTTGGAGTGCTTTTCTGGCGTATGACGTGGGCCTTCACAAAAAAGTGTAAAAGACAGTGATCGCTTATTCCGGGTAAACAAGTTATTGAGTGTACTAAGTTAGGGTCGTTGACGAGTACGAGGTCGAGAGTAGTTGACGAAGTAGCGCTAGTTCTAGTAGGTCCAGGAACAAGTTCCGTAAGAATAAAATTTAGGCACAAGTTAATAAAAGAGTCGCTTTCAGTAGACGAACCAGTAAAATCAGTTTTTACTCAAAGCACGCCTGGCGATGTGGGGGCGCTTCCAGTCACATGGCCTTCCATGAAAGACGTGGAGGTCGACATTACTGGTGTTGATTGCTTGTTACAACCGATAGATACAACTAAAGCAGCTAGACCAGATGGTCTATCACCATTTGTTCTTAAAAACTGTCACAGCGTCCTTGCAAAGTACTTATGCGTTATATATGAAATTACACTAAATACTGGAGTTGTCCTACATGACTGGAAAGTTGCAAACGTTATCCCGGTTCATAAATGAGGTGATAAAAACCTTGTCGAAAATTATAGGCCCATCTCGCTAACAGAAATTTGCTATAGGTTATTTGAGCACATCATATACAGTGAAACAGTTAAATACCTAGAGTCAATCAACTTCCTCACTTCATCTCAGCATGGTTTCTGAAATAGACGCTCATGCGTAACTCAACTAGTAGAATTTCAGCATTACCTCGCACAATCTATAGACAGTGCCGCTCAAGTAGGTGCAGTCTTCCTTGGCTTCCGGAAAGCCTTCGATACCGCCCCACACAATCTGTTAGAATTTGCAATGCTCTCTGCAAACGTAAGCCTTAATCTTATCATTTGGGTAAATAACTAGCTAAACGATCGACAGCAGAACGTAGTGCTTAACGGCTCAAAATCATCTGCGGTAACCGTTACGTCCGGTGTACCACAGGGGAGCATATTAGGGTCTTTGCTTTTCCTGATTTATATCAATAGCATAGTTGATGATATTACCTCTCCCATTAAGGTATTCGCAGATGATTGTATAGTGTTTAGAGTGACTAAATCGCACAAGGATGCTGAAATTCTGCAGCATGATCTCTACCGTGTATTAACGTGGTGCCGAAAATGGGAATTGAGTCTAAACGTCCGCAGATGTCGCTGTGTATCATTCACCAACTGGATTAGTAAACTAGACACAACATACAAAATACGTTATTCAATAGTTAGCAATGAATCCTAATATAATTATCTGGGCGTCTATTTTCCGACAATTTCAAGTGGAATAAACACATTGACATTACTGTGACCAAGGCAGGCCGGATGCTATATTTCATACACGGAAGTTTTCGGCAAGCTTCACAGACCTTGAAACAAACCCTTTATCTCATGTATGTAAGACCTATTCTAGATTATGCTTGCGTAATCTGGGATCCCCATCAGCAGTACTTGATTAACGCCCTGGAAAAAGTTCAAAACCAAGCAGCCAGATTTGTTAGCAACAACTCTAATTCCTTTGCAAGCATCACAGAAATGAAACGAGCATTGAAATGGGAGACACTGATGGTATGGAGGCAGAAACTGAGGCTTAAATTTCTTCGTAGTATATAATATAACGGCAACGCTATTAACTCTCTCGAGAATCTGTTCACACCGACGTACGTCTCTAATCATCAAGAACGTTCACGAAAAATATTAGGATACTGCTATGAAACCCACTCTTTCGGTAGTTCTTTTTTCGTAAAAACAGTACAGGAATGGAACCGTCTACCAGGTGATCTCGTCAATGAAACTGATAATGAATCCTTTTTTTCTTCCTTGTAACAACGCCTACAATATCTCTGCCACTAAGAATAATTTGTTGTCTCGAAGCGTGTAGGTGTTACCAAATGCATGACTGCGACGTTGTTTTCGCTCACCAATATTCGAGTGTTTTTTTTTTCTTCTCTTAAAATATCTTGATTGCTGTTGTATTTGTGGTAACTATTGTTTCGATTGAAACTACGTAGTCAAATGGTTGTGTGTACCTCCCCTACGCAATGTCTTACGGTGATGTAGATGAAATGTAAATAAAAAATAAGTAACAACAGACGGATATTGCGAAGCCCAATTTATTTTAGGAAAATTAAAATCACCCAGGAGAAGCAAAAGAGAGTGGGGAAATGCTGAGACAAGAAAATTAGGAACGTCATGAAGTTCATCGCAGAAATAAGTTGGTGCATTTTGTGGGTGATAACAAGCACAGAGCAATATGTTTTGTTGCCTTAAGACAGCACGTATGCATGATATTTCTAAGGATGTGATAAATGCAATCCTGCATTTATCACATTAATTCGCAAATATTTAATTTTAAGGATGTGATAAATGCAATCAAATATACAGTTACTAAATTAGTTGACTCATCTGTCCATAAACAACATTATTGTGACGGATGCATCGATATTAAAGGAAAAGGCTACTGTAGGCATCTTCCGTATTTCTCTCATGTAGTCTTTTTCAGTTCGATTACAATATTATACAACTATAATCGTTGCTGAACTATTTGCGATAATTCTAGAACTTCCTAACCTTCCTGCAAGCAAATCAGAAGCAGTCACCCTTACTGATTTTTTCTTAGTATGTACAGCACTATTATCAGCAAAAAAATGTTGCAATAATGAGTATTACTAGTAGTTTATTGCCCGCAAACCTGAGAAAATTCCATTTGATATGGGTAGCTGGCCAGTGCGGGATTTATCTGAATGAGATGACAGATTCGTTAGCCAAAGCGTCTTGAAGCAGACCACTCGTACCTATTTGACGTGATTTCGCTTATGTAACACACTCAGATATAGAAATGCTTGTTTGCACAAGGAAATAGACAAATTATCAGAGGATAAAGTCAGCGGATAAAGTCAGAGACTTCGTACATGTAAGATTTTGCTAGAACAAAGAGTGGTGCATATCTCGGCAGTTAAAAATTACAATCACCAGATGACGATGCAAAATTTCGCACCTGAATTCTTATTTACATGAATCTGTACTCACAGCATCTCTGTTATGTCTCTTTTGCAAGGAATCGGAAACAACAGATTATTTCTTTTTATTCTCCAACTAATATTTTTTATCAAATAAAAAGATACCTGGCCGAATCACTTGACAGTAGGTTTGAAAATAAATGTCACACTATTTTATCCTCTGGAGTGATTACATTAGGTTATTGCCACAGGGAAGTTTGCTCTTATATGCGTGCGCACATAATGGTAACAAAAAGATTACCTTGTTAATCTATTATTGCGATAGCATTACACGACCACTCTCGGCTAGATTTCGCCGCCGGCGTCAACGTCGGCGTCGACGTGGGCGTCGACATCGATGTCAAGTACCGTGTATGTATACGTAGGTTCGATTCTTGCTCACGACTGGTAAATTTTTTTATCCACGTTTCTTTCTTCTTATTTACTATACATTGGTTCTAATAACTTCCCCTGTACATTCCTTGGAATTACTGTCTGTTATATCTCATACGTATATATATATATATATATATATATATATATATATATATATATATATATATATATATATATATATATATATATATATATATATATATATATATATATATATATATATATATATTTATATATATATATATATATATATATATATATATATATATATGAAAAAGCAAGAAAAAAATCCAGAAGAACACCCCGGCGTGCAAATTGGAACGTGGGACCTCTGTGGCGTGAAAGCGTGGCGTGAAAGCGTGGCGTTCCACTCTGGAGGACATCTTCACCGTTCAAACGGCAAGCTACTTATATCTACCACTTACCGTTGCTCACGAGAACTTCGGGGGAGAATTGTGTTTTCACCAATACCAGCAATATGGCGCAACGAGCGCATGTTGCCACACTTCACGGCAGCGCCCACTCTAATCTCCTACGCGTACTTTGCCCGGCTTAGAGAAGAGGAGCGACGCTTCCTTACGCGTCCTTATCTTGCGTTGGCGAGGAGGGGAAGGTCGTACGTCTTGCCTCGTCTCGGGCTTTACCTGGAACGATTATGCTGTAGTTACCGGGTGCACAAAAGTCACTACAGTCATCGAAGCCTTCGTTTACGAAAAGCGCGTGATTTTCAGACGCATCAAAGTAACAAATGAGCGCTTATTCGAGTGCATTCCTATATGTAAGTAGCCCCGCCGCGGTGGTCTAGTGGCTAAGGTACTCGGCTGCTGACCCGCAGGGCGTGGGTTCGAATCCCGGCTGTGGCGGCTGCATTTCCGATGGAGGCGGAAATGTTGCAGGCCCGTGTGCTCAGATTTGGGTGCACGTTAAAGAACCCCAGGTGGTCTAAATTTCCGGAGCCCTCTACTACGGCGTCTCTCATAATCATATAGTGGTTTTGGGACGTTAAACCCCACATATCAATCAATCAAACTCGGCTGGTGACCCGCAGGTCGCGGGTTCAAATCCCGTCTGTGGCGGATGCAATTCCGATGGAGGCGCAAATGTTGAAGGCCCGTGTATTCAAATTTGGGTGCACGTTAAAGAACCCCTTGTGGTCAAAATTTCTGGAGCCCTCCACTGCGGCGCCTCTCATAATGAAATGGTGGTTTTGGGACGTTCAATCCCACGAAGCAATCAATAAATCTACATGTAAGTACAGTTCGTACGTCACTTATGCATGATAAATTCGGGGCGTATTTCGATCTGCTTTCCATTCTGCGCGCGACCTTTCAATTTGTTGCTATCGCGTTCATTATTTCGCCTTTCTGGCAAAGCTGTGACTATTTTTGTTATTGATATTGCTACATGCATGTATACTGATATTCTATGGGGCGACGCGCGTGTGTGCCTGACGAGGAAGACGAAGGGTTGTCTCCGCTCGCTCGCTGGTGAACCGGGCATGCCATTACCGCTGGTTTGGAATATATCTAATCCCCAGCCTCGTCGTTACGGCGTCTCTTCTTTTCCGTAACATATTTGGTGTAGGTGGAACGTTCCCCGTCTTCACCACGAAGCTTCGCAGTGGCCGCACCATTCAGTCTCCGGCCATGGCTACCAATGACAACAGCCTGTCAGCGTCTCCATCTGTAGCTCCAGCCACTACATACCTGACGATGCCCACCCCCCGTGATCCAGGTACATTCTCCGCACAACCTGGGCTCGACGTCGACTACTGGCTCCGTATGTACGAGCGTGTTAGCCACACACACCGATGGGACCCTACCATGATGCTCGCCAACGTAATATTTTACTTGGACGGCACCCCACGGGTCTGGTTCGACGCCCATGAGACCGAGCTCACCAGCTGGGCTACCTTCAAGGAGCGACTACGCGACATCTTTGGGGACCCGTCCGGTCGCCAAATAGAAGCGCGAAAAGAACTCGCCACTCGTGTGCAGTCGTCAACAGAGTCGTATGTCTCGTACATACAGGATGTGCTCGCGTTGTGCCGAAAAGTCGACGAGCAAATGACAGAGAGTGACAAGGTGGGCCACATACTTAAGGGCATCGCAGACGACGCCTTCAATTTGCTCGTCTACAATAACGTCACGACCGTAGATACGACAATCAAGGAATGCCGTCGCTTCGAAATGGCCAAAAGCCGCCGTGTTCTGCCTCAATTTACGCGGCTACCAAACACGGCTGTTACATCCACTTGCACCGATCTCGGTGCCGCACCACCCATGCAGGACAGCGTGACACGAATAGTTCGACGGGAGCTTGAGGCGTCAAGTCCGGCACATTTCCTCCACATCCGCTCGATCATGGCGCCGCAGAAACGCCTCCGCCGGTCTCCGTTATTCAAGCCGTCGTGAGGCAGGAAATTGCAAAGCTTGGTTTTCCTGTGGCCTGCTCTGTGTCCCGACCCGTCTCCAGACCAATGACAACAAATGCACCACGCCATGACTTACATTTTATTCCGCGATCCCGCAATCCGGCGGAATGGAGAACTGCAGACGACAAGCCGATCTGCTTCCGCTGCCACCGAGTTGGCCATATCTCCCGCTACTGCCGCAGCACTTGGACGCCCTCAAACTGGAGTCAATTTTCCTCTAATCGACCATACGATGACTCCCGTCGGTATTCACCCAGTCGTGTGTACCTTTCTTCCGACATCCCCAACAGCCGCTCCACTGCTCGTTCACCGCCACCTCAACGTCGCCGCTATCCGTCGCCGGTCAACTGTGGATCCTCTCGGACGGAAAACTAGATCATGCAGCTCCGGGAGGTAGTGCTGCATCGCTTGCGAATGATCCAAATCCTCCATTGACGCTCCCCACTTATACGAACTTGATTGAGGTGTATGTGGACGGTATTTCCTTGACGGCGTTAGTCGATACCGGAGCTCAAGTGTCTATAATGAGTGCTCATCTGTGTCGCCTGCTCAAAAAAGTCCTCACGCCTGCAGCAGCTAAAGCCCTCCGTGTCGCTGATGGTGAAACTGTGGCCATCACTGGAATGTGTACCGCTCGTGTTAGTATAGCCGGCCGCCATGTTCCCGTTTTATTTACGGTGCTTGAAAATTGCCCCCACGACCTAATCTTCGGCATGGACTTCCTATCGACGCATTCTGCCCTCATCGATTGTGCCGCTGGTACTCTCTGCCTAGAACTTCCTCTTCTCCCTGAATCTGACCCTGAACTCCCGAACAGCTTGTGCACCACTGACTTCTTACGGATACCGCCTAAAGCTCTCACATTCATCGAATTGGCAACACCCTCTCCCGTGCTTGACGGTGATTATATCGTGACGCCGATTACTGATGTTCTCCTAGCGCGTGACATTACTGTCCCACACTCTGTCGTAAGCATGGCCTCTAACCGAACATATTTACCTGTCATCAATTTCGGTTTCATAAAACAAGTGCTACCCAAAAAAATTTCGGTCGCCACACTAAGGCCCTTAATTGACGACCACGTCACCTGTTTTACGGCAGACGTATGTCCCGAGCACCCACATCACTCGCAGGATGTCACGTGCCTCGATGCGACCTTACGCTCCATGATCGCCCCGGACCTCAAACCTGAGAAGTCAACCGCGCTATGCCGCCTTCTGGCTTCATACCGCGACATATTCGACGTCGACCACCGTCCACTTGGCCAGACTTGACTCGTCAAGCACCGCATTAACACAGGTGATTCTCATCCCATTCATCGGCGACCATACCGGGTGTCTGCCACTGAGCGTAAAATAATTCAACAAGAAGTCACCAAGATGTTAGCCAAAGGAATTATTGAACCCTCTTCGAGCCCATGGGCGTCCCCCGTTGTGCTCGTTAAAAAGAAAGATGGCACGTGGCGCTTCTGCGTGGATTACCGTCATCTGAATAGAATCACGAAAAAGGACGTTTACCCTTTACCCCGCATCGATGACGCTTTCGATTGTCTCCACGGCGCCCGATACTTTTCCACAATAGACCTACGTTCCGGCTACTGGCAGATTGCTGTCGACGAAAAAGACCAAGAGAAGACTGCATTTGTAACTCCAGACGACCTATATCAGTTCAAGGTTATGCCATTTGGGCTATGCAACGCCCCAGCCACGTTTGAGCGCATGATGGACTCTCTGCTACAAGGGTTCAAATGGTCAACATGTCTTTGTTATCTTGACGATGTTGTTGTATATTCCCCAACATTTGAGACCCACCTTCAGCGTTTGTCAGCTATTCTCGACATATTCCGCACTGCAGGCCTCCAATTGAACTCGTCGAAGTGCCGCTTCGGACGCCGGCAAATTACAGTGCTGGGCCACCTTGTCGACGCCTCTGGTGTGCAGCCGGACCCCGAGAAAATTCGTGCAGTCACCAGTTTTCCTGTACCCCAGTCAGCCAAAGACGTTCGGAGTTTTGTAGGACTTTGCTCCTATTTTAGAAGGTTTGTGAAAGATTTCGCAACCATCGCTCGACCCCTCACAGAGCTTCTAAAGAAAGACGTCACGTTTACGTGGGGTACCGACCAAGCTGCTGCTTTTTCTCACCTAATCACGCTACTGACGACTCCACCCATATTGGCTCACTTTGACCCATTCGCTCCGACGGAAGTTCGAACCGATGCTAGTGGTCACGGAATCGGAGCCGTGTTAGCCCAGCGCCAACGGGGACACGACCGAGTTGTCGCCTACGCTAGCCGCCTCCTCACAGCTGCTGAGCGCAACTATTCTATTACGGAGCGTGAATGTCTTGCTCTTGTTTGGGCAGTCTCAAAGTTCCGCCCATATTTATATGGTACTAATTTCACTGTGATAACTGACCATCATGCGCTATGTTGGCTTACGTCAGTGAAGGATCCTACTGGCCGGATCGGGCGCTGGGCTCTCCGACTCCAAGAGTATACATTTACGGTGACGTACAAGTCCGGGCGCCTACATCAGGACGCAGACTGCCTGTCGCGCTACCCGGTCGCTGAGTCGAGCACTATGCATGACACCGACACCGAGCCTTGCGTCTTTTCCCTTTCGCAAGTGACATGCATAGGTGACGAGCAGCGCTATGATGCGTCCTTGCGTGCTATCATTGAGAGCCTCGAATCACCATCTTCCAGTCAGTCCTATCGCTCGTTCGTGCTCCACGATGGTGTATTATACCGCCAAAGTTTTGAGCCGGATGGACCGCCTCTGCTGCTTGTCATTCCGAAACACCTTCGCTCGGAAGTTCTACATGAACTTCATGACCTTCCGACTGCTGGTCACCTTGGTGTGTCACGCACTTACGACCGAATACGCCGACGCTTCTACTGGCCAGGGCTTGCACGCTCAGTCAGAAGGTACGTTGCGGCTTGTGAGATATGTCAGCGCCGCAAAACGCCATCGACACTTCCCGCCGGACGCCTTCAACCACTCGATATTCCGTCAGAACCGTTCCTCCGCGTTGGCTTGGACCTACTTGGCCCTTTTCCCTTGTCTTCCTCGGGGAACAAGTGGATAGCCGTGGCCACCGACTACGCCACGCGTTATGCCATCACACGAGCTCTCCCAACAAGCTGCGCCACAGATGTCGCCGACTTCCTCCTCAAGGACGTGATTTTGCAACACGGAGCCCCACGGCAGCTGCTTACAGACCGTGGCCGCACCTTTTTGTCGAAGGTCATAGCCGACATCTTGCAGTCCTGTAAAACGAGACACAAGCTGACTACGTCATACCACTAGCAAACCAATGGACTCGCGGAGCGCCTAAATCGAACTCTTACAGACATGCTCGCTAAGTGTGTTTCTACCAACCACACCGACTGTGATCTCGCGTTGCCGTACGTCACATTTGCCTACAATTCTTCGCGCCATGACACTGCCGGTTACTCTCCATTTTTTCTGCTGTTTGGCCGAGAACCAACATTGCCTCTAGACACCGTCATACCGTCTCCTGTAGTACCGACCAGTGAATATGCCATGGACGCTATCACTCGGGCCGCTCACGCACGCGAAATCACCCGTACTCGCCTTCTGACCTCTCAAGAGAAGCAACGGCGCTTGTATAACCAACAACACCGCGACGTACACTTTCCACCCGGTTCTTTGGTACTGCTCTGGTCTCCGACCCGTCAAGTTGGCTTGTCAGAAAAACTGCTTACTCGCTACACAGGCCCTTACCGTGTCCTCCGTGTGGTTACGCCTGTAACATATGAAATTGGTCCTGCCACCCCATTGCCTTCATGTGCCCAACAGGCTACCGATATTGTACATGTTGCGCGCTTGAAGCCCTACAACTCTCCTAGTGACGTTGACATCTAAATGCGCCGAGACGGCGCTTGCGCCGCCGGGGGTTATGCTACATGCATGTATACTGATATTCTATGGGGCGACGCGCGTGTGTGCCTGACGAGGAAGACAAAGGGTTGTCTCCGCTCGCTCGCTGGTGAACCGGGCATGCCATTACCGCTGGTTTGGAATATATCTAATCCTCAGCCTCGTCGTTACGGTGTCTCTTCTTTTCCGTAACAATATTTTCGGCTCCGAAACTATCTGAATGCCTGACCGCTAACTCGTGTAGCATTTTCATATAATTTTATGACTTGTTTTTGCTTTTTACTGAAATTATTTTTAACGATTTTAAATGCATCAATAGCCAACTTGAGGATCATGCCGCCCAGTTCTTGGCGATCGCCCTTTTTGGGCGAGTGCCAGCAAAGCAAAAGTATCATCATCAACATCATCAGATGTCAGTCTTAGAATAAAGAAGAAGTCACCGGTGAGTTTCGCCATTGGGCACGGTAGCTGGTCCATCCTTCAACATTTCGGAGCCATGACACCTTGTAGAAAGAGCCTAAGAAGGTGAGACAGAGCGAACTTCCTTGATATTGACCCTATCCGCAGCCTCAAAGGCTTCTGTGAAGCCATCATAAGTAAAGCTGATATGTGAGGCCCAACTAATCCTACCAGTGGCCAATATCGTGGGGAATTACATATTGACGATGCCCGGATCTTCGTAGACGTTGGGCGTGTTGACTCCCACTTTGCCTCGTGACGCTGCCAACCAGTGATTTTTCGAGTTATCGTTCTTGGCCTGGGTCATGGCGACCCTGCTCGAAAGATGAAGCCAACTGCGCTAGGCCATCACTCATGTCATCGCCGAGATCGAACGTATTCGGCAATTTGGTACGCCCACCAGTATGTGAGTAGCGCAATATTTACTGAACAGCACGACCATCTCAGAGCAATAGGTAAAGAGATTATGCCACCGTTGAGATTGATCATATAGAATAGGAGATATAAAAAGCCGACGTTTATAAGCGCCAGATTATCTACCAAAGGTGAGCGCAGAGAAAAAGTTCGAAGATATATTAAAAGCTCGGTAAACTCACGTTGACTGATAAGTGGGCTTTAACGTCCCAAAACCACCATATGATTATGAGAGACGCTGTAGTTGAGGGCTCCATAAATTTTGACCACCTAGAGTTCATTAAAGTGCATTCAAATTTGAACACACGAGCCTACAAGACAAACTCACGTGGAATCAATAAAACGGTGAATGAGAAAAAAAGCAGTAATAAAACATCTCTCTTCGTCTGCCTCAGCAACCTTTAGCCATTAAGTACCGAATAGTAATCATGTTTTACAGAAGCTGCATAAAAAGGCCTAAGGACAAGCAGAGGAATATAGGAGCAGCATACGAAGCAGCGAGAGCGTTCCAACGACAGAAAAGGCAAACCGAAAAACTGACACCGAAAAACAGCCTCCAAGTCTAAAGGCCTTTTCCCCGACTTCACATTATTTCTCGACGTACTGTACCCGCGAGGCATATGACAACCCAGTGGCTCCAAGTCAGGTGCACAGGTTGGCAGAGATTGGTACATACAAAAAGCTGTAAACTTTCGACAATCGAAAAGATAGTCCACCATATCCTAAGGCTGAGTGCATGCCGTATCAGACACATAATGGTGTTGCAAATCTTCACCAGCGTGCGTGTAATCCCCTGGCGAATGCAAAGAAGCCGCGGGCAGTGTGAGCAAAAACAAGTGGCAGCAGCACACAGCTCAGTCTTGTTTTGATTTCGTAAGAACTTTCTCTTGAAGATCGTTCCGTATAAAACAGGATTCCAGCCATGGTCTCCTCCCTCGCAGCCCAGTATGCTACCTCCTGCCAAGGCTCGAAACTCGTCATGTCACGAATTATTCACGTTAACCATCGCTGTGACATGATCGAATGGCGGACAAAAATTTTAACTCTACATAACAGCACCACGCCTGCGCGGAAAGCGCAGGCGTGGTGAAAGCAGGGTGAACAGCGCCTCTTGAGCAAATTATAAATTTTCTTGTAACTCTTCATCCAAGTACCATTTAGGGTACTATAATTTTTGTGATATTTGCGGCCACGCAGTGCACCAGTTTCCATCATTATGGGGAGAAGAGACGTACACGGTTCACATCTGCGAAACATTGCGAGCATTTTCTCGGTGTGCTGGCTGATTAAGGTAAATAAGTATCGCCGAGCTTTTTGTAGATGGTTTCGAAGACCTAAACGACGCACCAGTTAATGACGTCTAGTTCGTAATGTGTCGCTCTTCTTATTTTGATCTCTTGCGCGTTATACTTTTACGTCAACATGAGTGAGAGAAATTTTTTTACTTTCTCAGAAAAGGAATCACGGGAGCCTCATGAACCCCCTTTGCGAGTATTACGAGTACGCTTGCCAAGTACTCACAACACAATAAATTGTAATTCTCTCAAAATAGGAAAGCTTTTACTATATCATTCTTTATCATGAGGAGAGTGGTACCAGCGCCAAACTTGTGAGGCAATATGCGTAGTTTTATGGTGCTGCATCTGAATACAAGGCGGAATTGAAGTGGCCTTGTTAATTGAACTGCATTGAGTCGTTGATTCATTGACATCTTCATGTACGAAATATTGCTTTGTTCACATTCTGTCGATCAAGCGTACTCTCTACATTAGCTGTTAAATGGATTTCTGAACATTCCCTTATGGCTAGGAGGTATCTCCTGTTATAACTTGAGGGCGTCACGTAGGCAAATATTTCAGTGGAAAGTAGCTCATAATTTGTAGCTTTCAGTTAGGTTATTTCATTAGTGAAGTCCCCAACGTTTGGACGAGCCAGGTTTTTCGGCATTCTAACAACCTATTTCTTATCATTCCGATCACTTGATGTTGTGCAAATTTACAAATACGCAATTGTCAAGACAGCCGAACGATATTGTCACTTTCACTACAATCATCTCGTTTCTTGCTTGGTTTCATTTTTCACCGTTAGCATTGCTGCCAAGTGACGTTGAAGAAGAGGGGCATGAAACTCAAGCCAGTAAAGATTAAACTTCCTAATTTGCCATACTTTGGCCCAGTCAAACTAAAATACAAACAGCAAGCAACACTCAACGTATAATAATGATGCATAGCCGAGACTTCGGTCCGTGAGTCATTTTCTCTAAAATTTCTTAACGTTTATACACGCCTTGACCTTCAAGTCTACCACTGCTTCTGGCGTAAGCTCTATTGCGTGAGCCTTAACGTGCGCGTATTCTAAACAGAATTGCCTGAAGCAATCACGAAGTTCTAAAACATTCCAGAGCAGCGTGCGGTGAGATGGGCCAACAAGTTTTTATGGGCGAATCTTTCTGAAATATCACAGATGTTATAGCATCAATTGCAAAAAACACGAGCCAAATGTGAACTTACCTTTTTAGGTTCTCGGTACCATGGAAGCTGGAAAGATTTTATTAAAACAATGAAGAAATAACACACGCGATTTATTAAGCGCAAATTATCAGCAATCGCACTACATATGCGAAATAGCACGGCAAAAAACAGCGAAGGCAAGAGTAATGAACGATACATGCCGCAGCGCCACGTCCCATCTGTTTGTTAGTCTTTCGTTGTTTTTTGGCTAATTAGGACTGATTTATGACGCATAATTTTTACGTCAAGTGACCATAAAGAAATACGCAACCGTTCTTTTGCAGAGCTTGTAGGCCAGTTTTTTTTTTGGGGGGGGGGGGGGGAGAGGGATTTGGCATTTACTCTAGGTGTCTTGTCAAAGATTAGTGCTTCTTTTTATTTATATTCAAAAATTCAGTGGATTACAAAGCTCACTGGCCCACATTGACTGAAATTCAAGATACATTTTGAGTTTTTGTGCTTCCACTTTTTTTCCAGACTGCATACAGAGTTTCTCGAGGATCACCAGTGGCTGTACATGAAAAAGTTGTTGGGTAATTTTTTCTTGTGTATTCGAAGCATAAGTATATTCTGTTTATATGTCTGTATATGTATTGCTACACATTATGTTTGATTCCATGCCTTTTATCTTATACCTCTTGTGAGATAGCTTATCGGCCTTTGGGAAATGCCGCAGCTCTTTTAGGAAGTAGTTTCTCTACCGACAACTGTAAAATGGCCACGAAAGAATAGAAAGCAGTGCTTTCATGGAAACGCGTTATTGCACAAGTATCCATCGGTGAGCATACAAATTTCTGCGTAGGTTACTGGGCAGGTAGGTTATTTACACTTCAAAAATTACCAAAAAATGCATTTAGAACAAAAGCAAACACATATGGGAATAGCTTGCAGTGTGTCAGCGCTTGTTCTTGGGGTTTGCTAACGTTTATGTGCTTTCTTTCGCGTTTATTTTCACAATAGAGGGCTCTATGACTTCTAAAGCATGATACCACAGCTCTATTTCATGAGCTTATTAGAAATATTAAAAAAAAAAACAAGTATGCTAGATAGATCGAGATGATGCGGCACGATCAATACTTCATAACGAAAACATACGCTGCATTATGAAAAAAAAAAGACACTTACGCGTCTTGGACCAGCAACGGTTGATTCAGGTGCTGGGGGAGACGAAGGCTGTAAACGGTAAAACGCAATACTCAAAAACAAGTACACTGAAGAAAAATAACCACCCCTTTACATCAATTTTATGACGAACATATGAACCAGCACCAACCAATTATCGCATAAAGAATAATTGGGTTTTTCACGCCAGTGTTTGTCCCGCAGATCATTATTATTGATGTGGTGTTTTAACTGATAAGCAAAGACAATGCGCAAGCGAAATGCGTGTTTACGAATCTGCATTGAGTGCAAAATATTATTTTAAATTTACCATAATATGTTGTTTCCAAGAAGCTGAAGGCCTTGTTTGAAAATACGTACCACTGCTTATTTATAAGTCTGTCACAAAAAGAATCGATCTGTTTTCTTTGTGAATAAAGCCAGAGCTTGATGATTGATTGATATGTGGAGTTTAACGTCCTAAAACCATCATATGATTATGAGAGACGCCGTAGTGGAGGGCTCCGCAAACTTCGAACAGCTGGAGTTTTTTAACGCACGCGGGCCTACATGCGGGCCTACAACATTTCCGCCTCTCTCGGAAATACAGTCACCACAGCCGGGATTTGAACCCACGACCTGCCAGTCAGCAGCCGAGTACCTTAGCTACTACACTCTAAAAAAAGAGGAGCGAGAATGGAGAAACGGACACCGTTTCTCCTTCGGCGCAGCGACTTCCTTCCTTTCGGGCGCTTTACCCGTTGCGCCCTCTTGCGGCAAGCACCAAACGAGCAACGTTCCACCTTCAGTGTTCAAGTTTCTCCTCAATCACGGGGGTCATGCGCGCGCGCATGCGCACGCTGAGCCTAGCCGGCCGCGGCTAGTCGCGAGCGATTGCTTTTACCTAGAATTCGCCAGAATGGGTTACAACCATCAAAAACGTTTTAAACATCGTCATAACTACACTTTTGTGAAAAGTAAACCAACGAATTCTGCTAGTTAAACCGAATTCTCAATCGCATGCGTTTTGAATTGCCCATGAAAGCACTGAGAGGTAAGACGGAATTATGCACGCGTGCAGTATGCCTTTCTCGTCCATGATTCTCATTTGTCATCAGAAACTCAACACAAAATGCACTTCTAGTACCAGCTGTGCACAGCAGATAAGTACTAACACTCACTAACCTTTATGAAAAAAGTATTCTAAATCCAGAGTAATAGTAACCACTACAGCCACAGCGCTAACAACAAAATTGTGGCGCGCACTATGACTGCAAGTTGACACGCGAGGCAAATTGCGAGAGGCATCTGAAGCAGAGAAATATGTAGGCACAGCATGCTATAACGTTACAGTAAATTTGCGCACTGCAGCGCTAGTTCCTCCACTCAAGTAATATAGCTGCCGCGACACCAACAGCCACTGCCATCGCTCACGAAAAAATACCGTCGGATCGAGGTAATCGCTTATTTCTCTCGCAAGACCCGCGTTGTAAGGTACGTGTACACTATTAGGACTGTCGTCACCACATCAAAAACATTGTCATTGAAGGGCTAGCGTTGTACTGTATCCATGGCTAACGGTCACACTTGTGGTAAGCACCTAAAAAGAATATTAGAAAACGTTAACACAAAACAACTAAACGAGGTCTACGCGACCACAGAACCCCTACCACGACGGAGACTTCTGGTCTGCATTCTGCTCCCTCTCCGAGTATCAAGTTGAAGAATATAAAAAGACGTTACCTCCGAAAAGGCTAAACCGCGGCAAGCGTTTGCGTTCTCGGAGGCGTCAAGAAAAAAAAATAACTGTGGCAGTGGTCGAGAGATGGCGCAGCGTTCGAAATGCCGTGGGCATTCCATGCATGGCTTGGGGCAATCGTTTTCGCAAAAACCAGATAAGCTCTAGTAATTATTCCGTCCATTATTGTGCAACAGTTAATAAAGCTCCGTGTATCTAAGCATCAGTTACAACATATTTACGTGTGCGCATGCTGTGGTATTGCCAGAAAACGTAAAAAAAGTGTACAAAATCTTACTTATATTCTGTGCCACTAACGTCAGTCGAAAATCATTGCTATATAAGCGTGTGAGTTTTCGTAGTAAGGCGTGAGTAAACATGTATTTCTTTGATGTACACTTGTTTGTGAATGTTGTATGTACACAAGCAATAAAGAAAGAAAAGTGAGTAAACACGTCTGAGTGTGTGCCGCTGTGGATAATGGTTCATTGTGCTCTTGTTCATTGAGTTCACCCTATATGCGCACTATGTGTACTAGTGTGTGTTTTTAGCTATATGCATTGCATCAGCATATAGTAGGCGTCCGGTGTCAGTGAGTAAATCCTGAATGCGGTGAGTCGTAAATTATCCGCAAGGAAGCCGTGATGGTGGGTATGACAACGTACGTCGCCGCAAGCAACCTTTTTTTGTAATTGTTCAGTTCCTCCAGATGGCGCCAGCTACCACCTACTTCACGACTCTGGCTCTCTCACACCTCCAGCTACTTATATAACGTTGAACATCTATCAAAGCTGCACTACTGAGTCGGAATGGTTTCTCTGTGATCGAGTCTACGGTTTCGAAGCACATCTCGTGACCTGCGGCCCCGTAAGTGCATATATAACGCCGCTACACTATGTGAATCTGCGAGAAATAAATACAGCAAGCCTAGCATGCACTCTTCGAGTAAGGGGTCTGCAGTATCTGTGTCTTTCAGAGTGACCATCGCCTCACTGGCCGAACAAAACCTTCCTGCTCCGTCGTTCTCTTTCGCGATGTTTTCATCACTACAGGCTCGTCTGCTTGTTTTTATAATCTTTTCCTTCAATATCAAGCTCAGCGGGACCGTTGTTCGTAACTTTCAATGCCGTGTACTCCTTATCAGTCGAGAATCGATGCATTTGCTAAGCCTACTTGCCTCGCTAACCCGGAGGCAGCCATGTTGATTTTCATAGGGTGGAACACGTTTCTCCGAGGATAAGGCAGCAACCTTTTTCTATTTAGAGACGAACATTGGCGACGAACCTTGGCGACAGGTGCGGCGATGGTGTAGTGGTTAGAGCATCCGCCTCGCACGCAAGAGGTCCGTGGTTCAAATCCCGGTGCCGCGTAATCCCCAACCGGATTTAAAAAAAATCCGCGTGTTGATGGAACTGCATTAAGAGGCCTGGGGTGCGGCCTCACCGGTAACCACCGCCGGGAACGCACTCCCTCACCAGAGAAGGATTGGCCACCCTGGTGCAGTATCTGGCCACTACATCCCACATGCATACGTCATATGACAGGTAGATTGCCACTATCCCTCAAGAGGAAGGTATATAACAGCTGTATCTTGCCGGTACTTAGCTACGGAGCAGAAACCTGGGGACTTACAAAGAGGGTTAAACTTAAATTGAGGACGACGCAGTGAGCAATGGAAAGAAAAATGGTAGGTGTAACCTTAAGAGACAAGAAGAGGGCAGAGTGGATTAGGGGGCAAACGGGGGTTAAGGATATCATAGTTGAAATAAAGAAGAGGAAATGGACATGGGCTGGGCATGTAGCACGTATACAGGATAACCGCTGGTCATTAAGGGTAAATAACTGGATTCCCAGAGAATGAAAGCGGGTTAGGGGGAGACAGAAGGTTACGTAGGCAGATGAGATTGAGAAGTTTGCGGGTATAAATTGGCAGCAGCAAGCACAGGACCGGGTTAACTGGCGGAACATGGGAGAAGCCTCTGTCCTGCAGTGGACGTAGTCAGGCTGATGATGATGATGATTGGCGACATCGCCGTTCCTCCCTAAATGGTGAGAACGTCACTTCATTTTTTAAGAGGGTAGATCACTGCGGCGAGGCATAACGCCAGAGCTTCTTCTCACGAGCGTATTTAGAGACATTGTATATAGCTAGATCGAAATGTTACTCATACTTTGTGAGAAAATATAATTTAAGGTCCGTATTCAGAAACAAAGCTTATCTGCAACTTATTACATAATTAAAGGACCGGTCAGCACTTAACGCGTTGCAGAAGCCAATATAGTAATCAAGGTGAGCTTAAATTAACACTTAAAACCGGAAAGGAAAGTACCACTGCTAGCAACCCAGGGTGCTAGTTTCGATGTTTTTCGGGGAAAAAAAAGGGGCGGAACACTACGGCAGTTTGACTAACTTCACTGGTTTTGCCGACCGTGTGGAAGAACTATTACAGAAGATGAAGGATATCGTACGCGCCGCCGTTACACCCAGAACGACGCGGAAATTTGGTTGCGGTACCAGTTGAGGCTCTCTCAATTGGCATAGGGCCGTGGTTGTGCTCTCATTCCCTTCATAAGTTAAATCTGGGCATTTCAACCCTGGAGTGTTAGGAATAGTCATCCTAGTGGCCGTCAACTGCCACCAAGCATAAGAATGGGACGGTGCGAGAAACCGGGGCACTAAAACACTTTTTAAAGTAACCATGGAACGAATTCACTGGAAGAGCTTATTGCCTCACGAACTGAAAGCCGCAAAGTGTTTAAGAATTCGTCCAGCGCGAGTGGAGTTGCAAAGGTTTGTCGCATGCTGCAATATCATTCCCTCTTCTGCCGTCCTCACGAAAGCGCTGGAAGTTGAGTAGGGAAAGATGGCAGGGCCACAGAGAAACGTCACGCAAGCCTCATGACCTTGAGCACTTTTTCTTTCTTTTTTTCTTTGAATGCGCCGCTTTTTCTTTGTGATCGCGTGCATGCGTGGAAAAGTAGCGGCCTCCCGTGGCGATCTCTGTAACGAGCGAGCACGCTTTGTTTAATCAGCGATTGGCTGATAGATGAGTCGTTGACATGTGATTTTTGAGCATATAACGTGATTAGTCGAAAGAAGAGAAAGTAATTTTTAGCTGACTTCGATTATTTATTGTGAATTACAGTGCGCGTGCTGTGCCAAAATATTTGGCTCCCGTGTTGAAAGCCTCTACTACCGATCGGCAGCGTTTTCTTACCATGTGAAGAAAAAGTGTTGCAGGGCCCACATGAAATAGCTTTAAAGCCGCAACTGTGCATCCGATGTCACACAATGGGAGCAGGAATTAGGCACACTGAGAAAATTTTTAAAAAAGCAGAACAAATGAAAAAAACTGCGCCACGATGAAAATGAGTGCACGGGTTGGGGGACAAAAAATGCCGGTTGCCAATTTTTTATTGGTAGGTCCTGGCGGGGCAGGACCATGAGGAGAGCACAAGCAAGCAAGAGGAGTGCACTGCTTTCATCCGATTACCACAAAAGCCCACTGACCCGGTGGCTCGAACTTCAAGATCGCCTCTTCGACATACACGGCTAAACTACAATTTACGAAAGATAAGAGCAACCACTGATACTTTGGCTCCATAATGTAAGCAAATATAGCTCCTCCTGGTAGACAGGCGACTTTTGTGCAGCTAATCAACTGAACGTGAAGCGGTGACATCGCAGGATGTGTAAGAGTATATCAAGAATCACAGGTGCTGCTGAAACGACACATCTCTCCCTCCTCCCCCGGTCTTTTTTTTTGCATTATTATTCAAAGAGAGCGGCGCATTCCTTTTCTGCTTGAGCAACAATCGAAGACAGTGCTTGCACAAGAAGAGATGTCTTGGCTTGGGCACTTCGTTTGACGGACAGGGCTGGCTTGTTTTACCTCTGCTTCAGTCCCATTCCTTTTAGGTGCTGTCACACTATTACAAGCTGTTACAAGCTGTCACGCTATTACATGTTGCGTGCACTGAAGTTAGCAATTGAGACTTTATGCTGACATTGAGGATTATGGCAGCGGCAACGACAAGGCCCATCGGCAGTGCCCATATAAATCTTGGTAAAATAACAAACTAATTTTCATTACTAATCCTAACCTTAGATAAGCTTTTCACGTACTTAGAATTTATCTCTGGAATATTGTGTATTCAATACAACTTTTAGTTTCCATGGAACCTTCCATTTTTATTTTAGTGAAAACTTCATAAAACTATAAAATATAGAAAATGAAATGGTGTAGTTTTGAAGCAGAAACAAAGGTGCTACTTGATACTTCTACGACTAGGACACTGTGAAAGGTTGACAATTTAGTTTTCACAAATCGAGAAACTTTGTGCAAAGTAACTGGAAGTCTAATTATCAAATATATCAAGAAGACAATGCATAGGTATCTGTGAAAGTGAAATGCATTTTCGTTTCCTTGATAAAAGTGTAGATCATCCAAGTTTTGCCAGATACGGCTTACGTGTCAGCGCTAAGGTTCCGAAATGCTTGTCTGCAATGGGGAATAGGTAATTTGGATAAATTTAGAAAATTTGGGCTTTTGAAGTATTGCTGGAATTAAGAGTGGTGGGTATCTCGCCAGTTAGCTGTCACTTATACCAGATTGCACTGTGCAGTTTCACAACTAAATTATTACCTTAACAAAGCTCGACTCAAGGCGTCACCATAGTGCATTTTTTGCAACCAAATTGAAACAATTGAACATTTCTTTTTATTCAGTAATCGTTGTTCTTAACAGAGACAAAGATCTTTGTAGCCCCTTTGAAAAGCTAGGAATACAAGTGAATCTACCTGTACTTTTATCACTTAGCCGCACTTCATTTGGTTGCTGCCACAGGGATATATGCTTCACTGTGATTGATTACATCAACGCAACTAAAAGATTACCGTGCTAGTGAACCCTACCCTTTTCAGATCTTTAGTTTATAATTCATAGCGGTGTCTGTCAAAAACAATAGATGCTTTGACCTCTTGCTCAGCAAACATTTTTGTTTATTGGTGGTATTACCTCTAAACTAATTTTTGAGATTGGCCAAAATTTCATTGTAGCATTATTTAAGTATACCGAGGCCCAGTTCTTGGCCCAACCCCCTCTGTGGGTGAGCGCCATCCATCTGAGGTCATCAGAATCATCATTAGTATCAGTCGTTATGTCTGCATGAAAACTTTACATTGGCACAGTCGAGGTCAAGAACTTGTCAATGAAGGTCAAGTTTGAATTCAATCGACGTATGGAACAACCTTTTATTGTGGCCTTTCAAGCATAGGGCAGGAGATACGTGGAAGTGCAGGAAGACGTTACAATGCCGAGCCTTCTGGAGACAATTGCCCACATCCCTGTAGCTACTTTTGATGGCCTCATTGCTCAAGGTAGCGTGTCCGTGAACATGACTTTTCAAGATTTGGCGTCTCATTTGGCAAAAGCTCCAATTGCACGTGAATTACAAACACGCATTATTATAACTCATTGAAACAGGAAAGGTGCTTTTACCGCGTTGCTCAAGATGCACAAGTTTTATATGGGACATTAACAGCCGCATTTAAAACTCCATTTGTCAGCTGCAAATGTAAGGAAAAAAGAAGTTTTTGTTAAGCCTGACATGTTTGACGGCAACTCATCCACTAACGTCTGACTGGATTTCTATGAATTTGCCTGCGAAAGAAGACAATGAACAAACGATGAAAACCGCATACATCACATGAGACTTTTTCTTTGTAGGAACGCGTAGAAGTGGTTTGATTACCTCTATATGTGAACACTTCTTGGGCCGCATGGAGGAAAAGCTTCGTAAGAGCCTTCGAGTCAAACCCTGTAGAGCTTTGGAATGATGCCATTATTTACAGACCGAGATGGACAAATATCACGGAGTACATTTTTGAATAGTGGAGCTTACCTCGCATGATTAGTGTACAGTCTTCGCCCAACAGTGAACTGAATTGTTTTCCAAGAAGACTAACAGACCTAACAGACAGCGGTATGGGAACTGTGTTGATGTGCAAACTTTGAAGTCTTTTTGAGGAGTGATGATGATGATGATGATGATATGTGGGGTTTAACGTCCCAAAACCACCATATGATTATGAGAGACGCCGTAGTGGAGGGCTCCGGAAATTTCGACCACCGGGGTTCTTTAACGTGCACCCAAATCTGAGTACACGGGCCTACAACATTTCCGCCTCCATCGGAAATGCAGCCGCCGCAGCCGGGATTCGAACCCGCGACGTGCGGGTCAGCAGCCGAGTACCTTAGCCACTAGACCACCGCGGCGCGGCGTCTTTTTGAGGAGTGTTTTCGGGGAACGAAATGGGGTAATAGCTGTCATAATAAACACTGTTTGCACCAAGTAGCTTAGTAGCTTAGAATTGTATTATTCACGTATTGTCTAGAAATTCTTTGCGCTGTACCAACTTTCAGCCCAAGTGTCCTAACATGCTTTGTTAGTGTGTTGTGAATGAGCCTATGTAATTCAATAGAGTAATATTGCAGACATGTACGAAAGATTGATGCCCAGCCCTTTTCTTTAGCATGGCATTGTCAAGGGCTTTATTCTTGTGTTTCTAATAAAAAAAAAAACTTCTTGTCACTTGGCAGCAGCAAAAACTATGCATCAAGCTTTACCGATATGGTTCGAAAAACACATAGTTGAGATATAACAGTGCTGGTGTATTTCTCTCATAAGTTACTTTCTGTATATTCAAAATAAGTGTATTAGAATCGTTGTTTGTAGCCATCTTTCTTAATACTTTCGCCTCAGTGTGTGTATCTATGTATCTTTGTGTGTGTGTGTGTGTGTGTGCATGTCTCAATGTATGTATGTATCTTTTAAAAGAGAATCCGTTTATCATTGATGAGTAAGTTTGGTAATGATTTGCCTGAATTTGTTTCTAGTTCTTTTTCTTCTGAGCCATTATATACTTCAATTTGTTTTTTACTGCATAAAAATAAATGTAACCTTACGCAAGATATGTGCGTTCGAAGAAGTTATTTCATTTGCCAGCGTACAGTCATGAGCAAAAAATTAAGTACAATAGAACCAACCAGCGAAGATTGGTTTAGAGCATAGCTACTCTACATGGCATAACTTGTACACATTGCGTTGGTCGAATATGTCAATTTCAACATTTAATTTTAATCAGAATAAACAAGCTATCACCCGTGATCGTTTACGTGTGTGATATTTATGCATTTTGTTATACCGGTTGGTAATAAGTATTAAGGTCACAAACCTAGTCACGCTGAATACATGAATTAGGTCCATGCACCTTTCATCTGTACTGGAACTGTAGGTTATAAAAAATAAACTTCGGTTTAAAAACCTATTGTAGTAACTAAAAGCAGTGTATATCTCTCTATGACGCAAATCAAACTGCCATCGTTCTGTTCCGTTCTGGACATTAGGGGACCTTCTCAACGGAACTCGAATAACTGTTATAGTTCGTTTTAACAATTTATAGTGAAATTACACTGAAGCGTGCAGCATGACAGATAGCGGGAGAAAAGACACAAACTAATCATTCTGTTAGTGTCTTCTCTAACTGTCCGTGTTCTTTGGCCCTGCTGGTTGTAATGATGCCCACGAAATTAGCATGAAAACGTGTCCCGACAAAGGCAGTCAACATGGCCACAAGCAATTAGCTCGCTGCATGTGTATATTTTCTTCAAAACACCATGACGACCGATCGCTGGTCGAATATCCAAACACGTGAAACGTAATATAGCAGGTAAGATATTAGTGTTTAAGCATTGGGGACTTTACCGATAACATAGGACGGAGGAAAAAATTATGAACCCCGAATTATGTAACGTATGAAGGAGCACGGCTCAGCGCTTCTGGGTTAAAAGAGGATTGAAAGAAGAAAGCGCGAAAGCCACCTTCTTGAAAAATTAGTACCCGCCGCCACGCACAATCTCTGGCCAGGCAACTTCTTTAAAAAAAGTGCTCGGTGACACAGCGGATCAAGGCCACTACTTACTAGATTGTAGCTGAGCGCTGTAACCACTAGTCTACTGCAGCAGTGCTAGCAATCACCCTAATGCTCACATATCGTCAATGCTTCGAATGACACCAAGTGCAAAAACGTCCGGTGAAACTTCGTCAAAAATAGAAACAATTGTTAGAATGCGTTTGCCCAAGGTTACTAGAAGACGAGACAAATGTGAACTTACCTGTCTAGGTCTTCGGTACCTTGGAGGCTGTAACAATTTTAGTAAAACTATGAAGCCAATTAACACACGCGATTTATTAATCGCAAATTATCAACAATCGCATTACATATGCAAAATAGCAAGGCGAAAACTGCGAAGGCAAGAGTAATGAACGATACATGACGCAGCGCTACGTTCCAACTGTTTGCTTAGTCTTCTGTTGATTTTGGCTAAATAGCCCTCTGACGCATGAATTTTACGTCAAGTGACCATGAAGGAGTACGCTACTCCTTTATTCAGATCTTGTTGGCCAGTTTTTTTGTCTTTGGCATCTAATCTAGGTGTCTTGTCAAAAGATTAGTTCCTTTTTTTACTTATATTCCGATATTCGGTGGATTGCAAAGCTCACTGGCCTACACTGACAGGAATTCAAGACACATGTTGAGTTTTTGCTCTTCCACTCTCGTTTTCAGGACTTCATGCAGACGTCATGAGGATTACCAGGGCTGTGCATGAAAAAGCTCTTGGGTGATTTTTTATTGTGTTTTTGAAGCATTAGTATATACTGTGTTTATGTGTCGCGATATGTATGGCTACCCATGACGTTTGATTCAGTGCTTTGTATTTTATACTTCTTGTGAGATAACTTATGAGCCTTTGGAAAATGCCGCAACTCTTTTGGGAAGAAGTTTCTCTACCGAAAACTGTAAAACAGCCACGAAAAAAGAGAAAGCAGCGCTCGCCTGCAAACGCGTGATCGCACAATTATTATTCGGTGAACATACAAGTTTCTGCGTAGGTGAATGCAAGTAGGTTAATTACGCTTTATTAAATTGTTTGAAAATGCATTTAGAACGAAAGGAAACACACAGAAAAATAGCTTGCAGTGTGTCAGCGCATGTTCTTGGGGTTTGCTCACGTTTATGTGCTTCTTTCCGCCGTTCATTTTTACAATAGAGTGCTCTATGGCTGCTAAAGTATGATAACACAGCACTATTGCGTGAGCTAATTACAAATATTTGAAAAACGAATATACTATAAAAATCAAGATGATGCAGCACAATCAATACTTCACAATGCAAACATACGCTGCATTAGTAAACAAACACTTACGCGACTTGGACCAGCAACGGGTTCTTGAGTTGCTGGGGCAGACGAAGGCTGTAAACCGTAAAACGCAATAGTCGAGAACAAATACACTGAAGGAAAATAATCACACCTTCACATCAATTTCAAGACTGAACATATGAACCAGCACCAAACAATTACAACATACAATAATAATTGAATTTTTCACGCCCAGTTTTTGTCCGGCAGACCATTATTATTGATGTGGCGTTCTAACTGATAACTGATGGGCGAAGAGAATGCGCAAGCACAATGCGCGCTTACGCATCTGCATTGAGTGCAAAATATTATTTTAAATGGACCATATTATGTTGTTCCCAAGAAGCTGAAGGCCCTGTTTGAAAATACGTACCACTGCTTAGTTCTAATTTTGCCATAAAAAGGGTAGACCTGTTTTCTTTGTAGATAAAGCCAGAGCTTGATGATTGATTGATATGTGGGGTTTAACGTCCCAAAAATCACCATAAGATTATGAGAGACGCCGTAATAGCGGGCTCCGGAAATTTCGACCACCTGGTGTTTTTCACGTGCACCCTAATCTGAGGACACGGGACAACAACATTTCCGCCTCCATCGGAAATGCAGCCGCTGCAGGCGGGATTTCAACCCGTAACCTGTTGGTCAGCAGCCGAGTACCTTAGCCACTAGACCACTGCGGTGGGGCATTGTGATGCGGGTTCTTGTTGCTGAT
Organism: Rhipicephalus microplus; assembly: GCF_043290135.1. NCBI lineage: Eukaryota > Metazoa > Arthropoda > Arachnida > Ixodida > Ixodidae > Rhipicephalus > Rhipicephalus microplus. The sequence continues at coordinate 106,082,775 of NC_134705.1, read as the reverse complement.
TTGTTTTTCTCCCGGGCTGAGCCTCAGAGAGTTTTGTTAATAAGGACAAAGCCGTTCGGTTTCCAAGAAACACACAAAAAGTTTAATTGAAAAGTAAAAAGGCAAAGATTCCTCACAAAACAAAACACTTAATAAACAGTTGACTGGACATGACGAAACACATCTGTAAACACCCAACAAGAACGTTCAAAGTCAGTAACTAAACCTAACGTTCGAAAGAGGCTGAGTGATGGGAGTAGCGCAAGAGTATCGGTGCAGTCTCACCCACAAGTTGGTTTTCGGCGGTGATGAGAAACCGGAACGCCGTGACTCCTGCGTCAGTGCGTGGGCTGGACGAGGACGAGGGAACGCTGGCTGCTGGCGACACGTCGAAAAGCCCTACCAAATCGTGATGGTTTCGGCTTGAGGAGCGTGGACACGTCGGAGACGGGAGAACGCAGGCTGGTGGCGACGCGTCCGGGAACTAGGGTCGACCTAGTCAAGCAGCTGGGCGCACAGCTCGGGCCCGGAGCCCGACGGCTGTAGCTCGCCTGCCGGAACCAAAGTCCGCAGGCCCTGGAAAGGAGTTCAGGACCGGATGGCCACGGTCCTTTGGAGCGGGAACCCGACAGCAGGAGGCCCCGGCCGGTGGAAGTCCTGTAGGCTCGGGTCCGGAACCCAACGGCCCATCTTCAGCGCCCGGTCCGGTGACGACCTTCCGCTTGCACTGCCTGCCTCGAATTCCCCTTGCTCTGGTCCCCCCAGGCTCCTGCTTCAGTTCTCGCCCACTTGTCTCGTTCTCATTGTAGATACTCCTGTTTCGTGGTGTCAAGCCATTGGGCCTTGAAATCTCCGTGTTCGCTGCCCATTGGATGTTTTACCTTTTGTTTACTTCACGTCCTGCCACGCATCCTCGTGCTTGACGCTCTTTAACGTCGTCATTCTTGTTTAAGCAGCACCGCACGTGCACTCTGGTATTTCTCCTTTTGTTTTTTTTTTCCGTGACGCGCACTTTTCGAAGGCGCGCACTTTGAACGCGCACCACACATCACATACGCCCCCCTTTTATTCAAGTTTTTTTTTTTTAGAAAAAAAAAACTGCCGATGAGTGCGCGTTCTGCACTACGTCACAATTAAACCACATATTTGCACCACGCAGTTCAACACATCACCGGGCTACAGTTCGCTACATCGTCCAAATGTCCACACTTAAACTTTAGATTCACCCAATTGCATTTAAAAGTTCTGAAACCCGGAATAAACCTTTTTACTACAAAATCGACTATGGACAAAGCTACTTGTGTCCGCATCTAAAAGTCGAAGTCCAGAAAGAGCTACCGGTTTTCTAACCCTACACTCAGGTTATCGCGTCCCAAACCAGACGCACTGCCCTTCTCGCACGTTTCGAAAGTAACTGTGGCAAACCTGCTTTTATGCACTTTCGCTGAAACGCGTGTCTGCGCCCCCGCCGGCCACATGAACGCTTACCGGTCACAGAGGAACAGGGCGCGGTCTCGAGCCGTCGGCGTCGACACGAAACGCACTGAGACACGAATGTCCAAATGCCACAATCTCTCACACAAATGCTTTCTTTTAGTTCACCATCTAATGAACACAAGCTCGGGGTGCCCTCAGCAAGCCCAAACGCTCCGACAAGCGTGTGAGGTTCCTGGATTCTTGAGAAGGGATGCCGTTGTGCTCGGTCATTATACAGCTCATCTTGAGTGGACTTAATTATAGGTTCAAAACCAATCACGTTCTCAGGTTCAAGACCCTGTCTGGCATTCTCCATACCTACTATCGAGCCCACCTCCGATTCGATACTGTTTATTTTGAAGAGTGCTTCAGCACTCCCATCGTGTTTTCTCGGACAAATAGCAGTTACGCTATCCTGTGAACTAGAATCCCCTCTCTCTCTGAGTGAGATATACGTATGGTCTAGGACCATTGACGTGGTGCCTGCTGCTACCTCTGTCGGTACAAAACAATCAGTGGCCACTATATCAGAGCCTTCATGGCATTCGCTGCCATCTTCCCAGTGACGTTCTAGCGCTCCTTCCATGGAGCTATTGAGAGGTAGCCCTACCCCTTCCCGAAATGTGCTCGGCCTCTGAGACGTTCTGATACACACCTCATTCTGAATGGAGCGTCTTTGTTCCCTGCTATCGAAGCTTTGCTCCACAACATTTTCCACAGCTTCTAGGTCGCCCATATCCAGGCGCTCTTCTTCATAGGTGCTTGGCCTCTCAGAGGTCCCCAAGCAGCTAACGGAAGTAATATGTTCCCAGCCAGAGGAGCTTTCCGTCGCTTCAACAAACTCCTCATGACTCCTGCCTTCTTGGCTGTCCACCTCTCTGCCTTCCTCTATCTGAGCTTCTCGCTCCGAAGTAAGGCTGTCGCGAGGCTCGAGGCCAACCTTGCAGGAATCGACTTCCCTCCAGCAAACGCTGCTATCGGAGCAAACATTCACCGCTTGCTCGACCTTCTGCATCGCCAGCTGCCCCCTTTTCGCCATCGCAAGCTCGAGTCGCCGCTCGAAGTCCACCCTCTCTAATTGGAGCTGCTGCTTCAGTATGCGTGTCTGACGCTCTAGCAACACTTTATTTTCACGCGTTACGCGCTCTAGCTCCTCCTTCTTAGCTCTAAGCACCAATTCAAGCTTTTCCTTCGCCGCCTTTCGTTCTGCAGCCCGTTGCTCACGCTCCCTCTCCATCCGCTCCTCGTACCATACTCTAAACTCCGCTCCCGTCAGTCCCATTTTATCCGCCAACTCAATTAACTCCCACGTGTTCGTCATCGTGTTAACCGCGTCAAAAAAATCTACTGGAAAAACAAACGACTTTGTCCTGTCGCGGCGGACGCCAATTTGCGATGCGGGGTTCTTGTTGCTGATTTGTTTTTCTCCCGGGCTGAGCCTCAGAGAGTTTTGTTAATAAGGACAAAGCCGTTCGGTTTCCAAGAAACACACAAAAAGTTTAATTGAAAAGTAAAAAGGCAAAGATTCCTCACAAAACAAAACACTTAATAAACAGTTGACTGGACATGACGAAACACATCTGTAAACACCCAACAAGAACGTTCAAAGTCAGTAACTAAACCTAACGTTCGAAAGAGGCTGAGTGATGGGAGTAGCGCAAGAGTATCGGTGCAGTCTCACCCACAAGTTGGTTTTCGGCGGTGATGAGAAACCGGAACGCCGTGACTCCTGCGTCAGTGCGTGGGCTGGACGAGGACGAGGGAACGCTGGCTGCTGGCGACACGTCGAAAAGCCCTACCAAATCGTGATGGTTTCGGCTTGAGGAGCGTGGACACGTCGGAGACGGGAGAACGCAGGCTGGTGGCGACGCGTCCGGGAACTAGGGTCGACCTAGTCAAGCAGCTGGGCGCACAGCTCGGGCCCGGAGCCCGACGGCTGTAGCTCGCCTGCCGGAACCAAAGTCCGCAGGCCCTGGAAAGGAGTTCAGGACCGGATGGCCACGGTCCTTTGGAGCGGGAACCCGACAGCAGGAGGCCCCGGCCGGTGGAAGTCCTGTAGGCTCGGGTCCGGAACCCAACGGCCCATCTTCAGCGCCCGGTCCGGTGACGACCTTCCGCTTGCACTGCCTGCCTCGAATTCCCCTTGCTCTGGTCCCCCCAGGCTCCTGCTTCAGTTCTCGCCCACTTGTCTCGTTCTCATTGGAGATACTCCTGTTTCGTGGTGTCAAGCCATTGGGCCTTGAAATCTCCGTGTTCGCTGCCCATTGGATGTTTTACCTTTTGTTTACTTCACGTCCTGCCACGCATCCTCGTGCTTGACGCTCTTTAACGTCGTCATTCTTGTTTAAGCAGCACCGCACGTGCACTCTGGTATTTCTCCTTTTGTTTTTTTTTTTCCGTGACGCGCACTTTTCGAAGGCGCGCACTTTGAACGCGCACCACACATCACAGGCATAAAGCCGGAGCTTCTTCTCACCAGTGTATTTAAAGACATTGTATATAGCTAGTTAGAACTTTTGCTCATAATTCGTGAGGAAAATAATTTAACGTCTGTAATCAGAAACAAAGCTTATCATCAACTTACTACATAATAAAGTGACCGGTCAGCACCAAACGCGCTGCAGAAACTAATCTGATACTCAAGGTAAGCTTAAATCACTACTTATGTTCCGGAAAAGAAAGTACCACTGCTAGCTACCCGAGGTGCTAGTTTCGATGTTTTTGTGAAAAAAAAAAATGGGGCCAAGCACTACGGCAGTGTGACGAACTTCACTGGTTTTGCCGGCCGTGTGGAAGAACTATTACACAAGATGAAGGATATCGGTATGCGCCGCCGTTACGCCCAGAACGACGCGGGAATTCAGTTGTGGTACCAGTTGATGCTCAACCAATTGACATAGTGCCGTGGTTGTGCTCTCATCCCCTCCATCAGTTAAACCTTGGCACTTCGACCCTGGAGTATTAGGAATCGTCATCCCAGTGGCCACCAACCGCCATTGAGCATAAGAATGCGACGGTGCGAAAAACCGGGGCACTAAAACACTTTTTCAAGTAACCAAGAAATAAATTCACTGAAAGAGCTTATTGCCTCACGAACTGAAAGCCGTAAAAAGTTTAAGAATTTGTTCAGTGCGAGCGGAATCGCAAAGGTTCGTCGCATTCTGCAATATCTTTCTCCCTTCCCTCGTCCTGACGAAAGCGCTGAACGTTAAGCAGGGAGAGATGGCAGGGCCGCAGAGAAACGTCACGCAAGCCTCGCGACCTTGAGCACTCTCTTTTCTTTGAATGCGCCGCTTTTTCAGTGTGTCGCGTGCATGGATGGATGGATGGATATGGCTGTACCCTTTAGATCGGGCGGTGGCTAGTGCCACCAAGCCGTAATACCTAATGAACCAAAAACTATATTTATTTTTTTTCCTTAAAAAGTGAGTTTGAGGATTCGTACTTTGCAGTGAAGAGTTTAATTTTCACTCGTGCCTTGACTTTAGCCACCAATCTGATAACCTCCTTCTAGTTAAGTCTACCCGCTTAAAGTTTATTTTGCCCTCCCGGTCCCTAAACCCCAGTGCTTTGAAAAACTCTGCGCCATCATCCTGAACTATAGGGTGAAGCCCTCTACAGAACATTATCAAGTGTTCGGCAGTTTCTTCTTCCTCTCCACAAGCACTGCATTCTGTGTCTACCCCTTCGTATTTGGCCCGATATGTCTTGGTTCGCAGTACTCCCATCTTGGCCTGAAACAGTAGAGAACTACCCCGAGTATTATCATAGATCCTTCCCTTGGCAATTTCTTGCTTAAAAGTTCGATAGATCTCTAGTGCGGACTTCTTAATCATGCCCATTCTCCACATGTCAGCCTCCGTTTCCTTCACTTTCTTCTTAACCGATAGTTCTTTTTGGTTTGGCAACCTGCTGTTTTCTAAGTATTTACCAGTCAACTTCCTGGTTCACTTCCTCCATTTTGTATCGACATTCTTCATGTACAAGTAGCTGAAAACATTCTTAGCCCAACGCTCTTCCCCCATTTCTCTCAATCGCTTCGCAAACTTTATCTTGCTGCTAGCTTCCCTGCCCTCAAATGATGTCCATCCCATATCACCTTGTACTCCCTGATTTGGTGTATTCCCGTGAGCTCCTAAAGCAAGCCGACCAATTCCACGTTGCTTAATTTCTAATCTTGCTTGAACTTCTAATCCCATGCACAAGACCGCATTGCCGAACGTCAGCCCAGGAACCATGACCCCTTTCCATATTCCTCTCACAACATCATACCTATTGTAATTCCACAGTGCCCTATTTTTCATGACTGCTGCATTCCTGTTACCTTTAGTCGTCACGTATATTTCGTGTTCCCTCAGATACTCGGTCCCATTGCTTATCCATACGCCCAGATATTTGTATTTATCTGTTATCTCTAGCGTTACCTCCCGTATTCTAAGCTCACTACCTTCGTTGTCATTGAAAATCATGACTGCTGATTTTTCCTTACTGAATCTAAAATCTAACCTATCTCCCTCATTACCGCAGATGTCCATCAATCTCTGCAAATTTTGCTTGTTGTTGGCCATTAGCACTATATCATCTGCGTACATTAATGCTGGTAGTGCCTGATCAATAAGTTTTCCTTGTTTGACTAAAGAGAGGTTGAAGCCCAGCCCACTTCCCTCTAATTTTGCCTCTAATCCTTGTAGGTACATCATGAATAATAAGGCTGACAGGGGGCACCCCTGCCTAAGCCCCCATTTTACCTCTGAAGGCTTGGATACCTGTTTTCCCCACTTTATAACTACCTTGTTACCTTTATAGATACCCTTCAAAAGATTAGTGACTACATGTTCCACGCCTAGTGTGTCCAGTATTCCCCACAATTTCTCTTAAACCACGCTATCGTACGCTCCCTTGATATCCAAAAATGCTAGCCACAGGGGCCTATGCTATTTCGATGCACTGCGTCAGTGAGAACAGCTTGTCTTCCAACCTCCTGTTTCCGAAACCCATTTTGCAGGTCCCCCAGCACCCCCTCATTCTCTATCCACGCCTGCAGTCTTTCATTTATAATCTGCATCGCCAGCCTGTGGACCACTGATTACACTGTTATAGGACGGTAGTTGTTTATGTCAGCTTTGTCCTCCTTTCCTTTATAGGTCATGCTCATCCCGCTAAGTTTCCACCCATCGGGAACTTCACCATCGATTATTATTGTGCTCACTGCCTCTCTCAAAGCCTGCTTAGACTTCGGACCTAATGTCTTTATCAGCCTAACTGGAATGCCATCTGGGGCTGTTGATGTACTACTAGGAACCCTTTTCTCAGCCCTTTCCCACTCTTGTCGTGAAAATGGAGCCATTGCACCACTTGATTCGTCCTTGTCTATTGTGGTGCATAAAGTACTTCCTTGTTGAAATTTTTCTGTCACCCTTGTTCTTTTATATTCAATAGCTTTGTCCCCTTCTAGCCTAGCACCTTGGGCTGTAGTTATAAAACTCTGCTCTAGGCTCGTCTCATTTCTTAGAGAGTTTAGTTGGTTCCAAAATTTCGCAGCTGCCTTTCTATCTTTTTTATGTACTTCTGCCAGCCACTGAGCTCCCTTCCTTCTAATCTTTTTATTGATCAGAAGGGATGCATCCCTTCTACAGCTTAGAAAGGTTTCCCATTTTCTTTCAACATCATCTGTCGGTTCACCCCGCTGCTTAGCATGTCTGTGTTCCCTAGAGGCTTCCTGACGTTTTGCTATGGCTCTCTTAACTTCCTCATCCCACCAACTTTTGGGTTTGTGTCTTCTTTTCCGGGGTGACTTGTCACGCGTCTTAGAAAGCTCTAGCTCCAAGAGTCTAATTAGATTCGTGTATGTCCACAGTGTCTTATTATCCTCCATGATTACTTTCACAATTTGTTAAGTGGCTATTTCAATTTGCCTTTCTGGATAAATATTTTCCCGTAGTTGCTCATCTTGTCTCCTTGCCACTTTCACTGCTCTTCCTAAACTTAGCTTGATACGTTTGTGATCGCTACCCAGACTTCTGGAGCCACCTTCATCTATGTGCATTCCCCTGGGCTTATCATACATCCTATGTGACATCAGTGCATAATCTATCGTCGACTGAAGCCTTCCTACCTCCCATGTTATTTGCCCTTCACACTTCTCGGTACTGTTGCAAATGATCAAATCAAGCCTTTCACACATATCCATGATCATTTTGCCTGTCGGGTCGGTATACCCATCTATATCTTCTATGTGCGCATTCATGTCTCCTCGTATAATTATGTCGCACTCTCTTCCTAACTCCTGAATGTCCTTTGATATACACTCTACCATTGCCTGGTTTTCCTCTCTGGCCTTTGCTCCCGTCCACAAGTACACGAAACCAAGGAGTGTCATTTGACCTGCCACTTTCCCTTATAGCCATAAATGTTCCTTGCACTCCTGCTTGACCCTTTGCCAGTCTGTACTTTTATAAATGAATGCCCCAATACCACCCCCCTTTCTGCTGCCTTCTGTTCTATTACAATATTCCCACGCGTAGTCCGAATTGTTCGGAGGTTGTTCCATGTCCCTGAGATGTGTTTCTACAAAACCGTATACCATCGACCTCTCTTCCCTTAGCTGTTCTTCTATCTCTTCCCACTTCAGCCTTTCCTACCACCCTGCATGTTAATATACCCTATGTCTGAATTGGCTTGGCGCTCGTGGCTACGTCTATTTATGCCCCGGACTCTACCTATCTTAGATATTGGTGCCACTTTGGAAGCGTATCTGTCCATACCACCTATCGAAGAGTCTCCTTGGTTGTTTCCCTCGTTACTAGCAATCCTGTACCCCGAAGGGCTCGCTTGCCCCCCCCCCCCCAAAAGCTACTGCGCGTCCTGAAAGTCGCCAACCCACCTCATGACCTAGCCGCCCATCGAAGTGAATTATGTCTCGTTGAAAACCCCCCCACCTATGCACCTCTCTGTTTATTTCCACCATCTCAAAGCCTTTCTCTCGACTCATCCGCCATATCTCTTGGTTTGCGTTGACCACCGCTCTTTGCAGGTTGCTATCACGCACCGGTACCTCCGGTATCGTGCATATCACTACCTGTACCTTAGGAGAAGTGGCGCGCATGTCATCGGCGCCTTTCGCCAGTGTGGCTGCTAGTCCTGCTGCATCTTCATTTAGGACATCGTTTTAACCGCCTGAAATTATCACGATGTTTCGTCTATCAGCTGTCGTTTTGAGCTTTGCGCTCGCTTGCCTCATGACTGCTTCCAGCTTGCGTCCTGGGAACGCCCCTACTGCAACCCTCTTGTCACCTCTTACCCTCTCTTTGATGGCTTCTGTGCATCGATTTATATTCGAGTCCCCGGCGATTATCACATGCTGTGACTTTTCAACTGGAGCGTTCTGCACCTGGGGGCTACTTGCACCTGTGACGCCGGCTGCTTTGTTTCCTCCCTGCCCCACCAATACCTCGCTGAAGCTGGGCCTTGCGACAGTTGAACCGGCTAAACCTGTTTTTTCCAAACTTGCTTGCTTTTCCTTCTCCACCGTTCTGGTTGCCGGTTCCCTACTGTTCTCTCGGTAGGTCGCTTCTTTGTTCAGCGTCGCTAGCGCTTCCTCGGCGGACTTCAGTCTTTCTCCCATTGCCCTCGTTTTCTCTTGCTCTGTCGCCAATGCAGTCTCGAGCTCGGCGATTCTCATCAGCAGTTCACTCTAGGCAACCGTCATTTTCTCCATTTTTTCCTCGACCTCACATTGCCTACACTTCGCGTCAGCCTCTTCTCCATCCGCTTCTACGCTTGGGTCCACTTTCAAACCCACTCCACATCCTGAACACTTTACAGTCTTTTTAACCATGCCTTTCTGACACCAATTGTTCTATACTCGATAATTACTAAACTCGAGCCCTGCACTACGAAAAATAAAAGTCTACGCTCTACTTCAAAAATTTGCGTGTTCAATGTACGCGCACCTCCCCAACGGGGTGGCAAAAAGAAAAAAAAAACAGCAACAAAAAATTCAAACACACACACACCCGCTCTAACTAATAAATACCTGGTGACTGGCCCCCGAAAAAGCCGTACCATAAAATAAGTTCTACGAAGATTTCAACCGCCGCCTTATAATTATAGAGACAAGCTCAAAACATGCAAAAACACTTATCTGCGCAGTCGATCCGGAGCGCTCGAAAAACACGTCCATCCACCTTGACAGCCCGAATCGAACTGCATGCGTGGACCAGATGCGGCCTCCCGCGGGGATCTTTGTAACAAGCGAGCGTGCCTTGTTTAAATCAGCTAATCGCTGATAGATGAGTCGTTGACGTGTGATTTTTGAGCATACAACGTGATTAGTCGAGGGAAGAGCACGCAATTTTCAGCGGACTTTATTAATTTATTGTGAATTCTAGGGCGCATGCTGTGCCAAAATATTTGGCTTGCGTGTTTAAAGCCTCCACTACCGATCGGCAGCATTTTCTTAACATGGTAAAAGAAAGTGTTGCAGGGCCCACTTAAAAATAGCTTTGAAGCCGCAATTTGGCATCCAATGTCATACGATAGGAGCAGGGATGAAGCACGCCTAGGAAATTTTTAAATAAGCAGAACAGAGGAGAAGGAAAAACTGCGCAATAATAGGAATGAGTGCACGGGGTTGGAAACAAGGAAAGGCGGCTGCCGTTTTTTTTTGTAGGTCCTTGCGGGGCTGGTCCATCAGGGTAGCACTAGCAAGCAAGAGGCGTGCGCTGCTTCCATCGGATCACCACAAAAGTCCACTGACCCGGTGGCTGGAACTTCAAGATCGCCTCTTTCAGAGACACGGCTAAACTACTCATTGCGAAAGATAAGAGCAACCACCGTTACTTTGGCTCCATAATGCAAGCATATACAGATCCTACTGGTAGAGAGGTGACTTTTGTGTAGCTAATCAGTCTCATCGCAGGATGTGGCATCGTGACATCGCAGGATGTGGCGCAGGATGTGGCAACCAGTGACATCGCAGGATGTGAAAGAGCATATCAAGACTTGCAAGATTGTTTCAGCGCGCGAACAAAGGAAAAAAGACAGGGTAGACAGAAAAGCGCTGTTTTTGTCTACTCTGTCCTTGTTTCTGTCTACTCTGTCCTTTGTTCCCGCGTTTTGTTTCCTTTGTTCCCGCGCTGAAACAATCTTGCAAATATGACTACGCACCAACTAGCCCAAGCTTCCACTCTTTTGAGTATACCAAGAACCACAGGTGCTGCTGAAGCGACACATCTCTCCCTCCTCTCCCGGGCTTTTTTCATTATTATTCATAGAGAGCAGAGCGTTCCTTTTCTGCCTTAGCAACAATCGAAGGCAGTGCTTGTACAAGAAGTGATGTTATAGCTTGGACACTCTGTGGACAGACAGGGCTGGCTTGTTTTACCTCTGCTTCAACCCCATTTATTTAAGCGCTATTACATGCTCGGGGAACATACGTTGCGTGCGGTGAAGTTAGCAATTGACGCTTTATGCTGACATTGAGGCTTATGGTGGCGGCGACGGCAAAGCTCATCGGCAGCGCCCATATAACTCTTGGTAAAATAACAAACTAATTTTCATTAATGATCCTAGCCTTAGATAAGCCTTTCGCGTAAACAGATTTAATCTCCGGAATATTGTGTATTCATTAGTACTTTTATTTTAACCGGAATTTTTCATTTTTATTTTAGTGAAAAGGTCATAAACCTAATAAAATATAGAAAATGAAATCGGGTAGTTTTGAAGCAGAAACAAAGGTGCTACTCGATACTTGTTCGAATAGGACACTGTGAAAGGATAAAAATTTGGTTTTCATGAACCCAGAAACTTTGTACGAAGTAACTGGTACCCTAATTATCAACTATATCCAGAAGACGATCCACAGGTGTCTGTGGTATTGAAATGCATTTTCGTTTCCTTGATAAATATGTATATTGTTCAATATTTCCTCATAAGAACAGTATAACATTCTCAATTCTTGTCATTCGTAATTGCGCTCAGAGTGTGACTGTAGCTCGTGACTCCCCCAACTTAGGTTCAAACCTGCTTCAACATTTTTTTTTGCGACATCAAATATATGGACACTCTCGGCTGTATTTTGCCGCCCGCGTCAACGTCGGCGTGAGCGTCGCCGTCACTCACGTATATGTATAGGTATCTTTACACATAAAAAAGGAAGAAAGGAAAAAAATCTCTAATATGGCTTACACTGTGGTCGTGAATGAAGCTGTTGCTTCTTCAAGAGTTGCACTATGTTTATCTTCTGACGTTTAGCGCGCATAGCCCAAGGCGGGAAGGAGCCTACTAAGAGTGCCATCCGCTGTTGACAAAACCCACATCACTAAGGACACAATCATTGATTTTACTCAGTTCTGAAGGCACACAAGTAACCTCCGCTATGAGTCGAAATGAAACAATTGAGTACCACATCTGCTGTTGAATAATCTAAGCTCGCTAAGACACAGTCATAGATAGCATATATGCTACGCAGTTTGAAAGAAACTCCATGAGCACAAAACTACAGAATATCCCTGTTTCGAGCACAGCTACTTTCAATAAGATGATGATAGAGGACATGAAAACGGAATGAATTCCCAGTGGCTGCTGAACCGTTGGTCACCAACAACACGACTGGGGTAAAATTTTGGATAGTGACTGCGTCTTTGTGAAGGTGATTAGCCACTTCAGTTGTTAAAGAACGCTTTTTGCATTCCATTGCGTCTCACACTTAGAGCGATTCGCCTTAAGTGCAGTGCGATGGTCACCCAAAACAAAGCTTTTAGTGATCCGTATTGCTAGTTCCTGCAAACGCACAGGACAGACGAACACAAAAAAAGAGAAAAAAGCGGGCAATAAACCACTCTTTCTGTTTTTTTACGTTTGCTCAATTTTCCTTCGTTAGAATTACGTATCACCTGAAAGCCGTCAAGTTTTATATTCTCAATTGACTAATCCCTCTCAGTGGGCAAGAGCCATAGTGGAGGTGTCATCATCCCGGATGCAGTCGTAATGCGCCACTAACAATAAGAGAATAACAACAACAACAACAACAGTCGTAATGTCTGCATCAAAACATTTCATTGGCGTAGTCGAGGTCAAGAACTTGTAAAGGAAGGTCAAGGTTGAATTCAATCGACGTATTGAGCGAACTCTCGTCGTGGGCATTCAAGCATAGCGCTATAGATACGTGGAAGTGCAGGAAGACGCTACAATGCCGAGCCTTCTGGAGACAATCGCCCACATTCCTGGAGCTACTTTTGATGACCTCATCGCTGAAGGTAGCGTGTCCGTGAACATGACTCTTGAAGATTTGGCGTCTCATTTGGCAAAAGCTCCAATGGCACGTGAATTACAAACACCAAATAATGTAATTCACTAAAACAGGGAAGCTGCTTTTACCGCGTTGCTTGAGATGCACAAGATATATATGGGACAGTAACAGCCGCTTTTAGAACTCCATTCGTCAGCTGCAAATGTAAGGAAAAAAGAAGTTTTTGTTAAACCTGACATGTTTGACGGCAATTCAACTGCCAACGTATTACTGGATTTCTACAAGTTTGCCTGGGACAGAAACCAATGAACAAACGATGAAAACCGCATACAGAACATGAGACTTTTTCTCTGTGGGAACATGTAGAAAAATGGTTTGATTCATAAATAACTCTATATGCGAACACTTCTTAGGCCGCATGGAGGAAAAGCTTCGTAAAAGCCTTCGAGTCCAACCATGTAGAGCTTTGGAATGATGCCATAATTTACAGACCTAGATGCACAAGTGTCAGGGAGTACATTTTTGAATAGGGGAGCTTACTTCGGCTGTTGACTCAATATTGGCCGACTCCTCGTGCATCGTTCGTGTCATACAAGACATTACAATGTATTTTTAAAGGCAGATGTAACGAGGTCACTTGCTTCTTTAGACGAGCTACTCCCAGAATTGAAATACGTCAGAACCCCCAAATAAGACGCACCTGATGAAGAGGTTAAAGTCATCTGAAGTGATAACTAGAACAAGAACACACGGCCGTGTTTATGCTCTTTGGATGCTAATCTTGAATCTAGCCTACACTCCAGCATGCGATTGAGTGCACGATGTCAGGACATGAATAATGAAAGTTGATCAGTCAAAAAACACCCGTTCTTATAAAGGCAGGCATTATGGGAATAGAGATGCTATCGAATGGTCAAAATCCAACAGTTTTGATTGACACTGGCGTTTCAGTCAGTTAATTCAACGAAAATCTTGTAAATTATAGCGACATTGTGCATCGAAAACACATTCGTGTGTACGGCTCTAATAATTCTTGTCGTGATTATTGTAGATGGGTGCAAGCTGGTCTGGAGTACGAAGGGGATAAATTCAAGGTTGAAGCACTAGTAGCTTCTAAAATCAATTTCGACTTCATCTTACCGAGACCTGACATGAGACTAATGAAGATGAACTTACTTTGGAACGACATGGTCATAATCTCAAGAGAGTGTGCAATAGCTCATATTGCCCATAAGGCTTACCGTAAGCCGCGTACCATAGAGGATGTGCCACTGATACTTCTTGAGCTTTTGTGTTTAGGAGACACCCCAAGCACTGAAAGGGCCATTCAGGTACCTTTTCTATTACGAGACGACACTATTGTAAAGAAAAGACCATATAGCCTCAGTTATGACAAGAAAGTTTGGTTAAAACAGGAACATTAAAAAATGATGAATGCGAGAATCATCAGGCCTTCCACTTTATCATTTACTTCACTCATTACCATTGTTTTGAAAGAAGACGGGTCACTTCGCCTATGCACATATTACCCACTAATGAACGAAGCTACCTTTTTCCATAGCCAATACCAGAAATTGATGACATCAACGATGAAACAGAAAGATTACAGTAGTATTCCCGCATATCACCGTGTAAAGGGTACTGGCAAGTGCCGCCAAAGAAAGAAACCTAAAAAATGCGGCAATCGTCACTCATTTTGACATTTACGAATACAGTATACTGCCCTTCGGCTGAAAAAATTCTTGATCATTGTTTTAAAAGATAATTAATGATGTACTCAAAAACTTCATCAGGACATTTTGTAATGTCCAGGAGGATCAGATCACGGTACACCTAAAAACTTAGGAGAACCACGGAGAGCACCTAGAGAACGTCCAAGAGGCACTTTGTTCCGTCAGATTAAAGATAAACATAAAACAGAGCGAATTATTCAGCAGGAAAGTAGTGCTTTTGGAAAGAGTGTTTGATAGACAAACGAAGGGTACTAAATGGGAAAGCATCGAGCGCATCAAGAGGCTCACGAAACCGTATAACATTCACTTTTCAAGAGTGTTGTTCGGGCTCGCATGGTGCTTCCGCGCGTTTACAAAGGACTATGCAAGGAAAACAAAACGTTTGACCCTTCTGACTTACAAAAGGTTTCTCTTAGTCTGGCCCTAAGAGTGCGAGAAGAGTTATCAAAAACTGGTTAGTGTCACTTCATCTTCTTCTGTAATAACCCTGTCTGACCCTGCTTTGTCATTTGAGCTATACACAGATGCATCTCACTATGAGCAGGCGCCACCCTATACCAACGCAATGACATTAATAAACCCGGTAAAATGATGAAGGTAATCGGCCATTATTTCTGTACGTTTACAAAAACGCAGGAAAACTGCAGAAAAAGAAGCGCTCGCTGTGCTAATGACATGCAGGTACTTCAGAAGTTACCTGCACGGTAAACATTCCAGTTTCTTCACTGACAAGCAGGCGGTGACATACTTATTGCAACTTGCACAGCCAAAGAATCGAATAGCTCAATAGGTGCGCGAAATTCAGCAGTTCAGTTTTGACATAGCACATAGACCACGTCTAAAATATTAGGACGCTGATGCTCTATCACGTCTTCTTGTGCAAGATGAAATTGCAGAAAGAAACATCAACTTGATGATGCTCTGGAAGGGAACGCAAGACATGGAGATGATACTTGGAAAAGTGTGTGTCCCAGAAACAAAAGTATACAAAGTGCTCAGATTATATATTACAGCAGTCTAAACACAGGAGGACACGATAGATTCTGGAAGACATACTATAAACTCAGCCAGATAATTAAGTGAAAAACATGAAATCAGAGGTGGCCAATGATGTCAAGACATGCCATGAGTGCAAAATGATAAAATCAAAATATGAACTTCATGAAAGTAGAATGATTCTGACAGAGTACTCAACCGCCCCATTCGAAGTGGTCACCTCGACTTTGCGTAAATAAAGACGAAGAGTAAAGACTTCAAGAGTATTCAAGCTATTCTGGTCACCATGAATGAGTGCCGCCAAACCTGGCAGAGAAGACGCGGATTGTTTCGTAGCGCTACTACAGAAGGAAATCTTCAAGAATACTGAAGTCATCGTTGTGGACGATGGGCCAGCATTTGCAAGGCGAAAGCTTCGTAATTGGGCGAATGAAGGAGACATTGTACTTAGATACTCGGTGCTTTAGCATCCTGGGGCTAACTCTCTTGCCGAACGAATGATGAGATATCTGAAAATATATCTGAAGGTATACCCAGATTTCAAGGGGGGGGGGCTAGAAAAGCACTTCGGAAGCAGCAGTGCTTCATCATAGCAGTTGTTACACTGCTGACATTGGGTGCAGCCCGCATTTTACTGCATTTGGTACTGTCCCTTGGTTACTAGCTAACGAAGAGCTTGGTTTACTTGGCACTGAACACTAACAACAGAAATACTGGATCAAAATGAAGAATAACTTTGACCATCGCTACTGCAAAAAGATACCTGACATGACCCAGTATTGATGATACCGATCAGGAAAAGAGTGGACTCCGAAACTCTCTGCGCCGGTCCATACTTCGTGGTTAATGAAACTAAGCAACAAAGACTGCTGAAGACCTTGTATTACAGTGGACCAAGTGAAGTGACGGAAGAGGCATCATTCGGAAATGTGATACCTTATTACCAGCGTGAAGCGAATGACAGCCAGCCGGGAAGATGTAGCAATCCGCATCGCTAGCACTAGCAAGAGCAGAGGAGAGACGAAGATCAGAAGAGAAGAAGCGGGCAACAAACCGATTCAGTCGCAATGTCTACATGAAAACATTGCAAAGCTTATAACTATGTATGACTGAATTAACTTCAGTATGACGAAATGAAACAGTACACATCCCTGCCGCTTCTAAAGCACATTTAATAATATTATAATGTTTAATTAGGTGGGTCACATTCACAAAGTTTTCCTCGTCAGTGAAAAAAGTAGATGGCATAAAAGGCACGTGTTCTGAACTTTCCTACTTTTCATTCTCTTAAAGAGTCGTTTCTATGCTTGCTGCAAATTCCTACGAAACAAAAAAACACCACGTGACGTGCATGAATCGTCACTAAAAGATGAAGCACTTACCCCACTTGGGCCAGGAAGGTGGCCTGATTGTGGTGGTGACTGAAAAAAACACATTACAATTTGAAAAAAGGAAATGCTTAGACGGACATAAGCAGAACTGGATATATTGCTAGTTGCAATAGGTTGAACTTTAATGAATTTGACTACAGTAGATTAGAATATATTCCAGTCCAATGCTTGCTCGAATTTCCATGAAATAAAAAACAGCGCGTGACTAGCATGAATTGGAACTATAGTGTGCAACACTTACCCCACTTGGGCCAGGCGATCGGCTTAATTGTGGCGGCGACTGAAAAGAGCACAACACAATAGTTCGAAATGGGAAATATTTAGACACACATGAGATGAATCAGATATATTGTTTAGACGCAGCAGACCAGAATTCAACAAACTGAATTGCAGAAGGCTGGGATGGGTTGGAAATTTATGCTTGCTCCAAATTATTACGGAATAAATAACAGCACGTGACTTGTATGTAATGGAAACTTAGGGTACAACACTTACCCCACTTGGGCCAGGAAAGTGGCCTAATTGTGGTGGTGACTGAAAATTGTATTACATAACAATAGGTAATAAGAGTTACCTGAACGGACGTAAGCAGAACTGCATGTATTGTTTAGCGGCAGTCTGCAATTTTCGCAGTAAATTTATGCTATTACAACCATTGAAAGGATGACACGTTCTTTAGAAGGTGGTAATATATATTCCACAATCAGTGTCTCGTGGTGGGACCTTGTTCGTTTATAAAAGAAAACAAAATATAAGATGAACACTTATTCAAAGGACTTTTGGCTACTTCTATCTTTAAGACACAGTAAAACCTCGAAAATTGAGATTTCAAGGTTACGAAAAAAATTTGCCAAGTAACGGAAGGCCGAATTGTCATATACAATAATAAAACTATCAAGAGATGTCATTACAACCAATTTAGTTTACTTTCGTTGATAAATTTGTAAATTTTCTGCATCACAGCATTGCAAACGCCGTAACTTCTGTTTTTGGCTACGGCGTTGACAATGTTGTCGCCTCAATATATGGCTTTGGCTTGCACAGTGCCCGCCACCACTGTGAGCTGTTGTTGTTCTGCAAAGGCGTAATCAAAGCTGGGTCAAAGCATCAAGTTTTCTTTAATCAAAGTTGGTGCTTGCAAAATTTCGTACTAAGATGGTGTTAACGCTGCGCCCTGATTACTTCCATTACTCCTCGTTTGCTCGTTTGAAAATGTGAGGTTGAAACCGATTGCTCACGGGAAGTTTGACGAATCTAAAGCTGTTCCGCTCTGCAGTTCACAATGTGTCCCAATAACACGACGTGAGTGATGGTCGCATGAAGAAGACACAGATACGGTAGAGAGCAAACCAAAGCACAACAGTACCGATCAGTACTTACCG
Organism: Rhipicephalus microplus; assembly: GCF_043290135.1. Taxonomy (NCBI): domain Eukaryota; kingdom Metazoa; phylum Arthropoda; class Arachnida; order Ixodida; family Ixodidae; genus Rhipicephalus; species Rhipicephalus microplus. The sequence continues at coordinate 106,064,567 of NC_134705.1, read as the reverse complement.
CTAATTGGCCGCTTTATCTTGCACGCAGCGGTTGAATTCCTCTAATCGCAAAATCAATGAGACACTGGCTGGGACACCATATATTTTTGAAAGGCCATGACAAGAAAGTGAGAACATTGAACATTGCTATTTACTTGCAACAAGCAGCGCAAGCGCTCTTTTCTTTTTATGCGTGGTTTTCGTGGAGTCTTTCCACTGCCACCAGAGTTTGCTGCTCGGGCAACGTCGTCTGCTGCCGTTCACTGACTTAGAGGTCGGATCCAACTGGATAAATGCTGCATCCCGCTTGCATTACGCCTTGCCGCTCACTATTTCGCTGAAACGAAAGCATTGTTGGCTCTCCACATAAATCTGGTTAACTAACGACTTCGCTGCACCGTCCATTAGGCTGTGCTAGCTGTGCGGTCAATAAAAATTAGCGGCGACGGATGCTGTGCAACCAAAATAAGTAAAAAACACGTTTACCGCACGAACACGCCGCTTATAGTCACGTTATTTCTAGCGCAATGCGGAAATCATTACAAAGAACGGAGCATAAAAAGAACGAACAGCTCCTCTGTCCTTTATCACGTCTCCATCATTATGACAGAGTAGCATGTTCAGCACCCTCAGGCAACGACTCAACTATGAACAAGTTTTAGGCAATATCATGCTGTTTGGCAGAATGCGGCGGCGCTCACAATCCTGCTAACCGCAGAAACACAAAATCTTGCGTTTTATAGTTCATTTTGCTGTCATGGGATGGCACTAAAATCTGCTCACTTCCGCTATTTCGGCCCATGTTGTGTTAGGGTTTTGATACATGGATCTTATGGGCAGTTTCTAAACTCGTATGGTTGAATAACTCTGCTTACCAGGCGGATCCTTATGTATAAGTTTAAGGCATTGAAATTCGTGCGACAAAAAGGTTGTGGTTGATAGCCACTTGGCTGCACGACATAGCCGCAAGCAGTATTTCGGCGCATCATCCGAGTGCAACATTCAACGTCCCTCAAATAAATATTCGGAAGGAAATTACCTAATTTAACCTAAGAAACTCACGTACGAGCCTAAAGGACTTGGCCACCGTAAACATCGATGCTTGGGGTGACTTCGGCCTGTAGTCTTAGGTATGACAAAACATTACACTTCACTGCAAGTGCGCCTAACTGCAAAAAATGTTCAGGTGTGCAGGATACAACTCTGACCCCTTTTAAACTCAAGTGGCAGAATTCTCGTTCAATGCTACATTATAGGGACAACTTCCTGCAGATAGACGCAGCATTTTCGAATTTCTTGAAGGCTTTCGATCGGGTAATTCAAACACTTTTACTCATTAACTTCGCCTCTCTAGGTATCGGTCAAAATTTGTTACGTGTCTGGAACACTTTCTGAAAGTTCGCATTCGCTTCATATACAGCAAGTAAGAGTAACTCTTAATTCACTATTGTAAATTCAGGTGTTCCTCGTGGTGCAGATTTAACTCTAGTGCTGTATTCTGTCTATGCTAATATCGTTCACACTAACACAAAACCAAAACTACGCTTCTTCGCTGACGACTGCGTTCTTTAAAATCTTAATCACAACTCGAACGACACACTTGCTCTGCAACATGACTTAGACACCATTGCTACATGGTGTGAACCATGGATCATGCCATTTAGTTGAAATGTACACCAATCTCATTATCTAGAAATGCAAGAGAGTAAATTATAAATACCACATAAATTCCTTGTTCATGAGCTAATATAACAACTTGGAATATACTAAACACCATTACTATCAGTTCTGTTGCAGCCTAGAGGAGCCAAAGTTCGCTTGTCGTAACGTTGACTCACTCAATTACAATTTACGAATTTTTTTATCGCAAGCTTCCATCTTCCCTTTCCCACCGTGTTTTCGATCATCACTATCATGTGTATTCGAGCAATCGGTTCTGAGGCATCACACAAACTTGCTTACTAACACCGCAATCTCAAATACGCATCCGCAGGTATAAAAAAGCTGACAGAATTAACGCACCTGCGACCGAAGCTCGAGTACGTGTCACCTATTTGTCAACCATCGCATCATATCAAAGACGAAATAGAAGTAACACAAAACCACGCAGCGCCTGTCAAATCAGCCCAACACTGACCATACATTATAACTGCTTTTAAACGCACCCTGTCACTTCCAGCCCTCAAATCACGTCGAATAGTTGCTTTTTTTGCCTGAGTCATTGCTGCTTTTATCACCCACTTACAAAACATACGCTTCTTACTCCACTTGTAAGATCATCATCCAGATTAGTGCACAAGTAAGTGGCCGTAAAGCGGCCATGAATTATTCCTTCTGTCCTGACACGATAACCATGTGAAACGCGCTTTCTAATACAACTGCTTTCTGCTCAGATCGAGGAAAATTACGCTGAAAACTCACCTGCCATTTCCTACAACAATATGCGCCTACTACGACTTGTTGAATTGTCCCGGTATACTGAGTGCTGCATTTGTTTGTTCTCTTGTTCACTTGATTTGTTTTTACCAATTACAGAGATTGTACTGTTCCGAAACATGCATACCTGCCCTTCGCACTGACCAATGCGCCCACCATATCCCATTGAATTGTCTTTCTGTACTTGATGCTACATTTCTTTGTTCTCTTTCGCTAGTTTGCTTCCTTAGCAATCACACTCATTGTGCTGCTTCGAAAACTTTGTAGGCCTTCACTATATTTATTGTCTTCCGGCCCTTAGGATATAATAAACGAAATTTCAATTACGAGCCGTGTACTGATTGACCTGTGCTCTTTGTGATACTTCAGGGTTGCAAATTTGTTCGAAAACGTGAGTACAGATCTTCTTACAGCATTTGATATGCTATTTAATGACCCCGACACGCTCCTGTGTGCTCATGGCAAGTATTTCTAATTGTACCTTTGGCAAGTAACATGTAAATATCTTTACGATACAGGAATTGTACTTGGAATACTGATGTTTTTGTTTTTATGTCATGTGCCCTACTTTCGACGCATTATTTGTAGATCTGTAATAACTTCGTTTTTTTGACTAAAACACTTACCACAGGTCGACCGACGATAACACTGTCCAGAGTTGGGGGACTGGAAGGCTGAAAAAGAATCGCATGACATTCAAAACATGAATACTCATGCAAACATTTAGGCGGAATGTTTATTTCAACTAGGCACTTGAAAACAATCAGGTATTTATGTGGAACAACCGATATTGTATATACAAAAGCCTCTGTAGATGAGTGATTCAACCCTGTGAAAATTAACAGATAATGAAGGCAAAGAACGCAGAGAGAATGATAGTTGCAGTGTTGTGTGTTGTAGTACCTGTGAAACTGATCTGAAGACAGAAAAGTCGGTGAAACCATGATTTGGCGATGATGGACACCACCTTCAGCAGCAGATTATACGCTCGATTCTCTACCAACTGAGCTCCACCATTGGTGACCCATTCGTAGACTTCACTGAGTACTTATTTTCATGTGAACGTGCGAGTCAGTGCCACATTTAGCCATGACGAAGACGGCGGAACACTATACTTTGGCCAGCTGGCGTCACGAATCCCAAGACATCTTTTATTGAGCCGACAGGTGACCAGTAAACGCCAGCATACAACTCGAAGTAGTCAACTCAGCCAGGACGAGGCTGGACGAATATTTGATGACTGCCTCTTTTTCGCAGGGTAGTAGCCTACTGAAAACAAGCTGATTATGAAGCCAAGTGAGGTATAGGGGGCGTAATGGTGATGCTTTATTTGGTAATGCTCTAAACATTACATTGTCTGTGCTGCAGATAGACAAAACTAATACGTACATCAGTATGCACACGCAGGACCATGGACGCTCCTAAGCGTGTCTGTAGTAAATAAGTACTGCCATATGAAACTCGAGAGGGAAAATACACACAGTGATCGTCTTGAAAGCTTCTCAGAACAGTCTGCGCCAAATTTAATATTCCCCACGGTCCACATGCCACGCTGGCCCTAAGCTTTACGCACGCTTATTCATTCACTTTTATTTTTTGTTTGCTTCTTTACGTTATGGACCCAAACTATTGATCAAATTCTCTACTGAGCTCTGCCTCTCCATGTTTTTTATTCCTGAACGCCTACCTGAAATTGGAAGCAGACACCACTTGAGTGCGCCAGTACGGCGTTGCCAAGTGATGCGCCTCATTCAACTGCATTTTGAATCATTTGTGAAGCTTTCAGGGCTCCGATGTTGCATTCTCGTTCATTCGTGGCTCCACAGAGATGTTCGCTAATAATGTAACGCTGGAGGATGCAGAAACAGTTGCGATTACATTTACAGAAGGCTTCGCCAACTAGTACAACTCAGCCTCCCCATGCCCGAGATTATGAACAGAGAAGCACACAATATTGCCGCGGCTAAAAACAAAAGGTGGACATTCACGCTATTGCCAGACCACCAAGCAACGCTATTATCTCCTCTTGCTACAACACAGGAAAACGTTACTAGTAACGTCTATATTTTTCTTGGATTCATTACTCGCAGATTTATATTAGAATTGTGTTGCACCGCAAAACTAATCCTCAAAGTTCAAATTCTTTCTTGCCTAAATTATTCATTTACAGGTAAATTATGCAAGAATTATAATTCTTTATTTATATCAAGGGAAGAATAGCAGCTTTTTTATAGATACCGTGAGTGAATGCTTCACTGTGCGCACGTAATGGCATCTTTCCTTTACGAATGAGTTTCCTGTAACTAGCTATCTGTAAGCGGCGCTCTTTTTCTAATACTTGTTAAAATTGCACTCCTTGCACTTAGTTTGGTTTCTCTTGTGGTGTTGGTTTCAGGTTCTCGCTTTATATTCTTCAATAAGTAAGCATTAAGGATGTAACACAAACTATATCAATTTAAAGACACAAGGAATAAAGCGCTTTTTCGCGTATCATGAAAGTACAATTCCACAATGCTGCAAACACAACTGTTACAAGATATGACACTTCTTAAACGAAAACGAAAACACGCATAGAAAAACTGTTACGCGAGGCACCACCTTGAAATTCCAGCGCCAAACACTGTGAGGTCATTAATGTTGGAAGGTGTCTACTGGGTCTGGCGTAGCTTCTAATTGATAAAATTCAAGTACATTGCTATCCGTTGTTGGCATCTGTTCAAACACGAAGTTTAAAAAAAAAACATCGAGCCACTGTCGCTAAAATAGGACGAATGCATTGTGGCGTCTGTTACGTCAAGCGCTGAAATCACGGTGCGAAACTCAAAACTGAAGCTTCAACCATTATTTTCTGCGCTAATAATGAACTTCTGACACTGTAACGTATACGCCAATAAAGTTCTTAGAGTGCAGTTCATCAACACAAAACATTTCATTGTTTATTGCGGTATCCCTTTATTAAACTACTTTTTAAAGCACGGAGTCGAATATTTGTACTATTTTGAAATAAATGATTCCTATTCACACACCAAGAATATTTTTGTTCCTGAAAAAAGTAAATTTCAGGTACTTTGGGGACATGGCACCTGTTTGGGTTGAAGAAGGACTTCCGCAGACTGTGTTACATTATTCAGAACATTCACGTTGTGAAGAATTTCGGGAGAGTTGGTCGTCTGGTAGGGGTTTCAGTTGTACCTCAAACATATTTTCACGAATACTGAATGAAAAATATATGACGAAGTTTGGCAGTTTCCCTTTGAAAATATTCAAGACACTGCTCCCTAATGAAACTTGCTATCCAATGGTAGTAGGAGTCTTCACGAAAATATTGAAGTTTCTCTGAATCGCTTATTTGGGCAAAACCAGCCCAATAGCTCCGTTATATGGCAATGTTTTCCCAGCAGCACTAATATCAATTAAAGGGTCAAGGTAGAAAAGGGACATGCTTGTGCATCTTTTAGCGTCCCCATTTTCCCTTTTGAACAACTCTCCGTAAATTTGAATTCTCGTTTTATTTTGTTATTCACTATTTCAGTTGAATCAACATAATGCTGTGAGTTTTTTTTTCGTGGAGGGCTGAGTAAAAGGTCTTGAATATTCGAGGCTACATCGCATGTTTGCTCACATTCAACTGAATAACTGACATGTCACATGTAAACAAAAGATCGGGAAGAAGTGAACAGGAAGAATAAAGCTTGAAGCTGTGGAAAATCCTTGAAATTCGAAGTGTCACTGGAGCCAACTTTTCAAGACGTCCACTTGTTTTCTTCAAGGTTTGCTACCCTAATGTTGCTGTCTCGAAGAATTTCTCTGATAGAAACATTGAGTACATTTGCACCCAATATTTACACAGCTATTATTGTCTCAAAGATAACTACACTAAGAAAACAGACATATATAGCCCAATAGGTAGGGAAGTCACATTTATGACGGTGAACATGGGCACTACGCTGCTTGCACGTACAATTTTGTATATGCATTTTCTAAGAATCAGAATAACTTCATATCTTGCCAGAATTATGCAAATAAGGAAGTTATAAAAAAACTGTGGGTTCCCTGTGCACTTCATTCCACAAAAGGTCTTTGTAAACACACTGTCTATTGTAAGCATTTTTGAGCACCCGAGTTTAGGAGTCACGTAGATAATTTACAAGTGGTTACACAATCTGTACCTCTTAGGAACAAAGTTTTTAAGAAATGCGATAGGAAAGCCACTACACTCACATGTGCAAGTGTACTTCTTTATGTCATCGTTTTATTGAGTGGCGCCGTGTACGACACCTCAACATTTAGCTACTAAACGTTGTTCATGTAATGTTTCAAATCAGTGCTATCGTGACAGCTTGGTCTTTTCAGGGTTAGCTTGTATCACATTAACTTCACTAGTTCTATTCTTTGAGATATGTCATGCGGGTTTCTTCGCCCGTGTCTTACTGTTGCACATATTGAGCTTCATCAGGACAGGAATGCGTAATAAAACAAAATTCGAAACTTGCTTTTAACATTTGGCCTGTCGTTTTTTATTCACTGGCTTCATTTATATCAACTAGTTGTAGAGCGTTTTGTACAAAAACCTTGATGCTAAAACTCATTTTGTGATATTGAGTGCATTTTAGTCATCAAGGCTATACATTTCCTACAAACAATATCTTGTAGAATGGAAACAGCTCTGTTTTTTGCACCGGCGTTGTTTGTGCAGCATCCTATGTATGCTACATAGTCGTTTTGCACTACACACCTTCCAATCGAAGGAGCACCCTTAAACGATAACCACACAAAGGTACTTGCCGGACTAACTCTGAATCCTCCAGCTCGTATGGGGCTTCCAGGCTGAAAATGGAACAATGTAGTAATGAGCAAGGAAGAATGGAAACACATGCATACTCTCGCCTCATGTGAATGTCATAAATGAGGCTAAAACATTCAATGAGTCATAACTAGTGCATCGTGGCCAAAAGCTGATGTGTACATCATGAAAACTGGTGAACAGCTGAAAACCAGTTTTCAAATATTGCACATGATCACGCGCAAGGTTTGCCCACACTTTGTCTTGTACGCTTTGTCTTAGAGAAAGCGCATGTCCTAAAGGAGAAAGATTTATGCCAAGCTTCCCAACAGCGAAACAGGTCCAATGAAAAATATAAAATTAAAATACCTTGTACTTGTAATGACCAGACTTGTAAAGCCCAACACAGGTATTAAAAACTCCAGTGTCTACAGCGCTTGCCATAGATCTCTGTTTCGAGCCAGTTTCACAAGTAGCTTCCAAAACAGTTGAGGTCCACACCAATACGGGAAAACGACGTATTTGTATGTGTGACCTTACGCTTTCTATAAAGCGCTGGTGCTTTCGGAAGTTTCATAAGCCAAGAAAGCTTTGTAATTCACTTAAAAAGTGCTTGGTGTACTGTTCACTTCCGCATTAAATGAGCTTGCCTGTCGCTATATGGAAAGCCCAGCGTAATTTCTTAAAGCAGCAAAATTTCTGAATCATGCAGCACCATGAATATCACACGTGTTGTTGCTTATTACAGGTAATTTATTCGATGAAATTTCAATACATTCTAACCAGTACATATCGCATGCGCCTCAGCATGTTAGAGTTATCTTAGAAAAAAACAAGCACAAAATATTATTCCTTCATTGCGTAAGTATATGCAGATATATTATACAATGATTGAAATGCTTCTTGACCTCAATGAGAACAAATACATGGTCTTTTAAAAAAATGTGGATAAGCTTATGCGTTGTTTGATTTTCATATCATTGCAAGGCTGGGTGATTTCAGTCAAGATCCCTGAGTGCGTAGTCGGGTTTTCGTTAACTAATTTATGATATTTGCGTTGCTTTGGGTCAGTTACATTCATCTCCTAATTAGGTTCACTTTAATAGCGTTTTTTATTGTTTAATTTTCTGCAGTTTGCGGTAATTTCAATGCACGCGTTTTGTATTCGTCAATAAGTAAGGAATTATCATGCTCCATTTATCTGTTTAATCAGTCTACTGTTCTTCAGCACTTGAAAAAATAATCGCTTCAATATAAGACAAAAAGCTTTTTTTCAACGTTATATATTGCAATAGTTATATAGCTGAAAAGCACTTTTGTTTCGCTTTTGAAAACGTAACTCCTTCTCTTTGATAGACATCTTTTTCGTGGTCATCTTTCAAGAATTCATTGATTGATTGATATGTGGGATTCAACGTCCCAAAACTACCATAAGTTTATGTGAGAAGCCGTAGTGGAGGGCTCCTGAAATTTCGACCACCTGGGGCATCTTTCAAGAATAACGAGAATAATAATGTTCCAGTAAAATCACATACTAGCATTAAGTCATTTGAGAGCTGCTGTTTTGGCAATACAAACAAGCTTTGTACATGTATTCAGGAAAAGTTATGTGGCCAATGTTTCAATTGATGGTTATTAATGAATTAAGCAAAACGCTGCCTTGCAACATGGTACCTTGTGAACCAAGTAGAACTTGCCTAAGGATACAAAGCTTTGCCCAAGTATGTGTTTGCTGGTATATCATAAGTGCTTTTTGAAGGTTAAGAGTTTACCATTATTACCAATAATAACGTTATATGATCGGCAATGATGGCGTGCATAGGCCGAACCTATCAACTTCCTCTTCTTCTACCTTCGTCAAAACCATGGTCCGGCTCGTACCTTATCGATATAATACAGACATCTCTAAGCGATATGACTAATATTAAGGTGTCATAAAAACATAAATGGTGCACAGTTTACGACCTGCATTTTTATTCTTTTTACTACTCCCCCAAGAATTCAATGCTTTTATTAAGCCATGCAAATTTTATACTAGGTCTGCCTCATCGATTTACCTTTACCCTGAAAGCTGTGAAACCATTTTTAGAGAAGATCTATATATTGGCCGACATTGCCCTTATCAGTCACATGTAGACGCCACATAAAGTAATGAAGCAAACTTGAAACTGTGAAAAATATTTCGGAAATGGCGTGTCTCTGGAGGTTTTTGCCATCAAACTAACTTCTCTTGTTCAAAGCAGCGGCTTAAAACCTGTAAACTTCAAGTAGGATGTCCTGATTAAAACGTTTGTTTTCTCTGACGTTCAATGATTCAAAATTTTGAAAGACATGAACGGAGTGCAGTATGAACACGCTTGCATTGCCTCAGTGAAATTTGATTCACCTTTCTACCAATGGTAATAAACTGTTTTACAGAATGTATGTTGCAAATTTAATTTTTATGGATTGGAGTAACATTTGGCCTTGTCAAATACATACCGCCGAGAAAAATTCAAATCGAATATAGGGCATGAACCTTATGTGTTATTTGCTGTTACCAGATCCCTACGTTAAGAGAAGACATATTGTAAAGATTTCTTTGGCTCTGCACTTCAGCAATCACATTGTTCTATAGTTGTCTTTTACAGGATTTCCACGAAATATGTTTTCAGAGTTCAGAAAAGGCTCAGACAAAACCCTAATCATTAATTATTGTTCCATTCCAATACATTGCTATCACATATAACTATGGAACCGGAGCAGCGTAATTATGTTCTATCTTTTCCTAAACGATGGTCAATAATTTTTGAATTACCATGTTGTTTTCATTGTATGCTGTTTACTATACACGTTATCTTCTACCTAATAAAATACACGTAGATAAACTAGAATAATTTCTTTGCAGCTAAATATCATATAGTGTTGTTCGGTACTAATTGTGTTGTATATTAGTGGGTAGACGGGACTTGCCATAACCAATAAATCACCCATGGAAATTAGTGCGGTCTTTTCTCCAGTTTTTGTGTGTTATGCGATGCGCGACATATAGTCTGTACGTGATAACTTGTTTGAACAACAATGAATACCTGTTTCAAGACGTTAAACTAGGCAACATACACGATTAATTGGAAGGACTCCCGCTCTTGTGGGGCTTCCAGCCTGAAAAAGAAATAGCGCAGACATGAAAAAATATGCATGCTCTCAGTGGTCACCTATTTGTTTATAGAGGCGCATACACTGAATGCGTCATAAGAAGACCCTCTAGGCGAAACGCCGCCCTGTCAAACTAAAAAGTCAACAAATAAAGGGAAACCAACTGTACTGATTGCACCACGTCGTCATCTAGATTCGCCTACTCTCCGTCTTTGCACTGAATGCGGCACTTCAAATCTAAAAAACTGCGAAATATAAGCAATCAAAAGGAACATTAAAAGGGTAGCCGCGAGTGTAGTGCGCCTCAGTCTCCAATGAGGTGGAGCCGGTATACAGAAGTGTAGATAAAAAGCATTCACCAGACTCACTTTGACTCCGTGAGAGTTTGAAACGTGCTCTATAAACTAGGTTGTAAAGAAAAGACTCCATGTGGAGAATGATCCTCCTCGCAAAAGCACCGGCCACTTGGAAAATACAAAAGAAACATTGCTGATGCCTCTGTCCAAGAATTAGGTATAACAAAAAGTCAAGTCAACTTTATTTCCAACACATGATTATGGAGGTCCCTAAGAGGAAAGATGTCTCAAAAATATTGAGAGAGCCTGAAAACAAGTGAAACTTTTCTTCGCAGAGAGCTTGAATGTGGATTATAGACAATTTAAAATTATGACTTTTTCGTTCTTCTTCATTAAAAGTTTAATACGTTATTAGTGAGACTGTGTGAGACACACACAATTAGTACAAGTGTGATTGTCTGTTTCAGTGTTGTGACTCCAGTTTCTGATAGTAACAGTTATACCACATGAGAGACAATTTCTGAACCTCAACAATAACGTAGTTTCTCTTGGGAAGAAACACTTACCCAACTTGGACCCGCGATGGGGCTTAAAGGTGGTGGTGACTGAAATGAGTCGAATATGATAGTTTAGAATCAGTAATTTCTGTATCCAAAAGATTAGGGTTGCATATACCAGTTTAACAGGGCGATTCCCAAATTACAATAAGAGTTGAGAGGTTACCCAATACTGAATACATTTTTCTTAACAGGTTGCTTGTACTTCACCATTGTGAGTGTAACTGCAGTAGACCTTCAAGCTAAACCAGAAGATACATAACAATAGGCTTTGAAAGTAACTTAGTTCCCCTATTTCTGCATTGCTGCACTGTCAGTAGAAGTTTATGAAGTGTAATAAGGCTGCCTGAACGCCGCCACGCTCTATTTTCTAAATCATGCAACATACGCTGCTTTAGTAGTTTTTTTGTGTACGTAATTTCACCTTGATAATCTCATACATTCCATGCTGGCACATTATTTTGTCAACTGCAGGTACTGATTCTTCGTTATGAAAACCTACGTAATTTCACCTTAATAATCTCATACATTCCATGCTGGCACATTATTTTGTCAACTGCAGGTACTGATTCTTCGTTATGAAAACCTCTTTTCCTTTGCATCTTTGAATAGGTGCATTTTGTATGAAAATAAAAATACTATAGCTTAAACTCTGCTATAATCTGAAGATCTTGAGCAAAGCACCCGACTCCTCACTAGCTACCAAGATTCCTAAAGATTAGATATGGTATACATAGTGAAATAACAACTTCTAATTGTACTGGAACAACAACGATGTTCATATCAAACTTGGAAGACAAGTTGAAGAAAACACAAACACGTTGCTTTCCGTCGTTTACTTTTCTAAAAAGGGTTGTAAAGTTCATTGGCACTTTTTGCTGTGCTTAGTGTATGAACTAAGCCTGAAACCCTTGTATTGCGTCACGTTAGCGGTATGCTTATCAAGACGTCAATAAAATTGAGAGCACGTATGTTTCGTTGTGAGGGACCAGCCACATTTGCACTATGGCCTTGTCAGCCTCTTCTGTCTATCTGTTTTTAAGTGCTCTTAAAGAAAATTTTCGGTTTTAAACACAATGGCATAAGTCGTTATAGTATTACGAAAAATTGATTCTGCAAAACAAATGAACTGATTTTTAAGCTGTTGATTCTAATCGATGTGCAATATTCGAATCTATATTCTTTTTGTTGTTGATTCGAACACCAAGACATGCTTGCGCATCCCTGTAAATTCTGTTATTCGAGTGTATGACACCTACATATAACGAACCCAACAGGAATTCCACATGATAGACTCAGAGCCAACGCTTAGGTTACTGAAAATGTGAGGCGTATGGTCGTGTAGAATAAACCGCGAAGCGATGAAGTGCTGCAGTGTATTTTTGTGAAGACGCTGACTTGTGACTTGTACTGGCTGATCCAACAAAGTTGTGAGTGCGCAATGTGCTTGTTACGTTCCGATGAGAATTTTAGGGCTCACTGATAAAGGACTGTATGCATTTATTTATGCAATTTTATCTTCTGGTTCTTATTTCGTAACAATCAAGTGGAAATGCATAGCCGTTGCTAAGTAATGGTGACTGCTTTGTCATTTATTTTTATCTCAAATGAAAAATGGCCCAGCTGAAGAAAAACATGCACAAAGCCTAGTCATGATCTATATTTTTGTTTAGAATTTCATCTGGGTTGCACAATCCGCAATTCGAACCAGCTCCACTGGCTGCATAGCATTGAAAGTACTGTACTGCTCACTCGGTGACAGGGAGATAGAATCGAGGCCGTTAAGCCCGGTCATGCACTTTGATGGAAGTGCACCTATGTGCCTAGATTTCTTTGCCTCCTAAAAAATTGTCATATGGTTGAAATTTCTAGAGACCATCATTACTCGTCAGTCACGATCATAACGTTCGATTTCTCAATAATGTCTCCTTCTTCTAGCCTAATGTACTTAAACGTATTGCTTCAGATAAATTAGGTCACGTAGGACTAGTACCAGTGTGTCCACTTTAGCGTTGAAGTTTAAGTTGAAGTTTATTGTGACATCATGAAAATATAAGTGACATGGTTCATAAGTACTACAGAAAGAGGTCCCGAACTAAACAATCTCAGGGGGACCTCCTAGCAATAATGTGTTGATTTAAATACAGTGCAAGCAAATGTCGAGCAATAAAAAGCATATTCGAAATACGAAAAGCAAAAAACACAAGAAAAAACAAAGATAATTCGAAACCTTGAAATGCAACAATAGTACAGAAACCTCTACATTAGTACACTCTGAGACAAATAAACGCGAAATCTAAGTTACCAAGGCGTAAAACAATTCACAATTGCGAAAACGCAGTTGTTAAAAGAATAAAAAAGACAAACAAAATTGATACAAAAAACAAATATGAGTTAAGAAAACGTGAAAGATGGTTCCATAAAATTTTAGCAAAGATAAATGTTTCTTTAATCGTGCTTTAAATGATGCTATAATGCGACACATTTCATTGGACGTAGGTAGTGAATTCCAGAGGTAAATACCAGAAAACAACGCTGTCTGTTTACCATAGTTGGAGTGCACCACCAGCAAGAGTAGACTATGTTGTAAGAAAAATGTGGTTGAATTCAGATTTATAAGATAACGGGATGAAATACTGTTTATTTTATTATCATGCTGACGCGTGTGAAATGTGACCATACATAACTTCAGAGATATGGAATGATGGGTAGGGAGAATGCCGATATTGCTGTTGATAGGTGAAGTGGAGTCATTTCAGTGACTAAAGGTTATAATCCTCAAAGCTTTACTCTGTAAATGAGTAATCTTGGACAGATGAGTCCTATAGGCGTTTCCCCAGGAAGAACAACAGTATATCAGGTGACTATGAATGAAGGCAATGTATAGTGAGCGAAGAATTTTCAAAGGGAAGTAAGTGCGGGTTTTGAACAGAACTTGAATTCTAAAAGAAATTTGGGATGAAATAGCGGCAATGTGCTTATCAAACTTTAGGTGAGATTCAATGGTAACACCAAGAAACGTGGTTGAGTCAGATGGGTGAATAACATGCGCGTCTATGGTCTGGCGCCGCACGAATGGTATAGTTTTACGTGGAGAGTGAAATAGCATGAATGTAGTTTTATTCGCGTTAATTACAAGCTAATTATTACGGCACCACTGTACAATATTGGCTGCGTCTTCATTTAATTCTCTAAGTAAGCAATTTAAAATACTATCAGAGAAAAATATGGTGGTGTCATCGGTATATAGGATACATCTAGATGAATTAAAGCATTTTGGTAAGTCATTGATGTACAATATAAAAATAAGATGTCCTAGTATTGAACCTTGAGTAACACCTTGATTTATGGTAGGAGAGTTGAAAAAAGCATCGCCGACTAGAACAAGCTGAGATCTGTTCAACAGATAATAACGTATAAGCGTTAGTGTCGGACCACAAATACCATAAGAGTCTAATTTTGTGAAAAGGATGGTTTGATAGATAGTGTCGAATGCTTTTGAAAGATCCACAGATACGGCCCCGTCGAATAAGCCCATATCGATGGAATATTTAAAGTAATCAGTGAATTCGATTTGTGCGAGTTCTGAAGAAAAGTTGGGCCTGAAACGGAACTGATAAGGTGTCAGAAGACTAAACTTGTTCAGATAATTTTTCAGACGAGTAACCAGCAGTTTCTCGATAACTTTGCTAAAGAAAGGAAGCATAGTTATTGGACGATAGTTGTTGATTAGCGTGCGGTCCTCTTTTTTGAACACTTGAACTATGTTGCCTTTTTTCGTTCCCCAGAAAAATACTCATGCTTAATCATTAAGTTAATTACGTGGGCCAGAGGAACGAATATCTCCGAGGCAATGGGTTATATTTTAAACGGATTAATGTTATCTAGGCCAGCACCTGTGTAATTTAGTTGCTTCATTACTTGAGTAATTTCGTGCGGGGAAGCAGGACTTAAATAAAAAGAGTGCGAGCATCGAGGGAGAGAGAAAACAAGAGAGAGAATAGAAAACAAGTAGAGCTATGTGTTAGAGAGAAGAGCCGAGCTCTTCTCTCTAACACATAGCTCTACTCTCAAATGGGTCTGCTGCTAACACGTAGCTCAACTCCTAACACATAGCTTAACTGCTAACACATAGCTCAACTCTCTATCACATAGCTCTCCTCTCTGACACACAGTTCAACTCTCTATCACATAGCTCTCTTCTCTGACACACATGTCTGCTCTCCAACACGTCTGCTGCTCGCGACGCACCGCAGGGCTTCTTTTAAATGCACCGGGTCCAACCCGAATGTCCAACCAGAAGCGCCGCTGGTCATGAGGTCAGACTCCTCCAATGGGGTCGCCGCTGGGCCGGGTCATTCTTTCTCTTCGAATCTGGAGAGACTGCGCTGCAGGTGGCTGCACCCAAGGACGAGTGACGTCGCCAGGCATTGCGTCAGACCCGCCAAACAGGAAGGCGCCGGTTGTTTACTCGCCGAGCTCGCGGTCTGAGGTGACTCACTGCGCGTGCGCGCTAGAAAGGCGCCGTCGCGTGATGACGCCGTTGAGTTGTTGATCGCGTCAGGTGGGCTCGCGTGCTGGCCTTGACAAAGATTTCCTTTTTCCGAGGCATGGACGTTCGCTGCGGACTCGCAGGCATAACAGCACCCCCGCTGCCAGACAATACACCGGAAAGACGAGCTGCTTCCACATGGCTCGGATGTCAGGCGCGCCCGTTTGCCAGGTCCCTCTAGGTTCGCCTCCAGGGCCATGGGGAGAATGCAGCTTCAGACTCTGTTCCGGGAACACATCCCATTTTTAAGGATGGATCCCAGCTCGACTGGCTTGTCGCCACAACTTGTCGACCAGCTTCGCTCGTCTCTTCTGACCATCCTTGGTTTCAGCACTTGACGATGGTTCTGCAACTTGTCAAGAACGGTTCGACAACAGAAAACACACGACACAAGCAAGTGCCCTCGGTCACCCGACAGAACACCAGACAAAGTATAGTACAACATATACCTAGCTACGTGTCTATCGGAATTTCGTTCCTTCTACATCAAGAGGCACATGTGGGACACAAGACTCTTAAAATGAAACTCAAATTTTTACACGTGCAATAACTTAACGAATTAGAATAGAACATAAGGTTGGCTCCTTGAGCTCACTCTGGACGAGAGCGCTCAGCCCAGGGCGTGATGAGGTCAAAATTTTGCCCGGAATCGCCAGCGAGAAACCGAAAGGTAGAGAAGGTACTATCTAAACGCACAACTCAATGCGCCTGCATTGGCGTTTAGCTTTCCTTTTTTTAGCGAACGGTGAAGTTGCGCTGTCGGAGTATCACGCTCCACCTTAGTTACCGGCCATTTTTAGGCGACGATACCCATGCGGTACTAAGGGCTTTTCGTACTTGCGACGTTGCACATCTGTGTAACTACAATATGGGAGTCCATATTTCTCATAAAAAGAAACATGCCTACTCTGGTCCTCCTTCTGGACTTCACTTAACCAAGGCTCTAGGTTCAACTGCTCCAAGATTACCTCCGGTCACCTTTTGATTACATCACTAGAACTCAAAATTTCTGCTCCCTCTTCCTCTGAAGCATTCAACAGCAGATTTACGACCGCTTGACGTTGAACGTATGGTTTCATCAAGTTACTGTGGTAAATTTTGTTCGGCCGCCTTTCTAATTTCACTTCATAATTGATATCAGAAAGCTTCAATATTACTTTGGCGGTCCCTTTCCATTGAACTTCAACCTTGTTCTTTTTTGACGGCCACCTGACTTCCTACTTCAAAAGCGCGCTTCTTCGCCGATTTGTCGTTGTACTCCTTCGACAACACTTGTGTAGCCTTCATGTGGCTTTCCACTAGATCTTTCGTTTTATTCGAGAGGTCCTCACGTTGCTCTCGAATGAGCGTCTCTCGATCAACCCTCGACAGCTCGCTCCAACTTTCCGCTACAGGCGAGAACGTTGCAGCCCTCTCGCTCTGATTCATTGGTGCCATGTCGTCTCCCCCTGCTACAGAAACTCCGCCGGTCGCTTCGGCGACGGGCCGCTCAAGTGACTGCTCACATGAATCACGCAGAAAATTTCCTCTCTGAGGTTCTGTCGACTCGCCGCCAAGGTCACACAGATCTGCTGCTGTTGAACTTGTTTTACCACATAGAACAAGATCAAGCTCCCGCGAAAGCTTCCGCGCTTGCGATCACGTGAGGGCAATGTACGCTAATTTGGGAAAGAACGATTTACCCTGCTCTTTGAGAAGCTGCTCTGAGTTGTTAGAGAAAAGATAAGGAAAACGATCGGGAAGCACGGCAGACACAGCCGCTTCGGTGCGAAGCTTACCGAACGGGCCTTCAATGACAACCGTATCTATTGGTAAGCAAGCACTCTGCTCCTCGGCGACTTGCCTGATCAACGCGCGTTCTCCTGTAAAGTCATCCGGAGACACCAATGAAGGATGGACAACGTCCATGGTTGCCGCTGAGTCTCTAAGTGCTCGGCACGTTTTCCCATTCACCCTAATTTCTTGGAGATACGGCTCCAACAACGTGATGTTCTTTTCCGATTCTCGAATTGTTGCAAAAGCAAACTTTTGCTTACAGTTTATCGCGATGTGCCCTTCCTTTTCGCTTTCATCCTTTTCAACGCACACTGCCCTACTATGCAACTTTCGGTGAGTATAATAATCCTCAGCTAACTCTGCTGCCTTGTTTAGCTGTACTTCACCAAGTTTGTCCTGCAGCCAAAGTTTGACATCCTCCTCGATGAAGCGGTAGAATTGCTCCAATGCAACGCATTCCACCACTTTATCGTGGTCGTCATAAACACCTTCGCCCTTGAGCCATTCAAATAAATCGGCTTTAAGACGAAACGCGAAGTCAAGGTGTGACTCATTTCCCTTTTTAGCATACCGGAACCTTTGCCTGAAAGCCTCGGGTGACAACTTATAACGTCTCAAGAGCACTTTTTTAACGTCGTCATAGCTCTCAAACGCTTACCTCGACAAGCAAGTTATCGCGTCGGACACTTAGCCGGGAAGAAGAGCTAACAGGTTCTGCGCTCAAAGAGACCGCTCCAAAGCGTTTCGCTCACAGACGTGTTCAAACTTGACGAGATACTTCGCCATGTCATCGCCTACTACGAACGGTGGCAGTTGATCCCGAATTCTATAACCGCTGACCTGAACTGTTGGAGAAGCTACGCTAGGCGCTTGCGAACATTGTAGTATTGCCAATTCTATTCGTTTCAACTCGAGGCGCTCCTGTCTCTCGGCCTCCTCGAGGCGTTCTCGCCTTTCAGCGTCTTTACGAACTTCTCGCCTTTCATTTTCTTCACGTTCGCGAGCTTCTCGCTTTTCAGCCTCCTCGCGGCGTGCTTTGATATCCACCCAGGCCTCATCGACTTCCTCAGCCGACACTCCCTCATCCTTCATGATCTCAAGGATTGCTTGTTTTTGTTTCGCACGGCCCAAAGTAATGCCGAGTTCCTCACAAATTTCGATGAGTTCCTTCAATTTAAGGTTCTCCATCGTTCACACTAGCCTCTTGCTGTTTGCCCCTGTTAACAATTTACTTGCCGTACCCACTATAAGTCAACTAGCAAGACGCGCAAGCAATTTTTAACACTCCCGTGTTTACCCCCTCCGCATTAACTTTGGTTTCAAAGCACTTCGACTTTGCTTGAAACGATTAAAGCTCACTCTAATGCTTCACACAGCCCTTCTCTAAACTACTATAACCTGAGCTAGAGTAGTCTGGTGAACTGAGGGGAAAACATAAGGCACTCACCGCATCGATGTCGCTGACGCCGGCATATCCCGCAGCTGCCAGCCAGTGTTGCGAAGCGCACCTCCGACGACGTTACGAAGGGCGCTACGAATCTCACCGCTGCAACCACTGTTTCGAAAGACGGCGACGCCAACACGGTCCTGAAGGCGCCACTGCTTCGAACTCCGCCGGGAAGGTCACCAGCCGTTTGGTAGCGTAGGTTTCTCAGCTCGCGACTGCGTCTGCGTAGAGCTGATAGACGAGCGGACGAGACGACGGTGAGTTAAACAAGGTTTGTGTACAGCATATCTACAGAGGCGTTACAAATTCGGCACTGGGGCCGACAGAGCCGCAAAGAGCCGAGCTCTTCTCTCTAACACATAGCTCTACTCTCAAATGGGTCTGCTGCTAACACGTAGCTCAACTCCTAACGCATAGCTGAACTGCTAACACATAGCTCAACTCTCTATCACATACCTCTCCTCTCTGACACACAGCTCAACTCTCTATCACATAGCTCTCTTCTCTGACACACATGTCTGCTCTCCAACACGTCTGCTGCTTGCGACGCGCCGCAGGGCTTCTTTTAAATGCACCGGGTCCAACCCGAATGTCCAACTAGAAGCGCCGCTGGTCGTGAGGTCAGACTCCTCCAATGGGGTCGCCGCTGGGCCGGGTCATTCTTTCTCTTCGAATCTGGAGATGCTGCGCTGCAGGTGGCTGCACCCAGGACGAGTGACGTCGCCAGGCATTGCGTCAGACCCGCCAGACAGGAGGGCGCTGGTCGTTTACTCGACCGGCTCGCGGGCTGAGGTGACTCACTGCACGTGCGAGCCAGAAAGGCGCCGTCGCGTGATGACGCCGTTGAATTGTTGATCGCGTCAGGCGGGCTCGCGTGCTGGCCTTGACACAGATTTCCTTTTCCGAGGCATGGACGTTCGCTGCGGACTCGCAGGCATAACATCACTCGCCTGCGCTGCACCTCTCGAGCAAATACGCGTTCTTCGTTGTCGTCTTTATATGCAGCTATATATATATATATATATATATATATATATATATATATATATATATATATTGCCGCTAGTACAAGTTCTTAAAGTATTATTTCCACAGATGCTGGCATGCTTGTATGTGCCGCTGTTCAGAAGAGGACAAAGATGCGCGTGCAAAGAAAAACAAAAGTCATACTGCCGTTGTTCGAACCAGTTTGACGTCCTTGTGTGCCATTATCTGCAGGTTACAGTTACGTTGTAACGTGACACTGGTGGAGGCGCTCGGTAATAGTCTATGCACTGCTACCACGAGGAAGATCTCGGCCCCAACATCAACGCCTTAGTAGAAACAGCCAACCTTTGACGCAGTTGGGGCAACTAGGCCTACCACCCCAATTCAGCCCCCTTCCGTAACGCTCCAGAACCATGGCATATGCGACAACTGCAAGCCAGACTGAACAGACCGCAACTCCGCCAGCACCATGGCTACCAGCCTCTCGAATGCCAAAGCCCTTCCATGGGGAGCCCTACAAAGACGTTGAAGACTGGCTGGACCAATACGATCGAGTCGCCGTCGCCAATGAGTGGGACGAGCACTGGAAACTGTGGTATGTCTATTTCTACCTGGTGGATTCGGCGCGTATTTGGTTCGAGAATCACGAGGCCGTCCTGACAACCTTGCCGGTGGTTCGCACTAGGCTGCGGAACACGTATGGTAGCGCCGACCGGAAAGAACAAGCCGTCTCTTCAATTCGTCTCCTCAGAACGTCTCCTCAATTCTCGCAATGAAAGACCGTTGTTAGTCCGTTCCGTCGAGCAGATTCTGCAATGACGGAAGACAAAAAGGTACGAATTTTGATGTGGGGTGTCAAGGAGCAGCTCTTTGTACGACTTGTACGAAACCCACCAGCTACCGTGGCAGAATCGCTCCGTGAAGCGACGACAATGGAGCGAATGCTGAGACAGCGGTCTTCGCAGTATGAGTCGTCCGACAACCTTGCATGTCTGTCAGCCCCCTTGGTAACACCCGATGTAACGAGCGTGAGAGACCTTGCTGAGCTAGTCCGTAGCATTGTAGGCGACGAGCTGCAAAAGCTTCACGCAGTGCCTTCACAGCCTCAAGTGGCTGCTCTGACAGATGTCGTCCGTGAAGAGGTGCGGCAGCTGGTACGACCATTAGCGCCACCTCAAACCGAACCTCCTTTGCTAACGTATGCGGAAGCTGTACGTACTCCTGCACCGGCAGCCAGCTATATCCCCGACCGACTAGCCTGCAGACACCACAGCACTTCTCGGGCAGGCCACGCTATGAAAACCAACGACTGACCAGCCTGCCGACGCCGCAGCACTTCTCGGGCCTGCCGCACTATGAAAACCAACGACCGACTTGCCTGCAGATGCCGCAGTACTTCTCGGGCCCACCACACTATGAAAATAGTAGGCGACATAATTTGCGGAAATCTAGCGTGTGGCGCGCTTCCGACAATCGGCCACTATGCTACCACTGTGGTGAGCCAGGTCACTCGAACCGGGAGTGCTCGTACAAACAGATGGGCCTACCTAGATTTCCGCCAGACGCTCGTCGGCCCAGGGACGGCGAACGACCCCGCGCCATCGCAGAATACTTGGCAAGTCTACCTTCTCCGAATCTTCAGCGACGCCAATTACGCTTTCCGTCTCCTCGACGCCCTAAGTCCGCGAATCAGTACTCCACTTTCGCCGATGTTGTTGCGGGACGATCCGCTAGGTTCCCAAGTCCACGCCGGGGAAACTAGAATCAGCGGCCTCCGGTTGTGGGACCGCTGTTAAGCTATCGTCAAAACAGCCTCCTCCGACCCATTCAGCCGACACCTCACATCGCTGACAAACCCGTTTCTGCTGACATTTCCGTTCGTGTCGACAACCATCCATAGACTGCTCTGGTCGACACCGGCGCCGACTACTCAGTTATCAGCGCTAAACTTGTGGCTGAACTCAGGAAAGTCACGACTCGTTGGGGGCATGGACCAAACCTTCGGACAGCCGGTGGTCATCTCTTGACATCAATCGATAGATGCACCGCAAGGCTGCAAATCTGTGAGTCGACGTTCATTGCTTCTTTCGTTGTGCTTCCCAAACGCTCCCGGAAAGTTATCCTTGGCATGGATTTCCTTCTTGAGCATGGCACTGTTAGAAATCTTCGGGACTGCCTTGTAACGTTTGTTGACGACTATGGCCCGAAGCCTAGAGATACCAATCCACAGAAGACTGCGCTTCGCATTGTCAACGACACCTTCACACTTCCACCACGCACCAGAATGTTCGTTACAGTACAGGGTGACATAGACCATGACAGTAGTGGTATCGCTGAAGCCAACCTTTCAGTGCTCTTGTCTCAGCAAATCTGCGTTGCCCGCGGCACAATTCAATTTAAACCTGGGATGACTGAGTTGTTGGTCACCAATTTTAGTGGAGCATACCAACATTTGGTCAAGCGAACAACTATCGCTCATTTCGAATCTATTGATGATCAAGCATGTACGACGATATCCCCGATTTCTGCAGCCGTTGAAAGTGACACCGCGGTAGCTGATGCAGTCGATGTCAATCCCAAGCTGTTACGTGCGCAGAAAGAGCGAATCCGCTGTATCCTTCTTCGCGTCCACATCCAAGACAAAACAAACGCCAACCGTAAAGCACCGCATTTTCACTGACCATGCCGAGCGACCCATACGTCAGCACGCCTACCGAGTATCACAAAAGGAACAAGAAGCTATACGTTCTCAAGTGAAGCAGATGCTCGAAGATGGCGTAATCCAACTCTCGAACAGTCCATGGTCGTCCCCCGTCATACTAGTAAAAAAGAAGGACGGCACTATCCGATTTTGCGTCGATTACCTCAAACTCAACAAAGTCACAAAGAGAGACGTTTATCCGCTTCGCGCATCGACGACTCACTAGACCACCACCAACGCGCCCGATACTTCTCCTCTATGAATTTACGCAGTGGCTACTGGCAGATCGAAGTTGATGAACGCGACCGAGAAAAAACAGCATTCATAACGCCTGATGGTCTGTACGAATTCAAAGTGCTGCCCTTGGGTCTGTGTTCTGCCCCTGCAACATTTCAGACGATGATGGATAGAGTGCTCTCCGGTCTCAAGTGGGAAGCATGCCTTGTTTACTTAGACGACGTCGTTGTCTTCTCCCAAACGTTTGAGCAGCATTTGCAGCGACTTAGATCTGTGTTTGCTGCAATTCGCACGGCAGGCCTATCAACGAAACCAGAAAAATGACATTTTGGTTACAACGAATTATAGTTCCTCGGTCACCTTGTTAGCCCTACTGGTATTCGGCCGGACCCAGACAAAAATTGGCTGTCGCAGATTTTCCACCACCTACCAACAAACGTGATCTGCGTCGATTTTTAGGCCTCTGCGCATACTACAGACTCTTTGTGCAAAATTTCGCAAACATTGCCGAACCCCTCACCCGTCCGACAAAAGACGACGTTCCCTTTATGTGGGGCCTGCAGCAAACACGCGCTTTCTCCGAGCTCCAGCAGGGTCTCCAGTCTGAGCCCTTACTCGGACACTACGACGAATATACCGACACTGAACTATACACATACGCCAGTAACATCGGTCTTGGTGCAGTCCTCGTCCAGTGGCAAGGTGGCGTCGAACGCCCTATTGCTTATGCGAGTCGGATTTCATCATCTGCGGAGGCGAATTACACAGCAACTGAAAAGGAGTTCCTAGCTGTTGTCTGGCAAATAGCTAAATTCAGACCGTACCTGTATGGTCGCCCGTTCAGAGTTGTTACCGATCATCATGCACTCTGCTGGTTGGCCAACCTTAAACACTCTTCCGGACGTCTGGCCAGGAAGAGCTTACGCCTTCAGTAGTTCGATTTGACAGTCGTGTACATGTCTGGCCAGAAGCATACTGACGCGGACTGCCTTTCCCGAGCTCCTCTTAAGACAGCGCCAGGTGATCACGATCTCGACGGCCGTTTTCTCTGCGCCGTTAGTGTATCCGACTTGGCTGAACAGCAGAAGAACGATTCCGAGCTTCGACAATTCATCGAATATCTCAAAGGCCGTACGCCGCATCCACCACCAGCCTTCGCCCGCTCGTCATCATCGTTCTGCGTCCGCAGAAAGATCCTCTATAAAACAAACTTCGACCCTTACGCGACTGAGTACCTGCTCGTTGTCCCGCCAGCGTTACGAGCCGCTGTCTTGTCCGCCTGTCACGATGAGCCTTTCTCTGGCCACTTGGGATTCACACGTACCTTGGCCCGGATTCGCCAACACTACTACTGGCCTAAGCTCAGTCGAGACGTGAATCATTACGTGAAGACGTGTCACGAGTGCCAGCGCCGTAAAGCACCACATCAGTGCACAGCCGGCTTTTTGAAGCCCGTCGATCATCCGACATAACCGTTCCAACAAATTGGCATTGATCTACTCGGACCTTTTCCCAAGTCTCGTGACGGCAACCGCTGGATTGTAGTCGCTACTGATTACATGACGCGCTACTGCGAAACGAAGGCATTACAACGTGGCACCGCCATTGAGACTGCCCACTTTTTTATGAAAAACATCGTCCTCCGACATGGAGCAACAGCAGTTGTCATAACTGATCGTGGCACAGCTTTTATTGCCCGGATGATACAAGACGTCATGCAGCTTAGCGGCACAGTACATCGAAAAACTACTGCATACCACCCACAAAGCAACGGCCTTACAGAGCGACTAAACAAGACGATCGCCGACATGCCATTCATGTACGTTGACCAAGACCACAAAAACTAGGATGACATCCTCCCTTACGTCACGTTCGCTTACAACACCGCTGTGCAAGAAACCACTGGATTCACACTATTCCGGTTGCTTCACGGCAGGGAGGTCACTACAATGCTGGATGCCATGCTTCTACCAGACAGACACCAGATTAGTGTCAAGACGAACGAATTCATGAGACTGGCAGACGCGGCTCGTAAGCTTGCAGTCGAACGAATCCATAAGCAACAATGCATCGACTCGCTGCGGTACAACTCTCGTCGTCGCGATGTCTCTTAGCAACCCGGAGAACGAGTATGGTTGTGGACTCCCATTCGACAACGGTGCCGGTCGGAAAAGTTGTTACGCCGCTATTTTGGTCCCTATAGAGTTCTCCGTCGTCTCAGCGAAGTGAACTACGAGGTTCTTGATGAGGACATGGCACGTCAATCCCGCCGTTCACAACTGCCACACGTTGTCCATGTTTCGATGATGAAACTATTTTACCAAAGCCGACTATTCGTCACACTCCCTTGAGTAGACTTACAGGGATTGTGAACACCCCCTTGTGTACTGCTTATCACACGTGTTTTCTTTTCATCTGGCAATTATGTTATGACATCGGGACGATGTCCTTTGGGAAGGGGAGTAATGCCACTAGTACAAGTTCTGAAAGTATTATTTTCCCAGATGCTGGCATGCTTATATGTGCCGCTGTTCAGAAGAGGACGAAGATGCGCGTGCAGAGAAAAAAAATAGTCATACTGCCGTTGTTAGAATCAGTTTGACGTCCTTGTGTGCCATTATCTGCAGGTTACAGTTACGTTGTAACGTAACAATACATATATTGAAGAAGTATATCGGTGCAAGGGCAGCAGGAGCAGGACCGTGTGTGCAGGAGAGTCACGAGCTAGTGGACTGGGCTCGAAAATGTGCGCAATCAGTCAACAGCTCTAGTACAATAAATCACTTCTATATTTGGCGGAGCCGTGCTAAGTACCGTTTTCCTGTGCCATCTTGAATCTCCGTTCTCGGAAACTACCATCTGCTATGCCGGACGCCGACCAACAGACGCTTTCTTCGCCACCCGTCACCTGCGCTGAAAGTGCTCTCATACAAGAGCCTCCAATCTTCAGTGGAACCGGCGAAAACGACGTTGAAGCCCTGCTGTCAATTTACGAAGGAATGAGCGCTCTGAAGAAGTGGAGAATTCAACGCGTTTATCGTTCTGTTTCTCGAGTGTGGCCAGTCTGTGGTCCAGAAACGAGGAGGAGGACGTTCCAACGTGGTCACTTTGGAAGACTGCAGTCATCGCAGAAATTGATCGATTCACCGTCACTCTGCGCTGAACATCGTTTGCGCTCGCATACACAAGACAAGGGTGAGACGTTCACCAGTTATATATGTAAGATTGTCGCAGACGCGTCAAGGCTGACATGAGGGAAACCGAGAAAATAGAGCATGTCTTGAAAGGGATCGATGACGACGCTTTTCAGGTGTCGCTGAAAGAGAACCCGACCACAATAGCTGATGTTATTAGCTTTTGCCAGAGCTTCAACAATTGCGCAAGCAGCAAGCTTTGCCAAGGCGAGTTCCACCACCCGATGCGGTGCCTCTCTCGACTTACGCCAACTGACCCGGACGTGTGCCGCTTTTTAAGAAAATTAAGGCCTTTATCCGCAAAGAAGTTGAAAGGCAGCTCTCACTGGTGCTCTTCATTCATGAGCAGACCTTAACTCTGACGTCCTCCATTCGTGACATCAACAAAGGAGTTGTCGCTCAGGTGCTGTCCTCTGCCCGTGAGCAACATCTTCTGACGGCCCCACTTACATATGATGCGGTAGCTTCCATGTGCTCCCGAGGAGGGTCAGTGCCACCTATCCAGCGTTCTGTGGGCCATACTCTTCCTCCTTTTCTCAATTACTGGTCTAACACAGCTCCCGTAATCCCATAGAGAACGCTTGACAATAGCCCCGTATGCTTCCCCTGTAGGTACCCCGGACACGTCGCCAGGCAGTGCCGCCACTTGGTTCAGACCTTCAATGACCGCTAACGAGTGTCTTACGTCTCTGGTGAATCCGACGAACCTTATGCTCCTTCCGCCGCGCCGAAACCTACCACGCTGATCGCCGCCCTCGATTAGAACATACCCGTCCATCATCCCCTCGTCACCGATAGCCGTCGCCGATGCGTTCACGACCACCAACCGAAGAGAGAAACTAGACGACGCAGTTCCCTAGACAAGAACTGAGCAACTTCAAGTTTTCCCAAGTCCTCAGTCTTCTTCTAGTAATGTCACTTACTTCTTAGTCAAAAATGTCGCAACAGTCACTCTTGTCGATAACGGTGCCACTGTATCTGTAAATGATGCCGAATTGTGTCGCTCAGTTCGTAAAGTCGCGACGCCTCTTTTTGGATTGTCGCTTCAAACAGCAAGTGCCCAGCTCCTTCAACCGACCGCAGCGTGTACAGCGCATGTGACCATTCATGACATTGTGTACACAATAGAACTTATTGCGCTTTCTTCATGCTCCCACGACATCATACTATGATGGGACTTTCTTTAACACCACAACGCCATATTGGGCTGTGCTTGAGTGGAGGTGGAATTCTCCTTCCTCACCGACTTGACCTCAATCGTAGAGGCAGACACCTATATGCCACCGTGCTCCTCGGCATTTGCACTGGTGTCATGCAGTGCTATATCTGACGGAACAGTCATCATCATGCCGTCTTAAAGTTTTGTTACACGAAGAGCCCTTCGGTTGCCTTTTGATGCTCTTGATTTGGCAAGAGGTTTCTCCGCATTGATCATTGACAACCTTCTTTCGACACCGCTCTCTTGCCTCGTTGGGGGTGCCTTCGTAAAGTCGAAGTAATCTACTCTGCACGTATTTACACCGTCCCCGATGAGGTATCTTCAGCAGCCATGTGTGTACTGGGTGTCTTCTCCATGCCCGCTGCAGCGTATACGGATTTATTATGCGCGTTCATCTCCAAAGATATGACATCTTCGCAGCGGTTGGAGCTCGGTACCTTACTTCAGCACTTCCGCCCTTCATTCGACGCTGCATAAGCATTACTAGGTCGTCCATTCACAGTTGAAACACCACATCGATACTGGCTCTCACTCACTGGTGCTGAAACGGCCATATCGCGTGTTGTCTACAGAACGTCGGGATTTTGCAGAGCACGTCAACGACATGCTCCGCCGAGGCGTCATTCGACAATCGCAGAGCACATGGGCTTCTCCAGTAGGAGTCTTCACGAAGAAAGATGAGTCCATCTGGTTCTGCGTCGATTTTCGGAGATTGAACTAGATCTTGCTAAAAGATGTTTACCCACTACCTCACATTGACAATGCTCCTAACTGTTTACAGGGTGCTGAATTCTTTTCCTCATTACACTTGTGGTAGGGCTACTGGAAGGTGCAAATGACTGATTCCGATCGCCTCAAAACCGCTTTTGTCACACGTGACGGCTTGCATGAATTTACCGTAATGCCTTTCGGACTGTGGAACGCGCCTGCTACATTCGAGTGAATGTTGGACAAGGTTCTGCGTAGTCTTGAATAGAACATCTGCCTATGTTACCTCGACGACGTCGTGGTGCTCACCCTTGTTTTTTCAAATCACTTGCGCCGACTTTAGCACGTGCTTACATGCTCAACTAACGCCGGTTTACAATTAAATCTCAAGAAAAGCAGATTCGTTGTATGTAAGCTCGCCATTCTAGGACACGTTATGTCGAAGGACGGCATCTTCCTGGATCCTGATAAACTGCGCGCCGTTACTGGATTTCCTAAACCCGCTTCGATCAAAGAACTTCACAGTTTTATAGGCCTATGCTCTTATTTCAGACAATCTGTTTAAAACATCGCGCCGATTATATTACCTCTGACACAACTTTTGGGTGGCACCCAAGGTATGTCGTCGTGGTCCCCAGCCTGCGACAAGGCTTTCACAGCATTGCGACGTCTCCTTATGACACCACACATTCTTTGCCACTTTGACCTCCAAGCTCCCACTGAGGTCCACATCGACGCAAGTGGCGTAGGCCTGGGTGCCGTGCTCGCACAGCGTCAGCCTGGTCACACAAAATACGTCGTGGCGTCCGCGAGTCGCACGCTCACCAAGGATGAAAGCAACTACAGCCTGACAGAAAGATGTGTTTGGCCGTTTTGTGGGTGCTTGGCAAGTGTCGTCCTTTTTATAAGGTCATTTTTGTGACGTGGACACGACCACTATGCGCTGTGTTGGCTTTCGAGGTTGAAATGCCCATCTGGTCGTCTTGCCTATTGGACCTTGAAGATCCAAGAGTGTGACATACGCGTATTTTTTTTCTTCGGGGCGCAAGCATTCCGACGCTGACGCACTTTCCCGCTCACCTTTCTTCCGGAAACCGACCAATGACCCTTCGTGTAACCGCAGGTTGGGTTCTTTTAACCTTGATAACATTGCTGCGGAACAACGTAACGACCACTGGATGGCATCTCTCCTCGACCTTCTCTCAGGTACCTCTAAATTACCACCGTCACGAACGCTCTGACGCTAAGTTTCCCATTTTGCGATTCGTGACAACCTGC
Source organism: Rhipicephalus microplus (assembly GCF_043290135.1). NCBI lineage: Eukaryota > Metazoa > Arthropoda > Arachnida > Ixodida > Ixodidae > Rhipicephalus > Rhipicephalus microplus. The sequence goes on along the minus strand of NC_134705.1, from coordinate 106,035,282 downwards.
TATACCGACGCAACTATGCCACTGAGGGGCGCGTATGGTTACTTTTCGTACCGCGAGCTTTCAGTTGAGAGTTCGGCTTCTTCCATACTGACCCACAGTGTGGACACCCAGGAGTTTTCAAGACGTATGAAAAAATTCGGCACCGATGATACTGGCGCGGTATGCATATCTTCGTTCGGAATTTCGTCCGCTTTTGCCGTGAATGCGAGCGCCACAAGTCTCCCCCGCACATCTTAGCCGGAGAACTACAACTGTCGCCATGCCCGTCCCGACCCTTCGATCGTGTCGGTATTAGTATTTATGGGCCCCACTGCCGGCTATTTCCCTTACTATCTTCTATACGGCCGATAACCCGCCCTACCCTTTGACACCTTGCTGACCTTGGTCGCAAAATATGCCAGTGAAGCCTTCGTGCGAGCCGACCACGCACGCCAACTCGCCCGCGGCCATCTCCAGGCCTCACAGGGGCACCAAAGACGGCTTTACAATTTTCAGCATCAAAACGTGCACTTTTCATTTTTACCGGGTTCCTTTGTCCTTCTCTGCCCCCCCCCCCCCAGGGCGTGTAGGTCTTTCTTCAAACCTGCTGTCACGCTACACTGGACCATACAGCGTCGTTCGTCAGATGACTGACGTTACATATCAGATCGTTCCAGCCGATCTAACGCCATAATCGTCAGTATAGAGGGACATCATGCACATAGCTTAACTCAAGCCTTATCACCTTCTTTCCACCCCATGCGAGTGGCTCAAGCACAAAAAGGTGCTTCTACCGCCGGGGGGTTATGACACACAACAGCCGCCGCAGCCTTGCTGCATGGAAGAGAAAGACGAGAATGGCTGCTGGTTGTTCATGAACTGGCGCCATTGTTTTCGCCGAGCTCTGTGCAGCGCATATAGTTTAATAAATAGTTTACTCGTAACAATATTCTGGGTTTCAAGTTTCTTCGAAAATGTAAATACAGATTTTGTTAGAGCGTCGGCTATGATATTTTATGACTCCGCCTCACTCCTGTGTAATCATGGCAAGTATTTGTTATTGTAATCATGGCAAGTGAAATGTATATACCTGTCCGAAACAGATATTGCACTGGTAATACTGCAGTTTTTGCTGTTGTGTTTTGTGCCCTACTTTCTACGCAAAACTGGTAAATGTGTAAAACCTTAGTTTTTTTACTAAAACACTTACCTGAGATTCACTGACGACAACACTGTCCAAAGTTGGGGGACTGAAAGGCTGAAAAGAGAATTGCATGACATTTAAAACACGGTTGCAAATTCGAAAATATAAGCAGAATCTGTATTTAGACCAGGCACTTGAAAAGAAGCAGCTATTAGTGGAGAACAACCAATATTATGCACAAAAGCCTCAGTACATAAGTAGGATTCAACCCTATGAATATCGACAGAAAATGAAGTCAAGAAAAGCAGAAGAAATGATAGTTGCAGTGTTGTGTGTTGTAGTACCTTTGAAAGTGATGTGAAGATAGAAAAGTGGGTGAGACTACGGCTTGACGACGGCGGACGGCACCTTCAGCAACAGATTATACACTCGATTCTTCACCAAACAAGCTACACTATTGGTGACCTTTTGGTACACTTTATCGACTACTTATGTTCATGCGAACGTGCGAGTCAGCGCAACACTTCGCCAAGACGAAGTTGGCGGAACACTCTATTTTGGCCAGCTGGCGTCACGGATTACAAGACATGTCTTATTGAGTGGACAGGTGACCAGTAAACGCCAGCGTACAACTTGAAGTAATCATCTCAGCAAGGACGAGCCTGGACGAATACCTGAAGACTGCCTTTCTTTTGCAGGGTAGTACCCTACTGAAAACCAGCAAATTATGAAGCCAAGGAAGGTATAAAGGGTTAATGGTGATGCTCTAAATGCGTCGTAATATTACTCGTAGTAACACATCACAAACTTAATAATAAATTACCGTGCACAAAACGATATGTTGCTGCCAGCATAGAACAAGCTGCATCTTGCGGATTACACCTCTGATGATCTAACAAATATTATGTGGTGTCGCTCATCTTCCAAGCCATGTGATGAGATATTTGTGTACATGTAAACCTCGAAGTACTAGTCAACGTTACTCTGAACCAATGCAGCAAGTTAGAACACTTCTAGCAGTTATGACTCACGTTATTTTTAGAGAGCTTACGGCTGAGGAATGAACCCTAGCATACCGTCTGAAGGCATCGAATCTTCTTGATTGAGACCATCACTGGGAGTGAATGAGGGAACCCAACTTTGAGGGAACTTCACAATGAAGCCTCGTCTGTGTCACACCACCCTATAGTACACGCGAGACAGTAGCGAGTACGTAATTAGAAGGTTTCGAATTCGGTCACTGGCAATGAATGTTTTCTTTTTGTTGACTATATTTTTTTTCTCATTTGTATCACTGTAGGGCTTCATTGAAAGGTGCAGCTTCATCTGTATGGAACCCCGTAAGCTATACGTGCCATATTTTATAGTGCTCGAAAACAAAAGCAGTAGCATAATACAACCTATCAGGTGTTAGCCACAGACCATATATGTTTGTCCTTCGCTGCATTCATAATGCTTCATTCACAGTTCAGGCAACTAGAGAGTATGAAAATACCAGAAACACGATAATACTAACGTTGTTCAAGTTTACAAATTCGATGGACCGAGAAAGAGAATGTACCGGCAGAAACATGTTTCGTGAACGAAATGGGCACTTTTTTAGGTTCGGAAACTACTGGTGGGTGCAGAAGTACTCTGCAATCTCAATCAGTTTATTGTGCCTTTCAGTGCTTCAACTGAAACATCAGCTATATTTATAGAACCATATATTACAATATATTATTTTCACAAGTGATGGTCCATGTCGCATACACTTGAGAGAGCAGGTTGATCAAAATAACCTTGGCTGTGCTGCAGATCGACGAAGCCTATACGCACATAAGTATGCACACGCAGTGCCACGGACACTCCTAAGCGTGTCTGCGGTGAATAAGTGCCGCCAGATAAAACTGGAGTGGGAAAATGCACACAGAGATCGTCTTGCAAGCTTCTCAGGGCAATATGCGCCAAAGTAATGTTCACCATTGTCCACATGCCACGCCGGCCCTACGCTTTACGGAAGCTTATCCATTCACTTATATTTTTTCTTTGCTTCTTTACGTTACGGACCCCAACTATTGATCGAATTATCTGCCTAATTCTACCTTTCCGTGTTTATATTCTTGAACGCCTACCTGAGATCGGAAGCACACGCCACTGGTGTGCGCGAGAACGGCATTGCGATGCAAAGGGCCTCGTTTGTGAAGCTCTTAGACCTCCGATTTTTCATTCTTGTTCATTCGTTGCTCTACAGAGATATTTAATGATCATCCATCGCTGAAGGACGACTGAAACAGTGGCGGTTTTATATTCAAAAGGCATTGCCAACTAGTACAGCTGACCTTCCCTGTGCCCCCGTTTATGAACACGGAAGCACACAATATCGCCGTGGCGAAAAAAAAAACACAAAAAGGTGGACGTGCCCACTGTTGTCAGACCACAAAGCATTCATAATATCTCCCATTGCTACTGCACAGAAAAATATTACAATCAACGTCATCTATACTTCTCTTGGATTCATTACTCGCAGGTTTATATCAGAGTTGTGGTGTATAAAAGCATTAACCGTCAAAATATAATTCTTCTTTGCCTAACTAATTTTTTACTGGTAAATAATGCAAGAATTATAATGCTTTAGTTATTTCAAGAAAAAATTTGCAACATTTTTAAAGATACACTGAATGGATGCTCCACAGAGCGCATGTAATGGCAACTTTCCACTACGAATGAGCTTCCTCTCGTGAGAACTCTCTGAATAGTGATGTTTTTCTAATACTCAAAAATTTGGACTCCTTGCGCTTATTTCATTTCTCTTGCTCGGTTGTTTTTAGCTTCCCGCTTCATATCCTTCGATAAGTAAGCGTTAGAAATGTGACATGTGACTACTACTAAAAAGCTTAAGAAGCTGCCTATATATATATATATATATATATATATATATATATATATATATATATATATATATATATATATATATATATATATATATATATATATATATATAAGGAAAAGAAGTGTATACCAAAGGGCTCGCTTTTCCGTCTTTTGACACATTATTATTGAGATCTAACAGAAGTAATGCCGTGGAATATATAGGGGGAAGTTATATAAACAAACGGAATTTAAATAGGAAGAAAGAAAAGTGGCTGAAAAATTAACCAGCCGTGAGCAGGAATCGATCCTACGACCTTCGAATAACGCGTTTGATGCTCTAACCACTGAGCTATCACAGCCGCCTTCCCTACATTCACTTTTTGGGGTTTTTATAAGGATCTAGAGGTAGGAGTGTCAATCAGCGCCATCTGTAAGTCAAGCGGCGAGTGTGAAACACCCTTTTTTTATGCGCATGTGTGGCGTCACGTAGCACGTGAACTTAATACGAGCGGGCAGCTGACCAATAGTCCCTCGTATACAACCTAATGACAGCATGTCTGTCAGTACGATACCCTCGTTAATGAATATTATTCATTATGACCCCTGTTAATGAATATTTTTCGAATATTAGTCATTAACGAGGGTCTCGTAATGGCAGACTTGGTGTCATTAGGTTGTATACAAGGGACTATTGGTCAGCTGCCCACTCGTAACAAGTTCACATGCTACGTGACGCCACACATGCGCATAAAAAGGGTGTTTCACACTCGCCGCTTGAATTATAGATGGTGCTGACTGACACTCCTACTTCTAAATTGACAGATAAACCCAAAAAAGTGGATGGAGGGAAGACCGTGTGAAAGCTCAGTGGTTAAAGCATAGAACGCGTTATTCGAAGGTCGTACGTTCGATTCCTGCTCACGGCTGGTTATTTTTTCACCCACTTTCTTTCTTCTTATTTACATCGCATTTGTTCGTATAACATCGCCTATACATTCCTTGGCCTTAATGTTTGTTCGATCTCATATATATATATATATATATATATATATATATATATATATATATATATATATATATATATATATATATATATATATATATATATATATATATATATATATTCGTAGAAAAGAAGACGCACGTACGAAGTGATTTTATTGACGTTTCGGCCGCGAGTGCGGCCTTCATCAGAATACAATTTATGGCACGAGTGCTCTTTATATAAATTGACCTATCAATAAGATACAATTATGAAAACCGGCATGAAAGGTGCTATATGGACAAATATATATGCAAGTCACACAATTTGAAGGGCACCAGATACACGAGTAAAAAGATATCGTTTCCATGCGCGAGCACGTGGCGAGCACGTTGTTAACAAATAAAAGATAAAACGCATAAAAGAAAAAGCACATAACATGTAGAGTAGTCCGACCGGTAATAGAAAGGGGAAAAAGAAGAAAAAATAATAAAATATTAACTAAAAATCACAAAGACGTTACAAAGGTGCTTCTTAATCAACCGATACAGACAATGTAGTGCGACTTGCTGAGCAAGGTTGAAAAAATATGGACAGGGTGATACAGGTTACGCAGATAGGCAACTAAGTTTTCCTACGTTTTTATTCACACCAGATGCGACGGCGTCGAACATATAGATGAGGATTGATTCACGGGCTTCTCTATCATAATTTGTGCGGAAACCAGATTCTAGTAATGTGTCCTGTAGATTTTCAAAATAGTGGTCAGGGAGGTGCACGTGTCTTGAAATAGGCAAGTGGGGCAAGGTGTTACATGAGATTTATGGTTGTTAAAGCGCAGTCTAAAAGGCCCTTATGTTTGACCAATGTACTGTATTTCACATAGCGCACATTCTATCATGTATATCACGTTATTAGAATCGCAGTCAAGATTGCCTTTGATTTTTAAGGAAAAGTTGGAACCTGTACTAGTGAATTGTTGGCATGTGCGCATGTACGGGCATACTTTGCATCGCAGTTTTCGGCAAGGATGGCACCCGATCTTGTCAGGACTGTCTGCTTTCGACGATGATGACTATGAGAGTATGTCTCGGATAGATATAGCTTTGCGATACACTGCTTTAGATGGTTCGGTGAAAATGGTTTTTATGCGTTCACTTTGCATTAGAATATTGCGGTGCTTTCTCAGCCCATTCGAAACACGTGGAACTGACACAGAATGGGTAAGGACTAAGTTTGTCTGTGGTGAGGGAGTCGAGGTTTTAGCAGCGCACAACAGCATTCTACGATTATGCACGTCGGCACGTTTTATTACTTCATCAATTATTTGCGGCGGATATTTTTGTTTGACCGGAGCATTCTTTAGTGTTCTGCAATTTTTTTGAAACTCTGAATCCTCTGAGCAAATTATTTTAAAGTGGTAAGGCCTGACTGTAAGGGATGCTCTTTTTGCAATGCTTCACGTGGTTACTGCCAAAGTGCAAATACTGTTGCTGGTCTGTAGGCTCCCTGTATAGAGCAGTGGATAGCTTATCATTTACAACCAAAATGCTTACATAAAGAAAACTAAGCGTTCATGTGGAATAGGTGTGAGAAAATGATATTGATGGATGGGCATCATTAAAGTCAGATATGAAGGAAAGCAACTCCCGTTCACCATATGGCCAAATAAGAAAAATGTCATCTATGTAACGTTTATAATAAACAGGTTTTAGCGCGCGGGTTTGCAAAAGTTCACTTTCAAGCTGGCCCATGATATATTGGCGTAGTTGGGTCCAATACGCGTACCCATTGACGTGCCGCTAACTAGGACATAGTGTTGCCCTTCAAATTGAAAGTTATTTAGCTCTAAAATGAGCCTAAGCAATACTGCTAAGGTGTTGCTGTCGATAAATTTACCTGGTGATGCTGTTTCATAAGACCTGGCGAATGCCGCTTTTCCGTCGACATGCGGAATGTTGGTGTATAAAGACACAACGTCTAGCGTGACCAAAAGGAGCCTTGAGGAATAATCAGATCAATTACACCAGAAACAAAGTCGGTAGTGTCCCTTACGTAAGACGGAAGTGATGCTGGGATACTACTGATCAGAGAATCGACATAGGTGGACAATGTTTCTGTGACAGTATCTATACCTGAAATAATGGGACGCCCGGGGTGTTTTATCTTGTGTAATTTAGGCAAGAGGTAAAAATGACCGGGAACAGGACTTAGGGGAATAAGAGAATGAACATTCCGAGTACTCCGAACATTCACGCATTGAATATTATTGGGAACGTTGGTCGTCTGGTATGGATTTTAGTTGGACATCAAACATATTTTTACAGATACTTAATACAAAAATATATAACTAAGATTTCAATTTTCCCATTAAAACTATTCAAAGCGCTGCTCTCCATTGAAACTTTCTATCAAATGGTAGGAGTTTTCAGAAAAATATGCAAGTTTGTCAGAATTGCTTATTTGGGTTAAAACCAGCGCAATAGCTCCGTCATATCGGTATGTTTTCACAACAGCACTGATGTCAATAAAGGTGTCAAGGTAGAAAAAGAGAAATGTTTGTGCATCTTTTATTGTGCCGGGTTGTGCTTTTGAACAACCTCTCTGTAAATTCAAAGTCCCGTTTAGTTTTGTTAATCAATATTTGATTTATATCACGTATACTGTGACTTTTTTTCATGGAGGGTTCGGAAACATAGTTCTTATTATTCGAGGCTACTTCACATGTTAGCTCACATTCTACTGAATAACTCATACGCCACATAGAACCAAATGTTAGGGGAGAAGTTAAAGGGAGGAATAAAGCTTGAAGCTGTGGAGAATCCTTCAAATGGGAAGTGTCACTGGAGCCGAATGCTCAAGACGTACACTTGTTTTCTTCAAGGCTTGCTAGCTTAATGTTGCAGTCTCAAGGAATTTCAATAATGGAAACATTGAGTCCATTTGCACCCAATATTTACACAGTTATTGATGTCTCAAAAATAAGTACATTAAAAAAACAGGCATATACAAGCTTTCCCAGGAAACGAAGAACCTAATTAGGAAGCGTCAAATCTTGAAAGCGTCAAGTACAACAGACGAAATAGAACTGGCAGAGCTTTCGAAGTTGATTAATAGACGTAAAGTATGCGATGTAAGAAGGTATAACATGGAGAGAATTGAACACGCTCTGAAAAACGGAGAAAGCTTCAAAGCAGTGAAGAGGAAACTTGGTATAGGCAAAAGTAGGATGTATCCACTAAGGGACAAAGAAGGCAAAATAACTACCAATATGGATAGGATAGTTAAAATAGCGGAAGAGTTTTACAGAGATCTGTACAGTAGCGGAGACAACCACGACCTTAATACTATAAGAACTAGCAGTAACTCAGACGACACCGTGCCAGTAATGATAGAAGTCAGAAAAGCTTTGGAGAGTATGCAAAGAGGCAAAGCTGCTGGTGAGGATCAGGTAACATCAGATCTGCTGAAAGATGGAGGACAGATTGTGTTAGAAAAACTAGCCACCCTGTTTACGAGGTGTCTCCTGACGGGAAGGGTACCAGAGTCTTGGAAGAACGCTAACATCATCTTAATACATAAGAAAGGAGATGACAAGGACTTGAAGAATTATAGGCCGATCAGCTTGCTCTCTGTAGTGCACAAGCTATTTACATAGGTAATTGCTAACAGAGTAAAGGTTACACAGGGAGAGCAGGAAGGTAGGTCTTAAAATTAATCTGCAGAAAACGAAAGTAATGTACAACAACCTCGGAAAGGAACAGCGCTTCGAGATAGGTAATAGTGCACTTGAAGTTGTAAAAGACTATGTCTACTTAGGGCAGGTAATAACCGCAGAGCCTAACCACGAGATTGAAGTAACTAGAAGAACAAGAATGGGGTGGAGCACATTCGGCAAGCACTCTCAAATTATGACACGTAGATTGCCATTATCCCTTAAAAGGAAGGTATATAACAGCTGTATCTTGCCGGTACTTAGCTACGGAGCAGAAACCTGGAGACTCACAAAGAGGGTTCAGCTTAAATTGAGGACGACGCAGCGAGCAATGGAAAGAAAAATGGTAGGTGTAACCTTGAGAGACAAGAAGAGAGCGGAGTGGATTAGGGGACAAACGGGGGTTAAGGATATCCTAGTTGAAATAAAGAAGAGGAAATGGACATGGGCCGGGCATGTAGCGCGTAGACAGGATAACCGCTGGTCATTAAGAGTAATTAACTGGATACCCAGACAAAGAAAGCGGGTTAGGGGGAGGCAGAAGGTTAGGTGGGCAGATGAAATTAAGAAGTTTGCGGGTATAAATTGGCAGCAGCAAGCACAGGACTGGGTTAACTGGCGGAACATTGGAGAGGCCTTTGTCCTGCAGTAGACGTAGCCAGGCTGATGATGATGATGACAGCCCAACAGGTAGTGAAGTCGTCTTCATGACAGTGAACACGAGCACTACGTTGCTCGCACGTACAATCTTGTATATGGATTTTTCAAGAATTAGAATAAACTCAAGTTTTGACAAATTTATGCGGATATGGAAGTCATGGTAAATTCTGGATTCTCATTGCATGTTACAAAAGCTCTTCGTGAAGACACTGCCAATTGTTAGCAGTTTTTGAGGTCGTGAGTTGAGGAACAACACAAATTATTTATAAATGGTTACACAAGCTGTACCGCTTAGGGACAAAGTCTGTAAGAAAGGCGATAGGAAAGCCGCTGGAATCACATGTGCTTGTGTGTTTCCTTATACCATCATTTTATTGAGTGGCACCTTGTCAGCTACTGAAACATTTCGCTAGTATACGTTATACATGTAACGTTCCAAAATATTGCTATCGTGGTAGTTTCGTCTTTCCTGTGTTAGCTTGTATCACATTCACTTCAATTTCCTCTATTTTCGCTGAATTGTCATGCGGTTTTACACGCACTTGTCTTACTGTTGCAAATCACTTCGTCAGGACAGGGATACGTAATGAAACAAATTTAAAACTTACTTGTAGCATATAGGCCTGTCGTCCTTTATTCGCCGCGTTTTTTTTTTAAATTTAAACTTGTCGCAGAGCGTTTTGTACAAAAACTTTGATGCTATCTCTCCTTTATTGTTATTTAGTGTTTTTTTGTTCGTGACGGCTATGCTATTCTCATAACCAATAAATTGTACATCAGAAACAACTCCGTTTGTTGCACCGGCGTTGTTTGTACAGCATTCAATGTATGCCATAGAGTCACTATGCATTGCGCATCTTGAAATTAAATGATTACAATTAACGCAAAAGTACTTGCCGGAGCAATTCTGAATCCTGCAGCTCCCAGGGGGCTTCCAGGCTGGAAAGGAAATGACATAGTAATGAACACAGTTGAATAGAAACATATGCAAGCTCTCACCTGATGTGAATGTCATGAATCAGGCTAAAACTTTCAATGAGTCATGACAAGTGTCTTGTGGCCAAAAGCTGATATTTACATCACGAATTTCGATGAATAGCTAAAAACCAACTTCAGATTATGGCACCTGATCACCCACAAGGTTTGCGCACACTGTCTTATACGCTGCGCCTTCAAGACTCCCGTCTCTAAAGAATGTCGAATGGTAGCTACAAAACAATGAAATGCGGATGTCCTAAAGGAGAAAGTTTTATGCCAAGCTTCCGAACAGCGATACTGGTCATATAGAAAATATATAATTAAGGTACTTTGCACTTGTAATGACCAGACTTGTGTCCAAGAAAAGTATTAGGAACTCACCTGTGTCTACTGCGCCCTCCATAGATCTCTACTTCGAGCCGATTTCACAAGTAGCTTCCGAAACAGTTGAGGTCCGTCACAATACACGAAAACGATGTTCTTGTATAAGTGACACTTACGCTTTTCATAAAGCGCTGGTGCTTCCTTAAGTTGCATAGGCCAAGAGAGCTTTGTTATTCGCTTAGAAAGTGCTTAGTGTACTGTTCATTGCCGCATTAAATCAGCTTGCCATTCTCTATATCGAGAGCCAAGCGTAAAGTCTTCAATAAGGCAACAGAAGTTATGAAACTCGCAGCACCACGAAGCTCACACGCGTTGTTGACTATTACAAGTAACTGCTGACCCGCAGGTCGCGGGTTCAAATCCCGGCTGCGGCGGCTGCATTTCCGATGGAGGCGGAAAGGTCGTAGGCCCGTGTGCTCAGATTTGGGTGCACGTTAAAGAACCCCAGGTGGTCAAAATTTCCGGAGCCCTCCACTACGGCGTTTCTCATAATCATACGGTGGTTTTGGGACGTTAAACCCCACAAATCATCATCGACTATTACAAGTAACAATTTTCGATGTTTGAAATAGAATCTAACCAGTAGATATGGCATGCACCTCAGCAGGTTATTGCTTATCTGAGAAAAAAAAACAAGCACGAAAATTCAATCCTTCATTGTGTAAGCATAGGCAGCTTTTTTATGCAATGATTTAAGTACTTCTTGACCTCAATGAAAAAAAATAAAAATGTATTCCAAATGTGAAAATGTTTATGCCTTATGTGATTTTGATATCATTGAGTGCATGGTCCAGGTATTGATAATTTATGATATTTTTACTGTTTTAAGTCATTTCCATTCATCTCATAGTTAGATTCCTTTTTATTAGCGTTTCTCTTTGTATTTATTTATTTACATATACTGCTAATCCCATTTGGGATTTTAGCAGGAAGGGCATTTCATAGAATGTGAACAATAAAAAATTGCCCGCAGCTTCCCTCGGGGGAACACTGAGGAGGATGCGGACCATATAATTGGTTAACGGGGTGTTAAAGTGCGACTTACTTGGGTCGATGGCTAAATTGGTTAACGTGGTTGTGAAATGGGGTGTTAAATTGCGACTTACTTGGGTCGATGGCTAAATTGGTTAACGTGGTTGTAGGAGGGGGTGTTAAATGAGTGAACACGTACACACGTATGCGAAAGGGCGGCGCTGGTCGAAGGGACGTCGATCATTGTGTTTGTGGATTCGTTGGAATTCATTTCACCGCGACCTTGGACGTCAACGCGCCGTACAAACCAACCGATGAGCGGCAACTGAGCGAGCGAGCGCCGACCTTGAGTATATATACAGCACGACGGCGCATGCACTGTCAGCTGTTGAATGTTCTCGAAGCGCGACGCCACATGCGCGTCCACTGGAGAATCAGGAGAATTGTAGATGTCGAACGCGGTGTGTAGAGGAGGAAGGGTGCACAGATGGTGGAGGAGTGAAGCGCGCGCGGTGTGTAGAGGAGGAAGGGATGCACAGATGGTGGAAGAGTGGGCGACGGCGCGACGGCGCATGCGCGCGCGTCAGCTGTCGAATGTTCGAGAAGCGGTGCGGACGGCGCACTACAAGGCGCGAGTATAAGATGCTCCGCATCTAAAAGAAAAAAACAAATCATTTGGGCTTTCAAATTATAACACATACATACACGAAGGGAATACATGTGGAGGGCTAGGCACTTTTTAGCACATGGTAATTGTTTGAAAAAGGAATGAACAGTAAAGGCGTAACATAATTTGCATCGTACCTAGTGTGACGAGCATGACAAACAAGTCCCGCAGTATATAGAATAAAACAACAATCAAGGTTCATACTTGTACCTATGACAACCTGACAACAACTACCTTCTTTTATCGATTTAACAAAAACACAAAATTCGTACAGAACACGAGTAATTCAGAGAGTCTGCAATGTAGACGGGTTATTCGTTGTCGCCTTGTAAACGCTCTTTTACTGCCGCGGTAAAATTATCCAGTGAAGTACAGTGAAGTATAGAAGGTCTCAGCCGGTCCCATTCCCTTATTGTCAATGGGAAGAATGAATATTTAAATGAATCTGTGTGAAATGAGCACTCGTCAAGCATTTCAGAATGTGTGTGACGTGTCAGTCTTGTTTGTGCAATAGAAATGTATTTGAATGTATTATTCTTTATCTCTCCATGTATCAGTTGGTAAATGAACCGTAGTCGTGCTAACTTGGCTCTGTTTTGAAGAGTTAGGATTCCAGCTTTTTTAATAAGTTCAGTGAGTGAGTCAGAAAAGCGATACTTATTGTATATAAACCTAATTGCTTTCCTCTCAATTCCTTCTAACTTGTTAATTTTGGTGACAGAAAATGGGAACCAAACAATATTGGCATAGTCTAACACAGGTCTGACGAACGTTTTGTACGCAATTAGTTTTGTTTCGGCAGGAGCTAATCGAAGGCGTCGTCTAAGGAACATCAAGCGCCGTAACGCAGCTGAGGTTACTATGGATATGTGGGAGTCTCACCTGAGATCCGGGGTTATTGTTAGGCCGAGGTATTTATGTTCGTAAACTCCTAGCAGGGGAATGTTATTAATGATGTAGGGGAAAGTAGACCTGTTTTTTTTTCTAGTTATTGTCAGAAGAGCAGATTTTTTGGCGTTATATGTCATTTTCCAATCATCGCACCATTTTGACACGGTTTCTAGGGCATTGTTTAGCGCTATATGATCTTCGTGGGAGTTAATTTCATTGTACAGTATGCAATCGTCGGCAAAAAGCTTTATGGTAACAGGAATATTCAGCGGTAAGTCATATAGCGCTAAACAAAAATATAAGAAACAGCAAAGGTGCTAGGACGCTGCCTTGAGGTACTCCGGAAGTTACTGCTGCTATAGAGGAAGTTTCATTACTTATCTCGACGTACTGTGTCCTATGAGATAGGTAATTTTTAATCCAGCGAACAACCGAGCAGTTTCCTATAGCTGACTGAAGTTTCTTAATTTTTTGTGTGAGACACGATCGAAAGCTTTTGAAAAGTCTAGTAGGATGAGGTCAAGTTGTTTTTTGTTATCAATGCTCGAAGACAAGTCATGTATCAGTTCAGCTAGCTGAGTTACTGTCGATAGGCCTCCACGAAACACATGTTGGGAAGGTGACAAAAAGCGTTTTTGCTCGAGGTAAGTGGTCAAATGTTTAGAAATTATGTGTTCCAAAATTTTGCATACTGTGCATGTTAAAGATATTGGTCTGTAGTTTGATTCATCATTTGTGTTATCGCATTTAGGTATCGGGAATATTTTTGCCTTCTTCCATTCTTTTGGGACAGTACCTGTGAGGAGGGATTTGTTGTAGATGACATATAAATACTTTGCTATTCATTCGGCATACCTTTTCAGGAATTGGTTTGGAATCTTGTCAGGGCCAGGGCTTTTTTTTATGTCAGGACTTAGCAAGAGGTTGAGTACGCCTGCTTCAGTTACAGAGACTGGTTCGAGGTGATTTTCGTCACATGAGTCAAGATGGGGTAGTTTACCATCATCGATAGTGAAAACAGATGTAAAGTACGTGTTTAAAGACTCTGCTGTTGTGCGGTTTGTTCCCGTGATCGGTTTGTCAGTACGTTTTTTAGGGTTAAGATACTCCCTGAATTTTTTTGGCGCGTTTTGAATAAAGCTCAATAGAACGTTTTTAAAATAGTGACATTTCGCCATCTTATTTTAGATTTCATTTCAACTATAGCAGTGAAAAGTGAATTCCTAGAAGGATTAGGTTTATGCTTTAGCGATTTCCTGTCTTTTAACCCTGCGTTTGGCATGAATAACGTCTCGCGTTATCCATGGGTTATGCTTATTAGTTCTTTTTGTTTTTACTGGTACGTAATTGTGAAGGCAGTGTAGTACAATGTTTTTTTAAATAATTGCCACACTGTAACTATATCGGTGGAGGGATGACTCGAATCCTTTACGAATGACTCTAATTGAAAGGAAAGACAATCAATTATAGTTGTATCGTCAGCGTTTGCAAAGTCCGCTAATGTGGTCCATGATACTGAATCAGTTTTACTTCTTTGAATGTGGGAGGTACATAGAACTAGTTTGTGGTCTGATATACCGGTCATTATTTCAATTTTAGAGTCATGTGTTGGAAAATGGTCGCTTGTAAAAATCAGGTCAAGTATGCTTGATTTCGTTCCTTGAACACGTGTTGGCTCTTTCACGATCTGGCTGACGTTAAAAGACAACATTATATCAAAAAGTATTTCCGAGCGTGCGCATTGGAATCGCAATGTTTCCCAGTTAATAGTCGGGAGATTGAAATCCCCCAACAAGATAACCCTTGCACCAGCAACATGTCGTTGCATGTAGCCATGCAGGGCTTGCAAGCTATCTGTTCCGGAATTGGGGTTCAGATAAACACATCCTACAATAGCGTTATGTGAACCAAACATCAGTTTACAGAATATTGCCTCTACATCGAAAGCTTCAGGCATAACAATGTAAGGTATTTTTTTGTTAATAAGGATGGCCACGCCTCCTCCACGTGTTGCTCTATCTTTCCGTACGATAACATAGCCGGGCGGTGTAATTTCAAAATTCATAACGTCGTGTGTGAGCCATGTTTCGGTTATTGCTAAGAAGTCGAGCTTCATGCAAAGCAGTAACGATTCAACAGCCTCGGATTTATTTAGAATGCTTCGTGCGTTCACATTGGCAAAGACTATGGTTTGGCGGGTTGATTTGGGTGCCGAGGGCGTAGTGACGGTGCTTCGACTCGCTGCTTTTTTTTTCAATTGAAGAAGCACTCGAGTTGTTACGTACAGCAACTTTGTCTTTTTTTGCATCATCCCATTGGTACCAGACATTGTTTATTCGTAGTTTATCGTAGACTAGTGATACTTTGTCCCCTGATTCTTTGTTAGCCTTTGCACAGTTCCACAAGTTTCTTCTTATGTCCCGTACCCGCACCGAGAAATCTTCGCTAACCGATAAGTCTGTTCCTTTTAACTTGTGGCAGTTTTTGAACACTCGCGTTTTGTCTCGAAAGTCGAGCAGCTTAAGACTTATGGGCCTAGTTTTATTTGTGGCTGGCTCCCCTAGTCTGTGTATTCGTTCAATACCGACACCATCAATTTCGAGCTTCTGTTTAAACACTGTTTCAGTAACAGTCTCTTCTAGGGTGGAATTATCCTCATTTTGGTTTTCAGGTATTCCGTATATTATTAAGTTGCACCTCCGTGAACGGTTTTCTAAATCGTCTACCATCAGTTCGAGGGCAGACACAACTTCCTGTAAATGTGCAACTTGTTCAACACAGCTCGAAACTTTCGTGGCCAAAACATCAAGATTTTCTAGTTTTTTGCCAATTGAAGTCAATCTACCTTCTTTAATTTCCTTGATGTCGCTAGCAATCAGTTCTAACTTTTGTAGCAGCTCGTCCGTTTTGGGTCCGGGGTTGGTTTCGACATCGCCAGCTAGCAATAGTAGTTCGGTAAGGCATGACGCTAGTTCATAAACACATGAGCACAGAAACCTTGGGCACGGCAGCACAATAATGCAAGGGTTATCGGAGCGGAAGCATTTACAGTAATGTTTTCTCACCTGCATGAAAAATACGAAGGGATTATCCACCCGCATGCCAAGAATTCTGCCGTGCCCTTTGCTGCGCAGAGGATCGTCGATGGCCTTTATACTTTGCAGAGCGGGCACCGCCAGGGCGCCACATGTTTTCGCGTTGCCGCAGAATGTCTCCGACGACGAGTGGTAGTGACGATTCCAGTTGCTATCCAGGATCGGGGGCGTGGGACACAATATGGAGCCTGCGCCGTTGACCATGATCGTCGCCTCTGCTTGATGCTGTTCTGCGTTGCTCCTTGCCGGTATCAGCACCAAGGCAACGATTAGCTGCATGAAAAATACGAAGGGATTATCCACCCGCATGCCAAGAGTGCCGCCGTGCCCTTTGCTGCGCAGAGGATCGTGGATGGTCTTTATACTTTGCAGAGCGGGCACCGCCAGGACGCCACATGTTTTCGCGTTGCCGCAGAATGTCTCCGACGACGAGTGGTAGTGACGATTCCAGTTGCTATCCACGATCGGGGGCGTGGGACACAAAATGGAGCCTGCGCCGTTGACCATGATCGTCGCCTCTGCTTGATGCTGCTCTGCGTTGCTCCTTGCCGGTATCAGTAGCAAGGCAACAATTATCTGCATGAAAAATACAAAGGGATTATCCACCCGCATGCCAAGTGTGCCGCCGTGCCCTTTTCAAAACAAAATATTGTTTTATTTCCTGTAGTTTGTGTCGATTTAATGCATGTGCTATGTATTAGTCAAAAAGAAAGCGATTATCATGGTCAATTTCTCTGTTTATTGGCCAAATATTTTTCAGCACTTAAAAATAATCACCTCAATATAAGACAAAAGGCTTTTCTTTCAATTTAAACTCGTGCAATAGTTATATACGCCAAAAATACTTTTGTTTCGCGTTTGAGAACCTAACTCTCACTCTTTGATACACATATTTTTCGTGGTTATCTTTCAAGAATAATGAGAATAATTATGTGCCGTTAAAATAATTTACGAACATTTAGTACTCTGAGAGCTGCTGATTTGGCAATACAGACGTGCTTTCTAAGTGTATTGAGGAAAAGCTATGTGGCGAACTTCCTCTTTTTCTACCTTCGTCTAAACTATGGCCCAGTTCAAACCGTTTTATTATATATACAAGCACCTCAAAGCAACCAAACTAGCATTAAGATGTCATGTAAACGTAAGTGCGTGCGCAATTTGCAGTCTGCATTTTTATTATTTCATTACTCCTCCCCGAAAAATTCAATGTTTTTAATAGGCCTTGCAATTTTTCTAATAGGTCTGCCTCATTCTTTTGACATTAGCGTTAAATCTCTAAAAGCGATTTGTTTTTCATTTGAGACAAGTTCTACATGTTGGCCAACATTGCCCCTATCAGTCACACGTACGCATTAAATAGGAGAATGAAGCAAGCTTGATACAATAGAACATTTTTAGGAAACGGTGTTTTTCTGGAAGTTATTGTCGAACTGACCTGTCTTGTTCAAAGCGGTGGCTTAAAAGCTGTAAACTTGAAGCAGAATGTCCTGATCAAATTATTTCACTTCTATAACGTGTATAGAGTGAAATATTTCCCATCACATGAAAGAAACGCTGTATAAACTTACTTGTATTGCCTCAGTGGAACCTGATTCACCTAACTACCAATGGGAATAAATTGTTTCAGCGTACGTATGTTATAAATTCATTTTTTATGGATTGGAGTAACATCTAGTTTTGTCAAATATATACCACCGAGGAAGTTTCAAATCAAATAAAGCACAAGAACATTATATTCTTGTCTTACATTTGCTGTTACCAGCTCACCATGGTAAGAGAAGACATAAGGATTTCTTCGACTCTGCAGTTCAGCAATCACATTGTTCTTTAGTTGTCTCTTAGAGGATTTGCACGAAATATGTTTCTAGGGTTGAAAATTGGCTCAGAAAAATCAAATTTATAATTTCATGTCCCGTTCTAATATATTGCTATCAAATGAATTTCTAGGCTGCAAATGAATTTCTAGGCTGAATCTGCAGCGTAAATAAGTTTTATGTTTTCTGAAATGACGGTCACAATTTTAGAATTACCATGTTGTTTTCCAAGAATGCTGTTTACCGTGCACGTTATCTTTTACCCAATAAAGCAAACGTAGATAAATTAGAATAATTGATTGATTTGTGGAGTTTAACGTCCCAAAACCACCATATCATTATGAGAGACACCGTAGTGGAGGGCTCCGGAAATTCCGACCACCTGGGGTTCTTTAACGTGCAGCCAAATCTGAGCACACGGGCCTACAACATTTCCGCCTCTATCGGAAATGCAGCCGCCGCAGCCGGGAATCGAACCCGCGACCTGCGGGTCAGCAGCCGAGTACCTTAGTCACTACACCACCGCGGCGGGGCATAAATTAAAATAATTGATTTGCAGCTAATTCTCAAATAGTGTTCTTTGAAACTAATTGTGCTGTATTTTAGTGGGTACAAGTGACAGGCCGTCAACAATAAATCACACAAGGAAAGCAGTGCTGTCTTTTCATCAGTCTTTTTGTGTTATGCGATTCATAACATATAGTGTGTGCATGGTACCTTCTTTGAATGCCAATGAATACCTGTTACAAAACGTTAAACCAGGCAACGTACACGATTAACTGGAAGGACGCCGACTCTGGGAGGGCTTTCAGCCTGAAAAGCAAATAGCGCAACATTGAATTACAAGAAACTAAAAGATATACTTGCTCTCAGCTGTTACTTAATTGTTTATACAGGTGAAATCTCTGAATGCGTTAGGAGAAGA
Source organism: Rhipicephalus microplus (assembly GCF_043290135.1). NCBI lineage: Eukaryota > Metazoa > Arthropoda > Arachnida > Ixodida > Ixodidae > Rhipicephalus > Rhipicephalus microplus. The sequence goes on along the minus strand of NC_134705.1, from coordinate 106,016,223 downwards.
GCCTCTAGGCCAAACGCCGGCTTTTCAAACTTAAAAACCAACGAATAAATGAAAACCAACTGCACTTTATACAGGTGAAATGTTATTGCATCATGTATTGAGCAATATTAGCCCACTTATCGTCTTTGCGCTGAGTGTGGCACTTCGCATCTACAAAGCCGCGAAATATAAGTGATCTTAAGGAAGAATAAAAGGCGAAGCGCTGTGTAGCACACCTTAGTCTCCAACGAAGTAGAGCCGGTGTCCAGGTGCGTATATAAAAGCATTCACCACACTCACTTCGACTTCGTGAAAGTTTGAAACATGCGCTATAAATTATTATGTAAAGAGAAAACTCCTATTGGAGAATGCTTCATGGTAAGTGTCCTCGCAACGTCACCGGCCACTTAGAAAACGCATAAGAAACTTTGCTGATGCCTCTGTGCAAGGGTTAGGTATAACAAAAAAGTCAAGTCAAGTTCACTTCCAACACACGATGTTGAAGGTCTCTAGGAGGAAAGGTGTCGCAAAAATCTCGAGCAGCCCAAAAAAGTGAAACTTTTCCTCGCAGAGAGCTTGAATATGGATAATAGACGATTTAAAATGAGGACTGTTTCTATGTTCCTAATTAAAATTTCAATACGTTATTATTGATATAGTGTGAGACACACACGATTAGTACCAGCGCGATTGTTCGCCTTAGTATTGTGAGTCCAGTTTCTGCGAGTAAGAAGTTGACCACTTGAGGGACATTTTCTGAACCTCAGTAATGATGTAGTTTCTTTTGGGATAAAACACTTACCCAACTTGGGCCTGCAATGGGGCTTAAAGGTGGTGGTGACTGAAATGAGTCGAATATGACAACTTAGAAATAATAATGACTGTATCCAAAAGATCAGGGTTGCATATACCAGTTTACAGCACTATTTCCAAATTACAGTGAACTACTGAGGAGTTACCAATACTGAATACATGTTTTCTAGACAGGGTACGTGTACTTCAACATTGCGAGTGTAACAACAGTAGAAACTTCAAGATGAAGCAGTAAAAACAATACAATAGCCTTTTAATGTAAGTTAGTGTCCCTATTAATGCATTGCTGCACTGTCAATAGTGGTTTATAAACCGTAATAAGGCTGCCTGAACGGCGACACGCTTTAATTTCTGAATCATGCAACATACACTGCCCTAACATATTTTGTGTACGTAATTTCGCCTTGGTAATCTCATACATTCAATGCTGTTACAAACTTTTGTCAACTGCAGGCACTTGTTCTTCATTAGAAAAACCTCTTTTCCTTTGCGTCTCTGAATAGGTGTATTTCGTATGAAAACAAAACTAGTGTAGCTAAACCTTTGCTGCGTTTATAGACCTTGAGCAAAGCATCCGACTCTTCACTAGCTACCAGCTTTCCTAAAGGTTAGATATGGCGTACATAGCGAAACAACCACTTCAAATGTACTTAAACAATAACGCTGTTCATATCAAACTTGGAAGACAAGTTGAAAAAAACACACAAACACTTTCCTTTCCTTCGTTCAGTTTTCTAAGGAGGGTTATAAAGATCATTGGCATTTTTGTGTGCGATCAGCCAACAGCTCTAGTACAATAAATCACTTTTCTATTTGGTAGAGCTCTGCTAAGTACCGTTTTCCTGTGCTATCCAGAAACTCCGTTCTCGGTAACTACCATCTGCCATGCCGGACTTGGACCAACGTACGCTTCCTTCGTCACCCGTCACCTGCGCTGAAAGTGTCCCCTACGAGAGCCTCCAATCTTCAGTGGAACCGGCGAAAACGATGTTGGAGACTGGCTGTCACTTTACGAACGAGTGAGCGCTCTGAAGAAGGGGACACAACACGGAGAATTCGGCGCGGTTATCGTTCTATCTCTCGGGTGTGGCCAGTCTGTGGTCCAGAAATAAAAAGGGGGACGTCTTAACGTGGTCGCTCTGCAAGACTGCAGTCATGGCAGTATTTGATCGACCCGCCGTCACTCCGCGTCGAACAGCGTTTGCGCTCACGTGCTCAGGGCACGCGTGATACCTTCACCAGTAATATTGAAGACATGGTCACAGACGCGTCGACGCTGACATGACGGAAACCGACAAAATAGAGCACGTCATGAAAGGGATCATTGACGATGCTTTTCAAATGTTGCTGGCTAAGAACGCGACCACAATTGCTAACGTTATTACCTTGTGCCAGAGCTCTGAAAGAAAACGCACACAGTGAGCTCTGACTAGGCGAGTTCCAGCACCCAATGCAGCGCCACTCTCGAGTCTCTCCAATGGACCCAAAAGTGTGCCGCTTCTGACGGAAATTAAGGCCTTAATCCGCGAAGAAGTTGCAAGGCAGCTCTCACTGGTGTCCTTCATTCAAGAGCAGACCTCAACGGTGCCGTCCTTCATTTGTGACATCAACAAAGGAGAGGTCGCTGATATGCTGCCCTCTACCCTCGAGCAACACCTCGTGGCTGCCGCACTTACATAAGATGCGGTACCTCTCATGCCCGCGCGAAGAGGGACAGTACCGCCTACCCAGCGTCTTGTGAGTCGTACTCCTCCTCTTCTTCCTATATACTGGTCCAACACTACTCCCGTAAACCCTTGGTGAATGCTCGACAATCGCCATGTATGCATTGCCTGCGGGTACCCCGGACACGTCGCGAGGCAGTGCCGCCACTGGGATCAGACCTTCGATGACAGCCAACAAGTGCCTTACTTCTCAAGTTAATCCAACGCGTTTTATGCTCCCTTCACCGCACCAAAAGATACCACGCTGATCGTAGCCCTCGATTCTAACATACCCGTTCGCTATCCCCTCTTCACAGATCTCCGTCACCGATGCGTCGACGACCACTTACCGACGAGGGAAACTAGACGACGCAGTTCCTTAGGCAAGAAATGAGCAATTTTTAGTTTGCCCAAGTCCTCAGTCTCCTCCTAGTAATGTCATTGACGTCTTAATCGAAAACGTCGCCACACTCGCTCTTGTCGATACCGATGCCGCTGTAACTGTAATCGATGCTGAATTTCGTCGCTCAGTTCGTAAAGTCACAATGCCTTTTGCTGGACTGTCACTTTGAACACCAAGTACTCAGCTCCTTCAACCGACTGCAGCGTGTACAGCAAGTGCAACCATTGAAGACATTGTGTACTCGATAGAACTTATTGTGCTCCTGTCATGCACCCAGGACATCATCTTAAGGTTGGACTTTCCTTCGCACAACAACGCCATAATTGACTGTGCTCTAGCGGAGGGTGAATTCTCCTTCCTTGCCGACTTGACCTCCATCGTGGTGGAAGACACCTATATTCCACCATGCTGTTCGGCCTTTGCACGTGTCATGCAGTGCTATATCTGACGGAACGGTCTTCATCATGCCGTCTCAAAGTTTTGTTAAACGAAGAGCCCTTCCGTTGCCTTTTGCTGAACTTGATTTCGCCAGAGGTTTTGGCGCATTGCCCATTGACAACCTTCTTTCGACACCGCGATTTTTGCCTCATTGGCAGTTCCTTGGTGAAGTCGAGGTGATCGACTCTGCACGAATTGACTCCGTCCCAGATGAGGTATCAGCCGTGTGTGAACTGCTTGTTCTCTCCATGCCTGATGCAGCATCTACGGATTTATTCAGCGCGTTCATCGCCAAATATATGACGCCTTCACAGCGGTCGCAGCTCTTAACCGTGCTTCTGCACTTCCGCCCTTCATTCGACGCCGCACAAGCATCACTACGCCGTGCATCCACAGTTGAACACCACATTGATACTATCTCTCACTCACCGCTACAGCTACAGGCATATCACGTGTTTTATACAGAACGTCGGGTTATTGCAGCGCACGTCGACGAGATGCTCCGCCGAGGCGTCATCCGACCTTCGCAGAGCCGATGGGCTTCTCCGGTCATAGTCGTCGCGAAGAAGTATGGCTACATCTGGTTCTGCGTCAATGTTCGGAGATGGAACAAGATCACGTTAAAAGATGTTTACCCCCTGCCTCGCATTCACGATGCTCTTGACTGTTTACAGGATGCTGAATTCTTTTCCTCATTAGACTTGCGGTCAGGCTACTGACAGGTGCCAATGGCCGAGGCCGATTGCCGCAAAACCACTTTTGTCACACGTGACGGCTCGTGTTATTTTCCCTCATGCCTTTCGAACTGTGCAACACGCCTGCTACGTTGGAAACAATGTTGAATAACGTTCCGCGTAGTCTTGAATGAAATATCAGCCTATATTGCCTCGATGACGTCATGGTGTTTGCCCCTGCTTTTACAACGCACTTGCGCGACATAGCACGTGCATACATGCTTACCTAACACCGGGTTTCAAGCAAATCTCAAGAAATGCCTATTTGCTGTACGTCAGCTCACCGTTCTAGGACACGTTGTGTCGAAGGACGGCATTCTCCTGGATCCTGATAAACTGCGCCCCGTTACTGAATTTCCTAAGCCCGCTACCATCAAACAACTTCGCAGTTGGAAGAAAACAGGGAGGTATAGCAAACGTTAATAAACTGCTAGTAGATTTCATGATTAAGACAAAATCTTTCGTTGGCGATGAAACAAGTACTCTAAGGCAGTACGTGAATGATGCTGTGCGCAGCTTGCAAAGGGTAATGAGCAAGCACTCTCACTCGACCTTCACTAGAAATAGCAAACAGTCTAAGAGAAATGGCGACGACGCGGAAGCACTGATACATCATAGCCAAAAATACTCAGAGAAGTGTGGAACAATTAGAGATCTGGCAGTGGAATCGCCCCACTTTTCACCAACGTGCCGCAGCACTCCATAGTTATATCATTGTGGCACCGATTAAACCCGACGTTATAGGCTCGCATGAAGTTTGTGCCAGAATAGTGAAGCTTCAGCGTTATTTTGTTTTTCAGAACATAAATTATCCCCTCGTAGCGACGCTGGTAAACAACATGATTGCGGCAACTGATGAGTACGTAGGAACGCTACATATTGATCACCAAGTTACCAGTTTATTTCCCCAAAAGAGATGCAAGGCGTAGACTACTATAATGAGCCTATACAGTCCTCCAAAACACAAAGGCGAAGACTTCAATGAGCTCCTTGCTGAGACGGTTAAAATTACCGTAAACAAGGACTGCCTATTGGTTTTAGGTAACTTTAACGCACCTAGCACCACATGGTGTTACCCATAGGACTCGCCGAAGGGAACGCGTCTCGAACATGCTGCGTCTAGGCTTGGCCAGAGTTTAATAACTCTCCCAATTGCGCCCACGACAGTGGGCAACAGCGTATGTAGAGACACGTTTCTGGACCTCACTTTCACCTTCAAACTTAAAGACCCATTTTGGACAAAAGTAAAAAAGAACGTAGGAAGCAACCATTACATTATAAGTGTCTCCATATCGACTCCCAAACTGTGCAGATCAATAGGCGACGTGACGATCACAGATGGGACTGAGTTCAATAATTGAGATCCTCCACCCGATTCCGTACCGGACTCAATAGGGACATGACCGGGGAACATAAAGTCGGTATACGCAAACACTACAAAGAAAATAGCCCGAACCGTAAAGACGCCAGCAGTAGACAGCCGTCTGCTAAACCTATGGAAGAGCAAGTGCAGCCTAAAAAGAGTTAGAAACATCAATGCCTGAGTAGGACACTACTGCGTAGGATTGCTGCTCTTCAAGAGCTCAGTAAGCAAACGACTATGCAAGGAAATTGGCTACCGAGTGATGCGCCAAGTTCTGCCGTTCGCTTTAGCAGACAATGAGTACAGCGATAACTTGGCCGAGCCGAAGAAACATTCTTGACACAGATAAGTCCTAATGCACACAAAGCCGAGCACTGCAGAAAATAACAGACACATTTCCGGGAACGGAGCACGACCTCGTGAAGGCCCTCAAGGAGAGAAATATTGGCGACAGTCGCCAAGTAATTCGGCTAATCACATGAGTTACAATAGAGCTAGAATCTAGAAACTAGACGAGCCGATAACAAAGGAGGAGGCTGTTGTGGCAGCCCATGCCACCAAGAGGAACATAATCCCCAGTGAAGACCAAATTACGAATGCAACGATGGGGAACCTAAGCGACAAAACCATCAAAGGCATCACAAAAAATTCAAGGGGCACTATTGGCTCAATTGGATGGTCCCTGCAGAATGGAAAACCGCCAAAGTTATACACATTCAAAAACCCGGAAAAAAAAGCCCGCCCTGCAGGCGCTCAGACCCATATCACTTACGTCATGTATGGGGATGCTTTTCGAACGGGGCATTCATACCAGACTTCAGATTTTCATAGAGGACAGGGGCTGTTTACGGCCACCATGCTGGGCTTCGGCAGTGGTCTCTCTACACAGTATACTTTCCTCCTGATACAAAAAAGTTCTCAAAGGTGTTCCCAAGCACTTGCTGCTTGCTCTAGACTTAAAGGGAGCTTTTGAAAATATCTCTCATGAAGGTATACTCTCAGAGCTAAATATACTGGGTTGCGGGGAAAAAATATATAAGTATATAAAAGATTTTCTCACCGAGCGGTAGGCGACTATTGTATCTCAAGCGTTAGACCTGAGCAATTCCGAATGCCAAATAAGAGAACGCCTCAAAGAACCATTATATCTCCTCTCTCGTTTATTAATGCCACGCGTCGACTCGCTCGGGCCTTCGACTGTGTACCACAACTAGGTTATACCCTCTACTTTGACGACATTACACCGTGGGTCACACGAGTGTCCATGGCCAGCAAAGAGCAGACTCTGCAGGAGGCGGCACTGGCCATAGAAAACTTTGCCAGAACCAGTGGTCTCAGCTGCGCGCCAGTAAAATTCGAGGTGATCAGAATACACAGCAAACGCTACAAAATTAAAGCAGGAAAAGAAATCGAAATCGAAAAGCAAAAACTTAAAGAAGTCACTGTCGCTCTGATCCTGGGTTTCTGGGCTCAAAGCAATGGTAGAGCAAATTACACCATTAGTATTCTGAAATCGGCAACTAAACAAGTGGCTAGAATGATTGAGGGGATCCCCTTTCATTAAAAGGGCATAAAGGAAAGTGATACTGTGCGTTTAGTGCAGATGCTCTTAATGAGAAAATTGACATACAGCTTGATTTTCCACGCGCTTAACAAGAGCGGAGAAGAGCAAGTAGAATGTATCATCAGCGGGGCTTACAAGGCAGCAGTAGGGTAATTGATAAGAACTCTGACACACAGGCTTCTCGAGATCGGCCTGTATAACACGCACGTTGAACTGAAAGCAGCAATATTGATCTCTCAGTGCAACCGCCATGCCCAGACAAAGTCGGGAAGAGAGATAACATGAGGGCGGGTACGCCACTGCAACACCAAAACATAGACGATCACAAAGATCGAGTGTTTCACCATCGCATTGGCGAATATATTTCCAGAGCGCAACAATGGCCAGACGTACTTAACCATAGTCTCAGATTCGCAAGAGGCGTGTCGGCTATTCACGAAAAGGCGCCTCCGATTAAACACTTGCAAACATTTTGGTGGCGAATTGAGCAACACTTTTAGGTCGGTCTGGTGCCCGGAACATGCAGGCCTAGATGGTAACGAGAAAGCGTACGTGCCAGCTCGAGCACTCACGAACCGAGTGGAGCAGCATCTTTTCTCGCCGTTGCCACTACCCAGACCTACGCACGACGGTTTTGCGAGGAGGAGGAAAACGACCCAGCTCGGATGGCTCTGCGAGAGCTTCTTGCTCACCAGCGATGCACGCGGCAGAAATATCACACCCTGCCAGAATCTCTTAAAGGGGAAGACGCCATATACCTCCGTGAAATTCAAGCGGCAGTCTATCCAAATTTATTACGACCGCACAAAATTCATCCAACCTTGTATGGGCGTGAGTGTCCGCGGTGTCGCGACTCGCCACCAACTCTTTATCATATCTCGTGGAGTTGTGCTAAACGGTCAGATGAACTCGATCGCTCACAGCGTATGTATAAAAAGGAAAACTCTTTGGAGCAGTTGTAGGCACTCCTTGCTAGCTCGGACCCGGAGGTTCAACTAGCACTCCTGGATCAATCAATCATATATATATATATATATATATATATATATATATATATATATATATATATATATATATATATATATATATATTTATATATATATATATATATATAGAGAGAGAGAGAGAGAGAGAGAGAGAGACTGACACTCCCACGTTTAAATTCACTTATATACCAAACAAAATGGCTGAGAGAATAGCCGCCGTGCTAGCTCAGTGGTAGAGCATCAAACGCGTTATTCGAAGGTCGCAAGTTTGGTTCCTGCCCACGGCAATATATCTTTTCAGCCCCATTTCTTTCTTCACACTTACATTACACTTCAGTTTAATGACTTTCCCTATACTTTCCTTGGCATTACTGTGTGTTAGTTCTCATTATTATTGTGTGTAAACACTGAAAAATGAGCCATTAAGTATACACTTTTTCTCTTTTTCATTAACGAGGATCTCGAACTGTCAGGCTTGGTGCCTGAAGGTTGCATACGAGGCACTATTGGTCAGCTGCCAGCTTGTAATAGGTTCACGTAATACGTGACGCCACACTGGCTCATGAAGAGTGTGGCACACTCATTGCCATGGCTACAGATGGCGCTGACTGTACCCAATAAAGTGACTATGGGTATAGTCGCCGTGGTAGTTTAGTGTTAGAGCATCGAATGCCGTATTCGAAGGTTGTATGTTCGGTTTGTGCCCACGGCAAGTTATCTTTCACCTGCTTTTCTTGTTTCACATTTACGTTACAAGTCGGTCCAATACCTTCCCCTATACTTTCCTTGGCAATATTGTCTGTTATATATAAATATATATATATATATATATATATATATATATATATATATATATATATATATATATATATATATATATATATATATATATATATACCAGCACTATATTTAAAGGTTGACATTTCCGAAGTATACGGTGAAGTGAACACGTGGACTCAAATTCATGACACTAGGAAAATTCGGGTGGTCCAAATATCCGGAGACCTTCACTGCTAAATTGCACCACTCCTTTGAAAGCAAACCTATCCAAATTTACTATTTCCTTTCTACCTCATGGAGTGACTGTTCTGACTAAAACAGGTCGGTTCATTTTCTTTTCTTTATTCTTCTTTCAAATATTGCCCACAATTGCCTAAAGGTGTGATAGCAGGGGTCGACTGGCTGGACACAAACGAGTATTTATTAGAACTGCGCACTAGTTGTTCACTAAACCGGTTTTACTGAGCAATGGTTCTGGGGAAGAAAGAGCTTGCGAACTAGTTCATCTTGGTATGGTACAAATGTATATTAAAAGAATGGTCACTATGCTTACAAACATGATGTGGTTGTTGGAGGTATTTCACGTTTTGATTTCTAGTCTTTGTGCTCTACATGAGATATAAATTCACGTTTTGATTTCTAGTCTTTGTGCTCTACATGAGATATGAAGAATTGCATCTTCTCCCGCTAAAGGGAACCACGTGTAGATGCGAAGCAGTGGGCGCTTACGCTTAGACTGACGGCTTCGTTCGCGCTGATGGTCATAGCGGCGTTGAAGAGGAGGTTAATCTGCGGAAGCGCAAAGCACGCAGTGATGAACCGGTGTTCCTATCAAAACAAGCCAATGACTGCTAATTTGCAATGAGAGACACAACACTTCGATTAGGCGCTGAGACCCGCAGTCTGCTTTTAGTTAACACGCAGCCTGCAGAATTTTCTTGTTGAACAACGCACCGGAAAAATTTCCCTCTAACTTTACCATCTAAGTCCCGTTGATATAGTGAACGGTTGTGCAGCACGAGCAGTCCATTCTTTAAAAAAAAGTCACAGCATATCCGCGGAGTGAATGAAGATGAGTGGGGTGGAGCTTCGCAGGGGCTTATCGGTAAACCACGAATCATCCGTCCGCTAGCCGCATCAGTCTGTCCGTTCGTCAGTACTTGTTTGTATCTGCGCCTCCATGGGTCTGTCTGTCTGTTTCTTCATGTCATTTTGTATATATACTTGTTCATCCATCCCTCCGTTCGTCCATCTAGTGAGCACTCCAAATACCGCCATGTCACATCTTTCGATCATATATTTATCATATACAAGTAACACCATCCAGCGGACATTCCAAAGAATTAACGAGAGGTGCTAACCTACTACTACTGCATACATCGACAGTGCAAGACCAACGGCTTAAGGAGCCCCGCCCCTAAAAAACTTGCTAGCAGACACCGCTTGCGTTGGCCTTGCGAGGTGAGAGAGAGAAGCATAGGAAAGGAGAGAGAGGGAACATGCTCGATCAATGGGCGTTAAACGCCTCAGGGAGAGAGAGGGACAGCGAGCGTAGATAGAGTGAGAGTAGGCCAGCAGACGCTGGCTGCGTAGGTGTGGTGAGGCGAGGGGGCAGCGTAGGATTGGAAAGAGAAAGGTAGAGGACGCGTTGCGCAGGTGTGTAAACCTCTGAAAGAGATGTCTCGAGAAAGGAGTGGGTGGAGCGAGCGCCAACGTTATGAAACGAGGCAAGGAGAGCATGGGAGAGGGGGAGCGAAGAGGGCGATTGCCTTCAAGAGTGCTCACGCCCCACACCTGATTGAGGTCGAGCATGAGACATTCCGCATCCAAATTTTCACTCACAAGTTTTCCGGTCGGGAGGAGCGCAATGATAAGTTATAACGAGGTTTCATTTCCATATAACCTTCGTTCCACCCATACTGTAATCAAACACAAGAACACTATTGCAGACACCCCATTGTCATCTTTCTCGGAAAGCCAGCAAATGCTGCTCGCGCTGCTCGTTTCGTTCTCTTCTGTTGTGCCGCCGACTATACACCGAAACACGAGCCTCCCTTCCAAGAAAGATTCGTCCCAATGCTTCATTCGTCATGACGCGGGCATTGCAGTCACTGGTAGCCTATGGGTTCATTCAAATAATTAGGGCTTCATCTGAACCACTGGCACGACTTCAGATGCATGTTTTTGACGCCTTCAACAAAGTTGACTCTCTGAGAGAACCTCAAAAATAACGTCACTGACATGTTGAAGGACTTCATACGGACCAAAGTATCGCCGTAACAGCTTCTATGAGTGGCCATGACGGCGAACTGGGGTCAATACCTAAAGTTTCTCATCCGGCTTATAGATTAATGGCTGGAGATGTAGATTATAGCACCGTGTGTCATAGTCTTGCTGCCGACGAAAAGGTACACGCGCGAATTATCGGGCTTCTTCTGCAAGCTGAATTATGTTGTCGGCCCTCGTTTCAACGTAATGGTTTTCAATCGGCAACAAAGCGTTAGGCATAATTTTGACTTCACGACTATAAAAATGACGGTATGGTTTCATGCGAGTTGTCTCCTGCTGTGTCTTATCGTAAGCGAAAGTGACATAAGGAACTATTTGTACCCAGTTTTTATGCTTCACGTTGACGTACATGTAAAGCATATCCGAAAATGTTTTTTTCAGCCACTCCTTGAGACCATTCGTTTGTGGATATTAAGCTGTTGTGCTTCGGTGACAAGTAGAACAACGCCTTAAAAATGTGTAACAGCTCGGCTATGAACACTGTTCCCCTGTCCGTTACTACTAGAGACGGAGCGCCATGCCTCAAGACTACGTTCTCAATGAAAAAACGGAGTTGCTTAACTTGCCGTGCACTGCTCCATAGTCTTGGTTTCGGTGTAGTGAGTGAGGTAGCCTGTGGCTACAATTATTTAGCTGTGACCAGCGGCCGAAGTTGAAATTGGTCCTAGAATATACCTACTGACTTGAGCAAATGGAGGTTCTGGTACAAAAATAGGATGCAGGAGCCCTGCTGGTTTGACGGCTGGATCTTTCCTACATTGGCATTCAAGACAACTCCGAAGTAACTGTTGATTGATTGCGGTCAGTCCTGGTCAGTAGTATTTGTGTGTCACTCGGCAGAGCGTTCATGTGTAACCTTAATTACCAAATATTGCTTCATCATGGCACACCAGTAGTACTTCTCTTCGAAGGGGTGTGGTGATGACGGGTAAGTAGGTCTTTCAATGCGGAGAAAAGTTCACCTTTAAAGGACCTCATTGCACAATCAAAACGATGCTGGTCCTCTTCCAAAGAGTTTTGGCAAATAGTATGTGCGCCTCTCAAAGTGGCTATACCTAAATAGGCTGTTCCTTTATTGAGTATTGGTTGCGAACATTTTGGATTCAGCTCAATCTAACTCAGTGTCCTACCAGCTGTAATAGTGACGTCACCTACATGAGCAGACCACGAACAGTCAGATAATATTGTAACTATGAAGTACTTTGTTGCAGGTTAGTTTTCCATGACGGTGGTATTGTTTATCTGGAAATAAGCTGCAATCATTTGGATTTTTTTCGTAAAAAAACAAGGACACAATTATTTGTGTTTGAGTTCAACTTCTACGTGGATTATCAAGTAATAAAGCGGTCCAAGTCGATTTCCAGTTGTGGCAGACCAGGATCTTGGTCCCACTTGAATTTCCTCTAAAGACGACGATCTTTGGCAAACAACTGTAACCACGAAGCATTGCCCACATTAACAATATTTATATAAAGTAAATAGAAACTGATCCTGATACAAAACTGCACGAAATTCCTGAAGTCACTTCAGTGTACGGAAACCTCTTGGTGTTTTGAACACATTTGCAATGATCAGACAAACGGTTTTCATTTCACGCGAGTGCACTCGAGTTTATATTAAATGTGTTAGGTTCACTGGTAGAAGGTCATCCGACGCAGTTCCGAACAATTTAGAAAAGTCTAAAAAGCACAATTTATTTCAGTTAACCTACAACTCCTTATTTGTAAAAGAAAACAAGTACTTGAGTTGTGCAAGAAAGACATTTGCGAACCCCGCGACAACATTATTAATTGTTATATAGCACATAATCACGGTATGTACAATATGCAACATGAGATGAATGCTAGTGATGTGCGCATAATGTACACAACTGGTGTCGATCCCCAGTCATGAATATGAACAACATGTGCGTTTCTCCAACCATCAGGTAGGATCTCTGAGGATAATAGTTTCTGATATACAAATAAAAGTTTATCGTAACAGGTGTAGCGTGCCGATTTTGTACACTTGGCGATATGTCAACTGGACCATTTGCTTTGGTTTTTGTAGGTATTTTAGAAGAGCTTATACACCTTTCACACTTGATTTTACTTCTTTCATCAGTCGAAATGAGCTTGAATGAAGAGTTGGGCTAGGGTCGTATTCGGGTATAAATAGAAATGTTAAGTAGGTATTTAAACACATGAATTTTTGGTATCATCTATAAAAACTTGTTGATTACAAAAATTAATTTAGGAATAAGATTACAACGAAGATTTAAAAAAAACATTACCCAACATTACATTCGTGAAAGTTGGAAACGTAGACAATAAATGAGAAGGTAACGAGCAGCCTCCTAGTAGAAGATGTTTCATAATGAGCGTCCACGCACCGGTACCAGCCACTTGGAAAATACAAAAAAAAGGTTGATCCCTTCGTCAGAAAATAGGGAATATTACGAAAATCAAGTAAAGTTTATTTCCTACATATAGAGTCGCAGAGCCATAAGCGAAACGTTGTCGGAGACCTATTGAGAGAGCTAAAGACAAGTGAAACTTGTATTCGAAGAGAGTTTGACTGTGGGTCATAGACAACCTATAAAGATGATTGTTTTTTTTTTGCGAGATGGATTGTCATGGTTCTTATTAATGTTTCGTTCTTGTTGATTATAGTTGTTATAAGTAATTTTTCAGATAGTGTTAGCTACGCGCAATGGACCTTTTCGAAAATGCCATAATGAGGGCACCGCAGCAGACGACGCAGGCCGTGTCACGGCCGGACTAGAAACGCGCCTTCTGTCTAACGGCCTTCGCAATGAAGTTCAGAGCAATGATTGCGTATCTACCAAGTGGCGTGGCCTGCAGTCACGAACGCAACAGGGAGCAATGGCAGGGGCGCAGCGACAACACGGTGCTGTGGTGGGAGGTGGAAGCAGACGCACTGTCAACATATTTTATTGTCAACAACATTTTATTTCTCTATGCTGTCAAGGCCGTCGCAATGAAGTTCAGAGAAATGGTATCGTTTCTCCGCAGTCAGAGCCGCTGCTCAACACGAGAGGTGCAGTGACCCTGCCATAGATAAAAGTGCTTTTGCCTACTGCTTGACGTCTGAAGATCTCTGTTTTTTTTTTCTCCGTTGCGCATCTGCTTTTGCATGGCGTGCAGTCACGAACGCAACGGGGAGCAATGGCAGGGTCGCCGCGACAACACGGTGCTGTGGTGGGAGGTGGAAACAGACGCACTGCGAAGGCCATAAGACGGAACGCTCGCGTGCCTTTCCAGTCTGGTCATGTCTGTGTTTGTCCCAGCGACACGGATGCTCATTTCTTACAGCACACACAGACACATCCTGCGTTCCTGCAGCACGTGGGCCACGTCGGGAGGGCACGCCGATGAGAGTCTCGTGCAGGCTGGATCCATGCATTGTTAGTCATAAGCCAAACTGCTCGTCAAAGCTAGCGAAGGGTAAGAAATTTTGCTCATTGTTGAACGGAAACAGCTAAGAAAGCTTATCGGAGAATACTAGGAGCTCGTTCAAGCTAGAAAGCGGTGCGGTTGCAGCGGATGATATGGAGAACTTGCCACCAACACAAGCATCACAGAACTCACGCCTTTGACGGTTCGCTATCCATGCCCTCATGATGGCGCTAGCTATCCATGCCCTCATGATCGCGCTTGCTGTGGGAAAACCACGCTTCGGAGTTTAAAGGCACCAAATGAAGGAGACGCAAACGCCAGCATCCATGGTAAAAGAGCGTGTTCTGTTTCGGCTGGTCTCTTCCTCTTCCTCGTCGTTCTCCGTCTCTTGGTGCGCGCGCTATTCGCGCGGGAGGTTCAAACAATTTCCAACATCCTCCGCGCCCGAAAGTTCAATCGCCCAGCTCCAACGGGCATAAAAGTTGTACTGGCCTCGTAACTTCCGTACCTCCTGCCAAGACAATCTTGCAGGCTCTAACGTGATTATCACTTGATAAGTACACGTCAGTAACTCTACCAACTTTCCAAAAAGTTATGGGCACCTTGTCTTCCTTAATGACGACTACATCGTTAACCTTAAGCTGGTTGCAAGGCTGTACTCGCCTAATGTGTGCACTCCTCAAGCACAAGAGGTAGTCTTTATACCAACGCTTCCAAAAATCAGCCATTATTTGCTGCCTGTACTTCCAATGCTTTAAAGTATCGGAGCGAGTTCCCGACGTTTCAGCAGTATTAGCACTAGGCAGTGTAGTAGACTTCCTACCGGTTAGAAAGTGCGAAGGTGTAAGTACAGCTGGATCGGTAGCGTCAGCGGAGAGGTACGTTAATGGCCTAGAATTCACTACATTTTCTACTTCGGCAAGAATGGTCACAAGCTGCTCGAAATCAAAGCAACCTTTCCCTAGAATTTTCCGTAGGCAGCTTTTAACAGTGCGAATCATCCTCTCCCAAAATCCACCCCACCAAGGACTACGTTCTGCAATGAATTTCCAGGTAATGTGGTTAGTAGAGCAAAAGTCCTGTACTTGGAAGTCTCTCAAAGCTCTGTACATCACTTTTAAGTCGCGACTGGCAGCATGAAAAGCTAGAGCATTGTCGGAATAAATAACACTAGGCAAGCCGCGTCGCGACACAAACCGACGGAAAGCCATTAAAAATGACCCCGCCGTCATATCGGAGCACAACTCCAAATGGATCGCCCGAACGACGGCACACGTAAAAATAACGATATAGGCCTTCACGGGACTGGTTCCTTTCACAAAAACGGGACCAGCAAAGTCAACACCCACAACTTGAAAAGGGTGTGATCTCTTAACCCTGTCGGTCGGCAGTGGTGCGGTAGGGGCTGTTGCAGGTTGGAGCTTGAATCTAGCACACACTTTGCACCTAGAGAGCACTTTTTTCACACACTGGCGGCCCTTAATCACCCAAAAACACTCGCGTAGCTCTGAAAGGGTATCGTTTACACCACTGTGCAGCAGGCGCCGGTGCGTGCGGTCGATGATGAGGTATGTGCAGCGGTGGTCAGCTGGTAGTAGAATCGGGCACCTCACGTATTCTGATGTTTTTACGTTGTCAAGCCGGGTCTTGATTCTTAAAATCCAATCATTGTCCAGGAATGGATGCAGATCACGAATTCGGGATGCCTTAGCTAATGGTTGGTTTTTTAACAATGAGGCGAGTTCTATACTAAAGGCTTCCGCTTGTGCATTCTTCATCCATGTAAACTCGCCTTCTTTTATCTCAGGGGCAGTGAGTGGGCCCATCAGACGACGACTGGTGTGCACTCGACAATTGTGAATAAATCTTCGAATCCAAGCTGTGATTCTAACAACTCGTATCCAGCTGCTGTACTTGTCGAGCTCGAAAAGTGGCTCTGCTTGCGAGCATTGACAAGCCAAAACTGTTGTGTCTTCGTCGTTTGATCTACATAGTTCATCCGTTGACTCATGAGGACCAGCTTCACTTGCCGGCCACGTTTCTTGGGTACCAGATAGCCAGTCAGGCCCATGCCACCATAAATCGCTAGTACAAAGGTGATGCGCTGATATCCCTCTTGTAACTAAGTCGGCTGGGTTTGTCTTTCCAGAGCAATGTCTCCAGCGACTCGGGTCTGTGAGCCCTTGGATCTCAATTACCCTGTTTTAAACGAAGGGCTTCCACTTGGTGGCTGTAGACTTGATCCAACTCAAGCAAACTTGGGAGTCGGTCCAGCAGAAGTATTCTATATTTGTGTGTGGCAAAGTATCCACAAGTAGCTTAAGAAGTCGAGCTCCAAGAACCGCAGCGACGAGTTCCAGGCGTGGTAAAGTGAGACCCTTGATTGGAGCGACCCGAGACTTAGCGAGCAGCTGCTGGAGTCGAACCGCTCCGGTACTGTCTTCCACTCGTATGTATGCCACTACTCCGTAGGCACACGGGCTAGCGTCCGTGAATATATGCAGCTGGTGAGTGCTTTTATCAGGGCTGCTGTTGTCTAGTTGATACCTCTTGGTTCTAAAGTCTTTGAGGTCTTGAAGTTCGACAGTCCACTTGTCCCACTCGATCTTCAATGTCTCGGGGAGAACGCTTTCCCAATCGAGTCCTTGCATCCATATCTTCTGAAAAAGTATTTTAACTCGAATGGTGAACGGTGCTAGCAGTCCCAAGGGGTCGAAAATTCGTGATGAAGCCTGAAGCACAGTTCGCTTGGTACAAAGTCCCGCTTTTAAGACTTTCGTCACAGAGTCAATTTTCACCGAAATGGTGTCGTCGGTGTAGTTCCAGGATAGCCCAAGAACCTTAGATTGTGTGACCTGCTCAGCTGACGTCTCTCCTGCTTGCTTGAGCTTCTCTCTTAACAGGTCGCAGTTTGTTGACCACTTCTGCATTTTCATTCCGGCCAGCTCCATTATGGCCTTCGTCTCTTCGTAGAGTTGTAGCGCTTCTTTTGTCGTTGAAGCTCCGAAAACTAGGTCATCGACGTAGAAGCTTGCCTTCAGTTTTGCGGCCGTTACTTGGTAAATTTGTTCAACGTGATCGAAATGGTATTTCAACGTTGCAGATAATAGGAAAGGGCTTGCGGAGGTGCCGAATGGAACTCTGGTCATTCGCATTTCTTGTATTTTTGGCAGTGGTCTGCCTGACATTGGTAGCCCTTCAAACCACAAGAAACGAAGAGCATCTCTGTCTTCTTCTCGAATGCTGATTTGTAGAAACGCCTTCTGCACGTCTGCTGTAATTCCGATGGCGAAAAGGCGAAACCGGATCAAAACCTTGAAAAGGTCAGCATTCAGATTAGGACCTTTTTCGAGTTGTTCGTTGAGAGAACAAGCTCCTGATGCATGCGATGATGCGTCGAAGACTACGCGAAGTCTCGTCGTCGTAGATGTTTCGCGGATTACCTCTCGATGCGGCATGTAGTATAGGTGCTGTGTACAATAAGGGGCATCTTCAACTTTTTCAGCATGACCGTCCACCTCATACTGCCTGATAGCCTTATCGTAGGCTCTCATGGCTTCGTCGTTTGGTGACAGCCGCTTGACGAGTCCATGGAGCCTCGAAAGGGCTACTTTGCGATTGTCGGCCATGTCGACGAGAGGTGATTTCCATGGCAACGCAACTTCATAGCGTCCTTTCCGAAGCCTGGTAGTGTTGTTGAATTCTTCCAAAATATCTGCGTTGCACTGAGACGTCGGCGTGTCGGCAATTCCGATAGCATCGAGGTCCCAAAATCTTTGTAATGGGAAGGCGATCTGGTCGTCTTCGTGGGAACCTGTTCGAAGAACACATACTTGGGTGCTTGCTTTGTTACTCGTGCTTCCACCACCAGATAAGGGGCCTTGGAGAGTCCAGCCCATCTTTGTGTTAATGGCGAGTAAGGCAGGGTTTTCTTCATCCCACCTCACTTCACTCGTGTTGGGCATCAACTTCCAAAGCTGGTCCGATCCAATGAGGACACTCACACCTGGCTCACAATCTACACTCGGGTAAACGACTGCGTCAGCCAGATGTTTCCCCTCCGCTGCGATGGCTTGAAGAAGACGACTCTGCCTTGGTGCTTCAATCATCTCCTCGCAAATAAAGGGCACCACTATGGCCTCAATGTCAATGGTTAGGTCGTCGTGCTGACTGCGGAGCGTGATCTTGACCATTTTGAATCGTCGGGTTGGGTCGCTCGCTCTACCAAACGCACTGATGGCGAGTTCGGTCTCGGCAACAGCAGGTAGACTTAGCTTGGAAGCGACGCTCTCAGTGACGAACGTTCGCTGGCTTCCATTGTCGAGAACACCGCGTATATAGCAACAATGAGATGAAGTCGTTACCCAAGCTCGAAAAGTCTGGAGAAGAACATCATTGATGAGTCGGGGAACTGAAGCTCTCTGAGTGGAAACTTGCACCGTAGCATTCGGTTTCTTCTGAGCATTAGTCACTGATGGTGTTTCAGAACTACTAGCATTGCACATCGAGGAGGCGTGTCTGCGCTTGCATGCTTGGCAGTGCACTCTCCGCCGGCAATTGCGGACCAGATGTCCTTTTGACGTGCACCGGAAGCATCGACCGTCTGTTACAAGTATGTTGCGCTTCTCGGCCAGAGTCATGTCACTCGTGCAGTCCTCTGTCTTGTGATCGGTAGCAGCGCAGAAAAAACAGGACGAGGGGGAAGATAGTGTCTTGTTTTGAAGAACGGATGCTGTAGGAGTCGCGGACTGCTTCTTGAATGATCTATTTAATACAGGTACGCTGTTGTTCGATGTCGTTGGCAAATTGTTCACTAAAGAACTCTTTTCTCGACATTCAACTTCGATGCGGAGAAATTTCATCAGCTGCTCAAGTTCCTGATCAGATGAAGCCTGGCTCGTTTCCGTCGTTCTCCATACTTTCTTTTTTGAAGTATTCTACGACAATGTCAGCTGGTATGACTTTGAGCAGAACTTCATTCAGCATAGCCGCGTAGGATGACTCCGTGATTCCAAGACTACGCAGTCCCCTCCTGTTTAGTTGAACTGTGTCGAAAAGCTTGCGCAGAGCAGTGACATCACTCGCTAATTTCACTGGTTTGAGCGTGCGCAAATTTCCTAAGTACTTCTGCTCAATGACTTTCTTGTTTCCAAACCGACGTTTCAAAATTTCCAGCGCGTCATCGTAACAAGAATCTGTCACCTGAATACCGGCGACGGCCTGAGCTGCAGGTCCATCTAGAAGTGAGGCCAAGTAGTGAAACCGGTCTGTGTTGGACAGCCTTGGGTTCTCGTGCACGGAGTGCAGGAACATATCCCAAAAGGGTTGCCACTTGATCACGTTTCCATCGAAACGAAGAAGCTCCAGCTTGGGAAGTCGTGCGCCGAACTCACGTTGTGGAAGTCGTTCATGCTCGCTCGGTGCACCCTCACAGGTCCTTGCGCCCATGGCTGGAGTTGTAGACGACGCCGGCGTAGCAGAAGTCTTCAGAACTTCAATGTGGTGCTCGAGCAACGCCAGAGTACTGTTAGCGGCGTCATCGTATTGCATGACCACCTCATAGTCGTCTGCCGCCAGGTCGTCAGTGATCAGGGTTTCAACCTCGTTGTTCAAGGCTTTAAGTTCCACGTTGCTGGCGCGTAGGCGGCCGTGCAGCATTCGAAGTCCAGAAAGCTCGAACTCATTGGACTGGAGCACCTGGTTGACCTCGTTGATGATTCTCGTGTTCATCGATCGCCGCGAGGCCCGCTTGCTCTTCGCTCGCTCCATGTCGGTCTAGCTCGCAGCGCAGCTCACCCACACCAGGAATGAAAGGCTCGGGTCGTTGTAGGCTTGATTCCCGGGTCGTCGGCACCAAAATTCGATGTGGGAAAACCACGCTTCGGAGTTTAAAGGCACCAAATGAAGGAGACGCAAACGCCAGCATCCATGGTAAAAAGAGCGTGTTCTGTTTCGGCTGGTCTCTTCCTCTTCCTCGTCGTTCTCCGTCTCTTGGTGCGCGCGCTATTCGCGCGGGAGGTTCAAACAATTTCCAACACTTGCTATCCAACATTCCTTTGTGTAGCAAAACCGAATCAAAGCTCACTGTCAGGTGGCGTATTTATGCAAAGGGTCTATTAGTGCCAGAGCAAGTGCCCGCTTAAGTGTTGTGAGTCCAGTTGGCGCTAGTAACCAGGAAGACCATGTGAGGAAAATTTTGCTGACCTTAAATTTAACATTATTTATCTTGGGATGAAATACTTACCCAACCTTCGCCTGGAATGACGCCTAAATGCAGTGGTGACTGAAATGAGTAGAGCATGATACTTAATATTTAGTGATGTCTGTATCCGAAAATCAGGGTTGTTTATTTCAGTTTCATAGCAGTGTCTACAATGTTACCATAAATATTGTGGTGTACACCAAATACCGAATGCACGTTTCCAGGAAATGTATGTACATCATCATTGCGTGTATAACAGTACCACCTTCAAACAGAGGCAGTAGAGGCATTAGAGTAGCCTTTGAAAGTAAGTTGGTGTTCCTCTGGCTGCATCGCTGCACTGATAGAGTTTTCTATAGTGTAATAACGCTACCTGATTGGCGGCGCCACGCTTTAGTTTCCGAATTATGCAACAAATGCTTGTTCAGCTAATTTTAGGTACGTGATTTCGCCTTCACATTCTAGCACATTTGTTGCTGTTACAGCACTTTGCCAACCGGAGATACCAGTTCTTCATTATGAAAATCTCTTTCCCTTTGCGTCGCTCAACAGGTTCCTGTCGTATAAAAGTAGAGTTTGTCTAGCTCGAAGTCTGGTATGCTTCATAGGTGTTCAACAAAGTATTCGACTGCTTACTAGCTACCAACTTTCCTAAATCCTACATATGGCATACATAAAGAAATAACCCTTTTATTTTGCTGAAACTTTAAAATCGTTCACATCAAGCTTGGAAAACAGGTTCAAGGACACACAGCCACCTCGGTTTTCTTCGCTCAGTTACCTGAACATTGTTAGAAACTTCATAGGCACATTTTTGTTCTGCTTACAGGCCCATAAACATTGGTATTGGGTCACACTGCAGAAAGCTTACGACGTTATGAAGAAAATTTACTCATGTAGGCTTGCTTGGTGCACAGAATCAGTCACATTACACGAAGATTTAGGTTCTCACTGTATTATTGAATATTTAATCCTGAAAAACAATGACTTCAATGACGGACAAAAAGAAATTCATTGTTTTTGATATTTATTCTTATCTAGATGCTATATTCTAACCTTTATTCTATAGGTGGTCAGTTTTAACAGCATCACATGTTTGTGTGGCCGCGAATACCAGGATAAAAAACGCCTGTTGCTAAAGCGTTCGAAACCCGAGTGTGATAAGTGACGTGCGTGAAAGTTCAAGGTGCGTGCCATAACAAGAGTTTGAAACAGACAACGACGAAAGTGGCAGGAGTGCTTGGCTGGAAAGGAAAAATGAAGAGAAAAACATAACAGATTTCTCCACGGGTTAAATGATGGAGAGTGGGCCGAAGCATCCGTCCGTCCATTTGTTCTTGCTTCCGTCCGTCCATGCGTCCGTCTGTGACCGCCCGTGCGTTCATTCGCCCGCCCCTGCGTGTCTGTTCTAGCGTCGGCACGTCCATCCATGCGTCCATCCCTGCGTTCGTCCTTGTATCCGCCCCTGCATCTGTCCATGCGTCTATTCGTCCATGCAGCCATACGTGCGTACGTCCATGCTACTGTCTGTGTGTCCGTTTGCCATCAAGTCAGCACTCCAAGTACCACCATCTCGCATCTTTTCTTCATCATCATCATCATCACCGCCACTGCAGGACAAAGGCCTCTCCCATGTTCCGCCATTTAAGCGGGTCCTGTGCTTGCTGCTGCCAATTTATACCCGTAAACTTGTTAATCTTATCTGCCCACCTAACCTTCTATCTCCCCCTAACCCGCTTCCCTTCCCTCGGAATCCAGTTAGTTACCCTTAATGACCAGCGGTTGTGCTGTCTACTAGCTACTGGCCAGCCCAAGTCTATTTGCTCTTCTTGATTTCGACTGTGATATCGATAATACCCGTTTGTTCCCTAAACCACTCTGCTCTCTCCTTGTCTCTTAAGGTTACATCTACCAGTTTTTTTTCATTGCTCGCTGCGTCATCTTCAATTTAGGCTGAACCCTCTTTGTAAGTCTCCAGGTTTCTGCTCCGTAGCTAAGTACCGGCAAGATACAGCTGTTATATACCTTCCTCTTGAGGGATAGTGGCAATCTACCTGTCATATTTTGAGAGTGCTTGCCGAATGTGCTCCACCCCATTCTTATTCTTCTAGTTACTTCAATCTCCTGGTTCGGCTCTGTGGTTATTACCTGCCCTAAGTAGACACAGACTTTTAGAACTTGAAGTGCAATATTACCTATCTCGATGCGCTGATCGTTTCCGAGGTTGTTGTAAATTACTTTCGTTTTCTGCAGATTAATTTTGAAACCAACCTTTCTGCTCTCCTTGTCTAACTCCGTAATCATGAGTTGTAATTCGTCCCCTGTGTTACTCAGCAATGAAATGTTATCGGTGAAGCGCAGGTTACTAAGGTACTCTCCATTAACTCTTATCTTTAACTTTTCCCATTCTAGGCTTCTGAAAACCTTCTGTAAGCACGCGGTAAATAGCATTGGGGAGATTGTGTCTCCTCCCTTACACCCTTCTTGATTGGTATTCTGTTGCTTTCTTTATTAAGCACTATGGTGGCAGTTTATCCTTTCTAGATTTCTTCCAAAATCTTTTCTTCATATATGCGCCCATCTGTGTGACCATCCGTGCGTCCATCTGCCCATCCGTGCGTTCGTCTGTTCGTGCGCCCCCACGTCCATCCGCGAGTCCGTCCCTGCGTTCGTCCAGGCATCCGCCCCTGTGTCCATCTATGCGTCCATTCGTCTGTGCATCCATCCGTGCGTCCGTCCATGCATTGGTCTGTGTGTCCGTTCGCCATCAAGGCATCACTCCAAGTACCACCATCTCGCATCTTTTTATTATATATTCCACATATATAAGCACCGCCATCCAGCGGACATTCCAAAGACTAAACGGGAGCTGGCACACGCACAATTTCTTACGGCATGCGCTTCCTGTCTACTTCCCACCTTTAACCACCTCGAGTTCATGATATGTACTAGTTCAGTGTATTCAAGGCACTGCGGCCCAACGCTCGCAAATCTTTCTAAAACCAAGGAGGTTACGCCCAGCGAGTATAACCTAGCAACCCTTTTTTGTGAGATTGTGCTCAATGTACATATCATTGGCTGCTAATTGCGAATGAGTGACAAGATAATTCGTATTTTAGTTAACGCGCACGTTGCGAATGTTTTGTTTTTCAACAATGCACTGGAGAAATCTCCCACCGGCACCACCTTGCAGGTCAAAGTGTAACACTGGTTATGCACTACGATTACGACAAGGGACGAACGGGTGCCGCTTTAAAGAGCTTCGCCCCTAAAAGCAGGGTGGAGCATTGGCAATAAACCACTATCACGTGCCCATCCCCTTATCACTTGCTAGCACGCCAGCCCCGATGTACTCGGCTGTCACTCGTGTCTCACGTGGTTTCAGACTATAAAAAGACCATGTATCAAGGAATAAACTGTTAAGTTCGTGTTGCCACTTCGTTGCGTGACTTCTCTGGCGACGAGGATGTGATCGAGGCCGCCGGAATTTGACGAGGCAGCGTACAGCTGGGATGCCTACCGGGTGCGTCTCGAGGCCTACTTTCAAGGCAATGATATCACGGGCTCCTCAAAGCGTCGGGCACTTTTGGTAGCCTCACTTATTGACAGCGTGGTTCGAGTCATTCAGGAACGAAGTCCGTCGACGCCCGTGAACAGCCTAACGTACGAAGATGTCTCAAAGGTGTTGGAAGAACACTACAAGCCGCTGGTGAACGAGACTGCGAAAAGTCACGCATTTTAGTGCGGAGGCAAGGACACAACGTGACGGTCAAAGATTTTGTCGCAGACTTGCAACGTCTTGCAAAAGACTGCAACTTCGGCAGATTTCTGGACAGAATGTTACGTGACAGGAGAGTGTGCGGCATACGGGATGATGAGGCCAGGCGGTTTCTGCTGACCCAAAAGAAAGCTGACTGTGCAGGAAGCTGAGGAATTTGCCATCTCGTCAGAAACAGCTGCCCATAACGTCAGGTCCATGAAAGATGTAAACGGCGAGGACGACGCGGGTTACGTGCACTTGGTTGAAAGGCGTCGTAGCAACGGAAAAAAAAGAGGCAGCGCGTACGACACAGGCGCACCGCGTCACTCATGCTGGAGGTGTGGCTCCAACCACTCAGAACACGAATGCCATCATGTCGGGAAAGTGTGCCACATGTGCGGCACTAAAGGACACTTGGCTAGGATGTGCCAGGGCAGGCGCAGTGGCCGGCAAGGATCGTACGCGCTAAGAAAGCTTTCGGACGCAGAGGACAGTAAGGAGGAAATGCTTTTCACCCTATCTGCCCAGAACAACGTTGACCAGGCAAATACACGGCCCATTGAACGGTGCCTTGTCTGGGGCAGCAGGACATTGCGGATGCTGATCGACATGGGTTCATCAGTTAGCGTGATTTTAGAAAAGGTCTTCAGGAAAACCCGTAAGTGGTGGCCAAGAATAGAAAAAACGCCACTTCGGCTATCCTGCTTCCTCGGTCCTCTTCCAGTGGTTGGCAGAGTCGTCATGAGCGTCGAATACGACAAGACACGAGTGAATAGTTCGCTTGTGGTAGTGGATTGTGACGGTCCACTACTGTGCGGCTGAAACACCAATCAGGCTTGCCGTGAAGTGGGCGTGTCACTTTTAGGAGAAAGGTCTCTTCCGAGTGTCTACGCGCGTAAGGCGGAAGTTGACTTAAAAGGGCTGCTGGAAGAGTTCTCAGACTTATTTCAAGATCGGCTCGGCTGTTACAAAGATCCGCCTGTCAAGCTGTACAAGAAAGAAGGGGCCGTGCCTCGGTTTTCGAAGGCCCGCCCGGTGCCCTTCGCGCTTCGCAAAGCAGTCTCAGCAGAAATCGACCGCCTCGTGCAGCAAGGTGTGCTAACTTCGGTGAGCGTTTCCGAATGGGCTGCTCCCGTCGTACCAGTGGTGAAGAGAAATGGAGACTTCAGATTGTGCGGTGACTTTAAGGTAACCGTGAATCAGGCCACTCACCTAGAACAATACCCTTTGCCTAAGGTGGATGATATTTTTGCCGCGCTTTACGGGAGAGAAGTCTTCACTAAACTGGATTTGAGCAATACCCATAACCAGCTCCCGCTTGATGAAGAAGCGAAGATGATGACTGTCATCAATACACACCAGGGCTTGTACTCGTACAACCGACTAGCCTTTGGCATATCGTCAGCTCCCGCATTGTTCCAGTGGCGCAATGAGTCATTATTCCGGGACTTTCCAAGAGTACGTGTATACCTAGACGACATCATAATCGCCGAGAAAGAAGGGGACACTGCCACACTTCGACAAGTTTTCCAGACACTTCGCGACAATGGCCTTCAACTGAACAAAGCCAAATGTCGGTTCCGTGAAAAAGAAGTGCAGTTTCTGGGGCACAAAATTGATGCAACCAGCCTTCACCCACTGCGGGACAACTTCGAAGCCGTAACAGCTGCTCGAACGCCAGCATCGGTAAGCCAACGCAAGTCATTTCTGGGGCTGATAACCTATTACTAGAAATTTTTGCCGAATTTAGCCACGACCTTGGCTCCGCTCTATCACTTACTGGACAAGGGACAATGCTGGCATTGGGAAATAGAGCATCAAAGAGCCTTTGAAGGGGCGAAGCGCGCCTTGGTAAAGGCGAATTTTCTGGTTCACTACTATCCGCAGAAAGAGTTGCGACTGAAGTGTGATGTTTCATCAGGTGGCTTAGGGGCAGTATTATCGCACCGCATCGATGGCTGGATCACCCGATAGATTTTCGTTCAAGAACGCTGACGTCAGCAGAACGCAATTATTCTCAAATAGAGAAAGAAGCACTCGCCTTGGTGTTTGGAATTTGCAAATTCCGCGATTTCTTGCCGGGGAACCGTTTCACGCTGGTGACAGTTCATAAGCCCCTTGCCGCGCTTTTCCACCCCAACAAGCCCATCCCGCAGATGGCGGCAGCTCGAATTCAGCGTTGGGCGCTTCTTCTGTCAGCTTACCAGTACAATCTAAAATACCGCAAGGGAACCCAAAACGGTAACGCAGATGCCCTCAGTCGCTTGCTTTTGCCAGGAGACCATGAACATGGAAGTCAAGAAGGGACAGAATACGTACTGTATACGCAGGGTCTGGACGCAAGTGCACTTCTGTCTAACCAAATCATTTATTTGACCCAGGAGGACAGCACACTTTGGCAAATCCGGGAGTGGATCGAGCAGGGCTGGCCATCACGTCTTACAGGACAGCAGCAGCATCTGCAACCGTACTTCGCGCGCCGACATGAACTTGTTGTGAGTCATAGCCTCGTTTACTGGGGTCATCGTGTGGTCGCGCCAGAAGCAGAACGTCAGTGCCTACTCAACGAGCTGCACGACATGCACCCAGGTGTTGGGGCCATGAACAAGCTCGCTCGCACGCTGTTCTGGTACTCAGTATTGGGCAAACATATTGAAAGGTTGGTGCAAAACGGTCCTCAGTGGGTGCAAGGGTGGTCCATGCCGGCGGCGCAAGCGCCATCACCTTGGCCTAAGACAGGGAAGCGGCGGTTCCGAGTTCACATGGATTTTGCAGGTCCTGTTGATGGGTACCTAATTTTTGTGCTAGTTGACGCGGAAACAAAGTAGATAGAAGCAGTGCCGCTAAAAACAGCTACCACAGACACAATTATTTACTTGCTTAGGGAAATTTTTGCTCGTTTTATATTCCACAGTGTGTGGTTTCTGACAACGGCCCCCAGTTTTCGAGTGCAACGATGGCAGATTTCATGCGAGAAAATAGCATACGCCATGCCCAGACGGCGCCGTACTACCCTCAATCAAATGGACTAGCGGAGCGAGCGGTGCGAACAATAAAAGAGGGCCTCAAGAAAAACAAGCACGGCACATTGCAAGAAAAATTGTCTCGTCTTCTGTTCCATTACAGATCTCTGCCTCTCGAGAGTGGCAAATCACCTGCTCAACTGCTGCTAGGATTCGAGCCCCAGACAAGGTTGTCCGCCCACTTTCCAGCAGGGACAGTGCCTGCAGAGGCCGAGGCTAACCGAGAACGACCTTTGTCGGTCACAACGCTACCCCTTTTCCCACCCGGAAAGCCCATCTGGTCCCGCCAATTTCAACAAGGGCAGAAATGGCTTCCAGAGACAGTAATAGCAACAGACGGCAAACGAATGGTGAAAATGGAGATCCCCCTGGGGACCCAGCGCTGGCATGTCGACCAGCTTAGGGCACGACTGATGTCAAGCACGCCGGAAAAGAACCCATCGGCAACCAGCACAAGTCACGCGGAAACTTAGTCAGCCCCAGACACTCGAGAAGCCAGTCCAGCGACCATAGACTCCAGTCCGGCGACCCCTCAGTCGCCCGTCTCGACGCGAGCAACCAGGGCACCGGAAGCAGTCCCAAATCTACTCCGTCGTTCAACGCGAACACGACTCCCTCCGGAGCGACTGGGCTTTTCAAGGGGGAAGAGATGCAGCGTTGGCAATAAACCATTATCACGTGCCATCCTCTTATCACTAGCTAGCACGCCAGCCCCGATGTACTCGGCTGTCACTCGTGTCTCACGTGGTTTCAGAATATTGTCACGCAGCAAAGGACGACGCAGTTGTCTATAAGGAAAACAAGTTTATTGGAGTGAACCTGTGCTCCCCTAACAACTGAAAGAATACAAAGGCAGCGAAGCAGCAGCCACAAAACGACGTGCACGCTAGTGAGCGTCGGCGATCGAATGTCGCGGCATCGGCTGTGCGGGAATTTATATCCCTTGGCGCGAGGGTTTCTCGAAAAGTCGAATTTTATCGAGAACGCTGTGATAGCGTTTGTTCGAAACGTTGTTTGTTCGGAACGCTCGGAACGCTGTTCGATAGCGTTTGTTCGAAACGCTGTGAAAACAGTGACAGTACAGGCCGGCGCAGCCAGGCCGAAAAAGCAAAACACAAATAAACAAACCCAATGCATGGTTCGCGGCATTACCCCCCCCCCTCTAAGAGTGCATCGACCCGATGCTAACATAAAGGACCGTCGAAACAAATTAAAATAAAAGTTCGTCATCGTCCGTAGAAAGGTTTTAAGCGAACCACATGGACGATTCCGGGCCGCGTGCGTCGTCGTGATATACGGGAGTCACCATCTGGGATCACTTCAGACGTTAGTTCGCCAACAGGTCGTAGAATCCTGTAGGGTCCGAAATAGCGTCGTAGAAGTTTCTCACTGAGTCCACGTCGTCGAATGGGAGTCCAAACCCACATACGATCTCCAGGATGGTACTCGGCGTCTCGGCGTCAGAAATTGTAGCGTCCGGCATCCACCAGTTGCTGGTCCGTTATACGAACTCGAGCGAGCTGGTGGGCCTCCTCCGAACGTTGGAGGTATCCTTGGACGTCGGCGTTGAGGTCGTCGTCTTCTACGTGCGGAAGCATGGCGTCGAGCATTGTATTCGGCCGTCTTTCGTAGACGAGCTCGAACGGTGTCATCTGCGTGGTTTATTGGATAGCCGTGTTGTACGCAAACGTGATATACGGGAGGACTTCGTCCCACGTCTTATGTTCAACGTCGACGTACATAGACAGCATATCCGCGATTGTCTTATTCAGCCATTCCGTTAGTCCGTTCGTTTGGGGGTGGTACGCCGTCGTCCTTCGGTGATCCGTGTTGCTGTAGCGTAAGATTCCTTGCAAGAGCTCCACAGTGAAGGTCGTTCCGCGGTCCGTGATTAGGACCTCAGGGGCTCCATGTCGCAGAACAACTTGGTTAATAAAGAACTTTGCAACTTCTTGTGCAGTTCTCTCGGAAGAGCGGTGGTCTCTGCGTAGCGCGTCATGTAGTCTGTCGCTACGACAATCTATTTGTTCGCGGATAGCGATGTAGGGAACGGGCCCAGAAGGTCCATTCCTATCTGTTGGAAGGGTCTCGTTGGGACGGTGATTGGCTGCAGAAGTCCGGCGGGTCTTTTCGGTGGTGTTTTTTGTCGCTGGCAGTCACGGCAGCTCCGGACGTAGTGGGTGACATCGGATGTAAGGCGGGGCCAGAAATATTTCGCCTTGATTTTTGTAATCGTGCGAGCTGTTCCGAGATGTCCAGAAGACGGGTCGTCGTGGCACGCTTCCAAAATTTTGTCACGAAGGTCTGCGGGGATGACAAGTAGATAATTCGTTCTAGTTCCGGGGTTGAAATTCTTCTTCACTAGGATAGAGTTTTTGAGGCTGAACGCTGGTAAGTTGCGCATGAACGCCCTAAGCACGGCGACGTTGCGTCTTTAGAGTTAGTCGATCATGGCGCAGAGGTCAGGGTTGGCACGCTGCTGGGCGGCTAGGTCGCTCTCTGTCACGACTCCGAAGAACGCGCTGTCTTCATCGGAGTCCTGTGGTGGTGGGTCGACGGGGGCGCGGGACAGGCAGTCGGCGTCGGAGTGTTTCCTGCCAGACTTGTAGAATATTGTAACGTCGATTTCTTGCAGGCGCAAGCTCCACCGCCCAAGACAGCCAGAGGGGTCCTTCAAATTGGCGAGCCAACACAGCACATGATGGTCTGTCACAACCTTAAACGGTCTACCATAGACGTACGGGCGAAATTTTGAAATGGCCCATATGATAGCCAGGCACTCTTTCTCGGAGGCAGAGTAGTTTCTCTTCTCCTTCGACATCCCACGGCTTGCATAGGCGATTACCTTCTCGTAACCGCTTTGCTTTTGGGCGAGGACGGCACCCAAACCGATATCAGTGGCGTCCGTGTGAATTTCCGTTTCGGCGTTTTTGTCGAAATGAGCGAGCACGGGTGGGTTTTTCAAGCGTTGTTGCAGCTCGTAGAATGCCTTTTCTTGGTCGTTTTCCCAGCTGAAAAGGGTGCTCTCTTTCGTCAGGCACGTGAGTGGCTCTGCAATGCATGCGAAGTTTGCGACAAAGCGCCGGTAGTATGCGCACAGTCCGAGAAACCTTCGCACGCCCTTCTTATCTTTCGGCCTTGGGAAGTTCGCAATGGCTGATGTTTTTGTCGGGTCAGGTAGGACTCCCGCGGCGTTCACGACGTGACCCAAGAACTTGAGTTCCTCGTACGCGAAACGGCACTTCTCACGCTTCAGCGTTACCCCGACGTATGAATGGCCTCGAGTACAGATTCCAACCTTGTGAGGTGTTCGTCAAAAGTACGGGCGAATACGACAACGTCGTCGAGGTATACGAGGCAAGTGTGCCACGAGGCAAGTGTGCCACTTCAGGCCTGCTAGCACAGTGTCCTTGACTCTCTGAAACGTTGCGGGCGCCGTGCACAGCCCAAACGGCATCACCTTGAACTCGTACAGACCGTCCGGGGTTATAAATGCAGTCTTCTCTCGGTCTCTCTCGTCCAGTTCAATTTGTCAGTAGTCGGTCCATGGATGAGGAGTACTTGGCGTGACAGAGGTGGTCGAGGGCGTCGTCGATTCGTGGCAGGGGGTACACGTCCTTTTTGGTAATTTTGTTTAGTCTCTGGTAGTCAACGCAGAATCTTAAAGTGCCATCTTTTTTTTCACGAGTACAACCAGCGCAGCCCACGGACTTTTCGATGGCTGTATTATGTCGTCGCTGAGCATGTCATCTACTTGAGTCCGGATGGCTTTGCGCTCGTGTGAAGAAACGCGGTACGGTGACTGTCTGGTAGGTCGTGCTGCATCTTCGGTTATTATTCGGTGCTTCGCCAAAGGTGTCTGACGTAACTTCGAGTTCGAGGAAAAACACTCGCTGTAGCGACGGAGCAACTCCAGTAATCTGTCCCGGTTTTCTTGCGACAGTGTCGGGTTCACGTCGAAAGGATGTGGCAGCCTGGAAGCATCTGCGCGTGCGCGTTCAAAGGTGGCGACCGCGATCACTTGACTCGCTTCTTGCGTTTCTTCGAGGAACGCAATTGCAGCGCCCTTGTTTAGATGCTGGTACTCCTCGGGGAAATTGGTGACTAAAACGTGGGATCTGCGTTGCTTAAACCGCGCAATGCCTCTTGCGACAGACACACCGCGATCTAGAAGCAACCTTTGGTCAATCTCCACGATAGCGTCGACGTCAGGAGCAGCACCTTCACAATAGCCGGCGATCATCAAGCTTGCGCGGGGTGGCAGGTTGACGTGATCGTCGGTGATCCTTACAGCAACACGGTGTCCGAGGTTCGGCTGCGGCGTCGAGAAGTGATCGGAAGAAAATGTTATCGACCTGGTCTGCAGATCAATTATTGCGCCATTGTCCGTCAAAAAGTCCATTCCGAGAATTACATTGTGGGAGCAGTTAGGCAAAATGAACTCCGAAGGGTACGTAGTGCCGTCTATGGTGACGCGCGATGTGCACATTCCACTTGGGGTCGCGAGGTGGCCTCCTTCTGTGCGTATGTGCGGACCGTCCCATCTGGTCGTAACTTTCTTTAGCTTGGACGCGAATGACCCGCTCATGACCGAGTAGTCGGCTCCCGTGTCGATGAGGGCGACTACGTCAAGGCCGTCGATGGACAACTGGACGTCGGATGCCGCTTTCCTCGAATTTCGGATGCGTAGGGGCGTCGTATCGCGGCTTGCGCGTGTTGATGGTCGGGCACTATGCGTCGTCATCATCGTCTTCTCAGCGGCAGGCTTCGTCATTTCGGGTACGCGTCGCGCAGCGTAGCTGTCGTCGTTTTCGGGGATCTCGTCAGCGTGTCGTCGGGTCGTCGGGATGAGGGCATGTCGTGAATCATGGTCTTGCGTCGTTGGAGGGTTTTCATTTACTCGCCGTTGTGCAACTTCACATCCAGAAGTTGCTGCTTTTAGTTTCCCCCTCGTGGGCTGGTGAACTTCCACGGGCGAAGTCAGCATTGCTGCGACGGTTGGGGGATTTGTACGGGAAGGCGACGGCGAACGGTTGAAACGGGTTGGTCCACGGCTGGTGTTCGACAGGTATTCTTCGATCTCAAATGGGTGCTAGCCGCCTCGCGGGCGGGGTGCGTCGACGGAGAACCCACGCAAACCCAGCCTCTTGTACGGGCAGCGGCGGTAGACGTGTTCCGCCTCTCCGCAGTGGTAGCACAGTGGACGACTATCTGGCGTTCGCCACACCTCGGTCTTTCTGGGCGCCTAGTTTCGGGTTACAGGGGGTCGGGCGGGCGACATTGGGCGGCGTACGGCGGGGCCTCTTGATAACGGGTTGGGACGGGTCGGGGTCGACGAGCAGCAGCGGAGTAGGTCATCGCTTGTGGTTCGTAAGATGCTTCCGACGGCGTAGAATTCCCCAGTGCTTGCTGAACCTCCTCGCGGACGACATCAGTGAGGGAGGCGACCTTGGGCTGCGGCGTTGCTGGGAACAATTTCCTCAGTTCCTCGCGAACGACGGCGCGGATGGTCTCCCGCATGTCTTCCGTCGCAAATCCAGGGGCGTTTACCGGGTTCACCGAAAAGGTGTTGAGTGGTCTATTGTATTGCCGCGAACGTATATCCAAGGTCCTCTCGATAATCGAAGCCTCGGTAACGAACTCAGCGACGGTCTTAGGGGGGTTGCGGATGAGTCCAGCGAAGAGCTCTTGTTTAACTCCCCGCATCAGAAAGCGCACCTTCTTCTCTTCTGCCATTTCGGGGTCAGCTCTCCGGAACAGCATCTTCATCTCCTCAGCGAACAGTACAACACCTTCGTTAGGGTGTTGCATTCGCGTCTCCAACAAAAGGGCGGCTCGTTCTTTCCGCACAACCGTAGTGAATGTTTTGACGAATTCGCTCCTAAAGACAGTCCAGTTGGTTAGGGAGCCTTCATGGTTCTCAAACCACGTTCGAGCTGCATCCTCCAAATAGAAGAAAACATGACGAAACGTTTTTTCGTCATCCCACCTGTTAAAGATACGGATGTGCTCCAGCTTCTCCAGCGACTCTTCCGGGTCTTCAACAGGAGATCCTCGGAACGATGGGGGCTCACGAGGTTGTTGCATAACGACGGGAGGGTTGGTAGCGCTGGTCATGCTGCCTGCGTTTATTATCGTGGTTTTTACGTCTTCTGTCCTCTTGCTATCCGGGAGCAGTCCAAACTGTGGCTGAAGGCCTTGCTGTCGGCGGCTGACACGTGTTGGGCGTGCTTGTCGTGTTGGGCTTGCTTGTCGGCTTGGCAATGGCTTAGGGTTCATGTAGCCAGCACCTCCACCAGATGTCACGTAGCAAAGGACGACGGAGTTTTCTATAAGGAAAACAAGTTTATTGGAGCGAACCTGTGCTCCCCTAACAACTGAAAGAATACACAGGCGGTGATGCAGCGGCCGGCGAAACGACGTTCACGCTAGTGAGCGTCGGCGATCGAATGTCGCGGCATCGGCTGTGCGGGAATCTATACCCCTCGGCGCGAGGGTTTCTCTAATAGTCGAATTGTATAGAGAACGCTGTGATAGCGTTTGTTCGAAACGCTGTGATAGCGTTTGTTCGAAACGCTGTGAAAACAGTGATAGCACAGGCCGGCGGAGCCAGGCCGAAAAAGCAAAACACAAATAAACAAACCCAATGCATGGTTAGGCGCACTATAAAAAGATCATGTATCAAGGAATAAGCTGTTCAGTTCGTGTTGCCACTACGTTGCGTCACTTCAGTGAAGGGGCGAGAGAAGAAACAAGAAGACGGGGCTCGCTTCTCAGCCGTTGGGATCCAGACCCGAGCCTGGGAACAGCTGAGCCCGAGCTACCTGCTGCGTAATACCTGCAACGGTCATGCGTCGCTAAGGTGCTGCGGCTTCAATGCATTCTGGGCCCGAGGACACGCGGAGCTGTTGGGCTACGGGCACGAAATCCAGCGGAAGTGTCTGGCCGAGACGCAGCTATGGTTACGATGCTTACCCTTCATGTAGCTGCAAGGTCTACCGTGCGAGCAACGCGGAGCTGTCGGGCTACAGACACGAGACTCAGCGGCGGTGTCCGGCCGTGACGCAGCTACGGAGGTGGTGCCTACCCTTCAAGTAGCCGCCTTGTCTACCGTGCGAGCAACTCGGAGCTGTCAGGCAACGCATACGAGTTGCAGTGGCGGTGTCCGGCCGGGACGCGGCTACGGTGGTGGTGCCTCACCTTCTAGTAGCCGCCTGGTCTACTGTGCAAGCAACGTGGAGCTGTCGATCTATAGGCACGAGTTCCAGTGGAGGTGTCCAGCCGGGACGCTGCTACGGTGGCAGTGCCTACCTTTCAAGTAGCCGTCTTGTCTGCCGTGCGAGCAACGCGGAGCTGTCGGACTACGGGCACGAGATTCAGCGGAGGTGTCCGGCCGGAATGCGGCTACGTTGGTGGTGTTTACCCTTCAAGGAGCCGCGTGGTCTACCATGCGGACAACGTGATCCAGCTCGAGAAGAGCCTACGAGCTGCGGTGAGACCAGCCTCGTTCCTTGTGTTCGTGTTAAGATGAGGGACTGTTAGGTTAGGACTTCGGTAGCGCAAGGAGACAGTGAAGGACTTTAAATATTCTGTCCACGTTATGGGTGCTATTTTTTGTGTATACAATGTGTGGTGTACTAATGGCCAAATATTTTCGTGAGTGTCTGGGGCGATGTTTTAGACACCCATTTATTAAGAACTTGCACGTTGCAATAACACACATAACAACGTAAAATGGATATATAACGACGCGAACACGTATTGTACAACACTAGACATAAAGCAAACGTTTACGTTAGAGATAATATAGGCCCATGGCCATCTCTAATGAGCCGCAAAGCGATAAAGTGCTCCATGTTTTTTTTTTGAAGACACGAACACTTGTGACTTGTGGTAGCTGATCGAATAAAAATAAGAGCCTGAAATGTTCTCATACCGTTCAAACAACAAGTTTAGAAGTCACCGAGGTAGCATTGTATATACGTACATATGTAGATTGTCTTCTAGTTTTTTTTCGTAACAATGAAATGAAAAGTAGTAGCCGTAACGGAGTCATCGTGAGGACTTCTCCTTTTACTTTTATTGCATTTAAGTGGCATAAAAGAAAAAGACAACATGCACACAGCCATAACAAGGCCAATATGTCTATTACCTCATCTTGGTTGAATAATGCTCCAGTGAATTCAGCTACGTTGGCACAAGGACATTCAAAGTAATCAACTTGTCACTCGGTAGTCGAGGGATAGATTCGTGGCCATTGAGCTGGCCCATGCGTTTCGATAGACGTGTACCTATGAGCTTAGTTATACGTGCCTCTTAAGAAGAGTAATGTGATTAAAATTTTTATAAACCTTCTTTACGTCTCTCGTCATGATCATACCGAATATTTTTCAATAACGTATCACTCTTCTGGACTGAAGTAATCTTAGGTAATTCTTCAGATACTTGGGAACATGCGGAAATTGGTACCAATGTGAATGTCTGCTGCAGTGTTGCGATTCCAGTTTGCTCTAGTATCAGATAGAAAATTTGAAGAACATGTATTAAACTTCATTAACAACGTAGTTTGCTTAGGTTGAAACACTCACCCTACTTGGACCGGGAACCGGGCTTAATTGTGGTGGGGACTGAAAAGAATACAGTGCGATTGTTTAGAATTGCCAACGACAGTATCCAAAAAAGCAGCATTATATATATATATATATATATATATATATATATATCTATATATATATATATATATATATATATATATATATATATATATATCATCCCGCTGTTCACAACAGCCACATGACGTCTATGTTTGGGGAAACCGTTTTACCAACGCTGACTATTCGTCAAACTCCCTTGAGTAGACTTGCAGTGATTGTGAACACCCCCTTGTGTTCGCTAAGTAAAAGATTCATTTCTAATTCATAAATTCAAAATACTATCTGACGGAATGAACGAGAGCCTGGGTATGCTTACTTGCATATTGCCTAAGTAAATCATCGTTTTGTCTTACTGGATAGTGTACATTCTTTGCGCGATGTTAACCTTTTGTTTCTTATTACGTACATATAGTAGGTGGCCTTTGTCACTTCACCACTTTAATCGCATTTATTTTCCTCTGCCTGTTTTTTGATATTGTTTTTATCTCTCTAACCTTCTTTTTCTTTTTTAAAAGCTTACTGAATGTTCCTAGGCTGCTATTATCCCGCAGAACTTGTGGCCAAGTGAGGGACGGCGTGCGCAGTTTGTTATTTTGTAGACCTGTTTCATTGCACACAAGTTGTGGGGTATTTAACACGTGCCAACTCACTATTGTACAATGATACGCGTTTTGAGTTGTATATACACTATAGCCACGTGCCTTTGGTGATATATAATCTGTTTCTCAATCTACTAGTAATGACTTAGCCGTGTGATACGCAAAGAAGCGGCTTATATAAGTGCCCTGTGTGGGATCTGTAACCATTCACTCTGACAAAGGGCAGGCCCACCTGCAGAATTGTTAGTAAAACTTGTGTTTTCGCACGTTTGTCGACCTGTTTTTCTACCGCACATATATATATATATATATATATATATATTGTGATGAGCGAGAAAGAGAACAAGGGACAACACCCTATTCTGGGCCAGCTGTTCTTAGTCAGCGTTCTTCTTCCTCTATCTTCCCTTAGCTGCCCACGCGCCGAAGCGCCAGCGTCTTTCTTGGTCATGACACTTGGCCATGACTGCGCGCGCGCGGAGCTGGCGGCAAAGTTTCTGGTGGGTGGGCTTGGCTGCATCATGGTGGTCAGCCCGGACCACAATGCAACATGGATTGACGGTCTGGGGGAAGCATCTCTGGTAGACGGCACTGGCTTCCTCGAGTTGGTCGCTCTTTTGCACGCCACGATGTTTTCTGAAAACGTGCTGTGGACTCAGGCGGCCGGCACTGGCTGCCCCGTTGCGGCCGACGCTCTCGGCCGCGATTTGGTCCCTGTATCTGCCAAATGTAGATCTGGCGGTCGATATAGTGACTGCATCTCGGAGGTCGGCCTTGGCTACGTTGAAACTGGGTGCCAGAGTCTTTCACAAGTCTCTCGGGAGGTCGAGACTGGCTGGATCGTTGTGGTCGGTCTCGGCCATGCAGAGACTCTCTGTGGGAAGCAGCTAAACATGCACCTGACAACGCGCTTTGGACGGGCCGCAAAATCATCGGCAGACGTTGAACTCCGGACGAGGGTAGCCGAAAGAGTATCCCAAAAAACGCGCTGGGTACCTTGGCTTCTACCGGCGCCATCACCGTACGCGGTTCAAGCATAGGCGATGCTGGTGTCTCCACTTGCCTCAGTAAAGGTGATATTTGGGCTGGCTTCTCTAACTGAGCTGTATGAGGACTGGTATCAGCCTCTTCCACTGACATGATGGCATCGTGTACCGGCGCGGGTACTGAGAGCAGCAGTGGCGTGTCGCACCTGCGTCTGACGTCATTCGTAAGACAGGCGGAGAAGCTTTCTGCCGCGCGGCTGGAGGGCTCCGAGGAACCTTCGAGGTGTTGCTCCACTTCAACTCAGTGTGCGAATGGGGTTGCGTCGGGGAAGTGCAATGCAGCACAGTCGAGATGATTCTCTGCAGCTCTTTCGTTGGAGCAACGCCCTTCAAGAGGTCCGACTTCGGTAGCGGCCTCTGGCCGCAGTTGGTTCGGGAACTTCTCTTGTTGTAAGCTGCAGCGCACAGCTGTAGCCTCGAGGTGGAAAGCCTCTGGAGCTTGCTCCTCGATACCGCCCACGTTGGACGGGGTGGTGGTGGAGAGGTGTTAAGGATTACGACCGAAAGCAGCTATGAGCTTGCAGCTCCACTCCGCCCATGACTGCTGCTTCCAGCCTTCATACCGGTGCTACGCCGCTGCACCTTCCCGAAGAAGCTCTACAGCCACGGTCCATTTCTGAGATTCCGCCCAGGCCTGCCGCATTGCTATCGCGTTGACAGTTGCCACCCAGCTGTCGGCGTCGTTCCGGACCCCGTGGAATTCTGGTAGTTTGCACACGGTTGGTGATTGTGAGGTGGCAGGTGGCAACGCAGAGATCACCGACGCGAAGCAGTCGAGCTGCTGTGAGAGCTCGATCAGAGAAGACCGAAGCTGCCTGCGTTGCTCCGGTGTGCTTGCCTAAAGGTCGTATGAGGCAGCTACATTCAACACTGCGTGAATGGCACACAATGCTGACAACATTGTAGGAGCTCACTCGGTGATCAACGCTGTTAGTTCGCTAGTCTCGACGTGGAGTAGCGCAATGGTACACCGCAGGTCCACGGTGCTGTCGGGCGTTAAGCCCGAAGAGTTAGTGGTCGCGGTCGTTGAGTAAGTAGCAATTGCGGCACTCACCCCGGTGAGGTCGACGAGCAGGGAAGCCTGGACAGCTTTTCGTGGTGGCTCGTTTGTTGAAAGAGTACCGCAACGGTAATGTAGGCCATGGAAAGCGTGAGTGGCATTCCCAAGGGACAGGAGCCGGTGCGGGTCACTGCCGTGAAATCGTGGCAGGGTTTCAATCAGGTCATATCTTAGAACCCCAGGGGAGACCTGGATGCTGTGCACAGGTGGTCTGAAGGGTGGCTGAAGCGGGCGGTGAGAACCCATCGCCAAGGAAGTGTGAACGGCGTTCCTTGATGGAGAAGCTCGCGCTGCCGACGAACCTCGAAGACATGTACCGGTGGCTTTCTGCAGAGGGTTCACTTGTCGCATTGCGCTGACGGCAAAATATATAGCCAAGGACGCGTGGACAGCGTCCCTTGTGAAATGGTACCGGTAGCGTGTACTGCAGCCGCCGAGGAGGCCTTGACGCCATCCCCGAACGGTGCTGGCAGTGGCGGCAGGTGAACAGCTACCTAGGAGGCCTTGACGCCGTCCTCAAGCGGCGCTTGTTTTGTTTGTTTGTTTCCCTGTGCAAATGGCTCGTACCCAAAGAAGGGGATGGGCCGATTATAAGGTGAATTTGCCCTAAACTTTCAGCATTGCGTCATTCCTACAAATTTTTTGTAACTTAATTTTGATTTGAAATACCGATATCAAGTTTGCAGAAAAAAAAAGAAGAAAAATAGTGATAAAGCAATTTAGCAAGAAAATCGTTTAGTTGCAGTGATGTTTTCTTGAACGGCGAATAAAACATCCCTGTGGCTGAAACCCAGTGTAGAGGCTCCAAATGAAAAAAGATCAGGTTGTGATAGTTGCAAGCCCAGTCTTTGAAGAGGTGGTGCTAGTATGCGTTGCCTGAATAAATCGAAACGGTGACAATGTAATACAAAATGACTGATCGTTTCCTCTTGATTACAGTAAATGCACATAGGGGAATTCAATATGCCTGATCTATGCAAGTAAAAATTGAGGGAGGTAACGCGGCAACGAAATTTCGTGATGACAACTTCCATAATCCTTGAATTAGTCAGTTCACTGCGCCAAAGAAATAACAAGTGTTTGTACTCTGGAGAAACCGTCAGTGCAGGGTCAGATAAATTTTCCCTGATTTTAAGTGTGCGAAATCGCGCCACCGTAATGTATACTGTATGAGGGAAAATAGGAATTATTGGTGTCGAAAGGGTTGCCTTCGCAAGAGAATCAGCTATTTTGTTTAACAACAAACCTTTGTGCCCTGGTGTCCAGATTAAATGAATACTTCGGAGATTACAGGGGATCAACGATTTAAAAAGTTTCACTGTAGGTGAGTGACCAGATGCGGACAGAGAAGAGTACACTGATAATGAATCAGTTATGACTGCTACGACTGAAATGGAAATATTTACCTTTCGCAAAGCTAACATTATTGTCATGAATTCAGCCAGAAAGACAGGAAGAAAGTCCAGTAAGCGAAGTGAAAATGACCAATCAAGTATGGGGCAATATATTCCAACGCCTGATTTTTCATGTAATTGAGATGCGTCCGTTGCTATAATGACATTTGTTGGCAGAGTACTTAAATGGTCCTGCAATAAACCATTTAAAATGCCTGTAGGTAATAGCTTTGCGTGAGTTGGGAAGATATCATGGTAAACAATTTCTGGAGAATTTTGTTTCTAAGTTAAAGGAATCAGATCACGAACGTGTACATTTAGGGGCTGAAGTAATGATTGAACAAATACTATTTGTGGTTTGGTAAATCTGGGCCAATGCACGGAGAAGAATTGGTCAGGATTGGAAATAAAAATAATTTGTTCAGGGTTAAACGGTGCTTCATATAGTCGTAAAAAGGTCTGCACAGTAAGAATCACTTATCGCGGCTGTCCTGGATAACGAAGCTGGGACGTAAGACTTCTTCTTCGTCGGCTGCGCCATTGTGATGAGCGAGACAGAGAACAAGAGACATACCCGGTCCTGGGCCAGCCGTTCTTATTCTGCCTTCTTCTTCCTCTACATTTCCTTAGCTGCCCACGCGCACAAGCACCAGCGTCTTTCTTGGTCATGACAATATATATATATATATTTATATATATATTTATATATACGAGAACTATATTCAAACGTTGGCATTTACGATGTATAGGGTGAAGTGAACACGTGGACGCAAATTCATGTGACACTACGAAAATTCTGGTGGTCGATCTGGTGGTTGCAATATCTGGAGACCTTCCCTACTCCATTACACCACTCATTTGAAAGCAAATCTATTCAAAAGTTACTATTTTCTTTGAACCTCTCGGAGTGACTGTTCTGGATAAACAGGTCGGTACATTTGCTTTTCTTTATTCTTCATTCGATTATTGCCCGCCATTGCCTAAAGGTATTATAGCAGGGGTTTACTTGCTGCAAACAAACAAGTGTTTATTTGAACTGCACACTTGCTCCGCAAAGAACAGGTTTACTGAGCAATGATTCTGGGGAAGAAGGAGCTTGCGAACTAGTTCATTCTGGTATGGTACAAATGTATATTAGGAGATTATGCTTACGAACATAATGTGGTTGTTGGAGGTACTTCTCGTTTCGATTTCTAGTCTTTGTGCTCTAAATGAGATATAAAAAATTGCATCTTCTCCCGCTAAAGGAACCACGTGTAGATGCGAAGCAGTGGGCGCTTACGCTTAGACTGGCGCCCTCGTTCACGATGACGCTCTTTGCGACGTTGCACAGGAGGTTAATCTGCGGAAGCGCAAAGCACGCAGTGATAAACCGGTGTTTCCATCAAAACAAGCCAACCACTGCTAAGTTGCAATAAAAGACACAACACTTCGATTAGGCGCTGAGACCCGCAGTCTGCTTTTAGTTAACGCGCCGCCTGCAGAAATTTGTTGTTGAACAACACACTGGAAAAATCTCCCACTAGCACTACCATCTCGGTCCCGTTTATATAGGGAACGGTTGTGCAGCGCGAGATATCCGTTTTTTCAAGAAAAAAAATGACAGCCTATGCACGGAGTGATTGATGGCGAGTGGGGCAAAGCATTCCTCTGTCCATTCGTTCTTGCTTCTGTCCGTCCATGTATCTGTCTGTGTGACCGTCCATGCGTCCATCCGCCCGTCTGCGCTTGTGTCTGTTCGTGCGTCCGCCTCTGCGTTCGTCCCTGCATCCGCCCCTGCGTCCGTTCATGCGTCTATCCATGCATCTGTCTGTGTGTCCGTTCGTCCATCTATTCAACACTACAAGTACCACCATCTCGCATCTTTTCATTATATATTCCCCATATAGAAGTAGCGCCATCCAGCGGACGTTCCAAAGAGTAAACGAGAGGTGGCACACGCACACTTTCTTACGGATTGCGCTTCGGGTCTACTTCCCACCTTTAACCACCTCGAGTCCATGGTATATACTAGTTCACTGCATTCATAGCACTGCGGCCCAACGCTTGCTAAACCTTTCTAAAATCAAGAAGGTTACGCCCAACGAGTATAACGTAGCAACCTTTTTCCTGTCAGATAGTGCTCAATGTACAAGCCAATGGCTGCTTATGGAAAATGAGAGACAGGAGAATTCTGCTTTTACTTTCTTAGGGCTTGCGCTTCGTACCTACTTCCCACCTTTAACCACCTTGTCTTTATGGTATAAACTAGTTCACTGTATTCATGGTACTGCGGCTCAACGCTCGCTAAACCTTTCTAAATATAAGGAGGTTACAACCAGCGAGTATAACGTAGCAACCCTTTCTTGTCAGATAGTGCTGAATGTACATGCCGATGGCTTCTAATGGGGATCGCAGCATGCGCGTTAATAAAAGCCGAATGCTCCTGTCTCTCATTCCCCCTTGGCAGCCATTGGCATGTACATTGAGCACTAACTTTTACCGTTCAACAATGCACACAAGAAATCTCTCACCGGCACCACCTTAAAGGTCAAAATGTTAGACTTGTTACACACTAAAACAGATACGAGGGACGAACGGGTGCCGCTATAGGAAGTTTTGCCTCTAAAAGTCACAGCATATCCGCGGAGTGAATGATGATGAGTGGGTCGCAGCTTCGGAGGGGCTTATCAGTTAACCGTGAATCGTCCGTCCGCTGGCCGCGTCGGTCTGTCCGTTCTTCAGTTCGTCTTTGTGTCTGCTCCTCCATCGTTATTTCTGTCTGTTTGTTTGGTCGTTCGTATGTCCGTCTGTCTGTATACCTGTTCATTCATTCCTCCGTTCGTCCATCTTGTGAACACTCCAAATACCGCCCTGTCGCATCTTTTGATCTTGTATTTATGATATGTAAGTGACACCATCCAGTGGACATTCCAAGGAATTAACGAGACATGAATACCTATTACTACTACATACATCGACAGCGCACGACCAACGGCTTAAGGAGCTCCACCCCTAAGAACTTGCTAGCAGATACCGCTTGCGTCGGCTTTGCGAGGTAAGAGAAGGAAGCATAGGCAAGGAGGAAGAGGAAACTTGCATGATCAATGGGCGTTAAACGCCTCATGGAGAGAGAGGGAAAGCCAGTGTAGAGGG
The DNA here is from genome assembly GCF_043290135.1 of Rhipicephalus microplus. Lineage (NCBI taxonomy): Eukaryota > Metazoa > Arthropoda > Arachnida > Ixodida > Ixodidae > Rhipicephalus > Rhipicephalus microplus. Next base: position 105,972,900 of record NC_134705.1, on the reverse strand, counting down.
GGTGAGAGGAGGTCAGCAGACGCTGGCAGCGTCGGTGTGGTGAGGCGAAAGAGGGGGCAGCATAGGATTGGGGAGAGAAAGGTAGAGGACGCGTTGCGCAGAAGGTGTGTAAAACCTTTTAAAGGGATGTCTCGAGAAAGGAGAGGGTAGAGCAAGCGCCGACGTTACGAAATGAGGCAAGAAGAAGCGTAGGAGAGGAGGGAGAGCCAGAGAGGGCAATTGCCTTTAAGAGTGCTCACGCCGCACACCTGATTGAGCTCGAGCATAACACATTCCGCATCTAAATTTTCAGCCTCAAGTTTTCCGGTCGCGAGGAGCGCCGTGATAAGTTATAAAGAGGTTTGATTTCCGTACAACTTTCGTTCCACCTATTCCTTCGCTTGACGAATGTAGCAGAACAATTTTGTGTCTTTTGCAACTAATCGTATAATTTTTCTTATCAGCGTCTCTGACACCGCGGGCGTATTCGAAATTCGGTCTAACATATTGTCGCAACGCGGGAAACAACAACAATAAACGAGACTTTGTTGCAAAGAGAACAGGCATGGCTGTATTAAAACACAAGAACACAATAGCAGACACGTCATAGTCGTCTCCCTTGGAAAGACAGCAAATCCTGCTCGCGCTGCTCGTTTCGTTCTCCTCTGTTGTGCCGCCGACTATCAATCGAAACATGAGCTTCCCTGCCATGAAAGCTTCGTCCCAATGCTTCATTCGTCATGACGCGGTTATTGCAGTACAAGCTTGCCCGCCGACGCCTGCGCTTGCCTTTCCCTGCCAGAAAAAGCGCACACTATAGCGTGTAGCGACCCTTCCGCTCTTTTTGACTTCCATGCATTTGCGAAGCGCGCGCTGCACGTGAAACGGCTCTCGTTCCACAATTTCACCCCAACAGAAAGGGGGAACTATTGCTGCATCGTCAATTGCCACAATAGCCATGCAAACATGAAGGGGTCGACTCCATCAGTGAATTTCTACCAATTCCCAAACAGATGGTACGAAAAAAATGCAGATGACAGGAATGGATTAAAGCAGTGCGCAGAAAAAAGTACATACCTTTATAATAGATTTCATACAAAGTCAAAACGATTCAATCAACAAACAATGCAAATTGTTTAATCAATAAGTTTTCATAAGTAGCCATCTGCGTGAACTTCTCGTGTGAAATGTTTCTGCGCACACAGATAGACACACTTGCTACTTTCTTTAATGGGGCATTTTGTCATCGTACATGTTCTCATAGAATTCGATTCATATGCAGTACTTGTTTTATTTTGTTAGTGTAAGGCGTTACTAACAGGATCACGGAAAACCCTTAATCGTATACTCATTTTAAGACTTCTTGTACATTCTATACTTGAAGATGATAAAAAAATTATTATTATCTGGCGCACTACAGGTATGCGCAATGTTGATCACCATAGAATACCTAATAAAAATCTCTAACGTAGAAACGTTGTTGTGAACGGCACGATCTAATCACTGCCACAACCTTATTTTGCTTAGGTGGAACCGTCATGCTGTGAGGGCAGCCAGATCAGCACAAAATTTTGTGGAGCAGGCTGTGCCGCAAGGTATTACTCAAGAAGACCCAGCAATGCAAGATGAAGAGAACTCTGTTTTCCTCGATGTCTATGACCAGCTTTAGAGTGATTTGGAATCGCTAGAGACGCCTGTGGTGCAACTACATTTGCCACTGGAGATGCGAAGCTCCCGCTTCAGTGGGCAGGACCAGGACAACTACGAAAAAAATAAAATATGCATTAGCCGTTGTTCCACGTCCATTGGCCGATACAGTGAACTAGTTGTTACTGAGTGTCTAGGTGCAGCCCATACAACACGGTGCATTTTAGATAGTGACAGAGATAAAATGCATTTATAGCAATGTGCTTTTCCCCCGCAGATTATACACACACAAAAAAGTCTCTCCGAAAGCTGGGCGCTCATCATGGGTATGCACGCTGTTCGTGAAATCGAATTACCCACGACGAGACCGGTGATAATGCAAGGAAGGACACGCGAGATAGATGTCAATTTTAAGTGTGAATACACTTTATAAGCGACCCCAAACCATACACCGCCTTCAGCGGCGTCCGCAGTCTTCTCTCTCTATCTTTAAAAGAAAGAGGACTTGGGGGGCCGCAGCGCGACGCTCTACCGAATAAGCCACGGACGCGACGCTGATATCGGTGTCAGTAACGTGCCTTATACCCCCTCCCCCTTCGCTCGCTCCTCCGCTTTCCTCGCTCGCTGCAGCTGCGCGCGCACCCCTCTCTCTCGCGTGCCCGCCTTCTCTCTCAGTCTCCCGTCGAGAGCGGGTCGTGAGGGGGAGTAAAGTTAAAATCCGTTGGCATTCGCCAGTGATTTAACGTAAACTCCCCAGTGTGATCAAATTGCGAATCCCAGGAACCATTACACCATAAAGGCACCATAGTGTGATTATAACTATAATAGTGCGAATTTATAAATACCCCTCATAGCATCACCCCGTGTATTCGCACTTAACCATGTTCACCCTCGGGGAAATGCTTGGGAGTTTTTTTTGTTGTGGGTCAGAAAGAAGCCCCAAATAGACCATTTACTTTTTAAGTGCTGTGTATGTACCGCACGATAACATGGATGCATGCTAGTAAATTAGAGTATCCCAACTAATAGCAGTCACAGAGCAAGAACCGCTTAACCTAAAGCACGAGAAGTGGCCTTACCCATGCATCCAGTAACAAAGGTAGTGAATGGTACACACAGCAAACCAAATTAAACAGGTAAATATTTATGAACGTACAGAAAGTTGTAGTCACCTCTAACTTCACGTCATAACCAGCGTCGTCTTTAACTTGCGAAAAGCACTTCGCTCTGACGAGGGAGGCGTCGTCTGCTACATGGCTGAGCAGACGCTGCCCTTTTACCAAATTGCTGCCACGAAAAAAAAAGTGGCAGCATATCCACGGAGTGAATGATGGAGAGTGGGGCGAAGCATTCGTCCGTCCATGCGTCCGTCTGTGTGACCGTCCATGCGTCTGTTCGTGCGCCCGTCTCTGCGTTCGTTCATGCCTCCATCCATGCATCTGTGTGTCCGTTCGTTCATCTATTCAACACTCCAAGTCCCACCATCTCGCATCTTTTTATCATATATTCGCCATATAGAAGCACCGCCATTCAGTGGACATTCCAAGGACTAAACGAGAGGTGGCACACGGACACTTTCTTACGGCTTGCGCTTCGGGTCTACTTCCCACCTTCAACCACCTTGAGTTCATGGTATATACTAGTTCACTGTATTCATGGCACTGCGGCCCAATGCTCGCTAAACCTTTCTAAAACCAAGGAGGTTACGCCCAGCGAGTATAACGTAGCAACCTTTTCCTTTCAGATAGTGCTCAATGTACATGCCAGTGGCTGCTAATGCGAATTGAGAGACAGGAGGATTCAGCTTTTAATTTCTTACGGCTTGCGCTTCGTATCTGCTTCCCCCCTTTATCCACCTCGAATTCATTCATGGTATATACTAGTTTATTGTATTCATGGCCCTGCGGCTCATTGCTCGCTAAACCTTTCTGAAACTAAGGAGGTTACGCCCAGCGAGTATAATGTAGCAACCCTTTCTTGTCCGATAGTGCTCAATATATTTGCCAATGGCTGCAAATGAGGATCACAGCGTGCGCGTTGACTGAAAGCCAAATGCTCCTGTCTCTCATTCCCCATTAGCAGCCATTGGCATGTACATTGAGCACTATTTTTTATTGTTAAACAACGCACAGAAGAAATCTCTCACCGGCACCACCTTGGAGGTCAAATGTTATACCTATTTCGGGTATGTGCCACTGGTGGTTACGTTCTACGAGGGACGCCCAAGCCACTCCATAAGGAGCTTCGCCCCTAAAAATGTCAATTGCGGCGATCCTATTAAGCGCTGACAGAAGCGTATACATCATAACCACGCGCGACGCGTAACATTCAGAAACACGTGCAGAACGCGTGCAGCGTGCAAGCAAAGCAACGCGTTTTCAAAGTATGTTGAAGGGGACAGCAGAGGGGTTAACACTCGAGTAACCAGTTTTCACCCCACATTGACCGACAGCGCACGGCACTGCAGCGCCTCCCTCGGCGTGCTTGTCCTCTATACTTAAATGGGCTGTTTCTTTCTTGAGATTTGGTTGCGAACATTTTGGATTCAGCTCAATCTAACTCAGTGCCCGACCAGCTGTAATACTGACGTCACCTACGTGAGCAGACCATGGGCAGTGAGATCATAGTGTAACTATGAAGTACTTTGTTGTAGGTAAGTTTTCACCATGGTATTTTTATCTCATATTAAGCTGCAATTATTTGAAATTTTTGTCGTAAAAAACACATGGACACAATAATTTGGATTGGAGTTCAACTTCCACGTGGATTATCAAGTGATAAGGCAGTCCAACTCGATTTCCAGTTGTGACATACGAAGATCTTGGTCCCACTTCAATTTCCTATAAAGAAGACGATCATTGGCAAACAACTGTAACCACGATTCATTGCCCACATTATCATTATTCATATAAAGTAAATCAAAACCGACCCTGAGACGAACGTGTGCGAGACTCCTGAAGTCAATTCAGTGTACGGTGACCTCTTGGTGTTCTAAACAACAAATTAGTGATGATGAGACAAATAGTTTTTATTTCATACGAGTGCACTTGAGTTTATATAAATGTGTTAGGTTCACTGGTCATGCGACGCAGTGCCAAACGTTTTAAAAAAGTCTCAAAAGCACAATTTGTTTCAGTTAACCTACAACTGCTAACTTGTAAAAAAAACAAGTAGTTGAGCTGTACCTGAAAGACATTTGCGAAGCCCGCGGTACTCTTCCGCGACATCATTATTTGTTATAAGGCACATAATGACGGTATGTACACTAGTCAAAATATTTTGCATGAGATGAATGCTACTGATATGGGCATATTGAACACAACTGGTGTCGATCCCAAGTCATGAACCATCAGGTAGAACATCTGAGGATAATAGTTTCTGATGTACAGATAAACGTTTACCGTAATAAGTATAGCGTCCTGATTTTAAATATCTGGCGATATGCCATCTGGACCATTTGCTTTGGTTTTTCTAGGTCTTTTAAAAGAGCTGCTACATCTTTCACACTTTATTACACTTCTTTCATCGGTCAAACTGAGCTTGAATGAAGAGTTGGGCAAGGTTCGCATTTGGGTATCAATAGAAATGTAGAGTAGGTATTCAAACACGTGGTCTTTAGGTATAATCTATAAAAATTTGTGATGACGTTTATTGAACCACAGAAGTGGCAACTATGTAGCAACAAATAATGGCCGTACGACAAGTCTGGCAAAGGCGGCCCAGGTTCTCGTGCAATCAGAGCACGGGGTTTTTCGTTCTCATTGGAAGGCGCATACTCGTTAGTGCGTATGCTCCACTACAATAACCCCAGGGTGAAGAGTAGCCATCCTGGCGACTCATGGAGTAGGCACAATGAGGGGGTCATAGTAGGGCTTGAGGCCGTCGACGTGCACGGTCTCGCGTCCTCGACGGCGCAAATCTGGCGATTGTGTTAGGGGCTCGATGATGTAATTCACCGGCGAGGTTGCGTCAATGACACGGTATGGACCATGGTACTGGGCCAGAAGTTTTGAAGACAGGCCAAGAACGTGCGGGGGCACCCAAAGCCACACGAGGGAGCCAGTACAAAACGTAGGCGCTATGTGATGAACGTCGTCATGTCGGGTTTTTTGTAGACCTTGAGCCTCACTTGTCATAGACCGAGCCAACTGAAGGCAGTCTTCAGCGTAGCGTGTCAGATGATCGATGCTGGCAATAATCCACCGGATTTCAGAGCGACTATATGGAAGGGGGCCATAGAGATCGATACTAACGCGGTCGAATGGGCGAGCCGGGCTTGGGAGTGGCTGTAACATGCCAGTAAGGTGCCGCGAAGGTGCCTTGTTCTGTTGGCAAGTGGTGCAAGACTGAACGTATTTCTGCACAAAGCGATACATTCCTCGCCAGTAATAATCTTGGCGCAGCCTTTCGTAGGTTTTCAGGACACCTGCGTGAGCGCTTTGGGGTCTGCATGGAAATTCTTGCAGATGTCAGAGCGCATATGAGTTGGGACAGCAAGGAGCCACTTCAGACCACCAGGCATGTAGTTGTGGCGGTACAGAATGCTGTCTCGCACGGAAACGTGGGCTGCTTGTCGGTGTAGCGCTCTCGTGAAAGGGACAGCAGACGGATCGGTAAGGTAGTCGAGTAACAATGCAAGGTATGGATCTTTACGCTGCTCCAAAAGCATGTCAGTGGTGTCTATTGGTGACAAGGTGGTAAAAAGGGGTGACAGAGAAGCCACATCTGGGGTTAATGGCGATCGCAAAAGTGCATCGGCATCCGCATGGTTGCGACCGGAACGATATACTACACGGATGTCGCATTCTTGCAATCGAAGTGCCCAACGTCCCAGGCGTCCGGAAGGGTCTTTCAATGTGGACAGCCAACTGAGAGCGTGGTGGTCTCTGACCACGTCGAAAGGACGGCTGTAAAGGTACGGGCGAAACTTCGTCAAGGCCCAGATTATGGTCAAACACTTCTTCTCTGTCACGGAGTAATTCAATTCAGCCTTTTTGAGAGCGCGACTTGCATAGGCGACTACGTATTCGGCTTGGGTACCTTTCCGTTGTGCCAAAACTGCACCGAGACCGATGCCACTTGCTTCGGTGTGAATTTATGTGGCAGCAGCGGGATCGTAGTGACGAAGAATAGGTGGTGAGGTCAGCAGGCGGCGCAGCTGGTGAAATGCGTCGCCACATGCAGGTGACCATGCAGATATACCTTTACTGTTGGAAAGCAGACTCGTGAGAGGTGCGATGATGGATGCGAAGTTGCGCACAAAGCGACGAAAGTAGGAGCAGAGACCGACGAAACTTCTTAGGGCTTTCAGTGATGTGGGCAACGGGATGTCAGCGACAGCTCGAAGCTTATCGGGATCCGGAAGACCACCGTCTTTTGTGATGACATGTCCCAAGATGGTTAGTTTTCGTGCTGCGAAGTGGCACTTCTTGGAGTTAAGTTGCAGGCCTGCAGAAGTTAGACACGTCAGAATCTCGTGAAGGCGAAAAAGATGTGTCGGGAAATCACATGAAAAGACTACGATGTGATCCAGGTAACACAAGCAAGTTTTCCACTTGTGGGCCCGCAATATGGTATCTATCATGCGTTCAAACGTCGCAGGCGCGTTGCAGAGCCCAAATGGCATGACTTTGAACTCATATAGGCCATCTGGCGTTACAAAGGCTGTTTTAAGGCGATCACATTCAGCCATTGGCACCTGCCAATATCCAGAACGCAGATCCAAGGATGTAAAGTACTCGGCACCTTGTAAACAGTCAAGAGCGTCGTCTATTCATGGTAGCGGGTAGACATCTTTCTTCGTAATCCTTTTTAAGCGGCGATGGTCCACGCAAAATCGAATGGTGCCATCTTTTTTCTTTTCCAGAACCACGGGTGATGACCAAGCGCTTTGAGAAGGCTGTATGAACCAAGGTTTAAGCATATCGTCCACTCGCTCAATAATGACGCGGCGCTCTTCGGCGGAAACGCGGTAAGGACGTTGTCGCAGAGGCGAATGTGAGCCGGTGTCAATAGTATGAGTGATAGTCGTGGTGCGGCCCAAAGCAGGTTCTTGAAAGTCGAAAGAAGAGCGAAACTTGTTAAGGAGAGCAACAAGTTGGCGGCGATGCGAGAGGGGAAGGTCTGCGTCAATAGCATTGTCGAAGGCTGACAAACTTGATCGCTCAGACGCATGAGTGAATGCGGCAATGTGACATGGCGTTTCGTCGGGAAGAATAATATCATTGATATGGTCGACGAGTTGCACATATCCCAATGTTTCACCACGAAGTGGTGAAACGTTGGGATATGTGCAACCCGGCGACCATCTCAAAAAAAAGTGGGCTGTCAAAGAAAGTGGGCTGACGGGCCTGTCAAGCTGCTTGTATGCAGCTTTTGTCGTCAGCCTTTCAATGTATTTACGATAAATAAATAAAATAAATTTTTGAGTATCAAGTAAGCCAATGGGGTAGTTCCAGTGGTTGGTAACCAGCATTACGGTTAAACCAGACGCAAACGTAAGAACGGCAAGTTGGAGAACGATGCACTTGCGTTCATAACGTCGTCACATTTGCGTTCATAACGTTATCACAATAAACGTCATCACATTTGGTGGAGGCTGCTGAGATCACCAAGCAGACCTGGAGCTCCGCTCTCGCAAGTTGCCCGACAGACCACCGCGAGACATGACTGAAGCAGTCGCCAACCAGCCCATCCCAGTCCAGCCAGCACCACCGCCTCTCCCGTCTACCTGCCCCGGCGCTACTCGCCAGCGGGACCCACCAATCTTCAGCGGCAGTGCTGAGCAAGACGTCGAAGACTGGCTCTCCTTGTACGAACGCGTCAGCGCCAGCAATAAGTGGGACGACGAGACTAAGCTCGCCTATGTTATCTTCAACTTGGCAGACGTAGCTAAGCTTTGGTTTACCAACCACGAAACCGCCGTCGCCAACTGGTCCTTCTTTAAGACACTCGTGACTGAAGCGTTCGGCCGACCAGAGGTTCGCAAGCTCCGCACTGACCAGCGCCTGCGCCACCGAGCCCAGCAGCCTGGCGAGACGTTTGCTAGATACATAGAAGACGTGCTCGACCTCTGCAGGCATGTGAACTCATCTATGCCCGAAGAAGAGAAAATTTGGCAGATTCTCAAAGGCATCGAGGATGGCGCATTCCAGATGTTGCTAGCAAAAAGCCCGACCACAGTGGCAATCCTCGTAAGGCTTTGCCAGAGCTTTGATAAATTGCGCCGTCAGCGTTCTATCGCCCGACAGAGTGTCCCACCGCCAGATTCAATCTCGGCCGTCGCACTCGCAAATGCCAACGCCCGCCAAGAAAGTCTGTCCAACCAGATCAAAGACTTCATCAGGGAGGAAATCACCCGACAGCTCTCAATGCTGCCGCATAGCGTCGCGCTCACCGCAAGCCTGCCTTCGACACTGCAGCAGGCCATACGCACTGAAATTTCCGATGTCCTCCCTACAGTGCAGGCCCCTTACCCAGCATATCCACCAAATGAGATGACGTTTATTGAACCAGAGAAGTCGCAACGATGTCGCAACGAATAATGGCCGTACGACAAGTCTGGCAAAGGCGGCCCAGGTTCTCGTGCAATCAGAGCACGGGGGGGTTTTTCGTTCTCTTTGGAAGGCGCATACGCGTTAGTGCGTATGCTCCACTACAACTTGTTGATTACAAAACAAAAATATTTTTTGCCCAACGTGGTTGTCTAGTGGCTAAGGTACTCGGTGACCCGCAGGTCGCGGGATCAAATTCCGGCTGCGGTGGCTGCATTTCCGATGGAGGTGGAAATGTTGTAGGCCCGTGTCATCAGTTTAGGGTGCACGTTGAACAACCCCGGTTGTAGAAATTTACAGCCCTCCACTACGGCGTCTCTCATAATCTTATGGTGCTTTTGAGACGTGAAACCCCACATAATAATAAAGCAATCAATAAAAATAATTGACCAATAAGATTGCAAATAACATTACAAAAATACCATTAAAAAGACATTAGGTCTGTGAAAGTTTGAAACGTAGACAATAAATGCGGAGGTATAGATCAGTCTCCCAGTAGAAAACACTTAATAACATGATAAGCGTCCTCGAACCAGTACCGGCCACTTGGAAAATAGCAAGAAAATACAAAGTTGATCCCTCCGTCAGAGGATCAGGAATAACACGAAAATAAAGTAACGTTTATTTCCGACATATCAAGTCGCAGAGCCTTAAGCGAAACGTTGTCGGAGACCTATTGAGAGAGCTAAAGACAAGTGAAACTTGTATTCGCAGAGAGGTTTACTGTGGGCCATAGACAAGCTATACTGAAGATTGTTTTTTTTTTGCAAGATGAATTGTCGTGGTTTTTATTAATGTTTCGTTCTTGTTGATTATAGTTGTTATAAGTAATTGTTCAGATTGTGTGCGCCATGCGCAATGAACCCTTTTCGAGAAAAGGCGCCATTAGTGCTGCGGACGCGAACTACAGTCTGCCGCCATTGTGAGGGCACCACAGCCGACGACGCAGGCCGTGTCACGTCTGCACTAATAACGCGCGTTCTGTCTCACGGCCTTCGCAATGGATTTCAGAGCAATGGCAGCGTTTCTCCGCAGTTGCATGGCTTGCAGTCAGGAACCCAACGGGGATTATTGGCAGGGTCGCAGCGACAAAACGTTGCGGCGGTGGGAGGTGGAAGCAGATGCACTGCGAAGGCCGTCGGGATGAAGTTCAGAGCAATGGTAGCGTTTCTCTGCAGTTAGAGCCACTGCTTAACACGAGGGGCGCAGTGACCCTGCCATAGGTAAAAGCGCGTTAGCCTACTGCTTGACGTCTGAAGATCTTTCTTTTTTTTTTGTCCATTGCGCATCTGCTTTTGCATGACTTGCAGTCACGAACGCAACGGGGAGCAATGGCAGGGTCGCCGCGACAACACGATGCTGCGGTGGCAGGTGCAAACAGACGCACTGCGAAGACCGTAAGACGGAACGCTCGCGTGCCTTTCCAGTCCGGTCTTGTCTGTTTGTCCCAGCGACACGAATGCTCGTTTCTTGCAGCGCACGGAGACACATCTTGTGTTCCTGCAGGACGTGGGCCACGTCGGGAAGTCACGCCGATAACAGTCTGTTGCTCGCCGGATTCATGCATTGTCAGTCATAACAAGCCAAACTTCTCGTCCAACCAGTTGAAGGGTACAAAATATTGCTCATTGTGCAACGGAAGCCCCTCCGAAAGCTTATCGGAGAGCACTAGGATGTTGTTCAAGCTAGAAAGTGCTGCGATTGCAGCGGATGATATAGAGAATTAGCCGCCAACGCAAACATCACAGCACTCACGAATTTGACAGGTTGCTATCCATGCCCTCATGATGGCGCAAGCTATCTCACATTCCTTTGCGAAGCGGAACCAAAAAAGGCTCCCTGTCAGGTGGCGAATTTATGAAAAGGGTCTGTTGGTACCAGTACAATTTCCCGCTTTAGTGTTGCGAGTCCAGTTGGCGCTAGTACCAGGAAGACCATGTGAGGAACATTTTTGTGACTTCAATATCAACAATATTTATCTTGGGATGAAACACTTACCCAACCTGGGCCTGGAATGACGCCTAAATGCAGTGGTGACTGAAATGAGTAGAGCATAATACTTTAAATTTAGTGATGTCTGTATCTGAAAATCAGGGTTGTATATTTCAGGTTCATAGCAGTATTTAAAATATTACCGTAAGAATCGTGGTGTCACCAAATACCGAATGCACGTTTTCTGGAAATGTATGTACTTCACCATTGCGTGTATATGAACAGTACAACCTTCAAATTGAAGCGGTAGAAGCATTACAGTAGCCTTTGAAAGTATATTAGTGTTCCTCTGGCTGCATTGCTGCACTGTTAGTAGAGTTTTCTATAGGCAAATAATTCTGCCTGATTGGCAGCGCCACCCTTCAGTTTCTTAATTATGCAAAATATGCTTGTTCAGTTGTTTTCATGTACGTGATTTTCCCTTGATAATCTAACACATTTATTCCTGTTACAACTCTGTCAATCGCAGATACTGGTTCTGCATTATGAAAATGTCTTTTCGTTTGCGTCGTTCAATAGGTTCCTGTCATATAAAAATACAGTTTGTATAGCTCGATCTGGTATGCTCAAGAAGTGTTCAGCAAAGCATCTGTCTGCTTAATAGCTACGAACTTTCCGAAAAGCTAGATACGGCACACATCGAGAAACAATTCTTTATTTTATTGAAACTTCATAATTGTTTACATCAAGCTTGGAAAACAGGTTCAAGGAAACACAGCCACCTCGGTTTTCTTAGCTCAGTGACCTGAACATTGTCAGAAATTTCATTGGCACTTTTTTGTTCTGCTTACTGACGATACTGGCCTATAGACATTGGTATTGGGTCACATTACAGTAAGCTTACGACGATATCAAAAATATTTACTCATGTAGGCTTCCTTGGTGTAAGGAATCAGCCAAATTACACAAAGAATTTAGTTCTCACTGTATTATTGAATATTAGATTTTTAAAGAACGATAACTTCATTCTCAGACACAACGAAATTCATTTTTTATGATATTTATACTTATCTAGATGCAATATTCTAATCTTTATTCTAAAAGTGGTCAGTGTAAACACCATCACATGTTTGTGCGGCCGCGAACACCAGGATAAATAACGCCTTTTTCTGAAGTGTTCGAAACCCGACTGTGATAAGTGACGTTCGTGAAAGTTCAAGGTGCACGCCATTACAAGAGTTGGAAACAGACAACGACGAAGGTGGCATGAGTACTGGGCTGGAAAGGAAAAAGAAGGAGGAAAAAATGGCTTCCGTCCGTCCATGCGTCCGTCTGGGTGATAACCCGTGCGTTCATGCGACCGTCCGTGCGTGCGTCTGTTCGGGCGTCCGCACTTCCATCCATTTGTCCGTCCCTGCGTTCGTCCTTGCATCTGCCCCTGCGTCCGTCCATGCGTTCATTCATCCATGCAGCCATACGTGCGTCCATCCATGCATCTCTCTGTGTTTCCATTCGTCCATCTAGTCAACACTCCAAGTGCCACCATCTCGCATCTTTTCTTCATATATGCGTCTGTCTGTGTGACCATTCGTGCGTCCATTCACTCGTCCGTGCGTGCGTCTGTTCGTGCATCCACACGTCCATCCGTGAGTCCGTCCCTGCGTTCCTCCATGCATCCGCCCCTGTGTCCGTCCATGCGTTCATCCGTCCATGCAGCCATCTGTGCCTCCGTCCATGCGTCTGCATGTGTGTCCGTTCGTTCATCAATTCAGCACTCCAAGTGCCACCATCTCAATCTTTTCGTTATATATTCCGCATAAAGAAGCACCACCATCCAGCGGACATTCCAAGCAGTAAACGAGAGGTGGCACACGTACACTTTCTTATGGCTTGTGCTTCGCGTCTACTTCCCACCTTTAACCACGTCGAGTTCATGGTATATACTAGTTCACGGTATTCACGGCACTGTGGCCCAACGCTCGCTAAACTTTTCTAAAACCAAGGAGGTTACGCCCAGCGAGTACAACCTAGCAACCCTTTTTTGTCAGATAGTGCTCACTGTACATACCAATGGCCGCTAATTGGGAATGAGCGACAGGATAATTCGGCTTTTAGTTAACGCGCATGTTGCGAATTTTAAACTGTTCACCAACGCACAGGAGAAATCTCCCACCGGCACAACCTTGCAGGTCAAAGCGTAAGACTGGTTACGCACTACGACTACAACGAGGGACTAACGGGTGCTGCTTTAAGAAGCTTCGACCCTAAGAGTAGGGTGGAGGTGGTAGTGAAGGGACGAGACAAGAAACGAGGAAGACGGGGCTCGCTTCTCAGCTGTTGGGTTCGGGACCTGAGCCTGGAAACAGCTGAGCCCTTGCTACCTGCTGCGTACTACCTGCAACGGCCGTGCGTCGCTAAGGTGCTGCGGCTTCAATGCATCCTAGGCCCGAGGACACGCGGAGCTGTCGGCCGACTGGCGCGAAATCCAGCGGAAGTGTCCAGCCGGAAAGCGGCTACGGTTACGGTACCTACCCTTCAAGTAGCCGCATGGTCTACTGTGGGAGCAATGCGGAGCTGTCGGGTTTACTGCCACGAGACCCAGCGGCGGTGGCCGGCCGGGACACGGCTATAGTGGTGGTGCCTACCCTTCAAGTAGCCGCCTGGTATACTATGCATCCAACGCGGAGCTGTCCAGCTATGGGCACGAGTTCCAGTTGAGGTGTCCGGCCAGGATGCCCCTATGGTGGCAGTGTCTACCCTTCATGTAGCCGCCTGGTCTACCGTGCAAGCAACGTGGAGCTGCCGGACTATGGGCACACTTTATAGCGGAGGGCACAAGTTCCAGCGGCCGGGATGCAGCTACGATGGTAGTGCTTACACTTCAAGTAGCCGCGTGGTTGACCATGCGGCCAACGTGATCCAGCTCAAGAAGTACCTACGAGCTCTGGTGAGACCAGCCTCGTTTCTTTTGTTCATGTTATTATGAGGGACTGTTGGGTTAGGACTGCGGTAGTGCAAGAAGACAGTGAAGGACTTCACATAGTCTGTCCATGTTATGTGTGCTACTTTTTGTGTATTTAATGTGTGGTGTACAAACGGCCTCGTATTTTCGTTGGCGTCTGTGGCGACGTCTCGGACACCCATTCACTAGAAAGTTGCACTCTGCAATAACTCGCATAGCAACTTAACATGGACATATAACGACGCGAACGCGTATGGCACAACACTAGACTTAGAGCAAACGTTTACGTTGGAGAAAATATAGGCCCATCGCCATCTATAATAAGCCGCAAAGAAATGAAGTTCTCTATGTGTTTTTGAAGACACGAACATTTTTGACCTGTGGTAGCTGATCGAACAAAAATAGAAGCGTGAAATGGTCTAGTTTCGTTAAAACAAGATGTTTAAGACTCATCGAGGTAGCACTGTATATATGTACATATGTTGATCATCCTGTAATTTGTATTTCGTGACAATGAAATGAGAATTAGTAACCATAGCAAAGTTGCTGCGATGGCTTCTTTTTTCATTTTTGTTTCAATTAATGTGGCATAAAAAAGAAAAAAACAGTACACAGCCCTGTCATGATTAATATGTCTAGAATATAATTTTGGTTGAATAATGCTCCATTGAATTCAGCTACGTCGGCACAAGAACATTCAAAATAATCAACTTGTCACTCGATGGTCGATTGATAGATTCGTGGCCATTGAGCTGGCCCAAGCGTTTCGATAGACGTGTACCTATGAGCTTAGTTTTATGTATCTCTTAAGAAGAGCCACGTGAATAAAATTTTTAGAAACCTTCATTGCGTCGCTCGTCATGATCATACCGAATATTTTTCAATAACGTATCACTCTTCCGGACTGAAGCAGTCTAAGGTAATTCTTCAGATACTGGGCGACATGCGGAAATTGGTACCAATGTGACTGTCTGCTTCAGTGTTGCCATTCCAGTTTGCTCTAGTATCAGATAGACAATTTGAAGAATATAAAATAAACTTCAATAACAACGTAGATTTGCTTAGGATGAAACACTCACCCTACTTGGACCGGGAACGGGGCTTAATTGTGGCGGAGACTGAAAAGAGTACAGTGTGATAGTTTTTACTTTTTTAATTGCCAACAACAGCATCCAAAAAGGCAGCCATTATAAGTATATATATATATATATATATATATATATATATCAATTTCACAGCACTCTATTCAAAGTTAGAAATTTTTGAATAATTATTATTTCAATGAGAGTGAACCCTTGTTTGCTGATATTCAGCTGACCCATAAAAAAGCAGGTGGTCAAATTATCTGGAGACCTACACAGCACCCTTCATCATTATTATACCACTCACGTGTCGGTAAGTTAACCCAGAGTTTAGAATTTTGTTTGGATTTCTAGAGCGACTGTTTGCGCTAAAACTTATTGGTATATTCTATCTTTTTCATTCTTCATTCAAATATTGTCGCGTATTTCTCGAGGTGTCACAGAAGGAGTGCACAGACGTGAAACAAAGAAGTACTTATAGAACTCCACCCTTGCAATTCCCAAATTTGGTTCTACTGACCACTAGTGCTGGTGAAGAGGGTGTGGACAAGATAATATTAGCACGGTACTCACTTATTTCAAAAGGATGGTAACAATGCTTACAAACCTAAAGTAGTTGTTGGAGATGGTTTTCGCCAATTCAAGTCTGTGCTCAGAAAGCGATATAAAATTACATCATCTACCACTAACAAAAATCTTGTGTAGATGCAAAGTAGCAATCGCTAACGCTTACAGTAGCGGTACATAAGCCCCATTCAGTCGAGTATTCAAGTCGGAGTGCAACGTATTGCCTTTGCCGTACATATAGAAACATATATACCCAGCCGTATTGACATCTACGTGCACCATAGGCTTGACACATACCGCAACTTTAAACCGCATCAGTTGGGGATGCAGCAAGGACCTTCCCCTACGAAACTTCCTAGGCCAGTCGCCTTCAAGTGAGGCATGGGACAGAATCCTCACGACCACAAGTCTGAATGCCCAGCTCCGGGCCACCAAACGCGCTAACGAGGTGCACAGTGAAAATATATACACCCAAAAGGGTGTTAATAAATTTGTCCCATACAGTAAATTTTTACACCCTTAAGGGTGTAAACTGACTTGTCGCGAGAGGGACACCCTGTGGGTGTTTTCAGATACACCCTACTCGAAGGGTGTTCAGCAAAATGTTAGGGTGTTCTTATACTTCAACACCTTTCTAAGAGGGCGTTGGAAGGGTGTGCGACCTTCGAGTGACGCGTTTTTCGAAGGTCGCAGGTCCGGTTCCTGTCCATGGCAAGTTGTCTTCTCACCCACATTTCTTTATTCACATTTACATTAAAATTCGGTATAATAACTTCCGCTATACTTTCCTTAGAAATATTGTCTGTTTGATCACATTCTATATATATATATATATATATATATATATATATATATATATATATATATATATATATACATATATATATATATATATATATATATATATATATATATATATATATATATATATATATATATATATATATATATATATATGTAAAAGCAAGCTTACTGAAATGCAATGATATTAGTCAAAGCCTTCTTTGTAAAGCCCACTATAGAAATTTAGGCTGCCTTTTATGGTTATACAATTAAATACAAATATTTATTGGCAAATAGAATAAGCATCTCGGGTATATCAATTTGTGGCTCAGTGAGTCGACAAAGCAAGGGTGCTTGGTATGCATATGTTTGTGTAGACACACAAACACATTATATTGAAAACATTATTACCCGTAGCATTGCACATGTCTCATGCAGGATGCAGCCATATACATATTTCAGCGACCTAATTTGCAGTTACACTTGGTATCGCGAAACCATGCGAGTTCAGCCTCACCTAGCTAATTTCAAACTTTCTTATTATACAAAAATAACAGAGCTGCTTTGGTAGACATCGTTTCCACCTATTGATAAATACCTTTTCCGACCTACTAAAAGTAGACATATATTGGCGTAAGATAAATGTCAGGAACATGTACCACAACGCAGGTTTTCTCTTAACTGAAAGCAAACACATTCATTAGGATATTTCATACATTTTATTTTCATTTATACTACAGTTAGAGTATTTTACAACCAATATTCGAACAGGTAAGGTCAGGGGCTGAAGAAAGATGATTAACAGATCAGCTCTCACCCCATGAAGCTTCACCACATAATAAAATTTCAAGTTTTATTTTTCAGCATCTTTCTAGGTAATAGAGACTGCATCCATTTCTCAAAAACACACTCTTCGCAACAAAATCAAAACGGGAGCTGACAGGTGGAAATGCCTCAAATGAGCTGACTAACGTTTCGATAGGAGAACCTATCTTCATCACAGGTGCCTTGCTTTCTCATCCTTGGCATAGTAGTTTCAAGGGGGTTAGTAAAGACGTCATTTCCTGGTGGTATCATGTGCCCCAGTTGGCAATCGTAGTCTGAAAAAAAAACTATAAAGCAGAAGGGTGCAGCCCTTGCTTCATTTCAAGTTGGGTGGTAGTGATTCAGAATGTTCTCGAAGGGTGGAGAAAAAAAGAAAGAATAAAAGAGGAAGCACCCAGAGTAGGAGCGGTGTGATGCCAAGGGGTGGCCGCTAGAGACACGAAAAAAAGCGAAGAGCTTGAAAGTTCGAAGCCAGCAGACGGTCCCCGCGTTTGGCCTTCACAAAGTATTGCCAACGATAACGGCCTATGCTGTTCTCGAACATCTATGAATGGGACTAATAAGAAAGCGGTTACAAAAAGGCGCGAGAGAGAAGCAGGTGGCTACTTTTAAATGCCAAGATGTCAAAGGTAAGTGACACCAGATGTGTTCGAAAGACCACGTGTTTATTGGGGAAGGTCATTGGTTAAAATATGCTTTCACTATCCCCGTAGGTGTCCCGCTCAACAGAATCGCCTCAAAAATTTGGTGGCATGTTGGCAGAGAAATAGGCAAGTTCAGAATGCAAAGGAAATAAGCAACGACGAGAGAAACACAAAAGAAGAGCAAAAAATGGGAAAAAAGGCGGATTCGTGGTAGGTATCACGCTAGCGTTAACAGACGAGGGAAAAAAGAAGACGAAGAGAACTTTGTTGCTTGACAATGAATTTAATGATGCACGGTACGAATGTTTATTGAAGCGACAAAAAGAAAGAAAGCCGAGGTTGAAAGGTTCTAGGAAATAAAAACTTCGCAGTAAGTATATAGACACATGCATATCTCTAACTAAAATTTTAAAAATTTTGAGTGAATATTATTAGTACAACGTGTAGGTTAGGAGTGATTCCATGTAATACCAGTTATGTCTAATTGAAGGTGGAATGTTTCCAGTCCCTGAATACGGCTGCAAATATGCAATGGCTTTCAGCGATTCCAAATTACTACGTGCAACATTGATTCCTGATGGGCGTAAAGACATAAATTTGTGTATAAAGGATGATTTCATGTATTCTCTCGTGGTGACCGGAAATTATTTTCTAGAACGTAAAGCTTTGCTTTGTCGAAGTTGTGGTCCTGTTGGCGGAAGTGACCGGCTACTACTTTCGGTAAATTGTGCTTTGTGTCTGCACGGTGGCCGTTCAGTCTTACGTGAATTGGCGGCCCAGTTTTGCCTATATACTGTTGTCTGCAGGTGGCAAACTTAAGACGGTATATTAGGTTGTTTGAAGTGCAGATGAAGATTGATAGGACTTTGTGAATGTTGTCAGATTCTGTGCTTTTTAAGTTGGTAGCCGGCTGTATATGTGTGCAGGGTGAGCACCTAGGCCGGCCACAGGGATCAGACGTCCTAGTCTAAGTTTGCGTGAATAAGCATGTTTTCAAGTCAGTGTGGCAAATGTCACGTGCCACGCATTGCTAATTCCCGCAAAACTTAAGGCAAACACTAGGTCAATGTTTTTACTGTGCATGGTCGACGCCTTAAGGGTGTTAACTCAGCACTTTCCAGAAAAGGTGCTTTTCCATGCATCCTTAGATTAGGGTGCACACGTGAAATGTGTAGGGTTTTAGAAAAACACCCTTAAAAGAGAGTGCCTTCCAGGTCCTTCACATTTTTAACCCCCAATGAGGAGGTTGCGAAAAGTGTGCACAATGGTGTTGAGTGCCCGTCGGCAGGGGTACCAGTATTGTTTTAAACTGAAACAATATATATCAGCATGCACTGATTACACACGATTTGAAGAAAGTAGTTCCGAATGGCGATTTTGTGCCACCTGTCGAACTCCATTCAATGCGTGTGGGAAAATTATAAACTCGTGCGATCGCGAATGAAGTTCTGCCGAATCTATATATACTTCGCAGTATATGCATATTGCGTGTTACAGAAAACTAAGCCTTGCTGCGCTTGCATATTGCATTATTTTTGGGCAAATAAAACTAATTTAGTAGTAGGCGTGTAACATGTTCACGTATATGTACACCACAAACTTAACATCTCAAATGTATATTATAAATTTTTTTCTGTTTCACTTTATTGACACCTATTTGAAACAAACAATTACAGTGGTTTCAGTTTAGTATACTAAAATGAAACTACATAAATCGCATTACCAGTGACGCGAATCGCGCGCTGGGCTTCCTCGGACGTAACATTAACCTGGCTCCGTCCACAGTTAAATTATTGGCCTACGAAACGCTTGTTCGCCCAAAGTTGGAATTCGCGTGTGCAGTCTGGGACTTACCACAAGCTAACTCAAGTACCATCCTTGAATCCGTTCAGAACCGTGCGGCCAGATTTATCTTTTCCGATTATTCATACCACACAAGAGTAACACTTCTTAAACGTAATGCTAAATTGCCAAGCCTCAAAATACGACTTACAATAGCAGGATTTTGCCTCTTCCACAAATTCTACAACTCGTTATCATGCGAAAGCCTCCACATAAAAACTACTCATCACCCATCGAATCGCCTCAACCACTCAAAAGCAGTATACCCACCTCGTGCACGCACGACCGCCTATCTAAATTCATTTCCTGTTCTGACAGCCACCGAATGGAACAGCCTTCCTGAAAGTGTCGTCACCAAAACAAACCCGACTCTGTTCAAAGCGGCCGTTGAAAAACTTCTGTACTGATCATTTTTGTGCCATGTTTGCGATTATCCTTATTGGTGTTATCTGCTTCGCTGGTTGGCATTGTATGCTTTTTATGCTTCGTTGGTATGCTTCGTTGGTTGGCATTGTATGCTTTTTATTAACAGAGCGTGCTTGATACCCTTTCGTGACACGCTCGTGCAGTTTTTGTTCTCTTTTTTTCTTTTTTTGTGTTTGCTGATCAGTTGTGTAACTCTCGTGCTTCAACACCCCTCATGTAAAACCCCACTCATTGGGGTCTTTGAGGTACCTGTAAATAAATAAATAAATAAATATTAAATACTGCTTCAAACGAAGGTGAAAGTAGTACCTGAAACTGAAAGTAGTAAATACTGCTTGAAGTACACAGAGACTAGATGTGACATACACTCAAATATATACTTATAATTCTTTCAAGTATCTACAATTCCACTGGCTTAATTTTATTTCTCCTTCATGTACACAGCCGGTTACTAGAAATGAAATACAAGCAAATATATACTTATATTTCTTACAAGTGCATACAATCGCTGTAATTTTACATTAAACCTCTTCATGTACACAATCGTTCTGAAGAAGTGATGTACACGAAAATATATAACGACAATGTTTTCAAATGTTACAATCACAGTAGTTTCAGCTTTGTATTTCTGGATGTATAACAATCGGTTATGAAAAATGACGTACACGCAAACATATACGGGATTTCGCATATATATCTTCAGCGAATACCTAAAATTATCAATACAATGATCAGAAACAGAATAAGCTAAAAACGAACAAAATACTGATTCAGGACACACAAAAGACAAAACAGGTAATGAAAATTATGGCTAATCACAAAGCTGGGTGATATATTTGAAAAACTTGTGCTGCATTTAAAAAGAAGTGGACCAGAATATTTAGGAGAGGGATAGAATTTGGTCATGTGGCTGCCTTCTGAACTTCGTGTAAGGCTGTCTAGGTGTTGTTTGTGGAAAATTTTATTTTAAAAGCGCCACTCCTTCTTTATATACCAAACACGGTTTACATGTTAAGTAACAAGAGCCTAGTTTGGAAGAGTTGGTTCATCGTGGTTGTGTTCTATTCACAGTGCCACAACTTCACGAAGAGTCAAAACGGACAGGAAAGAGCGCCGACTGTTTCATCGATTGATATGTGTGGTTTAACGTTCCAAAATCACTATCTGAATATAAGAAATGCCGTAGTGGAGGACTCCGGAAAATTCTACTCCCTGAGATTCTTTAACGTGCACCCAAATCTGAGCACATGGGCCTACAAAATTTCCTACTCCATGGGAAATGCAGCGACTTCAGCCGGGATTCAGTCCCGTGACCTGCGTGTCAGCAGTCGAGTACCTTACTCACTGGACCACCACGTCGGTGCAAGAGCGCCGACTGTCAACTGAATTTTATTGAAGGTGATACGACCACTTTTATACCGAGTACAAGAACAGTGCGCACATGCTCCACGACACTTGTGTGACCTCGACAAAATTGAGAAAAAAATACACTCTCTCTTAAACCATAACTGAAGGTGTAATGATGCACTGATTCTTGGCTTTCCTGATAAAAAAGGCTTCTTAGAACTTGAAATTGACATTAGGTAAACCTATTCTCGTGAGGAATGGTGCAAAATTGACTACTACCGTTTGTTTTTAGTACACACACTCCTGAAAGCTTGCAAGGGGCGGAAAACGACAAGTTATTATCATATCTGCTGGCTATTTTCTTTAAAATGTGCGACACCTTATGTGGTATAACACGCAAAGGTTTTTGGTCAATCTGTTTTTGTTGGTCCCGTTTTCTTTAACTTCACTTTATGCAGGAGGGTTTCGCAAACGGGTGTGATGACGCTGTTGGGATATCCAACATCTTTTAAACATTTAACCTGGATTTTAAGGTGGACTTCACCATTGTGCTAACCGGACTTTTGAAGGATGGTCGAATACACGTGGTGGCGATTCCTCTTTTTACTAATTTTGAATGCCCATTATCAATAGGCAGAACACTCTTAGGACTCCTGGGCTGATAGCACCAGCCAATATCCCAACAGCATCATCACACCTGTTTGCGAACCCTCCTGCAGAAAGTGAAGATAAAGGAAACAGAACCGAAAGAAAAACAGAATGACCGAAGGCTTTGCATGTTACACCATACGTAGGTAAGGTTTCTCACAATATAAAGAAAAAGGCCAGCAGATATAATAATACTTTGTTTTTTTCGCTCTTTGCAAGCTTTTAAAAGTGTGCGTACTGAGCAGGAATAATCAATCTTGCAGCATTCGTCACGAGAACGGGTTTACTGAATGCCAATGTAATGTTGTGTATGAGATACCGTTAACATGTGGAAAATTAAACATAAAATAATCTGGGTAATGCTCTTATGATGGAGCAAGAGAGCATGCTTTAAATGTTAAGAATGGCTATGGTAGTCTAATGTACATACGGTGTAAAGAATGTTAGTGCATTCTTATGTTTTAATAACACGGTTTTTGAAAAAAGCAAGAGCAAAAAATGAAAGATAGATTTCCCAAAAGTATTTTATCAGGAAGGCCAAAGATCAATGCACCAGTACACCTTCATTTACCTTTTCCGAGAAAGAGTATTCTTTTCTCAGTTAAGATTATTTTGTCATGTTCACACATGTGTCGTTGCACATGAGCCCAGTTGTGCTCGGTATAAAAGCGGTCACACCACCTTCAATAAAAATCTGTTGACAGTCAGCGCTCTTTCCGGTCCGTTTGTAATAAGATTTTAAATATGAAAATATTTTACTGGCTTTCAATTTAAGTATAAAGATGAGTTTTAATTGGACCACGACATGGTGCAAATTGCAACTTAATAAGGACAAAAATCACAATTGTGTGAAATACGTGATGTTTTCGTGTATATTTTAGCAGCTTGAGAGGTCTAAAGAAATATTTTTCTCAAAGTATATGTTCTGTGCAGTAAGTATTCACTGCTCAGATATTTACGCAAAGTGCAATATTGGAATTAAAAATGCAAACATAAGACATGTTGGCTTGAGTTTTGGAAGTGAATGTAGCAAAAAATTGCACTAACAGTACTGAGCTTCAAACACCTTACACAAGCACATGTACTTAACATGTAGACCGAATTTAGTATAGAAAAAAGGAGCGGTACTTTTGAAATGAATTTTTCCATCAAGAAGACCCAGATGGCATTATGCCAGGAAGTTCAGAAGGCAGCCACATGAACAAAGCTTTTTTCTCGCTGAAATATTTTCGCAGTTCACTGTTTCCAACGCAGTAAGCCAGCACATTGTTTCGAATACATTTCAGATGGTCGCCGAAATCGCTGGGAGGTTTGGCATAGATTGACCCAGCTAGAAGTCAGCAAAATATTTAGACAAATTACAATATATATTCATCTACAATGACCATATTAAAGAAAGTTGTTCAGGCATTGTGACACTAAAACTTTCAGCGTCGTACTGCCTGAACAACTTCGTTTATAAACTCCCAACTAACGCCGAGAAACAGCCGCTCTAGCACTGTTGTTAAAGGCATTGCGGTCATAGTCAATGTTGAAAAGAAAAAAATAATTCAGCCGTGCGGTTACCCCTTCACTCTTTTTTCTGAATTATTGAAACGGGAGATTTTTCGGTCATCCACGGTTTAGGAACTAGGCTTGCTCTAGGCTGGAGCTGGAGTAGACTACACAGGAAGTCAGCGGCATTCTCTTGTCCTGTGATAATAGCAAATATGATTTCTCATGAATCGATGTTCGTGCTCATCTGGCAGCAACGTATATGAAGAATGTTTAGTGCGTATCCTTAGAAATTGCGTGTAATTGACTATATACTGAACTCAAAGCATACAATACATACAATCTAATAAATACATATGATACAGATAAGATAGTGTTCCAGCCTACAGCGAATTCTCGAGTTGTGGTGCAGCGTAAACTACGGCAAATGTGGTACTAACAAAAGTCTGAACTCACCCAAGAATCAAGTTCCTTATCAGGTAATGAGCCAGTTTGAAAAACAATTTTTAATGTACAACATTCAGAACATGTAGCATTATTCAAAATACACAAGAAACTTACCTCTTCACGTACAAACAGTGAAGACATGTCTGCTTTGTCTTTTGCATGAGAACAAACGATCTTGGGCGTGGCACCACTGAACAGGTCTACAAAAAATAAAAGATTTACTGACTTCAGTCATACCTCTAGTAAATTGAGGAATTGTGACAATTCAGCAATCGGTACAATTCTTACTACCACTATAAGGGCATCAAAAATGAATAATTTCCTCGTTCTTTCTACCCTTACAAGAAGCTCCGTCCGTGGCATCTAATCAACAGTTGACGTTGTGCTGCCTATTTGCCTGCCTTATAGACGTATGGCTGCGAACGTGTATTTTTGCGCACCTTATCTGGCACAGGGTTTCCTCATTCATAATTCAATCATCCTAATTCATTGTTTTTATTGAAAGATGTGATTGGTCTTCCTTTAAAGAGACAAACACCAGGCCCCATACCAAATTTCAGTTAGTGACAGTGGAATTTGTTGGGTGTTCGATGAGGAACATTTTGCCACAAAAAAGTTTTACTCAGTTCTTCACGAGTGGAGAAAACAGGTTTATTGAAGTGGTGCGAAACGAGGATGAGAAGAGGCGAGCTCGAAGCCCTTGCCGCTCATTCGCGTAGCTTTCGCAAGCCAAATCTCTTCCCCACCCTCTCCGACAACCTTTCAAGAGGGGACGTGCGCGTGACGTTCCCAAACGCCCCGGAGCACGCGAGCGGCGTTGCTTTGTTGACCAGCGTTATTTTGTGGTCTTCTGACTGTTTCTGCAGGATCGTTTGGAAACGCTGCCTTAGATGTGGTAGAAGAGATTTGCACAATGAGTGCGCGAACGCATAGGAGCGTTCCACGGTGGTAGTCTGCTCCATGCGCTGGGCTCGCTGGATTTCGTGCCGACCAGTGGCGCCCTTGCGATCTCCGACGTCAGCGTAGCTCTGGCCGACTGGGCTGGCCCTACGTTATCTCCTGACGCCGACCTTTGACCACAGTGCAGCTCTGACATACCGGACTTGCCCTACGCCATCACCTGACGCCAAGAGGTTTCGCAAGTGGTGCCCCGTCCTCGGACTCCTGTGACCGTGTTTCCATGTTTCCTACCTCTCCTATCCCCTCGATTTGTCCTCGCTCACTGGCCTAGCGCATCTTTCTCTCTATCTATACCTTTAATCCTATTCTCTTAATCCCTACTCACCACCACCCCTTGTGAGCTACTGTTGAGGTGTCGCTCCTTTTAGAATACAGTTACGGGACTCACTTTTTACTTGGTTTCTCTCTTAAAGCCACTTAGTAGTCCATGCGCTAACCACGGGGACGCGAACACACCCGAAACGCCAACACGTTAGCCCCGCATCTCGTAGCAATTTGCGGGAGAAAAAAAAATGACAGCATATGGTGGAGAGTGGGGCGAAGCATTCGTCCGTCCATGCGTCTGTCTGTGTGACCGTCCATGCGTCTGTTCGTGGGCCCGTCCCTGCGTTCGTTCATACATCCGCCCCTGCGTCCGTTCATGCATCCATCCATGCATCTGTCTGTGTGTCCGTTCGTCCATTTATTCAACACTCCAAGTCCCACAATCTCGCATCTTTTTATCATATATTCCCCATATAGAAGCACCGCCATTCAGTGGACATTCCAACGACTAAACGAGAGGTGGCACACGCACACTTTCTTACGGCTTGCGCTTCGGGTCTACTTCCCTCCTTCAATCACCTTGAGTTCATGGTATATACTAGCTCAATGTATTCATGGCACTGCGGCCCAATGCTCGCTAAACCTTTCTAAAACCAAGGAGGTTACGCCCAGCGAGTACACCGTAGCAACCTTTTCCTGTCAGATAGTGCTCAATGTACATGCTAGTGGCTGCTAATGTGAAATGAGAGACAGGAGGATTCAGCTTTTAATTTCTTACGGCTTGCGCTTCGTATCTGCTCCCCCGTTTAACCACCTTGAATTCATTCATGGTATATACTAGTTCATTGTATTCATGGCCCTGCGGCTCAACGCTCGCTAAACCTTTCTAAAACTAAGGAGGTTACACCCAGCGAGTATAATGTAGCATCCCTTTCTTGTTCGATAGTGCTCAACGTACATGCCATTGGCTGCTAATGGGGATCGCAGCGTGCGCGTTGACTAAAAGCCGAATGCTCCTGTCTCTCATTTCCCATTAGCATCTATTGGCATGTAGATTTAGCACTGTTTTTTATTGGTAACAACGCACAGAATAAATCTCTCACCGGCACCTCCTTGGAGGTCAAATGTTATACCTATTTCGGGTATGTGCCACTAGTGGTTACGTTCTACGAGGGACGCCCAAGCCACTCCATAAGGAGCTTCGCCCCTAAAATGGAAAAAGACGCGCACATTCCCTTATAGCGTCTCATTATTTATCTAGAGTTTTATTGGACTTTTCTTGCAATAAATTACATAAACTACGCGTGCCATGTTAAATAATTTTCGCCATATCACGTGTCTTTGTCTGCAACGCCAGAGCAGAGTTGTCTACATAGAGGACCAACGTCTCTGCAATGCCGTGTACGTAGGGCCACTCATACGCGCTCACCAAGCCCTCAATCTCTAGGCGCACGCTGGCAGAGAGGAGAGGGAGCGGCGTTCATCCTAAAATTTGACCCATTTCCGCGGCACGTAGCGTTGTAAATTTTAGCAGACGTAATCATCAACGCCTCGTCTACGCATTGCACTTGTCAGCTCAGAATTGTTAATCCTGGTCAGTTGGCCTTTAAAGAGTTACGTGCTTGCAATAGGCACTGGCTAGCACGTATAAAACCATTTTTAAATATAATGTTTCAAAGCTGGCTTTGAAAAAAAAACGCCTGGCGTATTCGACAACCAAGCTCATCTTCTCATGGTCATCAGGGGCACGCTATCACCTGTTATTTACCATGAGATTTACAAACGTAACCCGTGCCTAAAACTCAGTTAAGCACAATTATGCAAGTACGAGCTTTAGAACGACACCAACACGCGCGGACGCCGTCTGCGTTGGATCAGCCATGGCTTATGCTAGAGCTACCAAACATAGCTCCCAAAGTCAAGTACACTCTCTCGATTCTGTTATAACGTCGAACGTCATCGCAATTGTAGGCAAAGCACGAAGACTGTAAGCAAAAACGATGGAAAACAACGTGTTGCGACAGTCGCAACAACTCGCCTTCGGAAGTCTACTAGAGCTTTCCTGTTATTAGTGACGTGTGTCCGAAGTATTTCGAAAGACTGACGTACACTTGCTGGCAGCAATGTTGCATATCAGCACCTCAAACTAAACCGTCTATAAGCAAAACAAAAACACTGCGTACATTGTCCTCTCTACGTCAATATTTTCTTTTTCTTTCTTTTTAACGCTTACACCTGTAGAAGCACGTTGCTTATTTGAGTATTGATAGAAATGTTATTTGGGTGCAGCCTAAAGTGCATCTTGAAACGATATCACGTACTTTCCATAGTGAAGAAACAATGTGCGATCAGCAACTAATCGCCCTTGATAAGGGGTCACCTCACTCATTCTATGAGTGATGCAGGCAACGCGCATAGCAGTGTAAACTCGTTAAGTTACAGCTTTAATCGGGCATCTGCAACAGATCCGTGAACGCATGCTCTTGTAAATAACGGTAGCCTACTTCGACAGAGCTTCTGCAGACGCTCAGCTAGCGCTGTGTGATTAATACCTACGAAAACAGTACACTCACCGTCAACAGGCCCACGTTATCCGTGTCCGCCGCTTCATGATTATTCCATAATCCGAGCGTCACTTCAAACACGGAGTCATGCGTGACCACCATTAAAGATGCGCCTGTTCGCTGGAACTCACACAGCGATTAAGAGCCCAGACCAGCGTAACGCATAGGAAAGACGGATGAGACAAAGATAGAAGAGGGAGGCACTGGCGGTGGTGCCACAGCTGTCGACGCAACTCTTCCCCTGTCTATCCGGCCGTTGCAGGGGCAACCCTGGCAGGGGTGAGCGGAAGACCGGCCAAGAGGGCGCCGAAAGGCAAACGCTATGGCGCATACGGCGGCGGCTTAGACAGGGAAGGCAATCGAATTGCGCTTGAAAAATGACTCCTTGTAAATGGCAACTCTTCTTCCCACCAGTCGCGCAGCGACATCGGTTAAGTGGCAGTCTCATGTTCTTTGAGTATTTTCACGCCCCGCCGTGGTGGTGTAGTGGCTAAAGTACTCGGCGGCTGACCCGCAGGTCGTGGAATCGAGTCCCGGCTGCGGCGGCTGCATTTCCGATTTAGGCGGAAATGTTGTAGGCCCGTGTGCTCAGATTTGGGTGTACGTTAAAGAACCCCAGGTGGTCGAAATTTCCAGAGTCCTCCACTACAGCGTCTCTCATAATCATATGATTGTTTTGGGACATTAAAACCTCACAAATCAATATTTTCACGGAATGCGACTGCACTCAGCAAAACATAGGAAAGCAAAACTTGCGGAAGACAAAGTGCACCCTGGAACCGCCAGAAACAATAAATGTTTCGTCCTTGGTGAGATTAGCGAGAGGGCATCGCTTCACCTTTTTTTCGGGGGAAGTTCTGCCCGCATTGTTCATGTCTGGCAATTCCGTATATAGTGCCGCAAACACTGAATGCGTAGTCGAAGCTGGAACAAATCAATACACCGTCGCAGATGTTAAGAAGGCTTGTCACGCACCACTAAACGTGTCGAGGATGTTACCAAACTTCTTGCTGACCGCAAGATCAGCTCATAATTTCATATGGTTGCCCAATGAGCTAACTAAGCAATGCAGCCAAAGCAAGGCACGTTCTTGTTTAATGTTGTTAATATAAACTGTCGTTGTGCATGAGGGCAGTTACAGCTTTTTGTGTGGATTAGTCATAATCCACGTTTTCGAGCGTAGCAGCGCCTCAGCGTGCCTATTCAGCTACCACAGCAAATTCGTAAGCAACGATAAGGTACGAGAATGTGAAGCCATTTTCCATGTAATGAATCGCCCGTGTGCAGTGCGTTCACCACCGTCATTTCTTAAGCCACCTCTCATATAGACTTCAAGTCTCAAAATGTGTGGGACCTTAACCACTGAGAAGCAGTGAGAACCCCCCCCCCCCCCACACACACAGACGCGAAATTTGAGGGCGCATGGGCTGATACACACGCATACGCAGGCGCACACAGATACACGTGTACACACATACGGCCGCACAGACAAGCGGCCGTAAACGTACACATGCATGGGCGTAAACATATGGGCGTTAAACGTTTAACATGGGCGTAAAACAGTTAACACAAGCATGGACTCATACATGCACGTGCACGCACACATGCACGGGGGTACACACATTCGCGGTGACACTAGAACACGTCCGCAAGCTCTATATATTGATAGAAATGCTATTACGATGCAACCTAAAGCGCATCTTGAAACTTTTACAAATAATTGCATGAATAGCGCCACACTAGACAATAAACGAAAATTAGTATTAGTTTGGTTAGCGTTTCAGTAAATTGTTATCAAATACATCTCAGGGTTGCGGCATCGCAATAATTCATGAATGACCGTGTGGTTTTTCTCGCATGCTGTTTACTGTTGCACATTATCTGCTACTCTAAGAAATGCATGTAGATGAATTTGAACAAATGCTTTGATAGCCATAATAAAGATAGGGTTCTTTCGTTCTATTTGTGTATAATTTAGTGTATATATGTGGCTGGCCATGAAAAATAAATCGCATAGCTGAAGCAGTGCTGTCTTAGCACCAGTGTTTGTGCGTATGTGATGCGTAACGTATATTCGTTACTTTTCTAGTGGGGAATTCACAAGGCACTGACAAGTGGGACCATCAATAAGTGCGACGCACGAGCATGTGCACGAGCTGTAGACGCTGGACTGCTCGAGCATTGGTTTCCGTACCGGCTGCCTGCCTACTACATCACGTCACTATTAAACTCCCTTGCACTTTATACCTCCTTTTGACGCCAACGAGTACCTGTTACCAAACCTTAAGCAACATACATGAGTCATTGGAAGAACTCTGACTCTTGTGGTCTCCCAGCCTGAGAAGGAATTAGTGCGACCACAAACTACATGAAATGCAAAAATATCATGTTCTCGGCTTTCACCAAATTGTTAAACCATGCAAAGACTCTGAAAACGTCATGAGTAGAGCCTCTACGTGAAAAACTGCTCTGTGGAATCAGAAACCAAAAAAAATAACTGAAAGCCAAGTGTACTTCATAGCACCACGTCACGAGCGAAATTTGTTCACACTTCATCTTCGCGGTGATTATTGAAATGCATATCTCCAAAGCTGCAAAACAAAGGCAATGAAAAGAAGCTAAAAAAAGACGAGCCCCTAGTGAAGCGCACCACAGTCTCCAACAAAAAGGAGTTGGTGTGTAAATGTGTCTAAATAATAGCATTCACCAAAATCGCTTTAGCTTTATGATAGTTATAGGCGTGGGCAATAAATCGGGACGTAAAGAGAAGACCCCTTTTGGAGAATGGTTCCTGCTAAGCGTACAAGGAATGGTTCAGGAAACTTGGAAAATACAAAAAAGCGACATAGACGATCCCTCCGTCATAGTATTAGGTAAAACACGAAAATGTTGTTTATTTCAAACAGATCAAGGCGCAAATCTTTAGGGGAAACGATGACGCAGACGCCTTGCGAAAGCCCAAACGCACGTGAAAAATGTCTTCAGGGAGACATTTTGCTTGGCTTTGGGTCATAAATGACTTTTAATTATTGTTTTTTCGCAAGATAGATGGTCGCAGATTTCGGTGATGCTTCGATTTTCTCGATTATAGTTGTTATAAGCCATTGTTCAGATAGTGTGAGTCACGTGCTATTAGTACCAGTGCGAATGTGCGCTTCATTGTTGTGAGACCAGTTTGCGCTCGTACCAGGCAGTCCACATAAGGATCATTTTGTCAACCTCATAAATAAAATACCTATAGTCTCGCGATGAAACACTTACCCAACTTGGGCCCGGAATGGGGCTTAAAGACAGTGATGGCTGAAACGAGTAGAGAATGATAGTTTAGAATTAGGAATGGTGGTATCAAAAAAGGAGAGGGGTATACAAAAGTTTACCACACTATTTACACATTTACAATAAGAATTGTGGAGTTTCTTAACACCGAATGAGAGTAACATGTTGTTTGTACTTCATCATTGCTCATCTAAGAACAGTACAACCTTCAAGCTGAAGCAGTAACAGCAATACAGTACCTTTGGAATTAAATTAGTGCCCTCTGGTTGCACCGCTGCTCTGTAAGTACAGTTTTCTAAAGTGTAACAAGTCTGCCTGGGAGGTGGCGCGGCGCTTAACTTTCGGTATTTTGCAACATATGCTTCTTCAGTTGTTTCTATGTACGTGATTTCGCCTTTGTAATCTAACAAATGTATTGCTGTTACAATATTTCTCAACTGTTGGTAGTGCGTTTGGGTTATGAAAACTTGTTTTTGTTTGCGTTCTGAATAGGTGTTTGCCGTATCTAAATACAGTTAGTCTAGCTCAAACTTTGCCATACTTCGAAAACGTTGAGCAACGCACTAGACTGTTCACTAGCTACCAACTCCCTTACACGCTAGATACAGCACTTAAGGCGAATCAACTACCTAAATGCACTGGAACCCAAAAGTTGTTCCCATCAAGCTTTGAAAATACTTGCCTGAAGAGCATCAGGAGCTGGAAGTTGGACAAAGCCTCCAGGAATACTCTAAAAAAAGTGTGACACCGGAGAAAGAGAGAAATAAACACTCACACAACCATAAATTACAAATATTATTTAATTAGAAAAAAGTAAAGAAGCATTATATTTGCCATAGCTGTCTGTGTCTGCGTTAAGACAGCGTTTATTGAGCAGTGGCAGCGAATGGGCAGACACAGAGCGCGCATGTGCGCGTTGATGATGGTAGTGACACCAAGTGAAGATGAGGACAGAGACCCTGGTAGAAGATGATGTATATAATAATGCGTGTATGAGAAGAAGCGCCTAACGAACACCACAACTAATTCCCCCCGCGTGGAAGCGGCTAACCTGGCGGTAGCAAGTGATTGTGACAGAGAACGGTGCCTGATAGCGTCACATGATGTTTGTTGGCGTATGGTGGAGTGGATGGTGGATGGTGCGCTCCAGGCGGCTGTGCTGGAGCACGTAGCACCGTTAGAACAACCGTGACGAGCTGCCATTAAAAAATATCAAAAAAATTTGTTTAAAAAACGATGTAAAAAGCACACGTAAAAAACAAAAAAAAAAGGTGCGACAGCCCGGAATCGAACCTGCCACTTTCGAATTTCCATCTGAGCACACTAACCACTGCGCCATGCCGACAGAACCACTCTTTAACTTTAGTTCTGTTTGTTGCTTACTCAGGAGAGATGGGTTCTGCACCTGCCACTAAAATTTGAACACTTGACAAACACGAACAACTGCTGCCTGTAATGATTGCCGCTGCAATAATGGCAGCAGCACTATGTTTTTGTTACAATTTACAACCGCAAGCAAAAAAAATAACTCAATGGACTGAGGAGCAGGTAGAGTTTATTGGCGGTTACTGCCAAGTTTATTATCCGTTTCTCGCACCTTTCAAAAGGCGATATCAGTCCAGGATTTATGACACTTTTATGCTCATTCGATAAATACGCCCACACAATCGATTTTGATGATTTTCGCGCAACGCGCAGCGCAGTCGTGCCAGCGCATCACTGTTGCTATGTCCTTAGGAACAACTATATAACTGCTTGGGCAAAACAAATGCACTGCGCTTGAAACATCATGCTATAAAATTGGTTCAGTAAGCATACGAATGGACGTCTCTATGTCCTCGCATAAGAGCCAGTGAAGCCCCGGCGAGTGCGACCGGTGGCTGACGGTGAGGGGAGGCGTACAATTGGTGAAAGTGCTGCAAGTGCATCGCATCAATGTTTGTCGCTTCTTGCGTGGACACCGTACAAAGTAAAAAAGGCTTCATTAAGGTTAAATGATGAGGTAGCTGTATTGTATTGTCATTTTTGCTAGTCCAAATTGTGTATTCTGAAACCCAGAAGCGCCGATCACACTTGTACGGGCTCAGTCGGTGTAACTAATGTTTTGTGGAAATCGTGGTGGTAGAACAGAAGGGTGAAAGTTAAATTCTCTGGGGCTCAACTCGACCCATGTCGAAAGTGAAAGTTTTCGAAATATTCGCGCGCACCTCTTTAATTTAAAGGTACGGCTAGAACAATAGAGTGTGGAAGAATTGCCAGAGTTGCGTTTCTAGCTAGCCGACATCAAGGGACCGCTGTGTAAGTTCTGCTCTAACAATGAAAAGGGCAATTGAGAACTGGAGCCCATTTATTTGTAGACAACTGTGCGCCGATGTATAACAGTTATTGTCGTGTTCACAGTGACACTTCTAGTCTTACAAATATCACAACAAAGAAACACATCGTGGATGTCAAACTGATGTAAGTACGTGCGCCAAATGTAAACATAATCCCGGCCGCATATTCTATGTTCTACGAAAATTGAAGCGTTGTTAACACCACAGGAATAAAAAAAAACGTGCTAGAAAGCCTATAAGCAGCGTTGGTTTGTTTTGACTTTAAACATATGTCTGCGCATTCAAGAATGAAGCACTACAAATAAGTGATTTCACATACTGTCATGTACTTTTTCATTATGCCACCATCATTTATCAAGCTTCCATTATGTCACCGTCATCCACCTTGTTCACCAAGCCTTCCACCAAACACGTTTAGCCTCGTCACCAAGAGCAGGCATTTTCCACCGTCACCACCATTGTCTCGCTATCACCACCACCGCCATCTACTACAATTTTTTCACTCTAGCCATCATCAGCCGGCAATTTCATCCGTCACCACCATTGGTTCATCACCACCACCACAATCTGCCATCTTTTTTTCCACTCTGGCCGCCATCAGCCATTATGCCCACTACAGTTTGCACCATATCTACTATTCTTTCCACCATATCTACCAACGATTCCAGCATCCAGCAACGTAGGATTTTCAATAGGGCAATAGGTGAAGTCTATTTGATAACTATATGAGCCCTAATGAAGTATGCCCTGCCGCAGTGGTCTAGTTGCCAAGGTACTCGGCTGCTGACCCGCAGGTCGCGAATCGAATACGCATTTTGCATAATGCATAATAAGCATTTTCGATGGAGGCGAAAATGTTGTAGGTCCGTGTGCTCAGATTTGGGTGCACGTAAAAGAACTCCAGGTGGTCGAAATTTCTGCAGCCTTCCACTACAGCATCTCTGATAACCATATGGTGGTTTTGGGACGTTAAACCCCTCATATCAATCATCCAATGAAGTATGGCTTAGAGTTGTCACACACGCCAGGTGTACGAGTTGGTGAGAACAAGAGCACCTCGTCACCAGGTTGGAAAACTACAAGGCGATGGATACGTTTATGAGTGACTTTTCGATTTTCTTGTCGCGCTTCAGTGTGGATGCGAGCACGGTTGCGAAACCGGGCTAGTCTTGAAATGTATTTTTTGCTGGAAGGCGAACACAAGTTGACATCGGTGTTTAAAAAGGAAAAGTCAAGGAATAAAGTAGGGGACGTTACTAAACGAGGTAGAAGGGTCGAATATCTGGTGGTGCGCTGATTGACCGGGTTGTTTTAAAGGTAAGGACTGGGAAAAAGGTATCCTAGTTTTTGTGGTCTGAACTGACGTAGACGGCTATCATATCAGCAAAATTACGGTGAATTCTCTCGGCGAGACCGTCCATCTGAGGGTGTTAGCTTGATGAATGAATGAATGAATGAATGGTCTTTATTGCACTCATGTCTTATAAAAATAAGCACAAACTGTATGGTCCCATAGCCAAAGGCTAGTGCGGGTCCCATTGAAGGTATACATAACTGAAATTGTAATACTTCTAATTACAAATAAACAGAAGTAAACAATTCGAATTTGATATCATCATACAAAAAGTAATTTTTATCTGCTAACAACAGTCAGTTGAATTCGATTAAACATAGAAAAAAGGGAAAGTAGATAACTTGTAGTAAACACCAATATTTGGTGATTACTGGCGTACAGAACTGAAGATTGATACTTGTAGTTGCAAGTATCAATAGTAGTTCTCTTCGATAAATACGCCCACACAATCCATTTTGATGATTTTCGCACAACGCGCAGCGCTGTCGTGGCAGCGCACCGCTGTTGCTATGTCCTTGTGTGTTATTCCAGATGTGCGCAATAGTCCTGTCGCAATTAGCACTTGCGACAGGAACACCCTTACACGTTCACTGAGTAGTATACGAGGGGCACCATGGCACAGAATGCAGGCGCGAAGAACGAAGTCGGCAACATCCTGAGCAGAGGAAGTTGACACGGACGTTATACCCGCGTAGCATGTCAGGTGCTCCACGGCAGTCACTATTATTCGTTTGCCTGTAGACGTGACGGGTAGGGAGCCGTAAAGGTGCACATCTACAACCTCAAATGGCGTTGTGGGGCACGGAATTGGCTTCGGAGGCCCGGCCGGCGCAGAGGTATGGATTTTATGACGCTGGCATAGGACGCAGGAACCGACGTAGAGTGCAATGCCAGTAGAATTATCAGGCGACATTGAATGCGGTAATAAGTTTTTTTAAAAACTAAGATGGATGGCAGTCAAGTTGTCATAGAAGACTTTAAGCACGTCAAGTTGAAGAGAGCGTGGTAGCACGGGAACGCAGCGTTGACCATCAGGGTGGTAGATGTGACGCTAGAGAATATCATTCTCCAGCCTAAATCACAAGAGTTGACGACGAAGGTGCGCGTTAAGCTGCTGAGAAGCTCTTGAGAGCTGATCTTTAATATGCCTGCAGTACGCATCAGACAACTGGCAGGAGTGAAATGCACGCTTGTCGTTCGAGAATAGGTGATCTATTAAGGCGAGTGAGGGTGCTGTGGTAGAAGTGACGGCCGAACTTTGACCGATACTGAGCTGGGTATGTAGCAGCGGGCAGCACGAAAGGGCGTCGGAGTCTTGGTGTTTTCTACCACACTCCTAAATGATGTCGAAGTCATACTCCTGTAGACGTAGAATCCAACAACCCATGCGTCCAGACAAGTTCATCAGCGTGGAAAGACAGCATAAGGCGTGGTGATCCGTAACATCTGTAAAATGACGGCCGTAGACGAAAATTTTACACTGACCAGACCACACAAGCACTGCTGCTCAGTTATAGTATAGTTCTTCTCGGTCACGGTTAGTACTCGACTAGCAAATGCAACTACTCTCTCTTGTGAAGAGGTGTCGCGTTGTAGCATGACGACACCTATACCGCGGTGGCTAGCGTCCGTAGGTAGGACGGTCGATGCGGTCTCATCAAAGTGGTTGAATATTAGTTCGGATATGAGGGCACACTTGTCAAACACATGTGAAACGGTTGCATGCCACTCGATATTTTTGCGACCACAGAAAGAGCACGTAGGAAAGAAGTAACTGGCACAGTGGAGTCGCTAAGATGTGAAGTTTGATATAAAATGGTGAAAATATTACGCGAGACCAAGAAAACTGGAGAGTCACTGTGGTCGCCGAGGTGAATGGACGCTCTTCACGTCGGCTCCGTTCTCATAGAATAATTTCACAGCGAACACAGCCAGGCAGCGCTCGAATTTATATACTATCTGATTCTTCTCGTCACCGAGAATCCGAAGAGACCATATTCTAAGGTGGGTGATCTTTTTTTTTTAGATTTGACGACCGAGA
This sequence comes from Rhipicephalus microplus, assembly GCF_043290135.1. Taxonomy (NCBI): domain Eukaryota; kingdom Metazoa; phylum Arthropoda; class Arachnida; order Ixodida; family Ixodidae; genus Rhipicephalus; species Rhipicephalus microplus. The sequence continues at coordinate 105,935,927 of NC_134705.1, read as the reverse complement.
ACCAGTTCCCACCAGGAAGCGTTTACTATTCCTACGACCAGCGCTCCGCGTCGACTGGGGTGGCCTCACGTTAGCCAGGCCTCAGCGTTCGCGCCATACAGGGTGTAATCATCAATAATGAAGGTATCGCCGCAGAATGAAGTTGCCACGCAAGCGAAAGACGAAGACGTCACCCCACGGGAAGATGACAGAGGCAACGGGTGGACAGATGTTCCAAACAGCAAACGTGCTAAGAAAGATAGCCATCAACGCTGTGGTAGCCCTAGGCCTACCCGAAAGTCTAGAACGCGTGGTGAAAATCGGATATCCCGGATAACCAGAGCCAGCGAAGTGCCAAGACTGCCGACAGGCGACTACAAGATAGTTAAAAGGCCAAGAGGAGGCCTGCAGCTTTTAAAGCTCAGCTTAACGGAGCTAGACAAAGCTGTGTACGAAGCCGCCAAGATCCCTTATGAAGAAAGAGAGACGGACACGATTTGTTCGAGCAATTTCCAGAACATCTTGATCGTCAGCACCCCAAACCAAGACCATGCAGACAAATACCAAGGTAACAAGCACAGCAAACACAAACGACAAGTTGTATGAGGTGGGAGCATACGAGACGGCCCTGGAACTCACTGCCAAAGGTGTAATCACAGGGGGTCGCTTGAGAGAAACCCCATGGGACATCACCGTAGCATTTTTACTGCCCGAAATCCTACGGCGATCGCAGCCAAACGTCTTGGCAAAACCTTGACAGTTATAGTCCTTTTTGACGGCAGCAGAGGCCCGACTCACGTCATGTACAGAGGAGTGCTCACACGCTGTTCACTATACAGGAAACAAGTTGACTTTTGCAAACTGTGGGACAAACTTGGGCACAGGAGCGACGTGTGTTGGAGGCCAATTGACAAGCTATGTGCGGGTTGTGGAATGCCTGATCCGAGCGATGACCACCACTGTCAGCCACGATGTCAGCTGTGCGGCAAGGATCATCCCACTGCCGACAAACTCTGCAAGGCCAAGTTCAAGACACCATACATCGTAAAACCACGCCAGTGCTTCCGAAAACTTCAAGAGATGCACGAGGAGAACTACCCCCCTACTACCAAGCCAACCGAACGCGGGAGGTCCAAATTCCGAACGATGGCAACGCCTGGGTCCAGATCAAGATCCTGGTCCTGCACAACGCCACGCGGCCATACCTCCCAGTCTCCGGGACCGAGAAGGCGCACTCCGTCCTGTTCCAGATACCGGTCTAAGCCAAGGGGTGGCAATGGTCCCCAAGGAAACCCGGTTTTCCTGGTGAGCTGGTCAGACGTGGCTAAACGGACACGCCCTGAGCCTTCGCGGGAGACTGCGCATAATGTCAGTGATATAACTGATCTAAAAAAAGAAAACGCTGAGCTTAGAGAATCGATGTCACAGCTTGCTCGGTAAATTCAGTCTTAAAAACAGCACAGAAAGAACTTCAAGTGAAATGCGTTCCGGGGCCCAAGAGCGCCTCGAAGAAATGCTAGATAACCGAATGGGTGAGGACAGTACCCACCCATCTCACAAAAGAAAAGCTCAGGTGTCTAAAGATAAAACTACGGCACCAACTTCGAGCTATATGCAAACAACAAACATTGTCTGAAATACAAAAATCAGTTAAAGAACGGGCAGCGGCAACCAACAACCTCTCGCTTGCAATATCCACGATCATGAATAGACTAGATAAACTCGAAGCTAACATGGCCAATCTCAACCATAGGACACCTCTGGTGCTTCCAGCTGCCAAGCTTCCAATGAGCTCTGAAAGCAACTCAAACTTATCTGAGGGCACCACATCAGCGGCTATATCAACTAATTTCATGAGGCAGGGCTGCTTTCACTCTCCTCCCTCTTCGATAGCCAACTCAAAATGGGGAAGCCCAGAAAAGAGACTTAATTATTTGGCAGTGGAATTGCAGGAGCTATGAGGGGAAGAGAGCAATAGCAGTCCTGCAACAACACCTTAGAGACAGAACCAAATCAGATTTTCAAGTTTTGCAGGGAAACCATGGTCTAACTAAGCTACCGGGATATCAGACAATTGAACCCATAACAGGGGAGAATATTAACCCCTTTTGTAAGGAAGGGACTCGTAGCAATCTGCCACAACACTCGCATCACAGAAATTGAGCATATACTCGTAAAACAAGCCCCGACAATAAAATATTCTCCGGGCATATTTATTCTGAATTTGTACAGCAATCCCACAGACATACGACAATGCTTCCTTTTTCTCTTTAACGAGGCCGTAGAAATAGCGGGACCCAATTCACTCATCACAGGTGGAGACTTTAACGCCCCACACAGTGCTTGCCGATACGGATACACAAGAGTAAAAGGAAAAACGTTATGGCAGGATATTCAAAAAACAGGCTTCACTCTCATCACCAACCCCAACAGCTCTACACGTATGGAAAGCGGGCTTGCGAGAGACACCCATCCAGACTTAACGTTAATTTCTAACACGGGGACCACTAAATGGAAAAACACATTCAATGATCTGTGGAGTGATCATTGAACATTAGAAATCAGGATATAAACCATGGCTGCCGCTTAAATTCAGAGACAGATTAGACGGACCAACTGGGATAAGTTTCTGAAAGTCAGAAATACGAAAAAAAAAGACCCTATCAGCAATATTGAAGATTGGATCAAAGATGTCAATAACGACGTCAGCGAGGCAATGCGAAGTATCACTTCAAGTTCACTCCTAGAGCAGATTGATATCTGTCTCGCACGAATGTGGGAGGCCACGCAATCACCGCAGAATAGATGGCGGGGATAGAGGCACAACAGACCCTTACGCAAGCGCATAGCCAAGCTGACCAAACAGATCGAAGAACGTTGATTGGTTTGTGGGGTTTAACGTCCCAAAACCAGCATATGATTATGAGAGACGCCGTAGTGGAGGGCTCCGGAAATTTGGACCACCTGGGGTTCTTTAACGTGCTCCCAAATCTGAGTACACGGGCCTACAACATTTCCGCCTCCAACGGAAATGCAGCTGCCACAGCCGGGATTTGATCCCGCGACCTGCGGGTCAGCAGCCGAGTACCTTAGCCACTAGACCACCGTGGCGGGGATCGAAGAACGTTGTAAGCAGCTAAGTAAGCACCGATGGGACCAAGTTTGTAATAGTCTCGACGGCCAAATAAATGCTGGCCAGACATGGCGCATGCTCAAACACCTGCTAGACCCAGATAACACCGAATCAACACACGAGCAAACCTTGCGTAAACTGGTGCACCGGTATAACGCTACTGAGGAGGACTTTATCGCTGAGGCTAGCAACACGTACATTCCCGCCATGCCCGTCATAGAGCACGGTCCATATACAGGAGGCGCGACAGAGCTCTTAGATGAGGAGTTCACCATGGCTGAAATAATGGTTTCGTAACAGATGCTAAACACCAAATCTGCACCGGGACCAGACGGGATCACCAACAGAACACTACGGAACCTTGACGACCAAGCCATAGAGAACATCACGCAATATATTAACAAGTGCTGGACCGAGGGCACTATTCAGAAACAGTGGAAAAAAGCTAAAGTAATCTTCATCCCCAAGCCCGGAAAACCCACCGATCTATCGAAATTTACGCCCCATATCACTAAGGTACTGTGCTGGGAAGCTTATGGAACAAGCTTTTCTGGACAGAGTCAACACCTATCTTGAAGAAAACGAAATCTACCTATGTTGGGGTTCCGCTCACGGCTCTCCACGCAAGATGCCTTGCTGCAAATTAAGGAGGAGATTCCAGACAACGAAGCAAGAGCTACCCGAGGAGCGATCTTAGGATTAGACGTTTGCGGACGACTGTGTCATTTATACCACAGTACCAGCGATCGACGATCAGTTACGGCTTAATTCCTCCCTAACTAACATTTCAAGATGGTGTAAAGAATGGGGAATGAAAATAAACGTAGGAAAAACCTTGCATATGCATATAACCCGAAAGAAAGCACCCATAATATTTGCGTATCATTTAAATGAACTACACGTAGCAGAGGCCGATTCGGTGAAATATTTGGGTGTTACCATCACAAACACATTAAAATGGGATGTTCACATTAACCAGACGTGCACAAAAGCGTACAGACAGCTGGGATATCTTCGCAGGAAACTCGCTCTAGCCCCTTCCAAAGTTAGAATAACAAGTTATAAATGCCTTGTACGACCAATCCTCGAATACGGCAGTGTAATCTGGAATCCGCATCAAAAATACCATCCTAACCAGCTGGAGGGAATACAAAATAAATCGCTCCGATTTGTGTATTCTCAGTATTCTCGAGATGTCAACATAACCGCGCTCCGCAACAGGGCAAGCATTCAAACACTGGCGATCCGGCGACGCATAGCTGCATTAAAATTTATTTATCTGCTTTATCATGACAACATTAACATCAACAAACACGAGTACTTGAAACCATCATATCAGCGCCCCGCCAGAACAAACCACGACAAGAGTATCAGGCCTTTCATCTCCCGTTGCAATTAATTTAGGTATTCCTACTTTACGTCAATATTAGAAATATGGAATAACCTGCCACGTGATATAGTGTCCTCAGAATCTCTCGAATCATTCACTGCCAATCTTGAAAAATTTTTAGATCAGTAAGTTGCAGCGTTATTGAATGTACGTTTTGACTTGTAAGCCACTCGATGTTTCAATTCTCAGATCTGTGTCTAATATGCACTCTTCCCTGTTAGCCTGTGGTGTTTTTATTCTGTTTTATTTCTTGGTTCTTCGACTAGATGTAGAGTTGTAATTTGTAATTGTTTAGAGTAGTCTGTACTGTTCATTCTTATTTTTTCCCGTGTACAAATGTGAAGATGACAATCTGTATAATTTCTTCCCACTCCTGTATGAGCCTGTTAAGGCTTACAGTATCAATAAAATGAATAAAAAATAAATAATACAAAAGCCTTTGACAAAGCACCGCATACGTCAATATTACATCAGATCTCCCAATTAGGCTTAGGATCAAGAGCGTATAACTATGTCAAGGACTTCCTAACAGACACAACGGCATCCATCGTAATGGGAGAACTGAGATCTGAGTAAAGGCTTATGGGCAGTGCTGGTACACCACAAGGTTCCGTCATATCGCCAATGCTGTTTATTCTCACAATGGCAGGACTCCCGACGCGGCTTAACTCAATATGCGGAATACATCAATCAATATATGCAGATAATATCACCATCTGGGCGTGTGAGGGTAGTGACGGAGAGATAGAGCAGAGGCTACAGGAGGCTATCACCACTATTGAAGAGTATCTTGAAGGTACTGGCCTCGAGTGCTCACCAGATAAATCCCAACTTATCCTCTATCGCCCCACGCTTAAAGGCAGACCACCCAAAGGATACATACAACGTGGACCGTGCTTATGAAGAGATCCAAATTCACACCAAAAATGGCAGGACTAATTCTATAGTCCAACAAATCAGAGTCCTTGGGCTCATCATCGAGTCGACGGGTTCAAACGGCAAAACCCTCAAGGGGTTAGTAACCTGAGTCACCAACGCAATACGGCTAACCAAGAGAGTCACAAACGAACACCAGGGCATCAAAGAGGCCAACGTCATCAGGCCTATTTATTCATTCGCCATAAGTGATAATATACGCGTAGCAGCATATTTAAACTGGTATACAGCCGAAAACCTCAAGATCAACGCACTCATACGAAAGGCGTACAAACAAGCTTTAGGCCTTCCAGATAGCACCAGCACCGAAAAGCTGTTTCAACTGGGCATACATAACACTTTAGAGGAGCAACAGATTGTCCAGTAGGAGAGACTAGCCAGCACGCACACAGGACGGGGTATCCTTGACAAGTTGGGGATAAATTACCATAGGCAATAAGGAAGTAAAGTGTCGGTTCCAAAGGTGATCAGGAAAAAGATCCAGGTTTCCAATCTTCCCAAAAACAAGCACCCCAAACTCAATCAGGGCAGAAGAGATAGCCGCGCTAGAACTCTACTTAAGGCCTACGGCAGAGACAAGGAGGCGTTATTCATAGACGCAGTTGAGTACCCTAGTAACAAATCCTACGTTGCGGCTGTAATAAACACCAGCCGCAAATGCATAAGTGCGTGCTTCATACGCTCTGATAATCCAGAAATCGCTGAAGAGGTGGTTATACCACAGGCCATAATTTCCCCAAAGTGTAGGTATGTCATCAGCGACTCGCAGTCGGCAATCCATCACTATGCACAAGGAAGAATATCTCCCGAGGCAACTAACATACTCCTTCGCAAGGCGAATCTCATATCATCCGAGGAGTTCGAAGAAAGGTATACTATATGGTTCTCAGCCCTCACCTCGTGTGCGTCCCCCATTCCCAACCTCAACAAGGACGCTCACCGCGTAGCGCGAGGCCTCACTAACCGCTCTCGCGATGAAGCGTCACATGAGTTACCGGGAGGAGAGGAGTGGTGGGAGAGGGACAGATTGTTTAGGTTCTGTGACATTATTCAATTCTACCAAATGTCGAGGCGCAGATTACCACCACCTAGCTCCACATCAGACAAATCTCAGGAGATTGACTGGAGGCGACTTCAAACTATAGAACATTTCCCAACCCGAAGCACCTGAATCGCATCTACCCCTAACTATACCCAAATGACTCGTGTAATCTATGTAGCATAAGACACGCCACCTTAGAGCATATTTTATGGGACTGCACACAGATACAGGACGCGAATGCAGTCTCCCCAGAACAGCTTGGGGAGCAGTGGAGAGCCGCGCTGATCAGCTCAGATCGGGAAGATCAAACATGGGCCATCCAGTGAGCACGGAAGGCGACTGAGAGACAGGGTCTCTCCACCGCCCCTGGCGCGGCTTAGGGCCCACGCCTCAATCCGCTGGTTAAATAAAGTTTGCTCACTCACTCACCAAGAGAACTTCGCTTACTCATCGGCCTTTTGGGGCGCAAAAAGCGAGGCACCGCCGCAATTTTGTCTGCATCTGGCTGAATTCTTTTTTTCATCACGATGTGGCCCAAGAACTTGATAGATTTTGTAGCGAAATGGCATATTTAGTGTTGGGCTGGAGACCAGTGAAAGCAAGGCACGTGAAAACGTCATCTGAACGTTGCAGCCTCTGAGTGTCGTCCGAATAGTGCAGGAAGGTCTTCAATTTGAGACCGCGCAGCACGTAGGTGGCAACAGTGCCGGCAAGCTTATTTTGCGAGATGCGATTGGACATTGGGTGAAAACGGCAGCCTGAACCGAAATTATTGGGGTCCAGCGTGATAGCAGAGGACCGAGGACCGAAACTTCAGCTGCACCACATATGATGTGTGGTTTGACACAGCGTTTTCTCAGCCCGAGGGCTCAGCAGCGAACGGGCAGTCTGAGGTATAAAGCGCATACATACGATGATGATGGGAGTGACACCCAGTGAAGAATATATATATATATATATATATATATATATATATATATATATAGAAGAATAACTTCGGTTGCCGCAAGGTTAAAAATATGAAAGTAGATGCACTTTCACATAACAACTGTTTATTGTGCTGAAGTTTCGACAGGAACCCCGTCTTTTTCAAGGCATAATACTATTCACACATGTTCCGTGTCTTCTTATATCCTGTCGAGACAAGAGGGGAGGGGTCAAAGAAAGAGAGAGAAAAAAAAGAAAAAAAGAAACAGTGAAACGGGAGGACAAACAATAAATAAAATATAGAAAATCTAGGAGAAGAAGCAAGACCGACACGGCGTAATTAGAAAGGGGCAGCATTTCAACAGAGTAAAGCAGAGGTAGATAAGCAATGTCATCATTGTCAACAATACCTCCCCCGCACCCACTCTTCCCCAAGTGGGCAGGGAGCCGCCGTTCTTGTATTTACCTTTCCGTGTAGTCCGCTGGCGGCTCGTTCCTCTTTGAAGTGTATGACAAGTTAATGGGGAGGGCTTAAGCGCTTTATGTGCGTGCTGGTGGCGTCGGGAGGAGCGAAAAAGCCGGTGAATGAGGCACCGCTATCGATATTCATTATATGTATTGGCTCCTTGTCAGTGAAGGAACAGAATGTGCGTTAAAAATTAAAGAAGGGAAAAAAAAGAACAGGGGGGGAGGGGGGAGACTGTACGACATCCGAGACAGTCAACACACAGTTGCAGCTCACTGGGAAGACATGCGCGCATGTATGAAAAAGTTAACGAAACCACCTAGCTGTCAGCTCCTTGTCAGTGAAGGAACAGAATGTGCGTTGAAACTTAAAGAAGAGAAAGAAAAAAAGAAAAAAGAAAAAAAAAAGGGGGGGGGGACGTACGACATCCGGGGCCACTTATCTGTGCGTTCCGGCTGTGCTTGATGAGGCAAATCATTTCCATGTTGTCAGATGCATAGGCCAAAAGCTTTGTTAGCGGGTAATATTATTGTCGTAATGAAACCGGAATGATTATTGTCGTAAAGAAACCGGCAGCTTTTGAAGTGCAGGTATTGTTGCCTGTTGCAGGTATGTTGCGGTATGTTGTATGTTGTATGTTGTATTGTTGCCTGTTGCCTGTTGCCTACAGAAAACCTAGAGACAGGCAACAATACCTGCACTTCAAAAGCTGCCACCCGCGACATTGCAAGACCAGCATTCCCTATTCCCAAGCACACAGATTTCGACGAATCTGCTCCCGCACTGAGGACTTCCACAAAAACAGCACACATATGCGCGAAGTACTCCTTAATCAAGAATACCCGCCAGCTATCATCGATGCCGCCATCAAAAATGCTGAAAATCTGGACCGCCAGATTCTTCTCAACCACCAGAGAAACGCCGACCAACACCGCAACAAAAACTTGCTATTAACTTTCACGAGCAACCCACCGAATATAAACAAGGTCCTAAGAAAACACTTTAACATATTGGAACAGAGCGTGCGACTATCCATATTTTCACTTCTCCTCCTTGCGTTGTATACAGAAGGCCGAAAAATATAAAGCATCATTTAATAAATTCAAAGATAGGTGTGAAACCTCAAATTGGGTGTCACCCTTGCGGAAAAAGCAGATGCAGGGTATGCAAACACATGCAGACAACGACAGTGGCGAAAAGCACCCACTCGGATTTTAAGCACAGGATAAGAGGTGCACTAGACTGTGACTCAGACAACGTCATATACCTCCTGGAATGTGGGGTATGTAACAAGCATTACGTGGGCCAGACAGACACTCTGTTTAGAATTAGATTCAACAACCATCGGGCACATGTACGATCTCTGCCAGGCCTTCCACTTTCAAAACACTGCACATTAAAAGACCACAACTTTGATGACATCAGGATTGCACTACTAGAAAACAACTTTCGAACAATCAGAGAACGGGAACAACGGGAATCTTATTTTATCTACAAATTTAACACGATAAACTACGGAATAAATGAACACCCAGGCACTCTATCTGCGTTACGACCGCTAAAAGACGCAAACGCTTCTCTCTAATCACTCCGGTTTCATTACGACAATCATATTACCCGCTAACAAAGCTTTTGGCCTATGCATCTCACAACATAGAAATGATTTGCCTCATCAAGCACAGCTGGAACGCACAGATAAGTGGTCCCAGATGTCGTACGGTCCCCACCCTTTTTTTCTTTTTTTTCTTTCTCTTCTTTAAGTTTCAACGCACATTCTGTTCCTTCACAGACAAGGAGCTGACAGCTAGGTGGTTTCGTTAACTTTTTCATACATGCGCGCATGTCTTCCCTGTGAGCTGCAACTGTGTGGTGACTGTCTCGGATGTCGTACAGTCTCCCCCCTCCCACCCCTGTTCTTTTTTTCCCCTTCTTTAATTTTTAACGCACATCATGTTCCTTCACTGACAAGGAGCCAATGCATATAATGAATATCGATAGCGGTGCCTCATTCACCGGCTTTTTGGCTCCTCCCGACGCCACCAGCACGCACTTAAAGCGCTTAAGCCCTCCCCATTAACTTGTCATACACTTCAAAGAGGAACGAGCCGCCAGCGGACTACACGGAAAGGTTAAATACAAGAACGGCGGTTCCCTGCCCACTTGGGGAAGAGTGGGTGCGAGGGAGGTATTGTTGACATTGATGACATCGCTTATCTACCTCTGCTTTACTCTGTTGAAATGCTGCCCTTTTCTAATTACGCCGTGTCGGTCTTGCTTCTTCTCCTAGATTTTCTATATTTTATTTAATGTTTGTCCTCCCGTTTCACTGTTTCTTTTTTTTTCTCTCTCTCTCTTTTGACCCCTCCCCTCCTGTCTCGACAGGATATAAGAAAACACGGAACATGTGTAAATAGTATTATGTTTTGAAAAAGACGGGGTTCCTGTCGAAACGTGAGCACAATAAACAGTTGTTATGTGAAAGCGCATCTACTTATATATATATATATATATATATATATATATATATATATATATATATATATATATATATATATATATATATATATATATATATATATATATATATTTACTGACAGTCTTATTGCAACGGGCTAGCCTGTTGAGGTGAAGGTATGAGTATAACACAACGGGAGCGTTGTCAACAAGGATTATTATAATTATTTTCTTACATTTTCGCGGGATGACCTTCTTTCGTCAGAGGATGAGTTACACTAACGTTCTGTTATATATATATATATATATATATATATATATATATATATTCATTCAAATATGAAGCCCAACTATTCAAACTGCATCAAATTCTGTTCCCAACGTACTCCAAGATCCACTACCCATTTTCCTTAATAGATTTAGTTAATTAGACAAGATTAGGTTTCTCCCTCAAAATATGATCAATGTTTTATTAAAATCTCACGTCCATGATGCATGTCAAGTAGGTTGGTTATCTAACGGCGCTACTTTATTCAACGAAGAGATTGCGTACAGATCAACGGCTACCACAATCGTTTTTTTTAGTAATTCACCATGACAATACACCTCTGTCTGGAGCTGTACCAACAAGCTTCAACGCCAGTTAACACACGTTAAATTGTGCTCTACCTGCCAAGCACCAATATGCATTGTGCAAACTCTTCTATATTCGTGTACATTGACCGTTTAATTGCCACTGTAAGGAAATGTTTTCTCCCACGTTATACCGATTCATAAAATAAAGGAATCGACCATATTTTTCATTTTTTTCACGCAGTGTTAATCACGGCAATCATTCTTGCGGAGCGCGTTGCAACAATGATTGTACTATTTCAGCAGCCCACGCACGTATATACATATCTGTTTCGAATTAGTGGTAGGTTGTAGTAATGATTCCATTTCAAGTTTTTATAGCCCTGGAGGCATCGGTTGCAACACAAATAACAAAGCATTGCACTAGGCCACAGGCGGGGTGTAAATCAGGCCTGCGTTCACTGCCTTTTCCAACAAAGGATAGAAAAATGGCTTTCGTTCGACAACACCACTCTGGCCGCATCTCTGGGCACTTATACCCCCCACTTACTTCAGCTATACTTCATTCATTGGTTAGAGAAGTATGAAAGCACAAAGTTTGGAACTTGAAGTATCGCAACCGTCAATCCGCTGCGCCGAGATCAGCTTTGCTCAGCGCGACTTCTAGTGAAATTTATGCCTACTGTGCCTGCCCGATCCGGGTAATTGTTATCAGTGCTTATTGCTTTGCGAAAGGACTGCGTAACAATGACTAAATAATTTTGAACATCCATTCAGATAATAACCTATTTCTTGATGTATCCACCAAGAAGTGAAGACCAGTGAGGGTGATGCGCGCTTCAGCAACACACAGAGCCTGTCGCCTAAAGCTTCCAGCCACACTCACCGCTATTTCTCTGATTCATATTTCTCTGATTTACGCACAATTGTAAATTCGTAGTTTGGTACATTTGGAATTAGCCCAGAAGTTTTCAGGTATAGGTATTGAAAGCACTGTAAATGAGTACACTGGCACGTCTCACTGCACTGATATATTTTCGCTCGCACATTCTTGAACCATGTGCGCACGTAGTCATCGAACCAGTCGTTATGAAACCTCTCTACAGGTTGACGAGAATCAACAGCGATAAACTCTTTGTAAAAGTGTGAGTGACCGTCGTTAATATATGCCTGTCTTCTAAATTCATATAATATTCTTTGGACTTTTTTGAAGGTGTGGTTTCTTAAAAAGATTATAGCTCATGCCAAAGTGAGCATGTATTTCGGTGCCAGCAGCCATTCCTTTGTGCCTACCAAAGATGCAATTGTTGGTAGAAAAAAAAAGGCAATCGCGTCTTGACTTTTTGACATGCAAACATAAAATTCAACGGTGTATTACTTTGGGAAATATGTCTTTTTACAACTACTGGGGCTATTTCTTTCTGGCTGCGAATGTGCGGTCACAGGTTTCAATACTGGTAGCGCGCTTCCGAATATTTTCTTCCAATTTCTATTTTTGTGGAAACCTTATCTATATGTACAAACACACACACACACAAAAACACACACACACACACACACATATATATATATAAATATATATATATATATATTGCCATGAGTTTGTGACATGAACGAAGGGAGGAAACTCCACGTCAAAGAAAAAACTGTTTATTCGAGCCGAACCCCTGGGCCACGCAAAAGACACTGATAGCGGCGAACAGAGCATCGGCCGTCGATAAACTGACAAGCGGGGAAGCTTGTCGGCATTGGTACTTTTGCCACAGAATACTTTAGCGTTATAGGTAACGGTGACGTAGGTTCTCGAATAATCTTTGATGTTCCCGAAGTGAGCGTAATCTTAAAGGCTCGCTCACCAGGTTGGAGAATTTTGAGCTGACAAGTGTAATGCGTAGACGAGGCATTCATGAACACGTCTGCTAATATTTGCAACGCTGCGCACCACGGAAATAGGTCTAGTTTCACGATGAACGCTGCTCCCTCTCCCTTCTGCCGGCGCGCACCTGGAGAATGAGGGCATGACGTGCGCGTATGAATGGCCCTACGTACACGGCGATGCAGTGACGTTGGCCTTTTACGTACACGACTCTGCTCTGACGTTGCAAACAGGGGCACGTGACATAGCAAAAATTATTTGAGAATAATAAATCTCTAGATAAATAACGAGATGCAATGAGGAAATGTAAGCGTGTTTTTTTCATTTATTATCTGTGAATTGCAACGAGATGCGGTGCTAGTGTGTCAGCGTTTCGAATACGTTCGTGTACCCGCGGTCAGCGCAACGAGCAGACGACTGCCATGGAAGGCCCCTGCGCGTTCGCGCACTCATTGTGCTCATTTATTCTACCGCGTCTGAGCCAGCGTTTCCAAACTATCGCGCAGAAACAGGCAGACGACCACAAAATAACGCTGGTCAACAAAGCACCATCATTCGAGTGTTCGTGGGTTAGACTTGTTTGGGCACGTCATGCGCACGTGACCTCTTTGTCGGATGCTTAGAGGATGGGAAAGAGATTTGGCTTGCGAAGGCTACACGGAGGAGCGGCAAGGGTTTCGAGCTCGCCTCCTCTTGCCTGCTTTTCGGGCCACTACGAAAAACCAATTTTCTCTGCTCATGATCAACCGATTAGAAAAATTTTTGTGGCAAAAAATTTCTCATCGGACACCCAACCACTTCCATTGCCTAACTAAAATTTGGTGTGGGGCCTGGTTAGTGGCCCTTTAACAAAACGATCTACTAAAGCCTTGAAGCTTCTCGAACATGGTAGTCGTGGTTTGCGCTGAACGTAGTGTAATTGGATGATTACAGAACTTGAAAAAATGAACGTGGCGTTGCCCCCCTCTGTAAAAGACGTAGCCCCGATGCTTCAAGAAAACTGCAAGATTAAAGAAAATAAACAATGAGTACAAGCAATGAAGCATAGCAACAACAACAAAATACAGTCCACAGGTTCACCCAAGGAATGGCTTGAGGCTCACGACATGAACGACTTCATGTCGAGCACGGCGAGCTCAGAGTTCGTAATGCTATCAGGAACAGACTCGTAGTCGAGGGGGCCGAGACGTCGAACCACTGTGTTCGGTCCGAAGTACTGTCGCAGAAGTTTTAGATGCGGAGCATCTAATACTCGAGGCTTGTAGTGCGGCGCCGTCCGCAAGCTTCCTCCTCCTTCTTCCACCATCTGTGCATCCCTTCCTCCTCTACACACCGCGCGCGCTTCACTCCTCCACCATCTGTGCACCCTTCCTCCTCTACACACCGCGTGCGCTTCTCCTCTTCACGAACATTCGCTAGCTGTATAAAGTAGCGCGCATGCGCCGTCACGCTTCGAGAACATCGGCAGCTGACGCGCACGCACGCGCCGTCGCGCTTCGAGAACATCGGCAGCTGACGCGCGCGCATGCGCCGTTGCGCTTCTCCCCCTTCTCGAACATTCGACAGCTGACAGTGCATGCGCCGTCGCGCTGTATATATACTCAAGGTTGGTGCTCGCTCGCTCAGTTGCCGCTCGTCGGTTGGTTTGTACGGCGCGTAGACGTCCGAGGTCGCAATAATCGACATCCCTTCGACCAGCGCCGGCCAAAGTGTTGGCGGAACCGCAACCAAACTAGTCGTCGTCCGAAGACAAGGCAGCGCGGAGAAGAGCTCGCGACGCCGAACGTAAACGTCGGTGTCGAGCGGAAGATGCTCAACTTAGAGAACGTGAAGCCGCTGAAAGACGTCAGCGTCGAGCAGCAGCACCGGATTCGGCCGCTTTGAAACGTAAGCGTCGACAAGAGGACCCGGACTTTCGAAAACGGGAAGCCGAGTGCAAGCGTCGGCGACGAGAGGCCGATCCCGATGCTGCCCGCGAGCGCAAGCGCGCCGAGGTAGCGGCGTGGCGCGCCAAGCAGTATGCCACGCCCAACGCTCGCTTCAAGCGCGACTTCCTCGACCGAATTCCCCTATCGGAAAAAAACTTATGGTGGGCATGGTGGAAACCACCACCCACCATTATAGTGGATTAATGTAGTGGGTGAATGGTGGGAAACGCCCACCATGGCGCATGGTGGGTATGGTGGGTGCTGCAGTGCCAGCAACACTCGAGCGCGAAATGACGTCAGAATCACCGTGACGAGCTGCCATAAAAAATAAAAAAGAATTCTATAAAAACGGTATAAAAAAACACCGGTCCCGTAGAAAAAAAAACAAGGCGCCACGGAGGATCGAACTTGCAACCTATGGATTTTCTTTCGAAGACGCTAACCACTGCGCCACACCAACATGACGTTGCTAGTGTATTAAATACTTAGTTAGCATACAAACTTAAGGCTGAACTTGAGTTATGTTTGTCGTGTACACAACATAGAGAATATCTACACCTGCTACTAAAAATTGCACATTTATTAAACACAAGCAGCTGCGGCTTGTAACGATTGCCACTATGTTAATGGCACTAGTGCTATTTTTTTTACAATTCACAACTTCAAGAAAAAAACCAAGTGGACTGGGGAGCAGCAACAGTTTACCGGCGGGGTCTGCCAAGTTTAATATCCGTTTCGCGCTCGTTCTAAAGGGCGACATCTGCTCATGCTTTATGGCGCTTCTAGGCTCATTCCATAGATACGCCCGCCTAATTTATTTGATTGAGTATTGGGATGCTTTTCGAGCAATGTAGAGGGCGGTCGCGCCAGCGCAATGCTGTAGCTCTTTCGCTAAAGCAACAACTACATATTCGTTTGGCCAAGCCGTTATAACGGCTTGGCCAAAACGTATGCAGTGTGCCGGAAACATTACGCTATCATGTTGGTTCACCAAGCACACGAATTGCCATGTCTAAGTTCTTGTACAAGAGCTAGAGAAGTGCCGGCGAGTGCGACCGGCGGCTGTCGGTGAGAAGACACTTAATTACGTTCTCTGGGAGTGCTTTAATCGCGTCGCATCGATGTTTGTTGCTTCTTGAGCGGACACCATACACAATGAAAAATGCTTCATTTAGGTTAATTGATGCCATATGGCTGCGCTGTATTGTCATACTTAATCGTCGTAATCGTGTATTCTGAAACCCGGAAGCACGGATAACACAATTGTACGAGCTCGGTCAGTAGGCTTAACCTTTGGTGGAAATCATGGTGGTAGAACATGTAGTGTACAGATCCCAGCTTGGTACACTATGTAAATTGCCCACCATTATAAGCCCACCCACCATCTGGCCCCGCCGCGGTGGTCTAGTGGCTAAGGTACTCGGCTGCTGACCCGCAGGTCGCGGGTTCGATTCCCGGCTGCGGCGGCTGCATTTCCGATGGAGGCGGAAATGTTGTAGGCCCGTGTACTCAGATTTGGGTGCACGTTAAAGAAACCCAAGTGGTCAAAATTTCCGGAGCCCTCCACTACGGCGTCTCTCATAATCAAATGGTGGTTTTGGGACGTTAAACCCCACAAATCAATCAAATCCACCCATCATCTGCTTACTGCTTCCCAGCATTATCGCGATGGTGGGCAGAGCTTCTCAGCTTGGTACACCATGTGGCCCACCATAACAAGCAGCACCCATCATCTGCTTAGTGCTTCCCAGAATTATCGCAATGGTGGAAAGAGTTTCTCAGCTTGTTACACCATGTAGCCCACCATAATAAGCACCACCCACCATATGCTTAGGGCTTCCAAGCATTATCGCAATGGTGGGCAGAGTGTCCCCTTATTGCCCACTATCTAGCCTCTGATTTCCACCATCATTGCCACTTTACCCATCATCTGTACACCATACCACCCAGTATGTCCCGGCATAACCACCATATTTTCCACTACGTGCCACCATAGCCATCATAATTTCCACCATGCCCACTATTATTTCCACTACGCCCACCATGTTTTCCAGAATCCACCATGGCTTTTCCGATAGGGAAGCTTCGGCCACACCTGCAAGGTTTGTGATCGTCTTTGGTTCGATAACAACTTAACTCGGATCGGCAACATTCAGAACAACTCCAAAGCGTTGTCGGTTATTTGCGATACGTTTGGAAAGGGCACCGACTATGCCGACTACGTCGTGTGTGCTACGTGCAAGCAGTAGTTGATTGCCGGTCGAGTTCCCTCGGCTAGCGTGAGTTACGCTCCGCATCCTCCTCAGTGTTCCCCCGAGGGAAGCTGCGGGCAATTTTTTTCACTTAGCCTACGTAGGCGTACTGGCGTCCACACCCAGACACGGTCCCCGGGCTGGTACTCAACGAAGCTTCGTCGAAGATCGTAATGGCGGCTGTAGGTCGCCTGCTTCTTAATGCGCAGGCGGATGAATTGACAAGCTTCTTTCGCGCGCTGAAGGTAGGCGGTGGCTTTAAGGTGCTCTTCATCAGCGATTTTGGAAGCATAACGTCAAGCGGCGTTGTCGGGCTTTTTCCGCAGACCAACTTGTACGGCGTCAACTACGTCGTTTCTTGAGCGGCCGTACTGTACGTGAATGTCACGTATGGAAGGATTTCATCCCACGTCTTGCGCTCCACGTTGACGTACATAGCCAGCATATCAGCGATGGTCTTATTAAGACGTTTGGTGAGGCCGTTGGTCTGTGCATGGTAGGCGGTGGTTGGGCGGTGACTTGTCTGGCTGTACCTCAGGATCACCTGAGTTAGGTACGCGTTAAATGCTGTACTTCTGTCAGTATTGAGGACCTGTGGAGCTCAGTGACGGAGAACAATGTTCTCGACGAAGAACCTTTCTACTTCAGAGGCACTACTTTTGGAGAGGGCCTTTGTTTCGGCATAGCATGTGAGGTTGTATTTAGCTACGACGATCCATTTAGTCCATGAAGTTGACGTCGGGAGCGGCCCCGGTAACTCCATGCTGATTTGCTGGAACGGCCGTCGAGGTGGCTCAATGGGCTGGCGAAGTGCAGCTGGCCTAGCACGCGGTGTTTTACGTGGCTGAAAATTGTGGCTGCTCCTGACATAGAGAGTGACGGCGGCGAAAAGTCGTTGGCAGTAGTAATTTTTTGTATTTTGGCGAGTGTACGGCAAACACCGAGGTATCGAGCCGTCGGGTCGTCGTGTAGAGCCTTGAGTACTTCTGGTCTCACGGCTGAAGGAACCATGTGAATGTGGTCCGCTCAAAGGGGCGAGAAGTTCTTCCTAAAAAACTTCGTTTCGCAAGAATAACGACTCCGGTACTCCCTTGAAAACATTCGGAACAGTCGTACTGCTAACCTGGGGGTATTTCACTAGGATTCTGAGTTCCGAGTCAGCTCGTTGTTGCTCGGCAAAGTCGTCGGCAGTTATTGTTCCTAGGAAGCTGTCCTCATCCAGGCCGTCGGGCAGCAGTGGTTCGACGCGGGCACAAGAAGCGCAGTCGGCGTCAGAATGTGTTCTTCCAGACTTGTAAACGACGGTCCAGTCATATTCTTGAAGTCTGAGGCTCCATCGAGCGAGGCGACCCGAAGGGTCTTTCAGGTTAGCTACCCAACACAAGGCGTGGTGGTCACTCACAACTTCGATTCATTGATTCGATTTGTGGGGTTTAACGGCCCAAAACCACCTGATGATAATGAAAGATGCCGTAATGGAGGGCTCCGGAAGTTTCGACCACCTGGGGTTCTTCAACCTGCCCCCAAATCTAAGTACATGGGCCCAAAACATTTCAGCCTCCATCGGATATGCAGCCGCCACAGCCGGGGTTTGATCCTGTGACCTGTGGGTAGCGGCCGAGTACCCTAGTGACTAGAACACAGTGGCAGGGCCTCTCAACTTTGAAAGGCCTGCCGTAGAGGTAGGGTCGAACCTTCGATGCGGCCTAGATTATGGCAAGGCGCTCCTTTTCTGTTGTGGAATAGTTGGCCTTGGCCTTGGATAGCGACCGGCTTGCATACCTGATAACCTTTTCTACGCCACCTGTCCTTTGCACAAGGACGGCGCCAAGTCGTACGCTGCTTGTGTGGTGTGTAACTCTCTTTCAGCGTATTCTTCGAAGCGCGCAAGTATAGGTGCGTATTGAGGCGTCGTTTAAGTGCCTGAAGTGCTTTCTCTTGTGCCTCTTTCCATCCGAATTTGAAGTTGCTTTTCGTGAGGTGATTTAGCGGCTCGGCGACCTGTGAAAAAAGTTTGACGAAACGCCTGTTATAGGCGCAATATCCGAGAAATCGGCGTACTGCCCTCTCGCCAGTGGGGTGCGGGAAATCAGCGATGGCGGATGTTTTCCGCGGGTCTGGGCGCAATTCAGACTTGCTTATAACGTGTCCCAAGAACAACAGCTGCTCGTACGCAAAGCGACATTTTTGTGGCTTCAGGATTAGTCCAGAGGTGTTGATAGCCTGAAGTACCACTTCAAGGCGCCGAAGATGCTCGTCAAAACTTGATGAAAACACGATGACGTCATCCAAGTACACGAGGGAAGTCTTTCACTTTAATCCAGCCAGCACGGTGTTCATGACGTGCCGGAAAGTTGCAGGCGCCGAGGAAAGACTAAAAGACATGACCATAAACACGAAAACGCTGTCTGGAGTGAGGAAGGCCGTCTTCTCTCATCAACCTCATTTTGCGAATAGCTCATTTTGAGTTCCACCAAAGAAAAGTACTTCGCGTTGCAGAGACGGTCCAGTGCGTCGTTTACGCGTGGTAGATGGTGCACGTCCTTTTTTGTGATTTCGTACAGGCGACGGTAATCGGCGCAAAAACGTAGGGTCTCGTCCTTTTTCTTCACTAATACCACGGGTGACGCCCGCGGACTCTTGGATGGCTGAATGACAACGTCGCGTAGCATTTCGTCGACATGTTTTTCCATGGCGTATCCTTAGCGCGTTGAGACTCGGTACGGGCTTTGTCGAACTGGTCGGGTACTTTCTTCTGTTATGATGCGATGTTTCGCGGCTGGGGTTTGTCTAATTCATGATGATGACGAGAAGCAGTCTTTGAATTGCAAGAGCAGGGATTTGAGCAAGTCATGCTTGCGCTGCAAAAGGTTGGGGTTGACATAAAAATCTGGTTCAGCACCTGCATTCGACGAAGCAGCCGCGGCAGCATCGAAATGGGCGAAGGAATTGCTGGCCTTCACGAATTCGTCGATGTGGGCTACCGCCGTACCACGGTTGAGGTGCCTACAGTCATGACTGAAGTTTGTCTGCACCACCTTTGCTTTACCGTCACGCAGCTCAGCTATGCCTCTTGCAACACAAATCTGACAGTTAAGAAGAAGGTGCTGATCACCCTCGAAGTTTTCGGCTTTTTCGGTGCCAATGGAAACGACGACGCTGGAGAAAAGCGGCAGATTGACTTGCCCTTCTACCACATTCAATGGGTGATTCCTTGGCGTTGCAGGGGTGGGCACCGTTTTTTCTGAGGTTAGTGAGATTGACTCACACTTCTGGTCGATGACAGCGTCATTTAGACTTAAAACGTGCATTCAAGTATCGCAACCATGGAGCAATTTAGTAAGAATACAAAGCTCGCAGGATAAGTCTGCTTATTTATGGTGATTCTTGTGGCGCAGACGCCAATCAGCATTGTTAAGCGACCTCCAGTGGTCTGGATTTCGGGGCCTTGCGATGCCGGCCACACATTTTTATTGTTCGTTGCGAATGACCCACTGACGAATGAATAGTCGGCTCCAGTTTCGAGAAGAACAGTAACTAGTGGACTGTCAAATATTATGTCGAGGTCGCTGGTTCGTCCTTGTGCGTTGCGTTTGGGTCGTAGGGTTGGGTCACGGCTATGTCCATTTGCTCCGCTGCTTCCACGGTGCGTCGTGACGTCTTCTGCAGGCTGCGAAGGTTCGACGTCAAGACCCTTTTTGTCTTACGGCGGGTTCTTTCTATTTTGTGCCGGCGTTGTCGTCATCGATGGCGGATTATCTTCAGTAGTTTGTCGTACAGCAACCGCACCTCCATCGGTTGCTGCCCTAAGTTTTCCGAGTAAGGGCTTGGAGATCGGCCCCAAACCGCACTGCCCGCTGTGCAGTGAGGCAGAGCGGCCTGACGACGGCAAACAATAACGTCGTTGGCGTGTAGACTGCTTTCCCGCGACGTAGTCGTCAATGTCATGTGGTCGTTCACCCCAATGTGGGCACGGCGCGTTGATGTCGAAGCCCCGTAGACCCATCTGTCGGTACTGCCAATGGTGGTAGGTGTGCTCGGCTCCGCCACTGTGGTAGCACAGCAGGTGGTTGTCAGGTGCTCGCCAAACGTAGCTTTTCGTCGGCGCACTGCACTGGCGCGCAGGCGAACGTTAGGACGTCGGTGCTGGTGGTGGCGGCGGTGGCGTCAGGCGACAGAAGTGCGCCAGGGCAGCATTTTGGCATGAGCGTGGAGGAGGGGCGTGACGCCGGGCTGCAGCAGCATAGCTGATTACTAGAGGCTGGAATTTCAGGCACTCAAAAAGTGTGTTTCAGGCGCCAAAGACCCGCAAGTAAAACACCATTTTAGGCCTTCAAAACCATAGTATTAGGAGCAATAAATTCTAACAAAAATATAAATATCTGAAAACAATGACGTTGGCGACTTGTATCTGCGGCAAGAAGAAAAAAAGTGATATTTAGATAGCAGAAAGGTACCAACAATGGAACATAGGCATGTATTTCCCGCGCTATTCGCAGTATGTGGTCTATCATTTTATATTCTAGTATTGTGCATCAAGTGTCTACTTTTCTTTACCACTCTGGCTGGGAAGAGCAGCGCAGGAGCAAATAACCAGACCACTGATACCCCACAAGAGAAGCATGCAAGGCCTGATCACGAAAGACCAATTTCTCCCCTATTGGTGAACACCTTAAAGGGCCCCTCACTAGGTTAGAGCTTTTCTAGCTGACAACCGTAACAGTGCACTGGGCACTCCGGATCATTCCTGGTAAGCTTTGCAAAATTAGACGTGAAAAAAACAGTCAATTTTAATGAATGCCACTTGCCCTTCTTTCGGGCCTGTGTCCCAAGATTGTGGACACAGGTTTGCACAAGGCTTTTCTACTTAGCGCGACCGTGTAGGGGTGAGACGTCCTCCACTGCCGCTGCGTGCGAAGACGCTGCGGCCTGGTTCGTCGTTTTCTCCTGCACGGCGCAGAAACCACGCACGAGGCAGGATAACAACAACAACGGGTTCGTTAACCCAAGATGCCGCACAGTGCGACACTTACGGGCTTGCAGGCCATATAGGGAACTCCGAAAGACCGAGCAAGTACGCTTGCCTAGGGCGCGACGACTCCCGCACAAGGGCCGAAGTCGAACGCACGAACGAGAAGCCGCCTGCTTAGCAGAGCGTCATCCCCTCGTGAAGGCCTGAGAGCATCTGCCGCGACGAGCGAATCGTCGGGCGCAACAGAGCTCGAAGGAGAGTAGGATGTCACGCGCGCCCAATAGGAAATGGCGCTGCGTTGTGACGTAGGCCCGCGCAGCACGCCAGAGTAGCGTGCCCAGACATGCCAGCGCGGGAAGAAGCTGACGGTTGACTGGCCGAGACCAAGAGGCGCCCTGGCAGCCATCTTGGCGGATGCCGGCGCTTATGCATGCCTGGGCTACGCTACTGGCGCACGTGCGGCAGCTGGGAACGAGGCACCAGGTAGGAGGTCGCTCTCGATTCCCACATTCCCCCTCCTTGACCAAGGCCGCCCTAAAGACGCCGTAAAAACAGCATCCTCCGACACCGAAAAAACTGAGGTCCAGCTCTGTGCCGTCCACGAGATCGACGGGGGTCCCGGTGTCTTCGTTGTGCGGCGTCTCAGCAGGAACCTGAACCGCGGGAGGGCGGCAGACCCCGCAGCAGCGATGGCCGACTTCAACTCAACTCAGCCGACTTCAACGTTAGCCGACTTCAACAGCCGACTTCAACTCGGCTGTGGCCACTAGAGCTTCGGAAAGCGCCTTGAAGGCTCGCTCTTGTTCTGGCCCCCAGCTCCATCGTGCCGACTTTTTCAAGAGTGCAGTCAAAAGCACTTGGATGGCTGCACAGTTTGGGATGAACTGTCGATAGTAGTTCACCATGCCTAAAAAGCGCCTCAGGCCCTGAATGTTTGCCGGCGTCGGGTACTCCACAATGGCACGTATCTTCTCCTCGCACGGCAGAACACGACCGCTCTGAATGGTAAAGCCTAATAATGAGATGCGAGTCTCAGCTATTTGAGCTTTCTTCGGGTTCGAAGTCAACGCGGCGGCACGCAACCTCCCGAGGACATCCTCCAAGTGGTGAAGGTGTTCCTCGAACGTTCGAGAGAAGATGACGATGTCGTCGAGGTACGCCATGGCGTGTTGCCTTTAGCGTCTCCTAGAACGCGGTCTATCAATCACTGGAACGTAGGTGCAGCTCCAGAACAGCCAAACAGCATGCGGGTAAACTCGTACAAACCTCTGTGAGAGGTGAATGCAGTTTTCTCCGCGTCCGCCGGCTCCATCTGAACGTGTAGGTAACCGCTGCAAGCATCCAAGTTGCTGAAGTAGCAAGCACCGCCTAGAGCAGCCACGATCGAGTCAACGTTAGGCATAGGATAAGCATCCTTCCTCGTGACCTCGTTCAGCCGGCGGTAGTCCACACAGAGCCGATGAGAGCCGTCTCTTTTGGGAACCATTACCACCGGTGAACCCCAAGGACTGTTTGAGCGTTGGACAACTCCGGTCTCAATCAACTCATCCAGTGCCTGGTCAATTGCTTTCCTCTTTGCCACACTAACGGGACGAGGATTGCATTTCCACGGTTGTGCGTCACCTGTGTCAATCGGGTGCCTCACCAGAGAGGTGCAACCCGGGCGTTCTGTGAACGTGTCGCTGAAGCGTGTCAACAGCGACGACAGGCATGCTTTCTCGTGTTTCGACAAGCTGTCGGGCCAAGGTGGCATTGAGCCATTCGAGTTGCTGCTTAGCGGGGGGGGGGGGGATCACCGGCATACCCGAGACCTCGTTCACCGCGGCAGCATTATTCTCGAGGGAAAGCTGTACGCGCGGACCGTTTTCCGCCGCGCCGGCCGAAGGACCAGTCTTGGCGTCCGAGGGGGAGACGCGGGCCGCGGGGGCAACGATTGGTCTCCTTTCCTCCTTCCTCCTCGTGGCGTCCGGCGACTTACTGGCAGCCGAGACCACGTGAGGTGCAGCGAAAGGCCGTAGGGCGCCGTAAGGGCCATCCCTGTAGCCTCCGCTTGCGACGCCAATCCCGATACCTGTGCGCGCGAGAAAGTCGCGACCGAGAGTCACAGGCAAGGAAAGACCCGGGAGATGCACAAAGCGCTGTCGGCGTGCGCGATTCTCCCAACACACAACCAACCACGCAGTGCCGCACGAGGTGGCGGTGCCGCTGGCGAGGTGGAAGGCAGTGTCGCAAGCTCGAATGCGGACAGAGCGGTCGCGCAAATGAGCCCTAACCTCTTCGCCGAACAGCGAGATAGAAGCCGCGCTATCCAGCAACGCCGCAAACTCTCGACCAGCGATCGAAAGGGCGATGAACGGCGCCGGCGTGGCTGGAATGTCATGTCAAGCGCGAAACGCCATCGGTGCCAGAGGTTGTGTTACACTACCGTGCTCTCTTACTGCTGCAGCCGCCCGCAAGGGGGAGCTCACCGACGGCTCAACCCGTTTCCCGACGGGCGAGCAGGCTCTTGTGTCGGTTGGAGCACGTTGCACTCTCGCGCGGTGTGACCACGCTCACGGCAACGAAAGCAGACAACGCCTTTTTCTCTGCAACAGGGGGGGATTTAGGTGATCCTTTTGAGCTACGAGGTGCCCGTTCACTAGCCGCAGTGGGGGCTCCGCGATCGAATATCCCCTCGTGCACTGGAGCACGGGGTTTCCGTTCTTGCTCACGCTTCCGGGCAACGGTGGCCGCCCGGCCGTACGAGTACGGGTCCAGAGCACGGTGCGACACATCGAGCGCGTCTCGGTCTCTCGCGGCAGAGGCCGCCTCGTGGTTCGGAGAACCCCAGTGTGACGAGTCACGACCTGCCCACGCACAACGAGGCTCGAGAGACGCGGACGGTGGTGGTGGCGGGCGATAGGCTCGCGCCGCCAGTATGGGAATACGCGCCGGCGGCGCGTATTCAGGGCCAGTATGTCGCCCTGAATACGCTTCGAATCGGATGCCAGCTTGTTTAGATCACGATAACGGGCGCTCCAAAAGTAAGCGACGAAGGTTGGATGAGCCTGGCGTATGGCTCGCTCCACCTTCTCGGCGTCTGATGCCGTAGGATCGGCAAGGAGGTAGAGCTCCTGCAAAGCCCGAATGTACTCGAGAAGAGATTCGTCGGGATGCTGTGTGCGAAGCTCTAACTCGCGGCGCATGTGGCGCTCGTATTCAGGAGAAAGGAATTCGCTACGAAAGAGCCCTAAACTCCTCCATCGATCGAGCTTGGCGGCTGACGAGCCGGTACCACCTCGCCGCTTGGGCTGTCGGTGACACGGGCAAAACAGAGCCAAGCATAACGCTGTCGCTCAGCCACGTAGCCTGCTGATAGCGGTGCAGCACCTCGAGGTACTCTGTGGCACCGATGTGGTCCGAATAACCGCTGTACTCAGGCAGAGGTACCCTTAAGCTACTCGTAACGCTTGGCTGAGGGGACTCGGGGTCTCCCTTTAAAGCACAAGGCTGCGAGCGCACCGCTTCCAACAGAATGTTTAGGAGCTGCGCCACAGTTGCGTGCAGCGGTGATTGCTCCGAGGCGGGCGCGGCCGTAACAGGTGCGCGCGCCTGTTACCCAACATGCGCGTCCGACCAAAAAGGGCCAGTACACGGCATGGGGGAGGGTAGGGTTTGCGCTCCGACTGGTGCTTGAGGCCTCACGCGACTGGCAAACGGGTCGGCAGCGGAGCACGGTGGTCCACGTCCGTCGAAAGGGTCGCCCATTTGAGTCTCAGGCCAGCGAGCATCGGTGAACGCGGCGACGTTGTCGGTTGAGCGAGCAGGCTCGCGAACGACATAGTCAACCCTTTGCGCTCGCGACAACAACGGGTCAGGAAGCGCGTTCCCGCCAACACCTGAGTGTCCCCGGTAAGAAGGACTGGGTGCGGCGATTTGAGCTGTCAACCGTGCTGCTGACGGGGAAAGGCCAGTGAGCGGAGACTGCGCCGGGGACGGGCCCGTAAGCGCGTGAGTCTCGAACAGCTGATACAGCCCGTTACTAGCTTGTCTAGGACTGTGTTTCTCGTTAAAGCGACTCGCATCACCGTAGGGGGCCCCAAAAAAGGGATCTCTCCCGGTGAACGAAAGGAGAGGGTCACCGAGAGGGCCGTACCCCGTGCTGTTGCAGCCATCCGCCTCGAATGTGATCAAGTCCGTCGCAACAGGATCGAACAGGAACGAGCGCCTCGAAGGGGTCTGCTCAGAAGCCATGCCGAAACCAAGTTGGGCGCCAGTTATGTGGACATAGGTTTGCACAAGGCTTACCTACTTAGCGCAACTCGTGTAGGGGTGCGACGTCCTCCACTGCCGCTGCGGCCGGGTTCGTTAATTTCTCCGGCAAGGCGCAGAAACCACGCACGAGGCAGGATAACAACAACAACGGGTTTATTAAACCAAGATGCAGCATAGTGCGAGACTCACGGGCTTGCAGGCCGTATAGGGAACTCCGCAAGACCGAGCAAGTACGCTTGCCTAGGGCGCGACGACTCCCGAACAAGGGCCGAAGTCGAACGCACGAACGAGAAACCGCCTGCTTAGCAGAACGTCAACCTCTCGTGAAGGCCTGAGAGCATCTGGCGCGACGAGTGAATCGTCGGGCGCAACACAGCTCGTAGGAGAGGAGGATGTCATGCGCGCCCAATGGGAAATGGCACTGCGTTGTGACGTAGGCCCGCGCAGCGCGCCAGCGTAGCGTGAACAGATATGCCAGCGCGGGCAGGAGCCAATGGTTGACTGGCCCAGACCAAGAGGCGCCCTGCCAGCCATCTTGGCGGATGCCGGCGCTTATGCGCGCCCGGGCTACGCCGCTGGCGCGCGTGCGGCAGCTGGGAACGAGGCGCCAGGTAGGAGGGCGCTCTAGATTCCCAGAAGATCTAGGGAGTGACGTACAGAAAGAAATGATCCTATTTTCGCGTCGCTCCTTTACGTTGCCATTGGTGGGCTGACGTTGCATACTGTACGTTCTTCATTAGGACTTCATTAAATTCTAGCTGTGCCTATAAAAACAGACAAAAAATGTTTCGTCTCCTGATTGTATCCTGCATTTTAAACAGTACCTTATTAAGAATGTTGCACGTGACATTATTCTAGTTGGCATGTGCAATTTGTGTGTTGTGTTGTATAGGGTAAATGAGGGTTACTTTGATTTCGTCTAGCTGCTTCATATCATTTCGAAAGGGAAGCGCAAAGACAAAGGAAAAAAAACAGCACTCTTTGTCTCCATGTCTTTCTTTCCCCGTGTTATTGCACTGTCCTTTCAAAATAAGTCTTATGCATGAACGCTGAGAAAAATAAGAAAACATGGAAATGAAATCTCAGCTTGTTGTTATTTTTATTTTTGTTTTGATTAGCCTCGAGATGCTATTCACTGATCCGCGCTCGTTTAGCGTCCGCCTCGGTGGACCAGCCACTATAGGGTGATCCGCTGCTGATCCGAATCCCACGGGTTCGATTGTGGCTACGGCGGTCACATCTAGATGGATGCGAAGAATTATAGGGCCGTGTACTGTGCAACGTCAGTGCACGTTAAAAACACCGGTTGTTCAAAATTTGTGGAAACTTTTACTACAGCGTCTCTCATACTTATGTCGGGGTTTTTTTATGTAAGACCACACATACTGCCCCTGATACGACTACTATATACTACTACTACGACTACTACTACTATGTCCATTTTGCTTGCGTTCGTCTTCTCGTCGTTTCTGCATCGTGCCTTCGCCAACCCTGACAACACTTAGCTTGTGTTTGGTGCGCCGTCTCTGACCGCAGTTTCAGCGAAGCGACGTGTTGTGTCGTGGTCACAATACATTATCTTTGCCAGCATCTCCTAAAGAATACGCGCTGACTGATCCATCCCACAGAAACTGGTAATACGCAACAGAGAGCTCCGTATCGAACCAACATCGATGGAGTACGCTCACAAGGAAGCTGGGGCACGTCATGCGCACGTTACCTTGCTTACGCTCGTCGCTTTTGGTGCGTATGCGTCATGTGACTCTCCATCCCCAATATCGAAGAAAACAGGGAAGGAATAAGGCTCACAATGACTACAAGGCACGAGAAGCAAGGGATTCAAGCTTGCTTCTTTGCATCATGCTGTGGTGTCTCGTAGCAAACCAATTGGAAAAATGATCATGCTAGAACGCTTTCAACTGGGTACGCAAGAACCTTTTGTGTCTAACTACAACTTATATCACCTAGAGAAAGACGCTTAAAAAGTAAATTACAAACAAAACAGAAGCCGCGTGCACATCACATTTTTTACCTGAAGGGGCTGCAGCAGATGGGTTACAATGCTAAAGAAAACACGCCTTCATTGACACAACACATTCTTTCATAGATCTAGCAAAAAACGAAATATTAGAAAAGTAAATCTGATACAAAATTCCAAATCTTGAGTACCATTGCATGAAGAGGACTGTTTAGGTAAATTCATTTTTAATGAGAGTTTACCATGAAATGGTTGACATAGAAGCTTTGCCGCAGTTTAATTCGACGACATGATAGTAATTCCCATCCTAGCTATTTTTTTAACGTTACAGCTGTAATCTTTGAATATTGGCTTAGAACAAACTTTAAAGCGCTGTTTCGTATTGCTTCAAGTTTGTCACTTGACATGTGACAAGGATCTCATACGGAACATGGATATTCGAGCATATGGAGAATGTATGCTAAATACACCGTTGATTGTAAACATGCCGTCGCCTTTCTCAGGCTTCGCTGTATAAAGTATAACAATTTGGCGATTTTACCCACCACTGAATCAACAAGAGCATTTTATGAGTGGTCCTTCATGGTTTTCTTTCGTTCTCCAGCAACCCACGGCTGCCCAGAACAACCTGCTTCTTCTTTCTCACCGCGAGACCCAGGTTTACAGGGGGGTTATTCAGTTCCTTCGGGACGCTGTAAATCTATTTGTAGAAGGTGGTCACCACGTCCCCGGCCATAGACAACACTTTTATTTTTTTACACCATATTCAATTCTCGCTCCTCCTTTCTCTGCATACGCTGAGAAATTCTTTCACTTAGGGCTGCAGAAATAGCGTTTCTTGCACTCCTCATGCTCCTCCTATAATTGCTCTTAGCATGTTAGCTTTGTCTTCATTGAATCTTATAGTGTTTGAAAATATATTGCTGTCTTTTTTACATGAATAACGGCTTCACGCCATGCTCGAAAACAAAATTTGTGCTGAATAGTGCTCATATACGCGCTCGTTTGGAAAATATGCATTCATAGGCATTGTAGGTATTTAGGCACGAACACCAAAAATAGGCATTTATAGGCACTATAAAAACACCATAAAAGCCCTTCTTAACCTCTAATTCATGCCCCTATATCTAAATGCCACGATAGGAACGCAAGGAACAAAATACGCATTGGCCTATAAATTGGTCTCTACTCATTAGTTGCAGCTGCGGTTCTGGAAGCTGAGAAACGCCAAGTGATCGCTTAATCTCCTGGCGTACGACGTCCGCGATGGTGTCCATGTGAGGCTGCGCTGAAGGAAGCAAAGTTTGCTGCTCTTCTTGCATGATCGCTAGGATCGTCTCACCCAAGTCGGTTGTTCTTAGCGCTTGGATGTCGGCGTAGGTTGTAGATGAGAAGCTGCGGTTGTATAGCCGTGTCCGCATCTCGAGCATCTTTTCCATCGTAGAGGCTTCCTAAATGAAATCGGCGACCATCTTTGGGGGATTTCTCATGAACCCAGCGAAGAGTTCTTGCTTGACTGCTCGCATGAGCAGATGGACATTCTTCTGCTCAGACATGTAGGGGTCAGCGTGGCAGAACGGGTGGCTCATTTCTTCGTGAAAATGGTGAAATTTTCATTGGGCAGGTGCATCCGGGCCTCCAGCAACGCAGCAGCCTTCTCTTTGCGAGCCACGCTCGTGATTGTTTGCAGGAATTCGCCGTGGAGGAGATCTCACGTTTGAAGCGCAGACTCCCTATTCTCGAACCACGTCCTGCCGCGTCTTCCGGATAAAAGTAGAGGTGACGGAGCTTCTCTTCCGTGTCTCAGTGGTTGAGGGCAACTAATCGGTCGTAGGATTCTAGCCAGGTTTCCGGGACTTCAAACGATGACCCATGACAAACTGGCGATTCCCTTGGCTGCTGCATCATGATCGCGGACTGTGGCGCACCAGCCGTCATCGTTGCTGCGGTCGAGGTTATGGCCTTGGTCTTCCGAGCCTTGTGTTGTATAGGCCCGTACTCTCCAGGTAAACCGTCCTGCCTGCGCTTGTTCGGTGCTCGTGACTGGCGTCGGCTCTTCTTCGCAACATGGGCTCGGTTCACGACTTCATGGGGGAGTCCGGTACATGAACAAAGCTGCAACTCCATCCGCCAAGTGTCGCAGGGTTGTGACGTGAACAAAGGGAGCAGACCCCACGTCAAAAAAAAAAAAAAAAACTGTTGATACGGGCCAAACTTACGGCCACGCATAAAGAAAATAAGACACTGACACTGACAGCGGCGAACAGAGCATCGTCCGTCAACATTTATACCCTTGCCATCGAATATTCTAGCGTTATTGGAAGCGGCGACGTAGGTTCTCGAATAATCTGTAAGGTTCCCGAAGGGGCCGCTATTTTAACAAAATAATCGATTAAAGGCTCGAAGCTTCTCGAACGTCGTAGGCGCGGTTTGTGCTGAACTTAGCGTAACAGGGTGATAAGAGAAAAGAAAAACACGGCCAATATATATATATATATATATATATATATATATATATATATATATATATATATATATTTATATATAAATATAAATATATATATATATATATATATATATATATATATATATATATATACATATATATGTATATATAAATATATATATATATATATATATATATATATATATATATATATATATATATATTTATATATATATATATATATGACTTTATGCGGCGACAGTTGAAATTCCCAGGGAATCGTGCACATTGTTTCGAGTTTTTGAAACGAAACAGTAGCCATATTGTGGGCTGCCCATTAGTTTTTTTTGTAACATGTAATTTTTTCTAGAGTCAAATTGCCGTAGTAATTAACATTGTTGCAATACAATAAAAACAACTTTCATAACAGATGATGGAGTTTTTGAATTTAATCTTACGCCACTAAGCTTGTGTAACTCTCCGG
Source organism: Rhipicephalus microplus (assembly GCF_043290135.1). Taxonomy (NCBI): domain Eukaryota; kingdom Metazoa; phylum Arthropoda; class Arachnida; order Ixodida; family Ixodidae; genus Rhipicephalus; species Rhipicephalus microplus. The sequence goes on along the minus strand of NC_134705.1, from coordinate 105,904,837 downwards.
ACATCTTTAACGTTTCATGGACACCATCCTGTGATGTTTATAACGGAAGATGTGCATATGCCCTTGCGATGAGGCCATCTTATTTAGTCGCACCTTTGACGAGCAGGACACGCGCTTCAATTCTGCAGTTACCTGCCTACAAAAGGCTTCTCTTGTGCTTAACTCCAACAAGCGTCATTTCGGGTAACGCCAAGCTTTGGTGGTTGGGCATCTTGTGAACAAAGGAGGCGTCTGGCCCGACCTCAAAGTCTTTCAAAGCATTTCAGCCACCTCAGTCCATCAAAGAACTTAGCCACTTTCTGGGGCTATGCTCCTACTTCAGGCGATTGATTCTTTGCTTCACTCACGTGGCTTATCCTTTGACAAGCTTTTTGCAAAAAAACGCCCCATTCCATTTGAAGCTGAAGTGTGCTGCTTCCTTTGCACAACTAAAGTTTCTGCTAACGTTGGCAGCCCATCCTCCGAAACTTAGATTCATCAGTGTCAACAGAGGTCTACACAGATGTGAGTGGTGTAGGTATTGGCAGTGTTATTCTTCAGCGTATCACCAATAAAACATGTAATCACCTCTGCGAGCTGTTCGTTAAGCCAACCTGAACGGGACTACATGGTTCTTGAAAAGGAAGGTCTCACCATTATTGTCGCCGTGCTGCCGTTCTAGTCGTACTTGTGTGGGCGTGAGTTTGCTATCATCACCGACCATCACTTCCTATGCTGGCTCGTCAATCTTTGTGATTTGTCGGGATGTCTGGCACGATGAGCATTACGTTTAGAAGAGTACAGCTTCATGGTCTCCTACAAGATCGGCCGAAGGCATGCTGATGCCGATTGACTTTCTGGGATGCCTCTTCGTGCAAGAAAATATCGAGCTTACAATATTGATCATTTATATGCAACCGTACATTGGAATTTCCAAGTATCACAGCGTTTGCAAAAGACCAGCATAAAGATCCAAGTTTAGAGTCACATATCTCTGTTGCAGAGCCAACGGCGTGTATTTTTGTGTTCAAAAAGGGTTGCTCTACAGGCAGAATTTCGCTGGCACAGTCGCAGAGTTTATTCTCGTAGTGCCAGAAGACCTTTGCTCTTCAATTTTGTCCGGCTTGGCACGTTTACCCCACTACAGTTTACCTATAAATAATGCTTACATTCCATCGTGCTAACAATTTTTTACTGCCTGCATACGCCCAAAAAAGCAGACGTATGTAGGCAGCTGTGCTCAATGCCAAAGCTACAAGAGACGTACAGTTACACCAGTCGGTTGCCTAAAGCATGCGGTTGCACGCAGCTCATATTTTGAACAAGTAGGCATACACTTGATGGTAGCGTTCCTACGTTCATAGAAAGAGAACCATTGGTATGCGCCGTCTACCTGACTCGGCTTTGCACAACGGTGGCGCTACCCTCTTGAACAAAAACAGAAGTATCAAAAATTGCAGTGCATTCCAGCACATTCAACTTGGTCCCCCTAACGTGATCATTAGGGGCAGTGACCGCCAGTTGAGAGCTGATACTGTTGACGAGCTCTTTGGACATTTCACGGCCTATCACCCTCATACCGATGGCTTGACTGATTGTACAAACAGAACCCTCGTGATATACATGTACGTTATCCATGATATCCACATCCACGATACCCATGTACGTTAGTTCAGGCCAAAAAAAATTGGGATGATGTGCTAACGTTCTTGAGGTATGCATATAATACCACGAAGATTGGGACCATTGAATACAGCTCGTTTTTTCTTTTAACGCTTGTCAACCTCAATAAATTTAAGCACTATCTTTCTTTCCATCAGCCACAACGACGCTTGAATCGTGGCAACGCTGTGCCGCGCGGAGAAATCGCGGCGCCTCGCCCGAATACGTGCGCTGGCACCAGAGGAGCACGATAAATTTCGGTAAGACAGCCGACACCATTAGGTAACCTACAATGCTCGTGAACAAACGTTGTTATGGACTCCGGTGATGAAACATGCACTCTGTCAAAAATTGCTCGCTGACCATGTTGAACTATTTGTCGTGATTGAACGTTTCAGTGAGCGGAATCATAGGTATACACTGTTCACTGCCCATGGAAGACGGTGAATCAGGACCAAAGTCACAATTATAACACGCTTAAGTCTTTTTTTCTTAGTGACGTTCTAGCTAACTTTTCACCCAGTGGGCTTCGGCTGCAAGCGGAGAATTTTTAGCCGGTATAATCATTAGGGTGAACGAGCAGCGACAACAGCAGCGGAGCTTTAGAAAGAGAAGAACGACAAGCAGTGCTGGCCGAAACTCACCGTCCAGCTCATTCTAAAAAAAACATTTCTGATAAACCCCGTACCAAGATCCTTTGGTTTTGTTTGGCAATGTTTTCCTCCTTTTGTGTAACGGTATATGCCCAAAATTTGCACACACCGTAACAAATAGATTGTTATTCGCACTTGTAACGCCTTCTCTCACGCCCTACCTCAGTTATCAATGAATTTCCTGGCACAGTGGTTTAGTACTTGCGTTAGAGTAAACTACTTGCCTGAACCGGACGGTGAATGGAATCTCCGAGATCTCTGGCGTGCTCAGCCTGCAAAAAGGGTAGTGATACAGTAAGGAATTATTATTGCATGAAAGCATATACCAACCTATTTCAATAAAACGCACAAGTAATTTTTCAGTTCACATCTTTTCCGGTCCAGATTCTTTTGTTACGTTAAAAGCAGTTTTGGAATTTGCACCTTAATAAGATATAATCTCTAAGCGTAATCAACAAAACAGTTTTTTTTTTCTTACACTGGTGAGTGTTTATTGAATGATTTTTTGTGTTGTGTTAGCGCTGTGATCGAAATTTTCGCGAAATGGGATCACCCCTGCCTTGCCAACATTGTGTTTATTATACTTCATTATCACGTCTTCTCAGTACCAATTAGTATTTACTGTTCTGTTTTTTGCACTGAGGAGACATTCACGCATGTAATGTTGCAGTCGGAAAAAATATTTGGGTTTCGGTCCTAAATTCTTTTGTTTTTTTTTCACTTTACAAAGAGAACTGTCCTGCTTAAAGTTTCCGTTTTGCCACTATTTGATGAATGTATCTGTGTTTTGTCTAGTCATCATCATCATCATCATCATCATTACCATCATCATCATCCTAATCAGCCTGACTACGTCCACTACAGAAAAAAGGCCTCTCCCATGTTCCGCCAGCCAACTCGGTCCTGTGCTTGCTACTGCCAATTTACTCGCAAAAACTACTCAATCTAGTCTGCCCGCCAAACCGTCTGTGTCCCACTAACCCACTTGCCTTCTCTAGGAATCCCTTATTGAGCAGCGTTTATCCTGCCTACGTGCTACACACCCTGCCCACGTCTATTTTCTTTTCTTGATTTGAACTATATTATCCATAACCCCGGTTTTTTCTCTAATCCACTCTGCTCTCTTCTTGTTTTTTAAGCTTACACCTACCATTTTACTTTTGTTTTGTTGCTCACTGCGTCGTCCTCAATTTAGACTGAACCCTCTTTGTAAATCTCCAGGTTTCTGCTCCATAACTTCTTCTTGAGGGACAGTGGCAATCCACCTGTCATGATTTGAGAGTGCTTGCCAAATGTGCTCCACCCTATTCTAAATATTTTAGTTACTTCAGTGTCGTGGTTCGGCTCCGCGGTTATTACCTGCTCTAAAGAGACTTATTATTTAACAACTTTAGGTGCACTATTAGCTATCTCGAAGCACTGTAGTAGGCAGCGATGGTGTAGTGGTTAGAAGAACAGCCTTGCATGCAAGAGGTACATGGTTCGATCCCGGTGGTGCGCAGTTGCCAACCGTATTAAGAAATGTCCGCGTGGTGATGGAACTGCATTACGAGGACTTGGGTGCGGCCTGACTGGTGACCACCGCCGTTAACGCATTCCCTCGCCCCAGAAGGATTGGCTAGCGTGGTGCACTACCTTTCCACTACTTTCCACATGCGTATGTCAGTTTTATCTTGTAAAGCAGCCCAAATACTTGGCTAGCATGTGCAAGCGATGGCTTTTCTCAGCATCAGCGCCATGCCATGAAGCCAAGTCCTATAGATGGTGAAGCTACGCGAATTCCCGAAAAGCGTGCTCAGCTGGGGTCGTCTTCTACTAGGATATTTTTCTAGAGACGTCTTCATGAATGACAGCAGTCATATACTCATCTACGCCATGAAGGTGTTTATATAAACAGCAAAACGCTATGGGACAAAAAAGAAGCATGCGTCAGAAGCCCCTAGAAATCCTACAATTCAATATAGTGATTATTATTGTTATTTTTTATTTTTCCTGCTATAACAATAATTATTAGTATGTTAGCTTAACTACTATTCTCGATTACCTAACATTTTTTCAGGCATCCCCCCTTTTTATTGAAAAATGGGACTGCTTCGCAATTGATGGCTAGTCCCCTGTGTTGAGATGAGCCACCCTTTTTGGGTCCAACCAATCAACGAATTAATCTCTAACATCTTCACGTAAACATAGTTGTTAGCTTGAAGGCTCCACGCGGTAGAGGTGTTGCACTGCTCCTTGTATTTTCGTATCGACAGTCGTTCTAAAAAGACAAAAACGAACGTGATCGTCACGGCTTGCAAATATCTCTCCCATTATGGTAAGATATCATTACAGCTCAGAAGATTTGTCGTTGACACTAAGTATCACGTCTCCTACATTTACATCACAACAATGTGCCCATTACCGTTGTAATGGCAGCTGTGAAACATTTCTTGCACCATGCCACTTCCAGAGGCCATCGAGGTACGCTTTTCTTCACCTACAACGCAATTGTTTTGGCTAAAGTAGGCTTCGTTTCAGTGATCTTCTTGCCCGAATTGAGACCGACCTTTCGCCGATGAGGAAATGAGTTCGTGTGAGTGAGAGTACCTCCGTTTTACTCAATATTGTTGTCAGCGGATGAAAATTTGCCACGAATTCAACGTCTGTCAACAACGTTTTTAATTCATCATAACTCAAGTAAGATGTATTCAAGGCCTTTCGTGGCGCTGTTTTACTGTACACATCAACGGTTCTCGGAAACCAACCCACCTTGGTGCGCGTTCGGCTATAGACAACCGTTTAAATTTATTGTGCCTGAACTACTAAAGAACGAGTTTCTCCCGGACCAACTCCCACAATCGTTTTTCGTTTTTTTACACAGGTTAACATTAATCTATTTACGAGAGTACAAGAAAGATGCAACAAAACAAATTTGATGGTTTGAACTTTTGACAAACTCCTGCAATGCGTGAACAATCTTCCAGTCGCTGTGGCCTAGAGACAAAGCCCAGAAAGAAAGCACATTTTGAGCATTTAAATCTATTCACAGAAGGTGGCAAACGGCACCTAAAGTGTTTCCAAGTAAGGCAGAGAATCTATTACAATAAATGAGGTATTGTTTACTTGACTCATTTACTCCACAAACAGGACAATGAGGGGAGGCTGCCAGACCAGCTCTGAGTATATATAAATTTAGCTGTGAATTTCGACAGCGCAGTCTAGTGTTTGGAACTTCTGTTCCTCACGTTTGACATATTTTACTATTCGAATGGTATAACAAGTGCTTAAATTCTGGTGTGGCTTTTAGTGAATGTGTAGAAAATCCCTCTTAAAGCAGTTTTATTCTTAATCTAGCGCCTATTAAGAATTTTGATGCCGGTAAGACCCTAATGAAAAGCCCATTCAGAGATGATTTTGCCAGCACATCTGTCATTTCATTCATATAAATGCCCTTATGTCCTGAAACCCAGTCCAATTCGATCAGATGGAGATGCGGAGAACTAAAGCTTCGAAAGCACTCTGAGCATGCGAGTTCTCATCTGAAGTAAGGGAGGCACATACTGATAGTGAATCCTTTAAAATTACTGCGAACCTTACTGAAGCAGTTATTTTAGGGAGAGTTAAAAGTATCGCAAGAAATTCTGCTTCAAATAGGGGCACAGAATCTTGAAGGCGAAGTGAAAAGGACCAGTCTAGGGCAGGAGAAAAATTACCAATTAAAGTAAGGAAAGCAACTAGTGTGTTGGCTCTTCATCTTATTTTACATAAAAGAACAAAATGTTTTGATATAGTAGACCATGTCAAGCCATAATTTTGCTGCACTGTTGTCTGTGTTGTTGTGCGCCGAGTTTCTTTCTTGTCGTCCAGTGTTCAACGATTCTATGTCTACCTAATTAGGAACACACAATAGTACCAAGAACATTTTGCAATCACCGTGTTTTCTAGTTTATAATTTAAGTTGTGAGCCATTAAGGAGATATATTGTATTGTGGCGACAATTGAGTATGATACAGATAACACAAAGAGAGCACACTTGCGCAATGTGCACTTTTCATGCATATTTACTGGAGTGCCAGAGGGGGAACCCTGAAATTACAGAGGGATGAAAACAAAAAACGAATAATGCACACCAGGACGAACTCCCCACTGAAACCTCGATCAAGGAAAAGTTTCTTTACCGGCAGTTTTAATTGCGAATTAACTGATAATATACAAAGAGACACTGTGCGTAGAAACAAACAATCGTGCAAGGGACATTCTGCACTCACTGTCTTTTCTGTTGTGCTGAGTGTAAAGTTTCAATTGTGTGCCATTTAGGAGGTATACCGTTTTGTGATGATGATCGAGTGTGATATAAATAACACAAGAATATCACACTTGTGAAATTGGGCACTTTTTGTGCATACTTACTGGAGCTCCAGAAGGCGAACCCTGAAAGTGAAAAATAATAAATATAAACAACAAATAAAGTACACCAGGACATACTCTCTAATAAAGCCAGTTGAAAAAAAAAATATTAAACTGCAGTTTGAAATATGAATGAACCTATAGTATGCAAACAGACACTGAGCGTTAGCAGCCTCTGTTTGGTGGCGTACTGTATACGATAAGACGGTTTAACATTCATGAGTGAATGACATGAAAACTTTGTTATATCTATCACGGTGAATTGGTGTCTTCGTGAAAAGAAACGACGTTATCGATTCGCACTTCTTTCGAAATCTCTGCCGCAATTTTTCAGCTGCTCATTTGCGCTTAAATCCTCAACCTGAACAAAACTTTTGTGCTGAAGTAAAACTAAATATGAACTTTTATTTTGGAAGTTCTTTCCTAATGTGAAGTCTTTCACGTTTACACATAACTTGTGCAAGCAGTTCAGTCCAGATCATATTCATAATCTACAATCCTACTAATGGCCCCACCTTATTGAATTATTGTTTACAACTTCCGCATCTCACAATTACCTGCATGTTTTCTCCGCTGTCTCCCATCCAGAAAGTAAAATGCTCTTCCACCCTGCGTCACCTTTTTCTTTCTCGAACACAGTCATTTAAAATACATTGGGTGGGCTGACATGTTTTTCTATGAAGTTCGAGTCCATCAAAATATTTAAATAATAAAAATAATATTAACAGGTCAATTATTTTTCATGAAGAAGTTTAAAAAGCCTGCCAAGTCAGGTATACGAAATTTGGAAATGTAGCGGAGGGGTTCAGAAAGAAGAAAAATCTGAGACTCAGAAAGATTTGCTCTTTTATTTCAAAAAACATTTTGACAAGTTTGAAGTATCGCACACCAACAGCTTTAGTGAATCGATGAATAATGATAATAAAAAAATAAAACAATTGAGCAACAAAGTTACAAGCTCTAATTCGACGCAGTTTCATTGAAAGTGAAATCACAAACACAAACTAAGTTTAGCAAAAATTTCAACATCAAAGTTCAGAGAATTGGATGTGTACAAGAAACTCCGACATACGCTTTTTTTTTTCTGAGAAAAAAACTGGACAATAATTCTTGAAGTTCGAAAATATCGGAAGGCACTAAATATTGGTTAATAAATAGAAAAGTGCTGAACAAATCTTCATATGCAAGTGGTTTGGTGCTGTGAGATTTTTTCGTTCCAAAGAGAAGCTGGGAATAAATGACTGAGTAAATGGTCGTGCAAATTGTGAGGTAATTATTACCTTGCAGGGATGACCTGCTGGAGTTTAACGTTGCGATAAGTCTTGAATGCACGAACACATATGCACAAAGGAGCACAAGTACATAAATAGAGAACACCTGCGTTTATACGTATTAGAAAATTGAAGCCCGTTGTTATAGACCAACGCCTACTTTGCAAAATTTTTAACCCACTGCGGTGTTCAATTGGTTACGGTGCTCGGCTACTGATTCAATATTGGCAGGTTTCACCAAGGCCGCGACAGTCATTTTTTAGTAAAGACAAAATGCTAAAGTCTTGTCTTTTGAGCGATAACCAATTCTGAGGTCATATATTTGGAGTCATGGGTATAATGGAAGGCTCTGAAGCACTTGCATTTTTTACAAAATGCATTCTGCATGAAATAGTGCAATGGTGAATGAACGTCATAAAGTTCTGGCATTAAGGTATTTCATAACTGACTTGCACAACCACTTCGTCGAGGGCGTGGTAGTCGGTCTGCAGTTATTTGAAAGTTCTGGGACCATGTCTAGTGATGATAACTACACAGCAGGAAAAAAGCGCTTCAGAACAGCAGTTCCAGAACAGAAACAATTGCTTCAGGTACCATATATTTGGGCGCTGCGTCACTTTTGGGCAGGACTGAGCACAAAGTACTCCGGAATACAGATATCAAAATACATTGACTTCAAGTATAAATTACATGAATTAAACACAATTGTTTGGACGTAAAAGCATAATATAAAAATACCTTCGGAAAAGTATTCGGAGAGTGGTTCTTGCCTTGAGAGTCAATGACTTCGTTAGGCAGTAGACGAGTGTATTTGCTCCTCAATTTTACCGTCAGTGACGGTAATAATTTACCACAAGTGCCTGTTCTTAGACGTGGTGAATTTTTCACCACTGCCACCCTGTCACCGACCTAGGTAGATCATCGTTGCTTATAATAAAAGAAGTGCCTCACTTCCCCTTGAAGAGACATCAGCTCACTTCTGCAAAAAATGTTACGCGTTAGCTGAGTGCTGTACTGTACCACGACAAAGCCAATACATCTCAAAACGTCTTTCACTAATTTGAAAAGAAGAAATTTTGCAAATGTAGTTTATCCAAGGAAAACATATACTTAAGATGGTGTCGCATTACTCAGATATCATACTACTGCCAATCCCTGCTGTTGAGCGTGGCCTCTTCAGTGTGCTGGAAAGAACTGGGCTGAATACCTACACCACGGTCACACAAGAAATGGTGTTTGTCTTATAGACTGAGTGAATTGGGAAAGGATCAAGCAGGTGCGTCATGTCGCCAAACGGGAAAAAATGTAAAGAGTTTGAAATCCAACATGTTTCATTTCATTCATTTCAACGCCGCAAAATTGATCTCTCACGCTAGCATTCAACGTGCGCAACAACTGAAGCACAATTTATTCGTCCTCACCCACAGGTGACGGCTTGTCATAAGTTTATTTCTTCTCTTGCTCTAACATGGATGAGGTATAAGCTATTGATTCTCCAAACAGCGGCTCCTTGCTACATTCTAGAATGTTGTCGAATTGATCTGCTTGCTGCTGATCACTGTTCTCATCAGTGCGTCTGTATTACAGATTTCAAGTTTTGTGAGCATGAGTTGTAGTCGTTCTATACATGTGCACGTATTACGATACGGAATTTTTTGTTCAACTTTTTATGCATCTGGTTTTGAAAGCGAAGCATTTCTTAGTGAACTTCGGCGACTTTCAGAGTATCTATCTATCTATCTATCTATCTATCTATCTATCTATCTATCTATCTATCTATCTATCTATCTATCTATCTATCTATCTATCTATCTATCTATCTATCTATCTATCTATCTATGTATGTATGTATGTATCTATCTATCTATCTATCTATCTATCTATCTATCTATCTATCTATCTATCTATCTATCTATCTATCTATCTATCTATCTACCTATCTATCTATCTATCTATCTATCTATTTATCTATCTATCTATCTATCTATCTGTCGATCTATCTATCTATATATGTATCTATCTCCCTATCTATCTATCTATCTATCTATCTATCCGCCTATGACTTTTAGCTGTCCTTGCCGTTTTGATAATGGTATCAATACCAAACTTTGTATGGCACAACATGGCTGTATGACCAGCATAGGTGACAAGTCATAACATAAAAATTATGACTTGTATGTCATGATGTCAGGGCTTAGATTTCATGCTCTTGCTGTTCTTGCGGTGGTTGTGTTCACGCAAGATGTTGCAAAACTGGTATGGTGTGATAAGACTACTTGATGAATACAAGCGACAGACCCTGACATAAAAATCATGTCATTCGTGTCATGTAACAACATGACTAGAAGCTACACTCATGATGCGCTCGCAGCCGTTCGGTAGCATCCTATATACCAAATTCGGTATTATGGGGCATGTATGGTTGACGAAGGTATATGACTGGTGCAAACATGATAATATTAGTACGCGTGCCATGTAAGAACATGACAACATACCACGCTCATGATGCGCTCACGGCCTTTGGCTACCTCCAAATATACCAAATTTATTATCACGTGGCGTGAATAGATAACGTGGCGTGGTAGATAACGTGAATAGATATCACGTGGCGTGAATAGATAACGTAATAGATAACTGACTCGTCCAAACATAATAATCATGATATGCGTGTCAAGTAAAGCATGACTACATGCTACGCTCATAGCGAGCTCGCAGCCGTTTCATTATTTCTACGCATACCAAACTTGGTATTACGTGACGTGAATGGATGACGAAAAGAAATGACATCCAAACAAGATATTCATGATATGTGTGTCATGTGAAACATGGATACAGGCTACGCTAATAGCGCACTGACGCTCGTTTTGCAAGCTCAACATATATGAAAGCTGGTATTGCATGTCCTGAACAGACGACAAAGGTAAATGACACATACCAACATGATAATCATGACATGCGTGTAATGTAAAACGTATCTGCATGCTAGGCTGATAGCACGCTCACGGCTGTTTCGCTAGCTCGAGATATACCAAATTTGTTATAAGGTGACGTGAATGGATGACGAAGGTGACTAACACGCCTAACCTCCATAATCACGACAAGAAAGTTATTTACGACATATTCAGCGCTGCCTCTTAACGTTTTTCTGATTTCGAAGTGACATATGAACCTTTCTTTTTCGTGCTTCGCATATCATCAATTCCTACTGTACGAGAGATCTGCCAACTTTATTATCACTATTTTGCGCCAGGGTACTCCAATACTTTAAGAGCGGACTTCCATCACTAAAGTGACGTAAAAATACGCAAGATTACAAGGAAAAGAATAAAAAGTGTGGTCAATGGGAGTGAAGCCCATGACTTCTCGGTCCGCGCTAACAGTTTCCAGGCACGCTTTTTACTGCGCCATGGTCACATTTTTCTTACAATGAACCCATCGAAAATTCAAGGAATGCCCACGCAGTGGATAGTGAGGAGTAAGGCGAAGCGTACGTCCCTCCGTCCATGCGTCTGTCTGTCTCTCCATCCAGCCGTCTGAGATTACGTCTGCCTGCCCGTCCGTCCGTCCTTCTGCCTGGCTGTCTGTGTGTATGACAGACATCCGGGCAGACAGATAGACGCTTCAACACCCCACTCATCATCATTCACTCGGCGGATATGCTGTGAATTTTTTATTATAACAATCCTATCTATCCCTTCAGTCGTCAACTTTACAAAAACCACAAGCCCCGCCGCGTTGGTCTAGTGGATAAGGTACTCGGCTGCTGACCCGCAGGGCGCGGGTTCGAATCCCGGCTGCGGCGGCTGCATTTCCGATGGAGGCGGAAATGTTGTAGGCCCGTGTGCTCAGATTTGGGTGCACGTTAAAGAACCCCAGGTGGTCAAAATTTCCGGAGCCCTCGACTACGGCGTCTCTCATAATCATATCGTGGTTTTGGGACGTTAAACCCCACAATCAATCAAATCAATCAACCACAAACGCCATCTATTGAAAAACTGTTAACACTAACCAGAAGTCGCTGCTATTACAGCATGCTATTATGAGGAAACGACCTACACCCTGAAGAGTATCGCCTTCAAATATGCGCGTTATATAACTACTGCAGTCCTCATAGCATTATTGGTAAAGTGCCATAATAGACCATGACTGTGGCATTCACAATTAGTTCCTTCAATGCGTTGTTTGTAAGCGTCCGTCTCATAAGGCGTATTTCGTATGTGCAGATATCAACCCAAGCGTCGGTGTCGCTCATATATCGTTCCAGAGCTCCGCAACCTATAGAGCAACACCCCTAATTCGTTTGAATGTACCAATTTCGCGTTCGCCACTTACTCTCGACTACAGATAAATCATTGCCGGCCATCAGATAATAAGTTACGTGCATTGCATTTCCTCTGGTTTCACACTTACCTATGACCGCAATAGTGTACTTTCATTATTATTTACGGATGTTAGTCGTTAGTTGTGGAGCTATTTGGCTAAGTGTTAACACGGATGGAACCACGTTCAGAGGTTTTATAGCTTTCAAACACAAATAGACTTTTCGCAAGGCATCTTATATCAATGCAAATATAAAACCATTTCTCCAAGGACACGTTTTTCTTTTGTGTTTTACTGATTCCTAAAGCGAAGGGATGAAGAAATGTTTTTCAGTTGAAGATAAGGTAACTGCTCATATCGTGTTTTCAATGCGCAAGTTTCGCAAACGTGTTAAAAGAAGGTCCTTTTCTATATAAGGAACAAAGAAACACAAATGAAAAACTGTCTTTTCCTCCCCCCCCCAAAAAAAGACTCAATTGAATGTTCTCAATATGTTCGCACAAGAATATTTTTAGCAGCGCAGTCGATGTTCAATAGTGGCAAGAAGTTTGCTTGATTCAGTGGTATTGTTGTCATTTTTCGTCTCCACACAATAAAATATCTACAAATAAAAATATTTAGGCGTACCCCAAAGAAACTCAGCCCTGGTAATTTGTATGGTCATATAGGTATACTTACTTTTCCGTTAGGACACGTAGACTTTTCCACTAACATTCCCAGCCATATTGCGGTTAAATTAATAACAAGAAAGCGAAGTTTAGTGCCCATATTTAGGCCCAAAGAGCCTGCTAAGAGAGCAAAATAAAAGGTCCTAATGCAAAACTGGCTGATCGAAGTTAGCAGGAACTAGCAAGGAATGTCACTCAGGCATCTTTTTATCTTGTGCAGTCTAACAGGCTAGAATGCAGCAGCTGAGACCGACCCTTCTGCTTTCCAATAAATTACCACTCTCTCCAATTTACGCATGGCAATAGCTTCCTGATCAGTTATGCGGATTACTCACTACGTAAATGATGGTTGTATACGCTCTCTAAATAGTGCTTTGAATATTTTCTTCTTTTCAGTGAATAAGCGGCTCCACTCAGCGCAAATGTCCTGACGCTCAATAATTAATTCCAGATCTGTTCATGAACCATGCTTTTGAACATTCGAATACCTTGCAGATAGATGTGCGTTGGCGTTATACAAATTAGCAATAGATGACAGCGAAAATAGTGTAGGACTCCGGCAAATTACTGCGCTGGGCCTATGTTCGCCCACGTCTCTCGAAACTCTTTCGTGAAGCACACGCGGTTGCATGTTTTTCTACCGCTGCATCATGGCTTGCAAATTTTAGTGTATAAAAAAAGAGTAAATACACTGTCGTATTTCTCATTACTATTTAAACACACGGACGTTTCTTGTGTTATGATAGGATTTTTTTTTTTTGGAAGGAAAAGCAGCCATGATATCTACTAAGAAACATGACGTTCAAAGTAAATATACTCTCGGTCATGGTCTGCAAGCTTCAAGTTACCACTAATACCCGAGAAAACTTCTTGAAAATGAAGGATGCAGCCTGAAAAAAGTGACGTCATTAGGAGCTCAGATGCTTTTAGATTCTTCGTAATATCACACAATTCTTAGTCATGTGTGCTAAGTGGCACAATCATTAATTAACACCTTCACAAACTTACTTAGCCATTTATATTGTGCTCTTGCGAACACAACGTATTTCCTTGTTACCTGGAAAACAATTTTATGTTCACCCTAATCTGAGCTCTCTTTAAGCCAGTCATCTTAAAATGTTTCTCAATTTTATTTATTTATTTATTAATACTGTAACCCTCACTTGAGGATCAATACAGGGAGGAATATAAACACAAAACAGAAACAATACTCAATGACAAAACAGACATTACGTTTCATGTTGCCGGTAGTACAATTCTAGCGAACACTCAAACGCTTTGACATTTGCGCTAGTAACAGCGTACTCTGGAAGTCTATTCCACACTTCTATACTTTGCGGAAAAAAAGAATTTTTAAAGCCATCCAGACGCGCCCAAAAAGGCCTTATTTGGTGACTATGGTTCAACCGAGCTCCTTTTTTGGGTGCAGGTTGTATGTATGTGTCTTTATTTATGTTCATTTCGCCTCTTATAATTTGAAACAAAAGTTTTAACCTATGCTTTTCGCGGCGCACTTGCAGGGGTTCTAGCGCACATCATTTTAACAAATTTGTGACGGATTCTGTCCTCCGGTACCGCGAGAAAATGAAGCGCACTGCTAGGCTTTGAATTTTTTCTATTTTATCTCTCAGTGACTGCTGATGAGGACTCCATACAGAAGACGCATACTCCAAATTAGGGCGAACAATAGTCTTATTTGAAAGTAATTTGACATCTCTAGGGGCATGTTCGAGTTTTTTCCTCAAGTAAAACAACTTCCTGTAGGCCTTTGAAGACACCTCCTCAACATGAGTGTGCCACCCCAAATCGCTGGTAATAGTCACCCCCAGGTATTTAAAGCTGTGTGTTCTGGTCAGAAGGCTATTTCCGATTTTATAATCATATGCGAGTAGGGATTTTTTCTTGGTTATATGGGTGAACGTAGTCTTTGAAAAGTTAATTTCCATACCCCACTGAGCGCACCAATTATGCAAGGCTTGCAGACAGCGATTAATTTTGATTTGGTCGTTTGCGTTAGTTACAGGAGCGTAAATTAAACAATCGTCTGCAAAAAGTTTGATTTTAACCGGGCTTTCGACAACTGCGGAAATATCATTTATAAAAACTAAAAACAAGAAAGGACCCAGCACAGACCCCTGTGGGACACCACACAGTACTTTCAATGAACTAGATGTGCAATCATCTACACGTACTTTTTGTTGACGGTTCTCCAAATACGCGGCTATCCAATTTATTATATCTGAGCTAAGTCCTAGTTGCTGAAGCTTAAAAATTAATTTGCTATGAGGAACTTTATCAAATGCTTTGGCGAAATCTACACAAATGACGTGTATTAGTTGTTGACCTTGGAGAGATAAATAAAAATCATGAACTGTTTCTACCAGTTCAGTAACAGTTGACAACGCCTTCTTGAATCCGTGTTGATGGGGATAAAAAAACTCTTTTGACTCAAGAAAAATAATAATGTGCCTTGCTATGAAATGTTCTATGATTTTGCAACACACAGAGGTCAGTGAAACGGGGCGATAATTGTTCACATGAAGCCGATTGCCAGCTTTGTATATCGGCTTTACAATTGCAGTGCGCCAGTCTTGCGGTATTGAGGACGTTTCAAGGGATTTTCTGAAAATGATTGTTAAATAAAAGGACGACCATTCGGCATACCGTCGTAAGAATTCACTGGGAATTTCGTCTGGTCCGGTTGCCTTTTTAGTGTCAAGCCCTAGCAAGTGACTGAACACCCCTTCCTGCATGATAGCAAAGGGCTCCGTTGCGCAGGCGCGCGGGCAGGCCTGGTCAGCATCCACCTGATCGGTTTCATCTCTAGTGAAGACCGACTGAAAGAACTGGTTGAAAGAATTTGCTATATGCAGTTTTTGCCTCACTGTCTCGGGTCCAATTTTTATCTGTTCAACTTCTTCTATTTTATTCCTCAAGTGAAGCCAAAATTTTTGAGGGGAAGACCTAATGAAGTCAGCAAGGGTTTCGGTATAAAACTTTCGTTTGGATTCTTTTAAAGCTGTCTTTAACTGTCCACGCAATTGTACGATTGCTACCGAGTTAGTTTTGTTTTTCCGCATGCGTTTTATTTTTCGTTTGATATGGACGATTTCCCGGGTTATTCACGGACTGCGCTGCTTTATTTTCTTTTTACGAGTTGGAACAAATTTATCCGTACAATACTTTATAGTGATATATACTTAACGGCCCCTAAACGGTACCAAATAACCAAACGATACTCCGAACGGCCAACCCCATCCGCACCACCCATCAATATTGCTCAAGGTTCAGCGTTCTTAATTGTGCGATTGTAAATGAAAAAGCAAATATTGCGCATATCGGAAGCACCATAACAACACGTCAATAATATGTATGTGTAATTTTTACTAGAAAAGACACACATTACTAATTTTAAGGATCATTGCCCTTGTAACGTAGCGCTGGCCATGCAGCGCTTGCACGAAACGGCAAGTGGGGCCATTTAGGGCCGTTTAGGGGCCGTTAAGTACAGACAAAGAGACAAAGGTACAGACAGAGAGGCCAAAATTTTTGCGTCGAAGGTCCCCAAGAAAAACTGTCGTTTACAAAAATCCAGGTGGTTTAAATTTCTGGAACCCTTTTCTGTGGTCTCCTTCATAACTATATGGTGGCTCTGGTTCGTTAAACCGGCAGATCAATCAATTAGGCTTGCGTTATGTCGCATTCATGGAGCCTGCTAACGAGGGTGCGTGCGTGGGTGCAGTATTATTGGTGTCCTACGTTGATACCATCAGGACATGTCTGTCAGCCGATCTGAAGGGTGCTGGACGACCCAGAGTTGTTCCGACAGGAGAGAGTTGCGGGGGGCCATATTCCATAAGACCGAAGTAGTATGGGTGTTAGTTCGCATTGCTTTACACTCATAGAGGATGTGTGGAAGCGTCGATATGCCTCCACATGCAAGGCGAACCTGGTACCATGCCTGATTTCCTAGACCAACTGAACAGTTTCTTATGCAAATTTCAGTTTCTTATGCAAATTTCGGTGGCGGCACCTACTCGTCGCCTTGTGTTCTACACGTTATATCCTCAGAGACGGGCACACACGGCGTGCACCCCGTTTTCTAGGATAACTGCCACATAGTGCTAATGTCTCACCTGTGGCGTGACTTGATGCGCTCGTTCGCCTCCGCTTCACGCTCGAGGCACTCTAACGCAGCGCCTCCGGAATACCATTCTGCAATTTTATTGCGCAGAACCTCAAATAAACGTTTTCTTCACTCCCTTTAGAAGCAAGACTATCGTCTTTCGACGACATTTGCGGTGTAACATGCAGATACGGGACCAATGTTTAACGTGCACTCAAATCTGGAACCACGGGCTTACAATATTTCCGCCTCAATTGAAAATGCAGCCACCGCAGCCTGGATTCGCCCCCCCCCCCACCTGGGGGCCAGCAGCCTATTACCTAAGCCACTAGACCACCGCAGTGAGGCTGCAGCACAAGCGTGGTGAAATAACCTAACTGCTTCATTATTCGGATAATTGTATTGCTAGGCAAGTTAAACGCTGTGGGTGGTTCCTCCTTTTTGTAGGCCTTGAAGGTGACTTGTTTAGACGTACCATTGAGTTTTTTTTATATGATACCCGGTAAGGCTGGAACACATCATTCACACAATCAAAGTTTTTCTCTAGCATACTAGATTGCAAAAATTTCAGTAACGCTTTCTAAAAAGATTTGAGTATGTTATACGAGAGCACATGCATTATTTGTTAGGGTCTCCTCAAAAAAAAAAAAAAAACTTGCAAAGGCACACGTAAGCATCGTGCAAGACAGCACATATTTCTGGGGGCAATTATTATCATTATTATTATTATGTCTGCTTTTCAATATTAAAAGCTTGGTGTCTCTACCTGCAAAAAAATATGATTGTTCGTACACTAGCACTTGATGTGGGGAGATATGGAATTGCAGTTTTCGCATTTTGCTCAGAACGCTGGAAAACATGCATTGATGGTTTACTTCGAAATATTTTAAAAAGTGTAACTTAAAATAGTAAGGTAGATGCCAGTACTAATTGTCGGGTTTTGGGCTTTTTTCGTATTCCAGGTTTTGTTTATTGAAACAGTTGTGCTGAGCTACAATTGGTGCGGTGACTTAACGTGCCATGCAGAACGCGCCGAACGCTGAGAGAAAGAAAAGCGTTTTATTGTACCTCGGTTTTCTAACAGATATGGGGAAGCATGTAGAAGTGTATATATTCCAAAAGTTTTAAAAACACTACCCGAAGAGTTTTTTTCAGCGAGTTGAAAAAAAGCAAATAAAGAAAATACTTGCTGAGCTGTAATATCACATGGTCTACTTGTAAGTCACGTTTGCCCTGGGTGCCCCCTTTGTTCTTCTTTTTTGTTTACTGCCTGTAAAAAAGCAATGGTGTCAATCATTATTCTGTTCGTTGGCAAAGAAGCAACAATAGTTTCTATTACCTTGTATCCACATCGCTAAAACTGGCTCTGCCGGGCCCAGTCGCACAAGTCCTTGGGAATTAGACAGGCCCGTTTCTTTGTATTTCTTACGGATGTCTACACTAAATTATTATTATTATTATTATTATTATTATTATTATTATTATTATTATTATTATTATTATTATTATTATTATTATTATTATTATTATTATTATTATTATTATTATTATTATGATAGCTCATGCTTAGATGACAAAGTGGGGATAGCTCTGTACATACAGCAGGGTGTACTCTTCAGTATCATTGCTAATAGCACCCTCATTATTTCATGTAAGAGTTATTGACAAAATACCAAAAGCTATTAAACTATAGAAGTGAATTGGTTGTCACATGAGCTTATATATATATATCATGGAATTGCATACATTAGGCGATAGTTATGCATGCGGGTATACGTGTCATATGTGGTAAATGTCATGGTACAGGCGCCATAAAATAAGATACCAGTAGGCTTAGAAATTGTGGTAGCAAAAGCCTCACTGTAAAATTTGCCAAGTGCATTCATTTTTGAATATGTATATTTTTGCGCAAAAGTCACTAGTGCGTATTTGAAGCGTCATTTAAAAACTTTGGAACGTCTAAATTTTGGGCCGTTCCCATTACAGAAAATGGTAGACTGGTAGTAATGTATTATTGTTTTTATTTCACATAGCACCCGCAAAATCTCAACACCTTGCGGAATTGTCGCATATATTAGTCTCCTTAAGTTTTTAACAAAGCCCCGCCGTGGTGGTCTAGTGGCTGAGGTACTTGGCTGCTGACCCGCAGGTCGCGGGTTCCAACACCGGCTGCAGCGGTAGCATTCCCGAATGAGGCGGAAATGTTGTAGGCCCGTGTGCTAAAGTTTGGGTGCAAGTTAAAGAACTCCAGGTGGTCGAAATTTCCGGAGCCCTCCACTACGGTGTCTCTCATAATCATATGGTAGTTTTGGGACGTTAAACCTCACAAATCAATGAAATCAAGCTTTTAACAAACTCAACAAATTCATATTTTGGCATATTAAAAAAAAACACTGGAGCGCGCCGAAACTGCAACAAAGTCACAGCGAATGCTGAAAGATTACCTTTCCAGAGCCTTTTCTAAACACTCTTTTGGTAACTGCTACAGGCACACTTTCGCGGTACACACTATGCCATATACATTATTTTTTGTACAGTGAGCCAGCATTCACTGTTATCGTCATTTTTGGAGAACCGTGGTATCCGCTACACACATGTCATGACTTTTTTCATTTTTTTATCCAGTGGCTGAGGGCGACGAAAAATTATGCTTGAAGTTGGTATGTGCCCCAGTTGGTAGGTGATCAACAACAAGCTTTTGTATTAGTATGAAGCACTGCACAGCCCACTCGTTACAGAATTCGCATTGCGTGACGCCTGCTTGTCTCTTTCATGTTCTAAGATACGTTATTTCTCCTATTACCATATTTTTCCCTGACATCAAGCCTGCCTAAGACTAGCTTGTAAATGAGTTCCAAGCGCTGGCGTGACTGAATTTTATAATGTATGATTTTTCGTGGGACCGAATCAGCGTGTATGCTTTTAGTGATGCATCTCGGCACACTTCTTTGTTGGAAAGTTTTGCTTCCTTTTCAGAATTTGACCATAACATTGTACTCATGGGCGATTTCAACTTCGTCTATAATCCACCCGATTGTATCTGGCTTATTCACAATGACAGAAGCACTGAAGTTCTGTCGCTTATAGTTGAAAATGCGGGACTAGTTGATATAAGAACGCTCAATATCCTGCCCTTTTGTACGCATGCACAAGGCAGTACACATATGCACCTTCATCGCATTTACTTTTCAGCACCAAATATTTCCCTTAACAATTCATGCAAAGCAGAGCCTATTTCCTAATCAGATCACTGAAATGTTGGGCAGATAGTCAGCAACATTCGATCTCATTTCAGACGATCTCATTCTGGCACTTTGCAAACTGAACTCCTCAAATGTGAGCGACCAGGAATTTCTGCATACGCCTGCGTAGCTTTGAGCAATTGTTTGCCGGCTGGCATGCCTTTGTTCGCCTCATGAAAATTTTTGAAATAAGTTGTTCGGGGAATAGCTATAGACGTCGGATCTGTGAGGGGCTTTTGCATAAAAACGCAAGGATTTCGTATAAGGCGCAGCATAGTCACAGCGAAAGCTAGAAGAGCGGCCTTTCAGAGCCTTTTCTAAATGCTCATCGGGTAACTGCTGCAAGCACACTTGCTTGATACCCACTAAGCATCATTACAAAAAACTTTAGGCTGTAGGGTGGCAGTCGCTATGTTATTTTTCAGCCTTCTCCTGAGAAGCGTGGTATACGCTAAACACTTGCAAGTAATTCGGTGCCAATTGTTCACTCACTGGCTGACGACGATGACTAATAATGGCTGAAGTTGGTATGTGCCACCGTTAATAGGTGAACAAAACAAGCTTTCGTAGCGGGTCGGAGCATTGGATGGTTCACTCGGTACGCTATACGCATTGTGCGATGACTCGTCGTTCTTTCTCTATTCTAAAACGCTTTATAAGTTGTATTAACGCGGTTACTTTCCAGACATCAAGCCTCCTTAAGGCATCTTTGCCAACAAGTCCCGAGCACCAGCGTGGCTCAGTGGTATAATACTGGGCGGGCGCAGAGTGGACCCGGGTCTGAGTTCCGCTGTGTCTTTGGTACTAGTTTTTTTTTCTACTTTCGCAGAATGTGGTTACGGACGCCGGCAGCGGCGGCGGCGGCGGTGGGCAACTATGGCACCGCGTGTGACCCGAGCTTTTATTTCATACCAGCTTTCGCTATAAAAAAAGGAACAGTAGATGCTAAAGCAAAAAATCTTCAAAACCTATATGAATTTGAGGGTGGGGCCTCTGGTCGTTGTTCACACGATATTGCTAATGCCAAAAACGCAATCCAGAGGTATGGCGCTTTACGTTACATAGGTGCCCGTCATCAATTTCACAGTACTCGTATTTTTTTTCAGAGGAGCCGCCACGTCAATCCTTAGTCGATAAATATCGCAATGCCTAAATAATATTTAAAGCACATCTTTACTCGGGGGATAACCAACCAGTGCTTCCAGTGAAATTATGTAAGGGTTTGAAACCCATTACAAAGAATTCTTGAACACCTCTTTTAAAATGAAAAATCAAGATATCATGACGCAGTTTGTGTCATTTGTGACTCCTCTAACTGACGAGCAATGGGAATCTAAGAATGAACCAATCAGTATACAAGAATTCGAAGTTTCTCTCAACACTTACCCTTGTCAAAAACACCAGGACCTGATGGAATGTCAGGCGACTCTTACAAAACACGTGAATAATTGCTGTACCCTGTACTGCTCGACATTTTCACGCTGACTTTAGATCTGCAGATGACTCTTCAAGCTTTTACTAAAAACCACACTGTTCCAACCCCAAAGTACTCAGATTGAGAAAAGCTTCGCCACGTCGATAGCTACAGACCAACTGTATTGTGCAACGTTGATTAGAAGCTTCTTGCAAAGATAATTTCGAACAGACTTTCATTTCAATGTCAATACTTATGTCAATACTGCCCATCAATACTGCAAGTACAATGTCAATACTGCCCATCAGACCTGCGTTCTAAAAGGTCGCTCAATAAAGTCTAACACAGTTATTGCTCACACATTATTGGAACATTGTTCACACTAATATGAACTTTTGTATCCTAAACACATGTCACATTCTTGTATTCGTACCAATAAAAAATCTGAAATCTGAAATCTGAAACAACTAGTCTACAAGCAGACTTAACGAGGACCTTCGAACGGGTCCGCCATTCTTTTCTGTTTTCTCTTCTCGAACATACAGACGTTAGCTTCACTATATTGAAAGTTGTAAAGCTATGATACAATGAATATTTAACCCGTTTATTGTTAATGCGTTAATTGTAATGATTTTTACTCCTTACTTGAGCAACTGTGCTCAAGAGTAATTTGTAAACTCTAGTAACGTCCGTGCTTTCAATGCCTACGAGAAATGATTTAAAGCATTGGCGTATGCTGGTGACCTAAGGTTTTTTTTTTGTACAGTTTTTTCTAGTATGAAAATGGTCGTGTCAATGATCAGAGAACTTGAAAAAAATTCGGAGGGGCGAATAAACTTTGCTATGGGTTTAGGACTGTGGTTTGGCCTAAGGACTTATAATCCAACTCATTTCAAGAGGACAGAGTGGTATTGTATTCCACCAAAACACCTAGGTATTCCACTAAATACATATCGATCAAATGCACAATATAGAAATGAACGTGCACCCAATCGGAAGAGCTATGCCCAGAAGTTAGTTCCTCATGACCTCTGTAAAGTTTCATGATCATGATCATGATTTGCCTTTCGAGGGTATATATAGAGAAATAAACCGTATATTTGCTACCTTTTTTTCACTATCAACCTATTTGCGACCTGTTTGCGCCAATTTAGACCTGTTTGCGCTGGTTGTTTTGGGTTGGTACACCTCTTTATTAGACAATCGGTGTGGTGTTTTTTTCCTATCCTCGATACTGTGCTAATGCACCGCTTCGGACATTCTTGCAAGCAAACTTCGCGGATGTTTAACCAAGTTTAGTGGTATCTACTATCTTCGCATCACCTCCATATCTGCAAAGTTTTTGCGTGAAGTATACGAATCAGTGCGTTTTTTTGACAGCCAGATACTCCAATGAATACTTGTTCGCTAGCTCAAGAAAAAACCAATGATTTTCTGAATTGAATGCGCTATTTCCGGCCCCAATTCACCGCTCACTTTATATTGAACTGGCTGGTCATGGCATGCTACTACGTGCAACGAAAATCACTATTTTACCAATCACGAACACATTCTTTTAAAAAGTGCATACTTAAACAATACCCGTAAAAGCCTCGAGAAACACCAAATACATATTTGCATCCTTCATTAACGACTGCCTCTGTGATGTTCTAAAAATATCTGAACCTGGCTTTATTATTTGTAAGGATATTATCCCTTGCTGAGACGTCCCGCAGAGGGCTATAAAATACGACTGGACTGAAATTGTCAAAGTATTTGTTACCTTGTACCATCCATTTGCGATGATATGCCAGTTGCCATGCTGTTGTTATTGGGCATGCATTTTCTGTGGAACACTCTCATTTTGCTGGCATGCTGAACCAATGAAGTCATTGTGATGCCACTTCGTACAAATGACTCTGCAGCTAAAAGACTTCCACGACGAACTGGAGTTTCAACCAGGCGTGCATACAAAGTTGGCGAAAAGTGCTAGTCAAATTCACCTTTAGGCATTGTTTTGTATCAAGTTATCTTTCTAATGTGTTTTGTAAATATCGCAAAGTGGTCCTATGTATGTTGTATGCTATATATACGTAAAGCGCATTTGCGGTAAATACCACGTAAGAGAAAGAAAAGCATTGGTTGGCCTCTATGTTAGAATGCTGGACTAGCATGCCGCAGACCCAAGTTTAAATCGCATTGTGTTATTGGTTTTCTTATTTAGTGAGTTCTTTATGATTTACTGCGATACTGCTTATGAACACTGGCGGCGTCATCTGACAACTACGGTGCCCCACGTGATTTGTGTTCTGATGTCATAGCAAGCTTCGCTGTAAAAGTAAGTGATCATATATTATTTTATTTGCTTGGCGCATGCGAGCCTATCATTTATCTTCCAGTCATGCCAGAAAAAAGCCTACGTGGTAAGCGAACGCTAAAGCATTGCTATGTAATCATGTATGCATCGTCAATAGCCCCCGCAATCGTAAAAAGCATTCCATGACGTGGTGATGACACTGGAACAAGGATCGTGATCGGAAACACTCGAGACAGCTTTTTCAAACAGAAAGAAAGCAGCTCGTCATCCTGTGTGTATTCGTCCACAGCGAGAAGATGCAAGAACTAATAGCCTTATGATGTTGAGGATACCCAGCTGTTTCCGCACTTGACACCCTACGAATTCATTACATGCTGAAAGCATTTGTGTGAAAGGATACTCATTCATTTTGAAATCATATCAAACAGCGCGATGTCCTAACAGAAAACCTGTGCCCTTTAAACGAAATTTGCCGCAAAAAAGTTCAATGAAAAAAAAGCCACTTCTGGCAGCAGTCGATCAAAGTGAATAGTTATTTTAGGCCAACGCCTCCCCACAATTATAACTGAATGCCCGCGAAAAAAAAGCCACGCGCAAAATTTCTCGCACATGGCATTGTGTCTACTGCCAGGTGCTGTGGAAGATCGATGCTGCATACGAATTTTTAAATTATGTATTCATGAAATGCCCTTTCAAGAGTGAATACGCTGCATCGGTTAGTTCATGAAGAAGAATTCTAGAGCACATTAAAATAAAAGTACTGCCACTGGACACGCCATATTTGGCAGATGTCTGACAGAGTTGTCCTAAATAGCCATTCACAGCCATTTTATGTAATGGCAATGCTAACCCATGAAACAGAACGGAAACACTTCAGATATAAAAGCTGTTAATGCCTTTACTCAGCGAGAAATTAAGGGCTACTTGAGGAGTTATTTCGTTGCTTCCTTGTTTCTCTTTTTCACATTGCGCAATGCTCAATCTAAGCTATTTCATTGCTGGTGCGTTATTCTTTCCAATTCCTGGTTAGAAAGGACAGTGCACCAGCGTGGCGAAAGCAAACTGTTGGATGTGAGCATTGTGAAATGTGATAGCCAAAAACGAGAAGGCTTAGCGGTACAAATTAAAGAGATAATAAATACACCTCTGCTACCTCGATACTTGAACATCGCCTTTCACAAAGGCGGACGTAAAGCCACGTAAGGGGCATTACAAGCCGGGTAAACCAATCGATATGGCGTCATGTATACAGACTTGGAGGAATATCTGAGGAAATGAGCACACGCAGCAGGGGTGGTCGGAACAGATGGTGCCCTTCTGGTGCCCTACACAGCGGGTGGTTTTCAAACTTTAAAGGCAGGGAAAGTTCTTAAAACGTCTGTCATCAGCGAAAGGAAGTCAGGGTGGTGATTAGTGACCCCGAAAACGCAGTAAGAAATGGCGAATCAGAAGGGAACACGAAAAATGCCATCCGTAAAATAAGCATGGCAGAAGGACCAGAAAGATACTTCTGCTCGTTTGGACACCAGCTGGGTTGCAACTAAGTCGAGCAATGAGGGGACTCATATGCTCACCCGAGGTCTCACTTACGAATTGACCACCTGAAGCCCGCAAGTTACCGGATTAACAAATATAAGTACGAATTTCTGCACAATTCAAGGAACCGTAGCACAGTTCCAGCTGTATATGTAAGTATTCTCTGGCACAGAGAAATCGCTAAGTAAGAAAGACCAGGTTAAGCGGCGAAAGTTACAGAAGGAGATTTTTTTCAACCCCTGTACTATAGGAAGTCGCATCCTGGCGATTCCCAGTGCCAGTGCACTTTTGTGATGAAGGAGCAAGTTTTACCAACAAGGTGCGAAAATGCCCCACTCGGAACGATGGTTTACAATCTCAGAGTCCTTGGAGGACCCACTCTGCAGCCCAGACCCCAACATCTGGGAAAACAGCATCCGTCAAGCTCTCTCTCATGCCATGTTTCAAGGGATTATGGCTGACGGCTAGGAGTGACGGGAGATGACTGACGTGCTGGGCTTATTTTTTAAATAAGGTTTTCTCGCTCCTTCTCTTTACCCTACGCTGCCGGCATGGCACTGCTACAGCTACAGGGAACACCGACAATCTAGGATTCATATAGATTCAGCCATTAAATGTAGTAGGTCATGCACCTAAGCACATGGGCATCGGCCGGGGGGGGGGGGGGGGGTTGACCTACAAACTTATGCTGTGCCAGAAGCTCTGTTGAAGTGTTCTGCCACTACAGTATACTTTACGTCAACTGGTAGCAACCAGCATGGTCCCTGCCACTTGAGGTTGCCCTAGTGGTGAACAAGCGTTTCGTCGCTGGACTTTGCCTCACTTGAGGAAGTTTGTCGGAATTGGGCACTATTAAAACTGGCTTGCTCGGCACTCACCTAAAAGTATATTGGCGCCAGCCGTTGGCGGAGTCCCGGTGGTGGTCCCGCATTTATTCTCTGTACTCCGGCGCTCACTAGAGAAACGTTTTAAAATTTGTCATTGCCATCCGTTTCATTGACGTGCCCTTCGAAGCGGTGGGTGTTGGTGGCGGCCAAGCGTTTATTCGCTCTTTTGTCCGAGGCTCTCTACCAGCCGGTGCTCCAGGTTCAATTTCTCGACATACTCCCTCCATGCTTTTTTCGGGTGCGCGTTTACTTTCTCAAGCTGCAAGACTTTGGTCACTTTAAATTCACTGACTTGTTGCGGGCACGTTCTTTCGTAGGAACGCGGAATTATTGCTGCGGCTGCTGCAATAGAGCTGTTGTGTCATACCACTCAAAATGCTTCTTTTGTAGTATAAAAACTAAAATGAAGTTTTTTCATGGCATATTTAGAGAAAAATGTTTTTTCAGCTTACACGTTCTGGCCTACTTGAATCTCTGCCGTCATCCTTTAAAGCTGTCATGCGTGACTAAATATTTTTTGCAAGCTTTTTGTACAGCCATGGTCCTGTGCACGCGGACGCGTTCAATGCCAGTCACTTATCGCTCCGTGTCGACCAGCTTGACAAAGAGACTGTACAACATATGACAATGCAGCTGGACTTGTTCTCGACGTACAGCCTTGAATACACTAAAGGAGTGCAGAAATTTCATAAGTATATTAACAACCAAAAAGTCAATGTCTAAGCATTGTCTTTTCCTAATGATTCAACTCCAAAAGCACTGAAGCATTCATGACTAAAGTTTTTGTTTGTTCTTTCGCGACCCATATTTGGGTGAACATATATTTGATGAAATATTAATAGGCATTGCGGTAAATTACTGCACAAGCTCATTTTTGGTGAATAACGTATTATTAGGAGTGATTATAAAAACTTTATCCGACTGAATCATTTGACTAGACCAGCCGCTCTTTCGTTAAGGTACAATTGTGGGGACTTGTACTTTCTAGTTTAGGTGTAACTGTGAGTACTTTCTCCAGCCTCTGAGCTGCATGAGGATTGATTAAAGTCACCCGTTAGGACTAGAGTCAATAGTAAGTCTAATGGTTGCCCAATATAAAAATGAGGATTAAACGTGAAGCTTTTCAGGGGATCACTAGGGGCTATTTGTTACACCCACTGCCATTAGTCCTAAAAAGGACTACTGGAAATGACAGCATCTTTCTTCTCTTAAGGGACGGACAAACGGTACGCCCAATGAACACCCTTTTCCCCTGGAGTGCAGCTTTTTGACAGATGGGTTGCGCTATTCCTATGTTTATCTTGTGGGGAGTACTACACGAGGGAATAGTGCGCGAATGAAAAAAATGCTTGCATTTTAACAGGGTGGCCACCACCATAAGTCGCTTTTCGGTAGTAAGCGCTTTATTGGTATCTGGTGAAATTTGTGAATTGGCTGAACCAGTAAGTATTGGCTGGTGCGCCACCTTCAGCATCACTGCGAGTAGCTATAGTCATCGGTGACAAAGCTTAGAACAACGCAAGCTTCAGGCATAATGCTAGAATGACTGCCTCAGCCAAACAGTTTACAATTTATAGCCCAGTGGGACCTGAACGACTGACACTATAAAATGGGGTCCCAATGTGTTTTGTTCATGCATCTCAATCGAAAATTTTCCAACCCTGTGCCAAATACGGTGCCATTATCTGCAATGCATGAAGATAGTATGGTAACGGATGCTTCAGATGATAACGAAAGCATGGACAAAAGTTTATTCGCGGACTCAAAGCACTCCGTGTTCTCTGCAAGGAATCGTAAACAGTTTTCCAGTGACAGTGTCACATACGCACACTTCATCAATTCTATAATCTACAGTGATGTTACTCTTTCTAATGACGTCGGCACCCAGGATTAGGTCACTTTCACTTCTTTGAAGAGTCGTAAGTTCTCTTGCGACCACTTAATCAATTGTATTTCCGCATCGTAAACATTATTGGGACAAAGAGAGACACCACCAATACCAAAAACGAGGTTTACTTTTTTAGAAAAAAACTTTACCTTGCCTTCTAAGTGGTGTCTCCAACATCCATCATAATGAAAACAGTAGCACTAGTGTCTGAATTGCAGAAGCCAGAAGTCTGAATTGCATAAACCACATTATTGTCTTGTGCTCGTGGTTCAACATACATCAACTAAGAAACCGCACTGCATAAAAGTTCACTGAATATTGTGTTAGTAAAATAAAACACATCTACGGGAATGAAAACCGAATTTATGTTGTGTAGTACGTGTAGCTTCATATTAAAATGAGTTCAGGCGCTGTCCGGGCACTCATACATAGCAAATGTTTTGTTATTAGGCAATTAAACATCGTACGAGCGGTACAGCGCATATTAATGATTTCGAGGAGAGCTGGAACGAGAGCTCGCCCTTCGCATTTGCCGGTCACCCACATTCACACTGTGAAATGGCTGCTACCTTTCATGCATATCATACATACAGATAGGGGACGCAAAAGGGAATATCGGCGGACAAGGAGTGAAGTAACGGCAAGCAAGAGAAAAATGATGACCAAAAGGCCAGCAGCGGCCCTACTTCTTCAATGAACAAACCTCAAGTGCATGGCTGTCTCAGCTAATTTAGACGGCTTGATCCATCAACCACCACCAAATAATGAGGTTGATAGTTACCAAAAGAAGCTACAACATCATGCGCCTCATCAGTGTATGGGCGCCGTCTGGTACTTCTAAATTTTTATTAGCTAGCGGGATCAGTATTGGGAATTACCGAGTTGTTTGGTACTGTGTGTACAGAAATTATGCAACGTTTGACAGTACAGCTGGCGTAATTGAGATCTGGCCATGTATCGTTGATAGCAGATCATCATCATGCGCAACCACGTAGCACTTAGTAACCGCTGAAGCACTATATATGCAGAGAGTTTAAGACGAGAAGCTGCAACGCTGGGCCTCCTTGCATGTGTTTGCCGTCAGTCTGTTCTCTTTTATTTTTATTGGAGCATTGTAAGAAGTAGTGGGGCTTTCTAGAGTACTGCAGCCAATTTGTGCTATAGGACTTTAGGTGTAACTGTGCACAATGAATGAGAGATAGAAAAATACTAAAAAGCAAGGAAAGGGCTTGGGCTCCACCCAGTCATAACTCGCGGTGCACATATAGAGATACGGTTAGTCTTGATGCTTAGGTCACTTCAGTATGCCGTTACGCTACTTGAGAAGTGTGGCTCGTTCTTCCATCGTCAGCTCGGCTCGCCACCTTCTGGTGGTTTCGCACCAAAGACTATGTACGGCTTCTTTGAGCCTCTGGGGCTCAATTTTTATAGTTGCTAACAAGTTGCACCAACCCACTCCTTCTATATACAGTACGTAACATCGGCTTCTCCACTTCTTTTCAGGCAGTGTTATGCTGGCGTCCGTTGCAGCTATCGCGAGGGCTATCGCCGCTTCTTCGGTGACCTTCGTTTCTTCCGTGCGTCTTGTAGCGGTCGCGATACGAGCTCCTGCGGAATTCGTGATCGCTACGGTGAAACCGCGTCGCCACTTGTAACAGGCCGCGTCTACGTAAACGTTGTTTTTAGTGTTGCCGAATTTTTTTTCCAGATCTTCCGCGTGTCTGTTGCGCCAACCGATGTGATGAGTGAGATACATATTCCTGGGCAATGGCAGAACGACAATGCGCTCGCCAGTATGTCTTGGTATTCCAACATTTTCACCACGCTGCGTATGGTAGTTTATGCCCCTCTCTCAAGGATGTGTTGACCGGTTCTTGTTTCCACCAACCGTTCGTACTGGGCGATGTTGTACGCTTCGATTAGTTCATCTAGCGTATTGTGCAACCCCAGCTCGAAAAAGCTTTCCATGCTAGTATTTGTTGGTAAGCCTACTGCGCGTTTGTACGCCTTGCGAATGAGATGGTCTAGCTTGGTTCGTTCAGTCGCCTGCCCCTTAATGTAGGAAGCGGCATACGTTATGAAGCTTATTACAAAAGCATTTGTACCAGACGTACGGTATTGTTTTTTTAATTCCACCATGGCGATTAGTTATTCGTTGCAGTAACCGGAGCGTTCTATTAACAGCCCCGTCTACTCTGCGTATGGTTTCACCGTTGTGGCCATTGGCCGACAGGTGCAAGCCAAGTACTCGAATGTTGTTAACTTGTGGAATGACGGTGCCATCCGATGTTACTTCAATATCTCCGTCTGCACGCTCGCTGGAAGAATCGGCGTTCTTGGGTTTACGGCTCGTGCGTGTGGGTCTGTAGAGAAAAAGCTCCGATTTAGCCACAGAATATTAGAGACCCGTGCAGCGAAGGTGATCCTGTACCACGTCGACCGCCTCCTGCAACGTTTGCTCGATATGTCCGCAAATTCCCTCGGCAATCCAAGGGGTGATATCATCGTAATAAGCTGCGGTGGCGGCCTTCTATCAGCCAATGTTCGCGGTAACCCGACGAGGACGAGGTTAAAAAGCATGGGTTATATAAAAAAGCCCTGCGGCGCACCCTTGCAACCCATGCCTATATATTGCAATTCTAGTCCGACGATCGCTAAATGTGCCCGGAGACCTGTAAGGAAATCTCGTACGCAGTGGTATGTTCTTTTGCCCAGTCCCAAGCTCGTATGCTTTTAAGTATTGCAGCGTGTTTAACGTTGTCGAACGCTTTCTTGAGGTCAAGCCCGAGTATTGATTTTTAGATCGCGTAGTATTGTCTACGATATCATGTTTGAGCTGAAGCGAAACGTCCTGCGTTGAAACGTTACGACGAAACCCCAGTATCGTGTGCGGGAACATGTCTCGGTCTTTGAGGTAGCTGTTAAGACGAGCGAAAACCACGTGTTCCGTGACCTTATCAACGCAAGAAGTCAGAGACATTGGCCTAAGATTGTCCCATCTCTACCCTTTTGCCTGGTTTGAGGATGATAATTATGCGCGAAGTTTTCTACGAGCTCGGTATAGCGCTCACTCTCCAGCACTCGTTCTTGTAAGCTGTCGATTCACCTATCGAGTCATCGTCCAAGTTAGGCAGTGTTTTGTTTGTTATCCTGTATGGGCCTGGTTCCACTTTCGTGTTGAGCTTGTGCATTAGCACCCTCACCTCTGCCAAACTGAAGTCCTCGTCTAGCACTGCGTTACACACTATCCTGCCTGTATGCCGGGTGCGCGATGGGTCTTGAGGACGTGAAGTAACGAATACGCACGTCATCAAATATAAAGAAAACTGCGGATGTGCCTTCGTACTCGTGCAGTAAGTGGTTTTGCTTATGTGCGTGCGTTGTTTTGTTCTCCTCCGGATCCAAGAGATGCCGGCGAAGATGCCTAGTCTTGGCAAAGCCCAGCTGATTGTCTATCCCGTTACACGACTCCTCCCATTGCGCTCTGCATACTTGTAAGGGATGATCTTCTATATCCCTGCTTATCCATGCAATGCGTCTACGTAGCGTTCTATTGTGGCGTTGACGCTTCCACCTGTCTCGCAGGCTCCGTTTAGCTTCCGACGTGTGTAGGTGTTTGCTGCCTAATACTTTTAGCTCTGCTTCCAGGGAGACGAGCCGCGTTGCCGTTATTACATCACCCCTGAGCATCGCGGTCCAGCACTCGATAGTCTAGATAGCCGCCCTGCCTTGTTTCTTCTCTTTCCAGGCTTTGCGAAACGTGTCCCAATTCACTAGCCGGTGATGCTTGCCGTTGGCGGCGTACCGTTGAAGGTGGTGGTGAGGTATAACGTCGACCTGGATCTCGATCGCTGAGTGACGACGAACCGGGTCCTCCTGCGTATTTTACCATTGGCGCCAGGACATTCCAAATAAACGTGAGGCTGGGTGATGAATCCGCATATACGCTTTTGCCCCTGCGCATAGGCGCACAGGCTCTGTTTTAAGCTAGAGCCCCTCAATCTGCGCAACGTCCCAAAGGCGCTTACCCTTTGGTGTTTCTTATCCATACCCCCAAGCCACGTGGGGCGCGTGGAAGTCACCAGTGATGAGCAAGGGCCTGTGCCAGCAGCTTCGTGCACCTTTCGCCGTAACGTGCTAAAACGATGTTTGACTTTAGGTCGGCTATATACGTTCAATAAAAACATGCAAGAGCCACGTCCTCTCGATGGAATGAGCTCTATGAGTACGTGCGATACGCCAACGTTTGTAAGTTCGAGTTGCACCACGGGGAGATTGCATCGCATTAGCGTTGCAGCGACCGGCGGTGCTCCCGCGTACACAGCCTCGTCTATAGCTTTGTACCCCGCCAGCTTGACCGGGTTTGTTTCCTGCAAAAGGAGTGCATGCAGTTGTTTCCGGATTCGTAGAACTTGTTGGAGATAAGCTCGTTTCCTCCTGAAACCCCTGCAGTTCCACTGCCAAATTGTGAGCGTGTTCCGTGTGTTATGCTGTCGGGAGCGCTGTGTTCATGTGGTTTCGTGTGGATCCATGTTGACTGTACGTATTTTTACTTGCCGTCCAAGTGATCCTGTGCCTTGTCGTCAGATAAGAGCCTAAAGTAAAGCTTCCCGGTAGTGTGCACGGGGCTACCCACTCCCCCTGGAAGACGCAATTTCATATCGTCCACGCGTGCTTTGCAGCGTCACGAGCACCTGTGTGAGCTGAGATACCGCAACGCTCAACTGTTCAGTCCGCGTTGTTTGTTGCTATAGCGCTGTTAACTGGCGCGGTTTGCTGCACTTGTTGGGCCATCATCGCGTCTACCTTATCGCCGAGTCTGTCGACTCACTCACGGAGGATCTCCTCCCGTTTCTGTGATTCGTCGAGCTAAGCCCACTCCGGGTTCAGCGCTTTACGTTTTGAGGGTGCGGGGTGCGCATCTCGCGCATCCATAGCTTCTTGCGGGCTCTGAATGGTGTTTTAGCCGCGTTAGCAGCGGCAGGTTAAGAAAGAGGGTAAGGTAAAGAGACTGTAGACGCCTCCCCTTTAACGTTGCGATTTCGTTTCTTACCTCATCACTGTAGTGGGAAAGAAAAAAAAAGTATTTTGAATAACTGAATGCTGAGTTTTATCGAACAATAACTGATCGAACTTGGCATGCACGTCACGCTGAAATGAAATTGAATATTGATGCCAAGCCCGCACGCGGTAGAGCAGCTTCCGAATAATGAAATACTGTAAGGCATTGTTATCCTCGCCTATATAATTCGATGCTTGTTATGCTTTCCTGGAGCACACAGAGAGTGGTGAACACAATGGCACATCATTTATCGCACCCAGGATGTAATAAAAATTATTTATGCATTCATTCGATATAGAATTCATTTGTTGCATGTATGCGTTTGTTTGTGCAGTGGTATGCGTATCAAGATACTGCAAGCCCCCAGTTTAACTCATATGGGGGGAGCTTAGCAATACATGAAAGCATGTGGAAAAAAACCTGTGGTTCGAGGAAGGGTTGTTTATTACACAAAACATCCGGGAAGTGTCCAACGGTAATCTCCTCTAAATATTTTTCTTAAGATTAAAACACTGCAGGACTGTAAAAGGCCAAGAAAACACTGCTTTACTAAAACGGTTTGCGGGAATGATGTTTCAGTGTTTCCTATGCTAGCCTATTCGGCCAACGGAACTATTTCTGTGTGGCATGTACATGTGAATGGAGCGACTAAGGAATTTCAGTAATCAAGATAATCGCCTCAAGTCCTAAAATGGTAGATCATATCATCAAATATTGCGTTTCACGGTAGACGCGATGAAGGGCATTGTGACTATTATTTATAGGCGCCAGGTATCAGTCTCGTCGAACTACGGATTGCATTTCGCCCGTCCCCATGCGGGTGTGTGCCCGACAAGAATGACGAAGCGCTGTCGCCGTTCGTTCGCGTATCATAAATCGATTTCTGATTGATCGATTGATTGATTTGTGGGGTTTAACGTCCCAAAACCACCATTTGATTATGAGAGACGCCGTAGTGGAGGGCTCCGGAAATTTTGACCACCGGGGGTTTTTAACGTGCACCAAAATCTG
Organism: Rhipicephalus microplus; assembly: GCF_043290135.1. NCBI lineage: Eukaryota > Metazoa > Arthropoda > Arachnida > Ixodida > Ixodidae > Rhipicephalus > Rhipicephalus microplus. The sequence continues at coordinate 105,870,433 of NC_134705.1, read as the reverse complement.
AGTACACGGGCCTATAACATTTCCGCCTCCTTCGGAAATGCAGCCGCCACAGCCGCGAATCGAACCCGCGACCTGCGGGTCAGCAGCCGAGTACCTTAGCCACTAGACCACCGCGGCGGGGCGTATAATAAATCGATTTCTAATTACTCCTTTTACAAAATTACGCTTGACCTTATAGGATGAAAATATTTTAAGCTTTGGTACCTCAGGCTTGGGACACTGCCACAAGGATGCTTATGATGTCGTGTGTAATTTCATTAAAAATACTCATTGAGTGCAATTTTAAACTGACTTTTAACATTCTTCGTCATTTTGTTAGGTTAAAACTTATGTTTTCAAAATATTCCCGTCAGGTTATTACGCCTGGCTGCAGTACAGGCTGAAAAGCATATTACCTCTAGCTAAATTGAATATGTCACGTATATTTGCCATTTCATTTCTTTTTTTGTTTTAAATTTCATAGCTTACCTAAAATCACATTTACCAGTCGCTACGTTGCATTCATGGCCAATCTCCCAAAGTGGGTACGTGCCATGTATCTAGGATAGCAAAGCAAAGCAAAGTTCGTGGTCTGATTTCAACTGGCCAAAGAACGGGATCGCTAAAAGATGTGCAAAAGAGGGCATATAAACTGCATGTGCAACCTGTCATGGAATTGGCGGTCCGGCTTTCTGGCCGGGGACACCAAAACGCAACGGGAGCCACTCCTATCATATCACGAAATTTGCTCGCACTATAAGTTATTTAGAAAGACATTCCCCTCACCTCCCTCAGCACTAAATAAAGCACAACAGTTGACGCTTCGACTGCTGCAAACGCAGTTACCCCGGCCCCTATATCTGCAGCAAATACCCCCCAGATATATTGGCAGAATGCCCCAAATGCCATAATTTAAGGTGCGATTTAATTCACATGCTGTGGCAGTGTCCCGTGCTAAACGCTAGCTTCGGATCCCCTGCCACCGAGGACGACTGGATCAACCACCTCAGAAGCCCCGACAGGGCCCTTCAACACCAGGACGTCAAGAAGGCCCAAAAGGTGGCTGGCGAGCTCCGATTCTCAGTCCGCACATGGGCGGAGCCACTGGGCTGGCCCCCGTAAGGGGTGCCCAGTCCCCTTCAGGACCTTTAATAAAGTTAATTCTTTCTCTATTTCGAGTTGTTCTATGGTAGTGCCCCTTTTAAAATGAGAAAAGTAGTAATGTTAGGACGGGAAGCGCTGCGTTTGTGCCTGGGACTTCCGCGATTCGATGAGAACAATTCATTACATTTAGAAGCGCACTAGTATTTTCTGTTAAGTGTGCTTAAATTCTTGTTGTCAAATTGTTCCTAAAGTTTTAAAATTCACACGAGAGACGACATTTTAAGCTTTTATTCCAAACCCGAGCTCCTTCTTTGAAACAAACTGGAAGCTTTTACACAACCCACAATTCATTTGCGCATGCGATGATTAAGCTGTCGAATATAAAATTTAAACAAATTGGCCCAATAAATTATCAAGATTCAGCGCTTAGCATGCAACTTGACTAGATGTTTATTTTCAATACGAAAAAATCGCCGCATAGATATAAATGTCCAGTTAGAAGGTGAGCTTGCTCAGCAGGAAATAAGAATATTATTGTGACTGACGCATCTGTGTCAAAACCAGAGAAAAAGGCGTGCGTTGCCATCTTCTGTTTTTTTTCTTCGCGATTCCTTTTCCATCTGACTCCAAGATTGTCACTGTATTTATTGCAAAATAACTGGCTACTGTTCTAGCTAAACGCTAAATGCTGGTAAATGAATCAGCAGCAGTGATATTGAGACAATATTTCTCACTATGTACTGCACTTTCTATGCCAACAGAACTGATCACTAGGCTTCGGCATCTACTACCAAAAAACTTACAAAAGTTTCATTCGCCACGAGTACAAAACCGCCATGGATTGCATCTCTTTATCCACAGTATTGTGTATCCCACCTTCTGGTTTTGCCAGGCACGGCTTACGCGAGAGCAGTAAGGTTCAGAAATGATTTTGTGCCAATTGAAATAAAAAATTATGATTGAATAAATTTGAACAATTAGCGCAGCTAAGATGTTGCCGGAATAAACAGTGATTTTTATCTCGCCAGTTAGAAAATTCTTACACCAGATTACGCTGTAGTGTTCTGCTCCTGAATTATTAGCTAAATAAAGCTTAACTGAAGGTGTCAACCTTGTGAAGGGTTTGCAACGAAATAAAAAAATAAATATTTCTTTTGATGCTGTCATTCCTAATGTTATCACAGAAAAATATTGCTAGCAGCCCCATTTCAGAAGTTTTCATTAGTAGTAAATTTAACAGCAAGTTTATCACTTGATGGTACGTCATTGGGTTAATGCCATAGGGACGAACACACTACTATGTTGGAATGCATCAAAGCAGGAAAAGGAGTCCCGCGTTAGTCTGTTTTAATATTAGGACTCTTGGTTTATTACGCCCTGTAATTTTTGCCTGAATGGCCTGACCGCTCACTCAGTAAACATTTTCATTTAAACGAATTTTTATTTTTAACTAATTTTCTAGCTTGATTTTACTTTCGCCCATCTTGCCTTCGGGTTCTTGGCCCATCCCCCTATCGCGTGAGCGTCATGCATAGAAGGTCATTGCCATCATTATCACTGCAACCATTGCTTGAAATATATATATATATATATATATATATATATATATATATATATATATATATATATATATATATATATATATATATGTTGCCTTAAACCACGTTCAACGAGTGGCTCGTCATTGACGTAACATGTTTATTAAAGCTGGAACGTCATCGCCTTCGCGACAAACCTTCGGAGCGGCCGCACCGTCCAGTGACCGGCAAAAATGCTTCCAATCACTATAACCTCTTTTTTCTCTACCCCTGCGGCTTGTACGACAGCGTACGTCACCAATCTCCATAGGCCCCGTGTCTCCGCCCAAGCGGGTCTTGTATTTTCCACCCAAGTAGGGCTTGATGTCGACTCTTGGCTCAACATGTATGAGTGAGTTAGCCAAAATCACTAATGCGACTCTATTATGCTGTTCGCGAAAGCAACCTTTTACTTCGGAGGCAACCGTCATGCGTCGTTCGACACGCACGAGGCGAATACTACCGGCTTTGATACTTTCAAGGAGAGAATACACGATATCTCCGGGTACCCAACAAGTCGCCGAATTCTGGCACTAAGCAAACTCGCTGCCCGTGCCAACCAAATCTGACGTCTTGTACTCAAAGAAGCTGCGTGTATGGTACGGGTGGGTACACCAGCATATTAGCGAGGGTGACGGTATGGGTCACATACATCACGCCATCGTGGAAAGTGATTTCAACCCACGGGTCTACACCCCGGTACAAGTAATAATATTATCTTGCGTTTTACGATCCAAAACCATCATTTTGATATCAGAGACGCCGCCGTGGAGGGATCCCGTATAATATTTACCACCTGGTGTATTTTAACATGCACTGACGCAACAAAGTAGAGTGGGCTCTACCGATTTGCCTTCAACAAAATGCAACCACTACAGTCGGGATCAAAACCGCGACTTTAGCTTGAACGATTGAACAGCCTATCTTTGTCTTAACGCTAGCTCGTTAAAATTGACCTCGTGTGATCATGCCGGGTCTGCGTAGATATGAAATGTCAATAACCCGTGGCGCACATACCCGCACGCGAAGTTGTGCCTCGGTCATGCGGAAAGTGTTTGATGACGAACGGAACCAGATGACAACAATATTCATCTCATAACCAGCGAGTCGTATTTGTCGAATACTTTTACTCTCTCGTTTTTGTTCACTTCAAATTAGGGAGGGTGATAACTAGAGGAAACAGACGTAGATGGCTCGACAGATACGTAGATAGACGACAAAAAGGCTTGAAGGAAGCAAAAGAAAAGCTTCGCCAAAAATAAAGATTCACTAGTGCATTAACACCATTGTTATATGACCCAAGGAAGACCATTCCAGTTGCCAGCGGTGTGCGAAAAAAAAGTGTGGAAAAATTTTGTGCGTTGCTAAAATGAACTGGATAAAATTGTTTATTTTGTGGTGTGTCATTTCGGTGTCAGTAGTTTAGGCACTGAGATACCACAGTAGCCACATACGAAAGCGCAGGGCCGCACTGATTTGGTGACTTGCTTCGGTCTTGCAATGGTTACAGTAAGGTGAATAATGATAGAGATAAACAGAAAATGTGGTAGTTCCCTGCATTTTGAAAGAAAAGGAATACATTTGTTTTTTATTGCTAGCGTCAGTGAGTCCGATCTCAGTAATGCCCTATGAGCCGTATTCTCTCTCCTTTGAACAACTAAAGCAGGACACTGAAAAAGGAACTCCAAAAATCGAGTATTTTACTGACCAAAAACTTATTTATGTACTCCGCACGACATAGTGAGACAAATCATTGTTACCAAGGCCAGCTACGTGCAAATACTTCTCACACAGGTACCTGAAAAAGATGAACATATTTTGTTAGTTTCTTTCCTTTCTCGTAGGCCAGTAAAAAACGCCACAAACACTTTCCTTGATAGATTTCATTGCGACGCGGCCCCAGCCACCTGTTTGTGGTGGGCGCATCCTTCTCTCGACAGTACCTTTTTAATTCCGTACTGTGACGCGCGAAATCAGCACTCTTCTCCCGAATCCCTTGTTATGACCGCCGTCACTAGTGCTCGGCGAGCATTTTTCTCCTGACTCCACCTACTTGCTTTCTTACACCGGGGCTCTCGAGCTCAGCTTAGCTAATGACCATGGTCAGGTAAGTTCACTCCCAGCAGGGCAAACTTAGCGAAGACGGCAAGAATGGAGGGTGTGGGGTGTACTGTAAAAACTGTCTGCTAGTATTAAAATGTTAAAGACAATTATTTATTATCATAGAAGGGTTATTTCTCAAATAAATTTGGCGTCAAGGTTAAACAACGTATTCAGATTGATATTCAGCTCCTAGATGACTAATGAATAGGGCGTATTGCTTTTGTTTCGTCATTATGTATGCATACATGGTGCGTCCACAAGCCGCATGGTAACCACTTTAAGAGAAAACATGTTTTGAGAGGCACTAGAGAGAAAAAAGATACTTCGCAAAGTATAAAGTGCACTTTCGCAAAATCTAAAATGCCACGTGACATGACGCTCGGTAAGCAAGAAAATACGCAAAAAGAATACGTGTGATAAAATTGACCTTGAGATTCCAGCAGCATACACCATAACGTCTTAGGCTTTAAAGGCATCTACCGGGAGCTATCTAGCTTATACTTCATGAAAATGAAGTACATTTGTCATTGGTCTTTGTCAAAAACTGAGCATATGAAGTTTCAGAAAATTCTACCTTGCGAATGTTGCAATAATGCCAAAAACATATTCAGGGATTTTCGACGACACGCGCGAAATTTTTGACGGAAAGTTTGAAAAAAAATCTTCTGACATGAGATATTTCGCTAACAATTTACATAGCATGATGTAACATATATTGTTATAGTTATTTGATTGCAGTTTGTCAATTTTGTCCAAGTGATTGCTACTCTTTAGTACCCCTTAAAGGCCAGTACTTTTCGCCCATGAACATATTTATTACTAAGAAAAGATCGCGACTGATTGAAACGCTGGCAGTAGACCACCAACGAGTAACTAGGTTGATTGAGTTAGTAAATGAACCTTTAATCGTTCGACAAAATACGACTGAAGGTATGCCTATCTAATCCGACGACTGAACCTAAAGGTTCGGCTAGCCAGCTTGATCATGGGCATGTTCAACGCACAGGATGTGATCTTAGAAAACAAGACTTCACACGAGCGTGTCTCACTCGTCCTTGCTTCACGTCGGGCCCAGCTACCGGCTCTCGCAGAGCACGTGAGAAAAAAATAGAAACCTCGCCACAAGCTATGCAAGAGCTCATTGTGCAAATTTTCAGATTGGTGCGAATAAGAACACAGGATTTGTGTAATAGGTCCATCTGCAGGTGTCCGACGATGACTGTCTGTGACCTGCTTATCTAGGACTAAGGTGGCAGGAAGACCCTTGTCTCCAAGTTAAAGAATTTGGTTTAATCATGCGTGCTACAAGAGTCCCTGTGTCCGGGAGAAAAGTCTCCCGATCTGAAAGCAGCGTTGTTAGCACGGTTGGTAAAGCCACGCGCAGCCTTGTGGACAGACTGGTAAAGATTCAGGGGAAACCCTTTGATCTCCCAGACGCTAGCATTGGAACAGGAGATAAAATATGGGGCACTATTGCCATTTTTATGCCTTTCAAAATATGAATTACCCGCTGGGCTACAGGGCATTTCTGATATGCCCTGGCGGCTGCTTTTCAGCCGATATTCATTATGTCTCTCCAAAAGTCTTCAATTGCGAGTGCAATGTTCACCTGCTCAGTCAGATCTTTGTCGCTTGTCCGAATTGAAGAGCAGTTGATGATCGTGCCCTACGTGTCGAACACGAAAAGCCATGTTTTTCGGTACGTGGCGGCGTCCACGAAGATTTCTTCGATATTTTTCTGGCAAAGTTGCTGAAGTATTGTAACTGTTCTTGCATTGAAACGACCTGCGTTGTGCACTGAATGGGTGTTGCGGGACAGCAAAGCGACGACAAATTTTACCCGTATTTTTCTGAGAATTTGTGTGTTCCTAGTCTGCATAAACCCTTTTGGAATCGGCCTAATGGCCAGCGTGGTGGACAGCTGAGGTAGCTGTGCCTGTTCCTGAGCCTCGGCTACGTAGTGTTGTGTATGCCGAGCCGAAAGAGGTCCTCGGTATGTATTCTGAAAAGCAGCCCGAGGGTGCTCTGGACAATTTTTTTTCTAATGAGGGCATCAGGGTTGTCCCGGTATGCTCTGAACCAGTTCTGTATGATCACTCTGTAAGTGAACTGAAATAGCATGAAGGCCTTGATGAGCAGAAGCAGGTTACCTTCATTGATTACTGGATTTCTGATCGTGAGCTATCGCACGAGACGAAAAGTGTTGTCGGTGTTCGCAGATGTATATGCAGCGCAACACGGTACCGTTGCCACCACATGATTCGATATACATACCTAGGACTCTGATGATGTCGACTCTTGGTATGGGATCTCTAGTATGAGTGGCCAGGTTGATGTCACTTTCAGAGACCGGCTAGAAAATCTTGAATCAGCTCGTATTTTATCTTTTCTTTATATCACGTGTTGAGAATTTGTATGGAAGCAGTTGTATATCGTAGGCAGTAGGTTATTTTCCGTGATTTCTACGGCCTCTTGCATGGCCCTTTCTAATTGTCATTCATTGTCGCCAGTGCAGAAGTTCGTTAGTTCATAAGCGGAGATGGCGTTGTTGATGCCCTCCACTATTTACTTATTCATTTTATTCTGTTATATACTGCTGGCCTTCTATGAAAGCCATAGGCAGGAGTTTGGCATATATACCACAAGCTCGATGAAACAAAAAAGTTAAAAATTTACACGATGTAATTTCATGAGATAGAGAAAATAAAAATGTAAAAACAACCAAAACAATACAACAACACAATACATTGCGAGGCAGAAAGCGCTTGCAATGTACAAACTACCTATATTATTATTACACAAACAGAATAAAGCCCATACAAGCACTGATTCTGTACCACATAGGAAGAAAAAAGTTTCAGCATTCATTCAAACATCGCTAAGCAAGGAAATAAATAATGTCACATTACGCCCCACCAGGCGCAGTAGCGCTTATGTAGCTATATCTCTTATCGCTTGCATGAACGAATAAATTTTGTGACGTGCTGCCACATCAGAAGGCAAAACGTTCTATTCGACGGTTGTCCGAGGATAGAAAGAGTACAGAAACGTGTTCCTTCTGCACAACCACTCGGCCACTTTCTTTTTTCAAGAGACTGAATGAAGGGTTAATGGTGGAAGCTAAGAGTTGAGATAGATTATTTCGTGACATTTTGTAATACAAGAGAGAAATAAGCTGGATCCGGGCATAATAGTGCCTTGTTTCAAGATTCTTTAGTTCTGGTTTCTGTAAAAGTTGCAACAGGAATGTCTTTCAACTATAACTGTTATAAAAGAACCTTACAGTATTTAGTTGAACATTTTCCAGTTTTATTTATTAGAAGCTGTCCAGGGATGTCAGGTCACCACAGCATGCTTCAATATAGGTTTAACAAAAGCCTTGTTGGCCAATAGCGTTATTTCGGGCGTTGAATTGCCCAACGTGTGCTGTAGGTGTCCTAGTTGTCTGTAGCCTTTTTTTAGCAGTTAAGACTACGTGTTCATTCCAGCGCAAATAGGAGGTTTGGATTACTCCTTATTACTTTTAGCTGTGCACCATAATAATGGTTGATTAATAATGAAGTGCGTGAATTCAAGTGGTTGATTCTTGCGGGTTATGGTCATTGCTACTGTTTTTTGCCATTAACTGTCATCTGCCATGTACAACACCAGTCCTCAATTGCACTCCATGCTTGATTTAGTAGCACCTGAATATTAAGGCTACATACTTCCAGATCTATTACACAGCCATCTGCTGAATTTCTAAACCTATGTTCTTAATAATGTCATTGATTAATAGCAGAAAAAATAAACGACCGAGAACAGAGCCCTGCGGAACACCAGAGGTCATCAGATCTGAAGGAGAAGCCATGCCATCAATGATTACACATTGCCGCCTCGACGAGAGACACGAAGTAACCTGGCCACAATGTGAGTTTTTTTTTTTCAGAATGGGCTGCAATTTTCTATAAGCTTGAAGTGGGATACCCGATCAAACGCTTTTTCAACGTCTGAAATATTATATCTACCTGAATATATCTGTCTGACACTAAAGATAGACCATGTTGTGTTAGGACCAGTTGAGTGACTGTAGACATGTAGCTGCGGAATTCGTGTTGCTGATGATGAATCAAATGATTGCTCTTGAGAGACACATATGTGCCTGAATATAGTATGTTCGAGCAGCGTTACAGAAGTATATACAATTTATATAGGCCAGTATAAAGAAAAGTGATGAATAGTCTGGTGATTTTTGTATGGATATATTTTGATCGAATCTCCAGTCATCTGCAAGTACCGCATGGACGAGTGATGATCAATATAGCAGTGTTACATACTTGGCGCATCATTCTGCATTTCACAAAAGAAACGCATTTGGTGAATAATCAATACCAAAAGATTTCTTGGTAGTCTCAAATTAAAATCAAAGTCAGCATCCCCTCCTCACTAACAAAACAAATGTCGTCAATAGGCGGTATTTATGCGAAAAGGGAAACATTTGAAGCACTGGCATCATCTTAGGTGAAGACAGAACAATAATATATGTAAATATTTGAGCTATTTTAAGTTTGTGCTTGAGTACTGCATCACTGGCAAAGCACCAATTTACGTTTCAGTGAAAGTATCGCCAGAACTTATCGAAGGATGAAAGAAAAAACTGTTTTGTCTTACGTTCCGCAAATACTCTTTTGCTCTTTGGAAGTCATTTTCAATCGTGACGCGCAGCTCGTTCATACTTTCTCCGTTGGCGCTTATTGGATGACGGTTATGCCTAGTGCTTGACTTTTAAGTTTACGCCCTACACAAAAAATATTCTTCGTCATTCAAAGGCTACAGATGCGCACAATGTTTTGTTTTTAGGGTAAGAACTACGTAATGCATCAAAACACTAATTGTGAAAGAAACACCGCTTTTGTTCATTGGAGCTATCGGGTTTATATGGAGTGTTAAAATCGGAGAACAAAATGGCAAGCACAACCTGTACATTAACTTTACTAGGTTGTGAAGACAACAAGTATATATTTTCTTTCATTTAGAGTTTCGAAGAAAACTGCATTTTAAGGTGAACGATACAATCTCATGATCAGATATGCCATCTTATATATCTGTCAGGGTGGCATTCAAGAATAGATATTTGATTAATAGCAGAATATAGCAGTATATATTGTTGGATGCCACTCTAAGTGGCCATTGGAAACCAAAAAAGCCCCAAATTAACTCTGCATGTGGTTAAGTGCGTGTAGTTATTTCTGCTAATTTCGTTAGATAGGTATATAATTGGGTAATGTTACAAAAACACCATATGTTTATCAAAGACGCTGTTGTGAAGGGCTAGAGTTTCGACCACCAGGGGTTCTTTAACGTGCACCCAAATGTCATCATATGGGCCTACATCATTTTTGTCTTCACTAAAAATGCCGCCACTGCAGCTGGGATTTTATCCGGCAACCTACGGGTAAGCAGCCGAGTACCATAGCCACTAGACCACTGTCGTGGAGAAAAGGCAAAGCCGCCGTGCTCATGGCGAAGCCCACCCGTCGACAGCTTCTTTCTTCCGAATGCCGGTCTAATTCCCGATGATGCTAACGTCGCTCCTCGTCTTTTACACAAATTGTAACGTCCTCCACGCCCACACAGTGGCGCCTGACGACAATGAAAACTGGACGCTCACATGAGTCCAAGTACAAAATGTTCGTCAGTATTCGTAAGAGTTCCACGTCAGTCTTAGTAGAGTCACCTGGGTCTTCTCCTTCACTTGATCTTCCAGCGGTGTTTTCGACGCTTGTGCCACGTTCGTGTCAATGAGTGCGTTGACATATATGCACATGTTTTGTTGAGCAGGTTTCCTTTGTATCCAAATTCTCATGGAAGGCGCTTCCAGAAAAATATTCTGCAGCTCTTTCTCGGGCAACTTTTTCTTCGCTTTCTTTTCCTGGCTTCATTTACCCTGCATTCACGTTGCCTTCATCCTCGTCTCATCCTTTCCCTTTGACGCTCTGATACTGTCTGGACATTTCGCCGCTTCATGGTAATCGGCAGTGCCATACATAATCCCTTCATTCTTGATTTCTGCACCTTTCTCATTGAGCAGAAGGCTGGCGCTGTAAAAAAGGGCTTGCTTTTTGTCACCGCGGACTTTTTCTTTTTCATTTCTTTTCGCCCTATGGAGGGGCCTTGAATTTCTGCGGTCTAGCACTTGTACGCACGGTGGTGAGGGCTCTCTAACATATGAGTCTGCGAGCCTTCACTTGGACGCATTACTAATATCTCGTGAACGGTCTTCTAGATCTACGAAGTCTTCGTTCTTAATCATGGGAATACTTTCCATCTCGAACACTGCAATTGTTGTAGACTTCTTGTCAATAGCTTGATAGATGCAGCACGCTAATGAGACCTCTCATGGCGTGCTACAAGGTCACAGTGGTGGTTAGGGCTCAAACATCAGCTTTAGCCCCGGCGGCTTCACAGATAAAGGTCCCTAGTTCGATCCCGGGTTCCAGCACCAAACATTTGAGGGAAGGAACTAGCCGCCATGCCCATGGCGAAGCCCAACCGTCTATTTCTTCTCTATTCCGAACAGTGCTATAATCCTAATGACAATAGTGGCGCTCTTAGTCGTTCACACAATATTTAACATCCTCCGCAACACCGTACTGGCGCGCGACACTGAGGAAAATTGATCCCCAGAGATTACCAGTGCCCGTAGAGTTCCAAGTCACTGCTTGTGGAGTGATCTAGGCATGTCCTTCAACTTGATTTTCCATCGGTGCTCTCGACGCTTGTTCGAGGCTCGTGCTTCTTAGCGTGTTGACCTTTCTTAGCTTGCGCTGTCTCTGAGCAGTCTTCCTCGGGATGAAAATTCGCAATGAAGGCTGTTACATGAAGATGCTTTTTTTGAGGAACCTCTTTTGTGGCCTTCTTATCTTGGCTGAATTTACCTTGTGAGCGCCTGCCTTCTTTCTTCGCCTCGGCTTGGGATGCATCATTGCCTAATGTGACTCAGTCTTGGCTTTGCGCATCAGCAGTGATGCAGCCCGCACGATCCACTTTCTTCTCTACCTCGGTGTCAGCAGTTTTCTCGAAGAGCTGCACTCATGAGCATTATAAGCAGAAGGCTTCTGTTTTCTCACGGCATTTCCACTTCGTCTTCTAATTGCTCCCGCTTTTTGCTGTGGCGGTTATTTGATTCCTCCGGTAACATGCAAACACGACATTGAGCACTGCCTCACAGTGGGCATTGATAAACTGAGTGATGCTTATTTTGAGTATCTTCTGCAGTGCCTCCTGAATATCCAAAGGCACCGCGCTATTTGATCGTATAAGTCTCTTCGCCCACAAACACCCGAGCAGTCGCTCTCATGTTAACTTGACAGGCAAATGAACGTTAACGGGGGCTCTGAAGACATCGAATAGGTGTCTAGTTCTCATTGTTCTTCATTGGTGGTTCTGAGTGTTGTATTCTCAGAAGTGAAAACGTTGGTTTCTCTTCTTCCAACACATTGTTCTATCTATCGTGGGGTCGAGTCATTAGCCTTCGGTGTGACAATGTCACAATCGACCAAACGTTGGCTAGATGGTTGCACCTCAGGCGAAGAGAGCACTTCCGCTCGCCATTTTGCTCTGATCCTTTGCATTATCCTCTTCAAATGAGCCTGCCAAGCATTTAGTGCATTTTTAGTCTTATTCTCAGCTTTAACTTTTGCCAGAATAATATTACGCAAATAAACGTCGGTTTCTTCCATTTCGGCTTCTAAGTCGTCGATATGCAACATGTCTTCTGTCTGTTTATCAATTCCTTTCAGAAGCTCTAACTGGTCGGTCGTAACGTGATGAATATTCCGCATTTCACCTATTGAGGGCATTCTAGATGCACGAGAATCTATTCTGGCTATGGCTTCCATGACGGTCTTTCGTACTTGACCACGCCTTTCCATTATGGCCCCCATAATCCGGCCAAGTGTCAGGAAACGTAGAAAATCACTGGCCGGCCACGCACCGAGGCGAAGTAAGCATCTCCGTCCTACCCATCACAAAGCATTGCATGATGAAGCTCCGAGCATCGTCGACATATCACGCTCCACAGTCTGGGTCAGGGGCAGGATTAGGCCTCGCGCATAAGCTTCAACCAACGGCGGCTTCAGAAAAGCCCACGAGGCTGCAGCTGAGGTCGAAATTCGCCAAGGCCGCTCCGTCTCACCTCCGAAGAACCTTCCTTTCGGGATTCGGCACCAAATTGTCGTGGAGAAAAGGACAAGCCACTGTGCCCATGACGAAGCCCACCCTTCGCCTCTTAGATCTTTCAAAAGCCGGTCTGATCCACGATGATGATAACGTCGGTCCTCGTCTTCTACACAATTTGTAACAACCACCTGAGCAGGGCTAACAAGTTTAGGTAAATTATATGAGAGATGACAAGGCCAATGAATGAGCCTGACGCGTAAGTAAGAGCTCCTGGGAATTCATCTGACCAGTTAATTTGTGGTATGTTTAAATCTCCCTTGAGCAACAGATTTCAAGAATAACTCCTGTTCAAACACAAGAAACTTATAGGGTTTCAGCAAAGAACTGTGCGAGCTCGGAGGACGATCTATTTCCAAAAAAATGATGATATTGGGCATTGCGTCTCAAAAGCACCATATTGCCACGCTGTGTTGGTGGCAGAAGACGAGAGCGAAGAAGTGAATGGCAGCTGTGGCTGAGTAAAGAGTCCTCCACTTCGAGTTTCTGCCTATCGTTTACTCTCGCGACAGACTGGTGGAGCTGCTGGGTACTGTACTGCAACGTCTTATGCCTGCTGGTCCTGAACCAGAAGCAACCACCGCCAGTGCACCAGGGTCTGCTGACATCTATCGAAGCAGCCGCCGCCTTCAAGGACTACCACCACAGTACGGCTCCTTGGCAAGTTCCGTGAGGACAATGTTTGCCACATCCGCAACCCAAACCGAGCATCACCCACTCGCTAGCGTACCCTGTGTCATCAACACGCCTCGCACACCCAATCCATTCCATGGTGATGCCAGTGAAGATGTCGACCGGGTCGCTGACCATTTCGACCGGGTCGCTGCCATCAATGACTGGGACAATCGCCGTAAGTTGAAGAACGTGTATATCTCCCTCTTAGACGCGGCAAGAGTGTGGTATGAGAACCACGAAGCTTCATTCACAAGTTGGCAGGAATTCCATCGGCAGCTTCGCGAGGCGTTCAGTAACTCCGAACGGAAAGAAAGAGCGGAGCAGGCACTTTCTTCGCGATTTTAAATGCCGAATGAGAGCGTCGCCATGTTTGTCGAAGAAATGTCGCGATTGTTTCGACGGGCTGATCCCCACATGCCAGAAGACAAGAAAGCGCGCCTGCTAATGCGAGGCGTGAAGGAGCAACTTTTCGCGGGCCTTGTGCGCAACCCTCCTACGACTGTGTCCGAGTTCATACGTGAGGCCACAATTATGGAATGCATGCTTCGGCAGCGGGTGTCGCAGTAAGAGCGTCAGATGGCCATGTCCGCTGCGTGCTCGCTTGTACCAGGAGGTGATAACAGGGAGGTCCTCACAGAACTCATACGGCAAGTTGTACGCGAAGAACTTCGCAAATTTCATGCAGCGCCCCCTCCCAGTAGCGCTGCTCTTACGGACGTCGTTCGTAACGAAATCAGGCAGTTCGTTCACTTCTCACCACCATCGCAAGTCGAACCTCCCACGCTTTCCTGCGCGGATGCCCTACGCGCTTCTACGCCTTCGACGGCACATTTTGCACATCAACCTATTGGGACCCCCAGACGCTTTCCAAGTCCAGCTCATCGCCTGCCTTCTCAGCCAGATTTTCTTCCTGGCCCGCGGAAGTCCACCGTCTGGCGTGCACCCGACAATCGTCCTTTGTGCTACCATTGTGGCGAAGTTGGACACGTGTACCGCGACTGTTACTACCGACGAATAGGCCTACGCGGATTCCACCCAGATGCGCGTTGTCCACGCTATGATGAGCGCCCACAAAAAATTGCGGATTACTTGGAAGGTAGTCATCACGCCCCTGTCTCGCCGCGACGACAGTCACGGTCACCATCACCCCGTCCGTCCACATCAACGCACCACGCCCGACCCGCCTTTGGGTCCCCTGGCGTCAGTGGCGCAAGCCCACGCTGGGGAAACTGAAAACGGCGACCTCCGGAGGTGAGATCGCTGTCACGCGAACCGACAAATACCCTCCGCCGCTGCCTAACGACGTGCCGTTAAAGCCAGGTTGTGAAACCGCCAACAGAACGTCCGCTGCCATTACTGTTTCCGTCGACTGTTATCCGGTGACTGCACTTGTCAACACGGGAGCTGATTACTCGGTGATGAGTGCTTCATTGGCCACCCGTCTACCCAAGGTGCTGACAACGTGGGACGGCCCTCAACTAATCACCGCTGGAGGACAGCTCGTATCCGCTATAGAAAGGTGCACCGCCAGGCTTGAGATTTGTGCGTCGGCTTTTGTAGCATCATTCCTTGTACTGCCCAATTGTTCTCGGCCGGTCATTTTGGCCATGGATTTTCTGCAAGAGTATGGAGCGATAATTAATCTGCGTGATTTGTTCGTCTGTTTCGCTAACTGTGTTTCTTCAGATTCCGACATCGAGAACGAACATCGTGGCGTGGCCATACGCGTAGTCGATGATTGCGTCACGTTGCCACCTCGCAGTAGTATCTTCGTGCTTGTTTTGTGTCCACCGGAGCAGTCAATTATGGGCATCGCCGAAAGTAACCTGACGTTATTGCTTGATCGGGAAGTGGCCACTGCTCGAGGTCTCGTTCAACTGCGAAATGGCCAGACTACGGTTTTAGTTACGAACTTCGGTGGCGAACACAGGCATTTTGCGAAACGCACAACCATAACTTACTTGAAGGCAATAGATTATTTGGACGCCTTTCCTTTGATTACGACGATCTCGACTGAGAACAGCTGCGATACTGACGTGACTAGTCGCCTCAACGTCAATTGCCACTTGGAAGAACCTAAGAAGGCAAGGCTCCTCCATGTCCTCTCATCCTTTAGTGACTGTTTTGAAACTGCTTCGAAAGTCCGGCAGACTCCTCTAATGAAGCACAGAATTATCACTGAGCCCAACGTGCAACCCGTGCACCGTCATGCTTACCGCGTGTCGCAGAAGGAGCAAGATGCTATCCGTCATCAAGTGAAACAAATGCTCGGCGACGACCTAATTCAACCATCGACTAGTCCTTGGGCGTCACCAGTTGTTCTGGTTAAAACGGAAGATGGTTCATTACGATTCTACGTCGACTACCGCAAACTGAACAAGATAACGAAAAAAAGACGTATATCCTCTTCCTCGTATCAATAACTCCTTGGATTGCCTGCGACACGCCCGTTACTTCTCTTCCGTGATCTCCGTAGCGGATATTGGCAGATTGAAGTAGATGAGCGGGACCGAGAAAAAACAGTGTTTATTACACCAGACGGTCTCTATGAATTTAAAGTTCTCCCTTTTGGCCTGTGCTCCGCTCCAGCCACGTTCCAACGAATGATGGACACAGTTTGATGTGGCTCGAACTGGTACTCTTGTTTAGTGTATTTAGACGACGTAGTCGTTTTTTCTACGACTTTTGAACAGAACATTGAGCGGCTTGAGGCGGTTCTTCTGGCTATTCGCACTGCTGGTCTCTCTCTGAAACCGGAAAAGTGTTATTTTGGATATGAGGAACTGAAATTCCTTGGCCACATTGTCAGCAGCAGTGGTGTTCGCCCCGATCCTGACAAGGCTATGGCAGTTGCTTTGTTCCCGATACCGAAAACAAAGCATGATGTACGCTGCTTTCTGGGACTTTGTGCTTATTACCGCCGCTTCGTGCCAAACTTTTCAAAAATCGCCCACCCTCTGCCACAACTCGTCAAGGATGACGTCGCCTTCGTCTGGGGCCCCAAACAATCCGGCGCTTTCCGCGATCTTCAACAACGCCTACAAACGCCACCGATCATCGGTCACTTCGACACCGAAGCAGACACAGAAGTCCGCACTGACGCGTGCAACCTTGGCCTCGGAGCTATTATCGTGCAGTATCAAGATGGCGTGGAGCGCGTCATCGCCTACGCTAGCCGCAAGTTGTCATCTGCGGAGAACTACTCGACATCTGAAAAAGAATGTTTGGCGGTTGTATGGGCCATAACTCAATTCAGGCCCTGCTTGTACGGACGCCCCTTCCGAATCGTCAGTGACCACCACTCTCTCTGATGGCTAGCGAATCTGAAAGATCCTTCGGGCCGTCTTGCAAGATGGAGCCTTCGGTTACAAGAATTCGATATAACGATGGTTTACAAGTCTGGTCAGAAACACACCGACGCTAACTGTCTTTCCCGCGCACCCGTCGAGGTCACTGAAGAAGACAATGATGAAGAATTCAGCTACCTTGCTATTCTCGCATCATTAAACGTGGCTGAGCAGCAACGCGAAGACATAGAATTACAACCACTGATCAAATACCTTGAGGAACGTCGCCAACAACCCTCACGTCAGTTCGTGCGTGATTTGTCATCTTTCTGTCTACGCCAAGGCATCCTCTACAAGCGCAACTTTCATTCAACAAAAACTGTTTACCTCCTCGTCGTTCCTGCTGCTCTGCGCGATGATATTTTGCGTGCTTGTCAGGACAAGCCATCGTCAGGGCATCTTGGCTACGCGCGTACTCTGGCGTGGATCAAAGACAAATACTACTGGCGGAAACTTACGAAAACCATCCGGCAGTACGTCAAGACATGCACAGCCTGTCAGCGCCGCAAAACTCCAACGACTAAACCAGCCGGTCTGCTTCAGCCTTTGCGACCCCCTCACGCACCTTTTGAAAAGGTCGGGATAGATTTACTCGGCCCGTTTTCGAAGTCTACGGCTGGTAACCGCTGGATTGTGGTTGCCACCGACTACTTGACCAGATACTGCGAAACACAAGCCGCCCGGCAAGCAAATGCTTTAGAGGTGGCTTACGTTTTCATCAAGAACGTCGTTCTCCGCCACGGTGCTCCCGCTGTCGTCATCACAGATTGTGGTACTGCTTTTACGGCACAGTTGCTCCGACAGATCCTGTTGCTGAGCGGCACGACGCATCGAATAGCAACTGCGTACCACCCGCAGACTAACGGGTTAACCGAACGCCTTGACAAAACGATTGCAGATATGCTTTCGATGTATGTCGCCAAGGATCAGAAGAATTGGGATGAAATCCTCCCGTATATAACATTTGCCTATAATACGGCTTTGCAGGAAACAAACGGCTTTGCTCCTTTTCGTCTGGTTTACGGCCGTGACGTCACCACAATGCTTGACACCATGCTGCAACCAACTCTGCCGGACACGATTACCCCGGACGCAGATGTATTTGTTCAGCGTGCCGAAGACGCCCGGCAGCTGGCGCGCTTTCGCATTTTATCGCGGCAAAATCAAGATGCTCGCCGATACAACACCCACCACAGAGCAGTAATATACGAGCCCGGTGACCTAGTCTGCGTTTGGACTCCTATACGTCAACGGGGACGCTCAGAAAAATTGTTGTGTCGGTACTTCGGACCCTACCGAGTCCTTCATCACCTCGGCGAAGTGAACTACGAAGTTGTCCCAGCAGACACGTCACACCGTTCTCGCAGACCACGCTCCTCAGATGTGGTTCACGTATCCAGGATGAAGCCGTACTATTCGCGTTGACTGCAAGTCAAGAACTTTGTGATGTGGCCATAGCCTTCAAGCCAATTTTGCATTACTTTCTTGCTTCTTTATTTTTCATCTCGTCCTTTTATTTTCAAATGACACAGACATTTCTGACTACCTTTCGTATTTTTTCGGAGCCGTGGTATTCATGCGATGCTTCTTCTTTTTTTTTTCTTTGGGGAGAGGGTAATGCCACGCTGTGTTGGTGGAAGAAGACGAGAGCGAACAAGTGAATGGCAGCTGTGGCTGAGTAAACAGTCCTCCACTTCGAGTTTCTGCCCATTGTTTCCTCTCGCGACAATATTGCCTCGTTACATTTCCCAAGTTTTTGTTATCGTCCCAAAACACCACACGATTCTCAGCGCAAACTGCGCCTGCAGTTTTCGAGAAGGTTCCGGACTGTAGTAGATCATTTCGATAAGATCACGCCCACTGTGCGAACGGTAAAGATTGTTCTGGAACCTACGCCAAAGCCAGCGATAACGCTACAACATTCGACAGCAAGAGTATAAATGCCGACGCGCTTTGCCGCTTGTCAGTTGTTAATCGAAGGCCGACGCTCCATTCGCCGCTATCAGTCCGAGACTGCTATCTGTGCAAGACTACTGCTGTAATTGGACTTTTCGTTTACCGGGCACAGGTTCGCCCAAATAAACAGTTAAATCTCAACACGAAGTCTCCTGTCTTCGGCCATGTCACGACCCCGTGACATCTGGTGGAGGTGCTGCTTCGTTCATGTACCGGACGCCCCCGTCGAGCCGTGAACCCAGCCCACGTCGCGGAGAAGACACCGACGCCAACCAAGAGCAGCGAACAAGCCGCCGACAGCAAGGTCTCCCACCGGAGTTCGGGCTTCTACAAGACAAGGCGCGGAAGGCCAAGGCCATGACCTCTACTGCAACGACAATGACAACCGGAGCGTCCCAGCCCGCGATCGTCATTCATCAACCCAGGGAACCACCAACGTTTCATGGGTATTCGTTTGAAGACCCGGAAACCTGGCTAGAAACATACGACCGTGTGGCCGCCCTCAACCACTGGGACAACGAAAAAAAGCTCCGTCGTGTGTACTTCTACCTGGAAGACACCGCAAGGACCTGGCTAGAGAATCGTGAGTCCACGCTCCGAACGTGGGATGTCTTCTGCTGCGCATTTCTGCAAACTTTCGCGAGCGTCGCTCGCAAAGAAAGGGCCGCTGCTCTACTATAGACCCGGGTTCAGCTACCAAATGAGAAGGTTGGAATTTTCACAGAGGAGATGACCCGCCTATTTCGTCACGCTTACCCAGACATGCCTGAGGAGAAGAAAGTTCGTTTCCTCATGCGAGAAGTCAAACAGGAGCTCTTCACGGGACTAATGAGGAATTCACCGAACACCGTCCAAGAATTTGTATCCGAGGCGACCACCATCGAAAAAACCCTTGACATGCGCACCAGACAGTATAATCGTCGCCTGACTCGAAAATGCGCTGCTGCTCAAACCAGTGACTCCGAAAACCTGCGTGAAACGATCCGAGCGATTGTGCGGGAAGAGCTGCGCAAACTGTTGCCTTCGGCGCACCCTCAAGTGGATTCGATCGCCGACATTGTGCGAGAAGAAGTTCGGCAATCACTTTGAATTCCCCAAACACCGCCGGCCGAGCCAGAAACTATGAGCTACGCCGCTGCAGTGCGCCAAAACGCTCCTCCCCGTCCACGCCAAAACGCCGCCCCGCCGCAGTTCCGTCGCCAGACACCACCGCCGCTACCACCTCCACCGACGACCTACCGTTCACCAGCAGGCCAGCGCAGTGCGCCGAGGAAAACCGACGTTTGGCTCACCCCTGACCACCGCCCACTGTGCTATCACTGCGGCGAGGCCGGGCACACTTACCGCCGTTGCCAGTACCGACAGATGGGACTGCGTGGCTTCGCCGTCGTTGCACCACGTCCGCAGCCAGGGGAACGGCCACGTGACATCGCCGACTACCTGACAGGAACTCAATGGACACCCCGAAGTCCTTCCCGTTCGCTGTCGCCCAGCCGCCGAGTGTCACCGCACCCGCGGCAGTACTCCGGCCCAACGCGGGGCCGGTCTCCTAGCCCGTATCCGGGAAACTAAGGGCAGCAACCGGTTGAGGTGCGGTTGCTGTGCGACGAACTACCGAAGATCCTCCTCCGACGACGACGACGCGACGGAGCTTTCCGAACACAATGCCAACCAGGCAAAGCCCTGACGGCGAAAGCTCACTTACCGGAGGTGGCCTGACGACGCAACATGGAAGCAGCGGAACAAGCCGACGCAGCCGTGACCCGACGCCACGCCCTAACTGTAATGCGAGACGGCAAACTAGCGACATCGACGTTCTTATCGACGGCCACAGTGTGACCGCTCTCGTCGATACTGGAGCCGACTATTCCGTCATCAGTGGGTCGTTCGCCGCGAAGTTAAGGAAAGTTAGAACAGCTTGGAAAGGCCCTGAAATCCGCACAGCCGGAGGTCATCTCGTAACGCCTGCAGGAATCTGCACAGCGAGAGTCACCATTAATGGCCGTATTTATCCTACAGACTTCGTAGTCCTACAGCGTTGCTCGAGAGATGTCATTCTTGGCATGGACTTCTTAAGCCTCCATGGTGCTGTCATCAACCTAAAAACAAAGTCTATAACGTTATCCACAGAAGAAGCACTACCACCGCGCACGCCGTCAGGACACCATGCCTTGAATGTGCTAGAAGAACAAGTCACCATTCCGCCTCGCTCAAGCGTCAATATTTCAGTCGGCGCTCCTAAATCACCTGACTTGGAAGGCGTCGTTGAAGGCAGTCAGCATCTGTTGGTCACCCGAAATATTTGCGTCGCAAGAGGAACTGCAGAGCTGCGGGGAGGCAAAGCAACGGTTATGCTCATGAATTTCAGCAATGAGTACAAACATGTGAACAAAGGAACAATGGTCGCATACATCGAAGAAATTGTCGAAGCCACCAGTGCTTTCGCCCTCGCCGATTCTGCGGAACCTGCTAAGAGGAACCAAGCCCCTCCCATAGCTTTCGACGCCAATACCAGACTTCCGAACGATAAGCTAGAACAGCTCAAGGCCCTGCTCCTGCAATACGAAGATTGGTTTTCGTTGTCATCGAAAATTTGGCAGACCCCAATCACGAAACATCGCATCATAACCGATGAAAATGCCAGACCACTCCTTCAGAGTCCGTACAGGGTTTCGACGCGAGAACGTGAGGCCATGAAGACACAAGTTAATGAAATGCTGCGGGATGACATTATCCAGCCGTCCAAGAGTCCATGGGCATCCCCTGTGGTATTAGTGAAGAAAAAGAATGGCACCCTACGTTTCTGCGTCGATTATCGCCACATGAACAAATTCACAAGAAAAGACGTGTATCCTCTCCCACGAATAGAGAACGCACTTGATCGCCTTCATAACGCCAAGTATTTTCGTCAATGGACCTCAAGACTGGCTATTGGCAAATTGAAGTCGACGAAAGAGACCGAGAGAAGACGGCGTTTATAACACCGGACGGCCTCTTCGAGTTTAAGGTGATGCCCTTCAGCCTTTGCTCAGCGCCTGCAACTTTCCAACGCCTTATGGATACCGTACTGGCAGGATTGAAGTGGCAGACTTGCCTTGTGTACTTGGATGACGTCGTCGTGTTTTCCTCGAGTTTCGACGAGCATCTTTGGCGCCTTTAAGCTGTACTTCAAGCCATCAAGACGTACGGACTCACACTGAAGCCAGAAAAGTGCAGATTTGCGTATGAGGAGCTCTTGTTTTTGGGACACGTTATCAGCAAGTCTGGATTTCGTCCCGATCTACGGAAAACAGCCGCCACCGCGACTTCCCGCCGCCCACTGACAAGAAGGCCGTGTGCCCATTTCTGGGCCTGGGCGGTTCGTGAAAAACTTTGCCCGCATCGCCGATCCTCTCACTAACCTTAGCAAGGCTGACGTGGAGTTCAAGTGGAAAACGCCACAAAAAACGCTTTCCAGGAGCTTAAACATTGCCTCCAGACGCCTCCGTTACTTGCCCATTTCGACGAATTCGCCGAGACAGAAATACATACTGATGCAAGCAGCGTAGGTCTTGGCGCCGTTCTTGTGCAGAGGGCTGACAGACTTGAAAGGGTTATTAGTTACGCCAGCGGATCGCTATCCAAAGCAGAAGCAAATTATTCCACAACAGAAAAGGAGTGCCTCGCCATCATCTGGGCTACGTCGAAATATCGCCCCTACCTCTACGGCAGGCCCTTCAAAGTTGTGAGCGACCACCACGCCTTGTGTTGGCTAGCCACCTTGAAGGACCCTTCAGGTCGCCTCGCACGATGGAGCCTGAGACTTCAAGAGTATGACATTACTGTCATTTACAAGTCCGGCAAAAAACACTCCGACGCCGACTGTCTCTCTCGTGCGCCTGTCGACCAACCGCTACCCGACGACCCGGATGTCGAGTACTTCTTGGCAACGATAACTACCGACGACTTCGCTGAACGACAGCGGGCTGACCCGGAACTGAAGGCCCTAATAGAATACCTGGAAGGCAGGACCGCCGAAGTCCCGAAGGTATTCAAGCGCGCACTTGCATCGCTCTTTCTACGAAACGTTCTTCTAGAAAAGAAAAACTTTTCACCGCTTCGAGCTAAGTACCTCCTTGTGGTGCCTTCAGCTCTGCGACCAGAACTCCTGCAGGCCCTGCACGATGATCCAACGGCAGGGCACCTCGGTGTTTCTCGCACGCTCGCGAGGATACAAGAAAGGTACTACTGGCCACGTCTTACCACCGACGTCACTCGTTATGTGAGGACATGCCGGGACTGTTACCGACGCAAGACACCGCCGACAAGGCCAGCGGGACTTCCGCAGCCAATTGATCCACCTTGCCGCCCTTTCCAGCAGATTGGTATGGACCTACTGGGGCCGTTCCCGACGTCGGCTTTCGGAAACAAGTGGTACCGACTACCTCACCCGCTACGCCGAGACAAAAGCCCTGCCAAAAGGCAGTGCATCCGAGGTAGCAGTGCATCCGAGGTAGAAAATATCGTTCTACGTCACGGCGCCCCGGAGATCCTGGATATTTCACTTCAGTACGCCTCATATTGCAATAACTTATGAATGCTGATTTAAACATCGCTGAAGACAAAGTTGTGAACAGCTCTGCAGAGCTTGATCAATCATCCTTGCTTACTTCCATTTCTAAGGCTCCAGTCTTCATGAGTTGGGGACATGGTTTAAATAGGTTTTCCAGGTTATTGCACATATTGTAAGGTCTGTATTTGTGAGTGGACCCCTTTGGATGATAATTTATTCAGTTTATTTTGTATAAATTACTACAGACGCAAAGGTGTTGAATGTTCAATGCCCAGTTAGCGCTTGTGTAATGATCTGTAATAACACCGTCAATGAAGAGAAACAGTATTCCTGGGTAATGCGAAGCAGTTACTGAGTATCAAACACAGTATTTTTCTTGTTTTTTTTGCTTGGAAAAACGAACCACGAGGTAAATCAAGTCTTTGTGCAGATTAAGTACTTTGGGAAGCAGCACCGGCTAACTAGATACAGTGCCTACATTATGTTCATAAGTAATTTTCCACGGTTGATGCTATGGTCGGTACTCGCGGTAATGCACGCGCTTCACTTATATTGCGAAGAAAAACCGGTGAGTGCCTGGTGACGCGGATATCAATGGTACCGGTAATCAGAGTTTTTGCAACACATACTATTACTTTCCAATTATTATTTGTAATTATTTCTTCAAGCCCTCAGTATATTGGTAAAATTAGACGGAGGCACAGGCAACATACGGGGAAGTTTACCTGATATTTAAAATTTCGAAGAAGTATTGAGCACATTAGTGGCTCTGTGGTAGACGGCGTTACTACCGCGCAGAATTTCTGGGTTCGACAGTTTCGAGTAAATGTTCTGCGTGGTGCACACATTGGAAAACCAAACAGACTACATGGTCTGTGCTAATAAGTCTCTATTACGTTATAAGCTTATCAGGTGATGTTAGCCGACCGATTCCCCCAGCTTGCCGGGCTGTTCATGTTCAAGCTCCCTTTGACAACGAACTCGTGACCGCGAGTATAGCCACCACAATTAGCGTATCATCGGACATAACCGCGCAGCTGCGGCATTCGATTGCGCAACTCCACGTCCCGGCCACTGCCTTGACAATGTATAGCGCAGTGCTGTTTTCAGTGATGGTGCTCGAATTCATTGTTGATTGATTGATCGATTTGTGGGGTTTAACGTCCCAAAACCACCACATGATTATGAGAGACGCCGTAGTGGAGGGCTCCGGAAATTTTGACCACCTGGGGCTCTTTAACGTGCACCCAAATCTGAGCACACGGGCCTACAACATTTCCGCCTCCATCGGAAATCCAGCCACCGCAGCTGGGATACGAACCCGCGACCTGCGGGTCAGCAGCCGAGTACCTTAGCCACTAGGCCACCGCGGTGGGGCACGAATTCATTGTCGTAAGCCTGACTCCGCCCACTGCATCGCAAAGGCATATCCGATGTTCCGCTAGTCAACTTGGTCCTGTGCTTGCTGCTGCCACTTTACACCCGCAAACTTCCTAATCTGATCGCCCCCCCCCCTTCGATTTTCGTCATCCCTTCACCCGCTTGCCGTCTTTTGAAATTCAGCCTGTGACGCTCCATGACCACAGGTTATCTTTCTTTCTTCCTACATGCCATACCATGACCGTTGCTTCTTGATCTAGCCTATACTATTGTGACGAAAGCAGTTTATTCTTGGTATCTTACATTGACTTCTATCTGCCAATACCCACTTCATATGTCCATCGATGAGAAATAACGTGCACAGTGTAGTCGATCGAGTGAATTGTCCATACGCGGAAGTGGGTAGATATCGTTTTTTTGACTCAGGTTGCGGTAATTCACGCAGAAACGTAAAAAGCCGCCATTTTCTTCACAGATGCAACTGGTGAAGCCCAAGGGCTTTAACACCTGTTTGTTCCCTGATACCCTCTGACATTTTCTGTACTTTAGGACTACAACTGTCATTTTTCCTTTGAGTTGCTCATTGCGTCACCCCCAAATTAAGTGGAACCCTTTTCGTAATAATCCAGGCTTCTGTTCCTTAGGTGCGTACAGGTCAAAGACAGCTGTTATGTATCTTTCTTTTGGAGAATAGTACGAATCCACCATTCATGATTATAAATGCTCGCCGAATGTGCTCCACTCCGCTCTTGTTTCTCTAGATACTTTGATCTCATGGTTCATTTCTGCGGCTACTACCTGCCTTCAGCACACGTACTCTAGTAGAACTTCAAGTGCAATGCTACCTATTTCGAAGCGCTGTTCTCTTCTGCAGTTGTACATTACTTTCGTTTTTTGCATAGTCATTTTAGGACCTACCTTTCCCCTCTCTTTGCCGAATTAAGTAATTATGAATTGCACTTTATGCCTTGAGTTACTCAACAATGCAATGTCATCAGTAAAACACACATTAATAAAATACTCTTCATTAACTCCTTTCACTAACCTTATCCATTCTAGGCCTCTAAAAACCTCTTGTAAGCACGCGCTAAATAGCATTTGAGAAATCGTATCGCCTTGTCATACACTATTCTTTATTGGTGTTCAATCGCTTTTTTATGTAGCACTTTGGTGGTAGCTGATCCGCTCTAGATATCTTACAGATTGGTTCGTTGATGCCCTGATTCAGCATTGTCTGCATGACAGCTGATATTGCTACTGAATGAAATGTCCTCTCGTGATTGATGATATTTATGTATAGTGGTTGAATGTAATCTGTGCATCTTTTTATCACCTGATTGATAGCATCATTTAGGTCGATAATTGAGTAGCTGGAACGGAATCTTACTTGACCCTTTGGCCGATCGAATTCTAATGTTTTCCTAGTTTTGTTTGCGAATAGGACCTCTTACATTTATCATGCATAGAGAAGAGCATATGTGGTTCCCGATTGAAAAATTGTGATCCGTCATCAGACAAATTATCTTGGGGTGGTGCAAAACGTGGGTAAATGTTTTGTGAAGATAGAAGTCACAACTATACAATCAAGTTCCTTCTAGCGCAAAAGAAGTTGTTATAAACTAGAAAGTACTCAGTGTCATTAGAAAGACCTAAAGGCCATTTTGCATACTTTGGGATATTATATCAAACAAGACCATTGCTAGAAGGTTCTGTGCTCTTTCGCTCCTTGGCTTCTTCCTTCGCTTTTTCAACAAACACTACACTTGTAATACCTGAATGAAAAATTTTTATTAGGTTCGTTTACCCAAGAACTGTTTTTCAAGCATTGCACCTCAAGACACAAGGTAATTGCGCCTCAAGACAGTGTTTTCTGTCGGCTCGCTTTGAAAGCTCATCTGGCACAATCAACATGTGCGACATATACCATAAGTAATATAAAAAGTAAATCGCAGAATTAGAGCTTGCCTACTGACGCTTCACGTTATAAAGATAATAGGGACAGGTACTATCACACGTTCCGTTGGTGGTGAAATTAGTGCTGACTCAAGCACACCTTTTAAAATCTGCGGAGGGCTTCAGAGAAAGCCTGATCAATTTACTGTGTATGTTTTCATTCACAAATGTTTGCATCATTCAACTTTATGGTGAAACCTTTTCTGCAATGCTCGCTCATACAAAACTATAGACGTATGTTAACGAGAAGCTCTGGCTCTTTGGATATATGCGGGCTAACCCAAAAATTTATCTTACCTTCATCAGGACCGCAAGGGCAATGATTGAGGTACACATTAGTTGTAGTCCAAGGTGAACAAGGCTGACCACGCTTGCTTAGTGCTTTGCATCGTTTACGGGCTCGGCCGTTAGCCAGGCAACATGTCCCTTCCATGCAGATCGTACGCCTGGTGCATCGGTCGTTCTTTCCCTTCAGCTATAGTGAAAATGAAAGAAAAAACACAGCAGCATTTTAAAATATCAATCCCCATGCAAGACAATGTTTGCGACAATGCAATACTTGTGATAAAAATAAATCCTAGGCACACTTGTCATTGTGTATCCATTAAATTCATTCATTGCTTTAGAGTTTTACATTGTCTTAGCTGTATTATCTGAGTACACGCACCATATCACAATTTCTTCTCAGAAGAGTTTAGCAGCAGCCGAATATTTTGCTGACACATTTGACTTTTGCGCACTCGACATAATGACCTATTTGAGAACGAAGTGTGGGGGCTAAATTACTTGATTTTATAAAAGCATTGCTTTTATTGCTCAGACAAGAACAAAGAAGCTTTGTGTCATGAAAACTGGTCATGCAAAGCATGACGGTAAGTCATAGTATATCGGCGTTCCAGAGCTCTTTTTCCCTAGAACACAGTGTATTCTGTGCATTAGGGGCAAAATACTGGCGGCTGGCCGAAGCCGTGATTAAGAACGTAAGAAAAGAGATAAGAAACACACGAAGTGCCCTATATCTGTCGAGAACAGCGCTGTAGAGCGCGAGCCCACCTTGTATGAGTGCACAGACTCTGGCTATCAGTCAGTTGCCATCTTGCTAGCAGGCACATGGCTTCCCAGCTTTGCCCCTCCTCCTTCACTTAGCGGGGCGTGCGAGCATCGAATTCGTGAAAGGGGTAGACACGGCTTCGTGTAAGCGACCTTGGCCTTTGATATGTAACACTGACTGTGTTAGCAAAGCGAGACGGCTAGAAGACAAGAACTGGCCACTACTATTGGTGCTTCTGGGGCACATAAGACTGACGAGACAATGTTTTGGGTCCGAGACTGCTGCTGGGCCTCTGGTTTTTCGAAAAATGAGTGCCATTTGATGGCAGTGCTTGGTCTACGAGACCGGCGCGTGTAGTAGCATTCTCGCCTGCATCCTTGATGTTTGGTGTTTTGTGGCGCAAGGGCCGTTCAATAGGCAAAGAGCACCAGATCATGAGAATTGAGTAATGAACAATGATTATAATAAGTGGTTGTTTAGGGGCAATAAAATTTCTCCTGCTAAGGCGGGCAAAGCATAGAAGTATCAAAATCATGACCTTGACATGGAATGTGGGTAGTGTGAATAGATGGCGAAAGTTCGTGATAACAAAATCATGGTGAATATGGACGGCATTATCACAAGTGCCTCGATTGCTTATGCCCTTGTGTCCGAGGGCCGCGAGGCAAGTGCTTTGATGAGTGTAGCCATCGCAGCAGGGACCTCTTCTCAGAGAGGTCGTTCTGCGAGGATGCCTGGTAATATGACGTAAAAATTATTTAAATCTTTTAAAAACGCGAACAATGATTGACAACTAAAAAGCACTTCCCTACCTATAAATAATGATGGGTGCAAAGAAATTAGATGGCATAAGGAAAATGAAAAGCGTTTTCTTCTACTTAAATCGAGTTCTTTGCACTGTAATGAAACTTGAAGCATGGTGGCAGGTTCACCTCACTTTTCACAGAAGGTTTGATGGCAACCAGACAAAAGATGTGAGTATGTGCTGCGTGTATGTCTTGTACTTATTCTGGTGAGTGTTACTTCGGTGTAGCGTGACTTTGATGTTGGCGGACAATTCACAATACCTGGCTTCATGAGGTGAAGTTTATTTTTATGCCTTTACCATAAATGCTACCAATAATCCTGGAACTTTTGTCTAATGTTGGGTTTGAGGTCAAGTGCAGGGACAGTTATAGATATGTTAATTGTGGCATTATAGTGAGCGTTAACAGCGACATAATTCGCTAACACGTTCCCTTGAATCTCGCAATGTCCTGTCATCTAGCCGACTTAGACAGACTGCAGACTGCTGCTGTGTATAAATCGCGCATAGTAGTGAGTACACAGAGACCAGCATAGTGTTCTTGTGTTTTTAAAGGGTTTCAGAGCTCTTACCATGCTTGGAGAATCACTGTATATCACAGCTTTTGCGAGTTTCAGTTCTCTGATATGTTTCATGGCCGATGATATCGCGTACGCTTCTGCAGTGAAGATACTCGTACTGGGGTGCAGAACACCTACATCTGAAACATATGTGCTATCCGCTGCGTAGGACACAGAGGTGCGTGTCTTTGAGGCATCGGTAAAAAATTCTGAACATGAATACTTATGCTGCAGATCAAGGAAGTGTGTATAAATATCTGCAAAAGGCGCGTTTTCAGTAACTTTGACGAAGGACATACCACAATTTAGGAGCTGCTACTGCCATGGCGGGACATATAAAGCGGGAGCAGCTAAATGGTGTTCACAATGTGGCACACCCATTTCTTCGGCTAAACTTTTTACACGAAGTGCATAGGGCTGTCTCATGACGGGGCGGTTTTTGAATAGAACAGAACTGGACAATCATTGATGGTGGGGTGTACAGGGTGTTCGTTGTTTGCGTTTATTTTAACAACGTACACAAAGGATAGGTAGCAACTCTTGAGATGTACTGACCACTCGTTAGATTCAGTGTACAGGCATTCTACAGGGCTAGTACGAAAAGCACTCGTAGTAAGACAAATTGCAAGGTGGTGAACAGTGTCGAGCATCTTTAGGGCAGTTGGTGTTGCAGACTGCTATATTATCACACCGTAA
The DNA here is from genome assembly GCF_043290135.1 of Rhipicephalus microplus. NCBI lineage: Eukaryota > Metazoa > Arthropoda > Arachnida > Ixodida > Ixodidae > Rhipicephalus > Rhipicephalus microplus. Next base: position 105,840,478 of record NC_134705.1, on the reverse strand, counting down.
TCCAAGCGAGTATGTGACAGCATTTTGTATAAACTCATGAAACAGTTCTTGTCCCTCCTTCATGAGGTACATGAAGATACTTTTATATTATTCGTTATTTTCAAGCACTTGTTTTAGTTAGGTATCATGTTGTATGAATGTTAACTTGCTGTCTAATTATTAGGCCTAGGAACTTATGCAGACTATTAAAAAACATGGACCATTCAGGTTAACATTCGCATTGAAATTAAGGCCACTCTTTTTGGAGAATAAGACACGAATGCTTTTCTGAGGGTTCAGTTTAAACCCGTTCTTATGTACGCCTTTCGAAAGCTTATTCAAGCCCAACTGAACCTGCTGTTCACACACTGAAAGATTGCATGATTGAAAGCTGACTTGTACGTCAGTGACATATGCGCAATCTAATTTTTTTCGTACTTTTCGTAGGATGGACATACGCAAGGAATTAATTTTGATTATAAAAAGTATACAACTCAATACACCTCCTTGTGGTACTTTTGTCTCTTGCACAAATTTTTGAGATACAGCATGGCCCACTCTAACACGGAATGTCTGATTAGACAGATAAGTTTCACTGCCGTGCAAACTAAATGTGAGACGTCTCTTAGTATGGCAAAGCGCCACGTAGTGTTTTAGGTTTTCTCTACGTCGAGGAACACAGAAAGAAAGAAAAATTGGTTATGGACGAAAGCATCACAGATTTGTGCCTAGATATGAATAAGTTGGTCCGTGGTGGATTTTACTTCTCTAAACCCAAACTGCTTTGGCTCAAGTAGATTGTTTCAAGAAAGTGCACCAGTGTTCTATTTACCATCTTTTCAGAGACGTTGTGCAGACAACTGGTAAGGGCTATAGGTTTGTAATTGGAGACTGAGGACGGGTCCTTGCCCTTTTTTAGAATCGGGACAATAATGGCTTTTTTCAGTCAGTGGAGATCTCACCGGGAAGTGAAACAGCATTATACAGAGAAACAAGGGCATTTTGAGTTTGAGAAGAGGATGTTGCAGTAATTCACACACGACCTGTTCGGAACCTGGAACGGATCTATTAAAGCCGCTTAGCAATGCCAGTCGCTCTGATAAATGAAAGCGTTCATTGTACGCCTCGTGTTTTGTAGATTTCCGCTCTACTTTCCGCTTTTCTATTTTTATTTTGTATCGTTAAAATGCTTCAGAATACTGCGACGAGCTCGACACCTGTTCGAAATAGGCGCCTAGGATTTTCGCCTGGTCTTCCAAGCTGTGGCTTTGTGTATTTACTATAGGGAGTGAATGTGATTTTTTTATGTTAACCTGCTCACCATGTTCCAGACATTGCCCTTATGTGAATACAAATTGATGCCTGATAAAAGTTTCCCCCAACTTTCCTTCCTAGCCTGCCGGCTCACCCTCTTGCCTGGAGACTTTGTTTTCCTAATAGTTTTGAGAATCGCAGCTGTCAAAAACTCGTGAAACAGCCTGCATGCTTTGTTTTGCTGTTTGCGCGCGTTTCGACGCTAGGAATTTCACCATGGCAAACGTTGTTTTCCAGAGGGTCCACTCGTTTGCACGATGAATTTTGTTGCAGCATCACTCAGAAACGCTGTGAAGTAGTTGACAGCAGCATAAAGCCTAAAGTACAAATGTCACCTCAACCTAAACGAGCAATCGTATAAAACTGTTCTCAGACAGCTCGGTTTATGAGCGATGTGGGAACATGTGGTGGAAAATTAGTTGCGATAAATGTGCTGAGAACTACGGAATAGTGGCCACTTCCGTAGGGATCACTGATGACTTTCCACTGGATTAGAGGCACAATGGAGATACTATACTTAGGTCTATGGAGAAATAGGTATTATTAGCGAGCTTTTAATAGGTTGGTTCTTTTCGATTCAGGAGACATGCGCGTGACGAGAGGAGGAACTGTTCAATCAGCCAATGTCTCGCGTCGTAGCGAGAGTAAACCCATAGCTTGCTATGTGCATTCAAGTCTCCAAGGAAAAGGTGAGATCCTCAAAGTTCATCAAATGAAAAATTGGAAATTGTGTTTTTGCAGTTGATATTTTCGATTAATGTAAGTAGTGCAAATTGTGACCAGTTTGTCAAAAAGAGCAGCTCAAACAGCCACTTTCGCAAGGGACGTTTGAAGATGTAAGTGGGTGCATGAAATCCCTTGATTGAGTATAATGGCTACACCTCCGGATGATGTCATGGCATTCACACGGTCCTTTCTAAAAATAGTGTAGTTACGTAGAAAGCTGGTGTGTCTTGGTTGTATGTTTCTTGTACACACCGCACTTTTGGTGATTCTTTGTTTAGAAGTTCCTGAACCCCGTCAAGGTTCCTGAGAAGGCTTATGACGTTCCATTGTATAATTAGAGTGGTCATGGTGAAAGTAAAGCCCAGCCGTGGTGGTCAGTGGCTAAGGTATTCGGCTGCTGACCCGCAGGTCACGGGATCGAATTCCGGCGGTGGCGGCTGCATTTCATATGGAAGCGGAAATGTTGTAGGCCCGTGTGCTCAGATTTGGGTGCACGTTAAAGAACCCCAGGTGGTCAAAATTTCTGGAGCCCTCCACCACGGCGTCTCTCATAATCATATGGTGTTTTCAGGACGTTAAACCCAACATATCAATCATGCTGAACGTAAAGTGTTGTTGTATGTTTAAAAAGTGAGTGGCTGCTTAGGCTGGGGAATTGAATTCAAGCAACAGGGCCGTAACCAGTCCCTTTTATCTTCTGTTTTTTTTTCTGTTTTCTGCCTGCATCCTAACTAACCCTCTTTTCGATGACCTCTTGACATCATACATTGTTTAGTCGGCTGGCGTCGTCATTGCCACAGAAGATGGTCCGGACCGTGTTGCGCAGGCTCTTTACCATGACGAGTCAATGTCTCATACCGTACGTGATGAATTACAGCTCATCGCGCCATAAACACGGTGGTATTCAGGGGCGACGTGAACATTTAAGAAAGACTTCTGTGGTTTCGCTGACCTTCAATAGTGGAGAGTGGAATGGCAACACTCAATTTTACCACAACAGCTGATAGGAAGGAAGCCTAGAGGAAATAGAATATAATACACCCTCACCTTTTTTATCGTATTTATCATCACAGTCGTCTTCACCCGCAAAAAGGAAGTTTAGTCTTGACGTGAACGATCTCACTCACATGAACCCTTGCTGTGGACACTTAGCAGGGCGTGCTTCGTTGGTTTCATAGATAGTTGCATTGAGGCGGCGAGAATTCAAAATGTGTGCTAACAGATTTCTCAGAATAAAAACGCGACGCTGGGATGTGCGATGGTGCTTCTCCTGGAGACCATGAGAGCCAATGATATACCAAATATTTAGGAACAGAAAAAACATAAGGCTAAGAAAGTGGGTGAAATAGCTACGTGAGGAGTGTCCGGGGTGACTTCGAGATGGTTCAAGCACCTGTCCTGTTTGTGGGTAGACTTTCTGAATAGCTCAGATGACTGCAAGCTGTGCGTGAACTGGGGCATGAGGCCAAGGCGTATAGTCAAAGTCGGCGCATGTAGGTGAGTCATGAGCTATGTACTCCGCAGATCTATTTTCCTGAGTACCAGGCATGTGAGAGAAGCTTGCCAGCCTGCTAGTGCTGTAGGGCGTTGTTAGCTTTATGTCTTGATATTTTCCCTGGCAGAAAATTGACCGTCACAACCGCTGCTCATGGTTTGTGTCGTGATCAGTCGGCATAGCAGCACGCCAAACGGAATTGAAAGTCAAGTCATTACGACGAGAGTGACGTGTGCATTAAAAGCTTAGGGTGGTGCAAAAATAGTGCGTTCCGTATTTGTGGCTAAAGATTTTCAGCGCATAAAATGGCTATAGGGGCAATTACCTAACGAGTGTATACCAGTACCTTTTTCATGGTTTTGTATGTGCTTCCTCACTGTTTCAGTGCCTAGGTTCACGTGAACCGTTACAGTGTGTGCTTCTAGTGATGAACACTGTGGGGGTATTGGGTCATGTAAAAGCCTAGGTACACGTGTTTCAATACTTCCCTCTCCTTTTTTGCTGCTAGCACTACCGCTGATTGATAGATACTTGTCTTACAGAAACATGTACATCCTCTACAAGTATCACGGCTATGCAGCGCCCCCAACTCAGATGAAGGAGAGAAGGACAGACAAATGACCATTGTGCAACGTACCCACACTTTCTCCCAGTGCCAAGTTAATGTTTTTGTTTCTGATTTTTATCATGTATAGAAAAATATCAGTGCAAAATCAGCACTGTGGCATTTTCCCTCTTCTCTGGGCGCCTACGTACATCGCGCTGCGAGCACTTGCCTCTTTTTTGCTTTATTGCATATTAACAGACGTTATGGGCATAAACAGTGACATAAGAGTCTTAAAAACAAATGATGTCACCCTTACTGGACTTAAGCGAATTCTAAGTTCGTTTAGCGCTGTTAAAATATCCACACTGAACAACCAATGAGAAACGGACTCCTGTGCTTTCTGAATTTCAACAAATTTCGACGTGCACTCTCTAACTAAGTTCTTGTGGGGCTTGCAACTAGATGCTGTGAACTCTTGCTATACGAACCCACGGTAAACAATGCCTGTTTATAGTAAAAGGTCAAACGGCCAATCATTCTCCTCATCTGTTGAAAGAAATTTTATACGACTTAATCTAGCTTGGATTTCTTTTTGAATAATCTCTGCAATACATTCCAAATTCAAACTCCCTCTTAACAATGTAAAGAAAAATAACAATGTCAGTAGTATCTCGTTTATTACACAATAGACAGTATGACGCTCAAGCCAGAAAGAAAGCCCGCTCTTCTGAGAACACCTTGTTTGCAATGTATCAGAATGAAGCCTAAACGAATGTCTTTGTGGCAGGAAGTATTTCCATTTCTGTATATCACCCTGCACATTGAAACACATGAATTCATGGGGTCTGTACCATCTATATCTATATATAGGTGAAGTACTCATCAGCCTCAGTTGGCGCACCGTATGGTGGAAAGGATTACTCAAATAACAAAAAAAAGAGCAACCTGTTTTTTATTTGCGCTATCATACGGTTTCGTAGTCCCTAATCTCTTTTCTTCACTCTATAATTTCTCGCGCAGGACTTCGTGCTACTGCCGATATATAAGCTGCCGATTCAGTTCTAGATTCTCCTCCTAACACTGCAAATGTTCAGATCTAAAACATCAAAATATCGTAACCAGTGGCATCAAATCTTTAGTGTACTTGGTGTCAAGCGATCCGTTGCCACTCTCTTTTTGTTTGTCGCCCTTTGGTGCACTTTCTTAACCTTCGGCTGCTTATTATGGAGTCTCAGGCCCTTTAAAAGACTTTTTTTGATAAACTGTGCTCAACAACCTTCTATGCACCGATTCGGTACTGCATGGCCTTTTGTATAAAAAAATTAGCGAACTACTTAAATGCATAACGTTCCCCACAGCTTCGTAACCTGATCGCACGACTTCTTGTGTATTGTGTGGCTCTTGTGACAAAAGAAACTCTATATTTTCGGAAGATAGATAGATAGTTAGATAGATAGATACATAGATAGATAGATAGATAGATAATAGATAGATAGATAGCTAGATAGATAGATAGATAGATAGATAGATAGATAGATAGATAGATAGATATGTTGGGTTTATCGTTCCAAAACTACCGTATGATTATGAGAGACGCTGTAGGGAAGGACTCCGGAAATTTCGACAACCTGGGGTTCATTAACGTGCACCCAAATCTGAGCATGCGCGTCTACAGCAATTCTTCTACCATCAAAAATGCCGCCTCCGCAGCCGGGACTTGACTTGGCGACCTGCGGGTGGGCAGCTGAGTACCTTAGCCACTAGACCACCAAGTCAGGGCTATTTTTTCGATATAAGAGTTCATTTAAATACGATTTCTCTGCAGCTTTTTTAGAGCTATTTGGTCATGTTTTGTTTACCTGTTGCGCATGTGTAAGTGGTGAAGCTTAAAAAACCACGATGATTCAAACATGTATAAAATATACAAGTACATAAAGTAGAGCAATGTTTAGAGATCCATATATTTACAGAGTGAGCGAATAAAGACTTGCCCTTTCAATAGGAATCAAGCCACCGTAAAATGCCGTGGCCAACCATTTCTGAAAAGAAAATGGTATGATAAGCAGGAAAGTGAATACGAACAGGTACAAACAAAGCAGTGTTTCTATATTTAAAATATGTATAATTTACAGATAGAAATACAACTGTTGATTATACAGTACTCAGCGTGATCTCAGCTAAATATCCCGCAAATAACTTTACAACTCTTTAGAATAATGCGGTGAGCGGCTGTCTGTGTTCTACATGACGCTCTAGACACGTACGCTGCCATGGTGCGGGCAAAAGTATTTGGCAGGTAGCACAGGTCATCAGCAATGAAGTAACAAGAAAATGTGAGGTGTAACGTCTGAAAACTACCGTATGAATATCAGAGACACCGTAATAAGGTTCTCAAGTAATTTCAACCACCTAGAGTTGTTTACGTACACCCAAATCCGAGCACATGCACCTACAATATGTTCGTGTCCGTCTAAAATGCAGCCGTCCTTGCCGGGATCCGGTCCTGCAGCCTGCAGGTTAACAGACGAGTGCCTTAGACACCAGACCACTAGTGCGGGGTGTGGAAATGGAATGAAGATGACAAGTGTCTTCTGAAAAACCAAGCCACTCGAACTATCAGCATGTTAGTTTGATTTCATTACTTGAAGGAGAGTTCAAAACTGTGTAATCGCACAAAGACGCTTTCTACGTGTTCAAAATATTCTTAAAAGTTCCAAGAAAAATATGAAAACAGAGTTCATATATGTCATTTAAAAGTTACACTGAAATTTAAAAAATCACCGCCATATCCACCGTGTCATTGATGTTTTATGAGGTGGTTTTGAGATGATCTGGTAACCGAAATGCTTGTACACATGTCCTCCCGTCATATATAGACGTGACTTTGTTGTTGAACAATAATCGTTCACACAACGTATAATAGTTTAGATTACAGTGCACTATACACAATTTTGTGAAAAATATACAATAGTCATTGTAGCCTCCTGATATCCCTAAGTACAAAAAGGGCTCGCCTCGATCAGCTGGTGACTCGGCTCTCTTGAAAGAATGTAATTTTATGATCAGTAAAGTATGTTGCTAAGGGATCATTATGACGTTGGGTTCGATGGTAGCCTGTGAAAGATAGTCACGGTCGACATCTTAAGGTGCCAGCTTAATCTCGTCATTCTTCACCTTCTGATTGTCTTCGTCTTCTGCCAGGTGGCGGCTGATATTGATCTTGATTTTAAGGTATTTTAATATGGTGACTTTCGAGGTGTTTGTGCCAGCTATTCACAATTGATGGAACGTTTCCTATAGGAAGGCTTGTTAACGTTTCTGCACTTTAGTTGTACGTCAAAGGCAGTGGCGTCAAGTATGTTTCGTGGTAGGCACAGCAATAACGAATGCATTCCTTATTGAAACAAAATTATCCGGAAGACGTTATGACGATGCCATACTACGTTCTCGCAACGTGAACAGGAATGATATAATTAAGGAACCAAACAGAGTATCTAAAACGACTTCCCAAACGAACCTTAGAATAACTTACTCCTCATCAGCGCCACGAATCACATACATACTTTCCCGCCATTTCAACATAATCAGGCAAAGCAGACGACTAACTTCTATTTTCGCGAAGCCACCTCACGTGGTGTACCGCAGGGATAAAAATTTGAAGGACATTCTTGTCAGAGCAAAAACAAACACCCCCCCCCCCCCCCCAAAAAAAAAAATTCAATCAGGGTGCCATTCCTGCGAAAAAGCTCGATGCAAGTTATGCCCACAGATGATCACAACGCGTGAATCCAGAGCGAACTTCCCGGTATTCAAATTATGCATAACCTAAAGCCTTAATTGTGACTCCAGTAACGTAATATACATGCTACATTGCAACATCGGTGGAGAAGAATATATCGGCCAAACAGACGAGAAGAATATATCGGCCAAACAGACACGCCATTTCGGCTGTGGTTCAATATTCACCGGTACCACGCCACTTCACTGCTGAAGCTACCTTTATCTAGACATCTGCGCCTGCCAAACCACAGTTTTGAAAATATCAGCGTAACTATTTTGCAGTCCGCTTTCTCAAACAGGCGCGAGCGCGAACAGCGCGAGGCATATCTTATTTCCAAATTTAGAAAATTAGTAGCTGATTCAACGAGGACCCCGGAAGACTCTCCTGCCTTCGAGAAGTAAGCTAGGAGGAAATTGGTGACAAAGATTGATAGCTGTAGACCATGCTTGCTTTTTCTGGCTGACTCGCACGTGTACACTGTCCTTTCTCGTTTTTTTATTCACATACAAAGTGTTTACGGTCACCTACCACTTGATGACCCTTGATGGGAAACGGACGAAGATGAAAGGCAAAGAGCCAACCGACCTAATAAGGGGAAACCCTTCCCTTACGCACGCCGTCCCGCACCCCTCCCACCACCACAGCGACAATCTTGGATGGCCTGACACACGTTGGGAACTGACCAGCACAGTATAAGAACCGAATGTGGACGTTCACTGACATTTCGTTTTATGCTCAGTGTTCATAGTGGTTTTTCTTCTTCTTTTCTTTTTTCCTTTTAATTTTTATTTTTTCTTTTCTTCTTTTTTGTTCTCTTTTTTTTCTTTCTTTCTTTCTTTTTTTATTTATCTCTCACTCCCGCAAACATCTTTCAAGGCGAGAGGGACGCGGAAGCAACGAAGTTTGGAAGTTCATTATAGTATAACTCATCCCCTGATGAAGGGAGCACCCTTTCGAAACTGTTGGGAAATAAATATATTTATCCTTGTTGATAACGCTCCCGTTGTGCCATACCCCATACCTTCAGGAAGACTAACCGACCCATTGAAATATTACTCCCACTATATATATATATATATATATATATATATACAATAATGTAGACGACATATAAGTATATATGACAATAACCATAATAATTACGTAGTGTTCATCAGGATCAAACACTTGCCTGAGAAGGACCAGGTTGGATGGTTCCGGGATTTTGAGCTGAACCAGGCTGAAAAGTGGAGCATGAAACATCAAGAATGAACACTGGACGCGAGCGCATTAAACAACAGGTTTATCCTAAGACTCCGATATATATCGAACCACCCGTAATTTTATGATCCAGAGTGTTGCAAAACAGGCGCGTGGCATGGGTTGCTCGAACTTAACTTGCCACTGATTTAGCTAGCAGCTTTAAAATATTTACTTTTATGATTGTTCAGTGCTTCATACCTCTTAAATATTTTATTCTTTAATGGTTGCAGAATGAACTTCACGAAAATATTGCCTTGGACCTCTCATGCCTATGTACCCTACGAATACACTTCTCAAGAGAATAAAAAACAAACCAAAAAATGAGCATGTTTGGGTGGTGCGCCACAAGGTAGAATTTCACGGGCCACATTCGGTCATGTATTTGAGTGTCCTGTTCTACCTCACTTGCTAAAATCAACCAGCAAGACTTGCAATAAAATAATTCTTCAACATCAATTATAGCAAAGATTGCATTCAATAGTGCACTTACCTCACCCGGACGAGGCCTCAACGCCAGCAGCACTGGATGAACCTACCGGTGTGAAAATCACAGCATGACAATCAGGATTGAAGAAGTTACATAAGCAAATGGTTTCAACAAAATTTCCGCTGATAGACATTTATTTTTCAAAAAGTAGTAACTCTACGTTAGGCTCATTGTACAAAAAACACTTTGTATCGGTAGAATTATTTGAATTCCACAGCCACTTAGGCCGTAAATCGGTAGAGATTGCGGACTGCTGTTTTTAACTGTTATGTAGGAATTGTGGCGTTAATTAAAATTTTGTACAGACCGTGAAAATTGATACCACCTTGTCTTCTTATTTTTTTATTTATTTAGATATATACAACGTTTAGTTGTGTCATTTCCTTTTTTCTTCGTGCCTATTTTGCTTTCTGCTCAGAACACTACTTGTGTAAAGATTAAAATACAGCGAAGCGCATTTATCCGACATGGTTAACGGACATACTTGGCTTACTCTAGCTGTTCTTTCAGAGTATAGGCCCTATAGTAGAACCACATCGTGTAACATACCATGCAGAAAGGTTGAAAATGCTCATTCACGTTAGAACTACAGCGCCAAGCTGACTGAGGCATCTCCATGGCAGCATCACGGGCATTTTCTGACGTGTATTCGTCTCACGTGATGCGCATGTTGTCTCTGTTGGCGTGCGCAGCTTTATTCTTCAAGGCAACCACGTCGCATTGACAAATAAATGTTCACTGTGCACACGTTGGGTTCATGAATAATATTTGTAAAAGTTTTAAACCATGTTTTCCATCACGGGCATTTTAGTAACACTATTACAAGTAAAGTCACAAATTTTAATACCGCGCTTACAAAAATTTCATAAGCACGAAGCCGCTCATGATTACATGACGTCATTTGAACTACATACCAAAAGTAAAAAAAGTAAACGTATGTACCCAGGCCAACACGATTTTGTCTTTTATTGAACGCTCCTTCCTGACAGGAGCTTGGCTGCCGTCTTCACCAATTAGTCAAGCGACACTGATCTTCTGTCTCTCAAGTCAGGCTTGCAGAGAACTGGGTTTACTCATATTTACTCATGCGAAATCAATTGCTTCTGAAATAATGGGTGGAAATTCTTGTGCTCACCTGTTGTCTTATAGGAAACGCTGAAAAACCTTCACGATACTGGAAATTCGCTGGTTACTACAGCGCAGAGCCGCGTAAAACGTCTCGCCTGATTAAAACATCTTCGAGGGATTCAGGGTTCAGTGCAGCTCATGGCGGATTCCTTCTCTGGCTGCTTCAACTTGTGGTCTTCACCTTTCCCGTAGTCGACACGCCTACTGAACGAGATAACTGAGCGCGATCGAGCTTCTAATATCTCTTAGCGAAGGGCGAGAGCAAGTGAAAGCAAGCACTACGAAAGCAAGACGATCAATTTCCTTGCATCGCCCATTTTTAAACTCACAAAATAGGAAATAAAGAAAGACATATAAACAAAACAGAAATTTTTACCAGGGTATCACTTTTTTCAATTGTAAAAACTTGTGAAAAACAATAATTGCGAACATTCACATAAGCCTCACTCTGTTCATTAGAATCTTAGGGTGCCCGGCTACGGCTACGAACGTGCATGTTCCTTGAAATCGAAACTAGTGATGAGTTTCTGCAGCCTTGTTTTATTCCAAAAACGCAGAGACTTCGGTCTGCCAATTTGATTGCCTGTGTGGCATGACTTTTTCCTTAAACCTATGCTCAACGCCCGGCCATTTTTTCTCCCGTCGCTGCGGAAGCATAATACGTCAAAATAACGTATTATGCTTCCTTAAGGCGAAAATTCAATACTTAAGTATTACGCAGTGTGTTCATCTATTGACAAAATGTGTGAATATGCATGGAAACACTGGGATTTCAAAGATCCCATGCTTATTTTTTTGAACATCATGACGATTATAATGGCTGAAGATAAACCTGCCGGTGCTCTCCTATCTTGGAGGACACGGACGAAAGCTCGCGTTTTGCAGCATTACTTCCACATAACGTTCATAACTCACGCGGCTTAGAGTAACTGTAAATGGGGACCATATACAGTTACTATAAGACGGCTTAGAGTGCCTCAATTCATGCGTTAACCTCCGCTTCATTCAGAATGAAGACAAGTGCATCGCTTGCTACAACGGTCGCCTTTACTTGGCCCACTCCTTAAACGCACACTGCAAGCGCACGGCTTCTCGGCCTTTTGCTCTCGATTACAAGCACTTTGTCGGCGGAAATGTTTTAGGACTCTGTACTCAGATTTGGGTGCACGTTAAAGAACCCCAGGTGGTCAAAATTTCCGGAGCCCTCCACTACGGCGTCTCTCATAATCAAATGGTGGTTTTGGGACGTTAAACCCCACAAATCAATCAACAAGCACTTTGTGCTGGAGTTGCCTTCACAAACTTCATATAGTTCAAGAGTGTTGCTAGCTTTGATTTTGTAGGGATGCATCTCAACAAGTCAACAAATGTTTCTGCGCATAAAAAATATATTAACCGAGAATATCATACAAACTCTGAATTTGAAGGACAGCCACTACTTCATCATAAATAAAAAAAATGCCCCACTTTCACGGAACGCTCGGCAAAGTCGTAGCGGTAGCTGGAAAAGCGCCATTTCAGCGCTTTTTCTAAACATTCTTGGGGTAACTGTTACATAAATTTAGCTGGATATCACTTTATACTATAAATAATCATAATATTGTGTAGTTGGTTGGCGTTCAACTGTGCTATCCTCCATCATTCTTCGAATAGGCATGGCGGCCATGACGAACTTCCAAAAAGTTTTGTTCCATGTTTTTTTATTTTTGCAGCGGCTGACGAAAATGTAGAATTACGCTTGAAGTGGGTATGCACCATAGTTATTAGGTTATCCAGAACACGCTTTTGAAATTGGTTGGAGCATTGGACGACCCGCTCGTTGCGCAGCTTACATTATGTGACGCCTGGTTGTTCTTTTGCTGTTATAAAACGCTTTATTACTCGTACTAGCGCAATACCTTTCCCTTGAAGCTTTGAAGCTTCTGGAACATCGTAGGCATGGTTTGCGCTGAACGTAATGTAATGGGGTGATTACATATCTTGATGAAATGAACGTTGCGTTACCCCCCTCTGAAAAAGACATAGCCCTGATGATTCAAGAAAACACGAAAGTGCAATAATAAAGAAAATAAACAATAGGTACAACCAATAAAGCATAGCAACAACAATAAACTACAGTCCACAGGTTCGCCCATGGTATGGCTTGAGGCTCACGACATGAACGACTTCTTGTCGAGCACGGCGATTTCAGAGTGCGTAATGCCATCAGGAACAGACTCGTAGTCGAGTGGGCCGAAACGTCGAACTACTCTATACGGTCCGAAGTACCGTCCCACAAGTTTTTCACTCAGCCCACGTAGGCGTACTGGCGCCCACACCGAGACACGGTCCCCGGCCTGGTACTCAACAAAGCTTCGTCGAAGATCGTAACGGTGGCTGTCAATCGCCTGCTGATTCTTAGTGCGCAGGCGGACGAGTTGACGAGCTTCTTCCGCGCGCTGAAGGTAGGCGTTGACGTTCAGGTTCTCTTCATCAGCGATGTTTGGAAGCATAGCGTTGAGCGGCGTTGTCGGACTTCTTCCGCAGACCAAGTTGTACGGCGTCATCTGCGTCCTTTCTTGGACGACCGTATTGTACGCGAAGGTCAAATATGGAAGGATTTCATCCCACGTCTTGTGCTCGACGTTGAAATACATAGCCAGCATATTAGCGATGGTCTTATTAAGACGTTTGGTGAGGTCATTGGTCTGTGCATGGTAGGCGGTGGTTCGGCGTTGACTTGTCTGGCTGTACCTCAGGATCACCTGAGTTAGGTGCGCCGTTAAGGCTGTACTTCTATCAGTAATGAGGACCTGTGGAGCTCAATTACGAAGTACAATGTTCTCGACGAAGAACCTTGCTACTTCAGAGGCACTGCCTTTGGAGAGGGCGTTCGTTTCGGCGTAGCATGTGAAGTTGTATTTAGTTTCGACGATCATTTGGTGCCGGAAATTGACGTCAGGAACGGCGTCGGTAAGTCGTGGCGATTTTCTCGAACGGCCAGCGATGTGGCTGAATGGGATGGAGAAGTCCAACTTGCCTAGTACGTGGTGCTTTACGTCACTGGCACTTGGGCTGCTCCTGACATACGGAGTGACGTCGGCGATTAGTCGTTAGCAGTAGTACTTTTTGTATTCTTGCGAGCGTACGGCAAACACCGAGGTATCCAGCCGTCGGGTCATCTTGTAGGGCCTCAAGTACTTCTGGTCTCACGGCTGGAAGAACCACAAAAAGGTGGTTGGCTCGAAGGGGCAAGAAGTTCTTCTTTAAAAACTTCGTTTCGCAAGAAGAACGACTCCGTTACTCCCTTGAAAACATTCGGGACAGCCGTACTGCCACCCTCGAGGTATTCCACAAGGATTCTGAGTTCCGAGTCAGCTCGCTGTTGCTCGGCGAAGTAGTCGGCAGTTAATGTTCCTAAGAATTTGTGCTCATCCAGGCCGTCGGGCAGTCGTGGTTCGACGCTGCCACAACAAGAGCAGTCGGCGTCAGAATGTGTTATTCCAGACTAGTAAACAACGATTCAGTCGAAGTCTTAAAGTCTGAGGTTCCATCGTTCGAGGTGACCCGAAGGGTCTTTCAAGTTATCTACCCAATACAAGGCGTGGTGGTCGCTCATAACTTTGATTAATTGATTTGTGGGGTTTAATGTCCCAAAACCACCCTATGATTATGAGAGACGCCGTAGTGGAGGGCTCCGGAAATTTCCACCACCTGGGGTTCTTTGATGTGCACGCAAATCTGAATACACGGGCCTACAACATTTCCACCTCCATCAGAAATGCAGCCGCCACAGCCGGGGTTTGATCCCGCAACCTGCGGGTCAGTGGCCGAGTACTTTAGCCACTAGATCACCGTGGCGGGGCCTCTCAACATTGAAAGGCCTGCCGTGAATGTAGGGGCGAACCTTCGATGCGGCCCAGATTATGGCAAGGCACCCCTTTTCTGTTGTGGAATTGTCAGCGACCGGCTTGCATACCTAATGGCCTTTTCCACGCCACCTTCCATTTGCACAAGGACGGCGCCGAGTCGTACGCTGCTTGTGTCGGTGTGTACTTCTGTTTCCGCGTATTTGTCGAAGTGCACAAGTATTGTTGCGTTTTGAGGCGACGTTTAAGTGCCTGAAATGCTTTCTCTTTTGCCGCTTCCCACCTGAATTTGAAGTTGCTTTTCGTGAGGTGATTTAGCGGCTCCGCGATCTGTGAAAAAGCGTTTGACGAAACACCTGTTAGAGGCGCACAATCCGAGGAATCGGCGTACTGCCCTCTCGTCAGTGGGGTGCGGGAAATCAGCGATGGTGCATGTTTTCCGCGGGTCTGGGCGTCCTCCATACTTGCTTATCACGTGTTCCAAGAACAGCAGCTGCTCTTACGCAAAGCGGCATTTTCGTGGCTGCAGGATTATTCCAGAGGTGTTGATAGCTTGAAGTACCGCTTTAAGGTTGCCGAAAATGCGCATTGAAGCTCGAGGAAAACACGATGACGTCACCCAAGTACACGAGGGAAGTCTTTAACTTTAATCCAGCCAGAACGGTGTTCATGATGTGCCGGAACGTCGCAGGCGCCGAGCAAACGCTAAATGACATGACCGTAAACTCGAAAACGCTGTCTGGAGTAATGGAGACCGTCTTTTCTCGTCAACCTCATTTTGTGAATAGCCCGTTTTGAGTTCCACGGAAGAAAAGTACTTCGCGTTCCGGAGACGGTTCGGTGCGTCGTCTACACATGAGAGAGGGTGCATGTCCTTCTTTGTGATTTTGTTCAGGCGGCGGTAATCGACGCGAAAACGCAGGGTCCCGTCCTTCTTCTTCACTAGTATCATGAGTGACGCCCACGGACTCTTGGATGGCTGACTGATGTCGCCGCGTAGTATTTTGTCGACATGTTTTTTTACGGCGTAGCGTTAGCGCTTTGAGACTCGGTACGGGCTTTGTCGAACTGGTCGGGAACTTTCTTCTGTTATCATGCAATGTTTCGCGACTGGTGTTTTTGGAATTCACGATGATGACGAGAAGCAGTCTTTGAATTGCAAGAGGAGGGACTTGAGCAACTCATGCTTGCGCTGCAAAAAGCTGGGGTTGACATCGAAATCTGGTTCAGCACATGGATTCATCGAAGCAGCATCGGCAGCATCAAAAAGGGCGAACGAATTGCTGGCCTCTACGAATTCGTCAATGTGGACTACCGCCATACCACGGATGAGGTGCCTATAGTCATGACTGAAGTTTGTCTGCACCACTTTTGTTTTACCGTCACGCAGCTCAGCTATGCCTCTTGCGACGCAAATCTGACGCTTCAGAATAAGGGGCTGATCGCCCTCGATGACGCCCTCAATGTTTTCGGCTTTTGCGGTGCCAATGGAAACGACGACGCTGGAGAAAGGTGGCACATTGACTTGCCCTTCTAGCACATGCAATGCGTGATTCCTTGGCGTTGTAGGGATTGGCAGCGTTTTTTCCGAGGTTAGTGTGATTGACTCACACCTCGGGTTGATGGCTGCACCGTTTAGACTTAAAAAGTGCATTCTAAGCACCGGATCCCAGGAGCAATTTCCTAAGATTACAAAGCTCTCAGAATAGGTCTGCTTATTTATGGTGATTCTTGTGGTGCAGACGCCAGTCATCGTTGTTAAGCAACGTGCAGCAATCTGGATTTCGGGGCCTTGCCATGCCGTCCACATATTTTTCATGTTCGTCGCAAAGGACCTACTGACGACGGAATAGTCGGCTCCAGTTTAGAGGAGAGCAGTGACGAGTGGGCCGTCAAACATTAGGTCGAAGTCGCTGGCTCGTCGTCATGCGCAGCGGTTGGGTCATAGCGTTGGGTCATGGCTACGTCTATTTGCTCCACTGCTTCCACGGTGCCTCGTGACGTCTTCTGCAGGCTGCGAAGGTTCGACGTCAAGACCCTTTTTGTCTTACGGCGGGTTCTTTCTATTTCGTGCCGGCGTTGTCGTCGTCGGTGGCGGACGATTTTCGTTAGTTCGTCGTGTAGCAACCGCACCTCCATTTGTTGCTGCCCTTAGTTTTCCGAGTAAAGGCTCGGAGATCAGCCCCGAACAGGGCCGGTGCACTGCCTGCGGTGTGGTGAGGCGTAGCGGCCTGACGATGGAACGATAACGTCGTGGGGGTGTCGACAGCGCTCCAGCGACGTAGTCGTCTATGTCATGTGGTCGTTCACCACATTGTGAGCATGGCGCGTTAATGTCGAAGCCCCGCAGACCCATCTGTTGGTACTGCCAATGGCGGTAGGTGTGCCCGGCCCCGCCACTGTGGTAGCAGATCGGGTGGTTATCAGGTTCTCGCGAAACGTCGGTTTTTCTCGGTGGTGCGCTGGCGAATGGTAGGACGTCGGAGGTGGCGGCGGTGGCGTCAGGCGACGGAAGTGCGACAGGGCATCATTTTGGTGTGGGCGTGAAGGAGGGGCTTGACGCCGGGCTGCAGCTGCACAGCTTCTTACTAGAGGCTGGAATTTCAGGCACTCAAAAAGTGTGTTTCAGGCGCCAAAGAACCACAATTAAAACACCAATTTACGCCCTCAAACCATAATACTTGGCACAATAAATTTCTACAAAAATTTAATTATCTGAAAACAATGAAGTCGTCGACTTGTATCTACGGCAAGAAGGAAAAAATGATATTTAGATAGCAGAAAGGTACCAACAATTGAACATAGGCATGTATTTCTCGCGCGATTCACAGTGTGTGGTCATTCTTTTTTATTGTAGCATTGTGCGTCAAGTGTCTTCTCTTCAATGATCACTCTGGCTGAAAAGAGCAGCGCAGGAGCAAATAATCAGACCACTGATACCCCAGAAGAGAAGCATGCAAGGCTTATTCCCGAAAGACAAATTTCTTCCCTATCGGTGAACACCTTAAAGGGCCCCTCGCTAGGTTTGAGTATTTCTGCAAGACAAGCGTAACAGTGCGACGGGCACTCCGGATCTATCCTGGTAAGATTGCAAACTTACATGTGGAAAAACATTCAATTTTTAATGAATGCCACTTGCCCTTCTCTCGGGCCTGTGTCCCAAGATCTAGGGAGTGACGTACAGCAAGGAATGATTGTATTTTTGCGTCGCTTTTTTACGTTGTCATTGGTGGACTGACGTTGTTTACTGTACGTTCTTCATTAGGACTTTGTTAAATACTAGCTGTACCTATAAAACAGACAAAAAAAGTTCCGTCTCCTGATTATATCCTGCATATTAAACGGTACCTTATTAGGAATGTTGCACGTGACATTATTCTACTTGGCATGTGCAGTTTGAGTTTGGTGTTGCATAGCATAAATGACGATCACTTTGATTTGGTCTAGCTGCTTCATATCATTTCGAACGGGAATCGCAAAGACAAAAGGAAAGAAAAACAGCACTCTTCGTCTCTATGTCTTTGTTTTCCCGTGTCAATGCACTGTTCTTTCAAAATCAGTGTGATACATGAACGCTGAGAAAAATAAGAGAACATGCAAATGGAATTTCAGATTGTTGTTATTTTTGTTTTTGTTTTGAATAGCCTCGAGATGCTATTCAATAATCAGTCCTCGTTTAGCGTGCGCCTCGGTGGACCAGTAACTATAGGGTGCTCCGCTGCTGACCCGAATGCCGTGGATTCGATTGTGACCACGGCGGTCACATCAAGATGGTTGCGAAAAAATATATGGCTGTGTACTGTGCAACGTCAGTGCAGGTTAAAGAACACCAGTTGGTCAAAATTTGTGGAAGCTTCCACTACAGCGTCTCTCATATTTATGTCGTAGTTCTTTGCGTAATAGCACACATACTGCCACTGTTACTACTACTATATACTACTACTACGACAACTACTACTATGTCCATTTAACTTGCGTTCGTCATGCATCGTGCCTTCGCCAACCCTGACAACACTTAGCTTGTTTTTGGTGCGCTGTCTCTGACCGCAGTTTCAGCGGAGCGACGTGTTATCGTGGTCACAATACATGATCTTTTCCTTCGGGACACTGTAAAGATGTTTGTAGAAGGTGGTCGCCACGTCCTCGGCCATAGACAACACTTCTATTTTTTTTACCCCACAAATAATTTTCTCTCCTCCTTCCCCTGAAGACGCTGATACATTCTGCCACTTAGGGCTGCAGAAATAGCGTCTTTTGGACTCCTCATGCTCCTCCTATATTCGCTCGCAGCATGTCAGCTTTGTTTTCATTAAACCTTATAGTTTTTAGAAACATAATGCAGTAATTTTCACATAAATAATGGCTTCACACCATGCTCGAAAAGAAAATTTGTGCTTGAATGGTGCTCATATAGGCGCTCATCTTGAAAATACGCATTTATAGGCACTTGTAGGCATTTAGGCAACAACACCCAAAATAGGCATTTATAGGCACAATAATACACCATAAAAGCCCTTCTTAACCTCTAATTCATGCTCATATATCAAAATACCACGATAGGAACGCAAGGAAGAAAATAGACATTTGCCTATAGTTTGGTCTCTACGCATTACTTGCAGCTGCGGTTCTGGAGGCTGAGAAACGCCCAGTGATTGCTCAATCTCCTGCCGTACGACGTCCGCGATGGTGTCCACGCGAAGCTGCGCTGAAGGAAGCAAATTTTGGAGATATTCTTGCTCGATCGCAATGATCGTCTCACCTAAGTCGGCAGTTTTTAGCGCTTGGATGTCGGCGTAGGTTGTAGATGAGAAGCAGCGGTTGTATTGGCGTATCCGCATCTCGAGCATCTTTTCCATCGTAGATGCTTCCTAAAGAAAATCGGCGACCACCTTTGGGGGATTTCTCATGAACCCAACGAAGTGTTCTTGCTTGACTCCTCTTATGAATAGACGGACATTCTTCTCCTCGGACATGTCGGGGTCGGCGTGGTGGAAGGGGTGGCTCATTTCTTCATGAAAATGGTGACATTCTCATTGGGCAGCTGTGTCTAGGTCTCCAACAGGCCAGCAGCCTTCTCTTTGCGAGCCACGCTCCCGAATGTTTGCAGGAATGCGCCGCGGAAGAGATCCCACGTTTTAAGCACAGACTCCCTGTTCTCGAACCATGCCCTGCCGTGTCTTCCAGATAAAAGTAGAGTTGACGGAGCTTCGCTTCCGCGTCCCAGTGGTTGAGGGCAGCCACTCGGTCGTAGGTTTCTAGCCAGGTTTCCGCAACTTAAAACGATGCCCATGACAAATCCGTGATTCTCTTGGCTGCTGCATCACGATCGCTGACTGTGGCGCACCAGCCGTCATCGTTGCCACGGTCGAGGTGATGGCCTTGGTCTTCCGAGCCTTGCGTTTAAAGGCCCGTACTCTCTAGGTAAACCCTGCTGCCTGCGGCTTGTTCGGTGCTCGTGGCTCGGTTCACCGCTTAATGAGGGTGTCCGGTACATGAACAAAGCAGCACCTCTATCCACCAAGTTTCACGGGGTTGTGACGTGAACAAACGGAGCAGACCCAACGTCAAAAAAAAAAAAAACTGTTGTTACGGGCCGAACTTGTGGCCACGCAAAAGAAAAGACACAGAGACTGACAGCAGCGAACAGAGCATCGGCTGTCAACATTTATACTGTTGCCGTCGAATAATCTAGCGGTATTGCAAGCGGCGATGAAGGTTTTCGAATAATCTGTGATGTTCCCGAAGTGGCCGTAATCCTAACAAAACAATCTACTAAAGCCTCGGAGCGTCTCAAACATCGTAGGCGTGGGTTGTGCTGAACGTAGTGTAACAGGGTGATAACAAAAACATGACCAATATATATATATGTATTATATATATATAATTTTATATATATATATATATTTATATATATATATATATTTATATATATATATATACATATATTTATATATAGGATCTGCCCACGGCAAGTTATCTTTTCACCCACTTTCCTTCATATTTACATTACAATTTGGTCTAATATCTTCCTCTATACTTTCCTTGGCAATAATGTCTGGTAAATCTAATGTAAAAACACGGAAAAACGAGGCCTTAGGTATACGCTTCTTTTCCTATATATATATATATATATATATATATATATATATATATATATATATATATATATATATATATATATATATATATATATATATATATATATATATATATATATATATATATATATATTTATTCATTTATTTATTTATTCATGTGGCGACAGCTGAAATGCTCTGGGAATCGTGCACATTATGTGTATTGCAATACAGCAAACGTTCTTAACACATGATGGAGTTTTTTAATTTAATCTTACGCCACTCAAGTTGTGCAACTCTCCTGCCATCTTCGACGTTTCATGGACACCATTCTGTGAGTTTTATAATGGGAGATGTGCATATGCTCTTGCAAAGAGGTCTTCGTATTTAGTCGTACCTTTGACTAGCAGAACACGCGCTTTGATTCTGCCGTTACCTGCATACGGAAGGCTTGTCTTGTGCTTAACTCCAACAAGGATAATTTCAGGTAACACAAAGCTTTGGTGTTGGGGCATCTTGTGAGAAAAGAAGGCATCCGGCCCGACCTTGCAAAATGAAGTCTTCGAAGCATTTCAGCAACCTCAGTCCACCAAAAAACTTCGCAGCTTTCTGGGCTTATGCTCCTACTTCAGGCGATTGATTCCTTATTTCACTCACGTGGTTTATGGTTTGACAAGGTTTTTGCCCAAGAACGCGCAATTCCAATTGAAGCTGAAGTGTGCTGCTTCCTTTCCATAACTGTAGTTTCTGCAAACGTTGGCAGCCCGTCCTCCGACACTTAGATTCATCACTGTCAACAGAGGTCCACACATATTTGAGTGGTGTAGGTCTTGGCAGAGTTTTTCTTCAGCGTATCAACAATAAAAACATGTCATCACCTGTGCGAGCTGTTCATTAAGCCAACCCGAACGGGACTACATGGTTCTTGAGCAGGAAGGTCTCACCATTATTGTCGCCGTGCAGCCGTTCTAGCCGTACTTGTGTGGGCGTGAGTTCAATATCATCACCGACCATCACCACTTATGCTGACTTGTCAATCTTTGTGATTTGTCGCGATGTCTGACATGATGAGCCTTACGTTTGGAAGAGTACAGCTTCACGGTCTCCTACAAGGTCGGCCGAAGGCATGCTGATGCCGATTGACTTTCTGGCATGCGTTTCCGCGCAACAAAATATCAGGCTTCCAATTTCGATTATTTAAATGCAACCGTACATTGGAACTCCCAGGTATCAGAGCGTTTGCAAGAGTTCAGCATGAAAATCCAAAATTAGAGCCACATTTCTCTGTTGCAGATTCAACAGAGTGCCGTTTTTATGCTCAGAAAGGGTTGCTCTACAGCCTGAATTTCGCTGGAACAGTCGCAGAGTTTATTCGTGTTGATCCAGAAGACCTTTGCTCTTCAATTTTGTCCGTCTTGGCACGTTTACCCAACTTCAGTTTACCTAGGATAAATGCGGACAATCCATCGTGCTAACAATTTTTTTACTGCCTGCAAACGCGCAAAAATGGAGACGTATGTAGGCAGCTGTGCTCAATGCAGAAGCTACAAGAGACCTAGAGTTGCACCAGTCGGTTGCCTAAAGCCGTCAATTGCACGCAGCTCATCATTTGAACAAGTAGGCATGCACTTGATGGTAGCGTTCCTATGTTCATACAAAGGGAACCATTGGATGATAGTATGCGCCGTCTGCCTGACTCGGCTTTGCACAACGGTGGCACTACCCTCTTTAACAAAAACAAAAGTATCGAAAACGGCACTGCATTCCAGCACATTTCAACATGGTCCCCCTCACGTGATCATTCGGGGTAGTGACCGCCAGTTGAGAGCTAATATTGTTGACGAGCTCTTTGGACATTCCACGGCCTATCACCCTCAGACCGATGGCTTGACTGAGTGTACGAACAAAACCCTCGTGATATACATGTACGTTATGCATGACATCCACATCCACGATATCCATGTACGTTAGTTAAGGCCACAAAAACCGGGTTGATGTGCTGCCGTTCTTGACGTACGCATATATTACCACGCAGGAATGAGACCAGTGAATACAGTTCGTTTTTTTCTTTTAACGCTTGTCAACCTCGGTAAATTTCAGCACTATCTTTTTTTCCTCCAGCCACAACGACGCTCAAATCGTGGCAATGCTGTGCCGCACGGAGAAATCGCGGCGCCTCGCCCGAATACGTACGCTGGCACCAGAAGAGCAGGATTAATTTCCGTACGATGGGCCGACACCACTAGGTCACCTACGATGCTCGTGAACAAATGCTGTTATGGACTCTAATGATGAAACATGCACTCTGTCAAAAATTGCTCGCTGACCATGTTGAACTATTCGTCGTGATTTACCATCTCAGTGAGCGAAATCGTAGTTATACACTGTTCTAAGCCCATGGAAGACGGTGAATCAGGCCCAAAGTCACAATTATAGCACGCTTAAGCCTTTTTTCTTAGTGACATTCCAGCTAACTTTTCACCCGGTGGGCTTCGGCTGCAAGCGGAGAATTTTTAGCGGGTATAATCATTAGGGAAGAATGAGCAGCGACAACAGCAGTGGAGCTTTAGAAACAGAAGAACGACGAGCAGTGCTAGCCAAAACTCACCGTCCAGCTCATTCTAAAAAAACCTTTCTGACAAACCCCGTACCAAGATCCTTTGGTTTTGTTTGGCCATGTTTTCCTCCTTATGTGGAACGGTATATGCCCAAAATTTGCACACACCGTAACAAATAGATTGTTCTTCGCACTTGTAACGCCTTCTCTCACGTCGTACCTCGGTTATCAATCAATTTCCTGGCACAGTGGTTCAGTACTTGCGTTAGAGTAAACTACTCGCCTGAACAGGACGGTGAGTGGAATCTCCGAGATCTCTTGCGTGCTCAGCCTGCAAAAAGGTTAGTGATAAAGAAAGAAATTATTATTGCATGAAAGGATATACCAACCTATTTCAATAAAAAAGCACAATTAACATTGCAGTTGACATCTTTTCCCATCCAGATTCTTTAATTACGTTACAAGCAGTTTTGGAATTTGCGCCCTAATAAGATATAATCTCTAAGCGTAATCCACGAAAGAGGTTTTTTTATTGCACTGGTGAGTGTTTATTGAATGATTTTTTCCGGTTGTGTTCACGCTGAGATCGAAAATTTTGTGAATTGGTATCACCCCTGCCTTACCAACATTGTGTTTATTATACTTCATTATCAAATCTTCTCTGTACCAATTATTATTTACTGCTCAATGTTTTGCGCTAAGGAGACATTCACGCATATAATGTTAAAGTCGTAAAATTATTTCGGTTTTGGTCCTAAATTCTTTTGATTTTTTTCCGCTTTATAAAGAAAACTGTCCTGCTTAAAGTTCCCGTTTTGCCACTATTTGATGAATGTATCTGTGTTTTGTCTTGTCATCATCATCATCATAATGTGCCTGACTACGTCTACTGCAGAAAAGCGGCCTCTCCCATGTTCCGCCAGTCAACTCGGTCCTGTGCTTGCTACTGCCAATTTACTCGCAAAAACTACTTAATCTCATCTGCCCACCGACCCGTCTGTGCCCCCCAAACCCACTTGCCTTTTCTAGGAAGCCAGTTAGTTACCCTTATTGAGCAGCGTTTATCCTGCCTACGTGCTACACGCCCGGCCCATGTCCATTTCCTTTTCCTGATTTGAACTATAATATCCATAACTGCGGTTTGTTCTCTAGTCCAGTCTGTTCTTGTTTCTTAAGGTTAAACCTACCATTTTACTTTTCATTGCTCACTGCGTCGTCCTCAATTTAAGCTGAACCCTCTTTGTAAATCTCCAGGTTTTGCTCCATAAGTAAGTACTGGCAAGATGCAGCTGTTATATACCTTCTTCTTGAGGGACAGTAGCAATCCACCTGTCATGATTTGAGAGTGCTTGCCAAATGTGCTCCACCCTAATCTGATTATTGTTGTTACTCCAATGTCGTGGTTCGGCTACGCGGTTATTACCTGTTCTAAAGAGACCTATTCTTTTACAACTTCAAGTGCACTATTAACTATCTCGAAGCACTGCAGTAGGCAGCGATGGTGTAGTGGTTAGAACATCAGCCTTGCATACAAGAGGTCCGTGGTTCGAATACTGGTGGTGCGGACTTTCCAACCGTATTAAAAAATGTCTGCTTGGTGATGGAACTGCATTACGAGGACTGGGGTGTGGCCTGACTGGTGACCACCGCCGTTAACGCATTTCCTCACCGCCGAAGGTTTAGCTACCGTGGTGCACTGCCTTTTCACTACTTCCCACATGCGTACGTGAATTTTATCTTGTAAACCAGCCCAAACACTTCACTAGCATGTGCAAGGGATGGCTTTTCTGAGCATCAGCGCCATGCCATGAAGCCAAGTCCCATAGATGGTGAAGCCACGCGAATGCCCGAAAAGCGTGCTAAGCTGGAGTCGTCTTCTACTAGGACATTTCTTCTAGAGACGTCTACATCATTGACAGCAGTTGTATGATCATCTGTGCCATGACGGTGTTTATTTAAACAGCAAAACGCTATAGGACAAAATAGAAGCATTCGTCAGAAGCCTCAAGAAATCGTACAACTCAATATATTGATTATTTATAATGTTTTTTTTTATTTTTCCTGCTATAACAAATAATACTAAATTGTTAGCTCAACTACTATTCTCAATTACCTAACTTTTTTCAAGGCATTCCCCCTTTTTATTCAAAAATGCCACAGCTGCGCAAATTATGGCTTGTCCCCTGTGTTGAGATGAGCCACCCTTTTTGGGTCCAACCAATTAACCAATCAATTTCTAACACCTTCCCGTAAACAAATGTATTAGCTTGAAGGCTCAACGTGCTAGAGATGTTGCACTGGTCCTCGTAGTTTCGTGTCGACTGTCGTTCTAAAAAGACAAAAACGAACGTGATCGTCACGGCCTGCAAATATCTCTCCGATTACGGTAAGATATCATAACAGCTCAGGAGATTTGTCGTTGACAATAAGTAACACGTCTCCTACATTTACTTCACAACAATGTGCCAATTACCGTTGTAATGGCAGCTGTGATACATTTCTTGCACCATGCCGCTTCCAGAGGGCATCGAGGTACGCTTATCTTCACCTACAACGCACGTGTTTTGGCTAAACTTGGCTTTGTTTCAGTGATCTTTTTGCCAGAATTGAGACCGACCTTTCGCCGATGAGCAAATGAGCTCGCGTGAGTGAGAGTACCTCCATTTTACTTAATATTGTTGTTAGCGGATGAAAATTTCCCATGAATTCAACGTCTGTCAAGAAGGTTTTTAATTCAACATAACTCAAGAAAGATGTATTCAAGGCCATTCGTGGCGCTGATTTACTGTACAGATCAACCGTTCTCAGAAACCACCCCACCATGGTTCGCGTTTGGTTATAAACTACCGTTCAAATTCATTGTACCTGAACTACTAAAAAACGAGTTCCTCCCGGACCGACTCCCACAATCGTTTTCCGTTTTTTTTACACAGGTCAACATTGATCTCTTTAAGAGAATACAAGATGCAACAAGACGAATTTGATGGTTTAAACTTTTGACGAACACCTGCAATGCGTGAACAATCTTCTAGTTGCTGTGGCCAAAGCCCCAAAGGAAAGCACATTTTGAGCATTTAATCTATTCCCAGAAGGTGGCCAACGGCACCTAAAGTGTTTTCACTTAAGGCCGAGAATCTATTACAATAAATGATATACTGTTCAGTTGACTGATTTACTCCACAAACAGGAAAATGAGGGGAGGCTGCCAGACCAGCTCTGTGTATATATAAATTTAGCTGTGAATTTCGACAGCGCAGTCTAGTGATTGCAACTTCTGTTTCTCGCATTTACCATATTTTATTATTCGAATGGTATAACAAGTGCATAAATTCTGGTGTGGCTTTTAATGATGGTGTAGAAAACCCCTATAACAGCAGTTTTCTTCTTAATCTAGCGCCTATCAAGAATTTTGATGCCGGTAAGACCCTAATAAAAGACCCATTTAGAGATGATTTTGCCAGCGCATCTTTCATTTCATTCATATATATGCCCTTATGTTGTGGAACCCAGTTCAATTCAATCAGATTCAGATGCGGGGATCTCAAGCTTTGAAAGCACTCTGAGCATGCGAGTTCTCATCTGCAGTAAGGGAGGCACATACTGATAGTGAATCCGTTAAAATTACTGCGGACCTTACTGGATCAGTTATTTTAGGGAGACTTAGAAGTATCGCAAGAAATTCTGCTTCAAATAGGGGCACAGAATCTTGAAGGCGAAGTGAAAAGGACCAGTCTAGGGCAGGATGAAAATTAAAATTAAAATAAGGAAAGCAACTAGTGTGTTGGTTCTTCATCTTCTTTTACATAAAAGAACAAATATTTTGATACGGTAGATCATGTCACGCCATGATTTCGCTTAACTGTTGTCTGTGTGGTAATGCGCCGAGTTTCTTTCTTGCCGTTCAGTGTTCAACGATGTTGTCTACCTAATTAGCAGAGAGAGAGAGAGAAGGAATGTAGGAAAAAGTAGGTAGGTTAACTAGACTATGCGTCCAGTTTGCTACCCTACACATGGGGAGGGGGAGAGGGGAGTAAAAGAGAGAGTGAAGGATAGACACATGTCACATCACACGCATTGCCGAGTTTCACAGGCGGTCCCTCAATGAAGTTGTTGACAAGTATCTCAGGAGGGCTCTTGTGGCTTTCTGTGCTGATGTGCGGCGCGACCAGGCTCCTAAGATCTTTGCTTCATTAAATGGCCGGTCATCGAGTCTATGCAAGGCACACTGGAGAGTCCGGCGATCTTCATCAAATTGGGCACAGTGGCACAAGAGATATTCAATAGTCTCTATACAGTTGCAGCTTTCACGCATGGATGAATCCGCCATGCCAATGCGATGGCTGAATGATTTAGTAAACGCTACCTCAGTCCACAGCCGGCACAGCATTGTAGCGTCATGTCCTGAAATCTTGGATGGCAGTTGTTTCTGAAATAGTGATTTCAGATTCTTAGAGCATTGATTGGAGTTAGGTGAAGAATTCCAGTGCGCAAGCGTGGCATTATGCGCGATGTGATGAAGTTCTCTAGCTGCGTCTACTCTTGACAAGGGTATTAACAGTGTGGGCGCACCATCGTGGGCACGTCGGGCAGCGTCGTCGGCGAGGTGGTTACCACTGATGCCACAGTGGCCCGGCAACCATTGTAAAACAATGTCGTGCCCTTGATCAGTAGCGCGATGACCAATTTCATTAATACAATACACCATCTGGTGGTAGTTTCCACGTCGTAGACTTCGCACGCATTGAAGGGCTGCCTTGGAGTCACAGAAAATGACCCATCTACTAGGGGATTCTTGCATAACAAACTCCACGGCAGCTCGAAGAGCGGCGAGCTCGGATCCCGTAAATGTCGTGACGTGTGACGTCTTGAATTTGACGGTGATTGATCAAGATGGTATGACAAAGGCACCTGTCGAACTTCCCAAGACCGAACCGTCCGTGTAAACGTGAATTCGGTTAGCATATGACAACTGCAAAAGTTCCAGTGAGATCTGCTTGAGGGCTGCAGATGACAGGCTTGCCTTTTTAGATATCCCCGGCACTTCAAGGTGCACAGTCGGTCTTTTCATGCACCACTCTGGAGATAGTGGTATGGTTGCGGGCGAGAATCTCGACGAGATGAAATTCTGGTTAGCCGCAACAACTTTGGAAAACGCTGCCTTTGGTCTTTCTAGTGGCAAGCTAGCAAGGTGGTGGTTAGGCACTCTGGATATATGACGGATATGTATGCGGAGTGTGTCAACAGCTATATATGTCGTGATCGGATGGTCTTTAGCAATACCAATTGTTGCTAACGTATTAGCGCAACGAGGCAGCCTTAAGCATGTGCGGAGGACTTGGCCTTGAATGCTTTGCAAGACAATGATGTTAGTTTTTCCGGCATTGGAAAGCACGGGCGTGCTATACCGCAAATATCCCAAGAAGAGCGCTCTGTACAGCTAAAGCATAGATGACATTGATGTGCCCCACGTTTTTTGCAGCGAGAAATCTCATCACGTGTGTGATAGAGCTGAGCCTCTTCTTCAAGTGCGAGATGTGAGCACTCCACGAGAGATCTCTGTCGATAATGACACCCAGGAATTGATGACGTCTCATATACGAAAGGTTCACGTTGTCGATAGAAACAGGATAACAGATCATGGGCTTGCGGGTAAAAGGGACTAAGGCGCACTTCTCGGTGGAAATTGTGAGGCCTAGAGCATGGAGGTACGTCGACGTTATTCTCGCTGCTTTTTGGAGCCGTGCGCGCACCTGGAGTCGTGTCACTGCTGAAGCCCAGATACATATATCATCAGCGTATGTAGATATATTGACTGATCGAGGTAGGCTTTTTACAAGGCCAATGATCGTGAGGTTAAACAGCGTAGGGCTGAGAACCTGGCCTTGTGGAACGCCCCGAGTGGTGTAATGATCAATGGTGCGGCCTTCCGCAGTGAGCCGAAGAAGGATCTCCTCTGCAGGTAGCTACGAATCCATCAAAACATTTCTCCACCGATTCCAATGTTCACCAAGGCATCTAGGATGGCATCGTGAGTTACGTTGTCGTATGCACCTTTCACATCGAGGAACATTGCAACCGAGATGCGCTTGAGGTATTTCTGTTGTTGCACAGAGGTTACGAGGTCAATGACATTATCAATAGAAGAGCGGCCTCTTCGAAAACCAGCCATGGCCTCTGGGTATATATTATAGCGTTCAAGGTACCACTCGAGACGTGTCAGAACCATTCTTTCCATTATTTTTCCTACGCAGCTGGAGAGTGCAATGGGTCGATATGATGCCAGATCAAGCGGCGACTTTCCTAGTTCGAGGATTGGTACCAAGCGGCTGGATTTCCACCTTTCTGGAACGACGCCATCGTTGCATGACTGGTTGTAGCATTTTAGTAGCTGGTCTCGGCCGCGTCTTCCAAGATGGCGCAAAGCAGCGTATGCAATACCGTACGGTCCAGGTAATGATGAACGTCTGCAGGTGGCTAGAGCTACATCCAGTTCCTCGAGTGAGAAAAGCATATTCAGTTCAGAAACTCGTGCTACAGGAACATCCCCGAGGACTTCGTCACTCATGGTAACCACATTGCCCGCAATCTTTACGCAGAAGTCTTCAGCAACCTCAACCTGCAGGCGGCCTTGATAGAGAGCCAATGTGCTGAATGGACGTTGTTGTGGAGTCGAGCCAAGGCCACGCACCTTCCTCCATATATGAGACATAGGCTTGCAGGGATCGAGTGATTCACAAAATTTCTTCCACCGTTGGTCCTCTAGCTTGTCCATTTGACGTTGGATTTTCTTTTGTAGACGTCGAGCGTCTCTGAGGTCATGAGTCGAATTAGTGCGCCTGTACCTCCTCTCCGCCCGCCTACGAATCGTTCGTAGTCGTTCAAGTTCTATATCAAAATCTGTACGCTTTGATGTGTATTTAAAGGCGCACGTAACCTCTTCCATCACAATTTTCTTTACCTCCTCGAGGCCGCACGCGATTTTATCGCATCCCTCTTCCACCTTTGCCTTGTACATTGTCCAATTAACTCTTCTGTTAGTTGATGAGGAGGAAGTTGCAAAACCTGTGACCTTCAGATACGTTGGAATATGATCACTGCCGTGAGTCTCAATATCAGTGAACCATCACACTTGTTTGGTGAATTGCCGTGACACCAATGCAAGATCCAAGCAACTAGCAACACACAATAGTACCAAGGACATATTGCAATCACCGTGTTTTCTATTCTGCTGAGTTTATAGTTTAAATTGTGAGCCATTAGGGAGATATATTGTATAGTGGCGACAGTTGAGTATGATACAGATAACACAAAGATAGGACACTTGCGCAATGTGCACTTTTCATGCATACTTACTGGAGCGCCAGAGGGGGAACCCTGAAATTGTAATAGGACGACAATAAACAACGATTATTGAACACCAGGATGAACTCTTCACTGAAACCTCATCCAATGAAAAGTTCTTTTAACGGCAGTTTTAATTGCGAGTTAACTGATTATATACAAAGAGACACTGTGCGTAGAAACACACAATCGAGCAAAGCACATTCTGCAATCACTCTTTTTTCTGTTGTGCTGAGTGTAGAGTTTCAATTGTGTGCCATTTAGGAGGTAAACCATTTCGTGTTGACAATAGAGTATGATATAAATAGCACAAGAATAACACACTTGAGCAATTGGGCACTGTTTGTGCATACTTACTGGAGCTCCTGAGGGCGAACCCTGAAACTGAAAAATAATGAATATAAACAACAAATAATGCACACCAGAACATACTCTCTAATAAAGCCAATTCAAAGAACTATTAAACTGCAGTTTGAAATATGAATGAACCGATAGTATGCAAATAGAGACTGAGCGTTAGCAGCCTCTGTTTGGTGGCGTACTGTATACGATAAGATGGTTTACCATTCAATAGTGAATGCCATGAAATTTTTGTTATATCTATCACGATGAATTCGTCTCTTCATGAAAAGAAACGACGTTATCAATTCGCACTTGTTACGAAGTCTCTGCCGCAACATTTCAGCTGCTCATTTGCGCTTAAATTCTCCACCTGAACAAAACTTTTGTGCTGAAGTAAAACTAAATATGAACTTTTAATTTGAAGTCCTTCCTAAATGTGAAGTATTCCACGTTCACACATAACCTGTGCAAGCAGTTCAGTCCAGATCATATTCATAATCTACAATCCTACTCACAGCATCACCGTAATGAATTATTGTTTGCAACTTCCGCGTCTCACAATTACCTGCATGTTTTCTCCACTGTCTCTCATTCAGAAAGTAAAATGCTCTTCCACCCTGGGTCACCTTTTTCTTTCTCGAACACGGTCATTTAGAATACATTGGGCGGGCTGACATGTTTTTGAATAAAGTTCAAGCTCATCAAAATATTTAAATAAGAAAAACAATAGTAGAGGTTAAATATTTTTCATCAAGAAGTTGAAAATGCCTGCCAAGCCAGTTATACAAAATTTTGAAAAGTACCGAAGGGGTTCAGAAAGGAGAAAAAGCTGAGACGCAGCAACATTTGCTTTTTTACCTCAGAAAACATTCTGACAAGTTTGAAGTATCGCACACCAGCAGCCTTATTGAATCGATGAATAATGAAGATAAAAAAATAAAACAATTGAGCAACAAAGTTACGAGCTCTATTGCGACGCAGTTTTACTGAAAGTGAAATTAGAAACACAAACTAAGTTTAGTAAAAGTTTCAACGTCAAATTTCGGAGAATTGGATGTGTACAAGAAACTCCGACGTACGCTAATGTTTTTCTGAAAAAAAATGGACAATTATTCTTGAAGTTCGAAAATTTCTGAAGGCACGGAATATCGGTTAACAGATAGAAAAGTGCTGAACAAAACTTCATACGTAAGTGGAATGGTGCTGCAAGATTTTTTTGTTCCAGAGAGAAGCAGGGTATAAATGACTGAGTAAATGGTCGTGCAAATTGTGAGAACATTATTACCTTGCAGGGAGGACCTGCTGGAGTTTAACGTTGCGGTAAGGCTTGAATGCACGAACACATATGCACAGAGGAGCATAAGTACATAATTAGAGAACACCTGCGTGTATACGTATTAGAAAATTGAAGCCTGTTGTTATAGACCGACGCCTACTTTGCAAAATTTTTAACCCACTGCGGTGTTCAATTGGTTACGGTGCTCGGCTACTGATTCAATATTGGCAGGTTTCACCAAGGCCGCGAAAGTTATTTTTCAGTAGAGACAAAATGCTAAAGGCTTGTGTAATGAGCAGTAGCCAATTCTGAGGTCATATATACGGACTCCTGGGTATATTAGAAAGCTCAGAAGCCCTTGCATTTCGTACAAGATGCATTCTGCATAAAAGAGCGCAATGGTGAATCAACGTCGTAAAGGTCTGGCACTGCGCTATCACATAACTGACTCGTACCACCACTTCGTTGAGGGCGTGGTAGTCGGTCTGCAGTTATCTGAAAGTTCTGGGACCATGTCTAGCAATGATAACTACACAGCAGGAAAAAATTCCTTCAGAACGGCAGTTTCAAAACAGAAACAATAGCTTCAGGTACAATATAATTGGGTGCTGCATCACTGTTTAGCAGGACTGAGCACAAAGTATTCCAGACCACGGATATCAAAATAGATTGACTTCAAGCATAAACTACATAAATTGGGGCGCAATTCCCTTAGACGTAAAGGCATAATATGAAAAAACCTTCCGAAAAGTATTCAGGAAGTGGTTCTTGCCTTGAGAGTAAATGACTTCGTTAGGCAGTAGACGAGTATGTTTGCTCCGCTATTTCACCGTCAGTGACGCTAATAATTTACCACATGTGCCAGTGCTTAGACGTCGTGAATATTTCACCACTGCCATCCCGTCACAGACCTAGGTAGATCATCGTTGCTTAGAATAAAAAAAGTGCTTCCCTTTCCCATTAAAAGACATCAGCTCACTTCTGCAAAAATGTAACGCGTTAGCTGAGTGCTGTACTGTACCGCGACAAAGCCCATACATTGCAAAATGTCTTTCACTATTTTGAAAAAATAAATTTTGCAAATGTGGTTCGTCGAAGAAAAACGTATACTTTTCAGTATATCTAAGATGGTGTCCCATTACTCTGGTATGATAGTACTGCCAATCCCTGCTGTTAGGCGTGACCTCTTCAGTGTGCTTTAATGAATTGATTCATGATGGAATAATTGGAAGCGCAAACCAACGGGACACAAGAGGAGAGACAAACAAGCGCTTCTTTTGTGACCCGTTGGTTTGCGATTCCAATTATTCCATCATGAATTTGTACCAACTAGCCCGCCTGTCAACCCTACTCTAATGAACTGGGCTGAATACCTACGCCATGGTCACGCAAGAAATAGTGTTGGTCTTATGAACTGGGTGATTTGGCAAAGGGTCAAGCAGGTGCGTCAAGTCACCAAACATGAAGAGATGTGAAAAGTTAGCAATCCCACATGTTTCATTTCATTCATTTCAACGCCGCAAAATTGATCTCTCGCGCTAGGATTCAACGTACACAGCAACTGAAGCACAATTTATTCGTCGTCACCAACAGGTAAAGGCTTGTCCTAAGTTCATTTCTTCTCTTGCTCTAACATGAATGAGGTATGGGCTATTGATTCTCCAAACTGCGGCTCCTTGCTCCATTCTACAATGTTGTCGAACTGATCTGCATCCTGCTGATCACTGTTCTCATCAATGCGTCTCTACTAGAGACTTCAAGTTTTGTGAGCATGAGTTGTAGTCGTTCTATACATGTACACATATTACGATACGGAATTTCCGGTTCAACTGTTTGTTCATCTGGTTTTGAAAGCGAAGCGTTTCATAGTGAACTTCGAAGACTTTCAGCGTATCTATCTATCTATCTATCTATCTATCTATCTATCTATCTATCTATCTATCTATCTATCTATCTATCTATCTATCTATCTATCTATCTATCTATCTATCTATCTATCTATCTATCCGCCGATGACTTTTAGCTGTCCTTGCCGTTTCGATAATGGTATCAATACCAAACTTTGTATGGCAAAACATGAATGTATGGCTAGCATAGGTGACTAGTCTTAACATAAGTATCATGACATGTATGTCATGATGTCAGGGCTTACACTTCATTGTCTTGCTGCTCGTGGTGTCTTGCTGGTATGGTGTGACATGACTACATGCAGAATACAAGTGACAAACCCCGACATGAAAATAATGTCATGCGTGTCATGTAACAACAAGACTAGAAGCCACACTCATGATGCGCTCGCAGCCGTTTGGTAGCTTCCTATATACCAAATTTGGTAATATGAGGCGTGAATGGATGACGAAGGTATATGACTGGTGCAAACATGATAATAATAACACGCGTGCCATGTAAAAACATGACAACACACCACGCTCATGATGCGCTCGCGGCCTTTCGCTACCTCCACATATACCAAATTTAATATCACGTGGCGTGAATAGATGACGAAGGTAACTGACTCGTCCAAACATGATAATCATGATATGCGTGTTACGTAAAGCATGACTACATGCTACGCTCATACCGAGCTCGCAGCCGTTTCATTAATTCTACGCATACTGAATTTGGTATTACGTGATGTGAATGGTTGACGAATAGAAATGACATTCAAACAAGATATTCATGATATGTGTGTCATGTAAAACATGGCTACAGGCTACACTAATAGCGCACTGACGCTCGTTTAGCTAGCTCAACATATACGAAAGCTGTTATTACGTGTCGTGAATAGACGACAAAGCTAAATTACACATACAAAAATGATAATCATGATTTGCGTGTCATGTAATACTTAACTACGTGCTAGACTCATAGCACACTCAGGGCCGTTTCGCTAGCTCCACATATACCGAATTTGTTATCAAGTGACGTGAATGAATGACGAAGGTAAATAACACGCCTAACCTCGATAATCAGGACAAGAAAGTTATGTACGACATATTCAGCGCTGCCTATTAACATTTTTCTGATTTTAAAGTGCAATATAAAGCATTCTCTGTCGTGCATGGCATAATTATTCATACTGTACGTTAGATCTGCCAACTTTCTTATCGCTTTTTTGCGCCAGGGTCCTCCAATACTTTAAGAGCGTACTTCCGTCACAAATGTGACGTCAAAAAACACGCAAGATTAGATGGAAAAGAAAAAAAGTATGGTCATTGGGAGTGAAGCCCATGACTTCTCGGTACGCGGCAATAGTTGCCGGGCACGCTTTCTACTGCGCCATGGTCACAATTTTTTTTTTTTACAATGAACCCATCAAAAATTCAAATAATGTCCACGTAGTGGATAGTGATGAGTGGGGCGAAGCGTCTGTCCCTCCGTCCATGTGTCTGTCTTTCTGTCCATCCGGCTGTCTGAGTGTACGTCTGTCTGGTCTGCCTGCCCGTCCGTCCGTCCTTCTGCCTGGCTGTCTTTGTGTATGACAGACTGCCGGACAGACAGATTTACGCTTCAGCACCCCACTCATTATCATTCACTCGGGGGATATGCTGTGAATTTCTTATTATAACAATGCCATCAATCCCCTTCAGTTGTCAACTTTACAAAAACCACAAACGCCATCTATTGAGAAACTGTCAACACTAACCAGAAGTCGCTGCTATTACAGCATGCTATTATGAGGAAACGACCTACACCCTGAAGACTATCGCCTCCAAATATGCGCGTTGTATAACTACTGCAGTCCTCTCAGCATTTTTGATAAATTGCCATAATAAACCATGAATGTGGCATTCTCGATTAGTTCCTTCAATGCGTCGTTTGTAAGCGTCCGTCTCATAAAGCGTATTTCGTATGTGCAAATATCAACCCAAGCGTCGGTGTCACTCATATATCGGTCAAGAGCTCCGCAACCTATAGAGCAACACCCCTAATTCGTTTGAATGTACCAACTTCGCGTTCGCCACTTACTCTCGACTACAGATAAATCATTGCCGGCCATCAGATAATACGCAACGCGTCTTGCGTTTCCTCTGTTCTGACACTTACCTATGACCGCAAGAGTGTACTTTCATTATTATTGATGGATGTTAGTTTTAAGGTGGGGCTATTTGGCTAAGTGTTAACACGGATGGAACCACGTTCAGAGGTTTTATAGCTTTCAAACACAAATACACCTTACGCAAGCTATGTTATATCAATGTAAACATAAAACCATTTCTCCAAGGACACGTTTTTTTGTGTTTTACTGATTCCTAAAGCGAAGGGTTGAAGCATGTTTTTTTTTTTCCAGTTGAAGAGACGTTAACAGCTCATATCGTGTTTTCAATGCGCATATTTCGCAAACGTGTTAAAAGAAAGTCCTTCTCTATATAAGGAACAACAAAACACAAATGAAGAATGGTCATTTCCCTCCAAAAAAAGACTCAACTGAATGTTCTCAATATGTTCGCACAAGAACAATTATAGCAGCACACTCGCTGTTATAGTGGCAAGAAGTTGGCTTGATTCAGTGGTACTGTTGACATTTTTCGCCTCCACACAATAAAATATCTACAAATAAGAATATTTAGGTGTACCGAAAAGAAACTCAGCCTTGCTAACTTGTATAATCATATAAGCATACTTACTTCTCCGTTAAAACACGTAGACTTTTCCAGTAACATTCCCAGCCATATTGCGGTTAAACAAATAACATGAAAGCGAAGTTTAGTGCCCATATCTAGGCCCAAAGAGTCCGTTAAGAGAGCAAAATAAAAGGTCTTTTTACGAAACTGGCTGATCGAAGTTAGCAGCAAATAGCAAGGAATGTCACTGAGGCATCTTTTCACCTAGTGCAGTCTAACAGGCTAGAATGCAGCAGATGAGACCGACTCTTCTGCCTTCCAATATATTACCACTCTCTCCAATTTACGCATGGCAATAGCTTTCTGATCAGTTGTGCGGCTTACGCAATACGTAAATGATGGTTGTATACGCTCTTTAAATAGTGCTTTGAATATTTTCTTCCTTTCAGAGAATAAGCGGCTCCACTCAACGCAAATGTCCTGACGTTCAAGAATTGTTTCCAGATTTGTTCATGAATCATGCTCTTGAACACTCGAATAGCTTGCACATAGATGTGCGTTGGCGTTATACAAATTTGCAATAGATGACAACGACAATAGTGTAGGACTCCGGCAAATTACTGCGCTGGGCCCATGTTTGCCAACGTATCTGGAAACACTTTCGTGAAGCACACGCGGTTGCATGTTTTTCTGCTACTGCATCGTGGCTTGCAAATTTTAGTGTTTAGAAAGAAAAAAGTAGAGTAATTACACTGTCTTATTTTTTATTACTATTGAAACACACGGACACTTCTTGTGGCAAGATAGGATTTTTTTTAAAAGCAGCCATGATATATAGTAAAAAACTTGACGTTCAAAATGAATATACTCTCGGTTATGGTCTGGGACCTTCATGGTATCAGTAATACCTGAGAAAACTTCTTGAAAATGAAGGGTGCAGCCTAGAAAAAGTGACATCATCAGGAGCTCAGATGCTTCAAGGTTCTTCGTAATATCACACATTTCTTAGTCATTGTGCTAAGTGGCACAATCATTTATTAAAACCTTCACACACTTACTTAGCCACTCATTATGTGCTCTTCCGAACACAATGTATTTCCTTGTTACCTGGAAAACTATTTTATGTTCACCCTAATCTGAGCTCCCTTTACGCCAGTCATCTGGAAATGTTTCTCAATGTAGTTCGCCTTGCATGTGGAGACGTATCTACGCTTTCACACATCCTCTATGCGTGTAAAACAATGCAAACTAACACCCATACTACTTCGGTCTTATGGAATATGACCACCCGCTACTCTTTCCTGTCGGACCAACTCTGGGTCGTCCAGCACCCTTCAGATCGGCAAACAGGCATGTCCCGACGGTCTCGACGTAGGACACCAATAAATCTGCACCTACGCACGCACCCACGTTAGCAGGCTCCGTGAATGTGACATCACGCAGTCCTGATTGATTGATATGCCGGTTTAACGAATCAGAGCCACCATATGCTTATGAAAGAGACCATAGAAAAGGGCTCCGGAAATTCCAACCACCTGGAGTTTTTATAAACTACAGTTTTCCTTGGGGACCTTTGACGCAAAAAATTTGGTCTGTCCGTCTGTCTGTACGTTTGTCTGTTTGTCTGTACATAACGGCCGCTAAACGGCACTAAACTGACCAAACGATACTCCAAACGGCCAACCCCATCCGGAGCACCCACCAATATTGCTCAAGGCTCAACGTTCAATATGATGCAATTGTCAATTAAAAAGCAATAATTGCGCATATCTGAAGCACCGTAAGAACACGTCAATAATAATCATGTGTACTTTTTACAAGAAAAGGCACACATTACTTATTTTAAGGATTGTAGCCTTTGCAACAAAGCGCTGGCCATGCAGTGCTTGCACGAAACGGCAGGTGTTTCCAACACTTCGCTATGACGACACGGTAGAAACACCAACTTGTCACCTTGTGTTCTACACGTTATCACCTCAGAGACGGGCGCACACGGCGTGCGCCCAGTTTTCTAGGATAACGGCAACATAGCGCTAATGTGTCATGTGTGGCGTGACTTGATGCGCTCGTTCGCCTCCGCTGCACGCTCGAGGCAATCTAACGCAGCGCCTTCGGAATACCATTCACCAATTCTGTTGTGCAGAACATCAAATAAACGTTTTCTTCACTCCCTCCAGACGCAATATTATCGTCTTTCGACGATATTTGCGGTGTAACATGCAGATAAGGGACCAATGTTTAACGTGCCCTCAAATCTGAACCCACGGGCTTACAGTAATTCCGCCTTCATTACAGTAATTCCGCCGTGACCTGCGGGTCAGCAGCCTAGTATCTAAGCCACTAGACCACCGTAGTCAGGTTGCAGCGCAAGCGTGGTGAAATAACCTAACTGCTTCATCATTCGGAGAATTGAAATAACCTAACTGCTTCATCATTCGGAGAAGCTAAACCCTGTGGGTGGTTCCTCCATTTTATAGGCCTTGAAGGTGAGTTGTTTTGAAGTACCATTGAGTTTTTTTTATATAAAACTCGGTAAGGCTGGAACACATCAATCACACAACCAAACTTTTTCTCTAATATAATAGATTGCTGAAAATTCAGTAACGCCTTCTAAAAGGATTTGAATATGTTATACGAGAGCACGCGCATTATTTGTCAGGGTCTCTTCAAAATAAAAAAAAAACACTTGCAAAGGCGCGCGTAAGCCTCGTGCAAGACAGTACATAATTCTTTGGCCAATTATTATCATTATTGTTATGTCGGCTTTTAAATAATAAATGCTTGGTGCCTCTACCAGCAAAAAAATGATAGTTCATTCACTAGCATATAGTGTGGTGAGATATGGAATTACAGTTTTCGCATTTTGCTCAGAACGCTGGAGAACCTGCATTGATGGTTTACTTCAGAATATTTTAAAAGTGTAGCTCACAGTAGTAAGGTATATGCCAGTACTATTTGTCAGGATTTGGGCTTTTTTAGTGTTCCAGGATTTGTTTATTGAAACAGTTGTGCTGAGATACAATTTGTGTGATGACTTCAACGTGCCGTGTAGAACGCGTTGACCCCTGACAGAAAGAAAAGCGTTTTATTGTACCTCGGTTTTTTATCAGATATGGGGAAGCATGTACAAGTGTATATATTCCAAAAATTTTCAATACACTACCTGAAGAATTTTTTTCAGCGAGTTGAAGAAAAGCAAATAAAGAAAGTACTTGCTGAGCTGTAAAATCACATGGTTTACTTGTAAGTCACGTATGCTATGGGTGCCCCCTCTGTTATTTTTTGTTTACTGCCTGTAAAAAAGCAATGGTGTCAATCATTAGTCTGTTCGTTGGCAAAAAAGCAACAATAGTTTCTGTTACCTTGAATCTACATCGCTAAATTTGGCTCTGCCGGGCCTTGTCGCACTAGTCTTTGGGACTTAAACAGGCCCGTTTCTTTCTATTTCTTATGGATGTCTACAATAAAGTATTATTATTATTATTATTATTATTATTATTATTATTATTATTATTATTATTATTATTATAGGTCGTGCTTATATCACAAAGTGGTGATAGCTCTGTACATACAGCAGGGTGTACTCTTCAGTATCATTGCTAATCGCACCCTCAGTATTTCATGCAAGAGTTATTGACAGAATACCGAAAGGTATTCAACTATAGAAGTGAATTGGTGGTCACATGAGCTTGTATATATATATATATATATATATATATATATATATATATATATATATATATATATATATATATATATATATATATATATATATATGTATATATATATATATATATATATATATATATATATACATATATATATATATATATATATATATATATATATATATATATATATATATCATGGAATTACATACATTAGGCGATAGTGCTGCACGCGAGTATACGTCTCAGATGTGGTAAATGTGGTGGTACAGGTGCCGTAAAGAAGATATGAGTAGGCTTAGAAATTGTGGTAGCAACAGCCTCACTGTAAAATTTGCTAAGTGCATTCACTTTTGAATATGTATATTTTTGCGCAAAAGTCACTAGTGTGTATTTGAAGCGTTATTTTAAAGTTTTGAACGTCTACATTTTGGGCCGTTCCCATTACAGAAAATGTAGACTGTTAGTGATGTATTGTTGTTTTTATTTCAAATAGCACCCGCAAAATCTCAAGACCTTGCTAAGTTGTTGCATATTTTAGTCTCGTTAAAATTTTAACATATTCCCGCCGTGGTGGTCTAGTGGCTAAGGTGCTGGGCTGCTGACCCGCCGGTCGCAGGTTTGAATCCCGGCTGCAGCGGCTGCATTCCCGAATGAGGCGGAAATGTTGTAGGCCCGTGTTCTCAAATTTGGGTGCAAGTTAAAGAACTCCAGGTGGTAGAAATTTCCGGAGCCCTCCACTACAGCATCTCTCATAATCATATGGTGGTTTTGGGACGTTAAACCTCACAAATCAATCAAATCAAGCTTTTAACAAACTCAACAAGTCACATATTTTTGCATAATAAAAAAAAACACTTGAGCTGCGCCGAAACCGCAGAACAGTCACAGCGAATGCCAAAAAAGCACCTTTCCAGAGCCTTTGCTAAACATTTTTTTGGTAACTGCTACAGGAACACTTTCGCCGTACACACTATGTCATATACATTATTTTTTGTGTAGTGAGTCAGCATTCACTGTCAACCTCATTTTTGGAGAAGCGTGGTATGCGCTACACAATTGCGATGACTTTGTTCATTTTTTATGCAGTGGCTGAGGGCGACGAAAAATTATGCCTGAAGTGGGTATGTGCCGCAGTGGGTAGGTGATCAACAACAAGCTTTTGTATTAGTATGAAGGACTGCACAGCCCACTCGTTACAGAATTCGCATTGCGTGACGCCTGCTTGTCTCTTTCGTGTTCTAAGACGCGTTATTTCTCCTGTTACTATATTTTTCCCTGACATCAAGCCTGCCTAAGACGAGCTTGTAAATGAGTTCCAAGCGCTGGCGTGACTGAATTTTATAATGTATGGTTTTCCGTGGTGCCGAATCAGCGTGTATGCTTTTAGTGATGCATCTCGGCGCCCCACTTTGTTGCGAAAATTTGCTTCATTTTGGAACATGACCCTAACATTGTACTCATGGGCGATTTCACCTTCGTCTGTAATCCACCCGATCGTACCTGGCTTAGTCACAATGACAGAAGCATTGAAGTGCTGTCGCTTACAGTTGAAAATGCGGGACTAGTTGATATAAGAACGTTCAATAACCTGCCCTCGTATGCAGATGCACAAGGCAGTAAACATATGCGCCTTCATCGCATTTACTTTTCAGCACCCCTTATTTCTCCTAACGCTCCATACAAAGCAGAGTCGATTTCATAATCAGTTAACTGCAATGTTGTGGGGTAGATAGTCAGCAACATTCGATCACATTTCAGACTACAGTGGGCACTTTGCAAACTCAACTCCTCAATCGGGAGCGACCAGGAATCTCTGCATGCGTCTACTTAGCTTTGAGGAATTGTTTGCCGGCTGACATGCCTTTGTGCACCTCTTGAAAATTTTCGAAGTATGAAGTTCGGGTAAAAGCTATAGAAGTTGAATCTGCGAGAGGCTTTTACATAAAAAAAAACGCAAGGCTTGCGTGGAAGGCGCCACACAGTCACAGCATAAGCTAGAAGAGCGGCCTTTTAGAGCCTTTCTAAACGCTTATCGGGTAACTGTTGCGAGCACACTTGCTTGATACCCACTAGGCATTATTACAAAAAAACTTTAGGCTGTAGGGCGGCAGTCGCTACGTTATTTTTTGGCATATTTCTGAGCGTGGTATCCGCTAAACACTTGCAAGGAATTTGGTGCCAATTGTTCACTCACTGGCTGACGATAATGACTAATAATGGCTGAAGTTGGTACATGCAACAGTTATTAGGTGAACAAAACAAGCTTTTGTAGCGGCTCGGAGCATTGGACGGTCCAGTCGGTACGCTATACGCATTGTGAAATGACTCGTCGTTTTTTCGCTATTCTAAAACGCTTTATAGGTTGTATTAACGCGGTTACTTTCCAGACATCAAGCCCGCTTAAGGCATCTTTGCCAACAAGTCCCGAGCACCAGCGTGACTCAGTGGTA
The DNA here is from genome assembly GCF_043290135.1 of Rhipicephalus microplus. NCBI lineage: Eukaryota > Metazoa > Arthropoda > Arachnida > Ixodida > Ixodidae > Rhipicephalus > Rhipicephalus microplus. The sequence continues at coordinate 105,797,652 of NC_134705.1, read as the reverse complement.
TAATACTGGGCGGGCGCAGAGTGGACCCGGGTCCGAGTTCCGCTGTGTCATTGGTACTAGTTTTTTTTTCTACTTTCGCAGGATGTGGTTACGGACCCCGGCGGTGGTGGCGGTGGTGGGCAACTATCACACCGCATGTGACCCGAGCTTTTATTTCTTACCAGCTTTCGCCGTAAAATAAGGAACAGTAGATGCTAAAGCAAAATCTTCAAAACCTATATGAATTTAAGGGTGGAGCCTCTGGTCGTTGTTCACACGATATTGCTAATGCCAAAAACGCACTCCAGAGGTAAGGCGCTTTACGTTACATAAGTGCCCGTCATCAATGCCACAGTACTGGTATTTTTTATTCAGAGGAGCCAGCACGTAAAGCCTTATTCGATGACTATTGCAATGCCTAAATAAATTTTAAAGCATATCTTTACTCGGGAGGATTACCGACTAGTGCTTCCAGTGAAATTATGTAAGAGTTTGAAACCTATTACAAAGAATTCTAGAGCACCTCTTTTAAAATGAAAAATCAAGATATTATGACGAAGTTCCTGTCATTTGTGACTCATCTAACTGACGAGCATTGTGAATGTATTAATGGACCAATCATTATACAAGAATTCAAACATGTCATTCAACACTTACCATTCTCAAAAACACCAGGACCTGATGGAATGTCAGGTGACTTTTACGAAACACGTGAATAATTGCTGTGCCCTGCACTGTTCGACATTTTCACGCTGAGTTTCGATCTGCAGATGTTTCTTGAATGTTTTACTAAAAACCACACTGTTCTAACTCCAAAGTACTCAGATTGAGAAAAACGTTGTCACGTCGATAACTAAAGACCAACTACGTTGTGCAACGTTGATTAGAAGCTTTTTGCAAAGATACTTTTCAACAGACTTCCATTTCAATGTCAATACTTATTGGTGGCCATCAGACCTGCGTTCTAAAAGGTCGCTCACTAAAGTCTATCTTACCTATTGCTTACACAGTATTGGAACATTGTTCACACTCATATGAACAACTAGTCTACAAGCAGACTTAGCGAGGGCCTTTAAATGGGTCCGCCATTCTTTTATGTATTCTCTTCACGAACATACAGACGTTATCTTCACTATATTGAAAGCTGTGAAGCTATGCTACAATAAATATTCAACCCGTTTATTGTTAATGCGTTAATTGGTAATGACATTTTACTTTTAACTCTGAGCAACTGTGCTCAAGAGTAATTTGTCAACACTAGTAACGTCCGCGTCCGAGGTTTATATGCCTGTAACAAATATTTCAAGTATTGGCGTATGCTGATGACCTAGCGCTCTTTTGTACTGTTCTTTCTAGTATAAAAATGGCCGTGCCATTGATCAGAGAACTTGGAAAAAATTCGAAGGGACGAATAAACTTTGCTATAAGTTTACGACTGTGGTTTGGCGTAAGGACTTACAGACCAACTCATTTCAAGGGTACAGAGTGGTATTGTATTCCACCAAAATACCCAGGCATTCCACTAAATACATATCGGTCAAATGCACATTATAGGAATTGATTAATATGTGGGGTTTAGCGTCACAAAACCACCATATGGTTATGAGAGACGCCGTAGTGGTGGGCTCCGGAAATATCGACCACCTGGCGTTCTTTAACCTGCGCCCAAATCTGAACGCATAGGCCTACAACATTTCCGCCTCAATCGGAAATGCAGCCAACGCAGGCGGGATTCGATCCCGCGACCTGCGGGTCAGCAGCCTAGTACCTTAGCCACTAGACCACCGCGGCGGGGCACATTATAGGAATAAACGTGTACCCAATCGGAAGAGCTATGCCCAGAAGTTTATTCCTTATAACCTCTCTATATTTTAAGATCATGATCTTAATTTGCTGTTCAAGAGTATACATAGAGAAATTAAATCGTATATTTGCTACCTTTATTTGACCATCAACCTATTTGCGACCTGTTTGCGCCAATCTAGACCTGTTTGCGCTGGTGGTCTTGAGTTGGTACACCTCTTCATTAGACAACTGGTGTGGTGTTTTTTTCCTATTCTCGTGACTGTGCTAATGCACTGCTTCGGACATTCTTGCAAGCAAACTTCGCTCATGTTTAACCAAGTTTAGTGGTATCTACTAACTTTGCATCGCCTCAATATCTGCAAAGTGCATGCGCGAAGTATGCGAATCAGTGCGTTTTGTGACAGCCAGATTCTTCATTAAATACTTGTCCTCTAGCTCAAAAAAAAGACAAAGAACTTTATGTATTGAATGCGCTATTTCCGGCCCCACTTTACCGCTCACTATATATTGAACTTGCTGGTCTTGGCATGTTATTACGTGCAACCGAAATGCCCATTTCACCAATAACGAACACATTCTTTTGCAAAGTGCATACTGAAACAATACCCGTAAAAGCCTCAATAAACACCAAAGTCATATTTGTATCCTTCAATAACTGCTGCCTCTGTGATGTTCAAAAAATATTTGAACCTGGCTTTCTTATTTGTAAGGATGCTATCCTTTGCTGAGACGTCCCGCGAAGGGCTTTAAAAGACGACTGGAATAAATATGTCAAAGTATTCGTTACCTTGTACCCCCCAATTGCAATGATGTGCCAGTTGACATGCCGTTGTTAATGGGCATGCATTTCCTCTGGAAAACTCTCATTTTGCTGGCATGCGGAACCAATGAAATCATTGTGACGCCACTTTGTACAAATATCTCTGCAGCTAAAAGACTTCCACGACCAACTAGAGTTTCAGCCCGGCTTGCATAGCGAGTTCGTATATATGTACGTGCATGATACTATATATACAGTATCGTGCACGTACATATGGGCAGGTGTATGTATTAATATGTGAGTGTATTATATGAATATATCAATATGTATGTGTTTTTTTTTGGATATGTAATGAAAAGAGCATCGATGTCTGATTCTGTGTGTCTATGCAGCCTATTTTTTGTACTTATGTGTCACCTATTTTTGCTTTTATGCTATTTCTGTGATTCTGTTATTATGCTGCTCCTTGTATTGTGATAATTATTAATCAATGTAGCACTGTTCGCTGAACCTTTTTCGCGTAGCCAAGCCACGTCAGGCGGAAGGGCTTTTAGCTTGGCTTCGTTTTTCTGTATTCTCTCCAGAAATAAAATCTGTTCATTTCATTTAAAAAGTGCTAGTCGAATTCACCTTTAGGTATTGTTTTGTATCAAGTTATTTTTGTAATGTGTTTTGTAAATATCGCAAAGTGGTCCTATGTATGTTGTATGCTATATATACGAAAAGCGCATTTGTGGTAAACACCATGTAAGAGAAAGAAAGCATTGGCGGGCCTCTATGTTAGAATGCTGGGCTAGCATGCAGCAGACCAAAGTTGAAATCCCATTGTTTTATTAGTATTCTTATTTACTGAGTTCTTCATTATTTACTGCGATACTGCTTATGGACACTGGCGGTATCATCTGACAACTACGGTGCCCCACGTGATTTGTGTTCTGATGCCATAGGAAGTTTCGCTGTAAAAGAAGGTGATCATATATCATTTTGTTTGCACGGCGCATGCGAGCCTATCATTTATCTTTCAGTCATGCCACAAAAAAGCCTACGTGGTAAGCGAACGCTAAAGCATTGCTATGAAATCATGTATGCATCGTCACTAGCCACCGCAATTGTAACAAGCATTCCATGGCGTGGTGATGAGACTCGAACAAGGATCGTGTTCGGAAACGCTTGGGATAGCTTTTTCAAACAGAAAGAATGCCGCTCGTCATCCTGTGTGTATTCGTCCACAGCCAGAAGATGCAAGAATTGATAAGCTGATGATGGTGACGATACCCAGCTGTCTCCGCACTTGACGCCCTATGAATTCATCACATGCTGAAAGCATTAGTGTGAAAGAATGGTCATTCAATTTAAAATCATATCGAACAGCGTGATGTTCCAAAAAAGAAACCTGTGCCCTTTAAACGAAATTCGCCACAAGGAAGTGTAATAAAAAAAGCCGCTTCTCGCAACAGTCGAGCAAAGTGACTAGTTATTTTAGGCCAACACCTCCCCACAATTTTAATTAAATGCCCGCGAAAAAAAAAGCCACGCGCAAGATTTCTCGCACATAGTATTGTGCCTACTGCCAGGTGCTGTGGAAGATAGATGTTGCATACGAATTTTCAAATAATGTATTCATGAAATGCCCTTTCAAGGGTGATTACGCTGCATCCATTAGTTCGTGAAGAATTCTAGAGCACATTATAATAAAATTACTGCCACTGGACGCGCCATATTTAACAGATGTCTGACAGGGTTGTCCTAAATAGCCATTCACGGACATTTTATGTAATGGCAATGCTAGCCCATGAAACAAAACGGAAACACTTAAGATATAAAATCTGTTCATGCCTTTCCTCAGCGAGAAATTGAGGGCTACTTGAGGAGTCTAGTTCGTTCCTTCTTTATTTCTCTTTTTCACATTGCGCGATGCTCAATCCAAGCTATTTCATTGCTGGTGCAATATTCTTTCTGATACCTGGTTAGAAAGGACGGTGCACCAGCTTGGCGGAAAGTAACATGTGACGCGAGCATTGTGAAATGTGATAGCCAAAAACGAGAAGGCTTACTGGTACAAATTAAGGAGGCAATAAATACACCTCTGCTACCTAGATACTTGAACATCACCTTTCACAAAGGCAGACGTAAAGCCACGTAAGAGGCATTACAAGCCAGGTAAACCAATCGACAGGGCGTTATGTATACAGCCACGAAGGAATATCTGAGGAAATGAGCACACGCAGCAGAGTGGTCGGAAAAGACGGTGCCCTTCTGGTGCCCTACACAGCGGGTAGTTTTGAAACTGCAAAAGCTGAAAAAGTTCTTAAAACGTCCATCATCAGCGAAAGGAAGTCTGGGTGGTGATCAGTGACGCTGAAAACGCAGTAAGAAATTGTGAATCGGAAAAGACGCCGAAGAATGCTATCCGTAAAATAAGCATGGCAGAAGGGCCAGAGAGATACTTCTGCTCGTTCGGGCACCAGCTGAGTTGCAGCTAAGTAAAGAAATGAGGGAACTCATATGCTCACTCGTGGTCTCACTTACAAATCAACCACCGGAAGCCCTCAAGCTACCGAATTAACAAATAGAAGTACGAATTTCCGCACAATTCAAGAAACCGTAGCACAGTTCCAGCTGTACCTGTAAGTTTTCTCTGGCACAGAGAAATCGCTAAGTAAGAAATGCGAGGTTAAGCGGCAAATGTTACAGGCGGGGATTTTTCAACCTTTGTACTAGAGAGGAAGTGGCATCCTGGCGATTCCCAGTGCCAGTGCAATTTTGAGATGAAGGAGCAAGTTTTACCAACAAGGTGCGGAATTGTCCCACTAGGAACGATGGTTTACAATTTGAGAGTCCTTGGAGGACCTACTCTGCAGCCCAGACCCCAACATCTGGGACAACAACATCCGTCAAGCTCTCTCTCATACCACGTTTCAAGGTATTATGGCTGACGGCGAGGAGTGACGGGAGATGACTGACGTGCTGGACTGATTTTTTAAACAAACTTTTCTCGCTCTCTCTTTACTCTACGCTGCCGGCATGACACTGCAATAGCTACAGAGAACACCAACTATCTAGGATTCATATAGATTCGGCCATGAAATGTATAGGTCATGCACCCAAGCACATGGGTATCTGCCGGTGGGGGTTTGACCTACATACTTATGCTGTGCCAGAAGCTCTGTTGAAGTGTTCTGCCACTACAGTATACTTTACCTCAACTGGTAGCAACCAGCATGGTCCCTGCCACTAGAGGTGGCCCTAGTGGTGAACCAGCGTTTCGTCGCTGGACTTCGCCTCACTTGAGGAAATTTGTCTGAATTGGTCGCTATTACAAAAGGCTAGATCGGCACTCACTCAAAAGTATATTGGCGCCCGCCGTTGGCGGGGTCTCGGTGGTGGTCCGCATTTCTTCCCTGTACTCCAGCGCTCACTTGAGAAACGTTTTAAAATTTCTCGTCATTTCCATCTGTTTCATCGACGCTTTCTTCGAAGCAGCGGGTGTTGGTGGCAGCAAAGCGCTTATTTGCTCTTTCGTTCAAGGTTCACTGCCGGCCGGTGCTCCGGGTTCAATTTCTCGACAGACACCCTCCTTGCTTTATTCGGGCGCGCGTTGACTTGCTCAAGGTGCGAGACTTTGCTCACTTAAAACTCACTGACTTCTTGCGGGCACGTTCTTTCGCAGGAACGTGGAGTGATGGCTGTGGCTGCTGCAATAGAGCTGTTGTGTCATGCCACTCAAAATGCTTCTTTTGTAATATACGAAATCGTCGTGAAGTTTTTTTCATGGCATATTTAGAAAAAAATGTTTTTTTTCAGCTTACATGTTTTGGCCTACTTGTATTTTTGCCGTCATTCTTTCTGTCATGCGTGACTAAATATTTGTTGCAAGCTTTTCGTGCAGCCGTGGTCCTGTGTACGCAGATCACGTTCAATGCCAGTCACTTATCGCTCCGTGTGGACCAGCTTGACAAAAAGACTGTACAACATATGACAATGCAGCTGGACTTGTTCTCGACGTACAAACTTGAATACACTAGCAGAGTGCAGAAATTTCATAAGTATATTAACAATAAAAAGTCAATGCCTAAGCATTGTCTTTTCCTAATGGTTCAACTCCAAAAGCACTGAAGCACTCATGACTAAAGTTTTTGGTGTGTTCTTTCGCGACCCATTTATTGGGTGAACATGTAATTGATGAATTAATAACAGGCATTGCGGAAAATTACTGTAGAACCTCATTTCTGGTGAATAACTTATAATTAGGAGTGGTGATAAAATGTATCCGACTGAATCATTTCACTAGACCAGCCGCTCTTCTGTCAAGGTCCAATTGTGGGGACTTGTAATTTCTAGCTTAGGTGTCACTGTGAGTACTTTCCCCTGCCTGCTGAGCTGTATGAGGATTGATTGAAGTCACCCGTTAGGACTTTAGTCAATAGTAAGACTAATGGTTGTCGGATGTAAAAATGAGGATTAAACCTGAAGCTTTTCTGGGAATCACTGGGGGCTACTTGTTAGACCCACTGCCATTAGTCCTGAAAAGAACTACTGAGTATGACAGCATCTTTCTTTTCTTAAGAGACGGACAAACGGCACGCCCAATGAACATACTTTTCCTCTGGAGCGCAGCGTTCTGACAGATGGGTTGCGCTATTCCTGTGTTTATCTTGTGAAGAGTACTACACAAGGGAATAGTGCGCTCACGATTAATGCTGGAAAAATGAGAAAAAAAATGCTTGCGTTTTAACCGGGTGGCCACCATCATAAGGCGCTTTTTGGTAGTAAGCGCTTTATTGGTATCTGGTGAAATTTGTGAATTGGCTGAACAAGTAAATATTGGCTGGTGCCCTACCTTCAGCATCACTGCGAGCAGCGATAGTCATCGGTGACAAAGCTTAGAGCAAGGCAAGCTTCAGGCATATTGGTAGAACCACTGCCTCAGCCAAACAGTTTACCATTGATAGCCCAGTGGGACAACCTGAACGACTGACACTATAAAATGGGGTCCCAGTGTGTTTTGTTCACGCATCTCAATCGAAAATTTCCCAACTCCGTGCGAAATAAGGTACCATTATTTTCGATGCATTAAGGTAGCATGGTAACGCATGCTTCAGATGATAACTAAAGCATGGACAAAAGTATATTCGCGGACTCAAAGCACTCTATGTTCTCAGCAAGGATTCCTAAACAGTTTTCCAGTGACAGCGTCACATACGTACACTTCTTCATTTCTAAAATCTACAGTGATGTTACTCTTTCTAATGACGTAGGCACCCAGGATTAGGTCACTATCACTTCTTGGAAGAGTCGAAGTTGTTTTGCTACCACCTAATCAATGACACTTCCGCATTTTAAACATTATCGGGACAAAGTGAGACACCACCAATACCTTAAAACAAGGTCTACCTTTTCAGACAAAAAAAAAACATTACCTAGCCTTCTAAGTGTCCTTGCCTTCTAAGTCTAACATCCATCGTAATGATGAAAGTAGCACTAGTGTCTGAATTGCATAAATCACAAGTCTGAATTGCGTAAACCACATTATTGTCTTGGGATCGTGGTTTAAAATGCTGCATTGAAGAAAGCGCATTGCATAAAAATTCCCTGATTATTGTGTTAGTAAAATAAAACACATTTACGGGCACGAAAACCCAATTTATGTTGTCGAGTACGTATTCCTTCATAATGAAATGAGTTCAGGCGCTGGCTGATGCAATCACACAAAGCAAATGTTTTGTTATTAGGCACTTAAACATCGTACGAGCGGTACAGCGCATAGCAATGATTTCGAGGAGAGCCGGAATGAGAGGTTACCCTTCACATTTACCAGTCAGCGACATTCACACAGTGAATTGGCCAACTTTTTAGCATATCATACATACAGATAGGGGGCGCAAAAGGGAAGATCGGCGGAGAAGGAGTGAAGTAACGGCAAGGAAGAGAAAAATGATGACCAAAATGCCAGCAGCGGCTCTACTTCTTCACTGAACAAACCACAAGTGCAAGACTGTCTCACCTAGTTTAGACTGCTTGATCCCTCAACCATGACCAAATAATTAGGTTGGTAGTTACCAAATAAGCTACAACATCAGGCGCCTTATCAGTGTATGGGTGCCGTCTGGTACTTCTAAGTTTTTTATGGGCTAGCGGGTTCAGTATTGGGAATTACCGAGTTTCTTTGGTAATGCGTGTACAGAAGTTATGCTGAGTTTCACTATAGAGACTGCGTGATTGAGGTCTGTCATGTATCGTTAATAGCAGATAATCATCATCCGCAACCAGGGCGCACTTAGTAACCGCTGAAGCACTATATATACGTAGAGATGGTGAGACGAGAAGCTGCAACGCTGGGCCGCCATGCAGTGTTTGCCGTCATTCTGTCGTGTTTTATTATTATTGGAGCATTGTAAGAAGTAGTGGGGCTTTCTAGAGTACTGTAGCCTATTTGTGCTATAGAAGTTTCACAGTGTAACTGTACACAATGAATCAGAGATAGGGAACAAAATATAAAAAATTACAGAAAAGGGCTGGGGCTCAACTCAGTCATTACTCGCGGTGCGCATAAAGAGATACGGTTAGTCTTAATGCTTAGGTCACTTCACTATACCGTTACGGTTTTTGAGAAGTTTGGCTCGTTCTTCCTTCGTCAGCTTGGCTTGCCACCTCCTGTTGGTTTTGCTCCAAAGACGATGCTCGGCTTCCTTCAGCCTGTGTGACTCAATTTTCATAGTTGCTGAGAAATCGCACCAACCCACCCGTTCTATATACAGTACGTAACATCGGCTTGTCCACTACTTTTCAGGTAGTGTTATGCCAGAAGGCTCCACGAGTGGTGGTTCCAGCTGCGGTGGATTTAGGCCACGGCCATGCTTGGTCGGTCTGCAATCAACGCAGCGCTTGCTATATGAAAGAGCACACATAGGTAGCTATGCTACACTATACACTTTATGAAAAATTGCTGCCATCTGTCGCAGGTTTTATGAAGCCGCCAATACGCACATTGTTGGAGGCTTGTGGCCCTATTGTATTGCCATCACTGTTTTTTTAATCTTGCTCGTAGCTCCTTTGATAGAAGGGAAAGCATAAAAACGTCAGACGAGCATGTAGGGGCTTGTAAATGGTAGCGGCTAGCGATAGTTATTATACTTTAACTGAACGAAATTTTGGATTCAGTTCTCTAAATAGACTAGCAGATGACCATGCGGTAGCACATGAGATGACAATTATATTGATAGCTGAACAAACTGTTTTGCAGGTATACTCCTAGGCAACAGCAGCAGCATGTTGTAATCATTTTAATGTACGTCTGTTAATTCAACGCTTGGATTCCTCAGCTTCGCATGTGGCCGGTGTTGAACACGAAGAATAAAAAAATCATAGCAATATGAGATAAGCTGAATTGTCCCAAGCCTTGTCGCCCCCTTCATAACATTACTAGCGTGCTTGGAAACTCTCAAGATTGAATTAAGGTGCACCTTCACAATGTGACTGTTTGTCTTTGACGTACATTATACCATTGTGGTAGGTAGCGAAAGTTTTTTCAAATTATCTGCACTTATTGACACATGGTAGCTGAATACATCCTAATTATTGCACAATCTGACGTTACCGAATGAGTTGAAAAAAAAACAGGTGCTAAATCTCTTCTTGACTTCTTCGACATTTACTGGTAACTCCAAGAATGAGATTCCTATTACCCGGTTCAGTGAAAAACCTGTACTGGGAAGGGAGCTGTGAGTAAAAACTTTATTGACATTGTCCAGTGGTATTTAGCGGAGTGGGGCTACAAGAACCTCAGCCTAGGTGATGACCTCGAGTCCTTGGACACAGGAGGCTTTCTGGGCGGGACGGACTGCCCACAGTTGATCGGCGAGGTCGCGGCTGGGCAGAGCCGCCTCCCACCGCGCCTCGCAGTTCGAGACTGCCATGTCTACCCGGCTCGTAGGGGACTGCTGCACGCTCTCACAACACAACACGTGCTGCAGCGTCGCTCTTGCTCCACACGCTTTGCAGCGGTCGGATGTATAAATGTCTGGGTAACAGAGGCGCAGGATTACTGGGTTCGGGTACGTGTGAGTCTGTAATAGTCTCCTGGCAACCTTCTGTCTCTGGTTCAGTTTTTGGTGTGGTGGTGGATGTTTGCATCTGTTCAGTCTGTAGAGTTAGGTGCAGTCTCTGAAAGTGGTCATGTGATCTCCCCACTTGAACTCTCGCACTGTTCTCGTTATCTCCGAGACATCGGGGCTGCCCGCCGGCGCCACTGTCCGGAGAGCAAGGCCTGGAGCCGCAGTGTGGGCCGCAGCGTTGCCTGTGAATGGACGACCTGTGTGGGCGGGGGTCCATACGAGGAAACTTTCGTTTTGGTGACAAATATTGTCTTCGTGAATTTCGAGAACGTGTGCTTCTTTGTGGCAGATTCGGCCGCTGGCGTAGTTGCGTAGGGCCGCCCGAGAATCGTCTATTATCACTTCAGCGTCCGTGGTAGCTATGACGAGGGCTATCGCCGCTTCTAAGGCCACCTTCGTTTACTTTTTGCGTATTGTAGCGGTCGCGATGCAAGCTCCTGCTCAATTCGTGATCACTATGGTGAAACCGCGTTGCCACTTGCAACAGGCCGCCCCTACGTAAACGGTGTTTTTACTGTTGCCGAATTTCTTTTCCAGATCCTCCGCATGTCTGTTGCGCCGACCGATGTGATGAGTGGGATGTATAATCCTGGGCAACGGCAAAACGACGATGCACCCGCCAGTATGTCTTGGTATTTCGACATTATCATCATGCTGCGTATGGTAGTTTATGCCCAGTCTCTCAAGGATGTGTTGACCAGCTCTGGTTCTCGCCAAGGGTTTGTACTGGGCGATGTTGTGCGCTTCAATTAGTTCATCTAGGGTATTGTGCGACCAAAGCTCGAGGAATTTTTTCATGCTAGTATTTCTTGGTAAGCCTACTGTGCGTTCTACGCCTTGTGGATGAGACGGTCTAGCTTGGTTCGTTCAATCGCCTGCCCCTCAAGGTAGGAGGCGACATACCTTATGTGGTTCATTACGAAAGCATAGATACCAGACGGATGGTATTGCTTTTTTTTTCATTCCACAATGGCGATAAGTTATTCGTTGCAGTAACTGGAGCATACCATTGACAGCACCGTCTACTCTGCGCATGGTTTCAATGTTGTGGCCATTGGTCGGTTGGTGCAAGCCGAGTACTCGAATGTTGTTAACTTGTTGGATGACGGTGCCATCCGATGTTACATTTTTAATATCTCCGCCTGCACGCACGCTGAAAGAATCAGCGTTCTTGGGTTTACGGCCAGTTCATAATAGTCTGTAGAGAAGGAGCTCCGATTTAGCCGCAGAATAAGAGAGGCCCGTGTAGCGAAGGTAGTCTTGTACCACGTCGACCGCCTACTGCAACGTTTGCTCGATATGTCCGTCATTCCCCTCGGCAATCTAGAGGGTGATATCATCGGCATATAAGCTGCGGTGGAGGCCTTCTATACTAGCCAATTTTTGTGGCAACCCGACAAAGAAGAGGTTAAAAAGCATGGGTGATATAAAGGAGCCCTGTGGCGTGCCCTTGCAACCAATGTCTATATGTTGCGATTTCATTCCGCCGATCGCTGAACGGGCCCGGCAATCTGTAAAGAAATCCCGTACGTAGTGGTATGTTCTTTCGCCCAGTCCCAAGCTCGTATGCTTTCAAGTATTGCAGCGTGTTTAACGTTGTCGAACGCTTCCTGGAGGTCAAGCCCGAGTAGTGATTTTTAGATCGCATAATATTGTATACGATATCATGTTTGAGTTGAAGCATAACGTCTTACGTTGAAAGGTTAAGGCAGAACCTCAGTATCGTGTGAAGGAACATTTCTCCGTCCTTGAGGTAGTTGGTAAGACAAGCGAGAACCACGTGTTCTATGACCTTACCAACGCAGGAAGTCAGAGATATTCGTCGCAGATTGCCAATCTCTACCCGTTTGCCCAGTTTGAGGATCATAAATATGCGCGCAGTTTTCCACGCGCTTGGTACAGCGCCCACTCTCCAGCACTCGTTCATGTAAGCTGTCGTCTATGGAGTTATCATCCAAGTTACCCAGTGCTTTGTTTGTTATCTCGTACGGGCGTGATGCTGATTTCGTGTTGAGCTTGTGCGGTGCCGCCCTCAACTCTACCACACTGAAATCCTCGTCTAGCTCCGCATTATACACTATCCTGTCCGTATGTCACGTGCGCAATGGGGCTTGAGGACGCGAAGTTACGGCTACGCAAGTCATAAAAAAAAACCACAAACGTGCCTTCGTACTCATGCGGTAACTTGTTTAGCTTATCTGCTCGCACTGTTTTGGTCTCCTCCGGATCCGAAATTTGCCGAAAAAGATGCCAAGACTTGGCCAAGCCCAGCTGATCCTCCATCCCGTTACACGACTCCTTCCATCGCGCTGTCCATACTTGTAAGGGATGATCTTCTATATCCCTGCTTATCCGTGCAATGCATCTGCGTAGCGTTTTTTTTTTTTGTGGCGTTGGCGCTTCCACCTGTCGTGCAGGCTGCGTTTAGCTTCCGACATATGTAGGAGGTTGTTGTCTATTACTTTTAGCTCTGCTTGCGGCGAAACTTCCCGCGTTGCCATTTATACATAGCCCCTGAGCGTCGTGGTCCAGCTCTCGATATTCTCGATAGCCGGGCTGCCACGTTTCTGCTCTTTCCGGGCTGTGCGAAACGCGTCTCAATCCACTAGCTTGTGATGCTTGCACTTGGCGGCGTACCGATGAAGGTGGTGGTGAGGTCTAACGTCAACCTGGATCTCGATCGCTGAGTGATGAATACCCAGGTCCTCTTGCGTATTTTGCCATTGCGCGCCAGCGACGTTCCTAATAAACGTGAGCTCGTGTGAAAGATCCGCACATACGCTTTTTCCCCTGCACGTAAGCGCAGAAAGCCTTGCTATAAGCTCGAGCCCCTCATTGTGCGCATTGTCTCAAAGGCGCTTACCTTTTGGCGTTTCGTATTCATACCCCCAAGCAGCGTGGGGCGCGTAGAAGCCACCCGCGATGAGCAAGGGCCCGTCGCCAGTGGCCTCACGCGCCTTTCGCAGTAATGTGCTAAAACAATGTCTGACTTTAGGTCGGCTATATGCGTTCAATATAAACATTCCAGAGCCACGCCCTTTCGATAGAATGAGCTCTATGAGTACGTGATGATGTTTGTAAGTTCGCGTTGCGCCACAGTGAGATAGCTTCGCACTTGCGTTGCAGTGACCAGCGGTGTTCCCGCGTACACAGCCTAATCTATAGCTTCGTACCCCGCCAGCTTGACCGCGTTGTTCGTTTCCTGCAACAGGATTACATCCAGTTGTTTCTGGATTCGTAGAACTTGTTGGAGATACGCTCGTTTCCTCCTGAATTCCCTGCAGTTCCACTGCCAGATCGTGAGCGTGTTCCGTGTGTTATGCTGTCGTGAGCGATGTCTTCGTGTGGTTTTGTGTGGATCCATGGTGACTCTACGTGTTTTTACTTGCCGTGCAAGTGATCCTGCGGCTCGTCCTCAGTTAACGGCTTAAATTAGGGCTTCCCAGTATTCTGCATGGGGCTATCGACTCCCCCTGGAAAACGCAATTTGATATCGTCCACGTGTGCTTTGCAGCGCCTTGAGCATCTGTGTGAGCCGAGATGTCGTAACGCTCAACTGTTCAGTTCGCGGTGTTTGTTGAACTATTGCGCTGTTAACGTGCACAAGTATGCTGCACTTGTTGGGCCATCATATCGTCTACCTTATCGCCGAGTCTGTCGACTCACTGACTGAGGTTCTCCTCGTGATTCTGTGATTTTTCGAGCTAAGCCTGCTCTGGGTTCAGAGCTTTACGTTTTGAGAGGCGGGGTGCGCATCTCGCGTGTCCATAGCTTCTTGCGTGCTCTGAACGGCATTAGCAGCCGCGTTAGCAGCAGCGGGTTAAGAAAGAGGGAAAGGTAAGGAGCCTGTAGGCGCCTCCCGCTTTAACGTGGCGATTTCGTTTCTTACCTCATAACTGTACTGGGAAAGAAAAAAAATATTTTGATTAACTGAATGCTGAGTTTTATCGGGTAATAAGTGACAGAACTTGACATGCACGTTACGCTGCATTAAAAATGAAGATTGATGCCAAGCCGGCGCACGGTAGAGCAGCTTCCGAAAAAAGAAACACTGTAAGGCATTGTTGTCCTCGCCTATATTCCTAAATGCTTGTTATGCTTTCCTGGAGCACACAGAGAGCGGTGAACACAAAAGCACATCATATATCGCACCGAGGATTGAATAAAAATTTATTTATGCATTCATTTGATAATGAATTCATTTGTTCCATGCATGCGTTTGTTTGTGCAGTGCTATGTGGATCAATATATTGCAAGCCCCCAGTTGGACTCATATGGGTGGAGGTTAGCAATACATGAAAGCATGTGGGAAAAAAACTTGTTGTTCGAGGAAGTGTTATTTATTACACAAAACATCCGGGAAGTGTACAACGGTATTACCCTCTAAAAAGTTTTCTTAAGGTTAAAAAACTGCAGTATTGTGAAAGACCAAGGAAACCTGAAACGGTAGGCGGGAATGATGTTTCGGTGTTTCTTGTGCTAGCCTAATCAGCCAACGGAACTCTTTTTGTGTGGCATGTACATGTGAATGAAGCAACTAAGGAATTGTAGTAATCAGGATTTTCGCCTTAAGTCTTAAAGTTGTAGATCATATAGACACGAAAAGGCCATTGTGACCACTATATATAGGTGCCAGGTATCAGTCTCGTCGAACTGCTGACTGCATTTTGCCCGTCCCCATGCGGGTGTGGGCCAGACAAGGAGGACGAAGCCCTGTCGACGTTCGTTTTCGTATCAGAACACGATTTATAATTACTCCTTTTACAAAAGTACGCTTGACCTCAAGGTAGGAAAATATTTTAAGGTTCGGTGTCTCAGACTTGGGACACTGCCACAAGGATGCCTTTGATGCTGTGTGTAATTTCATTATAAATACTCATTGAAAGCCATTTTAAACTGGCATTTCAAATTCTTCGTCATTTCGTTAGGTTAAAAGTCAAGTTTTTAAAATTATTCCCGTCAGGTTGTTACGGCAGTCTGTAATACAGGCTCAAAAGCATAATACTTCTAGTTAAATTGAATATTCTACGTATAGTTGTCATTTCATTTGGTGTTTTGTTTTAAATTTCATAGCTTACCTAAAATCACATTTACCAGTCTCTACATTGCATTCTTGGCCAATCCCCCAAAGTGCGTACGTGCCGTGTATCTAAGATAGCAAAGCGAAGCAAAGTTCTTGCATTGAATTCACCTCGCCAAAGAACGGGATCGCTAAAATATGTGCAAAAGAGGGCACATAAACTGCATGTGCAACCTGTCATGGAATTCGTTTGAGTATTGTTCTCTGGTACACTTTTAAAATGAGAAAAGTAGTCTTGCTAGGACGGGAAGCGCTGCGTTCGTGCCTGGGTCTTCCTAGATTTGATGAACACAATGCGGTACATTTAGAAGCGCACCAATATTTTCAGCTGAATGTGCCTAAATTGTTACTGTCAAATTGTTCTTAAAGTTGTAAAATTCACACCAGAGACGACATTTTAAGCTTTTATTTCAAGCCCGAGCACATTCTTTGAAACAAACTTGAATCTTTTACACAACCCACAATTCATTTGTGCATGCGATGATGGAGCTGTCGAATGTAAAATTTTAACATATTGGCCCGATAATATATCAAGATTGAGCGCTTAGCATGAAACTTGACTATACGTTCATTTTCAATGCGAAAGATTCGCCGCATAGATATAAATGTCCAGTTAGAGAATGAGCTTGCTCAGATGGAAATAAGCATTATTATTGTGACTGATCTGTGTCAAAAGAAGAGAAGAAGGCGTGGGTTGCCATCTTCTGTTTTTTTTTCTTCTCGTGTTCTTTTCCATTCGAATCCAAAATTGTCGCTGTATTTATTGCAAAATAACTGGCTACTGTTCTAGCTCTACGCTAAATGCCGTTAAATGAATCAGCAGCAGTGATATTGAGACAATACTTCTCACAATGTACTGCACTTTCTATGCCAACAGAACTGATCACTGAGCTTCGGCATCTACTACCAAAAAACTTACAAATGTTTCATTCGCCATGAGTACCAAACTGCCGTAGATTGCATCTCTTTATCCGCAGTATTCCTGAGTGAATCCCTCATTCTCGTTTTACCAGGTACGATTTACGTGAGAGCGGAAAGGTTCAGTAGTGCTTTTATGCAAACTTAAATTAAAACTTTTCATTGAATAATTTTGAACAATGCGCGCATCTGGAATGTTGCCGGAATAAACAATGAATTAAACCAGATTACACTGTAGAGTTCTACTACTGAATTATTAGCTAAAAAGGCTTGACTAAAGGTGTCAATCTTGTGCATGGTTTGCAATGAATTTAAACAATAAACATTTCTTTTGATACTGTCGTTTCTAATGCTGTAACAGAAAAATATTGCTAGCTGCCCTATTTCAGAAATTACGATTAGTCGTAAATTTACCAGTACGTTTATCACTTGATGGTATGTCATTGGGGTTAATGCCACATTGACAAACACATAACTGTGTTAGAATGCATCAAAGCAGGAAAAAGAGCCCCGTGTTAGTTTATTTTTATTGTTAGGATTCTTGATTTTTTGTCACTGTTTCTTATGCTTAACTGGCCTGATTGTTCACTCAATGAACATTTTCATTAATACGAATTTTAATTTTCAACTTATTTTCCTGCTTGATTTTCTTTCGCCCATCTTGCCACCTGGTTCTTGGCCCATCCCCCTATCACGTGAGCGTTATGCATAGGAGGTCGTAGCCATGGTTATCACTGCAACCATTGCTTGGATTATTTATATTGCCCTAAACCACGTTCAACTATTGTCTCGTCATTAACGTAACAGGTTTACTAAAGCTGAAACGCCCTCGTATTCGTGACAAACCTTCGGAGTGGCCGCACCGTCCAGTCACCGGCAAAAAAGGCTTCCAATCACTATAACCTGTTTGTCTCTACAGCTGCGCGTGTACGGCAACGTACGTCACGGTGTCCAATCTTCATAAGCCCCGTGTCACCGTGCAAGTGAGTCTTGTATTCTCCACCAAAGCAGGGCTTGATGTCGACTGTTGGCTTAACATGTATGAACAAGTTAGCCAAAATCACTGATTAGACTCTATTATGCTGTTCGTGAATGTAACCTTTTACTTCGGAGGCACCCGTCATGCGTCGTTCGACACGCACGAGGCCAATACTACCGGCTTTGTTACTTTCAAGGAGAGAATACATGATATCTCCGAATACCCAACAAGTCGCCTAATTCCGGCACAAAGCAAACTCGCTGCCCGTGCCAACCGAATCAGACGTCTCGTACTCAAAGAAGCTGAGGTGCACTTTAGGGGTGGGTACACCAGCAAATTAGCGAGGGCGACAGTGTGGGTCACACACTTCACGCCATCGTGGAAAATAATTTCAACCCGCAGGTGTACAGCCTGGTCCAATAATATTATTATCTTGTATTTTACGATCTTAAACCATTATATTGACATCAGAGGCTCTGCAGTAGAGGGATCCCGTATAATATTTATCACCTGGTGTAATTTAGCGTGCGATGACGCGGCAAAGTAGAGTGGGCTCTACAGATTTGCCTTCGTCGAAATGCAACCACCACAGTCGGGACCAAAACCGTGACTTTCGGGTCAACGGCCGAACAACCTATCTTTGTCTTAACACTAACTCGTTAAAATAGACCTCGTGTGGTCATACTGTGTCTGCGTAGATATGAAATGGCAATAACTCATGGCACATACCCGCACGCGATCATGTGCCTCGGTCGTGCGGAAAGTGTTTGACGACGAACGGAACCGGACGATGAGAATATTCATCTCATAATCAGCGAGTCGCATTTGTCGAATAATTTTACTCTCTCGTTTTTGTTTACTTCAAATTAAGGAGGGTGATCACGAGAGGACACAGACGTAGACAGCTTGACAGATACGTAGATAGACGACAAAAAGTCTTGCAGAAAGAAAAAAAGGCTTCGCCTAAAATAAAGTTGTACTAGTGCTTTAACACCATTGTAATGTGACCCGAAGAAGAAAATTCCAGTTGCCAGCGGTTTGCGAGAAAAACTGTGGAAAAGTTTCGTGCCTTGCTAAAATGAACTGGATAAAATTGTTTATTTTGTGGCGTGTCATTTCAGTGTCAGTTGTTTAGGAATTGAGATACCAAAGCAGCGACACAAGAAAACGCAGCGCCACACTGATTTGATGACACATGCGGTCTTGCAATGGGTATAGTCTGGTGGATAATGATCAAGAGAAACAGAAATTGTGGTATTTTGCTGCATTTTGAAAGAAGAAGAATGCATTTGCTGTTTATTGCCAGCGTCAGTAAGTCTGATCTCGGTAATGCCCTGTGAGCCACATTCTCCCTCCTTTGAACAAGTAAAGCAGGACAGAGAAAAAGAAACTCCAAGACTCGCGTATTTGACTGACCAAAAGCCTATTTATGTAGTCCAAACGACATAGTGAGACAATTCATTGTTATCAAGACCAGCTACGTGCAAATACTTCTCACGCAGGTACCTGAAAAAGATGAACATATTTTGTTAGTTTCTTTTCTTTCTTGCAGGCCAGTAAAAACGCCACACACACTTTTCTTGATAGACTTCACTGCGACGTGGCCCCAGCCACCTGCTCGTGGTGATCGTATCGTTCTCTCGACAGTACGTTTCTAATTCCGTACTGTAACGCACGAAGTTTGCACTACTCTCCCAATTTCCTTGTTATGAGCGTCGTCACTTGTGATCAGCGTGCATTTTTCTCCCGACTCCACCTACTTGCTTTCTTGCACCGGGGCTCTTGAAATCAGCTTAGCTGATGACCGTGGTCACGCAAGTTTACTCTCAGCAGGGTCAACGTAGCGAAGACGGCAAGAATGGAGGGTGTGGGGTGTACTGTAAAAACTGTCTGCTAATATTAAAATGTGAAAGACCATTATTTATTATCATAAGATGGTTATTTCTCAATTAACTTTGGCTTCAAAGTTGAACAACTTATTCATACCGATATTGAGCTCCTTACATGACTAAACAATGAAGCATATTTCTTTTGTTTCGTCAATGTGTATGCATACATGGTGTGTCCGCAAGCTGCATGGTGCCCACTTCAAAAAAACATGTTTTGAGAGGTACTAGAAAGAAAAAAAAGATACTTCGCATAGTACAAAGTGCACTTTCGCAAACACGAAAATGCCACGTGGTATGACGTCCGGTAAGCAAGAAAACGCGCAAAAAGAATACGTGTGATAAAATTGACTTTGAGATTCTAGCAGCAAACACCATAACGTCTTAGGCTTTAAAGACGTCTACCGGGAACTATCTAGCTTCTATTCGATGAAAATGAAGTACATTTGTCATCGGTCTCTGCAAGAAACTGAGCATATGAAGTTTCAGGAAATTCTACCTTGCGAATGTTGAAGTAATGCCAAAAATATATTTTAGAATTTTCGACAGCACACGCAAATTTTGGCGGAAAGTTTCAAAAAGAATCTTCTGACCTGAGATTTTTTTGCTAACAATTTACATAGGATGATGAAACATACGTTGTTCTAGTTCTCTGATTGCAGTTTGCCAAATTTATCTAAGTGATTGCTCCTCTTTAGTACCCCTTAAAGGCCAGTACTTTTTGCCCATGAACATATTTATTACTAAACAAAGATCGTGACAGAGTCAAACGCTGGCCGCAGACCGCCAACGAGTAACTAGGTTGAATGAGTTAGTGAATAAACGTTTATTTGTTCGACAAATTACAACAAAACATGTGCCTATCTAATCCGAGAACTGAACCGAAATGTTCGGCTAGCCAGCTTGACCATGGGCATGTTCGACGGCCAGGATGTGGTCTGCGAAAACGAGACTTCACACGAGCGTGTCCCATTCTTCCTCGCTTCACGTCGGGCCTAGCTACCGGCTCTCCCAGAGCACGTGAGACAAAATAGAAACCTCGCCACAGGCCACACAAGAGCTCTTTGTGCAAATTTCCAGATAAATGCAAATAAAAACACAGGATTTGTGTAGTAGGTCCACTTGCAGGAGCCCGGCCATGACAGCCTGTGTCCTGCTTGTCTAGGAATGAGGTGGTAGGAAGACCTTTCTCCCTAATTGCAAGAATTTATTTGTTTATTCATGCGTGCTACGAGAGTCCCTGTGTCCGGAAGAAAAGTCTCCCGATCTAAAGGCAACGCGGTTATTACGGTTGGTAATGCCACGCGCAGCTTCGTGGATAGACTGGTTAAGGTTCAGAGGAAACCCTTTGATCTCCCAAACGCTGGCATGGGACCAGGAGATAAGTTATGTGGCACTAACGCTATTTTTATTGCCTCTCAGAATTTGAATTACCCGCTGGGCTACACGGCATTTCTGATATGCCCTGGCGGCTGCTTTTGAGTCGCTATTCATTATGTCTCTCAAAAAGTCTTCATGGCGAGTGCAATGTCCACGTGCTCAGTCATATCTTTGTCCCTCGTCCGAGTCGAGGAACAGTTGATGATCATGTCCTACATGTCCAACACAAAAAGCCTTGTCATTTTGGTAGGCGGTGGCAACCACGAAGGTTGCTTCGATCTTTTTCTGGGAAAGTTGCTGAAGTATTGTCGCAGTTCTTGCTTTGAACAACCTGCGTTGTGCACTGAATGGATTTCGTGAGGCAGCAGAGCAAGGACGACCTTTCTCCTTATTTTTTGGGGAATTGTGGGTTTTTAGTCTGCATAAACGCCCTTGAAAACGGCCTATCGGCCAGTGTGGTGGCGAGCTCAGTTAGCTGAGCCTCTTCCTGAGCCTAGGCATTTTCCTACGTAATGTTGTGTACGCCAAGCCGAAAGAGGTGCTCAGTATGTATTCTGACGTGAAGCCCGAGGACTCTCTGTTCAATGGTTTTCTCATGAAGGCATTAAGGCTGTCCCATTATGCTCTGAACCAGTTTTGGATGATCACTCTGTAAGTAAACTGACACAGCACGAAAGCCTTGATGAACAGAAGCAGGTTATCGTCATTCATGCCTGGATATCTGTTCGTGAGCCTTCGCACGAGACAAAAAGCGTTGTTGGTGTTTGCAGTGATGTAGGCCAAAACAGTACCTTTACCCGCACGATATTCGATATACATACCTAGGACTCTCATGATGTCGGCCCTCGGTATGGGATCTCCAGTCTAAGTGGGCAGGTTGATGTCACTTTCAGAGACCGGCTAGAAAACCTTGAATCTACTCCATTTTATCTTTTCTGCATATCACGTGTGGTAATTCAGTATGGCAGCAGGTGGGTATCACAGACAGTAGGTTATCTTCCGTGTTTTTACGGCCTCTTCATGGCCCTTTCCAATTGTCATTCATTGCCGCCAGTGCAGAAGTTCTATAGTTCATAAGCGGAGATTGCGTTGTTGATGCCCTCCACTAAATGTGTTTTAATTTATTTTGTTACAAACTGTTTGCCTTCTATAAAAGCCATAGGCAGTAGTTGGGCACAAATAACACAAGCTCAATAAAATAAACAAGTCAAAAAATTACATGAAGTGATTTCGTGAGATAGTAAAAACAAAAAGTAAAAACAACAATACAATACAACAAAAGAGTACATTGGGAAGCAGAAAGCGCTCGCAATGTCCAAACTATCTATAAAAAATTACTCTAACAGAATAAACCCCACTTATCGTGTACTCACATAGCAAGAAAAAAGTTTCAGCATTCATTCAAACATCGCTAAGCATGGAAATACATGATGTCACATTACACCCCACCAGGCAAAGTAGCGCTTACGGAGCTATATCTTTTATCGCAGGCACGAAACAATCAGTGTTGTGTCTTGCTGCCACATCAGAAGGTCAAACATTTTTTTCAACAATTGTCCGAGGATTGAAAGAGTACTGAAAATTGCTCCTTGTGCACATCCGCTTAGCCACTTTCTTGTGGGAAGAGACCGAATGAAGGGTCTAAAGGCGGGAGCTATGAGTTCAAATAGATCAACCTGTGAAGTATTGTAGTACAACAAATAAATAGGCTGGATCCGCGCATGATAGCACCTTTCTCAAGATTCTTTAGTTCTGCTTTCTGTAGGAGGTGCGATAGGAATGTTTTCCATTTATAACTGTTGTAAAGAAACCTTACAGAATTTTGTTAAATATTTTCCAGTATTTATTTATCAGAGGCTGTCTAGGGTCGTAAGGCCACCACAGCATGCTTCAATATAGGTTTACCAAGGGCTTTGTTAGCTAATAATGTTATTTCCGGCGTTGATTGACCCAGCGTGTGCCTTAGGTATCCCAGTTTTCTGTAGGCTTTTTTAGCATAAAGCATTACATGTTCATTCCAGCGCAAAGAGGAGGTTTGGATTACTCCTAAATACTTATTGCTCCGCACCGTATTAATGGTTGGTTATTGATAAAGTATGTGAATTGAAGTGGTTGCTTCGTGTGAGTTATGGTGATTTCTACAGTTCTTTTTTTTTGCTATGAACTGCCATCTACCATTTACAACACCAGTCCTCAATTGCACACGATGCTCGATTTAATAGCACCTGATCATTAGGGCCACGTACTTCCATATATAATACACAGCCGTCCGCTGAATTTGTACGCCTATGTTTTTAGTAATGTCGTTGATGGATAGCAAAAAAAATACAGGACCGAGAACAGAGCCCTGCAGAAAACCAGAGGCCACCGGAGCCAAAGGACAAGCAATGCCATCAATGAATACACACTGCCGCCTTGAGAGACACGAAGCAACCATGCCACAAGGAGATCATTTTTGAGAATGGGCTGCAATTTTTCTCTAAGCTTGAATTATGATAGCTAATCAAAGGCTTTATTTAGGTCCGAAATATCATATCTACTTGGTTATATCTGTCTTACGCTAAAGAAAGGTCATGTATTGTTAGGACACGTTGAGTAACTGTAGACACGTCGCTACGAAATCCGTGTTGCTGATGATTAATCAAATGATTGCTCTCTCGGGAGGCACACATGTGCTTAAATGTTATATGTTCGAGCTGCATTACTGAAGCATATACAATTGAAATAAGCCAGTATGAAGTAAGTAATGAATAGTCTGCTAATTTTGGTATGAATACAATTTCACTAAATCTCCAGTCCTCTGGAAGTTCCGCATGGACGAGTGATATACAGTATAGCAGTGGTACATACTTGGCGCACCATTCAGCATCTCGCAAAAGGAACGCATTTGGTATATAATCAACACAAAAAAATTTCTTGGTAGTATCTAAATTACGAGCAACGTCAGGATCCCCTTCTCACTAACAAATATATCGTCTATAGGTGGTATTTCTTCGAAAAGCGAAACGTCTGATGCACTCAATACATTTTGGGTGAAGACAGAACAATAATATATGTTGAATATTTGAGCTATTTCAAGTTTGGTCTTGAGTGCTGCATCACTGACAAGGCACTGATTTATGTTGCAGTGAAGGTATCGCCAGAAGTTATCAATTAATAAAAGAAAATAGTTTTTTATCTTACGTTCTGGAAGAGTTCTTTTGCCTTTTTGAAGCCATTTCCAAGTGTAACGCGCAGCTCGGTATTGTTTTCTTCGTTAGCACTTCTTAGATGATAGATAGACAGATATGTGGGGTGTAACGTCCCAAAACCACCATATGATTATGAGAGAGACCGTAGTGGAGATCTCCAGAAATTTCTACCACCTGGGGTTCTCTAATGTGCACGCAAATCTGAGCACACGGGCCTACAAGCTTTCCACCTCCATCGGAAATGGAGCCACCACAGCCGCGATTCGATCCCGCCACCTGTGGGTCAGAAGCCGAGTACTTTAGCCACTCGACCACCGCGCTGGGGCCCCTTGTTAGATGAGGTTTATGCCTACTGCTCGCCTTTTTAAGTTTACGCCCCACACAAACAAAATTATTCGTCAACCAAAGGCTACAGATGTGCACAATGTCTTGTTCTAGGGTATGAACTGCGTAATGCATTGAAAAACAAATTATTAGAGAAACACCGCATGTGTTCAACAGAGCCATCGAAATTATACAGGTTGCTAAAATCGGATAACAAAATGCCAAGCACAACGTGTACATTGACGTCACTAGCATGTAAAGACAACGGGATTATATTTTCTTTATTTAGAGTTTCAAAGAAAACTGCACTTTATAGTTAACAATACAATCTTACGATCAGATATGCCATCTTGTATATCTCTGAGGTGGCATCGAAAATACATATTTTAATATCTATTCTTCGATGCCACCCTAAGTGGTCACTGGAATCAAAAAAAGGTGCAAAAATACTTCTGCGTGTGGTTGAGTGCGCATAGGTATTTCAACTAATTTCGGTAGATAGGTAGATATGTGGGTTCTGTGCCGAAACCACCCTATGAATATCAGAGACGCGGTAGTGAACGGCTACAAAAATTTCGACCACCGGGGTTCTTTGACGTGCATCCAAATCTGAGCACAAGGGCCTACATTATTTTGCCTTCACTAAAACTGCAGCCACTGAAACCGGAATTTTATCTGGCAACCTCCGGGTCAGCAGTCGAACACCATAGTCACTAGGCCACCACAGCGGGGCTAACGAATTCAGTTAAATTGTGCAATATGACGAGGTCAACAAATGAGTGTGACGCGTCAGTAAGAGCTTCTGGGAATTCATATGACCAGTTAATTTCTGGTGTGTTGAAATCTCCCATGAGCAACAGATTTCAAGAATGAATCATGTTCAAGCACAAGAACTTGATGAGGGTTTCAGCAGAAAAATTATGCGAGCTCGGAGACGATATATTTCCAATTAATCAGGTTGCATTCTTGAAAGTATAGCTTAGATACAACACTCTCAATTCTTGGCCCATTGGTAATCTGGACAATAGCAATGATTATACGAGTAAAATAGTAACTCGACCTCCCCTACCAACACGATCAATGTGGTAGATCATAAGGCCATTTAGTGTCACCTAAAGGTTAATAAGGTCTTGATGCAGCCAAAGTTCTGTTAGAACTTTAATTAGCAGAATATACAATGTTGTAATACTTTTTAAGTGATCTAATTTCTTAAGATTGCAACGAGCATTTATATTTAGGCAGTTGTTACTATCTACAACTTCTACTAGTACGCCGATTTTGCATAGGCCTACTCGCATTTGGAATATATGAAGTGGAAGAAGTCTTCTTATAGGTATTAATAGGAACCCCCGGATTATTGCTGCTATCCTATCTAAACAAGGCGCAATTCATGTTTTCTTCGCATATACACTTTTAACCTCCTTTCTCTCATTTTTTTGCTGTGCTATCCCACAACTGCTTGCGAAGTGGTCTAGTGGCAGTAAAAAACACTCAATGATGGAAATATTCCAGACTTTCAGCTTATAGCATTTTTTTAAAACGTTTGTAATTTCAAGGCAGCCAATCATTTTTAGGACAATCGGTTAGGAATTGTTTGCTTGCTTGCATCCTATTCTATGGAATTGGTCAAGAAATGTTTCTTGAACTTTCAGTTTCCTTGAAAATGACTCATCAACCAGCATAAAAAAGCAGTTGTAGCGTTTCACTCGCTTTCTCTGGAAAACCAAACACAAGAAGAATATAATGACGGCTTCTGTCTTCTAGGTCAATTACTTTCATTTCCGAGTTATGGATACTTTTTTGAGTCTCGTAATTTTAGTACCAAACTCTTTGAGCGTTGATGTAGACGCCCAAGCTTTTTGAAGTTTAGATTCACTTATGTGCAGCCTAATTTTCAGCAACTTTTCACCTTCTGGAAGTGGCAGAAGCTGCTCTGGTGCTGGGTCCTGGATTTTATTCAACATCCCCACAAACCATACGTAGAGAGAAAAAAATTTCCTATGCATACGAAGGAAACGCGCAGACACTATAAGGGCACGTCAGCTGGAGGGGGTAACGATAATCAGATCTTATAAACGAACATTTGTTAATTATCTGCATAATAAGCAGAAGGTTTAGGGTGAAGTTGACGGGTGACCAGCTGACGTGCCCACTGAAAGAATCTAAGCAGAGCCGTCTTCTTATAAAGGGTTCTGTGGTGTATTATAGTGACGTGGTGGTGTTTGTGAAGTGTGGTGGTACCGTGGTGTCATGTACAACGTGCTCGGAGGCGACGGCAGCGGTGCTTCTCCACTGACCGTCGGAAAGACGATGACGTTGGCGCGAAACGTCACGCATGAAACTGCGGCCCGCGAAAAGGAAGAGGAATTTTGCGCGAAAGGTTGCACTGCCAATACACGAGAGGGAAGAAAAGGAGACCAGTCTGGGGCAGAAAGAGATCGAACTGGCTGGAGTGCAGATCCTGGTTGTCGCGCGACAGCGGTGTCGGGTTCCGGACCCGACCGCGTGAAGTCAGGCAAGGCCAGGACGTTCCAGCTGCCCACGGTGTACACGGAGGTACGCGGCCTTCCAGAGCCCTGGCCGTGAGAGTTAAAGGTCACGTCCCAGGTGTTTGTTCTGACCATGGCTGTTCAGGGTCACGTCCCAGGTGTCCCGGTATCGACTTCAATCCCGAACCACCCATGGAGGGTGGAACCTTCGGCGGGGTGATCATCTCTTCGACACGAGCCAGCATCGGCAAGCGGCCACAGTTCTTGCTAAGGCAAGGGCTACCTCGTCTTCCGCGAAGCGTCGCCGTGCTTGTCATCGCGTGACTCCACCTGCTGAGACATCGCCAGCATCCGTCGCCTCAACCCACCAAGCCACCACCACCATCAACGCCACCGGTGACCGTTGATTTTTATAAACTTTCTAGCTGGGCAACTTTTAGGACAAGTTTCAGTTTGTCTGCTTAGAGTCGGTGTCTGCACATCGCAAATTCATCTTTTTTGTTAATTAGGCTTAAAGTTTCTACATTTCTTTTTACACCTTAAACGTCTTCGTCATTTCTTAGCCCCGAGGCATTCCCTCCGAGCAACAATTTATTAAACCGTAAACCTGCATCACAAAT
This sequence comes from Rhipicephalus microplus, assembly GCF_043290135.1. Classification (NCBI taxonomy): domain Eukaryota; kingdom Metazoa; phylum Arthropoda; class Arachnida; order Ixodida; family Ixodidae; genus Rhipicephalus; species Rhipicephalus microplus. The sequence continues at coordinate 105,770,126 of NC_134705.1, read as the reverse complement.
TGGCGTCCGCCGCGACAGGACAAAGTTGTACGTTCTTCATCTGGATTTTTGGACGCGTGGCGAACCATGACCAGTACGTGGGAGATATTTGAATTGGCTGAACGCATGGGTCTGAAGGGAACGAAGTTTCGAGCTTATTATGAGGAGCGGAAGGAGAGAGCGTGAGCAACGGGCTGCAGAGCGAAAAGCGGCGAAAGAAAAGCTCGAATTAGAGACGTTGGAACTCGAGTGGCGACTCGAGCTCGCGATGGCAAAAAGGGGGCAGCTGGGTATACAGAGGAGTGAACCAGTGGCTCAGGTGTGCTCTAACAGCAGTTACATCACGAACGATTTGAATTTATGTCAGGCTGACCCTGTAAATCGTCATGACGTTTCGCTAGAGAATGAACGTTGGAAAGATGGCAGAGAGTTGGGTAGCCAAGAAACTAGGAGACTCGAGAAGCTTATTGAAGTACGGGCATGCTTACTTAGCATTGAACAAAAACGTTTCATTCAAATTAAAGGGTTTGTTAAAACCTGCGAGAAGTCAAGCACACTTCATGCAAAGGTAGGATTGTTTCTCAAGAGGTCCACTGTAGGAGCAGTAAAAGGTCTCCTACCTAACGCCGGTGAATGCCGAAATGAAAGCTCCGTTCTATTTGCTGCCTATTATTTTGAGCCACTGGATGTAGCAACAGGAGCTACGTAAACAGCTTTTCAGGATGAATATAACTCATCTGAAGGAGGGCTTGAGTTCTCGAGAGATTGTAGATGATGCTTCCATGAGTAAACTGGAGCAAAATGCAGAAAAACTTGTTGAAGAACAGAAAGTAGAGTTGCAATGTAGGTCAGCTCTAAGTGGTAATGAGGGTAGTCACGATGACCCCGGCAGAAGGGTTGAAAGTTTTCATGAACAAGCAAGACGAAAAGCTGAAGTGATGGAAACTGAACCCAAAGACAGTAATAGTCCAGCAGGTCGTTGTACGAGGAAGGATGCGGACTGGTGCTCTCTGGCATCTTCAGTTGATGAGGTCACTTCCCTAAAGGTGTCTGAACGATTGTCAGCTTACGAGCTCAAGCAAGGCGTTCCTGGGAAGGATGAAATTATTCAGACATGGTTGTACTGCCGAGGCTGGAGTTAACACTTCCGATTGGTGTACAGCACTTCCACTGTGTATGCTTGTGATTTAGAGGTTGGGCGTCTGGTGATACACAGCTTTAGGTTCAGACGAGCTTACAATCAACAATTCTTCCACCGGCGTCAAAATCATCACTCTTGTCAATTAGTTAGGGCCATTAAACGTCTTGCTTGGGACGCTACAACCTAAGCGTGAAGTTCGATTTCCTAGTAGTTTCCTTTGGATCTTGATTACGGACCACGGAAGGGTGTTTCATGAGAACAGCTGAAGAAGTTACATGAAATATAACATTGACTTGAAGTGTAGTTCCTTTTTTGTTTATTAGGGTATGTATGGAAAAAGTTGGTGTACTAAACAGGCTAATTTGAGAATTTTCATCATCAGTTAGATGAGTTCATACTTTTTCTTGCTTCGTGTGTATATAGTGGTTAATAAATGTGTACCTTGGACAATGTAGCGAACTGTGTGAGCGTGTGTTTTGAGTGACGTCATTTAGGAACTGAGCAGCAGTTTTTCGTGCAGAAAATCTTTCCCAAAAAGGGACCTGTTGTGGTGTGGTATAGTGACGTGGTGGTGTTTGTGAAGTGTGGTGGCACCGTGGTGTCATGTACAACGTGCTCGTAGGCGACAGCAGCGGTGCTTCTCGATTGAGTGGCGGAAAGACGATGACGTTGGCGCGATACGTCACGCATGAAACTGCGGCCCGCGAAAAGGAAGAGGAAGTTTGCGCGAAAGGTTGCACTGCCAACGCACGAGAGGGAAGAAGAGGAAGACCAGTCAGGGGCAGAACGAGATTGAGCTGGCTGGAGTGCAGATCCTGGGTGTCGCGCTACGGCGGTGTCGGGTTCCGGACCCGACCACGTGAAGTCAGGCAAGGCCAGGACGCTCCAGCTGCCCACGGTGTACTCGGAGGTATGCGGCCTTCCAGAGTTCCGGCCGTGACAGTTGAAGGTCACGTCCCAGGTGTTCGTTCTGACCGTGACTGTTCAAGGTCACGTCCCAGGTGTCTGGGCTTCGACTCCAATCCCGAACCACCCATGGATGGTGGAGCCTTCTGCGGGGTGATCATCTCTTCGACACGAGCCAGCATCGGCAAGCGGCCGCAGTTCTTGCTAAGGCAAGGGCTACCTTGTCTTCCGCCAAGCGTCGCCGCGTAGGTCAGCGCGTGACTCCACATGCTGAGACATCGCCAGCGTCCACCGCCTCAACCCACCAAGCCACCACCACCATCGACGCCACCGGTGACTGTTGATTTTGATAAACATTCCAGCTGGACAACTTTAGGACAAGTTTCAGTTTATCTGCTTAGACTCGGTGTCTGTACATCGCAACTTCATCTTTATTTTTGGTAATTAGGCTTAAAGTTTCTACTTTTCTTTTCCCACCTTAAACGGCTTAGTCATTTCTTAGCTCAAAGGCTTTCCATCCGATCACCATTTTATTAAACAGTAAACCTGCATCACAGGTGCCAACGATGTTGCTGGGGGTGGTGGTGTCCAGTCAGGTGACGTGAGCTTGCACCCGTGTGCTTCTGTGCACTCTCCTAAGTGGTGGGCAGGCAAGACGGAACACGTAAAGGAATATTTACGCGCAACAAAAAACGAATTAGCAGTGGAGGAACACGAGGACATTACAGGTTCTCTATCAGTGAAGAAAAGCATCCAATGTCAAGTAATGACTATGCAGAAGAGGCTGGCCACATCTGAAGAAGATGCATTTTTTTATAATCATTCACAATAATAAATGTTCATTCTTGCAATAATAAACGTTCATTCTTGCAATATTTTATGACTGCTAATTCAAATATTGCTGAAAAAGAAACTGTCAACAGCTCTGCAGAGCTTGGCCGATTATTCTTGCCTACTTGAATTTCTAAGGCTCTGGTAATAATGAATTAGGACTTGCTTTAAATAGGTTTTCCAGGTTATTGCATATATTACAATGTCTGTAACAGTACCTGGACCTCGTTTGATAGTAATTTCTTCAAATTTGTTATTATAAATCAAGACAGACGCAAAGGTGTTGAATGTTTAAACAATGCCCATATTACGCATATGTCATCCTCTGTATCAACACCGTCAACGAAGGGAAAAAAATTCCTAGGTCAAGCGAAGCAGTCGCTGAGTAGCATACTCAGTATTTTTTCTTACTTTTTTTCTTGGAACAACGCACCACAAGGTAAAATAAAACTTTCTGCAGCTTAGGAGCAGCACCGGCTAACTAGATACAACGCCTACATTCAGTAGTAACTACGGTTGACGCTAAGGTCGGTACTCCCGGTAATGCACGTGCTTCAGCTCTATTGCGAACAAAATACGGTGAATGCGCAGTGACGTGGATATCAAAGGTACCGTTAATCAGGGTTTATGCAACACATACTGTTACTTTCTAAATTATCTTTTTAATTATTCTTTCTAGCCTACAATATATTGGTAAAAATTAGACGGAGGCGAAGGTGCTCCTCGTTCCTCCCATGTTATCGGCTAATCAGATGATGTAAGCCTACCGATTCGCCTGGCTTGCAGGGCTGTTCATGCTCAAGCTCCCTTTGACAACCAACGCATGACCCCGAGTACAATCACCACACCTAGCGTATCATCCGACAGAGCCACGCAGCTGCGGCGTTATATTGCGTGACTCCACGTCCCGGCCACTGCCTTGACAGTGTATAGCACATTGCTGTTTTCAGTGATGGTGCTCGAATTCATCATCGTCATCCTGACTAGATCTACTGCATGGCAAAGGGATATCCTACGTTCCACTAGTCAACTCGGTCCTGCGTTTGCTGCTGCCAATTTATACCCACAAACCTCCTAATCTGATTGCCCCACCTAGATTGCTGTCTCCCTTCACCAATTTACATTCTCTTGGAACTCAGTCTGTGATGCTCAATGATCAGCGGTTATCTCCGCTTCTCTCTAGTTGCCATACCCATGACCGTTTCTTATTATTCTAGTATATATTATTGTCACGAAGGCTGTTTTGTTTCCGCTCTTTTTCATTGACTTCTATCTGCCAATACCCACTCCTCATGTCCATCGACGAGAAAGAACGTGCATGCTGTAGTCGATCGAGTGAATCATCAATGCGTGGAAGTGGGTAGACACCTTTTTGTGCGACCTGACTCACATTGCGGTAATCCACGCAGATACGTAAGGTGCCGTCTTTTTTCTTCTCCGAAGCAACCCGCGAAGTCCAAGGGCTTTAACACCTTTTGTTTCCTAATAGCTTCCACTATTTTCTTGTTCCTTAAGACTACACCTATCATTTTTTTAATCACTTGCTGCGTCGCTCCAAACTCAAGTGGGACCCTTTTTGTAATCCTCCACGTTTCTGCTCCTTGGGTACCGGTAAATTGCAGCTGTTATGTACCTTCCTCTTAGGGAATATTGCCAATCCACCAATAATAATATGAGAATGCTTGCCGAATATGCTCCACTCTGCTCTTGTTTTTCTAGAGACTTCAATCTCATGGTTCATCTCCGCAGTTACTGTCTGCCTTCAGTAGACGTACTCGAGTAGAACTTCAACTGACTGCTACCTATCTTGAAGCACTGTTCTATTTTACAGTTGTTGTACATTACATTCATTTGTTGCATATTCATTTTAGGACCTACCTTTCCCTTCTCTTTATTGAATACAGTATTTATGAATTGCAATTGATGCCCCGAGTTACTCAACAAAGAAATATCATCGGCAAAACACGGGTTACAAAAGTACTCTTTATTAACTCCTACTGTTAACTCTATCCATTGTAGGCCCCTAAAAATCTCCTGTAAGCACGCGGTAAATCGTATTGGAGAAATTGTATTCCCTTGTCTTACACTACTCTTTATTGGTGTTCAGTCGCTTTTTTATGGACCACTTTGGTGGCAGCTGATCCGCTGTAGATATTTTACCGAATGGTTATATATGCTCCGTCGATGCTTTGATTCGACATTGTCTGCATGACTGCTGATATCTCTCCTGAATCAAATGTCTTCTTGTCATCGATGATATTTATGTACAATGGCTGAATGTAATCTGTGCATTTCTTTATTGCCTGATTGATAGCATCGATTTGGTCGATTGTTCAGTAGCCGGAACGAATTCTCGCTTGACCCTTCGGCTGAATGAATTCTAAAGTTTTCCTAGGTCTGTTAGCAATTACGACCTCTTACATTTCTGATGACTAGAGAACAGCGCAGGTGGTCACCGTCTTTTCTTTCTCTTATGCGCGTTCCCTGTCCTGTGTTTTTTCTGGTGTTGCGCTGTAAATAGGTTCACGATGGATCCTAACCAACTGGCCCATCTTACCGTCTTACTACTATATGTGGTTCCCATTTGAGGAATTGTGATCCATCGTCACACAAATTGTTGGATGACAGCTTGCAATGTGTTTATTATCTTCGGGGTGATGCGAAATGTGGGCAATTTTTTTTTGAAGATAGAAGTAACACCTATACAATCAAGTTCCTTCTAGCGCAAAACATGCTGTTATAAATAGGAAGGTACCTAGTGCCTTAGGGAAACCTTAAAGGCCATTTTGCATACTTTGGAATCTTATATCAAAGGAGACCAGTGTTAAAAGGTTCTAGACTATTTTGCTCCATGGTTTCCTTCTTCGCATTCGTCAACAAACACTAAACTTCTAATAACTCAATAAAAGAATATATATTAGGTTTGTTTAGCAAAGAACTGTGTTTCAAGTGTTGCAGTAGAAAGATCACCACAAATGCCGATTGTAATGTTTTTCAGAATTGAAAATGAATATCGCAAAGCGGGTGCACCCCAAGACACTGTTTTCTGTCAGTATGCTTTGAAAGCTCATCTGGCACAATTAACACGTGCGACATTGGCCAAAACATAAGTATTATAAAAAGTGAATCGCAGAATTAGAGTCTACCTTCTGACGCTTCACGTTATAAAGATGATAAGGTATGGTACCATCACACGTTCCAATAGTGGAGAAATTACTGCTGACTCGAGCACCGTTTTTCATATTGCGCAAGGCTTCAGAGAACGCCTGATCATTTTACTGCGTATGTTTTCATTCACACGTGTTTGCATCAATCAACTTCACGGTAAACATTTTCTACAATGCTCGCTTATACAAAATTATAGACGTATGTTAACGAGAAACTCGGGCTCGTTGCTTATATGCACGCTAACATAAAGATTTATCTTACCTTCATCAGGACCGCAAGGGCAATGGTTTAGGTACACATTAGTTGAAGCCCAAGGTGAACAAGGCTGACCACGCTTGCTTAGTGCTTTACATCGTTTACGGGCGCGACCGTAAGCAAGGCAACATGTCCCTTCCACGCAGATCGTACGCCTCGTGCATCGGTCGTTCTTGCCCTTCAGCTATAGTGACGGTGAAAGAAAAAAATGCAGGAGTATTTTAAAATATCAGGATCTATGCAAGTCTTTGTTTGCAACAATGCAATATTTATAAGAATAAATAATAAACACACTTGTCATTGTGTATTCATTGTGTGCATTCAGTGCTTTACAGTTTCACATTGTCCTGGCTGTAGTATCTGGCTACACGCACCATATCACATTTTAGTCCTTGCAGAGAGTAGCAGCAGCCGAAAGCTTTACAGCCACAATTGAGTTTTGCGCACTCGCCATATTTATCTATTTGAGAACAAAGTGTTGGGGTTGAATTACTTGGTTTGATGAAAGTATTGCTTCTTTTGCCCACACGATCACAAAGAAGCTTTCTATATTAAAAACAGTTCGTGCAAAGCATGACGGGAAGTTATAGTAAAATGGCTTTCCAGAGCTTGTTGTCCCTTGAACATAGTGTAATCTGTTCATTGAGGGCAAAATACTGGCAGCTGGCCGGAGCCGGGACTAATAACGTAGGGAGAGAGATAACAAACACCTCCAGTGCACTATATCTGGCGAGTATAGCTCTGTAGAGCGCGAGCCCAGCATGTATGAGTGCACCGAGGGTTGGCTATCAGTCAGTTGCCATCTGGCTGGTAGCCACATGGCTTCAAAGCTTTGCCTCTCCTCCCTCACAGAGTGGGGCGTGCGAGCATTGAATTCGTGAAAGTGGTAGACATGGCTTCGTGTAAGTGACCTTGGTCTTTGATATGTAGCACTGACTGTGTTGCCAAAGCAAGACGGCTAGAAGACAAAGACTGGCCACTACTATCGGCACTTCTGGAGCACATAAGACTGACGAGACGATGTGTTGGGTCAGAGACTGCTGCTGGGCCTCTGGTCTTTGGAAACATGAGTGCCGTTGAATTACAGTGCTTGGACCACAAGACTGGCCCGTGTAGCAGCATTCTCGCCTGCATCCTTGATGTTTGGTGTTTTGTGGCGCAAGGGCCATCCAGTGGGCAAAGAGCACCAGATCTTGAGACTAGAGATATCAACAATGATTATAATGAGTGGCTGTATAACGGCCTTCAAATGTTTCCTACTAAGGGGGTGTAAAACATAGAAGTAATAAAATCATGACTCTGACGTGGAGTGTGGGTAGTGTGAATGGATGGCGAAAGCTCGTGATAACAAAATCACGATGATTATGTATGGCATTATCACAAGTTCCTCGATTGCTTACGCCCTTCTGTCTAAGGGCCGCGCGACAAGTGCTCTGCTTAGTGTAGCAATAGCAGCAGGGACCTCTTCTCTGAGAGGTCATGCCGCGAAGATGCCTAAAAACATGACGTAAAAGTTAGTTAAACCTTTTGAAAATGCGAACAGTGAGTGACAACTAAAAAGCGGTTCTCTACCTATCAACAACGATGGGCGCAAAGAAATTTGATGGCATGAAAAGCGTTTTCTACTAATTACATCCAGTTTTTTGCACTGTAATAAAACATGAAGCATGGTGGCAGGTTCACCACACTTTTCACAGAAGGGTGGATCGCCCCTAGACAAAAGATGTGAGTGTGTGCTGCGTGTATGTCCTATTCTTATTCTGGTGAGTGTTACTTCGGTGTAGCGCGACTTGGATGTTGGCAGCCAATTCGGGATACCTGGCTTCATTAGGTGAGGTTTATTTATTTTTGCCTTCCCATAAATGCTGCCAATATTTCATGAGCTTTTGTTCGATAAAAAGTTTGAGGTCAAGTGCAGGGACAGATATATATGTGTTAATTGTGGCATTAACGTGAGCGTAAACAGCGAGTTGATACGCTAACACGTTTTCTTGAATCTCGCGATGTCCTGTCATCCAGCAGACTTTGACAGACTGCTGCTGTGTATAAATCGTACACGGTAGTCAGTAGACAGAGACCAAGATAGTGTTCTTGTGTTTTTAAGGGATTTCAGCTTGCTTGGATAATCAGTGTATATCACAGGTTTTGGGAGTTTCAATTCTCTGATATATTCGAGGGCCGATAATATCGCATACGCTTCTGCAATGAAGATACTCGTACTGGGGTTCAGAACACCTACATCTGAAAAATATGTACCGACCGCTGCGCAGGACACAGGTGCGAGTCTTTGAGGCAACGGTAAAAAATTCTGAACATGAATAATTATGCTGCACATCAAGAATGTGTGTATAATTATGTGCAAAAGGCGCGCTTTCACTAACTTGACGAACGACATACCACAATCTAGGAGCTGCCAATGCCATGGTGGGACATATACAGCAGCAGCAGCCAAACGGTGTCCACAAAGTGCACACCCATTTATTCGGCTAAACTTTTCACACGAAGTGCATAGGGCTGTCTCATGACAGGGCTGTTTTGAAATAGAACAGAACTGGCAAGTCATTGATGGTAGGCTGTTCAGGGTGTTCGTTGTTTGCGTTTACTTTAAGAAAGTACAGAAACGATAGGTAGCATTTCTGGAGAAGTAGTTACCACTTGTTAGATTCAACATACTAGCTTTCTATTGTGCTAGTTCAAAAAGCACCCGTAGAAAGACAAAATTCAAGGTGGTGAACAGTGTCGAGCACTTTTAGGGCAGTTGGTGTTGCAGACTGGTATATTATTGCACCGTAATCGAAGCGCCTATGTGTCAGGCTTTTGTATAGATTCATGAGACAATTCTTGTCACTCCCCCATGCAGAGCATGACGATTTTTTCATAATAATAATGATTTTCAAGCACTTTTTTTCAGTTACGCAATATCTGGTATAAATGTTGATTTGCTGTTTAAATATTATGCCTACGAACTTATGCTTACTATTAACAAACATGGACCATGCAGGTTAACATTCGCATCTGAATATAGGCCTCTTATTTTGGTGAATAAGACCAACATGCTTTTTTGAGGATTCAGTTTAAACCTTTTCTTATCTACGCATTTCGAAAGCTTATTCAAGCCCAACTGAACCTGCCGTTCACACACTGAAAGGCTGCATGATTGAAAGCTGAGTTTTACGTCATCGACATATGCACAATAAAATACATTTCGTCGGATGAACCTACGCAAGAAATTCATTTTGATTATAAAAAGTATACAACTCAATAACCTCTTTGTGGTACTTCTGTCTCTGGCACAAAACTTTAAGATAGAACAGTGTCCACTCTAACACGGAATGTCTGATTAGACAGATGAATTTCACTGCCGTGCACACTAAATGTGAGAGGTTTCTTAGTATGGCAAAGCGCCACGTAGTGTTTTAGGCCTTCTCCACGTCGAGGAACACAGAAAGAAAGGAAATTGGGGAAAATTGGTGAAGATTTGTGCCTTGATATGAATAACGTGGTCCGTGGTGGATTTTACTTCTCTAAACCCACACTGCTTTGGGTCAAGTAGATTGTTTCAAGAAAGTGCACCAGTGTTCTCTTTACCATCCTTTCGAAGACGTTGTACAGACAACTGGTAAGGGCAATAGGTCTGTAATTGGAGACTGAGAACGAGTGCTTGACCTGTTTTTGAATCGGGACAATGATGGCTTCTTTTCAGGCAGTGGGGATCTCGGGGGCAAACTAAATAACGTTATACAGAGAAAGAAGGGCATTTTGTGTTTGAGAAAAGGATGTTTTAGTAATTCACACATGACCTGTTCAGAACCTGGAACGGGTCTATTGAAGCAACTTAGCAATGCCTGTAGCTCTGATAAATGAAAGGGTTCGTTGTATGCCTCGTGTTTTGTAGATTTCCGCTCTATTTTCTGGTTTTTCTATTTTTGTTTTGTTTTGTTATAATGCTTCAAAATACTGCGACGAGCTCGACACCTGTTCGAAATAGGTGCCTAGGAAGTTCGCCATGTCTTCCAAGCTGTGTCCTTGTGTATTTACTATCGGGAGTGACTGTGGTTTTTTCTCCTGTTAACCTGCTTACCATCTTCCAGACAATGCCCTTATGTGGATACGAATTCATGCCTGATAAAAATTTTCGCAAACTTTCTCTCCTAGCCTGCCAGCTCGCCCTCTTGCCTGGAGACTTTGTTTTCTTAAACGTTTTGAGATTCGCAGCTGTCGGAAACTCGTTACACAGCCTCCATGCTTTGTTTTCCTGTTTGCGCGCGTTTTGACGCTCGGAGTTTCACCATGGCAAACGTTGTTTTCCAGAGGGTTCACTCGTTTCCGCAATGAATTTTGTTGCAGCATCACTCAGAAACGCTGTGAAATAGTTGACAGCTGCTATAATGCCTAAAGTACAAATGTCACTTCAACCTAAACGAGCAATGTTATAAAACTGTTTTCAGTCAGCTCGGTTAATGAGACATCTGGAAACACGAGGTGGAACATTAGTTGCGATAGTTGTGAAAAAATCTACGGGATAGTGGCCACTTCCGTAGGAATCACTGATGACTTTCCACCTGATTAGAAGTACAAGCAATGGAGATACTATGCTTAGGTCTATGGAGGAATAGGTATTATTAGCGAGCTTTTAACACGTTGGTTCTTTTCGATTCAGGAGACAGGCGCTTGACGAGAGGAGGAACTGTTCAATCAGTCAACGTCTCGCATAGTAGTGAGAGTCAACCCATAGATTGCTATGTGCATTGAAGTCTCCAAAGAAAAGGTAAGATCCTCGAAGTTCATTAAATAAAAATTTGAAATCGTGTTTTTGCAGTTGATAGTTCGGAGGAATGTAAGTAGTGCAAATTGTGACCAGTTTGTCAAAAAGAGCAGCTCAAACAGCCACGGTCTCAAAGGATGTTTAATGTTGTAAGTTGGTGCATGAAATCTCTTGATTGAGTATAATGGCTACACCTCCGGATGATGTCATAGCATCCACACGGTCCTGTCAAAAAATAGTGTAGCCACGTAGAAAGTTGATGTGTCTTGGTTGTATGTTTCTTGTACACACAGCACTTTTGGTGAGTGTTTGTTAAGAAGTTCCTGAACCTCGTCAAGGTTCCTGAGGAGGCTTATGACTTTGCATTGTATATTTAGAGTGGTCATGGTGAAATTAAAGCCCAGCCGTGGTGGTCAGTAGCTAAGGTACTAGGCTGCTGACCAGCAGGTCACGCGATCAAATCCCGGCTGTGGAGGCTGCATTTCCGAAGGAAGCGGAAACGTTGTAGACCCGTGTGCTCAGATTTGGGTGCACGTTAAAGAACTTCAGGTGGTCAAAATTTCCGGAGCCTTCCACTACGGCGTCTCTCATAATCATATGGTGGTTTCGAGACGTTAACCCACCATATCAACCATGCTGAACGTAAAGTGGTGTTGTGTGTACGAAACGTGAGGGGCTGCTTAGGCTGTGGATTTTAACGGGAGATGTGGGTCGAAAACAGCGAGTTTTTTTTTCAACATTTCCGATTTTTTATTTTCGCCTGTTTTGATAACATAATCTCTACTGTTATGAAAAAAATACAGGTCAAAACTTAACTGAAAATGCTTTAAATTTGCATCTAAAAAGCACAAGGTGCCTGTTAAATGGTCCGAAGTGTGCAGTCTTCGAGCACCTTGCCGCCGATATTGCGCCGCCGCTCGCCATTGTTGATTACATTAGCTGAAGAGGCGAGCCTCAATCTTCAAGCAACAACAGATTCCGTCACTGATGCGGTGCAAGAAATATTAAAAAGAAGCACGCTTCTGCACGTTTTTCGAGCGCCGCGACTGGCTTATCACGTGGTACGGATCGGGGACCGCCAATCGCCGCTGCGCACTATGTGCTGTGAAGCTTATTTGCGGGTTCCATGTCTTGTTGAGCAGCGCAACTGAACAATGCTTTTCTCGTAAGTGAACAGAGCATGGCTTGCAAGTGAAAGCCGTTGTGCGGCTTTCACTTGCGACCAATGCATCAAAATCAAACCATCTTGCGATCAATGTCAAAGTTGCGGTCAATGCATCAAAATCAAAACCAATTATTCGAAAGTCATTCACACCCGTCAGCCGGAAAGTTCCTGACCGGGCAACGAATGATGGCAGCACCAATCTTGGAGGTTGAAAAATCTTGCACTGAGAGAACTTAGCAGGGACGACATTGCTATTATGTACGACGGTATGTGGCACAAACATGGCCGCAAAATGGCATGACACCGGACTTAGTTTGGGTTTCGCTGTCCTGTCAAACTTCTTCCTAGCTTGAAGTTGGTACAAGGCACTGCCAGATGGAGTGGAAGTTTTGCAAGCGTTTCCTGGCCCTGTCCGTCAGCGAAATGTCTGTGAGAGTCAGCTCGAAAAAGCCGAAGGGGACAAACTCACGGAACCGGCATATTTTAGTCGCAGTGGCCGCTACAAGAAGAATTGTTCTTTTCGATGTGTAAATTTCATCACATTTATTGATATCTTTCATAAATAAAAACTCAATTTTCACTTAAAAACGTGTTTTTCTCAAAACGCAACTTTTGCCATTTTTTCAACAATCCCTTCCTTTTTCGAGCACCTATAGTGCTCGGTCTGCACGAAATTTTGCCCAATTTTTTATAGTATGGCGAATACAATTATTTTGTTTAAATTTCAATATGTTATTCTATAATAAAAAATTTTATGTAAACCTTTACTAGGGTAAGTGAAATATGAACTTTTTACGAGTAATATTTTTACACCTATTACAAATTTTTTATGTGCCTCCTAATTAGTTATTTGCACTCTACGCTTTATTTCAAATATTGTAAACTATGAATGATGAAAAGTTACGGAAGTTCCGGTAAGAAAAGGGGGGGGGGGGACAAATGGATTAGGGTTTGCTCGTAGTCGTCTCGGAGACTAAAGGCAAGCAACTTGCTAGAAAACTAATCATATATTTGAATTCAGCATAAAAAGTTCCTTGAACAGCTCAAGTTTTATTGCTCTAGAGAGAATATTAAAAAGAAATGTCTTCCAGTAGCATTTCTCCTAATTCATGTAATACGGCCGTCACCAGGCCCTGTTATCTCCTTTTTTCTTTGTTTTTCGCCTGCATTCTAACCCCTCTTTTTGATGACCTCATGACGTCTTGCTTCCTTTAGTTGGTTGGCTCCATCAGTGCCACAGAAGATGGTCGGGACCGTGGTGCGCATGCTCCTTACCATGACGAGTCAATGTCTCATACTGTACGTGGTCTATCACGGCTTGTCGCTCCATTTTAACGGTGGTATTCAGGAGCGACGTGTACTTTTAAGGAAGACTTTTGTGGTTTCGCTGACCTTCAGTAGTGGAGAGTGGAACTGCAACACTCGATTTCACCCCAACAGCTGATAACAAGGAAGCCGAGAGAGTTTAGAATTCAATACATTCTCAATTTTATTCATCGTATTTATCATCAGGGTCGTCTTCACCAGCAAAAAGAAAGTCTATTATTGACGCGAACGATCACACTCACATGGCCTCTTGCTGTGGACACTTAGCTGGACGTGCTTTGTTCGTTTCATAGATAGTTGTAATATTGCGGCGAGAATTCAAAAGGTGTGCTCAACAGATGCTACAGAACAAAAACGCGCCCCTGTGGTGTGCGATGGTGCTGCTCCCGGGGACAATGAGAGCCAATGAGTTATCGAACAGCTAGGCACAAAAAAAACATCAGGCTAAGAAGGTGGGTGAAATAGCTACGTGAGGAGTGTCCGGGGTGGCTTCGAGATGGTTCCAGCACCCGTCCTGTGTGTGGGTGGACCTTCTGATTAGCTCGGACGATTGCAAGCTCTGCGTGAACTCGGGCACGAGGCCAAGACGTATAGTCAAAGTCTGTGCATGTAGGTGAGTTATCAGGTATGTACCCCACAGATCTCTTTTTTCTGAGCACCAGGCATGTGACAGAAGCTTTCCAGCCTGCCAGTGCTGTAGGGGGCTGTTAGCTTGATGTCTTGATATTTGCCCTGGCAGCGAATCTACCGTCACTTCGGCTGCTCATGGTTAGCGGCGTGATCAGTCGGCATGAAAGCACGCCAAACGTAATCGAAAGTCAAATCATTACGACGAGAATGACGTGTGCATGAACACCGCAGGGTGGTGCAAAAAATAGTGCGTTGTGTATTGGTGGCTAAACAGTTCCAGCACATAAAATGGCTCTACGGGCAATTACCTAAGGGGCGTATACCAGTTCATTTAGTTGTTCGTAACTTTCTACATGATTTTGTAAGTGCGTCCTCACTGTTTCAGCGCCTACGTTCACGTGAACCGTTACAGTGTGTGCTCCTGGTTATGAACACTGTTGGGGTATCGGGTGATGTCAAAGCCTATGTACACGTGTTTCAATAATTCCCGCTTATTTTTTGCTGCTAGCACTACCGCTGATTGATAGATGCTTGTCCTACAGATGCATTTACAGCCTCCGCAAGTATCATGGCTATACAGCCCCTTGCGCTGTATACATCGCGCTGCGACATCATGCTAAGTACATCGCGCTGCGACATCTACCAATTTTTGTATCTTTGCATATTAACAGGCGTTACGAGCATCAACAATGACATAAGAGTCATAACAACAAATGTTGTCACTCTTACTGGACATAACTAAATTCGAAGTTCATTGAGCACTGTTAAAACAACCACTCTGGACAACCAATGAGATACGGACTCCTGTGCTTTCTGAAGTTCAACAAATTTCGACGTGGACTCTCAAACTAGGTTCTTGTGGGTCTTGCAACTAGATGCAGTGAACTCCTGCTATACGGACCCACGGTAAACATTGCTTCTTTATAGATATTGGTCAAATGGCCACTCATCTTCATCATCTATTGAAAGAAAACTTATACGACTTTATCTAGCGGAGATTTCTTTTTGATTGTTCTATGCAATACATTCCAAATTCAAACTTCCTCTTAACAATGTAAAGAAAAATACCAAGGTCAGTAGTATCTAGTTTATTAGAAATCAGACTGTCTGACCCTCAAGCTAGAAAAAAAAACCCGGTCTTCTAAGAACACCTTGTGTGCAATGTATCAGTATGAATCCTAAACGAAGTTCTTTGTGGCAGAAGGTATTTGCATTCCTGTAAATGACCCTGCACATTGAAACAGGTGAATTCATGAGGTCTGTATCATCTTCATATAAAGGTGACGTACTCATCCGCCTCAGTTGGTGCACTGAACGGAGGAAAGGATCACTCACGTTACCAAGAAAAAAAAGTGGAACCTGTTTTTATTTGCACTATCATAGAGTTTGGTAGTCCTAAATTCCCTTTCTTTACTCTATAGTTTATCGCACAGTAGTTCGTCCTACTTCCCATAAAGAAGCTGCCGATTCAGTTTTAGATTTCTCTCCCAACACTCCAACACAACATCTACGCCATCAAAGACATCGTAACCAGTGGCATCAATTCTTTATTGTACTTGGTGTCATGCAGTACATTGCCACTTTTTTTTTATTTGTCCTCCTTCGGCGTGCTTTCTGGACCTAAGCCTTCGGCTGGTTATTATGGAGTCTTGGAACCTTTCAAAGACTGCAATTTTTTTAAAACTGTGCTGAACGATCTCCTATGCACCGATTCGGTACTACATGGTCTTTTTTTATCAAAAAAAATTTGCCGACTACTTCAATGCATAACGTTCCCCACAGCTTTGTCATCGCACCCATTGTCATCCTTTTACGTCCCCTGATCGCACGATGTCGCGTGTATTGTTTGGCTCTTGTGACACAAAAAATTTCGTATTTTCGGAAGATATATATATATATATATATATATATATATATATATATATATATATATATATATATATATATATATATATATATAATTATGTGGGATTTAACGTTCCAAAACCACCATTTGATTATGAAATACGCTGTAGGGGAAGGCTTCGGAAATTTCTACAACCTTGCGTTCATTAACATGCACCCAAATCCTACCACACGCGTCTACAGCATTTTCGCCTCCATCAAAAATGCAGCCTCTGCAGCCGAGACTTGACTTTCGCGACCTGCGGCTGAGCAGCCGAGTACGTTAGCCACTGGACCACCACGGCGAGGCTATGTTTCCGATAGAAGAGTTCACTTAAATACAATTCCTCTGCCTCTTCTTTAGAGCTCTTTGTTCATGTTTTGTTTTACTGTTGCGCATGTGTAAGTGGTGACATTTTAAAATTCACAATAATTCAAGCACGCATAAAATAAACAAGTGCATAAAGTAAAGCATTGTTTAAAGATCCATATATATACAGAGTGAGAGAATAAAGACTTGCCCTTTCAATCGGAATCAAGCCACCGTAAAATGCCGTGGCCAACCATTTCTGAAAAGAAAATGGTATGATTATCAGGAAAGTGATATACGAACAGGTACAAAGAAAGCGGTGTTTTCATTTTAAAATTATGCAAAATTTACAGACAGCAATACAACTGCTGATTATGGAGTACTCAGCGAGATCTCAGCTAAAATGCCCGCAAATAACTCTACAACTCTTCAGAATAATGCGGTGAGCGGCTGTCTGTGTTCTACATGACGCTCTAGACACGTACGCTGCCATGGAGTGGGCAAAAGTGTTTGGCAGCGTAGCACAGGTCCTCAGCAATGAAGTAACAATAAAATGTGAGGTGTAACATCTGAAAACCACCGTATGAATACCAGAGACACAGTAATGAAGGGCTCTGGTAATTTCAACAAACTAGAGCTGTTTACGCACACCCAAATCTGAGCACATGCATCTACAATATCTTCGTCTCCGTCTAAAATGCAGCCGCCATCGCCGGGATCTGGTCCTGTGACCTGCAGGTTAGCAGACGAGTGCCTTAGGCACCAGATCACTAGTGCGGGGCGCAGAAATGAAATGAAGATGACAAGTGTCTTCTGAAAAACCAAGCCACTTGAACTATCAGCATGTTAGTTTGACTTCATTTCTTCAAGGAGTGTTTAAAACTGTGGAATCGCACAAAGACAATTTACGCGTTCAAAGTATTCTTAAAAATTTCAAGAAAATATGAAAACAGAGTTCGTATATGTCATTGAGAAGTTACACTGCAATTTAAAAAAAACTCACCGCCATATCCACCATGTCATTGATGTTTCGGGAGGTGGTTTTGGATGATCTGGTAACCAACAAATCGCTCGTGCACATCTCCTCCCATCATATGTAGACGTTGCATTGTTGTTGAATAATAATCGTTCACACAACATATAATAGTTTAGATTGGAAAGCACTATACACAATTTTGTGAAATATATACAATAGTCATTGTAGCCCCCTGATATTCCTAAGTACAACGGCGCGCCTCGGTCAGCTAGTGACTCAGTTCTCTTGAAAGAATGTAATTTTATGATCTGTAAAGTATTTTGCTAAGGGATTATCATGACGTTGGGTTCGATGGTAGCCTGTAAAAGATCGTCACGGTCGACATCTTAAAGCGCCAGCTCAATCTCGTCATTGTTCACCTTCTGATTGTCTTCGTCTTCTGCCATGTGGCTGCAGGAATTGATCTTGATTTTAAGGTATTTTATTATGGGGTCTTTCGAGGTGTTTGTGCCAGCTATTCACAATTGATTAAACGTTTCTTATAGCAAGGCTCGGTAACGATTGTGCGCTTTATTTGTACGTCAAAAGCGGTGGCGTCAAGTATTGTCCGTGGTAGGCACTGCACAGTGTTACAAACGTCAACCGGTATGTTAACCATCTACCCCTTTATACAGTACTGGTTGCGGCCGTGAGACAAACGGCCGACGCTAATCAATGGCAGACCTGGAGCTAAAAAGCACTTTTTAGCGGGATTCAGAACACACATATTAAAGGGCTTGAGAGGATATTGGCACGAGTACGTAATACTCATCGTAGGATCGCTTCCCGTCCGCAGAGCGTCTTCACGCGTGTCTCAAACTATGTACTAACTCTAGTTTGGCGCCGGGACCGCGGCCATCGCAAAACAGGAAGCTCTTATTGAAGGACTGTGATGGCGTTGGTGCGGGATTCTTCGTCGCGGATGTTTACGATTGTGGCCATGCTGTTGCAGAAAAAGAACCAGTTGCCCACCTTGAAGCTCTGCCGGACGTGTGGCTGAGGAAGTCGCACTTAAAATGTGCATCGGCACCATCTACATCAGGTAGCGACCGCTTTGACATGAGGCCTCAGCTACCTACGCCTTCAGTGCTTTGGGTTATATGGCCACGACTTTCGCTTTGCTTCTTCGAGACCTCCGATGGCAGGACCCACTTTACGGCACGCACCTCGCTTCTGCTTTTTTGCTCCGCAGCCTCGCATTTTCTTGACAGCGAGCTTTCTTCACTTCAGCCTGCCGAGCCGTAACCGCAGGGTATTGGCAGAGAGCCCGTGTTGATACTGCCAAGACAGCACCGAGCGGCAACGAAGATGCTTGAAATGCGTAAGCTTTAGATGGAGAAAAATATTGCATGTGCCGACAGCGTTTATGAAATCACCGCAAAGTGTGGACGCCACCGCCGCTGTGGGACAAGGCGCGAGTATAACAAGCTTGCTGAGCAAGCTCCTAAAACAGCAATCCTTAGGTTTTCAGAATCACTTTAAAGTTTATCACCCAACAGGCATATGCACATAATAGAAAGTTGTTTACAGCAAATTATTGTGCTCTTCGGAATGTTACTAGGCTGTGTCTCAAGAATGATGAAGCGTGACATCAATTAGGAATCGAACCACTCCTAGAATAGGCGAATTCCAATAATTATTCAATCAAGGGTAATGTATAAGACTACTGAACTGCAGCGTTGTTTAATTGGTGACAGTGTACGCAGACCAGAACCATGCTGTTTTAGATGCTAGGTCGATAGCAGATTGTGTCTAATCTCTGGGACAGTCAGGCAGCCTAGACTGCGATATGCGTGTGTAAAGACCATTTTGTTCAAGAGCTAACCGTCGGTGTAAGCAGGCTAAAACTGTGCAGTTTTAGATGCTAGGTCGACAGCATATTGTCTAATACCTATGGTACAGTCTGACAACCCAGGCTGCAGTTTTGTTGTGCAAGGACCTTTTCGTTCAAGAGCTAGCCATCCAACACCCGTTATGCAGCTGCAAAATCACGTCTTTCCAGAGTCTCTAAATCGAACTTCTCGATAGTTTCAATCATTATGGCTGGCGTGGGAAAGTAGAAATCGCAGGTTGCACAACCATCTGAACTACGCAGCAGAAGAGAAGTGAAAGCATATGGCCGCTATACGCCAATGCACGTTACTTAATGGCCACTTTTACCAAGCACCATGTCATTGTTGTTGCTTATGTGCAGCGCTATTGACATTAGTTTACCAAAATTGCAAGTTCATTCTTAGACAAACATGTCGATTGTAAATATTTCGCCGTTGTTAAACAACTTAATTCAATTTCTCGCATTCAAGCTTCATGGTCTCCTTCGCTCTCAATGTGCAAATATGCTGGCGCCACTTCCCATAGTCTAATGTAAAGCTGGTCATACGACTATGGAGTCTATGGATCGTCCTCTACACAATTTGCAACACTATTTACAAGCAAGTGACAGCTTCACTCAAGTGCTAAGTAAACGCTAATAGCTTTTAGCAGCATCAATAACACCAAAAAATAAGAACTTGGCAACACCCATTAGCGATATTTTCTTCTGACGTAATTTTTATTGTAGAAATTTCTAGTCATTGTCATGCACTTCTTGTCATCTTCGTGAAACGCATGATATGCAAAGTAACAAGCTCTATTGCGTCAGCAAGGCTTTATAGAAGCAAGGTTGACTATATTCACCAGTTAGGTAACATAAAGAAAACACCTGTTAAGTGAAATCACTCACGTGGTGTCCTGGACAAGGTTTACATCGAAGTATATAAATTACATGTGAAATCAACACTACATATACGAGCTCCAGAAACTACACACAACCCGGCCATTATCATTCATAGCTAAATGCCACACTGCAATACCACGAAAACTCATAATGCTCCATAACCCTTAGCCAATAATAACAAATTATGTATGCTTGAGAAAAGCGTGTCAGTACAATTGCTCCTATATAGCGGTCATCAATATTTTAGAGCTATATTATTCGCTCAATATCCCCAATATACTGCCTTTATAAAGGGCATTCTCAATCTTCAATATCCGCATTACACTGCCCTCATAAAGGCTTCTTTTCGCCTGAAGTGTAAAACATGTGGGTACCTTCGAATTGAATGGAGAATTAGAAGCGCCAGAAGTTCATAAGTTACTCGTAGATTACACAATTTTATTTGCCTGATACAAAAAATTATTATCATGGTCGAGCGTTGAGCCTCCCATGACACTTTATTAGGAGAAATCAGTGGCCTGTTAGCATTCAGCCGAAGAGGCATTGAGGTGAAACACTGAAAAACTTACTAAACGCAGATACAAAGCACCTAACTGTGACATAAAAATTTCGACAATTACAAACGGTGAGTATTTAAGCAGACATGCTTTGTTGAACGTTATACTATTCAGTAAAGGTCTATAACCATTTCAATTGGGACTCTTGGAGCCCCTGATATGCCGCGAGTCCGATTTTCATGAGTGGATATGTTTTAAGCCGATAACAAGTATATATATATATATATATATATATATATATATATATATATATATATATATATATATATTTATATTGTAAGACTTTATTGAGCGTCATCTTCCTCATCTATCAATAACCTCCATCTTCAACGCCATCTTGCTGTTGCTTGAAATACCACGGCTCAGCTGACGCTTTATTCAAGCAACAGCAAGATGGCGCCGATGACGAAGAGGAACGGAAAGAAGACTGTGATATTATTGAGAGATAAGGAAAATGACGTTCAATAATATCTTACAATATATATATATATATATATATATATATATATATATAATAACATCTAACAGACAATAATACGAAGATGTATAGGGGAAGGTAATAGAAATTATATATGTAAATAAGAAGAAGGAAAAGTGGTGAAAAATTAACTTGCCGTGAGTAGGAATCAAACCTACGGCTTTCGAACAACGCGTTCGATGCTCTACCACTGAGCTATCACGGCGGCTATCCCCCCAGGCACTTTATTTGGTTTATATGGGAATTTAAACGTGAGAGTGTCAGTCAGCGCCACCTGTAGCCATGGCGGCGAGTGTGGCAAACTCTTTTTAATGAGCTTGTATGGCCTCACGCAGCACGTGAACTTATTACCAGCTGGCAGCTGACCAATATTCCCTCGTATACAACCTCACGGCGCGAAGTCTGCCAGTACGAGACCCTCGTTAATGAATATGGGACAGAAGTGTATACCTAAGGGCTCGTTTTTCCGTGTTTTGACACAACAATAATGAGATCTAACATAAAATATTACCAAGGAATGTATAGTGGAAGCTATTAGAACTAATGTATGTAAATAAGAAAAAAGAAAAGTGGAGAAGAATTTGCTTGCTGGAGCAGGAATCAAACCTATGACTTTTGAATAACGCGTTCGATGCTCTACTCCAAAGGTATCATGGAGGCTATCTCTTCGGCCACTTCATTGGGTTCATATCTGATTTTTAACGTGGGAGTGTCACTCAGCCCCACCTGTAGCCTTGGCGGTCAGTGTGGCACACTCTTCTATTAGTCTGTATGGCGTCACGCAGCACATGAACGTATTACAAGCTGGCAGCTGACCAATGATTCCTCGTATACAACCTAACGGCACCAAGTCTGCCAGTACAAGACACTCATTATTGAATAAGGTAAAGAAGTGTATATCTAAGGGCTCTTTTTTTCGTGTTCTGACAAAATAATAATGAGATTCAACCGACAATAATACCCAGGAGTGTATAGGGGAAGTTATTAGAACTATTGTTATGTAAATAATAAGAAAAAAATGGGTGAAAGAATAGCTGGCCATGAGCAGGAATCGAACCTATAACCTTCGAATACTGTGTTCGATGTTCTACCACGGAGCTATCACGGCGGCTGTATCCGCGGTCACGTTATTGGGTTTAAATATGAACCTAAACGTGGGAGTGTCAGTCAGCGCCACCTGTAGCCATGGTGGCAAGTGTGGCACACTCTTTTTATGAGCCTGTATGGCGCCAAGTAGCATATGAACTTAATAAGAGCTGGCAGCTGACCAATGGTACGTCGTACAAAACCTAATGGCACCAAGTCTGCCACAGCCTTGCTGCATGAAATAGAAAGACGACGTCGGTTGCTGGTTGTTGATGAACTGTCGCCATCTTGTTCGCCGAGCACGATTCATCGTATATAAATTATAAATAAGTTACTCGTAACATTATTGGTGGAGGTGAATGGCTCCCGTACCTCGATGGAGACTCGCAGCGGTCGCAATATCGGGGACTCTTCGGCTACATCAATTGCCAGTGGCTCATCACAACGGACCTCTCCAGCCGAGTCGACAACAAACGTCACCTTGCTGGCACTTTCTCCGCTGACTGTATTATTGACTTTCACTCCTGGCTGCAGCGGTACGAGCGTGTCAATGCTACCCACCGCTGGGTTCGCACACTTATGTTCGTCAAAGTTGTGTTCTACCTCTGCGGCACGCCGCGGACATGGTTCGAAACCAATGAAGCCACAATAACAAGCGGGGATCTCTTCAAAACTGAGAGCCCTGATCTTTTTAGCAATTCATCTGGTCATCTGGCTCTCTGCCAAGAAGGCTTTCACCACTCGCGCCCAGACGTCTACTGAATCGTATGTCTCATACATTTTTGATGTCTTGGCACTTTGTAGCAAGGTCGACCGGCACGTGTCGGAAGACTAAAAAGTTGATCACGTCCTCAAGGGGATTGCTGACGATGCCCTCAACTTGCTGGTTTTTATTATTGTCAGGAGCATCGACACGATCCTGACAGAATGCCGCTATCTAGAACAGGCTAAAACCAGCCGCGTCACCCACGGCACCACGCGCCTGCCGAACACAGCTGCTACTTTTTCTTGCGATGACGCCATCGGCCAAGTTAACCGATGTGACAACCCCCCCAGCATAATTCGTCGCGAGGTCGAGGCAGCTAAACCAGTAGTCACTGTATTCCCAAGGCCTCACCCTTCAGCGACCATGATACAAGCCGTCGTTCCTCAAGAATTATCGAACGTCGGCCTGAACCCCATTCAGCCAGTCTACTCTACCGAGCCTTTTTATCGTCGTTTCTCCGCTCCTCGTTTTGGTTCCAACCACTCTCGACAGCGCGATTTGTCCGAATGGCGTTCACTGGACGATAAGCCTTTATGCTTCAACTGCCAACGCGTCGGTCATAGATTCCCACTGCCGCAATCACTGGGATCTGCCGGCACACTGTGGGCCTCCTACCCAGGCCACTTCTGTCCACCAGTCGTTCCCAGCATTTAATTTTGATTCACCTATGCCGACCGCATCCTCTCATTCTCTCATTCTGCCGCACTTCTGACGAGACCTCGCTACGACCACTCACCATCCTTTGCTCACTGTCAACCTCTTTCGCCCCCACAACGCCGTCCTACCTCTTCGACCTATTCGCAGCGCCCCGACCGGAAAACTAGGCAGTGCAGCTTCTTGAGGTGGAGCTGCATGGACGTCCACCACTGCAAGAAATCGTCGTGTAACATTACCGACCACCCGGAATCAGTTGAACGTTGCTTTAGACAATGTACCTGTGAGGGCGTTGATCAATACCGGCGCGCATGTGTCCATAATTAGTACTGCTCTTCGTCGCCGCCTAAAAAAGTTGTCACACCCGCCTTGAAACAAGCCGTTCAAGTAACCGACGGGGAAACTGCAGCCATTCTTGGCATGTGCTCTGCCCCTGTGACTCTTGCTGATAGAAGCACTGCTGTTCTTTTCACCGTCATAAAAAATTTACCTCAATATCTAATTCAAGGTATGAATTTTTGAACTGCCCTCCCGGCCCTTATAGACTGTTCCACCGACTGTATTGACCTTGAGATGCCTCTACTTACCGATCCGACCAACCCACCCCAAAGCCGTTCTTGCTGCATTGATTTCGTACGCCTTCCGCCTGTGTTACACACACCGATCTCTTCAATACGCCACCTGTGCCTGACGGCGATTACATGGTGACACCAATTATTGTCGTGATGATTACGCATGGCGTCGCTGTTCCTCTCACCATTCTAACAATTGTTGAAAGCCGCACATGCCTTCCTATTGTAATTGTGCCCTCATTGCCCACATTCATCCCAAAGGTATCTCCCTAGCCAAAATTACTGCCCTACAAGAACATACGGTTGAGCCCTTCAGAGTGGATGATTGCTGCACCTCAGACCATGACCTAATTTTATCACATTCATCGGGCGTCGACGTTGACCGCATGGTGCCCATCAGACCTCACTCCTGATCAAGCGAAAATCCTCTGTCACGTCCTGGAGTCCCATAGTGACATTTTTTACTTCGCCAGCACGGCCTTAAGCCGAACGAGTCTAGTTACTCATCGCATCAATACTGGTGATGCGAGTCCTATTCCCCGACGTCCATACCGTGTTTCCGCGTCTGAGTGTACAGTCATACAACACGAATCCAAAAGATGCTTGCAAAAGACATAATCGAGCCCTCGTGTAGCCCCTGTGCTTCTCCTGTCATCCTGATCAGAAAGAAGGATTGAAGATGGCGCTTTTGTGTACATTATCGGCATCTCAACAAAGCTAAGAAGAAAGATGTTTACCCGTTGCCTCAGATCGACGATGCCTTAAACTGCCTTTATGGTGCTACATGTTTTTCCACTATCGACCTTCTGCCTGGCTGTTGGCAGACGACTGTAGACGAGATAGACTGTGAGAAGAGCGCATTCGTTCTCCTGACGGTCTTTATTGCTTCAAAGTTATGCCCTTTGGTCTCTGTAATGCGCCAGTCACAATCGAAAGGATGATGAAATCATTGCTCCAAGGGTTTAAATGGTCAACCTGCTTATGTCATTTAGACGACGTTATCGCTTTCTCGCCCACATTTGACTCCCATCTCGATCGTTATTCGGCAAATCTTGAAGTTTTAGTCGAACTGGATTTCAATTGAACTCTTCGAAATGCCACTTCGCTCGTCGTCAAATAACTGTATTTGGCCAACTCGTCGTTGCCGCAGGAGTCAGCCCGGATCCAGAGAAAATTCGCGCCGTCGCGGACTTTCCTGTTCCAATGTCAACAAAGGACGTTCGCAGTTTTGGAGCTTGTGCTCCTATTTTCAACGCTTTGTTAAGGACTTCGCGATCATTGCACGCCCACTAACTAACCTCATAAAAAAGGACGCGCCGTTTTTCTGGGGCGCTGATCAAGCCTCATCCTTTTCCCAGCTCACGACCCCTATACAACACGGCCAATTTTAGCTTATTTCGATCCATCAGCTTCAACCGAGGTTTGCACTGACACTAGTGGGCACGGCATTGCAACATCAACGCGGACATGACCATGTTATAGCATAGGCAAGCTGACTTCTATCTACCGCTGAGCGCAACTATACAATCACGGAGCGTGAGCGTCTCGCTCTCGTGTGGGCAGTCGTGAATTTTCACCCATACATATACGGGCGTCTATTTCGAGTAGTCACCAATCACGATGCGCTCTGCTGGCTGGCCTCTCTCAAGGATTCCACAGGAGGTCTCGCTCGTTGGTCCCTACGTTTACAAGAATACACGTTCGCTGTAACGTACAAAACAGGGCGATTGCATCAAGATGCGAATTGTTTATCACGTTACCCTGTGGAAGAAGCTGCCCATACTGACACCTTTCCAGACCTTCTGTCTGTGACGCAGCTACTCAACCTTGGCCATGAACAACGCCGGGATGCTTCCCTGCAAACCATCCTTTACAAGCTTGAGTCAATGCCTCGCGACGCATCTCTACAAAAGTTCTTGGTCAAAGACGGGATCTTGTATGGCCGTAACCTTGAACGTGTTGCCATGACTTACTCCCCATCATACCAGCACATCTTCGTGTGACTGTTCTCAAACACCTTTATGACGCTCCTTTAGCGGGCCACTTGGGCGTCTCTCGCACATACGACCGTGTACGTCGTCGTTTTTTTGACCTGGTCTTACCCGTTTCGTTCAACACTACGTCCCCGCTTGTGAGCCCTGCCAGCACCACAAAAAGCCATCCATCCTACTAGCTCCATTGCTTCAGCCGATCGACATTCCCACTGAACTTTTTTTTTCGAGTTGACCTCAACCTGCTTGGCCCGTTCCCGATCTCCAGCTCTGGCAACATATGAATTGCTGTCGCCACAGACTATGCGACACGGTATGCTATCACACGCGCACTTCCAAAGACTTGCGCAACCGACGTGGCGAACTTTCTAGTATATGATAATATTTTATTACACGAAGCTCCACGCCAACTTCTCACTGACCAGGGCCGGACCTTCCTATCAGCTGTCGTTGACGAAATCCTGCGCTCTCGTTCTGCCAAGCACAAGTTTGCCACTTTGTACCATCCGCAAACGAATGGTCGTACGGAGTGCCTCAACCACACCATAACCGACGTGCTTTCTAAATACGTAGCGGCAGACTACCAGGACTGGGGCGTTCATTGCCATTTGTGACGTTCGCATATTATTCGTCACGTCATGGCACTGCTGGCTATTCGCCGTTATATCTTCTATACGGCCGAAAACTCGCCCTACCCTTCGACACCTTGCTGCCCTCGGTCACTGAGTATGCCGGCGAAGCCATCGCGTGAGCCGACCATGCACGCCAACTCGCCCGCAGCCGTCTGCAGGCGTCACTGGTGCACCAAAGACAGCTCTACAATTCCAATCATCGAAACGTGCACTTTTCACTGGGTTCCCTTGTCCTTCTCTGGTTCCCAACTCGGCGTGTAGGTTTTTTTAAAAAACTGCTGTTACGCTACACAGGACCATACCACGTCGTTCACCACGTGACTGACGTTACATATAGGATTGTTACAGCCCATCCATCATCATCATCATCAGCTTCGAGCGAAATCTTGCACAAAGTTCGACTGAACCTTTATCACTCTTCTTCTACTGCATCCGAGTAGCTGAAGCACCAAGACGGTGCTTCAACCACCGGGGGTTATGATTCACAACAGCCGCCACAGTCTTGATGCACAAAAGAGAAAGACAACGTTGGTCACTGGTTGTTGATGAACTGTCATCAACTTGTTCGCCAAACATGGTCCATCGTATTTAATTTAATTAATAAGTTTATCGTAAATATAATAGTGAGACCTAACAGACAATAATACCAAGAAATGTATAAGAGACGGTATTAGAACTAATGTAATGTAAATAAGAAGAAAGAAAAGTGGGTGAAAAAATATTTTGCCTTGAGCAGGAATCGAGCCTACGATCTTCAAATAACGCGCTCGATGCTCTACCACAGAGATATCCCGGTGGCTAGCCCCCGGCCACTTCATTGAGTTTATATGTGAAATTAAACGTGGGAGTGTCAGTCAGCGCCGTCTGTAGCCATGGCGGCAAGTGTGCCACATTCCTTTTATGAGCCTGTATGGCGTCACGTATCATGTGAACGTATTACGAACTGGCAGCTGATCAATGGTCCTTCGTATACAACCTAACGGCGCCAAGTCTGCCAGTACGAGACCCTTGTTAATGAATAAGGAAAAGAAGTGTATAACTTCTAGGGCTCGTTTCTTTGTGTTTTGACACAAAATAATTAGATCTAACCAACAATAATACCAAGGAATATATAGGAGAAGCCATTAGAACTAAAGTAACGTAAATAAAAAGGGAAAAAATGTGGGTGGAAAAACAACTTGCCTTAAGCAGAAATCAAACCTACGACCTTCGTTTAACGCGTTCGATGCTCTACCACTGAGTTATCACGGCGGCTAACCCCCCAGCCAATTTATTGGGTTTATATGTGAATTTAAACGCGAGAGTGTCAGTCAGCGCCAACTATAGCCATAGCAGCGAACGTGGCACACTTTTTTATGAGCCTGTATGGCATCACGTATCAAGTGAACTTAATACGAGCTGCCAGCTCACCAATGGCCCATCGTATACAACCTAATGGCACCAAGTCTTCCAGTACGAGACCCTCGTTAATGAATAAGGGAAAGAAGTGTATACACAAATGCTCGTTTTTCCGGGATTTGAACAAAGTTAATGAGATCTAACCGACAATTATTCCAAAGAATATATAGGAGAAGCCATGAGAAATATTGTAATGTAAATAAGAAAGAAGAAAAGTGGGTGAAAAAACAACTTGCCATGAGCAGGAATCAAACCCACGACCTTCGAATAACGTGTCCGATGCTCTACCACTTAGCTATCAAGGCGGCAATCCCCCCCAGCCAATTTATTGGGTTCATATGTAAATTTATACGTGGGACTGTCTGTCAGCGCCACCCGTAGCCATGACTACCTGAGACGCTAGGTATATAAACCATATAAATAAAATAAGAACCACGTATGACGTCTTAGTTTCGGTGATCTTTATGAGGCCTGAGAATACGGCAACTGACAGCTAGGATGAACCTAGAATGATGACGCTCATATGCGACAACGATCAGAATGTTGGACCAACACCTGATGATTATGATGATAACGTAATTTGCGGAGAAGGGGTACACTATATGACCACTATATATATGTGGGATATGGCACAACGGGAGCGTAGTCACCAAGGATATATATATTTATTTCCCAGCAGTATAACTCATCCCCTGATGAAGGGAGGACCCCTCCCGAAACTGTTCGGAAAGAAATATATTTATCCTTGTTGACAACGCTACCGTTGTGCCATATCCCACACCTTCACGAAGTTGAACTGGCCCATTGAATTAGTACTCCCAGAATATATATATATATATATATATATATATATATATATATATATATATATATATATATATTTATATATATATATATATATATTTACAATAGGTGTAGATGACATATAAGTATAAATGACAATAACCTTAATAATTACTCATGTTCATCAGGATCAAACACTTGCCTGAGATGGACCAGGCTGGATGGTTCCGGGATTCTGAGATGAACCAGGCTGAAAAGTGGAGCATGTAACATCAAGAATGGACACTGGACGTGAGCACATACAACAACAGGTTCATCCTAAGACTCCCATGTATATCGAACCATCCGTAATTTTATGATCCACAGTGTTGAAACACTGTGGATCAACACTGTGGATCATGGCATGGGTTGCTCGAATTTAAGTTGCCACTGATTTAGCTAGCATATTTAGATTATTTACTTTTATGATTGTTCAGTGCTTCATACCTTTTGAAGATTTCATTCTTTAAAAGACGCAGAATGAGCTCACGAAAATATTGCCTTAGACCTCTCATGCCTGTGTACCCACGAACACACTTCTCAAGAAAATAAAAAACAAACAAAAAAGGAGCACGTTCGGGTCATGGGCCGCAAGGTAGAATTTCACGGGTCATATGCAGTCATGTATTTGAGTCCCCTGTTCTACCTCTCTTGCTAAAATACACCAGCAAGGCTTGGAATAAAACTTATTCTTCAACATCAAATATAGCAAACATTGCATTCAATAGTGCACTTACCTCACCTGGACGAGGCCTCAACGCCAGCAGTACTGGATGGACCCACTGGTGCGAAAATCACAGCATGACGATCAGGATTGAAGAACTTACACTATAAAAGGGTTTCAACAAAATTTCTGCTAATAGAGATTTATTTTTCAAAAAGTAGTAACTCTACATTAGGCTAATTATACAAAAAACACTTTGTATTGGTAGAATTGTTTGAATTCCACCGCCACTTAGGCCGTAAATCAGTAGAGGCTACGAACTGCTGTTTTTAGCTGTTATGTAGGAATTGTGGCGTTAATTAAAATTCTGTACAGGCCGTAAAAATTGATACCACCTAGTCTTCTTACTTTTTATTTATTTAGATAAATTTTCAACGCTTTGATGTCAATTTCTTTTTTCTTCATGCCAGTTTTTGCTTTCTGCTCAGAAAACTACTTGTGTAAAGATTAAAATACAGCAAAGCGGGTTTATCCAACAGGGTTAACAGACATACTCGGCTTATTCTAGTTGTTCTTTCGGAGTATACGCCTTATAGTAGAACCACATCTTGTCACATACCATGCACAAAGCTTGAAAATGCACATTCGCGTTAGAACTACAGCGCCAATCTGGCTGAGGCATCCCTATGGCAGCATCACAAGCATTTCTAGATGTGTATTCGTCTCACGTGGTGCGCATGTTGTCTCTGTGGGTGTGCGCAGCTTTATTCTTCAAGGCAACCACGTCGCAGCGACATATAAAAGTTCATTTGTGCACACGTTGGCTATATTGATAATATTTGTAAAATTTTTAAAGGATTTATTCCATCACGTACATTTTAGTGACACTAATACAATTAAAGTCACAAATTTTAAAACCGCGCTTACAAAAACTTCATAAGCACGAAGCCGCCCATGATTACTTGACGTCATTTGAACTACACAACAAAAGTGAAAAAAAGTGTAAACGTTTGTAGCCAAGCCAACTCAATTTTGTCTTTTGTTGAACGCACTTTCGAGACAGGAGCTTGGCTGCTGTCTTCACCAATTAGTCAAGCGACACTGATCTTCTGTCCGCCAAGTCAGGCTTGCAGAGAACTGGGTTTACTCATATTTACTCATGCAAAATCAATTGCTGCTAAAATAATGGGTGGAAATTCTTGTGCTCACCTGTTGTCTTATAGGAAATGCTGAAAAACCTTCACGAGACTGGAAATCCGCGAGTTACTACAGCACAGAGCCGCGTAAAACGTCTCGCCTGATTAAGCCATCTTCGAGGAATGCATGGTTCAGTGCAGCTCATTGCGGATTCCGTTCTCTGCCCGTTTCAACTTGTGGGCTTTACCTTTCCCGTAGTCGACACGCCAACTGAACGAGATAACTGAGCGCGATCGAGCTTCTAATATCTCTGAGCGAGGGTCGAGAGCAAATAAAGGCAAGCGCTACGAAAGCAAGCCCATCAATTTCCGTGCTTCGCCCATTTTTAAACTCACAAAATAGGAAATAAGGAAAGACATATAAACAAAAGAGAAGTTTTTACCGAGGTATCAATTTTTTTCGATTGTAGAAACTTGTGAAAAACAATAAATGCGAACATTCACATAAGCCCCACTCTGTTCATTGGAATCATAGGGTGCCCGGCTACCGCTACGAGCGTGCATGTTCCTTGAAATTGAAACTAGTGATGAGTTTCTGGAGCCTTGTTTTATTCTAGAAACGCAGAGACTTCGATCTGCCTTTCTGATGACCTGTGTGGCATCACTTTGCCCCCAAAGATATGCTCAACGCCCGGCCATTTGTCTCAAGTCACTGCGTTCATACTTGTAAAAATTGCCAATCAAAACAGCGTATTATGCTTCCTTGAGGCACAAATTCAATATCTAAGTATTACGCAGTGTGCTGATCTATTGAAAAAATGTGTGAATACGCATGGAAACACTGGGATTTCGGGGATGCCGTGCTTATTTTTCTGACCTTCATGACGATTATAATTGCTGAAGATAAACCTGCCGGTGCTCTCCTATCTTGGAGGCCAGGGACAAAAGCGCCCGTTTCGCAGCATTACTTCCAGATGACGTTCATATCTCACGCGGCTTAGAGTAACTGTATGTGGGGGCCATATACAGTTACTATAGGACGGATTAGAGTGCCTCATTGCGTACGTTTACTTCCGCTCCGTTCAAAGGGAAGACAAGTGCGTCGCATGCTACGACAGTCGCCTTTACTTGGCCCACTCCTCAAGCGCACACTGCAAGCGTACGGCTTCGCAGCCTTTTGCTCTTTATGAAAAGCACTTTGTGCTGGTGTTGCCTCCACAAACGTTGTTGCTAGCTTTGATTTTGTAAACATGCACCTCAACAAGTCAACAAATGTTTCTGCGCATAAAAAAATGTATTCACTGAGAATATCATACAAACTGTAATTTTGGCGGACAGCCACTACTTAATCATACGTAAAAAATAACGCCCCACCTGCGCGGAATGCTTGGCACAGTCCTAGCGATAGCTGGAAAAGCACCATTTCAGCGCCTTTTCTAAACATTCTTGAAGTAACTGTTACAACAATTTAGCTGGAGATTAGTTTAGGCCATAAATAATCATAATTTTTGTGTAGTAGGTCGGCATTCAACTGTGCTATCTGCAGTAATTCTTTGAATAGGTGTGGCGTCCGCGACGAACTTCCAAGAAATTTTGTTCCACACTATTTTTTGCAGTGGCTGACGAGAATGTACAATTATGCCTGAAGTGGGTGTGCACCATAGTTGATAGGTTATCGAGAACACGCTTTCGAATTTTGTTGCAGAATTGGACGACCCACTCGTTGCGCGGCTTACATTATGTGACGCCTGTTGTGCCTTTGCTGTTATAAAGCGCTTTATTACTCATACTAGCACGATACTTTTCCCGACATCAAGCTTGCCTAAGGCAAGTTGGCAATGAAGTTTGAAGCACCGGCGTGGTTCTGCGGTACTCTACTGGTCTAGCATGCAGGGGACCCGGGTTCGTATCCCGCTGTGTCTTTCGTGTTTTTATTTACCAAGCTTTCATTGTCACTTCGTTCGGTAATGGTCAGATACCGGTGGTAGCAGCTAACAACTACAGAACCGCACGTGACCTTTGTTGTAACATTATCTACGCCTTCGAAGTAAAATAGTAATATTTCCCGCATTACAAGAGAAGAACACTTGCCGAACTCAGAGGAGGAAGGGCTCCTTCAGGTGATGAGGTTGGTGAACCCTGTAAAAAGTAAAGGGGATAGTAGATAAAAAACACAGTCGAGCATATATTCTGTACTTTATATTGACTTTCATATATTGAGGAAATGATCACATGTGTGAATATTGTTACGGATGTGATGGGTTTATTTACACTGAAAAAATGTCAGCGCTCTACCGTCACTGCCGAATCACCATTGCTCGAGAGCGTCCGATCTCTTCTTCTTCCTCGCTCTTTCAGTACGCGTTACACTTCCCTCCGGGCCAGACGAAGCTCACCAAGCGAGTAGAAGTGATCGGTTGTTTTAGGACTTCAATCGGGCAATGTGCACAATTTGCGTCTTGCGCGAACGCCGGTTCTGAGCTGTCACTTTCGCAACAGCGTAAGTGATGTCACTTAGGCACTGAGTAATGACGAATTGTCCTGAGTACTTAGAAATAAACTTCTGGCAAAGTCCCTTCTTTCGAACGGGCGTCCACAGCCAGACCAAATCACCTGTAGCGAAAGTCACGGGCGGGTGTTTGTCGTCGTAACGGTCTTTCGCGCGAGCGTGGACGGAAAGGGTTCGGAGCCGAGCAAGTCGGCGAGCTTCTTCGACGCGACACAAAGTCTGCGCGACACTGGCGTTTTCCTTCGTCGAAAAAGGAAGTACGGTATCAAGGAAACTTTCGGTATGACGAGCATAGAGAAGAAAAAAAGGCGTATAACCCGTGACTTCGTGTTTCGCGCTATTAAAGGCGTATGTAACAAAAGACATCCCAGTTCTTGCGATCCGCTTCGACGTACATTGAAAGCATGTTGATGATGGTACGATTGGTGAGCTCAGTAAGGCTCTTGGTCTGACGGTGGTATTGCGTGGAATGGCGATACTGACACCCACAAAACCGTAGCAGCTCTTCGACAACGTCAGCGGTAAACTGTTGGCCGCGATCACTTATCACTACACGAGGGGCCCCGTGACGAAGTATGATCGAGTGTAGAAGAAACCATGACACATCAGATGCTGTGGCTGAAGCTACCACCATCGTTTCAGTATACCGCGTCAGGTAATCTACGCACACAATAATCCAGCGGCAGCCGGTGGTAGACTTGGGGAAAGGGCCCAGTAAATCTATGCCGACTTTTTCGAATGGTAATGTCGGTGGCTTAACAGTCTGCAGTGGGCCGGCCAATGGTGTGGTAGGCTTTTTGGGGCGTTGGCAGACATCAAAACTTGCGACGTAGTGCTTGGTGGTCTTCCAGAGTCGAGGCCAGTAAAAACATTGTCGGATACGGTGAAGCGTTCGAGCAAATCTAAGGTGCCCACACGTGATGTCAGCGTGCATGGCTTGGAATACCGCAAGACGCAGGCATTCTGGCACGACGAGGAGTAGTGTGGAGCCATGGCTGGAGTAATTCTTGCGATATAGTATGGCGTCATGAATCACGAATGGTGTGGTGCGTTTAGAGGAACGTGCCACATCAATCATTGGTTTCAGCGAAGGGTCACGCTGTTGCTCGTGACGGAAGACGTCCAAA
Organism: Rhipicephalus microplus; assembly: GCF_043290135.1. NCBI lineage: Eukaryota > Metazoa > Arthropoda > Arachnida > Ixodida > Ixodidae > Rhipicephalus > Rhipicephalus microplus. The sequence goes on along the minus strand of NC_134705.1, from coordinate 105,735,643 downwards.
TTTGGGAAGTTGAATGAGATTGCGGCCAGGTTGTTGTCGAAATTATCATCATCAGCATCCACAGTTGGAGATGGAAGACGAGATAAGCAGTCGGCATCTGCGTGACATCGACCGCTCTTGTAGGTCACAGAATAATTATATTCTTGAAGCCGTAAGGCCCAGCGAGCCAACCGACCAGCTGGGTAAAGTAGTCCGACAAGCCAACAAAGCAAATGATGATCTGTGACGATCTTGAACTGCCGGCCGTACAAATAGGGTCTGAACTTTTGGACGGCGAAAACAACTGCAAGACATTCCAGTTCGTTGACCGTATAATTCCTCTCCGCCTTAGTCAAAGTACGACTTGCATACGCCACGATGTGCTGGCGGCTGTCGTGATATTGAACTAGCATGGCACCAACACCTTACCACTAGCATCTGTATGCAGTTCTGTCAGTGCCTCGGGGTCGAAATGGCGCAAGAGGGGCCCGGAAGTTTGCAAATACTTCAGCTGCTCGAAAGCAGCATCACACTCAACGGTCCATCAGAATGGGGCGTTTTTGCGGAGCAACTCTGTCAGGGGATGAGCCAGCTGGGCGAAGTCTTTGATAAACCGACAAAAATAAGAACACAGGCCCACGAAGCTACGGAGATCCTTCACAGACGTCGGTTGCTTGAAGTCTCGGACAGCACTGATTTTGTGCGGTTCTGGTCGTATACCGTCCCTGTCGACTAGATATCCAAGCACAAGGGTGTGATGTAGTAGCTTAAAAATGCGAGCATAGCAGACGACAGCGCCACATCACCTGGAAGATGAGAAGAATGAAGGGGATTGCAGCGCGCCCATTAAAAGAAGAAGAAGAGACGCTCGCGGAGAACGAAGCTGTTCAGACGCTGGCAATACGACGCAAGGGAGCCTAGGGCGAACCCGCCACTACGCGCGAGGTTCGAAAGGCCGGGTTCCTGTCCTCGAGCCATTGACGTCCTTGGGGCACGGCGTGTCGGCGTGGCCAGGCACGAGTTCTGAGTGAGTGGTCCTGTGGACATCTTCGGTACGGCGAGCGCCCTCGAAAGACCGGAGCTGCTGACCACGTCCACCGAGCCGACGTCGCTGACCGCGTGCGGCTACGCCTAGACCTGGTGATGCCCTCTACAGTGGTATGCTGACCTGGCGCCCAAGCGATGACAGCATCCGAACACGCAACGGGTCCCACTTGAAGGCACTGGGCTATGGCCCAGACTGTGAGACTGTTTACTCTTTTCTTTTGTGGGTGAACTGCGTGCGTGTACGACTTATAGTACTGTATGTGCAATTGTTTTTTGTTCGTCCAATATAACTCCCTTTTTTTTCTCACTGTCTCCATCTTCCTTGCGTCACGCGCCTTGCTACGTGACGAACCTAACCACGACATATCTGGTGTCCCCAAAACAGGACTACTCTTGTTACATCTAAGGAGAGTATCACATCGCATATATGTGTGTGACGGTTGATGATGGAGGCAGATAAGCTGACGGTGATCAGAAAGGAATTGGGGTTAAGTGGGTCAGCACTAAAAAAATGGATGGACCAAGAACGCGCACGAGAAAAAGAGGCACGTGACGCTCGTCTGGGTGAACGAAATGCCGCGAAAGAAGCCGAGGCAGAGGCAGTCGCTAGATTACAAGCAGAGAAGGAAGTTCTTGAGCTCAAGTTAAGGTTGCATCAGTTAGGTGCGACAGCAAGTAGCACAACTACTGGGCAGCTTACCGAGGGTGTGCCCATAGGCACCACGCAGAGCTACCGAAGTCCACATAAACTCATCCCAGCCTTTAACGAGGAACGCGATGAGCTGGACGTTATACACAGCGATTTGAGCGCGTCGCTACTAGTCAAGACTGGCCGCAAGACAAGTGGGCCCTATCACTAAGCCTTTGTTTGACCGGAGAGGCCTTGAGTGTATGTAGTTAGTAGGATGACACCAGAACATGCCACGGACTACGTAAAGTTGAAGAAAACGCTACTACAACGCTTTAGGTTAACAGAAGAAGGCTAACGGACAAAATTTCGATCAGCCAAGTCAGATTATTCTGAAACGGGCACGCAGTTGGCCGGGCGTCTATTAAGATATTCTGACCATTGGCAAGAAATGGCCAAGACAGACCGGACCTACGATGCTCTGCGAGACAAAATTGTCTCGGAGCAGTTTCTCGCACAATGCCATGAGAAACTCGCTGTGTTTCTTAAAGAAAAAAACTGTGAAAGCCTTGAAAAACTTGCGGAGGCTACAGACCAACACTTGGAAGCCGAGGGGTTGATAGACCTTGGCAAATGTAAAGGTGATATCCTAAGCAAGCCTCCAGGTCAAACTCGAACGTCTGAGCAGCAAGATCACAAAGAGAGACCGCAGTGTTTCCTTTGAAACAAAAAGGGTCACAGAGCTGCTGATTGCTGGACCAACACAAAGGGTCCAGGTACAAAGCTACCCTTTTGTGGAAAATGCCTCCGCACTGGGCATAAAAGAGGTGACTGCTCCAAAAGGCCAACAGCGTTGAGAAGGTCTTATGCTCTTTTCAACAAAGAGATGGAGCCAAGATAATTACTTCAGAGTCGCAGGCTTCGCTTTGTGTTCCAGATAGTCCGGAGTGCGCAGAAACGCACCTAGCCAAGCTGAAGAAAAAATTGATGCCCACGGGCGAAGGTGTAATCGAAGGATATCCCGCAACAGTACTGCGAGATACAGGATGCGATTCAATCATTGTCAAAAGGTCTCTTGTGGCGGATAGCAAGCTGACTGGAAAGCTTTCCTCGATTTACCTCCTGCACGGACGGTTGATGAAGCTGCCTGAAGCACACTTGGAAATTTTTTCACCTTTCTTCACTGGCAAAACTCGAGCCCTTTGCATGGATACTCTTTTATATGATGTTGTCTTGGGAAATGTGGAAGGCATTCGAGATGCTCACAATCCTGATAACGATTGGAAGAGCCGTCTTTACACCCAGAACACTGCAGAAGAGTATTCTGGCACAGAAAAATCCGGTTCTGCACACAGACCCTTGTATGCAAAGACTTCGATGTCGGCTGCAAGGAAAACACGTTTCAAGACAAAGGTTGCTGCAGTAAACCGACAGGCAGGAAATCCACATCTACTTCCGGCTCCAGTTATTAACCCCTTAGACATCAGCCCACAGGACTTTAAAACCAAACAGGAGCAAGACAGCAGCCTGCGGAAATGCTTCGTAGCCGTTAACAAAGAGGTCAAGACAAGGTTTGCTGAAATATTGTTCTTCACGAAGGACGGAATCCTCTATCGCAAGTACACCCTTCACTCTAAGAGGCAGGTGAATCTGCTTGTGGTACCAAGGTGCCTCCGACAATTTGTTATGAAAATGGCCCACGAAGGCATTCTTTCGGGCCATCAGGGAAATAAACGAACTACAGACCAGGTACTCGAAGAGTTCTACTTGCCAGGGGTTCAGTCAGACATCACACGATTTGTGAAATCGTGTGATATATGTCAAATAACTTTTATAAAGCACTTGGTGGGTCATGTACCTCTTGGCAACACTCCTATAATTGACACCCTTTTCAAGAAAGTAGCCATTGATATTTCGGGCCCATTATCACCGATGTCAGAGGGCGGAAACAAGTACGTACTGATAATGGTGGACATGGCAACGCGTTATCCCGATGCTGTAGCTCTGCCGAGCATCGAGACGGAGAAAGTCGCTGAGGCACTTCTGGAGATGTTTTCTCGTGTAGGTGTCCCACGGGAGATAATCAGTGACAGAGGCACGTCATTCTCGTCACGCCTAATGAAAGAGCTAAGCCGATTTCTCTCCTTCAATGATTGCCAACCACCCCATATCATCTCATGGCTAATGGCCTTGTAGAGAGGTTCAACGGCACCCTGAAACAAATGATAAGAAGGATGTGTCAGGAGTGTGCAAAGAAATGGGACCGGTACCTGGCGCCCTTACTCTTCGCTTATCGCGAAGTTCCCCAGTCGAGCTTAGGCTTCTCTCCGTTCGACTTTCTCTACGGCCGTTACGTCAGAGGTCCCCTGCCGATATTGAAAAAATTGTGGGCCGCTGATCATCTTGATGATAATGTAAAAACATCATACGGCTACGTAGGCGAACTGCGGAATCGTCTTGAAGATACCTGCCGATTAGCCAAGGAGGAGCTTCAGAAAGCGAAGAAGATACAAAGGAAGCATTATGACCAAAAGGCCAGACCGCGTCAATTATCCCCTAGAGACAAGGTTCTACTTCTGCTTCCATCGGATACCAACAAAATGGTTCTGACATTGAAGGGACCCTTTAATGTCCTTGAGAAGGAAAATGATGTTGACTATTTAATAGACCTAGGTACCAGAAGCACGCTATTCTATATAAACCTACTGAAAAAATATGAGGAATGGCAGCCTGCACCACCACGTGAAGCATCAGCTGTTTGCCAGGCGCATGACACCGAAAGCGCCAAGCTACCTAGCGTTCCATTCCAACGCAAGGAATACTGCACCCAGTGTCATACGCAAGCCGTATACTGCAACCACGCGAGGCTGCTTACTCTACAGTGGAGTGAGCGGCCCTGGCTCTTATGTGGGTGGTCCGGAAACTTCATATCTTCTCATTCGGACGCACATTCATTCTACAGAGTGACAAAGAACCGCTTGTGTACATCACGTCGGCCAAGAATGTGAACAGCCACGTGTTACGGTGGAGCCTCCTTCTTATGGAGTACGACTTTTCGGTCGAGTATATATAATGCAGTGACAATGTAGGCGCAGATAACATTGGCCGTTTGCCAATCTGTCAGCAACGTCGGTATGAAGAATCGATGCTCAGTGGTATTAATAGCTTATGATGTGAACCTTACAGTGCGACACAAGTGTCATGACGTTTTAGTTCTGTGATTTGTTTCTATTTTTTCTGGTGTGTACTTTTGTGACAGAATGTGCCAAGTGTGCGGGGCTCGGAACTGCTATAGTGTGCAGTGGTGCTTACGTGTGTGTTTCCGACTGCAAACCAACGTGTCCCCAGTGCCCTAAAGTTCTTCTACCGGAAGAACTTTCTTAAGTGGGGGGGGGGTGATGTGATGTAGTAGCTTAAAAAAATGCGAGCAAAGCAGACGACAGCGCCACATCACCTGGAAGATGAGAAGAATGAAGGGGATTGCAGCGTGCCCATTGAAAGAAGAAGAAGAGACGCTCGCGGAGAACGAAGCTGTTCAGACGCCGGCAAGACGACGCAAGGGAGCCTAGGGCAAACCCGCAACTACGCGCGAGGTTCGAAAGGCCGGGTTCCTGTTCTCAAGCCATTGACGTCCTCGGGGCACGGCGTGTCGGCGTGGCCAGGCACGAGTTCTGGGTGAGTGGTCCTGTGGACATCTTCGGTACGGCGAGCGCCCTCGAAAGACCGGAGCTGCTGACCACGTCCACCGAGCCGACGTCGCTGACAGTGTGCGGCTACGCCTAGACCTGGTGATGCCCTCTACAGTGGTATGCTGACCTGGCACCCAAGCGACGACAGCATCCGAAGACGCAACGGGTCCCACTTCAAGGCACCGGGCTACCGCACAGACTGTGAGACTGTTTACTCTTTTCTTTTGTGTGTGAACTGCGTGCGTGCACGACCTTAAGGACTGTATGTGCAATAGCTTTTTTGTTCGTCCAATATAACTCCCTTTTGTTTTCTCACTGTCTCCATCTTCCTCGCGTCACACGCCTTGCTACGTGACGAACCTAACCATGACAAAGGGCTTGACGCTCACCAAAATGACACTTCTTTGCGTTTAAAACGAGACAGCTTGTTTGACGCAATCTAGAACAACGCTAAGCCGATGGTTGTGCTCGTGTAATGTCTTGCCAAAAAATATTACATCATCGAGATAACACATACATATCTCCCATTTGAGGCCACAAAGGATGGAGTCCATGAATCGCTCGAAGGTAGCTGGGGCATTGCATAGGCCAAATGGCATAACATTGAATTCAAATAACCCACCAGGCGTGACAAAAATAGTTTTATTTTTGTCAGAAGGATGCATTGGTATTTGCCAGTATCCAGACCTTAGGTCGACGGACGAAAAGTATGCGGCCGAGTGCAGACAATCAACAGCATAGTCGATGCGCGGTAGCGGATAGACGTCTTTCTTTGTGACGGCGTTGAGACGGCGGTAGTCTACACAAAATCGACAAGAGTTGTCTTTATTTTTTACCAATATAACAGGAGCTGCCCAGGGACTCCTTGACTCTTGAATAACGCCTTTCTGCAGCATGTCGTTGACCTGATCGGCCATCACTTGCCTCTCTGATGGGGATATGCAATAGGGTTTCTGGCGTATTGGTGTGGCATCTCCCGTGTTGATGCGGTGGTACATACGGATTCAGGCAACATGGAACAACGCTTGTTTTGAGCGGAATCGAAGACTCCCGCGTAGCGTGTAAGTACCTCCTCAAGGACATTCTGCTCGGAAGAAGGCAACGACTTATTAATCATACGTTTAATCTCGGCTGAGTAGTTGGGCGCAGTCTTACTGATGGCTGGAGACTCTGAGACCATTCTGACGTCAATTGTGGCCTGCTCCTCGAACGTTCCCAGTTTGAATCCGGTTGGTAGAACAACAGGCTCTGAGGCTGCGTTGAGCGCCCACAAGCAAGCATGTCCCTTGATGGCTCTAAGGACAGACCGTGGGACCAGCACATTCTTCTTGATGGCGTTTGCATGAGCAGGCTCCACAAGTCCAGTGCAGGGTCCTGAGCGGACATGAGAAGAGCATACGGGCACAAACACTGCTGTTCGACCGGGGATTGTCACATCTTCAGACAACGAAAGAGCATCGATGGGCAGAGTGGGAAAATTGTCAACTATTGCAGCGGGCAACGTACTTTGTAGAAGAATCTCTCCAGTTCCACAGTCAAGCGTAGCGCCGCATTCAAGAAGGAGGTCTATCCCTAAAATGACGTCATGAGTTGCGTGAGCCAGTACAGTGAATTTAACTGGGAAGTTTTGTCCACCAATCGTGAGTTCAACTGAACAAATATCAACAGGGCATAACGCTTCGCCTCCAACTCCACGAAAAGTTTCTTTACGATTCCACGCGAACATAACTTTGTGATTCAAGAAATGAAGTTTGAAACGAAGGCTCATAACCGAAACAGCAGCACCAGTGTCTACAAGAGCAAGAGTATCTACACCGTCTATTGACACACGCACTTTGTTCATCAACATCACAGCTGAAGGAGGAATTGGCGCAACTGACCATTCCGCGACCGCACCTCAATCGGTCGCACCAGTTAGTTTCCCAGCTCATGCGGGGAAGCTGACCGACGACGCGGAGACGGCGACCGACGGGACCGTGTCCGAGGCGGTGTCAGGCTTCGCTCGGAGGCGGGGTACTCGCTGCGAAATTCGTTAGGCCATTGCTGTCGGGGACGGTGATCGGCCGGGTGAGAGGTCCAGGTTTCGTGCATACGAGGCGGGTGCGTCGAACAACGTGTTGACACAGGCGTTTCGTACATACCAGCTGGATACGTCGAAAAACGTGTCGGTGCAGGCAGCCGTCTGGGACAGAAGCGCGAAATATGCCCTGGGAGACCACATGTGTAGCAAACGGGGACTTGTCAGCTTACATTAGCAGGAGCAGAGGCGGCAGAAGTACGCGGAGACGGGTCGTGCTCCGCAGGAACATTTTGTGATGATGCATAGTAATCTTCTGGTAGAGGCCTGGTTGACGACGGTCGGAGGCCCGCAGCGGCACGGCGAGATGATGACATCCGGTGGTGGCCACGACCCATCGGGGAAAACGGAAGCCGCGGGGTAAAATCTGCAGTTTCTGTGCGTGGTCGGTTTTTGACGTGGCGCTCTCACATCTAGTAGGGAAGTGGTTCGGGGATTGTGGCGAACGAGCATTGGTGGTGAACGACGCCTGCTTGAAGTCGTACGAGCTCTTCTCAAACTACCCGACGCACGAGAAAGGGAATGTCTTCGCAGGTGGCGACGTCCATACTTGCGACAGTGGGAACATTGTCCAAGCGCCTGAACTTGTGTGGAATTGTGCGGGTCTTCAACGCCTCCATTGCGCGACACTGCTGCCTGAAAATCGAAGGAGTTTTCAAGTTTTCTTTTGCTATCGAAAAATTGTACACGTCCTCGGCGATGCCTTTTAACAAATGACCGACATTGTCTTCTTCAGACATATTTGCGTTGACAATCCCGCAAAGCTTCAATACTTCTTCAGTGTAGGTTGTGCACGTCTCGCCGGGCAACTGAGCCCTGCGTGACAGCGTTTGCTCAGCTTTATTTTTCATGGAAATCGTGTCCCCAAAGCAGGCCTGCAGTTCCTTAACAAATATATCCCAAGTGGGGAGGACATGTTCATGGTTCTCAAACCAAAGCAAGGCTGTCCCGGCAAGGAAGAATACTACGTTCACGAGCTTCGCCGGTGCGGTGCGCCCCATTCGTAGTAGCGGCTCACCCTGTCGAAGTGTTTTAGCCAAATGTCCACGTCTTCGTCAGTTTTACCTGAGAAAATTAGTGACTCGGGTGCCCAGTAGTCTGGTTGTCGAGGTCGACGGCCACCTTGTGCCGTGTTGGTGGCACTGATGGATGCAGCAGCGTAGTGCGTCTATGGGATTGCTGTGTCGTCGTTCATGCTGATGTTGTCCGGGGATAGGCCAGCTAAGTGTCTGCTTTTTCGAAGAACTTGTGCTGCGGCGTCTAGGATGGCAAGTTACCCAGCACCTCCACCAAAGCTGTTACGGATGTGATGGGTTTTTTTACACTGAAAAAATGTCAGCGCTCTACCATCACTGCCGAATCACCATTGCTCGAGAGCGTCCGATCTCTTCTTCTTCCTTGCTCTTTCAGTACGCGTTACAATATGTTTGAAGGCACTCTGGTGACCCCAAGGAGAAGCTGTAATCAACAACACACGCACGCACGTTGCCCAAGTTCCGTTATTCCTCGCTATGATTCTTTCCCTTCCCTTATTAGGACTAAAAAATCCCAAGAATTTCCCCGAGGGTGAACATGGTTAAGTGCGATTACATGGGGTGATGCTATGAGGGGTATTTATTAATTCGCACTATTATATTTAATAATCACACTATGGTGCCTTTATGGTGTAATGGTTCGTGGGAATCGCAATTTGATCACACGGGGGAGTTTACGTTAACTCACTGGCGAATGCCAACGGATTTTAACTTTACTCCCCCGCACGACCCGCTCTCGACGGGAGACTGAGAGAGAAGGCGGGCGCGCGAGAGAAAGGGGTGCGCGCGCAGCTGCAGCGAGCGAGGAGAGCGGAGGAGCGAGCAAAGAGGGAGGGGGTATAAGGCGCGTTACTGACACCGATATCAGCGTCGCGCCCATGGCTTATTCGGTAGAGCGTCGCACTGCGGCCCGCCAAGTCCTCTTTCTTTTAAAGATAGAGAAAAGACTGCGGACGCCGCCGACGGCGGTGGATGGTTTGGGGTCACTTATAAAATGTATTCACACTTAAAAGAATTCACCCACGGCCCCTTGACCCCCGCACTACGAAGGCTACCTCTCGGGGACATCGAGTAAGATTTTCATGCTCTCTTTGTGCTTTTTTCTTTCATTAGAATGCCTTCATAACTAGCTTAAGCAGTAAGCGAAGTTTTTTGCCATGTTTCTACGCTCTTGTCTTGGCTCACACGCTCTTGTGACGTCCCTTTTTTCGCATAGCATCCTTTCTCTTTCTCAGATGTGGGCATAAGTGACATTTTTTCTGCCAGACACCTTCCTCGAAGAATATTTTGGAGAAAAAAAACGTACTTTGGCATGTACTTCGATTAAGTGATAATTTAATTTGGAACCACCAGGAAGAAAGTATATAATGCAACTGCAACATAAGGTATGGTCATAAGCTCTTTGTCATCTCTTCAATGAAACAGAACTCTCATTTTTACGCAACATCTGCTTGTATGGAAGTTTTCCTGCAACAGGTGTGCATAAACGTTTGCGTTACACCAGACATTCGTTGCGTAAATATTTTTGTGAAAGTCTAAGAAAGCACAATTTTGATTAAGGGCGCATATCAACTCATTGCCGCAAGTTAACCTAAGAACAATGTCAACACAGCAATAATAAAATTCTAGAATCAAGCAATAGCCTTTGAAGTAAAGAGTTAGAGTCGATCAGTATGCTCTTTTATGTGAAGGCCACACCTAATGGAGCACTTATTAGTCACCATTCCGGTAATAAAAGGACCACTTATACCTGCAATCGCAAATTTGTCAAATCTATTGATGAGCACTTGATTATTTTTGTAGAGAATGCACGCCTACATCATCGCAAACCATAGGCAGTGTCTCCACCTAAGAGATACGGCATCAAGCAAGTCCATGTGCATCTCTGCAGTACAATAACCCAGGCAACCCTGAGCTCCTGAAGTTACTCCTAATAACAGCTACAAAAAAGGGGATCCCGGCGGTTATGGTCGGGCATCGTTGATTTCAATAAATTTCTTAAGGCACTGTGTAGCGTCGTCTCTTCTCTCTCCCACTCTTACTTAGACGATAGGTGTGACCGAATCCACACTGCTGCCACGCATTTCTCGTCGGCATACTGAATGTGAGTTATTAATTAATTTATGTCGTTGAAAGGGGTTACAAGAATGTGACCTTTATAACACCACGTGGTTTCGGTGTTTGTGCAGTTTTCGCGAGCACGCAGAGACCTAAATTTGTAATACTAAACGTGAAAATAAAAACACGGTCCTCATTCATTTATTGTAATACGAAGAAAGGAAAGCCTTCGTTTTCTTGGTGGGGTAACATGTCAAACTGGGAATGCAAGGTGCGTCAAGGCGATAAGTTTGAATGCTATTCATTGATTTTTCCTCAGCTTTTTTTTGTGTTGTCGCGTTGCCCTTGCTGTACCCGAAAAAAATGCGAACCGCGTATCACTTAAAAGCGAGAATTAAGCCGGTAATTAAGCCGGTAAACCCCTTGCGACGCGCACGAGTGTTTAGGGAACGTTTTGAAGTGAGTCGTTCTCCTATTAGCCAGCGCTCCACAAGCGCAGTCACCGTGCATTACACTGGGAAAGCGCAGTTCGGTTTCTCAACAGGATTATCCGCAACCTAACTTTCCTTTCCCATGGTCTTGCTATGCTGTAGTACAAAAGAGGGGGGATGTAAAGAAATGAGAACAGCATGGCGCACTGTTTTTTTATGATAGTCTCTACTTAATAGCAGCAAAATGTTTCTATTACGACCATTGATTGTATTACGGTAGAGTTGAAATATATTACAGATGAGTGGACAACCACTTCAATTAAATGCTATTCAACAGAAAATGTAGGGGTCACACTTTTTTCACATCTCTCTCTGTGCTCTACATACCTCTGGATCACGTTACCCTCCCCAATAATTTCTTTCCTGGTCTCCATTCATTCCCTTTGTCATCCACTTGTTACACTACATATTAATCATTACAATTTAATCTCCATTCTTTTTCTCGGTCCTTTTATGTTCATCATTCTAGCTCTCACTTTTTCTCAGTCGTTTTTTTTACTTATGAGTGCCATGGAAAGATATCGTTCTCGTAAATGCTTGTTCCGTTATCACGCCTCAATACTAGAGCAGTTATCACTCTCACTTTCGGGCCATGGCTGCACAAATTTCAGCCCTGCTTCAAGAAAGATAATATTTTTTTAGCTTTATTTATTCTGCCCTCCCTATGTTCTCTCCAATTATTGCGTTCGTCTTGTGCACCTTAACTGTCATGTGTACAACCTTCAATGCATAATAGGTAGATATCTAATGGTTTCATTTTACAATAAAGATAACATGACTTGTATTGGAATAAAACACTTGCCGGAGGTTGAGCGATGACGACACTGTCGAGTGGTATATGACTGGAAGGCTGAAAGTAGTATGGCATAGCATTGAAAACACGGTTAAGCCCTTGTGAAATTTCAAGCTGGCAGTTAAAATCAACCAGGCGCTTAAAAAGAAGCCGTAGCATGTGTGCAACTGCCAATACTTTATATTCGAGAGCCACCGTGTATAAGTATGATGCAACTCTAAATAAAATCAACAGATAATGATCAAGGAACGTAGAGGGGATGTTATTTGCAGTGTTGTGTCTCGTAGTACTTGTGAAACTTATTTGAAAACTGTGAAATGAACGACGTGACAACTTGCGAATAGCTGGGATCATACCTTCAGCCTAGATACCAGCACTTGAATTTCTACTAACTAATCTCCAGTGGTGGTTCTTTCCTTGTCCATTTTGTGAGTGACCATGAATTTTATGTTAATGGCAAAAGGTGAATCCCACCCTTAGTGCACATACATTAAAACCTACAACCACTGGGGTGCCAACATGATGGAACGATTCTCAGTTTTTAGGGGACGTCCACTTGCACTCCCCGCTGCATGTTTCAATAACTCCTGCAATTTCTGTTTCATCAATCTCTGTTGCATCACAGTAAGAGAGTGACAGACAAAATCGAGATTTCGCTCATGTCAACAAAACACACAGAGGACGAGGCACTGTTAACGCCTAACTCAGATCGTAATGAAGCCTATACAATCAACCGCACGCCACACGGCCACGCTCTCGAATGATGATAGGGTATATAGATAAAGGTGCCATCTAGAAAAGAAACTAGCAAGCGCTCTTTTTCGCTTGCACTAAATTGCATAAATCCTCATTCTATCTTTTTTATATGTATAGAATGGGTACCTCACACAATTTCACTTTCTTTATAATACGTGAGCGTGCTTGCTTATAATTTATGCTGTGATAATATGAATGTTTTAAAGTCCTATATGTGGTGTTTATTAACTGATCGTAATGCCAACATTAACCTGTTCCAAGTTTTCAGCACTTTGGTTATGTAGGTTAACACTCTACAGTGAAAATTATCCATCTGCTATTTTACAAATATAAAAAAGTTTACCCCAATGGCACATTATAAGAACTGGCCTATTAGCTCCGTCCTAATAAACTGGGGGACTCTTACGCATCGACTTTCACAGCTGAACGCCATGGCGAAATACGACTCCTAGTGCACCCTTCAACCGCTAAGTGCATACTTATTAATTTATTTTGTCCAATACAGACGCACGCCCACAAACACACACAGAGTAGATTGGACAAGAGCACTCTACTATCGCCAATCGGGCTCATTTTCATCGTGACACCTTTTCAATATTATCCGTTTAAGCGGCCCTGAAACACTTTTTCAAGTAACGATAGAATGAATTCTCTAAAAGACCTTGTTGCCTAACAAATTCAACGCCAAAAAATTTTAAAAATCTGTCCAGTGTGAGTGAAGTTACAAAGGTTTGACGCAGGCTGCAATTGCATCATCTCTTTTCTCTTCGCGAAGAAAGCGCTAGAAGCTAAGCAGGGAGGGGTGGCAGGGCAAGGAAACTACCGAGCCTCGTGTCCATTGAATGCGCAGCTTTTTCAGTGTGATCTCGCGTGCGTGCTTGGACAAGTAGCGGCCTCCGCGGCTGTCTAGGTAACTTGATTTTTTAGTCACACGGGCACAGACAATTATTCTCTCACAAACAATGGGGCCGACGCTGGAGGCGGGATTCTGCGACACGAGATTTTTAACACTATCGCGCTAATACGGTGTTTTCGCAACATTGTTTAGATTAGTAAAGGTGCTGTCATGGCAAACAAATATCGTTTGTCCACTTTACAGCTTGGCTAACTTTTTTACATAAAACCCGAAATTGAATATATCTTTTTATATGTTACTATTTATTTCATGTATTTCACGATACTGTCAATATTATTTGCATGGAGGGCTTGAAGACTTGCTTTCTAATATTCGAGGCTCCTTCAACATATTTTCTAGCATTTTAAAGAGTACCATATGGGCCACTCGTACACAAGTTAGGAGAGAAGTGCAGAGAAAGAATCGAGCTTGAAGAGACAGCAAATCCTGTAAACATGAAGTGCCACTGGAGCCAATTTTTTAGAAATCTGCTTTTTTTCGACGCTGCCATTCTAAACGTTGCAGCTTCGAAGAAATTCGCCGGTAAAAGCATTACCTTAATTTTCTCCCCGTGTTTCACCCTTTCCTGTTCACTCAAAATTACTGCACTATAAAACTGGTCATGAAGAGTCTAACAGGATAGAGAATTAATCTTATTGACAGTGAACATTAGATCTACATTGGTTCCACCTACGCGTCTTGTCCATTCATTTTATGTTGATTGAACTAACTTCTAGACTTGTCAAACAGAGGTGAATAAGGAAGTTTTGTTCAAATGTGGGTGCTCTGTGCGCTTCACTTGTTAGAAAAACTCTTCGTGAAGACATGGGATATTATCATTTTTTCGGCTCAATCGTTATTTGAGCAACAACTGAGTTTTCATAAAGAGTGGTTGCAGAGTTGTGGCCTTTTCAAGTTTCTTTCTGTTGCAGCATAAGCCTGTTTCATTTTCTCCTAATTTACTTTTTTCTTCGTAAAATGTCATGTTATTCACTTCATATTCATCTTACTGCATCACAATATCAGCCCCCTCATGAGAGCGATGCATTAAAAAAAATACATGACTTATTTTTAGCATCTAGGCTTGCTGTTCTCTTTTCGCTAGTTTATTTGCGATAAAGAGCTCCTGAGGGCTTCAAATAAAGTGTTTCATGCTATATTTTTTTACAGCCATTTGGTCCTTGTGTATTAAGAAGTTAATTACAATTACCATGAAGATTTATTCATACATCTGAATGAGCTCTGTTCTTGCATCAGTGTTTAAGGTGTATGCAACAAATACTACGTAGTCAGTATGCATCATGCTCTTTTAACACCAAGGCGTACTTAGTTACACTCAAGATAAATGACATACCTGACCTACTCTAAATCCTCCGGGTCCTAGGGGGCTTCCAGGCTGTAAAATAGTTAGCGCTAGAATGAGAACAAATAAGAACTTGTGCATGTTCTGTGCTAACGCTCATGCTCTCAGACAAGCAAACAAAAATCGATACACCATGACGAGGACCTGGTGATAAAAAGCAGGCATGTAGAACGCGAAAACTGACCGATTACTGAAAAGCAATTTGAGCTTATCGCACCTCATGTGCGCAAGGCTCACCAAAGCTTTTACTTTGTGGTACATACAGCATTACGAATATGGTAGTCACCAAACTCTCACTTCATTCCTGGGAAAGTGCGAAACATTGACGGTGAAACAATCACCACGATATTCACAAAGTCATTGATGTTAGAGGGGCTTGCTCAGAGATGATCGTGTAACGAGCGAATCACCTGTAGCAGCGCTTCACTCCCATTGTAGTAACTTTTGCTGACACCACAGCTTCGTTACACGCGGAGAAAACAGTGTTCTCACTGAAGTCTGGTGGCACGGCCGACGCCCTGGCAGTGGCTGGGATTTGTCGTTGAAGGTCTGCGACGGCGCTAGCGTGGGAATCCTCGTTGCGGGTGCTTGCGATTACGGTCCATGTTATTCTCAAAGAACAAGTGGTTGCACACCTTTCAGCTGTCACCGAAGGTGTTATAGAGGAAGGCACGCTCACAGCGCCCGTCAGCGCCCTACATCCGGTAGCGATCGCTTTTGGTACTTCGCTGAGGCACCCCGCGCACTCACGTTTTCGGAGTTCTCTTGCCACCTCTTCTATTTCGCTTTTGCTTGTGGTTCTGTTTTACCACGTCTGGCCAAAAGATCCCATTGAAGCGTGCCTTAATCAATTCCGCTTTGGCTGCTCCGGGCTTTGCCTGACGGCGAGAACTTTTCGCTTCTGCTTTGCTGGCCCACAGCTCCAAGCTTACTTGACGGCGACCTCTTTTCGATTCGGTCTCCCAGGCTGCCGCTGCAACGTCGAAGCGGCGCGCCTGAGTTGCTGCTACGTTGCGAGCCCGCGACACTGCTGCCTTGGCTTCTGAGTTGCCCATGCGATCGAGCACTAACGAAGATTTTCAACTGCGAGAGCTCTCGGCAATGAAAAGGACGTGGAGAGAGAATGGCGTGCAACTCCCTCGGGACGTGCATCAGCACGTGCGCGGAGAACATTCTTGAACTCACCGAAGTGCGCACGCCGCCACCTAGCAAAGCGCGAACATAAGAAGCTTGCCAAGCAAGCTTCTAGAAGCATAAAGTTTTCTGAATATACACAAGAGAGAACTAAGGCACTAGCGTCATTGGAAGTTTCAACACATGACGCTTCACGGAGCATGGGATTTATAGGTAGTATATGAACTTGGTTAGCCTTCGTACTTCAAGTTCCTTCTGGCTTCACGTAGCTTGAAGCTGCTTTGTCTCAAAACAACAATAGGGAAAAGTTCCACAGATACGCTTGACATCCTTCGCCTTTTAGAATAACCATTTCTAATCAGACCACCATCATTTAAAAGGGTTTATTCTTTCGTCAAAACAAAACAGAAACACTGTAACAAACAAAACCACAAGTGCAATTTGCCGCCATCAAGAACGAAGACTAGATCAATTCATGCTATACCCATAATTTTCAAGGTCGCGGAACAATCGCAACAAAAGAGTCCCCTCTAGTATTTGTAGGATACTCCACGATTAAAAGAACACCAAGGACAAGCCACTAGTACAGCGCACATCATTGCGCCACAAAGCAGAGCCGGCCATTAGGATAATATGAACACAAACATGCGCTTGATTCATGTCTCTACAGAAATTTGAAGCGATGGCAATAGAGAGATAAAACGCGCACCCCCTAGAGGAGAATGAATTTTGCCAAGCTTCTCCATCATGGTGGCGGTTTCAATATACAAAAATAAAGTTTCTTGCACCCATAATCACTAGTCCGAAGGCAGTTTCTCATCAGTTTTTTTTTTCGTCTCCTGTTTTTTCATTTTTCTGCCTTTGCATTTATCAGTGTTTTCTCTTACCCTCCTTTGTTTCTACAATCAACGTTCTCCAAGAAGATGCATCAAGAAGAACGCTTGTCTTTATGAAAGTAAAGTGCGTACTCCAATGGCTATGCTACACGAGGATTTTCTTGAATTATTATCATATATACGTTCGAATAATAGCACAAATAGATGTTTACTTGGTTGGAGTGTGCGTTCAAATGGCTATAGTATATCTGGATTTGCCTGTGTTATGTCAAGCTACGACAAGATACATTGACGACAGAATACGGCTGTTGGGTAAGGAATGCAGCTTGCTCTAGAAGCCCAAGGCTAGAACCATCAGCGCAGGCACTGTTCAATATGGCTATATAAGTTTGAAAGTAAGGCCAAACTTTTACCAGACATACAAAGTACTTAGTAATGATGTAACGCACCAGTTAAAACCAACGTTAAAAGGTCCCAAAAACACGCGAAGTTCCCTTGCCAAAGTGCTATTGTCACTTTTCCGTCGAGGTGTGACAACCAAAGATGAGAAAGCACACCCTTGATAATGAGCATGCGCGAATAACAAGGATGTGTCCGATGAACGCCCAAACTATTTTCGCAGAAGCATAAATGGTAATCCTGGCCATTGCTTCAAGCCGAGAGGAAGGTCTGGTAAAAGACTTCATTCAAGATATTTGGTCTCAGAGGCACGGCTGTTGGAGTCTATTGGAAAAAGTTCAGGTGGGAGCATTATTTTGTGGGTTATCTCTGCTTGAACACCGCGGAGGGGCCCATGAAGCAATGTTGAAACTTGCTGCACAAACCAGAAATGCGCATAGGGGTACAAAGCAGCACCTAATCAACAAGGCTGAAGGACATGACGTGATGAGATGCGTCCTATTCAAGCTTGTGATCTTGTTACCTTGCTCCAGTGTCAAGGTAGGTGAGCTGGCGACAACAAAGCAGATATAACACGTATTCTTCAGTGGAAGATGAATATGGTTTACTAGACGTAAAAATACCTCAAAAAAGAACAGGAAAGCCAGCATGAACGAGATACTGTGGTGCATAACCAGATATGTTATATAAAAAGGTGTTATAAGCAACAGTGATGAAAAGCGGAAGTGTGTCCCAGTATTTGTGGACGGCATATATGTGTACGCGGCCAAAATTTCTGACAGTATGCAATGAAAGCGCTAAGCTAGCCCTTTCGCCTGAGGATTCTAACTAGATGTTGCATAGTGGATGTTCGCGAAGGCCTTAAACACTACGTGGGCGACTTGTGACCGAAACACATTCCCACAGTTTTAGGGTGACACAAAGAACACTTTGACGAAGGTATAACCAGTTAAAATGGGTGTTTGCGTGAGTAGGTAGTTCATCATTCAAAAAATTTTATCCAGCCCAGGGAAAAAACGAATTCGTGCAAAGGGAGCTGACACGAACAGCGCTTGTCCATGTCAGCTTTTTTTTGTGAATTCGTGCTATTGTCTCACATTGTGGAATGTTTTTTTTTTGCATGACGAAGTACTACGTCTAACTATCTATGTCTTCAGAAGAGAGTCCACAAGCGACTTCAGAAGTGACTTCACATGCGACTTCAGAAGCTCAGGCAGAAAATTACGGAATCAGCCATGGCGTGGTGTGTCAGATGATTCATGGCTGTGACCCTCCATCGATTAACGTAAAGGATGACAAATAGCGTCGTCTTCGTAGAGACTGACGCCAACTTGTTCGAGCGGTTCCATCGTACACGGGAGTGGTTGCAGTTGTTCACTATGAACAATTACCAGTAGTGTTTAGCGCTTATAAATCGTGCATGTCGCCACGTATGTCGCTACAATAACGGACAAGCCCGGCCAATTGTAGCGGCATATTGTGTGATTATACATTTTATGGAAGCACAGGTGGTCACGCTCACACCATCGTTATATGCCGTAAAGACCTGAACGCGAAGAAGCGATCTACAACAGGCACCCACCGCTTAATGTCGGAGTGGTAAATAACGCGGTACATGACGCTGTTGACGAGCTTACAGTGCTACACCTGTCACTAAAGTAAGGCATTGGCGCAGTCAGGACACCGACGAAGATAAACTGTTAACGAAGAGGGGCCCACAGTAATACTAAGTATGGCCTAGACAAATAACGTGACCACCGGGTGCGCTATGTCATCATTTTAATCAATTAGCATTACGTTACGTCTGTCTTGGCAGGGAGACCCTAATGACTAGATTCTGCATGACATGTTGAGGAAGTTTTTCCAAATGTTCCGGAAAGTCAGTCAGCTGGGCTTGCGATTGTTACTAGAGTTTGAGTCATGGGAAGAGATGTTGCAAAATATTTGGCGACATTTAGTTCCTCGACGTATAGTTATGCAACGTCGGATGATTTTTAGTCAGTCCTTTCACTTGATTTTAGTTACAGTGAGAAATGTGACTGTTATTGAACCAGAGCTAATTGGTGTTTTCATAATCGTTTCTGGCAATAACAGGGGAATGTATTAGGAGGAAGGACATGCCAACACTAGGAATAGAACTTGTCTGCCAACTGTAAAAAAACATTACTACAAACCAGCATGAGCAATACAGGCTATGTTTTCATCCACAAAGCAGTTTTGTTTTTGTCAAGCACAATAACAACAGCATAGTTTCTATTTTTCTATTGATGATGTGGTTCACTCGCTAAGCACGGCAACTAAGTGGCCATTCACACACAAAAAAAAATACGGCAGGTCGTACATAGCTTGGGAATTGTTGTTACGCGAAGCATGCAGATAGAAGGTAACTGTGTTTTATTCGTTTTATTGAGTGAGATGCTATGAACTGGTACTACATATATGTACAAATTCAGCACAGACATGCTCTTAGCATCCGCGTATGTTTTCTATTAAGAGATATATACAGTTGCTTAATGATGCCAACGGCAACATAGATACTAGCAACACTAGAAGCAAAAAGCTGATATGAAGTGAGGGTATTTGCGCTTGTGGCGCTAGGATGGTAGCCCTGAACTCTGCTCCACAAAACAACTGCAGCGGATGGCACCTAACTGCCAATTATGATGACCCGATATGACGGCGGTATCATATGTGGTGGGTAAAGTGGTTAATTGAATGAACCTAGGTCATCGGACGCACTCAAGACAACCTGATAACAGGAAGACGTTCTTTATATCGGACGAGGAAAGGAACACATGTGTTGGAATTTCACAATTTTCTTCAACGCAAAAAGAAAGTCTATGTCCTTACGGTCAGCGTGCTTCACACGCACGCATACCATCGTTGCGGCGACCATAGCACCGGGCAATGTGGCGTAGAGTTTGTCGCTGTCGCGTTCACAGTGGCAGCATGCCTTCTTGTGTAGCTGGCTGGCTCGAGCTTAAGGCGATGTCTCACACCATGACGACTTGCTGGCATCAAGGTCACGCTCGACCGGGTGAGCATGCAGCCAGAACTCGGGGTCCAAAGCCCCAACATCCATCAAAGCCGGCCACCCACGCTCACTGCACCGGTCTTTTTTCTTCTCTTATTCCTGTCAATTGTCCGCTTAAAATTTGCCTATATGGCTGCCTCGTCATAGTCATAACATTCATTCATTGAGTAAACCCTCCTACTCAACACACATAGGAGTACCTATATGTTGTTTGTTACCACAATTCTTATATATTACGAGAATTGATGTTGCAAGAACATTAGAATCTATACGAAAGGTATATCTGAGACCTGGCCTAGCTCTGTGGTATAATAATGCATTTCAACGCCAAATGCTATGAATTGGTTCCTGCTGGGACACTGAAATTCATTGTTTGCTTTCGTCTGGTCAACGCTACCTACGGCAGCTTTTTCTTAATGCTCCAGCGTTAAATTTACCCATGTGTGTTCTCGCTGTTCCTGGCTAGACATCAAATGTCTATGACCTTGTCACAAATGAGCGCTCAGAAAGAAGCACGCCGCCGAGTTCTGGCGGCGGTGACGGTGCCGGGCGCTGGAGGGTGGCCTCAAGGTCAACGCTAAATAAGAAAAAGAGCATCCAAAGACTCCCCGGGTGCGCCGTCTTTCCCCCTCAGAAACGTAGTTTCACCGACTAACCTCCTCGCATCGGCCGTTGAGCAAGCCCTGGAAATATCTGGAAGGAAAAGGGCGTGATGATGTGGAGTTGTGTCACGAGTCGGGGACGGTCCTCGAAACGTCTCGCTCTTTTCTCAGCCTTGGCCATGCACCGCACTAACAAAACCGTTAGAACTTTCTGGAATCTAGTGCGAAAGATATTTAAGCGAGGAGACGATGAGAGTTTATGCAGGCGTGCGTAGGCAGGAGATGAAGAAAGTTTTGCGCAAGTGTGCGTAGGAACATTCCGCCGTGTTGGCGAAGGCTTTTGTCGTCAGTGACAAAGCACGTGATGAAGAGGGTTTCCGCCTGAAGGGTGAAGGCTGGTGCTGCCAGCAGAAGAACAGTGTGAGTCTACCGCCTGCTTGGATTCGGATCCAGCCCACGGCAAGTCATCTTTTAACCCACTTTTCTTACTCCATATTTACACAACAATGCGGTCTAATATCTTCCCCTATACTTTCCTTGGCATTATTGTCTGTTAGATCTCATTATATTGTGTAAAACACGAAAAAACAAGCCCTGAAGTATACACTTTTTTTCCTTAATTCATTAACGAGGGTCTCGTACTGCAGACTTAGTGCCTTTAGCTTCTATACGAGGGACTATTGGTCAGCTGCCCACTCGTAATAGGGTCACGTGCTACGTGACACCAAAACAGGCTCAAACGAGTGTCCCGCCATGGCTGCTGCTGTCACTGACTGATGCTCTCACGTTTATTTCACATATAAACCCCATAAAGTGACGGGTATGATAGCTGTCGTGGTAGTTCAGTGGAAGAGCATCGAACGCGTCATTCGAAGGTCGCAGGATTAGGTCCTGCCTACGGCAAGTTATCTTTTCACCCACTTTTAATTCTTCATATTTACATTCCAATCCGGTCTAATATCTTCCACTATACTATACTTTTCTTGGCATCATTATCTGTTAGACCTCATGTATATATATATATATATATATATATATATATATATATATATATATATATATATATATATATATATATATATATATAATGCAAAGTGAACAAAGAAAAGTGGGTGAAAAGATAACTCACCGTGGGCAGAAACCAAACCTGTGACCTTCAAATAAAGCGTTCGCTGCTCTACCACCGAGCTACCACGACGGCTATCCTCCCAGCCACTTTATTGGTTATATAAGTGAATTTAAATGTTGAAGTATCAGTCAGCGTCCTCAGTAGCCATGGTGGTAATTGTGGCACACTCTTTAAAAGCCTGTGTGGCGTCATGTAGCACGTGAACATATTACGAGCTGGCAGCTTACCAATAGTCCCTCGTATACAATATAAGGCTCCAAGTCTGCCAGGACGAGACCCTCGTTAATGAGTAAGGGAAAGAAGAGTATACTGAAGGGTTCGTTTTTCCATGCTTTGACACAAAATATTGAGATCTAACAGGCAATATATCTGTCCATATATATATAGACACTGCGATATATATATATATATATATATATATATATATATATATATATATATATCGAAACGGGCTGTTGAACAAGCAGAAGTTGACTCAGTGAACAAGAGATTTATTTAGCGCAAGGGCTAACTAAATGCAAGCCTGCGCTCACGGCCCGTCTTCTTTTTCTTTCTCTCCTCGAGCTTCATGTTCACTGCCCTTGTAACAATCAACCTCGAGCGTCGAGGGCACTATCAACAGGTGTACACCTGTTGTACACTATCAATAGGTGTACACCTGTCCTTAGGACAGGTGTACACCTGTCCTAAGGACAGGTGTACACAGAAGGGTAATGGTATGGCTTGAGCCAAAAGACGTGTCCCTGACGGTGCTTGTCCACAGCTGCATCCAGCTGCTTGACAAAGTAGTTGACAGTGTAGGTTTGGCGTACCACTCGCTAGGGACCATGGAACCTAGACAAAAGCTTGTGAGAGAGTACCGGAGGAGAAGAAGGAATCCATAGTCACACCAGTGAGTTAGGAGCAAAGCTCATAGGCGTAGTCGATGCATCGTGGTGATGTTTTTGGCGCGTCTGGTCGTGTGACGTGAACGCACGAGCAAGCTTCGAACAATCTTCAGTGTTTGCTGCTGCTTGTGAAACGGTTGCCGTTTCTGAAGAGTTCAGTCGAGAAAGAATAATGGTCTTCATTTTTATAGATGGTTCGCGTCCATAAAGAATAAACAAAGGCGAAAATCCGGCAGTGCTTTGCGTTCGAGTGTTGTAGGCATATGTCACAAAAGGCAGTATGCAATTCCAATCTGACTAATCGGATGAAGCGTACACGGCCAGATTATCTTCAAGTGTACGATGAAAACGCTCGATCACCTCTATAGTTTGTGGGTGATAGGCTGTGGTAGTGTGGCATATGATGTCACACTCGCTCCGGGACGCTTTGATCGAATCGGAGAAAAAAAACGCGGCTAGCTTCTGAGGTGCTTCATGCCAAAAGCAGGTTTTGCAGTATAAAAATGCAACGTCTTTTGCGGTAGCAGAATGTAACGCAGCTGTTTGAGCGTACCGCGTTAGGTAGTCGGTAGCGACAATGATCTAGCGGTTGCTACTCGAAGTATAAGAAAGCGGAACGTAAAGGTTGATTCCGACACGATCGAAAGATCGTGTTGGGCATGGCAACGATTGTAAGGAACCTGGGGCATGTTGAGCGGGCATCTTGCATCGCTGGCACGTAAGGCAAGACCTTACGTAACGGCAAACAAAACGGTACATACCACGCCAGTAGTACAGTAGCTGCAAGCGAGTGTGTGTTTTTAACACAGCAGGGTGACCACATTATGGATCATCGTGGAACGTGGCGTGTATGTATGAGCGAAGATGTCGGGAAGGACGAGCAACCACTTACGGCCGATCTAGCTACAGTTTTGGCGGTAAATCAGGTCATCTCGAATAGTGAAGTGTTGTGCTTGACGGCGAAGCATCCTGGAAACTGGGGCGGCTTTCCGGTTTGAGAGAAAGTCCAAAAGAGAAGAAATCCAAGCGTCTTTGCGTTGCTCAGAAGCCATGTCCGAAATGCTGTTGGCCAAGGCAGCACTGGTGGAGATAGGCGAGCAGACAGGCTCTAAAGCCTACGGTTAGCGTGACAGGGCATCTGCTTTGGAATGCTTCCGGCCAGAAGGTTAGATAACACGGATATCTAATTGCTGAAACCACAACACCCAACGAGAGAGCCAACAATGAGGATCTTTTAGTGAAGATAACCAGCAAAGCACCTGGTGGTATGTCAATATATTGAATGGACGTACATATAAGTAAGGCCGAAATTTTCCGATTGCCCAAGTTATGGCGAGGCGCTCCGTTTCAGTGACACTATTATTCTTCTCGGCTTCACTGAGGGTGCGGCTTGCATAGGCAACGATGTACTCGTCAAAGCCATTCTTATGTTGGGCCAGTATGACCCCTAGCCTGACACCACTAGCGTCCGTATGAAGCTTCGTTGGAGCAGACGGATTGGAATGTCCGGAGGCGTATTGAGGAGCCACCGGAGTTTTTGAGACGCATTGTCACACGCCTCCGACCACGCTGAGAAATCAAAAGTTCCGGGAAGAAGATTAGTCAAGCAGCGATAACACAGGTGAAATTGTGGACCTAGCGCCGGAAGTATGCAAATAGATCGTTGAAGCTTCGGAGCTCTTTGATGGTGGTTGGTTTGGGGAATGCCACGACTCAATTAGGTTTTGTAGGGTCCGGAAGAACGCCGTCCTTAGAAACTACATGGCCGAGAATTAGGAGCTTGCGAGGGCCGAAGTTGCATTTCTTCGAGTTAGGTTGAAGTCCCATCGTAAGCAATCGCTCGAGGCAGCTGAGGTGGGTCGCAAAGGCGCTTGAAGTAGCACAATGTCGTCCAAATAGCAGAGGCATGTTTTCCATGTCAGACCTCGCAGGATAGTATCCACCATGCTTTCGAAAGTGGCATGCGCATTGCAGAAGCCAATGGGCATAAGGGTGAATTCATACAGTCCATCCGGTGTTACAAAGGCTGTCTTCGGGTGGTCACCCTCTGCCATGAGCACCTGCCAGTAGCCGGAGCGTAAATCTAACGAAGAAAAAACACTCTGCTCCTTGTAAGCAGTCCAAAGCTTTATCGATGCGAGGCAGATGGTATACGGCTTTGCGCGTTATCTTGTTGAGTCGGCGGTAGCCAACGCAGAACCGGATGTATCCATCTTTGTTCTTGACGAGAACATCTGGAGAAGCCAGATGTTGGAGGGACTGTTGGAGGGCTCGTTTATGCCACGTTTCAACAGGTCGTCCGCTTGTTCGTAGATGACACGATGTTCAGCAGATGACATATTTTACGGACGCTGTCTTAGCGAGGTTTGTTGACCGGTGCCAATACGGTGAACGATGGCAGAGGTTCGGCCTAAACCTTACTGGTCACAATCGAATGAAGAGCGCAAACGGAGTATAACATTTGTAATTTCTTGGCGCTGAGTTGGTGCTAGCTCAAAGTCGATGGCATCCGAGAACATCATTAGGCGCGTTGGTAGGAGGGACAGCACAAATCGGGAGCAAAACCATAAATTTGGGTATAGGAGCTGGAAGAATGCACTCATAAGGTTCGTAGCTTCCCAGGCATTCTCCACGTAGTATGGATGACGGGCTGTCCAAGGAATTGCACACATAAATGGCAGCGTGCTCGTTGCGAAAAACAACAATGGCAAGCGGAAGCATGAAATTTTGACGGCACACAGATGTGATTGATGGCATAAACAACACAGGCAGTTCCGGAGGAGAGGCACGTGACACCAGGACAACAGCAGCTGAGAAAGACGCAATGTCAACGTGAGAAGCAGCAAACACTCTTCACGAAGCGCCATCGTCGGGGTCATAGCACGGCACAGATAACACGTGTTCGGAACAGCAGAGTCAACCACAGCAGAATTTGACGAAAGAAAGTTCCAGCCAAGGATAACGTCATGCGAAGATTAGAATAAAACTACAAATGTGACGACGTACATCGCACCTTGAATGACGACTCATGCAGTACACAAAGCTGAAGGCTGAACATTGTGGGACGTAGCTGTCTGCAAAAAAAGGTCGGTAAGTTGAGTGGTCCCTTTCTTGAAGTTCCGGCACAGTTTCTCGCAAATTACAGATACAGGAGCTCCAGTGTCAACAATTCCTTGCACCTTAATTCCATCAATATGGACTTTGATTTCGTTCAGGAAACAGCATTTAGGTCTTTAAATCTTCGCTGCCGACGCAGTTCCTGCCTCCGGAACTGCGCCCGTCAGTTTTCCCCTCGTGGTGGGCTGTTGCGACGCAACATTGGAGATATAGATCAACGACGAGGAGAAGGCGATCCGCTTGAGCCGTACGGTCGGTGACCGGAACGTACGTCTAGAGGTGGATCGGCAGGAACGGGATATCGCGGCTCAGTGGTCATGATGGGCATGTAATGTATGGCCCCTGCAATGTCATGAGAAGAAAAGCGACGACGGCCGCAGTGACGGGCTATGTGGCCTGGGAAGCCACAGGAAAAATATATTGGCAGATTATCCGGAGTGTGTCGTTGGCTTACGGTAGGGGCAGTGTTCGCTAAATAATGTACCGTAAACAGTTGTGCAGGCGACGACGTCATATAAACGTGTCCGAGCTCTTTCGTATACAGCCGGAGACAGGCTGGTCAATGGGCGGGCAGGTAGCACCGACGAATTAACGTGGCAAGACGATAGTTATAATGCGAGAACAAAACGACGACACAGAGACAAGAAGGACACGAAAGACACGAGCGCTAACTTCCAACTGAGTTTATTGCGCAGAGCACGAAAATATATAGAGGAGACTGTAACCATGTGATAAAAACCGTATGGCACAAAGAGCAGAACATGAGTAAGAGAAAAACAAAGACAAAAACAAAAGCACAGAAAAATGGCAAAAAAATTTATAAGAAAACGCAACAGAAAAGTAAGGATAATATAACTACTTGCGCGCACCGAAACCTTCGAGGAACCTGAGTTCCTTCTTGGACAGAGTCACAGAGGGCTTGCTAATACAAGGCACCTGTTCGCGTGCCATCTGCGCGGCCTCGACAATGACCCGGGTGCGCTCATCTCTGTGCTTGTACAGCGTCGCTGTGTCCTTGAAAAAAAGGTGCACAATTGCACTCAGTGCAGTGCTGAGCAAGAAAACCATCTTTCGTTTCTAACATTGTTAGCGTGTTCTCACAGCTGATCGTTCAGACACCTTCTAGTCGTTCCG
Source organism: Rhipicephalus microplus (assembly GCF_043290135.1). NCBI lineage: Eukaryota > Metazoa > Arthropoda > Arachnida > Ixodida > Ixodidae > Rhipicephalus > Rhipicephalus microplus. The sequence continues at coordinate 105,708,561 of NC_134705.1, read as the reverse complement.
ACATAACAAGCACCGCATGAAAGGGGGGTCCTATAGACAACTTCCCGGGAGCAGGCAGCATACCTGTTTCTATGTTGAACTCTGCATACCGTTGATGACTGCGATGACTGTACAAGCATAGAGATGAGCACACCCGAATCATTGTCGACGCCGCGCAGATGGCACGTGAACAGGTGCATTGTATTAGCAAGCCCTCCGTAATTCGTAATTCATCCGTGTTAGTTAGGTGCAGAATCCGTTCACCACAACATATAGCGGCTGAAGAAGAGGATAGGGTGTCCTACCCTAGAATTAGTTGGTGAGAGCACCGGGTAAGCACAGTGAACTGGATGTATTGCAAAATGTCATCAATAAACACACAAGCAGTACACAGAGCAAAAGGGCGGATAGGGTTCCCCTGGGCTTCGACTAGATTGGGTCCGTTATAAGGTGTCATTACTTTTTTCAGGCGTTTGCACAAATCATACCTGATCACAGAAACTGTAGCACCGGTGTCCACCAATACGTCCACGAGAACTCCTTCCACTGTAACAGAAACCATGTTGAACGGGCGTGCTGGAAGAATACGGTCCTACTGTTACATGCAGTTTTTCCTCCGAAAACTGCATCATTTAGTTTTCGGACCGGTTGTCAGTCGTAAACCAGGCTGGCCGAAGAGGAGAAGAGGAGTGACGGAAAAGCGAAGGTAATCGGCGTCGGCTTGAACGGTAAGTGTTCCGCGTCTCAGTCGACGCGGGCGGAGATGGAGATGGCTGCTGTCCAGGTGATAAACGGCGAGCGTAAGAATCCCCACTGGAAAAGTCCCATTCGCGCATGTCGTACCCGCGACGCTCGTCCTGCTTGCGCTTGCGGCAGAAGCGCGTTATATGGCCCCGATATCCACAGTAAAAGCATGTTGGGCGAGATGGGCGCCAAGGCTGGTAGTAGAGGGCGTTCGGCGCACCGGGAGATAGCACACTCAAGTGGACAGACGGAGGGTCGGATGGCATTGGCCGGAAGTGGACCGGTGATGCAGCAGCAATCGGCGTGAATGATGGCAGTGGCGAAGTAGAGTTTACGTTGCGAGGGAGCGCGGCCGCAACTTGCGCGTACGTTGGAGGGCTAGACGGAGGTGACTGTACGTAGGCTGGACCGGTGAATAATGTTAGTTCCTCCCTTACGATGTCACGCAGGGCCATGCTTGAAGGCTGTGTGACAGATGGAGAAGGTGGTGAGATGCCCATTGATTGAAGCTCTTCACGTAAGATCTCCCGTATCATGTCACGCAGGTCCCGGTCTGCTGTACGGTGTTCACTATTGCCCGACTGAAGGCGAACGGAATCAAGTTCTTCGAGACGCTGACACGTAGAGACGACGTCAGCGACAGTAGAAGGACTCTGGGCAACAAGGGCATTGTAGGCAATGCTTCCTATTCCCTTCAGGATGTGGCGCAGTTTGTCCGACTCGGACATCGAAGAATTAACGCGCCGGCAAAGCGCAAGGACATCGTCGATGTAATATGTGTATGACTCGCCGGGATGTTGTTGGCGAGTATCTAGGGCCCTTCTCGCTAGAGCGGATCGAACGGCTGGCGTGCCGAATACTTGGCGAAGCTGCTGCTTGAAGGCAGCCCAGTCGGTGAGGTCGATCTCGTGGTTAAAGAACCATGTCTTCGCAATTCCCGTGAGATAAAGCGATACTCGGCGGAGCTTGTTAGAGTCGTCCCCGTGATTAGTTGCGCTTATTCGCTCGTAGTTATCGAGCCAGTCCTCCACATCTTCGCCGCGGAGTTCAGCGAAGATCGGAGGGTCACTCTGGTGGTTTACGATCTAAAGAAGAGGGGCTTGCGGCGCAGAGACGTGAGCAGAAAGGGCATCCACCCACTCACTCTGAGACATGTTGGCGGACTGAGGGTCCAAGCGGCGGCCTGAACGGAGCTCCAGCGAGTAGGCGTTGTAAGGAGAGGTACTGGGATCGTCAATCCACCTCCACCACGTATGACGACTCGGTTGTAACGAGGTTTATTGGCCGTGAACTCGGGCACGAACAAGCGCAGCGGACCCGAAGATGAAGCGCACGTTCAAAGAAGATGATGATTGTCAGCCAGAACATATGATGATGATTTACTGCTGTTCAGATGAGGATGAAGCGCATAAAAGATGCCTACAATATATATATATATATATATATATATATATATATATATATATATATATATATATATATATATATATATATATATATATTTATATTTATAATGGATAAATAGACAGATAAGTAGAAAGACGTCAAAAAGAAATACTTCGCAATTAAAACGTACCCAAAAGGGTGGAAATCCAATTGAACACTACTTAAGAAAAAAGTGCAAAGGAACAAGGAAGCTTTCTAAAGTCGAATATTTTTGTGACATGGTATGTCTCTGGAGGTGATTTTCGTTAAGCCGACTTCTCTTTATCAAAGATGCAACCTAAAAGCTGTACACATGAAATGAAATCTGCTGATCAAAACGCTGGATCCACTAACAGCTACTGTCTTATCACATAAAGCAGTAGAACCCATCACATAAAGCGAGCCCACTATAGGTTCGTGGAGCCTAACTGATATTATGATTCATTTTATTAAAAGGAGCAATAAATGAGTTCATCTTACGTATTAGTAACGTAATAATTATAGATCGGAGTAACTTCTTGCCTTGTCAAATATGAAGTTTTAAAGAAGTTTCGTTGCGAATAATATTTATGCGCACTGTGTAATGTTCGCTCTTACCAACTTAAAACGCAATCACATAGATTTCCTTGCAGGTGAGGCAGACACCTGGAAAGATTACAGCTCAGAGAAAGCTTTGGGAAGACCCTATGTCAATACACTTACAGCATCGACTTCGTTACCTGTGCTAACCGGAAAATAAACTGCACAACACTAGATAATAGGGCTAGTACTACTTTGTTAGTTGGTGTACCGTTTCAACATGTTTCTATTCCATGAAATTTCCAGTCTGAACAGCATATCTGCGCTTTATCTTGCAGTCCAAAGTGCTGGTTCCTAATTCATGAATTGCTTTGTGGTTTCCTTAGCACGCTGCTTACTGCTGCACATCAACTACTTCATACTTAAATACATGCAGACGGATTAGAATCAAGGCATTGTTTCTATATCTCATGCAGTGTAATCTTGTCCTCTTTGTCTTGTTAAGCGGTGGGTAAACGCGATATGCCATAAACAAGAAATCATACACTGGCCGCAGCACTGCCTTTGCTTCAATGCTGGTGTGGTGTGCGTTGGGTTAGGCATAGTCTATACGTGGTGCATTGTTTTAGAATCGATCAGTACCAAATTTCAAAGAGATAAACATACGCTAGTAAATTGGAGACGTCTGACTTCTGAGGGAGTTCTAACCTGAAAGAGAAATTGCGTGACAATGAACTACGTGAAATGAAAGTATGTACAACCTTGAATGTGTGGAGCGTGCGAGCAGCCCGTTTTTTGTATTGCGAATCAGGCCCCGGAAACTCTCAAGTTCAAGTGATCACCTCTAGGGGGCGAAAAAATTAACCGCGGCGCCTTTCTGCTTCAAACACACAGACTGGATCTACTAACCTCTGTCGCCACTCGCGCTATTGAACTTTCTTGTAGGGTCGTCCTTGTCGGGGCCAGGTTTTTATTTTATATGATCAAATACTACATTTTTGCGTACCGCTACACATAAAAACTGCTTGTTCTTCTAGCCAGTAGTTTTTCTTAAACATGTCCTTGTCATCAATTTTTTTGTAATAGTTTTTGCTCCAGCTGACTCGAGGTAAGCAGCAGCCTACCGACATCATTGTCCTCATTCCAAAGTTTGCGGCGGCCAACGGTTTCGACGGCAGGTAACGGCTCGCGGTACGTTCAGATGTGTCTCGTACTGTTTCGTTTCGCTGTAAATATTTTGAGCCTCTGCTGACCGACACATTCTTTCTCTTTCTGTTTATTTTGACTCGTTCAAATGCTTTCGCGAAGGGAATTCAAGTGACTTCCAGGGAACGAAGCGAATGGAACCTTCATCGGATGAACACCTGTTCCAAGCCCGGGCCGGTGAGTAGAAACCACTTCAGTTTTTTAAGTTTTAAGGGTGGTTGCATGCGGGGCTAGTTGGTTCGTTTCAATATATGTTGTTTTTTTTGCCATTGACTGCGTAGGCGTCACATGGTGGCAGCGCATTGCAATATTAATTTTTAAAATGGTTTAACGTCTCAATCTGCAACCAAAAAAACGTGCGTTACCTGCGGCGTGGCTCACATGGGAACGAGTCACTAACTCAATAGTTAATTCTTAAACTCTATCCCCAGGTAACACCAACCGGGCCGTTGCAATGAAAGAAGGCGAATAAATCTCTGCCGCCTCGCATGTGTCTTCGTAGCCAGCTCATATATTATTGCAAAACACGTACTAGACAATTGTTTACCGCAGTCGCGTTTGAGAAACGTCACATATTTATGAGTCTGGTTTTGCTATAGTGTGACAAAGAAAGCGTCACATAAATGAGAAATACTGTTTTTCTGCCACAGCCTCTTGGCCCCCCTGACATGGAAGCAGCTTTGTACAATGAGCAAGAAACCTGCTACATAACATGCTATGTGCAGAAGCAGCCCTGAGTGATACACTTGTTATGAGGTACTATTACAAATATGTATAAAATACTGCTGTTTACTAGTAACTGTGTTTATTAATTTACTTTAGAAAATTTCATGCATTGATATGTGGTGATGTTACTTGTTTTTCCAGACTGCTATGCAAAGACAGGATGACTACCCTCGAATGACCCCTCTGCAAGCACGTTGGAACATCTGAATGTCCATTACAACATGTCATCTCGAACTTCACACATGTAATGCTGTATTTGTGATTGTATTACCGTGCATATCGGGAGGAGGGGGTGCTTTAGATTGGCCGCAAGCATTGGCTGTCTACCGTGGCTTAGAATATACACTTCAATAATGTTGAAACTGTAACACTATTAGTTAGATTGTGTGGCACTGCTTAGCTCAACAACACAGGCTCGGCCCTAGCCACAGTGGTCCTATTCCGATGGGAGTGAAATGCTAAGACGCTTGTCTGCTGAAGGGTTTGTTCTGTTCGCCTGCGCCACATGATCCGTTTTAAAAAGTGATGCACCTCGCCATTCATTTCAGTGGAGCAACAATGGCATCTTCTAAACCACGCCATTCATTTCAAAAAGCCCAGGAGAGGTACAGCACTAAAACTAGTTCATGATTTTTCTGTACCTCCTACTCTTACGGCGCTGGTTTGATGCAGCCGCACGCACAACTTAACAAACAACCTAGCATTAGACGTAAGTACTGTACCCATCTCTACAAATTCGGCACGTTTTGCCAAGATGTTTCACCGCAATAAATAAGTGAACAAAAATAAGGATTACACCTTGTCGGCACCTTGCCATTCACATGTAATGCCACACTGCTGAACTCCGGCTGCTCAAGTTATCAACTTCTCGTGCGCAGCTGTGAACCAGTTCTGATTGATGCAGGTGGACTAAATTGACCCTGAAAAGATTGAAGCTTAAAACTACGAAAAATTAGTTAACATAAGGTGTCAGAGCAAACGTTTTGACAAGCAGTATTGTCTCCTGTGAGGCTACAATGTCATTTGTTTGAACCCCTGGAAGCCAGAATTAGTCCAAATTCGCCCACTACTGTACGACTCACGATCACTTCGTAGTTGGCATGTGAATCGTCATAAATTGTTAATTGAAAAATGAACACCCCCGCAGTGAGGGGCATTAACAGGCTTTCCTACAATTATTTGTGCTTTGTGACAGTTTACGAACAACACCCAGAACTGTTTTGTCCTAATTAACAGTGTTTAGCTCATACAAGTTTACAAAAAGTTGCGCCCAAGCTCGTACATAAGGCTGCACTCAATTGCTTTAGCTTTGCACATATGTTCAATGGGCTCTTAAAATAAAAAATTATAAAGGTGATGAGCACTTGCAGTACAGCTTCCTCAAAGACGTGAATGCTGTCGTGAAGAGCAAGATTGTGTTCATTGCATGTGGTACTATTTGTTTTTTCTTAGCAGAGAAACGTCCCAGATTATTAGAAGGTTAAATAGAAGCACATCTGCTTCTATTTAAATAAGTTGTCATTACTATAGTGTCTACCGCTACGAAGTAAAATTTTGTGCACAAAGGGCATAAAAAAAATCTAGGAAATCGCAGAGGTAGTTGAAACATACATGATCCCAACTTATCCACAGCCACACTGCAAGATATTACGTATTTCAAGTTTTAACCTCTAAAGTAGCAGGGAGAAAACAACTTCAGCTTTCAAGCAGATGTATACTAAAAAAGTCAACAGAATAACAAGTGCCTAATAAATGTGACCTTTATTGTTCCAGTATTCAGACAGACTCACATCATGTACCACCAAATAATTTCAGAAGTTCTTGCTTGCAAGAGAGTGCTCAAGTTCTGTCGATATGTCTATGCAAAAAAGGGATTGTGCTCAGAGCTGAGCAGATAGTGTACTGTAAGAGCACCAACAAGGATGTACAAACAACGAAATTGTACAATGCATGCCTAAAGCTTATTTTCTTAGAATTGGGCCTTTTTGATCTGTAAACACACACTTCATAAGTGCTTCTTTAGCATACACGTTCGCTGTATACTCAGCAGACCAGTCATTACCTGCGACGAGAAATTCTAGCTGTAGGAACTATGTAACTTAACTTTACCAATAAATGTAGCAAGCCTGAAATATTTTTAAGCCCTTCACCCATATACATATTACCTATGATATGTGCTCACGGCAAAACTAGTGCCTACCCTGTCGACGCGACATTGCACAATTGTGAGGTACTCAATGTAGCATTGCAGAGCGAAAAGAATTCAGAACTGTACGCATCCGCAATTGCTTATTTAGAACATTTAGCAACCCCACATTGCTCTCACTGCGTGAGCTATCTATTGGCAATGTGCAAGTTTTCTTCGCGATTCAACATCATACATTCTTTCCACTTCAATATCAACCCTACAGGGCAAGCGCCGCATTTGACGGCAGAATCGGACCCTTGTCCTGAAGCCCCACTATTAAACTAGAACGCCGCAACATATTGAGAGCGACGTTCATCAAGCGATCTCGATGTTCAGGTGTATGCATATGCTTGTTAGCTTTCAAGAGTCTTTACACATGGGTTGAAAGCTTTCGATATGTAAGAATTACTTGATCTGTTTGGTCCCGACCATATACATTGATTGTGTCGGCTTGGACGCTCGCAATTATCAATGAAACATTTACTTGATTGACGTTTTTTTGCCAGTCGAGGCAAGCTAGGTCACCTGCGGATAATTACAGACGCGAACCACGATTTAACAACCGAAAAAAAAACAGAGGAAGCGAGCAGCGAGAACCAGCCGTGCTCCCTCCCCCCCCACCTTCAGCCACAAAAAAGCGTGTGTTTATTGATGATGATAATACTACCAGCGCCATCTCGCCTCGCGGTATTGCAGTTCAGTACGCCGCCGCTACGAATTTGCATGTTATTGTGATACAACAGCCCAAAGGTACAGTTTCCGTTGTCTAAACTGGTAGGTGTTCTGTGTGCGAATGCGTTTCTTAGTCGAGCTATCTCAGGTGTCCGGCAGTAGCGTCCGCAGCGGCGGCCGTGCACCGGCAGGTGTTATCGCTTTATTCTCACTCCCTCTCCAATAGCGAAAGCTGCGGGCGCGCGCGCTTATCCTCGACCCTAGTAAGTGGAGCATGTGGTGCGAAAGAGTGTAGGAGAATGTAGATGCCGTGGTTCACCGCTCTTTCTCCCACCATTTGCTTTCTCTTCTCCCTGCGCCCCACTCTCCAGTTCTCTCGCACCTCACTCTGAACTGTTCCCTGGCTGGGCGCCTCTCAAGACCATCCTAAGTGTGTGCTCGAGATGCCGCTGTGAAACACCAACGTAGAGCAGAGAACGCTGGCGCCCCACACTCCCATCTTCTCACTCCCCACTCTCGACCGTTTGCTGGCTGGGCCCCTGTCAAGACGATGGCGGAAGTTGATGAAGGTACATGCCTGAAGGCAGAGGTGCCTTCTCTCAGAGCAAAAAAAATGCATTTGCATTTTTGCACAATTCCCTTCAGGGAATTGGGAGTATTTTCCTATGCAGGGCGACACCATGAGGCTGTTTCAGGCTCTGACGGGCTCAGCCTGAAAATTATTCCACGCATGCTCCTCACATACCATGTCAAAGCCTGAAACTGCCTCAAAGTGTCACCCGCCGAGCGAAAACCAGCTGCCTGCATACTCTTCACAGACGTGGCCGAAGCTGCACATGCACTCATCTATCATCTTATTGGTTATACAGGCGAAAACTTTCAATCTTTCTATAGAAGGGCCACTGAGGCAAACGCTTACCTGTGGCGCAAAAAAAACAAATAAATAGCTGAAAATCAACTACACTTCATTTCACCTTGTCCCGAGAGAGATTCGCGTACACTGCGTCTTTGCGGAGACTGTGCCACTTCGCATGCCCAAACCGCGCAATGTAGGCAATAAACAAACATTATAAAAGGGGAGAACCCAGTGCAGTGCACGTCAGACTCTAACAAATTTAAACCGGACTATAGCAGTACATAAAAAATATCAAACACCAGACTCACTTCTTCTCCGTGAAATTTGAGATATAGCCAACTATATGAGAGATTAATTATATACATCTACTGGAGAACGCCTAATGTAGCGTCTTTGCAATTGCACCACGAACTTTGTAAATACCAAAAACGGCTGATCTCTCTGCCATATGAATAGTTAGAACGAAAAAGTTAAACTAGTCTACCTAAAGAGCTGGACTATGGGTTATAAATGATGAAGTATTATGATTGCTTTTTTTCCACGATCAGCGGTTAGGTTTTCGAGTGTCGTTTAACGCTCCTTGTATAAAGTAATAATAATTTTTGCGTATAGTGGGTGTCATGTGCGATTAGTTGAAGCGTGATTGTCCGATTTAGTGTTGTGTGTTCGCTTAGCACTATTGCCTGGCAGTTAATTTCAGGAATGTTTCATGAACCTCAATATTAACGTACTTTGTATTGGGATAAAACACTTACTCTACTTGGACCAGGAATGGGGCTTGAAGGTGGTGGAGACTGTAAGGAGTACAACATGAGAGTTTTGAATCAGTAACGCCTGTATGAAGAAAAGCAAGAATGTATATATCATTTGCAATGCAGTCTTATGAACATTTTTTGTACCTCTATGACAACGCACCTTGTATTGGGATTAAACACTTACCCTACTTGGACCAGGAATGGGGCTCGAAGGTGGTGGAGACTGAAAGGTGTACAGCACGACAGTTTAGAATTATAATCGCCTGTATGCATAAAAGCAAAGTTGTATATATCTTTTGTAAGACAACGTGAGGAGCATTTTTTGACCCTCTATATTTACGCACTTTGTAATGGGATGAAACACTTGCCCTACTTACGCTGGAAATGGGGCTTGAAGGTGGTGGAGACTGAAAGGAGTACAGCACGACAGTTTAGAATTAGTAACGCCTGTATGCAGAAAGGCAAGGTTGTATATAATATTTGTAAGACAATATGAGGAGCATTTTCTGACCTTCTATATTAACGCACTTTGTATTGGGAAGAAACACCTACCCTACTTGGACCAGGAATGGGGCTTGAAGGTGGGGGAGACTGAAAAGTGTACAGCACGACAGTTTAGAATTAGAATCGCCTGTATGCAGAAAAGCAAGGCTGCATATATCTTTTTAAAACAATGTGAGGAGCATTTTTTGACCCTCTATAATTACGCACTTTGTAATGGGATGAAGCACTTACCCTACTTGGAACAGATATGGGGCTTGAAGGTGGTGGAGACTGAAAAGTGTACAGCACGACAGTTTAGAATTAGAATTGCCTGTATGCAAAAAAGCAAGGCTGTATATATCTTTTTGAAACAACGTGAGGAGCATTTTTGACCCTCTCTAATTACGCACTTTGTAATGGGATGAAACACTTACCCTACTTGGAACAGATATGGGACTTGAAGGTGGTGGAGACTGAAAGGAGTACAACACGGCAGTTTAAAATTAGTAATGCCTGTATGCAGAAAAGCAAGGTTGTATATATTATTTGTAAGCCAATATGAGGAGTATTTTGTGACTTTTTATATTAACGCACTTTGTATTGGGAAGAAACACTTACCCTACTTGGACCAGGAATGGGGCTTGAAGCTGGTGGAAACTGAAAGGGGTACAGCACGACAGTTTAGAATTATAACACTGGTTCATGAAAAATCAAGGCTGTATATTTCATTTTAACTACCTTAGTTCAGAGTTTCAGTGAGAATAGTCTAGTTCTACAGTCTTCAAATTGAAGCCTTAGAAACACAACAGTAGCATTTGACAGTTTGTGTCTCTCTGGCGGATTTGTACATTGTAAGTATAACTCGCTTAATTTATGACGTTTTCTGGTACAAAGAGGCAGCAGCAAGCACAGTTCTGAGATCACTGACGAAATATGGGAAAAGCCTTTGTCCTGTTGCGGGCGCAGTCAGGCTGATGCCGATAACGGTGATGAACTGGAATGTTTTTATGTAGAAGAGGCTGTCTGAGCAGCACCTTGCATTAGGTACTAACGTATGTAACATATGTCCTGCCTCAGTAAATTTTTGTGTAAGTTATTTTACCCTAATTAATTTCACACATTGCATGCTGTTAAACACTTTTTTGACGGCGGTTACAAGTACTGCGTCATGAAAACACCTTTGGCTTTGTTCGCCGAATAGGTGCCTGTGCTGTAAAAATATACTTCGTCTAGTTCACACTCTGGTATGTTTTCATGATGTTGAGAAAAACATTCGGCTGCTCACTAGCTGCCCATTTTCTTAAAAGCTAGATTACGGGGAACATGGTGGAAAAACCACTTTTCATTGTACTGGACCTTTGAAGAAGTTCACATAGAGCTTCGAGGACAAGTCCAAGAACAAACACACCATGTGACGTTCCTTCACTATGTAAGCACGTGCAGAAACTTCATTGGCCCTTCTCTTTCCTGCATACCGAAGGAACTGACACAGAAACGTTGGTATTGGGTCACATTCGCGGTAAGCTCATCACAAAGTCATGAAAACTCACACGACGTAGGTGTTGTGTGAGGAATCTACCACTTTACACAATGGCTTGATTTGTTACTTTATTACTGTGTATTGAGTTGTAAAAACAGTATATTTACTTTTTACACACAAGGGAGGGGTCAATTCGATGTGCTGTTTATCCTAATTTTCCATGCTAATCACACGCTCAGTCCCCAAATTGTATCAACCCTCTCATACATTACATGAGACTCTGAACTGCTTTAAAAAAATTACGGCATATTCACGGGGTGAATGATGATGAATGGGCGAAGCTCCGGAGGGATTCATCGGTAAACTGTGAATCTTCCGTGTAATTCGCCCAGTCGATCATCATGTAAAGACGTGAGAAACGCTGTGTGTGTATATACACAAATCAACTTTTATTTGTTCTTAGACGATGGATGGCTTGCGATGTCTCTTCATTATGACGTCTTTATGGTCTGTGAAATGAAGGGAGAGCGGTTCCTGTATGGGTTGCAGTGGGCAATTTCAGTGGGCCTCTTTTTCACGTACGGCAGGATCTTGGCGGCGGCGTCGCGCCGCTGCAGCCTCTTTTTCACGTACGGCAGGATCTTGGCGGCGGTGTCGCGCAGCTTCACGGAGCGCTTCTGCCTCGCGCGCTCGCACATCGGGATTCTGTCTGCGAGCGCGCGCTGCTGCCGCCTTGCGCTCTCTCCGCTGTGCAGCCTTATCCATCCGGCGACTCCGAGCGCGCGCCAACAGCGAACGGATTTTATTACAACGCTCCCCCTAGCGTACGTCGCCGCACTAAATCGAACAATTGCCTTCAACCAATGACATGCGCCATATGTGACATCATTCCTATTTTATAAGATCTCGCGTCTTTCATCAACTACAAGTACCGCTTTCTAGTTTATAACATCTTGCATCTTTTCATCATCAGCTACAAGTACCACCATCTAGTAAACACTACAAGAACTAAACGAGAGGTGGCTACATACAGGAGACGGTACCGCCATCTAGTGAACACTGCAAGAACTAAACTAGAGGTGGCTACATACAGGGGACGGTACCGCCATCTAGTGAACACTGCAAGAACTAAACTAGAGGTGGCTACATACAGGCTACAGGAGACGCACAGCCCACGCCCTAAGGAGCTTCGCCCCTAAAAAAAACTTCTCATTTTCTATTCATCGAGTAATGACGCCACATGTTTGCGCGGCCTCGACTACACGGAGGTATAACGCCTTTTCATCGCGTGTCTGAAACTCAACACATACTGACTCGACAAGGAACTCCACGTACTAGACACAAAGCGAACGTTTACGATGGAGCAAGTGGTAGGCCAATGGCCATCTAGAACAAACCGGAGAACAATGTAGTGCTGAAATTTTTTTTTTGAAGACACAAATATCTGTGACCAGTGCTGCTTTTTGGATCGAGTTGAAAGTGGGAACGTGTTTGTACCATCCAAACGAGTTTTGGAGTCACCGATGAACGAACGTTTGCATTTATGTAAGACATTTTATGTGCCGATTCTCATTTCATAACAATCAAGTGGGAAGAGGCACCAGTTCCCATGGAACGAAGAACATTTCTTGTAGATTTTTTTTTCTTTTTTAAAATTGACCCAGAAGAAGAAAAAAACGCGCAATGCTGTGTCATGACCTCTACCTAGGTCCATAATTTCATCTTAGTTGAGCAATCTACTCTCTCAACCAGCTTCGCTGGCTCCGTTTCATTGGAAGTTATCTACTGCACATCCAATGGTCGAGAGATAATCGTGGCCGTGGAGCTCGACCACATATACAGTTTAAGTATACCTATGTGCTTATATATGTGTGTCTATTAAACAGAGCCTTGTGGTCGAAATTTCTAGAGACCTCCACTACGCAATTTGTCCTAAGCACAACGTTTCATTATATGGTTTAGTTTAGCTCTTCTTGCTTAATGTAGTTACACGTAATTCTTAAGATACTGTGAGTCAAGCAAGTTTAGTACGAGTGTGATTGTCCCCTTTGGTGTTGTGAGTCCAGATCGTAATATTAGCGGGTACACAATATAAGGAACATTTCTCATTTTAAAAAAAATAGCGTTGTTTTTCTTGGGATGAAACACTTACCCCACGCGGACCAGGAACGGTGCTTAGTTGCGGTGAAAAATCAAACAGTATAGCATGATATCTTTGTAGTGTTCCTACTTAAAAAACGGAAAGAGTGTGATGAACAAATGTGATGAACAAATGGAAACTAACAACTGATAATCTGCGTATATTGTTTAAAACTGAAATGTTGAATTGAATGTGCTGATTGTGTTTTAAATAATGTTGGGTGATTTCTGTAATGGTTATTCAGTTTTATTCTTTCATACATTACTTTGTAATGAATATTTTTGAATGTATTTCAGAGTTGTCATTCTCTAATTTGCGGTCATGGGCCACATTTGTGTTTCTTTTGGTATTGTCGCTTTCCGCTGCCTGTAATTTTTGTATTTTTGTAAATTTATAGTTTAGATTTTTTTCTGGGTGAAGGGGCCAGTCAAGCTGTGAAATGCAGTTTTGTCCCTTCACAGCAAACCACGTATACAGTGTATTTTCGTGTGTTTGTCACGTGGTTGAATAAACTCAAACTCAAACTCAATCTCAAACAGCATTAGAGCTTGAGTACAGAACTGGCGTTCATCTTAATCTGCTTTATTTCTAACTTCATTCTTTTTTTCTTTCCTGCCCCGGCACTTGTGCTTCTTCTTCTTCTGTCCCAAGGCTTGTACCACTTCACCCTTCCCGGTTTCTTTTATTTACCCCCCCCCCCTGGTGTTATATTTGAAGACATTACAAATTGAAGCACGTTAAACTGATCCACGTCCACCAGTGCACCAGACAGTTTTCAAAATTCGGTTCTGGGTGGCTGTATTGGTCACAAAGTAAGGAACATAAAATTTGCACTTTCATCTCTTATTCGTTCCTTCACTTGTACGAGGTTGATGACTTGAATATCTGGCATGTATGCTCGATGTCTCTTGTCGGAATTCTTCATGAGTTTTTTGGTATCTCTCCTCCTGGAATATTTCTTGCCTCTCCTTGACGATCTTGATGTTTTCCAAGATCCCAACTCACAGTCTGCCTGGAGAATAGGGGTTTCTTCTGAGAAGCGTACTGTGGACTGCACCCCAAGCCACTTGTATATGATCGATTATAATGTTTCACGTCGGCTTCAAAAGAACATTTCCATCAACCAGGAAAACTATCAGACATTTTGATGTACCATTTCACGTCCCGTATGGCACGTTCCGCAAGCCCATTCGCTGCGGGATGGTATGAAGCACAGAACTTGATCGATATATTGTGATCCCGAGCCTATCTTGCTAGCTTTTCGCTCTTGAACGCAGGGCCGTTATCGCATACGATTGACCGCGTAGTCCTGAATTTGTCTCATTCGAGGAGGGCTACGACGCTATTTGCATCTTCTTTTCCTGCTCGCGCCGCGACCATCTTCGTGCATTAATCTATGGCCTGAAGAAAAGCTTGCGTTTCCTTGACTACTTCCCGTTTGTTATTTAGTTCGCCGAAATCAAGGTGAACTACTTCGAAAGGCACAATCGAGTGGCAAGGTAGTATCATAGCATCTGTAGAGAGTTTATACTTGACTTTGTGTACTTGACACACATGGCAGGAATGAACGTACTGACTGACGTCTTTCTTCATGTGAGGCCATCTAATTCTCTTGACCAGATTGTTGTAGTTGCGCCGAAATCCGTCGTGTCCTCCTTATTCTGGGCAATCGTGGTACAAAAAAAGACTTTGGAAACAAGTGTTGATGGGAATCGATACCGAATGTTTCAGAAGGACCAGAGAGACCGCAGAACCGATACGTCTTCGGTTTATTGTTGACAGAACAAGAAAAAAAAAATATGCAGAGCGTGCCCCTGGCTACTTCTTCTTCCTCGCCTCCGAGCTCCATTTTCAATCTGTTTTCTACATCTTCCCGCCGGCCAGATTCAACCGAAGCAACCTTCGAGCGAATACAACAGTTGAATTGGCTTCTTCACTAATTTGCTTTCAGGTGTACGAAGCAAGCATGTTCTCACTAGTCCATCCTTGCCTAGGAAAATCGTTTTAACCTTGCAGAGTTTCCACTGTGTTCTTTTTCGTGCTTCTTCAAGCAGAAGTACATCTCCTTCTTGGATATTTGTGTGACCCTCTATTTTTCTGCTGGTACACTTAAGCTTTCTCAGGTACTCCTTTTTCCACCTGGTCCACCGTGTTATCATTGCCTGTTTTCTCGCACTCCAGTAGTTCAACAAACTGTATTTACCGAGTCTGTTTTCTTCCTGCGTGTTCATTGCTTGCCTGCCTCCTATAACGTCCGCCGGTCTGATGGTTGTGGCTCGTTAGGGTCGTCATACACATAAGTAAGAGGCCAGTTGTTAATGACTTCTTCTGCTTCAACAACCACAGTCCGTAGTTCTTCATCCAAATGTCGAGCACCTATAGTTTTTGCCATGGATGTCTTAAAGCTCAATGCGTCATCTACGAAATTTCATTCCAGTCCGAAAATCTTGATTTGTCCCTGTTTTCTTATCCCTCGATCCAGATCCTCTCCTTCTTCATCAAAGTGTTTTCTTATCTCGGCGTCATTTGAAATTCATTTTCTTAAATTCATTCCCGCATAGCGAAAAATATCTCGTGCTTCTTTGTGTATCTTTGTCGATGTCGAATATTCGTCGGCTCCTAGTAAAACGTCTTCGACGTAGATTCCTTTCCGGAGTTGCGCCACAACTGCAGGATAGTTTTCTTCGAATTTATCCAAATGTCGATGAATCGTGGCCGCTAGAAGGAAGCTACTTGGTGTAGTTCCGAAAGTGACCCTCGTCATCCTTCATGTTTTTATCTTCGGTGTTGTCATATCTTCGCTGGGTATTATTTCCCACCACATAAATCGCAGTGCGTCTCGGTCATTTTCATGTATCTTGATCTGCAAGAATGCTTTTTCCACTTCGGCTGACATAGCGATCTTGTGATGTCGAAACTTCATCAGCAAGCTTGTGATGTCGGGGTTTAGGTTTGGCCCCTTTTCCAAGTTGTCATTTAAGGATTCACCTGGATTCTGGCTTGACGATGCGTCAAATACGATCCGTATTTTTGTCGTTGTTGGGTCCTTCTTAATTACTGCTTGATGCGGCATGTAGTATACAAATTTGTGCTGTATATCGGATCCAGCATCTTCTTCGACGTTTTCTGCTATTTCTTGCTCGAAGTACTCTCGAATAGCTTGGTCATAGGCTAGGAGTTCATCTTTATCCTTGCATAGTTTCTTGGTCACCTGGAAAAGCCTCTTCTCTGCAATGGTGTTGTTGTCGTCCAATGTCACGTTTTCCTTCCATGGTAGCCGCACTTGGTATCATCCTGCCTTAAACTCCATTGTTTGTCGGACGTAGTCTAGCACGTGTTCATCATTCATCTTTGTTGCTGGTTTCTCCTTGATGCCCATGTTTTCCAAGTCCCAGAATTTCTGCAGTTCGTCCACAGTCGTGTCCGACTTGGCACTGACCTTGAGTACCATAACCGTCGATCATTTCATCGGCACACAATGAAGTCCTACAGGACCTTGGACCGTCCATCCCAATAGTGTTTCTATTGCCATTACTTTTGGATGGATCTCGCAAATCCGACCAGTGACTACAGTCCAGTAATAATCTGCTCCAATTACTATAGAAGTTTCCATATTTTTTCTTTCTTTGTCCGTCTTCTCGTTGTCATCAGCCAAACGAATTCCCATCAATCGTGCTCTTTCGTGTATTGTCAATGGTGGCGATGGTAGGACGTCACAGGATATAACTTCTATCTCCAGTGCCTCAATCGTGACTGGCTCCGATGTGGGATCCTTCCTCACGCTGACCTCGACGACTTTCATGTCTAGTTCCATCTCTCCTCCTCAAAATGATCCTACAGTAATCCTTTCTGATCTTTTTACTTTGCACGCTAGTTTTCTTGACAATCTTTTGAGTATGAATGTCCTCTGACTCCCGTTGTCTAGCAGAATCCGTGCGTAGCACCCGCTGTCTTTTCCCTCCCTCCACGAAAAGGCTGTCTGCCGTAGTATGCACTTGTGTTCATCAGACTGCCATGCGTGCATGTTGCAGGACTTGCTGGTGTCTAACCGGTCAGGTTGCGCGCTTTTACGCACTTGCTCAACATCACCGCTTTGCTGCTGTGCTGACTTTTCTGCAGGCGTACGTGGTCGACACATGGATGTCGCGTGCCTTCCCTTGCATGTTCTGCAGCGTACGTTAGCGCGGCATATCTTCGCCGTGTGGTGAGGTCAGGTGCATCTGAAGCACCTTCGTTCCCGTTGCAAGGCTTCTTTCTTCTGTTGCATACTAATGCTTTTTCTGCAATCTTCCGTGTAGTGTCCAGTCATCTCACAGAAGATGCATTTTTTTCATTGAGGTGCTTTGAAGCGCAGATGTTCTAGTCCGCCTCATACTGTGCGGTGACTGGGTAACGTCGTATTTTTCCTCTCGAGTTTCTTCTCTGCTGCGTATATATATGTTTAAAAACTCCATAATTTCTTTCAAACTGCTCGTGCTGTCTCTTGACGCTGAGTCCGATTCCGTAGTTGCTGGTCTGTTGTCACCTTTCTTTAACTCCTTCATCTTCAGCTCAATCCTCATATTCACCGGTAGCGCAGATTTTACAACAGGAGCTATCACTGTCGCATAACTATCCATTTCGACTCCTAACGACTGCAGTGCTCGTGTGTTCACTTGCAACTTTTGGAACAGTTTCTTCAACCCATCTACATCTTTAGGACTCTTCACTGCTTCCAAGTTTGCAAGCTCTTTTATGTAGGTCTCTCTCAAATTATCTTCTCGTCCAAAGGTTTCTTTCAAAAGAGCGACTGGATGCTCGTAAGTCTGATCAGAAAAGTGCAAACCTTCTATGAGGGACGCAGCCTCCCCGCTCAGAGACGCCAGAAGGTAATTAAATTTTTTATTCTTCGGCATGTTCGCTCTGTTATGCACCGATGTCTCGAACTGATGCCAAAACCTTGTCCATGCTGTTTTTTTCCCATACAACTTGATCATCTCAAGACGTGGCAACTTAACAAGCTCTTGCATCTCCGAGATTTGGTCAGTACCTTGCACTGAACTCGCCTGTTCTGTGACTATTCTCGTAGTCAGTTGCGTCGCTTGTTCTAACTCGCGTAATCGCTCCTCATTTTTTGTCGTTGCAGCGACGATCTTCATCTCATAATGCAAAACTCTTTCAAATTCTGTCTCCGCGTCGTCTTCTTCAATGAACGGTTCTATCTGTTCGTTAACTTGTCTTAGCGTCTGTGACGCGCTCTTCATCTGGTTCAGAAGCGTCCTAAGTTGCGCTCGATCGGCGTCTTCTTCTATCTTCTTATCGATTTCGCTCGTAAGCGTCGTCACATTTGCTCGAAGCGTCTTCCGCTTCTTCGATAGGACCTCTTTATTCATGCCTAAAACGTGTTGAAAGAGCTCTTGCCTTTTTATGTGCGTCTCCAACAGTCGTCGGTCGTGGTCCTTCTCTCGACGGTTTGTCCTTGAGCCAGACGCCGCTGCTTCGTTCTTCAACCCGTTGTTGCGAATGGGGTTGAAGTCTGTGCGTCTGTCTTCAGATCATCCTGGTCACGGCACCATGTTTCAGAAGGACCAGGGAGACCGCAGAACCGATACGTCTTCGGTTCATTGTTGACAGAACAAGAAAAAAAAATATGCAGAGCGTGCCCCTGGCTACTTCTTCTTCCTCGCCTCCGAGCTCCATCTTCAATCTGTTTTCTACACCGAACTTCAGTAAAAACCAGTTGTTTGGAGCCTTTCCAGAGCTTCACTTCATTGATTTCTTTGGATTGTTCTATGTTGCGTCGTACCGTCAACTTTGATAAAGCATCTTCATCGGTTAAAAGCGGTCCTGGTCGGTGCGAGATGGTAAGGTCAAATTGCTGCAATTAATTCATCCATTCAGCAATACGTCCTTTTGTTTGGGTCATATTCAAGAGATTAGTGAGGGCCTGATGATTGGTGAGCAAAGTGAACATCGTGCCTTCCAGGTATGTATGAAGGTATTCAATTGTATTCAGAACGGCCAGGGCTTCCTTTTTCGTAGTAGTGTAGTTATTTCAGATGGCTTGAACGTGTTACTGTAGTAACCTACTACGTGTCGCTTTTCTCGGCTGGATGATTCAATCAAATTTTCATACAACATTGCACTAGTCCCATAATGTGACGCGTCAGTGTTCAATTCAAAGGGTAAAGTGAAGTGGCAGGCATAGGACAGTGTCAGAAGAGATTCTGTGCACTATTTTATGGTACACTCTCTCACAACTGTCACTCTAGTCAAAGAGACGTCCTTCTGTGTTAGACGTGTGAGATATCTAGTTTTGACAGCAAAATCGTTTATGAAAGATTGGAAATGTCCTGCCAATCCCAAAAACACACTCAGTGAACGGACGTCATATGGTTTCTTGAACTGGGAGTTTTTTTCGACGGACTCTTGTTTTGTGCTTTTGGTGTTCTCATCGAAGACTCATCCAAGAAACACAACGTTTAGTTGAAAGAATGCACTATTCTTAAAATTAACCTTGAGATGTACCAAGCTTAAGGAGCTTAACATCTCAGACAGATGGTCCTGATGCTCAGCCTCTGTTCTAGAGAAGACTCTTATGTCGTCTATGTACACAATACAGAAAACACAAAGAAATGGCCTTAGCAAGTCAATCATGATCTTCTGGACCAACGCTGGCGAGTTTTTCCAACCGAAAGAAAGTCGGTTATACTCGTAGAGGTCGAATGACATAATAAAAGCTGTGTACATTTTTGTTTCTTTGGTTAGTGGAATCTGCCAGAAGCCTTTGCAGAAATCGGGGCGGGAGAAATGTCGGCAACCACCAGTCTCATCAATAATTCTGTGGATCTTTGGCATGAGAAATAGTATGAGTTCTGTGTGACGATTGAGAACCCAGTAGTCGGTGCATAATCTGAAGGTTCTGTCTTCTTTCGGTGCGATCGTTATGGGAGAAGCGAAGGGTGATACCGATGCTCGTATAATATCAGCATCTAGCGTCTCCTGCAACTCTTTCTTGAGTCAAAACTTTCGCTCTCTTCACATATTGTAAGGTGATTTTGGGATGATGGTCTTGTCAGCGAGCTCAAAAGGAACCTTGTATGACTTCACCTCCTGAGGATAGTTTTCTCTGTATATAAGTTCAGGATAGGTCGTTGCGATATTTTCCGCGCACATTACAACTCGTAGGTTATCTTGTCTACATTGATATGCCTAGTTCTTTGCTATGGCCTTGACTAGAACCACATCGTCCGAGTATATGTTAACCTTTATTTGCTTTATATCTGGTCTTGATAGCAAAAAGTTTCACGTCACCCCCTTTACAACCAACACTTCGCTCTCAATTTCCTGACCCTGAAACTCGATGTTTGCGAAGGTCCACTTATCATGCAATGCTGCTTTATCATCATAGCCTTGTACCCTTAGGACTCTTCCACTATTGATGCGACATGCATCCACCGTCTTTGAATTTATATTAGACACAGATGTAGCGCTGTCTAGAGAGCCATCATCGGCTTGTTTCCAACTTTGACGGGAATGTGCAGTAGGCTAGATGAACTTAAATAAACAGTCTCATTGGAGTCATCGGGTGGGTCTGATCACCCTCTTTTATTAGTTTTTTTGTCGAATCCTCCTGATCTTCAGTGTCGATATTAATCACTCGACCTCTTGGAGCGCGCCAGGTCAAGTTATCTGTGTTACTTGTGAGCTGGCTTGGTTTTCATTGATTGCTGCTTGACCAGTCTGCTTTACTTCGACTGAAAGAGCTGCTTGAATTAGCGGTTATGCTTGTTTCCGGAGTCAATGGTATGTTCTGAAGACACTCCAGCAGGTCATCTAGAGTTTTGGTTACTGTATTGGCACCTGCTTCAAGACTTCAGCGTGTAATCCATGGTATATTAAGGCTACTACGTCCGTAGATAGAACCAAAGGCTCAGCTAGCTTTAAAACGGGGTTTCTCGAAGAAGTACTCGACAAGGGAGCTTTGTTTGGACTTGAAATTAAGTGCTGTAATCCATTTATGTACTAGATTGCTTCGAAATGCGGTCAAAAGTTTCTTCTTCCACCGACTCCAAGAGTCAACACTGTCTTCCTGAATGCATATTTTATACCACTTGAACGCAACACCTCTCAAGTAAACACGCATGTTAGTGATTTTATCCTCGCCAGAGAGCCACTTGACTTTTTCAGTGGCATATTCGTAGAACTCAAGCCACCTGCCTGGACTTGAAGACATACCGTCGAAGGCATCAGGCTCTACGAATTTAGGCACCGGTTGCTCAGCATTTAGAGAGCTTATAAGGGATGGCAATATTTGGTTCTGTTGCACAATCTGTTCCTGTTGTAGCTGAAAAGCTTTCAAAACGAGGCTCACCTCTTCCGTCGAATACCTTAATCCTAAGTCTCTTCGACGCGCTGGTTCAAAAACAAGGCTGTAGAAGGCCTCCACATGCAAGTTCACTTTACAGCACCTTTCCGTCGTATTTCAGTAGTTTCCACGGGTGCCTCTTTCACAACCAAGTTCACGAGTTCTTCATCAGCCGCTTCATCTTGAACTTGGTACTTCTAAAAGATGATCTTGTCCGCGGAGGTCTCGTCAACGAAAAACTTCCCCCGTAAGTTGGTTTCGGTGGCCGGCTGCACCAAAATAATGTAGCGTTCCTACTTAAAAGAACGGAACAGCATTATAGCTTCAGTATAGAACTGGTGCCCATCTTAATCTGCTTTATTCTTAACTTCATCTTTCTCTTCTTTCCTGCCGCGGCTCTCGTGCGTCGTCTTCTCCTGTCCTAAGGCTCATACCGCTTCAATCTTATAACGAGTAACGCCTCTGTACACAAAAGTAGGATGGTATATCTCATACGCCCAGGGGGACCAACCGAGTTTTATGACGAGGATCATCTTCTCGCCTTCCATGACATATTAACCCACTACAAAAAAAGTAAGGAAGATACCTTCACCACCCCACGATAGATCAGATAGGTCACAAGAAGTACACTGGAGACGCCTAAAACCAGGAACATTTCAAAACCTCGTGCGCCTCAACCATATGCAGCACAGGCTGTATCCTTTGTAAACTTGAACATGCCGACATAGAACGCATCCTTTATATATGCCCACATACTTCACATTTTTTTGGTTACCGAGACCCGGACCTCTTTTAGACGCGTTGTCTTGGTGCACTGGCTAGCTTAGAATTTAGACACTGCATTTTGGCCATCCAGCGGGCCAGCGAAGGGGTGGAAAGGCTAAACTTTAACAACGTCACCACCCGTGTGGCCTGGGCCCCGCCGCTATCTGCAGCTTTGAAGTGAAGTTTTGTCCATTCCATTGCATATATAATTTTAGGAGCCCTATCTTCAATGTTATAGAATACAAAGTTGCGTTTAGGCGAAATTACACCCAATTATTAAAGTTACGTGGTTTATAAGGCGACTATAGAAGTCAAAATTTCTTAAGACATTCATTATGGCGTAAGTCTCAATGATACCCTTTAATTTCTTAGAGCCGTCATATTTTACTGATCTAAACTAACTGTATGTTATTGTTTAGATAGTTTGAGCCACGCACAATTAGTATCAGTGTAAAACGGACTCACAGCACTTTAGTGCCATGAGGCCGGTTGTCATTAGTGGCCGGCAAACAATATGAGGAACATTTCATGAACCTCAAAAACGATGTATTCTTTTAAGTTGAAACACTTACCCCACCTGCACCACGAACAGGGCTTAATCGTAGCGGAGACTGAAAGGAGAACAGCATGACAACTAAAAATAAGTAATGTCTGTATGCAGAAATACAGAATTTTGTATACTAATTAAACAGCACTATAATTAAAGTTGCAAAGTACCATGTTACATTTCAGTGTAACTGAACCCGTGCGCTCAGATGTATGCGGCTCTAAGGAAACTCTGGTTGTAGACGTATCTAGAGAACTTCGCGACGCCATTCGACTCAATTATACCGTTCATTTGTGACAGAAATCTACCCAGAACCTATTATTCACTTTATCCCTCACGGAGCGACTGTGCGGGTCCATACAAAATTTTATATTTTACTTTATTTTTATTCAAGGATCGTCTTGCATTGCCCGAAGGTGTTAAAGCATGAATTTACAGGCGAAAACAAATAAGCATTCCTTAAAACAGTGCGCCTGTTCTACCCACAGCCGGTTCCGCAGAATGATAGCAATAAAAAAAGAGTTAGCAATTAAGTCCATTCTCACACAGCACTCACGTTTTTTTTTTGAACGATAGTCTTTAGGTTTAGAAAATGTCGGATGGCAGTTTGAGACATTTCTCGCTGCTAATTGAAGTGTTAGGGTGTTGTAAAAGAGATATAAAACATTGAGCTTCAACTTCCTCCATGTAGAGGAAAGAAGTAAGTTAATATGCGTTTCATTCCCATGTAACTTTCGCTCCGCTAATATTGCTGGTACCGTCCCAGCATAAACCTAGCAGCACTAATTTCAATACATTCCCGTTTACTAATAAATATTATCAGCAGAGTCCAAGACAGCACACGCGTATTCCGAGATTGATGTAAAACATAAAATTCGGACTAATGTTTTTTGGAGGGGGGACATAGTTACGAACATTAGAGATTCTGCTCAATAAATTTGAGTCTCCTACCAACATTAACAATTACGTCAGCCACATGACCGGACGATGGGTAGCCAGATCATAACGTAAAACCTAAGTACTATCTTCTAGGTCTGTTTTTATCAGGGTATTGTTTATCTGGTAGGCAGTTGCAATAATATTTTTCTAAATGAAATGTGGACACACTTTTTCACATTCAAGTTCTACTTACAAGTGAAACATCGAATAATAGAGCTAATAGAGCATTCCAAGTCCAGTTGTAACAAGCAATGATCTTTGTCATACTTGATTTTAATATAAAGAAGACAATGATGTGAATACTACCGTACACGTGCATACGCGCAATAATTACAATCACATAAAGTAAAAAAATTGACCCTGAGACTGATGACTATGAAACTCCTGACGTCACTTCAATGTACGGTGAGCAGCTGAAGCTCAAAATTGCTAGTACGGGGAATATTTCTTTTCGCAGCCAGTTGCGTTTGGTTTGCCAAACATGTTACCCGATCATTGAAACGCTTCAGCGCGCCACCTGGATGCCCTTCTAATCCAGCACCCAAGACCATTGCTGAGTGATTTCTGAAACGTATAGGACGAAGATATTGTAGGCATGTTTGGGAGAGGCTGCATTGTGAGTACCAACCTGCGAAGGAGAAGGCAGGGATAGGGAGCTGCCTTTCCGGCCGTCACGTCGCTGGCATACTCAGCGAATAAAGCCGGACAATATTCATTGTCTAAGAAGTCGGTGGTGGTTGCTTCTTCTTCTTTTCTTCCCATTTCCTTTTAGCTACAGATGGCACAGCGTGATGCAGGAGAGTCTTCACCAACAGAGTTTTGAGGGTGACGGGTAGTTGGAACTGACTGCAAATATCATCTCTTCTTTTAGGTTTCGGTACACTGAGATGTTCAAACGTCCTGTCTAACTGTTTTTTGACATTTGAAGAGCAAATTCTAAAAAGACAAATTGACGTATTTTACATACCATTGTGATTGAATTGCCGCCGGGTGGAATTTAGGTGTCAAAAAAAACTGTCGATGTTAGACCTATTATTTACGCAAAAGACGTAATCCACTTATCTCGAAAATATTTTTGGTCGTTTGGAAATTCTGTGCAAAGCTTGTGTTTTGATATTGATTGATTGATATGTTGAGTTTAACGCCCCCAAACCACCATATGATTATGGGAGTCGCTGTAGTGTAGGGCTCTGGAATTTTCGACCACCTGGGGTTCTTTAACGTGCACCCAAATCTGAGCACACGGGCCTACAACCTTTCCGCCTCCATTGAAAATGAAGCCACTGCAGCCGCAATTGGATCCCGCGACCTGCGGGTCAGCAGCCGAGTACCTTATCCACTAGACCACCGCGGCGAGGATGTTTTGATATGCTACTTTGTCAAGTTTGGCACGGAGGCTGATATAGTTGCTCCCATGGCGGTTCCATTTTTTTGCTAGTAGACTTCGCCTTTTACAGAAATATATGTTACGTTGACGAAGAACTGCATCAGACGGCAGAATTATTTGTGCTGGGGTTTTTTGTTTCGCTGACGTTCTCCCTATCACCTTGGGCAACTGATACTGTGAAGATTACAGGCACACTCTTGAACAGAGCGACTAGATCGATTAATACCGGTGTCACATAGGAACTTTTAATCACAATCAGGGTGATCCGAATCAATTTTCTTGATGGCAATGATTTTATGGTCACTGCTCCACAACACAAGCTAATCCAGTTTGAGCTTGGTTCAGATAAAATGCACCTGCTGGCACTTGCATGCCATAAGACATGGCATTGATAAAACTAGGCATACAATATTTCAATAGAGCTATTTATCAGCAATGCGTTATTCGTGCAAGAACCTCTTGAACGACAAAAACTTTTTGTGACACAACAAAAGTAATCTTATAAATCTATCATTCGGTAGAGTTTTTTTAATTTACCCGTATTTTTGTGCGAGAAACTTAATATTCAATTTTATTTGTGATGGCACCTGTCTCTAGCCGTCGAGTAGCAGTGAAACGACATTCTCGTCATACACGCTATATTTTCACTTCTGGCACCTGAAGTCTCCCAGTTGCTTCTACCGGCGGTCAATTACTGTAAAGGTCTTTTCATACGACCCCGAAAGGCGCGTCTGGAAGCTCACGACACAGTATTGAAGTTTCTTCGAGGTGCTCAAACTGCTCTGAAGGTTCGAAAGTTACACTTGTCTGCTTATCGTCTGCTTCTCTCAATCGAACGTCAAGTCTTACGACCGTGCCATTCTGATCTCGTTCTTAGGCTCCTTGCGATGAAGAACTCGCCGGATATCATAGCTCTCCAAGAAACCAATGTGAGAAATTACGAGCCCAGACTTCCCCCTTACGTGGACATTGACAGCAATACCCGATGCACGGTATTGGCGTGTGTATCTTTCCAGTATGCTTCGAAAGCATCATTTTATATAAGATCTGATGTTCATTTCGCAGTGATTGACGCAAGTAACCTCTGCGACACCGACTTCGAATGTGTAGCAGTTGCTAATAATCTCAGAAACACAAATACGACTGTAGCAAGCATAATGTTTCGGCCAACGCGATCTTCGGACATCGCATTGTTGGAGTGTCTGCTATTTTGGTGTGGCTCGTCATTTTTGCTGTGGGGAGATTTCAATGACCATTATCCTGGTTGGTGTTGTCGCCCACAAGACATTGGTGGAGTGGAAATCAGTGAGCTTATTGTTAAACATGATCTGCAGACCCTTAATGACGGCTCATCTACATTTGTCGGCATAGAAAAGAAACAATCCACCATTGAGTTCACCATATGAACGAAAGGTGTGCCTCTTACTTGGTCAAGCGAAGCTGACCCATGTGGTTCAAATGGGTTTACCTCGCCCGTTTGAATGGTTACAGAGAATTCTCCTACTAACCACTTGTACTACTACTACTTGTACAAACAGTACTACTTGTACTTGTTTTTTTTTTTTTTTTGCTTCTCTAGAAAATCACGATCTGGGGGAGTTACGCCTTCTGAAAGACGTCCTCAAAGCCGTCTTGCGCACTTCTGAGAACGTCCTCGGCAGCGCTCAACGGAAATATTTGGACTTTCTGAAATTCGCTGCACTCCATCTGTAGATATGATATTGAATGTCATCGCTGGAACGCATAAAAGTTGTTCTGTGAATTCTGCTGACCGCGATCGTTCGTGTTCAACAAAGACCACTGGTTTTCACGCGCAAGTACTGTGTTATATTGTTTACATGTGGCGCTCAATAAAGTTCTTGTTTCTTTGAAACTTGAAAAGAGTTTTAATCTCTTGAGATAAATGTGTGAGGCAGTGGTGTCATGAGCTGCTTGGTTTAAAATTTGAAGCCTTCTTTGCTGACAGCGTCTATATACTGTGTGACCTGCTACCAACCGTTTATGATTGAATAATGGCAACGAATCGCGTTCGGTTACAACAAAAGGCTATACGTGTCAAGCCCCAGGGTGGCCAGCTGCCTTTCTCGTGACGCGAAAAATGACCGAAACGTCAGAAGGCGCTTCTAACTTGCGTGACGTCAGGTTGACGTATATAGATGCGTGTCACTTTAGGTGAAAAAAAAAAGTCGAGATTGAGAAGACCGTTGGTTTTGGTCTGTTGTAGTAACACTAGGAATGTTTTCTGCCATAAATGAATAACGATAGTGTTTTCAAAATAACTATTTTCATGTCAGAACTGAGCCACCAGAATTGTGCGATTCTTTGACGATTTTTTTTTACCATGTAGTAACGTCAGACTGCATCGTCGTTAATTCGTCGCTGTTCTGTGGATCGGGGCTCCATCTGCATCGTAAATCAATGCGATTTGCTGACACTGGAGGCTGGATAATGGATTCATTTTTCTATTGCGCGCTACATTACAGTTCACCCTAAATCTGTTAACGAGAGAAGACACATACAGAAGTAGTTCACTGGAAGGTGTACGTTTCGAGTGGAGAACAGTCCCCCCCCCCCCCCAAAAAAAAAAATGAAAAAAGAAAGTAGCAGCTGGTTGAATTATCCTTTACGTCTATATAGCCGCATGACGCAAGCGAAGCAACGACAGCACAAGTCGCGTATCGTACACAGCTGGGCGCGCCCATGCAACGAACCACCTCTGGGACGCTGCAGCCCGCGCTGCCGTCCTCTGCAGCGCTCCGGATACGACACGACATTCGGTGTCGTCAATGTCGGCATCCGCTTATTATGTCGTCGCCCCTTGTCACGTGCGCGTTCGTTGCGTCGCTCGCATCGATATACCGCTGCCGTCAGTTGCAACCTCGCGTGTAACTGTTCCGAACGGTGACGTTAAACCCTCGCCAAGGCTTACTCGCTTTGCAAGGCCGTGGGGGGTGGCTGCGCGGCTTTTCCCGAACTCTTTGTTGAGTGTGACGACACGTTAGCTCGTAGTACGTCGGATAGATAGAAAGAAAGGATTGGCGTCATGTCGATGTAATGCCGAGGCGTCGGCGCGTCCTTCGTTAATACCGTCACGCGTTTAAATGACACTTTTCCTTTTTTTCGTTTTTTCTTATTTTCGCGTCACGCGTTCTGTCGTGTCGGAGACGACCGAGACCTCGGCGTCTGTCAGATTGCGGCGTGACACTGTCGCCCTGCTAGGCAGCCTCGCTTCCGGGCTGCTGCTTTCTGTTTTCTTTTTTCTTTCTTTCCCGAAATGCGTACGTGGCGGGAAACGGGAGCTCCACGCTGTTATATAGCACGCGGAGGTCGCGCGGTCGACTCCACCCACGTAGCCGCAGTTTCGTCTGTACACATCAGAGTAGATCGCGTTGCAAGGCTATAGCCTTCGAAGCGATCTATGGCTATAGCCTTAGCCTCATAACAACATCCCATCCAGGGTTGCGCCGCCGCGGTGGTCTAGTGGCTAAGGCACTGGGCTGGTGACCCGCAGGTCGCGGGATCGAATCCCGGCCGTGGCGGTCGCATTGTTGATAGAGCTGAAAATGCTTGAGACTCGTGTGCTTTTAAGCACGTGTTCTGCCGTTTTATAGTTATGGTGACTTCGCAGTGGAGCTTGCTCCCGGATCCAGCTAAAAAGCTTCGTAGAATGAGCTCCCACTCCTTTAGGCGTGCCGGGAGGCCTCAGCATCGGTGCCCGGTAATGAGTTAAGCTATATCCCAATGATTATACAGAACTATAGCGCAGAAGGTACCCGGAGGCCGTAAGCGGCACGCGGCGCATACTATAGAACTGACGACGCGAACGATGCGAATGAACCCTTTCATCATCGTCATCGCCGTCGTCGTAGTGCACGATCACCGCCTTCGGGGTCGCTCCGCGATGATTGCTCGCCCAACCGCAAGTTACTCCCACCGCTTGCGCGAATCGAACCCTCGACCGCCCCGTGCGATCTGACCGCACATTTCTCCAGCAGCTGTGGGGCAGAGGTACTGTCGTGCTCGAATGGAGAGACCGAAAAAGGAATGTTGAGCAGGTTCGATAAACCGTACACTTTCACGGTGTCCGTCACTCTTACAGGGAACGGAATCTCAGGCAGTGAAGAAAGGATGAGCAGGCGGACGAAGAACGATATAGTTTTTGCATTAGTATCAGCTTACGTTAGTCGTTACATTACAGTAATGATTCCGTATGTTCAATCTTTTATCCTTATACGGTATGTCGTCATTGGCCTGAGCGGCGTTCCGTTGCGTTTGAAACGTATGCGAAAGCAACTGCTCGGGAGTGGCGCACTATACGTACAAAACGAAGGTAACCCGTACATCGTACCATAGATCTTATAGACGTGTGTGTGTTTGTGTTGTGTGTGGTGGCGCGGCGCGATAAGCCTGGAAGCCCCCACGGATTAGGCTGAATTAAGTGTCCCCTATTGTGGTTTGTAACTCGTTGTGCCAAGCTCGCACGCGTGCCCACTTGTAACGGCTGGGAGAGACCCTTCGTCGATTGTCATGAACGTGCTGCTAAGCGAGCCTACTAACCAGAGTGCTGCGTACACAATGACGAATCGGGACAAGTTCCGTCAGGTGATTGCAGGTGTGCCATCGCATAATAACCTGTTCAAATTAGTGAGTGAATGTCTGCAGCAAGCTACAGTACGACGACAGCGAAGCATAGACAAGCCAAACCCTGACCTAAAGCTTTTGCGACTACGTGCTTGTCGACGACGTGCTTACAGAGGGCACAGCTTTCCAAAAGAAGCTCTGATTGGACACTCTATAACCACTTAGATGTAGCCATTAGGCAGCACACAAAACAACTTCGTCGAAGAAGCTGGGCCACATTGTGTAGCTCGTTGCATATGGTGATCAATTTGGGGAATGTATGGTGCATATTGAAGACTCTCCAAACACCTGGGGTCTGCAAAAACCCAACTACAGAATTGTGCATCATAACTGGACGGTCTCCGAAAATTCTTGTTGAAGATTTTGCTAATATTTTCACCTGTCCTATGTCAAAAGACAACGTTCATCATCGTCCCGTTACAATTTTATATGGACCTCCATGTGAGATGGATGATGCAGAATTCGCCCTGGCCGAGCTACGTAAAGCACTTAGCCTCTGTTACCATTGCACTGCCCCAGGCGAAAATGGTGTCACGTGGCAAGCCTTGCGAAACATTTATGGGGTCTTTCATGAAAGTATCCTGGACGAGACAACAAAGTGTGGCAAATGAGTCTGGTTTCTGCTGAATGAAAATTGTCTATGGAGAAGCCAATTTTGAAGCCTGGTGGCCCTGCACAATGCCTGAAGTAATTAGCCAATATCGTTTACTTCTGATGTTGTGAAGCTGATGGAACGTACGGTGATTTTTAGTCTGGACGCCAGATTACAGGAGCTCACTTTATTCCCTGATGTCATGAGCGGATTTCGTCACCATTATTTAGCCCTCGACAGCATAGCAGATCTTGTATCATCGCTTGAATCTGCTCGAGCAAACAGACATGCAGCGTACGTATGTTGTATTTCTTAACATACAGCAAGCGTTTCACTCGGTGCCACATAAGGCGACTATTTGTGCACTGATGAAAGAAGAAATTTCAGGTCATTTGGTACACTTTGTCCGTGATTTTCTATCTGAGCGCAGAATGAAAGTGCGCATTGTAGAAGTACAGAGTCAACCTCGCACTGTTAATTGTGGCGTCCCGCAAGGCCACGTCTTGTCACCGCTTCTTTTTAACAGCGTACTTGCTGGACTTCCAGGCTATTTACCGCAATAATGTGACTTTCCTATAGGCATAGCGATTTATGCTGATGACATCGCACTCTGGAGCAGTGGTCCGTCACAGCATAGTCCACGTCTTCGTGGTAAATTGCAACGAGCACTGGATGCAACTTCAGAATACTTGGTGGAAGTTGGCCTGGAGGTTTCAACGGCGAAATAGCTGCGATCGCGTATCATCCAAGGCAACGCGCTCGTGGAAGCCTTAGCAGACTTTACCTCAGAGACACACCGATACAGTGGGTACACTAACATCGCTACCTGGGTATAATCATCGATGATCGCCTTTCTTGGCACCCTGCTGCCAAAACTGTGAGGTGAAAATCTCTGTCCCTGTTCAAGTATATAGCCGCCTTGAAAACTAGGGGAGAGGGCATTGATTAGAAGACGGCACTACAGGTTTACCAATCAGCTGTACTATCCTGCGTGATGTATGCCTTGCCAGTCTTGAATGTACCACCTGTCTTGAATGTAACGGGATAATCGCGTTGCCGTCTGAGTACTGTTTGGCTTACCTTGTGAAGCACAATTCATCGCAATACTGACTGAAGCACACTAATTGCCGCTGAGGCTGCAAGCTGACCAGAGAGCGGTACACCATATTTAGCGTCTGAATCAAGCCCCACAAGGCAAGACACTCCTTAACAAGCTGTAACAGCGCCCACTTTCTCGGACAGGCAAACCGACTGTTTTATTGAATGACAGTACTGGCAAATCTGGCGAAACTAATGAGTTGCCAAAATCGACAGAGCACAGGCCATGTGCCTTCCCTACCCATCTGTCAATTCCAGAAATACGCAAAAGGTGTGAGCAACCAGGTTTGGAACTAAATCAATTAGCCCATTCACACCTATTTGAAAACTTCGAACTGTGCAAAAGTATTTATGGACGCTTCTGTACGCAGCGATGGCCTGAGCGCGTCTGCAGCTTTCTTCTTCCCTACAATCGATATCACGAGGTTGTTTAAAATACTGCGCCCCTCACCTTCGGTGACGGCCGCGCTAGCAGCGATTGATGTCACCCTTAAGTACGTACAAGAAGAGTTACCAGCATCAAAGTTTGTCATCCTCACGAACTCTCGTGGTGCCTTTAGCAGTCTCACGAGCAACGAGACCGACAGCCCTATTCTGAGCAGCATCATGGAATCCATTACCAACATTATCTCACGTGGGATATGCCTAGCTGCACAGTGGGTACCTTTGCACGTAAGTATTGCGGGCAATGAAGAAGCGGATCACCTTGCTTCGTCATGCAACCATAATGGCAGTGACTGTCCGGGAATTCTATGTACGATGGACAACGCTCGTCTGCTTATACGCCGACATCTCCTAAAGCAGCCCCCAGACCAGCGTGTGGTGAATTGATCTTTCACTGCCCGTGTTCGTGGCTGTGGCTTGCCTCGTATCTCCCGAGCGCTGTTGTACAAAACAAGAGTGGGCTCTGTGCTTGTGCGTGAACGATTACACCATCAAGGGCTTGTGGACAGCTCGTTGTGCACAGGTTGTGGCTCCTGCGAAACACTCGAGCATCTCGTAGTGCACTGTCCCACATTTGCTTTGCAGTGGTGTTTGCTGATTAAGGAATATAAATTCCTAGCACTTAAGCGCGTGACTCTAGATGACTACCTCGTTTCGAGTGGTAGTGCTTTCCGACGCAACCAGGCCCACTGAGCTCTCCTTACATTCACGAACCAAACAAACCTGGCCTCCCGTTTATAGATGGTCTTTTTTACCTTACTATTATTTATGTTTTGTTTCGCTCATACTCGTCAAAGTCTTCATTTTTTCTCTACATCAATTTCTTTCCTCTTCCTACCCTCTAATCTTGGTTTTCTCTGTTTCTTCCTTCCTCCCGAAAGAGTGAGCAGGCGTCGTGCCCCTCCAGGTGGCAGTTGCAAGCTTGCTTTCTGTCTCTTTCATCTATGTGTTGGTGTATAAATCGAATAATAATAATAATAATAATAATAATAATAATAATAATATAGTCAGCCAATCAGTTTTTACCGTAGACGATGGAATCATACCACTCATACAATCTTCAGACAATTCACCAATAGGTCCCTTAACAAATACCGAGCAAGGCGTGCTCTATCTACTAATAAATATTGATAACAAGAAGGGCCCAGGACCTGACAACATTTCAAACATCTTCCTTAAAAGTTATGCAGAATGGGTAGCTAAATACTTATGTGTAATCTTTAATAAAGAACTGGAATCATGCACTATCCCCGCAATATGGAAAACTGCAAAAATTATACAAATACACAAAGCAGGCAGCAAAGCCATGGTTTCAAATTACAAGACAATATCACTAACTTGTTCTGTGTGTAAATTGTTAGAACATATGATATTGACACACATAAGTATTTAACTAGAAGAAACATATGCTGTCACCTGTTCAACACGGTTTGTTTTCAATGGTTGCTCAACATTTAGAATTAATACACGGTGCAGCCAAGTGATAGCCATAAACATATTGACCTCATCAATTTAGACTTTTCAAAAGCATTTGATCGTGTTTCCTACACAAAATAATAAGTAAATTAGAACTTACTCTTGAAGATAGTAATGTTCAATGGATTAGGAATTACTTAACCAATCGCTCACAATTTGTACAGTTACAGGACACCACCTTCAGAATAGCAGCAGTCACGTCAGGCATGCCACAGGGCAGCGTCGTAGCACCAATATTATTCAAAACATTCATTAATGATCCGCACCTCTCAATCGAAGTAAAACTAAGACACTTTGCAGACGACTGCGCACTTTACCAGGAAATAATTACTCCTCGGATCACCTAATTCTTAACTGAGCACTAGGAGATGTGCACATGTGGTGCAAAAAATGGCAAATGTCCCTCAATATTTCTAAATGTGTCTGGATGACAATAAATTGCAAAAAATACAGGTCCAACTTTTCCTACACAATCGACAACTGCCCCTTAGCCACAGTCTCTATTCACAAATATCTAGGAATAACGATTTCAAATGACCTGAGAGGGGACAGTTACATTGATAATATTACTAGCACAACCATAAAAAGACTATTTTTATTGAAAAGACGTCTTAAACCCACACCACCAAATACCAAACTAATAGCTTATACTACCCTCGTCAAATCTGTATTAGAATATGCCAGCCCTGTCTGGTTCCCGTGTACACACATGGAGATTAGTAAAATAAAAGTGGTTCAAAGAAAAGCACTAAAGTATATTTTTGCAAGTTAGACTGACAGACTCACCGACGCACCTACTCAATAACGCTGGCATTTGAACACTACAAAACCGAATAAAACTAACAACACTAAAACTAATATTTAACTACTCCACAACACAATAAAAATAGATACTTCAAGGTATATATATTTTTTTTTTCACGGCACACCAACCCGTCATAATCATTCCCATACTCTTGTAGAATACTCTTTTAACACTAATTGCTTTAAATACTCTTTTTTTCTTCTAACCATACAAAATTGTAACTCAATGAAACCCGCCTTAAGCACTGAATCCCCCATAAACTTGTCTACAGCTACAATGGAAAGCGAATGGCTTGCCTCCCAAATCGCACTAACGACATCACATAATTAATGAACTTAATAAAAGATGAGTTAGTGTCATATTTATAATAAAAAGTTTTGTTTTTATGATCGTTATATTTGAAATGACAAGTTTTTCGATTAGTTTATTGTTCATAAACTTCTTTGAATAAGTTGTCAGTAAAAATGCCTACTTGTTGTCCTTAGCTCATATTACAAATGCATGCATTATCTTTTCACGGTCGCTTTTAACGATAACCCAGTTCATAAAGTTGCTATTACTGAAATTGTTTTATTGGTTGTTCTTTAATGAGAATGTATAACCTATGAGTTGCATGTCATTTTGTAATTCCGGCTTTTTCTTGTGTTTTCTATTTTGTAATTGAATTTGTGCAAACAAATATTCGTTTTCGTATGCCTTCCCTGCTGTAACCTTTGATGAGATTGGCAGTGTTGTTAAAGAAATTAATAAAAGAAATAATGATCTCATAACTACATGTGGTCAATAAAAATCATGAAATGTGAAATATTTTGCAGATATTTTTTCAATCGTAACAGTTTAAAAGTTTTACAAGTAAATATCTAGCCTTTTAAAATCTTTTTTCACAAAGTTATGCATATATTTTTTGTTTCTTTTGATTTCAACAAGCTTGGCAAGAGGGTGCAGACGACAGGAAATTGCGATCTCTCAGCCAGATTGCGATGCGCGGATCGCAATAGTCTTGATACCGATCGGGCATGATCTCGGTTAAATGTGACCGTGTAGCAGCACCTATTCTAAATCCTGGTTAATCCACTGATTGCGACTAAAAATGCCTATGTGACACCGGTATACCACGAGACTGTCGTCACTGCCGATTCCCACCTGCAACAAATGCTGAAAATAATGGGTCGCATTTCTTACATGCGTGGCTGTCTTCCCCACTAATATCCCAAGGTCCTGTGGAGTTGCTCAGATAGCGTGTGAAATGAGAATGTTGTAAAGTCAGCTATCGCGCGTTAAACCTCCAGAAGTCAGGGCCCTGCCTGTGGGGGCGGTGGGCTCGCAACACAACAGCAGCTTGTTCTCGCTGCCAAGAACATGAGGGAAGATAGGTGAACATGAGGGGACGCCAAGAGAGTTTGCCATAAAAAAAAGCCCGGAGTTGCGGGCCAGCGAAGTGCGCACACTGTCGCACTTCGAAGTGCGCAAACAAACCCGTGACATCCATATATAATAGTAGATGAATGTGTACGGAAAATTCGCGTTACCTAATCATCTCCGAGCAAGATCCTCTGGCGGTAATGTTTTTTCACATTTACAATGCATTTAGTTTTCATTACATCCCCTATACTTTTTATAATATTATTTTCTGCTAACTCTCATTATTATTTGCTATGATGATAACTTGTTGAGAACACTGCATCAGCAACTCGTCTGAGTTTCCTCTGCAAGGTTATTGGAGTAGCCTTTGTTTGTGTTAGGTAATGGCATGCATTGGCGATGTTATTGTGACACAGGCCAAATTTTTTATGTGTACTATGGGTAGACGTTTTGTACCACTTTTGTGTTACACGACTCCTATATATTGTATTGTACTTACCCTAGATCCGCCAACGACGACAGTCCGCAGAAGTTCGAATCCAGAAGGCTGAAAAAAGAATAGCGTGATACTTAAGCAGTGAATTAAAACGGGCGAATATTCTGAGTGGGATGTTTATTAAAGACAAGCGATGAGAGAGAAAAGTACTTGTGCAACTCCCAATGTCATATTGATTGATTGTTGGGGTTTAACGTCCCACAACCACCATATTAATATGAGAGACGCCATAGCGGAGGGCTCCAGAAATTTCGACCACCTAGGGTTATTTAACGTGCACCCGAACCTGAGCACACGGGTCTACGGCATTTTCGCAGGTATAAAAAACGAAACCGCCGCAGCCGGGATTTATTTCCACGACCCAGGGTCAACAGCCGAGTACTTCAGCCACTAGACGAGTGTAGTGGGGCATCGCAATGTTGTCAGAAAGCGTTATTGCATAAATAAACATATGGAGCTAGCTGCATACTGAAATACCTTTAATTCGTTTACATGGCAGTATACACCACGCAAATTTTTCTACCGGCAATAAAGTTTTCTTCTGGCCAGAAGTTTTTCACAGCATGCTTGTTGTGATATTGTTGCACTTAAAGGTGAACTTTCTGTCTGGAGCCCTGTGCGAGCGCTGTTGTTTTCCTAGACTATCTATATATAATGACTGAGCTATTTTCAACAATATACCTTCTCTCTTCACAATAAATCATGCAAATGCAACAAGGTAGTGGTCTCGTTTTTTGTGTTACAGTTTGTAATGCTTCGCCTTTGGCGCGTGTTTTGCGTAGGTCAATAACTGTATCCAACTGACCAAGAGTGTTATCATTGTTTCAACAGTTCAGCAAATTATGGTGCAGTGCAATAGCACTGTGTTAGTGGCTGCATTATTTAAAATTCGTTCCCATCATATCAAGAAGGAAAACATTTCTATAGCAGAAAACTTGACTGCTTTAGGTTGTTGCACTTCAAATTTTTTTCAAAACTATAAAACTTTTGGCTTGTAATAGTGGGAGATGAAGAATATTTAAGGTTCATGAGAAGAATTCAGACCCCTGCATTTGTCTCATAGCTGCTTCTGTTTTCAGCAGAAGCATGCTCTGTTCGCCTACAAAAAATAAATGTATGGCATGCTTTGAAACGCCACTCTTAAATAAATAACAGACACTATTCTGTATCGCAACATTTTATCAAACAGACCGACATTGCGGGAAATACTCTTTTTGTCATAAAGTAACACTAATTTTTTCATAAGAAGTATATCAATTTTCTAGAAGTTACGACGTTTTCAGTTTAATCTGTCCAGTACTATAGGCATTTGATCACCAGCACTGACAGTAACTAAGGCGTCGTCGGGAAAACTTAGAAGTATTTTTTTTTAATTTGATAGTGTGCCCTTACTTTCCCTTTAGTTCTACTGCTAATTGAAGTAGATAATATGCTTTGCTTTTTGCGTTAGTTCTCATGTCGACCAGAACTAGATACTAGACCTCCTAAATCCTGGGCAATTCAAAGATTGCTGTTTGTAATTGAAGCGGTGGGCAACTGGTATGCTTTTACTCCAGTGAGTAATGTAAGGGTCCCACATATGCACAGAATAAAGAAGCTCAGGGGATGAAATGTTGAAGCAGTGAACACTTTTTCGGACTCAGCGTGTTTCTACAGCCTACGTTCTGACTGCCGGAGCTGTGTTTTTTAAAGTTAAAATAAGAAGGTAGGATGGTAGCACTTTTGAAAAAGAAAACTCCGATTTCCAGAGAGGTGGCTTCAATAATATTGCTAAAGCAAGAATTATTCAACACACACAGGCGCATTACTACAAGAGAGGGGCTACTTGGGCTGCTTTGTTATTAAATTAATAAAGGAATATGCTTTTTTAGTGTGCAGGGAGGGTTTACAAGATGAATGATAGGCCAGAGCACTTTGTTCTATCTGTATTAATTCTAAAACCTTCCTTGCGCAATAAGAAATTATATTTCTTTCAAAAACACAATAATACAACTTGCTGCTATTATCTAATTGAACTGGACTTCATATCAATCCTTGATTGCATGAGCATTTCATCACTGCTAGGTCAAAAATTTAAAAATTTGATTTTAAGAAATTGAAATATTTTGTTAACTTTGCGAATAGAGGGGTTAAAGAGGGTTAAAATAAAAAAGTAAATATGCTACTTGTGAGCAGCTCACCCTTAAAAAATGCCTAAATGAAGTCACGTGATTGCCTGTGCATTTGTTTTACTTTCGATTTCATCAACCACAAACCTTTTTAACAAGAGTGCTCACAAAAATGTAGTGGTTAGACAAACATTGCTTATGTAAGACCATACAGAGACAACTACGGTCAAGAGGTTTTTCTGCGGCTATAGAGAAACGTTTCTCTGCGCGTAAATTTCAGTGGGGTGCGCAACTTCAGATACCAAAAGATTCAGCTGCTGGAATCAATTGGTGCGAGTATTTAATTTAATACTATCGCATTTGTTGCGCTGTTCGCCCATCGTGTGCTTTGTATTCTTTCAGTGAAAGTCCCCTGGTAATGAATATGTATGAAATTTGTCACAGGCTGTTTACAGATGCACGTTATTCGCTCTGTTTTAAAGTCAATTTGTGAGGCTATAAAACAGACCCGATGGCAAAGTAGTTCGGACGTGCCTGCGAGCAGGGACCACTGAGAATACAGCATCGCTGTGCAGTCTGTGATAAAGCGCCTAGGAACGAGACGTCACTGTGGGTACGCGAATCTTGCCCCATATTTAGAAATGTATGTTCACTCACTTGTAGCAGCCTAGCCAATTAGAAAAGGTGTTTCGTGGTAGGCGTTGCATTCCACTTTTTTTTTACATCGTGCTTTTATCCTTCAGTTCGTCACACCCTAAGTGCGACTAGGGCACGATGGCGATGGCAAATCACCAGACAACGCGCAGCAGTGGGACCTTCTCTCGTTACGTTTGTAAACTAAAGGAAGCTTTAAGCTCAGTGCCTTCTCGTTGTCCTTGTCCTGATTCGTATTTTAGTACCAAACGGTATGTATTAAGCAAAAATAACATGCAGACAAGGCGGCTAGTGTTATCTCTTTATTTGGGTAGCGTGAGCAGCGTGCACTTCAAGCCAAACGTGCAACCATCAAACTTAGCGCATGACACACAAAACGAAGAAAGTGTCCCTACTGAATAATGCTACATGTAATCAGCCAGTACACTGTAAGGGACCACAAAGGCATGGCAGCAAGCATGAGAAGACCCGCAGATACAATGCGGTATCTCGACATCAAGCGGTCAACGTTAGACAGCGTGGCGGTGCAGTTCTGTCTGATAGTGGTCGCCGATCAAGCGTCCATACTTATTTTGCTGCACTGTGTACACCACTTGTGACTAGTGCGTTTTGTTGTCACCTTTCATGCGCAGCATTTTTTTAATTAAAAGTTGCACAGGGCTTTCAATTGACAGTTTGCCGCAATAACTATTGTGGCGTGCTTGGTCCTGTTTCTGCCCGAAAACTATAAATTGTTCAGTGACAGTAGCACTGTCTTTTCACCCTAATTTTGTGCGGTGTGCAATTTATACCACGTTTTACGTTCTTTGAATAT
Organism: Rhipicephalus microplus; assembly: GCF_043290135.1. Classification (NCBI taxonomy): domain Eukaryota; kingdom Metazoa; phylum Arthropoda; class Arachnida; order Ixodida; family Ixodidae; genus Rhipicephalus; species Rhipicephalus microplus. Next base: position 105,668,913 of record NC_134705.1, on the reverse strand, counting down.
AAAGAGCACCCGATTACAGTTCAAATAAATATTTTGCCGGGCTAACTGCGGGAACTTTGCCTGCTTGGGATCTGCAAGGCTGGCAAGGGCATAGAGCAAAAACAAAGAACAGCCAAGCAGATAGTCTCAACTAGTTCAGTTCATATATTTTATATTGAGGCGAAAACCTTATATTTTATCACAATGTCCTCATGGCGAAAAGCATTATATTTTTGAAAAAAAAAAGACCCGTGAACAAAAATAAGCTCACCGTGCTTCTCATCGCTGCAGACGCTGAATACTAGCGGCCACCTTGCTTTCGCTACGATCGTTAGATTCTAAAGACGGCGTTCGCCGGAGTATCACTTCTCAACGAAACTGTATTACAAGGGCAATAACTAGGAAGATGTGCGAAGTTTGCTCTAAGACCTGCAAAGCTTCGGACACAGAGGCATTAGTGGAGTCGCCGCCTGCCGGGGTAACTATTTTCTCAAAGTTTATAGACCTGAGAAACCTTCGTTGTCTCTCTTCAGTTTTCTATTTCTACCTACCTCTATTTTCTATGTGCGAAGCGTCTTATCAATGGGTTTAGAACGCTGTGTGGTGCGACCGCTGTGGTCTGCCCCCCTTACATTCCCTCATTAAAAGTGCTTGCTTGGGCGCGTTGATATATAGCGCTCAAGAACGTGTTGGCAGCGCTCTGTATGCGTTTCTCTTTTTTGTGGTTTCTCATTTTTCGCGATGTTTCTTTTCAATCTTTCAGTAAACTTGTGATTAAATCGTGGATTGAGATTCTGCAGAATCTGAACATGTAGCCCTGCACAAATTGTACCAATTCAAAACCCGTCTCGTAACGCTGTGGGAAGTGACAAGGGCGCACCATCAGCTTTTTTTTTTGAAGACGAAAATGCCGCTTAGCTCTTGAGGTAAGCGTAGTAAGTTTGCAGCATATTGTCGAAATGAATTATGATGAAGGGGCTTGATCCAGAAGGTAAATCCGGTAAACGATGAATTTTCTGCACATATGCTCAATCATTATTATGTAAAGATGACAAGACACGAGAATTGCTGTGATGTGATTGTATATACACGTTATGTACACAATGTTTATTATTAACATATTATTGTACTATATAAAATATTTAACATAATGATGCAGTATATACATTTGGTTCAAGAGCTAATTTATGGGCCACATAAGCGCAGAGGAACCCTTTACTTTTAGTATAATGGCTTTATTATCCGCAAAATACAAGCCAGAGAAACTTTAAATATAGGATGTATTGGAAAGTTCGAGAAGGTTCCTGACGGCGAGCCCGCGCTGCAGCCGAAGTGCGACGCTTTCACGCCGCCACAGGGGTTCCTGCGGTGTCAATAGTGTGTAGAGGTATCGACGCACGCTGAGTGATCCCCGGCGTAAAGGAAAAGCGCGCCGCCAGCGAGCGCTATATCTGGCGCGGCCACGTTGCGGTCTTCTAAGCGCCCTAAGTAGAGCAAGCATCGCCTGAGTGGTGGTGCGCCATCTAGTCAGCACTCTTGAAGTGAACAGCACGGCTGTGCCTCTAGCGGAAGGAATGAGGAGAAGCTTAAAAAACTGGTGCAATGGCGAGAGACAACCCCCAGCAAAAGTTCAAATTAAAAGAAACACAAATATCCTGGCGGGTTGAGCTGCGTCCTGTCCGAAGCAGCTCAAACCTTATTGAAAATATTGGGTTGGTGGATGCTGGAATCGTTGGTGGATATGGTGGAAATATTAGTGGATATGGTGAAAATATTAGTGGATATGGTGGAAAATGTAGTGCGCATAATGGCTGACGACGGCGAGAGTGGAAAAAGTGATAACGAGTCAATGGTGGTGAGGGTGTAAAATGCCGACTGATGACTGCTAGAGTGGAAAAAATGGTGGTAGATAGTGGTGGTGGTTGCGAGCCAATGAAGGTGACGGTGGAAAATGTCGACTCATGGTGGCGAGACAAAACGAGTTTGGTGGAAGGCTTGATGAGCAAGGTGGATGACGGTGGCATGATGGAACCTTGGTGGATGATGGTGGCATAATGAAAAGCACTTGACAGTATGTGAAATCTTTATTTGTAGTGTTTCATTCTTGAATGCACATAGATATATGTTTACGGTTAAAAGAAACCAACCCTGCTTACTACGCTTTCTAGCACGTTTGTTTTTTTTCCTATGGTGTCAATAACGCTTCAATTTTCGTGAAGGATATAATATGCGGCTAAGAATGTGTTTACATTTCGCGCACGTACTTACATCAGTTTGACATCTGCGATGTGTTTTTTCTTGTGATGTTTAGAAGACTAGAGTTGTCACTGTCAACATGACAATAAAAGTTTTACATCGGCGTGCAGTTGTCGACAAATTAATGGGCTCCAGTTAGCAATTGCCCCTTTCAATGTTATAGCAGAACATAGCGGTCACTTGATGTTGCCACGCTAAAAATGCTACTATGGTAATGCTTGCACACTCTGTTGTTTGAGCCGTACCTTTTAGTTAACAAAGTGAGTGCGAATATGCATAAACTATCACTTTCAACATGCATCAAGATGAGCCCCAGCGAATTTGACTTTCACCCTTCTGTTCTACCACTATGATTTCAACCAAAGGTTAGTAATACTAACCCAGCCCGTACAAGTGTTTTCGGCGCTTCTTGGTTTCAGAATACAACATTTTGACGAGTAAAAATTACAATACAGCACAGCTGCGCCATCATTCAACCTGAAGCCATTTTATTGTGTACAGTGTCCGCAGAAGAAGCGACAAACACCGATGCGACGCGCATGCAGTACTTCGACCAAATGTACGCCTCCCCTCACCGACCTCTGCCCAGTCGCACTCCCTGGCACTTCACTGGCTCTTATGCGAGAACATAGACAAGTCAAGTCATACGCTTACTGAACCAATATGATAGCATAATGTTTCTGGCGCACTGCATTGTTCCTAACGACAGAGAAACAGTGGTGCGCTGGCACGACTGTGCTGTGCGTTGCGCAAAAAACATCAAAATCAATTGTGTGGGCGTATCTATCCAATGAGCATAGAATGTCCAATGAGCATAGAAGCGTCATAAAGCCTGAACTGATATCGCCCTTTGTAAGAAGCGAGAAACGGGTAACAAACTTAGCCGTAACCACCGATAAACTCTACCTCCTCTTCAGTTGATAGAGTTGATTTTTTTCCTTGCGGTTGTAAATTGTGGCAAAAACATAGCGATGTTGCCATTTTCGCAGTGGCAATCGTAACAGGCTGCTGTTGTTCGTGTTGATAAAATGTGCCAATTTTAGTAGAAGGTACAGATGCCGTCACTCTCGAGTAGGCGACAAACAGAACTGACGGTAAACAGTAACTTTGTGAGTTGACTACTTCTTTAACACCCAAGCGGCCATCTGTCGGCAGCTTGTAAAGGTGCGCTTATATAGGACCTCTGCAAGGTAAATGCGAAACTATTTATTGATGTTTTTTCAATTGTATCAAAAAAGAGCTGCACAGACTTAACACCCTTGCGTTTAGTAACTAGTCGGATAATTATTAATCCTTTAAATCTACTGTGAAACTGTGCGCCACCAAAAGGGCTTCAGAAATACGGTACAGGGAGCATGTGGAGAACAGTTTAAAGAAGTTACTTGTGGAATACAGCAAGACAGAAACAGAATACCCTGGATTTTACGACTAACCTTTTAGAGATATTAAAAACAAACTTGTTGCCATCGAAGGCACTAAATTCCAAAGTAAGGTTGTAAGGGCTCGAGCAGACGAGTTACTTGCAGATGAAATGCCGAATGAGCAATTTATCACTACGGAAAAAAGTATGCGCGTGCTTAAATCTTTACAGAAGTTGAATATAATGCTCAGTTAACAACCAAACCCGCAAAAATAAGAAAGCATTTACAGAATATTATGGCGAATTATTTTCCAATCGTATACCTATAGAAGTCACTTTTGAAAAAAATTTTGTAAGCTTTTTGCCAACGCTAGATCGCCAAGATACAGAAGGTATATCGGTAGATATAACTGCGGAAGAGATAGACATAGTTATAGAGCAATTGCATTACGAGAAATCTCTTCACCAAGACGGGAAAACGGCAGTATTCTACATGCTTTTCAAGGAAGATTTAGCCAGCATTTTACAAAAGGTTTTCTCTGAATCCTATAACAAAAATAGCCTGACAACTTCATTCAAGAAAACACACACTTTTCTGATCCCAAAAAAGTAAAGACCCCGTAAAGCAGAAATTAGTGTCTGGTTATAGGCCGATAACTTTTGCGAATGTTGACTACAAAATACTAACGAAACTTCTGGCGATGCGGTTACAAACAGTCATAGGTACACTAGCTGGTCCACATCAAACCAGTGGAGTTAGTGGAAGATTATTTTTACGAACATACATGTGACACGAAGTATATTGAAGTGCCAAGACGCCGACTTCAGTAGCGTTGCAATGATGCGAATCGATCTAGCGAAGGCTTTTGATCTAGTTTTTTATAGCATTTTGTTTAAATTGTTAGAACATGTTGGCGCTGGCTCGATGACACTGAAGGGTGTTCGGATGGCTTACGACAATTGTTCAACCAAGTTGATTGTGAACCGCAAGTTAACTAGATGAATTAATGTATATTCATCTGTAAAGCAAAGATGCCCACTTTCACATTCATTATTTTTTTGTACGTGGAACCTCTGAGTGTGGCCATTACTAAAAATTCAAATATATAGTGTTTTCATTTAGGAGCGTGTGAGGTGAAGATATTGGCCTATGCTGATGATGTTGCAATATCTTGACCATTCAGGAGAGCATACACACCTCCATGAGCATTGTACGAAGGTTTCTTGATGCTACTAGTAGCATTGTAAACATAGACAAGTGTGTTGGGCTGTGGCATGGAAATTGGTAAGCGTTCCCAGTGGTTGATGAACGGATCAAATGGTCAAGCAAGCCAAACACATACCTCGGTGTTCCGCTTGGCCAGTATAAGAACAACGATGATCTGTGGGCTGATAAAACCAAAGGGCTATGGGGAGGCCGTGATCTGTCCATATTCGCTCACGCGACAATATGGAACGTCTTCTTAGTATCGCGTCTGGTTTACTTGCTGCAGGTACTGTCGTGTTCCAGGATCAATATCCAAAGGATTCTTAAGCTTCTTGCTGTTTTTGTGTGGTGATCCCAGTACGAACGGACAAGCCGCAAAAACCTATTCTTTAGACTAAAAAGAGGTGGTTTAGTCTTGCCACACTTATTTTTGAGGTAGGTTGTATAAAGGTTTCTTTTTCTACGAGATCAAGAAGATCAGTTTTACGTACATTCCTTCATTTCAGGCTAGCATCGGCTTTTCCGAACTTTATTGATCCTTCAAATGATAATTCCGCTATGGTGTCAGTACCTTTCTTCTAGAATTTGTTGCCGGTTTTCGGTTTCTTGGTGCTAGATTTAGTTTGGAGTACTTATCTAATGTCACTCGGAAGCGTTTGTCGAAAGACTTGATTGAAACTGTTTTTTTCTGTTCCTTTGTATCGTTCTATGTATAGCGAAAGGAGAGGAGAAGACGTTTTTAAAAGAGTTAAAAATATGATTGTACCAGCTGGAGTTAAAACCTTCTTTTATGAACTGCACACGAACATGTTGCTGGTTAAAACATGGCTAGAACAAAGAGGCGATTTTTTACCGTGGGGATCCAACTGCTTATTGTGCCGAAAGCCTGAGTTGGTAGAGCAAATTTTCAAAGATTGCTAGGATGCATTTTCGTTTTGGGATGTTCTACAGAGAACACTTAAAAAGATTTCCCTCTCACTTCACATGGGATTCGATTTTTAGCTATAGAACCTGCCTACTAAAATATGATATGTTTTTTTTCTCCTTGGCTTACACAAGATATGGCTAAGCCGCATGGAAGTCAGACATTCTGATTTAGACGCACGGTCAGTACGAATTTATTTTATTGAACATATGTGCAAGTTGCGAGAAGTTTATGAAAAACTTTGCTACAATGATGATTTACGAATTGCTAGGGATGAACTATGTCAATTGAAACCATTTTAAATATGTGTGGCAAATGGCTCATCTGCCTTGAAGCCATCAAATTGAGCTAGAAGCTCAGTCCCAGTGTGTTTGCTGTTGTTTGAATGCACAAGCTGTAATAAAGAAAAAGAAGGCGGCGTGACGGAGTGGTTAGTGTGCTCAATTAGAAGTTCGAAGGTGGCAAATTTGATTCCGCGCTGTCGCATTTTTATGGGTGCTTTCTACAGCGTTTTTATACAATTATTTTTATCATTGCTTTAGTGGCAACTCGATACGGTGGTTCTGACGCTGCTTCGTGCTTCAGCATTGCCAGCTGGAGCACGCCATCTACTATCCGCTCCACAATATGCCACCATACACCATGTGCTACCAACATTTCCACCACCGTAATTCAAAAGATTGGTGGATGGTGGAATCCATCATTTCATGGTGGACGTTTTTTTAATAGGGAAGTAGAAAATAAAGAATAAATTATTACAGTTCACGTTCAAAAATTTGGGCGCAATTGTGGAACTACATTCACTGGCAGTAGGATGCACGAGGTTAGGCTCTGTAACCTTCGCTCCAGTGCGAAGAAAAGTTGCAGCCGAGTTTAGCACGTTCGGTCTTGGACAAGTGGCTATGTAGAAGGCTGTGGAATCCCCCCCTATTAGTCTCTCACTAATCACGTGATGGTGCTGAAGAACAAGATTCAGCAGCCACGCGATGAACCCCCGTGTTCAGGCGTCACGTAGCAATCAACTCGCCTGGCGGGCTCTAACAAACTTTTTAGGGCACATAACAGCAACATAAACTGCAGTGAATTCATGATGTGCTGCACTTAAAGGGGCACGCTAACATCAGGCAAGGTGCCCGTGATGAACAGAAGTTTTAAGTCGAGCCATCCGCTGCTTCGCATAATACACAAGGTTTCCTTCGTTGCGAGATGGTCTCTATTTTCCCTTTTTTCTGCCTTTATGAAGCCAGTTTCAATTATTCATCTTTTCATTTGCTCTTCATTTCCCACTTATGCCGACCTCCGATTACCTTTTACCTGTTTTGCCTTTCTGTATTTTTGCTCTCTACAATTGTTACGTCTATTGAATTTTCTATCCTTTCCCATTTGAACATTTTTTCTATGCTGTCCTTTGCTGTTTCTCCTCCTTTCTATTCTTCTGAGTTTTGCATCTCCTATTCACCTTCCGCTGCCTGTTATACTTCGTTGCCATACGACATAGTAAAACACTACGCTATGCTCCGCAAGAGAGATTGAGCGTGAGCATATTTAGATGATTTCTATCGAAGCATGTCAGTGTTTTCGTGAAAGTTAACTTTAACTTGTGAAACTGTGTTATTGGTTTACACAAGTTGCAACGTGTTCATTATAGGTTATCACCAATATTGCTGTTTCACAACCACAAACATTCTGTATTGTGTTCTGTTAATACAGCATCAATGTTTGTGAACTATAGAGTATGCCCCTGTTTTGTGACAAAATAGGCACTTCACAAAGCAATGTGCGTTTGTCTGGTTTGAAGACACTTGCCTGGTGAAAAATAGGAGTAGGAAGTTCTATGAGGCCACCGGGAAGATGCTGGAAAAGAAGATGAGAAAATAGAGAATCAAAAACACATCCAATCATATTCTTACAAGTAATGTGTATTTCGGAATAAAATACTAATTGCATAGTTGCGAATATTTCAGGAAAGTCTCATTGTACGGGAAGTTTTTTGATATTCACTCATCGATGGAGTGGTTTCCGTCGATAAGTAGGCAAAAGAAACGATTTTTCTAGAGTGTTTTAGTGGTGCTGCACAGTCACCTAAGCCTGAAAACACCTACGAAGACCCTGAAAAGCTAATTATATATATATATATATATATATATATATATATATATATATATATATATATATATATATATATATATATATATATTTATACGTCAGTACCACTTGTAAACGACCACGTGAAAAATAAGAGATTCAAATTTTTCAATAGGGCATATTGCTTGCCATTCGTTCTTTAGTATTTCAAATTGTCTGTGTGCCGCAAAATCGCCTGCTTTTTACATGACATCACAAATTTGTGAAATGTCGTTGTGTTCAATAGAGCGCATGCATATTAAATAGAACATTCACGCGCTGAACAATACCTAAGGTTTTCCGGTCAGTCGGAGAGTATCTTGTTCTAACTATTACCCAAGTAGACTAGATGCCAGTCACATTATCAGCGGCTTCCTATAGCAGCTGGCGAGATGAAATGATATGAGTTTAATCCAATAATTTCACTTGCAGCATCTATCAAACCGTTTAGTTGTTAGTGCGCGCACACATCTCTGTGAGCTCGTCCTGGCAGAGAGAGAGAAAGGAAGAGAGAGAAATTTGCAGCGCTGATATGTGTGCTTCGTTGCTGTCCAAGTTGTATTTTAAGCTGCAAAAGATAATTCAACTTGAATGAAAACGTACTAGCCCAACCCTCAATCAAGCCTACATAGTGCTATAAAACATAATGTTTCACCTTCGTCTCGGTCCGGCCAGTCAAGTCAAGGGGCAAGCTGAAAATTTTAGCTTTCCGCTGTGCTCGAGTCCACTGCTTAATTCGTCGCCACTTTGTAAGCTGCCACGAACGCTCAAGGTTACCATAACCAAGGCTTATCAGGTTTATCGGAGATCGGAAACCCTTTTTTCGCGTTTCCAGGTAACACTCAAACGTCAAAGAATATTTATAACAATTATCAGTACACAGCAGCTTCCGTAAATCAGTGGTGAATATACTCATTGTTCATAAAAATAATACCTTTCTTGAAGCAGCAGATGGTTCCAACAGTCCACAAATAGTTTGCTCGTTCGCATCCCTAAGTACATCGGCCAGTCACAGAAGACAAAAGCGTGGAGAAGTTATGCAATGATGATAGGCGGCTCTTCAGCGCTGGCCTGCTCTGCATTTCAACACCACAAGGTGGTCCGTACCGCAAGGGCCTACAAGAATAATCTTCACAGCAAAATTATTGGAGAATTTCCACTGTATTGTAATATTTCCTCGTAAACATGATTGAGTGATTACTGTGGTGAAAGAAAACATCGCCTTGTTTGCTGCTTTCCCCAACGTGCTGCCAACACTGGACACGGTAGAAAGGGGGGGATCAGCCCCTCTAACTTTGTTCAGGGGGGGAGACTCGCGCTTCTTTGCCCCCCCTTTCGGCTGGTACGCCTATGACTGTGTTGGTTTTGCTAGTTTTTGTCAAAATATTGCTATATTTGAGGAATGTTTTTCAGCTCACTTCTGGCCATTTATGCCTTTCAGCATACTTGAGCTACAGCCTATGTAACAGAGACGATTCAAAACTCCCATTTCGAAACTGAACCCATTGAAACTCCGCAGCGCCGAGACTTGTTCTACGGAGTGCTATTCTCAGCCATCACTGTACCTTGTGCGCCGGTCCAGTCTGTCTGCACGTTATCGGCTCTTCGTGTTTTTCGCAGTGCCAACGTGAAAGATTGACTATAAAGTAAGTTTTGCCATCTATTTTCATAACGAACCATTTTTCTTTGTGTATAGTGTCTTTCCAAGAAAATATCAGCAACTCTAAAACGCGCATGGTAAGCAACGAAGTAGTCACCTCAGGCATCCGGCCGCGCTTGATGGTACTCCTGTGACTCATAATCAGGAAGACATACAAGTCAATTGGTAATTCGGTGCGCCTCAGCGAACGCACTGTGATGTTATCTCAGCCCATTGGATTTGTGGTGAGCGGTTTTTCAGGTGTAGGTATCGCTACAGTTCTAAATCAGCACGTTGGTGAGCTCACTGTAATTATATATTATCGCTTGCGCGTGAACAATTCACAACATTAACACGTATGTCCACACGTATTCATGCATCAGACCAGTAATCATAAAACATCTGTACAAGTTCACAGAGAGCAACGTGGAAACCCCATCATATAAAGCGCTAGTGACAGTCGTTAGATTTTGCCAGGGCCTAGGTCCCATCCAAACTTTTCAGACTTTCAGTTGTGATTTTTTTTAAGTTAGTGATCCTACAACTATTAGCATGTCATTCGGTGCCAGCCAGCAATAATTTGTCTCCTACGAATAAAATTGTTATTTGGAAAGGAAGAGCGCGCCTTCAATGTGCGGCATCTAAACATTAAGCCGAACGGCGTCTCCTTTTTAGAATGACTGGTTATACAAAGACTGGGGCAGGTTCCTGCTGGCTATGGGCTGTGCGGCCACAGGTTCGAATTCCAGTTGTGCTCTTGTAAAGTTTTATATGCGAAGCGGCTTTTGCTCGGGGCTGTGTTTGTCCCTCTGCGACCATCTTCTTCACCAAAGCACATGCACCAGCTCTTTCCCCTTCCACTCACATGACCACAAACAGATCGTAGGAGGTGGCGAGGAGTAGAAGGCAGAGTGCCGCATGCGTCTTGTTTATCATCTTTCGTTTATATCTCCACCGCAGCGTTCTGCTTGTGCGTAATGCAGTGCATGCTTGTGCCGTTGCACTCTTCTACAGTTATGGGTGTTCACTTTGGAGCTAACACACAGTAATGCACACAAATTGGAGTGGGTAATATAGGCGGCAAACAACGTATACAGAACTCAGCACACAAATGAATGAAACAACAGAAGATACAAATGGAAAAAACAAACGGAATTAAAAGTGGACACTAGCGCTGCTTCGCATCCCTACATGGCTTCTTTTAGTGGGAGAAGGTGTATTTTTTGCTTCTGATTAAAATTTTCTGTTAGATCATCATTTATTGTACATTGTAATGACCTGTATACTGTAATGACAGGGGTGGTTGTTCAGGTTTGCCCGTGCGTGGTGAACTAAATGAACAATATGAGATGACGCTGGAGTACATCTCAAACAAAATTTATAGGAACAAGGGACTCGGTCGACTTCCATAAAGACAAGCACGGAACTACTCTCATAAACTGCCTAAATTCAGAGCGGCTACTCCCAGTCTACTTGGCTACACAGTAGAGCATAGCTTCTTGAACCAGCGCCCCGAGGAGGTGACAGTCCACTCAAGGCAACGCCCGTTGTCCCTAGCGAGCTCAGGCACGCAGGTGGCACGTGCGGTCACAGTAAGAGACAAGGCCTCCGTCAGGCCTCATGTTTGTAAACGGCTTTCAGCCGTCCCATTTGGCGGCGGTGATCCGGAACCCATCGTCTCTGTCGCGCATGCCGACATAGCAGGAAGCGCACACGGGGACGGTAGTCCCGGAGATGTACTGGTGCTCCCGGACCTCGATTTCCAGGGAACAGACAGGAGGAGCTCCATGGAGAGTGCGCTGGTCCGGCGTGTCTCGCTGAAGCCACCGTCAGGACCACCAGGCGAGTACCAAGCCCTCTGTTAGCATGCCACGAAAACCTCCAAGGACAGAGCCCCGGTCTTGTGTGTCCTTCGGCTAGGACTTGATCAGCTCTCCACGCGTTCCCCACGCACCTCTCTTCTTTTTTTTTTCTTGTGCCGCCTGTCGCCACCTATCACCACCTGTAGCAGGCCCTTCTCTTCCTCAGACTCTCACACAAACATTTCCAAAATCCACCAAAGTTTCCACGCGCGCACATTTGCACCACACAAGTTTGTACATGCATTAAAATTATCCCCTAATCAAAAAAGTTGTTTTTATAAAACAACTTGTCCGCAGTCCTGAATACTAACGATACATATTACTATTTCCAACGCGTTCTGCATAAATTAACGACTAATCAAAACGAAAGAGATCCACGTTATTTCTATGACACTCTATTGGTGATGTCATTCGGTTTCCATCCTCTCACGTCTTTCGAGAAGCTTGGCATGAAATACGCTCACTCGCGAACCGCGGTCTACAAAATAATTATTGTTGTTGAGCTTCTCCATGATGATGAAGGGTCCTTTCCAGGGGACCATGAGCTCTTTCTTGTCGAATCAACAAAGCAACAACACCTGGTCACCTGCAGACAGTTGTAAAAGTTTCTGCTTCCTTTCGCAGCAGTGTTTCATCCCTTAATCATATGTCTTCTGAAGGTTCTGTGAGCCATCTTACAGGTGTTCTGTAATTTCGTTACCAGCACGACGATATTTTTAGACATCATTTGATCTCAGCCTTCTCTAGGTTCATTGCTTGAAAGCAAGCCCCCGGTGTTCGATCTTTTCTCTACAGTTTTAGCAGTTCTTCCGGACTGACATCTAACCGTTTGATTTGTGGTACGGATAATTTCCTTAGGTCTTCCGTCTTTCTTGCAGCAGGCATCTGTTCTGACTTCCTGCGTATTTTGCTGCTTTTTTTATTTCTTTTTTGGTGAGTCTGTTTGCTTAGCCTTGGCGTTGGCAAGCGAAACAGCACCCCGGAACTTGCCAAGAATAACGGCGTACAGGAGGTTCACCACGCAAACAGCCACAGCAACTCTCTTGAGGAACTTGGTATCAATGCACACTTTGGCTTCTGATGAACACTGTTCAGACGATTGAGTGGGAGTATAACTCGGTGATTACCAGTTAGCTTGGAGTCGGGAACGAGGGACCATTTCAATACAACACTGTGTTGCAGCCGGAAACGCGGAGAACAGTGACCACGTTCACCACAAAAGGCCCCGTGACCGTCGGCATCTATTGGCCCCCTCCACAGAACGTTGTGGAGCTCTGGGTGACGTCAATCATACCATGCCCATTAGGTGCACTTTGCTTGGCAGGCTTTGACTTCTCCTGCTGACTCTACATCTGGTCATGTCGGAGAAGACTACATGAAGCTTCACGCCTGCCAGAACTAGGAGGACACACGTCCGCACTGTGGCCATTCTGCCTGCATATCCAGGATGGTTGTTGCTTTGGTGCTGTAGATCTGGTCCAACAGTCGGAAGCCTTATATCCCGACTTGATGCAACGAAAGCAGAGGGGCTATTTCTCGCTTCCTATCGTCGCAGTGGCTTTATAACTGCCAGGCAGCTTACTCTTGTCTTCTTTTCTTCCTTACTATCAGCAAAATTACTGACGCCTTGGGATTTGAAGTACTGGTAGGCTGTCGTGGACATCGAGGCTGTAACACGCTCTTTTCTTAAAAAAGATTGCCAGGTTTTCTTCACAGCAACGTATAAACTGCTTCGATAGGATCTTGTCTCAAAGCGCTTTATACGTCTTCGGTGTCTTACCCAGCTCTTGCCACAGATCAGAGTAGCCAAGAAGACGACTAGAAAACTGTCGAGTTGTTTCAGTGTTTTCAGGCTTGGCATCCCAAAACTTTAAACGGCAACTTTCTTCCGTGTAACGGAACCACTGCAGTAGGGTCTGCTTCAGCTTAGCATAGTCGGTAGTGTCAGTGCTTCCCCGTCGAGCAGAGACTCAGTAAAAAGGCCCACTTGTCTTGTGGCCCACCTTGGCTAGACGCTACTCTTTCAAACATTTGAATGTGAGCGTCTAGCTCATCCCTATGCTCGTTGAACGGAGAAATCATTTTGTGGGGGCTATGAAAACCATGACCACCGCCAGTCTCGCTACTTGTAGTTTTTCTAATCACCTGTTTAGCCTCTAACGCATGCCTTCGTGCTTGCAGGAGCACCCGCTCTGCCTCCATGTGTGCCCTTTCTCACGCGTGTGACCTTTTTTCCGCTACCTTAGCTTCTTCGCGCTGTTTAGCTCGCTGGTCTTTGACTTCTTTCTGCTCTGTGCTAATACATGCTAGCAATGCCTCTTCATGGAGTCTCATCTCCTCTCCTATCAGAATGAGCGTTCTCTTCTCGTCCATCGTCGTGCACCACACACAAACAACGTGAGACTCAAAGATGTACGGAAAAACTGAGCCCTGCCTCGCAGACGCCAGAAAATATTATAATGACAGGGGTGGTTCGTCACGTTTGCCCGTGCGATTATGAGATGACGCTGGAGGAGATCCCGAACAACATTTATAGGAACCAAGGGCTGGGTCGACTTTCACAACGACAAGCACAGAAGAACACACTAAAACTACCCAAAGTCCGAGAGACCCCTGTCCAATGTACGTGGCTACTCAATAGCCCACAGTTTGTTGAACCAGCGTCCCGAGGAGGCGACAGTCCACTCAAGGCGATGCCCCTTGTCCGTAGCGAGCTCAGGCACGCAGGTGGCGCATACGGTCGCAGCAGAAGACAAGGCCTCCGTCAGGCCTCACGTCCTTAGATGGTTTTAGCCCTCTCCCGTGGCGGCAGCGCTCCGAAACCCGTCATCCCTGTCGCGCATGCCGACGTAGTAGGAAGCACACGTGGAGACGGTAGGCCCGGAGATGTACCGGTGCTCCCGGACCTCGATCGCCGGGAGACAGGAGGAGCTCCACTGACAGCTCCCTCGTCCAGGGTGTTCCAGCTGGAACCATCGTCAGGACCACCAGGCGAGCACCAGGCCTTCTGTTAGCACGCCACGAAATTCTGTAAGGACAGCGCCCTGGTCCGGCGAGTCCTTCAGCTAGGTCTTGATTGGCTCTTCCTGTGTTCCCCACGCGCGTCTCTTCTTTTCCTTCCTTTTCCTTGTGCCGCCTGTCGCCTCCTGTCGCTGGCTCGGCTTGTTGTTTTCGTCCTTCGTCATACGCGAACACAAAGATTTTCGAAATCTACCAAACTTTCCATGCATACACGTTTGCGCCACACAAAATAGAGCTAGTGGAGCTTTCGAAGTTATTTGTTAGGCGTAAAGTAGCAGACATAACAAAATAGAACATGGAAAGAACTGGGCAGGCTGTAAAAAGTGTCAAAGTCTAAAAGCTGTGAAGGCAGACTGGTGCATAGGTGAAAATATAATGTACGCATCGAGAAACAAGGAAAGCAATGTCTTAGCTAGTATGAATAGGAAGGTTGAGATAGCGGAGGATTTCTACAGGGAGCTGTACAGAAGCCAAAAGAACCAAGATGATATATGCAGAAAATATATTGATCCATAAAATTTAACATCCTACAAGTAACAAAGGGGGAAGTACAAAAAGCCCTAGAAGGAACGCAAAGAGGCAAAGCCGCAGGTGAGGACAAAATAACAACGGGCTTCCTGAAAGATGGCGAAGAAATTGTATTAGAAAAATGAGCCACCTTATATACAAAGTGTTTCTTCACGGGGAGAGTACGAGAATCTTGGAAGAATGCCAACATCATCTTAATCAATAAAAAAGGAGACGTTAAAGACTTGAAAAATTACAGGCAAATCAGCTTACTCTCCGTTTCCTAAAAATTATGCACAAAAATATTAGCTAATTAAATTAGGATGATAGTTCAATCAGCCAATGGGCCAAGCAGGATTTCGTACAGGCTACTCCCCAATGGAGTTTATTCATACTATCAATCTGGTATTAGAGATCTGCGCTGAATAAAACAAAATGTGCATTTCACACCTATGAGTACTGGTTCGTCCCATTTTGTTGTTTTAAGTATGGACAGCAAATGTTACATGATGCACTTGCAGTTCTGTTGAACAAACTGATCCTCTAAGATAATAATGTGAAATAGTGCAGCATTCACAGTATACGAGTGTTTCACTTCATGATGTGAGTGATGTGTTGTTCAAGTGTTGTTAGTGCTTGTGTGCTTGTTTAGTTATTATGAAGCTGTTCGCAATAAATTTATAGCTTTAGAGGTTGACCTGCAGTGTGAAACAGTTAAAACTTCTTGTTGGTGTATATTGGAGCCCTTTTTGTGTGCCTTGTATTTGGGGGCTCAGGCGCTTCTCAACTGCATTGGTTTTCAATTTTTGCCTGAGCATTCCCGCAATATGATCATGCAAATAAATTTCACCTTCAACGTCAACTCCTATACATAACTTTTATAGATTACGCGAAGGCAATTGACTCAGTGGAGGCGTCAGCAGTAATGCAGGCACTACAAATTCGGTGCATCAAAAAACCCTACATAAACATACTGGAAAAAATCTACAAAGAATCCACGGCCACCACAGTTCTTCATAAAGTGAGAGAATCCCAATAATGAACGGTGCAAGGCGGGAGACACGGTCTCTCCAGTTCTATTCACTGATTGTTTACGGGAGGTATCCAGGACCCTAGACTGCGAAGAATTAGGGATAAGAGTTAATGAAGAGTATCTTAGTAAGCTGTAATTCGCTGATGACATTACCTAGATTTGTAAATCAGGGAACAAATCACAGTTCATGAGTTCTGAACTTGACACGGAAAAGAAAAAAGTAGGTCTGAAACTTATGCACGAAACTAAAGTAATGTGCAACAGTCTCGGCAGGAAACAGCTCTTCGTGATACGTGAAGGGGCGCTGGAAGTTGTTAAGGAGTATGTCTAGTTATAACAGGTAATAAGTGCGGAGAGCAACCAGGAGATAAAAGGAACTAGAAGGATAAGAATGGGGTGGAAGACATTTGGCCAGTGCTCTCAAATCATGACTGATAGAACGTGGCCACAAATACGGGTATAACGTGTCAACGGAAAGCACAAGGCCGAGTTGATTGGCGAATCATGACAGCTGCTTTTGGTCTCCAGTGAAGTAATGAGGCTGCTTCTCATGCTATATATATATATATATATATATATATATTGTAATGAATTAATGAATCTGAATAACGGACGCTCTGCTGGTAATGAAGAAGACGATGATGATCGGTGGCTACAGTAGTAGCTCGCGCACGCCGCTCGCCATTAGCCAGACCTGCCTGATAAAGCACATTTTGTCAAGCTGCGTCTGAACCTTTTTTCGACGTACAACACCTTTATTTTAAGTGGTGGAGGAGCCGGGGTTCCCATCAACCTGGAACTTCGCAATCGGACGCTACCCTCACCGTTCACCATGACTGCTCCTGGCCCTTCTCAAGCTGCCTTACCAACGACAGTCTACTGTACTGGCGTACCTCGGCAACGCAACCCACCAATTTTTCGCGGCAACGACGAACAAGACGTCGAGGACTGGCTTGTCGAGTACGAAATTGTAAGCGCTTCCAACAAGTGGAACGCCTGCGACCAGCTCACAAACGTGCGTTTTTACCTCGCTGATGTGGCCAGTCTCTGGTTCAAGAACCACGAAGGCGAAATCACCAACTGGTCCACCTTCAAGACCACCATCGCCGCGGTTTTCGGTTTCGGTCGTCCCGCCCTGCGCCGGCTTCGCGCGGAACAGCGTCTCCGTAGTCAAGTCCAGCGCAGAGACGAGACCTTTACAAGTTACATTGAAGATGTCTTGTCTCTTTGCAAGCGCGTCGATGAATCTCTAACCGAACGCGACAAAATGAAGCACATCATCAAAGGAGTTGACGACGATACCTTCAAGATGCTCGTCGCTAGGAATCCACAAACCGTCACCGATGTTGTCCAGCTCTGTCAGGAGTACGACGAGTTGCGGAAGCAGCGTGTGTCGACGCGCAGGGCCGCTGAAGATACGGCTGAAGTTTCCGCCCTCGTGCACGACGTCGCTGCTGATCACACCGTCTTACTGCCCCACATCAAACAATTCATTCGTGAAGAAGTTGCGCGTCAGCTTTCTCTTGTGGCCGAAGCATACGCGCCAGTGACCTCGTTAGACCCACGTTTACGCCAGGTCATTAAGACACAGGTCACGCAGACACTGCCTTCATCGCCATCCGTCCCTACGCCGCTGACCTACGCTGCAGTCGTTGCTAGACCCCCAGCCCCACCTGTCTCTGGCGCATACCGGGGTACCGGGTCCTCCTACCCAACGACGCTGCCTACATGCACGGCACCCCATCCCGTTTCGTCCCCTTCACCTTTTGTCGTTAACCCATGGCGCACCTTGGATAACCGACCCATCTGTTTCGCATGCAGTTTCGTGGGACATATAGCACGCTACTGTCGCCGTCGCAACTTCCAGCCTCCAGTTCTTGGAAATTCTGCAAATTACCAAGCTGCCCAGAGTCCCCAGCGACCATCTTCTCCTATCACTGACTCATTGTCCCCACGACGCCCTGTTGATTCTCGCCGGTCATTACCACCCCGTCGCCGATCTGTCTCCCCGATGCTTCGGCGCACGAGCCCCGCTCGAGAAGAAAACTGACAGCCGCAGTTCCGGAGGCAAGAAATGCGTCGTCGTCGAACTTTCTAAGACCTCCTCTTTGTCCGACCAACGAAATTGATGTGCTAGTAGAAGGTGTTCCTGTACGTGCACTTGTCGACACAGGCGCCGTCATTTCTCTAATTAGTGAAAAACTATGTCGCGATTTGAGAAACGTTACAACGGCGCTTACGAATGTTGCTCTGCGTACAGCCACCTCCCATTTCATTGCACCGACAGCTCAGTGCACAGCACGCGTTTTTGTTCAAGATGTTTGGTACGCCGTCAAATTTGTTGTTCCCCACGTTCATCTTACGACGTCATACTAGGATGGGATTTCCTTTCTACCCAGCAGGCCCTCATCGACTGCGCTCGTGCTGAACTCACGTTGACGAATTCGTGCCTTGATATCGACCACCACAGTCCCTCGAAAGTGTTTGCCGCAGCTGACATCCGCATCGCGCCGTTGTCCGCCGTCTTAGTGCCTGTGTTTTCCCCTGCTGCCACTAACTCGACGCTCCTGTTCCACGATAGCTAGTATGCAACACCGAACCATCGTCCTCCCGTTTGCCGTCATCGACTTTTCCAATAGTTCGGCGGCACTTTATGCGTGCAACGTTTCTGCTTGCCTATACATCCTGCTACGCGGCGAGTGGCTGGGAAGCCTCGAGACCTTAAATTGTATTTTCGAAGACCCGATCTATCCAGACAAGCCATTTTTACCGACTTGTGCCATTACACCCGCAACTGACGCTAATGAACCTATGGATGTATTCTAAAAGTCCAGTGATTGCAACCTCACGCCTGGGCAGCAGGAACAGCTGGTCAAGCTCCTACAGCGTTTTCGTGCCTCGTTTGACCACAATCAGCCTTCCTTAGGTCGAGCGTCATCTGTTGTTCACCTTATAGATACCGGTCAAGAGACGCCATTACGGCAGCGTCCATATCGTGTGTCAACTACCGAACGCCGTGCCGTCAATGAACAGGTTGACGACATGCTGACACGTGGCATAATCGAACCTTCAAGCAGTTCCTGGGCCTCTCCAGTTGTGTTGGTGAAAAAGAAGGACGGATCCATCAGGTTTTGCGTGGACTACCGACGTCTCAACCGAATCACGTGCAAGGATGTCTATCCGCTGCCACGCATTGACGATGCCTTGGACTGCCTACAGGGAGCCAAATTTTTCTCTTCTTTAGATATGCGCTCTGGATACAGGCAGGTACCCATAGCAGAGGCCGATCGTGGAAAACAGCTTTCGTCACGCCCGACGGGCTTTACGAATTCACAGTGATGCCCTTCGGCCTCTGCAACGCGCCAGCTACTTTCGAGCGAATGATGGACTGTATCCTTCGAGGCCTCAAATGGAACGTTTGCCTTTGTTATTTAGATGACAATGTCGTCTTTTCAACTGATTTCGCAACCCATTCAACTCGCCTCGAAAAAGTCCTCGCGTGTATTTCTGCCGCGGGGCTGCAACTGAATCTGAAGAAGTGCCATTTCACCGCTCGAAAACTTACAATCCTTAGCCACATGGTTTCAAAAGACGGCATTCATCCTGACCCTGCCAAACTTACAGCCGTTTAAGCGTTTCAAAAACCGACCACCATGAAAGAACTCCGAAGCTTCATAGACCTGTGCTCTTACTTCCGGCGCTCCGTCCGCAATTTCGCGACGATCATTGCTCCTTTGACCAAGCTCCTCGCCGGCTCTAGAGACCTTTCAGCCTGGTCTGCCACCTGTGACGATTCTTTCAATGAACTGCGCCGCCTCCTCACGTCGCCGCCTATTCTGCGACTCTACGACCCATCGGCACCCACAGAGATCCACACCGACGCTAGTGGTGTCGGGCCAGGCGCTATTCTTGCACAGAAGAAAGACGGCCTCCAAGAGTAAGTGGTTGCCTACGCAAGCCGAACTCTTAGCAAAGCCGAAATCAACTATTCTGTCACTGAAAAGAAATGCCTGGCCATTATTTGGGCGATATAGAAATTTCGACCTTACTTGTACGGGCGCACTTTTGACGTCGTGACTGACCACCACGCCCTCTGCTGGTTGTCACTGAAGGATCCAAGCGGTCGCCTCGACCGATGGGCATTACGCCTCCAAGAATATAATATTCGCGTGGTCTATCACCCCGGCCGGAAATATTCGGACGTAGACGCCCTATCCCGTTCGCCCCTACCCCCTGACCCGGACTGCTGCAAAAGTCTAACCTGTGATGCCACTGCTGTCACCATCGCCGACATGCCATCTGAGCAACGCAAGGACCCTTGGGTTGCTTCGATTCAGGACATCCTGGCTGGGCGGACGGCTTCCCCCCTTCACGCACGTTGCGTCGGCAAGTCGAGCACTTCGCCAGTCGCGACGACGTGCTGTACCCACGCAACTACGCACCCGGTGGACGTCAGTGGCTACTCGTGATTCCACGTCATCTGCGATCCGAAATTTGTTCCCCGTTTCATGACGACCCCAATGTGGACACGCAGGTTTTCTGAAGACTTATTCTCGCATACGTCTCCGATATTACTGGCGTGGCATGTACCGTTTTATATGACAATACGTTCGGGCCTGCTCGACGTGCCAGAGACAAAAAACTCCCCCTTATCACGCCAGCGGTACCTTGTTACCCTTACCATGCCCATGCCGACCATTCGACCGCGTCGGCATTGATATCTATGGACCCCTTCCCAACACTGCTGAAGGTAACCGCTGGATCATAGTCGCCATCGACCATCTCACGCGGTATGCCGAAACTTCATCCCTTTCCTCGTCTACAGCAAAAGACGTACTTCACAACATCGTATTACGTCATGGAGCACCTCGGAAGTTACTGAGCTATCGTGGTCGCGTATTCTTGTCAGACGTTATCACAGCATTGCTGCGTGAGTGCCACGTCGTTCACCGCACTACAAGCGCCTATCATCCCCAGACCAATGGAATGACAGAGCGCTTAAATGGCACCCTTGGTGACATGCTGTCTATGTATATCTCGTCAGACCACTCCAATTGGGACCGAGTGCTCCCGTTTATCAAGTTCGCCTATAATACCGCCATTCAAAGCACTACTGGGTTCTCTCCTTTTTTCCTCCTTTACGAACGCGAACCTTCTTGCACTATGGACACCATTCTTTCGTACAAACCTGACTCCTCTGAGTCCACGACTTTGTCTCAAGCCGCTACATACGCTGAAAAATGCCGCAAACTGGCAAGATAATTTACAACCCAAGACCAAGGACGCCAAAAGCACCACCATGACTCATCAAATAACACTACTTCTTACGATCCAAGTTCACTCGTCTGGCTGCATGTCCGTTCTGCTACACCTGGCCTTTCTCCCAAGTTGGTCTCCAAGTATCACGGCCCATATCGTGTGCTACGAAAAACGTCACCAGTGAATTACCTCATTAAGCCACTGGAACCATCTTCTGACCAACGTCGTCGTGGCCAGGAAATTGTCTACGTCTCGAGACTTAAGCCCTGCTACGACCCTCCCGTGTTTACTTGTCCATAGGTCGCCAGGATGGCTCCTTATTTCGCGTGGAGTAATTGTAATGAATTAATGAATCTGAATAACGGACGCTCTGCTGGTAATGAAGAAGACGACGATGATCGGTGGCTGCAGTAGTAGCTCGAGCACGCCACTGGCCATTTGCCAGACCTGCCTGATTAAGCACATTTAGCCAAGCTGCGCCTGAACCTTTTTTCGACGTAAAACACCTCTATTTTATTATATTTAAATAAATAAATAAATATATATATATATATATATATATATATATATATATATATATATATATATATATATATATATATATATATATATATCTTTCCGTTGACACGTTATACCCGTATCTGTTGCCACGTTCTACCAGTCATTATTTGAGAGCACTGGCCAAATGTGTTCCACACCATTCTTATTCTTCTAATCACTTTTATCTGCTCGTTCGTCTCGCATATATATATATATATATATATATATATATATATATATATATATATATATATATATATATATATATATATATATACATATAAGTATTTATATATTCATTTATATAAATGAGCCATGACGGCAACGGCGGAAGCTCTAAATTTCCCAAGTAGTGTACACGTGATTGATTTCACTATAAAATCAAACAAATACAGGTGATGAACAACACTATTCAGATGTGAGTGAGTGTCTCTCCTGCGCTGTGTTTCCTTCGTTCTCGTCTCGCGTACGCTACTTCAATGGATATTGAAGACACATAACCTGCCAATAGTTACTGTCACCAAATTTATGCGGCGTTGTCTAAGCACTGCTTTCATTTCAAGGACATTCCGCCCATTAACCTGGCACACTTGAACTTAGACATTATTTTGAGCAACCGCAGAATAGCGAAAATTATGTGGGTTGGCCATGTGTTTCTTTTATAGACAAGGAGAACTTGTCTTGCTCACCACAATTGATTCGATTATGTAGCTTTCCGCTTTATATAATTCGTTTTCAGTGGTCGCGGTTTCTTCGTTTTGTTCATCGGTACATACATGAAATGCACACATACAGCAAATCACATATCTTATCAGCAGTTCTTTCTTCTCCTCTGGGCTCGCGTCTTGGTTATCAGCCGCATTCCAGGTACATTCACTGAGTAGTTGTGGTAGAATGATATACTTGCCCGAACTGGACGGTGAACAACTACTACGGGACTTCGGGTGTCGCTTTCCTGGAAAAAAAAGTTTTCACTACATTAAGGACGCCATACAGTATGAGAAAAAATTCCTCAGCTGACAAGGTTCTGTCAGGAATGTACCATTAAAAGACATTGAGTAATTGCACAGTTGGCATTTTTCTCGCACCAGATTTTTGAACACATTAAATTCAGCTTTGGTATCCCCAACTTAGTATCGTACCACTTCAGCAAAAACAATGCCAACAATTTTTATTATTGAGCTGGTGAGTGTTTGTTTATTAGTTCTTGGTGTTGTATTCGCACAGTGAAGAGAAGTTGTGTTTGCATTGTGAAGAAATATGAGATGTGAAGAAGCTATTCTATTAGCAACTACCGACCTATTGTCATTCTTTCATCTAAACAGTAAAATCATAGAGAAGTGTATTGAAAAACGATTATCTAAATATCTAAATAAATTTCGTATTTTATCCACTCAACAATTTGGTTTCGTGCAGGCTATTCAACAGATTTCGCACTACTCTCCTTTACCGATTATATTAAACGCGCGCTTGACTCTGGATGTTTTGCAGGAGCACTGTTGGTTGACCTCTCTAAGGCATTTGACTCCATAGTTCATAACATACTATTAGGTAAACTCAACTAAATAGGTGTCATCGGTAGTGCGCAGGAGCTGATTAATAGCTACTTATCTAATAGACAGCAAGCTGTTTGTGTCTCTAACATCCTCTCCACTTTTAAATCTATTGACAAAGGTGTCCCGCAAGGATCCATACTGGGCCCGCTTTTATTCTTAATCTATATTATTGATCTAACCTCGGTTTTAACACACAGTCAACCTTTCTAGTACGCAGATGACACAACTATAGTTACTAAAGACAAGTCTATTGATGCGCTAACTAATAAATTGTCCTCTGACTTCTATAACATTCAGAACTGGTGCACAGCTAATGGTTTAACTATTAATACCAATAAAACACAGTTCATTGTCTTCCATTCTAGTCATAACCCTCCTTCACCTACACCCGCTATTACTATCAACGGCCACAGACATCTTAGTACTACTAAGTGCACATTCTTGGGAGTAGTTCTAGATGCTCATCTCAAGTACCATCTTCACATTTCACTTATAAGACAGAGCATTGCTCATGGTATCAGAACACTAATTAAAGCACGACCATTCTTCAATTTGCAGACTTTGCTTAAACTGTACTACACCTTCATCCACAGTCATATCACGTACTGTATCACGTCATGGGCGAATACCTATCCATCTCATATCCTTCCACTCAAACGTCTCCAAAACCAAGTCATTCGCATCCTAACATTCAGTTCACTGATCTCCTGCGCATCCCCACTTTTTCAGCAACATAATGTACTAACAGTGTGTAATTCATTTAAATATAAATTGGGGATTCTTGTATTTAAGTGTCTTAATGGTACCATAACAGTCAACGTTTTAGAGAAATTTCAATTGTTAAACTCTAATCCTACCAGGTTTGCCTCAAACAACAACTTTTTACTACCACATGCACGCACTAACTACGGCAAGCATACTACCATATTTGCAGCTATCCAATTTTGGAATTCAGTACCACTAAGCCCTAAACAATTGTCATTAGCTGCTTTTAAAAAAGAACTTATACATCTCATCTCGCAATCATAACTCATCTTCATTTATATATCGGCGTTCTCTTACATTTACAGCTATTACTGTGTGCGTTATTTTCCCATTTATTACCCATGCACATTGGAGTTCTTTTAATAGCTGTATATCATTATTAACGTCATTTCGTTCCCGATTCTACTGCTATTTTTATTGTATGTTTTGTTTTTTTCATAGTTATGCACAATTACTAAAGATTGTTTTGTTACCAGTTTTACTGGTATGTTTTATTGCATGTTTGCGTTGTTTTTGTTAATATCAATAATTACTTAATCGCTTTTTTGTTGCCATTTTGTTGTACTTATCAACATGTCATTTTCTAACAGGAGGTCCCCTTTCAGCCTTGTGCTATGGGACCTCCTTCTGTATATTCTACCTCAATGCGAGTATATTTTTTGCGACAAATAAAAAATATCTTCTTCTCAATGCCTCGCGTGTGTAGTTCGTATATGCGTTTGCACAAATGCGCGGCAACGCGTTCCCCTCGCCTCAGGTGTTAGAGTGGTGCCATGAAAAGAACGCAACCGCTGCACATTTACGTCTCGCACCCCTCGCACACTTCACTCGCAATTTCTCACTGACGCCACTCTCTCCCTTTCTCGCAGCACACTTTGCGCAGCACCTGCATTTGCCGGCTCCTCCACCCGCTCGCAACACACTTCACTGTCGCTTCACTTTGTTTATTGCCTGCAACGCTCGACCGTCGACTGGAAAAACTCTATCAACTCGTTTCTCTGCGAATAAATATACACGAAACTTCACCCGCCTCGTGTGTTTTTTTTGCGATTCAAACAATGATTGATATATAGAGATTAACGTCCCAAAACCACCATATGTTTATGAGAGACGCCGTAGTGGAGGGTTTCGGAAATTTCAACCACCTGGGTTTTTTTAGCGTGCACCCAAATCTGTGCACACGGGCCACGAACATTTCCACCTCCATGCAGCCGCCCAAGCCGGGATTCGATCCCATGACCAGCGGGTCAGGAGCAAGTACTTTAGCCACTAGACCACTGCGACGGGAGCGATTCAAACAAACGCGTCCTCGAGAAATGGTACAGCGAGTTTCGCTCTAAACCGTTCTTCTAGCGCCCACATCAACGTCTGTTTCAACCGGGTGAACACACTGCACAGCGCTGCTGCTTCGCATCCTATCAGATTTCCCTTTGGGGAGATGGTCTACATTGTGCTTTTGGTATATATGTCAGTTCTAATTCATGTTCTGCTTGAAAAAAATAAAAACCGGTACTCAAGATTTCTCGTTTACTGATTCGGTTATGAATACATGAGTGATTTCTCTTGTAGAGCCACTAAAATATATCACTAGCATGTGAATGGCAATGAATTTTCTGTGTCTGCACCATGCAACTGAGCTAAGTTCCAAACTAGGTAAAGCTACATTCATGCCGACAAAGCATGCTCACTGGGGCCTTCTGCCAGGCTATTGTTTCTATGACTGGTTCTAAAAAGGCAGCAGTCAGAGACCTGCCTACACCAAGACGGTGTTTACTAAAACAGGAAACAATCATAGAGATGAAGAAGTTTGCCTCAGGAGCCAAAAAAACTCTTGCTTCTCGTTATTGATCTCCCGCCGATAAAGTTCTTAGCTTGCAGCCTCCAAGTAGTAAATGTTTTACACACGTACTTCTCCGTAATTTCTTGCCGTTCGTCTTTCTTAAAAGACAAAGACAGACGTGGTCATTTGCGTTTGCAAATATTTCTTCTTCCACCAAATCCCACCGCAGCTGTAACTCAGAAGTGTGGCAGTTTGGGCTACTTGATAATGCATGACGACAGTTAGAGCGCGAGGACATAACGACGAAAAACAGACTAGAACAAGACGAGCGTCAACTTCCAACTAAGTTTATTGCGAGGGGCGCAAAACCATACAGAGAAGACAATAAACCATGTGAGGAAAACCATGAGACAGAATGAGCAATGGATGAGTAAGGGAAAAAACAAAAGCAAAGAAAAAAGCAAAAAAATGGCCCTGAATCTGCATGTTACACTGCATATGTCAGCGAAAGAATATAGTCTTGCGTCTGGAGAGAGTGAACAAAAAGTTTGTTTGATGTTCCGCGCAAGAAAATTGGTGAACGGTATTCTAGAGGTGCAGTGTTAGTGCCTCGAGCTCGTAGTGGAGGCGAGCGAGCGCGTTGAGGCATATTAGACACGAGCGCCATCTGGCAGTTGAAATACGAAGGAAGGCGAGCACGCCCGCGGAGACAGATGCGCGCTTGTCTCGGAGGTGACAAGGTGTAGAACGCAAAGCGGTGGGCACATGCCGCCACCGTGTTGTCCTAACAAATCTTAGGAATCACTTACTTTTTTTAGCATCGCGTTGGGCTATCAGAGCAGAGTGATAAACACTACGGTCCTTAGAATTACTTGTGTGGGTCTTCTCTAGTATAAAGGTACTGTTATGGCGTTTATTAGCCGGCACACACCGAGTCTACACAATGGCGACAGTAACGGCCAAGCACGGACTCTCCGCGCGAGCGGCGTTCTTTTTGGGCAGACCCACTAGAAAGCACTTGAGAGTTCGACTCATTTCAGTGTTCGGCGGCTTCTCTACAATTATCCCGGGGTCGAAGAGGGAGCCGCCTGGCGACCTAACAGCTTGTCATTACGAGCGGGTCATAGTAAGCCTTCAGGCGCTCCACGTTGACTATGTCGCGCCCGCGGCGGCGCATGTCCGAAGATTGTTCAATTGGCTCGATAAGATAGTTGACCGGAGATGTGCGCTCGATCACACGGTAAGGACCTTCATATTTCGGGAGTAGTTTGGAAGAAAGGCCAGCTACAGAGGTCGGGATTGAGAGCCATACAAGGGAACCAGAAATGAACGTGGGCTCAGAAGTGGCGGAGCCATCACGAATACTCTTCTGCCGCTCTTGCTCATGCGTCGTAAAAGTCTTGGCAAGCTCGCGACACTCTTCAGCAAGCCTGGAGGTCTCGGAAATAGGCGTACACTCAGATGGATCTGGCGTGTACGGGAGTATCGTGTCGATGGTGTGTGACGGATGCCTTCCGTACAGCAAGAAGAAAGGGGAAAAACCGGTCGTGCTCTGAGGGGCGGTGTTGTAGGCGTAGGTGACGAAGGGCAGTGTAGTATCCCAATTCGTGTGGTTGGCGGCGACGTACATCAACAGCTTGTCACCGAGGGTGCGGTTAAAGCGTTCAGTCAGACCATTCGTCTGCGGGTGGTAAACAATAGTTTTGCGGTGGACAGAATGGCACTCATTGAGAATGGCGTCGACGACTTCTGACAAGAAGACACGGCCTCGATCGCTGAGAAGCTCCTTGGTTTGACCGCGGCGCAGTATGAATCGATGCAGTAGGAAGGACGCAACATCACGCGCAGTAGCCGCAGGGAGAGCGGCGGTTTCGGCGTATCGCGGTAAATGATCTACGGTGACGATGACCCAGTGGTTTCCAGTGGAAGTCAGAGGGAGTGGTTCATACAAATTGATACCTAGGTGCCCAAACGGACGATCAGGGCAAGGTAACGGTTGCAGACCGGCTGGTAATATGTGTGCGGACGGTTTGCAGCGTTGGCAAGAGAGACAGGAGAGAACGAATTCCTGGACGTAGTGGTACATCCCGCTCCAGAAGTAGCGTTGTGTAATGCGATGGTAGGTTTTGAATACCCCAGAGTGTGCGCACTGTGGATCAGAATGGAAGGATTTACATATCTCCGACCGCAGACAGCGGGGTATCACGAGTAGCCACTGCCGGCCATCGGCATCGTAATTGTGTCGGTGTAGGAGGCCGTCACGAATGGCGAAATGGTGAGCTCGACGACGCAAGGCACGCGTGGATAGCGTTGCGGACGGATCAGAGAGCAAGTCGATCAGTTGGGCGATTCAATTATCTTTTCGCTGTTCGGTAGCGATGATGTCAACATCAATGGCAGAAACAGCAACCGAGGATACTGAGCAGAGCACGTCAGCATCAGACAGAGGGGAGCGCGAGAGGGCGTCGGCGTCAGCATGCTGGCGTCCGTTGCGGTAGAGCACGCGGATTTCGTAGTCTTGTAAGTGAAGAGCCCAACGGGTGAGGCGGCCTGAGGGATCCTTCAATGATGACAGCCAGCATAGTGCATGATGGTCGGTGACCACATCGAATGGGCGACCATACAAATAAGGTCGAAACTTTGTAAGAAACAGACAATCGCCAGGCACTCTTTTTCCGTGACGGTGTAGTTTGTCTCGGCTCTCGTGAGCGTACGGCTTGCATATGCCACGACATAATCAGGGAACCCGGGTTCACGCTGCGGCAGGACAGTGCCGAAGCCTACACCACTGGCGTCCGTGTGCACCTCCGTTGGCGCCGTAGGGTCGTAGTGGCGGAGAATGGGAGGAGACGTCAACAAATGGTGGAGCTTTAAGAACGCGTTGTCGTACTCAGACGACCACGAATTGAGGGGCCCGTTACTTCCAAGGAGCTTCGTCAGTGGTGGTATAATCGTGGCAAAGTTTCGTATGAAGCGTCGGAAGTATGAGCACAGACCCACGAAACTACGCAGTTCTTTGACGGACGCAGGTGTTGGGAATTCGGCCACGGCCCAAAGCTTGGCTGGGTCAGGAAGAATGCCATCCTTGGACACGACGTACCCTAGGCTGGTGATTAGGCGTGCTGCAAAGTGGCACTTCTTCAGATTTAGTATCAAGCCAGCATTGCTCACACCTGCAAAAACTTATTTTAGACGATGGAGATGCGTGGAGAAATCTGGAGTGAAGACAACAACGTCATCGAGGTATTACAAGCACGTGTGCCATTTCAAGTTGCGCAGAATGGTGTCCATCATGCGCTCAAATGACGCAGGTGCATTACAGAGACCAAACGGCATGACGTTGAATTCGTACAAGCCATCGGGTGTGATGAAGGCAGTCTTCGGTCGAGCGTCATCAGCCAGGGGTACTTGCCAGTATTCCGAGCGCAGATCGAGAGAAGAAAGAAATTGGGCTCCATGAAGGCTGTCAATTGCGTCGTCGATGCGCGGCAGTGGGTAGACATTCTTGCGAGTGATAATATTGAGCCGTCTGTAGTCCACACAGAACCGCACAGAACCATCTTTCTTCGCAACAAGAACAACAGGAGACGCCTATTGACTGTCCGAGGGCTGAATTCCGTCGCGTCGGAGCATATCGTCAACCTGCTCGTTAATTTCCCGGTGTTCAGCAGGCGACACGTGGTATAGACGTTGCCGTAATTGTGGATGGGCACCAGTGTCGATACGATGCGTAACAGTGGACGTTCGACCGAGAGATCTTCGCCCGACATCGAAAGAAGAACGGTATTCTTGCAACAGGTCTAGAAGCTGGGAACGCTGTACTGACGTAAGGTTGTCATCAAGTTATTGGCCAAATACATCAGGAGACTCTGAGTCAGAAGTAGAAACAGCACTGATGGTACGCGAATCGGGACAACGCGAGTCTTCGGGTACGTCCAGGATTCGTGCGTCGTCGACTGGTTCCACTCTGCCGAGACATTCACCTCGGACCAAGGTAACAGTGTACGGGGATGGGTTGGTCACGAAAACAGCGGCGTTGTCCTGGGTGATTTGCACGGTCGCGAAAGGTACTAGCAACCCTTTCCTTCTGGAAGCACGGTCGGATGGCGAAACGAGTGCAATAGTGTCGGAGAGACCGGTGCAGTAGACCGATACACCCATCGTGGAGCTTGGAGGCACTATAGTATCGTCTTTCACGAGAATCTTGCTCAGTGTCGAGGGACCGTCTTCTGGAGTCAAATGCGAGAAGAGCTAGAGTTCAATTTCGGCGGTGGCAGAATGAATGACGGCGTCGTTGCGGGAGAAAAATATCCCATTTCAGGATGACGTCATGAGAGCATGCAGGAATCATGATGAATTGGGCGACATACAGAACGTCCTGGACGACAACGCGAGCTGTGCAGCCTGATGTAGGATGAATACGATGTGAGCTAGCGGTACGAAGGGACAACCCAGAAATCGGCGTCATCACTTTTCGAAGCAAGCGGCAAAGGTTTTTGCTCATAACTGATACTGCAGCTCCAGTGTCAATAAGAGCAGATGCATGAACACCGTCCACAAGCACGTCAATGACATTAGATCGGCGGCCCTGAGGGCTTTCACAATGCAATAGCGTCGCAGTCCTCGCCTCTGGGACTGCGACAACTAGTTTTCCCGCTCACGAGCAGCCGAACTTGGCCACATGGGGGACAGAAACTGACGTCGTGGAGACGGCCACCTTCGAGCAGATGGACCTGGGCGAGACGACAGTGGCACAGACGACAGTTCGTCGTTATACGAACGGCTAAGGTGGCCAGCAACAGGAGAAGAAATGGGAGCCGGCTGTAGTCGAGAGCAATAACGGGCTACGTGACCGGCGTAACCGAAAGCAAAGCAGATGGGCCGGTTGTCGGGTGTGCGCCATCGGTTTGCCGGGGTGGGTCTCGCCCGGAACGGTGGCTGGAAAGGCTGCAAGGTGGGTGGAAAATGAGGCTGAGGGGTTGCGCCAACATACGCAGCCGGCGTACCCGCTGCAAAGGACGGAGGTCGTGCGGCAGCTTCGGCGTAAGTCAGTGGTGCAGGCGCTTGAGAACGACTGGAGGCGGCCTTGCGATTACTTGGGCGTAACTTGGGGACGCAGGGGCCGGAAGTTTTTGTGGGTGGTACGCAGGCATGACCTCCGCTATTTCCTGCTCAATAGCTCGGTGGAAGAGTGGAAGAATAGTAGTTGCCGATTGTTGAACAGCCGGTGAGTGGGCAAAGGGAAGGAGAGAGAACTGGCGAGCGATTTCCTCACGTATGAAGGACTTGAGGTCTGCTAGCAGCGCCACCTGATCACATCTCGCCTCCAAGCCAGCAAGCCCTGCTTCTTGTGGTGTAGAGCGACGGGTCATCGAACGCTGCCGGCGGAGCTCCTCGTAGCACTGGCACAGCTTGATGACCTCAGCTACTGTGCCTGGGTTTTTGGCGAGCAGCATCGTGAAGACATCATCGTCAATGCCCTTCATGACGTTCCGGATCTTGTCTGATTCGGACAAGCTGTCATTGGATTTCTTGCATAAGTCCAAGACATCTTCAATGTAACTGGTGAATGATTAACCAGCCTGCTGAGCGCGTTCGCGTAAGCGCTGCTCGGCTTGCAGCTTGCGAACGTCAGTGCGGCCAAAAACGTTCGTGATAGCAGTCTTGAAATCGGATCAGGTTGCGAACTCGGACGCGTGGTTTGTGTACCACAAACTTGCAACGCCCGCAAGGTAGAACACCAAGTTTGTCAACTTGCTGTCCTCGTCCAATTTGTTGGGGACGCTCAAGCGCTCATAAATGGCGAGCCAGTCCTCCACGTCAGTGCCACCGGCGCCCGTGAAGATGGGTGGATCGCGGATCCTGGGGACACCAGGAGAAGGGGGTGGCATGGGAGGAGGCGTTTGCTGAGAGGCGTCGTGGGACATGGTGAATTGCAGGGTACGTGAGCGTAGTTCCAAAGGCATCGAAGGGGATCGTAGCACTCTCCACCAATTTGTTATGACGTTTATTAGCCGGCACACAGCGAGTCTACACAATGGCGACAGTAACGGCGAAGCACGGACTCTCCGCGCGTGCGGCGTTCTTTTTGGGCAGACCCACTGGAAAGCACTTGAGAGTTCAACCCATTTCAGTGTTCGGCAGCTTCTCTATAGTACACATATAAAACATTGACATGTTGTTATGGTGCCTATGATATGTCAATAATTGCTTTTTATTTGACATTAGCATAAGTATGAACGCTAAATCTTGAGTAATAACGCTGGGTGCTGTGGATGGGGTTGGCCGTTTCGTGCCGTTTGAGTTATTGGTAAGAGCAAACAAACAGACAAATATACAGACAAAGAGACAGACAGACAGACCAAATTTCTTTCATCAAAGATTCCCAAGAAGGACTATCGTATTTAAAATCTATAAGGAAACCAAACAGAAAAGTAAAAGTAAAAGAGCTATGACTATTTGCGCGCACAGAAACTGAGAAACCTTGGTTCCTTTTCGAACTGAGACAGGAAGGGCTTTCTAATGCAGGTCACTTGTAGGCGTGCCGTCTGCGAGGCCTCGACGATAAGTCGGGTGCGTTCATCCCGGTGCTTATACAGCGTCAATGTGTCCTGGAAAGGGGCATGTAGTTGCACTCAGTGCAGTGCTGAACAAGAAAACCATCTTTACCGTTTCTAACATTGTTAGCGTGTTCTATCAGTTGATCATTCAGACACCTTCTGGTCGTGCAGACATAGAAAGCACCAGAGGAAAGGCGGGTCCTATAGACGACTTGCCGGAAATCTGCCACATACCTGTTCATTTGCTTAACTCTACAATAAGCTGATGACTGCTTTTTCAGGGGGTTTGTCAATTTGGTGAGACAGAATAAATTGAGCGGTGCCGAGAACAACAAACGAACTCCTGCACGTTTTCCTATTTTCTTGAGTCTTTGTGATATCTGGGGTTTAAACGGAACAGCAGCTACCATTTAAAGCTCTCTATCCATGTTGCTGGGATCCTGTCTCTGCCTCCACTCTGCCCTATTGGTCCGTAGGATAATCTCAGCGACAGATGCGATAAACGTCTCAGTAAAACTCGAAGCCATAAGCCGGGACACTTGAGCTTTGAAACTTGCAGAGATGTTGTGAAAGCATGACCTGACCAAGACATTCTCAAGGCACGTCCATGCTATGTCTCCCTTTACTAACTCAAAAGGTGTCAAAGATGTCTGAACGATCGACTGCAAGAACAAGCTAACAATGTTTGAAACGGGCAAAATCGTTTTCTTGCCCAGCACTGCAGAACTGTGTGCCCTTTTTCAAGGACACAGTGACGCTGTATAAGCATAGGCATGAGTGCACCTGAAATATTGTGGAGGCTGTGCAGATGGCATGCAAACAAAAGTAATGCTTTAGCAAGCCCTCCGTGTCTCTGTCTGAAGAGGAACTCAAGTTCCTTGAAGTTTTCGGTGCTAGCAAGTAGTTACAGTGCTTTTACTTTTACTTGACTGTTTTGTTTCCTTTCTCTTCGTATTTGTTTTTTTCCTTTACTCATGCATCGTTCTTTTTGTCACATGGTTTTGTCGCATGGTTTACTGTATCACATACACGTTTTCGTGCTCTGCGATATAAACTCAGTTGGAAGTTAGCTCTCGTCTCCTTCTTGTCTCTTTGCTGTCATTCAGTTCTTGCGCTATAACTATCGTCATCGTTCCACCAGGGCCTTGCAGATTTCTTGTTGACGATCAGTACCACGTCTCCCAGTTTTAGTTCACTACGAAAAAATGTCATGAACGTTCTGAGCTGGTGGCAGCTGTAAAATATATTCCCTGTGCCATCGCTATTCCCTGTGCAGGGTTGCCGGGAACATTCATGACATACGGTGACTCGTGTTTCTTCAGCACCAGAAAGGCCCGATGTAGTGTGGTTAGACAGCAAGTTGATTGGGTTCAAAGCACACGAAAACGTGGGTCGGATTGGTGAGCTCAGATGTAGTGCATGGTGCACATCCTAAAAGAGGAGGAGTCGGACAAGTTTCAGGATCGCGAAAGAGGTTGAGAGGGAGGTAGATATAATCATGAGAAGACAGCGCTGTCGAAGATGGTTCTGAACAGAATGTGCTAGGAATACGGAGCGCAGTATCATAGACGAACTCCCCCATCAAACAAATGCAGGAAATTGTGCAAGAGGACAATGTCGAATTGATCGCTTCGTTACTCACTATTTTGGCAGGGCTGCTAAAGCGTGCAACCAACGTTTTTTTTTAATGAATGAATGATCTTCATTGCACTCATATCTTATAAAAAATAGGCGCAAACTGTATGGTCCCATAGCCAAAGGCTAGTGTGGGTCCCATTGAAAGTATACATAAGTGAAACTGTAATTATTCTACTTAAAAATAAACAGAAGTAAACAATTCAAATTTGGTATACAAGAAGTATTGTTTATCTGCTAACATCACATGAATTCGATTGAACATAGAAAAAAGGGGAAAGTACATAACTTGTAGTCAACACAAACATTTGGCGATTAGTGGCGTACAGAACTTAAGAATGATACTTGTACTTGCAAGTATCAATAGTAGTTCTCTTATATGGCTTAATATAGAGAACATGGGTATTGAAAGATCTTTCAAAGAAAACATCTTTCAAAGAATACACTAAACACATATAGGGCAATATATATATATAATGAAAAATTACAACCTAAAGTATCAGTCAACTCAAGCAGAGAAAATTGCTTCAAAGTAGTATTTTTTCAATGATCTGGAAAAGTTCTGGGTATTCTTTATATAACGCGGTATGCCATTCCAAATTTTCACTCCGGTATATTGTAGTAGACGTTTGCTATAGGCGTTTTTATGGGAGTATATTGAAGTTGTTAAAAGTTTGGTTCCTCGTTTGGCGTCGGGGAATACACAGTAGTGAAACTGGGAATGGTTCATTGTTCCTAACGACACTGTTTATACATGTAGCTAATTTTAGTTCCTGCAAAAAATAAATTGGTAAGATCTTTAACCTAGAAAAAAGTGGTTTGTTATATTCGTAGTAAGGGGAGAAAGTAATCGTACGTATAGCCCGTTTTTGCAGCCGTCGTATTGGCTCAGGATAAGAGTCATACGTCGAACCCCAGGACTCTACACAGTACAGAAGGTGGAAGTTAGCTAAAGCAAAATACTAAGTGCGCAAAATTATAGCGTCAAAGTATTCACGTGCTTCCAAAAGGACGTAACAACTCGGAGCTTGCTTCGAGCTGACTGCTTCTATTTGACTCTGCCAATTTAAACAGCTGTCCAGAACAACAGCTAGGTAAGTAAAAGAATCAGTACATTCCAGGGAGCAATCATTGATGTAGAGTTGTATATCATGTGGAGTATGATTAGTACGGGAGTAAAATAACATATATTTTGTTTTTTGGCATTGATGGTAAGCTTGTTAGCTGTAAACCAATCGGCAAGCTTAGCTAGTTCAGTATTCATCTGTTCTTCCATGTCTGACAGATTTTTGCCGGTAATAATTAGGGCAGTGTCGTCAGCATACATAAGCATCTCGGCAGTTGGTATTACTAGAGGCAAGTCATTTATGTATAGTAAGTAAAGTAACGGACCTAATACGGAACCTTGTGGCACACCTGTTTGAATGGACTGGAGAGAAGAAGGAATGTTACTGATAACTACCACCTGTTGTCGACCTTGAAGGTAACTCTCATAAAAATTCGACATGGTGTTGCGAAAACCTTATCTACGTAGTTTGTAAAGTAAGATGTCATGGTCTACTGTGCCGAACGCTTTTCTGAGGTCCAGAAAACCCACTGCGGCGAATTTGTTATCTTGGAGGGCAGTATTTAAAAGTTGGCTTAGGTTGAGCACTGCTGTACTTGTAGAGCGCATTTGACGGAAGCCATGTTGTTGCGGACATAACACATGATATTTGTTCAAAAAAGAAAGCATACGTTTTGAAATTATTTTTTCGAGGGTATTGTTAAGTACACTCAGTACAGAGATCGGGCGGTAGCAAGAAGGATCGCACCTATTTCCCTCTTAGTAAACAGGGGTGACTTTGGCTATCTTGAGTATTGATGAGTATTGACCGGCATATATTGAGTGGTTGAATAGGTTACATAATACTTCTCCAATTAAATCAACGTTCTCTTGTATAACGCGCGCTGGAATCTCGTCATGACCCGGCGCTTTGCTAATTACTAGTTTACTCACAATAAGCAGAATTTATTTAATCTCTATGTATTTTATAACGAAGCTATTTGGTAAGGACGTTAGTTCATACAACGTTTTGTTAGGAATAGGCAGCATTTTGGCTAGCGAAGGACCAACAATTGTAAAATAAGTATTAAAATCGTTGACAGTGTCCTCAGTGACATTGTCGGGTAACGTTTTTTCAGCACGACGTATGCTGAGAAATTGTGCTGTTACAGTTGCTGCAGTGCTGTCAGGAAGTGGAGTCACTTCTATCTAATGCGTAATTCTGTTGACAGCTGTGAGCAGGTAGTGAAATTCATCATATGATGGGAGTGGCCACACTATGCTAATATGGACCACATCAAAACGATGGTGTGGCTGGAGAAAATGGCATGTTGAGGGAATAAGGTAGGTGTGCACTTTGGCAAGGTTTGGTTTGATTTGGTTTGGTTTGCTTTATTCAAGGCAAAATTGAAAAAGATTGCCTTGGGAGACACCATTAGAGGCTAAGTAAAAGCCTGACTTGGTCGTGCCACCCTGGCAGCAAAGCAGAAACATACCGCAAGTACAGTACGCCGAAAATTACAACATCACGTGTTATCTTACACGGGTACCATAGTCGAACAGTAACTGTCAGAAGTGTGAATAAAAGAATAGAAATATAAACAGTCCTTATTCTAGTGGTGGCAAATACAAACAAATGCATGTTTTCTATCAAATAAATCAACAAGAGACATCTTGACTAGGAAATCGAGTTGCTCTACAAGACAAATTAGAGTATAATAACCAACAGGCAAAGGGACAATCATGAACAAGGTGCAACGAATACAAAAACATCATTAACTACAAATTTCAAAAATTAACAAAAGCATCGCTTTCATCCACTATGAACTCTTCCGTTTTTTTTTAAATGAACTAGCTGAAGTTCTGTCTTCCAGTAAATGTAATACAGTTGGGTATTTGTTTAGAATGTAAGGAATTTGTGACGCTAATTGTTGGTCACCGTAGTTCGTGCGTGATCTATATTTGTATATTAGGCTCTTTCTCAACTCGTATGGTGTTTGTTTCACACAGTATGTGTCAAAGAAGAGTGATGTATTTAGTTTATACTGGTGTAATATCTCTAGACATAGCTTATTTCTGTATAACAGTTTTATAGGCAACACCTTGCATATTTTAAAATATGGTCGAGACACTTTCGTAAAGGGGAGTGTTAGATATAGCACCTCTAGCCCGCTTTTGTAATATCAACAGAGAATTAAGGTTTGTGGTGGTCGTTCTTAGCCACACCAAGGAGCAATATGTTAGTCGTGAATGTACTAGTGCGTAGTAAATTTGCAGCTTGTCATTTGATGGGACGTAGTATCTCAGTCTACTTAAAATGCCGATTCTCCTTGAAAGATCTTTTTTTTATCGCGTCAATGTGAGGAGAACAAGAAAGTTGTTCTTGGAATAGAACTTCTAGAAATTTTATTGTTGTTGTGCGCTGAATCTCAGTGCTCTGGGAGTAAATTGGAGTGCATGGTATATGAACTACTCCTTTAGGCTTGAAAAACATGCACTTTGTTTTAGCAATAATCAATTGAAGTTTATTTGCGTTTAACCATAAATTGAGTTTCTGCATCCAAACGTTAGCTTCTTTATAAAGTTCACATACGTTTGAAACTGCGAAAAATACGTTTGTGTCATCAGCGTACAATATTATTTTCTTGTGTCCCTCGATATTTACGATATCATTAATAAAGAGCAGGAATAGGATAGGTCCAAGAATTGATCCCTGGGGGACACCATACTTAATGTGTTCAACTTGAGAGTGTGTATAATTTACAACAGTATAATGTTTTCTAGACGAGAGAGAACTTTGTACTAATTGAGCTGTGGTACGGTAGTTTTCGTAAAAGTAGATCGTGTTGTATACTGTCGAATGCCTTTCTAACAGCCAGAAATATTCCTAGTGTAAAGATTATTCTTTGATGCTGAGTAGAACCGACTCAGCAGACTTGTTTTTGTGAAATCCATACTGGTCTTTCGCTATTATATTGTTTGCGTTTAGAAAGCCCGTAATCTTCTGATATATAACTCGTTCCGCCATTTTCGCGAACACAGAGAGTACAGATATAGGCCTGTAATTGTTAAGCTCATCGAAAGACCCACCTTTATGGACGGCAGTTACTTTCGCAAGTTTCATTTGATCGGGAAAAACACCTGAAGATAGCATCAGGTTATAAATGTGCGTTAGTGGTGTAGCGATAATGTGACTTATAGACTTTAAAGGCTCTGGCTTAATGTCATCTGGACCGCAAGCACAGTTATCCTTTAATGACGTGATTAGCTTTACCGCTTCTTGTTGATTAGTAGGAAACAGGAATACCCTAGACGGATAATTTGATGCTATATAGTTCTCGCAACACGTTTCCGTGCTGTCTGTTGTAAACTCACCAACTGTTAAAAAGTATTTGTTAAAGGTGTCAGCGATTTCTAATTTACTCATGCCCAGTTTTTCAAATTTTATTCGTGTGGATATCTCCTTTTTGTTAAGGAGCTCATTTATTGTGTCCCACAGCAGGCACGCGTCTCCTGAATGAGTGGTAAATTTACTAATGTAGTATTCCATCTTGGCTATCTTCAAATCTTTGTTCAGTGTATAATGAAGGAATGATGATAACAAAAGGAAACAGCAAGCATCATCGCAGAGTAAGGCACCACGAGATCGGCGCTCGAGCTCCTCCATCTTCCTCGTCCTGTCGCTATCTCCAATCTCCGACCTGCCCATTTGGTTCGCCCAATAAACCTCGTTACATTTGGTGGATCGTGCTGGGTAACCACATCGCCTACAACCTGGAACTCCGATCTCGCACCCTGCCGTCGACCATGCAAGTTGACGCTGCCCAACAAACAATACCTCTCGCGGCCACTACTTGCCCCGGCCCGGTTCATCAGCGAGACCCCCCGATCTTTGCCGGCACCGAAGACCAGGACGTCGAGGACTGGCTGTCGTCATACGAGAAAGTCAGTGGACCCAACAGGTGGGATGACGCTGCTAAGCTAGGCACTGTCAATTTTTATCTCACCGACGTGGCCAAGCTGTGGTATACGAACCACGAAACCGAGTTCGCGAATTGGTCCGCCTTCAAGGAGGCAATACGTGCCGTTTTTGGTCGTCCTGCCTTACGGAAGCTACGCGCCGAACAACGTCTGCGCACACGGGCACAGGAGCGAGGTGAAACTTTCACATCATATATAGAAGATGTGATTGATCTCTGCCGGCGCGTCGATGCTTCCATGAGCGAGAGTGCGAAGATACAGCACATTATGAAGGGCGTCGACGATGACGTTTTCCAGATGCTTCTCGCGAAGTCTCCAAGCACTGTGGCAGAAGTAGTGACTTTGTGCCAAAGCTATGATGAATTGCGGAGGCAACGAGCTCAGACGCGACGCTCATTCCAGACAATCCAACCAGTGACCGCACTGGACGCTATGGCTGACCAGGCAAACCTTCTCGCACAAATGAAAGACTTCGTGCGAGAGGAAGTGGCTCGGCAGCTTTCTCTGCTGCCTTTTGCTCAACGCCAGGAGCTCTCGCACCAACAGCCACTGCGACACCCACCACCATTGGCTCCCATGCTCCGACATGTGGTCCAGGAGCAGATTTCCGAGGCTATGCCGATGCCCTTGCAGCAGCCCACCGTCACCGCGCCTCTTACTTACGCTGAGGCACTAAAGCGGCAGCAGCGACACCACCCCCCGTCGTTCCAGGGACTGCC
This sequence comes from Rhipicephalus microplus, assembly GCF_043290135.1. Classification (NCBI taxonomy): domain Eukaryota; kingdom Metazoa; phylum Arthropoda; class Arachnida; order Ixodida; family Ixodidae; genus Rhipicephalus; species Rhipicephalus microplus. Next base: position 105,629,160 of record NC_134705.1, on the reverse strand, counting down.
GTATACCTGAGCCCCGACTCAGCCGTCCACCGCCTGGGTTCCTCCCATTGCCACCACAGCCTCGACACACCCGTCTGCCGCATGGACTGGTCCCCTCGTCGCCAATACTTGGAGAACGCGCGATAACCGGCCCATCTGTTTTGCGTGCGGCGGCCCTGGCCATATCGCCCGTTACTGCCGTCGTCGCGTGCCGGGATACACAGACGCCCGGACACAGAACAGCTTCATGGACCTTTCTCCATCCCGTCTGGAAAATTCTGACCCTCAGTCAAGCTCGTCTTCACGGGAATGTCCGCGTACTATGTCTAGTCGCTCACCTTCACCCCGTCGTCGCTCCCTGTCACCAATGCGTCGTCGGCCAGCTCCTGAACACGAGGGAAACTAACCGCCGCAGTTCAGGAGGCAAGAACTGCGCTGTCGAAATGCTCAAGTCCTCGGACATTGCCGTCGAATATTGTCGAAGTTTTTGTAGAAGGTACTCGAGCATATGCTCTAGTGGATACTGGTGCTGCCATTTCCGCGGTAGACGCTAAACTTTGCCGCAAGCTCCGTAAAGTGACGACGCCTCTTAACATGATGTTCTTGCAAAGAGCGAATGGGGACCCGGTTCAGCCTGTAGCCGCCTGTACTGTCCGACTGATGATCGCGAATGACCACTACACTGTTGAGTTTATTGTCCTGTCGTCATGCTCACACGACATCATACTTGGATGGGATTTTTTATCGCGTAACCATGCCGTTATTGATTGTGCAAGATCAGAGCTTGAACTTTTTCCGTTTTACGAACAACCAACCAGCCACATTCAGCCCGCCGTACACAAAATCGTCGTCAAAGAAGGCGCTGAAATTCCTCCGACAGCAGCTGTGTTGCTCCCCGTGTTCTGTGACGGCATTAGGAACGAAGCTGCATTCTTTGAGCCATCAAGCCTCTTCCTTAGTCGAAGATCACTTCTTCTGCCTTATTCAACCCTCTCTATTTCTGAAGGAAACAGTGCTCTTTGCCTCATCAATCCCCTTCCGTATCCCGTTGAACTGTTTCAAGGTAAATCTCTTGGACACGTGCATGCCATTGATAAAGAACAAATTTTTACCATGCCGCCAGATTATTCCGGTGACTACGACGCCATAAGTGCCCTCAACCCTTCCAATATACCACCTTGCGAGCTTTTCGATTCATCGATTGCCGACGGAATATCGCAATCTGAACGCTCTGAGCTCCTTCAGCTGCTCTACCAGTTTCGTGAATCCTTTGACGTTGCTCAACCTACCCTTGGCCGAACTCCCAGTTTTTTCCACCGCATCGACACAGGTTCCAACGCGCCAGTACGACAGCGACCATACCGTGTTTCCGCCACAGAACGTCAGGTTATCACCGAACACGTTGACGATATGCTCAAGCGCGACGTTATCCGACCTTCCCAAAGTCCATGGGCATCACCTGTCGTTCTTGTTAAGAAGAAGGATGGTGCAATTCGCTTCTGCGTTGATTACAGGCGCTTAAATAAGATCACTCGCAAAGACGTATACCCTTTGCCCAGGATTGATGACGCCCTTGATTGCTTACAAGGTGCCGAGTTTTTTTCGTCGTTAGATTTGCGTTCGGGGTATTGGCAGGTGCCCTTAGCAGATGGTGATCGTCCAAAAACAGCATTCGTGACACCGGACGGGCTATATGAGTTCAATGTCATGCCCTTCGGCCTCTGCAATGCGCCGGCCACATTCGAGCGCATGATGGACTCGGTTCTGCGGGGTTTGAAATGGAACATATGCCTCTGCTACCTCGACGATATCGTCGTCTTTGCACCCGATTTCGCAACACACCTTGTACCCCTGAAACATGTCCTCACGTGTCTGAAGAATGCGCAGCTCCAACTGAATCTAAAGAAATGCCACTTCGCTGCTCGGACGCTCACCATTCTCGGTCACGTCGTGTCAAAGGATGGTGTTCTTCCCGACCCGGCTAAACTACGCGCTGTTGCTGAATTCCCCAAACCAACGACTGTAAAACAGTTACGCAGCTTCGTAGGATTGTGCTCCTACTTTCACGGTTTGTGCGCAACTTTGCCTCCATAATTGCCCCTTTGACCCAACTTTTAAGCAGTGCCAACGACATCTCATCATGGTCTTCCGAATGTGATCACGCATTTACCACTATTCGCCGTCTCCTGACATCACCGCCTATATTGCGCCACTATAATCCCACGGCTGCCACTGAAATCCATACAGACGCCAGCGGTGTCGGTCTCGGTGCAGTTCTCGCTCAACGCAAGCCTGGATCCCCTGAGTATGTCGTCGCCTACGCCAGCAGAACGCTCAACAAGGCTGAGGTAAACTACAGTGTTACCGAAAAAGAGTGCTTAGCCATACTTTGGGCAATTGTGAAATTTCGCCCATACTTATATGGCCGCACCTTTGCTGTAGTTACAGACCATCATGCCTTATGTTGGTTGTCGTCGCTGAAGGATCCATCAGGTCGCCTTGCTCGTTGGGCTCTGCGACTTCAAGAGTATGACATCCGCGTCGTGTACCGTTCCGGCCGCCAACATGCTGATGCTGATGCGCTCTCGCGATCACCACTGTCGACTGAGGCTGCCTCTATATCTTCTATGGAACACGCGCTGTCCGCTCTTGACATCAACACAATGACCTCTGCACAGCGCGACGATCCATGGATAACTTCGCTTCTGGACGCCTTATCTGGGGTACCGACACTTCCCATCACTCGAGCAATGCGACGCCAGGCTTCGCACTTCACCATTCGAGGTGGCCTCTTGTACCGGCGCAATTACTCACCAGACGGCAGGAAGTGGCTGCTCGTTATTCCCCGAAAGCTGCGCTCTACAATCTGTGCATCATTTCACTCCGACCCGCAATGCGCTCACGCCGGTGTCTTCAAGACCTACGAGCGTTTAAGGAAGCGGTACTACTGGCGTGGGATGTTTACTTTTGTTCGACAGTTTATTCGCGGCTGCCACGAGTGTCAGCGACGAAAACAGCCACCGAATGCAGGAGCAGCTCCACTACAGCCGCTTGCGTGCCCTGACCGCCCATTCGATCGCGTGGGAATCGACCTTTATGGACCACTGCCATTGACCACAGCAGGTAACCGGTGGGCTATCATTGCTGTAGATCACCTGACACGGTACGCCGAAACCGCTGCTCTTCCTACGGCGACCACTCAGGACGTCGCATCTTTCATCCTCCATCGGTTTGTGTTGCGTCACGGCCCTCCTCGCGAGCTCCTCAGTGACCGGGGCCGTGTATTTCTATCCGACGTAATCCAAGCACTTCTCCGTCAGTGCCATATTGTACACCGGATGAGTACTGCTTACCACCCTCAGACGAATGGCCTGACTGAGCGGTTTAATCGGACCCTGGGTGACATGCTCGCGACGCATGTGGCATCTGATCAAACGAACTGGGACCTGGTTCTTCCGTTTGCGACCTACGCGTACAACGCTGCTACCCAAGTCACCACCGGCTTTTCTCCATTCTACCTTCTATACGGACGTCAACCATCGCACACAATTGACACTTTGCTGCCATACGCACCAGATGTATCTGAGTGCACGACCGTGTCTGAAGCCGCCCGTCACGCCGAAGAATGCCGCCAACTAGCGAAGCAGTTTACTACGGCTGACCAGCAACGCCAGAAAAAGGCCCGCGATGACGACCACCCTCATGCCGCCAAGTTCGTCCCTGGAACCCTTGTATGGCTGTATGTAGCACCCTGTGCACCTGGTTTGTCTACCAAGCAACTTTCAAATTACCATGGCCCATACCGCGTGGTAGAGCGCACATCGCCCGTGAATTACGCCATCGAACCGCTTACGCCACCCGGTGACCATCGTCGGCGTGGACACGATATTGTTCACGTGGACCACTTGAAGCCGTACTTCGACCCGCTCGTTCCTACTTGTTAGATCGCCAGGATGGCTTGATCTTTCTCGACGGGGGCAATTATAATGAAGGAATGATGATAACAAAAGGAAACAGCAAGCATCATCGCAGAGTAAGGCACCACGAGATCGGCGCTCGAGCTCCTCCATCTTCCTCGTCCTGTCGCTATCTCCAATCTCCGACCTGCCCGTTTGGTTCGCCCAATAAACCTCGTTACAAGTGTATTACGAAATTTTTTGAAATTACGTAAATAGTTTTCGTCTCTGGAAGATCGAAAAACTTGAAAAAGGTTGTTTTTGACTTTAATTCTGTTGTATAGTTCCACTGCCACCCATGGTTTTCTGCATTTTCTGTGTTTTTTGCAGGGCTTAAGAGGGAAGCATGCGTCATATAAAGGTGTCAAGTGCTTTAAAAATATGTTGTATGATTTATTCGGATCTCTTGCTTCTATATCCGTGCTCCAGTCAATTCCAGAGATAAGGTTCTCAAAAAGTTTAATGTTTCGGCTAAAATAACTCCTAAAGAGCATTTCATCCTTACTTTTGATTACACGATTACCTGGTAGGAAGCAGTATGTTGGAAAATGATCGCTAATGTCGGTTGTAATTGCGCCTGCTTTGACATCAGTAGTATCGAAACTTGTAATACATAGGTCTAACGTTGTTTCTGATGTGGCGGTTATTCTTGTTGGGGTGCCAATTACGTTCATACAACCATATGCTTCGATTAGTTCATTTAGGCATACGTAGCTGGGGTTATCTAGTGACACATTGGTGTTAAAGTCACCTACCAAGACAGTCTGTAAGCGAGAATCTAGAGATCTCTCCAGTGATTTCTCAATAAAATTCACAAAGCTTTCTATTGAACCAGTAGGAGGGTGATAAATCACAGTAAATAACAGATTGGAACATTCTAACTATATACACTCATAGCTATCACCTATGACCTTAAACTCGGCAACAATTCTATATGGGAGGTTTGTACGGACATACACACAGACACCACCACCACGCTTTCGTTATCGGTATGCAGAAATGCACTCATAACTTTCAATCAAAATACAATCATGATCTGATGACAGCCATGTCTCAGTAAAGCAAATTATATCAAATGCATAATTAGTTTCCGACAAAATTACGCTTATCTCATCAAAATTCTTTCTTAAACTTCTGTCATTTAAATAAAAATTTGAGAGCGCAGAGCCACTTCTTAAGGTTGGAAGATCATGTAGGCATTAGGATGGTGAGTACGACATCTTGAGACTGGATCACCCAAGAAGTACACAACTGTTATCACTCTTCATGATAAACGTATCATGTCCTCGCTTCCCCGAATAACGACTGTTCTTTCGCCATTTGCTCATCTCACTAGCACCTTACCGTTGGCATGCCACACGAATGTAAAACCCGTTTTCCTAGCCCATTCTTTGGTCATAGTGAGCAGTTCTCGCGCCTGTCGAGTCCTGTTCTCACAAATGTATGTGTTACTGTTTTCGCTTTTGAGCTGTCGCCGCTTTGAGAGTCAGTTGTCCCTTGTTTCCCAATTCATGAAGCGCACAATAATGCAACGGGTCTTGCCTGGTTTAGCGCGTAGCCGATGGACGGTTTCAAGATCACTGCGGGCCAGGGAGGGAAGTGATATTTGTTTCGCAATTTCATTCACTTTTGTCACAAGATCCTCACCTTCAGTTTCTTTAATGCCATGTATTTCTGGGTTTATACGTCGGCCACGATATTCTAGCTTGTCTAAATCTTGTGACATCAAAGCCACATCTTTATCTACCTTGCTTTTCTCTAGCTTATCGATTCTCTTCGACAAGTCTTTCGTAGCTGTTTCTTGGGCGTGCAGTCGCTCACTGAATTCATCAAACTTGTTCGACAAAAGCTGCACAGCTGTTTCCATTGATTGGAGCTTGCTTGGTAAAGCCAGGAGTGCATCAATCTTAAGTTCAAGTGAGTGCAGTTGATGCGCTACTATGCTATCAGTTGACACTTTTTCCGCATCAGTCCCAGATTTCTGGCTGCCAGTCTTGCACTTATCGCACTTCCATGTTTTTCCCCCTTTTTTTGCACGCTTCTTCCGAAACGTCTGAGCATGCACCTATGTGAAATGCGAATTTATATTCTGAACAAGCCAGAAGCGGGCGTCCGTCTTCTGGTTCAAGACGACATGAACAATAGCGTAATTGTGACATGTCACTGCAGTTTCACACTACAACTACACACCAACGCTTGGCAGCAGCGGCGGAGAGCAGAAAATTGGCGTAAAAAGATATTCACCAACCTGAAAAATATGGAGCGAAATCTTAGGCATGTGCTCGCTGATCGTGCCACTGCTGCCAAATGATGGTTCACACCCCTCGTAGAAAATTTGTTGGCCGTGTCCGAGTAGCGTCGCTGTGGCAGCCGGTGACGTCAACAGCGCAATCTTTCGTTGTGCCTCTCTTTTCGATGAAAGAATGATGCCAACACGAGTACCGAAGTGCGCCGGCCCGGATCCGCGGTGCTTTCAGTCACAGCGTCTTCTCCTGTTGCGGCTGAAAAATATGGAGCGAAATCTTACGCGTGTGCTCGCTGGTAGTGCCGCTGCTGCCAAATTATGGTTTACACCCCTCGTAGAAAATTCGTTGGCCGTGTCCGAGTAGCGTCGCTGTGGCAGCCGGTGACGTCAACAGCGCAATATTTCATTGTGCCTCTCTTTTCGATGTAAGAATGATGCCAACACGAGTACCGAAGTGCGCCGGCCCGGATCCGTGGTGCTTTCAATCACAGCGTCTTCTCCTGTTTCGGCTGAAAAATATGGAGCGAAATTTGAGGCGTGTGCTCGCAGGTCATGCCGCTGCTGCCAAATACATGTGGTGTGCATACATGTACGCGCTCATGGACATCTGTGTTCCAGGGGGCCATAGGTAGCGTGAAAAAAACAAGTCGTTGCAAGGCAGGAACGTAGGAGTGGGCGAGCTGTTGCAGCGAGCCAGGAACCTGCTTGCATAGCGTGATAGGTGCTAAAAGCCTCGGTGTGCGTGTCGAAGTGTCGCAGTCAAACTAAGTGTGCTCAAGCAGGAATTGTCCAGTCGCAGTGTTGTTTTTCATCAGTGCAGTTTTATGAGCTGGGATCATTGGCTAAATGGGTGCTGCGAACGTCTACGCGTCGTGAAGCGCGAACGTTGCCAGTGACACCACGGTGTGCACCCGGCTGAGAGTGTCATCAAGTATGTTCTTGTTCTTACTGACGTGTCGGATACTGGTGAAAAGTAAAAAAAAAAGATGATGGAAAGTAAAATAAATGGCGCATTTCTCATGGCGTTTGCGTCAACGGTTCTCTGCAAAGCAGTTATGTCAATGGCATGGCGTTTGTAAAGATTGTAAGTGTGGAACCTTCGACAAAACGACAAAAGTGTTGATGGTGAAGTAAGCTCCAACTCTGAGCCGAACGAGCTGTTTTGACCTCGTTTTGGGCAGAGTTTCTTAAAAAAAAAGAAGCCTTGGGGTTCCCATGAGTTTTTCATACGCTGCTGGAAAACCGCTATCACGACTATGCTAGATGCGTCACTCATTAGAGCGTGAGGTTCCTTAGCGCTCAGATTGAGAGCGTGAACCATGAGATCGTGAGGTTCTTTGAAGTTGAAAGAGCCCGCTGTTATGCAGGTGATGAACCAAGCAGGCCACGGTGGAGACACCAAACCCGCTTTTTGAGACGATTGTGAAGAGGCTGTGGTCAGATATTCGTTGTAGAAGACTACAGACCTGGTGTAAGTGCTCTTCCACAAATTTACTGGCCACCAACAAGTAGTCAATGTAGCCGAAGACGTGTTACTGTGTCGATGAATAGTTGAAATGACTGAGCGGCTTTTTGGACAAGAAAGAACATTCATAGAATTTCGAAATTGCGAGTGGTGTGGTAAAAGCCGCATTGAATATATCCGACTCGGACACGGGAATTTGGTGGTAGGCGCAGACAAGAACATTGTTGGGAAATATGTGTGCCATGCAGAGTGACAGTAAAATTCAATGTGTTTGGTAACGGGTACTAATTCAGAACTTGCATATTTTTTTAGAACGGTAGTGTTCCCATGGCCTCGATTCACCCCAAGTCTTCCGGACAACGTAGAGTGCAGCTGCCCAGTTTCTGGTGAACAAGTGAATAACTGATAATTCCAGCATGTGTGTATATTCCAAACGTGCAATTTTGAGCTTGCCCCGAGCAAGTTGACCTAGTAGGAAGGAAGCGGGAGGTCTGGAAGTAACAATGTGATAACCTTCATCCTGGCACACTGTTTTTTAAATTAGGTTGTGTGCTGATGTCTGCAAATTCCCGTAGTAAGGGCATGACGAGTTCACCGAAAACTATAGTGCAATGCTGAACCTTCGGTTTCCGGCGCAGCAATACGTTTTAACGAGAGGTACGCTTTCGCGTCTAGGAATCATGATCACTTCACCTGCATATGAGTCAAAGGTCGGTGAAAAAATAAGAATCGATAATAGCAGAAAGAATGACGGCGACCATGAACAACCAGTGAAACGGTCTTTGTAGTGCCCGATGTAGTATGAGAGACCACTGATGAAATACTGGAATGAGAGCTTCATTCACTTCTTGAAAATACAGCATGAGAGCTGTGGAGTGATCCTTTTGTCTAGCAGGAAGATTCTGAACTGTGCATTCTGCCAATTAGGAAGCGTTTGTCACTAACCGTGTCGTGAAAATCGAATGGGTGACATGCGGTGGGCCCATGACCGCTCCTTGTCACTAGCGCACCGCTGGATGCTCTTCCGACCCGGTGCAAAGGAGGAGGCATATATTTGCGTGGCGCGAAAACAGCGGTGATACCAGCAGGTGTTACACTGCTATGCTTGACAGGAGCACCCGTTGTTGAAGGATGGACAGCGTCAATAAGGTAGGGAATGGAGACGTCGGCGTGAAGGAGGAAGGCTCCTACAAATTTTGTCAACCAGATGCTTTTTCCGTCTATCGGAAAACTCAGTAACAGAAAATGGCTGCAAGGCTGCTTCCGACTGACAAGTTAGTGAAGGGCAGACGGCGTGTGATGCTGGAGCCGGAATTGCAGCTGCAACCACTGGCAGTGAATTGAATATTTTCATAACCTTGTCAGCCAATGTAGCCAACTCTGACAAACTATAGACTGAAGCAGTTGCCAGCACCATCAGGACATCGGTCGGCAAGCGCCGAAGGAAATGCTTATGGACGAAGGCTCCTTTTGTAGAGGACTTAAGTGGACTGAGAAGACCAAGTAATTGACAAAGTAGCTGTCTTGCCCGTTGACTGTTCCGTTCTTCGATTAAGAAAAGCTCTTGCAAACATGTGCGCTCCGACAGAGCCATGCGGTTCAGTATAAGGCCTTGATCATATTGCACGACGTCTCTGGTAGGTCTTGTGCGAGCTACTGCAGAAGATCTAAATTCTTGTCGGTTACGGTCGCCGAAAGCGCGTCCAACACAAGGAATTACTGGCAAGCTTCGTAGTTAATCCTCAAGAATAGTTGAATGAACCATGCCGATGAACCACGCCAGAACTCTGGCAGTCGAATAGTCTTCGAGAAAAATACAGCGGTTCAAGTGGTCTTGGCGTCGGCCGGGCTCTTTGGGGTTTTCTGGCATGCGTTGTGGTTGATTGAAATGGCTCCACAATTTTTATTGGTTTTGCACGTTATAATCAAGGAAATGTTCGTACTTGAACGAAATGTTCGCAGTCACCAATTTGTTCAAAGCACGACAGAAACGACTCGAGAGGACCTTCCGGCGTTAAAACCAAGCGAGCACTAACTTTCCATTTGTTTTCTGTGTGTCTCAAACGCACTCATTAGTCGCCCCGCATGAAATCTCGCCCCACCACTTCTTCCTTGGCCGTCCGATACCAATGATGTCGATGGTGCTACAGAACTAGGCTCCGCTTCAGCTATCTCGTCGCCAGAATTGAGACTGCCCTTCAGCCTAACATGTAACAAGCCGGTGTAAGCTTTGATTCCTACAGCTGACTAAATACTGTTGTCATTCGATGAGACTTTACTACCGAAGAAACCTCTGTCCACATGGGGTCTAATTCTACATAGCTTACGAAGGCCTTCTTAAAGGCCTTTTGTAGCGTGGTTTTTATGTACAGATCTACCGTTCCGTGAAACCACCTCAGTGATAGTGCGTGTCCGGCTATAAACTTCCATGTAATTTTAATGTGCCTGATGTAATGAATCCCACGATATTTAAAGAATTCTTTGACGATTCCGCTGCAGTTGTACAGTGCCGTGAAATAAATGAGTGACCTCAAACACAAGTGATGAAACTGCAATAACTTGCACCAAAATTTTTGTACCTTGCATAGGCAGGGAATAAAATTTACATAACAGTATATAAAACTATAAATATCGTTCTTTCATATCCTACAGAAATATTTAAAATGTCAATTTTAGGCTGCCAAATGCCATTCACCCAGCAATACATTGAATGCTGTGTAACTTTGACTTCCTTCACTGTGGCTACATTGGTGTTCTAGCGCTGCATTTAGCCAATGAAGGGACACCAAATAAGAACGTAAATGAAACAGCTATTTGATGAACTAAATCTTTTCTTTCTGATAAAATAACAAAATATTTTAACTGGTCAACAATTTGAGGTCATGCTGAGCATGCGTACAGTTTTCTTATTCCCGTTCAGTGTCAAATGGTTCTACGACTACCCAATTGGGAGCATACAATACTGCCAAGCCAATTTTGCAATAACTGTCTTTTATGATGTGCTGACTAATTAGTTGCGCTGATGTGCCATTTATCAGTTATACAAATAACATAAATTTATAACCTAAAGGTAACACACCCTCCGCACAGTACACTTTTTGCATTCTTATTCGACTTAGATTTTCCACTGCAGTTCATTTGAATATATTTTAATAAAGAGCTTTCTAAATTTGAATGAACAAAAATATTCCTCCAAAAGCCACGTTGCGTGAGGAGCCTGTGTTTCGCGGCGTATTGTGGGTGCTAGCATGATGTACCTTTTAATGACGAATGACAGGAAGGCTTGGAAGCACTAGTACCTGGCACCTTTGTGTAAAAGAAACAACATTATTAAGCAGTGCTTGGTACGATATCTCTGCGACATGCTTTTTTCAGACTGTTTCACCTTCAAACCTCCACCTAAAATTCAATATCAAGTTTAAGCATTCAAGTTTATTACTAACATACTAATCTTTGTTCATAAGGTGACCTAGAAGAGTTCTATCCAGACGATTTTTGGAAACTACAATCATACTGTCAGTGTCATGTTCATAATAATACAACTACTGCCTGTCACCTTTAACCATATCTTGTCATTCCTATTTCTCAAGAAAAAATAAAATTTAGTACGAACCTACATATTCCCACTCTGAGAAGACTTATCATTACTCGATCATAACATTACATTCCTGCCAGTCATCCCCGCATAGTAGGAATATTGCCGGAATTTACGCAACAATTCAATCAGTGATTTATTCACAACACCTCAGGAAAAAAACAATCTTGCAAGATCGATTATTTATTTTGTCCGCGATCGGCACCTAAATAACCAGTTTTATTTAACAACATTTATTAGCGGGTACTGTGGCAATTCAGCGGAAGTTTTTCTAAAATTTTTGAGGGTGTTTATTAGAGTTTATGTTTTAGAAAAACTTCAGCGTCTGTCATAGTTTTTCGTAATTTGATATCGTCTATGTACATCACAAGGCCAAGGCTGCAGGACTTAGCATTACATTTCAATAGATACCTGGCCTGGCTGGTGTTTCGGGAAACGATAAACCTGTTTAGGTGCCCAAAATGTACTAAAGTTCTGAAATTTCAAAATAGTTTTTTTACAAAATCTATTGCTGGGAACATCTCGAAAAGATTTACCTACAAATAAAAAGACTACCTTTAAATTTCGCCATGTTAAAAGAACTGCTTTCTCTGTTGTATTGATCGAAAACCTAGCGTGGAACTCTTCCCCTCATCCCTTCGCTACCTATAGACGTTATATCATCGTCTTCAACTGGACCTGGCATACGCGAACACTTACACGTAAAAAACAGGGTGTACCAATAATCCATGTTGTGATAATTGTGGCAGCATAGACACAGTGCCGCACATACTGCTAGAATACCCAGCGTACCGCGATGAGAGGCAGCTGTTCGAACATGAAGTGGACATGACCTGGCATGAACAAATAATGGTGCGCAACATTTGAAGCCCGTTGCATGGACCTTTAAAACATCGTTGGGTCCTACTGTCACTGATCAATTACTATTAAATATTGGTTTTGCTGGAAGGCTCTAATATCCTGACATCTCACACAGTGAACCCTTGATATACGTGAGACCCTAATGTAAATAGTTCTATCAGGTTCACGAGACCACAATCTTTTTTTTTCATGTGTTTGTTCTCCCTCTGCTGAAATCTTTCTGTCCTTTTCTCATTCTCGTACAGAGTATCACGGTAAGAATATGTAGACGCCAGCAAAATATCTGTTTTCTCAATAAAGAGGCTCTTTCTCTCTCTGGTTAGTCGGGTAGATTCAGCAATATGGTTGCTGCAATTCATTTGGAGAGAATGGAATGCCTACCTCGAAGATTATTTAGGTGCACGCCGAGGAATCCTAGATCTTTATGGTGCGTATAAATATATATGCATACTTACTCTTCCGTTAGGGCACGTAGACTTTTCCACAAACGTTGCCAGCCATAATGCGGTGAAATAAAGAACATAAAAGTGAAATTTGATGCTCATGTTTAGGCAAAGAGGCTCCACTGAGAAACGCTAATGGATTATAGTTTTGTGAGTCTCGCTAAATAAGGTTAGCAAGCAATACCACGAAACGTCATCGAGGCATATTTTTGTCCTGTGCTGTGTAATGGGCTAGAACGTACTAGCTCAGGCCGACCTTTGGCCTTCCGATGAATTGCCTCTTCATTCTGACTGACTCATGATCATTAGCTTTCTGATCACTTAAGCGGATCGCTCATGACGTAAACTATGGTGTTATATTCTCTCTATTTTGCGCTGAGAATCTTGTCTTCTTTTCTGTGAATACGCGGCTCAAAGCTGCACATATCTTCCGATTTTCATGCATTTTCTCAGATCTGTTTAATCATGTCTTTGAAAATTTTAGTGCCCTAGAGATTAATTATAGGCCTAAATGCGTTGGGAGTATTGTTTTTTCGCAGTTTTGACACAGGGAAGTTTGAAAGATTATAGAATATAATGTGCTCAGGCCATATTTCACACGTATAAAACACTTTCATGAAGCTATCGCAGGCTGTAACGGCTCCTGCATCGTGGATTGCAAATAATCGTTTAAGGAAACAAATGAGACAATTAACTAAATACACTGTTTGTTTTATCCCAACTACTTAAAGAGACAGTGAGAGATCTCGTGTGTTACAAAACTTTTTCTATGGAAAAACAGCCATGATATATTAAGAAACATGACGTTTAAATGGAAGGTTCTAGATCACCGATGGCAACACAATACGCCAAACAGACTGCATGAACATCTCAGAACGTTTCAGACAGGATAGGTGGGCACTTCATCATCTTTGGCATGTTAAATTTGGTCTGCAAAGTATCGCTAACGCAGCTGGCGATCTTGGCAAGTATAAATTGAAGGATGATGCAAATGGCTATGTGAGTATCAGAGTCGAGAAATAAGCAGCGAAATGTTAGAAAAAAATAAAAATTTCACTGGCAATGCTGAAATTAGACAGAGAGCTGTCCAAAAAATTTTCATATACCAGAAAAAGCTCATCTAACACAATAACCTCATAAAGTATGTGATGTTTGGTGATAATAGCTTAGGTGTTTCTATTACGCGGCTTCTGCTTCTCGGCTGTGAGTGGTTCTGTCATTTTGTCACTTTCAAAGCGGAAGGTGGGCGGCTCAGGCATACTCTAGGGTTGTATATAAAAACAATGCCACGCCAAGGCTGAAAATGGTTAAAATAGTACTCACTCAATACTTAGGCAGCCAAACTTAATCTCAAATATGCTCAATAGCCGTCAAGCACGCAGAAGTTTTGGTTACGCATTCTCATAGGATTAGAACTCATTAAAGTTCAGCATAGTTAAACCTATTCTGAATGACGCTTAGAAAATTTCTATTGAGACATCAGGGCAGATAATACAACGTGAACCTAAGAGAATCAAACAAATACGTACAACAATTGATACACTATTGTCATTATGAGCATGACAACGCACTGCAGGGCAAAAGCTTCCTACATGTTCCGCCAATCAATCCAGCCCTGTTCTTTCGGCTGCTGCATTATACCTGAAATTCTCTATCCCATAAAATTAGCTGTCTCCCTCACGCGTTTTGCGTTCTCGTGCAATTCCATCAGTTCCCCTTAAAACGTGCAGTAATACTGCTCACACACCACGTGCCCGGTCGATGTCGACTTCTTTTTTGCTCACTCACTCTGTTTTCTTTGTGTCTCTCAGTAAGGTTCGCTGACAAAAGAATGAAAAAAACTCCGAATACAACTACAGGGTCCAGTGGCAATCTAACGACGTAGGACTCACAAAGCTACAGAACTTCTGGGTCCTGAGTGACCTTTGATGGGTATATACAACTGGAGCTGTGCCACTACAAGTCAGTTATTTCTGCTGATCTCGACACACACCCAGCGACACATGCCCATCATGTGGACACGCAGCGACACTCGTACACATGCTCTGGGAGTGTAGAACAACTTCTCCCGACTCTACCTCAAGCAAGTGGGAGAGGTCCCTCAGGAGCTCACTGGTCGCCGACCAGCAATGGGCCGTCCAGCAGGCCCACGAAGCGGCCGCCAGGTACTCCCTGTCGGTCCTTACGTGGGAGACGCCCGCTACGCGCTAAGCGCGTCCTGCAGGACTGAAATAAAGTTTTTTCATTACATTCGACACAGACATTATCCTCCCCTACGCTGCCTTCCAAATATGCCCCTTTAACAATCGACTTATCATTTCATTAACATCTTTTCGCCGATAAATCACCCTTCTGATCCTTTCTCCCTTAAGAATACGTAGCAGAGTCATAGCAAATTAAACGAAAATTCAGGTTCATGCTTTAAAGCACGCTCCTCATTACACAGAATGCTGATATATGCGAAATATTCATGACAGAAGCTGTTTTCAGCTTCCTAGTATGCCAGATGTTGTACAACATTTTCTGCGCACATTCGGCAGAAAGTTCTGAAATAATCTTCCGACTAGCCTCTTGTCCGCGTGAAATATGTCACTCTCATTGAAGTATTTTTCGCATGCACGCACTGGCGATGAAGCTGTTGTGAAACCACCAGTTTTGGTGCCTTACAATAGCACGCTTACACTTTTTACCGCCATTCACTGTCTTTAGGCAGCCAGAAAATTTACACTTTTTTGTAATTTTCTTTGTGATTATATGATACCCAAGTGGGCAGCCGGTATGTGGCATTTTTTCTGATCTTCCAACGCAACACACATGGTGCAACACCAAACGTATGATGATGCGCTCTAACGATGCCTTTAGAGGAGACGCAGTGTTTTAAGGTAATACCGTTAAAGAGCTCGTGTTGCAAAAAACCCACGGCCGCCGTCGGCCTCGTTGGTTGTGAGCGAAAAATCACCTGTTTATCTGTGACCTAAAAACTATCTTACCGAGATAGCCACGGGAGCCCGCTACTTGTCCACGCGTGCGCGCGCGATCACACTGAAAAAGCCGAGCACTCGAAGCAAAAAAAAAAAATGCTCAAGGTCACGAGGCCCGGTAGTTTCATTGCCCAGCTACCTCTTTGCTTAGCTTTCACTGCTTTCGTCGGGATGAGAGAAGAGATAATGCAATTGCAGCATAAGACAAACCTTTGTAACTCCACTGGCACAAGACTGATTCTTAAATTTTTTGCAGTGTTGAATTCACGAGAGAATAATCTTTTCTAGAGCATTTATTCCATGGTTACTTGAAAAAAGAGTTCAGGGTCGCTTTAACGCATTCTGTTTGACAGGTGTCACGACGAAAACGAGCCCATTCGGCGATAATAGCACGCACTGGTCCAATTTACTGTGTGCGTGTTGTGTGCGTGCATGTGTATGTAAAAAAACATATGAGTAAGTGTGGAGTTAGCGGTTGAAGGGTGAACTGGGGGCCTGATTTCGCTATCACATTTCACTCTGAAAGGCGAAGCTTGAGGGTCACTAAACTTTTACCCCAGCCTCCACACACAACGGAAAAAGCCTCCTTTGTAAAATAACACTTTCATAGAAGCTACTTTTTCAAGCAGCTGTCTGTGCGAAATATTTGAACATCTTTCCAAGCCACTATATATTTATTGTTTATTATTTATTTCTCTATGTACTTATGTAATGCTTTAATTTTTGTCGTCGTCAGTATGAACTTTCACCGTTCAGTGTTATCTTTTGAGTAGTTCACACAAATCAAATCTCATGTGAACGATGTATTGTTAAAATACCTTTGAAGACGCCCTAGGAAGTTGGTCTCTGATTAGAGTGGTATGTAAGTAACCAGAATATTGGAAAAGGCACTCTGGAATTTTTTTCTTTCTCATTTTTTACATCTACGCTCTCACGTAGCACTGAAATTAGTTTATATTCTAAATTAATCTTGAATGGGAAGAAAAGTTACCACGGTATTTTCTTGAAGTGATCATATAATATACTTAAGTGTAAAAATGGCTGTATAGGTAACAGTTTCACAACTGAGACTGAAAGAAATCTTTTCAGTAGTGTGCAGCGTTCTAACAACAATCCGCGAGTGGCCATGGGAACCGATTTCACCAAATAAAAAACCCACACCTATTTCCGAAGTGAATGATGATGAAAGAGCGAAGTATGGGAATATTTTAACCGCTTTAAACCACACAAAGGAAACGTTTTCAACGTTCCTGCGCGTGTCTTCTACGTGGTTGAGAGCCTGTGCGTGATAATGTTTCGGTGGGCAGCCGTATGTGGACGTAACGCTTCTACGTAACGGGTCCACAGGTGAACTTCGTTGTGCCACTGCCGCTTCCTAAGCTCTCACAGCCTGCAGATGCACTTGTCTGTGCTGCCGTGCCACTGCAGATCCACGAGCCGTCATCCCCGGGTCAGTTTGGTGACCCTGTCATTTCCTCGCAGCTTCGCGAACACGCAACACTGGATCAGCTTGTCTGCTTTGCTATGCTGCAGCACATGTTTGGGCCGTCAGGTACGTATGCAGTGCTGCCGCCTTGTCTTCGTTGTAATCAACATCGAAGAGAGAAATATCAAACGCAGTGCGCTTGCTGGCCGCTGCATCCCTAGAGCTTGTCACTCAAACCAACAGCACGCACCGGGAGCGAACACTTCATTGTTTTCACTGTCCGAGAGATTGTGCACCGGGTACCAGCATGCGTTGTAGCGCCTCTAGTAAATGAGTATTTTTTCACACCAGAGAAGCGACTAGAGTAAACCCTTAGGAGCTTAGCCCCAAACCGTACGGATACCTGAGGCCATCAAAAACATTCGGCAGCACTTCTGCTAAGAAGGTATATGTGTATACCTTTACAAACTTGTTGCGTTATATGACCCAAGTCACTGCTATTTTCCTTTCTTTTGGCTCGGAGACGAATTCGTGGGCTTGCGGCAGTCGCTTCACAATACTTTGCTATGGCTGCCTCACAGACATTTTTTTATCCCTCAACAAGCATGTGAGTGCTTCTCCGATGTTAATTTTATACATACGAGGGAAATGTATCTGTAATCTATAGTACACGAAGATCAGTACTGTCAGCCGACATATTAGGTCAGTCGCGTAGCACTTTTTTATCATTTGAAGTATCATGAATGTAAAGTGAAATCTACTTATGGTGGAAGAGCAGTGTTCCTTTGCCCTTATTTAAATACAATGCTAGTTCAGATTCAAAATTCGAGAAGTTTAGGAAAACATCTTAGGCTCCCGCTATGATCTATAAAATCTTCTGCACAACGAAGAGTGCAGACTGAAAGGATTCGCACTCTTAAAAACTTCACGTTATTTAAAATTTGTAGCCAACTTCTACAGTTGTCAGCCTGGCTTGCAAGTGGCTCATACATAAATTGACACTTCCTGAAGCTTATGTAGCCATTAGTCTGGTGCTTTTCTGTACACAACGTGTTTAAACTTTACGAAAAACAACAATTATTTTTTCGACCACTACAGGCAAGGCAAATGTGCCATCTCTAAAGTTTGGTGCATTAATCTAAGAGCTTTAATAAATTTGGGAATATTTTTTGATAAACTGAAACGCCAAATTCGTTAAGTGGAATACTTGTATTTTTCATTAGGATTGCCTCGAACTGAGAAAATGCACATACAAAACTTCATAGCCCTGACTGCTGAGAATTTATTATTATAATAATAATTATTATTATTATTATTACTTTATTTTTTTGTTGTGGTTCAGAATAATATTGCAGTAAAAGTGTTATATTATCAGAACACGAGTTATGTGCGGCGCGGTAGTTGTCCACCACCGCCAGTGTCCGTGATCAGTATCACTCTAAATTAGGAAAACAGTCAGTAAATACAAAACAACAAAGACACATTGGGATTTTTACCCGGGTTCACTTCAAAAAGTTCTTTCTAAACTGGTTCTATATAGGATTGATGATGGGAAAGGAATCGCGTGAATATGAGTAATAAAGTATTTTATAACAAACAAGTGTCACACTATGTGAATTGCGTAGCGAGTAGGTCATGCAATGCTCTAATTCATTGGAAAACTTTTTCTTGGCCACCTATTAGCTACGCCGCATACCCCTATAGGCATAATTCTTCATTGTGGTGAGCCGCTGCCTAAAGAATGCACAAAAGTTCTAGCAAGTCCCTCAACATATTTGCACAACGCAAGACTACGAGCAGTTACGACGTAACTACAGATGATACAAGGAAAAAAGAGCGCTCTTTCTGTCCTTGTCTTTTTTGTAGTTACGTATTGACTACTCGTAGTCTTGCGCTGTGCAAATATGTTGATTCCCAATAACCAACTAGCCCAAGCGTCTGTCTTATCAAGCAAGTCTGTAGCCAATACCACGCTTCTCCGAAGAACGGCGAAAAGTAGCATAGTAAATGGTGGCCTACTACACAAAGTTTATGACTACTTATGCAAATTTATGGCGTAGTGGGTGGCCAGCAAGTGTGCTTGTAGTAGTCATCCAAAGAATGTTTAGAAAGAGCTCCTAGAGGCACTTCTTTTAATTTTGCTGTTTCTGTGCCTTCTTCCTATTATTATTTGTTATGCATATTTGATGACAACGTGGCTACAGCTGAGTAATACAGCTGTAGGTACAATCCAGCATCACTACTAATAATACCCTGATGATGTCATAAAGAGTTATTGTGAAATGAGCAATCCCACATTGCTCTACAAAAGTGTGTACATCAACACGCACACACACACACACACACACACACATATATATATATATATATATATATATATATATATATATATATACATATATATATAAATATATATATATATATACATATATATAAATAAATAAATAAATAAATATATATATATATATATATATATATATATATATATATATATATTGATACAAAAAAGTATCACTACAGGAAAAACAAGAGAAGCGTGGGCAGAGAAGGAAGACGACGTTGCCTCCACTGCGATCCCCCTGAGTGGGTACGAGCCACGGCGGTGATCATCATCAATATACTGTGATCGCGGACTCAGGGCTCATTAAAACCCCCCGTTTAGTTACCTTAATTTGTGTAACGATTTGGTGGAAGGTGCTGGGTAGGACGAACCCAAAGACGGGAGCTTCACTACCAGGACTTCGTCGCAGCCACCACCTCACCGGACTTCCACCTTCGCCGATCGCAATGGCCCAAGAGCAGTCATCCAACGCTTCGAGGCCAACTCCGATGGGTTCCGTGCCGTACTACAGAGTGCCACCAAACTTCGGCGGGACCTCAGGAGAAGACGTCGACGTGTGGCTCAAGAACTACAAGCGGGTGAGCAGAAGCAATGGCTGGGACTCGAACCAACAGCTCAATCATGTCGCATTCTCGTTAACTGACACCGCCCTTATGTGGTACGAGAACCATGAGGACATGTTCACGACTTGGGAAAGTTTTGTTGAAGAGGTGCAGAAGTGCTTCGGTGATTCGGACGCAAAGAAGAAACGCGCGGAGCAGACATTGTCTCAGAGGGCACAGCTTCCAGCAGAAACATGTACGACATACACTGAAGAAATATTAAAACTGTGCAAGATCGTGAATGGGAGGATGTCTGAAGAAGATAAGGTTGGACATGTTCTCAAGGGTATAGCCGAAGACGTGTACAGTTTCTTAAATGGGAAAGACTGCTTGAACTCCATGTCCGACGTGATGAAGCACTGTCGTACCTTTGAATCCCTCAAGATGCGACGAATTTCTCCGAAATTCGGCCGCCTGTCCAACATCCCCACTGTGGCTAGTGTTGAAACAGTGCCGCCTAATGACCTTGCTTTGACCATACGGCCGATTGTTAGAGAAGAGCTGCTTCGATGTCAGCAGAGCTATCATCGCCCCAGAGATTTTCAGGATGGGTACGTAAGCGAACCAGAACGTGTGTGGACTCTTGTTTCTCTTCCACCATGGCAACCATCGATCAACGCAACAGACGCTTATGAATATCAAGACACACGGCAGGCTGGATGCCCCCGTCAACCACCTCCCAACTACGAACGAAGTTTTAGCCCACCTGTTTACCCAACATCGCCTCCCTACAGGGCCCCCGAAGGACGGTACCAATATCCCATGGCTTCCGAGAGGAGTCGTTACTCTGAGAAACAACGTGCCCCTCGACCAAGTCCGGTATGCTACAACTGTGGTGTCCCGGGTCACATCGCACGTTTTTGTGACCACCGCCCATATCAGCGACAGTCTTGGCACATGTCTCACCAACCTTTTGACCATCCGCTCTCCACGTCACGGAAACCACGCGCACCTACCGGATCACGCTACCCCTCGCCGGCCTCTGATCGAAGTTTGACACCACCACCAGCTCCCCGTGCTCCACGATCGCCATCGCCACGGCGACGCGCACGTACACCGCCGCCGGAAAACTAGTCGGTGCGGCCAGTGGGGGTGAGGCCGCGAGATCACACGTGCTATCTACAGGTATACCCCCGTCAGCGTTTATGTTGAAGAACAAAGTTCATGTAGTTGTCGATGGAGTGGCTACTATGGCACTTGTGGATACAGGTGCGACAGTCTCGGTGATGAGTGTAAATTTTAAAAACCTGCTGGGACCAAAAGTGATGTTTTGCCTGAACTGTGGGGTGACATTTCGTAGTGTAAGTGGTGACATGTTGTGTCCGGGGGGATATTGTACTGTGGACGTCTTGCTGTGTGGCAAGGTGTTTTGCACAGAGTTTGCGGTTATTCCGCGGTCTACACATGACGTTATCTTGGGTATTGACTTCTTGTGTGAGTGTGAAGCAACTTTAGACTGTAGAAGTGGTGATCTTTTTATACACGGTACTTTCCCAACGGCGCTTTTGGAAAATTCCCGTCCGGAGGAATGCATCCTTTTCGTCTCCGTGGACACAGTCGTTCCTGCATTTTCTGCTGTGTGTGTTCCCGTGACATGTTCTAGCAACAACTGTGGCACGTTTGACGCCACGCTCGAACCGATTCCCTTGGCATGCCTGAAAAAGGACATTCTCATTCCCCATTGCATAGTGCCAGTCGTTGATGGACGGGCAGGTGTGTGGACAATGAACAGTTCCATGGAGCCTGCAATTCTGCCAGGCGGCATGAAACTTGCAGTATTTAGACCCGAATCATGTACGCCGCTGGTTGCGCTTCTTAATGCTACAAGCCAAAATGAACGTCTAGGCTTAGAAGGTTCAGAAGATGCCCAATTGCTGCAAATGGTTAGCAAGTCACTTGACCAAAGCGAACGTCATACACTGCTCGACGTTCTATCTATGCACTCGAAAGTGTTCGATTTTTCTAAAAATAGCCAAAGGCCCTTAATCCCAGCGTCCCGGGTACGTCATCAGATCCACACCGAGTCGGTGTATCCCATTAGGCAGAAACCTTATCGAGTGGCACCATCGGAGCGCAAGATCATCAACGAGCAAGTCCAAGAAATGCTGGAAAAGGGAATAATACAGGAATCGGCAAGTCCGTGGGCTGCTCCTGTCATTCTAGTAAGGAAAAAGGATGGTACGTGGAGATTTTGCGTTGACTACCGCCGACTGAATTCTGTTACCAAGAAAGACGTTTATCCACTGCCGCGCATCGATGACGCTCTAGACTGCCTGCATTCCGCGTCCTACTTTTCATCTGTCGACCTGAGATCAGGTTACTGGCAAATTCCTATGCACGCAGCTGACAAAGAAAAGACAGCATTCGTTACGACTGGCGGGCTTTACGAGTTCAACGTTATGCCATTCGGATTATGCAATGCTCCTGCGACATTCGAAAGATTTATGGACTCTATATTGCATGGTTTAAAATGGCATATATGCATGTGTTACCTTGATGATGTCGTAATTTTTGGACGTACGTTTGAGGAGCACAACACTCGCCTAGACCTCGTGCTAAGCTGCATTGAAAAAGCTGGCCTTGTATTGAATTCGAAAAAGTGCCACATTTGCGAGCGACAGACATTGGTGTTAGGACATCTCGTCGACGAAGATGGCAATAGACCTGACCCACAAAAGACCGCGGCCGTTGAATCGTTCGAGCGTCCTAAATCTGTGAAACAACTGCGTAGCTTCATCGGGCTCTGCTCGTATTTCCGCCGGTTCGTACCCGAGTTTGCGGATGTGGTTCACCCCCTGACGAGCCTTCTACGCAAGAACAGCCTGTTTCAGTAAACCTCCGAGTGTGATGCCGTTTTTCACAAGCTGAAGTGTTTGTTAACTTCGCAGCCAATACTTCGCCACTTCAATCCTTCGTCGCCCACGGAAATTCACACAGATGCAAGTGGCATCGGTATCGGTGCCATTCTCGTTCAGCGTTCTGGCAAGAAGGAACACGTTGTGGCGTACGCAAGTCGTTTTTTATGCAAGCCTGAACGCAACTACACAGTGACCGAACAGGAATGCCTAGCGGTAGTCTTTGCCGTGCAACGGTTTCGCTCATACATCTATGGTCGCCCGTTCACTATCGTCACAGATCACCATTTCCTGTGTTGGCTGATCAACCTTCGTGACCCATCCGGCCGACTCGCACGATGGGCCATTCGTTTGCAAGAACATGTCTTCACCATCTCATACAAGACTGGCCGTCTACACGCTGAGGCGGATTGCCTCTCCAGAATGCCGCTACCATCGACAGATTGTGAAGCCGATAACTTTGACCACCTTGTCGCTTCTCTGTCGTCTGACTTTCCTGATGCCGTGACTTTCGCCGCTGAGCAGCGTAATGACCCAAGCTTAAAAGCTCTCTTCCCTGGAGCGAGAAATTTATTAGGCGAAGGCCGATTCTGCGTCCGAAATGGTCTTCTTTACCAGAGAAACTTGTCCACCACGGGCGCCTGCTTTCTGCTGGTTGTTTCTGCGTCCCTCCAAACATCTGTTCTGTGTCTCACGCATGATGACCCCACCTCTGGCCATCTAGGCACCGCACGAACACTTAGTCGCACGAAAGAGCGGTTCTATTGGCCGAAAATGAGCAAAACAATTCAGAACTACGTGGCCAGCTGTACGCAGTGCCAGAGCCACAAGCGGCCCTCCTCGGGTCCAGTTGGTCACCTGCAACCGGTAAAGCCTCCCGCTTCCCTTTTGAAAAGGTTGGCATTGATCTGATGGGACCATTTCCACGCTCCTCAAAAGGTAACCGGTGGATAATTGTATGCGCCGACTACCTGACGCGGTACTGCGAGACGGCTGCCTTATGCTCCGCCACGGCAGTCCAGGTTTTGGAGTTCCTGTTGCATTCAGTCATCCTCCGACACGAACCTCCTCGCGTGATATTAAGTGACCGTGGACGCCAATTTACCGCTGATATTGTCGAATCATTACTTCGTTTGTGTGCCTCCAAGTTCCGACACTCAACTGCGTATCATCCGCAAACTAACGGTCTCACCGAGCGCACAAACCGAACGTTGATCAACATGTTGTCAATGTACGTCGCCTCTGACCACAAAAACTGGGATGAAGTATTACCATTCGTCACGTACGCCTTCAACACGTCGAAACACGAAACGACAGGCTATAGCCATTTCTATCTGCTCTACGCTCGCTCACCTAGACATACGCTGGACACTATCTTTCCTTTTGTCATCCATAACAATTTAACAATTGCGGAAACCGTGTGTGGTGCGGAAGAGACCCGTCGACTTGCCTGCTTATGTACACTGGCAGCGCAAAAGTCATCCAAAACTCGCTACGACAGTCAACACAGGCATGTAACCTATGCCCCCGTTGATCTAGTGTGGGTGTGGACCCCAATACGCAGACGTGGCTTGAGCCAAAAGCTACTGGCACACTATGCCGGTCCTTTTGTGATACTCCGTCTGTCAGCGAGGTCAACTATGAAATTGCACGTGTCAACACTAGTGGCCGACGTTCATGCAAGACGGAGGTGACGCATGTTGCCAGCCTGAAGCCGTTTACACGTAGGATGCAAGAATGACCCGCCCAGAGGGCTTCGTCTGAGAGAGGAGGAATGATACAAAGTATCACTACAGGAAAAACAAGGGAAGCGTGGGCAGAGAAGGAAGACGACGTTGCCTCCACTGCGATCCCCCTGAGTGGGTACGAGCCACGGCGGTGATCATCATCAATATACTTTGATCGCGGACTCAGGGCTCAATAAAAACCCCCGTTAAGTTACCTTGTTTTGTGTAACAATATATATATATATATATATATATATATATATATATATATATATATATATATATATATATATCATCTGAGTCCCTGGGTACTCAAGTAGTAGCAAGCAGGTACCAACGTTTTAAAGGCCATATACCATCACAATTCGATAACTGCGTTTCCTAATTTGTCTTGGCAATACAAAGGATAGTCGCTTTCACGAAGCTCTGAGAAGTGGTTCCATGTGTCTATTCTTAATCGCAAGACGAGCCAACAATAAAGACTGAGCACTGCACGAGCGCTCAATCTTGTGCTGCATGAGCGCTTGGTTGGGTTCTCGTGATAATTGAAAGTTTTTTTCTTAGTTGCAGCGTGAACGACAACGTCTATAGAACATTCCTTAGAATCCTTGGACGCCTTGCAGATTATATGAAAAGTCATTTTGGTCTGATATTTTTGTTGCACCTAATCATAGAGACTTGAGAAGGTCTGGAGTACGCATATGAGTATCATCACATATAGAGGCAATCGTTCAATTTCCCGTATTCATAATTTTTCTTCGTTCGCTTTCAAGAGCAGGCAATCAAATAACACATCTTTGCGAAAGCTTCTTTCATTGGTGCATTCTTGAAACATTATATATATATATATATATATATATATATATATATATATATATATATATATATATATATATATATATATATATATATATGTGTGTGTGTGTGTGTGTGTGTGTGTGTGTGTGTGTCAAGCAATAGTGATGTATATACGTAGCATATGTGGCAAATGTCACAAAACGGGAACCACATTACAAGTCAAGTGGCGTGTAGGTTTGAAAACTACGAGAGTAAGTTCTTGATTTTGATAGCTGTGAAATCATATCAATTACATATACGCATATCTCTCAGTAATCATTATTCTAATGCAATTTGAGCAATATTTTATTCATTTTGGGCTTCTAAATTTTGATCATTTTCATAACAGCAGTTGGAAGACAGTTGGTTATGAATGAGACGATTTTGATTTTTTGTAAATAAACAATAGCAAGGTCTACAGCAGTTGTTTTTTTGCTGCACCGTTTAGTGCATTAAGGTTCATGTCATAAACCTGGCAACATAGTCTTTGTGAATTCTTGAAAACAATAGTGATCTCATACTATCCTAATTATGCATATAACGTCGGTACGAGCCTATCATTCTCAGTCACGCAACAATTGCACCTTGTGTGTGAGCACTACCGCAGTGCATCGCATATAGATCGATGCTTTGGCTCGCATTGGAAGAACCCGTTTCATTGCGTAGCAATGAGAGTCGAAAACGGCTGATGATCTCAAAAGCTCAATATAGCTTAATCGAACACGAACAATTTTTCTCGTCCTGCTGCGCATATTCCTCCACAGACAGGCGAAGTAAGAATTGATAGGCTGGCGATGGTGACGACACCGAACTGCCTTCGCAGTGAGGACCAAAGATTCAATCACATGGTAAAATTTTTTCTGCGGAACAACAGTCACTCATATGAAAATAATTTCTAAAAACAGCGCGAAGCCCCACCCCCCCACAAAAAAATAGCTGTGGTACACGCACAACAGCCCAAAAAGCAAGGAGGCTGAAAGAAACACACAAGAAAGGATGCTGAGCTACCAACCGAAGCGTTTATTCGTACAACCACAAATAAGTACGTTTCTACACATGCCAGGAAAAAGAGGGCAACATAAAAGCCGCATGCGCCCCACCATCAGATCTATTTGCAGTGCAGATAACTAATCCTGCATTTTAATGCTTTTGAGGGGCACTTACACATGCTGACCCCACTTTAAGAATTTCGAGGGCCTCGCACACTTATCGAGCTCGGAAGTCTCGATAGCTGTGAACAATGCGTGTCTGCTGAAAAAGAAAAGGGTTTGCACCAGGACTTTCCACAATGAAACGCCAAATTGCTGCCTGTCTTCGCTGCAAGACTGCTGACATGTTTTCGTAACCAATCTATGGCACTCCGGCGCGTCTGACCGATGTAAATTCCTCCACATGACGTAAGGTTCTCGTACATCACTCCAGTTTTGCAAGATACTAAGTGACTGGCATGCTTTTTTTTTTGTGAAGCGAGTTTCCTAAGACTTGCTAGTCACAAGGAGGTGTTTGTATGCTATTTAGAAATATTTGGGAACCAGACTTGCTACCGTTATTCACAGTATGCACGAGCGACTATGAAGTGTTATCTGTATGTTCAGGAAGCACCCTTTTTGCAGTGTGTTATCGTCCTCCACAGGGCTAAGTCACAGCATTTATTAGTTTCTTTGAATCTCTGCTTTCATACTGCCGCGAAAAGCATTTGGACCTAGTATGTGGCGGCGACATGAACGTTAACATGTTGAATAATGATTTCTCGAAAAGGAGTTTCGACTTGTTATTACAGGCAAATGGGTTTTCAAATGTCATTGATTTACCAACCCGCATCACGCCAAATTCTTCCACGTTGCTAGATCTGTTTATTACGAACATAGACAGAGCAAGGGTAAAATATGGAGTAATTAGTGCTGACATTAGTGACTACTTACCGATTTATTTATGTTTTACAAAAGAGTTCCAAAAAACATGTTAGCAATACCCGCTCTTTTCAACCTATCACTGAAAATGCCCTTTCTATATTTAGGCAAAATGTAGCGCAAGTAAACTGGGATTTTATTCTGAAAGAAAATGATCCTGAAATAGCGTACGACAAGTTAATAAATGTTCTTAAGCCAATTTACAACACAAGTTTTCCATTCAAAGTTGTGAGGAACAACCACCGAACTCGGAAGCCATGGATCACACATAAACTGCTTACCAAGATTAGGTTGAAAAACACTTTGTATCACAAGTTTATCAAAACTAAAGATGCGAATGACTTGCGTATTTTTAAGAATCTCCGTAATCGCCTGAACAAGGAACTTAAAAAAGCTAGAGCAGATTATTACACAAATCAGTTTGTTGCATGCCAGGGTCGCACTGATTTAACGTGGAAAAAACTAAACAATATTCTAGGGAAACAAAGTTGTGAAAAAGAACTTTCCACACTTGTACTAAACGGGGAAGCTATATCCGGCCAGGAACTGGCCAATGAATTTAATCGCCATTTTGTAAGCGTTTTTAGTGAAGTGAAAGTGTTCAATGACCTCCTAAACATTACCTCGATTGAAAATACTCTATTTCTTAGCCCGGTTGATGAAGCTGAGGTGATGGGCACATTCAACAAGCTAAACAACACGACATCTTGTGACATTGATGGATTCCAAGTTAAACCAATTAAGTTTATATTTGACATTATTTCGCCGAACATTACGCATATTCTTAACAAGTGTATCATTAAGGCAGTGTTTCCTCGTGGTGTGCAGCTTGGGCGTGTATCAGTAATTTATAAAATGCGTGACAGAAATCAATTGGGAAATTACAGGCCAATATGTATACTACCAATATTTTCAAAACTGTTTGAAAAAGTTATTCATAAGCGCTTCGTGAGCTTTGAATCTAAGCATTCCCTAATTAGCGACTCTCAATTTGGTTTCAGAAAACACTGTTCGACAGAGATCGCGTTACTGGAACAAAAAGAACACATTCTAAAGGAACTTGACAAAAATAAAATAGTAATTGGGATCTATGTCGACTTTACGAAGGCTTTCGACCTAATAAACCATGAACTATTGCTGCGCAAGTTAGAGCGTTGCGGATTTCGTGGACATGCATCTGCACTCGTAAAATCTTATCTTGAATTCCGTAGGCAGGCAGTTGTTGTAAACGGATTCTTATCCGATACACGGCCTGTTCAGTGTGGCTGCCCACAAGGCAGCATTTTGGGCCCATTTCTTTTTAACAAGTTTATAAATGATATTGTGCAGGCTATACCCTTCGCAAAAATTGTATGCTACGCTGACGACACGAGCATATTTCTTGCTGGAGATAATATAGGCGAGTTGACAGAACAAGCAAATGACGCACTAGACAAACTTGATAACTGGACACGAAAGAACGCATTACAAATAAACAGCTCAAAAACTAAACTCGTCATCTTTAGAGGAAAAAACAAAAAAGTTGCATTAACAAGAGATATATGTTTTCAGCGCATTCCCCTAGAAATAGTGCCATCGATTAAAACATTAGGAGTTATGATAAATGAAAAACTGTCCTGGGACGACCATGCAACCTATCTTGGTAGCAAGCTGTCGCAGATAATGAGCATTGTTTACAGAAAACGTGAGATGCTGCCGCTGAACGTGATGATCCTAATCTATCAGTCTTTATTTTATTCTCATCTAAACTACTGTCACTTAGTCTGGGGCACCACGGCACAAGAAAACCTAAACAAATTACACGTCCTACAAAAGAGCTTCTTACGCGTAATGGAAAACCTTCCTCGCTGGCACACAACAACCGAACTTTTTACCAAGCACAAAATTGTGCGAGTAACTAAATTATATGAGTATCGTCTTTGTCATTCTTTCAA
Organism: Rhipicephalus microplus; assembly: GCF_043290135.1. Taxonomy (NCBI): domain Eukaryota; kingdom Metazoa; phylum Arthropoda; class Arachnida; order Ixodida; family Ixodidae; genus Rhipicephalus; species Rhipicephalus microplus. The sequence goes on along the minus strand of NC_134705.1, from coordinate 105,600,003 downwards.
GCGTGAAATCAAGTATTGTACATTTCTACTTCGTAAGATTGCTCTGCTAGAGCCGCGAAAACATATATGTAGAACAAGAAATACAGATATATGGCACGTTCAAACATACAGAACAACTTACGGCACGACAACCCTGGAAAACCAGCTTCCGCGACTGCTCAATAGCTTCGCAGCTAAAAACGCACCCCTTGAAACATTGACAAATAAAGAGTTGTTATCCCTTTTTTTTTATAATTCCTGTTATCTGTTTGCTCGCGATTTCTGTGCCTTAAAAGTGTACTTCCTTGTATTGTGTCTTTCATTTTTCTTTTTCTGTTATGTTATGCCCATTTGGTTGTATATTTTTTTTTCTTGAATCCTTGCTGTTCGCCAAGTTAGGGGTCAGCAGCTCAGTCAAGCTGTTTTTTTTTTGTGGAGTTTTCATTGGAACGATCCTCGGATTTTGCAGCTTTTACTGCGGGCCCCTGTCATCATGTACACAATGATGATGAAATAAACGTATCATTATTATTATTATTATTATTACTTGCCGTGTTGACTTACTTGCAGCATTTTCTCGGTTTTCTAGTATCTGAGTAGCCCACTCTTACTCCCACTCGAGGCACCACTTTCCTCACCGGTGAGAGACTTTGTGAGGTAGCGGATGACGGAAGTTTTAGTCCTGTCATCTTGCGGAGGGAAGTCTTTTCGTGAAAATCACCTTGAGGGTGAAGCTTGAAGCAAGTTTACTGGGATAAGAAGGAAATAGGGCCTTCCACATGATGGTCAATGTGATTGCGCGTTTGGTTTGCCGTACGAACAAGCTAAAATCCTCACGCTTTTAAAGTCTTTTAGTGATATTTTTTCTTAAAAAGGTGTGAGATAATAACAAAGATTTTGCTGCTTCGAACAACCAAATAAAGAAGGTAGTTTTTATACGTACTAAACTCCTGACTAAGAGCGCACGAAAAAACTATGCAGGGTGCTCGATTTGCTACACAGAACTGCTATACCTGCAGCTGCGCTTTCATAGATGTTTCATGCGAACTTTCAGATAAGGTATGCACGTATGGCCTTTTCAGAAAGGATTACGCTGAATTCATTATTTCAACGAAACGAATTGAAACGCACAGGATAGTAACAATTATGCCGGTGGATGTGCTCTGTTTGGCAAAGAGGTGCGACAAGGCTGCCCCAAGTGGCCATTCACAAGCAAGTTATCTTGAATAAGGTTTGCCCAGAAAGCATCGCTGAAACGCAAAACAAAAGAGGAAGATTTCATGCATCAGAGAATTAAGGGCTTGAAAAAGTCGCTTTTGTGAGCGCCTGACGTCAGATTTTCCTTGATTTTTCTTGATGTGTTCCTTTCACATTTCGTAATCTTCGATTCTAACTGCTATCTTCACTGTCGCTGGCAAGCGAACAGCGATTCACAGTCTTAGCGGTGCAAAAATTTAATAGCGACAAGGCACAGCAATACTCATGGGTTCGTACAGATGCAGCCATGAGACGAATCACTCTGAAATAAGAAGCCACCTCGAGAGCCTTGACAACAGATCAGAATGTCGTATTAAAAACGGCTGCTCCTTGATGAGTCTATGACCCAGAGATCATTTCTCATTTGGAAATGGCGTAAACAAATAAGCATAAAAATTGTGCACATTTCATTATCCTATCTCATAGCATGTCAAGCGCCTCGTTGTTTTGTTTCAGCCTACAAAATTGTCAGAAGTTTTTACGTTGTGGATTCCTGCGCCACAGGTACTAGAAATACCGTAATGTGCCCTGAGTGACAAAACAAGGGTTGTACTTGGTATGAATCTTTTGCTATTTGCTTAGTCACAATGCGGCCGGTCGGTAAGCGGTAAACTCGCATGCTTTTTTTCAGTACCCTAAGTGGTTTGAGGTGTGCTTCTTCAATATGCATTGTTTCTTGTCGAATCAAGAACACGTGAAGCGGTTCTATCTATCTATCTATCTATCTATCTATCTATCTATCTATCTATATATATATATATATATATATATATATATATATATATACATATATATATATATCTGTCTGTCTGTCTGTCTACCTTTCTAATCAGTTCTAAAGCCAGCTACGGACATGTCCCTTAGGGTATTGCGTAAATGTTTGTAGAGCATGAAGAAGTCATCATAAAATATTATTTGATACACCGTGCATATCTTTTTCTATACTCTATTGTTTTAGTGCTCTGGCAGCTATTTCATTAGCTTGGTGTGTACCGATGATGGCAGAGCCTGGCATGAGCGAATTACGAGCGCCAGTCACACGACAAAACATCAAAATAACGACAAGGGTGCCATCTGCGTCATCGCTCGCTGACTGCAAACGCTATTAACTTAAAACAGGCCTGCAGCCATAAAAGGGGTCCTGGCCCCCCTCTCCCTAATTTATATATAGGTGTCATTTTAATGTGCACAAGCAGTCCGGAAGGGTGTTTTTTATGACTTTTAACAAGTGGGCCTTCCCTAAAAAGTTTCTGGCTATGAACTTGACCCTATATATAGTGAAAATCTTATGACATAGAGCCACTGTGTCCTGGATTTGAACGGCTAGCCGCAGTATCAAGATGTTCGTAAAATTTTTTGATATTTTTGCTAAAATTACTTGCTAAACTACAGCTTGTTTGAATTAGCTCGAGCAAATTATTAATTTTCTTGCGTGTATGTCTGAATGTCAGTTTCTCAAACATTGAGGGTATAAATTTTTTGCTAAATAGACATGCATAAAAACCAGAGCAGTGCCAGCAGAAAGCACAAGACATAGTTGATTGGTGGACCACGGGGAAGGCCTTTGTTTCGCATTGAGCAGAGTGACATTGACGACAGTGATGATAAAGAGCAAGCATTATAGTGCTCGGCATTTCGTAGGAAGTCTGATGTTATCACTTTTTATTCGAGTCATCAGTGATTTCAATCTCTGTGATGACAAGTGAATGGCTTTCACTGTTTTTTTGACTCCTTAGAGGGCACAAAACGAGCGACTACAACACTCATATACGTCACTGAACACCAAGCTCATTTATTTTCTCCTCATGGCAGATGACAATGCCTTGATTTCCATGAATGACCACTACGTGCAAATACCATCCACACACGTACCTGAAAAAGATACAGATATATTTTGTTATTTTCTTTCCTTCTTCTCTTTTAGGCTAGTAGACGCACCAATCATATTTTTGTCAGAAAACTACATTGAAACAAGGTCTTGGCTACCTGTGCTCGGCGCGGGCAGTCTTCTCTTGGCAGCACCTTCTTAGATCCACACGTCTACGCCTGAATCTACCTGCAGCCTCTTGGTTTACTAGTTATGACCCCGGTCGTTTGGCTAGGCACACGCATTTCTCTCTGGACTCCATGTTTCTGATGCTTTACATCAGGGGTTTCAAAGCAGTGCTAGTCAGAGAAACTTACTTCAGTGAAGGTAGTGAATATAGGGTGATTTTTCGTACAAAATACCATACCGTGGCTGCATTTGAACCTTTTTTTATATTATATATTTGTCTTTACAGAAGGGAATGTTTTTATGTTCACAATGACATAAAGCGACCTCACTCCCCAAATTGACTTTTGGATGGCGATTGTTGTATTGTTTCATAGATAAATATCCACACAATATGATGATGAAAACATTCAATTCGACAAGGCATGTACAGGGAGGGTGGCAAGTGGTCCTTTAAGGGCCACTCCGTACAATCGCCAGATCACTCTTGCGGGCACTTGTTGGCCTCGGCCTCAACCAAGCAAAACCAACCAAGGCCCATTTGCCTGGCAGGTAGCCGAGCAGGACCGCCTGCCAAGCCTCCAGGCAAATGGTTGAGTAGATGTGTGAGGTTTTGAATTTTTCGGCATACCCACACCAGGTGGAAAATATTTCAACAACTTTCCTCACAGTGCGGCCTCTTTCCAGGGCAAGCGAGGCTGAACTGTTTTACAATTACCGGACACTATGAAGTTTTGATGTAAAGGCAAAGGAGGTTTCTCTCCACCTCTTTTCAGAGGTCTTTGAAGGGTTTCGAATAGATGGAAAGGCCAGATTATTATTGTATTGTGATCCCTTTAAATGTGTACACAGGAGTGGTTTCAATGTAGGTAAGGGTACGAGATCAGGACGTTGCCTGAAGAGTGTGCGCGTGGGCTGCGGACTTGGCCGCCTCTTTAGGCACTTAGGTAGTTTCTGTTTGTGGAATCTTGTAGGCTGAGTAGGAGACGTTGCCCTATTCAATTTAGTAAGAAACACCTCTTCAGTTCATAAAAATTAGCCCCGACTACTGATCTGTGGTGGGTTGAGCGATCTCAATCACCTCCGTGTGCGTGATATGTTTGGTGTCACAAGTACGGTTACTGCATGTTTTGGTGTACGACAAATGCCTTGTAGCACAACTGTGGTCCGGGTCAGAAGCGTTCACGCAGAAAACTTTGAATTTGGGTCCATACTGGTGAGAGAATGTTTCTGTCTACGCCAGGCGTCGGTGGCTGTGGTCGTCTCTGGACATGAGAGCCGAAAGAGCAGGCACATGAAGCGGTATTTTTAAATACAAGAAATGTGGTCACTCTCTTCCGTATCTCTTGCAAGGGGTTGGTTACCGGACGGTGTGTGGGACTGCCTTTTATATTGGTTTGTCAAGTGGTCTTCTCACAGCGGCTTGAAGGCGTTCGCCACCCCCATGCTCAGATTATGCTGCTCAGAGGTGTTCACACAAGGTTGAGGATGGGCTTGTAGACTAAGTGGAGAGTGACTTGAATTGCTTTCTTATCAAACATGCGAGGCATGAAGCCGAGTACCAGACTCGGCTGGTTACAAATAAATGCGCAAGCCGCAAAGCATATTTGCATCCTGGTTCCCCACGTTACCCAGTTTGTCAATTTTGTGTCTGCTCTGTGATGTATGTGTATGGAAATCCCTAGTACTCCAGTGTCGTTGCGTTCAGGTGTGTGCCCACTTTGAAGTGATACCAAATTTTGTGGTGCACTCTAGTGATGGGCTATATGCATAAATCATAATTTGGACGATGACCACTGAAGGACTAAGCGACGGACGTAATCCTAGGCGATGCCCTCCACATTCCGCAGGTTTGCTTTTACGTTTGCAGCCAAGCCGTGTGAAGCCTATACAGTGACACCATTGGCATACAGCAGATGCTGTATGCGTTTGATTTTCGCCAGCTGAGTGGGGAGTCTTATTATTCGCAGAATAAATGTAAGGCGAAAGGGACCGGTCCGTGCGGGGTCCCTTTTGTACCTAATTGGTAAGGACTGTGTTCAGTGCCCTGAATGAAATTATGAATGTTGGTCGCTCAGGAATTACCTAGTAAAGTTGAAGGCGTTCTGACTACAATTTAGCTGTGAGACAAGTGTCAGCATAATGAATTGAATCAGAATATGAAAGGTCAGCTTCATTACCTAAGCAAACTCAATGTCTTCACTTAGGTGGTACACGAACAGATTGAGGATCTCAAGATCGAGCTGAAGCAAGACATCCTGCACAAACCAGTGTCTATGAAACCCAAACGTATTGCCTGCAAATGCGTATTCGGCTTCCAGAAACTCGGACAACTGGTCGTCCACCATTCCCATTCTTCCACAAAAGAAGTAAGAAAAATGGTGCCATGGTTGGCCGTGCTAGTCGTTTTAGCTGCTTTGGTTATCAAGTTCACTGGGGTGCCGTTTCAATCACTCAAATGTGAGGCGGCTTTCTTCAATATAAATGCCATTGATGTATGCAAATAGCATCGTGTAGGTAGTGAGGCAGGTTGTCAAGTAATTTAACCGTAGGTGACCCATCCTAGTGCCATTCTTTGTCCCAATTTCACTAGGGCTGCTTTCAGGTTGCCAAGATGAAACAGTGGATCCAACGCCACTTCCTAAGAAGAGCAATTGTTTTAGTTGTAATGCAAGCATTGTGGAATAACAAAATGATCATGCATTGTACACGGCATGTGTATTCATTTATTCCTACTTCAATATCTCATGATTCTGTCCAATAAGCTGGAAACTTTGTCTAAAATAGATTAGCTCATCATTAAGTTTGTTTTCGGGTTTGTAACTGTTTGTGAATCTATCTTGATGGGAATTCCTTTGGTTTCATAGGAACAACCTGCGGCAGATAAAAAATGTTGCGCATCGACACAAAGCCATGATAGTGGGTCTGTCGCTTTGTCGTTCACTATTGCAAATCAATTAAATATAACAAAAATTGATGGGAACCAGTCACTAAGCAGCTGGGTATTTACTATTATTTCTTCAATTTTTCCCGCACAAAACCAATCAATGCATTGTAAACTAACGCCTTTGTTCAGAGAAAAATGCTTTCGTAAGCAACACGGGTGAACGAGATACATTTACTACAGTGGTTCACGAATGGTTTTTTTTGGTCATCTGTTAGGTCGGCACTCACGTTACGGTACATAAATTTAATGGTGGTGACTGTTTTACGACGATGTCGAGAAAATCGTACGTCGAGATAAGTTTTGACGACTGACCACGGCTGGTGGAGGGGACCCAGAGTCACTACATCTGCTAGCATTCGCGGCTTTTAGTGGTGAGTATCTGAAAGCCATTGTAAAAGACAGTTTAGAATATACTAGGTCGTCTCTGCCTCAAACATTGAGGAATCGGTGCACTGCAAATGCAAAGTGTGACAACACCTTCAATACAAGTGGTGAAGCTTTCAGCCGGCTTGTTCAGCTTGACCTCACATGCGCTTTTCAGCATATAGTTGCCGAAGGTCCGAACAGTTTAAAAGTTTAACGAATGCTTTTTTGAATGCCAAACAGGTAGGAATGTAAGTGCTGTGGTTACGAGCCCAGGATTTTGCGATCATTGTAAGGTAGAGTGTGACGTTGGTAGCTTGCGCATATCCTCTATTTGTTTTGCTCGCTTGTCAGGTGGTAATCGGCAAGCCAGTCTTTCACGGCCTCGTCCTGAGTACCACTCATTAGTGGAACTTCAGGCTGCTGAAAAAATGAGAGTGAACAACAGTTGGAGTGGCTCTTGCCTACCAGGCAGGCTGCTCATAATGATCCGGTGCCATGAATTCAACTGAAGGTTATGTACGCTTGCAAAGTTCAAAGACGATGGTTTACAACTTAGATCCTTTATCAAATAAATTAAGGCGTTACTGCGCAGGACTCCTTCAATAATGAATAGCCGAACAGCAGGAGAACGTGTCGCGCATATATATATATATATATATATATATATATATATATATATATATATATATATATATATATGTATATATATATATATATATATATAGGCATTCATGGTGGTTGCAAGTAGTCACGAAGATCCTCCGCGAGCAGACACAACGTGGTTTATTTCGACGTTTCAGCCAGAGTGGCCTTCATCAATCCTGATATAGGCAGCACCCTTGCTAAAACGTCATATATATATATATATATATATATATATATATATAATTGCGAGTGATCTGTCACCTCTCTGAGATCAACGAGTGCCTTGAAGACATCACGGCTACTTACTGTTTTCTTATTCATCACACCATCATATTTGGGAATGTCTTTTCCGACATTGCCGACAATCTGGAGATCTGCAAGAAGCTCGCACGAACGTGGTCCGCAATTCAGTGGCATACCACTAGATATACAAGGTCATGTACACAAGTTGCTTCCATCAGAACTTTGAGTAGCACACTTTTTTCTCTACGAAACACCCTGGCACTCGAACCGCGGAAAAGTCAGTGCAGCCATGGAATGACCCCATACGATCATATGCAATATCTCGGCAGTTAACTAGGAGATGTTCCGCTGCGTTACTCTACTCAGTGGCCAGACAGATATCAGTCTTGAGGAGAGACCACAAAACGTTATTGTGTTCGCTTGCAACTACGCCTCTTTCAGGGCGAGGGCAAACGTGTGGGGTACCACATGGAGCGGTGTGCCGGAGTGTGGCTGGAACGGAAACGGAGTGGCTGAGCTCATACGCCATGTGTTTTCTGGTTCAGCTCTTCTTTTCGGCCTCTACTAACTTACGTGCGAACCTTCTTACAATATATATATATATATATATATATATATATATATATATATATATTGTTACGCATGCCTTGGAAGAAAACGAAGATGGGTGAACATGCTGGCTGCCCCAAGCTGGAGAAAGAAAGAAGACGACGAGACTGCGATCATCAGCCTGTTGGCCGCTCCGGCGCTTCTCTTCGCGACCAACATAAACGGCCCCCCTCAGCCGTACACGTCCTGGTCCTCCTTGTGCGTAACAGATTGGTGGAAGCGTGCTGGGTAAGAGAAGCCCAACGACGGGAGCTTCACTACCTGGACTACGCCGCAGCTGCCGCCTTGCCGGACTCCCGCCTGCGCCGATCGTAATGGCCCAAGATCAGGCTTCTAACGCTTCAAGGCCAACTCCAATGGGTTCCGTGCCCTACTACCGAGTCCCGCCAACCTTTGGAGGAAAATCGGGAGAGGATGTCGACGCGTGGCTCGTCCAGTACAAGCGAGTCAGCAAGTCCAACGGCTGGGATGCCGCCGCTCAGCTCAGCAATGCGGTCTTTTGCCTTACGGATACTGCGCTCGTGTGGTACGAAAACCACGAGGACACACTGACGACGTGGGACGTTTTTGTTGCAGAGCTGAAAGCGTGTTTCGGCGACTCGAGAGTCAAAAGGAAGCGGGCAGAGCAGACATTGTCTCAACGCGCGCAGCTTCCAGGTGAGACATGTACCACGTATATAGAGCATGTGCTGAAGCTCTGCAAGGTGGTTAATGATCAGATGTGAGAAGACGACAAAGTAGGGCATTTGCTGAAAGGCATAACGGAAGATGTATATAATTTTCTAATCGGAAAAGAGCACCTGAGCTCGGTGTCCGACGTGATTCGGCATTGCCGAACTTTCGAACAGCTGAAAATGCGCAGGATTGCTTCAAAGTTCGGCCGGCTCACAAATGTTACAACGGTTGCCAGCATCGACAAGAGCACCTGCCCAGACCTGTCCTCGACGATTCGAGAGATTGTTCGCGAAGAACTTTTTCGCTATAGAGAACAGACGCATTCAGCAGTTGATCACCATTCTGTAAACGACCGACGTTCGGTATATGTGCCACGTGAGGCTGTGACTGCGCCGCCGCCTTCTACGACCCCTTGGCAATCGATGGTTAGTGCAGCAGCTGCTGAGTACAGCGCACCCCCACAGCCAAGGAGAGCACCACGGTTGCCAGCTCCTCGCCATGACCGACGCCCCCAGCATCCGCCTTCTTCGCGACGCCCGGTCTATCCCTATGATACACGGAACGAACCGACCCACTCCGCCAGAGAAGACGATGTTCGATTCATCGACGAACAAAGAGAGTTTCGACCTCTCACAGTTTGCTACTCCTGTGGTGTACCAAGACATATTTCGCGATTTTGCAAGCGTCGACGTGTAGCCCCACGGTATGGCTACCCACCACACTTTGCACGGCCTTCCGAACGACTTCGCGATGACCCGCGAGCAACGTACTATGGCCCACCACAACACTTCACAAGATCGTCTGATCGACCGTACGACGACCCTAATGCAACACACCTGCTGCCTCGCGACGACTAAGGGACACGCTGCTTCCGGAACCACTCCCCTACATCTGACAGGAGCTTGACGCCTCCGCCGCCTCGTGTTCCCCGTTCTTTTTCACCACGGCGCCGCAACCCGTCTCCTTTGCCACAGGAAAACTAGAAAGCGCGGCCGATGGAGGTGAGGTCGCCGGAGACGTGCTAATATCAGAAATACCGCCTGTGTTGATGCTCAAGAACAAAGTACGTGTTTTTGTTGACGGTGTGCCTGTGATGGCTTTGGTGGACACGGGGGCAACCATTCGGTCATGAGTGCGTGTTTTAAACATACCTTGGGGCGGAAGGTATTATTTAGGTGGAATCAAGCTGCGAAATTTTGCGGAGTGAGTGGTGAGGCACTGCATCCAGTTGGTGTGTGTTAAGCTAACGTATTTCTCGGAGGCCGCGTTATACCAACGGAGTTCGTGATTATTTCGCAGGTGACACATGATGTTATTTTGGGTATGGACTTTTTGAGGGAGTGTGGTGCGACTGTCGACTGCCGAACAGGGACAATAGTCTTGAGTGATCACATTCCACCAGCACTCTAGGAAAACCCTGTGGATGGTGAGACGGCATTGTGTGTCTGTGGCGACACTATCATACCACCGTTATCAACCGTTCGTGTACCTGTTGGTTGCAGCGACAGCTATTCCGCCAACTTTGATGCCAACGTAGAACCAGTGCACACCAACTGCATGAAAAAGAATGTGTTGATCCCACATTGTGTGATGTCGATCAGACGTGGACGCGCTGGTTTATGGACTGTCAATTGCTCTACAGAACCCGTGATGTTACCAGATGGTCTATAGTTAGCCGTCGCGAGTGGACAACACGAGGCCTTACTGGTGACCGAGCTTAGAGATGCGCCGGAAGAGCATCGTAGTCACAGTTTCGAAACGGCTCTATTGTCAATTGTGAATAAGTCGCTGAGCACAAGTGAACGCCGAACATTGGTCAATGTACTTTCGAAGCACGTCTCTGCATTCGACTTTGCGCAGAAAGACAAAGCACCCCTAATCCCTGCTTCTCGGACATGTCACACTATCAACACGGGTGTGGCCAATCTGATTAGACAAAAGCCATACCGTGTTTCGCCATCCGAGCGGCGGATTATTAATGAGCAGGTGAACAAAATGATTGAAAACGGTATCATTCAAGAGTCGGTAAGTCCATGGGCAGCTCCAGTAATCCTCGTTAAAAAGAAAGACGGATCCTGGAGATTTTGCGTCGATTATCGCCGATTGAATGCTGTAACAAAAAAAGACGTGTACCCACTTCCCCGTATTGATGATGCCATAGACTGTCTGCATTCGGCCTCTTATTTTTCCTCTGTAAACTTAAGATCGGGCTACTGGCAAATTTCCATGCATCTTGAAGATAAAGAAAAGACAGCCTTTGTAACATCTGACGGCCTGTTTGAATTCAACGTGATGCCATTTGGACTGTGCAACGCGCCGGCGACGTTCGAGCGATTTATGGACACTGTTCTTCGTGGCTTGAAGTGGAGCATTTGCATGTGCTATCTCGACGACGTCGTCATCTTTGGCCGCACCTTCAGCGAACACAGTTCACGTCTGGATACTGTGCTGACTTGCATAAAAAACGCTGGCCCTGTTCTTAACTCAAAGAAATGCCACTTCGGAGACTGACAAACCCTTGTTCTCGGGCACCTAGTCGATCAGGAGGGCATCCGTCCAGATCCCCAGAAGACAGCAGCCGTTGAAGCATTCAATGTGCCGCGCTCTGTGAAGGAGCTCCGCAGTTTTTTGCGGCTTTGCTCCTATTTTCGCCGCTTTATACCTAAGTTTGCCGATGTCGCGTATCCGCTGACATGTTTGTTACGGAAGAATACTCCCTTCGAGTGGACTCCGGAGTGCGACTCCTCTTTTCGTCAACTGAAATTCCTCCTGACGTCGCGGCCTGTTCTTCAACACTTCAACCCATCAGATCCAACCGAACTGCACACATATGCCAGCGGCATAGGAATATGTGCCGTCCTAGTTCAACGCTATGGTAACCGCGAGCACGTGATTGCATACGCAAGTCGCTCCTTGAGTAGGCCCGAGCAGAATTACACTGTCACAGAACAAGAATGTCTCGCGGTAGTATTTGCGATTCAGCGGTTTCGGTCTTACTTATACGGACGCCCTTTTACAGTCCTCACCGACCACCACTCATTGTGTTGGCTCGTCAACCTTCGGGATCCTTGCGGCCGTCTAGCGCGCTGGGCACTTCGGCTCCAAGAGTATAACTTCATACTCTCGTGCAAAAGTGGTCGATGACACGCCGACACAGATTGCCTTTCGCGCATGCCACTGAGCACTACAGAGTGTGACGCCGATGACCTCGATCACCTCGTAGCTTCAGTGTCACCAAAGTTTCCCGACCTCAGTACTTTCAAAGATGAACAGCGAAAGGACACCAGGCTATCATCGCTTTGCACAGCTCCTACGGCATGCCATTTCTGTGTACGCAACGGACTCCTATATAAGAACTTTTCCAGCACGGGCGCACGTTTCCTCCTGGTAGTGCCAGAAACCCTTCGGACAGCTATTTTAGGTGTGATGCACGACGATCCTACGTCCGGACATTTAGCTTCTACGCGGACGCTTTACCGTGCTAAGGAACGCTTTTATTGGCCAGGAATGCGACAGTCAGTCGAGGCGTATGTGGCCAGCTGCACACAGTGTCAACGCCACAAACGCCCGTCTACTGCTCCGGCTGGTCTTCTACAGCCCTCGTCACCTCCAAGCACACCTTTCCAACAGGTGGGCATTGACCTCATGGGCCCTTTTCTAAAGTCGGCTAAGGGCAATCGCTGGATAATTGTATGTGTCGATTACCGCAAGCGCTACTAAGAGACGGCGGCCATACCAACCGCAACTGCCAGCGACGTCTCTGTGTTCCTGCTGCAGCGCGTTATCCTCCGACATGGCCCACCTCAGGTGATCATCAGTGATCGTGGGCGACAATTTACGGCAGACATAGAAGAAGAGCTGCTTCGATTGAGTGAGTCCCGCCTTCGTCACTCGTCGCCATATCATCCGCCAACAAATGGGCTCACGGAGCGCACCAACCGAACAATTGTAAACATGCTCTCTATATATGTGGCATCCGACCACAAGAACTGGGATGACGTGCTACCATTTATAACGTACGCGTTAAACACCGCTAAGCACGAGACAACAGGCTATAGCCCCTTTTTCTTGATCTACGCACGACCGCCACGGCACACACTCGACATAGTTTTGCCATTCTCGGCGCACGAGAACCTCTCAGTCACCGAAATCCTCTGCCTTGCAGAAGAAGCGCGTCGTATTGCTCGTCTACGCACTTTGGCATCACAGGAAAAATCGAAGGTACGCTATGACGTCCGCCACCGGCCTGTAACTTACCACCCAGGCGACTTAGTGTGGCTGTGGGCTCCGGTACGAAGACGCGGGTTATGCCAAAAGTTCTTGGCCACATACGACGGACCGTTTGTCGTTCTCGACAAAATCACGGAAGTCACATACACCATAGCTCGCCTCACGAGAAGTGGTAGAAGAGCCGCTAAAACCCAAGCAGTCCATGTCGCTCGACTGAAGTTGTACACACCAAGGTGAATCGGTTACCTCGCCCGGCGGGCCTCGTCTGCAAGGGGAGGAATGTTACGCATGCCTTGGAAGAAAACGAAGATGCGAGAACATGCTGGCTGCCCCAAGCTGCAGAAAGAAAGAAGACGACGAGACTGCGATCATCAGCCTGTTGGCCGCTCCGGCGCTTCTCTTCGCGACCAAAATAAACGGCCCCCTTCAGCCGTACACGTCCTGGTCCTCCTTGTGCGTAACAATATATATATATATATATATATATATATATGAGGCTTCGATGCAATAGTAGGGAAGAAACAGTCTGGAGACCAGGCAGTAAGAGGTTATGGCATCGGTACTAGAAATGCCAGAGGAGCATTTCTAGAACCAATATCTTCACATCTTTCTGCCTAGTAGTACTAGTAGAATAAACAGAACGCGATAGTTCCCGGATTTCGAAAACATTCTACCGAAAGCGAGGGAACCTTGAGTGGACATGGAGGAGCCATAATGCGAAAATAAGAACGAAATAGACATTATACTGAGTGCACACCCCGGCATCGTGCAGGATGTGGAAGTGCTTGGCAAGGTACGATGCAGTGCCCCTAGAATGATATGGTCTCAACTTCACCTATTCTTGAAGAAGGAATGACAGAAACTGGTACTCAAGAAGCCAATGAATGAGCTATCACTGATAGGTGAAGTACAGGAACTCAGAGTCTCGCTTCAGAACAGATACTCGGCACTTATTGAGAAAACCAGCAATAGCATCGAAGCAATGAGTGATAATCTGACGAGTATCATTACGGAGTCCAGTGGACGATGAAGGTACTGTAGTTAGACAGAAACTGGCAAACGGTCCCAGGAAACGAGAAATCTCATTTAGAAGCGTCAAAGAATTAAAGCCTCAAGTACAACACACAAAATAGAGTTAGGAGAACTTTTGAAGGTGATTATTAAGCTTAAGGTATCTGATGTAAAAGGGTACAACGTAGAGAGATTCGAACACGCTTTGAAGAACGGGGGAAGCGTCAAAGCAGTAAAAAGTAAACTTGGGATAGGTGACAAACCAGATTTATGTACTAAAGGACAATGAAGGCAAAGTAACTACCAATATGGATAGGATAGTAAAATTAGCGGAGGAGTTTTACAGAGATCTCTACAGTAGCCAGCTCAACCACGATCCTAATATAAGAACTAGCAGTAACCCAAATGACGCCCCAGCAGTAATGATAGAACAAGTCAGAAAAGCCTTGGAGAGCATCCAAAGAGGCAAAGCTGCTGGTGAGTATCAGGTAACATCAAATCTGCTGAAATATGGAAGACAGATTGTGTTAGAAAAACTAGCAAACCAGTTCACGAAATGTCTCTAGACGGGAAGAGTACCAGAATCTTGGAAGAATGCTAACAATATCCTAATACATAAGAAAGGAAATGGCAAGCACTTGAAGAATTACAGGCCGATCAGCTTGCTCTCCGTCCGTAGTATACAAGCTATTTCAAAAGAAAATAGCTAACACAATTAGGACAACATTAGAATTCAATCAACCAAAGGAACAAGCAGGATTTCGAACAGGCTACTGAAGAATCGGTCACATACATACTATCAATCAGGTAATAAAGAAATGCTCAAAATATAGCCAACCCTAAACATAGACTTCATATATTGCGAGAAAGCGTTTGATTCAGTAGAAATATCAGCAGTCATGCAGAAACTGCGGAATCAGCGCGTCGACGAAGCATATGTAAACAACCTTGAAGAAATCTACAGGGGGTGAACTGCTATTATAGTGCTTCATAAAGAAAGCAACAGAAAAGCAATCAAGAAGGGTGTGAGGCAGGCGGATAAAATCTCTCCAAAGCTATTTACCACGTGCTTACAGGAGGTTTTCAGGAGCCTAGAATGGAAACAGCTAGGCATGAGAGGTAATGGAGAGTACCTTAATCCCCTGTGCTTCGCCGATGCGATTGCATTGCTGAATAACTCAAGAGACGAATAGGAACTCATGTTTGTGGAGACAAGGAGAGGAGAAAAGTGGGTCCTAAAATAATCTGCAGAAAACAAAAGTAATGTCAAACAACCTCGGAAGAAAACAGCGCATAGAGATTGGCAATAGTGCACTTGAAGCTGTAAAAGACTATGTCTACTTATGACAGGTAGTAACCGCGGAGCCGAACCACGAAATTGAAGTAACTAGAAGAATAAAATTGCGGTGGAGCACGTTTGGCAAGCACTCTGAAATTATGACAAGTAGATTGCCGCTATCTTTCAAGAACAAGGCATATAACAACTGCATCTTCCCGGCACTTAGGTACGGAGCAGAAACCTGGAGACTCATAAAGAAGGTTCAGCTTAAATTGAGGACGACGCAGCGAGAAGTGAAAAAAAAATGGTAAGTGTAACTTTAACTGACAAGAAAAGAGCAGATTGGTTTAGGGAACGCCGGGTTTAATGATAACATAGCTAAAATCAAGAAGAGGAAATGGACGTGGGCCGGGCATGTAGCACGTAGATAGGATTACTGCTGGTCATTAAGGGTAACGACCGCATTTTTACTGAAGGAAAGGGGATTAGTGGGAGACAGAAGGTTAGGTGGGCAGATGAGATTAAGAAAATTGTGGGTATGAATTTGCAGCAGCAAGCACAGGATCGAGTTGACTGGCGGTCGTTGGGAGATGCCTTTGTCCTGCACTGAACGTAAGCAGACTGATGATAATGATGATTATGATGATGATGATGACAAGGAGATCCTTCCTGAGAACGGTAACAACGGAAGCGTTTATTTTGACAGTTTTTACCAGAGTCTGGGCTTCGTCAGGAATGCGTTTATATATCATACTGCGCCATATACTATTCCTGACGAAGGCCAGACCCTGCTCAAAACTGTCGAAATAAACGCTTCCATTGTTTGGGTTCTCACGAAAGATCTACTTTACTATATATATATATATATATATATATATATATATATATATATATATATATATATATATATATATATATAATAATATATATATATATATATATATATATATATATATAATATATATATATATATATATATATATATATATATATATATATATTATAGGCGTGCGCGTGTATGTGGGAATTGTACCGATATTTGAGCCCCTACAACTTGGTTATACATGTTTGAAGGCACAATCTCAGAAGCAATATCAAGAAATGAGGTTTAACAGTGCTAAAGAAGGGTGTCCTTCACGCAAAAGTTCACCGCGTGGCTATGGCACACTGATTTCAACAAGACGTGGTCACGCTGCGTTCCCGTAATCCCTTTTTAAGAGATGTATTCGCAGTGGTGTTAGAATTGAACAGATGGGACAGCTTGAATAGGTACAGTACTTTCTTCCAAAGGTTTTTGCTGGTGCCATGGAGGGTATAAATGTCACCTTTTCCGGTGCAGTAGCCGTTTATGTAAACGTTTTTGCAGCCAGCTTTTGTTCTGGTGGCATTCAAAACTTTTGTAATTACAATCGTTAGTTCACCTTGGCAGCAAAACTGTAATTTTGTATTTGGATCTAGCCGTGACGTTCTAAGCTGGCCCACAACAAATGCGTCAGGATAAAAGCTTCTCTCTTTAAAACCATAAACATACTTTTTGACAACATTCAGCCTTATCAATGATTACCAAAACGGCTGAATCCAGAGGAAAGAATTACTGTGCCACTTAGACCTAATACATCTGCAGTTAAACGATATATTAGTAATTAAAGATTGAAAAGCGCAAGTTCAATCTTTAGCAATTTTTTCTGGAAGTGCCCAGTAACCATCTTTGAGGAGGATGGTATGGCAGCCGAGTTCGGATTTCAGATTTCAGATTTTTCATTCATACAAATAAAATAATATTGCATTTGTTTAGTATAAAAAAGAAGGACCCAACTGGAAAGAGTGTGCCAGGACCCCCTGTTTAGAACGAATTTTGGTAAAACAGTGCTAGAGGCAACATACCAGAAATAAGTAAATATATCTCCTTCTCTTTCTCTCTCTCTATATATATATACACATATATATATACATACATACATACATATATATATATATATATATATATATATATATATATATATATATATATATATATATATATATATATATATATATATATATATATATATATATATATATATATATATATATATATACTAAATAAATCGTAGTATACACAGTAAAACAATATAAGTTGCTTATGGCTTTGGTGTTCAACAAGTGCGCTATATAGGCACAATTTTGGTTCAGTGACTACTAGAGGACGCTTGTGCAGACCTTGATAAGTAAAGGATGCTGTCCACGTCATTTAATTACTGATAGCATGGCTTCCGTTTTTCAAGAATGCCTCAATTTTGTTGCAAGGAAACGAAGGTATGCGTGTGGAGCATATCAGCTTGAAACTACCAAATGAAGCCCACCTGAAGTATAGTGGTGAGTGGCCACTACGCCATAATGCTTCATTTCTCAGATCAGCGAATGCACTACGCCCTGTAGGGAAACACTTGAAGCAACGTAACTGCTCAATTTGTTGTTGTTCTTGCTGCAGCCGCTGATGATGATTAAGTAAGTCTGAGTGTTTTTTAGTTAGTGAGCCTTGAAGAGGGTCCCGCAAGATTTTGACATTTTTAATAAATGCTGCTGATCTGTAGTCAAGTCTTCTCAGAACAGGCGCTCAACATTTACATTTGGTTATTGAAGTCACCTAAACTCCAACATCTCTTTTTTCTACAAATGATGTCATATACCCAATTGACTGCACGACATACCACAATGCACGGACAGGAGCTTGAGCATCAAGTGTTCCAAAGTTTACATGGTTTCCGGTGGAGGCTAAGAAGTGCCCGTGACCCAGTGAAGGTGACATACTCATACGAAGAAAATAAAACTAAACAGCTCTAGAAGTGACACGCGCTCATGATGTAACCTATTTGCTTTGTGCCGTCTCTCTCTGCTTAGCTTGCAGCGTTTCTCGAGACAAGACAAGAGGAACAACTGCTGAATGAGAAGCAGAAAGAAAGCAATGAGAACGGGGGGCCAATCTTTGTTAGTCCACTCGTATTCCACGTATTTTTAAATGTAATGCAGGGCCCATTTCAAACTTAATTGCAGAATTGACAAGTTTTCCTACCCGGCGTGCATCTTTGTTTGTGTCACGCAATTACACGTCTATTGAAAAGACTCTAAGCACTCTTGAACACCCAAGAGGAACTTTCTTGCAACGCAAATTTGAACAATCACTCGCTCTGCTGTAGAACAGCTGCCTAGCACGCAGCAGAAAGAGGTCTGATAGTTCATTCAGTTGAAAACTTGACTTATTCACTTTTTTGCATACAAATCTATATTTTGGTAACGGGAAACGACGCCCACACCACATCTTTTAGAAAGTCCGTTCGTCTTGCGTCAAAAGTAAGGTTACAAGCAGTGAATTTCTTGCGCAGAGAAACAACTCCTAACCTTGATACAAGCGGGTTTGAACTAAGAAAAGCTGGAAAATATTATTATGCTACCCGAGGAAGTACAGAATTTACGGCGGATTCTGTACGAGCAAGAAAATATTCCGCAGAACTCATTTACAAGTACAGAATAGTCTTTCAAAACTGGCATACGAAACGAACAGGTTTAAATGATTTAGTGATTTGAATGAACAGTATTGTGCAAATGAAAATTATTCTCTTATCAATGTAATAACACCATGGTAAATCTTCGTAGGACGAATTGTAGAATAACAGCTTGCATTGTATGCAATGTTTTATGGGGGTGCTCAATGTTGAGAAATTTTCAAGGAACTAAGAGTAGCTGTATTCCAATCGAGTTTTAGGAGCTTGCTTATTTTGCTGGGGGATTAAGTATCGCTGTCGCGCCAATGTGTACGCTAGTGTTCGTTGCTGCACCTAGAGGCGCAGCTCTACTCTACGTTTAAAGATCACTCACTAGTTGACAGTTGCCGCTCAGGCAATGCTTGCTCGCCTGAGTGCAGCGGGCGAAGCTGAAGTTTCTGAAAAAAAGGCAGCATATCCACTGGGTGAATGATAGAGAGTGGGGCGAAGCATTCGTTCGTTCATTTGTTCTTGCTTCCATTCATCCATGCGTCCGTCTGTGTGACCCTCCGTGCGTCCATCCGCCCATCCGTGCGTGCGTCTGTTCGTGCGTCCGCACGTCCATCCGCACGTACATCCGCACGTCCGTCCCTGCGTTCGTCAATCCATCCGCTCCTGCATCTGTTTCCGCATCCATCCACCGCGCAGCCATCCATGCGTCCCTCCATGTATCTGTCTGTGTGTCCGTTCGTCCATCTAGTCCACACTCCAAGTACCACCATCTCGCATCTTTTTATCATATAATCCGCATATAGGAGCACCGCGACCCAGCGGACAATCCGAAGAGAAAACGAGAGGTGGCAGACGCACACTTTCTTACGGCTTGCTTGTGAATACATTGAAAAGAACGTCCTCTTCTTGGAAATGTAGTGCAAATATCTTTGACACTTAAAACACACGCCTCCTGTACACATGCTTAACAATATTGGAATGATAAAGCTTGGTACGAGCATCCATTGCCAGCACCCATCACAGCATGCGATTATCCTTATGGGTTCGGGATTTTAATCCGGTCACTCACTACAGAAAGGACACACGCTACTGCATCTATTCCATTGGGGATATGCAGTAGGTGTATAGCAAGTTCATACCAGTTTCACCCACTAAATGTACGGACTAAGAATAAAAAAAATTTGGAATCCCAATGAGAATAGAATCGAAGCAGTATGCGTGGCACACAAATTTCTACCACTCGCCCACATTTATGCTTGAAAACCAGAGAATATATTTTATTTATCACGCAAAAGGCGCCTTTGGAAGTTGATGCCGCCTTTAGAAACGTAATATTGCTATCGCGTTCAACATTTAAAGGCGAAGCTTAAGGTGCCCCAATTTTTTAGCAGAGCTTCGGAGAAAGCCTGATAATTTCACTGTTTATGTCTTTATTTTAAAGAGGTTGCTTCACGAACCAACTTGATAGTGAAAGACTTTCCGAGTTCCTTGCTTGTATATAACTATAAGGAGCGAGTTAACGAGAGAAGCTCTGGCTTGCCGAATATATGAAAGCTAAAACGAAATCTATCTTACCTTCGTGTGTACCACAGGGGCAAGCGCCGACGTACACATTAGTTTGAGCCGTGGGTGAACAAGTGTCACCAAGTCTGCCTAGTGGTTTGCAGCGATTACGGGAGCGACCGTAGTCCAGGCAACATGTCCCTTCCTTGCAGATTGTACGCGTGTTGCATCGCTCGTTCAAGCCCTTCAGCTGTAATGACGTCGAATAAAAAAAAACAACGCAGCAGTATAGTACAATAGCAAAATGAGTGCTAGTACTTCTTGTGACAATAAGATGCTTGTTATAAAAATAAATATAAACGTACAAGTTGTGTTTTTATTGAATTCTTTCGTTCAACTCTTTTTCAGCTTTAGGAAGTTTGATGGCGATAAGTAGCTGTATTTGTGTCGATAGAGGCCTTACCTAAAATTTTAAGCAATGTACTTTCTCGGAATTGTCATCAGTGTTGTAGCGGGTGCCGCATTCGATATTAGCGTTGAGGACACCTTCACAAAGTGGATCGTCACCCATTGATCCACACCGTAAGTAAGCAAAAAAGCGCAATGAAACGTTTAAGCTGGTTCGCTTTCCTCGAGCCTGGCGGCGTTCTTTTCGCCTACTGTGCCCAACGCAGATAGCGTAAAGTGGAAGTGTGAATAACCAATATAAATAAATATATTGCATGCAAAATACAAAATGAACAATATGCAAAGAGTTATGACTTCTTTAGGCACTGGCGTAACAAATATTTCCCGCAGTATACGGCATCCATAAAGTTGTGCAGTTACATTGATGCTTTGGATTGGGGCAGAACATGTTTATGGGTATCATTTTTTCACCAAATTTTATGAATATTTACATTTTATACCAATGTGGCCATTAGGCACTACATTGAACTGTCTTGGCAATAAATCTGTTCCATTACGCCTGAGAGCACGACCACACTTGTTAAGAAAGTACTTAATGTTTGTAGGTGAGAGAGACAAATAAAACTTATGAGAACGTAATATTTAATAATGTATTGCTAACGATACAAAGTATACAAAGTGCACGCATAGAGCCAGCAAACGAAAGCACTTGAACATGACCTGCAAACTTGGTGATTTTCAGGAGTAATAATTACTATACTGCTAAAGTGAAATGCGGGACAAGTCTGCGCACTGCCAAATGAGATTACAAGCCTCTTACCTATTGGAAACAAAGCACAGGGAAGTGTTACATCTGCCTCACTGGCCTACAGTATTTGATTTTGTTCTTTCTTTTTATTGTATGAAACAAATATTTCGTTGCATTTTTTTTTCTTCCACGCAGAAAGCCGATCTGCTAAGCAGCGAAACAATTTTCTTCCTGCACGCCACAACTTTGATCGCACTTTCATATCCAGCCAGTGCTCCAATAAGCCCAGCTGAACTTTCAAGTGAGATAGATAGAATGTCGTGATTTTCATGTAGTATGCGGATATACCCGACAAACGTGTAATCGAGGCAGCTTTAATAATTTCGAAAATCGAGAAAACCATTGTGAATTTGAACTGCGTACCTTCGAAGGCTACTTTTAGAAGGCTACATGCCCGTACACTCGCATTTGCTGGTTTTTAGGTTACTGTACCACTGCCTTCACCACCAATCGTAGGTTCTGCAAGCTTTGCCCAAGTGTTCGCAGGACGCACTAAAAATACGTGAATTGGAAGTGTGAGGAAGGTACACACTTGCTTCTTATGCCCTAATTGTGTTATTCGATTAAACCCACCCTTCAACGTTTTCATCTCAAAACAGGGCACCAGGGGCCAAAGTTTTTACAGGTTCTTTTTAACTCTCTGTACGACTAACACCAAAGTAACCTTGTGGCGGTGCTTTTGCAGCGGGGTGACAGAGCCGCTGATTTGCAAATGAAGTTGACGCAGCAGAACAGGCCGGTAAAGCTCGCAAAAGATCTGCGTGGGGAGTGGCTGTTGTGGAAAGGATAGGGTTGCGGCACTCATTCTGCTCGTGAGTGGATTTGGCGACGAGCTTGCGCGAATACCAGCTGCTCGAGGACACGGCCACGCTCACGGTCAAAATCGGGAATCCGACAATGAAGGAACCGCCGTGTGCACGCTCCACCTATCTCATCTCACTGAGCCCTAAGATCTTGCGGATAGCTAGGCCAGCTCAACGATGTTGTCGGGTGCTGTTAGTGTGAAATCTTGGTTTACGCTCTCGCAACTAAGTGACCGTCCCAACAGCTGTCTATAGTGGCCGCGGCGGCTAACAGTGCCACTAACACGAACGAAGTTGAGAGGGGCACACTGTGGAAGGCTAAGCCGTGCACCCTGTACTTCATTAGCATTGCCCACCTCATGTTTTTCTGTTCTCGTTTTCTTCAGTACTAAAGAAGAAGGCTGACGTCAGCGCTGTGGCGTGTGTGCTTTTTTCTGTTCGTCCCCGTTAGTTGTCCTGGAAGCCACTATCCCTATTTGAATTGCCTTTTTGCCTGTTCCCAGACATTTCGTATAACGAATTGGCATAAAACTACATTCAACAGGCAAAATTGTATCCGGAACCTCTTCGTACACTTTTTGAGTGTTACGAAAAACAAGTGCTCATTAAAAAATTGGGCCGGTAAAAAGCAGCATACGCAGATCGCTTGGCTGATATACCCACAGACGGCACCATTTATGCAGTGCTAGCAACTACATATGCAGGTAAAGCCCGCATCAGCCTGAGTGTGCACACTGTACGCAGCAAACGATCACTCGTCATGCGGAAAAGGAATCAACTATTTACAGCAATGTCTCTTTCACGCCATTGATTACAATAAGTGTTATCACTCTCTTTGGTATTCTCTTCTATTCCCACAGCCTCCTGGACATTGCTTCTCGGTTACCTTTTCGGTGTCTTCAGCCTCTTGCAGCCCTACCATTCTTTCATTTTAATAGTTTTGAATTACCTCCACGGCGTCGATCCAGTACTATATGGCCTCTTTCTCGAGAATTACAATGACCACTTTTATGTATTTTTCAGCACTCACGTTCTCGGCAATTTCGTTATTATTCTGCCGTTTGCCACCCTCTAACGTCTAGTCACGTCATTTTAACGAGTCGGTAGCCGTCCACGTTCTCATCCGCCTCTCCCTGAATGTTCTATCTCTATCCTTAGTCAATTCCCAGTTCTCATTAGTGACACTGCTTTGGTTTGCATTCTCAGCTTCTTGTTCCGGCTAGGTGCCAGGCAGCGTTGTTGCCTCGTCAATCATGTTTCATTGCTCGGCGTTGCCCTCACGTTGCAGGTAAAATCAGTAACTGAGTCACCCTCTTAAACAGGTTGAAGGCAGAATTCAGTTTGTCCGCAAATGTGAGCTCAGGGCTGGTGCCTGGTTTCAACCCACAGTAAATACGCGAAAGTAGGCAGAACAGACACCTTTGCAAACATTGCTTCGGACCGGTCTGCCAGTTATTCTGGTAAGCTTATTGAGCACGGGGGCGTCTCTGGCTATGCTGAACGGACTCTTGTGCATGCTCGGTATTCCAATGGCCCTATAGCATTAAATCATGAAAAGTTCATTCAGTGGGCAAACACATACCTACCGATTATAAGAGCTTGATAACAACCATCCTAACGTACCAGCGTGCTTGTCAAAGAACTTGGTTGATCCCTCTTTCAAAGATTACGTATGATGTGAATGCCAATGTGCCCTTACAAAAGTAGGTAATGCTTACTGTGCACTGAAATATAGGCGTTTGCCCTATGTACCCTAATGTTTCACAACTATAGTACTGCCTAACAAGGATAGAGCGACGTTGACGCCTATTCAAAGATCTTCAATCTCACGACTGGCGTCCATCATTGATGACTTAACAAACTATTGTGTTCATAGATGCCTGTGATAGCTGTACTAGGCGACAGCGGAACCAGAGAAATTATTGAGACAGCTAGAAAATTGTGCCTG
This sequence comes from Rhipicephalus microplus, assembly GCF_043290135.1. NCBI lineage: Eukaryota > Metazoa > Arthropoda > Arachnida > Ixodida > Ixodidae > Rhipicephalus > Rhipicephalus microplus. The sequence continues at coordinate 105,575,826 of NC_134705.1, read as the reverse complement.
GGTGGACGCCAGAGTAGAGATAAGGTCGCCTGCTCGCGGCATATCGGAGTAATTGAACGCCACTACCCGCACCGCCACGGTGGTCTTGTGGCTAAGGTACTCGGCTGCTGACCCGCAGGTCATGGTATTGAATCCCGGCTGCGGTGGCTGCATTTCCGATGGAGGCGGAATGTTGTAGGCCCATGTGCTCAGATTTGAGTGCACGTTAAAAAAACCCAGGTGGTCTAAATTTTAGGAGCCCTCCACTACGGCGTCTCTCATAATCATGTGGTGGTTTTGTGACGTTAAACCCCACATATCAATCCATCGAACCATCAATCAATGCCACTGCCAGATGAGAGGAAAACACAACGCGTGTCATGCCGTCTCTTTGGCATCAGCGTTCATTCGCGGGGAAGTGTAAGTGGGTAAGGCGGAGTTAAAGCAAGTGAATCCGGTAGGTGTTGTGGTGCTATTCTCAGTATGAGTGGATGTTATGAACCACGCCGATGCTCGGGGTAAGTTGCAACCCGAAGGTGTCTCAAGACGTTGAATATATTCCACTTTTCCTATTGCAAATGCACGGAATGACGTGGAGGCTTGTAAACAAGGTGGTGCTAGAACTAATCACGGTTGTAATCGTCATAATTCTTTACTGCACAGTGTTCCAAGAATGCTGTGAGAAGCCATTGGTAGATATAAGAAGACGTACTGTTTGGCTGTGCCAAGTATGCGGCTATGACGCAGTGGTACCATGCCCGGCTTTCATGGCTGCGGATTTAGGGACTGTGGGCTCGACTGCTGTTAAGAAAACTTCGTTTTTCTCTTCAGATCTTGCGCATTTTCGACGTCATTTTTGTGACAAAAATACAACACTGATGTCATAGTGAACGACGGTAACAAAAACACTTTCACAATAAAAATATTGTTGAACATGCAAGAACTGAGAAGTACGCCGGTTAAAAAGGCGACTGAAATTTGCTCATACTTTTAAGTGGGGCACTGTGCAACATGAATGGCCCATTAGAAAGACAGCACAGCGACAATCTCAGCTTTAAGTTGTTCAAATCAGCTTCATCTCTGTTGCTTTGTCAATTATTGAATTAGGCAAGGTATTGTTGGCATGTAAAATCTGCTAACACTAGCTTGTTTTCAATAGTCCTCTGACAACCAAGTAATCAGAAAACTGTTACCACTGTCATTATCATCGCAATAAACATCAGTCTTTTCTAAATCCGCAATGAAGGCGCGGTGCGTCTTTTTAGTCTCACAAAAGTTTTCTTTATTTGGTGCCGAAACCGGGGAGCTGAAGCCCCCGTCAGTTCAGCATTACAAAGAAGCCATCAGGTGTCGGCATTACGATTGACTATACCGTTAACTCAACAATTCTTAGAGGTGCAACAACCTCGGACTTAGCGTTTCTGACAACGACGCCTAAGGACGTTACCTCCATGCTGCAGAAAGCAACGTAACAACGGAGGTATGATGGAACGACTTAAGAAAAAAACGAAGTGCTCTGAGAACCCAAGCGACAGAGTTGATATTCGATGCATATTTGTAGCTAGAAGCACAAGCAGCCGAAGCGACCGAAATATGCTGTAAGCAAAATTTGGAGCTCTGCTAACAGAGCTTAACGAGGTGGACGCTGCCGTCAACCCAATTGTGCCAGACGAAGAAGTCGACGAGAACTACGCATGTAAAATCACGTACAATGACAGAATTGTAACCCGCGTCGCAAGGCTCAAACAACAAGCAGGAGGACAACGACCAACGCCATCACAGTGGCGGAGGCATCTACGGCCACTCGCAACAGGAATCTAAGAGCTCATGGCTCAAAGGTGAAGTTGCCTTAACTCGAGCTGCAGCGGTTTAGAGGCGCCGCCGCCATGGAGTGGCAGTCCATCTGAGAGCAATACCAGCAAGCTACAGATGACGGCGGTGCACTTTCCGACGGAGAGAAATTTTTGTATTCGCCCTCAGCGCTTTGTGGAAGGGCACTAGTGGTGGGGCCAGTTATACAAGCGACCGCAGCGAACTATAATATATTCATCGAGCTTTTGAAGGAGCAGTTCACACACACGGATGTGCTTATTCAGGAGCATCTTTCGCAGTTGCCGGACAAGCGATTTGTACGAAGCAGGCACGCGTTGAGAGGTGTTGGTCGGCTCTATGACATCATGCAGTGAAATATAGCCGTCTACACGACTCTTCTACTTCAGACAGACAGCTTTGCAGCAATGCTCACCTCCACACTTCTGCTAATACTGTCAGGTCAACTAGTGGTAGAATATCACAAACATTGTTCTGCAGAGAAGAAAAAATAGCTTGGGCATTGCAAGTTTTCAGTGTTTCTTAAAACGAGCTGGAGATCCGAGAAAAGGCGTTGCAGATTGGGCAGAGAGAAGTCAAAGACAGTAGAACAAAACCACGTTTTGATAAAGAAATCTCCCGAGCTTCGTGGGCGTCAGCAGCTTCACTCCTATAGGCCAGTGATTCGAAACACAAAGCGCCTTGTGCGTTTTGTGCCACTCGAGAGCGTGTGACGAAGGAAGGCCAGACGCAACTTTCTCTGTAAAAAAGAAATGGAGTACCCCTCAAAGTTCGTAGATGCTTCTGCTGTTCAAATAAAAGGCACACATCGCCAGAATGTCGCAACGAAGGAGCGAATTGTAAAATGCGCAGTAAGACGCACCTTACTCGAATGTGCAATCCTGCGCGGAAGTCTGCTGCAAACACAGAAGTCGAATTGCACTCTACCACAGGTAGCAACGATGACTAAACGACAACTGCACTGCTTCAGACAGCTCAAATATAGGCAAACGGTACTTAGTAAACATTTTGGTAGCGTGTACTATTTGGTGGCGAATATCCGAAAACATTCGTGGCTGAATAGCTGACACGTCAGCTGAATTCGGAAGTACTTGGTCAGGAAGACTACCATATTTCCCTGTGAGGTAGCAGACAGTGCCATGAAGAAAAAAGTGCAGGGGAGTACAGCTTCGGCTGAGGAGTCAGTAGGACAAAAAATAGCAGTGTCTCAAGGCCTTGTAGATACCCCAGATTTCTTCGGACGAGCTTGTTTAGCCGTAGGCCGTGATGAAAGAGGTCAAAATAAAAGTGGCTGGTCAGGCTGATGTTAGCTTGCCAACTGCAAAATTAGACCCAAGTGGCCATGGTAGAGTCATTGGCGCTGAGTACTGCTGGAGTCTAGTAACCAGTGAAATTCACGAGCTTCAGGATGGCGTAATTGTGATTGATACTCACTTCAGGTGGACACTGCAGGGAACAGTGCCGTACAGACACATCAGTGCAATAGTAGTGGTCCTTCAATGTGTTGTAGTGGAAAACGATTATGCATTGAGGACTTAGCTCAATTCTTTCTGGCAATTCGAAATCATGTTTTGCGGACCAGGTTTCACACATTAAAGAGCAAAAAGGAATTGACAAAGCTTTCAAGCCCTCTATTAGGTTCACAATGTATCAATAACAGACCCTTTGTTATTCAAGACTGCAATTTCTCAGCAATGCTTGTAACTATACGCAGTTTCCATTATCTATCTTTGTCTTGTATGTGCTTGAATTCTTATACATTTTTAGTTGACTTATGTTGCCTTCCTGATTTGCGCATCTGATACTTGTTTCTTTATTTTGTCTTTTTTTCTTGTGTGTTATATATGTTGTACCCACCCCCTCTGTAATGCCCTACGGGCCCTGAGGGTATTCTAATAAATAAATAAATAAATAAATAAATAAACGAATTAGCTTTTCCATGAAAGCTTATAGATTTACGTCTTGATGACAAAAGGAAGTTGCAAAGAAATTTTTGGCCACCATCAAAATTAAATTGTTGAATGATGAGGCAACGCTGATAAAATACGACAAGGCCACATGTCGGTACCTCAAACTTGAGTTCACTGAGCAGCTCCTAAAACGCAGTAAGCATAGAAAGCAGAATGTATTACACGCCTCACTGAGCTGCGTTGTGCCTTGCTAGCGCGTAAACTAGCATCAGAGTGGTCTTTGCTGGTCGTTGAGTGAAACCGAGTGCGGGCCACTCAATGAAGCACTGAATTCAGGACAAGACCTACACCCAGATATCTTAAAGGTCATGCTCAGTTTCAGAACGCACCTTATCAAACAGTGTGCAGACAGAGAAAAGGTGTTTTTACAAATATCACAAAAAAATATAGAGGTGCCCTACGCTTCCTTTGGATTCAAGAAGTACCCACTACGAAAAAAACCAAATCCTCCACTTGCAGTCTAGAGGATGAAAAGAGTCCCGTTCTGGGTGACCAGTGGCACACTTCAGCTTGCTGCCACGATTCGTCACCATGTCAGCATGATGGACAACTGTTAGAGAAAAGCGAAAACACTGGCCGAAAGCCCCACGTCGACGACCACATTGCCGGTGCCGACACGGAAGAAGCAGATAAAAAATTTTATGGAGAATTACTGGGCACATTGAAAAGGGCAAGCATGTCCTTTCAAAAGTAGAACTGAAATTCATAACGTTGCAGCAGATATTTCAGAAGAAAAAACTGGATGTCCAACGAACACAGTGCCCTTCCCCACAAGAAATACTACGCGTGTGTTACGACTTGTATGGGATAAATAGCAGGATCACCTTCTCTTTTTTACAGAACCTATCTTACATTTTCTTGAAACTTCTACACCAAAAGATTCATTATTCAAGCCTCAGCACGTGTTTTAAGTCACTTAGGTCCGCTTTCTTCAGTCACTTTGACTGCCCAATTGCTCTTCCAAGAAATTTGGGACATAGGCAACGGCTGGCATACAGCATTGTCCGAAGGGGTGCAAGCAGTGTGGATCCAATCGTACACTGCACTGTGTATTGACCCACGGTAACAGTACCAGGATGTTTTATCAGTGCTGAAGACGACGAGATAGAGATGAATATATTTACTGATGCAAGCCTTAAGGCATACAAAGCAGTTGCCTTCTTGCGTGTTTATCGCCTGGTTCCTCACACTACGAATTTGATCATCTTTACTGACACGAGTGGTTTGACGATCCGAAGCCACCATAAGATTATTAGAGATGCCGTAGTGGAGGACTCCAGGAATTTTGACCACCTGTGATTCTTTGAAGTGCACCCAAATCAGAGCACACGGGCCTACATCATTTTCACCACGCCCGAAAATGCAGCCACTCCAGCGGGGATACAAAACCATGACCTGTGCATCAGCAGTCAAGTATTTTAGCCACTAGACAACTGCAGTGGGGGGAAATCACACATTTTCAAAATCAAGAGTAGCCCCGCTAAAGATGCTTTCTCTTCCAAGACTTGAATTGATGAGCATGCTAATGGGTGCCCGACTGAATGACTACCTGGCCCGGTCATTTACGCTACAAGTTAAAAAGTCTTTTCTGTGGGCAGATTCAACCATCGCAATTCACTGAGTTCAGGGCTGTACGACACAGCGGAAGCGCTTCAGGGCTGACAAAGTGATGGGGATAGAACGGCTCACAGATTGAGATCAACGCAGCCACTGCTCAGCTGCAAAAAGTGCCGCTGACCTCTTAACACGAAGAGTTTCACTTGAAGTGCTCAAAACAACTGCGGTTTGGTGCTATGAACCTTTATGGCTTTCCCATTCTTCTGCTGATTGGCCATACAGTGAAACCATCTGTGAAGACAAAACTGCAGATTATGAAAAAAAGTCTGTTCGTGTTCAAAAATTTGTGCAGTCCGTGAAAACTTCAGCTTTAATATTAAGCAGTTCAGTTCCTTGACGAAACTGGTCAGAGTTGTCGCATAAATGCAGCGTTTTGTGCACAACTCCAGGTGTTCCATCCAGGAAGAATGGGTATTTGTAACCGCCGAACAAATAAACAAGGCTCAGATATTTCGGATCAGAGAGATGAAACGTGATGCTTTTGCCGAAGACCTCCAGTGCATTTTTCACATAGCAATAACTTCGAAGGGATCACCCGTACATAATCTCAGTGTATTCATAGACAGTCGTGGAGTACATAGAGTTGGGAAACATCTCGAAAATGTCGAAATGCCTTTCGACACCAGGTATTTGATTGTGCTCCCGTCAAAGCATTCTCAAGTTGCACTAATAATTGAAGGAACGCAGAGGAACCTTTTGCATCTTGGGCCTCTCTACACGCCCAAAGAACTAAGAGAACACTTTTAATCAATGAAGGGCTGTCCGGTAGTCAAATGAACACTGAAAAGATGCCGGACTTGAGACCGCTTCAATTGTAGAGCCGCCACTGAAGTTTTTTGCCTTTTGCCTCCCGAGAGAGCAACAAAGACGTTGCATTTTGAGGTGACAGGCACAAATTTCGCTGGCCCACTATACACAAAATGTTCAGGACAAAAACAAGAAGTGCGACAATCACCTTTGTACATGTGTGGTCACAAAAGCGATACATATTGAATTGGTAAAAGACATGCCAATCGACAGCTTGTTCAATGCGTTCACAAGATTTGCGGCAAGAAGATGAGTGCATCGAGTTATTTTCTGAGACAACGCAAAAACATTTATTCGAGCACCACGTGGCTTACAGAGGTTAAAAAAACCGTAGATAGGAAAGAACTTCAAAATTATTCTTGTCCGCATCGCATCCACTGGCCCTTCATTGCCGAATTAGCTCCGTGGCGGGGTTGCTTTCGGGAAAGATTAGTACGGCCTGTGAAGGGCAAACATTTACTGCACACTTGCCTAACTTACGACGATCCTGACTACAACTGAAGCAGTCATCAATTATTTGCCAAGCGCCGGACGTCACAGCCCATATTAACTAGCGAAGATGTTATGCCTTAGCCCAACAATCTTGAAGGAAGCTTTACATACCATAAATATCAACAGGTCACTTCTGTCGAAGATCGCAAAAGCAATACCTGAACAATCTGCGTAGCGCACATTAATACGCATGGAACTCATCAAACGCCATTCAAAAGGACATGTAGTGTTTGTCTACGACTAACTATTGCTGCGAAAGCTATGAAAGATGGCAGTGGTAGACAAGGTGTTAATAGAACGTGATGGGCGCATCATGGCCCCTATGGTGCGCTTACCAATTGGGACTGTGATCCAAAGACCTTTGTATCCTCTCGAATCTTTAGGTGTTTGGACTAAGGCTCGTCGGGAGGATGTACGAAAATGCTCCTTGCACTATCTTGTTTTCAATCGTCCTCTGGCAGCCATATAAGCTGGAAACTTTTACTATTGTCATTCTCATTGCAATAAGCATCTAGTTTTTTGGAAATCAGCAAAGAGAGTTATAGTTCTCGTTAAGACATGACCTTTATAAACGCTTTCAGACCTTGGACATTATGCTGAAAGAATGCACTTCTTCACGAAAATTGTCCTGCACGACACGTCATACAAATGAATTTCATCCTCTATGACAAGTTTTGTTTATACATAAATAAAGCAAATAAGTACTTGCCTCGAGATTTCACTTGAAGGCGCTTTAATAACACCACTGACAAGAACTCTATAGCGTATAGTTACAGAAATTTGACAAGGACACGCATATTTTTATTTAAAATTAAAAAAATTGTAGCAATATATTAGACTAATAAAAAGCAGACTATTAGTTGGGCCATCCATTGGCATTGGAGGTAGCGTAAAAGAATTGACAATGTCTGGTTGAAGAGCTCAATTATATGAGATTTGTATGCAGCAACCTTCCTAGAGCTTGTTGGTCATCTTTTCTTTTTTTGGTATCTATGTGAGTGTACACATATGATAAATGACACGATGGTCATATATATATATATATATATATATATATGATAGATTATTATAAAAATTGGGGCATTTTGTTAACATCGTGATATTGATTAGAGTGAGAGATTAAAGACTTGCCCTTTCAACAGGAATCAAGCCACCGTGAAATGCAGTGGCCAGCCATTTCTGGAAAGAGGACAGTGTGACAATTAAAAAAGAGAAAAATGAACGGGTACATACAATGTCACACTTGTATTTTGAAAAGTATTTATTATTTCAGGTTCTACTTTAGCTGTCGATTTTGTTGTTCTCAGCGAGAGCTCAGTTGACATTCTTTCAAATCATATTTACACCTCTTCAGAATATTTGGGAGAGTGACTCTCTGAGTTCCAGGCGATGCTGTGAACTCTTCTCATACGGACAAGAGTATTCTTCAACATATCGCAGCTTCTGTCATTATCCTATTTACAGCGCAGCAACAGAAAACACAGGACAGGGACGGAGCAAAGGCTTGTATGAATGATAACGAGGATGACTATCGCCTGCAGTAAAACAAAGTGACTTAACCTTTCGGCACACTGAATTTTACAGATGAATGGATAAACTTTATTCGGTCATGAAAAACGCGCTTTAGCGCGTTGCGGGCCACTCCAAAGTCGAAAAAAAAGACCAAGTCTCTCTGCTTCGTGGCGGGCCCAGCGGACTGCCTATACCTGTTGTTGGAGTCCGGAGCTTGCAATAGCACCCTCTCATTTGGATGGTGTGATGACTTTCCCACAATGTAGCGTGAGGCACCGCCATAGCATTTGTTTCAAGGTAGCTATGTCGTCGCAGAAAGAACATGAACTTGCTGGCAGCATTTCAGGATAGATTTTCTTCAGCAGCGCGGGGTTATGGTACGTTCCGAGTTGAAGAAGCCTGGGTGTCAGTGCGTGAGGTCGGCTTAGTTTTCTGTGTGGTGAAGGGTATTGTCTCCACGCCAGGTAACAATATTTTTCCACTTCATTATACGAGATGGGATGGTCATGGTTGCCTAGAACATCAGCGTCATGCCCTCTGATAGCTACGCGGTTTACTAGTCTTCGCGAAGCTATGTGGGCTGACTCATTGACATTGTGCGGGGCTCCCTCATGCGTCCCATATGAACTGAAAACCAATCGAGTGTGTGTGGGTTGATGTATTTGTCCTGAAGAATTTGCAACGCTGGTTGCGATATTGTTCCTTCGGCAAATGCTTCGATAACCCATCTCTAGTCGATGTAACTTTTGGAGTTCTTGTTATCCAGCAAGGCCAACGCAAGCGCCACTTGCTCCGCGATTTCGGACACAATCGTACGGACCATTGTCGAGTTGGTGATAGTGCCTGCGTGGCTGATTCTCACTGCCGCATACGCCATCCACTCGGAATATCGGGTCGAATTAACGAAAGAACATTCCTGGCGTGTTCCAAAGCCCTTTGTAGCAGCGCATTTGCACTGAATCACCGTCTACCCTCGGTAAGCTCGAGGTAGACTTTTCGTGTGGTGGGGACAGATTTTGTTACTCAAAGAATTGTCTAGAACTTTGGAATCGCCCAAGGTCAATCATAACTAGTTCAAATTATTCTTCGAAATTCTCAGCAAATACGAAAGCAAACTCAATGTATGCCACTGGAAATTCCGCTTTACACCGAAAAATCAGTGCCATTACTTCAAAGCAAATAATGTGAGAGCAGCATATTGAAAAATACTTGGGTAACCTTGAAAGTTACAGTAGACATATAGTACCATCACATATAGGCATGAGAACTTTGTTATAAACACCCTACATACACAATGTTTATGAGTTATATTTGTTTGCACTATAGGAATATTCGTGAACTTTATATATTATAGTACACAAGAATTTTTTTCCAAAAAGACAACAAGGGTGTCCCTTGATGAGCTCGGGGACTTGGTTTTCTTTCAAAAATATAATTTATGACTTGAAAAGTATTTTTCCAAAGAATCATCATTTCATCACGCACCAAGGTAGCCTGTAAAAATTGTTGAAGTCGGTAACTTCGGGCGCAAGCTCTATCTCGTAATTGTTGGCCTTCCCATCGTCTTCTGCTTTTGCCAGGAGGCGGCTGCAGTCCATCTTGAATCAAAAGTATTTGCATTATGTGACTGTTCGAGGTGTTTGAGCCAGGCATGTACACGTGACGTTTCTTACGGGAACCATTTCTGTGAAAGGATTTATTACGAGCTGGCGCTTATTGTGTACGTCAACGGCAGCTTCCTCAGCCACGTCCCACGGCACACACATAGTATTCGCCATGTCAATCAGCATGTTAACCACCTGCCCCCCTATACAGCACTTGCTACTGCCGTGAGTCAAACGCCTGACGCTCATAAATGGTAGACGAGGAGCTAAGTGGCGCTCTTCAATGGAGTTGATAGCATGCATATTTGAGGATTTGGTAGGATATCAGCACCCATTGGCAAACCTCGTCGTAGGAAAATTTTTCGCCATAAAAGCATCTTATGTGTTAAAAACTCTGTACTACCTGTAGCATTGTGGCTGAGCCTATTGCATTGAAACAATAGGAAAGTCTCATTGAAGGACAGTGACAGCGTTGCCGAGAAACTCCTCGTAGCGGATGCTTGCGATTATAGTCATGTTGTTGTTCAACCACCAAAAGCAGTCGCACACCTTGCAGCTGTCGCATCTGGGGGCGAACGTGTGGCTGAGAAAGTCGTGCTGAAGCTCACGTCGGTGATACCTAGCTGCGTCAGGCAGCTAGCTGTTGGCTTCCCCTTCACGACCCCTGACCGCAGGGTCCATTTGACCGCGCGCACACTTCGCTTCTACATCGCTGGCTGGCAGCTGTAAGTTAACTTGGCGGCGAGACTCTTCGCTTGGCCCTCCCCTTTCTCGCTGTCACAGCAAGATCTTGGCGGTGAGCCCGAGCTGCTGCTGCGCTGCTAGCATCCTGTGCTGCTGCCCTGGTTATTAGGAGCTCCAGCAGCAGAGTGGTGAGCAACATAATTTTATTCCTTGAGCTCTCGGTGAAGAGGAAGATGCGCATGTGCCGAGATATTTCTGAAATAAGCGGATAGTGTACATTCCACCGCCGCCACTGGACAAGGCGCAACAATAAGAAGCTTGCTGAGATAGTTGTTAAAACGACAATCCTTAGGCATTAAGATTAACTTTTGAATTTATCCTCCGAAGCGCACATGGGCATACTCGAAAGATCTTCATAGAAAAAAAGCAAAGCGTTGCCGCAAAGGAAAAGCAATGAACAAGATAAAAACAAATTGAAAGGACACGCGCAGAATGGAAGGAATATAGAAACGTGCCCCGCGTTTCTCACTCACAAATGACGCACAAACGTGCTCACATGTAAAGATGTGCGCAAATAAGCGTCTTTGTTGTTACTTCGCTGTGTCTGAAAGCGCGTGCACAAACGGAGACAGCATTAACTACAGTGAGTTTCGTGCACCCGGTAACTACAACAGAGTCGTTCCAGGTAAAGTCCGAGGCCAGTCAAGACGTCCGATCCTACCCTCCACCTCATCACGATAGAAGAGCGCGCAAAGCCGTGGCGCTCACCCCGTTCAAGCGGCGCAAAGTATGCATGGGAGATTAAAGCATGCGCTGCTGCACAATGTGGCGACGCACGCAAGTTGCGTCATCTTGCTGTTTATGCTGCACATACAATAATTCCTACCGAGATGCTTTAGAGCAGCGGTAGAAAATAATAACAGCTTGCCGATGGGTGAAGGACGTGCTCCTCGGTGGCTCATTGGTTTACGCCTTGCATTCGCAATTGAGCGGACCTAATTTGGATTCCGCGTGCCAAAGTTTTTTGGGGTTTTTTCTTTCATGAATGTTTGTATATATATATATATATATATATATATATATATATATATATATATATATATATATATATATATATATATATGTATATAAATTTATATGTATATATATATATAAATTTATATATATATATATATATATATATATATATATATATATATATATATATATATATATATATATATATATATATATATATATATATATATGGGGTAAGTTACACCAGCGGCTAAATTCTGCCGTAAGGGTTCATATTATCGTCATTGCAATAAAATTGTTTTTGAACTGTTATTACAAACGGGACTGAAAGTGTAAGAAACCGCGAAAACAATAGAAGGTTGAAGCACTCCTACATTAGCCTTATTTGATAATACTAAGTCAATAAAAGGTAGTAGATAAGCATCCGAAATTGCAGCACTGTTTAAGTGGTCATAGCGTATGCAGAGCAGCACCACGCTGTTTCAGACGCTAGGTCCGAAGCAGGCACCTAGCATCTCTGGGGCAGTCAGACAACGCAAACAAGCAAAGAGTTGAAAAGACCACTTTGTTGAAGAGCTAATCGTCAGAAACTTGTGCTTGATCTGCGAGGTCACAACTTTGTTGAGCGAATTTTTGAGGTTTGCCAAAATACTAATCTGTGAACGATAGTCAGAAAGTGGGGGTTGACCAAATGTCCTTGCCATGCAGGGGAAGAGAAGTAAAACGAAATGGTCATAATACCTTATTGTAATTTACCTAAACGTCACTTTGGCCAAGCGCGGCACCACGACTTTGCATTTGCTGATGTTCTGCGCCATCGGCACTAGCCGAAGAAAAAATGCAGATCATTTGTAGCAAATGTGTGAGTTTAGATGAACAGATTAGCTGAACTTCTCGCATTCCACTTCTGCACTTTCCTTGTGCAAGATGTCATCTAAATCTTGAAAAATTCTGACGCCAATTTCTGTAGTCAAATTCATAAGTTGGTGGCAGGCGTGGGGTGCATACGGATGAGCTCAGCCAATAGGAAGAGTAAAATTCTCTCATGACTTTTTATTCCATGAGTTTGATCTCCGTGCAAAGCAGATTAAAAGACATGTGTGCTCACGCGTTGCCAGTGTAAGCGTTGTTAGCTTTCACCAGCATTGACAACAGCGAAAAAGACATAAACAAATGTGTTTTCTCAAGTTTTTACATTTTAAAGAGTTTTACTCATCGACATGCACTGTGTGGGTCATAAAATGTAAAGCAATGCTGAAGCTTGTAATCTGGCATCCTGTCTCTTTTATTTATTTATTTTCAAATACTGCAGCCCAATTCAGGGCTATTGCAGGAGTGGGGTACATACAGCAGGAAAGAATATGAGAAACATCAAAACAAGTTCTTCAGAACAAATCACAACAATGATTCACAACAACAAATCACCACATTCTAAGCACAACTGGGTACATAAATAAAAAAAAGAGGACAGCAATTTCATTCCATTGTCTCCAAAAAATATGACATATTCATTTAACTAACCGAACCTGGTAGTTCGTTCCAGTAGACAATTATTTTCGGAAAGAAACTGTATTTCAACATATTAGTACGCGCGAAGAGTGGCCTTATGTTATGATTGTGACCACGTCTAGTTGGCAGAGCATTAGCATACACGATGTAATTATCATTAGAAAGCCGGCATGATTAGTGAACATAAGAGTGCAAAAGTTTCAAAGAATCAATGTCACGCCTAGCGCACAATGGAGATAGCTTCAAAGATTTCATTCCAGATGAGGGCGAAAAATCGTGGTCATAGCGATGAAAAATGAAGCGAACAGACTTCCTTTGGACAGTTTCAATTTTATTCACGTCACACACTTTGTATGGATTCCACACACACGAAGCTGACACTGACATTTTTGCCTTTTGTTCATGCAATTGCCAAGAATGATTTTCAGGTGTTCGGGTACAAGACCAAAAAAAAAACAGTGTATTTTGCTAGAAATATGAAAAGTACGTGACCCTGTTAATTTCTTCTCCTTCATTTCTCTTTCTTGATTGCAACTACGACATCCTTAAGCGCAGTTTGTTCCCTGACCCACTCTGTTCTATTCTTGTCTCTTAAGGGTACACCTATCATACTAACTTCCTGCGCTCGCTGCGACGTTCTCAATTTAAGCTCGACCGTTTTTTTAAACCATCAGGTTTCTGCACCATAGTTAGGTATCGGCAAGACACAGCTTTTATATACCTCCCCTTTGAACGTTAGTGGCAGATTACTATTCATGGTTTAAGATTGCTTGACAAATTGGGTCTGCCCCATTCTTATTTATTTACTTATTTCACTCCTGCGGTTCTGCTCAGCGGTTACTACCTCTCCTAAAAAGACATATTCTTTTACAACTTTCAGCGTCTGTCACCCTATCGCTAAGTGCTCTTTTCTGCTGAGACTGTTGCGCTTCATTATCGTTTAGTGCGTATTCATTTTCAGACCTACTATTCTGTTTTCTGTGTCTAGTTGAGAAATCATGAGCTGTCGTTCTTCCCCAAAGTTGCTCATCAAATCAATAATATCCGCGAAGCACACATTGCAACGGTGCTCTACAATAACTCTTAATTTTACCTTTTTCAAATCTGGGGCCGTGAAAACCTCTTGTATAAACGCGGTGAATAGCATTGAATAGTATTGAAATGATCGTGCCTTCCTGCCTTACATCTGAACTTACCTATGTTCAATGCTCGAACGCTGTCTATGAGGTTAGTCTAGCTTTGCTGTTCGAGGAAATAGAAAGGAGTAAATGAGATATAACAAGGCTCAGCGAAGTTAGGAGGACATTTGAGGCCTATACAGTGCTGAAGAATGGACCAGTCTTATGCTACCATGAATTAATTGCCAGAGTCGGCATAGGGGTCTGGTTTGTTATACACAATAATATATCTCGCAACATGGAGGAACACTATAACATCAGTGACAGGGTGCAAGATATCGTAATTAAGTTTATCAAAATGTTCAAGATAAAAATGGTACAGGCCTATGCATCTACATCGAGTCATGATAATCTCTTGCTCGATTGCTTCTATGAAAACGTAGAGTCTGTCAATAAAGACAGAGCATACTCTTCTGATGGGTGACCTAATTTCTATAGAAAAGGAGGGACAGGCCAGAGCGTACATTAGACATCGGCTCCAGAATTGTCAGAAAAGCGTTATTAGTGACGTTCTAAAAACGTAATAAATAACGGATTTCGAATACCTTCAGAAAATTGGTTAACCGTGAGTGGACATGGGAAAGTCTTAATTACAAAAGTAAAAATATAATTGATTTTATTCTGTGTGCCCACTCAGGCATTGTAGAGGATGTTGAAGTACTTAGGAAGATCCGATGCAGTGACCATAAAATGTTAAGAACTCGTATTCCACTAGACTTAAAGAAGCGATGCCATAAACCTGTGCGCTAAAATCAGGTAGTGGTGAGAAGAAAATTAAAGGATTTTAAAGTTTTGCTACAGAGTAGACTAGAGGGTCTAAACAAAGTAACCGACGTTAAAGTCGACACAATGAATGATAATCTCACTTATATCATCAAAGATTGTGCAATGAAAGTCGGACATACAATCACTAAATAGAACACTGGCAAACTATCTCACAAGACGAAAATACTCATTAAGAGATGCCATAACATGAAGCCTCAAATGCAATCGACAATATAGAGCTAGTGCAGCTTCCGAAGTTAATCAATGAACGGATGCTTGCTGACGTCAGAAAGTATAGCATGGAGAGAATTGAGTTGGCTGTTAAAAGCGGCAGAAGCCTGGATGCTGCGAAGGCAAACTGAGGCATAAGCAAAAATATTATGTATGCATATGATAACTAGTATGAATAGTTTAGTTTATGTGGTGAAGGAATTCTACAGAAAGCTCTACAGAAGCCTAAACAACCAGAATTACATCGTAAAAAGCAATATTAGCCAAGAGAAATTCGACATTCTACCACTAATAGCAGGGCAAGTAACAAAATTCCAGAACGAATGCAAAGTGGCAAAGAAGCTGGTGAGCATACGTTAACTTGGAACCTCGTGGAACTTGGTGGAGAAATTGCGTTAGCAAATCTGGTCAGACTTTATAGGAAGCCTTTTTATCGAAAATGTAACACAATCTCTAAAGAATGCCAAAAGCATTTTATTTCATGTGATAGAAGACGTCAAGGGCTTGAAAAATTACAGGCCGATCAGCTTACGGTCCATTCGTTCTACACTATTTACAAAAGTTCGGCAGATCCCACGTAAAGTGAAAATAAAGGATATGCGAAACACGAGTAACAAATGTTGATATGTCCTTTTAAAATCAGCGCATCGTTACGAGGTGGCGGTAAATGATGCCGTATATGACTTGCGTGTCATGATCGTCATGCTTAAATGTTTGGACTTCCGTGTCATGATCATCATGTTTGAAGAAGTGCGAGCACTTTATAGTTTGACGCCAAGCGCGACCAGCCGATGGCAACTGGCGCAAAATGCGACATGCGGCATTTCACACCAATGCGTTACCCAGACAACACTGTGTCTCCTTATTTTCATAACGGACGAGCGCCGTACGCACTGAAATGCGCATGCGCCAAAGCAATCCAACGCGGCGCGCGCCTGCGAGTATATGGCTGGACCGGCACATGGCGCAGCAATGCCGTCGTGACGCGACGAAATGAATGCTGGCGAGCACGCGCAACGCGTCATTTCGAAATGTATTGGCCCCTTGACTGTGGCACGTAGTGATGTTCTCACATGACACGCATCTCAAGATTATCATGTTTGCTCCAGTCACAAACTTCGTCATCCCTTGGCGTCACGAAATAACAAATTTGTCATATGTGAAGATTGCAAAACAGCTGTGAGCACATCATCAGTGTGGCATGTAGTCATGCTGTTACATAACAAGCATCTCATGATTATCATGTTTGCACCAGTCACATACCTTCGAATTTATTCACGTACTTTAATACGAAATTTGGTATATGTGACGCTAGCGAAACGGCCACGAGCGCATCAGGAGTGTAGTATGCAGTGATGTTACACGGCATGCACCTCATGTTTGTCATTTTTGCACCGGTATCATACCTTCGTCATGCATTGACGTCTCGTTATACGAAATTTGGTATAAGTGAAGCTAGACAAACGGCAACCAGCACACCATAAGCGTGGCATGTAGTCGTGTTGGTAAATGACACACATCTCATGATTTTCATGTTTGCACCAGTCACATACATTTCTCGTCCATTCACGTACTTTAATACCTAATTCAGTATATGTTACGCTAGCGAAACGGTTACAAGCGCAACGTGAGCGTGGCATGTAATCAAGTTATTACGTGATACACATGCATGATTTTCATGTTAGGGTCTGTCGCTTGTGTTCGCCATGCAATCATACCATACCATACCAGTTTTGCAACATGCCATGTGAACGAAACCACCGCAAGAGCTGCAGGAGCATTAAATATTCATTATGCGATTCATGACGTATGTGCCATCAGTTTCACGTTATGACTAAAGAAATATGTTCTTCATACAGCCATGTCATACCATAACAAGTTTGGTGTCAATACCATTTTTAGATCGGCCAGGAGAGCTAATTGTCGTAGGCGGTTAGATAGATAGATAGATAGATAGATAGATAGATAGATAGATAGATAGATAGATAGATAGATAGATAGATAGATAGATAGATAGATAGATACGCTCAATGTCGCCGATGTTTGCTAAGAAATGATTTGCGTTTAAAATAAGAACTTATAGAATTGAGGCATCATTCGAGGTCAATCAAGCAAAGGGTAAAGCAGGTTTTCTTACAGGCTACACTACAATGTATCATATTGACACTATAATTCAAGTAACGAATTTATGCACTGAATACAAGTGACGCCTGTACATAGCTTTCAGATATTACGAGAAGGCTTCTGACTCAGCCAAGACATCAGCAGCAATGCAGGCTCTGCTGAAAGAAGGCATCGGAAAACATCAACATTCCTTTCAAGGTATATTGTTGCTTTCCACTTCAAAGTTGGAGATGGAAACCTTCAGTTACCGTTGTACCGCCCTCGTCGCAGATAGGACACTGGCTCAGCACACCTCATTCACCAAATCCCTACTGATGGTCATCCTATGTGCTCAAAGTTATTGCTAAAAAAGAGAAGGACATGCGAAGGGACAAGTGAAGGACATTCGAGGAACAAGTGAAGGTTTCGTGAAGAGTCGTACAGCCCATGGGCACCATCGGTAAATCTTGTCACAAAAAAGGATGGTTCCTGTAGATTCTGCATACTCTATATGTGTTTAAATGCTCTGAGAAAGACAGATGTAAGTTATTTACCGCGGAATAATGACGCCATTGTTTGCACGCCGGCTGCCTCTCATTTTTCGAAGCTTAATTTGCGATCAGGTTATCGACAAATACCTATGCAACCTGGAAACAAGAAAAACCCTGCTTTAATAACTCCGGATGGGCTACTCGAGTTTATCGGCATGACTTTTGGCTTCTGTTACTTTGCTGCCACCTTTCAAAGATTCATGGACACAATATTACGTATTCTAAAGGGGAAAACAGTCATATGCTACCATGACCATGTAATAATATCTGACTGAACGTTTGAAAAAGATACCGACCGTTTTAGACTTTCAGTCTTGTTTTACACTGCATCAAAAAGTTCGAGCTGGTCCTGAATTCCGGAAAAATGTTGGTTTTGCGAAAGCCGAACGCTGGTGCTCGGACCCTAAGTGAGCAAAGATGGCGTCAGACATGAGCCTTGCAATATAAATGCAGTGAGTTCTTCAAACCACCGCAGTGCGCACGAGAACTTGACTCATTTTCCGGTCTATTTTTTTTACTTCCACCGCTTTGTTCCCCGGTTTGCCGATATCATGTACCTGCAGTACACTATCTTGGGACAGGATGAGCCCTTCAGCTGGAGGCCGCAGTGTGACGCCTCATTCTCTCAACTTAAGTTAGTACTAACGTCAGCCCTGCTGTAGCGTCCCTTGAATCCATCTTGCTAGGCCGACGTACACACTGACGCTAGTGGTAGCGCCATAGAAGCGTTGCTTGTACAACGTCATGTAGCACTCAGCATATCGTCGCATATGCCAGCCGTTGCCAGAGCAAATTTGAATGCAATTCCGCAGTCAAGCAACAGGAATATCTGGCAGCTGTTTTCGCCGTAAAAAAGTTCCGTTTCATTTTACGAGAGGCAATTTTTTATAGTTATTGATCATTATTCCTACTGTTGGCTGGTCGGTTTGCGTGATTCTTATGGCTGTGTCACACGTTGAGCTCTGCGACTTTTGGTATACTCCTTTGCGTTGTCATACAAGAGTGACCGTCACCACGCCTCTATCTGCCTCTATCGGATTCCTCTATTCGGATTCCTATCTATCGAAACTGCCTCTATCGGATTCCTCTTGCAGCCACCACCTGCCAGCTAAAATTCTGACGACTCCCTCGCTGCCGTTACAAGCAACATTCTCGAAGCGGCTGACATTGTACTGCAACAACAAAGCGATTTCTCAAGGTGGATTCATTTTTCACCGTCAACCGTACCTTCCAAAACAGAGTTGCTTTTCTATTACAGACAACTGGCTCAATAGAACTGACTACTTCAGATCTGAGGCACGTTTTCTGCAAATTGTGCCCAAGAATCTTCGCTCTGATCTACGTGTAATGCATGATGATGCGATATCCATTCATTATGGCTTGATACGAACGTTTCACTGGACGCACGAATGCTTTCACTGAACCAAAATATAGAAAACGACGAAGCGCTACGTCGTTAGGAGCGAAACGTGCCAGCATCACAAAGGACAGGCCATCGAATTACCAGGTCCTCTTTCGCCATTGATAACACCCAGCACGCCTTTCAAACAGGTGGGAATTGACATTCTGGGTAAATTTGCGTTATCTAAAATTAGGAACGATTGGATAATGGTCTGCGTTGACCACCCTACGTTGTATGCTGAAACCACCCCCTTGCTCTCTTCCACTTCTGTTTTCAGGTCCTCTTTTTGCTGCACTCCGTAGTCCTTCATCATGGTCCTTCGTCATGGTCCATCACATGTTATTATCCAAGATCAAGGGCGCCAGTTTACTGCCGATGCCCTCGAAGAATTACTCCGCATGTGCAAAACACAGTTCCATAATTGAGCACTAGATCTTAATTCATTGATCACTATATGTGAAGTAGAGAATGAAACCAACGCTGATCTTCATACTCGAGTAATCAGCGAGGTATTTGATAAAAAGTTGGGCTTGAAATTTACCTCAACTGGCAGAATTACAAACTTGAAAAAAAAGGTGTATATGGTCAAGATTAAGGAAAAAAAGGTGTATATTTTCAAGAGGGTCTTAATCGTCCCGCAATTTTGTACTTGCAAGACTTTAACAAAAAAACGAATATCCTCAAAAACGCAAAGAAATTGAAAGGAACCAAGCTATTCGTAGAAAACGGCTACTCTCGGCAAACGCTCCGTGAAAGGAAGTTGCTGCGGGAAAGAGTCACACGAGACAAAGACAGCGGTAAAAATGTGTACCTTCTCAACGATAAGCTTCAGATTGACAATGAAGTGTACATTTGGTATGATGTGAAAAACGCGCGTGTCAAAATTTATTCCACTGTTCGCCGTGAAGTCAGTACATGACAATCTTCTGCCAACCCACTGAATAAATTTTGTCTCTTGAACATCAATGCAAGAAAGATTGTAAATAAAGCTAATGCACTCAAATTTGTCCTTCTAACCCATGATCCTGACGTGACCGTACTATCGGAGACTTGGCTTCATGATGGAATACCCGATTCCGATATTGCTCCCCCTTCCCACCACATTCATAGGTGGGACAGGCCTTCGTACTGCGGAGGCGTCGCTGTTGTTCTTAGGTGTAACGTAAATGCTGATCCGTTGGATCAGATTGATGGCCATGAACGTTTATGCCTGCGTGTGCGCTCTAATGGCAAGTCATTTATTTTATTTGCGGTTTGGAGGGCGCCTTGCGCTGATTCTTTCTTCTTGACCGAACTATATGACCATATAATCAGATTCTCTAAAAGTAACATTATTAGAGCCGGAGATTTCAACGTTCCAAATATTATCCGGCCCTCTTTATCTTCCCCCTCTTCCGATGAACACTTGGTTTTCGACTTTATGCTTGCATGCTATCTGAACCAAGCCGTAAATATTCCTACGCGAGTTCAAGGAAATTGTTCTTCAAGTCTTCACGTTGTGTTTTACAGTGCAGCTTTGTCTTAAACAGAAGTTGCAGTGGTAGACGATATATCTGACTATAAAATGGTAACTTTTACGTGTCGAATGGGTGGACAATTGCGGCATGGTTCCGACAAAAAACTGTAAAAGACTTCAGTATGTCTAATGACGAAAATGTTCTCGATTATTTAGACTTGGCACTCAGCAACTTTGCCGAAAACGATGTCAACTTACTCGGGGACAAGTCCGAACAATTTGTCATTTCTGCTCCGGAAACTATATTCCCGTAAAAACAAAGAAGGTGTGCCGCGCAAACCCGTGGATCTAATGCGATATCAGTCATTAGTACGCAAGATCAAAAAGTTGAAAAAACGTAAGATAAACCATTCGTTATCCAGAACCCTGTACCAAACACTTTTGGATAAAAATTGTGCGAGTAAGAAATTTTTTTATTCGACCAACTTGCCTAATTTATTAAAGCTAATCCTTCAAAAATTTGTCGACACTAAATGCGAGAAGGCGTGACGACATTAATAGCATAAAAATAAGAAAGCAAACTACAAACGATAAATAGCTGATTGCGAATGAACCTAAATGTTTCTTTCAATCCGTTTTTTCTGATTCATTGTCTTGTAATGATATTGGAGAGATACGTATAGCAACCGGACTAAACTCTGACTTTATCAGTTATGAAGAAATTGTTGCAATGTTACTTAATCTTAAGTTGCAAACTTGTGTAGGCCCTGATGAGATACCAAACATGTTTCTCTATCGGCAAGGTGAATTCATAGCTAAATTTCTAGTTGTTATGTTCCGTCTTTCCTTTTGTGAACGTCTTTCCCCGCCAAGTGGCGTATTGCACACACACTTCCTGTTTTTGAAGCTGGCGATCGAGCCATCGTTACTATCACCCTAGTTCACTTCTCAATTCATGCAGCAAACTCAAGGGGCATTTTTTTTTCCAGCCATCTGGTCGACGTTTTCGATTCCCGCAATACTTTTTACCCTTCCAGCATGGTTTCCGTAAGGGCCTATCTATTACCGCTCAACTCGCTTCTATTCAGCTACCTTTTCTTCAGCTCTCGACAAGTCCGGCCAAGTTAACGCAGTATTCTTAGATCTATGCAAAGCATTCGACAGGGTTTCGCATTCAGGTCTCCTCAATAAAATTATTACACCTAATGTCCCGCATCTACTAATGAAGTTTATCGCCTTATATCTTGAACATAGAAAACAATTTGTTGGTGGAGGTGGTCGTGTTTCAGATCTTGGATCAGTTAACTCCAGAGTCCCTAAGGAAAGTGTCCTGGGGCGTTTATTATTTCAGGTTTATATAGACGACAAAAGCTCTAGTGTGCACGAAAGCGTTGGTATTCGTTTATTTGTGCACCACTGTCTTCTGTATAGAGCTGTTGAATCCACTAATGACCAAATTACCCTCAACCACAGCCTTAAAAAATAGACTGGTGCGACATTTGGGAAATGAAGCCAAACCAAGCTGAAACGGTGAAAATGCGCATAACATAAGAAAAATGTAGTCTTATTTTCATTTACTCTGTAAACGGAGTCAAACTTTCTCAGACCAATTGTTTTAAATATCCCCGCTTAACATTTACAAACAATATAACCTGGTCAATGCATATCGGCAAAATCTGTGCATCAACTCGGCGTAAGCTCGGCCTATTACGACACAAACTAAAAAAATCGCCCTGTCATGTTAAGTTTCTTGCATATACCATGCTAATCAGGCCTCGTCTTGAATATGCGTGTATTGTTTGAGACCCGTACACTAAAAAGACATTAACAATAATACACAAATTCAGAGGCTGGCCGTACAGCACATATATAATCGTTACCGCCGACATGACTCGCCTACCTCTTTAATGCAAACAAAACACACCATTACCTTACAAAGGCGCCGAAAAAAAAACAAGTCTAAATTTTTTATTAGCTTTCGAACCGTACACTTACACTCGACCCTGCTCCTTATCTAAGCCTTTGTCCCATAGACCCACCAAGAACTTTCATCCTTGCATATTTACCTCGATTTTCGCTCGCACAAACAATTTCAAACATTTTTCCCCACGCATCATAAGTGATTGGAATGCCTTATTCTCTCATACCTTCTTATAAAACATTGTTCTTTGGGTGTTCAAGCAGTTCGTAGAAAAAATTGTAACCGTGCCTTTATTCTGTGAATGGTTTTTTCATATCTAGTTCTGTAATAATCTGAGCTACGCTAGTAACGTATGCTGTCGATCTAGTGGGTGTGTAACTGTGCAGAACATCGTTGGCGCAAACCCAAAACACGTCGAAAGAAGAGACTCGGAAAAGCACACACTCGCAACTGACTTCTCTTGAACCGAAGCTCGTCTTATACGACCCTCTCGCATGCGTACAACCACAAGAAGAGACCAACCAACTATAATCACGATCTATCAGATAGAAAATCAAATTCATTATCATACAATGATAGAGATGGAACACTGATACATTGTTCACCAAATTGTCTAAGAAGCAACGCCTCTGCCAATTCACGTGCCACTTTGTCTTTGCTTCTCTGCAATATTCTCGTACGGTGCAGTGGAAGTTTACACGAGCATACTTTACAATGATGCGGCAAATGCGAACCCGTGCTGTTTTTCAATGACAGTGCATGTTCTCTTAAGCGATCGTTCATACAAGGGCCCGACTGACGAATGTACACCTTGCCAAAACTGAGCAGGATCATGTAGACAATGCCTAGCAAACAATTAAAAAACTTCCTTTCGTGCTTCTTTAAACAATGAGCACTTGATAAGCCACACGAACGAGCACAAATACTCGAAAGCCTCCGAGGTGCCGAGAACACGACAGGGATCTCAAAACAAGAAGCGACGTGCTTCAATGAATGAGCCACTCTGTGCACATACGGAATGACAACAGGTCGCTTCTTCTGTTTTTTCCTTTGTTCCAGAATCGCCGATGGCGTCATGTCGACATTTTCTCAGCAAAGCTTCGCGCACAGTCGTTAACACCAACAAAGGGAAACCCGCAAACACGAGCCTGAATATTTGCTTTCTGAAACTTTCATCAAGAACGTGCTGGCAAGACCTAGCAAGATCCAACTGTAAGCTCGTACAAACAATGGCCCTTTTTACTACTTTAGATTGAGCGGAATGATACGGCAAAAGCCTTCTGAGCACGAGGGTGATACATCCAACATACACGGTTTTTCTCAAGCCTGAGATGAAGATCTAAAAATTGCAATTTGTCATTGACAGGAAGCTCATGTGTAAACTTGAGCCCTTTTCCAAATGCTCTAAACTTATCTAAAGCAAAAGTGACACATGCAACGTAGGGCTCATGTGACTCCTTTTTCAAGAGAACAAAAAAATTGTCGACGTATCTAAAAACGCGTAACGCCTTGTCTCTGGACAAAACAGAGTCAAGGTGTTGGTCAGTCTGAGCCAGGAAGACATTACACAGCACAGGCGCAACACACAAACCAATACAAATGTTGTCACGGGGTCGTGACCAAGCCCAAGACAGGAGACTGTGTGTTGGGATTTAACTGTTTATTTGGGACAACCTGTGCCCGGTAAACGGAAAGTCCAATCACAGCAGCAGTATTGCACAGATAGCAGTCTTGGACTGATAGCGGTGAATGGAGCGTCGGCCTTCAATCAACAACTGACAATCGGTGAAGTGCGTCGGCATTTATACTCTTTCCGTCAAATGTTCTAGCGTTCTCGCTGGCAGTGGCGTAGGTTCCAGAATAATCTGCACCGTTCGCAGAATGGGCGTGATCTTATCAAAATGATCCACTACAGTCCGGAAGCTTCTCGAAAACGGCAGGCGCGGTTTGCGCTGACAATCGTGTAGTGTTTTGGGACGATAACAAAACTTGGGAAATGGAACGTGGCATCGCCCTCACTGAAAAAGGCATCGTCACGATGCTTTATCTAAAGATGAAGACACAACCATATTGCAAAAAAGTACAATGAATAAATTACGGTATAACAATATTACAAAAAACACTGTTTCAGTTTGTTAACGCGCATGAAATGGCTTGAGGCGCGCGACATGGACGACTTCAGATCGCGATTGGCGTCGTTGAGAGTTCGTGATGCCGTCGAGGACAACCTCGTAATCAAGTGGGCCGAGAGGTCGAACCACCCTGTACGGTCCGAAGTACCGTCGCAGAAGCTTTTCACTTAGTCCACGTCGCCGTATCAGCGTCCACTCAAACACGTTCACAGGGCTGGTATTCCACGAAGCGTCGTCGAAGATTGTAACGGTGGCTGTTGGTCGTCTGTTAATTCTTGATACGGAGACACGCGAGTTGTCGGGCTTCATCGGCGCGTTGATGGTGCTCACTCACATCAAGGTTTTCTTCGTCGGTCACGTTGGGTAACATGCCATCGAGCGTCGTTGCCGGGCTCCTTCCGTAGACCAATTTGTATGGAGATATCTGCGTCGTCTCCTGCATCGCCTTGTTGTATGCGAAGGTCACGCACGGAAGAATGGCGTCCCACGTCTTGCGTTCGACATCGACGTACATTGACAGCATGCGGGCGATCGTCTTGCTAAGCCGCTCGTTGAGGCCGTTGGTTCGTGGGTGGTACGCTGTAGTCCGGCGGTGGTTTGCTGTATGCCAAGATCGCTTGAGTTAAGTCGGTAGTAAATGCCGTTCCTTTGTCGGTGATAAGAGCCTCCGGGGCGCCGTGACGTAGGACGATATTTTCCACGAAGAACTGAGCTACCTCGGATGCACTGCCTTTTGGCAGGGCTTTTGTCTCGGCGTAGCGGGTGAGGTAGTTGGTAGCTACCACGATCCACTTGTTTCCGAAAGCCGACGTCGGGAACGGCCCCAGTAGGTTAATACCAATCTGCTGGAAAGGTTGGCAAGGTGGTTCAATTGGCTGCAGAAGTCCCGCTGGCCTTGTCGGCGGTGTCTTGCGTCGCTGACAGTCCTGGCATGTCCTTACATAACGAGTGACGTCAGTGGCAAGACGTGGCCAGTAGTACCTTTCTTGTATCCTCGCGAGCGTGCGAGAAACACAGAGATGCCCTGCCGTCGGATCGTCGTGCAGGGTCTGCGGGAGTTCTGGTCGCAGAGCTGAAGGCACCAAAAGGAGGTACTTAGCTCGAAGTGGTGAAAAGTTTTTCTTTTGTAGAAGACCGTTACGGAGAAAGAGGGACGCAAGTGCGCGCTTGAATATCTTCGGGACTTCGGTGGTTCTGCCTTCGAGGTATTCTATTAGGACCTCAAGTTCCGGGTCGGCCCGCGGTCGTTCAGTGAAGTCGTCGGTAGTTATCGTTCCCAAGAAGTAGTCGTCATCCGGGCAGTCGGGTAGTGGTTGGTCGACAGGCGCACCAGTGAGGCAGTCGGTGTCGAAGTGTTTTTTGCCGGACTTGTAAATGACAGTAATGTCATATTTTTGAAGTCTTAGGCTCTATTGTGCGAGGCGACTTGAAGGGTCCTTCAAGGTGGCTAGCCAACACAAGGCGTGGTGATCGCTCACAACTTTTCAAGGGCCTGCCGTAGAGGTAGGCGCGAAATTTTGACGTAGCCCAGATGATGGCGAGGCACTCCTTTTCTGTTGTTGAATAATTGGCTTCTGCTTTCGATAGTGATCGGCTGGCGTAACTAATAACACTTTCAAGTCCGTCAGCCCTCTGAGCAAGAACGGCACGAACCTACGCTGCTTGCGTCAGTGTGTATTTCTGTCTCGGCGAATTCGTCGAAATGGGCAAGTAATGGAGGCGTCTGGAGGCGATGTTTAAGCTCCTGGAAAGCGTGTTCCTGTGGCAATTTCCACTTGAACTCCACGTCGGCTTTGGTAAGGTTAGTGAGAGGATCGGGGATGCGGGCGAAGTTTTTCACGAACCACCTATAATGGGCGCACAGGCCCAGAAATTGGCGCACCGCCTTCTTGTCAGTGGGCGGCGAGAAGTCGGCGATGGCAGCTGTTTCCCATGGATCGGGACAAACTCCAGACTTGCTGATAACGTGCCCCAGAAACAAGAGCTCCTCGTACGCAAATCGTCACTTTACCGCCTTCAGTGTCAGTCCGGACGTCTTGATGGCTTGAAGTACAGCTTCAAAGCGCCGAAGATGCTCGTCGAAACTCGAGGAAAACACGACAACGTCATCCAAGTAAACAAGGCAAGTCTGCCACTTCAATCCTGCTAGTGCTGTATACATAACGCGTTGAAAAGTTGCAGGCGCTGAGCAAAGGCCGAAAGGCATCACCTTAAACTAGAAGAGGCCGTCCGGTGGTATAAACGCCGTGTTCTCTCGATCTCTTTCGTCAACTTCGATTTGCCAATAGCCAGTCTTGAGGTCCATTGACAAAAAGTACTTGGCTTTATGGAGCCGATCAAGTGCGTCGTCAATTCGTGGGAGAGGATACACGTCCTTTCTTGTGATTTTGTTCAGGCGGCGATAATCGACGCACAAAACGTAGGGTCCCACCTTTTTTCTTCACTAACACCACGGGAAACGCCCATGGACTTCAGACGGCTGAATGATGTCATCCCGCAGCATTTCATCAACTTGTCTCTTCATGGCCTCACGTTCTCGCGTTGAAACCCTGCACGAACTCTGACGGAGTGGTCTGGCATTTTCATCGGTTATGATGCGATGTTTCGTGATTGGGGTCTGCCGAATTCTGATGACGACGAAAAGGAGTCTTCGTATTGCAGGTGTAGGGCCCTGAGCTGTTCTTGCTTATCGTTCGAAAGTCTCGCATTGACGTCAAAAGCTATGGGAGGGGCTTGGTTTCTCTGAGGAGGTTCCGCAGAATCGGCGAGGGCAAAAGCACTGGTGGCTTCGACAATTCATTCGATGTATGCGACCGTTGCTCCTTTCTTCACATGTTTGTACTCATTGCGGAAATTCTTGAGCATAACCGTTGCTTTGCGTCCCGGCAGCTCTGCAATTTCTCGTGCGACGCAAAAATTTCGGGTGACCAACAGATGCTGACTGCCTTCAACGACGCCTTCCAAGTGAGGTGATTTAGGAGCGCCGACTAAAATAATGACGCTTGAGCAAGGCGGAATGGTGACTTGTTCTTTCAGCACATTCAAGGCATGGTTTCCGGACGGCGTGCGCGGCGGTAGTGCTTCTTTTGTGGATAACGTTATCGACTTTGTTTTTAGGTTGATGACAGCACCATGGAGGCATAAGAAGTCCATGCCAAGGATGACATCTGTCGAGCAACGCTGTAGGACTACGAAGTCTGTAGGGTAAATACAGTCTTTAATGGTGGCTCTCGCTGTGCAGGTTCCTGCAGGCGTTACGAGATGACCTCCGGCTGTACGGATTTCAGGGCCTTTCTAAGCTGTCCTAACTTTCTTTAACTTCGCAGCGAACGACTCACTGATGACGGAATAGTCGGCTCCGGTATCGACGAGAGCGGTCACACTGTGGCCGTCGATAAGAACGTCGAGGTCGCTAGTTCGCCGTATCGCGATGCAGTTAGGCTGTGGCGTCGGGTCCCGGCTTCGCCGGCTTGTTCCGCTGCTTCTATGTTGCGTCGCCAGGTCACCTTTGGTGGATGAGGTTTCTTCGTCAAGACTTTGCCTGGTTGGCGTGGTGTTGGGAAAGCTCCGTCGCGGCGTCGTCGTTGTCGGAGGATCTTCGGTATTTCGTCACACAGCAACCGCCCCTCCATGGGTTGCTGCCCTTAGTTTCCCGGATACGGGCTAGGAGACCGGCACCGCGTTGGGCCAGAGTTCTGCCGGGGGTGTGGTGACATGCGGCAGCTGCGTGACGGCGAACGGGAAGGACTTCGTGGTGTCCATTGAGTTCCTGTCAAATAGTCGGCGATGTCACGTGGCCGTTCTCCTGGCTGCGGCGTTGGTGTATCGACGGCGAAGCCACGCAGTCTCATCTGTCGGTACTGGCAACGGCGGTAATTGTGCCCGGCCTCGCCGCAGTGGTAGCACAGTGGGCGGTGGTCACGGGTGCGCCAATCGTCGGTTTTCCTCGGCGCACTGCGCTGGCCCGCTGGCGAACTGTAGGTCGTTGGTGGGGGTGGTGGCGGTGGTGGCGTCTGGCGACGAAAGTGCGATGGGGCGGCGTTCTGGCGTGCGCGTGAAGGAGGGCCGTGGTGGCATGTTGCAGCAGCATAACTCATGACTTGCAGCTGCGGCTCTTGATGCTGAGGAACGCCCAGCGACTGCTGGATCTCCTGGTGTACGACGTCCGCGATGGATTCCACGCGAGGCTGCGCTGAAGGAAGTAATTCTCGCAGATCCTCTTGCACGATCGCTCGGATCGTCTCACGCAAGTCAGTGGTTCCTAGCGATTGAATGTCGGCGTAGCTTGTAGACGAGAAGCTACGGTTATATTGCCGCGTGCGCATCTCGAGTGTCTTCTTTATTGTAGATGCTTCTGAAATGAATTCGGTGACCGTCTTCGGCGGGTTTCTGATCAGCCCGGCGAAGAGTTTCTGCTTTACTCCTCGCATAAGTACACGGACCTTCTTCTTTTCGGACATGTCGGAGTCAGCGTGGCGGAAGAGTATAATCATATCTTCCGTGAATAGTGCTACGTTTTCATTTGGCATCTGCATGCGGGTTTCCAGGAGAGCTGCGGCCTTCTCCTTGCGCACCACACTTGCGAAAGTGGTGAGGAGCCTGGCGCGAAAGGCGTTCACGTTGTGAGGCTTCGCTCTTGATTCTCGAACCAGGCCCGAGCAGCATCTTCCAAGGCGAAATACACATGCCGTAGCTTGTCATCGTCTGTCCAGTCATTGAAGGCGGCGACGCGGTCGAACCTTTCAATCCAGCTTTCCGCGTCTTCAAGTGGCGAACCACGGAAAATTGGTGGTTCTTTGGGTTGCTGGAGCAGGAGTGGTGCAGGTAGAACCGGAGTTGACATGGTCGCCTTGGTCGACGTCAACGTCTTGGTTTTCTGCGCCTTATCCAGTAAAACCCCGTACTCCGGTAGCAGACCTTGTTGCCTGGGGCTAACTCGCTGCTCGGTGCTGGCGTCGGTGTCTTCACGACGTGGGCTGGGTTCACGGCTTGACGGAGGCGTCTGGTACATGGAAGTAACAGCACCTCCACCAGATATCACGGGGTCGTGACGTGGCCGAAGACAGGAGACTTCGTGTTGTGATTTAACTGTTTATTTGGGCGAACCTGTGCCCGGTCAACAGAAAGTCCAATTACACCAGCAGTCTTGCACAGATAGCAGTCTTGGACTAATAGCGGCGAACGGAGCGTCGGCCTTCAATCAACAACTGACAAGCGGCGAAGCGCGTCGGCATTTATACTCTTGCCGTCAAATGTTCTCGCGTTATCGCTGGCAGTGGCGTAGGTTCCAGAATAATCTGTACCGTTCGCGGAGTTGGCGTGATCGTATCAAAATGATCCACTACAGTCCGGAAGCTTCTCGAAAACTGCAGGCGCGGTTTGCGCTGAGAATCATGTAGTGTTTTGGGACGATAACAAAACTTGGGAAATGGAACGTGGCAATATCTTCCTTTTGTACAAACAAGTTGTCTTCAATTGAAATAAACGTTGCTCCAACATTAAATTCTAAGAGGGCTAAAAAACTATCTACAGGAACTAGCACTGAATGGGCGTGAACCCATGGATGAGGTGGTGTGCTTCCTCAGGAAGAATGATTTGCGTGTACTAGATGATGATGATGATGAGTAGTTTTTAGTGGCGCAAGGGCCAATTAATGGCCAAAGAGCGCCATTTCAATTGACTACAGAAATGAACAATGATATGGAGCGTGGCTGTAAAGGGGCCTTCAAGTTCCTCGCTCTAACGCGGGTTAAAACATGAAAGTAATAAAATCATGACAGTGGCGTGACATATGTGTGATGGTAGCTGATGGCAAAATGTCATGATACTAAAACCATGATGAAGATGTAGTCACCGCAGCCACGACCACTCTATAGAGGTCGTGGTACGGATGACCTCAAAATATCGGGTGAAAGCTTTGCACATCTTTTAAAAACGTAAAAAGTTTTTGCAGTTCAAAAAGCGGATCCCTACCGATGAGCATCCCAGGGTGTAGAGGGAGCTGCTGTCGGTAGGGCAGTAAAAAGTGCTTTTTTCTTAGAGCATCTAGCTCATTGCACTGGACGAGAATGTTGAGAACCGTAAGGGGCTCTCCACATCTTTCACAATATGGTGGATCACTAGTAGACAGAAGAAACGAATGTGTAGAATGTGTGTGTCCTGTTCTAAGCCTTGTTAGTATTACTTCTGTGTATCGTGATTTTGATAGTGGCGGCCAATAACCTAGTTGCGGCTTAATAGCATGGAGTTTATTATCTGTGTGTTTATCCCACATGCTCTGCCAATACCCCCTGAGCTTTCGTTTTACAAAAGGTTTTAGGTCAAGTGCAGGGACTGATGTAGATGCATTGGCAGTAGTGAGATTGGCGCAAGCAGCCAGATTGTCGGCCAAAACGTTCCCTTGTATTTCACGGTGCCCTAGAACCCAGCAGACAACGACATGCTGTTTTGATGTGTAGAGTGTGCACAGAAGTGAGTAGAGTGACACCAGCACAGGGTTCTTGTGTTTTTAGGAGTTTTCAGGGCTTTGACCACGCTTAGGGAGTCTGTGTATAATACCGCCTTTTGTAATTTTTTCTGTTTAATGTGTTTTACGACCGCCAGTATTGCGTAAGCTTCTCCTGTGAAGATGCTTGCATTAGGATGAAGAACGCCGTACTCGGTAAAGGATTGGCCTACCGCTGCATACGACACAGAAGTGTTTGACTTTGACGCATCAGTAAAGAACTCAGGGCATGTGTATTTATAATGTAGTTCTAAAAAGTATGTATGTATGTGTGCAAGTGGTGCGTGCTTTGTGACATCAACAAAAGAAACATCACAGTCTATAAGCTGCCACTGCCACGGTGGCAGATATGTTGCAGGAGCCATCAAACTGGGTTCAAGAAGAGGCACACCTGTTTTTTCGGCCAGGCACCTTACACGCAGCGCATAGGGCTGCCTAAACGAAGGACGGTTCTCGAACAAGCCAGAACAAGGCAAATCATTAATTGTGAAATGGGAGGGATGTTTCTTGTCTGCCTTCACCTTAAAAAGTACAGAAAGAACAAGGAACATCTTTGTAGGTGGAGCGACCATTCATTCGAATTCACGTACAGGCTCTCCACAGGGCTGGTGCGGAAAGCACCCGTAGAGAGGCGAATGCCTAGATGGTGGACAGGGTCGAAAATTTTCAAGGCTGATGGTGTTGCCGACTGATTGATTATAGCACCGTAATCTAGGCGTGTGCGTACGAGGCTTTTATATAAGTTAATTAAACATTTCCTGTCACTACCCCGTGTAGTGTGTGACAACACTTTCAAAATGTTCATTGTTTTTAAGCACCTGTCCCTTAAATACTTGATGTGTGGGGTGAAGGTTAGTTTAGTGTGTAATATGAGACCAAGAAACTTGTGCTCGGTCTTCACTGACAGAGGTTGACCATGCAGGTCAATGTCGGTGTCAGGATGGAGGCCCCTCTTTCGGCTGAAGAAGACACAAATGCTCTTTTGCGCGTTGAGTATAAAACCATTCTCGTTTGCCCATTGAGATACCTTGTTCAACCCTAGTTGAACTTGACGTTGGCACATTAAGATGTTGCACGATTTGTAACCAATCTGCACATCATCGACATATATGCAGTAAAAAATATTTCGTGGGAGGACAGGTGCAAGGAATTCATTTTAACTATGAAAAGTGTGCAGCTCAATACACCTCCTTGTGGCACTCCTGTTTCTTGGACAAATACTCGAGATAAGACAGTGCCAACTTGGACACGGAATGTACGGTTGGATAGGTAGCTTTTGATAACTGTCAGCATTCTACCCGACACACCTAAATGTGAGAGGTCTCGCAATATGCCGAAGCGCCATGCAGTGTCATAAGCCTTTTCCATATCGAGGAACACAGAAAGAAAAAATTGCTTATGAACAAAAGCGTCGCGAATTTGTGCTTCGATACGGACAAGGGTGTCAGTGGTGGACCGAGCCTCTCGAAACCCACACTGGTATGGGTCAAGTAGGCCACTAATTTCAAGAAAGTGCATCAGGCGCCTGTTAATCATTTTTTCAAAGACTTTGCAAATACAGCTGGTTAATGCTATTGGTCTATAGCTGGAAACTGAGGCCGGGTCCTTGCCTTGTTTTAGGATTGGGATAATGATAGCTTCCTTCCAGGCTGAGGGTAGCTCGCCAGAAGACCATATCGCATTATACAGAGAGAGGAGAGCTTTCTGGGTTTCAGTGGGCAGGTGTTTTAACATTTCATATGCCACAAGGTCCGGGTCTGGGGCAGATTTATTGCAGCCAGCAAGTGAGTCCTGCAGTTCAGCCAAACAGAAAGGTTCGTTGTATGCCTCATGTGTTTTCGGCTTGCGCTCTAATCTCTGTTTTTCTATTGCGGTTTTGTATCGTCGGAACACTTCATTATAGTGTGTTGAGCTGGAGACCTGTTCAAAGTGCGCTCCGAGAGTGTTTGCCTGGTCTTCCAAACTCTCCCCTTGTGTGTTCACTAGAGGAAGCGAATGTGATCCTCGTCCTGCCACCTTACCAACCATGCTCCGGACTCTCGACTCATCTGTGTATGAGTAAATGCCCGATACAAATTTGTGCCAACTTTCTCTTCTCGCCTGTCGGCGCGTCCTCCTTGCTTGAGACTTGACGTTCTTAAAGTTTACAAGATTCTCGGCTGTGGGCGAGTCTTTAAGCAACCTCCATGCCTTAATTTGTTTTTTTGAGCCTCACGGCACTCATTATTTCCCCATGGTACTCGTCGTTTGCTTGACGGTACACATGTTTGGGGAATACATTTTGTTGCTGCATCAACCAAGAAAGCTGTAAAGTAGCATACAGCATCCTCTATGCTCAATGCCACCATGTCAGTCTAAGATAATAAAGTCATTTTTTGAAACTTTTTCCAATCAGCTTTGTCGGTGAGCCATTTGGGAACTTGTGCAGGACATGTATTTATTATTGATGTGCTAATAACGATAGCAAAATTATCACTACCATATGGATCATTAATGACTTCCCATTTAAGTAGAGGCAGTAGTGATGGTTATATTATGCTGAGGTCTATTGCTCAGTACGTATTGTTAGCGATGTTGTAATATGTTGGCGCTTTCCGATTCAGCAGGCACGCACCGGAAGAAAAAAGGAGCTGTTAAATCAGGCGACCTCGAGCATCGCAGCGAGAGTCACCTCATAGATTGCTATGTGCATTGAAATCTCCAAGGAGGATATAAGGTTCTGGAAGTTCCTCTATGAGGGACTCGAATTCATGCTTTTCAAGACGGTGTTGTGGAGGTATGTAGAGAGAGCAGATGGTGACGAGCTTATTCAAAAGAACTGCTCAAACAGCCACCGCCTCAAGGGATGTTTGTAGTGGTAGGTGTGTGCATGCAATCCCTTGATTGACTATAATGGCAACACCACCGGATGGCACTATGGCATCATTTCGGTCTTTCCGAAAGATAACGTAATGACGTAAAAACTTGGTGTGTTTAGGTTTCAGGTGTGTCTCTTGTACGCACAGCACCTTAGGTGTATGTTTGTGTAAAAGTTCATAGATATCGTCGAGGTTTCTCAACAGTCCTCTGACGTTCCACTGTAGAAGTTGTGTCATTTTAATGTAGTGTGGTGCTGTGTGTACAGAGGTGTTGCGTTAGTTTAGAGGGCCTTTTGAGGGCCCCGTGATTCGAGGTTTTTCTTTTTTGGCGGGCTCCAAGAAGTTGCGCCTATCCTTCGGCGTTTGAGGCGCCGGAGAAGTGGGACTTGTGTCTATCACCTCTTGTCCTCTTGTGAGGTGGTGGATGGTGCCTGCTGGGCAGGCACATTCACTGAACTTTTGGACCTAACTGCGCCTGCAGTGGTCCCAGGTTCGGCAGACACCGGGGTCTGCCGGCCCTGTTTGTCAGGTGGTGGAGCAGTACAGGCTGCTCCAGCCGGGGGCGCTGGCGGCACGACCGCGGCCACACGCTGTGTGACATTCGCGGGTGCCGAGGCATGTGGCGCGGCGCCCCGGCGCGTCACATCTGCAAAGGGGGGATAAGATGGGTTGTGTATTGCAAAACGTTGGCGTGCTTCTTGGAATGTGAGATTGAATTTAACCTTGAGTTCTACTATTTGTTTCTCTTTTTTCCATGCGGGGCATGATCGTGAGTAGGCAGCGTGATCTCCTTCACAGTTTGAACAATGAGTTGTTTCTGAGGTGCAGTTGTCCGATATGTGTTGAATGAATGCGCAATTTGCGCAAGTGGCACGCTCTCTGCAACTCTGCGATCCATGACCGAAACGTTGGCACTTGAAACATCGACGAGGGTTGGGAATGTATGGTCTTACACGAAGCTTACAATAGCCGGTTTCGATTGATTCTAGTAGGTCACTTGTTCCGAAGGTAATTATTACGTGTTTTGTAGGGGTCAGTTTGTTGTTGCGCCTTATTGTTATTTGTTGGACTTTGACCACGTTCTGGTCCTGCCAACCTTCGAGCAGCTCACTTTCAGAAAGCTCAGTAAGATCATCATCAGAAATTACGCCACGGACAGTGTTCATCGACCTGTGTGGGCCCACCGAAACAGGGGTTTCCCCAAAGGCTACAAGCTTAGACAGCTTTTCATACTGAGCTTTGTCACAAACCTCCAAAAGAAGACCGCCACTTCCCATCTTTGTCACTTTATAACCTGGGCCTATTGCTTCTTTGAGAGTTTTGGAAACGAGGAAAGATGAAATGGCTCGGACTGTCTTGTTTTCGTTTTGACTGTGGATTACATGGTACTTTGGGAATGTCGACTTTGGTGTGTTAAGCAGGAAAGTATCATCGGTGCGCCACCTTTTTAGGGAGCGATCAGGAAGGAGGGGAAAAGCTTTTGCCATAAAAATACTATAAAGTTCGGCGGCGATGGTGGCCACCCACCACCGAGCCCAACAAGGGGACGCTACAAGGTTGACTAGTGAACACTTGGAGACGCCAGTCATGCATCGCCGCTATAACCGAATATAACTACCCAAGGTTGGGTAACTACACAGGGTTAACCCTCGCCGCCCGGAAATTCGGAAGTAAACGGAAAAGATAAGATGACAGGACAGATAAAAAGAGAGAGATAAAGACAAAGATGTAGGAAGAGAGTGATAGGAAAAGGCGACTGCCGACTTGCCCTGGGTGGGTCAGCCCAGGGGTGCCGTCTACGTGAAGAAGGGGCCAAAGGGGTGTGTTGCCTCAGCCGGGGGGCCTTAAAGGTCCAATCATCCAGCGTCAGCTCAACCCCCAGGATCCCCTTTTCCCCGGACACGGCAAAGCCACGCACGGCTAGGCGTGGGAGGGAGTAGAAACTCCCCCGTTAGCTCGGGTCCGTGGTGTCGCTACACACCAAACGCCTGCTTTCACAGGCGCCCCTGCGGGGCTTGCGTGTACTAGTGTCGAACAAAGATGGTGGTTTTGTGCTTATGAAAAAAGGGATCTTTGAAATAAAGGCTACTGACGCCATACGGAAGAACTTTAAGGTAGTGCAGGTTTCTGCCCCTAAAGTAAAGTTTAGGGCTGTTGTCTTGTGTAATGAGCACGCACTGACGAAGCTGGCAAAGGCCATTAGTGAGTGCAAAAGAGACAAGCTGTATGTATTTTTAATGCGAAAACTCACAAACCAGATATGCCTTTTAGGGCCATTGTCAGCGAAAATAGTACGTGGCAGGTAATGGTGAGTCGTTACTTGTTGAAACAATTAACACTCTTTTGTTAGACGACCCGTTTGCTGTCAAGAATTCCTGTGAAATAATTAGGATCTTCAGGACAGTAGCTGTGAAGGATATTTTTTTTTCTGTCGATGTCGAAGATCTATTTTAATCAGTACCACACAGGGAGTTACTCGGGTACGTGCAGTCGTGCATTTAGAACAATGTTTGTGTGTCTTTTATAAACCATGCCGGGGTTCCGGTAGAGAGTTTTTTAGCCCTCTTAGAATTTTATCTTGGAGCAACGTTTATTTTATTTTAAGACAAGGTGTTTGTAAAAAAGAAATATATTTGTAATGGTTTGTGTGTAGCGCTTGTGCTGTGTAATATTTTCCTGGCTCAGACTGACCGACACCTTGACTCTGTTTTGTCCAGAGACAAGGTGTTACGCGTTTTTAGATACGTCAACGATTTTTGTTCTTTTCAAAAAGGAGTGAAATGAGCACTACTCTGCACGTGTCACTTTTGTTTCAGATAACTTTAGAGCATTTCGACAAGGGCTGAAGTTTACACATGAGCTTCCTGTCAATGACAAATTGCAGTTTGTAGATATTCATCTCAGGCTTGACAAAAGCATGCGTGTTGGATGTAACACCTTCCTGCTCAGAAGGCTTTTTTTTGCCGTATCATTCCGCTCATTCTAAAGTAGTAAAAAGGGCTATTGCACTTACGAGGTTACAATGGGCTCTTACTAGGCCTTGCTATCACGTTCTTGATGAAAGTTTCAGGGAGAAAATATTCAGGCTCGTGTTTGTGGGTTTTTCTTTGTTGTTGTTAACGACAGTGTGCGAAGCTTTACTGAGAAAATGTGAACATGACGCCACCGGCGATTCTGGCACAAAGGAAAAAACACAGAAGAAGCGACCTGTTGTCATTCCGTATGTGCACAGAGTGGCTCATTCATTGAAGCACGTCGCCTCTCGTTTTGAGGTCCCTGTCGTGTTCTTGTCACCTCGGAGGCTTTCGAGCATTTGTGCTCGTTCGTGTGGCGTACCAAGTGCATTGTTTGAGCACTTGGTACGCCACAAAGGAAGTTTTTGAGTCGTTTGGTAGGCATTGTCTACTTGATCCTGCTCAGTTGTGGCGAGGTGTACATTGGCCAGTCGGGCCGTTGTATAAATGATCACTTAAGGGAACATGCACTGTCAATGAGTAACGGCACGGGTTGGCATTCGCCGCATCACTGTAAAGAATGCTCGTGTGAACCGCTACTGCGCCGTACAAGAATATTGCTAAGAAGCAAAGACAAAGTGGCACGTAAATTGGCAGAGGATGTTTATTAGACAATTTGGTGAACAAAGTATCCGTGTTCCATCTCTGTCATTGTATGATAACGAATTTAATTTTCTATCTGACTGAATGCGATTATAGTTGCTTGGCCTCTTCTTGTGGTTGTACGCATGCCCGAGGGTTAGATAAGACAAGCTTCGGTTCAATATAAGTCAGTTGCGAGTGTTCCCTTTTCCGAGTCTCTTCTTTCGACGTCTTTTCGGTTTGCGCAAACGATGTTCTGAGCTACGCTACTCTGTATGATCATTGCTGCCTTGCTTCAATGTTTTTGGTCATTACCTGCTTATGTGTCATATGTCTGAAATATGCACTCATTAGTCTTCTCCTGTTTTCTGGTGTATTCTTCGATTGTTCATTGCTTATTTCTTCTTGCTCTCATTTTGTATTTGTTTTTCCCCTCTTTTTTTCTTGTTTATAACTGGTTCTCCATCATTGTTATACCAAGAAATGACTCCTACTTGGGCCGCCCAAGGCCTGCAGCATTGTAAAAATAAAAATAAAAAACAATAATTTTCCGCAGACAAATGGTCTCGTTGAACAGGCATAGAGAACGCTGACCAAGATGCCTGCATTGTACGTTTCCTCCAACCAGAAGAACTGAGATGACTTGGTGACTTTTTTTATTTACGAGTACAACATGGTGAAACATGAAACTACGAACTTTTTCTCACTTTGTCTGTTGTACATTAGATTGCCACCATCCCTGTGTACACTTTCTTACATTTCATTCCACATAACAATATTCTGTATTCAGAAACTTGTGCCTCACAGAAGAGGTCCGTCTATTCGCTCGTTTTCAGACTGTGGCGTCGTTCGAAGGTAAAATACGGCGATCTTCACGAAAGAGTATAGCTCAAAAAAGTCGCTTAGTACTACTGTCGACACCGCATTGCAAGCGTGAATTGTGTCCAAAGCCTTTGTCACAATATACAGGCTCATTTGTAGCTTTGCAACGTCTCAGCCCACTCACCTACGTATTAGATCATTTACAATCAGTGGTCGATGACCGAGCAGAAGACAGCTCACTCACATTACTCAACTGAAAACTTTGTACCGTTCTTGTTCGAGATGGCTCACCCTACAGGCTTTGCCTGTTTGCCTGGGAATGTAACACACATGCGAAACCCAGGAACAACAAGGAGAGAAAGACGAAGAGCTTGGCAAGGCCACAGTGCGCTATCACAAGCAATCATCACTCACCTCTTGTAATTTAGCTATTTCATCATAGCTAGCTGTAAACTTCTATACT
This sequence comes from Rhipicephalus microplus, assembly GCF_043290135.1. NCBI lineage: Eukaryota > Metazoa > Arthropoda > Arachnida > Ixodida > Ixodidae > Rhipicephalus > Rhipicephalus microplus. The sequence continues at coordinate 105,536,822 of NC_134705.1, read as the reverse complement.
ACACAACGGGTAACCAGTATTCATAAATCTGCACATGTCTGTGACGGCATCTCCAGATTAAACTGGTCGTATATCGCCGGCATGGATATTTTAGGGCTCTTTTAGTGATTAAAATAATAAAATATTCCTCTACTGGCCCTGTAGTGGTTATTTTTGTACGAACTGTAGAACTTGCAGGTACCTTTAAAATGAAAGCAGAATTAAAAGCAGCTGAAGTACATATTGTCGTACAAAAACACCTGCCCGAGTTCAAAAATTATCATGATTGTGTGTTCCGGGTTTCTCAACATCCAATGAGCGAACGTAAGTGGCCTGCTAGCGTTTGAATAAACGGGTGTCTAGGGAACATAGTGAAGAAATCACCGAGTGCAGATGTAGAGCATTTCAGTGTGAGATAAAAACTGTTACAATCTCAGAGAAGATGTAAACAGTTATGCCTTATACATCTTTATACGTTCTAGTAGATGCCTAATACTAGTATCACACTGGCACTTTTAATCGCAATCAGGGCAATCCGGTTCAGTTCTCTTGATCGTGCTCAACTTTATGACCCCTGCTACACAGCGCGAGTTAATCTGGTTCATCTGGTTCAAGCTTGGGTCAGATGAAATACCTCAGGTGGCATTTATGTGCTGTAAAATCAGCCACTGACAAAACTCTACGTACAGTATATATATATATATATATATATATATATATATATATATATATATATATATATATATATATATATATATATATATATATATATATATATATATATATATATATATATATTGTCCCTGAACATCAATGTTTTTCGTGCAAGAACTGCTCGAACGTCAGAAACTTTGCCTGCCTCTATACAATAGTAATTTCATAAATACATCGCTCTATAAAATTTTTCCAGCACTTATCTGTATGCTGTGTTACATTCTTGACCTTCGCTTTTATTTCCGATAGCTCCCGCTCCTAGCCTTGAAATCGCAGCGAAGCGTTAATCTCGTTGTACGCGACATGCTGCCTCAAGTCTGTTCCAGTCACTCCTACTAGCGGTCAGTTTCTGTAAAGAACTGTTGATTCGACCAAGAAGTGCACGTACATTGCGACGTAGTCCAAAGGCTTGCGACACTCATAATCACTTTGCTTTTAGGTGCTCCAACAACTCCGACGGAGCGAGAGTTGAACTAAGCGCTGAAGACAACGGTCGACTACTTGACTTCTGCTTCTCTCGGAACTACATTCGGCCAATTCTAATTCTAAATTATGCAATAATTCAGATGTTGTTCTAAATTGAACAGCATTATTTTTGCTTTTTTCAAACATCTCGCTGCTTAAAGTAAAACAGATATACTTTTGTTTTCACCGCCTTCACTACGAGTAATGTCTGCGTAGTTTTATTCATAGCAGGTAAATCAAAGTCAGCCTTATGATATTTAGAGAACACATCTGTCGCGCTAGGACACTTCTATCCAAAGCGATTGCACATACAAGCCGTAACAAAAACAAATACTACGTCGTGTCTAAATGCATGAGGATAGCAGATGATTTTATACAGATCCACAAATTGTTCTCGACAGAACTGCGTGAGAGCTTGCAGCTACATTAAATAAAGAATTTGTTGCAGTAAAAGAACTTTTCAAAGCTGCATATTCTAGTGACCGGCATGCAAGAAATATCGCTAATAGACACCAATCTCACGAGTAAGGGCACTTAAAGCCACCATTTTTAGCAGTACTGCTCATTCCTAGCTACTACAACAGCGCACCAAAACTTTGAATAACATTCACCGTTTATCAATGATGATTGATTGATTTGTGTGGTTTAACGTCCCAAAACCACTATATGATTATGAGAGACGCTGTAGTGGAGGGCAACGGAAATTTTGACCACCTGGGTTTCTTTAACGTGCACCCAAATCTGAGCACATGGGCCTACGACATTTCCGCCTTCATCGGAAATGCAGCCGCCGCAGCCCACCGTTTATCAAGCTCTACAACTCTTGAATATCAGTTCTGTGAATATATTACACAAACTAACATGGTCCCTACTAATCTCTAGAAAGTTGGTAATTCCATTTGACTAAAAAACTCGCTCAACTAACACACAAAAATATTTTAAATAAATTTCATGCACTATCTTTTTGTTTAACACTTAACAGAAAATGAAAAAAGCATTTCATTTAGAGTTATACACAACGCATGTTTTCGGGAGAAGTTTGACTAGAACACAAGCTGACCGCAGTAGTTGCAATAATGTGTAATATCCAGTACATGGCAACCATGTCTTGGGAATATTTTTGTGCGTTGGTGGAGATAACAAAAACAGTGATGTTTCGGGGAAAAGTTTGAGCAATAATGTTTCAGAATATGGCACTTATGCAGCACAAAACAGTGACGACTGATGGCTAAGAAGGGAAGGGCTTCATTATTATCAGGCAACTATTTTGATAGCTGTAGATCTGTGCAGCTATAAATTATGCCAGCCACAGGAGCTGAATTCTCAATTAGGAATCATCTATATATGAATATATGCAAAAGTACTATATAAGGCTATATACATGTTTATATGAACCATTTTACCTATACACATATACAGATGATAGCCATATAATGTTCGTTTCAGGGCTCACGCATACAAAGGGTATATCAGCAATTGGGCATATCAAGCCATATTCGGCATTTAAACGAGAAACGGCTTATATGCTTGGTCTCTGATGGGTCCATCATGGCAATTTTCTAATGACTTCTATATGGCTTTTACGAAAAGATGTTGCTTGTATTGTTCTGACAACAATATTCCTTCGATTTATGGTAGCCATGAGAAATCACCACAATTATGTTAAGTACACTTGAGCCAATCATATCTTTGGCTACCGTAATTCGCTTTCTTGTCTGATTCATGGTCCATTCCTCTTAAGTGACTCAACACGACTAGCTAGGCTACCTCTCTATTTGACTTCTCATTGACACCCACATCTTTGCAATTTGTAATTTCTTCACCTTTGCTTTGTTTGGAGGAGAGAGTATCAAGCATATAGACATGATCTCTAAGGAAATTAGCAGCAGCTTCACAAAGGCTGCACTGGTTTTCGATCTAGTGGTGCTAGAGCCACCGTATTTACACACGTTCCATCCTCTCGACTTCACACACAAACACACGCATATATATATATCTATCTATCTATATATATATATATATATATATATATATATATATATATATATATATATGTATATATATATATATATATATATATATATATATATATATATAAATATATATATAGTCTAGTAGATCCTCCGTGAGCGGTCACAACGTGGTTTATTTCGACGTTTCGGCCTAGAGTCTGGCCTTCATCAGGAATAAAGATACAGTATGTCGGTGCTCAGCTTTATACAATCTCAAATCAGAGGGCAAGGAAAGAGGAAGAAAAAAAAGAAAAGAAAAAAGAAAAGAAAAGGAAAGAAAAAAGAAAAAAGAGAAAAATATTATACGGTGGACGCCCCTCGGGTGCCCCCCTTCCACTTTTCCCTCCACTTCCCCCCATCTCTCTCCCCCCTCTCCCCTTCACCTTTCTGAAGTCAGCGGTCTCTGTATGTTTCCGTTCACTAGCGCATTCCTCCCGATCAGACGGCCCCTCCTGGCACTGGCGGTTCGGTGTGGGGCAAAAAAGAGCTTTTCAGGAAGTCCTAAGCCTTTAACTATATATATATATATATATATATATATATATATATATATATATATATATATATATATATATTGTGGCCACATATCTCGTTTCTGCCGAAAGCGCCAGCAAGATGAGTGTCGGAACGACGTGCGCGAATGGGATTTGTACACTGGGGCGTCTTATCAAGGTCGGCGTTATTCGTCTCCCCCGCACCGGGGAGATTTAAAGTGCAGGATTTGACGACGGAGTCGCGCGTTTGATGGATGAGAAACTCCCGAAAGGTGGTCCATCATGCGTCTGCAGTATGGATCGGGTCACTGGCGGGAGATAAATGTTGGCTCGTCGTCCGAAAAGGGTTGCCTTATTGATGCGAGCATGTGAACTTTGGTAGATGTGGTAGGTGAGTTCTCACCAACGCTGATATGGGTAGTTGGAAGCGAGCAACGAGTTAAAGCGTCGGCGTCTTGATGTTGTCTACCTGACTTGTAAGTTATGTCAAAGTCATACTCCTGCAACTGTAGTATCCACCGACCCAAGCGTCCGGACAAGTTCTTCAGTGTATAAGGCCAGCATAAGGCATGGTGGTCTGTAACGATTGTAAAGTGACGGCGATGGAGATAGGGACGGAACTTCTGCACCGACCGACCCACAAACAAATACTCTTGTTCACTTATCGTGTAGTTCTTTTTGGCAGGGGTGAGTACGCGACTGGCATATGCAACAACTTTCTCTAGGGAAGACTTGTTGCGTTGTAGAAGAACGGCTCCTATACCAAGGCCACTAGCGTCGGTAAGAAGGATAGTCGTTGCGGCTTCGTCAATGTGGCAGAGCAGAGGTTTAGGCGTGAGTGCCCGCCTAGACAGGTCGAATGACGTTTGACATTCTTGAGACCACAACAAGGAGATGTTGGAAACAAGTAGTTGGTGTAATGAAGCATCAATATAAGCGAAGTTCTGGATCAACCGGCGAAAGAAGGAGGCGAAGCCAAGAAAACTGCGAAGCTCCTTTGCTTTTTCGGGACGCGGGAAGTGAAGGACTTGAGAAACCTTGTCAGGGTCAGGCCAGATGTCTTCTTTCCTAACAACGTGTCCTAAGACCTTCATAGATTTGCTAGCGAAAGAGCATTTCTGAGGGTTTATTTGAAGCCTGGCGCCGGCCAGGCACGTCAGAACTTGATCCAATTGTTCTAGGTGCTGAAGGAACGTTGAAGAAAAGATAATAATGTCGTCCAGGTAGCAAAGGCAACTTTTTCATTTCAGGCCGCGCAGCACGGTATCTATCATGCGCTCTAAAGTCGCGGGTGCGTTGCAGAGCCCGAAAGGCATCACGTAGAATTCATATAGCCTGTCACGTGATGCGAACGCCGTTTTCTCCTTATCGTCTTCATGCATGGGGATCTGTCAGTATCCAGAACGCAAGTCGATGCTTGCAAAGAATTCCGAGCCTTGTAGGAAATCAGGGGCGTCGTTATTGCGTGGCATAGGGTAGACGTCCTTGCGTGCGATCTTATTGAGCGCCCGGTAGTCCACGCAAATACGCACAGAGCCATTCTTTTACGGACGAAAACAATAAGTGACGACCAAGGGCTTGATGAGGGGCGGATGACTTCCCGTTTAAACATGTCAGCAACGTTTTCTTCTATAATGTTTCTTTCAGCTAGAGACACGCGGTACGATCGGTGGTGTACGATAGATGTCCCAACGGTTTGAATTCGATGTGCTGTAGTATTAGTGCGGCCCAGCTTAGACTAGCAAATATCGAAAGAATTTGCATGTTTCTGTAACAATACCAGCAGCTGCTGCCTCTGGGAATATGTGAAGTCTCTGCTGATAGCGGCGGTAAATGCGGAGGAAGAAACATGCTCACCGAGGGAATGGTCTTTGGATGTGATGGCCTGAAGTGGCGTGGCAAATACAGGCTCGAAGTCGGCAACACGGGCCACAATATATATGTGTATATATATATATATATATATATATATATATATATATATATATATATATATATATATATATATATATATATATATTGTCGCAGTACAACGCGAACAAAGCACAAGTACGCCTTGAGGCAGCGAAAGCAGCGTGTTCTCAACAGCTGAGCTGCAAGATTTTCTCCTTCGTTCTCCAGTCAAGCCAGAGGCTCACTATATGGTGTCCGCTAAATCCCCCCGTCATCGTTTTTGTCCACAAGTAGACACGGGTCATTTGCCACCCTCTCAAGGAGCATCGACGCGATGCGAAGTCAATAATGCAGTTTTTTTTAAAGAAAAGTTTCACGCAATCACTCGCTGACGTAAGGCTTCATGCGCACTACGTGAACGAGTTCAGGATGGTGCTGGCGACGCTTGGTACTACACGAATTGTCGGGAACGACTTCGTAAGTGACGTTACTCAGTTGTCGCAGCACTCGGTATGGCCCAAAGTATCTTCCTAATAGCTTTTCTGATAGTCCTCGTTTCCGTACGGGTGTCCAAATCCATACTTTGTCACCAGTTTGATAGACAACTGCTCTGCGGTGAGCTTTGTAGCGGCCTGCATTGTACTCTTGCTTCTGGCGGATCCGTAAACGTGCCAGTTGTCTAGCTTCTTCCGCTTGATCCTTAAACGTGTTGGCGTCTGGGTCAATGTCGTCACTTTCGTGCGGCAGCATCGCATCTAACATAGTTCGTACTTCTCGTCCATGAACGAGGCTAAACGGGGTCATGCGGGTCGTTTCTTGCTTGGCCGTGTTGCACGCAAACGTTATGTATGGCAAGATTTCATCCCAATTTTTGTGTTCAATGTCTTCGTACATCAAAAGCATGTCTTCAATGGTTTTGTTCAGACGTTCCGTCAGCCCGTTTGTTTGTGGGTGGTAGGCGGTGGTCTTACGATGCGTTGTTCCACTCAGCTGCAGGACGTGATCCAAAAGAGCTGCCGTAAATGCGGTTCCTCTGTCTGTGATCACGATGGTTGGTGCACCATGCCTCAGTACAATATTTTCGATGAAAAATCTTACCACCTCCACAGCTGTACCTCTCTGGATAGCCTTTGTCTCGGCATAACGGGTCAGATAATCTGTCGCGACGATAACCCAGCGGTTCCCTGCAGTAGAAGTAGGTAGTGGGCCCAAAATGTCCATCCCTATCTGGTAGAATGGAGCTGTTGGGACCTACACGGGCTCCAGGAGGCCAGCTGGTTTAGTCGGTGGTGACTTGCGTCGCTGGCAGACGAGACAGTTACCAACGTGGTGCTTCACAACTGTGGTTAGTCTCGGCCAGTAATACCTTTGCTGTACTCTGGCCAACGTTTTCATGTAACCCAAATGGCCAGAGGTCACTTCGTTGTGGCATGCTTCGAGTACTTCGGTACGAAGGGCTGCTGGTATGACGAGCAGATAGGCGGATCCTGTCGTCAAAAAGTTTCTTTTGTAGAGTACTCTGCACCGTAAACAAAACGATGACAACACTCTTGCGAAAACTCTTGGCGCCTTCTGAGATCTGCCTTCCAAGTAGTTAATTAAGCCAAGCAATTCAATGTCGTCACGTTGTTGCTGTGCGATGGCGCTCGTGTCAACAACACCGAGAAATGCCGTTTCCTCCTCCTCAGGTAGGGTTGCCGACTCAATGAGTGAACGAGACAGACAGTCAGCGTCCATATGTCGCTTGCCTGACTTGTGCACGACCGTCATGTCAAACTCTTGCAGTTTTAAGCTCCAACGCGCTAATCGGCTGGTGGGATCTTTTAGATTAGTTAACCAGCAAAAGGAGTGGTCGTCACTAATAACTTTGAAGTGCCGACAATACAAGTACGGGCGAAATTTCATTACTGCCTATACTACGGCGAGGCATTCTTTCTTTGTTGTTGAATAGTTAGCCTCTGCGCGTGTTAGCGTTCGGCTTGCTTAGGCGACCACTCTTTCTGTGTCCTCTTGCCGTTGCAAAAGCACAGCCACAAGACCTACATTGCTAGCGTCTGTGTGAAGCATCGTCGGGGCTTCTTCGTCGAAGTGGGCAAGCCCCGGGGGCGTTTGAAGACGTTGACGCAGGTCATTAAAGGCAGCCTCCTGTTCTCCTTTCCACTCAAAGGCAACATCGTCTCTTGTGAGACGAGTTAGTGGTGACGCGATGTGGGCGAAGTCTGCAGTAAACTGGCGATAATAGGCACAAAGACCCAGAAAGCGTCTGACAGCCTTCTTTTTGGAGAGTACTGGGAACTGTGCGACGGCGGCAATTTTTCCAAGATCGGGCCGGATGTCTGCGTTGCTGACGACGTGAACGAGAAAATGAAGTTCCTGAAAACAGAAATGACACTTTCCTGTTTCAATGTCAGGCCCGCGAACCGTATGGCACGTAAAACAACTTCCTGCATTTCGAGATGCTTGTCAAAAGTGGTCGAAAACACTATAACGTCGCCTAGATAGACTAAGCACGTTTTCCACTTCAATCCCAAAAGTACCATGTCCATAAGTCTTTGAAAAGTTGCGGGCGCGGAGCACAAACTAGAAGGCAAGACTTTAAAATTGTATAAACCATCTTGCGTCACAAAAGCGGTTTTCTCTCGGTCTCATGGGTCTACCTCGATCTGCCAGTATCCACTCCTCAAGTACATGGAAGAAAAGTAGCGAGCGTGCCGAAGTCTATCAAGGGAGCCATCAATACATGGGAGCGGGTACACATCTTTCTTGGTCACCATATTCAGCTTCCTGTAGTCCACGCAAATACGCAGGGTGCCATTCTTTTTCTTTACTAGCACTACATGCGATGCCCAGGGGCTCTGTGACGGTTAAATGACGTCATCTGCAAGCATTTTCGTGACTTCTTGTATGGCTTCACGTTCCTTTGAAGCTACACGATAAGGGTTCTGGTGGATAGGTCTCACTGTGTCCTGAGTGATTATTCGGTGCTTTGTCAAAGGTGTTCGACCAACTCGTGATGTCGTTGAAAAGCAGTCGCGGAATTCGGCTAGCAGCTGAAGAATTCGCTGTCGCTCGTCCTTTGACAGGGTGATGCCAACGTCAAGAACGGGTTCTGGTTCATGATTAGGCGCTTCGTCCAAGACCGAAAAACATAAACTGCGTCGCATTTCTACAATATTGTCGTACGAAGCGACAGCGATGCCCTTCGGAAGGTGCCGGCGCTCAGCACTAAAGTTCGTCAGAAGTAAATTCGTGCGTCCACCAGTGAGACGGACGATACCTCGTGCGACCGAAATGCCATGACTAAATGGCAGCGAGCCAATTCGGTCAGCAATGCCTTCGCCATCAAACGCTTCGTGGCCTTCCACCGAAACAAGAGTGCATGACCGGGGCGGGACGACCACATAATCATCAATTAGAAGCAAAGTGCTACGTATTGCGTCTGAACAGCCAACTAAACCAGGGCTGTTTCAGAATGTAAATGAACGGTCCGAGATGTTGATGACGGCCCCATGTACTCTTAAGAAGTCCATCCCTATGATGAAGTCTTTGCAACGTGAGGTGAGGATGATGAACGTCGCCACGAAAGAAGAGCCACCGATGTCGAGTCTTGCTGTAAACCTTCCGACAGGCATCAACAGCTGGCCGCCTGCTGTCCTCAGGTGAGGTCCCGTCCACGTAGTCTTCACATTTTTGTGGCGTACGGCAAGGTTTTCACTTATGATAGAAAAGTCGGCGCCAGTGTCAACTGAGGCTGTTACTTGCTGTCCGTCTACCGAAACGGTAAGATCTGTGGTCACAGTTTCGTCGGTGTTTCAACTTCTCGGCTTTACGGCGTCCTGTGGTACAAGTAACGGGGACTTTTTTTCGTCGCCTTGACGGCCTGCAACCTCCCCCCCCGGAGGTCGCCGCCTTCAGTTTCCCCGGCGTGGACTCGGCGACCTCCTTCCAGTGCCGTCGGCTGTAGTTTGGTGGCGAGACGAAGGTGAATAAGCCGGAGATGGAGAGCGTGGTCGACGTCCCAAACCTGGCTGGTAATCAGGCACACTGTCATCATTATTGGCACGGCGGATGTCAGAATGGGTCTGATACAAGGGGGGTTTTTAAGAATGAGCGTCCTGGCGTGGTGCGTAGCCGTCGTTGGCGCGTCGATCGTCAGACGATTGCCGAAGAGGTCGAAACATATCTACGCGGTGCCAGCAATGGCGGGAAATGTGGCCCACACCTCCGCAGGTAAAACAAAGCAGACGCCTATCTACAGTGCGCCAGGCGTCTGTTTTACGAAACTGTGGACGCCGCAACGGCTCGTAATGTGGCAAATGCCGTGTCTCGTTGGGAGACGGCTCTTGGTATGGCGACATTTCGTACGGCGGCACGACGGCAGGGCGCCGCGGTGTCTGTTCTTGCGGTGGCGACCAAGGAATGGCTGCCGATGGCTGGCGTTATGACGGCGCATCAGGTGGTGGGCGGCAAAGCGCGGCTGCGTAGCTCATAGGTCGCTGATCGTCAGTAGGATCAGCTGTTGAAAACGCTTGGCGTATTTCATCGCGGACGACTTCAGCGACAGACACCGTGGGTGGTTCCGTGACTAGATTCTGCAGCTTCAGCAGCTCTTCGCGAACAATCTCTCTTATTAAATCGCGCAACGACCTTTGATTGTCAGATGTCTTAGCGGTGTCTTGAATGTGGGCGCTGCCGGACAAGCAATCGTATTGTCGGCATCGTAGGTGAAGCGCCCGTTCGATAGCCGTAGCTTCTTTGATGAAGTCTCTCACGGTGCTTGGCGGGTTCCGCAAAAGTCCGGCGAACAATTGCTCTTTAACGCCGCGCATGAGGTAGCGCAACTTTTTGTCGTCGGTCATGTGCGGGTCAGCTTTACGGAAGAGACGGGCCATGTCCTCAGCGAACATTGCGACCGTTTCATTGGGTTTCTGAAACCGTAGCTCGAGTAAATGCTGCGCACGTTCGCGCCGGTTGACATTGGCAAATGTGTCAATCATCCCTCTTTTAAAGTCACTCCATGTTGACAAACTGCCTTCTCTGTTCTCGTACCAAGTTCGAGCGCTGTCGTCAAGATAAAAATAGGCGCGAGAAAGCCTTTGTTCAAGAGACCACTGGTTGGTGTTGGCGACACGTTCATAGTGATCAAGCCAGTCTTCGACGTCTTCATGTGCTCCACCACCAAACCGATCAGGCACCAGCGGTGACAAAAGGGTTACCTGAGATGGGGTTGGCAATCTACTGTCTCGTAGTAACTGTTGTGGATTTGCGGTGGCCATTGGTAGATGTGAGCGGGGCCTTGTAGAGTGTTCCTGTGAGACAGTTAACTATGGAAGGAGGCCTCGCAAGCGGCGACTGAAGCGATGCACGGGAGTGTCAATAAGTGCTTCTGGGCTGTTTGAACGGTTCCCCGTGAAAGTGGGGAGCATCAGGCGGGGTCGCCGGCCAGCACCTTCACCAGTGTCGCAGTACAACGCGAGCAAAGCACAAGTACGCCTTGAGGCAGCGAAAGCAGCGTGTTCTCAATAGCTGAGCCGCAAGATTTTCTCCTTCGTTCTCCAGTCAAGCCAGAAGCCCACTATCTGGTGTCCGCTAAATCCGCCCATCATCGTTTTTGTCCACATGTAGACACGGGTCACACACACACACACACACACACACACACACACACACACACACACACACACACACACACACACACACACATATATATATATATATATATATATATATATATATAACATCCATATACGTATATATATACTTTTAATGAAACTAAATCACTTGCCTGAGTGGGACCAGGACGAATAGTTCCAGGTTTCTGAGCTGATCCAGGCTGAAAAATAGAGATAACCGAACTCTAGATTGAGCACTGTACGCTAGTGCACAAAACTAAAGGATGTTCATATTAACAGTCACTATTCTAACGAAGCAACTGTAATTGTGTGTTTCACAATGTTGTACTATAGCCGTGTTAAATACGTCGCTTGAACTTACGTTCTCACTGATATGCCTATAATTGTGAGTGAAAAAATTTATGTTCTTGCAGCTTACCGGACTAGGTTTCCGCCAAAAGATCAGCCGAAAAACCGTGCCTCTCAGTAGCTTCTTAAGCCTGCTGGAGCAGTCAGAGTTGATTATGCATTCCTCAACTAAGCAGTGCCATCAACCAATGCTCCCAAAGGTCCTTATTTGAGGCGTCGTCTCTTATTATGTCGCTTAGTGCCGCACACACCCAGACAACATGCGCTAGCGTGGCCCTATTACTGAAATATTTCCATGAGTTGGTCATATACAAATGGGAGTGTGTTTCAGAATTACGAGATTAGTGTCAGCGCCTCTTCGTAATTGGTTCCAAGCTTTATTTCGTCAACCTAATTGTATACATTATTCCCTCACAACTGCGAAACGACAGAACTATTGACTTTATATATGAAATGTGCACTAGATTTTGGCTTTGAAAAATAGAAAAAAACTGAATATTGCAGTCATGCATTGGCTTAAATTATTGTCCTTGCGTGAATTGTTACGCTTATCCATTGCTGTTAACAGCTGGCTACATTGTATTTTTCCGGCTGTAAGAACACAAAACGCCAGAACCTAAAGCCACTTTCATAGAAAATCTCAAATACTTTAGCCTTAAACAATATATATATATATATATATATATCTATATATATATATATATATATATATATATATATATATATATATATCCTGCCCACGGTAAGTTATCCTTTCACATACTTTTCTTTCTTCTTATATACATTACAATTTGCCTAATAACTTCCCCTATACCTTCCTTGGCATTATTGTCTGTTAGATCTTATTAATATTGTGTAAAAACAAGAAAAACGAGTCCTTAAGTGAACACTTGCTTCCCTTAAATATATATATATATATATATATATAGACAAATATTTTGTGAGATTGTGTTAAAACATGAAATTATTCTGTCTATAAGAATGTTAATAGTGTTAGCAGTGAATTTGATTGTGACAGTGCACCCATAAAACGTCAATACCGGCCTCTTTTACACGAGGCCCAGATTTTTTTATAATATTTTGAAAAATTAAGAATAAAAAACATGTTATATTGCGAAAAAAGTGATGTACAACAGAGCTTATGCACTACAAAAGCGACTATGGTGGCTATTAGTGTAACCTTTACAGGAAAACCAAGAATTACCAAAAACACTTATTCATTCTTGTCGCATTATGACGCAACGTTTTCTTCGAATGTTTTTGAGTGTTCCACACACACCAAGCTCAAAAGGGAAACACATGAAGCGTGGTCCCTGAGTTTCGTGTTTCGCACTTCTGTGTTGTCTTGATTAGAAAATCCGTAAACTCACAGAGCCGCTTGTTCTTGATGTCGTTTACTTCACTTTTCAAAGTGTTCTAACCACGAAATGCAGATGCAACACTGAAGGGATGTGGGAAACGTACAAGCACCACAAATATTTAGCACTTGAAGCGGTATAAATTCGTATAGTTGTTTGGCTTCGCTGAATGATACGACTCGTTCTTTGAGTCAATCTTTCATAAAGTAACAGTGAATATTCGACGGCTCAGCACTAGATCAGGAATGCAAGCACTTGAGTCATTTCTCCATTCTTTCTTATTGTGCTTGTGGGTTGCAACATTTATTTCAGGAAGTTGGCGTTGGCGTAATTTTGCCCACAACATTCCGACTCCATATTCTTTATTGTCGTAACTGGTGAAGTCTGACATCTTAAAAACAGCCAGACGATAGCTGGCTGTGTCGTAGTAAAGGTCTAAGGAAATATTGACTATGAATGTCCTCGAAGTGCATGTACATCGTTTGTACAGGCAGTCTACCTTTTGGTCTCCGTTTAACAGACACCACTATCAGAATTCAAACTCGCCACCTTCTACTCATGGTTCCAACACCACAACGACCAGACCACCAATAAAACTCTGCTATGCAATGATTGCTTTTTAATAAAAGTGCTGTGTATGCAACAATCCTCAGTATTTTATTGAGTCATGAATGAAGAATTTGCCGCTATGGCCTGCCGTTTATGAAAACGAGAAAGTACGTGGCTCTTTAAAATTCCAAGAATAGTATGATATCTACAGACACTCCCCAGCAACAGGTCAGTATAGAGGAATTTTTACAGCAACATCATTGTCCTAAAAAGTATACCGTGGCAGTCAAGGTGAGCGTTGTAGAAAATTTGAAGCCGTAATGTGTTTTGCTTTGATTGGCGGGAAAGTGCGTGCTTTTGTTCCATGGGTGCCGCGTATCGGTGTCCAAGGAGGAGAAAGAAGCCTTTTCTGTGGCGCAGTGGTGGCCTCTCTCCACACCACCTTTGAACGTATTCCTCCACGTCAGGGGCCTAAAACTCAACTCAGTCACACCATTCACACATTGTTGTCGTATACAAAGTCCGAAAGAGCGGAGAGATTAAGGGGGAGTTCAGGCACTTTCATCAGGCCTCGCCATATGAAGGACAATCTGTCCTATTTTTCTAGTGCGAGTTATATCTGAAAGAGATGTTGCGCCAGGATTTCTACAGCATGTTGCTACCAATCTCCAATATGACTACAACCTTGAAGCTAGTCCTGAAAGACAGCGTTATTTCGCGATAATTTATCAACACGTGGTGGCGGCAGATTATTCCTCAAGGAGAGAATGCCTTAGACCTGTCATATCTGTGTAACCTACTAACATACTGATCAAGACAATAAAAAGGCATAAGACCAGCGTGTCCTGGCCACGGGCCGCAAGCAAAAAGCCGGTGGGCTGCATGCGGTCGCATGCAGCTCACGAGCCCAGCCTCTTGCTTGGTCTCAATTGCTGGACTACTATTACAAATATTACAAATTCTTCAAACATAAATTATAACAGAGATTGTTTGAATACAACACTTACCTGACCTGGACGAGGCACCAACGCCGCCAGTGCTGGATGGAGCGGCTGATGTAAATGTCACAGCATGATAATTAGCATTGAAGAACATATACCAGCAGAGGGAATGAACAAAACTTGTGTTGACGGACATAATTTTTTCATAAAAGAAAAGTAGCTTTGCAGTAACGCTTTTTGCACGAAAGCCCGTTTGTCTTGGTAGAATCATTTGAATTTCACGGTCAATTAGGCCGTAATCGGTAGAGGTAATGTAATGTTGCTTTAGCCGTTATTTAAATATTTTGGGGTAAATGAAAATTCAGTAGAGTGACAAAAAAACTGCCTTTAACGGTGGTTAGGAATCTTCCCCGCCTCAGATACGGGGACCGCCGAAAAAAATGTCTCGAAAGCTATTTTCTAGCGATTAAAAATATTATACAATTTTTGCAGCCACTTCTATTTGCGTGCTTGTCTCTGAGGCCACACCTTTAATTTTTACGCGTTGTTCACGGGTGCTCCTAGTCGTTTTAGTGGCGACCGGAGTCGTGTGCTTCCAGGTAACAGCGGTGGTTAAGCCTCGCACATCAGCTTTAGCGACGGCTGCTTCGCAAAAGTCCTCCAGGCCAAGACTCTGGTCAAACTTTGTGAAATCCGCTCCCTCTAACCTCTCAAGGGCCTTCCTTCCAGGTTTCGATACAAGAAAAATGTCGCGTATGCAAGCCCCGAGCCCTAAACAAAGAACGTCTATTTATTTCGACCGCTCGTGCCTAACTTCTTTTTTATATGACGTTCTGCTTTTTGTGGTCGCCCATTCGCAATCTTTAGCAACAACACGTTCTTCACCACATATTCCGACTTTGCATTTGTCCTCTTCCTGTGATTATTGGTTCACAAGCCAGAAAAATTCTAATAATATGATTTGACGTTTCCCTCAGCCCCCAACCTACTCTACCCCTATGAAAATAATTTAGAATAAGCAGCAGTAACAAGCTGCCCTAGGCTGATTGGAACCCCACGTCTGTACTCGCAGAATACTTTTCTTGTCAATCAATTGAAGACTACAGAGCCAAATCGCGCGCACACTACCGCTATGAGTGTAGCCCCTCAAGTGCGCTTGCGTTTTTATGGGTAGGTTATCACGATTATGCCTTCGCTTCATTTATGTAGCTGTTCTGGACGCCATGCAGCCCACACAAGTGAAGTAATTTCATTTCCTTAAGTGCTCTTGTGGTGGCTTCGCGTTTTCATAGGCGTGAGAAAGTCGCGCCTTTTTCCTGTTCCTCAAACGTTGTGCGCCGTCTAGTGCAAAACGCAACGCTCATTTCGTGAAGCTATCACCTTCTACAGAGGTACCAGGTGAGTCCTAGATCACATTACCTAATTTAGGAACAGACATTCCCAGAAGCTCTTCTTCTATAATTTCCCTTTCAATGCGAATAAAGTTGTCTGTGAGGATAGGAAACCGTTCTGCGTTAAGCAGATAGGGTTGCGGTAAACTACCGTGTCTAACAACTTCCCCCAACTCTAATATTTTAGCCTTTTTCCTTCAAAAGGAAAAACAAATGCACCATTTGTCGCTAAAGGAACTACGTGAATATGCAAAGCCGCGTTGGAGTTCACTTGTGTTTCTGTTTGAATGTTTCGTGTATGTTTCATATACGTGTGGAGTGGCGTATATGTTGTGTTCCGCGTATGTTACCCGCCTCCCATTTCTATGTATTACAGTCTGTGTGCCGCAAAGTGGATAGCCTGCGCTGCTAAGGAGTACAACTGAGTGGTCGTGCGCACCAGTATTACAACCCCACAGCGGTAGCGGTGAGGTAACCGAGAGAAGAGAAACAAAGTAGTGGCAGCGCTCTGCCGACTCCTCCCACCGCTCCCGGCCGCCATATTCCTGCACCCCGCACCCACCGCAGGTCACCACCAGTGACAATGCCTGAGAGGTCCACTCCATCCCAGTACCTAGCTGCTCCTACTGCAACTCTCTTCGGCCCTGCTTGCTGTAGACGCTGCATTGCAGCCCTTCCCGTCAAGTCAGCTGCCCCTCTGGTCTAGCTTGCTGCTATGGTTGCCCTGCCTGCTGCAGCTACTAGCCCACTTCTGCCAAACATTGATCAGCTGACGGTCCACTCTCTCCTGACTATGCAGTTGGGTGTTGCCCTCCTGCCTGCGAACACCCTCTCCGCACTTAGAGGCAGTGGCATTGCAGCCGCCCCTACACCAACATGGCTAGTCCTCCTGCCAGGGCCCGTCTCCCCCGTCGTCTGAGCATTCCACAGTGCAATGTGAACTCGCTGCAGAGACGGCGGGGCGAATTCTACAAGAACCGTGATCGGGTCCACCTGGACGTGATGGCCGTGCAGATGTCTATGCCCGGGCTGAGGAGCTACGCCTGAAGAGGTACATGGGCTACAGCAGCAGGACTGAGTGCACCCTTAAGGCGTGCCAAGCTGCCCCATGCCCGGACGACTTCCACCCGCAGAAGTGAGTGGTGTACTGTCCATGTACGCCTCGAGAGGGTCGACACCATCGTGGCCAGCATGTACACTGGGCCAAAGCAGCCTTGGGACCCCACATGCCTTCAGCTGCTATCAGAGAGGCTGTGGAAGGATTTAGTCCTCTGCGGTGACGTTAGCACCCACCACGCAGCATGGGGCAGCTACAAAACCTTTCCACAGGGCAGGCTTAAAGGACATCCTGCACGAGCTGGGCCTGGTGGTATTGAATACCGGGGTTGTGACCTTCATTCATGGCGGGGGCCGGGCAGCCCACACGGCCATCGACGTCAGCGCCACCAGAGAGGGATGTCACTACTCATGTACGCCGGCTCAGGACAAGTGGGTCTCTGACATTCTGCCCCTCCTGCTGTTGCCCTACTGCAGCAAGTCCCCCAGAGACCGAGAGTACCGCGTGGTGGACTGGTAGGTCTTTCGGTGGCTCTTCAAGGAGGACACGAGTAGCTCGGACATTATGCGGTTGGTGGCCGACAGTGCTAGGGCAACAACAGACGTCAACAAGGTCCAGAAGGGGTAGCCTGTCCCGGACATCAAACACCTGGCACTCAAGGCGGCATGGCGGTGAGCAGAGCGAAGGCCCTGAGCAGGGCCCTACTGAAGCTATGGACTGTGTTCCGTAGGGTTGATGAAGTATGGAGACGCCGTGCTCGCAAGTGCAGGAACTAGGGCTGGTAGAGCATCTGTGCCTCGATCAACACTTCTAAGGACGGGACGCGCCTGGCGATTGCTGAATAGCCTCCTGATAGCGCCTTGGGCCTTGAACCAGGTGCTGTCCGTGGCGGTTCTTACGGCTATCCCTGCCTCCGAGTTGGCTGAGCTCCTGGCTGATAGGTTTAACACTAGTGACATCGTCCTGCTGGCCACAGCACCCCCGCCGGCTGCCCACTCGTGTTCAGCCTCCTGCCATCATCCACGAAAGGCGGTCGCACAGATCCAGGAACTGTGCAACGAGCCCATTCGAACGCACGAGCTAGTGGCAGCTCTCGGGGTATGTAAGCGATGCGGCGCCCCAGCAGCCTACGGAATCACCTTCCAGATGCTCCACAACCTGGAAAAGGGAGGCTGTCAGCGCCTCCTGGGGTACCACAACGACGTCTTGAACACCGGAGTGCTCCTGGAGTCCTGGCGCATCGCAGTGGTAGCACCCATCTTGAAGCCCCGAAAGAAAGCGACTGCACTCTCGTACAGGCCAGTATCTCTAACATCTGCAACCAGCAAGGCGCTGAAGAGGGTGGCCTTGGTGAGACTGCAGTGAATTGCCGATCAGCTGGGTTTCTTCCCGGAGCCATAGACAGGCTTCAGGCAACACCGGGGCAGCGCCGACTCCATCGCAGACGTCGTCGCTATCTTGGAGGATGCCAACAGCTTTAGGAATGTGGTCATGCTGCTGCAGTTGGACATGGAGAGCACCTTCGATGGCCTCCCGCACGCGGTTGTCGAGTCGGCCCTGGATTGAGTTGGCATGAGCGGGTGCCTCCGAAGCTTTTTGACTGCCTTCTTGTCCAGGAGTTCCTTCTGCGTCCGTGTTGGAGAGCAGACCAGCCGGCCCAGGGACATCATAGCGGGTGTCCCGCATGGCTCAGTACTGAGTCCTTCTCCCTTAAACATTGCGCTAGTCGGAATTCCAGCTTCCCTCCTGACAGACACAAGTTTTCCGACGCACTGCTCTGTCTACGCTGATGAAGTGGCAGTCTGGGCAAGGGGACCAAGGTGGTTCATTTTTGCCAGAAGGTCAGTGCAGGCAGCCCTAGACGCGGTGATCTCCTACCTCGAAGACGTTGGCCTCAATGCCTCTGCCACAAAGACCGAGGCCCTGCTGATCCATTCTCTTGCTGCAGCACAGGTCCACGTGATACAGATGAGGGTCAACAACCGTGGTCTCCCATGGAGGACAGAAGTGAGGTACCTGGGCCTCAACTACACCAACGGCTCACCTGGATCCTTGCTGCCAAGGCTGCTACAACCCAGATATGACGCGTTCAGGGTGCCGTCAGCAAGCTGCAGCAGCGTGGCAGCGGATGCACCGCTAAGTGGGCACTGCGACTCAACCAGGCCGCGGCGACCACTGTCCTGCTGTATGCCCTCCAACTGGTGAACCTGACGCCGGCAAGGAGACGCCTGCTGAAGGGACTGTACAGGGAAGTCTTGATGACCATTCTGGGACTCCGTAAGAGCTCCCCTGTTGCGGCAACGCTGATGGAGGTGGGAGAGTCGCTCCTGTCGCTACGCATTTTACAGTGTGTGCTGGGGCACATCAACTGCCTTCATCGTGCTGCAGATGGGGCAGCTCTAATGGCCCGCCTGCGCAGCCTGCCGAGTCCCAGGATGCGAGGCGTCATCTCGCTCTTTGACCAGATGGTACTGGATGCACCCGCCCCTGCTGCGTCTCCCCCTTCACTCCACCGGGCACCAGAAGTGCACCTAAACCTGGTCGGGGCGTCAAAGCACAGAACAGCTGCAGCTGCTTTACAACAGGCAGCATCCTGCAAACTTCAAGAGCAACTGGAGGGCTGGCGGCAGGTGTACATGGACAGATCAGTAATGCCTGATGGAACTTCCACAGCGGCATGCATTGTCCCTGCATTGAGGAGCAGCAGGCAGAGCAAACTACCTTTCCCGGCAGGCTTCACGATGGCGGAGCTGGCCGGGCTCCATCTGGACGCTGACCTCCTGGCAGAGGACATCCAAATGCAGCCTGTGGCCGTCCTCTGAGACAGCAAGGTGGCACTGCAGATTCTGGCCAACCCCCGACGCTCCGGGCTGACTGGCAGCCTCCTAGTGGCCAAGTACCAGGCCCTTGCTGCTGCTTGGGCACCCGTGTCCTTCTACTGGCTGCCGTCCCACGTGGGCATAACCAGCAACCAGGAGGCAGGCGCACTTGTCAAGACTGCACAACTAGCCTGGTACCTCCTTCACTCGGGCCGTCGCGGCCAGGGAATACACGAAGACATGGACGGATCAAGCAGCTTCTTCTAATGGTAAACCCCGACCCCAGGGTGGCCGATGGATGAGCACCCTAGCTGTTGCACGAGACAGGCCTCACCAGACGGGAACGTGCCGCCTTGCTGTGTCGGTACTGCTGCCCATGGGTACTCCAAGGGACGCTGTGCCTCACCCACCTGAAGTCAATGTGGAGAACATGAGACTCTCGAACACCTCCTCTGTGCCTGCTCTGTCCGGGCGCAAGAACTTTCGAGGGTCCTCACAGCCTATCCCAGACGGGCCCTACCTGCCACCACGTTGGAACACCTGCTCTTCCCGTCCCGTCCCCACCTGCCAGCACTCCAGAGCCTGGTAGATTTCCTGGACAAGACGGGAATAGCTGCCTACAAATGAGCTTGGACCCACTGACCCTGCCTCTACTGCGGCCTTGTTTGCTGCTTTGACCATGACCAACAAGCCTTGACATCCTTTAGATACTCCTCTATCACCGCTATCCTCTTTCACTCTCCTTTTGCCTTCGCCTACAAGGCACTGGGCCGGGTCGTCCAAGAGGCTGACAGAAATAAGGTGCCTTCTTCCTCCTAGGATCACAAAACTACAACAAGCTTATCGCCCTCACGCGAGGAGACAGTTCTCGCACCTCGTCACGAGAGGAAGACAAGAGGAAGAGAGCTGCAGCCACCGCATTGGGGGAGTGGACGGTTGGCGAGGGATGGACACAGCAGTGAGCAAAAGTTGCTTCGCATTTGAAAAATGGTTTGTGCCCACCTTCCTTCACACCAAATAACCAATCAACCGACGCAATCTGCACCCCCTGCTTTTCTTGTTTCTCGCCTAAGGAGCTCACCGCTTTTTCGATCGCTTGTACAAGGACCTGCGTCAAGGACAGCGTCTTCCCTATATTTCACATCACACCAGACTACTCTTGATGTGCGTGCACAGCGCAACGCTACTTTCGACTTTCCTAATCCTCTATGTGACCGTTCCAAGTTAAGGCAGTAGATGATTGCTGTTGGATGGAGTATTCCTAATCGTGTATATATCTAAATATGAAGATAAGAAGTTATTGCATGGCGTAGCTAAATGTTAACTCTTGCACGTAAGCGCTATTCCTGTGCGGAAAGCGCATGACGGTTCCAGTTAAAGCTCGAAGAGCAGAATTTTCGGCATTTGTTGCACACTCAATTGGGACGGCCAATATCGCAAATTTGGTGAAGTTTCAAAGCACCGAGTGCACTGGTATTTTCATTAGGCACAGCATCGATGTACCCAGTACACGTCTGCAAATAAATATCCAGATTTTTTCGTGGTGGCTCATTAAGATAAATACAATGGCCGCAAGTTTTGTAATTAGTTAAGGAGACTTGGACGACCAACTAGGTAATAATTTTATTGCGTTACGCGAAGCCAATAGTTTATCCCTTACCACGTAATACTACATACGTTAAAGTGAAACAGAGAGAGAGAACTTCATTGGCGTTCTGAGGAAAGGGATGTAGGGGCCTCATGAGCTCCCTATGCGAGTACACTAGCAGAGTACTCACTCCACCATAAATATTGACGCGATATCGTTAAAATGCTTGTGTCGCAGAAACCCTGCCACCGGCATCAGCCCAATTGGTAGTGAGTGAAAAATACTCTGTGCGTCTGTGACCGAAAAATCGACCTACCGAGATTGCCGCGCAAGGCCGCTACTTGTCAGTGCGTGCGCACTCGATCACACTAAAAAAACTGCGCATTCGAAGAAAAAACTGCTCAAGGTTACGAAGTGTGGTATTTTTTTTTTTTTTTGCACTGCCACCCCTCCCTGCTGAGCTTCTGGTACATTTGTCGGGACTAGACAAGAGATCATGCAACAAACCTTTCTTACTCACCTCGCACTGGACGAAATCTTAAATTTTTTGCGGCGTTGAATTTGTGAAGCAATAAGCTCTTTTAGTGATATCATTTCATGATTTTCCTAAAGACTGCTTGAGGGCCAATTTAACGCATTTTGTTCGACAAGTGTCACGACGAAAATGAGTCCATTTGGCGATAATAGTGCGCTGGTCCATTCTACTGTGTGCAAATTTGTGTGCGTGCGTGTGTGGGTAACAACACATAATAATAAGTATGCACTTTGTGGTCGAAGAGTGAACTGGAAGCCGGATTTTGCTATCGCGTTCAACTCTTCAAGGCGAAACCTAAAGATCCCTAATGCTTATTTTTGTGTTATTTCAAATATATCATTGTCATATGCGTATAATCGTACCGGCGGCCTTTAGTAACATTATATGTGCACTATTGCAGCAACAATCATGTGCCTGGTCACGAAGAGAAATTGAACTCGGCTAAGATAGTTGAGGTACAATGAGTCCTTGCTGCTTCATTGAACTAAGGCCACAAAATATTGTATAGTGTACAGTCTTTTATTAAGGATTACTCTATATAACAGAAGTCATTTGTGTTTTCGCCCATGCGCTTAAGGCTAAAAGTGATCTGTTGGCATAACCTTAGGGTGTAACGTTAACAAACATGTCCGTTGAAAGTAGCGCATCATCTGTCATTATCTGTTGTTTTCTTTCGCAAGAAAATTGATCAATGTTGATTCGAACCAAAAGTTTTGTTTCTTATATTTCTTTTTACTACGCAGTTTCTGGTATCTTGGTGCACATATACGTAATTGTGAAGATACTCATAATAAAATGTCACTTTCAATACCACTACCTAGGGTCAGGCTTGTTTTTCGTTTTCTACAGGGTAGTATTGTCCTCATGTGGGTTGGTTGCCAAGTAGCTTCAAACTCAAACAGCTAAAAATGAGACTTCCTAAATTGCCGTGCTAGGGTCCAGGAAAAATGCAAAAAAAACACAAGCGAAACCAGACTCACTGTATAATCCGAGGCTTTGTTCTGTGCTTCATTTTTGTTCAAACGACGCGGCTTTTACACACACCTTCAATAGGCTTCGACACTTTTTCACACCCCACAAACGTGTGACCAATCTCCTTCCACACGCAGTGATGTACTTCAACTAGGTGATCAGCAACGTGACGCAGCACGCAGCTTGTCGATTGGCCTAAACAAGGTCTCAACAAACAGCGGTGACGTAATCGTCGCCAATCACCGAGTTGACGTCACTACGCGTGGAAGGAGGTTGGTCAGGCGTAAGAAACATGGGCGAGCTCTTTTTTGGGGGGCTGCAAAAAAAGTTGGAGCCTGTTGACTTGCCCATTAAACTTCAAGTATTCACCCTACTACTTGGGTAAGCACTTTTTTGAACACAGTTAGCATCGCCCTTTGCGTAAATCTAACAATATTGTCAAACTTATTCGCAAGTTTTCAGACATTGGGACGTAGCCCACTTTGAGATGCGCAAACAAGGTTTTGTAGACGAAAATGGATTGCAATGAAGTGACATATGAAGGCACGTGTGGCATGATGAAATAGCTTTTCTAACATCACAAAATACGAAGCATTAATAAAATAAAACATTTGAAAGTGAGCAGCCCGCTTGAGGTTTCTGGGACCATTCTGGCAGAAAAGAGACTAGCGCAATTCTCACGAATACAAAAACACGAGAGTTAATAACCAGAAAATTAGCAATATTATCTATGTATTTGTGAAATAGCAACACAACAACACTATTGAGAATAATTTAGCGATACATTACACAGGACTGCGTACAATGTCTTGAATTAGTCTATTGTCCTGCTTGAATATGTAGGCAATATGTCATATGACAAATAATGTTTATTTTAAGTTACATTGCAGGATTTCAATACCCCTTTTTGCAGACCTTGTAGGCTTATTTTTATTAACACATAATCACACTAAGAAGTCAAAAAGTGAGCTTCTCGTTTCAATATTAAGTTACATAAATGAGCATATTATCATCCTCACTGCCACACATGACATAAACTCAAGACACAGGTTCAGTTTATTTTGCTTCTTTCCGAAACATGCATGTTTTTTCGACGATCACCAGTGGATGTGCACAAAAAAGTGCTCGGAATATTTTTGAATGTTTTTTAAGGACAAGTATATGCTGTTGTTATTTTTTACTAAATGTGTGACTACCCGCGGCGTTTAATTTCGAGCCTGGCGTTTTCTGACGTTTATTTGTTGCTAAATATGTAACCACCCCTGCCGTTTCCTTCGGAGATACTTTGATAGCCTTTGGCAAATACAGAAAACTCTAGAGGAGCCAAAAAAGGAGACAAAGCAGCTCTCACCAGCAAACGCATTACCGCACAAGTATTATTTTGTGAATATACAGTGTGCTGTAGAGCTGGGAAAGTTGCGTCTTCATGCTGTGACGAAAGTGCGCAGTATCCATGCACATAAAAAGTGAACGCACAGGTGAAGCGCTGACAGTGTGGGAGCGCTTGTAATTTGTGTTTGCTTTTCTTGGCTATGTCTCCAACGCTTTTCATTTTCCCCGTAGAGTGCGCTGCACTTGTGATACATGGTAGTAGGTTATCATTCCACTAGCTTGTTACAAATAAGTAAAAACTAGAACACCATATAGATTGGGATTGTGAGGCTCATCCACTACTTCATCAGACAGAAAATGCGTCGACTACGAAAAAAATGGCACAGTATCTGCATGTTACACAGCAAATGTCGTCTAAAGACGATAGTCTTGCGTCTAGAGAGAGTGAACAAAACGTTTACTTGTTGCTCTGCGCAAGAAAATTGGTGAATGGTATTCCGGAGGCGCTGGGTTTGAGTGCCACGAGCACGCAGCGGAGGTGAACGAGTGCATCAAGTCACGTCAAACGTGAGACATAGGCGCAACCTGGCATTTATCCTGGAAAATGAAGCACTCAGCGTGGGCGCCTGTCTCGGAGTTGATAAGGTGTAGAACGCAAGGCTAAGGGGAGGTGCTATTACCGTGTCGTCTTAGCAAAGCGTAGGAAACACTTGCCTTTTCGTGCAACAGTTGTGTGGTCAGCGCAGCGTGATAAACGCTGCAATCCCTAGAACTAGCTATGTATGCATGCCTTTTTTAGTAAAAATTCACGTACATATTACTGGCGTCTTGTTATGGTGCCTCAGATATGCGTAATATTTGCTTTTTATTTTGACAATCGCACAAGAGTCAATGCTTAACCTTGAGCAATATTGGAGGGCGCTGCGGATGGGGTTGGTCGTTTGGAGTATTGTTGGGCCACTTTTGTACCGTCAAGGGTGAACAAAACGACAAATGTACAGACAGATAGACATAAAGACAGAAAGACAGAGAAATTTTTGCGTCGAAGGCCCCCAAGAAAGTCTATTGCCTTTGAAACACTTACCTGGTTTAGAGCAGCAACAGACGGTTCAGATGCTGAGGCAGGCGTACGCTGTAGGGAGCAAAACACGATACACGACAAAAAACGCAGTGAGGCAATAAATAAAAAATTTCTACCATTTTATAGCTAAAGTTATAAACATGCAGTTATAATAATTGTTGGGATTAACGTTGGCCACCCAGAATATGATTATTAGAGCCGCCGCCCTGGAGGGCTCTGGATATTTTGACTCTAGTGTTCTTTCACCTGCGCTGAAATCTAAACGCACGGGCCTCAAGGATTCTTGCTTTCATCGAGAATGCTGTAACTACGGCCAGAATTCAATTCCGCGAACTTCCGGTCAACAGCCGTGTGCCTTTGCCACTAGGCCACCGTGGCAGGGCCTATAAAGCAGCGGTAAACAAATACAACAATAACCCATTTCATTGGTTAATTGTGTCGCCCCCGCCCATAAAAATGTTCTGGCATTCGTATTCAGGAGCATGGGTCCCGCTTGGGCAATTGAGGACTTACTCCCTCGCAATGAGTGTATATAATGAATTTATGTTATACAGGACGGCAATGCCATTTCCAGACGGTTGAGTACTGAAAAACATCCCTCTTGCTGTGGGAACGCCCCGCTGCAGTGGTCTAGTGGGTAAGGTACTCGGCTGCTGACTCGCAGATCGCGGGATTGAATCGCGGCTGCGGCGGCTGCATTTCCGATGGAGGGTATGTTGTAGGCCTGTGTGCTCAGGTTTAAGTGCACGTTAAAGAGCCCCAGGTGGTCGAAATCGCCGGCGTCCTCCACTACGGCGTCTCTCATAATCGTATGGTGGTTTTGGGAGGTTAAATCCCACATATTAATCAATACTTTCTGCGGGAACGTTCAGAACCGGCACCTGAAACACCAATTCTAGGGAAACCGGCCACTCTACACTTTAAAAGATCGTGGACAATCAATGGAGTTTGGAATAATTCAGGTACGCATTAAAATTTTACATAAATGTGTCCTAAGAATATAAGGAGTGAGATTTCAGATGCGCTGCAAACGTTGGTAATTTCTTTAAGGAAAGCTCGGCAAGCTCTCTCCCTCCTTTGGTGCTCCCATGTGCCCGGAGCGTTGATTTCTCGCAGATGCTACAGATGGTCGCACTTTTTCTGCAGCCTCACAGAACACTGCAGATGCAGAGTCGGTCAGCACTATTGCCTTACAGTCCACAAGGGTGAAGACACCCAGTTGACTTCTTCCTAAAATCTTCACGGACAACACATTCTTGTACGTCACTTAAGTTGCGGTAAACGTCAGAATAATTTTTTCGATTTATCAGGACTGAAGAGTGTTGAGCTACTGCGCCTTGACTCCAGCAATACGTAGCATACTCTTCGTGGTCGGTGAGTAAACATTCTTAGCGTTTCTGTGTTCTACCACTAACGAGCTTAAGCAATAGGCGAGCGTTTTTGTTGCTTTTGCACAATGAGTTTTTGACACAGGCGGCCTTGTCGCGTCCCCTTTTTTTGCGTCGTGTTCCTTCCCTTTCGCGGATGTGCACATACATGATGTTCTGATTTACATACACCTTAAGCAGAAGTGTTTGCCCAGAAGAGACATGTACTCATGCGCGTACAATGATTAGGTGACAACCTGATCTGAAAACGTCTTGAACACTTTATACTATTCAACAGCTTTATAAAGAAATAGGCACCATCGATGTTGCCGTATTTTCAATGAAGCAAAACACGCATTCAGACGTATCACAAAGTCGTACGAAAACTTCCCAGCGGCAGATAAAAGGTTGTGGCACACAAGAAAGTCGTAGCGTAAATGGTTCTGTGAAAGCAAACGAAAGGGCAATCCGCTTGAAAGGCGCGTGTAAACTCTTTGCGGTAAATGAATCTAAGATTGAAGGCAACGCAGCACCCATGAAAGTTTGTAATCAGACAAATATCTGGTGAGTTACCAGTTAGATTGACTCAAGACGCTCTTTTTTGGAAGGGCATATAACGGGAACTTTTATTAGTTACCGCTGCTGACACAAATACTGCTGCCAGGTATTTCTCGCCAGCGTATTGACTGAGGGTTACTGGTCAATTTATGTTGACGAGAAAGGATCGAAGAAATCAAAGTCCAAAGCACCAAGTGGTTTCATCGTTTGAGATATTTTTGGGACCACGCAAAGACTAAAGCTCGTGATTGTAAACGAGGAAACAATACTACCCAGAAAGTACAGCAGATGTTTTACACTTCTGAAATATTATAGGAAATAAATAGGTTACAGGCAAACAGGCAGAAAGTTTTCGCTCTGTTCATGCATACATTAGCGGGTGCTTCATAAATCGTAGCATACTTGAAGTGGCGTGTTGCATAAATAAAATTTAACATAATATGCAGGTGACGACACAGTGCTACAATGAGTAGGACTTTCCAGTTTTGTGTCTATTTGCTACATTCCTCGGGGTTTCTGTGTTATGGCTATGAAATTCTGAATGGCTAAAAAAAGCCAACCTATCTTCCTCTGTGCGTATGGTATACCAGAAAATAAAAACAAAAAAATGTTAAATAAAAAAACAGCTGCTTTGAAGAGGAATACTGTAACGCTGCGTTTGGTTTTATTGTCTGCTACATCATCTGTGCAACAGAAGTGATAAGTACACGAGGTGGTTTAAAAAGGCGAAGCGCTTGTCAAATAAATTCAATATTTACTGGAAGACTTGTCAACTGCTAAAATGTGTTGGTTGTGCTTGACATTGGGGCATGCCTTAGTTGTTGCCTTTGATGCATTTGTCGAATACTCAACAATAAAGGTTGATTAGTAAGATTCTAGGTCGTCAATGATTGCTAAATAAACTAAATATTGTGTTTGGGTTAGAGAACCACTGCGTGGCAAGCTGAATTACGAGTTGCGAATAAGTGCTGATTGCGGATATGGGTTATCGTTCAGGTGCTCATAAGGCACTGCTGCGCTTGCGTTTGGCTCCTGACAGTACGCATGCAGTAAATGCACTTAGTGTAGGCGCGTTACAGTGTCCTTGTAACTTGGGCACCTGCATAGGCATGCACATTAGAGGGCGAAGAAGGGGAACATTCCACGCAATCGCCTAAGGAGAGTGCGAAGACCACTCCGTACATTCACTTAGTGTGAATAGTGGGTGCTGCGACAAATCTTCGCCCCTCCCCCTCGCCCGCTTATTAGGAATCCTGTTCACGCTTATGAGCATCTCCTTGTGTAACTTTTATTTTCGTAAGCTTTGGGAAACAGCGGCGTTGGAGTACGCGCCGGAGGCAGACGAAAACAATAAACAATGACACGCTCGCGCACAGCGGACTTTCATATTCAGTTGTTGTTGTTTTTGTTGTTGTTGTTGTTGTCTTTAGTTCAGACAAATGTATGTCTCAGATACAAGGGCAAAAGGCAGATGTCCTCTGCCTGACGGGATCCAAGTACCCGAAAGCACCACTCAGAGCATACAATATAAAAAGAAATACATTATAACACACTAATAGTGGATGCGTAACATTGTTTTTGTACAGTTGCGTCAGAGTGTTGAAATGATAGAGATGTTGCTACGTGTGTCATCCTTGTCTCTGAGGATTTTGTGCGGTGGCAGTCTCAGACATCTATCTACAAAAAACCACAAGCGGTCTCGAATAACTGAGAACACGCCGCTGCCACGGGACGCATGCAGGGGCAGGCACAAACCTAAGATAGCTTCACAGCATATGCCTATGGAATTCACATATGTTCGGCCATCTGAAAATAACTTTTGTCACGCAGGTATCCGCTGATTTCAGGCAAGTTAAGCACTGTCGATGTGTGCAGAAGTGCTCAAGTGAGCACACATTTACCGTGTTTCTAGCGGCACGAAACGACGAGCTGAATAGCTCGAAGCCGAAGGTGATGACGCACTTCAGTTTAGGCAGTGGCCTTGCACAAGCGCTTACACATGCCCCTGGCTCGAGAACGAAAGCTTCATTGTCACCGACGTGTTAGTAGCTAATTTGTACATATAAACCCCGTGATAAACCAGGTAAGCCAGAGGTGGCACTGCGGTGTAATTGTTATCAAGTTTAATTTCAGTGCGTGTGGTAGCGAGTTCAATTCCTGTGTCGTGTGTACTTGTATGTAAATGTCTTCCTATGCTCGAATGCGTTGATGTATGTTTTCTAATACGACCCTGCAGTGAATAATAGCAATAAATGTTTCGAAAACTCTGATTTCGTGCTGAAATACTTTTTCTTCGGCTGCGTAGAAAAGTACGTTTTTAGGGCGCTCATAAGTAGCAGAAAAACTTCCATGCTGTTCTTCCTTCAAGCCCCTAACTCGCGTTAAATAAAAAACCAACGTTACCTCCTAAGTTCCCCCTTTTGACCCCATTTACTTCGTAAACAAACGTTGTTAAGCCTTCTGCCAAGACAAATGGGCCATGTATCTAAAAATGGAGCTATTCTGTTGGTGATACACAGTTAACGAAGCTTCATCACTTTATCCATAATCAAATACGAGCAATATCTCTCAATGATTGAGTTTACTAAAGCAGGCTGATCACTATAAAAGTTCTAATTAGGCAGCTTTAGCTTCAATACGTGCCGTCATTTCGTTCTACGTATCCTCGTAGCACGCTGGTGTCCATACGAGGAAAACAAAATTCCCCAAAGACCCTACAAAAACACCACAGGCAAGAGTGTTAGTGAAAACCTCATTTCAAAGGGCGTTTCAGCTATTACCTTTGGGATGCATGCTATAACATGAGCCAAAAACACCCTAAAAGGCTAGAACATGTTTACAGTGTATTGCACCTGACTCTGCCTTGTTTATTACTCCAGCTCCTCATTTATTGCCTCTTCTCGGCCCTTTGTCATCTCCGCTCGCTATGCTACATTTTAGTCATGAATATTCAACCTTCACTTTCTTTCTTCCTTTCTAATTACCGTCATTGTATCGCTAACTTTTTCTCTGTTGTTTTCTTCTTAGGAGCAAGGGAAACATGTCACTCCAATAAATGCTTGTTCTGTTACCATGCGTCGATAGTTGAGTATTTTTGACGCTGGCCTTTAGATCATGACTTCACAAATTTTATTTTCACCTCGGGATAACTAATCCTTTCGTTACTTTATTTATCCTTTCCCACTTGTCCACATCTCATGTTCTCTAAACCAATTTCCTCCTTTTTGTGCAGCTCAGCCGTCATTTCCCAACGTTCCACGACTAACAGGTAGATGTCTGATAATGTTGTTTTACATCAGGGGTAGCATATTTTTGATTAGAATAAATCACTTGCCGGAGGTCGACCGAAGACCACACTGCTCAGACTTGGGGGAGTGGAAGGCTGAAAAGAGTATTGCAAGAATTCTAAGTCACAATTAAAGACTTGCACAAACGTGAGCTTAATGCTTAATTCAACCAGACACTTGAAAAGAAGCCGTAGAATGTGTGCTATTATCAATACTAAAAAATGAGAGCTACAGTTAAAAGAATGACGCAACTTGAATGAAACTCGACAGATAATGAAGCAAACGAACGAAAAAGGGACCACAATTGTACTGTTTTGTGTTGTACTTCTGAAACTGACCTACAGATTATGCGCCCGAGTCCGCAACAACTGAGCTACAATGGGGATCGCAACCTTCTCCACTTTATCGTATATAACTTTAGAGCTTGCCCAATTTGCTCACATACTACTCCCGAATAAACAAAAAAAAAACTAACATTCTGTTTTTGATGCGGAGCATCTCTTGCTCGTTGGTGTGTCACACTTCTATAGTCTACATTGACACTACTCACGTGCGACCACCCTCCTTCTTTCTCTCCAACAGTTGCAATTTACTCTCTACATTTGTCTCCTATCACCTACTTGCGCTCACTACCCAATTGTGCATGGCGTCCTCTCCTTTCTCCTTTCCTATTCTCCCACTCTCCTGCCGCGCAACGCCGACGCAGGCAGCGTCTGTTAGCGTGTTTCTTGATTGAATAAACCGACTGCTCACGCTGAACAACTGCGATACGCTGCATCACCCCGTGCTCCTTTTTGTGGAGATTATGTAAGTTTTTTCTTATTTTGATAATCAGTATTTCATCCAAAAGAGCGTAATAAAGTGGTGGTTTCGTTTGAAGCACTACAAAACTTGCTTTGTATATTCTCTTCAACAAGTATGAAAGCATTGCAATGAGTAAGTTATTCGTCTCATGTACACATTGAATAGAGGAAAAGTTGAGGGGAAAAATAAAGCTGGAAGCAATGTAAAACATATGAAACGCATAATGTCCTTTGAGCCCAATTTCTAAGAAGTCGGCTTCGTTTTTTCAAAGCGAGCAGCCTTAACGTTGCAGCCATGAAGCATTCTACTGATAGAAACAATGACAGCTTTTGCAACCCATGCTTCAAGATTTCTCCATCATTAAAAATTGCTCCAATTTGAAGACAGGGAATTGATCTTATTGACACCGAACATGAGCACTATATCGCTGCTACGTACGCATGTTCCAATTCCTTTTTTGTCTCGTTCTGATGTTAAATTGTGGGCATTCTGTGTGCTTCTGTGTTGCAAAAGCTCTTCGAGAAGACACTGCATATTAGCGTTTCTCGGCTCGTGCATTCAGCAACCATAGTTATTTTTTGAGAGTGGTTACAAACGCTGTGCACTTGGTAATGCATTTTTAAGGATTATCCCCAAAACGGAATATTGCCTAAATATAGACTTAGGGATAATCCATCAATTTTAGGGATAATTCCCGATTAAGTCAGTACGCTAACGGGTGCGACTGTATATCCTGACGCAATCGTTCCTTGTAGTGGCGTGACGTCAAGTAATAAAGCAGTTCGCTAATAAACCTAAGTGATGTAACAATCCAAGTTGATGTTAATATAATACTTTGTTTCTGAAGTGTAAGCTTGTTTCGCTGTTACTCAAATTTGCTGTTTTCTCAATTAAATGTCTTGTGATTTACATTGCGCGTGTCCTACTGCTGAACATGACTTGCTTCGTCTTGATATGAGAAACATGCCAAAATAAATACCTCACCTGATTTAACGTCTAAGCTGTTCGTTCTTTATGCGCTTCGTTTTTCTGAGAGGAAGTATGTAGAGTGTTTTAAATAAAATGTTCGATGCTATATCACTTTGGTGCTATCTGCTGTCATCTTAGGGTATGTGATATTCACAATAAATTATACGTCATACGTCAGAAACAGCTATGTTTTTGCATGAGTGTTGTTTGTTTTGTTTGCATTATAAACGATGTAGTCGTTATGGGGCACGCTTTTTAATTATTAACGAGTACCTAGTTTTAATTCAGATACATTACTAACCGGACTTATTCTGGGTCCACCGGGTGCAAGTGGACTTCGTGGCTGGAAAGAAAACAGCGCGACATTCAGCAATAAGGAATTAAAACAAGTGCATGACCTCAGTTATTCACATGCTCTCAGTCAGCCCAAAATACAAATCGGTGAATCATAACAAGGATCATGTAGCCAAAAGCTTCGTGTAGAACACGAAAACACAATAATTATTGCAAACTAACTTTAACCTATTGCAATTTGTCATGATAAAGGTGAGCACAAGGTTTGTATTTGCAGTAATTACGGTGATACAAAAGTGGCGTTGACCAGACTCTGAATTCATCATTGAAAAGCGCGAAGCATAGGCGACAAAAATTCCCCCGATATGTTCTTCTAGACGTTTTCTCGAATATTATCGCATAACCCTCATACTTTTAGTACGCGCGCGTAGCAATCATCGTAGGAAGTTTTGCTGCCACCAGAGCATCTTGACATGCGGAGCAAGCGCTGCACTCATGGTGGCCTGGTCGCAGTGCTGATGATGTTACAGTGACAGCAAAATCAGGTTGATGGACTACGACAGCGTTGGCGTGAGAATTGCGGATGCTTGCGATTATGGTGATGCTGTTATTTACCTACAAGTGGTCGCATATCTTGCAGCTGTGGCCGATATTGTGGTTGATGGACTTGAGCTTGGAGCACTCGTCGTCCCCGCCTGCGTCAGAGAGGGGCCGTTTTTGCTCTTGGCCACAGCATCCCGCGCCTCGCGCTTCTAGAGGGTTTTCTTGCTTGTGTTTTGCAACTTTAGACCACAGGGTCCTGTTTCGTGCATGTGCAGTAGGTGACATATAAGCCGAGTTCAACGCTACAAAGAAGCCCCAAGTTTATTCAACGCTGCGTATTATGTATTCCAAACAGGAAAGAAGGTCCCGCGATAACGCTGTGCCACAGTAGATGCGCAGTGACGTCAGAGCAAGGCACGTTTACGCTCAAAGCTCGTCTTTTATCACACTTGCATGTAAACACGATTACACTGTGCGGCACGAACATACACGATACATCTTTTTTTCTTAAATGGAAACAATCAGAAAACAAAACCATGAAAAATACACTCAGATCCTAGCAGTGCTGTTAACGTAACTTGCTCAAAGTTATATCCGTAACCCAGTCTTTGCGCTGGTTTTCGGTTTCGGGCACTCCGTCTGAGTCTAGGGCTTACAATCACAGAGCTTGCACTATCAGTTGTGGACTTCAGGCGGTTTGCGATGTCATCATTTGTGCTCTCTTCGTCTGAAAAGTCTCTTGACGTCAAAGGATTCCGCTGTCGGCAAGAGGTGTTGGCGATTCCGTCGCAGAACGTAGCCCTTCTCGGTGATGACAGCGTATGATCTCGGCTGCATCTGGCTAAGAACTTTAGCATTTGTTTCTCAGGTGTTCCCCTGCACTCGCATCACCTGCCCTGTGGTCAACGGTGGAAGAGACCGAAGCTTGGATTGCGCTTGTCCATGCTTCCGAACGGCTGTTTAGAGGCCCTCGTTGAAGTCTGGTATGGGAGTCCTCAGTTGTCAACCTTGGAGCAGCTCCGCTGGGGACCTCCCGTCTTCCAGTGGGCTGGATCTGTAGCTGAGAAGACCAATGCAGAAGTCATTTTTCCATTCAACTGTTTTTTTTTAAAATTCTAAAAATTTGTACGCCTTTTTTGGCCAGGACATTAGATTGGGGAAATCTCAGACTTGAGGTTGAATGCATAAACTTATAGTCTTTTGCAAAAACGGCGAACTCTCAACTTAAAAACTTTGGGCCATTGTCTGTGCATACCTCTAGGGGTATGCCATACCTAGCAAAGATTGCTTGCAGTTTTTCGACAGTCGTCGTTGCCGATGTATCCTGGAGTTGTTCCACTTCCGGAGAGTTAGAATGTGCATCGTACGCGCACAAGTACGACTTTCGCCGTACTGAAATATATTGACGCCAACGCGACACCATGGTTGATTGGGTGTAGGGCGTATTATCAGCTGTTCACGTAGGTGCTTATAAGCGTACTTTTCGCCGACAGCGCACCCAGCAATGGCATTTTCAATATCTGAATATAAACCTGGCCAAAACACTAGATGACGTGTTCGGGCTTTACATTTGTTTATACCCATGTGGCCATAGTGAACGCGTCTTAGTATTTCGCGTCGCATACTTTGTGGTATCACCACTTTGTTGCCTTTAAGCAAGACGCCATTGAAGACAGATAGTTCCCCTACAAAGCGTCTTAGCTCTCCTTCCACTCATTGGTTTTTTGCCAGCTGCTCCGTCACGTTTTTTAGGTAGCCGTCCTTCCTTGTTTTTCTCGCCAGTCTATCTTGCATTGCGTCGCTCACTAATAAAGAGACAGCACTTACGGCTTGTATTTCGACGTCTTTATATACTCCGTCTTTCCCTGGACTGCCGACGGAAGCTCGCGACAGCATATCCGCCAGGACCAGCTGTTTTCCTGGAAGGAACTGCAGTTGAAAATCATATTTCAATAAACGAAGAAAAAAAGCGCTGCAGTCGAGGCGGCATTGCCCCAATAGCTTTCTTCGAAATTACTACCAATGAACGGTGGTCAGTTTATAGAACAACAAGGCGTCCGTACGCAAAGTGATGAAACTTTTCACGCTCTACTACAACCGCCATTGCCTCCTTTTCAATCTGCGAATACCTTTTCTGCGCATCTGTCAAAACGCGAGAGGCGTATGCAACCGAATTGCACGAGTCACTATACCCCTGCAAGAGAGCCGAGCCTACGCCAATCTGCGAAGCATCTGAGGTTACCTTCGTTTCTCTTTGTGGATAGAAGACATCCAGCAACGGCTGTCCACTAAGACATTTGCAAAGCTGCTCTCACTCACTTGCGTGATTCTCCGTTCATTCGAAAACCGCGTCTTTCTTTCTAAGCTGGCGTAACAACCGAGTCTTTTCCGCGAGTGCGGGTAGGAACTTTCCGATGTAGTTTATCACGCCTATCATCGTTGCACTCCGAGCTTGTCAGTAGGTGGTGGCAAGCTAAGAACCAAAGTAATCGATGCGGAGCTCGGCCTTATTCCTGCCTCTGAACTGATATCGCCCATAAAAAAATTTCAGTGACGCCAACTTCACACTTTTCGGGATTGACAGTCAGCCCCGCTTTCCCCGCCGCTTCTCGAACTCTCTTTAGCCTTCTGTCATGTTCCTGTCTGGTCAATCTCCATATCAGCATGTCGTCCACATACACTTGCACGCCTGCGATGTCGTCAAAAATCTCGTTTAAAGTCTTCTGAAAGACCTCCAGAGCTAAAGAGATTTCAAAGGGCAAACTGAGGAAATGATAACGGCCAAAAGATGTGCAAAATTACATATTCTTGAAGTTTCCTCGTGAAGCGGAACCTCATTGAAACCAGAGTTTGCGGGCATACGTGAAAAATATTTTGCGCCTGCCAACCCTGCCTCAATGTCTTCGCGCTGCGGCATTTCATCGTGCTCTCGCTTCAAGCACTGAATATTTCTTCTGGGATCCATACAGATCCTTAGTTTGCCATTTTTTTTTCTAGATTATAACCAAGGATCTTACCCGGTCCGTGGGCTCTTCTACTTTAGTGAGGATGCCTGCCTTGAGCATCCTTTCGAGTTCCTCTTTAAGCCGCTTTTGCAATGCCAGGGGAACACGTCTCGGCGTTTGGACGCTTGGAGTTGCAACTTCTTGTAACACCATCTGGTATTCACGCTGGATGCACCCCGTTCTTTGGAACACGTTCGGTAAGCTTGGACCAGTCGCTCGCTGCTGTTGGTTGTAATCGAGCTCACTGACCTCGTGAAAAGTCCCAGCCGCTCACTGGCATTCAGCCCCAGGATGGCCTGACGCCCCCTTTTCACAATGAGGAAATGTATGTCTGAGACTTGGTTACCTATGGCGGTTTTGAGCGTCGCAATTTCAAGGTGCTTGATTACTGCTCCCTCATATGGACGAAGAACCACTTTGCTAGCTTTGAGTGGCTCTTTTGGCCGCAGTTCCTGCCATGTGCCATATGGCAGTAGGTGTGCTTCTGCACCGGTGTCTATTTTGAGGAAAACTTGAATGTTACAGACTTGCGCTGGCACCATCCAGTCCCGTAGCTGCTTCCCGTTTGACATGTTCAAAATTTGAACATTATCGTCGTCTTGGTGCCCACTACGGGCTTCCGAGACTTGTTTGACACTCTTGCAACGTACCGCGAAGTGGTTTTCGCCGCCACACTTTCTGCAGATGCGTTCGAACACAGGACAGCTCTATGGGGCATGCATGCGTGCACAGCGACTGCACCGAAATTTCTTCTGCCGCTCCCGGGTGGATACGCTTCCTTTCACGTGGTCTACTTGTCTCTCTTGAGACCAAACTTCTTTCTGTGCTGCGGCTAGTTCCGCCGCCTTGCATACTTGTTCATCATTAGCCAGCGTCAACCCTTATCTCGAAAAAGTTTCTCACGGACCTTTTCGTTATTTGTGCCACACACAGTTTCGACTCGAATCATAGATTCGTACATTGCACCGAAGTTACACGATTGAGCTAGTCTTCTCAGGTTTCTTATGAACTGTTTGGCTGATTCACCATCTGCTTGTACTCGCTGCCGAAACACGAATCGCTCATGGACTTCATTTAGCTGGACTTCACAGTACTCTTCGAATTTCTTGACCACAGTCTCGAAGTCGTTCTTGGATTCGCCCTCGGTGAAGTTGAAGTAGTTGAAAACTTCTAAAGCCTCATCCCCGGCCACGCTGAGCAGTTGTGCCACCTTCGTCGCCCCAATCCGTGGTTTCTCGCTTGCGTCCGATGCGGTGAGAAACAGCTCAAGTTTGTGATTAAACAGTTTCATCCTTTTGCTGACATCTCCGTCCAGGCGAACGCGATCTGGTGGCTTCAAGAAGTCCATAGCTTGACTGACGAATGCTCAGTGGTTTCCTATAGCGTGGGCATGGGGACAGGTGTCCGACACCATGCTTCGCGCATGTGCAGTTGGTGACATATATAAGCCGAGTTCAACGCTACGAAGAACCCCGATGTTCATTCAACATTGCCTTTTATGTATTTCAAACAGAAAAGAAAATGCCGCGATAACGCTGTGCCACAGTGGATGCGCAGTGATGTCAAAGCATGGCACGTGTACGCTCAAATCTCGCGTTTTATCACACTTGCAGGTAAACACGATTACACTCTGCGGCACGAACATGCACGATACAGGTCCTCTTTATGGTGTGCCTGCTTCGCTTCCACTTTAGAAGCTCCAGGATTGCTTGACCAGGAGCCTTCTTAGTTTCTGCTTCGCTGGTCCGCAGCTCCACGTTTGCGTTACAGTTAGATTTTTTTGCTTTGTCCCCCGGACCGATACTGCAGGGTCTTAGCGGCGAGCCCGCGCTGCTTCTGCTTTGCCTATCCGCCGCACTGCTGACTTGGCTTCAGAGGTTTTCTTGCGGCCGATATGTTACTAACACATTTATTAGAGTAAGCTTCCGGCAAATTTTAATGAAAGTGCTCGTGCCGAGAGAATGGTGCGCCACATTATTGGCATGTGGTCCGAGAGCCTTTCTGGAACACCGGTGTTGTGTACACGTCTCCAACAAACAATACATGAGAATGAAAAGCTTGCGGAGTAAGCTTTTGAATGAACTTTAGGACAAGCCACTAGTACAGTGTGAATCACTGGGTCGCGGAGCAGCATTGGTCACTAGAGTAATATGAACAATAACAATCACCAGACCCACGTCTCTCCAAATTTTCAAAAAATGGCGGTAAGAGATATAGGCGCACCCACAAGAGGAGAACGCTTCATGCCAATTTTCTATGTCGCAGCACCAGTAACAGAATTCCGTTTTCTTATTGCCTTGTGATTCTTCTTTTCTTGCTTGCTTCCATTTTTTTAAGCACTTTGTTTTTCTTTTTGTTTATTTCTGTGAACCTCAATGCGCATCAAGAGCAAGAGAAGAAGGCTTACTAGAAATATTAACAGTGAATTAGCAATAATTTCTTTACCTTCGTATAATAGCACGGTAAAACAACAAAGGCAAGTATAAATGAACGATACACAACGCAGCACCGCGTAAACTCTCTTCGCTTAGTTGTCTGTTATTTTTTAATGAACAGGCTGGTTTCTATATGATGTATACATTTTATGGGAAATGAACGTGCAAGATTATGCTACGCATGTTTGCAGATCTTGCACGCTCGTTTCTTACTGCCTTTGACGCTTATTCTAGGTGTCTTCTCAAGAAAGGTGTGTCTCCTTTCAATTTTATATTCCTGAATTCAGCGTACTACCACGCTTTCTGCAACACCAACATACACTCGGGATGCATGTCAAGTTTTTTCTCTTCCAGTCACGCCTCCTGGAAGCATGCTGGCTTCTTCGAGGATTTGTAGTGGCTGTGCTGAGAGAGGTATTGCGGCATGTTTTCCTGTTTATTTGAGCAAAGTATATCTGGTGCTTATTTATAAATACTTGTGCCATTCCCAGGGGCGTAGTATAGCGAGCTTAGTGTTTTGTTGGTCTTGTCTGATAGCCTAATGATTCTTTGGTGAATGAATGTTGCTGTTTTAGAAAGTGGTTTCTTTACTGACAACGCTAGAGGAGCCACGATAGGAGACAAAGCAGCGTTCGCCTGCTTACTAATTATTCTACAAGTATGTTGAAATGCGAAGCATTTCTCAGCAATCTTCAGAAACTTTAAGCGTATCTAACAACCTATCTATCTATCTATCTATCTATCTATCTATCTATCTATCTATCTATCTATCTATCTATCTATCTATCTATCTATCTATCTATCTATCTATCTATCTATTTATCTAACTACTTAAGATTGTCTGCTCTCGTGGCCACAACTATATATTTCGCATGAACCAAAATTACTATGAGAGAGTAAAAGGGGTTGACGAATATGACTCGCTGGTCAGGACATGAATAATGTCACCATCTTGTCTCGTACGCTATCTAACACTTCCCACTAGACAGTGACACATGCCGACGGGTGAGTATGTGCTTGACACTTCATATCTAGCCAGGAACGAGGAGAACACACATGAGCGATTTCAACGCGTAAGAAAATACCCGACATTGGTAACGTCAATCCGATGAATGCAAAGAATAAATGTCAGGATGCAATCCGAAATTATACCAAAGCATCCTGCCTTGAAATCAAGAATTTACCACAGAGCTTCTCTAGGTCTCGGAACTACTTTTCAAATAGACGGTAGTCTTCGTGAACCATCAATAGTGGTTTCAGTGCTACCTACCCAATTTTTTAAACATTACATATGTACTCTTCTGATACAGCCAAGACGTCCGGTTAACGTTAGCTGTCACTAGTTGCCATGCCCTGAATTTCATTTATCTAGCAATGTCCGGGGCCAGCATCCTCGCAAGCATCAGAGCTCTATATCAGCTTGTGGCGTCGCATGTTTCAGTTGGCATTGTTACGCAAGTGCAAACAACTGGTGATATAAACACCTGCAAGTCTTCAACACATGGGTGTGCGAACAACACTTGTAGACATATTTCGCACAATTTCATGACGTGTCACTCAATCAAAACATTGCAACATGGTTACCTTCCCTTTGCAAGCTTTGCATAACGTCGATTCGTAGGTACGTAGAATCTGTCAATTTTTTTAACATACCATCTTGGTATAGCTGGGCAAGTTCGTTTTTGTTACTGTCATAAAAATATGCAAAACTTATGCATAACAGAAGCAAACGCACAGGGAAAGCGCTCACAGTAATCCAGCACTCGTAGTGGTGTTTCTACACTTGGCCGTAGTTTTTACCACTGTTTATTTTCACAGTAGAATGTGCGGCGGTTCTAATATATTGTCACGAAGTCGTGACGTCAACGAGAGAAGCAGATTGCAGTCCAAGATAAAAGTCTTTGCTTGGGCAAACTTGTGGCCTCTAAATGAAAGGTAAAATGACAGCAATACACTATAGCACTGATAGGGGCGAGTTGAAAGTCGGCGGTCGATCAGCTGACAAGCGGCGAAACGCCTGGGCTTTTGTAAATATGCTGTCGAATATTCTAGTGCTGTTTTAGCCGCAAAAAAGGTTCTAAAATAAACTCTAATGTTCATGTTGTGCGCGTAGCCTTAACCAAATGACCTACTACATACCTGAAGCTTCTTCATCACTTCAAACAAATTTTCCCGTGAGATTCGCATTGTAATAGGGCTATAACAAAACCTGAGGAAGACATGTGGCATTTTAGCAGTAGGTTACTTATCCATGAGCTTGTTATGAATGAATAGGAAAAGGGGCACATTATATGAATAGGGATTGTGGCGCACATTAAAAACTTCATAGGACAAAAATCTTATGGCGAAAACGAAAAAATAAAACACTTGCCGGACTTGGCCCAGCAACCATCGCTTCAGGTGACGAGGTTGGCGGACGCTGTAAAGGGTAAAACGAGATACTAAAAAAAGCCCAGTCATACATTTCATCGCAGCTTCATATCCTTTTATGAAACCTATAACCAGCAGTAAACAATTGAAACAAGAATTTGGTTTCCCACGTTCAGTATGCCGCTCAGAGTTCAAGAAAAAAATGATCTGGCATTCTAATCCAGAAATGGGGGTCTAGTGTGAGCGAGTGAACGCTTACCCGCCTGCATCCACATCGAGTGCGAAATATAAACTTACGTTAACCTGAATGACAAGGCCTTCCTCACATGTCTGAGGAGTGTACAGAAAAGGGTCACAGTTTTTGTGGGAGCGTTCAGCACTGGTGCCACAAACACAAATATTAGCCTCAATGTTAGAGACACCAGTCGCCCCACAGAAGAACAGAGCATGGACATATATAGGGTTCTGGATGAATGCATATACGCATTGCTATCTTACAATGACCTGTCCTAACATTTTCAGAAGCGAGCCTTGAGTCTTGCTGCAAACGTTGATGGTACATACCAAAAAATCTCGATGACCTCGAGCTTTGCTTTGTACGCCAATGTACCCAAAATATTACTGTGTCGTTTGTGCTACTACAGAACATCACTTTTCGCACATAACCCCTGTTGGTGTAGAATGGCAGCGCAATGCAGGTGCGGAGCCAGTCAGCTCCTTTGCAGTTGAAGACGAAAAGTCTGAAACGTCTCTTTGGGTGGAGGCACACAGTTTACCACTCCGTGAAGTTGTGATGAACAACACACGCATGCACGTCGCATAAACTGTGTCAATTATAAGCATAATTGCTTCACTTTATCTTGACTGAAAAAGGGTAGATCTACTGTCCCTTGCCTCCCCCTCCCACCACGAAAGCTGCACTACGGGGATATTGTGTAAGATCTCTAAGCTTTAATTACGCTTTCGAGATCCACTAGGGCACCTTCATAACTAGCTTAAGCATTACGTAAAAGTTCTTACTGCCTTTCCACGCCTTTTGACTCAGACGCGCTTGTAACGTCGTCTTTTCGCAGCGAAATATGCTATGAGATAACAACACGAGTAGCGTGCGCGCCATAATTGTCCGCCGTCGCCGCCAGTGTCCGTGACTACTATCGCAAGAAATAAGAAAAAAATGAGTAAATGAAAAAAAAAAACGCTAAGAAAGGACACACTCGGATTCAAATCCAGATCCCCTGCGTACCAGGCCAGCTTTATAGGACTGGACCACGTTTGCTCTTGGAAATCCTTTGCAAAGTGGCCTTAGACAGGCTTGATGTCGGCAAAGTAATCCCGCCAACGTCAGCATTAAGGCGTTTTAGAACTGCAAAGAAACAACCAGGTGTCTTACAAAGGGAATTGTGTGACGAGGGTTGCCAAATGCTCCGACCCTTTACAAAAAAAGCTTGACCTTGTTCAACTAATAACCTTGGTGACTTCCTACTATGAGAGATTGGGGGGAGGGGATTGCAAACGTTTCTGGCTTAATTTGCGAGTGTACAGTGGAAATCACGCTTCTCCGAAGAATGACGACCGATGGCATAGTGAATGCCTGGTTCCTACTCATTTAAGGCGTGGTGGGTACCCTGCAAGTATGGTTGCAGCAGCTACCCACAGAGTGATAAAGGAAACCACGACGTCTACGCTCAACGCGTATAATTTTTACAGCAGAAGCTCTAAATACGGCTTTCCAGAGACTTTACCACTCTTTGAGTACATGCTACAAGCACACTTGCAGGGTACCCACTACACCATAGGCTCGTAGTAGCCAGGAATTCAGTAAGCCAATGTTCGTCGTAGAGGCTTAACTCTAAATAGAGCAGCTGATGCACTAGAGAAAGTGATGTTAGATGGACCACTACAAATATTGCCTCTGGAACAGCCTCTATAGTAGCATATATATTTCGGCGGCAAATGCTTATGCGAGAATTCTTCACACTACCTTTAAAAAATTCTCTGGATTTCAATCATCTAATGACACCCTGGAAAACTTCCTCATGTTATAACCGATGCCTGCAAGCATTCATAACTTGGTTACGCTCTCGTATTTCTCCGTTAAATTTTCATTTGTTTGGAGCCGGCTTGATTTCCTCCCCACTTTGTTCTTTTTGTAGGGACGAGGAAACTGTGGAGCACCTTTTGATGTCTTGTATGAAGATTTCAACATTAAGAAAGGTATCACTAGCAATACCATTACGAATCCTTGGCTTAGCTTTGACAACATCAAATTTACTATCCCTAGGTGCACATACTCTAGGGAACAGCAACGGGCAAGTGTGCGAGGCCATACAAGATTTTATTGTACAATCTAAGTGATTCACCTAATTAACTCAATACAAATCGTTCTCAGTTAACCAATGTAGGCTATAGAGAAATCTCTTTTGATATCAATCACTTATTGCTCATTTGGTAGGAACTAAGTTGTTTGAATTTCTTTTCAAGAATAATTAACAAAAAAATATAATTTCTGCTAGTTTTCTTTTACCAATGTTTAAATACAAACATTTCCTTTTTTTATTTTTTAAGCTACCCGATTCTTGGTTGATCCCCTAGTGTGGGTGTGAGCCACTAGTTTGGGATCTACATCTACATATATTGTAATACCCTCAATCCCGCACAGTGGTTGTGTGCCACAGTTAATAGTTCAACGAAACCAAGCTTTTGTAAAGGATTGGGTTATTGAACTACACACTCGTTGCACAATTCGCATTATCTGACACGGGGTTGTTTCTTCGCAGATATATAACGCCTTGTTTACTTCTTAAGGTGATTCTTTTCCGTACACCAAGCCTGCGCTTGGTTGGTTTGCAAGGGTGTTCCAAGCAACATTGCGGCTCAGTGGTAGAATGCTGGAATGACACGCTGGGAACCCTGGCTTGAATGCCATTGTGTTATTGTTTTTTTACTTACTGAATTTTTTTCATGCTACAGTGGTCACAGACACCAGTGGTGGTGGCGGTGGCGAAAAACTCATAACAACTGATGGTCCCATAACTGCTTTCGCTGTAAAAGGCTCTGAACAGCTGCTCTTCTAGCTTTTTCCGGGATAGTTCTGCGCCTTCCGCGCTAGCCTGGCAGTTTTTATGTTTTTTACACCGAAAGCCATTATGACATCATCAGACGGGTCACACACGGCGCCTTAGTTGCCCGCCAAAACCAGTGTGCGTAATCAGTGTCGGCAGAAAAAAAACTCATTAAATAAGAAACACCAAGGACACAATATTGGTGCTCGAACTCAGGTCCGCTGCGTGCCAGCCCAGTATTCTACCACTGATACACACCAGTGCATGAGACTTGATCATGAGACTTCA
Source organism: Rhipicephalus microplus (assembly GCF_043290135.1). Lineage (NCBI taxonomy): Eukaryota > Metazoa > Arthropoda > Arachnida > Ixodida > Ixodidae > Rhipicephalus > Rhipicephalus microplus. The sequence continues at coordinate 105,492,679 of NC_134705.1, read as the reverse complement.
TCAGGTCGGGAAAGGAGTGACGTCATTATAAGTTATAAGGCGTTTTAATGCAACCATCGAACAACCAGGCTTCACACATCGCGAATAGCGTAATGAGTGGGTCTTGCAATGTCCCAACTCATTGCAGAAGCTTGTTCATGATCAGCTATTAACTGTGACGCATACCCACTTCAAGCATAATTCCCCATCGTCGTCAGCCACTGCATGAACAGTTCAGTGGATACTTTTATTGGATACCACGCTTCTCAGATGAAAATGACTAAGGATAACATAGCGAATGCTAGACTAATACTCACTAATTATGATTACCAATGCCGTAGTATGTGCCCAGCAAGTGCGCTTGCAGCAGTCACTTAATGAGTATTTTTAAAAGGCTTTGAAATGGTGGTCTTTCAGCTTTTGTTGTGACACTCGTGCGCCTTCGCGCAGCCCCGACATTTTTTTTCTGCATCGTCCTATTTTTCTTTCGCAGGTGTACGCATAGGTGACATTTTCTCTCCCAGTCAACATTCAAAAAAATAATAACACAGAAGGCACATACACTTTTTGTGTACAAGACTACGTGACGAGGCAATCTGGAACCGTCTTGCACACATCGCTCAATGCAACGGCTATAGCAATTTATGGGCACCAAGCTTGGTACCATACAAAAGCTCCAATACAAGAGATGTACATAAAAATGTGCATCATACAACACAGCCATAGCGTAAAGGTTTATGCGAAAGCCTGTGAAAGGGTGATCCCCGCCAAGAGCACACATCACCGCTTTCATAAATGAATCTAAGCGCAATAAAACACGCTAACCGTGAAAGTCTGAAAATAAGCAATGATCTGCAGAGTAAGCAATAAAGGCACTTCGTATGATCTTTTAGATGAAGGGCATACTAACGGGAACACTTATTAGTCAGCATTTTTGCAACATAAGAACTGTCTACACTCGTCATCACACATTCGACAAAAGTGTGTTGATGAACATCACATTGTTTCTGCAGACAATGGCCGCCTACTTTAACGCAACTCGTAGGGAGTGTCTCTACATGACTTTGAGGATATTAAGCACCTCAACGTAAATCTGCAACGAAATATTGCACGTAGCCACGAACCCGTGCAGGTAGCTCTTAATAACCGTTACAAAAAAGGGGAATCACGGTGGCTGTCAGTGGGTTTCCTTCTTTCTGAAAAAAATAACTCATTCGACAGAGTAACCTCCTCACTCTCCTTTCCCCCATTAGAAAATTATTAGTGTGACCGACTTAGCACTTCTGCAAAGTTGTCCCCGTCGGTGTATTGACTGCGAGTTATTGGTACATTCCTGCCGACGAGAGGGGTTCGAAGAAATGAACCTTCATAACACGATTTGATTTCATCGTTTGTGCGATATTCGGGAGCATGCAGAGATTAAAGTTTGTGTTTCTGAGTGATAAAACAAAACTATGGTCCTCAGTTTTGAATACAAACAAAAATAGGGAAACTTTCATTTCCCTAGTGTGGTAACGCGTAACACTTGGAGTGCAAGCTGCGTCAAAGCGATAGGTTCAAATACCGCACACTCAATTTTTCTCAGCTTTTTGTCGTTTCTCTCGTTGCAGTAGCTTTATCTCACCCAAATTTACAATCTAGTATAACCAAGTTTTTCAAAACTTTCTTAAGAGCAATTTTTCATCCCGTAATGTCTCAGTGAGCCACGCACAAGTGCGCAGCAAAATATTTGCGGTGACCTTGTCTCCCATCTACAAAACACCGCAAAGGTTCGTTCGCCATTTATAGCGCTGGGGCAGTGTATTCTGGTTTCTTAACAGTATCATCCACTCCGTAACTTTAGTTTACAACATTCTTTTTATATTTTAGTACAAAAAGAAGTGTGCACAAAACGTGAACAGCGTGCCGCAATCTCTTTTCGTCAACCTCTAACCTTGGTAGCAATAACAAGTTGGTAATATGGCCATACAAATGAGTGCAATTGTAACATAATATAGAGAATGACTGCTTGAGCTGCAGTGCTAAACATCAGAATTTGTATGCGCCACATTGTTCTTGCGTCTCTCTCCCCACATATTACATGACCCTGGCTACCCTCACTTTCTTCATTGTCTTTCTCCTCTCCACTACTATTAGTCATGTACTTGTAAATGTACGTCATGACTGTGCTAAGCTTCATTTTCATTTTTCTTCCTCTCTGTTCTTCACCATTCTATCACGCGCTATTTATTGTTTTCAAGCTGAGTGCAGTGCAAATATATCGCTCCGGTGAATGCGTGCTTGGTTACCATACCTCGAAAGTTGAGTAGCTAAGAGGCTCACCTCCGGACTATAGCTTCACGAAAACTAATCATTTTGTTTGCTTCATTTCTTCTCAGCCACCTCTCTACACACGATCTTGTCATCAACTCTCCTCATTCTTCTTGTTCACCTCGGCCGCCATGTGTCGCGCTTTCGACGCCTAACAGGTAGATTTCTAATGCATTCGTAAAACGTTAATTATAGCATAATATGTATTGGAACAAATAACTTGCCGGAGGTCGACCGAAGACGACACTGCTCAGTCTTGGCGGGCTGGGAGGCTGAAAGCAGTATTGCAAGACGTTTAAGACACGAATGAACACTTGTAAAAATGTAAGCTGAATGTTTAATTCTACCGGAGACGTGAAAAGAAACAATACCGTACGTACAATATTACGAATACTATATTACCAATACCATAACAGAACAATACTACCATAAATGTATTTAAAATGGTGACAAGTTCTTAAAAATGATGCAACTTGTATGAAAATGAGGAGGTAATGAATTGAAGGAATGTAGAGGGGAAGTTAATTCTAGTGCTGTGTGTTGAAGTATTTGCGAAACTGATGTGAAGGAAGCAAAGTGGACGAAGTGATAACTTGTCAAATGCAGGGACCACACCTTCAGCCTAAAGAATATGAGCCGGGGTACCTACGAACAAGACTACTGATGTGGTCAACACCTCGCCCTGTTTACCGACATTAGGATATATTTGTGCGTTTTATAGCTTGCCTGTTTATCTTAAACATTACTCCAAGATATAATAAAATAATCTTTATCATTTGTATTTTTTAAACAAAGGAGCCTAATACTGTTGTCGTTTACATGAAGAAGTAGGAAACTTTTCTACAAATGCTTCAACAAGCTCCCTCCTGCTTCAACAAGTCCGAACCTTGTGCACCTCACTGCGCGCAAGGTTCATCTACGATTGTATGTGGTAATCATGCCATTACAAAAATGGCGTTCACCAGACACTCAAGTCACCTGTGGAAAAGCGCGAGATGTTAAAAATACCTTTGATATTCCCAAAGGGAATGTTGTTCAGAAGCTTGGTCGAAGAGGTTCTAGTAACTAGCGAATACACTGTAGCCATGTCTAAAACGCATCGCAAAAACATTTGCCGCCACTAAAGTGTCCTTACGTGCGGAGTAAACTTTGTAATAATTGTAGTATGGTGGCCCGGCTTATGACGTGGGAGGGCCAGGAAACTCTTGTTAAAGGACTGCGACTGCGATGGTGAAGGATCCCTTTTTGTGGATGCTTACGATTATGGTCATGTTGTTATTTAACCACAACTTAGTCAGATATTTTTCCGCTGGGACCGAACTTGTGGTTGAGGAAGTTGCGCTTGAAGCGCGCGCCAGACTCGCCCACGTCAGGTAGTGACGGCTTTCAGCACTTGGAAGCGTCATTCCTAGCCCGCATTTCTTCATGGTTCTCTTGATTGTGCCTTGCGACCTTAGGCCCCAGGGTCCACTTGACGATCCGCCTTATTCGATCCCACTTTTAGAGCACTGAGTTTGCTTGAAGACTAGGCCTATGAGCTACTGCTTCGATTACCACATTTTCGGGTTTGCCTTATGGCGAGCTCTCGGCGCTTTGTATTCCCAGGCCATCACTGCAGAGTGTTGGCGGTGAGCCCCAGAAGCTACTGCTATAGGAGCCCGCTGCGCTGAGACAATGGCTAAGCTTTTGAAATGCGTGAGTTCCGGGTGAAGACAGTGAAAGCGCACTTGCTGAGAAAATGGATCCGATGGCAGTGGAAAACATACATTAGAACAAGCCAGTCTGAATGGCGCTCAGAGTGTGAATTTCACATCCCCCACTAATGTATCTGGCCTATCACGTTTTATAGTAGGCTACACTTTTTCATATTCGGGTTGTAGCATTTCGTCTTGGTCCATCATAACATCGGCAACAAATGATGATCCCTTCAACTGTTGTTTGAAATATCGCTACATGCATATATATTGATATTCTAGGGGGCGACACGCGTGTGTACCTGACAAGGAAGACGAAGGGTTGTCCCCGCTTGATCACTGGTGAATCGGTCACGTCATTACCGCTGGTTTTGCATACCTCGAATCCGCAACCTCGTCGATACGGCGTCTCCTCTTTCCTATAACATATTTGGTGGAGGTGGAACGTTCCCCGTCTTCACCACGAAGCTTCGAAGTGGCTGCACCGTTCAGTCTCCGGCCATAGCTACCAATGACAACTCGTCAACGTCTTCATCTGTAGCTCCAGCCACTACATACCTGACGATGCCCACCCCCCGTGATCCCGGTAATTCTCCACACAACCTAGGCTGGACGTTGACTGATGGCTCCATATGTACGAGCGTGTCAGCCAGACACACCGCTGGGACCCTACCATAATGCTCACCAACGTAATTGGGAGGCACCCCACGTGTCTGGTTTGACGCCCATGAGACCGAGCTCACGAGCTGGGATACCTCCAAGCAGAGACTACGCGATATCTTTGGGGACCGGTCCGGTAGTACCAAGAACTCGCCACTCGTGTACAGTCCTTAACGAAGTCGTATGTCTCGTACATACAGGACGTGCTCGTGTTGATCCTAAAGGTGGACGACGAATTGACAGAGAGTGACAAGGTGGGTCACATACTTAAGGGCATCGCGAATGATGCCTTCAACTTGCTCGTCTACACCAACGTCACGATTGTGGTTATTATTATCAAGAAATGCCGCCTCTTCGAAATGGCCAAGAGCCGCCTTGTTCTGCCTCAATTTACGCGGCTACCAAGCACGGCTGTTACATCCACCTGCACCGATCTTGTTGCCGCACCACCCATGTAGAAGAGTGTGACACGAATAGTTCGATGGGAGCTTGAGGCGTCAAGTCCGATACCATTTTCTCTACAACCGCTCATCCATGGCACCGCACGAATGCCTCCAGCTGTCTCCGTTATTCAAGCCTTCGTGAGGCAGGAAATTGCAAAGCTCGGTTTTCCTGTGGCCTGCTCTGTCTCCCGACTCGTCTCCAGGCCAATGACAACAAATGCACCACGCCATGACTCACATTTTCTTCCGCGATCCCGCAGTGCGGCAGAATGGAGAACTGCAGACTACAAACCGATATGCTTCAGCTGCCACCGAGTTGGCCATAACTCCCGCTACTGCCGCAGCGCCTGCATGCCCTCAAACTGGAGCCCATTTTCCTCTCCTCGCCTATACGAGGACTCCCGTCGGTATTCGCCCAGTCGTGTGTACCCTTCTTCCGACGTCCCTAACAGCCGCTCCACCGCTCGTTCGCCGTCACCTTAACGCCATTGTTTCCTATCGCCCATACCACGCCGCTGTACGTCGCTGGTCAACTATGGATCCTCTCCGACGGAAAACTAGACTATGCAGCTCTGGGGGTAGTGCTGCATCACTTGCGACTGATCGAAATCCTCTGTTGACGCTCCCCACTAATAGAAGCTTGATTGAGGTGTCTGTGGATGGTATTTCTTTGACGGCGTTAGTTGATACCGGAGCTTAAGTGTCCATAATGAGTGCTCATCTGTGTCGCCTGCTCAAAAGAGTCCACATGCCTGCAGCGACTAAAGCCCTCCGTGTAGCGGACGGTGGAACTGTGGCCATCACTGGAATGTGTACCGTTCGTGTCAGCATTACTAGCCGCCATGTTCCCGTTTTATTTACGGTGATTGAAAATTGCCTTCATGACTTAATCTTCGGCATCGACTTCCTATCGACGCAATATGCTCTGATAGATTGTGCCGCCGGTACTTTGTGCCTAGAACTTTTTCTTCTCCCGGATTCTCACCCTGAACTCCCGAACAGCCTGTGCACCACCGACTTCTTGTGGATACCACCTAAAGCTCTCACATTCGTTGAATTGACAACACCCTCTCCCGTGCTCGATGGGGATTATTTCGTGACGTCGATTACTGATGATCTCCTGGCGCATGACATTACTGTCCCACACTCCCTCGTAACCATGGCTTTAACCGAACATACTTACCTGTTATCAATTTCTGTTTCAGAAAGCAAGTGCTACCCCAAGGAATTTTGGTCGCCACGCTGACCCCTAATTGACGACCACGACATCTGTTTTATGGCAGACGTATTTCCCGAGCACGCACATCACTCGCAGGATGTCACGTGCCTCGATGGGACCTTACGCTCCATGATTGCGCCGGACCTCGAACCGGAGAACTCAGCGGTGATATGCCGCTTTCTGGCTTCATACCGCGACATATTTGATATGGACAGCCGTCAGCTCGGCCAGACTTCACTCGTCAAGCACCGCATTACCAGGTGATTCTCATCCCATTCATCGGCGACCGAACCGGTTGTCTGCCACCGAGCGTAAAGTAATTCGACAAGAATACACCAAGATGTTAGCCAAAGGAACTACTGAACCCTCCTCGAGTTCTTGGGCGTCCCCCATTGTGCTCGTTAAAAAAAAAGATGCCACGTGGTACTTCTGCGCGGATTACCGTCATCTGAATTCAATCGCGAAAAAGGACGTTTAGCCTTTACCCCGAATCGATGACGCTCTCCATTTTCTCTACGGTGCCCGATACTTTTCTACAATAGATCTACGTTCCGGGTACTGGTAGATTGCTGTCGATGAAAAAGACCAAAAGAAGACTGCATTTGTAACACCAGACGGCCTATGTTAGCTCAAGGTAATGCTGTTTGGTCCATGCAATACCCTAACCCCGTTCACGTGCATGATGGACTCTCTGCTACAAGAGTTCAAATGGTCAACATGTCTTTCTCTTCTTGACGATGTCGTTGTATATTCCCGAACATTTGAGACCCACCTTCAGCGTTTGTCAGCTATTCTCGACATATTCCGCACTGCAGGCTTTCAATTGAACTCGTCGAAGTGCCACTTCGGACGCCGGCAAATTACAGTGCTGGGCCACCTTGTCGACGCCTCTGGTGTGCAGCTGGACCCCTAGAAAATTCGTGCAGTCACCAGTTTTCCTATACCCCATTCATCCAAAGACGTTTGGAGCTTTGTTGGACTTTGTTCCTATTTTAGAAGGTTTGTGAAAGATTTCGCAACCATCGCTCGGCCCCTCACAGAGCTTCTGAAGAAAGACGTCACATTTACGTGGGGTACCTACCAAGCAGCTGCTTTTTCTCACCTAATAACGCTACTGACGACTACGCCTATATTGGCTCACTTTGACCCATTCGCTCCGACAGAAGGCCGAACCGATGGTAGTGGTCATGGAATGGGAGCCGTCTTAGCCCCATGCCATCAGGGACACGACCGCGTTGTCGCCTACACTAGCCGCCTTCTCACAGCTGCTGAGCGCAACTATTTCATTACAGAGCGTGAGTGTCTTGCTCTTGTTTAGGCAGTCTACAAGTTTCGCCCATATTTATATGGCACAAATATATAACTGACCATAGACATATATAACTGACAAATATATAACTGACCAAAGATATAACTGACCATTATGCCCTATGTTGGCTTATGTCACTGGAGGATCCTACTGGCCGGCTCAGGCGCTGGGCTTTGTGACTGCAAGAGCACACCTACACGGTGACGTAAAGTCCGGACGCCTACATTAGGACGCAGACTGCCCGTCCTTCTACCCGGTTTCTGAGTCTAGCACTATGCCTGACACCGACACCGAGCGCTGCGTCTTTTCCTTTTCGCAAATGACATGCATCGCCCCGCCGCGGTGGTCTAGTGGCTAAGGTACTCGGATGCTCACCCGCAGGGCGCGGGTTGGAATCCCGGCTGCGGCGGCTGCATTTCCGATGGAGGCGGAAATGTTGTAGGCCCGTGTGCTCAGATTTGGGTGCACGTTAAAGAACCCCAGGTGGTCTAAATTTCCGGAGCCCTCCACTACGGCGTCTCTCATAATCATATAGTGGTTTTGGGACGTTAAACCCCACATATCAATCAAATGACATGCATCGGTGACGAGCAGTGCCATGATGCGTCCTTGCGTGCTATCATTGAGTATCTTGAACCACCATCTTCCAATCAGTCCCATCGCTCATTCATGCTTCACGATGGTGTGATATACCGCCCAAGGTTTGAGCCTTATGGACCGGCTCTGCTGCTTGTCATTTCGAAACACCTTCGCTCGGAAGTTCAGCGTGAACTTCATGTCCTTCCAACTGCTGCTCACCTTGGTGTGTCACGCACATATGACCGAATACGCCGACGCTTCTTTTGGCCAGGGCTTCCACGCTCAGTCAGAAGATACGTAGTGGCTTGTGAGAAATGTCAGCGCAGCAAAACACCACCGACACTTCCCGCCGGACGCCTCCAACCACTTCTTATTATGTCAGAACCGTTCTTCCGCGTTGGGTTGGACCTACTTCGTGCTTTCCCCTTGTCTTCCTTGGGTAACAAGTGGATAGCCGTGGTCACCAACTACGCCACGCGTTATGCCATCACACGAGCTCTTCTAACAAGCTGCGCCACAGATGTCGCCGACTTCCTCCTCAAGGACGTCATTTTGCAGCACGGAGCCACACGGCAGCTGCTTACAGACCATGGTCGCACCTTTTTGTTGAAGGTCATAGCCGACATCTTGCTGTCCTGTAAAACGCGACATGGGCTGACTACGTCATACCACCCGCAAACCATTGGGCTCACGGAACGTCTAATCTGAACTCTAACAGACATGCTCGCTAAGTATGTTTCTATCAACCCCATCAACTGGGATCTCACGTTGTCGTACGTCACATTTGCCTACAGTTCTTCACGCCATGACACTGTCGGTTACTCTCCATTTTTTCTGCTGTTCGGCCGAGAACCAACATTTCCTCTAGACACCGTTATACCGTCCCCTGGAGTACCGACCAGTGAATATGCCATGGACGCTATCACTCGGGCCGCTCACGCACGCGAAATCAACCGTACTCGCCTTTTGACCTCTCAGAGAAGCAACGGCGCTTGTATGACCAACGACACCGCAATGTACACCTTCTGCCCGGTTCTTTGGTCCTGCTCTGGTTTGCGACCCGTCAAGTTGGCTTGCCAGAAAAAACTGCTTAGTCGCTACACAGGTTCATACCGAGTCCTTCGTGTGGTTACTCCTGTAACGTATGAAATTGGTCCTGCCACCCCGTCGCCTTCATGTGCCCAACAGGCTACCGATATTGTACATAATGCGCGCTTGAAGCCCTACAAATCTCCTAGTTACGTTGACATTTCGATGCGCTGAGACGGCGCTTGTGTCGCGGGGGTCATGCTACTTGCATACATATTGATATTATAGGGGGCGACGGGCGTGTCTGCCTGATGAAGAAGACGAAGGGTTGTCTCCGCTAGATTCCTATTCGACGAAATCAATAATTGTCTTATCTGAACGAGTGACAAACAACTATTGCACTCTTTTCATTCAGCCTAGGGTGTCTCTTTCTTTGTCTTTCTTTTTTCTGGTGGGTGGATTCGATATTTAAAAAAAATGTTACTGTATTAAGTCATCGATTATTGGCCGATCCCCCTGAGTGGGTACGAGCCACGGCTGTGGAATCATCATCATCATCATCATCATCATCATCATCATCATCAGCTAGATCGCTGGAGAACTGGTCACGCCATTACCCCTGGTTTTCAATACATCTAATCCCCCGCCTCGTCGATACGGCGTCTCTTCTTTCTCGTAACAATAATATGCCCACTTGATTCGACATCAAATATGTCCGGAATCATGTTATTCACATCAAATTTAAGTATACGTTGTCATTAGGCCTAAGTGAACAGGCAGGAAAAAGCGAGTAGGCAAAGGCTCTTAATTTATATCAGCTTTTAGGTGCCACTATGAATAAATCTAAATTCAACAAGCAGTCAACTAGACGTAGTACTCATTCACAATGGTGGGAGACTGACTGTGATTGCGACTATAGGCGACGAAAGGCAGCATGGAAGAAAATAATCCACAACCAGTGTCCGCGTAATTGGAAAGACAATATAAATGTTGCTGCTGTATTCAGATAAGCAGTCAAGAGAGCAAAAACACAGTACAACTCTAGACATTACAGTTATATGTCAGAGACAAAAAATAGGAAAGCCCTTTTTAGGTTCTTAAGATACAGAAAGATTGTTCTGACACCAATTAGTCTAGAATCGATTTGTTGATGACGATTAGAATTGTCGCAGTCATCGGAAGCAATTAGGAAAAGTAATTGGGAAAGGAAGATAGCTTTACATCGGTTCTACCCCACCTTTTGCGGGATACAGAAAAAGCTGATGATACAAGGCAACAACACTACAAGAATATCAGAAGTAGTACAATCCCTACCAGTTTCATCTCCAGGCCCTGACTCGTACATCGCTGTACTTGTGTTAACAAGTACAGCGATGCTAAAAATTATGGTTGATTTGTGTTCCAGCAACATCGTTAACTGTATAAATTATTCTATAGCAAATGCCTGGGTGCATCCTGACTGGAAAGTTGCCAAAGTAACACCACTACTTTAAAAACAAGGAGCTTGTTCTGCTATAGACAACATTAGACCTATTTTTCTCACATCTAGTCTTCTAAAGCTATTAAAACGGGTTTTATATTGACATTTTAAATATGAATAAAGCAAAAAAATGGGGATTTAGACCTGGCTGCTCTATATAGTGTGCGCATCTTGACCTGGAAGCTAAAATAAGCTTGCTCGACACAGAAACAAATATGCCACTTTTGTGACCTTAGATATTTCTTAGGCATACGACAGTGTGAAGCATGCCATCTTGATTATTAAACTTCAAAACGTTAACATTTTCGAATATATAATTGCATAAATTTGAATTTTTTAATGGACGCAGAATGCATTGTTTGCAGAATGGGCTATCTTCACAATAGTACAAACAGACAAGAAAAGTTCCTTGGGCATATGTTCTTTTACCCATTTTATTGAATATATTATCATGCTCTATCGCTACTCACGGTAAAGTGCAAGTATATGTATACGCAGACGATATAGCCTTCTTTTCAGGTTCATATGGCATACACTCGTTGTACAACATTTTACAAACATATTTGAATGCTATTGCAGTATAGCTTACTGACGTGCGCATGATCTAAATAGTTAAGAAAAGTGCTCTTCTTGCACTTCAACTTAGTTCTCCTACACGAGCTGGACAATATTCCACAGGTGAACTCAATAAAATATTTGGGTATAATATACACTGCGAATTCTAATTGAAGTTCACATATTGAGTATATCGCGTCTAAGGGAATACGTGCGATTGGGTTGCTCACGAGAATCAGCAATTGTCCAATTAGAATGCGTAGAATAGCTTTGATGCTGACATATTGCATGTATGTACACCCATTATTAGAGTATGGATGTGTATTGTTCTGTGGGGGACCCACTTATTAAGTCCTTTTCTTTCTATAGAGCTTGAGGCATTGCGCCTGTGTTTAGGCTTTCCTAAGTTTGTCAATACTAATGTTCTTTATGATGAAGCATATCTGCCGTCTTTACAAACCAGGTTTCGCATGCAGACTGCTCAAACATTTCTGAACATCTTTGCATTGTCAAAGAGATGCTCCCAATATGTATTCATAAGCAAGCCTTCAATATTTTTTATAGTGAGTGGTGTCGGCTACGGCAACCTCAAATACTTTATATGTCAAAACTGTTCACCCATGTAGAAATCCTACGATAAGAATATATTTTGACAATGTATTTCCTAAGAATGCTAAACTTTTGCCAATAATATATTTGAATGGGTTCCGCAGAGACCTTCTCAATAGTCTACAGATAAGTTCAGTTATAGCTACAGATGCTTCCACTAATGCCGAGAAAGCAAAAGTGGCCACCAACAGCATTAGGTAAATCTTATTCACTACGACTGTCTGAATTTACGCCAATATTCCAGAACGAAGTAATGGCAGTGATTTTGGTCATACGCAAGCTACCAAGATATATCTCTTCGGCTGTTACACTGACTAATCCTTTGTCAGTTCTCACTGCTCTAACCGCACCAAATACATCGCCTTGTTGATTATAATTCCGTACGTATATACCCAGTCACGTTCGTGTTAACCTAATGGTTTGAGTGCCAGGTGACGAAAAATTAGTACTAAATAAAGCGGCGGACACACTGGCGGCAGAATCAATTCAAGGCCCCGTGCTGAGTATTCTAAGTCCTGCTGCCTATATATAATCACGCTATTTTGAAAAATCTGTATACAGCAGGAACACACAAACTCGTCTCTTCTAAATGGCGCAGATTTTCTGCACCTTCAGTTTCAGTGATACAGCGCGTAGTGTCCCCTAGATTGCGATACAGGATTCTACCTTTAAACGTTTATTTATACAGACCTGGTTTTCTTTCTTCCCCTATTGTCACTATTGTACACAATCAAAAACTATAGAGCACTTTTTCACAGAATGCCGCCGATATCAAAACTTAAGGCAAAAATTTCTAATACCAGCTTTTCAAAAACATTAGCTTAAACTAGCTGAAATGTTAGTACACCCCTTAGGGGCTTTGGCATTAGGTTATTGCAACAGGTACATATATGGAGCCATATATAACTATAAAAAAGAATCAAAACGGCTACCATGCTGATCTCATAAGTACATACTCATTGCTTCTTTCGTCATTATTTTATTTCATGTATTTGCTGTATTTTTTATTTCGTAATTTTTTTTTCATTTTTTTAATTTATAAACGATTTGTAATACCTACTTAGCACAACTTAGCTTTTAATTAATGTAAGAAATAATTAGGCATTCCATTATCTTTTTTTTTTCTTTCCAAAAATCTTACTGCCCTGGTATTCATGGCCGATCCCCCGTAGTGAGTTAAGCAACCAACTCGGCACACGTGATGAAAGCCTTTCTGAAATCATCGAACAAGTGTACACGCTTAAGGTGGACAAGACGCGACCATAAGAAGCTTGCTGCGCAAGCTCCTAAATCAACATAAGGGCGAGCTGCTTCTACAGCACACATGATATTGTCATGCAGCAGTGTCGGTGAGTCCCATAATATGAACAATAACATTCACCGTACCCACGTCTCAACAAAAATGTGACACGATGGCAATAAAAATATGAGCGACACCCAGAAAAGAATGCTTTATGGCAAGTTCAGTTGCTGCATCGCCGGTCACAGTAGAATACGAAATTACACCTCTCACACCTAAATTTTTAAGACTGAAGAAAGCATGGAGCTGGGCAGTCTTTTGCGTTTTGTTTGTCTGTTTTTATTTTCTGCTTCTGTTCTTTCTTTTCTTGCTTTCCGATTTTCGGCGCATTATTTCTTTTTCTATTTCTATCATCATGAATGCACTTTAGGAACGAAAGAATACTTACCAAACTTCATAACAGCTAATTAGCCATAACACAAATACATTTGTAGAAATGCATGACAACGCAATAAAGCAATAATAAATAAATGATACGCGACAAAGCGCCGCGTTCACTCTCTTCGCTTAGACCAGTGTTTCTTTTGGCCCCTCAGGCAAACTTTCGTATGACATATATGTTTTACGTGACATGAATGCGCGACATTACACTACCCGTTTTTATCACGATAGCAATTAAATCGACACTATCGGCCGGATTTCGCTGCCAGCGTCGGCGTCGATGTCATAAACCGTGTATATATATATATATATATATATATATATATATAAATAAATATATATATATATATATATATATGTGTGTGTGTGGGTGAAAACACAAGGGAAAATTCGGAAATAAAACTCCGGCAAATAAAATCGAGCATGAGACCTCCACGTCGTGAATGCGAGGCGTTACTATTGAGCTACTGTGTGGAACCTCCTTCGACGTTCAAACGGCAAGCTCTATATGCCTATCACTTACCGGTGTTGGCGGGCATCTCGGGGGGGAGGGGCTATCGTGTTTTCAGCATTATGAGCAAGATGGTGCAGTGAGTGTGCGCTGGCTCTCATTTCTCATGCGTACTTTGGCATTCGTAAAGAATGACGTAGTGTACGCTTAATCGCACGCTCTTATCTTGCAGTGGGCAGGATCGTAAGTCTCGTACGTATTCTGTTGTATTTGCCGGGTGCACAAAGGTCACTGCAATCGTTGCGCATCATCTGTTTGCGAAAAGGGAGCGCTTTTTAGACAGGGTGAATTAATACCTCAAACGCTAATTCACGTTCATCTGTACTTGTGAGTACGTTTCGTGCATCATTTGTGCATGAGAAACGCGGGGCACGTTTTCATCTGCTTGTCATTCTGCGAGTGACCTTCCGATTTGTTGCTATCGCATTCATTGCTTTGCCTTTGCGGCAAAGCTGTGCCTTTTTTTATATATTGCGCGGTTGTTTTTTTTATTGCCATTGGCATACACTCTAGGTCTATTATCAAAAAGGTAGTTTCTAGTCTCAATTTTTGATTCCTGAATGAAGCGTATTAACAAGCTCAAAGGCACACACTGACATGAACTTGTAATGCTTGGTAATTTTTTGTCTTACAGCCGCTCTTTTGGGATTGATTGATTGATAAGTGGGGTTTAACGTCCCAAAACCACCATATGATTATGAGAGACGCCACAGTGGAGGGCTGCGGAGATTTCGACCACCTGAAGTTCGTGAACGTGCACTGGAATCTGAGCACACGGGCCTACAACATTTCCGCCTCCATCTTAAATGCAGCCCCCGCAGCCGGGATTCGATCCCGCGACCTGCGGGTCAGCAGCCGAGTAAATTAGCCACTACACCACCGCGGCAGGGCTCGCGTCTTTGGGAAGCATGGAGAATTCATTAATGATCGCTAGTTAATGCGCATATAAATGTATTGCGTTATGTTTTATACTTTTGAGCCTTATTATATGCTTCGTTCATATGCTATTATCTGTGTGACTACAAGTGGCGTTTTATTCCTGGTGTTGCGTCTTGTTGTATCTATGATTCCTTTGCGAATAAACGTTCCTGTTTCAGGAAGTAGTTTCTCTACTGACACTATTCGAGCTACGATAGAAGATAAAGGGGCGCTCACCTGCAGTTGCCTTATCGCACGAGATTATTTCGTGAACATGCAGTCGGCTGTATAGCTTGGTGAAATGGCTATTTTTACTGTAACAAAACTGCGTAATATCTATGCACAACAAAAACAAACGCACGGGACAAGCGCTCACTGTGTGCCAACGCTTGCAATTTGTGTTCCTCTACGAGACCTTGCTTTTCACCGCTGTTTATTGTCACAGAGTCGTGACGTCGACGTAAGGAGTATACTGTGGGTCCAAGGTGACAATTATTTGTTCTGATTTGAGGCCGGTAAACAGAAGGTCTGATTACAGCCATACATACTGGCACTGTTAGCGGCTAGCAGAGCACCGGCTGTCGATTAACTGACAAGCGGCTAAACTCATTGGCTTTTATTTATGTGCGGTCCAGTATGTCAGCGCAATCGCTAGCGGCCACGTATGTTCCAGAATATTCTCTGATGTTCACGTTGTGCACGTCGTCTCAATAAATTGCCCTAGTTGAGTCCTAAAGCTTTTTTTAACACTGCAGAAAAATTTTCCGCTGAGAAAGACAGTGTTATGAGGTGATAACAAAACGGGAGGACGGCTTAAGGCAATGTGGAAGTACAAAAAATTATGCCAATAACAAAAGAAAACTTGCCTGACTTGGCCCAGCAACAATTGTTTCAGGTGTTGGGGTGGGCGGACGCTGTAGAGAGTAAAATGCCATTGTTGAGACAAAGCCCAGTAAAGTATATAATCAGAAATTTATGTCATTTTTAACTAATCCTATAAACCAGCATTAGAGATATATTTATTTTTTTATTTATTGCATACTTGCATCGCTCGCCCCATTGGACATTACAGCGGGGGGGGGGGGGTTGCATGCAAAAATATACAAAGTAAACGAAGACACCCACAAAGCGTGGTAACATACATCGTTATCCAAACTGTTTACAACATCAGGCAATGGGGAATTTCATTTTCCAACGGCTCGTGAAAAAACAAAGGTGATCTCAGAACTTCACTCTTTAAAGCGAACTTTCAGTGCTACGTCACGTATTGACAAAATGTATGTGGATAACTTCATATTTTTTCCTCGCTCAATGCCGGTTTTACAGTATTATACAGCGTGAAAAAATTCTAGTTTATGGTTTTTCCGCAGATCTTGCCAAGCCTGCCATGATAACTTATGTTTGTTTTCCGTTATGCATAATGTTCTATTGTTTTGAGTACAAACATAACCGCCTTATTTTGCACCCTTTCAAGCTCCTTCGTTAGATCGGCTGTGTGCGGATCACCACAAACACAACCGTAATTAGGTGTGCTGCGAACGTACGTCAAATACAGTTGCTCTTTCGATTCCTGTGGTAACTGACTGAAATTACGGCGAAGAAAGCCCAGTGTCCTTATTGCTTTATACTTTAATGGACCAAATCTGTGTATTAAGTCTAAAATAAGACGTTATGAAAATACGTAGATATTCATTTACACTGTTCAACTTTTTTAATGTTCACAATTTTCACCGTATACATGCAAGACTGATATATGCGTTTCTCCAAAAAGATGACGTGAACACACTTTTGAAGATTTATGAACATTTTACATTCACCCCACCATGACCTTATTGTGTCTAGATCAACCTGCAGTAAAGTAATATCAATCTTTTTGCGTCTAACTGTGCAAATTGCACAGTCAACCTCAAACATTTTATATGATGATTTCACGAGATATACAGCATTGTTAATAAAAACAAAAACAAAAAAGTGACCCAAAACTGATCTATGCGGATCACCCGAAGTCTCTGGAGCATGCGCAGAAGAGAAAATATCGAGCGCCACAGACTGCCTCCTTGCACGAAGATATTCGGCAACCCATGAGGCAACAAATTCATCTACCTTCTTTGAGTGTAGTTTTGAGATGAGGAGATCCTGTGTAACTGCAATAAATGCTTTTCTTTAAATTGTGGACAACAATATTTGGGCTGTCCACGTTCATTGTATCACACCCAGACCAAGAAAAAATGCTGTCGCATTCTAATCCAGAATTAGAGGCCACATGCGCGCCTATAAGCGCTTGCCCACGTGCAGCCAGATCGAAAGTGGAATATCATTTCAGGTTATCAAGAACGGCATTAGCGCCCTCAGACGTCCGAGGAGCGTACGTAAAATTGTGACATATTTTGTAGGAACTTCCAGCACTGCCGCATCGAACGTAAATGTTAGCCTCAATATTAGGGACACCCGCTGCTTCACACAACAGCTGAGCGTGGACAATCAGAGGGTTTTGGACAACAACACGTTGGTATTGCAATCTTACGACGATGTGTTCTAACGTTTCCAGCAGTGATCCTTGTGACATGCTGAAGACGTGGGTGTTTTACAAAAAAACTCGTCAAGCTCATGCTTTGTTTCTAACGCCCATGTTCCAAAACATCAATTTTCCAAATGCTACAGATCATAACACTATATACAGAACCACTGTTGCTGCAGCCTGACAGAGCAGTGCAGTTGCAAGGTCGGTCAGCCCTATTGCCGTAGAAGAGGAAGGGAAGGAAAATTGCCTGTGAGTGAAGGCGCTCACTTCACCTTTCTGTGAACGTTCGATGCACAACACACGCGTGTACATCAGCCAAGTTTCATTAAACGTCAGGAGAATCACTTGATTTTATCAAAGTGCAATAGAGTGAACCCACTGCCCTTTGACACCCAAAATACGAAAGCCAGGCTTCGAGGACGTCGAGTAGGCTCTGTGAACTCTCTTCGCGCTTTTATGTTTCACTAGAACATCATCATAAGTAGCTTAAGCTGTAGGCAAAAGTTCTTGTTGCCTTTCTACACTCTTTTATTCGACTCATGATCTCCTGTAACATCTCCTTTTTCTGCGTCACCTTGTTCCTCTTCATCAAATATGTACACCTACAGGCAGCTATTTCTTTCCGAGACATTCACTAGAAAATTAATTTCGCAGAAGGTGCATATGCTCGTCCGTGTACAAAGATTCGGTGACCAGGTAATCTGGAGACGTCTTGAACACATTATGGTATGCAGCGGCTATTTATTGCTTTGAGTACCAAACTAGTTGCCAACAATTCAATGAAGTAAACACTCGTTGTTATGCATAAGATATTGCATGAAAGGTTCCGCACAACAGATGTCTATAAAACGTTGCGCTACACAAGCGACCATAGCGTAAATGACTATGCGAAAGCCTATGACTGAGCAAATCCATCAAGGGCGCATATCAACTCATTGCAGAAAATGAATCTAATATCGATGAAAACAGAGCATCCGCGATTGTTCCGATCGTGGCACTTGCCCGGAGAGTAAGAATTTAGTGTAGCTCATTACTATGTTTTGTGTGTAATGCATACTAACAAAAGCACATGTGAGTCACCATTCTGGCGATACAAGAACTGCTTCTACCCGCCATTACATATTCTTCAATGCTCTATAGATGAACACCACATTTTATCTGTAGACCATGCGCGCTTCCATCGTCACAACCGGTAGCGAGTGTCTCGACGTCAACACGAGGACAATGAGAAAGTCAACATGAATCTGCAATTAAATAATGAAGGCAGCCATTAGCCGGTACAGTTGGCTCCTGATAACTGTTACAAAAAGATAGGATTCCTGCGCTTAGGCATCGGTATTGTCGCTTCCAGAAAATTGTACATACAACTGTGCAACCTCGTCACTCTCCTCTCCCCCCCTCCCAACCCTCGGAAGACGATAGGCGTTACCGACCTAGCACAGCTTTGATCGATTTATGTCGACGAGAGAGTTTGAAGAAATCAACCTTCGTAACACCAGTAGGTTTATTAGTTTCGTAGATTATTCGGAGGACGCAGGAAGTAAAATTTGTGATTTCAAACAAAAATAAAACAAAAATATACTCCCTATATAATAATACAATATGCAAATAGGAAAACTTTGATTTGCCTAGTGTGGTAACGTGTCAGGCTCAGATCGCAGCGTGCGTCGTAAGTGTTGGGTTTCAATCCCGCTCACTCATGTTCTCTCAGCTTATCTTTATTTGTGCTGTTCTAGTGGCTTTTTATTAGCTAAAATTGCAATCTGGGTACGACCAAAACTCTGAAAACCACCTTAAACGCAAGATTTCAGCCCGTATTAAGGGTCTGAGTGCATCGCGTAAATGTCGAGCAAACGTTTTGCAGCGAGCCTATTTCCCATTACCCAGTGCCACCGAGGTCCAGTGGCACTGGGTAATCGGAAATAGTGGCCATGTGTAGCACTGGGGCAATGTTGTTGGGCTCGTCAACAGAATCATCCGCACCCGAAACTTTGTTTCGCACGTTCTCGCTATACCGTAGTAGTAGTATAGAAAGAGAGCAAGCAAAGAAACTAGAAAACATGAAGCAATGTTTTGTTCACTACCCTTTGGCACTGGCGGCAGCAAAAACTTGGTAATAAGATCATTGATTGTATTACAGATAAGTGTAATGGTGTTATGGATGAAAGAAAAACTCTTTGAACTGAGATGCTAAACATCAGAAAATGTAGGCGCCGCACTATTGGTGCAGCTTCCAGGTTACCAACCTTTTTTCAGTTCTGTCCTCCTCTTCACTACTTCTCTTTGTCATGCACTTGCGATGCAGCATACAAGTGATGATTAATCTAAGCTCAATTTTCTTCTTTTTCTATTTTTGTTTTTTGGCATAATATTACTCGTTTTTTATTGCTTTCTTGCTGACATGAATGTAATCATACCGCTTCCCTGAATGCAGGCAGGCAAAGATCCGGAGGTGGCGCTCAACCCTCCTTAGGGGGGGGGGGGCACCATTGGGTCACTTTGACGACGGTACGGGGAGAATAAACTCCACGGCCATGTCATGGGCCCTCTGGATGACTCTAAGCTAGTCTCTTTTGTCGTGGCTTTTGAGGAGACAGTTCCAGTCGATCTCTGCCTGCTTTTTATCGTTTTCGTGCTGAGATAAATGCAATCATACCGCTCCCGTGAATGCTTGCTCCAGTCCTATGCCTTGATTGTTGAGTTATTGTGCCACTTACTTCCGGACCCTGGCTATAGAAATTTTATTCTCACTTCAGGGACAGCTAATAATATTCTATTTATTTATTTTTTCTCGCCCACCTCCCCACATCCCATCTACTCATTTTGGTCTTGCGCAGCTCAGCCTTCTTGTGCCCAACTTTCCATGACTAACAGATAGATATTCAATGATTTCGCATTACTATAAATATAGCATATTTTTCATTCGAATAAACCACTTGCCGGAGGTTGACCGAAGACGACACTGCTCAGAGTTGGGGGACCGGGAACCTGAAAAGAGTATTGCAAGACATTGTAGGCACGGATAAACACTTGCACAAATGTGAATTGAATGTTTATTTCAACCAGGAATTCGAAAAGAAGCAGTAGCGTAGGTGAAATTACCAATAATATGTATACGATGGCCAAAGTTCATAGCAATGATGCAACTTCAATGAAAATCAGCAGATAGTGAAGTCAAGAAACGGGAATGACATGGTGATTGTAGCGTTGTGTGTTGCAGTACCTGTGAAACTCATGTGAAAGAAAAAAGTGCACGGAGTTATAACTTGCCGACGACAAGAGTCACACATAAAGCCTACAGGTTATGCGCTGCAGTCTACACCAACTGATCTAAAACGCTCTTCAACATCTCGTCCGCTTTTTTTTAGATGCTACCCTGAAATAAGGAAATTATTTTTGTATCGTGGTATTGAATGTTTGATATATAGTTAGGTAATGCTGCATTCTTTTACATGAAGGGCTAGCAAATTTTTTATCCATGCTTCAACATCTGTGTTCACATTGCAATGACTAACGTGTACGCCCCATGTGAAAAATGAATAGGGGAAGAAGAAAGGAAGAATAAAGTTTGCAAATTAGAGAATTCTTGAAACTTGAAGTGTCACTGGAGCAAAACTGTCATGAAGTCGACTTGTTTTTTGGAAGGCTACCGACCTAATGTTGCAGCTATGCAGAATACGGCTGATAGACACGTTGAATTTATTGGCACATCGTATTTCAACAATTTTTCATCACTAAAAAATTAGTGCAACCTAAAAACAGGCTTGTAGGATCTAACTGGCAGAAAAATTATTCTATTGATGATGTACATGAGCATTACAATGCTCCCACCTACACATTTTGCAAATTCTTTTTGTTTGGGCTAGAATAACTTCTAGAAGGATGTCGTGACGTTAAATTGCGGGTGGTAAAAGTGCTGCACTGTTTAAAATGCTCTTTAGGAAGACATGGCATATTAAAGTTTCTCGGCTCGTGATTTCAGCAACCAGACAGTTATGTGACAAGTGGTTAAAAGCGCTGTGCCACTTAGAATTAGAGTTCTTAGAAAAGATCATTCGAAAGTCTCAAAGCTCATGGTTGCAACTGTGTTTCTTAATGCCAGCATATCATTAGGTGCCGCCACGTGAAATGCTGAAGTAGTGTCAGCAATCCAATTTTTTCACATTTTAATATTACTTAATTTCTATAGCGTAAGCTTGTTTCACTTTCTCCTGAATTTACTGCTTTCTTGGTGGACTGTCATGTAATTTTTCTTGTACGCGTCTTACTGCTGAAAATTATCTGCTTCGTTTTCATATAAGATGCTTGAAAAAAGAAGTACCTCACTCTCTTATAGCATCTAGGCTTCTCAATCTTCAAGCACTCATTTTAAAGACGATAGTCTTTTTTTGGGACCTTCTACAAAACAAAATGGTCTGTCTGTCAGCCCACGTGTCTATTTGTCAGTTTGTTCAGCCTTAACGGTACTAGTCACTTTAAACGGCACCATACAATTTCATAAGCGGCCGACCTCATCCGCAGCGCCCACCAATTTCGCTAAAGATTTAGCATTCACACTTGTGCGATTATCAACGAAAAAGCAATTATCCCGCATATCTGACGCACCCTAACAACACGTATATATTTTGTATATGAATCTTTTACTAGAAAAGGCATACATAAGTTATTCTAAAGGCCGTAGCTTTTTTCACGCGACGCTGGCCATGCAACGCTTGCAAGAGAAGGGAAGTGTTTTCAACGCTTTGCTAAGATGACACGGTGGTGGAACCTATCGTCGCCTTGCGTTTTACACTTTATCACCGCTGAGACGAGCGCGCACGCCCGTCTCACAGGCGTGCCTTTCGTTTTATGAGATAACTGGCAGATACCGCTCAAGTCTCTCGTATGACGTGACTTTTTGCGCTCGTTCGCCTCCGCTTTACGCTCGAGGAACTCTAACGCAGCGCCTCCAGAATGCCAATCACCGATTTTTTTTTGTGCAGGACACCAAATAAACGTTTTGTTTAATGTCTGCAGACACAAGACTATCGCCTTTCAATTACATTTACAGATTAACATGAAGATATGGCACCAACGTTTTTTCTAAGAGAACTTTCTGTACAGTGTTTTGAATAAAAAGTTTGATGCTATGTGTCTGTTGGTGCTAATTGGTCTTATTTTTGTGCATACGACAATTGCTATAAACAATACGTCATACATCGGAAATACCCGTGTATTTGCCGCAGCGCTATTGATGGGGTATGCATTAAATACCATGTAGTCATTATGGGGAAGTTTTTCGAACGTTAACGAGCACCCACAAGATGAATTACTAACCGGGCTTATTCTGATACCTCCACCTCCAAGGGGGCTTCCTGGCTGCAAAGAGAATAGCGCGACAATGAGCAATAAGGAATTAACGCATGTATACTCTGCTAATATACATGCTTTCAGTGTGGCTCAAATGAAAATCAGTGCTTCATAACAAGGACTTGGTAGCAAAATCTTCAGTGTAAACAGGATAACCCAAGAATTACTGGAAAACGACTTAGTCATTAGACCTCACGAGGCGCTACATTGAACCAAGCATTTTAATGTGCGGTTATTGCAGTAATACGAAATTCGCCTTATTCTTACTGTCACCACATCAATGAAAAGCCCGAAACACAAGCAATGAAAAATCAACCCTGTATTAGAAAGCGAATGTTGTTATAGCAGCTTGCTGGAAGATGATCGGGAAAATTGGGTATTCTCTGTGCTCATGCGTAGCACTCATCGTAGACAATTTTTGTGGCAAATAGAACATCGTTACATGCGGCACAAACCAAGTACTCCTTGAATTCTGGTGGCAGGGATGATGACGTGACAGTGACAGGAAACTAGTTGAAGCACTGCATGGGTCTTGGAGTAAGGTTTCTCGTTTTAGATGCTTGTGATTACGGTGATGTTTTTTTACCACAAGTGGTTGCATAGCTTGCAGCTGTGGCCATACTTGTGGACGATGAAGTTGCGCTTGAAGCGCGCGTTGGTCCCACCTGTGTCAGGTAGTGAGCATTCTTCGCTAGGCCAGGGCTCTTCAGGGCTCTTTTGCTTTTGCATCGCGACCTTTTGTCACAGGGTCCTCTTGTCGGTGTGTATGCTGCACTTCCACTTTAACAGCTCTCGGCTTGCTTCACGGTGAGCCCTTTACGCTTCGTCCTCTCTGGTTGCCACTCCAGATCTTGGCGGTAAGCCCGAGCTGCTGCTGCTGCCACTGCCGCTGCCGCCGCCGCCGCTGCCGCTGCTGCTGCTGCTGCCGCTGCCACCGCCGCCACCGCTCCTGCTACCGCTGCCGCCGCCGCCAACGCCGCTGCTGCCGCTGCCGCTGCTGCCTCTGCCGCTGCCGCCGCTGCCGCTGCTGCTGCTGCCGCCGCTCCTGCTACCGCTGCCGCCGCCGCCACTGCTGCCGCCGCTGCCGCTACCGCTGCTGCCGCTGCCGCTGCTGCCGCTGCCCCTGCCGCTGCTGCCGCTGCCGCTGCGCTGCCGCTGCTGCTGCTGCTGCTGCTGCTGCTGCTGCTGCTGCCGCTGCTGCTGCTGCTGCTGCTGCTGCTGGGTAATGGTAGTAATGCTGGGTAATGGGTAAATTTGCATTTCAGCTAATGTTCCACAGCTGATTTTGTAGAGGCACACACATGATAATGGGCATGCACGAAGAGCGACGACTTGTCTACTGAGTGGCCGCCCAAATCTTCCATGAGCAAGGACAATTATCCTGGCCACAGCCTTAAGCAAAGACGAATGTCCGGTAAAAAGCTTCATTCGAGTTACGTAAGCCACCTGGTTTTATGAAACGGTGTATGTGGACGATGAGCGCAGTTTAAACTTGCTACACAAGTCAGGAGAGTGCATCGGCATACAAAGCAACACCTCCACACCAGGGCTAGTGGTCATGATGTGATGAGATGCTTCAACTTCACGCATGTGATCCTGATGCGTTGCACTTGTGTGCGATCTTGTTATGGCTTCTACATGCAGATCGTCACGCAAACGTTTGTTGAGAGGTGGTGGTATTGTGGTCAGCGAGAAAGATACAACACCCACACGTTAAGCAAGCTTGCTTGTGCCTATGTTTGGCGTGCCAACTACGGGGGATCGACCAGTAAAGTGGCGGTTATTGAGGATGAAATAATTTCAAATTTACTTAAGGAAAACGAATAAAACAGGTGTATCGAAAACAAGAAGTTTAGCAATCATAAAGTCACGCAATAAGTATATACAGAGCATCTATAGAAATTAAAACTTAATTTGAAAGAACTAGGCTCCTTGTCAGCAGAACCTGACATGAAAATATTCTTGTGTCTCTAAGAAATTCGCAGACTGCTATGCAGACGTTCCTGTTGCTGTGGCCCCGAAAACAAGCCCCAAGGGAAAGATTGTATTCATAATTAAGAGGAATGCTTGATTTTCGAAACACCATTATTGTTCAAAATCTTTTTTATCGCTGTTGAACCATTAAAATATAAATAAAAAATACTAATGTTTTGGGGCTATTTGCAGTAAAAGGAGTGTCGATATTGCATCTGACCTAACCTGTATAAATAAAACTTTAGACGCATGCTCGGTTACAAAACTTTGTGAAAGAAACTATTCTGCCTTTTTTTTCTTCTTTTTCGCTGCATATATATATATATATATATATATATATATATATATATATATATATATATATATATGAAGAGAAGAAACGCAACTTAGCGGTTGTCCTAATTTTTTTCATTTCTGTTGTGTTTCTTTTCTTCTAAAGTACGTTTGGCCCATTGAAAACCTTTTAGTATATATATATATATATATATATATATATATATATATATATATATATATATATATTCAATTTCAGCCAGAGTCTTGCCTTGTTGAGGAATGAGGGAACAGTCTGTTTGTGCTCAGCTTTATACTTTCCTATAGGTGAGAAGGTACGTGAAAAAAGAATGAAATGAAACCATGAAATAAATTCTACCCCCCGAACTGCCTCCTTCCACTCATTCGTCCTTTTTCTTTCTCTTCCCTTTTCTCGGGATCACTGTTAAGATGTCCGCGGTCTGATTATCTTTCCTTCTACTAGCGTATTGTTCACGACCAGAGGCGCTGCATGGATTCGGCAGTCTGGTGTCGGCAAAAAACGTTTTTAAGAAGTTTAAGCCTTTAACTACTCACTGTCACTTGAACGTGTCGTTGTTGAAAGAGGGGCGCCGCGTATTGCCGCAGAGGCTGGCGAGTGGGTGCAAAGTCAATTCTGGCCTGCTCCCGGATAACGCAAATGAGAGGACTACCGCAAGGCTCAGTGCCGCCCCGGTGTTATTGAATGTGCTGATGAGCACCATTCCACATAACCAGGACCTAACAACATACGTTTATGCAGATGATATCTCCTTCTTTGCAACGGCAGGCACCATTCAGACGTTATACGAACGCGTGCAGTCTTATCCTAACACCCTTAGAAGTGGCTTGATAACAATTACGTTTTACGGAATCCCAGTAAATGTGGCCTTTTTGCCTTCTTGAACCGGCCTGTGCATATCTCATTATTTTGCCACTCTGTGGACATACCACAGGTGGAATATATTGAATATCCTGGGGTAATTTATCACTCATCTCTAAAGTGGCGCCAATACATTGATTATACATAACTGAAAAGGGTGTGCGAGCCCTCGGCCTGTTGCGCAGGATAAGCAACTACTGAATAGGCATGAGAAGAGATACACGAGTAATGATATATCGAATGTATGCTCATCCTATTCTTGAATTTGAAATCGTGCTTTTCGCTGGTGCTCCAGCCTACAAAATCCGGTCTCTCATTCTTTTAGAAACAGAATTGCTACGCTTATGCCTTGGCCTTCCTACAACAGTTTCAAACTGCACTTTATACCTAGAATCGAAAGTCTCTTCTCTTTCGCGCAGGTTTCGTATCTTAACTATTCAGACGTTTTTCAAGAATTTACAAGTCACTGCTCCAGCAGTCGGAGGCAGCATTCATATCCTCTTCGCAAATATTTTTTGGTGTTAAATGGCCATGGTTTAACAAACCACAAGTTATATTTGTACATTGTTTACTGGACCCTCTGAATGTACGTATCAGCGAGATAAGGCCGACTAGCGATAATTCAACCTATGTGAATCTTCAGTTTCACGACAATTTCCCTAAAAAGGCCACGTTGCTTCCCCATTACACTCTAGATGGTTTATATCAAGAACACTTGGAGAGCATCAAGACAAGTGTAATTATTGCTACAGATGCATCACAGTGTGACTAAAAGTCAGCTGTTTGTATATAATAAGTGCGAATTTGGATTGGTCACATTCGCTCCGACTTTCTGATTTCATGCCCTTTTTTTCTGGTAGTGGTTTCTGGCAGTGATACTCGCCTTACGAAAGTTAAACGCGGATATTTCTTCGGCTGGTATCATTACAGAGTTTCTGTGTCTTTGCGTTGCACTTTTTGTTGGTGCTGAATCCCACAAAATACAGGTGTTTTGTGTAATAATGCCCCTATATTTGATAAACGTTAGATTAGTTTGGAGGCCGGGTTAAGAAGGGTTGCTTCTTAACGAAATTGCCAATTCTTCATCGAAGTTAGCAAAAGGTGGGCCAATTTTATCGTGTGTTTCACCATCCGGTTATGTGATGGCTGCGCGGTTTTGCAGGTGTACCGTTATGAAAAGCTCCGCAGGTACATAACTCACATATTTGACAAAATAGTGGCACCTATTATATCTTTGGCGCCAGTCTTTTTGTGACCCACACAAGCTAGAATTCGCAATTAAGAGGCTGTATTGAAGGGTGCCGAAAATAAACTTCCATCAACACTGGTCTGGTCGGGTGCTTTCTCCTATGTGCGCTTTCTGTGGCGAGCCAGAAACTATGGATCATTACTTTTTGACTTGTAGGTGATTTACTACAGCTCGTAGATCCAAGTTAGAAAAACGTTTATGGGCTATTGGAATGAATTTATCCATGCTCGTGATTCTGTCTTTTGAAGTCTGTGTGTCTGGATTTGCCAGTGCGAAAGTTTGCGAGGCAGTGCGGAATTATCTGAATAAATCCAAACGACTAACAAACTATTATTATTCTTACGTCTTTGTTTGTTTGTAGCCTCTAATCTATGACTCATACACACTCTGGGGGATTGACAAACAGAACATAGAGCCTCATATGCACGATAACTGCACAATTGCTTACAACAAAAAAGGAAAAAATTGTGGAATGAAGACAGTATATTAAAAAAAAGAAAACAAAGATTCGGAGTGTGCAAAAAATCAACAAGAACATTGACACTAATAACTATCCCTTGATTTTGGTAGCCGACCGGACAGCTGGTTTTGCCAAACCCGATTATTTTTGTATGTCACGAATTTATTCACATTTCGAAATTTACTTCTCGACCCAATACTTTTTGAGTATTTGTTAACTTGGGCTTTATGTTGGAAAATGTTTAGAGCCTTGAATGAAATTACACGCCGCATCGAATGCATCTCTGTAGTATTTTCCCAAAACAGAGGCCCCCAAATTTAGGACATTTTGTGCGGTTAAATTTAAACATAGCTTTGCAAATGGAATAGCTAGAAGTGTTTTTTAATTACTTTATAGTTCCAACATAAGCCAAATGAATGTTCCATAGTTTCTGATTTTCCGCAGAACGGACAATGGGAAAAGTTTCAGACAAGCTCTGTGTAAATAAAAATTTAATAGGGGAACGCAGCACCGGAATCTGGAGTTGATAATTTCAAGTTTTTTGACGCACTTCGCTGGGCTTTTCATATAAGTTTGAAGTGCTGATAATCTGTCCTTTTTGTGATATTTTCCAAACCACCTGTAAATATAGCGAATTTCTTATATCTACCCACTGATAAGTATTTTTACTCGGAAAGTATAGAAATTACTGGTCCATCAAGTGAAGCTCGCGCCAAGGCATCTGCCTATTCATTTATTTGTAATCCTCTGCGACCCTAAACCCACACTAATTTCAGGAGTTTTAAATGTGGCGGCGCTAATGTGTGGAACGCTGCAAGGGCACATACGCATAACTTCTCTCTTTTTTAAAGTTAGGTCTTGATCTAGGTTTTATCTATTACTAATAAAAAAACTTTAGAGTAGGCACAAATCAGTGATCATTGAAGTTTTGTTTTCAAATTTTTAACGTTTTGAATTTCTAGGTTCCCTTATTATAAAATGTACTATGATTTTATCACACCACTAAATTGTTAGCCGATCCAACACAGCGAGTATTAGCCACAATTGAAGGCAAACAAGAACAAGAACATGGTGCATGAGCCAGGTCACGTCTATCAGTCATAACGTCGCAAAAGTCGACAGGATGGAGACCTGGTAGCCACTGCATCAACTGGTCATCCTCATTGTAGACATATTAGCAAGACGAGGTGACCAAGCGTGGACAACGGAAGCACATTCCCCCGCTGCACCATGTCAGGCATCATGACAGCTCCATCGGCTGACCTTGACATCCCGAAGTGTGCAGGAGGAGCAGACGATCCACCCAGAGAGGACTTCTTCGACCTCTCTGAGCTCTATGCTGCCGCTGAATCTTTGTGGGAACCGAAAAGGGTCACTAACTTCAGCGAATACGTCACCGATAAGGAATTCAACTTTTGCCTCACCCACATACTCGAGAACAAGGAATTGTGGAGAAAAATTGAAGAGGCGATCGTCGTCCGATTTAAAGAATATAATGTCGACTACGACAAAGACTTGCTCATAACCCATGACATGCAGACAATCGCACTCACTCGTCAAATTCACAAGCAGTCGTCAAGAATTTGAACGCCCAGCATAAATTGACCGTTGCTACAATAAAAGTTGAACCTCACTTCATCAGCGGGAAACCATGCCTATTTCGAAAAAAACCCAACTTTCGAGCGCACTTCCATTCTACGTGAAGGCCAACATTTTCAATGTCGTCACTCCAGCATATTAAAAAAGGCTTTACTGAGCCACCCGACGGCCCTCATTCTTCTCCTCGCAAGCGTGGCTCACCATCTGGTTTAGTGTTGAGTGGCTATTTTGATGTTCGTAACTCTTCCTGCACGTCTCACGAGATGACTAGGTACGTGAAATACGAGTTCATGCATCAGGAAAAACACCAACCGCGTCATGGCAAGTCAAAGAGTCCTCTTTTGTCACAAGACAACTTCCAGAGTCCCGCAGACTTGCCAAAATTTGCAGTGAGAACCTAATCACGCTGGAATGACTGTAGTACCATCATGCAATGATCGTCGATTCAAGTGTATAAGCAATACTCAAGTATCGGATGTATCAAACTTTGCGCGCAGCTGGGTGTCAGAAGTGTGCATGCTGAATTACGTCACAGAAACTTCTGAAGAGTTTTCTAGCAATAATAGCGCACTACCAAGCAAGGCCGACAAGCAAGACAACAGGTCACAATACAATAGCTACCTACTGGATGCATGAACTAGAGGAAAAATGAACGCCATATTCCGAAAATCTCTCCACTAATGCAATTGCCTGAGAAGCATACAAAAGTTCAGCACAGACAAGTCGACCGGCTTCTACTATTGCAGCCGATTATCCGTGAAGCACGATAACTAACTAAAACCTTTACGAAAACACAATCACAGCTGTAAGGACGACTTGAAGAAGCAAGTTAAATAAAGCAAAGATGAACGCAATACGTAAGACATCTGCACATAACTATCCTCGTCAAAAATGTATTCCGCACAAGAGATCAAAACTGCACTTAAAACTACAGCCCCAGCACTTCAGCAAACACCAAAAAAGACAAGTCACCACATCTTCCCCACAAAGATTGATATATATATATATATATATATAATACGCGTCATCTTATCATATGTGCATACTCATCATCATCAGCCTGACCTGTGTTGTGGGGAGGGGCTCGGCAAGTAAAAGAAGTATCTTGCAGCCAAAACGTTGCCTTACAAGTGGTGGAGAGTGCTTTCCGGTCTCCTGGTCCTCTCCATGCAGCGCTTTTTTGTTATCTTCGACTACGAACCATCTCTGGAGCTCAGGTCGAGTCGCCGTCTGCGCAGTCACCTACGGTCATGTCGCCAGACGAGCACAACCCGGCTCCATTCATCCCACCTGCACTGTTGCGCATGCCTTCTTGGACTCTCACCGCCCCTCAAAAAGATCCGCCGGTGTTCGCGCGCCTTTGCGGTGAAGACGTTTAAGACAGGTTAGATGAGTACGACCGTGTGAGTGCGTTTAACTATTGGCATGATTCTGTGAAGCCGTCCCGCGTACCGTTTTATCTGACGGGTGTCACTAAGAAATCTGCAGACAACCAACAGCTGGATTTCCCAGACTGGCCAACCTTTAAGCAGCACCTCCAGCAGATGTTTGCCAACCCTTCTCTACGTGCAGACAACGCCAAACGGAAGCTCGCTGCACGTGTCCACCACTCTGGCGAGTCCCATACCTCGTACTTTGAAGATGTCCTCGCCCTCTGCCGTCGCGTCGATAGCTCGATGGCGGAGCAAGACCATGCTCGCCACTTGCTCAAGGGCATAGGCGCCATCGCATTCATTGCTCTGGTGGCGAAGAACCCGACCACGGTCACCGATATCATCAGTACGTGTCAGCAACTCAATGACCTTCAACTTATACGTTTACAACCTGAAACAGCAGATATCAGGCCAACGCATGACGGTTAGCTCTGTGCGGTGATATGGTCCATGATCCGCCAGGAGCTGCAAATCCAGGCCACCTCGTCACCTTATGAGCTGCGCATGACGCGTTCTGCAGGCAGCCTCTGCAACATTGTGAGGGAGGAACAAGCGTCCATGACGCGTGAGCAAGTCGCGAGCTCGCATACCACTCCAAAGCTGACGTACGCGCAGGTGGTTGCAGCGTCACCTCCCCAGCAATCACCGCAGTATGGGTCAACTTTGCAGGCTTCACTGAACATCCTCGCCCCAAGAGCAGCGCCTCCTACTTTTCAAGCCTGACGGCCATCTCGACCAATTTGCTATTATTGCGGAATATGCGGCCACATATAACGCTTCTGTTGTCAACGTCAACATGACGGAAGGCGTGGCTATGCTGACTTCAAGAGGGATGAGCTTGCCCCTGCTCCACAACGTCGCCACCCATACCACCTGCCCCAACACCGCTCGCACTCACCACAGCACTTCGATGCACCCAGGACCTTCTGATCCTCGCGCCGTCGCTCCCCGTCACCTATACGCCGTTCCTCGTCACCACTTCGTCCGGCTACCACAGCGTCTGATCATCGCCCGGAAAACTAAACAGTTCTGCTTCAGGAGGGAAAGCTGCATTTTGCGATTTGCCTCGAACTCCTCCGGAACGCCCCTCAAATGTACTTTCAGGGTGTATTGAGGGTATATGGACTAAAGCCTTGGTGGACACAGGTGCATAGTTCTCAGTTATTAGTGTGGAATTGTGTTCCCGTTTTGCGCAAAGTGAACACACCGTATGAAGGCCCTCCCCTTCGCTGTGCTAATTCGGTTTTTTTTCAGCCTTCTGGTGTTTGCACTGCCCGCGCTTTTATTGAGGGCATCCTTCATGATATACAGTTTGTCGTTCTGTCATCTTGTACCAATGCGCTCATTTTTGGATGGGACTTTCTCTCCTCAGCTTCAGCCGTGATATCTTGCCGTCAGAGGGTCATTCGCATGTCAGCTACTGCGCTTTTGTCTGATAACTATGCCCATAGTAAGCATTTCGTCACCGCTGATGGCCCACGTATCGCGTCTTAAGCCATTCGTTCAACGTTCTGTTTCCGTCTAAGACGTGTCCGGATTGGCCACTTACGCTTGGGGGAAAATAATTGTTAGCTATATTTACATGTGTCATCTTATCAGATGTACATACTCATCATCATCAGTCTGACCTGCGTTGTCAGGAGAGACTCGGCAAGAAAAAGAAGCGTTTTGCAGCCAGAACGTTGCCTCACAATATATATATATATATATATATATATATATATATATATATATATATATATATATATATATATATATATAGTTGCTGGGAAGAGGGAGAGGCAGACAGTATCTAGTAAGAGCACCTGGAAGACGACTACGACGAAGAGCTGAGATCGTGACAGAGACTGAAGCTCCTTGAACCAGGCACCTGGTTTTCGTCGATAAACCCCCTTATAATTTGGTGAAAGTGCTGGGTAGTCTTCGAAGCTGGAACTACGATGTCGCACCTTACCTTCAGTGCCAGCAATGCCGGAAGAACCCTCCAACCAAGATACCTCGCAAGCTCCCGCCTCTACATGTCCCGGCAGGTGGCTACTGCGTCACCTACCGATCTTCAGTGGCACCGACGGTCAAGACGTTGAGGAGTGGCTGGCTACTTACCACAAGGTGAGCGCAGCGAACAAGAGGGAAAATGCGGCTAAGCTGACCTATGTTACCTTTTACTTGTCCGACGTCGCTAGTCTCTGGTTGAGCAATTACGAAGCTGACCTTGCCAGCTGGGATTCATTCAAGGCCTCCTTTCAGCAAGTCTTCGACCGTCCTTCTGTGCGAAAACTGCGCGCAGAAAAACGACTTCGTGAGCGCGCTCAACAGCCAGAAGCTACCTTTACAAGCTACATTGAAGACGTTGTTGATTTGTGCAAACGGGTAAGTCCAGTGATGTTCGAAGCCGACAAAATCAAACAAATGCTCAAGGGCATATGCGATGACGCATTTTAGATATTGTTAGACAAGGACCCACAATCAATAGCCGATCTCGTGAGCTTGTGCCAGAGTTTTGGCTAATTGCGCAAGCAACGTGCCCGAACACAGCGCTCTCTGAAACAACGTGAGTTGATCGCGGCCTTGACTCTCGGAGACCAGAACAACATGTTGGCTTGCATAAAGCAGTTCATGCGTGAGGAGGCCGTTCGGCAGCTCTCCATTCTATCGAGCACGCGCGAGCCAGAACAAACGCATCCTCTCGCCTCAGATCATCTGGCCACGGCCATAAGGCACGTCATACAAGATGAGGTAGCTGACGCTTTGCCTTTCGCTTGTTCACCACCTCTGGAGGCCGCACTTTTGACGTATGCGGAAGTCATTGAAGCCAGAGCACCTCGACAGCCCACTTACGCTACCTCACCGGTCCCTGTTCGGTCATCACCAGTGCCATTCAGCCGGCCTATTGCGGCGTTTCCGAATTCGCGGCGCACCGCAGACAACCGCCCGATTTGCTATTCTTGCGCTTACGCAGGACGTGTGGCTCGCTTGTTACGCCGCCGCCCTCTCGTTCAGAGCGACACCATGCAATGATCGTCGCACGACTCTCGGCGCTTTAACAACACGGCACGTCAACAAGGATCCTCTGCACCAGACCGCCCTCCCTCAGTCAGTCACCGGTCTCCATCTCCGCCTCGTCGCTCCCTGTCACCTATGCGCCGTCAGCCCTGCCCTTCAGACGCGGAAAACTAGACGGCGCTGTTCCGGAGTTACGAACTGCGTCGTCGTCGAAAGAATCAAGCCATCGCATTTCGTCTACAAACGTAATCGAATCTTTAGTGGATGGTTACGGTACCCTTGCGCTTGTGGACACTGATGCTGCCGTTTCAGTAATTGATACAAAACTTTGCCGCCTGCTTCGGAAGGTTACCACGACGCCAAAAAGATTGTCACTCCGTACTGCCAGTGCTCACAATATTCGACCATCAGCTGTTTGTACCGCCGCGTTCTCATATATTATATATTGTATACCGTTGAAATTGTTGTGCTACAGGCGTGTTCTCATAATGTGAACCTCGGCTGGAATTTTCTGTCTGTTAATCATGCGGTTATCGACTGTGCTCGTGCTGAAGTGGCCTTCTCTGCATTGTGTGCCTCGTCTCCGGAATTTCCTTTGAACAAGCTGTTTGTCGCTGACGACATCGACATACCACCGACTAGCGCAGCCTTTGTTCCCGTGTCTTGTGTCAATGTGTCTAAGCCTGCAGTGTTGTTTACGCCTTCCCAAACATTCCAAAGTCGCAAGAGCCTCGCGTTGCCGTTTGCAGTTCTAGATATTTCGGCGGGTCCTACCAATTTGTTTGTCACACATTCCTTGCCATCTCCGACAACCTTGCGTCGCGGAAAATGTATTGGAACATTGCAAGACTTAGACGTTTCCTCAATCTTCGGCCTCGACGGTGAAAGTGATTTGCAGCCTAATGCACTGCCGCCATCTGCCCGTTCACCTGTTCACAAAACGATTAATCGGTTTGGCCCCTCAATTGATGGCGAACTTAAAGAACCACACCACGAAAAGCTTATAGCACTCCTTCCCCAGTTTTGCGGCTCGTTCGATTGCCAGCAGACGTCCTTAGGCCGAATGCACTCCATTGTCCATCAGATTAACACCGGCTCCCAAGCGCCTCTGCGACAACGTCCCTACCGTGTATCTCCTGTTGGGCGTCATGTGATCACCAAACATGCGGCCGACAAGCTTCAACGTGGCGTCATTCGGCCGTCCAGCACTCCCTGGTCTTCACCTGTGATGCTTGTGAGGAAAAAAGACGGCTCGATTGGATTTCGCGTTGATTACCGCTGTTTAAACAAAGTCACGCTTAAAGACGTATACCCTTTGACGCGCATCGATGATGCCCTGGACTGCTTGTGAGGCGCTGAATTCTTCTCATCACTAGACCTACGGTCCGGTTATTGGCAGGTTCCCATGGCACCATCAGATCGTCCGAAAACTGATTTTGTGACGCCCGATGGGCTATAAAAATTTATTGTAATGCCATTCGGCCTTTATAATGCTCAAGTCACACTAGAAAGGATGATGGAGAGCGTTTTGCGTGAGCCAAATTGGAAGACATGCCTATGCTACTTGGATGATGTCGTTGTTTTCTCCCCTGATTTCGACAGGCACCTCCATCGTCTCAGCGAAGCCTTGAGCTGCCTCACGAGCACAGGCCTTCAACTAAATATCAAGAAGTGCCACTTTGGAGCTCGGAAGCTCACATTACTTGGCCACGGTGTCTCAAAACATGGCGTTTTCCCAGACCCAGAGAAGCTTCGTGCTGTCGCTGAGTTCCCGAAGCCTACGACCGTGAAAGCGCTTCGCAGCTTTGTCGGACTGTGCTCGTACTTCCGCCGCTTTGTGAAAAACTTAGCTTTGATAATCGCACCACTGACATAGCTGATCACTGGCGATGGACACCTCACTGATTGGTTGCCAGCATGCGATAATGCTTTCGCAACATTACGCCATCTCCTGACTTCACCACCTATTTCACGCCACTTCGACCCTACTGCTCCAACCTAGGCGCACATGGATGCCAGCGGCATAGGACTTGGTGCTGTCACTGCTCAACGCAAGCCTGGCTTCTCGGAGAATTGAGTTGCGTATGCCAGTCGCACCCTAACTAAGGCAGGGCACAAATACTCGGTTTCCAAAAAGGAATGTTTGGCCATTGTTTAGGCATTACAAAAATTTCGTCCTCACTTATATGGACGCCCATTTGATGTAGTTACAGATCACCATTCACTTCATTGGCTTGCTTCAATGAAGGATCCTTCGGGCCGGCTTGGACGTTGGGCACTACGTTGCAGGAATTTGATATTCACGTCATTTACCGCTCAGGCCGCAAGCATACCGACGCAGATGATCTTTCTCGTTCGCCCCTTCCTTCAGCCATTGCACCTGTTTCCTTTGCTGAAAATACCATCGACAGCATCGATACCGCAGACATGCCTTCAGAATAACGCAAGGACCCTTGGATAGCCTCGCTCAACGACGTTCTCTCCTCGTCTTCGGTAACACCACGCCAGTGTCTACCTCATGCACTACGTCGGCGAATTCCCCATTATGCGATACGGGATGCCATGTTGTACCGTCGCCACTATCAGCCGAAAGGTAGGAAATGGTTTCTTGTTATATCTCGCCGTTTGCGCTCCAACATGTGCGCGTACTTCCACGCAGAACCTCAAAACGCGCACGCTGGCGTTATGAAAACATACGACCGGCTTCGTCAACGATTTTTCCGGCGTGGAATGTACTCGTATGTTCGCAAGTACATACGCTCCTGCACTGAGTATCAGCGACGGAAAACAACTTGTCATGCCTCTGGCGAATTACAACCATTGCCGTGTCCAGCTTGGTCGCTTGATAGAATCGGCATCGACCTGTACGGCCCACGACCTTGTACTCCTGCTGGAAATCGCTGGATTATTGTGGCCGTTAACCACACAACCCGTTACGCTGAAACCACCACTTTGCCAGCCGCTGCTGCTCTTGATGCCGCCCTGTTCACCTTGCGTAGCTTTGTACTTCGTCATGGCGCGCCACGTGAGCTGCTTAGCGGCCGTGGGCGTGCGTTTCTATTGCAAGTCGTCCAGGAGCTTCTCAGTGAGTGCAATATTATTCATAGCACCACTACAAACTATCACCCACAGACATACGGTTTGACGGAGCGCTTTAACCGCACGCTCGGCGTTATGCTCTCTATGTACATATCCCCCGACCATTCCAATTGATCTTGGTGCTCCCTTTGGGACGTATGCGTACAATACGGCCATGCAAGCAACTACTGGGTTTTCACCATTTTTCTACTGTATGGACGTGAGCCTCTTTTACGCTTGACCCGATATTTACTTACCTCTCAGATGCTTCAGAATACCGCCCAGCCTCCGAACTTGTTTAGTGTGCCGAAGAATGGCGCCAATCAGCGCGTTCATTTACGTCCGTCGCGCAAGGTCTCCTAAAAGAACGACTTGACCAAGACAAGCCTGCTCACAGCTTCCTCGTAGGCTCATTTGTAAGGCTTTTGGTTCCATTCCAGTCCACTGGCCTCTCCCGAAAGTTCACCCAAATACAATGGTGCGTACCGCATCGTTCAGTGCACGTCACCGTTCAACTACGTGGTCGAACCAGTGGGACCAGACAATGACAGACGATGCCGTGGTCACCAGACCATCCACATCAGCCGCTTAAAACCCTAATATGATCCCCTTGTGCTTGCTTCGCCGTGAGTCACCAGGATGGCTCCCCTTCACCACCGGGGCAAATGTAGTGGGGAAGAGGTAGAGAGAGACAGTATCTAGTCGAAGCACCTGGAAGACGACTACGACGAAGAGCTGAGCTCATGACAGTGACTGATGCCCAGGCAGTTGGTTTTAGTCAATCAACCCCTTATGATATATAAATATATATATATATATATATATATATATATATATATATATATATATAGTCCAGTATATCCTGCGTGAGCGGTCACAACGTGGTTTATTTCGGCGTTTCAGCCTAGAGTCTGGCCTTCATCACGACTAAAGGTACAGTTTGTTGGTGCTCAGCTTTATGCAATCTCAAATCAGAGGTAAAGGAAAGAAAAAAAGACAGGAAAAAAGAGAAAAGAGAGAAGAAAGAAAAAAAGAGAAAAAGAATATAAGGTGGACTCCCCTCGGGTGCCCCCTTCCAATTTTCCTTCCACTTCCCCCTTCATATCTCTCCCCTTTCTCCCATTTCTCCCCTTCACCTTTCTGATGTCAGCGGCCTGTGTATGCTTCCTTTCACTAACGCGTTCTTCCCGACCAGACGGCGCCTCCTGGCACTGGCGGTTCGGTGTGGGGCAAACAAGAGCTTTTTTAGGAAGTTTTAAGCCTTTAACTACTCGGCGCCTCGTCAACATTTCATCGTAGAAAGAGGGGTGCCGCGTAATATGGCAGAGGCTGGTAAGCGGGCGCAATGCAAATACCTTGCCCGCTTCTGGATTACGCGTGCAGTGGGGGCCTCCAGGCTGTGCACAGGGTTGCTGTTGGGCATGTCATTCATGGCACAATTGATTATGCAGTAAAATAAAACAGAAAACAGACGACAGCTGCACTTAGAAAAAGCAGTTACACTTGGAATTGTTTTGAGTCGCCCAGTGCCCTTCGCAGCTGAAGTGCCGTGAACTCATTTACTATTTTTGTTATGACCGTTATCGTTTTCTAACGCTTTACTTGCTACAAGTGTACCAGCATTCTCATTCATTCCTCTATCTAGGGTGTTAAATCGGTAGATACGGTATGACTCTCGTTGTTCACGTTCTCAATTTGATTTAAATCCCGTCTCTAAGAGCGTTACTGATAGTTTGTCGAATGCATGGTCGGGAAGATTGAGATGTTTTGATAAAGGTTGACTTGGGGCTGATTTCCCATGGGCCCAGTGAATATTGAAGCGTATCCTAAATGGTGTTTCTGTTTGTCCGATGTACTGCTTACCACACACGTTGCATTCAAGTAGGTATACCACATTAGAGGAATCGCTTGTTAGGTTTGCTCGTATGGTAATGGAAAACTCTGATTGTGTGCTGGTTGCTTTGTGTGTTTTTCGCATGGCCTTACATACAAGACATCGTGGCTTTAAACATGGTCGGCAAAAATTATTGGTGGGGGGGGTGGGGGTGGTTGTGTTAATTTGAGAGTGGACAAGTGTGTCTTTGAGGATACGTGGTCGACGCTAAACGACGCTTGGTGCGGATGGGAATGCGCGTTTAACGTTCACTTTGTTCCAGAATGCTGTAATGTCGTTTAGGGATTTTGTTTTCATTGGGGAAGTTTGTGCTGTAAGTCAAGCAGAGGTTTTTTGTTGTGGGTCTTCTTGCGGTGGTCGCTTCATAAGTAAGTCTTTACGCTTTAGTTTTCTCGCTTTTTGAACAGCGTCAATATTTACATGTGGGGGGTATTTTTGCTCCTCGAGCATAAGTTTCAGCATCTGTGAGCTCGTGTCGCAGTCAGCGTCTCTAGAGCAGATTCGCTTAAACCAGTGAGCCTGGCTGTATGGAATACTGTTTTTACAGTGGCGCGGGTGATTGCTTTGATAATGGAGGTATTGTTGTCGATCCGTTGGTTTGCGATATAGAGTTGTAGAGAGCTTGTCCTCTTCTATCGTTATGTTGACATCAAGAAAATTTACGGTTACTTGCGAGTATGTGTGTGTGAAGTGTATGTTCGGATGTACAGCATTGTAAGTGTCGATAAAGCTGAGAAGTTCGTCCTCACTGTGGGTCCAAATAAGAAAGAAGATGTCGTCTATGTATCTTCTCTATAACAGTCGTTTTAAGGAACGTTGTGCAAGAAATTCTGATTCTATCTTTCCCATAAATATGTTGGCATAATTGCGTGCCATTTTTGTGCCTATAGCGGTCCCGCTGATTTGTCGAAAATACTCTTGGTTAAACTCGAATGAATTTAATTGGAGGATCAATCGTCAAAGATGCGATGGCAGAGGAATCTGGGGTGTTAGATCGCCTATGGTTTGTGTACATGTTTTGTAATGCACCTATGCCGTCATCGTGAGGAATATTTGTATACAATGAAGAGACATAAAGAGTTACAAAGTACGAGTTTTTTGGCACACACAGACCTGCAATGTCTCGGAGAAAATGGGTGGTGTCTTTTATGTACAACACGAGGGTGCATGGAATGTAGCTTATTAGTTTGTCCACGTACCCTGATATGGGTTCAGTTATTGTACTGATGCCTGATCTGATTGGTCGACCTTGGTTACCGGGTTTATAACTTTTTGGGAGGATGTAGAAGCAACCTGGACGAGGGTATGCTGCTCGCATCAATTTGTGGTCAGTGTTGGTTATCCTTTCTGCATCCGACAGTTTCTTTAGTTCTGTTGATACGACACGTTTGTATTCGTCTGTCGGATCACCTGGGAGGTGTTCGTAAAATCTTGAGTC
The DNA here is from genome assembly GCF_043290135.1 of Rhipicephalus microplus. Classification (NCBI taxonomy): domain Eukaryota; kingdom Metazoa; phylum Arthropoda; class Arachnida; order Ixodida; family Ixodidae; genus Rhipicephalus; species Rhipicephalus microplus. The sequence continues at coordinate 105,452,531 of NC_134705.1, read as the reverse complement.
GTGTAGTTTGCGGTACGCTTCTTGTAAGTAGTTGGTTGTATTAAGGACTACAATTGCTCCTCCTTTGTCAGTGGGTTTTATTGTTATGTCTGTCCTAGATGCCAGATTTCTAATACTCGTTTTTTCAGATTTTGTCAAGTTTTTTCGGTTTCCTTTCGGTCTGTGGTTATAGTGTACTATATCATTTAACCATATGGTGTAGTAGCGCAAATTCACGGGGACGAAGAGGACAAGAAAACACGACACTCGCTACACTCGCAACTAATTTTTATTTCAGAAGCAGCACTTCATATATAACCCATAACCCTAGCGACACAGAAAAGAACTATGAACACTGAATCATTGCCAACAGAAGCTTTTGCGCAGACTCAAGCGATAGTACACGGCAGTTACGCTTAGACACTTTAAAATGACATAACTAAAAACAGCCCTGGGTAACATCAAATAAAAAAAGCAAACAATTTTGCAGGAATTCACACGTGTTTGAAACAAAATTTTGAAACGACAAAAAGGAGAGTATGACACATGCGAACACTGATCTCAATTAAGTCCTTCGAGGTAGCTGGCTTCTCGGTTACTTAACGAAACCGATGACTGACTAATGCATCCTTCTTTTCTTTTTTTAATGTGAAAGGCTTCGACAATTTCTCTGGTTAGTTGGTTTCCATGACGGAAGACTACGGTTGTGTCACTGTACAGTGGTGAGCAGCCACACTGGGAACAGTGTCTCTTTATGTGAGAATGAATGGCAGTTCCTAATGATCGCTTGTGTTCTAAAAGTCGGGTGTTCAAACAACGACCCGTCTGGCCGATGTATACCTTTCCACACGTTAGCGGCAAGCAATACACGACTGATAGGCTACACTTAACAAACTTTGTTGTGTGATTTACCGTACAACTACCAGCATTAGTGTTTACTGCTATGAAAACTTTACGGTCTAGTTTGGAACATATTTTACTAAGCTTGTTGGGTGCCGAAAAAACTAATTCTAATATGTTCCAAACTGACCGTAAAATATGTTCCAAACTAGACCGTAAAGTTTTCATAGCAGTAAACACTAATGCTGGTAGTTGTACGGTAAATCACACAACAAAGTTTGTTAAGTGTAGCCTATCAGTCGTGTATTGCTTGCCGCTAACGTGTGGAAAGGTATACATCGGCCAGACGGGTCGTTGTTTGAACACCCGACTTTTAGAACACAAGCGATCATTAGGAACTGCCATTCATTCTCACATAAAGAGACACTGTTCCCAGTGTGGCTGCTCACCACTGTACAGTGACACAACCGTAGTCTTCCGTCATGGAAACCAACTAACCAGAGAAATTGTCGAAGCCTTTCACATTAAAAAAAGAAAAGAAGGATGCATTAGTCAGTCATCGGTTTCGTTAAGTAACCGAGAAGCCAGCTACCTCGAAGGACTTAATTGAGATCAGTGTTCGCATGTGTCATACTCTCCTTTTTGTCGTTTCAAAATTTTGTTTCAAACACGTGTGAATTCCCGCAAAATTGTTTGGTTTTTTTGATTTGATGTTACTCAGGGCTGTTTTTAGTTATGTCATTTTAAAGTGTCTAAGCGTAACTGCCATGTACTATCGCTTGAGTCTGCGCAAAAGCTTCTGTTGGCAATGATTCAGTGTTTATAGTTCTTTTCTGTGTCGCTAGGGTTATGGGTTATATATGAAGTGCTGCTTCTGAAATAAAAATTAGTTGCGAGTGTAGCGAGTGTCGTGTTTTCTTGTCCTCTTCGTCCCCGTGAATTTGCGCTACTACACCATATGGTTAAATGATGTCTCACCAACTAGCCCAGCCCTGATGTCTCACCAACTAGCCCAGCCCTCAACCCCAGTGTACTATATCTTTCTGTACTGCGGTGATATAAAGGTCCAGGCACTTGTCTCGATTACTGTTCGGTGTCCAATCATTTGTTTTAAGACAGTGAATTGTTTCGTGGTTAGCAGTCCTGTTAAAAAATATTCGCGCAATATATATATATATATATATATATATATATATATATATATATTGTAGCGAAGCCTCCGAACTCTGAAATGGGTCAAACTCTTGAGTGCCTTCTAGTGGGGCTACCCAACAAGGACCACTCGCGCTGAAAGTCCTTGCTTGACCGTCACTGTCGCTATAGCGTATGATCACTGGTTTCGGGCTAATAAACGCCTTAACAAATCGGTGGAGAGTGCTGCGTTCTCTTTCGATGCACTTGGAGGTTCGATCACGTACCCTGCTATCTATCATGCCCCACGACGCCTCTCAGCAAACGACTCCTCCCATGCCACCTCCTTATCCTGGGTCCCCAGGATCCACGATCAACCCATCTTCACTGGCGCCGATAGCACTGACGTGGAGGACTGCCTCGCCATTCACGAGCGCGTAAGCGCCCAAACAAATGGGACGTGGACGGCAAGTTGACGAACTTGGTGTTCTACCTTGCGGGCGTCGGCAGTTTGTGGTAGAACAACCACGTGTCTGATTTTGCAACCTGGTCCGATTTTAACACCGCTGTAATCAACGTTTTCAGCCACCCTGCCGTTCGTGAGCTACAAGCCGAGCAGCGCTTGCGTGAACGCGTTCAGCAGGCTGGTGAGTCATTCACCAGCTATATTAAAGATATACTGCACTTGTGCGACAAATCCAATCAAACCATGTTCGAGTCTTACAAGATCCGAAACAACAAAAACGGCATTGACGATGATGGCTTGAATATGCTGCTTGCCAAAAAACCTGGCACAATGGCTCAGGTCATCACATTGCGCCAGAGCTACGAGGAACTCCACCAGCAGTGCTCGATGACACGTCACTCTCTACAACGAGCTGCAACGCTTGCTGGCTTGGGGGCCAGTTGTGACAAAGAGGCGTTGATGACACACCTCAAGTCCTTCATCTTTGAGAAAATCGCGCGCCAGTTCTCTCTCCTACTCTTTGCCCACCCACCAGCTACTCAACAATCGGCCACTACCCTTCTCCCTCCGATTCATCAGGTGATTGAGCAGGAAATAGCGTAGGTCATGCCTGCGTACCACCCTCAACAACCTCCAGCTCCTGCGCCCCTCAGCTACGTCCAAGTTGTCGCCAGGCTTCCTCAAGTCGTTCCAGTACCAGCCCCTCTGACTTACACCGAAGCTGCCTCTCGACCTCTGATTTTTGCAGCGGGTATGCCCGTTACGTATGTTGGCGCATCTCCTAAGCCTCATCTTCAACCCACCATGCAGCCTCTCCAGCCACCGTTCCGGGCGAGAACCACCCCGGCGAACCGATGTCGCACATCCGACAACCGGCCCCTCCGCTTTGCTTGCGGTTACGCTGGTCACGTAGCCCGTTATCGCTCTCGAGTACAGCCGGCTCCCATTTATTTGCCTGTTGCTGGCCAGCTTAGCCACCCATATAACCACTAACTGCCATGTATGCCACTGTCATCTCACCCAGGTCCGTGTCCTGGAAAGTCGCCGTCTCCACGACGTTGTTCTCTGTCCCCCATGCGGCCAAGTTCAGCTGCTCATGAGTGGGGAAACTAGTCGACGCAGTTGAAGAGGCAAGGACTTTGACGCGGTCGCAATGTGAAAGGCCTCAGACCAGCCCCTCGAATGTCATTGACGTGCTTGGGGACGGTGTGCATCGACTCTTGTGTACACTGGAGCTGCCGTAACAGCTATGGACGAAAAACTTTGCCGCTTCGAAAAGAGATGACGCCACTTTCTGGGTTGTCCCTCCGTACTGCTAGTTTGCGTCATATTCATCCTACAGCAGGATGCACAGCTCGCGTTGTCATTCAGGACGTTCTGTATGTCACCCTGTTCACCATCATTCCGACATGCTCTCTTGACGAAATCCTGGGATGGGACTTTCTCTTCCGCCACGACGCCATCATTCATTGTGCCTCCGCCGAAATTGAACGCTCACCCTTCTCGCATTTGACGCCAGAAGACAGTCCCTCGACACTGAGCTAGATTCTCATGAAACACGATACAACAGTACCTCCAAACTAGACGATGGCGGTGTCGGTCTACTGCGCTGGTCTCTCCGACACAATTGCTCTCGTTTTGTCATCCAACCGCGCTTGTAGCAGGAAAGTGTTGCTAGTACTTTTCGCGACCGTGCGAGTCACCCAGGGCAACACCGCTATTTTTGTAACCAACCCATCGCCGTACACTCTTACCTTGCTTCGAGGCGAATGTTTCCGCAGAGTAGAACCAATCAACAACGTACAAGTCGTGAACGTAGCCGATGACTCGTGTTTTCCGAGTTCGCGTTCCATCAATGCTGTTTGCACTTCTGATTAGTCATCTGCTGAAGTGTTTGGCCCCTCCATCGCTGACAACCTTACTGCGGTACAGCGCTTCCAGCTTCTGGAGCTGTTGCAAGAAACTCGTTCTTTTTTCGATGTCAGGCAAAGTTCTCTCGGTCGCACGTCCGCTGTTACGCACCAAATGGACACTGGTGCCCATATACCTTTACGGAAAGTTCATATTGCCTGTCGCGTGCGGAACATCAGGTAATTAACGAGCAGGTTGATGATATGCTCCGACGCCACGTCATTCGGCCCTCGGACAGCCCCTGGGTGTCTCCTGTTGTTCTTGTTGCGAAGGAAGACGGTTCTGTGCGGTTCTCTGTGGACTGCGGACGGCTCAATAAGATCACTCGCAAGGATGTTTATCCACTGCCACTCATCGATGACGCGTTTGACAGCCTTCACGAAACGACTTTTCTTCTTTTCTTGATTTGCGATCGGGGTACTAGAAGTACCCATGACTGACGAGACTCGACCGAAGACCGCCTTGTACGAGTTCAACGTCATGCCATTCGGTCTATGTAATGTAGCTGTGACCTTTGAGTGCATGATGGACACCGTTCTGCGCAACTTAAAATGGTACACGTGCTTGTGTTACCTCGGCGATGTCATTGTCTTCGCTCCGGCATTCTCCATGCATCTCCAACGTCTGAAAGAAGTTTTCCCACTTAAGAGCAATGCCGGTTTGCAACTTAATCTGAAGAAGTGGCGCTTCGCAGCACGGCGACTCACCATCCTAGGGTACTTCGTGTCCAAAGACGGCATTCTTCTTAATCCGGCCAAGCTTCGCGCCATGGCCGAATTCCCCAAACATGCGTCCGTCAAAGAACTGCGTAGTTTCGTGGGCCTGTGCTCATACTTTCGACGTTTCAGAGGAAACTTGGCCACGATCATATCACCCCTGACGGAGCTCCTTGGAGGTAACGACCCCCTAAATTCGTGGTCATCCAAGTGCGACGACGCGTTCGCAAATATCCGCCATTTGTTGACGTCTCCTCCCATTCTACGCCAATTCGGCCCGATGGCCCCAACGGAGGTGCACAAGGACGCCAGATGTGTAGGCCTCGGCGCTGTCCTGGCGCAGCGCAAACCCGGACTTCCTAAATATGTCCTAGCATATGCACGCCATACGCTCACGAGAGCCGAAGCAAACTACATCATCACGGAAGAAAGTGCGTGGCAATTGTCTGGAACCTTACAAAGCTTAACCTTATTTTTTTACAAAGTTTAACCTTATTAAGGCCTTATTTGTATGGTCGCCCATTCAATGTCGCCGCCGACCATCATAGACTATGCTGGTTGTCATCATCAAGGATCCCTCAGGCCGTCTCACCCATTGCGCTCTTCGCCTACAAGACTACGACATCCACGTACTGTACCGCAACGGACTCCAGCATGGTGACGCCGACGCCCTCTCGCGCTCCGCTCTACCTGAAGACGACGTGCCCTACTTAGTAACCTCAATTGCTGTTTCTGCCATCGATGTTGACAGCCTCGCTACCCAACAGCAAAAAGATAATTAGATCGCCCCGCTGATCAACTTTCTCTCTGATCCGTCCGCAACACCATCAACGCGTGCTTTCCGTCGTGGAGCTCACCATTTAAGCATTCGTGACGGCCTCCTACCCCAACGCAATTACTACGCTAGTGGCTGGCAGTGGTTACTCGTGATACTGCGCAGTCCGCAGTCGGAGATATGTGAATTTTTCTATTATGAATCGCAATGCGCGCACTCTGGGGTCTCCAAAACTTACCACCATCTTCGACAACGCTACTTCTGGCGTAGGGATGTACGGTTATGTGCAGCAGCTCGTACGCTCTTGCCAGACTTGCCAACGCCGCAAACCGTCACAACACATGTCGCATGCCGGTCTGCAACCGTTACTTTCCCCTGACCGTCCGTTTGGGCGTGTCGGTATCGATTTTTATGGACCTCTTCCTCTGACGTCGGCTGGAAACCGCTGGGTTATCGTTGCCGTGGGCTATTTACCGTGATACGCCAAAACCGCCGCTCTCCGTGCAGATACTGCGCGGAATGTTGCGTTCTTTCTGCTGCATAATTCATACTGCGCCATGGACAACCCCAAGAGATTCTCAGCGATCGAGGCCGTGTCTTCTTTCGGTAGTCATCGAAGCCATTATGACGGAGTGCCATTCTGTCAACCGCAAAACCATTGCTTACCACCCGCAGACGAATGGCCTTACCGAACGCTTTTACCACACTCTCGGCGACATGCTTTTGATGTACATCACCGCCAACTACACGAATTGGGATAATATACTACCCTTCCTCACCTACGGCTACAACACCGCCCCTCAGAGCACGACCGGTTTTTCGCATTTTTTTTTGCTGTACGGAAGGCACCCGTCGCACACCATGGACAAGATACTCCCGTACACGCCAGATTCATCTGAGTGTGTACACATTTCTGAGACAGCCAGGCTTGCTGAAGAGTGTTGCGAGCTTTCCAAGACTTTTACGACGCATGAGCAAGAGCGGCAGAAGTGTGTTCTTAACGGCTCTAATACTTCTGAGCCTACGTTCTTTCCTGTTGCACTTGTATGGCTCTCAATTTCAATTTCTGTGGCTGGCCTCTCTTCCAAACTACTTCCCAAATACGAAGGCCCTTACCGTGTCATCGAGCGCACATCTCCGGTCAACTATCTGATCAAACCCGTAGAACAATCTGCGGACAAGTTCTACCGCGGGCGCGATATCATCAACGTGGAGCGCCTGAAGGCTTATTATGACCCGCTCATAGTAACAAGCTGTAAAGTCGCCAGGCGGCTCCCTCTTCGACCCCAGGGTAATTGAAGCGAAGCCTCCAAACATTTAAATAGGTCAAACTCTTGAGTACCTTCTAGTGGGGTTACCCAACAAGGACGCCACTCGCGCTGAGAGTCCGTGCTTGACCGTCACTGTCGCCATAGCGTATGAGCGCTAGTTGCCGGCTAATAAACGCCTTAGCAATATATATATATATATATATATATATATATATATATATATATATATATATATATATATATATATATATATATATATATATAGGTATCGGATATGGCACAATGGCAGCGTTGTCAGCAAGAATAAATATAATTATTTCCCAACAGTTTTGGGAGGGTCCTCCCTTCATCAAAGGATGAAGGGAGGACCCCTCCCGTATAACTCATCCCCTGATCTAGTATAACTATCCCCTGATGAAGGGAGGACCTCTCCCGAAACTGTTGGGAAATATATATATATTTATCCTTGTTGACAACACTCCCGTTCCTTTTATCTTATTCCTTTTATCTTAGGTATTTTATAAACAGCACACATTCACATCAATCATCAGCCGTGCCGTCGGGTATGTGTTACTTGTATTTGAGCGCAGTTTACTCAATTTGACTTATGTAGGAACAAACAGGGCTACCATCCTCCGGAGCAGAAGTGCTACTGATCAGCTTACCGCCTCGGGTGTTCCTAATACACATGTCGCTGCTGGCGTCCTTACGCAACTCTAAATATTTTATTATATCAAACATGGGCGAACCCCAAATCATAATTGTTTTTGCAAAGATGACGGTCGTGTTTCTTAGTGTGGTTCCATTCTTCTTGGTTAATGTGGTTTCACAAATAGTCTGAGTCATGCTAATCTAGCACCATTGTGATTATCCACTAGTGTTGTAGTACTAAGCACAAAACACGAAGAAAATATTTTGAAGTTCAATAATAAAAAGTTTTGGGGGGATGAAACACTCACCCTACTTGGACCAGGAATGGGCCTTCCTCGCGTTGGAGACTGAAAAGAATATGTAAAGTATTTATGATAAGTAATGCCTGTAGACATACTGAAGGCTTGTGTGTGATGTCATGTGGTCTACAGGGGCGGAATATGAGAACTCGTTTTATGGCACCTAGAAGACGTTTGTCTCTTTTGAAAAACAATTGAAGAACATAAGCATCATCTCGACCTTGTTTTAATGTGTTTAGAGAAAACTCTCTCGACACAGAACTACAAAAAGTTAATTCAGTGATTGTGACACACTGTTTTCGTTGTACCTTGTGCACAAAGGTGAAGTTAGGCCGGACACTCAGATTGTTGACGCTGTCAGGAACCTCAATAAGCCGCAGTCGCTTCCGGAGTTCGGAAGAATTCTGGCTGTATGCTCTTGTTTTCCCGCTTTTTACTTAAATTTGCTTAGAAACCTCAGTCACTGAGTTGCTCTAAGAGGACGTTCATTTGTAGTGGGCCTAAAATCGGGAGTCGGTGTTTAAGCAACTACAGTTCATTTTTACTGCCGGGCCAATATCACGCCATTATGATCGCTCTGCTGGCACGGAAATACAGAACCCAACCCAGCCTTCCGAAGCAAGCATCAGTGACTTTGATGATTATCTATCTATCTATCTATCTATCTATCTATCTATTGATCTATCTATCTAGCCGCCTACCACTTTTAACTCACCTGGCTGTTCCGATCATTGTATCTATACCAAAATGGCTATGCCGTAACAACTCTATGGCGAGCATAACTGAGCATATATATATATATATATATATATATATATATATATATATATATATATATATATATATATATATATATATATATATATATATATATATATATATATATATATATGCACATTGCGCACTGCTGCTTCGCTATCAACAAAATGCTGCGTATGTCTCAATATCTTTTTGTTCGCATTCATGTCAATATTGCTAAGAGTGATTATTCACAGTTGGGGGCCCCATGTTATGTCCTTAGGAAGTGCGTGTTAATGTAATATGCACGTATGGCCCGACGAGGGCCGGTCCCCGGCCATAACGTTGGCAATGAAGCATCGTTTTTCGTTTGCTCGTTCGCTTCATCTGGTGACTTATAACTCGACCCGAATCCAGGAAGTCTTTCAAGAAATACCAAATACCTATGGATTCTGGCAGGACGGCAACGAAAACGCTCAAATGGAAATTTCCGAAGAGGACAGTTTCTACGGCTGTCGTTGGCGACTCCCAAACGAAGTATATGTTTCAGCATTTCGACCCTCTTCGAGAGGGCACTCTTGCGTTCATCACACAGTTTGGCGCTGTGATACGTGACGTACATGGCCTTTTGGACTTCGTGCCATCTTTAAGGAGAACTCTGATTCTTCATGTTGAAACAAATAATTTGGTTCACAGCACTGGACGTGTGACGTTCCACAAGTAAAAGGCCCTGCTACAACTCATTCTGTCGAAACGCCCCATGATGGGGCGGATCTATGCAAATTTATTACTACCCCGTGCTTTAAACCACCGTTGTGACAAGCACAATGAAGCAATTGTCCGCCACTGTGTTCGCGAAGCGTGTGATTTCCATGACCGCCTACGGAGCTTCTGCTGTCGCTCTGACCGGGTGTTCTTTCTGGACCATGCCCTGGAATGGTTTTCGTCGGTGCTAGTCCTCGCGGCAGACGGCCTTCACCCAAACTTCTAGGGCGTTGCAATGATGGCTGGCCACATCAAGCAGCTGTGTTTCCGGAACGCAACGAACGCCTCGTCTCTCTCTTGGCTAGACCACATGCCTATTGGTTCCATGAAGCAATCCTCCAACGCCTACCAACCTGGTTTTGCGGAACTTGCGTCCTCGCCCCGCTCAGCTCCACCCCAACGCCTCGAAGTGCCCCAAAATCTACACCTAGCCACTTGCGCAAGAATAATATACCTACGCCACAGTTGCTGCGAAAGCAAACAACGAAGGACTCTCCACTCGTGAAAGGTCTTGAAACATTTCTTTGTCTCACCAGGACCCTTTAAGAAAATGCAATCGTGGGAAAAACACTTTATCTTCAAAGAATTGACTAATACCGACCTCATTCGACAACCCTATTCGGAGTCCCGACTTTCTCAGAATAAGAAAAGTTGTGAAAAAACGTGTGAAATTCAAACTTCACGCATCTACTCTAAACACCTATTTGAATGCCTTGACTGTACCGAAAGGACTTGTGATTTCGCTCAAACCAGCAACTTCCCAAATGTCACTACGCAACGTCGCCAAATGGAACGAAATATTTAAAGAACGCGTCCCTAGCTCTCATACGCATCATCATCGACCTTTATAATTTGCTGTTAAAGCGTTGCTAAACAGTGAACGACAGTTGCGCAAGGCTCGTATGTTGTATCCCTCTTAATCGGCTTCGCTGGTTAAATACGAACAGAAAAAAACAGTTAAAAACTGAACAGAAGAAAGCAAAAAAGTTTTTGCGTGACCACATTGCCCTTCCGAAACCACTGATCAACGAAGATTCCCTTCCCGTCGAATCATTCTGTTCTAGACGAGATGAACTATAAGCTAGTCCTAACGTAGTAAACGTTTCAAACGTGGTTTTAACTGACTCAGAAATGAGTGTGCTTGCTCGGGGCTTGAATTTCTGTTCAGCTTCTGGCGGCTACAATGAATTTAACTTGATAAAAGACTTAGATGAATTCGCGCGCAGTATGAGGCTAAGCGAATTCTTCCATAAACGTTCATCACCCATGAGTAACATGTCTTCCAATCAACACTGGACGCCGCCAACAAAACGCAATAAAATTCTTGATATGTACATTTCTGCAGTTCAGCGTGAGATCCTGCAGGCTTATGGGAAACGCATTTAATTCAAAGGAAACCTCACATTCAAAGAACGGAATGCAGTTAATTGTTTACAAGAACGCACAGATATTTTAATAAAACCCGCTGATAAATGAGGCGCAATCCTGATAATGAACACAACGAACTACGTTTGTGAAGCTCAGAGACAGTTAGATAATGACACGTTTTACAAGAGACTCAGTGAAAACCCCGCCGAAAAATTTAAGGACATCGTTACTGATACAATCAAGCATTTATTACTGGATGACAAACTTCCCGATAAAGCAAAGCACTTATTAGTCCCACTGAGCCCTGTTCCAGGAAGGTTTTACATATTGCCTAAAATACATAGGCCCAATAACCCCGGTCGTCCTATAGTGTCAGACATTGGCACTGTCACCGAACTACTTTAAAGCTATGTCGATGGCGTGATTAGTATACTACCTCCAACTTTTCCATCCTATCTGAAGGACACTTCTCATTTCCTCGCTGACATCATCTACCTCAATATACCTGCTGACTCACTTCTGGTAACATTAGATGTTGCGTCACTTTATACTAATATTCCCCTCAAAGACGGCATTCGTGCAGTAGTGGATGCTTATAACGACTCATCATGTGACAAATCTGTTAATAGCTTCTCATTAGCTACATTATTAAAACTCATCCTGGAGCTTAATAATTTTCAGTTCGGCGGTGTTCACTACATACAAGTTAGTTGCACTTCAATGGGCACCAAAATTGGTCCAAATTACGCGAATATATTTATGAGCCAATTGGAAAATCATTTGCTTTCAACGTGTAGACTACAACTATAAAACTACAAACGTTTTAGAGATGACATTTTTTTTATCTGGCATCACGGCGAAGCGGAACTCCTGACTTTCATTGCAGACTTTAACAAGGTTCATCCATTCATTCCATTGTCACAATCGTACTCGAAGGCATTCATCTGTTTCCTGGATGTAACAGTATTCCTTTGCGGCGAAAAATCATCTACTAAAGTATACAGAAAACCCACCAACGCTCACCAATACCTTCATTTCAAAAGCAGCCACGTAAAACATTGTAAGAAGAGTATTTCCTAGAGTCAAGCACTTCGTTTCAAAAGGCTGTGCTCTGAAAATTCACTCTGTTGAAAACTGTGATAAGCTTCGTGATGCCCTAACTGTACAACAGTACCCACCTCAGATTGTCGACAACACGATCATGCGCGCCGATTCAATGGACCGAAGAGCGCTTCTAAAATCAAATAAAGAGCCTGCGCACCGGAAGCACATCAATTTAATTCTGACACATTCTCCGTCGATTCCAATTGCTAACGCGATCCTCAAAAAGCACAACATACTATTGCAGAGAAATCGTCTCAAAGACGTCTTCCCGGAGCCTCCACGAACAGTTTAGTGCCGATCGAGAAACCTACAAGACATACTTACGTCATCCGAAATATCAACGCCAGCCCATGTGGGGTGTCGCCCATGTAACAAGGCACGCTGCAAGGTGTGCCCCCACATGACCACGTCGCATAATGTTAAGAACTCTGCGTCAAACTTCACTCTCTGGATAACAGGCAATTTCGACTGTGACACGAACAATGCAATCTACTTGCTTCAATGCTTATTGTGTGATCTCCAATATATTGGTCAAACGGAGACACCTTTCCGGTCGCGCTTCAAAAATCACAGGTAATACGCCTTGTGCCTGCCTAGCCTTCCCCTGTCAAAACACTTCGCTAACCCAGGCCACTCTTTCGACAACATAACTGCCATAATACTCGAATCTGGTTTTAAATCGCACTACGAAAGCGAAGTTCGTGAATCTTTTCTTATTCATAAATTTAACGCCATAGCGTCTGGAATTAACGAGAACTCAGTGAGGCTTACGTTTTTACCGGCAAAACAGATAAATCAACCGCCGTAGCCCACATACACGTTTGTTCACTGCCGTGATTACGTTGCGGTGTCATTAGTGACACATTAGTTAGTTCACCAGAACGCATGCACACTCAGTTACCACATTGTGAAATCAATGGTGATATTATGCTCATGTATATTTCATTGACAACAAACGTACCTTAAATTGGTATTGCCTTCTTTTATTGTTTCTATTCACTCACAAGTGTTGCGATATCACAAGTGTCCCTCATAATATTTGTATCTATGTTTTCAAGTCACCTTGCTCTACCATATTCTGTATAACGCACTGCTGTTCCGCTATGAACATATTGCTGCGTATGTCTGAATTTAATTTTGTTAACATGCATGTCAATATTGCTAAGAGTGATTATTCACAATCGGGGGCCCCCATGCTATGTCCTTAAGAAGTGCGTGTTAGTGTAATATGCACGTATGCCCTGACAAAGGCCGGTCCCCAGCCGTAACGTTGGCAATAAAGCATCGTTTTTCGTTCGCTCGTTCGCTTCATCTGGTGACTTATAACACGACCCGAATCCAGGAAGAATATATATATATATATATATATATATATATATATATATATATATAGAGAGAGAGAGAGAGAGAGAGAGAGAGAGAAAGAGAGAGAGAGACGCTCAAAATGCCTTGAGTATGCAAAAAAATGCTTATTTATGCCAGACACGTGTCGCACACACCCGCATATCACACGTGTTCATGTGCCGTAAGTAATGTGTGTATATATCTACCTAAGAACGGCGAGAAGAGACAAAAATACCGGCACCATTAGGCACGCGAATAGAAATGATAAATGTATTATTTCCTGCAGAAGCTGAACCCCAAGAAGTCTACCACAGCGCCATGTCAAGTCAGGGAATTCCTTTTATCTTATGTATTTTATAAACAGCACACATTCACATCAATCATCAGCCGTGCCGTCGGGTATGTGTTACTTGTATTTGAGCGCAATTTACTCAATTTGACTTATGTAGGAACACACAGGGCTACCTTCCTCCGGAGCAGAAGTGCCACTGATCAGCTTACCGCCTCGGGTGTTCCTAATACACATGTCGCTGTTGGCGTCCTTACGCAACTCTAAATATTTTATTATATCAAACATGGGCGAACCCAAAATCATAATTGTTTTAGCAAAGACGACGGTGATGTTTCTTAGTGTTATTTCATTTTTCTTGGTTAATGTGGTTTCACAAATAGTCTGAGTCATGCTAAACTAGCACCATTGTGATTATCCACTAGTGTTGTAGTATTAAGCACAAAACACGAGGAAAATGTTTTGAAGTTCAATAATAAAAAGTTTTTAGGGGATAAAACACTCACCCTACTTGGACCAGGAATGGGGCTTCGTCGCGTCGGTGACTGAAAGGAATATGTAGAGTATTTAGAATAAGTAATGCCTGTAGACATAATGCAGGCTTGTGTGTGATGTCTTGTGGTCTACCGAGGCCGAGTATGAGAACTCGTTTTATGAAACCTAGACGACGTTTGTATCTTTTGAAAAACAATTGAAGAACGTAAGTATCATCTGTCGTAAGTGTTTAGAAAAAACTGTCTTGACACTGAACTAAAAAAAAAAGGTTGATTCAGTGATTGTGACACACTGCTTTTTTGGTACCTTGTGCACAAAGATGACGTTAGGCTGGACACTCAGATTATTAACGCTGTCAGGAACATCAATAGACCGCAGTCGCTTCGGGAGTTTGGAAGATTTCTGGCCGTATGCTCTTGTTTCCCGCTTTTTACCTAAATTTGCTGAGAAAACTCAGTCACTGACTTGCTCTAAGAGGACGTTCATTTGTAGTGGGCCCAAAATTGGGAGTCGGTGTTTAAGCAACTACAATTCATCTCTACTGCCGGGACAATATTACGCCATTATGATCGCTCTGCTGCCACGGAAATCCAGCAACCAACCTAGTTTTAAATGCGAAGCCTTTCAAAGCAAGCTTCAGTGACTTTGATGACTATCTATCTATCTATCTATCTATCTATCTATCTATCTATCTATCTATCTATCTATCTATCTATCTATCTGTCTATCTATCTATCTATCTATCTATCTATCTATCTATCTATCTATTTATCTATCTATCTATCACACTCTATCTATCTATCTATCTATCTGTCTATCTAACTGTCTATCGCTCTATCTATCTATCTATCTATATATCTGTACCAATTTATCTCTCATTCTATCGATCTATTTATCTAGCCGCCTACGACTTTCAACTCGCTTGACCGTTCCGTTCATTGTATCAGTACCAAAATTGCTATGCCATAACAACTCTATGGCGAGGATAACTAAGTATTCATAATAAAAAAATCATGATACATATTTCCTGATTTTCATGATTTACACTTTATGTTGTTATGTTGTTTTGTTCCCATGACATAATGCAAAACAGGTATGGTATGCCATGATTGCTTGGCGAATGTAAGTGACAGAGCTAACGTGAAAATTGTGAGGCGCATGTCATGTAAGTAATGACTACCTGCCACGCTAATGATGCACTCGCCACCGTTTCGCCATGTTCACATATGTCAATTTTGGTATAATGGAACGCGAACGGACGACAAAGCTAAGTGACACGCCAAAACTTGATAATCCTGGGATGCGTGTAATGTGAAATTTGTCTACATGCTACGATCATGGTGCACTTACGGCTGCTTCGCTAGCTTCACATATACAAAATTTTGTATCATGGGACGTGATTAGACGACACAGGAACATGACACTTACAAACATGATATTCGTGATATGCGTGTCATGTAAAGCGTGGCTACCTGCCATGCTCATAGCGTGCTCTCGGCGTATAGCTAGCTTGACACATAAAATTGGGTATTACGTGACGTGAAGAGACGTCGAATGTAAACGACACATCCAAACATAATAATCTTGACAATCATATAATGTAAAACACGACTACATGCTAGAATCGTCATGCGTGCTCTTTGTCTTCTTTATTGTAAAATATGTGTTTCACGCAACAAAGCCTGCAAACAGAGAGTGACACTTTGGCAGCCACTGTTGCTTTTGTTACCTTTTCTGCGCTGAAAGAAGAAGAAAATTTCAGGCCTTATTTTCCATGTAAGAGAAAATATTTTTCAAAACTAACAGGCACTGATGTAAGAAAAGGATACGGTATCCTATTAGAAGGAATTGTAATGCTAATCAGAAGAAGGGGAGGTAAAGAGAACTCGCCACAAGCAGAGACTGAACCTGAGCCTTTAAATAACGCGTTTATTGCTTTACCATGAAACTCGCCCTAATGCCAACAGGTGACGCTGGCTAACGCTCCATTGTTTCAAAGAACAAATAGACCCTACAAAGTAGACGGTTGGACGACTTCCATCGTAGCAACAAGTTACAACATCTAGAAAAGAAGAGTTCTACGCTCACTATATTGACAAAGGTGACGCTGACTGAAGCTTTTACGTTTAGATTATTTTACACCTGTACAATAAATTGATAGGACGTGGAAATGACAGCCACCATAGCTCATGTTCGAACACAAACAGATTATTTGAAGGTGGCAAGTTTGGTGCCGGCCTGTGACAAATTATTTTTTGTCTACTTTTCATTCTCCGCATTTACATTACAATCACTTCTCATACCACTCTTGTAATTTGCTTTCCATCAATGCCTAGTAGTTATCATCATTATCTTTTTCTGTGGCGTTAAGGTTTTGTTGATTACTATAAGTCAGCGAATCATCTCAGTGGCCTCAGCAAAGCCCTTGGGTCCCTTTTGTTTTTATGTGGTTTTGGCACGTGCGCTTGGGACCATAATATTGACGTGGGACGCTTTTGCAATGTTCACCAAGCAGATGCAATGTATTGGGATAAAACACATACCGTAGTTCCGCCAATTACTACAGTCTCAATAAGTGGACGTCTGAAAGGCTGGAAAGAGGATAGCACAATATTAAAGGACTGGATAAACACACGCGAATAATCTGAACTGAATGTTTATGTACACAAAGGCTTTAGGAAAAAAAAGAAATTGTGGAACTCCCAATATTGCACGAAAGTTAAATTGCACAAATTACATGTATGCATTTGAATATTGAATCTGCACATATTTAAACAAATATATGAGCCAGCATATACAATGCAACTTTTTCAACTTATAATGTCACGAAATGCTTTCATTAGGTGTTTGTGATGAATGTTGTAGGTAGAGGTGACTTTTCATTCAGGACCTCTGTTCCAGCCCGGTGGTTTTGCTGCATTATTTATTCGTGAAGACGGCGTGGCTAGCATTCATTTTTCTGACGAATGCACAGCACATGAGAGTACCATGTTTCCCCGTCATCTTTCATCGGCATCAGGTTTCCGAGATACAAGGTTGTGGAGGGCTTTGAATTAACACTTTGATGCTAAATATCCAGTGGTGTTTTTGTGCATAACACTACTGTATATAGGTTTGTATGTGCAACTTTTAATAAAAGTTTGTGGTAAATTTGCAGTGGCGCAGTACTTCCATTTTGCATTTTGCAGTAATACACAGTCTCACTATGCTGACCGCCATCCTAGTGCAACTTTCTATTGTTACAAATTGGCGCAGCCACGTACACTTTTTATAGGAACATTCAACTGAAGATGTGGATGGACTTCACCATTGGAGCGACCTAACGCGGTGGCATCAGGATCTTGACTGCAACGGCTCACGATGAAAAGGAAGTAGCCTTTCGGAAGCAGTGAGCAATGACGCGTTTGTTTCTACATAAGCACTAAAACGAAGCATACTGGAGATTGCTACTTGCTATAAGAACAGTGAGGACTAGCAGAAAACCTTAATGTCATGATAATCTGAAGCAGCATCCAGTAAGAATTGGCGCGAAGCCTGCTACCACTGTTCCGTCTGACAGTTCCGTCGGGCTTTTCAGCAACTTTCTTGATCTACAGCAAGAACAAAATAGGTAGCAAACTGATTTATTGCGCTTGCTTCTAAATGTGACAGAAACATTAGGTAAACCGAGTCGTGAACACATGAAGCCAGAGATGTTTGACGGAGAGTGTAGTAGTTCCGAGCCCTAGCTAACGTTTTACGAGTATGCATGCAATAAAAACTACTGGCACAGTTACGAAGATAAACTGAAAACCATGCGGTTATTCTTATCAGGCATAGCCAAGAGTTGATACGAATGCCGTGCCAATGCTCACAAGACAAACCATAGATAGAGCGGAAAGCAAGCTTTTTGAGCTGCTTCGGCAAAACCAAGGTGTTGCTATGGGATAAAGCAATCATGTTCTAATACAGGTCTGGATCTGCACTCAATTATTTTTATGAGAAAAGGCGTTTCTGCACCTGGCGGACTCCTCATTACCTGTGACGTCCGTGGTTCGCTTGTCATCCATGGTTTAAGTCCGGACCACCAGAAGCAAATACTAATACGAGGACTTAAGACAGCCGAAGAACTTCTGCAGAAATTGTAAAACCTTTATCTCTAGGATCTAGAAACCCAGCGTCAACCCATGACACTTTTGCAAAGAATACAGGGCCACATGAGCTGAGGAACGACGCCCGCTTCCAAACTGCAGACCTACTGCAACACCCGTGCCCTTTTTGACCGGTCAAAGAGACTCAAAACATGGCGAAGAGCAAGACGATATCAAGGGAAGGTGTTTTTTTGTCTCATACAAGTTCATTGTACATGTCTGTTTTTTTGACGGAAAGAAATGGAGTGCGTTAGTTGACAGCAGAGCGAGCGTCATTGTTATAAATACAAATATTGTTGAGAGGGTGACAGTAAAACAGCAAAGGCCAGTAGAAGTACACGAATACGATGAAAGGTTAGATGTTCGCGATAAATAAATTTGTGTAACCATATCGTGTCTCGGCAACACTGTCACCTCTTAAGCACTTGTACTCGACGGAGTGCCATGAATTACTCCTTTCACGTCCAGTCATTAGTGCACTTTGCCCTAATATCTACTGGACAGGAGAAATTACCACAGAAGAAAAGTGCAGCAGTATCAATGCTACAGTTTAGCCTTTAAGGACTCCACGAAAGCCATCGTCAGGTAAAGACGTTAGGACGCTTTATCCGGAATTTCTGTGCATCAAAGTATATCGTATGGCAACCGCAAAGTTTGAGGTGCCATTCAGGCTAAGATATACGACGGTGGTGAAAAAAAAGCCCTATAATATGTCAAAAGAAAAGAGAGTGTGACTTCAGAACAATATTAAAAAATCTTAGATGCGCAAATCATCCATTCATTGAAGTCTACGTTCGCATAGCCCATCACTATTGCACCAAAGGAAGATGGAAGTCTTCGGCTCTGCATTGACTTCAGACAAGTTTGAAGCAGACTGAGCGTTTTCCATTCCTTATACCACGTATAGACTCTACCATAGATGACACGGGTGGCTGCAGTGTTTTCTCGCGCATAGACCTATTCAAAGGATTTTGACAAGTCCCACTTTTTAAGGAACGCAAAATATATTCTGCCTTAGTCACGCCCTTTGACATCATTCAGTACAACCGACTCCCATTTAGATGGAAACACTCACCCGCTTGGTTCCAAGAAATCATGAACGACGTCTTGCGACCGTTTCTGAGGAAGTTTGTAACATATTCATATATGATATCCTAGCTTACTCCCGCAACAAGGAAGAGCGGTCAAACAATCTGGCTAGTGTACTTCAAGCGCTTTGTGACGCCGAGTGCAAAATTATTGTCAAGAAGAGTGAGTTTTTCCAAAAAAAGTTGTGTTTCTCGAAAGAGTATTTCATGGCCAAACCAAGGCAACAAAACAGGAATCAGCCGAATGAATCGCAAAAGTGCAGAAGCCATATGACTTGCAATATTTTGGTATTTCTGGGTCTTGCACGGAATTTCCGACCATTTATTAGAGATTATGCAACGAAAACCAAATGCCTCACAGAAATGAATAGAAAGAATGTGTCATTTTAGTGAACAGCAGAGTAAATTCATTTATCGCAGCCTTCTGACCATTATTTCGCTGGATCCAGTTCTAGCTCTTCCTGCCTTCAAGTTGCCCTTTGAACTTAACACCGATGCTTCTTATATGGCACAGACAGACTTCCTTACTGGAGAGATACCGACTCTCCACGCAGCCACAGAGGGTTGTCGGGTACTATTCGTAAACCTTTTCAAAAACGCAACTGAACTACACGACTACAGAGAAGAAAACCTTGGCAGTCCTAATGGCCGCACGCTATTTTAGACCTTACTTGGAAGGCAGGAGCTTCACGATCTTTACTGATCACCAAGCTTTAACGTAAATCATTAACCTCACTGAGCCTCTAGGAAAAATTTCTAGGTGGGTGAGTGAACTCCAGCAGTTTACTTTCGCGGCTCACCACAGGCCTGGGGAACATCTCAAGGTGGCAGATGCACTTTCAAGACTTGCGGTAATTTCTGGTTAGGAAAATGTCAAAGCAGCATTCTTAGATAGAACTGAAAAACTCAAGTTTTACAACGAAAAGTTCACAGTCCCAGAAACAATGGTGCCTCAAATTTCGGAACACTATCACGACTTCCCACACTCAGGTGGTCACGACGGTTTTTGGAGCACATATCACAAGATTCGTCAGCTTTTGCGGTAGAAACACAATAAATATGATTTTTAGCGGTATGCTTAGTCTTGTCATCAATGTCAAAATCACAAAGCCAGGTAGCTTCACAGAATGGACGAGATGGCTTTGCCTCAACATTCCGACGTACCGTTTGAAGTCATTCATCTGGATTTCGCAGAGCTCAAGAAGAAGGCTGGTGAAGTAAGAAAAACGCAGTCTTTCTTATTTCAACAGAACAGTGCACAAGAATAGTGGCTGCATGGCTGGGAAGGAAAGATTCAAATAGTGTGAGCGCTTTTTTCAGCAGAGGAATGTTCAAGAAATCAAAAGTAGTGATATTAGATAATTGACCAGCTTTTTCCGTTCCCTATACCACGTATAGGCTCTATCACAGATGACACGGGTGGCTGCAGAGTTTTATCGAGCATAGACCTATGTGAAGAATTTCACAAGTTCCGCTCTCTAAAAAATACAAGAAATATTCTGCCATCGTCACGCTCTTCAACATCTGTGAGTATAACCGACTCCTATTTGGATGACATAACTCACCCGCTTGGTTCCAGAAAAGGACAAACGACGTCTTGCTACCATTTCTCGGCAACTTTTAGAACGTCTACATAGACATTAAAATAGTTCACTCCCGCAACGAGGAAGAGCACTCAAACCATCTGGATAGTGTACTTCAAGCACTTTGTGATACATTGTTCTAATATTACTGAGAATTTACGGGTTTCCTCGTTTAATTTAAACCAAGCGCCTGCCGAATTGATCAAGGTACCAGTTAGTATAATGCAGGTGCCAGTGAATTTATTCCTGGCTACACCATGACTTCGAAGTGACCCAGAATTTTCGTGAACACTCTTAATGAATCGCTCTAGAGAGAGTTTAAGAAAAAAATATTATCCAAATATGTATGATTGACAACTATTGAGCCTTTAGTGACACAGTGTGACTCGTGTGACTTCATCACGCTTATCACCAGCGTACGCACTATTCACACCTTCGACATGTATATCAAAGAAAACGCAGCCCATGCAGTATCAACTTGGTGCCTATTGCCCGATGAGGTCAATTACGTGGGCAATAGGTATTAAGGTGCTGCTGCGTAGACGGCCATCTTACGTCTGAGTGTCCAGATGTGTTTCTACCGCCTTCATCTACCTAATCAGCCACATCGGGCGTCGCAGTGGTGTAGGGTGTCTTTCTCCTCCTCGGGTGTGTTCGTGGAAAGCGTAACCCCTAAGTTCAGCCTTTGCCAGTCTGTCTTGGTTCCTCATACCCAAATCTGAATGTATGCAGTTCGTTTGTCTTTTGATTCCATCCTAGTTTGCATAGAAGCTTCTTAGTCTGGCCAGCCACGGTGGTCTAGTGGCTAAGGTACTCGGCTGCTGACCCGCAGGTCGCGGGATCAAATCCCGGCTGTGGCGGCTGCATTTCCGATGGAGCCGGAAAGGTTGTACACAGATTTGGGTGTTGTACTCAGATTTGGGTGAACCTTAAAGAGCCCCAGGTGGTCGAAATTTCTGGAGCCCTCCACTAAGGCGTCTCTCATAATCATATGGTGGTATTGGGACGTTAAATCCCACATATCAATCAAATCAAACAAATCAATCGATTGACAGCTATCTCGTCCCGGCTCAACGAGAGCACCCTATTACCCTGTTGTGTGAATTCGGGCTTTCGTTTGACTTTCTTTAAGCGGTGCTACAAAGAATGAACACTGTTCTTAACACAATTCACGCGGCGAAGAGGAAGCCGTTGTGCCAGTGCCCCTATCGTGTGTCGCCGGTGGAGCATCGCGTAATTACAGAACAAGATGACATGCTACAGTGCGGAGTCATCAAGCCTTCTTGTACTTCTTTGTCTTTCCTAGTTGTACACGTCAAAAAAGACAGTTCTATCCGGTTCTGCGTAGACTAAAGGCGCCTAAAGAACATTATGAAGAAAGATGTTTTCCCTCCTCTTTGCATAGATGACGCTCTCGTTTGTTTCCAAGGTGCAGAATTCTATTCCTCGCATGGCCCCCGTTCAGGTTATTGGCAGGTGCCAATGGCTGAGTCTCATCGTCCGAAAACAGCGTTCGTCACACCGGATGACTTCTATGAACTTACTGCAATGCAATTCGGACTGTGCAATGCGCCCGCCACATTCAAGCAAATGATGGGCAGCATTTTTCGTGGTCGCAAATGAAACATATGGTTGTCCTATTTTAACGACGTTGTGGTCTTTTCACCCGATTTCACTTCGCATTTCACTCGTCTGCGTAATATTCTACAGTCCCTTACAAACGCCAAGCTTCAGCTTAACCAGACGAAAGGTCACTTCGGGGCTAAACAACTGATCATACTTGGACACGTCCTTTCCAAAGCCGGTAACCTTCCCGACCCTGACTACCTTCGTGTGGTTGCAGAATTTCCTAAGCCGATTACAGGTAAAGAACTATGGAGCTTTGTGGACCTGTGCTCCTATTTTTGTCGGTTTGTCCGGAATTTCACTTCCATCATCGCTACGCTCACCCAGCTCCTTGCTGGCCCTGTGGATCTTTCCACTTGAACAGCAGCCTGTGACAAATCCTTCCGAATATACACTGCGCCAACTCCTTACCTTTCCACCCGTACTGCGCTGACCGAAGAACAAACACATGCAAGTGGCGTCGGTCTTGGTGCAGTACTCGCGCAACGCAAACGAGGTTTTACGGAATATGTCTTCGCCTATGCCAGTCGGGGCCTTACTAAGGCAGAAGCCAACTATTCTGTTACCGAAAAGGGATGCTTCGCGATTGTGTGGGCGTTTAACAAGTTTCTATCTTATCTGTTCAGCCGAACTTTTATGCGATAACTCACCACGACGCACTCTGGTGGTTGGCTTCACTGAAAGATCCATCTGGTCACCTCGGACGTTGGGCTCTACGCCTCCAGGAATTCAAAATTCGTGGCATCTACTGATCGTAACGGAAGCACTCTGACGAAGATGCGCTTTAACCACCACCCGTGAAATCTGATTAATCAGAAATATCACCTTTTCACTTTTCCCTCTCTGCCATCAGCGTCACAGACATGTTCTCTATGTATACTGATTCCGATAACTCTAATTTGGACGTCCTTCTTTCTTTCGTGACGTACGATTACAATACGGCGATTCAATGAACTACAGACATTTCTCAATTTTGTTCTTTTATATGGTCGTTATTCATGCAGCCCACTTGACACAATTCTTCCACACAATCCTGATGCCTTCGAGGTCTGCCCAGTTTCTTGAATGGCCGAACAATCCGAACAGTGTCGTAAGCTTGCACGGTCTATCACAGCCGATAATCAAGCCCTCGAAAAAGATCAGTATGACCGTGATCTTGTTCAGGACATTTTTAATTAAATGTATATAATAAGAGGTTGGTGTCAATGCGCTTTAACCACCACCAACCAACCTGGACACTTTCCCCGTCGGTTATCTCGTGTAACTTCGACTGCCTTTCCACTCTCCTGGACTGACTCCCAAGTTCGCACCGAAGTACACAGGCCCTTACCGCGTCATACAGCACTCTTCATCTGTAATCTATGTGATTCAACCACTCAAGCCGTCCCCGTACAAGCGCCGCTTTGGTCGTGAGACAGTCAACGTCAGTCGCCTCAAGCCCTGCTACGACCCCCTTGTTCTCTCGTCACCTCGAGTCGCCAGGATGGCTCGTCTTCTTTGCCGGGGTATTGTAGTGGAGAACTTGCAAGGCAATAAAACCTGTGAGACCTTCTCTCAGTGTAAAGCACGAGCATGTGCACGAGCTGTAGCTGCTAGACTGCTCGAGCATTGTTGTTCATAACGGCTGTCTGCTTACTACCTGGCGTCGCTATTAACCTCTCTTGCATATGTAACTTCATTCTTCATGAATTGTTTAGTTTGCTTTCATCTCAGGCTGAATTCCGTATTCTTTTGTGTTTTTTTTTCGAAGCCCCAACCCCTGTTTTAGACTGCCTCAAAGTAAATAGGTTACTGTGAAGAGAAGGAATGCACTACACCAAGTTGCCCCCCAAAATTTTTATCATACGTAAAGAGGATACAAAGTTTGCATACCAGTTGAGAAAATAGTAAATATGGCGCTTTCATATCCTACAGAAGTGTTTCAGATGGCAGTGTTGAGCTGCCAAAGGTCTTGTACACAATCAATTTTGTGTGTGTCTGACTTGCTTAGGTATGGCTTCATTGGCGTCCAAGCGCTGCATTGAGCCAATAAAGAATATCATATTTACCAAAGTAAGAAAAAGAACTTTTGTAGGGCTACACACATAATTTTTATAAATTATTATAGTATAACTGAGTGTTATATATTGTTAAGGCAAGGTTTTACATTATTTTTAGTGTGTCGTGCCTCGGGTTTTGTCGTTTCTGTTCAGTGTTCAGCAATTCTATGTCTACCTAACTAAAACACAATATTGCTAAGAAAACTTTGCAGTGAATGTCTTTTTTGCTGTACTGAGTTATGGTTTCAATTGTGCACCAGTTAAGAGTTCACTAGTATTTTGTTGACAGTTCAGTGTAATATAGATAACACAAACATAACACACTTGTGCAATGTACACTTTTTTGCGTACTTACTGGACCTTGAAAAGGTGCACCCTGAAAATGAAATACCCTCAGAGTTAAGAACAATTTACGCACTCCCCCACATATTCCTAAGTGTAGCTTAATTTTAAGAACTTCATAATAAAGAGGAGATTTACTACTGAATTAACCGTTATTTTCCAAAAAAAGCCAATGTGCATGAAGAGCCTTTATTTGCTAATATATGTATATATTACTATAATTTATCAAGTAGGACGAGGGAAAAACTTGGATATATCTAGCACGTGTGCTTAGCGTCTTCATGTAAAAGAAACAACACTATTATTTCGCGCTTCTTACGCCATCTCTGTCGCAATATTTCTGCTGCTCATTCCGAAATACAACGTCTATCTGAAAACTGATTTTGTGCTGGAGTAAACTTGAATATAAAGCTTAAATTTGAAAGTCATTCTTTCTTATGCACTAATCTTGGTTCATTGGTTGATATGTAGGGTTTAACGTTCCAGACCAACACATGATTATGGGAGACACCATATTGGAGAGCTCCAGAAATTTTCACCGCCTGGGCTTCTTTAACGTGCACCCAAACCTGAGCACGCGGGGCTACATCACTTCCGCCTCCATCGGAAATGCAGCCGCCACAGCCGGGATTTGATCCTGTCAACTGCACGTCAGCAACCGAGTAAGTTAGCCACTGGACCACCTTGGCGGGGCAGTCTTGTCCCATGAGCTAATCAATAACAGATCCATACACATTACCTTGAGAAACTACAATCTTACTACCGGCATTATATTAATGAATTATTCTTTACAACGTCTGCCTATCGACTTTTACTGCAAGCTTTCTCAATTAAGACAATAAAAATTTGTCCCACCCTAGATAATCTCGCCGTGAGTGGCTTAGATTACAACGTCTCACTCCTGTAGGCCTTCCCTGCCTGATAGCAATATTGCGAAAATTTGGGCACCTCTTCAATCAGTCATTTATTCCCAGCACCTCTCTCAAACGAAAAAACCTCGCAAGAGCAAGTACTTTTGTTTCTCACATTTGGCAGATGCATAACAATTTTTATTCAGCGCTCTTCAATTTGAGAACTGGGACTCCATGCTTTCAGTTCATTTTCGCGCGAAATTCTGAGTGTGTTTACCGAACTTTATTTAAGAAAAGTACCGTTTGTCGGAGTTTCTAGTAACAACCGAATTTTCTAGAAGTTGGCGTCTAACACCTTCTTAAAATTTATTTTTGTCTATATCATCATCATCATCATCAGCCTGACTACGTCCACTGCAGGACAAAGGCCTCTCCGATGTTCCGCCAGTTAACCCGGTCCTGTGCTTGCTGCTGCCAATTTATACCCGCAAACTTCTTAATCTCATCTGCCCACCTAACTTTCTGTCTCCCCCTAACCCGCTTGCCTTCTCTGGGAATCCAGTTAGTTACCCTTAACGACCAGCGGTTATCCTGTCTACGCGCTACATGCCCAGCCCATGTCCATTTCTTCTTCTTGATTTCAGCTAAGATATCCTTAACCCCCGTTTGTTCCCTAATACACTCTGCTTTCTTCTTGTCTCTTAAGTTTACACCTACCATTTTTCTTTCCATTGCGCGCTGCGTCGTCCTCAATTTAAGCTCAACCCTCTTTGTAAGTCTCCAGGTTTCTGCTCCGTAGCTAAGTACAAGCAAGATACAGCTGTTATATACCTTTTTCTTGAGGGATGGTGGCAATTTACCCTTCATAATTTGAGAGTGCTTGCCAAATGTGCTCCACCCCATTGTTATTCTTCTAGTTACTTCAATCTCGTGGTTCGGCTCCGCGGTTATGACGTGCCCTAGGTAAACATAGTCTTTTTACAACTTGAAGTGCACTATTACCTATCTCGAAGCGCTGCTCTTTTCCGAGGTTGTTTAAGACCCACCTTTCTGCTCTCCTTGTCTAACTCCGTAATCATGAGTTGCAATTTGTCCCCTGAGTTACTCAGCAATGCAATGTCATCGGCGAAGCGCCGGTTACTAAGGTACTCTCCATTAACTCTTATCCCTAGCTGTTCCCATCCTAGGCTTCTTAAAACCTCCTGTAAGCACGCGGTAAATAGCATTGGGGAGATTGTGTCCCTCTGCTTTACACCCTTCTTGATTCGTATTCTGTTGCTTTCTTTATAAAGCACTATGGTAGCAGCTGATCCCCTGTAGATGTGTTCCAGGATGTTTATATATACTTCATCTACGCCCTGATTCCGCAGTGTCTGTATGACGGCTGATATTTCTACTGAATCAAACGCCTTCTCGTAATCTATGAAGGCTATGTATAGTGGTTGGTTATATTCTGAGCATTTCTCTATTACCTTATTGATAGTATGAATGTGGTCGATTGTTGAGTAGCCTGATCGAAATCCTGCTTGTTCCTTTGGTTGATTGAATTCTAATGTTTTCATTACTCTGTTAGCAATTACCTTTGTAAATAGCTTGTATACTACAGAGAGAAAGCTAATCAGCCTGTAATTCTTCAAGTCCTTGTCATCTCCTTTCTTATGTATTGAGATGATGTTAGCGTTCTTCCAAGACTCTGGTACTCTTCCCGTCAGGAGACACCTCGTAAACAGGGTGGCTAGTTTTTCTAACACCATCTGTCCTCCATCTTTCAGCAGATCTGATGTTACCTGATCCGCACCAGCAGCTTTGCCTCTTTGCATGCTCTCGAAAGCTTTTCTGACTTCTTCTATCATTACTGGTGAGGTGTCATCTGGGTGACTGCTAGTTCTTATAGTATAAAAGTCGTGGTTGTCCCTGCTACTGTACAGATCTCTGTAAACTTCCTCCGCTATTTCAACTATCCTATCCATATTGGTAGTTATTTTGCCCTCTTTGTCCCTTAGTGCATACATCCGATTTTTGCTTATCCCAAGTTTCCTTTTCACTGCTTTGACGCTTCCTCTGTTTTTCAGAGCGTGTTCAATTCTCTCCATGTTATACCTTCTTAAATCGGATACCTTACGCCTATTATTCAACTTCGAAAGCTCTGCCAGTTCTATTTTGTCTGTTGTACTTGAGACTTTAATGATTTGGCGCTTCTTAATGAGATTCTTCGTTTCCTGGGAAAGCTTGCCAGTGTCCTGTCTAACTACCCTGCCTCCAACTTACACTGCACACTCTGTAATGATACTCGTCAGATTATTATCCATTGTATCTATGCTAAGGTTGGTTTCCTCACTAAGAGCCGAGTACCTGTTCTGAAGCGAGACTCTGAATTCCTGTACTTTCCCTCTCAGTGCTAGCTCATTGATTGGCTTCTTGCGTATAAGTTTCTGTCGTTCCTTTCTCAAGTCTAGGCGAATTCGAGACCGTACCATTCTATGGTCACTGCATCGTACCTTGCCAACCACTTCCACATCCTGCACAATGCCTGGGTGTGCACTAATTATAAAGTCTATTTCGTTCTTATTTTCGCCATTAGGGCTCCTCATGTCCACTTGCGGTTTCCTCGTTTTCGGTTGAAGGTATTTAAAATCCGTAAATTATTGCGTTCGGCGAATTCTACTAGTAGCTCTCCTCTGGCGTTTCTAGTACCGATGCCATAATCTCCTACTGCCTGGTCTCCATCCTGCTTCTTCCCTACCTTTGCATTAAAGTCTCCCATCAGTATTGTATACTGTGTATTTACTTTACTCATTGCCGATTCCACATCTTCATAGAAGCTTTCAACTGAAGCGTCATCATGGCTGGATGTCGGCGCGTAGGCCTGTACCACCTTCATCTTGTATCTCTTAT
The DNA here is from genome assembly GCF_043290135.1 of Rhipicephalus microplus. Lineage (NCBI taxonomy): Eukaryota > Metazoa > Arthropoda > Arachnida > Ixodida > Ixodidae > Rhipicephalus > Rhipicephalus microplus. The sequence continues at coordinate 105,423,835 of NC_134705.1, read as the reverse complement.
TCAGTTTAATTACGATACCTACCACCCTTTAATTAATGCTACAGTATTACTCTATGTTGCCAGCTATGTTTCTGTGATTTAGGAATCCCACTCCCAGTTCTCTTCTGTCAGCCAAGCCCCAATAGCAAAAGACGTGCCTATTCTGTAGCCTCGTATAGGCCTCATCTGTCCTCCTAACCTCAATGAGCCCTATTATATCCCAGTTGACACCCTATAGCTCCTCGAATATTACAGCTAGACTTCCCTCACTAGATAAGGTTCTAGCGTTAAACGTTGCTAAGTTGAGTTTCCAATGGCGGCCTGTCCGGATCCAGAGATTCTTAGCCCTCTCTGCTGCGTTGCAAATCTGACCGCCGCCGTGGTCAGTCGCTTCGCAGCTGCTGGGGACTGAGGGCCGTGACTTATTTGACGTTTGCATGTGGGAGGTAGCAGCCAGATACTGCACCAGGGTGGCCATTCCTTCTCTGGTGAGGGAGTGCGTTCCCGGTGGTGGTTGCCGGTGAGGCTGCACCCCAGGCCTCTTATTAATGCAGTTCCATCAACAGGTGGATTTTTTTTAATCCGGTTGGGAACTGCGCGGCACCGGGATTTGAACCACGGACCTTTTGCATGCGAGGCGGATGCTCTAATCACTACGCCATCGCTGCTGATTTAGCGCTATCATTGCATAGTGCTAAAACAGGCGAGGTTTTTTTAATGTACACAGGTGCTTGTTACAATAGTTGTTTACAAAAATAACTAGCTAATAACCGAAAATAAGCAGCTCACTCATATATATTACTACATTATATATTAGGTGCACATATATTCGCTTTGTGCTGTGGGCGAGAGCTATTCGAAAACATACAGTGTGCTTCAATGAGCCATGGCACAGCCTAGAATGGACACTTGCTTAATTTTTTACATGACAGTAGTCTGCAATAAGAATTTGGTAGTTGTGGTATTTCTCACTTCATTTTAAATTTTCAGTGAAAATGCTGTCATCCCTCATTAGAGTGCATAAGTTATTGGCATGTACAGAATTAGTTCTGTGCTTCTCGGATAACACACACTTTCATCCTAAAGGTAGGATCCCTGCTTTAGCTGTCTTGTCCATAAACCCTGGTCCAATTTTTATATTTGGTCATCGAATCACAACCTGTAGTTATTTTAACACATGACTGCCTCAGCAGTAAACACAGTCTTGCATATGTTGCCTAATTGATCTAGTCATTTATGCTTTCAAAAGGACTTCCAACATATCTGCTGAAACACTCTACATGTTGGACACTGTACAAGCAACGAAAAGTTCTTGTTGTGTTGCTGAAGCCAACATTTGAATAAGTTTGCTCTTCAAAATCTTCGCTCCAGCGCCAGCTCATGTTCCAAGAATCCTCCCATGAACTTCTACCTTATTTAAATTCAGAAGTAACGGTCATGAGACAGTCTTAAGCTGAATTTTCCGAATGTGTTAGTAGGGCGTACCTTTTTCCCGAGCAGTGAGCCACCCTCCTCCTCTGAGCGAGGGCGAGGGAAGACGCGGGCGCCTCACGTTTATTAACTTCTTTCTAACTGCATACCTTTTATTTGGCTAAAGCTATCGAAATACTTTTTTCACAAGAAGAAGCGGATTGTTATGTTCTAAAGGAAGGTTTCAGCGGTGTATCAGTTAAGTTTGTGGTTATTTTTATAAAAATGTTTTAAAAAATGCGATTTCTGCTGATTACCCTCTTACTTAAGGGCCTAGAGAGTACGGAAATGGGCCTCCGGTTAGCCTATGGAGTGCTGTTTATTATTATATTAAGCGGACAAAATTTTAAGTCGTTTGTGAGGTGGTGTTACCAAATTAATCTTTTAGTGATTAGGCTTAATTTTGGTCACGAAATAGTTCCGGTACTATTACTCCTGTCCTGGTGAAACTTGAGTGGCGACAGGTCTACAACTAGGGCTTTGCACTGTATGAGTTAGAAGTTTCCCGGTAGGTTATTACCATAAAAGCGATCGTAAGGGGGAAAAAACAAGTGGTCCAAGACTTTGATCTGACGGGCGTACCTTTTCTCCCGAGCAGTGAGCCACCCTCCTCGTGAGCGAGGGCGAGGGAAGAGGCGGGCGCCACACGTTCATTAGCGGTTCTCGTTATATTCTTTCTAACTCTGCATCTTCCGGTTACCTTAAGCTATCAAAAATATTTTTACACAGAAAAACCGGACTGTTGTGTTCTAAAAGAAGATATTAGCTATTTTTTGGTGGCGTTTGTAGCTCTTTTTGAAAAATTGTTTTATTGAAATGAGCTTTTTGCTGATTACCACCTTAATTAAGGACCTAGAGTGTACGCAATTGGGCCTCCTGGTAGCCTATGGGGTTCTCTCTAATATTATAATAAGCGGACAAAATTTAAATGCGTTTGCGAGGTGATACTACCAATTCATTCTTTTTAGTGATTAGGCCTAATATTGATTGCGAAATAACTCTGGAACTGTTAAACCTAGCGTGGTCAAGCTTCAGCAGCGTGAGGTCTACCCTAAGGACTTTTAACTTTATAAGTAAGAAGTTTCCCGGTAGAATATTAACGAAGCTACAAGCGATCGTAAAAACACGTGGTCCGACTGTTGTTGTTTTCACAGATTCACACTGTTTTCCGCTCCTAAAATTTAAAATTTTCGTTTGTAATAGCAGTATTTGTAGTGGTTGAACTCCTTGTATCTTCACGAACAAATAGACACCACTCTGACCTTTCTAGAACCAAAGTTGCTAAAGTTATAGATAGGTATGTGCAGAGCTCACTTCAAATAAAAGGAAACTGCGTAAAAGTATAGACCGTAGTTATGTTGCTCTATTTTATAATTAATTTTCAACGCAATAGCCTTGACGAGCTCGTATCGCAGGAACTGCGGCGTTGCATGGCGTCAGCGTCGTCAATTCGGAGTGAAGAAAAAAATCATCATCTTATGCATGACCAAAAGTAGATATGACAGCAAATGTAATTAACAATAAATCATTCTGTATAGGAGTGAAGATCAAACTGGGGTTGTTTGGGTTCGAGTGGAGATCCAACACTGTGCTTTTACGTGGCTAGCGGATGTTCTTCTGCATAGCCACGCGTCTGCTTGTGAATACATTGAAACTAACATCATCTGCTCATAAATGCAGTGAAAGTGACACATGCTCTACAAACACGTGCATCGAGCAAGCATGCTTCATAATACGAAATGAAATATTGCAGCAATAATGCTGGTAAAAGCACCCTTTAAAATCAGACGTCAGTAAATGCTTGTTGGTTCCTCAGTAGCTTGGCGTAACCTACTTCACGGTATAGGCAATGAATCGGACGGGGCCTTGTTCAAGAAGTTAATTTACGTCTTGTGGAAAAGGGGAAAAATTCATGAAGTATCACAGGCAATTATTGAACCTTGTAGATATGATAATTAAACTTATGAATAACATAAAAACACAGAAACAAAATCGTCTGTACCTTAAACAACTGAGTTTCCAACACTTATCATTCTATTTTTTTTTCGAATCTGGTGAAAAATTTGCAGCAGCCTTGAAAGCGCTGCGGTAACTAAAACTAAATCTGATTGCGCTAAATGTCTCAGTACATGTGAATTCCCTAAGGACTTTGTGGTGTTAAACCAGTAGCCCACTAGAAAAGGTACACACGCTGCTGCGGCTGTTTTTTAAGACCATGTAGTGCGAGCATAGCAAGTTCAAAAATGTTTTGGTCACTAAGTGTTTAAAGTACGCACTAGGAACAGAAATTCATTATCACGTTGAGATTCTGAAGGAGGACTTCTCGGGTCCCCTAATTTTTTCCCGTTTCTTTACTTGCAGAGTCAGTTAGGCTGTCGGTGTGCGCTGCTCTAAACTCGCCAAAGTGACCTTTTGGTGGGAAGGAGCTATATAGGTTACCTGCTTTTGAGTTTTCTCTGCTTTCTTAACCACACCACCACCTTTTGAACTTTCGCATAACGGGCATGGCAGGCTTCTTCAACTTTTTGATGAAAAATAATAAATTTATGCTTTAATGCAATAAGATTCACCACACTAAACGCACCTTAATTACGGTAAAATTTGAATGCACGAATACGTATACACAGGAGCAAAATACTTCAATATAGAGGACCTGCGTTTGTCCGTAATATGAAATTTAATGGACCCACGCCTACTTTAAAAAGTTGCTAAACCACCATGGTAATGTGTCTTTACGGTGGTCAGCTAATGACCTAAAGTTCGCGCATTCAATCCTGGCTGCGGTGGTTATCTGTCGTTTTTCAATAAAAACAAAATGATAGAAGCGATAATAGTCTTTATGTTGCCTTGATTGCAGTTTTGGGTATTTTGAAGACTCAGCAGCCATTTGTATGCCTTAGAAAGTGCAATTTGCAAGAACGCCAGGCCTGCGCCGAAGACAAAGCACAGTCGCAGCGAGAGCTAGAAGAGTAGCCTTTCAGAGCGTTTTCTGAACACTAGTTGGTTAACTGCTGCAAGCACACTTGCTTGATACTCACTATGAAATTAACCATAAAAACATGCCCAGCAGTGGTAAGTGTGCAGCAGAATGGGGGCACGTGTATCCGATCTGAAGCATTTCAATGCACTCTCGCCCTTTATTATTGTAATTTAAGGAGCAAGGTACCATTAGGGAGCAAAATAACAAAAACAAGCAAACACTGGCACTCCTTTTGACAAAGTGTGATGCGTTATATTGTCGCGTACTGCTTTTTAGAGACGAAACTCCTGAAGGCTTCGGTCTGCCAATTTCTTCAATATAATTCTTCAAAAGAAGTATACCATGCAGGGCCCCGGACCAATTCCCACTACGATGCCGCAAGCGACACCGGAGTACTCTGTCTTCTTTTTCTGAGTTCCTCCGTTTTCGGAAGCTGCTGCAGTGAGCGTTGTTTCAACTACATCGCACGGCAAGAGCTATATTTTTAACAAAGTCGTAGGGATCATGAAGAGGTTGACAGCGCAGCACGTTTCTTCCGGGTGCGCTGACGCAAGGGCATATCACACCGATACCAAAGTCATACCTCACTTTTTCCAATTTTACTCCGTGTTGCCGCAAAAATGCCTCTACGATGAAAAGCTAGTGGTGCGAAGCCACCTGGCACTACTACGGCAGCTTCAAAACAGCAACGTCTACTTCAGGTACGATAGAATTTGGCGCTACGTCACTGTTGGACAGGGCTAAGCAGATATATCAAGCAAAGCTTTCCGGAATGCATATATCTAAGTACAGCGTATCTAAGTATAAAGTACATATATTGAAACACATTCGCCTAGTCTGTAAGGTTATATTACGGGATTACATTGAGAAAGCATTTAGGCAAATAATTTCAGCCCTGAGAGACTATGACTTTCTTAGGTAGAGGGCGAGAATATTTGCTTCGCAACTCTGCCGTCAGTGGCTCCTATCTTTCACCACACAGGCCATTGTTTTGATGTTGGGAATTCATCACCGCTCTCACTCTCTCACCGGCTAAGGTAGAATAACGTGGCTTAAATTATAAGAAAAGTCTTTCTTTTCCCATAAAAAACACATAGGCTCATTTTTGGAAAAACCTAATGAAATACCCGCGTTGTGCACTGTATCTTGATATAGTCGACATATCGTAATTGTGTACCTGTCATTCGATAAATGCACATTTTGTAAGTGTGTTTGATAAACAAATGCATATACATATCTTCGAAATGAATTTTCTTATGAAGACACCGCGAGCCTAGTTTTTTCTAAATGAAAGTCCCGCCAACTATTACTTTTGTGCAATCCTTGAACATATTTCTCACGTGTGTTCAGAGAAGCTCCCACTGTATTCAAGTAATGACGCTACCGAAACCATGATGCGTCATTTACGCTTGAAGGCGACGCAACTGAACGTTCATAATGCATTCGCACCAAAACAATAGTAGTGCCGCACCCGCTGCGGCATAGTGGGGATGACCTCCAATAAGTTGGCGAGAATAGGTGATGCGGTTACTGCAATTCATTCGAAAAAGTGAAACATATACCACGGAGATTATTTGATCACACGTAAAAGAATCTCAGCACTTCATATTTCGTATATTCATATATGCATACTTACTCTTCCGTTAGGGCACGTCGACTTTTGCACTAACATTCCAAGCCATAATCCGGTGAAGCAAAGAGCAAAAAAGGGAAAGTTTGTCCACATACTGAGGCGCAAAGAGTCCACCAAGAAAGAATGAAAACAATCTTTTTGCAAAACTTACTAAGCGGAGTTAGCAGGCACGACCAAGAAATGTTATTGAGCCATATTTTCTCCCTGTGCAGTTTAACAGGCTATAGCGCACTAGCTATGGCTGACCTTTTGCCTTCTAAAGAATTACCTCTCTCTCAATGACGCATTAGCATTAGATTCCTGATCACTTATGCGGATCTACCATTACGTAAGAAAGGATGGTATTTGATCCCTAACTAGTGCTTCGAAAGTTGTGTTTTCAGTTACCTTGTCCTGATATTCATGAATTAAGCTCACTTCTGTTCATCAATGAAGTTTTTGAAGGTTTTCATGCCTTTTGAATAGAAATTTGTGAGTTGTAATCCATGTTTACATTGCATGACATCAAATTGAATTGGCTTATGGTAAAATTTTTTGCTGAATATATATTTGCCCACGTATCTTGAAATTGTTTGATGAAGCACAAGCAGTCGCATGTTTCAACTGTTACTGCATCGTGAGTAGCAAACCAGGAATATGTGAAAAGAAAACGAAAAGTTTGGTAATTACAATCTTCTCTTTGTGTACACTTTTTAAACGTGCAGTTACATATTCTTTGTATTACAAATGTGTTTTTTTATAAAAAGCAGCCATGATATACGTTCAAATTGAAGGTAAGATGTCAGAGATGGGAGCAATATACACAAGACCAAGTGCTAGACAATGTCATGAAGCGCTCCAGACAGATTCGACGTAGCATGGATTGGGAGACGTATACTTTTCCAAAGTACTTTGTCAACCTTGGAATGCTAGATCTGTGCTGCATTATACCGCTGATGCAGCTGGCTATCTTGTAAAGTAGAATTTCAGAGACGGTGCTTATGTCCCGGTGACAATGATAGCGATAAATTAAACTGGCCAAATTATAAAAAGAAGACAATTGAAGTGTAGTGGCATTTCCAAAATAAGAATGTAATCTGTCAAGAAAAACGTTTTAAAAATAGAAGAAACAAATCAGTCAACAATAAAGTGCCGTTAAATTATGAAATGTTTGTGCAGTAGAAAGACAGCTTTTGCGTTGCTAAAACGCGGTTAGTCCTTGTCGGCTGTGGGTGGTCCTACTTCTTTGTCTGCCTCGTATAAGAAGGTGGCCTAATCAAGCAAACTAATGGGTTTCGTATAAAAGATCCCAGTTGCGCCGCACGGTAAGGCTTAAACTGCATAAGGTAGTACTCACCCAATATTCAGGCAGCCAAACCTTTTTTCGGTTATTTTAACGAAAAGAGGGCAATCGAGGTTGACTGACAGTGCTCGATTAGGAAACACGGCTGCCAAGAAAAAAATAAAAAAAGATATCAGAAACGACTCTTCAAACATCAAAAGACGTGAAAATATAAAATATTTGCGCAGTATAGAAAGGAAGATTTGATGATCCTGACACGTAATTCATCTTTGCCGGCTAAATTTAGAAGGCGACTGGCCGAAACATAATAATGAGTTGTATACAAGGAATTCTATTAGGTGAAATTGCAACTTATTAAACTGGTACTCACTAAAAACCAAGATACCTTACTTGTTCTCAATTTTGCTCGATATCCATCAAACACGCTTGATATTCGCTCATGCATCTATTTGGATTCCTTTATACTTTAGCCTAGTAATCCCTAATCGAAATCACGTTTACGGAATTGCCACTCAGCCTCAGTCATGTTTCATGAGTCCAAGGAAAGCGCGTGCTCTGCTCTGAATATCACATGAATAAGTGTACGTCATTGTCATCATCAGCATGACCATGTTTACTGAAGGGTGAATGCTTCTCATACACTCTTCTTTTCAACACAGCCCTGTGCTCTCTGCACGCTGATACGTAATACCCGAAAACTTCTCAGTCCCATTCCTTCCCAAAGTTGTCTGTCTCTCCACCACACGTTTTCCCTTCTCTTTGAATTTTGTCTATCCCCCTATTGACAAACTGTTATCCCTTTTAGCCTATGCGCCTGGCTGATGTGGCCGATTTTCACTTATTTTGTCGATTTCAACTACGTTAACCTGATTCACGTTTGTTCCCTGACCCACTCTGTTTAAATAGTGTCTCTGAAAAAAATCGCACTAATAGGCGATATAAAAGAAAACTTCTAATACAACTAACAAGTCCACTGTCAATCTAATAACCCAGAGGTGAGGCTGGACTTACAATCATACAGCCCTTATAGATGACAGATGAGCTTACATTGCGTTATTTACGACTAGGGCTGAACTCCAAGTCAATTATCTCTGCTTACCTTGACACAGATCATATCCTTATTTAGACTTGCATGCGAACAAGCAACTTCACCAATAAACCTATCATTTCATAAATGAATTTTCAACGAACCAGCCACTCTAACCATAAACTCTATTTTTTTTCTCAAACAAAGAAGCAGAACGCTTGTTTGTACGTAACTGCGGTCAAATGACAGTCGCAAACCACCAAGAGTTTGTGAATAATGCGTGGCACCTATTACACAGAACGCTAGCATATGGGAAACCTTCACGACACAAGCCGCTCTCAACTTAGGAATATGCTGGGAAGCCAGAAAAAATCTCAGGAACAATGTTCGGCAAAAAATTTCAGAACATCGCGCGTTGACTTTAAAACTTTCCCGATTATCCACTCGTCTACATGAAAGATAGCTCTCTCATTCAAATGCTGTACACACACACGCACGTGCGGAGAATCAAATGCGCATCAACCAGTTTCCTGCTCTGGAATAGCATGCTTTCACTTTTCCGCCGTTTGCTGTTTTTAGCAAGCCAGTTGGTTACTTGTAACAAGCTGGTCACTTGTAACCAAATTTTTACTTGTAATCATTTTGACACCCACGCATGCAGCAGTTATACAGCATTGACTCCGATTTCTTAGTACTACACACTAGACGCAACACCAAACATACCGTGAGTATATAGCTGTGCCGATGCCCTTTGGGGTGACGCAGTGCCACTCCGCGACCTCTGAATGCAGCACAAAAAGCTCTCCTTTGTGGGTTAAACATTAATGTGAGCTTCTTTTTCATTCAGCTGACAGCGACAAAAATTTTTTTTATTTAGCGAACCACTATGTCATTATTTAATGCTTCTCTCTGTACATGTAATTTCGTAGTGTTTCAACGTTTTCGTACGATAATGTTAACTATCACCATTTCGGGGTTATTTTTCAAGTATATTAGATACATCAAACATTTGTGAAGGATCTATAGGTGAAATAACTTTAAAAACGTTCTAAGAAGTTAGTCTCTGTTTTGTCTGGTAAGTAAACAACCACAATATTATAAAAGCCACCTTGGTATTTCTCTTCTCTTTCTCACTAGCCTTATCTGCGCTTCACTGTAGCAGAAAATTATTTTGAACCCAAAAGGTACAAATTTCAGCTTGCACTCTCAACCCGCGCAAAGAACTGTGCCTCACAGCGAATATACTTAAGGGGGTAACACAGCCTGCCATAGGATTCTGGACATCGAAACATAGAATGCTTCATCGGAAAAATGACTGCATAGTCAACAGTTTCACACTCTAGACTAAAACTGATGTTTTCTGTGGAATGCAGGGTTATAACAAGAATTCATGGGCGGGAAAGGGAAGCGCTTTCACCAAAACGAACGAAACGTCACCATCTAGTGCCAACGTGAACAGGCGGGGGAACAGCGGGCATATCTTACCCGCTGTGGTACACGCAGATCAAACGTTCTCAACGTTTCTATACGCGTCTCCTAAGTTCTAAGCTGGTACGAGATACGTCTTGGTGGGTTGCAGTAGCCGTACCTAACGGTTCGCGGTTTCACTGCCGCTTCCTGCGTCGTCACCGCCTTCTGGTCCACTTCCAGGCGTCAACGTGTTGCTGCTGTTTTACGAGCCTTCACAGCCACCGTATTCGCTTGCTGGCTTGCCATGCATATTCAGAAACCTCAACACTGGGCCATATTGTCCATGTTGCCATTTCCTTGTAGCTCTGCGAGCACGCAGCTTCTGATACGCTTGTGTGCTTTGCCATGCTGCACCCGCTCTTCGAGCCATTAGCTAGGCATGCAGTTTTGCCGCCTTGTGTTCATTGTCTTGACAATAGAAGACAGAGAAACCGCACGCCGTGAGCAGCGGTCCTCACCACCCATGGAGATATTCTCTCTAACCCAAAGCACGAACGAGGAGTGAGCAATTTGTGGTCTTTGATGCCGGAAAGCTCGCGCGTCACGTGCAAGCACGTGCCGCAGCGCTTCTAACGGGTACTCTAAATACTTCGTCACGCCGACGCAGAAACAAAGGTCAACCCTAAAGAACTTAGCCCCTAAAACGTACGACCCAAGGCTATCAAACGCATTCACGAGCCTTTATCTGAAAATCTGAAACTAATTTTACCAGGAAGGCTTATCTGTGCACCTTTATGAACTGGTTATGTTATATCTTCCAAGTCAGTGCATTTTTTTTTACTTCGAGGCAAAGCCGTGAGTATTTTAACAACATCATCTCAACACTTTGGTAGTGCTGCTTTGAAGTAAGTTTTTTTTTATTCTTAGAGAAGCATGCCAGTGCTTCTGCGGTGGTCTTCTTATCAATGCAAAGAAAATGTACGTCTAAACCAATGTATACAAAGACGAATACTATCAGTGGATAAAGTTAGTCAGTTGTATTGCTTAGTCTATCAATTTCGGAATCATAATTATGAAAGTAACCTTATTCATAGAATAAATGCACTCTTCCTTCGCTTTGTATAGATTCAACGCCGATTCATATTCCAAAATTGCTAAAGTTTAAGAAAATGCTTCTTGGTCTTACTATTACGTGAAAAAACTTGAGCGCAGTGAAGAGCGCAGTCTGAGACAAGTCACATCTTCAGACTTAAAGATATTTAAAATTAGTTGAAATATCATACATTTCTGAGTTATGGGTGGTAAGTGACGCAATCATTTCTTACCATCTCTTCGAATCTACTTATTCATTTTTCTGGTGCTGTTCTGTAGGCAATATATTTCATTTTACCGAAAACAAATGTTATTGTAACCTCTGCAGGCACAGCGAATGTGCATTCATTCAAGAACAGAAACGAAAAAAAAAAATCCGGGAAGGTACACCAGATGCTAGTATCTGGTATACCACCAAACAAACGGTCGTTTAAGGGTTTAATTATTTCGTGAATACTGATAACAACTTGAACGCTCAATTCGCTAACGACAGTGCATGTATTTTGCCATAGAGTGGCAGCAAATTGAGAGAAATACACCTCAAAGAATATATAAGTATTATTGCTGAAAATAAATTATTATTATCATCATTATTATGTTATTAGTATTAGTATTTATTTATTTATTTTTATTGCATATGTGGCAGCTGTCATAATACAGGCCCACTATTAGAAGTTAGTTGGAGGTTTGAAAAGGGTGGTAGCGACCAACTCACGTTGACAGTTCAAAAAGAAATTTATTTACAATTATGTATATTTCTGAGCTAGTGTCTCTGTACTGTATCCTAAATAATATTATTTTCATTTTGGCCATCAAAATTTAGAACTATTTCATGACAGCCGTTGCTACAAGGCTAGTAATGCGACTATTTATTTTCAGTTTCTGTACATCTAACTCCGGCAAGATCTTTAGCACGTTGTCTCTTTGCCGCGTATTTTGTTTTCCTTTAGTCAAGACAAGTTCGTTAAATCTGTGGTGCAACCCAAGCCAACAAATTGGTGAAGAAGCGGGTAGTTTTCATAAAAAAATTGCCTAATTAGAAGTTCAAATTTATTCAGTTGGTAGCAAGGAAAAAATAAAATAGGGCTAATTTTTAAAGTAATCATACCGCATACTGGAATACAAACAACACAGTGGCGAACTTCAATTTGGAAAAGTACACAATAACAGCAAGGATTTGTTTTAAAAATTCAATTCATTTAGACTTTTGACAAACTTCTACAATGCGTCAGCAATCCTCCCATCACTGTGTTGAAGAGATAAACTGCTGAAAAAACATAAATTTTCCACTTTTCAATATACTCTAAGAAGGCGCAAAACGGCACCAAAAGCATTTTTTCTGCTTCAGGCAAAGTATCTATTATACGAAGTTAGATACTGCTCGGCTGACTCATTTACTCAGCAAAAAGAATAATCAGGGTAGACTCACAGACCAGCTCGGTGAGGAATATAATTATCTGCGGAGTCTGCCAAGCGATTCTTGTTATTGAGACTTCCACTGCTTGAGTTTCACATGTTTTATTATTCGAATGATACATCAAGTGATTGAATTCTGATGGGCTTGCTGGTGAAGGTGCAGAACTTTCATCTCATTTCAATTATAAAAGGAATAACTATAACATTGTGAATTCTTCAACAGTATAGTGATCTCATAATCTTTATGTTATGCATAAAAGTTGAATTTAAGCCTATCATTTATCTTTCAATCAGGCAAGAAGCGTACGTAGTAAGCGATCACTGTGGCAGTGTTATCTAAAGTTGTATGCGTCGTCGCTGTTGCCTGCTTTGGAAACAATTGTCCTTTGGCGCAAATGGTCGAAAGATTTTTTTAAACCGAGAAAAAATGCTCGTCCTGTAATTACTCGTCAACAGCCAGAAGAGCAAGTGATGATATATTATTGACAGTGATGCTATAAATACCTTCTTGTCCTTGAGGCCCTGAGCGATGGGAAAAAGATCGTAGTAATTTCTGAGCCTATTGTTTTGTCTTTGTCACAATGTGACTGACTGGCTTCCGTTAAACTCGGGAACTTGCAGGCTGCTCTGAAGTACCTAAATGGTTTGAAGTGCTTTTCGTAAATGCGAAGAATTGCTAGTCGAGACAATCACACTTGGCATGGTTCTATCTATCTATCTATCTATCTATCTATCTATCTATCTATCTATCTATCTATATATCTATTTCTCTATCTATCTATCTATCTCTCTATTTATCTATCTATCTATCTATCTATCTATCTATCTATCTTTCTATCTATCTATCCCTCAAGCTGGCCATTATCACGTGCCTCGCGGCACTGATATTTTTTGTGTAGAACATAAGTGTGCGCGCGTGTGCTGCCGAATGTGCTGTTTCTCTCTTCCTTCTCTGCTCTCTTTCATCTCCCCCATCCCTCTCCCATGCGCAGGGTAGCAAACCGGCTGCCTATAAGCTGGTTAACCTCCCTGCCTTTCTTTTCCCTCTATTTTCTTTTATGCATAACATAAAATCACTGGAAATATTATGAATACTTTTTGATCTACAACGAATCTCTTGATATACGTGATATGGTGTTGAGTCTGTGGCAAACGTTTGATTGAGTATATGTGAACCAATGCCACAGCGGCGGCATGTTCTCATTACGAATACTGCATTCACTGCAATTTTTTAGGCACAACATGAAAAACACGTTGTTAAAGGAACCTCTTGTTCAACAACCGTAATAAATTTATTTTCATCACCACTTTACACTTTTGTCTCGGTATTTAAAAATTTGTATATCGTTTCTATTGTATATATTTAGCTTTCTTTTTAGGTATAGATCGTTCTGTTTTGATTGCGTTTTCCGTTAGTTCGCTGTTTTTGCTGCCGTTAGTTTCTATGCACAAAATTAATTATAGAAGGTCTCCCTGACTGTCTCGTACTTTAGACCTACTGATTCCGTGTGTATCATGTAACCCGTTTTTTTAAATGCAGTAATAATGAATAAACTTGAGCTTGAACTTGAACAAATCGCACGCAATGACAAGCATGTGATGTGCTTGTCACATGGTTGTAGGGTGCTCACTGTATATGATAATAACCAAATCTACATTATTTCAGTTTGTGCAGTATATTGAAGTAAGGTGTATTTTCGCCACGCTTACTACAAATGAAGGCTACAGACAAAATAAAATTCATGTTTACCAAGCGGGTGGCTATTCCCGAATTATGTAAATAGAAAGCTATTCCCAAAACCAATCGACGGAGATGTGCCTTTTGTTTAACATATTGGCACAGAGACTAACTACATGATCCGGTATAATAAATTAAGGATTGTTGCTATGGGCTAGCACGCGCTCGTGCTTCTGGCAACACAACTCATGCCTATCGTGCGCGGGCACGAGTTAGTGGGAATTTTACGTGCAGAAAAGCAGAGGGGCTCGATGATGAACAATTTTTTTTTGAAACGCTCTTGCGGACGCATTTACTTTTTGCACCTAGTTTTCGGAGCACAAGCTTGCCCGTAATAAACAAATTTTCGGTTTTTAGCTTCTTGAATCTGTTGCAATGTTTGATATTAGGCGACTTTGCGTAAAAGCTAAGGTGTGTTGGTTGAGCATTGACCCTAACACAGCGCAGTCGATAACGCCGACAAGAAAGTGGACGCGCACACTGGATTGATGTAAAGTAGTATATTTCACGAAAGGCAAATAATAACTTGCATACATACGCAGCTGACATATGCGACAACCTGAGATAAGGACAAAAACATTTACCGTTTGTTATATGCTGTGTGAAGGCCTCTGCAGACAAGGATGTGTTTAGATTTGAGATTTTGCAATATTCAAAATATCAGAAATACTTAAAACACTACACCATAGGATGTTGAAAAAATACATAGTATTCAAGATATAGCACACTGACACAATTTGTTTCAGACTGTTCATGGGCGGCTGAGAATTGTGCTCAGCCAGCACATCGGTTTTGTCACAGAAGAGCGTGTGAGCGCCGTCGTGAAAATTGAAGTACAAAGAATCCTCTCCATTGTGTAAATTGTTGTAAGTCAGCCCTCTTTGTGCTTCTCCCTTCCTGGTCGCTATCTTTGACGGCTTAGTGCCCACTTTACTCTAAGATTATGGCTGCGATATGGGGCTTCTACGTTGGTTAATACACGCTTTTATAGATGAAACCTCTTTTGCTTTTTTTTTTTGAAGACGATATTCTCTTTTGGGGACCTTCGACGCGAAAGTTTTGGTCTGTTTTTTCATTTATCTCTTTGTCCACCCATAAAGATAAAGGAACATTGTGGTAATTCATCACCATTGCCACCCGTTTCACCGATGGTCACTTGGAAAGAGCTTGTGGTGGGCGTTGGCGCCCGCGTAACGTTTGCTCGCTTTTTTTTTTTGTTCGAGGTTCGATGGTGGCTGGCGCTTCATGTTTTTTTCTCGGCAGAAACTCCACTATCAGTGCCCTGTTCGAACTCGCGTTAAATTGCCAGAGCTGTGCGACGTCGTTAGGTTGCAACTCGCTGACTTGTTCGGAGCACGTTGTTTCGCGGGACCTCGGAATGACGACTCTGGCTACCGCATTTGAGCAGTTACATTACTTGGCTCTAAATTAGTGTTTGATGATGTATCACCTGACAGTGAAGTTATTCACATGCGAAATAATAAACGGGGATTGTAGTTCACTTTGCACGTATTTGTAATGTGCGTATTTGTCTGGTCATCTTCCCTGTCACGCGTGAATAACTGTTTTCAGAACCTATTTGTGTGGTCACGGTCCCCAACGTGCTGGAGGCGGTTTGTGCAGGTGCATGAAATGCCAGTCATCTGAAGCTTCCTTTGGAACACCTTGACAAATAGTTTTGTACGAGATAGTAAAAAGTGGCTGAACTTAGAAAATTTCACCCTAGATTCACTGAAACAATGTAGAATCTTCGTATGTATTTAGAAAAGAAAAATGATTGTCTGATTTTTTTCTATCATTATTGCATCAAGTGCGAGCACAGTGACAGATGCATGGCAGAATATATTGCGACGGGGCGAGGTCTTGGCTTACAGAATAGCGTCCACCGAGAATCGGCAGCCGAACAAGCTGTCTGAGTTGCCTCTCGCGCAAGCGCCTAACGCTCAGGCGTCTTCTTCATCTTCGCTAAGTGCCACGCTTACTCCTGTCCAAGATGCACCGTAACATCACTCCCCTGCGGCGTAAGCGCCGTCACGGCGCTTAGTACGGCGGCGACGAACGAGGAGGGTGATACGGTTTCAGTCTGGAAACGTGTACAACGTCTGTCTGGAGTGAGGTGGTCGAAGAGGCATTGTTTAAGGGTGCGACCTCGTAGCTCACGTCACTAAGTTGTCGTAACACTTGGTAGGGGCAATAGTAGTGTGATAGTAGCTTCTCTGATAAGCCGACTTGGCGGTTTGGGGTCCAGAGAAGTACCAGAGACCCCGGCGAGAAGTGCACGATTTGGTGGCGACTGTCACAGCGGTCTTTTTGGTGCGCTTGCGACAAGTGCAGCCGATTACGGGCAAGCTGACGGGCTGCATGGGCTCGAGAAACGACATCGCTGGCGTACTCAGTAGACAAAAGGGCAGCGGATAGAAAAAGCGTGTCAAATGGTAATGCTGGATGTCGGCCAAATAGCAAGTAAAACGGCAAATAACTAGCTGTGTCATGCCGTGAAGAATTGTACGCGAACGTGACAAAGGGGAGTGCTTAGTCCCAGTCACGGTGATCTGGCGAAACGTACATTGACAGCATCTGCGTCAGCGTTCGGTTCAGACGCTGGATCGGTCCATTTGTCTGTGGATGATAAGCGGTGGTAAGCTTGTGCTCAGTGGAGCAGGCGCGTAGAATGTCATCCACAACACGTGAAAGAAAGTACTTTCCTCGATCAGTAAGCATCTGCCGCGGAGCGCCGTGATGAAGAATGGCTTCCTACAAGAAAAAGTCAGCCACGTCAGTGAAACAGCTTGTCGGCAGTGCTTTAGTGATGGCAAAGCGTGTGGCGTAGTCTGTGGCGACTGCAACCCATTTATTTCCGCAGGTGGACGTAGGAAACGGGCCCAACAGGTCAAGGCCAACACGAAAGAATGGTTCCGTCGGTATGTCAATGGGCTGTAGGAGGCCATACGGTAGCACAGAGGAGCGCTTGCGGCGTTGGCATCGGTCGCAAGCAGTGACGTAGCGAACCACAGAACGATACAGTCCGGGCCAGAAAAAGCGACGTCGCACACGATCGTAGGTACGAGAGACGCCTAGGTGACCGGCTGTAGGTACGTCATGTAGTTGTTTGAGAACGCTGGTACGCAGGTGATGGGGAAGCACGAGTAGTTTTTCCGGGCCATCAGCGTTGAAGCTGCGACGGTACAGAATGTTGTCGTGCAGTTCGAACAGGCGAACGGAAGGGTCTGTTGGAGCAGAGGTCAGACGCTCGATGATGGAGAGTAACGACGGGTCACGTCGTTGTTCGGTAGAGATATCACCCAACGCGTGAATGGAGAGAACGCAAGGGTCTGAATCAAGGTCTGTCAAGTCGGGCGTTTCAACCGGATAACGTGACAAACCTTCTGCGTCTGTGTGGAGGCGTCTCGACTTGTAATGGACCACGAATGAGCATTCTTGCAGACGGAGCGCCCAGCGTCCAAGACGTCCAGATGGGTCCTTTAGCGTTGACAGCCAGCAAAGAGCGTGATGGTCCATAACAACGGAAAAAGTTCGGCCATACAGGTAAGGCCTGAATTTTGCCACGGCCCACACCAAAGCTAGGCATTCACGCTCAGTGATGGAGAACTTCCGTTCAGCAGGTGAAAGAAGACGACTGGCGTAAGCAATCATGCGGTCCTTCCCGTGCTGTCGTTGGCCAAGGACCACTCCAATTGCATGGCCACTGGCATCGGTCCGAAGCTCTGTAGGTGATGCTAGGTCGAAATGGGCCAGTATTGGTGGCGTAGGCAGCAGATGGATAGGAGCCGAAAAGGCGTCCGCTTGCTCTATACCCCATGCGAAGAGAACGTCCTTCTTTAAAAGATCAGGAAGCGGTGGAGTGATGTCGGCGAAGTTGCGGACAAATCGACGAAAATAGGAACATAGCCCTCCAAAACTTCGGACGTCCTTGATTGAGCGTGGTTCAGTAAATTGTTGTACTGCTCGCACCGTTTCGGGATCTGGTTGAACACCATCGGCACTGACAAGGTGGCCGAGTATGGTGATTTGGTGACGTCCAAAATGGCATTTTGCAGAATTGAGCTGGAGAGCAGCTCTTTGAAAAACATCCAGAACGGATGACAGACGTGTTATATGGCTGTCAAAGGTAGGTGAAAAGACGATGACATCGTCTAAGTAACACAAGCAGACGGACCACTTATATCCTCGGAGAAGGGAGTCCATCATGCGCTCGAAAATTGCCGGCGCATTACACAGTCCAAACGGCATGACTTTGAACTTGTAGAGGCCGTCGGTCGTAACGAAAGCGGTTTTTTCACGATTCATGGGGTCGACGAAAACTTGCCAATAGCCGGACCGAAGGTCGATAGACGAAAAGTATTGGGCACCATGGAGGCAATCGAGGTTGTCATCAATCCAAAGCAAAGGGTAGACATCTTTGTGGGTCACTTTGTTTAAATGGCGATAGTCCACGCAAAAGCGCCAGCTGCCATCCTTCTTCTCAACGAGCACGACTGGGGAGGCCCAGGGGCTGGATGAGGGTTCTATTACGTCTTTAGTAATCATTTTATCCACTTCATTTTGAATTACTTGGCGTCCCTTGTGAGATACGCGATATGGACGCCGCCGTATAGGACTGGCATCACCAGTGTTGATCCAGTGAGTCGCTGCAGTTGTTTGGCTGAGAGGGCGGTGGTCAAAGTCGAATACGTCTCTATGTGATGTTAGCAGACTATGGAGGCTGGCAGCTTGCACTGCAGTGAGGTCGGGAGAAATCATCTTGGTAATGTCATCTGCAGGCAGAGTATAATTGCGGCCAAGACAGGGGGATGTAGTATCGGTGTCCAAACCAGTAACGTTGCAACTGTAAAGTGGAGATAGGGTGGCCAAAGACATGTCTTGCGGAATAACTTGAGTCAAGAAACTCACGTTGAGTAGTGGTATCACCACTGTATTATTAGTGACGGCGAGAACAGTGTAAGCAAGGGCGACGTCTCAGGCCATCAGTACGTCGACTATAGGAGTTACGAGGTAGTCACCATCGGGCACTTGACAAGAGCACGAAAAAGTGACATATGTAGCAGCTTGCGGAGGCAAGCGAACGGGGTGACGAGAGCATAAACGGGGAGAATAGTCAGCTGGGAAATCGGCAAACTGCGGCAGTTCAAGCTGAAGAGCACCAGTGGCACAATCAATAAGCGCAGAATGACGTGACAGGAAGTCCAAACCAAGTATTAGGTCATGAGGACACATTTCAATGACGGCAAAGTGAACTAATGTAGGATGACCGGCAATGGACACACGGGCCGTGCACATCCCTTGAACATCAGGTGTCCTCCTATCAGCGACACGAAGTTTGGGGGAAGCGGCAGGCGTGAGCACTTTTTGTAGGCGTCGGCGAAGGTTCGCGGTCATTACAGAAATGTGCGCTCCAGTATCTATAAGGGCAGAAATAGCCACACCGTCAACGGCAAAGTCTAACAAATTTGGTCTCGTCTGAAGCGTCAAGAGAGAATTTTTGGAGGGAGTCGAAAATGCAACGTCACCTCCGGGCGCTGCACCGTTTAGTTTTCCGGGTAGGCAGGAGCGGGGTTGAATGGGGACGACGGCCTGCGAGTCTGCGGTGAGCGAGACGACTGGCGACGTCCTGGAGGCGAACGCGACTGATGACCATGCGGTGACGGAGATCGGCTGTTGAACCTTCTGTAGTTGTTTTGCGGAGAAGGCTGCGCGGCAGACGCGAAGCGGGTGCTGTTCTGTCGGTAGTGAGGTTGAGATGAAGTTCGAGGTGGCGAGGACCAGCGGTAATTGCAGTAACGGACGACATGACCGATACGGTGGCAATGAAAACAAATTGGTCGATTGTCGACGGTTCTCCACGCAGCAAGGTCGCGAGATCGGGCCATAAACTGCTGCTCGTGATAGGACGAGGGTGGACGCCATGAAGCTCGCTGCAGGCTGGGCAAAGCGCACACCGAGGGAATACCTATGCTGGCGAGTTCTTGGCGGACCATGGCTTCAACCATATTAGCAGTGAGTGGGGTCGTGTCACTTGCAGTGGTGTGAGCCGGAGCAGAGGCAATGGCTTCAAGTTCACGCCGTACAATTCGGGTCACATGATCCGATGAATCTAGAGGTGGTGGCTGTGTTCTTGCACGGTCTTCGCAAGATGATGTTGCAGCCGCATTCGGAAGGCGTGTAAGCACGCTGTTACTCCGCCGGCTCTTGGCTTGCTCAAAGCGCCGACATTCTTTTATAATGGCGTCTACTGTAGAAAAATTTTTGAGATGAGGAGGTTGAATGCGTCATCCGCAATCCCCTTAAGAATATGCCCGACCTTTTCAGCCTCCGGCATCTCGGCATTGGTTTTGCAACACAACGACAACACATCTTCTATATAGGAGACGTAAGACTCGGTCGAGGTCTGCGAACGAGACGCGAGCATTTTTTTCGCGGCCATTTTTCTTCCAATCGGCTTTCCGAACAGGTCCAACATTTTTTCCCTGCACACTGCCCCACTCCCAAGTTCTCTTTTATGGTTCTCATACCACAGTTTGGCGGTTCCCCTAAGATAGAATAACAGGTTTGCCAGCATAAGAGTGGGGCCTCATCGGTATCGAGTACTCACACGTTCGTACTCTGCCAGCCAATCTTCAACGTCAACTTCATCTGAATCGCCGGAACCGCTGAACGTGCCAGGATCCCGCGGGGGTTCGAGCACGAAGGTTGTGGTCGCAGAAGGAGATGTAGTTACCGCATCATCTCCGGCCACAGGAACACCAGGAGCAGATGCAGACGCCGTACTCTCCGTCATCGTTGTGGAGTGACCCTTCAAACGTCGGCCGCTGCGAAGTTCCGTTGCGAGGCGGTTACCCAGCACCTCCACCAAATGTGACGGGGCGAGGTCTTGGCTTACAGAATAGCGTCCACCAAGAATCAGCAGCCGAACAAAATGTCTGAGTTGCCTCTCACGCAAGCGCCTAACGCACAGGCGTCTTCTTCATTTTCGCTAAGTGCCACGCTTGCTCCTGTCGATGATGCACCGTAACAATATGTTTGCGTGTTTTCTACAAGCCATTTCTCACTACGAAAAAATGGAAGCGAAAAGTATTAGGCATTGCGAAGGGTAACTGTTGAAAATAATGATTGGTGATTAACGTATCATAGTGCCACAAAGCACTAGTGGGATTGGGGCATAAAGCAGTAGAGGGTCTCTGCTTGGAATAAAAGACTACGAAGGGGATAGAGACTGGTCCCAGCCCGCCAGTGAGTCAGCCATTGCCATCGCATGTAAACATCGTAAATATCCGCAAGTATACGTTTCGTTGTAAGATTATCGGTGGAGGTACTGCGTAAAGCTACCCACCACGACGTGCCAGACCTGCCACTGATAAGACTTACGGTAGCTATATAAGGTGCAAATGTGGACAATGACATGGTCTACAAAGGTGTTAATGTAAGGACAAACTGTGAGTCAACTTCATGGACGTGTGGGGACAAACAGCTGACCGGTAAGGTGATAACGCGTGGACTAAATATTGGTCCTTCGAGATTATCATTATAGGGGCTAAAAGTTAGACCAGGCGCCATTAGTTCCGAAAAGGAATATTGGCTGTAGCAGCATCTTTGTTCCTTCAAAAGACGAACCACCGACCCAATTAAAAGCCTTTCGCCTTATAGTGTAGGGTTTTCATGGATGGAATGTTCTACACCTGTGTTTATTCCATAGCAAGTACGAGACATGGGAATTCAGGACTCATAATTACTTCAGCAAAAATTAAAATCGCACGCAATTTACAACAATGGCCAAAAGCACACAACGCTTGCCAGCCGTAAGCGTTCATAGATCAATGGTAAAATTTAAGGACCCCTGCCTCCGTTCAAGAGGGTGCATGAGTGGCAATTCGCATGAATCGAGCCAACAATGATGGCCACAAGAACTTCTTTTACTTACCACTCAGAAAGATTTCACGAAGTTTTCCAGGCCTGCGCAACACTGCACAACTGATGAGACCAAAAGACCTTGACGAACAATCGCCGCACACAGGCGGTGAACGAAGCATGTGGCACAATCCTTAATGGCATGAAAGCAAACGAAACTCACAGGGAACTCGAAGTGTAAAAGACGATCCAGCGACTCGCCTTAGAGGATGCCACAAACCAGCGTTGTCTTTGCTCTACAGCAGTCACGAATAAAAGCCCTGGAGCATCGCAAGACCATTATCGCATGCGATTCCCTTGCAGCCGAAAAGCCATTGTTTTCGTCTCAACTTCTTCTCAGCCCCGCCGCGGTGGTCTAGTGGCTAAGGTACTCGGCTGCTGACCCGCAGGTCGCGGGTTCAAATCCCGGCTGTGGCGGCTGCGTTTCCGATGGAGGCGGAATTGTTGTAGGCCCGTGTGCTCAGATTTGGGTGCACGTTAAAGAACCCCAGGTGGTCTAAATTTCCGGAGCCCTCCACTACGGCGTCTCTCATAATCATATAGTGGTTTTGGGACGTTAAACCCCACATATCAATCAATCAATCGTCTCAACTTCTTTTCTCTCGGCTTGCGTCTTCCTCACTCGTCCCTCAATACTTTGTGGGCTGGATCCATGCTTTCTTAGGTGATAGAGAATTTTACTGCTCGCAATCCGGTGTCAACTCTCCAATATACAGGCAAACAAGAGGTATACCGCTAGGGTCAGTACTATCGCCCTTATTATTTAATGCACTACTATGTACCATTCTCATACAGCAAGATGTAGAGGCGGTCTCTGTGTATGCCGATGATATTGCATTTTTCTCTGCGTCGACGGACATTTACACACTGCACCTGATTCTGCTGACATCATGAATAGTCTGGAAACGTGGCTGGAGGATATCAACCTATGCCTCAATACAAACATAAGTACAATCATAGTTTTCGCACAAAATGCCCCAGTGCGAATTTCACTAATGTAGCGACAGGACGCCATACCTCAGGTCGAGTCAGTTAGGTACTTGGGGTAACCTACACCGAAATACTTAACTGGAGTCCCCACATAGAAAACATGGCTGCTAAAGGAGCACATGCCGTAGGGATGCTGCGCAGGCTCAGTAATTATTGTGCCGGTTTGCGTAGAGACGTGCTCGTTATGATATATTGCATGCATATTCGACCGATAATAGAATTTGGCTGTTTCTTTGTTTTCTGGCGCTCCGGCGTACAAAGTTCGACCACTGATTGTGCTAGAACGTGAATCTTTACGCTTATGCCTTGGGCTACCCAAATATGTTGCCAACAATATTCTATACGAAGAATCCCGCCTGCCTTCTTTTATCAAAGATTTCATATTTTAACATTACGTACATTCCTTAAAATCTATGCATCATCTCAGCGGATGGCACAGTACGTGTTAATTAACCATCAGACCTCATTCTTCAACCACCAATGGCCTAAACTAAGGTGTCCTCAAGTAATATTTACTGAGAAACGTTTGGAGCCCTTAAGAGTTAACCTTTGGAAAACACTTGTGCTCAACACTGTTGATGCAATTAGGATAGAATTTGACGATATATATACCAAGAATGCAAAAAGTTTACCATATCAGTATATAAATGGCATTTTGGAAGATCATTTGGCCAATCTCGAAACATCCATTGTGATAGCGACTTACGCTTCGGTTTATGAAGAGAAGGCTGGCGTAGGAATCGTATCATCCTCTCTAGATTGGGCTTTCCCAATTCGATTACCCGACTTTACGCCTATTTACCAAGCTGAACTTCTGGCAATAGTCCTTGCATTGCGAATAGTGCCGCAAGATCTATCAGTGGTGATTGTTCTAACAGACTGTTTCTCGGTCTGTACTGCCTTAAGCTCACCAACTTTTTCGCGTACCTTAGAAACTTTCTACTCGCTTATTCCTACACATGTACGACTCGTCCGACTAGTTTGGATACCAGGCCTTCGAGGTTTAGCTGTGAATGAGCATGCAGATTCACTAGCTGTATCTTTCCTTGATTGTCCTGTTTTACCTATTTTGCCTACTTCAGAATATATCACAGCAGCACGCTTTGAAAAACGCACAACGGCCAATAACTTTGAAAAATCCCCTTTGTTTGTATCAGCCTTCCCACAGCTAAAGTTCCCTTGGAAGAACAAGTGGTATTCATCAAGAAAGGAAGAAATAGTGATTACCAGGCTGCGTTGTCAGGTCCCCTCATTGAAATTTTACCTTCACAGGTTGGGTAGGGCACAGTCGCCTTTGTGCCTTTATTGTAATGAGAGGGAATCAATGGAGCACTTCTTTTTGACATGCCGAAAACTCAAAACTCAAAGGGAAAATCTACTAAAAGAACCCCTACGAAAGTTAGGCTTAAAATTGACACTTCCGGTGATTCCTTCATTTGGCACAGTCACATTTGGATTCTGCCATAGGAGCGTTTTTACCGCTGTTACGAATTTCTTTCTAGAATCTAAAAGAATGGAATGCTAAAACTAAGTAACTTCAGCTGTTTTATGTATAATTGTTTTCTTTTTGTATGTATATGTTTTCTTTTCAAATGTCTTTAGATATTTAACACCTTTTCATTATTATCTATATTACCTAAATAATCCAACCTTCATTTTCAAGAAGTGAATTAATTTAAAAAGCAAGGCACCGTCCCATTCATGGCCTATCCCCCTAGGTGGGCTGCGCCAAGGTGTTGAGGAACCAACCAACCAACCAACCAACCAACCAACCAACAAACCAACCAACCAACCAACCAACCAACCAACCAACCAACCAACCAACCAACCAACCAACCAACCAACCAACCAACCAACCAACCAACCAACCAACCAACCAACCAACCAAGCAACCAACCAACCAACCAACCAACCCTGTGGCTTTTTCCAACGCATGTTCAATGCAGCTCTGTTGCCCCGGCGCCTTCGTCAAACCAGTGTGCTGCAGATAAGGGCCTGCCACCCGACAAATTTGTTATTTGCCTGGACAAGTACTGGCTGGTGCCTCACTTGCTGGATCACTGAGAGCAGGCATGGTTGTCGATGAGTATGCCTTGAACACGGCCAGCTCCATGCCTTCTGGCCGAACCACTGACAAAGCGGAGCAGTTCACCGATACACACTTGGGCATCCGATACACACTTGGGCATCAATTTTTTTCTTTTTCAATCAATCAATCAATCAATCAATCAATAAGCTTTTATTTCTCCTTGAGAAATATTAGGGTAGCGGACAAAAAGCCGCAGTACAGCGGCTTGACAAAGCTCCGGCCCCCTGCAAAGTCCAGCAGCAAATAGTAAATTAGAAAATAAAACTTTGCAGGAAATATATCATTTGAAGTCAGTGCACAAATATAGGTAGTGGTGATATATAGTAAAAACAAAGTTAAACAACAAAAGTATTGAATTCTTAAAATAAAATCGTACGTAACAATACACAATCACGCAATTCAGAAAAATAAAGGGGAGTAAAAGAAAAAAAAGGCCCAATCGTAATTGAGGTTATTGCAATCTATGCAACATAGATTTATAATTTCTCACAACTGAGGCTCCCTCATCGGAATGCATGAAAAAAATAAAGGAACGCAAGCTTCGAAAAATCCCGAGACACCGGTATATAAACTCATTCGCATTGCCCCGTGTTTCTGTAAGATTTTCTAACAGTTCTCCAGAGATCACATCACATCGCACTTCTTCCGTTTGTACAATCAAGAGAGGTGTTACACAATCTAAGAAAATCAATACGCAGGGCTATTTCAGGTGTGCTTCTTAGAATAGCCATGAAATCTGCCACAACCATTTCATCAATGACAAATCTGCAGTGGCATAGAATAATGCGACAACGCGAGGCCCCCGAAACTATTCTGAATGTTGTCCCCTTATCCCAGAAAAAACACCACTTTGTATACTAATCAATGTCTAAAATCAGTCCCCAGAATAAAAATGGTAGCACGAGTATCGACCAAGGTCCATTTATACACACCATCCACAAAAATTGACTTTATGATCAAAAAACGGGTGGAAGTAGCTGTTTCTTAAAGAATTGACCAGCCAAGTTGTCTAGTTTTTCTGGTTGGGTGTTGGTGACCGCCGACGTGGCAGAAAAAGTTGGTAAGGTCGAATGGCTTGAGATTGAGTCTCACTACGATCACAAACCACAGATTGATTCCGGAAGTGACCGTGTCAGAAGCTGCTACCAGGTCATAAGTCAGCAGTCCAGTGGGCTTCAAAAGGTGGAGCAACGGCGACTGAGTGAGGCGTGGTGGCTGGTGATTGCGTGCTATGGGCGAGAACCATTTGAACTATGCACGCAAAAAGCAAGTGAAGGACACATTATTACCAAACACATTTTTGCCTTGAACAGAAACAGCAAAATTAAAATTATTTTTCATAAATATTGAAAGTAACGACACAGATAAGTGGCAATAAACATTCCTACAAAATTTTTTGAGCACTGCCTCTTGCTGCTAAGCAAAAGGTTACGAGTTCGAACTCCTGGATACAATTATTTGACGAGAGTAAAGCAAACATACTTGTCTACTTAGATTTGGGTGCACATTAAAGAATTCCCAAAAATAAAAAATATTCAGGAGCCTTCCATTGTGTAATTTGCCATAATTACATGATGATTTCGCACTTTTAACTAAAGAATTACTTCTTTTCTTCAAGAAGATGATGCATTCACACAACACCCTTTTGACTGTTGTGTACTTGCATTATTACGGGCCAGGAACAAATATTGTATGCACCCAAATGCAACAGTCCTGTCACTTCTAAGCACTGTGTCTGTGTATATGCCGTATAAACTTTGATCAATCTATACTTAATCAACGAAATGTACATAAGGCTGCTCATATATACACTTTTGTGTAATTGAAACGGCAAACTAAACGTGTGATACCTATAGATTCAGCTCATGTTTCTCGGTTTGACTACAGCCACCATAAGCACAGTTACCCTTTGAACAAGTCAATGCACATGCACTGACTTGAGAGTCGTCACATGCATAACCACTTGAGAGTCGTCACATGCATAACCAGTCGATTTGTCTAGGTAACAGGCACAGCTCGCAGCATGACAGTGCCTTGCCCTCTAAACTTGCCCTCTGAACCTGCCTCAATTCTGGTTCACATTGTTGGCTGTTGAAGGACGGTCTGTGTTTGGCGACACTTTCGAATTCAACTCAGAAATTCATGCTTGTGCTGGGTTTCCGGTGTTGTCCGCTCTATCGTTCTCTGCACGCTCTATCACGCTCTATCTCTCTATCGATCTATCAAAGTTCTCTGCACAGACAGCCAAGCTAGTGCTATCCAGTCTACAATGTGCAGCCAGGTTGCTGCAAGTCTTGGCCTCCAAAGTTCATCACCTACATTCCAGCCAGTGTAAATGGCCATCAGTGTAGACAGAAAACTGCAGTAAACGGTAATAAAAAGTCCCGGTGCCTCGAGCACTTGTGTGCCGAGGCACCGCTTAGAAGTTTTCAGGCACTCAGCACATCCACGTGCATTTGCGTAAGTCCTACACTCGTAGAAATCCCTCGTGGGCAGGTGGCATGAGTGTTCGGAACGAAAATGGTGAGGGTACTGCGATGTTTGGCAAAAGCCCTGATTTTACAGCTTAATATGAGGGATACTGTAACCATTGCACACACTACTTACACAAAAAATTAGAGAAATATTGAGCTTTGCCCTTAGGGTTGAACGTGATAGCGAAATCTTTTTTCTGGTGCATATTTCAAATGCTTGGTGCATGAAACTTTTTGAACTTGTATACACCCACTACCTGGCCCAAAGAGAATAGGCGCACTTATTATTGCTGCAATATTTTATATTGCATTGTCTAGCATGTACACATGACGCGTGTGTTTATAAATGATGAAAGTTACTCGCAATTCATTTTCATGCATGAAGAATTATGTTCTAATCACAAGCAGACAAATGGCCGTGTGGCAGAACATCTACTTGCCTTGTGAAAGACCCTTGTTCAGTCCCCACACTGACCCCGGAATTTCTCTTTTATTTTAATTGCATCATTTTAGATTTTTCTGTCACGCATAGCATGAAGATTTTCGACTCACAACTAACGACGCCTACAACAACCCCAGAATATATGCGGATTGGCTGTATGGCTATTTGCTTAAATACTATGTTGTTAATGAACCCAACACAAGTGGAGGTATCTTTTCTTCTCGAACTATCACATAGAACAAAAGCATACACTTCGTTCCAAAACACGGACGCAAATACAGGTATCTTTAAAAAAACTATGGCACCTGTAATTTAACCCCCATTAGCCACGCTAATTTTTTCCTGAGGTTGTGATCGTAAGCAGCGACGTGGTGGTTGAGACCGGTAGAATCGAGAGGCTAGAGTTGGCGTCTCATTACGATTAATAACAGAAGAGTAGTTGCACAAGTGTCCGTGCCACATGCCGCTACCAGGTCATCAGTCAGTAGATCAGCGTCCTTGAAATCGCGAAACATCCAGCTGTTATCTCAGAGGTGCTGACCGTTCATAGCATGGTATACGCACGCAATTGCAATACCTCGACATGTGACCAGTGGACCCTGAGTTCTGGCACTTGGGTGCATGGTGAAGTCATCACTGCTATTCGAAGTGTTCAAGCACGTTGGAACACGCACGAGCTCTTGTATAAGTGTGACACTCACTAAAATCAGTCGTTGGTCAGTGGTACGAGCGTTTAGAATGAAAACGTTGAGGGTGCTCCGATGTCTGGTAAATTGCCAGATTTTACTGCTGAATATGCCGGGATTTCACTGCCACCACAGCGTTGATGGACAGAAAATTGATATACGCAAACTGTGGGGTATCCATGCCTCAGAAGCCATTTTGTGTGTCATGCCTCTATGACTGAACATCTCCAGAAGTATCTGATGGATGTTTGCAGAAAGTCCAGCAGCAGACGCCACTTTTTTGCTGGCCATTGATGATTTCCTCACTATTCTGCGCTGCTTTGAGTGTGCGGCAGTACCGTATAACATCAGATGTAGAAGTCTGGTTGTCACTGCTGATACGCATGTCCTAAACACATTCTGCAATGTTCTTGAGCAGATGGCTCAGCTTGTCTTCTTCAGACAGGCTACCTCGCCAGCACACCCGCAAAATTCATCCTGAAGTGCATTGCAGCTTTCACGGAATAGTCGGACTCATTGTGTGAGAGTCTCCTTACCGCACTTTTTTGGTGCTGAATTACCATGACACTTCTTCATCTCTATAAAGTGTTTGCACCTAATCAGCATTTCTTCAAAGTTCTGATATCATGCGAGGTTAAAACTGGTGGGGTAGAAATCCACGTGCAATTGTTGGCAGGCAGCATCCCATTTGTTTTATTTTCTTTCCGCTTGTTGTGAGCCAGTCATGCACGTCTTCAGTGACTTTGAAAGTTGGCAGGAGTTATTCAGATGTGGTCACGTGGTGCTTGGTGTGGGTTCCTCGGTGTCTCCTTTATTTCAGACCATTAGAAGGCAGAAGGCAAGCTGGCGAGGCGACGACTTCCGCGAAGACCACTGTGCAGTGCTTTGGTCATTTGTTGTCTTACCCCGCACGTCCAACACTGTAACGTTCGCGGTGTGCGTTTGGGGTTTAATAAAAAGGGTTAGGATGACGAGCTCTCAGAGGGCTACCTCGTCCAGGCTTAATAAGTGCAGATGGACCCAGAGAAGGGAAGGTCCGGTTGTCAAAAGCTTTCCTGTACACCATTCAGTCAAATTCATCCGGAGTTCCATGTGATAGTGTTCCTAACTCAGAAGAATATTGAAAGTATTCGCAACAATCGCTCGACCACGCGCTGACGTCTAGGAGAATGACGTTTTAATCATTTGGGGCTCCGATCAAGCTGCAACTGTTTCTCACATAACTCTTTCGACGCTGCCTTCTATACTGGCCAGCTTTGACCCACCCACCCCGACAGAGGTCCAAACCAATGCTTGTGAGAACGAGATCGAAGCCACCCTGACACAACACAAACAACGACACGGCTTCAATATCGTGTATGCTAGCCGCCTCTTATAAGCTGCTTTGTGCAACCGTTTTATTTGAAAATGCACTTGCCTCACACCTCTTTAGGCTGTCTAGAAGTTCCATTTCTATTTTTATAACACTCCATAGTAACGAACAACCACGCGCTATGCCGGCTTTCAACACTAAAGGATCCTTTTGACAAACTCAGTCGCTGGGCTCTGGACGGCAGGAATACACATGCACAGTGACCTACAAGTCAGGACACCTACAAATACCCCATCGATGAATCAGGCTTTAAAGCTTGTGTTTTCTGTTTCTCAACTGACCCACGCCATCCAGAAACAAAGCCGTGATGCAGGCTTGACTAGTATCATCGAACGCCTCGAATCAACTTTCTACTGCTGGTATCGCTCGAACGTGGTCCACCGTGGCATGCTATATCACCACAATTTTTATCCAGACGGACATGCATGCTGCTTGTTACTCCAAAACACCTCCACTCGGCTGTTCATGAGGTTCGCGGCCTTTGAACTCTCTGTCACCTTGGCGCGTCCCACACTAACGACTGGAACTAACGACACTTCTTTGGGCCAGGGCATCTACCCTCCATGAGAATATATTGCCGTACCATTAACTAGCGTACTCTTTATCATAGTACCAACATGTAGTATTATTGCTTACTAATTGCTCCAGTTTTCAGCGTTCAAACTTTTGCACAGTTAACCCCGCGTGTTTTGTGCCATTTTGCGCTGAGTGCGTATGCTGTGCTAGGGCCGTTTTCTTGCATATGAAGGCTGCAATATGTCCTTAAGATGTCCAGTCTTTGTGCAGTTGCGTATAACCGTCGTCAAACCACAGAAAACACTCCTGTAGGATTTTGAAGTCAGAACAATGAAGACAAAGAAGACTCTACGATGACCGGCTTCCAGTGGTCTGCGATGACAATGCTGGAACCCGCTAGGGACGCCTGTACCAGGAATGGTGTGGGACTAGATTCCGCATGACGCATTTTCTCTGTAATTCTGCGTGGCTTATGCCTTCCACGAAGAACTGTGTTCAAGCACCACCTCATAAAGTCGTTTTCCTTGGTGAGGCCTCATTGCAAGTAACACATTGGAAGATCCCCAGGCTAGGAGCTCAGTTTTGCTTTCAGCCAACTCTGGGTTCCGCTGGAATCTTGGCTTTAGAGCACTCTGTTGCTGACAGACTTCCTAAACCCGAAAGGTAGGAATGTGTCACTAAGGAATTAGAGGTCGCCACCGCGTTGGAGGGGAAACCTGGCATGAAATTGAAGGTGAATCATTTGGTTATTTTATGGTCACTTGTGCAACAAAAATTAAATCTCAAATAAATAAGCGTCTTTCGTCGTTTCACTTTTCAGAAAAGGGGATGCAAGTCGTCATCCAAAACCTAAGGCGAGTCATGGACAATTGACGAAAAAGGCTGTTATTATGCGTGAAAATAAGCTTAAAGAGTTTTGCGCTGCTGTGAAGTGCAAGAAAAAGGAAGTTTTTAACCTGTTCTTCACAGTTAAAACACACAAGAAAGGTGGTCCCTTTCAGGTGGTTGTATCGAAACGTGGCACCTGGCCGAGCTTTGTGTATTGTTAGTTACGTGCAGAAGCATCTTTTGTCTTTAAGCTTCAGAGACTCCTTTAGTGTGAACTCTAAGAAAGTAATCTAGTTCCTGGCGGCCGGAACTATTTACTGCATGCCTGTGTTTAGTGCAGATGTAGATGACTTATTCTCGGGTTCATAGTAGCTTGTAAACGTGTACAAGAAATAATGATCAACAAATGTTCTACACTGAGTGAGGTATATCTGCAGCGCCCATTCTCAAAGTATTACTCATTAGGTTGAACTCGACTTCGCTTCTATGGAAGAGTCATGTTTAAAGCAGATTCGGCATGTGCGCTGGTTGTGGGGTTATGCCTTTACTTGGCGAAATTTTGCTGAGCGACTGAGAACACGAGCTGTCAGTAGCTATGGATGGTCATGTGTTGAAAGTAATGCGGTATGTGGATGATTAATTTGTGTTCATATATAATAGGGATATCGCCGATGCTAGGGAAAAGGTGTTCAATGGCTTCAAGGAGAAGTTGCATGGTTCCAGCTTCACTTCTAAGGTTTCTAGAAAAGATGCATCAAGTTCCTTAACTTGAGGATCACTACGGAGCGTCAGCATACCTTTCGAGTGCATTTTACTAAGCCCGAGAAGTAAATTCTGATCTTGAGGTCTCATCAATTCAGTTCGTCAAAGATAAGAGGGCGACGTCTTGTGTGGTGTCCGTTTTGCGTTAGTCTTGCCCACAACGAATGAAAGATTCTTTTTCTGATGAAGCCAGTCTTTTACATTATTCCAACTCTCTGAAAAGCATCGCTGTCCTGACTGAACGAGCATTTAGGAAGTTCAAAAGTGAAACAAGCGCTGACGCTATGAGGGAAGCTCATGGGAAAGATAGACTGGTTGTTAGCATTCTACGTGCACATGCCTTTTCTCAGCACATGTAAAAAGTGGGTATATATTTTGGGTTTGACATAGTGTTTTTCGCCAAGAACAAGCTAGGTGACGTCTGTACAGAGGTTGAAAGTCGAGGGTGGGAAAAAAATCGTATTATTGCAATGCTGAACACGGGGACAGATCGATTGAGTCTTAAAAAGAGGCACTCTAGCAAAATCTTCTACCCTGCAAAACGTGTAACATTGGTGAAACCAGGCCCGTGTAAATAACCTATTGATGGATTACGGAAAATGTTTTAAAGGACAGCGTTCGTCTAATTCCTGCCTGCATTGGGAGGCATGTAAACGTCGTCCTTCCCATTCAAAGTAAATGTTTTCGATGCTAAAAAATGGGACCTTGCAAGAGATTGTTGAGGTCTTTTTATACAGAGATGCAGTGACAAATGTGTGGTGAGGCCATCGGTGAACCTACATAAAGTCAAGATTAAATATCTCTATTAAGTTGCGATTGAATATCTAACTTCTAACCTGTCATATAAACCACGCGTCTTTGCTCAATCTTTTTGAGCGTTTTTCTAACAATAAACATCAAATATTAGTCCGCGCCTGTCCATGATCTCCTAAATCTTGTTCGTCTTTACCAGCAGATTGTTATTTACGAGACAGCATGGCAGTTAGAGTTTGTGTATGTGAGGCTTGGCCAGTTTTCATTTGTTTGATGATTTGCGTCGTGATACTGCAGGCTGAGAGTTATGCTCAATAAAAGGGAAAGGCTATGTACACCGTTTACCAGAATGCCAGAAAAATTGGCAAATAAAATGAATGAAATATCTGCCTACAAAATATCTGCATACATGCAACATGAATCAAATATATAAATATTATACTAAAGCTTTAACAAAAGTCAGGAATGTAATATGACGCGAAGAAGACCATTTTAGCCGTAAATAAGGCGCGAGGAAAAATATTCGTGGATAATTTGCACCTATATTAAAGTATCCTAATTAAATTATTTCTATTAGAGTGTGTATCTATGTGAAATGTCGGTTTTTTAAGCATGAAAAACTTAAGTTTTGGGGCCAACAGGCAATGCTTAAACATCAACCAAAGCAGTGAGAGCAAAAGCACATGAGCGCCTTAATTTGGCTCACCATAGGTGAGGTAATTTTCGTGCACGGGCATAGCCTGCCTGATAATCACAAACGACAAACGTAATTGTTTCCTGCATTTTGAAAGAAGTGGGGTGCGATGCCTTTTTACTCTCGGCCTCTGTGAGTCAAATTTTTGTAATGCTCTGAAAACCACATTTATTTTCCTTTAGACCACTAAAGCAGGGTACAAAAAAGTAACTCGAAGACATATGTTTTATTGTACAGAAAAGCTGATTATTGTCTTCGCAGCGAAAGGAGCAAACATCTATTTTCATGAATGCCAACTACGTACAAACACCATCCACGCAGATACCTGAAAAGTATGAAATATTTGTTACTTTCTTATTTGTACGCAAGTAGAAGCACTACAAGGAATTTTTCTCAGTAGACATTTTGCAAAATAACCCCGGCCACCTCTTCTCGGCACGGGCAGTCATCTATTAGGAGCATCTTCGTAGTTATGTGCAGCTACGCCTGAAGCTACCACTACACTCCATATTTTCTTATTGTGACCCCAGTCACTTCGACCTGGCGAGCGCCAACGTCCCTGGACTGCATCTTCCTGACGCCTTACACCAGGCGTCTCCAAATCGCCTCAGCGAGTGGGTCACCGTCACGCGAATTTGCTCATGCAAGGGCCAAGGAAATCAAAATGGTGGGAAAGAAAAGGGGTAATCTGTACAAAATTTCCGCTGTTTCTCATAAAAGACCGCCTTTCATATCATATATTAGTCCTTTCTAAAGTAGATATGGCTATAACATTCCAATGACATATTGACAGCGATCTAGATCCTCAAATTCAGTAATAGATGCCGAATATTTGTTTTGTATCATGGTTATGTATCCGCGTATAGTTATGATACAAAAGTTTTATAGTTCTATCAGTTATGCCTAAGGAAGAAGGCAGTGTCCTTAAGGGGCCTCTCAGTTCAATCACTGTGTGGTCTCCTCATTATGCGAGGTCATTAGCGTTGGCCATGTCCCGAACACGCTCAACCAACACCCGTTAGGCCACCAGGTGAGAGCAACCGAGCAGGGCTTTCTCCCACTCCCCCCAAGAAGGTTTGGGTATAAAGGGAGGTTTGGAGTTTTTCGGTTCACCGAAACTCTGTAGGAAATGTCACTGAAATTTTCGCTACAGCGCAGTCACTTCCCCGTTCTAGCGTGGTTCAAGTGTTGAAGGATAAGGATTTCCGGCACAATAGAGTGTTGGTGTAAATGCCAAGGAGTATTCACTTTTACAGGACTGCGCATAGGCATGATGGCCAGATTGGCATTGTCTTGTGATTTCCCTAAATGTACAAAGGTGTATAGTATTGAGGTGCCGATTTGCACTGGACAAGGACTGTGACCGGAGAGTGAGGGTGAGGGTTCTGGCTTTGAATACCTTGTTTATATTGTGGTCTGTGTGAGCCAGAGTCTAGAATATCATGCGGTGCGTGACGCACCTAGGTTGCTGCTATTTTGCAGCTACCTAGGTGCGTCAGCTACCCTTGAGTCCATGATGATGACCTCCGAGTCTTGATCTGCGGTGGCTAGTGCGATGGTAATCTATCCTTCTTACGTATTGGTATGTGCACGGAAGGTAAGGCCATTTATGCGGTGATTTCGTGGACCATTAGAATCGTGTATCAATCTCCCTGGAGCTGCCCAAGGCGTCCGTGCAGAAAACTCCGCATTTTTGAACATACTGGCGAGCCAAGGCTTATGCTTTCGTGAGGCATCGGCCACGTTGTCGTCTCGGGTCACATTAGTTGAAAGAAGGCGCCGATTCCTTGACTATTACCAAATTTTAGGAATGTGCAGTGCTCATCCGTATGTATTTATGATTGATGCGTAGTCGGAAAGCCGAGGAAGAAGGCAGCGACTGGGTCACGTCTGGGACATTTTAGAATATCAGTTTATAAAATGCACGTGTAGCAGCTCCTTGAAGATGTTTACCATTCCCATGCCGAGAAGGCGCTTATTGCAGGTGTTTAGCATAGATTCGATGTCTTTTGTCTAGATATTGCCGAGAATAACATCTAGTGCACCCTTGCCAATCCAACGTATATGTAGGTCTGGAGATACGTACTGGACTTGGCTTGTTACATATACAAGGACCAGCCAGAGAGATTTTCGCAGCGTAACCCCCTATGCTCATTGAAAACCTGGCGGACTATTCAACCCACCTTGCCCCTCGCCTTACGCATACTTGGCTACTCTTTTTTATGCAAAATATGTTCTTAAAAGCCCCAGTATTTGATCTATTCGCGCTCTGTTATGAGTCCACTGTAAAGTTTGAGGTGGATTTTGGTGGTGCACTTTGATGATGGGCGTATGTGCACGCATTGTGATTTTGACGGCGAGAACTGAGGGCCACTGCGATGGGCGCAGTTGCACACGATGTCCGCAACAGTCTGCAAGTTGAACTCCATGTCTGTAGCTGAGACGTGTGCCACACATATAGTGATGTCGTTGATATATAGCTCCTGCTGTATGACTTAGACTTTCGCCAACTGAGCAAGAGGTCTTGACATTGTCACAATAAATAGGAAGGTTTACTGTACTGCTGTGAGGTCCATCTCATGCTGTAATTGGTAAGGGCCGTGTTCAGTGTCATGAATCTGAATGTGTGGTTGTCGATTGTTAAAGAAAATACGTACTGTGGTTGAATTTGTTCCGACCACAATACATCTTTGAGACATGCGTCAGAGGATGTCGCGAGTCTTAATACGAAAGGCCTTCTTCAGATGCAAAGCGAGCACAACTTTCTCATTTTTGGGATACTCAACTAGATCAAGGATCTCACTATCAAGCTGAAGCAAACCTACAGCGTGGATCTGTGTATTCAGCAGCGGAACATTGACTCTAAAACTGCAATTTTGGCTTCCGTAAAGTTCGATAACCTGCCGCGCACCAACATCTTCATTATTTTTCTACACTCTAATATGCAAGATGGAGCAGAGGTGGTCTACGCTAACAGATTTGCCCGATTTGGGTATTATGGTGATCAGAGTGGTCTTCAATATCTTTAGAAGAAGTTTCCTCTGATTCAAATAAAGTTGATGTATGCCAGTTCCTTTGTGTAGGTTTTGTCCGGAACATAGGAAAGCGATTTAACAATGATTTATCTCTTCCCAATGCGCTTTCTCACAACATATTTGCTAGGTACACCAGTTGATCTAGTGCCGCATGCTTGGTACCTGCACACTAGTAGGTGGACCATTGGGGGTGCTGCTGTGTTCATAGCTATTGACCTCGGAGTGTACCAGCCGATTTAGCCATGTCAACCTCAAAGCTGAAAGAAGCTCTTCAGAGATGCTTTTGTGTCTCCGTTCTAGTTTAGGTCAGATCAATAAAGGCTCGAACTGTACATTCGTTGTGAAGGGGGGTTGCATTAGTCCACCCATGTGAATTCAGCAAGCTCAGGCGCGTACTCTGCCGCTCTTCGGTTGAGCTCGCCGTTGAAAATTATGACGTTTCCATAAAGTTTTACTGGTGCCGTTGGTAGAGGAGGTGGTGCCGGGGCGTTTTCAGGTCAAGGTGGTGGTTATCCACTGCCGTACTCACCTTCAAGAGTTTAATGCGTGTTTGTGAGCCGAAAAATTGGAAACCAGTTACTGAGAACAACCATGGTATCTTTCCTCTTCAAGGGTGGTCTAATTGGTGTACAGTTGTGGAAACTGTGTCTAACTAAAAATTATCTCCTCTCTATAAAGTGTTGTCAAAGGATGTGTATGAGTACTCGTATTGAGTATGCAGTGGTAGATGCCGAGTTCCGAATATGTGTCAGGATCACGGAGTTACCTGCACGAGCGGGGTAGGCAGGGTTAGTGAAAAATTAGGCCAAGCGTGGACATAAGATTCTACCCCACGGCGACGTTTTTTTTTCATGCACGTACCGCTAAAGTGTACGAGGGGCTCTCAATTCTCCCACGGAGACAACCAGCAACCAGCCGCAAGGACGTCGCCCTACCACTACAGGGAGCTGCGAACCTTCACAGAGAAACCCGGCGATGACGTGGACGAATGGCTAAGCCACTATCAGCGGGTGAGTCGTTCGAACGGTTGGAATGCGGCTAGCCAGCTGTCTCACGTGGGGCTCTTCCTCGATTTCACAGCGCTGGTATGGTTTGAGAACCATAAAGACACATTGACAACATGGGACCAGTTTGTGGAGGAAATTAAGAAATGCTTTGGAAACCCAGCAACGAAGAAGAAACGTGCTGAGCAGACGTTGTCGCAGGGGGCTCAAGTCACCGGTGAGACATGCAGAACCTACATTGAAGAGATTCTGAAGTTGTGCAAGTCGGTGGATGCACACATGACGGAAGAAGACAAAGTGGGCCATATACTCAAGGGCATCACCGATGACGCCTACCACTTCCTCATTGGCAAGGAGAGCCTGGAATGCGTGGCCGACGTGATTAACCACTGCCGATTTTTCGAGGCTCTTGAAACTCGTCGCATCGCATCGAAGTTTGGACGTCTGGCCAACGTCACGACGGTTGCCACCGTGGATGTCTGCCAGAATTTTCTACCTGCCGACCTTTCCTCCACCATTCGTCAGATTGTACAGGAGGAACTGCGTCGCCATGTCTCTGTCCCCATGCAAGCTGGAGACCCGCATTGTGATACACTATCCCCAAGAATCAATGCTGCGAGTTTCGACGAGCGCAGTTACTCCACCCGCAGTCCACGGCTGAGGGCTCCGCCACCACAGGCTACTTACGTCGAGTCTTCTTATGCGCCCCGCAGCAGTTATAGCTACGACAGCCAACCGCCTCCGTTTGTGTCCGAGTGGCAACAGTTCCTTGAGCATTCTCTCCACACAGCAGCATTGAATGTGCCTCGGGAACGCCTCGTGTGCTACCAGTGCGGTGTTCACGGACATATCGCCCGGTTTTGCCCATCGCGACGTCGCCCACGCACGACGTTTTTTGACCGACCAGCGATGCTTGCCCGGCGAAGCCAACAGCCCGATTATGCCTACTGGCCTTCGGATTCAACTGCCCAGAAGCACGGGCACCGGCCGAACATCCACAGTGACTCGCCTGCCTCTGTGAGGAGCCTGACTCCACCTACTACGCGCCAGCGACGGTCCCCATCTCCCCGTCCCCGGCCGCGGCTTTCCTCTCCGCCACCGGGAACTAGCCGGCGCGGCCGATGGAGGCGAGGTCGCTGGACGTACCGCTTTGCACACAAGTATGCCTCCATTAGTTCACATGCTTCACAACAAGGTTCATGTATTCATTAACAATGTTCCCACGATGGCTCTGGTAGACAGCGGTGCAACAGTTTCTGTAATGAGTTTAGTTTTAAAGGAGAGACTTGGCCGCAAGGTTATGTTTTATAGGGATAAATCTACTTTTCAAGCAGTCAGCGATACGGCTTTGTGTCCAGTAGGTGTGTGCACTGTGTCTGTTCGTTTTGCTGGTAAAGCGTTCAAGACAGAATTCGCAGTGCTCGCTCATTCCACGCATGACGTTATCCTTGGAATTGACTTCTTGCAATAGTGCCGTGCGACTGTCGACTGCGGGGCAGGCGAGGTTCTGTTGTCCGCCCTCGCCCAGCAGTCTCAGCGTAGCGGAGACGACAACCTCCATGTTGTTAAAGACACTATTCTGCCGGCATGGTCTACCGCCAGCGTGCCTGTTGCTGCTTCGAATGCCGACTCGAGTTTCAGTTCTCCTGATATTGTGATTGAGCCGTTGCCTTCTCCTTGCGTGAGGAAAAACATCTTTCTGCCGCGCTGCGTTGTGTCTCTCACCGAGGGAAAAACTCAATTATGGGTAGTTAACTGCTCATCCGAGTCTGTTGTACTACCAGAGGGAATGCGCCTTGCCCTCTTTGAAGGGCAGTGCAGT
This sequence comes from Rhipicephalus microplus, assembly GCF_043290135.1. Classification (NCBI taxonomy): domain Eukaryota; kingdom Metazoa; phylum Arthropoda; class Arachnida; order Ixodida; family Ixodidae; genus Rhipicephalus; species Rhipicephalus microplus. The sequence continues at coordinate 105,384,418 of NC_134705.1, read as the reverse complement.
ATCTGCATAGGAGCTCTCAGCAATACAGCAAATTCGGACTATGCTGATGTATCCGGCCCGGAATACGAATTTTATAAGATGGTTAGCAAGTCTATTCCCTCGCATAAGCACAAAGTGTTGGTTACACTGCTGGCCAGGCACGCTAAAGTATTTGATTTTGCACGGAAGTCGCATAGACCCCAGACGCCCAGCACACGCACTCGTCACAAGATCGACACCGGATCTGCGCACCCCCTCTGACAGAAACCTTATCGAGTTTCCGCGTCAGAGCGCAAGGTAGTTTCAGATCAAGTCAGCGAGATGCTAACCTCTGGCGTTATTCAAGAATCGTCAAGTCCCTGGGTCGCGCCTGTCATCTTGGTCAAGAAAAAAAATGGGTCCTGGAGGTTCTGTGTTGACTATCGACGTCTCAACTCTATAACTAAGAAGGACGTGTACCCGCTTCCTCGTATCGATGATGTCATCGACTGCCTGTATTCAGCGTCCTATTTTTCATCGGTGGACTTGCGATCCGGGTATTGGCAGATTCCCATGGATCCGGCTTACAAAGAAAAGACGGCCTTTGTAACACCCGACGGTCTGTTTGAGTTTAATGTTATGCCATTCGGCTTGTGTAATGCCCCCGCCACGTTTGCAAGATATATGGACACCGTTTTACGGGGCCTCAAATGGGAAATTTGCCTGTGTTACATGGATGATGTGGTGATTTTTGGCTGAACATTTGAAGAACATAATCATCGCCTTGACCTTGTTCTAACCTGTCTCGAGGAAGCTGCGCTTACACTGAACTCAAAAAACTGTCGCGTTAGAGAACGTGAAACCTTGGTTCTGGGACACCTGGTGGATAAAAAGGCGTGAGACCGGACCCGCAGAAAGTCGCCGCTGTCAGCAACTTCAAGCAGCCGCAGTCCCCCAGGGAGTTGCGTAGCTTCTTGAGCCTGTGTTCTTACTTTCGTCGATTTCTTCCGAATTTCGCTGATAAAGCACAACCACTGACTGACTTGCTGCAAAAGGATGTCCCTTTCCACTGGACACCGGATTGCGAAGCAGCCTTTAAGCAGCTTCGGTTCATACTGACTTCAGGACCGGTACTACGCAATTTCGATCCTTCTGCTGAAAGTGAAATTCACACAGATGCCAGTGAACTCGGCCTTGGTGCAGTGCTCGTTCAGCGCCATGACAATGCTGAACACGTGGTCGCTTACGCGAGTCTTTCGTTGAGCAAGGCAGAACGAAATTACACAGTCACAGAACAGGAGTGCCTCGCAGTCATTTTCGCAGTGCACAAGTTTCGCCCATACATCTACGGCCGTCGCTTCTCGGTAATCACCGACCATCATTCTCTATGCTGGTTGGTAGGCCTCCGAGACCAATCTGGACGACTGGCGCGATGGGCTTTGCGCTTACAGGAGTTCCACTTCACAGTACGCTACAAGAGCGGGAACGGGCACGCAGACGCCGACTGCCTATCGCGCCTTCCTCTACTGACGACGGAGTGCGACGCTGACAACTTCGACCAGTATATCGGCGCTATTTCCTCTGAGTTCCCTGATCTCGCGACTTTCCGGACAACCCAACAAGTAGACCGCTCCTTAGATTCTCTGTTCTCCTCCGCAAACGAACATGCAAACCCAAGCTCTTTTGTGGTTCATGACGGCGTCCTTTACAAGAAGAATTATTCCGGACAAGGCGCCCGTCTGCTTCTAGTTGTTCAATGCACTTTACGGGCTCACGTCTTTCGGTCCTTACACGACGACGCAACCTGCGGCCGCATGGGCTTCGCCAGAACGCTTCAACGAATCCAGCAAAGGTTCTATTGGCCCAAGATGCGACGCGACACGGAAAAGTACGTTGCAGGATGCGAACAATGCCAACGACACAAACGTCCTACGGCTACGCCGCCAGGACTTCTCCATCCTGTTGCACCTCCTAACTCTCCCTTCGAGACTGTTGGTGTCGATCTGCTCGGTCCATTTCCACGATCGAGCAGTAACAATCGATGGGTCGTCGTCTGTGTTGACCACCTAACGCGCTACGCAGAAACTGCTGCAATACCTGCTGCAACGGCCATGCACATGTCGCAGTTTATGCTTCGCTGTATAGTTCTCCGCCATGGTCCTCTACGCGTTGTCATTAGCGACCACGGACGTCAGCTTGTTGTCAACGTCGTTGAAGAGATCCTGCGCCTGTCTGCCTGCCGTTTCCGCCATGCCACACCATATCACCCGCAGACCATTGGTCTCGTGGAGCGCACGAACCGGACCCTCACGAACATGCTGTCTATTTATGTCGATTCTAAGCACAAAAACTGGGACGAAGTGCTACCTTACATCACTTACGCGTACAATACGGCGAAACATGAGGCTACAGGTTACTCTTCATTTTACCTGCTGTACGCTCGCTCCCCACGATTTTGTCTCGACACTATACTACCTTTTACACTAGACGTGGAAACTTCGATAGCCGAGACGCTCTGAAGCGCACAAGAAGCCCGCCGCATCGCACGCCTCAGAACCTTGGCATCCCAGCAGCGTTCTAAGAAACGTTACGACGCCTGCCAACGCTCCGTATCTTATAGTAAGGGCGATTTTGTATGGTTATGTACACCAGTCCGCAAACGTGGTTTGTGTCAGAAGTTCTTGGCTCACTATTCCGGTCCATTCTTCATTCTTGACCGCCTCAGCGACGTCACGTATGTAATCTCGATCGTCCCATGCAATGGTCGCCGCTCTAGCAAAACACAACTGAGACACGTTGCGCGCCTTAAACTGTGCCACCATCAACCATCTGAGTGACTCGCCCAGAGGGCATCGTCTGCGAACCGGGAAGTGAAACGCGCTAGCGAAAATTCGACGAAGAGGAGGAAGAGGCTCGACTGGCTCGCGAGCGATGCTGTGCATCCTTCGCTGAGCTACACCTCTGCATTACCCATCTTGTAAATAAACTCGTTCCATCGTCACAATATATATTTCGACACCAAATACACATAGAACAATATACATAAAGGTATAACTGTACCAGGCACCAGCGTGCCAGATATTTCCCTCAGTATATGGCCAAACAAAAAGTTGCGGCTAGTGACAATGACGCTTTCCATATGGCCAGAACATACTAATGGGTATCTTGTTTGGGGTGAAGCTCCTTATGGCGTAGCCTGTGCGTCCTCCATTGTCGTAGTGCGTAACCTGTGCCACATACCCGCCCTCGGGCACATATCTGCATGTCCACTTGTTCCGAAGAACAGAGCATGGCGTCGTTACCATGCTCTCGGTGCTAACAAAGCGCTGAAAATTGAATGTGGTATACACTCTCGTTTACTCTTAGCACTTTCCGCTGGATGTCGGTACTTGTATATGTTGAATATATGATAAGAAAAGAAGTGAAACAGTGGCACTTGAAGTGTTCACTAGATAGACAGACGGACAGATAGACAAGCAGACGAACAGACGGACAGATGGGCACATGAACGAATGGATGGACACATTGATACAGTGACGCACGCGTAGACAAATGCATGGCCGGATACACAATAAGACACTTGAATGAGTGCGTGTACGGATGGACTGACGCATGGACGCATGGCCGCATGAACGAACAGATAAACGCAAAGTTGGAAGCGCGGCAGATTGACGGACACTTCACTCCGCTCATCATCAATCATTTCGTGGATGTGCTGTCATTTGTTTTGCTCAAAATTGTTGAGATTTTCAATGTATAACGCTGCGGTCATTGGTGATAAGCATCTACGGTCATGGTGAATATTTTGTTTGAAAGCACCTGATCATGTCGGACACTTGCTAAGATGGATCAGACATTTCTAGGTGCGAGAGAGATGAAACCTATGATAACCAAGAATACGGCCTGTAGATCGCCAACTCTTACTAATAATGTGTTTCTAATACAAAGTTTACAGATGTAGTTATTGAACGAGCAAACGAAAGAACTTGAGCATGACCTACAAACGTGATAAATTCAAGGAGTAATCATTACTATCCTGCAACACCAACATGCGACGTAGCTCGGTGCATTGCCAGAAAAGATTACAAGCCTGTTCCTTATGGGTAAAGAGATGTAAGCGAAACGGTACATCTGCGTGACTGGCGTACAATACTATTTGTTTTTTATCGCTAATTGCAAAGCTGGCTCAACAGTAGACTTGCCCTATGAGAACCCATCTGTGAAGAAGCAAAATATTTCTCTTGCTACACGTCACAACTATTGTCACGAGTTTCCATCCTGGCAGCACTAAAGCTAGCCAACGTGAACGCACAAGTGACATCAATACAAGATAAGTTTTGTTGTGGGACGCGGCTGATTATGCACGAAGCTGCGATTGAGATAGCATTGTTCGTTTTGGAAATAGAGCAAACAATTTCGCACCTGAACGGCACAATTTTGAGGGCTACTTTTCGAAGACTTCACGGCGGTACACTCGAAGTTGTCGTCTTTTTAGAGGACTTCACCACTGGCCTCCCCAACATCTGTAGCTTATAAATTGTTGGCAGGACGCTCGAAGAATTTGACAATGGTAAGTATGACGAACGTATGTACCTACTCCGGGGGCCTTAACTGTCCTATTTGAGTGCACCCAGCTTTTCACTTTTTTGTCTCACAAGATTGTAGCCGCGGCTGAAGTTTTTACAGACAGATATGCTTTTGGCGCACTTGCTATATTATTCGAAAATATTTGACAAGGAAATGTGGGGGCTGGCTTGCTAAGTAATTTGGCACAAATATGACAACCCTTGTCCACAAAATCAGAAAGAAGCAATTTTATTGTGCAAGCTGGTAATGCAAGGCATGATGGGAAATCGAGTTTTCTTGGCTTTCCAGAGCTTGTCTCTTGATTATAATGTGACCTGTGCATTCAGGGCAAAAAGCTGGTGGCCGGCCAGAGCCGTGAACAAGAACTTAGAGAAAACAACGGCAAACACCTTTAGCGCCATATATCTGGGGACAAGAGTGGTGTCGAGCGCGAGCAAGCCATGTATGAGTGTGCCCCACGCTGGGTCTTTAGTCATTTATCATCTTGCTGGCAGTGGCCAGGCTTCCTAATATTATGCTCTCCTCTTCCATTGACAGGTTTGCGTGAAAATTGAATCGTTGGCAGGGGTGAACACATCTAGGGGTACGCTGCCTCAGCCATTGATATGTAAGACTTGCTCTGTGAGGAAACAATGACGGCTCAGAGACACAGAACATTAGCCAAAACTTAGCCCTTGTGGGGCACATAGCACCGACGAAACGATGCTCTGAGCGAGACACTTCTGCTAGTGCTTGTAGTATATAAATGAAGTCTAGGATGAGAGCGCGTGCACTCGAATAAATAAGATGATGTTCAGGCATCAGATGCATCGGTCCTCTGTGTTTGAATACAATAAGGCCCTGATCTTCGGGTCAATGGATGTAATGTGGCTGGTAGAAGCAGAACCACGCGATGAGCTCACATGCCAGCCTTTTCATCAGCATCACAAGCACCCCTCTCCCACGGCGATGAATTTACATCCTTCTCCCTTTAAATGGCGGGAAATCTCGATTACCGGCGTTGTTGGTAAGTACCATGGTTCCCAGCCTCCTTGCCATTCTTAGTGTATATTTTATGCTGTATGCGATGGCTCATGGCTGGTTTTGCCATTTATACAGCGGCTTTTAAGGGCGCTATGCTCTTCCATATTCCTACGATGGCATCGATGGTTTCAGTGGCTTTTTGTAGTGGCCACAGGAACTGCAACACTCGAGCTTCTCCAGCCAGCTGATAACAAAGAAACTCAGATAAACTGAACTGAGACTCCGGTGAACTGCGCTCACTTTTAATGTCATATCATTTATCTTCTCATCAGGGTCGTCCCCACGATCAAAAAAGGAAGCTTAGTCTGAACTTAATCCTTTGCTGCGGCCACTTAGCTGATCGTGCTTTGTTGATGCATGATTTTTTATAATTACCTAGACAAAATTTCAAATGCATGCTCAATCAACACTAACACATATCAACGTGATCTTTTGCTGCGTGACGACTTTGCTCCTAGAGAGCATGACAAAGCAATGCAGTTGTATGGAGAACTGTGTGGAAGAAAACAGAAGACTTGGAAAGCTGGCAAACAGCTGTGTGAGGAGTGGCCGCAGTGGCTACGAGATGGTTGCAAAAGTCGTTCTGTTCGAGGTTTGACTTGCTTATTAGCTCGGAAGCCTACAAGTTGTGCACGGATAAGCTGTGCTTTAGGTAAAGCTCAGGACATGTGGCCACACCACCAGCGAAGTGCTGCACCAATCTCCTTTCCATGAGCCCCAGGATTATGGGACCAGCTGGCTGGTCTACCGGTGTTGTCGGGCGCTGTTATCTTAATGATAGCCCTTGGTTAGCGCAGTGACCATTGGGCCTCACAGCACATGAAAATTAATCACAGTGACATCACTGCAATGTAACGAAAAGCTTTAAAACGCTATTATCACTGCGAGAAAGCAAATGTTTTATTGATTCGCTCTGAACGTCAACAAAAGACCCATATCAAAACGACGCGTATACCTTCCTTACTTCACTATCGGTCACTCTACGTTGATTGTAAAAAAGGACACAGCAGCGTTGTGGCATCTCCATCATTGTGACTAAATTGAACTGTACGCATACAGCTGCCGAAGTCACGACGCTGTACGCAAAATCATGTGCTGTGGTACTCCGCACAAGACGTCGTCTGCTCCACCTCGCATAACCTTAAATGGCGCCAGTGATTGCTACAGCACCCACTAAATGACGTTGCTCTTTTAGCATAACATCTATTACTAACCAATGTTGACATGTCGTTCATAGCCACCATCTACACCATTCGAAAAAAACAAAAAATTACCTTCAATGGCACCTAGCGCAAACAAACCCTGCCCTTTATGAAAAGTTACTTCCATGCATGAATACAGAAAATAAGTATATGATAGCCTTTTGCAGCACTTTTTATAATGCCATGGACAGATACTTCCCTGTGTGCGGTTATAGGATTTCAACTAGTGTATCAACATATCTAAGTAAAATAGAGTCCACCCTAGCATTTTAGTTAAAAGAAATCAAAGAAAATAGAGTATGTTGCGGGCCACCCATCGCCACTGTTGGTGATGAAAAGAAGTGTGTATTTTTAAGTAGAAGAGTCCGTATATTTAAGATTGTTCTGCCACATCCTCTTTACAGCTCTTTGGTTGTGTATTGTTTTACTGGTGTGCATTTGTAAGTGGTGACAAATATTATATAACACAATGTTTATATATTATGTATACTAGCAAAAAACATACATCTGTGCGTTCTCTGATCGTCAATTTAATGTACAGAGTGAAAAAATAAAGACTTGCCCTTTGAAAAGAAATTAAGCCACCGTAAAATGCTCTGGCCAGCCATTTCTGAAAACAGGATGGTTTAAAAATTAGAACAAAAAATACAGAAAGCCACTTGCAGCCTAATATTTTCAACTCAAAAAGTATTTATACTTTAGCATTTACAATCGAGCTGCTCATTCTGTTGTTTTTCAGCAAGACATTATCTGAAGCTCCATAAAATAGCTTTGAATTTTTTTTCAAGATAATTTGGCGAGTCCATGGCTCTGACTTCCAAGCGATCCTGTACCACTTCGTATTATGCGAAAAGAGCATTCTGGTATGTAAAAAGACTGTCGGTAACAGAACGAGGAGGACCATTTCCTACAGTGAGAGAAGGTATTTTACCTTTCAGCACGTTAGCTAGATTTTATTACTCGAAGAAATGACAAGAACTGTGGAAGTGCTCAACCACAATAACGTGTCCGAAATGTTTCTCGAAATTGCAAAAAAATATGGAAGCAGATTGCATGTATGCAATTGGCAAGTTGCACGGTAATTAAAAAAATCTATGCCATATATTCACAAAGTGAATGATGTAAGAGGAGCTTGTTCAGAGATGAACGGGTAACAATTGAATCCTTTGTAAACAGTTTCTACCATCATATATAAACATGACCAGGTTTCAATATACACATTACATACACGAAGTTTATTATTTTTAAGTGGTTTCGCTATATACATTTTCATGAATCTTATACAGTATATATAAATATAAGATGTTCTTTTGCCAAATAAAAAAATTGCGCTCCTTGAAGAGCTCGCAGACTCGTTTCTTTTTAAAGAAGATTAGTTCACGATGAATGAACTATATGCGTTTTTTACTCAAGATACGTTATTTCACTAAGTACAAAGACGAGTGTAAAGACTCGTTTCTTTTACAGATTATAAACTTATGACCAGTAAAGTATGTTGCAAAGGAATCATCGTGACGTTGACTACACTGACAGTCTGTAAACAAATGTCGAGGTCTGTAAATTTAGGGGCCAGAAATTCCCATTATATTTTTTAGGGCATATATATATACTTAGGGCGTATCTATCTATCTATCTATCTATCTATCTATCTATCTATCTATCTATCTATCTAGCTATCTATCTGTCTATCTATTTATCTATCTATCTATCCCTCTATCTATCTATCTATCTATCTATCTATCTATCTATCTATCTATCTATCTATCTATCTATCTATCTATCTATCTATCTAATAATCTATCTATCTATCTCTCTATCTGTCTGTCTATCTGTCTATCTATCTATCAATCTGTACGGCATATCATGACTGTATGAAGAACATTTTCGACAAGTCACAACATGAATATTATGACATGTATGTCATGATTGTCATGATATACATTTCATGGCCCTGCCGCTCTTGCGGTGATTTGTACACATAGCATGTTGCACAACTGGTATGGTATGGCATGATTCAATGGCGAACACAAGCGACACACTCTAACATGAAAATCATGACATGCGTGTCAAGTAACAACATGACTACATGCCACGCTCATGATGCACCGGCGGTCAGCCTTCAAAGATCAGCTTCGCCATGTCTTTGGCACACCGGCTGTTCGTTCGGCTCTCTCAAAGAAAGCTCTCGCGACTCGAAAACAGCACATCGGGGGGTCGTATACATCCTACATCGACGATGTTTTTTCACTTTGCCGCCGGGTTGACACACCAATGACAGAATCAGACAAGGTGCACCAGCTTTTTAAGGGAATTGCACCCGTCGCATTCAATGCCCTTGCAATCCAGAATCCGGCTGCCGTTGCTGCCGTTGCAACAACCTGTCCACGCCTCAAAGAACTTGAGTCTATGCGCCTACAACCAGACAGTGACGCGGCCAGTATTACGACTGATCCAAACCTGCGAGACACGATAAGGGCGATTATACGCGAAAAATTAGAATCAATGGGATTCACACTACCTTCAGTGTGTCCCATTCAGTCTTCTTCAATGTCAATGCGGGATGGCATCAGGGAAAAGCTCACGTCCATGACCCACATGGACAACCTTCAGCCCACTGTCTCTCCTACTCTCCCATCGTTCCCGCACAACGCCGCCGCGCCACCAGGCACCGTCAGCTCGACGTCCCCGCCACGAACGTACGCGTCGGTTGCTGCCGCACCTCCTACAAGCTTGCCCACTAGCTTTTCATCCCCACCGCCTGAGCCGTCATCTGTCCCTCTGACTGCTCTCTCCCCCGGTGCAGTTAGCGCAAGCTACTACCCTCCTTATCAATCGACTCGGCCTACGTGCTAATATTGTGGCTATCGTGGTCACATTTCAAGCTTTTGCCGCAAGCGCCAGCAAGATGAGCGCCGAGGGTATGATATACTCGAACGGGACTATACCGCAGGAGCCTTGTACCAGGGCCGCCGTTATTCGTCACCGCCGCGTCGGTCTCCATCTCCACCAGCATCGGGTGAACTGCGCAGTAGTCACCGATGAACCAGCCGCCGTTCACCGTCGCCCTACCGTTGCTCCTTTTCTCCTCTTCAGCCTGCTTCCCTTACTTCTGATCGGCGTCCGGAAAACTAAGCGATGCAGTTTTTGGAGGACAAACTGCATTCCAACACAGGACTCCAATTCCTTCAGTGCGCCCATACAATATGATTGCGGTCACAGTTGAGGGAGTGGATGTTGATGTTTTAGTGGACACTGGGGCGGCGTTTTCTGTTATTCGTGCTGATTTGTGTGCCCGTCTTCGAAAAGTCACGACGCCTTATGATGGACCGACACTGGTTACAGCCCAGGGAACAATGATTCGCCCTGCCGCTCTCTGTACTGCCCGTGTACTATAATCGTCGAAATTCTTCATCATATAGAATTTGCTGTGCTGTCCGCGAGCTCCCATGAACTCATTTTAGGCTGCGACTTTCTTTCCTCTGCTTCTGCGGCTATTTGTTGCGCACAACGTGTCGTCCATCTTACTGACACGGACCACTTGCTCAACGACGAAACCTACAGGCCACTTCGACTCATCGCTGCTGTAGACATCGAGTTACCACCAAACAAACATCAATTAGTCACAGTTTTGTCCAACGACAACGACTCTGGTGACATTTTGGTCACTCCGTCACCGCGTTGCCTTAATAAAGGCATAGCTCTCGCATCAGGTGTGGCTCACTTCAACAATGGATCAACTGTCCTCTCTGCTACCGACACCACATAAGATAAAATTTTACTGCCACGGGGCACTACTCTCCACTACCACTGCCCACTACCAGAGACTCCACTCGGAGTTTCTGCAATCAATTTGTACAACACGCCCTCGGAGTCCACGTCCACGGTGTTTTCCTCTCTCGCCTCTATGAACCAGCTGCCTTCGGACAACCCCCCCGATTTTCCTTCTCGACAGTTGGCTGACCCATACTGTCGACGTATTATAGGCTACCTCACTGCCAGCTCCCGTCCACCTAATGCAAGGCTCCGTCGCCAACTTTCGCAATTTAAGCTGGACAACTCGGTGCTCTACCGCAAAATTTACCATCCTGATGGTTAGCGCTGGGTTCCCGTTCTACCCCGATCGCTTCGGTCCGAAGTCCTCAGAGCGCTTCATGACCGTCCGACTGCTGGTCACCTTGGTTACCATAAAACCTACGATCGCCTTCGAAGACGGTTTTATCGACCAGGCATTACCACTAGTGTAGCTCGCACGTCGGGTTCTGCACTACCTGCCAATGTAGAAAACTACCAACATCTGCTCCCGCCGGTACATTACAGCCTCTTCCGTGCCCAGCCACACCATTCGAAGTTGTAGGCGACGATCTTTATGGCCCCCTCCCAGTCAGTGCTGCTGGAAACCGGTGGATAGTAACAGCCGTTGAACATTTGACGTGCTACGCCGAGGCGGCATCCGTTACTACTCGTTCAGCTTCTGAAATTGCCGATTTCATCCTCCGAGCCATTAAACTGCGCCATGGTGCTCCACGTGTGTTGCTCAGTGACCGTGGAAGGGCCTTCCTTTCACAACTAGTGAACGAACTTCTTCACGCCTCCGGCACAACTCACAAGACTGCCTCTAGTTATCATCCCCAGACTAACAGCCTCACTGAGTGATTCCACCGTACTCTTGCTGACATGATCGCCGCCTATACTCAACCAGACCACAAAAACTGGGACGTCGTTCTACCATTCGTCACTTTCGCCTACAATACAGCAATTCAGCGGACAACCGGCTACTCGCCATTTTACCTAGTTTATGGACGCTCCCCTACTTATTTCCTGGACGTCTCTTTCTTTACCTGCCAAGCGAATTCATCTCCATCCTCTTCAGAGGAATACTTTTCACGACTCGCACAGTACCGCCAACGTGCTCGTATAAACACTGAAGCCCGACAGCAAGACGGAAAGCTAGTTTATGATGAATCGCATCGTGCTGTATCCTTCCAACCTGGAGACGAAGTGCTCCTTTTGACGCCTGTTCGCACTCCTGGTTTGTGTGACAAATCTCAGCCTCGATTATCGGGCCGTACACAGTTCTTGAAGAGACTTCACCAGTGAAATATCGCGTGACGTCACTTGTAGCCCCAGCAGATCGCCGTTATTGAACTACACAGGTAGCCCATGTCTCCCGTATGAAGCCCTTCATGCGACGTTCTTTGTCCCCTTGACCCTTCGCGGCCAGGCAGGCTGGCCACTTTCACGTGGGGGGAATTGGTGTGGGCATTTAGTATATTTAGTATACGCATCCTCTTCACCGGTACATTATCATCATTATCAGGTGTGGCTCATGCATCCTCAACGTTGTCGTGTAGCATCATCATCTTGGCTCATTCATCGTAGCTGTCAGCTGCCGTTTCCTCGGGCCTAAAAAGGTAATCCAAACCAAGACTTCATTATATATAAATATGTATATATATATATATATATATATATATATATATATATATATATGAGATCTAACAGACAATAATGCTAAATAAGGTATAGGGGAAGTTATTAGGCCAATTGTAATATAAATGGGTGAAAAAGTGGGTGAAAAGGTAACTTGCTGTGGGCAGGACCAAAACCTGCGACCTTCGAATAACGCGTTCGATGCTCTACCACTTGAGCTACCACGACAGCCATCCCCCAGACACTTTATTGGGTATCTATGTCAGTTTTAAACTTGGGAGTGTCATTCAGCGCCACTAGTAGCCATGGCGGCGAGTGTGGCACACTCCTTGTGAGCATGTTTGGCGTCACGTAGCACGTGAACTTATTACTAACAGGCAACTGACCAATAGTCCCTCGTATACAACCGAAAGGCACCAAGTCTGCCAGTACGAGACACTCGTTAATGAATAAGAGAAACAAGTGTGTACCTATTGGGTCGTTTTTCGTGTTTTACACAATATTAATGAAATCTAACAGACAATAAGGCCAAGGAAGGTATAGGGGAAGTTATTAGGCCAATTTTAGTCTAAATTAGAAGGAAGAAAAGTGGGTGAAAAGATAACTTGCCGTGGGCAGCATCCGAACCTGCGACCTTCGAATACCGCGTTCAATGCTCTACCACTTGAACTACCACGACAGCCATCCCCCCAGCCAGTTTATTGGGTATCTATGTCAATTTTAAACGTGGGAGTGTCATTCAGTGCCACTAGAAGCCTTGGCGGCGAGTGTGGCACACTCTTTATGAGCCTGTTTGGCGTCACGTAGCACGTAAACTTATTACTAATTGGCAGCTGACCAATAGTCCCTTGTATACAACCCTTAGTCCCTCGTATACGAGCCCTTAAGTTTACACTTGTTTCGCTCATTCATTAACGAGGTTCTCGTACTGGCAGGTTTGGTGCCTTCAGGTTTACAGACGGTAAAGAGGGCTGGGAAGTACCGCGATACAAGGGTATCACCACTGTATTTTGGAAGTGCTTGTAGGTATTTTTATTTGTGCATGAATATACATCGGAGAAATGTATTTCTAAATATGCCCAAAATAATCAGAGGCCTCAGGAAAGAACGAGCGTCATGCATTATGTCCTCTACAAGAGAGCTGCCAGCAGTTACATTGCCCCTTCCCTTCGTTTCGCAGTCCTGTCAGTTTATCCTCAGGATTCATTAAATTAAATTGCAATAAAATACGTTTACAATAAATTGAATATATCACAATGCTATGCAGGACAATGGTATTTCTTCAGTCTTCTTTTGTGAAAGATGACCTGAGACTTGCTTACAAAGCAGGATTCAGGGTTTCTTGTGCCAAGACCACCACAGGCATGCAGGTGGTCGATGACATATATGTAGGATGGTGATGGTTTCCTTTTAGGCACAAACTGATCCTTGCAATAAAGCGCACCATGCCAGATAGGCAAAATTGTGGTAGTCTTGTCGACCTCTGCCAATGACTGTCACTGCCTGTGAAGGCCAGTGCAGTGAGCCAATTCAACTCCTAAATATTTAAAATCGTGAAAAGGTATTTTGGACTGTCATGCTTCCCCACCACCGAAGCGCACTTCACGTGTTGATCTTCCCTGAGATTGAGGCTCCTAGTGTCAGTATTGTTGACAAACTTATTCAAGGACGACCGTTTTGGCTGAGCTGAAAAATGCTTGCTGTAGTTTCTGAACAGGCACTCTGACCAGTTGTTTGTGTTTCCACTTCTTCTAAGAGGGGAGGCAGGAGCGACCTGGGAAAGCTTATAACCACGCATACCAGAAGAACAAAATTTCAGGAAGCAAGTGTTTGAATTTTGCAGTTTCACCTATTATGCGCATCGGGTTCGCGTAATTATGGTTAGACGATTGAGCAGGGGAACCGTCATCTATCTGGTGCGTCACTAACAAGATCAGGTGAATAAGAAGCAGCAGATTAGAACCAACTCCAGCTTCTGAGCAGTCAGAATAGAACTGCGCGAAGGCTGAAGGGATCCGTTACCAAGATGATTCGAGAAGTGATAGTGCCGCGTCGCAGACCTATTCGACTATTAAGGCGGCAGTTCATTTCTGGAACACGAATTTGTGCTCGTCTACAGTGCTAGAGAGACTTTTCTCTTTTTCTGTTTTTTTTGTTGAGGTAGCACTGATCCTGCTTAGAAGACAGCATACTTGGCTAGCTCTTGTTGTTTAAGAGAGGCTAACAACGCCTGTCTCGTCAAGGCAGACGTTATGTGGAAACGACTGAAAACTTTTTGCCAATGAGTTGGTGTTACCTTCTGATTCCATTGATTTGCAGAAGAATTGACATTTCGGCAAGTTGGAATTTCTTATGCATCCTTAAAATGGGCGGAGCCGAAAATTATTAGTGTGACTACTTTTCAATACTTCCGTGATCTAGTGATTTCCTTGAAGTATGCTATTTCTAACATCGTTCATTTCGTTGTCACCTTGTATGTAAATATCAATATCAAAGGCTTGTTACTCTTGCTGGCAAATACCGTATCTTTTGTTACAACTGATTGGTGTAAAATATAATGATTAGCGATTTTATATTTCATCATGCCCCTTGCCTTTCCTTGACGACACTGAGAACTTTTTATTAGATGATTAGGTGAACAGCAAGTCTTCTTACGCCATAACTGCAATTCCAACATTATGCTGAACATATGTCTTTGTAGAATACGAGCATCTCCAAAATAAAATGAAGTTCTTGTGTTGGTATTGTTGTATCTGTATTTCGCAATGATTTTTCATCCTTTCGTTAAATTATATTCATTACAACCAGTTAAGTCAAAGGCAAATGTATCGCAACCGTATTTTATGCTTTCGACCCCTGTATTTCGAAATCCGTGTTCTGAATAACGTATTGATGGTATTGCTGCTTCACCCTAAAAAATTGCTTCCGAGCGTTCTTGCTCTCGCAAATGTCCTTCTTTATAAACTCGTACAATGAGACAAATGTCCGTTTTAAATTTTGTTTTCTCAATGTCTTAAAAAAACAACTCTACTTTAGGTGATGCATCACAATGCCTCAGTTTCAATCGCACGGTTCGAGAAGTTATGAGGAATAAGTGAACGAACAATTGTCTAGGTTTATATTTAAAGGTATGATATAAGAGAACGCGAGTGGAGAGAGGAATGTGAAAAATTGCCGCCCGCACGTCGGGGGTATAGGGGAACTCGAGAAAAAAAAAGTGGCAGATCTCACGCACAGTGGAAATCTTTGATATGCGAAGCACGTATGAGGTAGGTTGATATGTCACTTTAAAATCAGCACAAACTTACAAAACGGGGGTAAATTATGTCGTAAATGGTTCCCATGTCATGAATAATATGTTTTGACGTGTAATTTATTTTCGCCGCCTATTCACGTAATCCGAAAACAAATTTGGTATATGTGGAGCTAGCGAAACACCCGCAAGCGGGCTGTGAGCGTAGCATGTATTCAAGTTTTACATATCGCGCATTCCATGATTATCATGTTTGGATGGGTCATTTACTACTTTGCCTATTCACGTCACGTAGCACCAAACTTGTTATATGTGGAGCTAGCGAAACGGCCTCGAGTGCACCGTGAAAGTAGGATGTAGTCATGTCCTGCATGACATGCCTATCATGATTATCAAGTTTGGACCTTTCATTTACATCCATCGTCCATTCACGTGACATATTACGAATTTCGGTATATGTGGAACTAGTGAAACACTAGTGAAACGGCCGCGAGCACACTATGAGCGTAGCATGTAGTCATGTTTTACATGTGATGCATATATTGATTATCATGTCTGGACGTGTCATTTACCATCGTTGTCCATTCACGTTACGTGATATCAAGTGTGGTACATCTGGAGCTAGCGAAACTGCCACGAGCGCATCATGACCATGGCATGTAGTTATGTTGTTACGTTGCACGCATCTGATGATTGTCCTGTTCGAACCAGTTACATATCTTCGTCATCCATTTACGTCCCGTAATACCAAGTTTGGCTATGTGAAGCTAGCGAAATGGCGGCGAGCGCCACATGCATAGCTCAATGTACTCCGACTGAACGTTGACGCGCGCGCACAATGGCCGCTGCGACGCTACGCTAGAAAAACGTGAGCACTCCAAAGTCTGACGCCCGGCGCGACAGGCTTGACCAGCTTTCGTCAGGGCGGCCCAGTGGCAGCCGGTGCAGAATGGGACATGTTGCATTTTGCGCTAACGACGTTTCCAGACAGCACTGCTTCGGCCTCTCTTCGTAACGGAGGGACGCCGGGCACGCTCAAACACGCATGCGTCAAAACACAGCGTGGCACGCGCCTTCGAGTATATAGCTGGCAGATCGGTGCTTGGTGTGGAATCGCCGGTATGACGCGATGAAACGAACGCCAGCGCGCACGCGCATTGGGTCACATCTAAATGTATAGGCGCCTTGGGTGTGACATATAGTTATGGTCTTACATCTCATGCATCTCATGATTATCATGTTTTAAAAACTCACATTCCTTCGTCATTTATTCACGTGACGTAATACCAAATTTAGCATATGTGAAGCTAGCAAAATAACCGCGAGCGCATCATCAGTGTGGCCTGTAGTGATGTTATTGCATGACACGCTTCTCATGATTAATGTTTGGACGTGTCATTTACCTATGTCGTCCATTCGCGTCCCGTAATATGAAAATCGGTGTTTGTGAAGCTAGCTGAATGGCCACGACCGCATAATGAGCGTAGCATGTAGTCATGTTGTTACATTACACGCATCTAATGACTACCATGTTAGCACCAGTCACATACCTTCGTCATTCATTCACGTCCCGTAATATCAAACTTTGTATAAGTGAAGCTAGCGGAATGGCTGCGGGCGCATCATGTGCGTGGCGTGTAGTCATGCAGTTACATTACACGCATCTCATGATTATCTTATTTGCACCATTCACATACCTTCGTCATACATTCACATTCCTTATTACCAGATTTTGTATATGAGAAACTAGCAAAATGGCCGCAAGCGCATCAGGAGCGTGGAACGCAGTCCTGTTGTTACATGACACGCATGTTATGATTTTCATGTTAGGGTCTGTTGCTTGTGTTCGCCATGCAATCATATCATACCATACCAGTTTTGCAACATGTCATGTGAACGAAACTACCGTAAGAGGCGGAATACCATGAAATGTAAATCGTGATATTCATGACATACATCTTATTTTCATGTTATGACTAGTCACTTATGCGCGTTATGCAGTAAGTTTATGCCATACCAATTTTGGTATCAATACCATTATTTAACAAGCCAGGAAAGCTGAAAGTCGTAGGTGGTTAGATAGATAGACAGATAAATAGATAGATAGATAGATAGATAGATAGATAGATAGATAGATAGATAGATAGATAGATAGATAGATACATACATAGATAGATAGATAGATAGATAGATAGATAGATAGATAGATAGATAGATAGATAGATAGATAGATAGGCTCAAAGTCACCAAAGTTCGCTAAGAAATGCTTCGCATTTAATAAAAACAGAGTGGGGGCGGCATCACATGAATTTCGCGTAATGGCTCTCGTTTGAAGAATGCTTTAATGTTCTTTCATCTTTTATTTGTATTCATTGAATGAAGGAGAAGTTTTCCCGTCAGCGTCAAGCGAAGACCAAGTAAAGACCCCCTTGACTGGATTCTGAACGCTCGATTCAGTGCCTACATATACAGTGTGGCCAGTGAACGGTGTTGCAGCAGTCTTTTCTTACTAGCAGACGCTGCCTGCGTCGGTCTTGCAAGGCCAGAGAGGGGGAGGGGAGCGACCGTCTTGAAGGTGTCTTTCTGGGCCCACACGAGACGTGAGCATGCGCAAAGTAATGCTGCGCATATATAGCGTAATGATATGCTATGCGTATTCATTGCTTCCATCTCATGCTATGAGGTATCACACGCACAGACTTTTGGATACGCCTGGCGCAGGGCGAACTGCAATACTTCAGAAGATACGAGAATGTTAAAACTTATTCGCCTAAGAATACACGCACGACACCAGTAGAATAGTTTACTCGAGAGCTTAGGGAGCACCAAAGACAAATTCGAATGCTGGATTGTCCAGATGTAGCCGCCCATGCACCTCACTACAGATCATATTATCAACGGCTCAGGCTCTGTACGCCGCTGTCAGTTTACAGCGATTATTGCTTGCAATCGTTTTCGCTTCATGGGCATAGGTTCCGCCAAACAAAGAGGTTTGATTAGAACGCGCTGGTTATTCTTTTTCTATTTGAACGACATGTATATTATCAGAATGTGACAACATGCATATTTCAGGATAACGTGCTACTTAGTGTGATCCTTAGTTATTTAAAAATTACAATGTAAACGAAACAATCATTACCCAGGCTCCAAGCACACTCAGAAATCTCTTTTTTTCGCACCCATATGAAAGCAACAGGTTTATTAGAGAAAAATCTGAAGTGGGGAGAAGCAGTGACTCCGATTCTGACATCTTCTTTTGAAAAATATAAAGTATATATTTTTCCGCTCTGTATGCTGTGAAACATCTTCCATTATGTGCAAACACCGTTATCGCATGTACCTGTAACAAATTCAAATGATGTAGAATAAAGTTGAAAACACACCAATACTTTAGCGAATCGGGTGCATAATATATTAGCAATAGATTAAGCACTGTAAGAGAAATATTCGCCAGGCCTACTTTTGAACTCTACAGAAAGGTAAGACATGCCATTGTCGATGAGGTCATCCATGTAGTCGTTCCTTGGCAGTCTGTGCAATGAGCCATAACTTTTGTATATTCTAGTAAAATAGTTTGTACCTTTTTCTCAATTTCTTTCTCATCTTCATATAGTGCTCGGTCTACGATTCGTCACTTATTAGGAGTGCGTTTAAGTAGCATCCAGCAGCCGGAAAAATGACATGTTTTACTGACAGTGGGAGAAATGTGCTGTCGGGCTGTTCTCTTATAAAGGCGAAAGTTAAAGATGGCAGTCTTTCTTGGGAACCTTCAACGCAACAATTTTGCTCTGTCTGTCTGTCTGTCTGTCTGTCTGTCTGTCTGTCTGTCTGTCTGTCTGTTTGTCTGTCTGTCTGTCTGTCTGTCTGTACATTTGTCTGTTTGTCTTCCTTTAACTGTACTCTAAACGGCATCAAAATGGCCAAACGATACTCCAAATGACCGACCCCATCTGCAGTGCCCACCAATACTGCTGAAGGTCCAGCGTTCATACTTGTGGAATTGTCAATTAAAAAGCAATTATTGCGCATATCTGAGGCACCATAACAACACGTCAATAGTATGTATGTGTATTTTTTACTAGAAATTGCATACATAAGAAATTCTAAGGACTGTAGCGTGTATAACGCTGCGCTGACCCTCCAACGTTTGAACAAAAAGGCAAGTGTATTCACCGCTTTACTAAAACTACACTGTGGTGGCACCTAACCGTGCCTTGTGCTCTACACCTTATCACTTCAGAGACGGGTCCGCACGCCGCACGCTTCATTTTCCATGAGAACTGCCAGACAGCGCTCACGTCTCACGTATGATATGACTTGATGCGCTTCTTCGCCTCCGTTGCATGCTCGAGGCACTCTAACACAGCGCCTACTGAATACCATTCACTAATTTTTTTTGCGCAGAACATCTAATAAACGTTTTGGTCACTCTCTTCAGACGCAAGACTATCGTCTTTCGTCAACATTTGCAGTGTAACATGCAGATACAGGGCCAATTTTTTGTTTTAATATTAGGCCATATCAACTACGCTTGCTTACAGCTTACTTCTAATGAATAAACCAGAATCATCCTTCCTTTTCTTTGAAACATTATGCTACTGTTCTTTTCAACGATGTGCTTTTTGCCAATTTTAATTGTATAAAGTACTTGGGAAAGGGACATACAGCGGATGAAGTCGCGCATCACTGCATTTCAAATGTGCTGGTGATACTGCAAAACAGAGGTTCACCGATAATACTATCTAACGGGACAACTTTAATCGGCTGCTTTTGGTGTTGTGAAGCATTGAATAATCGTCTTTGAGGGGAGCGTTGGGGCGGCTGACTTTTTAAACATCCATGTTCAAAAAAGCCCGTCCTTCCTTTATATGTATCAGCGCACCAAATACTAGTGTCAAATTTTCTTCGGATGTGAATAGAAACAGCTTCAAAAGTTCATAGAAGCAGCTTTCCGGAAAGTTAATGAAGATTATCATCATCATCAGCCTAACTACGCCCACTTCAGGACATAGGCGTCTCCTATGATGCGCTAATCCACCTGGTTCTCTGTTTTGTACTGTCACGTTAAAAATGCTAACTTTATTATTTCAACGACTTACCTAAGTTTTTTGTCTCCCTTTTGTGTGTTCGTCTTCTCTGAGAATCCAGTGAGTTACTCTTAATAACCAGTGATTATCCTGCCCACGTGCTACGTGCCCAGCTCATGTATAATCTTTTTTCTTTATTTCAACCATGATATCCATTACCCCAACTAATTTTCTGACCATCTGTACTATGTTCATTTCTCCTTAGGTTACACCTATCATTTTTCTTTCCATCGCTAGCTGCATTGTCCTTAATTTAGGTTGGACCTTCTTTTGTAAGCCTCTAGGTTTATGCTCCGTAGGTAAGTACTGGAAAGGTGCAGCTGTTATATACCTACCGCTTCAGGGTTAGTGGCAGCTTTTCACGCATCATTTGAGAATGTTTGCCGAATGCGATTCACCCCATTCTTATTCATGAAGGTATTTTGCTCTCATGGTTTGGCTTCACGGTTACTACCTGTCCTAAGTAGATACCCTTCTCTATAACTTCAGACGTGCCCCCGCCTACCACAGTGTGCTGTTTTCTGCCGAGTCTGCTGCACAATACTTTTGTGCATAATAACTTTCAGGCTTACTCTTCTACTTTCCGTGTACATTTCAGTAATCACGAGGTGTAATTTGTCCCCTGAGATATATGAAGGCAATGTAATTGTTCAATTGCAGGTAACTAAAATACTGTTCAATATCTCTCGACTCTAACTATTCCCATTATTGGTCCCTGAAAACTTCCTGGAAACACGCGGTAAATAGCCATAGAGAGGTCATGTCTTCCTGCCTAACACCCTTCTTTATTGAGATTCTGTCGTTTTCATTGAAGATAACTACGGTAGCAGTTGATTCGCTGTATATTTCTTAAAGTATGTCTATGTAGGGTTTGTCGATTCTACGATTCCATAGTGCCTGCATCACAGATGATGTCTCTACTGAGTCAAACGCCTTTCCTTATTTTATGAAGGCTACCTATAGGGGTTTTTTGTAGTCCGCGCCTTTTACTATCGCGTCATTGATAGTATTATTATGGTCTGTTGTGGTGTAACTTGTACGAAATCCTGCTTGGTGATTTGCTTTGCTGAACTGTAATGTCTTAATTCTGTTAGATATTATTTTTGTAAATTGTTTGTAGAGAACGGACAGTAAGCTGATCGGTCTGTAATTTTTTAAGTTTTTGACATCTCCTATGACGTTGGCATTCTTCCAAGATCCTGATACCTTTCCCGTCAAGAGACACTTCGTATATAAGGTGGCCAGTTTTCCGAGCACAATTTCGCCGCCGTCTTTCAGCAGGTTCATCGTAAACTCACCCTCACCAGCGGCTTTCCTTCGTATTCTTTGTAGGGCTTTCTTTACTTCCCCTGTTCTTAAGGTAAGATGTTGGATTATCTGGGCTATTACTGGTTGTTACGATATCATCCTGGTTGTTTCGGCTTGTGTACAGCTCTCTGTAGAACTCCTCCGCCACCTCAACAATCCTATCAATATTCGTTATGAGCCTTATGGCATGGTCTTTCTTGTCCCTTACTGCATACATCAGATTTTTCTGTAAGCACAAGTTTGTCTTCGCAAATTTTAGGCTTCACCGCTTTTTACAGCCTGCTGAATTCTATCTATAATATATACTATGATGTCAGCTCCTTTATGCCTAGTTATTAACTTTGAAATCTCTACTAGCTCTATTTTATCGGTTGCATTTCAAGAGTTTATGGTCTGTCGTGTTTTATTGGTAGTGTTTGTCTTTTAGTATAATTTTACGCTTTCCTGTCTCGCAACCGTACCGCCCATTTTCAATGCACACACTTTAATGATCGTTCATTGTGTGAACCCCGAACTCAGTTACCTCGTTTAGAGCTGCGTATCTTTTACGGAACTCTGAATTTTTATAGTATCCCTCTCACCACTAGCTCATCATTTGGCTTTTCGCGTATCAGTTTAGGAGGGACTGAAAACAGCATATGTGGTTGCCTAGGTTGCCTAAGGTGAACGCTGTTTTATTGAAAGACTCTCGAGTGCAGTGATCGTCTATATACATGTGTTAAACTAGTTTTACTGATTGGTGTCTTAGCAAGAACAAATCATATTTTAGTCAACATATCGTACCATGCGATCCTGCGAGTACACAATTGAGTGACCCCTAGGAAACTCTTCAACATCTTGAGACAGCGCAAATTGTTCGTTTGATTTCATCAAACTTTCATTACAAAAAACAGACCCATATTTTTCCAGCATCACGTAGACGACATGCAATGGTTTGCCTCTGCTGCAAGCTAAATCAAGCTAACGTGCTTCTCGATTAAGAACCAGCTACTTCCCACGAGTGTTCTGTTAAGGAATTGCATCGAACACTTGTTGCCCTTTAGTTTTACATGTGTGCTGCTGTGAGAATTTGCGTACAACAGTCACCGGAAATACCCTTTTTATCTTTCACTATTTTAAATTGATGTATCTTGAGTGATCTTATCTCATAAAAATTATACTCAATGAATGCGTGTTAGTAGCTCAACTGCCCCAGTAATTGAAATGTAAGAATTGTTATAAGATATTTCACTACACTTGTCAAATCCTGGCTAGACCCCAAGCCTGCTGGCAGGAAATCAAGCCAATTGTGGGGTCTTCTACACGGCTCCATAGTGATGTCCTAGAGAAAGCGGCTGATTCAAAGTGGCCTTCAGAAAAGCCGGGACAATGATTAGCCGGGATTTTAGATCAAATTTTTTCTGGCAAGATGCGGCCAGCGGTCAGGCACGAGATTTCCGTAGGCGGCGTGGCCTTGACAAATAATACTCATTATTTTCACGCACTCGAAAGTGGTTTCTCGCCAATAATGCATCTGATATTATAAATATAGGTAATTAGAAGAACATTAGTGACACAATCTTCTACATCTGCGCGATTAGCATGTCATGCAAAGCATGTTTAGCACTGGAATTGAACTCGGGACCACATGCACGTGAAGCAGATGTCTTACCCATTGCACCTTAGCGCCCTCATAGGAAGCCGAGTTTTTTGCGGGATTATATATCTGCCTAGTGGCGTTTTGAAAACCGTCGGAAAAAATCTGGAATTTTTTGTGCCATATAAAGTTGTTTGCGCATGTATTTGATTAGCGAATAGTCTTTAGGGCTTCATACACTGAAGACAATCACGCGGAGCTTTTCGGCTCTGAATTCAGTTTGTGGTGCACATATCCGCAAGAACGTTTAACGTGTGTTCGTGCGTCGTTTTCGTGCTTCCCCGTAAACCGTGGGTGTTTTGCTCACCGAAATTCGCTGATACCAGCTCGACGAGGCTGTGTTCGGCTGTCAAAGCCTAAGTACGTTTCTCGAACGTGCATGTGCTGTGAGCAATTTCGCTTATTTGTGTCGCGAGCTACACCTGTGTGAGTGACCACAGTCCATGCTCAGCTGTTGGAAGACAATGCGCTTTCGCAAGTCAGCGTTGCATGAGTATTTTAGCGTGCCCACTCAAACATTTGCATTTTGTACGCGAGACCTGCTTCGAACATCCGCGAGCTGCACGCTGGAGCAGCAGGTTTTTTTTAGGAGTTCGACAATTACTTATTTCCGCAATTAAAAATTATGCGCTTTATTTTACAATCTACAGTAATCTTTAGCCAATTTCAGTCTTTAACTTATCTTATCTATCGTGAGTGACTACTCTTACCTTTATTCAGCATCACACCGCTGTTCAAGAGAATTCCGAAATGCCTGCCAAGTAAAATATGACGTACTCAAACTAGCGACGGACAGGTAGGTCTCCCTCTAAATAAATAATGCTTTGACACATCTCTTTTCCAAACGTCTGCGTGCAGTTGGGGTCAAGAAATGGTGCAGAACAAAGATCAAAATTTTTATTGTTAATGCGTGCAGTTGCTGTTTAGAAAATGGAGATTTTGATAGCTTGTACATTATCTTCACAGCAGTACAGTGGCTGTCTTGGTCGTGATTCCCTGCTACAAATCCACGCTGGACTTTCAGCACAGTAGTTAATATTCAAAAGATTTAGCGAATGTCGGTGGCATACGCTCTCCTGCTGACTTCTTCACCTGACTCTTGACTTCTGTACCTGATGTTAAGTAGTATCAAATTACGTAACCACTAATCGAAAATCAACCAATGAATTTTAGATTTTGATCTTTCTCTGTCTTGCTGCCTTTCATTTGTATCTTTTTCGTCATACTTTCCTAAAATCATCAGTTCAACTTGTTTTGTAAACCACGAGCATCAATCTACATAGGCCAGTGTTTCAATAAGTTGTCGCACATGCACTAGTGCTCTCTTATATACTGCATGACACTATGCCATACCTTGACAACCAATGAACGGAAAGTTGTTTGTACTCTTCTGTTGAAATAAAGCGAGTAACACTGCGACTGCACATCCCAGTGTTGGCCCAAATGTAGGGAGATGTATGATATCTTCAATAAAGTGTGCCGTAAGGCACTGGGAAATGTTTCCGTTCCTAACCATCTCATAGAAAAATGACCACCATTACAAGATAGCGGGACTAAACAGAGACGCACAAATGCCACGGCCGACGATGGTAACGCGTGTGCGTCTGGGGATCCCGGCACCGAGCTGGTGTGAACGCGGAAAGGGGATGGGAAGGCGGGTGTTTTTTCAAGACGATATCTTTCTTGGGGAACTTCGACGCAAAAGTTTTGGTGTATCTGTATGCCACTGCATTTGTCTGTTTGTCCACTCTTACCGGCATTGGGTACTTGAAACGGCCGACATCATTTGCAGCAACTACCAAAGTTGCTCAAGGTTGAGCGTTCATGCTTGCGCAGTTGTCAATTAAAAAGCAATTATTGCGCATGTCTGGGGCACCATAACAACACACATATATTCTTCATATGCATCTCTTTCCAGAAAACGCATACATAGGTAATTTTAAGGACCGTAGCGCTTATCACGCTGCGCTTACCATGCAACGCTTGCACGGATCGGGAAGTGTTTCCAAAGCTTTGCTAAGACGAGATTGTGGTGGCACCTACCCGTCACCTCGCGTTCTACACCCTTTCACCTCTGAGACGAGTGCGCATGGCTACGCGCTTTGTATTCCACAATAAACTGCCAGATGGCGCTAATGTCTCACGCGTGACGTGACTTGATCCGCTCGTTCACCTCCGCTGCAGACTCGAGGCACTCTGACGCAGTACCTCCGGATTACCATTCACCATTTTTCTTGCGCAGCACATCAAGTAAATGTTTTCTTCACACTCTTTACACGCAAGACGATCGCCTTTCGACAAAATTTGTAGATTACATGCAGATACGCGGCCAATTTTTTTTATCTCATCGACATAACTAACTTGGTGCCTCCTTTTCGTGCGTTTGTCTTGGCTGGGAATCCAGTCAGTTACTCTCATTGATCAGCGGGTACCCTGCCCATGTGCTACGTGCTGAGCCCATGACTGTCCCTTTTTCTTCATTCCAACCAAGATATACCCAAGTTCATTCCCTGACCAATTCTACTATGTTATTCTCTCCTAAGGGTAAAGCTATGATTTTCCTTTCCTTCGCTAGCTGCGTCGCCCTTACTTTAGAGGGAACCTTCTTAGTAACCCTCCAGCTTCCTGCTCCCTGGATAAGTACTGGGATGGCGCAGCTGTTATATACCTTCGTCTTCAGGGTTAGTGACGGATCACCACACATGATTTTAGAATGTTGATCAAATGCGATTCACCGCATCATTATTCATCTATTATTTTACTCTCACGTTGGGCTACACGGATACTACCTGTCCTACGTAGACACACGTCTTTATAAATTCAGGCGTCTCTCCACCTAACACAAAGTGCTGTTTTCTGCCGAGTCTGCTGCATATTACGTTTGTGCATAATAACTTTCAGACTTACTCTTCTGCTTTCCGTGTACAGTTCAGTAATCTTGAGGTGTATTGTCTCCTGAGTTAATAATGAATGCAATGGCATAAGCGAATTGCAGGTAACTAAAATACTCTCCAATGACTCTCATCTCTAACTATTCTGAGTATTGGGCCCTGAAAACCTCCTGCAAACACGCGGTGAATAGCGATAAAGAGATTATGTCTTCATGCCATACACCCTTCTTCATTAGAATTTTGTCACTTCATTTGGGGAGAAATACGGTAGTGGTTGACTCGCTGTAGATTTCTTCAAGTATGTTTATGTAGGGTTTGTCCATTCTACGATTCCCTAGTGCCTGCATCACAGAAGATGTCTCGATTGAGCCAAACACCTTCTCGTATTCTGTGAAGGCTATGTATAAGGATTGATTGTAGTCCACGCAATTTTCTATCAACTAATTGCTAGTATTATTATGATCTATTGTGGTGTAGCCTGTACGAAATCCTGCTTGGTGCTTTGGTTTATTGAACTGTAATGTCGTCCTAATTCTGTTAGCTAATATTTTTGTAAATTTTTTGTAGAAAACGAACAGTATACGCTGATCGGCCGGTAATTTTCGATGTTTTTGAGGTCTCCTTTCTACGTAACAAGATGATGCCGCTTTTTCGAGATCCTGGTACCTTTTCCGTCAAAAGACACTTCGCAAAAAAGGTGGCCTGTTTTTCGAGCACGATTTCTCCGCCATCTCTGCGCAGGTTCGTTGTTACCTTATCCTCACTAGTGGCTTTCCCTTGTTCTATTCTTGCCAGGGTTTTCCTTTCTTCTCCTGTCCTTACTGGTAAGTTGTTGGATATCTCTGGGCTATTACTGCTTTTTACCATATTATTCTGGTTATTTCGGCATGTGTACAGCTCTCTGTGGAACTCCTTCGCAACCTCAACAATTCTATATTGCTCGGTTATGAGTCTTATGTTATTGCTTTCTTTGGCTCCTATGCATACATCAGATTTTTGCGTATGCACCGGTTAGCCTTCGCAGCCTTTAGGCTTCTGTCGTAGTTTACAGGCTGCGAAATTCTATCGATGTTATATATTTTGATGTCGGCACCTTTACGCCTACTTATTAACTTTGAAAGCTCCATTAGCTCTATTTTGTCGGTTGCATTTGAAGCTTTCATGATTTGTCGTCTTTAATAGTATCTTTTGTCTTCTAGGATAATTTTCCAGTTTCCTGTCGAGTGAACGTACCACCCCTTTCTTATGCACTCACATTGATGGTCGTTCATTGTGTGAATCCCAGCTTCGGTTACCTTGTTTAGGGCCGTGAATCTGTTGCGAAACTCTGAACTTGTATAGTTTCCCTCTCACCGCTAGCTCATCCTTTGGCTTTTTGCGTGTCAGTTTAAGAGGGACTGAAAACAGAATAAGCATTTGCCTCGGGTGAACGCTACTTTATTGAAGACCCCAGGGAGCAGTGACCATCTATCTAAAGTGTTAAAGTGATTTTGCTGATAGGTGTCTTAGAAAAAAACACAAATCACAATTTTAGTGAACAAATCGTGATCATGCGCGTGCATAATTGAATGACCTCTAGGAAAATCTTCAATATCTGAAGACAGTGTAGATTGCTCATATGGTTTCGTGAAAATTTTTATTACCACCTACAGACCCATATTTTTCCTGCGTCACTTAGGCGACAAGCAATCGTTTGCTTCTCCTGCAAGCTAAATAAAGCTAACATGCTTGTCGATCAAGAACCAGCTATCTTCCACGAGTGTTTTGTTAAGGAATTGCATCGAAAATCCATTGCACTTTCTATTTACATGTGTGCTGCTGTGAGCATTGAAGTACAACAGTCACCTGAAATACCACTAATTTTGTCTCACTATTTTAAAATGATGTATCTTGAATGAATCTAGGTCATAAAATATTACACTCAAAGATTGCGTGTTGCTGGCTCAACGACCGCAGTTATTCAATTGTAAGAATTGCCATAAAATAATTAACTACTCTCTTAGTCGAATCCTGGCTAGACTACCCACCTCCAAGCAAGAGATAGTGTCAAAATATGGCAGTTTCTTCGCGGCTTTGTTCTGGCCACTTTACATCGGCCTGATTCGAAGGGGCTTTCAGAATAGCCGGGCAAGGGTTAGCCGGGATTTTAAGTCAAATTTTTCCTTGTAAGATACAGCCTGCGGTTAGGCGCAACATTTCCGTGGGTGGGCTAGCCCTGACGCTGTGGCAAAAAAAAAAAAACCTCATTATTTTTACGCAATCGAGAGCGGTTTCTCGCCGATAATGTATTGCATAATATGACTGTGAGTAATTAGAAAACCATTAGTACCACAATATCTATACCTGCACGAATAACATGCAGTAAGGCACTTCGACTTTGGCGAATTGGTATATACTTGGATAGGCTTCAGCGCAATTTCAGCGCTCGTCAGCGTTCTGTGTGTCTATCCAATTACGCGAAGCACACTCAGCAATGGAATCAAACTCGAGACCGCGTGCATGTAAAGCAGATGTCTCACCCATTGCACCACAGCGCCACCGCACGAAGCCAAGTTTTTTCGCGGGGTTATATATCTACCAAGTGGCTTTTTGCAAACCATCGCCGGAATCTTGAACTCCCTTTTTGTGCCATATGCATTTCTTAGCGCATGCATTTGATCAGCGAATAGTTTGTAATTCTTCATGAACTGAAGACAGCCAGTGCTTTAGGCTTTCGGCTTCAATTTCAGTTTGTGGCGCGCCGTTCCGCAGAAACTTGTAACGTGTGATCGTACGTCGTTTTGAGTGCTTTCCCGTGAAGCGGGGATGTTTCGCTCAGCGAAATTCGCTGATACCAGCGTTACGAGGCGGTGTTTGGATGTCGAAACCTACGTATGTTTCTCGCACGTGCGTGTGCTGTGAGCAATTTTGCTTACTTGTGTCGCGAGCTACACGCGTGTCATTGACAGCAGCCTATTCTCAGCTGTTTGAAGACAACGCGCTTGCACACGTAAACGTTGCATGGGTATTTTAGCGTGCCCACTCTAACATTTGCATTTTGTACACGTAAACTGCCGCGTGCTGCAGGCTGGGGCAGCAGCGCCTCTTTAAATTCGGACGATCACTTATTTCTGCAATTTCACTTATTTCCGCATATTTTCACTTATTTCCGCACTTAATTCCGCAACTTTTTTTGCGCATTATTTCGCAATATAGAGTGCTTCTTACTCATTTTCAGTCTTTATCTGATGCCATTTATGGAGAGTGGCTAATCTTGCCGTTATTCAGCATCACGCCGCTGTACAAGGGAATGTTTTAATGCACGCCAAGGTCAAGTATGACGTATACACACAAATTAGTAACGGAGAGGTTCGTCTTCATCTAAATAAATATAGCTTCGGCACATCTTTTTCGGGATTGTCTGCGCGCAGTTGAAGTCGAGAAATGGGGCCGAACGAGCCTCAAAATTTTCATTGTTACTGCATGCCGTTGCTGTTTAGAAAATGGGGATTTTTTAGCTGGTACACTATAAGCAGACCAGTACACTGGCTTTCTTGACCATGATTCACTGCTACAAATCAATGCCGGAATATGAGAACGGTACTTAATATTCAAAAGAGTGAGCACAATTCGGTGGCATATGCTCTCCTGCTGACTTCTGCACCGGACTTCTGACTTTTGAACTTGATGTTCAAGTTCATCCTCAAATTACGCAACCGCTAATCAAACATCAACCAACGGATTTTTAATTTTGATCTTTCTCTGTTTCGCTGTATCCCGTTTGTTTCTTTTTTGCCTTGCTTTCCTAAAATCATGAGCTCGACCTGTTTTGTAGAACTCGAGTATCAACATGCATAGGCCAGTGTTTCAGTAACCTGTCACGCATGCACTAGCGCTATTTAATTTAGCGCATAACACAATGTCATTTCTCCAAAACTGATAAACGGAAAGTTGTTTGTATTCTTTTACGGAAATCAAACGAGTAACACTGGGACTGTAAATCCCAGTGTTTTCCCAAATGGAGGAAGATGTATGAAGTCTAAGGTATAGTGGGCCGTAAGGCACGGGAAAATGCTTCCGTCACAGATCAATTTGTAGAAAAACGACCATTACAAGACAGCAGGATCAAACAGCGACTCGCAAATGCCACGGCAGGCGATGGTGAACACCGGTGCGTAAGGTGATCCCGGCGCCGAGCTGGCGAGACGCGGGGAGGGGGGTCGTCTTTTTCTTCTTTTCCTCTTATCATGGCTCGTACCCAATGCAGGGGATTGGCCATGTTATGGCGAATTTTTGTGTGTGTGTGTGTGTGTGTGTGTTTCTTCGCATTACTACTCGTATATGCTAGAGATAGGTAACACAACAAATAATTACTCAACATAAACATTTAAATGTGTAAAAAGGTGTAAAATTTAGCTCAATATTCTTTTAGTCTGACTGATAAGTTCCTCAATGGCGTAGTAAACATCCCTGTGACTGTAGCCCAGAGTAGAGGCGCCGAATGATAGGAAAATTGATTTGAATATTTTTAGATCCATCTTTTGAATAGGTGGTGCTTTGAATCTTCTTCTCAATTAAGTATACCAGTGACAGGATTGGTAGTAATGCCTCACTGTTTCCTCCTCCTTACAGAAGAGACACAGAGGAGATAACGTTTGACCAGCTCTATGCAGGTAAAACTTGAGAAAGGTAACCCGGCAGCGAAGTTTGGTTATGACCACTTTCTATAATCTCGGCCGAGATAACTCGCGTTTCCAAATAAATAATATCTGCTTATATTCTGGAGAAGCTGTCAAGACATAGTATGATAAGCATTTCCTTAAAGTTATGGCGTGCATTCATGCAATTGTAGAGTATGTTGTCAGTTGGATAATTGGAATGATTGGCATTACAAGCACCGCCTTTGCTAAAGAATCAGCGAAACTAGTATTCTGAAGAGCTTTAGACGATGCGTTTCACCGTATGAAGAGAGAGGAGCGCACAGATAATTAGTCAGTAGTGATTGCTACTACTGCGTTTAAACTAGATAACTTCTGGAGAGTTATTATTATAGCTATAAATTTCAGCTATAATAATTGGGATAAAGTTTGTCAGTCATAAAGAAATAGACCAGTCAAGTTGAGGGCAGAATGTTCCTATGCCAGCTTTTTTTCGCAGTTTGCGATGCATCTGTTGCAATAGCAATCTGAGAAAAATTCTGACATAGGAAAAAGCTGGCAAAGCTCAAAGTGGGGGTGGCATTTTTCTTCGTTTTCTTTTCTATTTTTCCGCACTCGCGCCCGTCGCTGAACGGGTCTGCGTAAGCTGATGCCGGCTCCGAGTGCAAGGCTGGCACGTCAGAGGCGGCGGCTCTCTCTCTTTTTTTCTCCTTCTCACGCCCGCTCTTACCGGCTATCGAAAGTACTTCCGTGCCACGTGGCTGTCACGGGTATTTTTAATTGCTGGGATTCCTATAGACAAGATTTTAGTCAGTACGTAGGAGTGCGCCGCCTACATGCCGTTCGTTATCTGGCTCCTGACTGAAAGTGTATGAATAACCAATGCGTGAATGTGCTTATTATATAGCGAATATGTGTTGCTCGCGGGTATGGCACGCGTTCAAAGTCCGCATTCACACTACGCATGTGTGACTCTTCTTCCCTGTCGCCAACAGCGGTACATTACTCTCTCCACGTCTCTGCTACCATTTGTTTGCGCTCGCTCCTTTATTCCGCATGAGAGTCCCCTCCCTTCTCCGTCCTCTCCTACGTTCCCCCACTCCTTCCTCGCAACGCCGGCGCTTGTTTGAAACCTACTTGTTTGAAAAATAAAAACGGCTGCTCGAGCTGCACAACCACGATGCTCAGCATCATCCCATAGTCCCCTTCGGGGAGGCGGCGTATTTTTATAATTGCTCACGTACTTTATAAAAGTTAAGCTGCCCTTTCCGTTGAACTTTTAAGTGACCTAATATAGGTTCTTTTTGAAAGGCACAACTTCTGTTTATGATGTTACAAAACACTACGAAAACCTCTGTAATTAATTTGTGCTTCTTTTTTTAATGAGTAGCGTAGCAAGTCTCATTTTTGCGAAAATTGTTGTGAAGTTGGTAGGCAAGATAAGATGAACACTACGCCTGATTTCATTTTAAATGTAAAACTTTAAAAAGCAAGGCATTAGGATAAGGTCATGGTTGCTCTTAAGTTGGACACTAGTATAAGATGCATCTTACCTTGGTTTACACCGCACGGGCAGTGAGTGAAATACACGTGTGACAGAGTCCTCGGCGAACAATTTTCACCACGCTTGCCAAGTGGTTTGCATCGTCTAGGCGTGTGTCCGTGCGTCAGGCAGCATGTATTGTCTTCGCAGATTGTCTTCTCGTTGCAATACTCGTTCATGCGTCTCACCTATAGTTACGGAGGCAGAAAATTAACATCGTAATATCGCAACGACACAAGTGATATAAAAGCGTGCTGGTGGCCTCAGTTATAATGTCCTCTATTAGTCTAACTCATAAGTTTACCGCATGTAGTGACCGCGGCATAAGTACAAGTTGTATTGTACAGTTTTCCGGCTTGACTTTTGGTTGATTTGCTGTAAAAGCAAACTGACCAAAGAATGCTGTCTTGTCACGGAGAAGGCAGTGCCCTCTGTCACAAGGAAAAGCCAGGAGACATATTGAAACCGATGATAAAGCATGCCAGGTAATCAACGTGAGCACACGCCCGAGAAATTAGCTCTTGGCACGTGAATCTGCTGTGTCCTTCGTTTGCGTAGCTGGAGACCACGTACGTTCAGTTAAAACTCTTCAGCACTAAACCTTTATTTTACAATGCGGCAATCACCGTTCTGGATGTGTGACATGTCCTCACTAGAATTTTTGCAGCCTAGCACAGTTCGCGCGCTCAGCCATGGCTCGCCTGATTGGCCCATAGAAGAGACGCGGCATGCGCTCTTATAAAGGTCTTTGAATCTCCCTCTAGTCCGGTGAACCAACTGAACCGAAAAGAGATGACATTGCTTTCAAAATGGGCATGAAAACGTGGTGGGGAGGCCGGGCAATCCGTCCATGAAAAGTGAAAACCAAAGCTTCTTTTCTCGTTGGTAGCGCTTAACCATTGCATTAGTACTTGTGAAGTTCACAATTTCGGAAATATTTACGTAATTGACGCTAAATACAACAACGTAAGAACAAGCTCCGTACATCGCTTGCGTTTCCGCTTACGATTCTTGCTGAGGATCGGTACGTAACACCCGTAGCGAGAGCATGTAAGTAGATACAGTATTGTTAGTCAAACTTTATGAATATTTTGGTCAATTTCTCTCTCCTCGACTAGTTTCTGCACTAGCTAAGAAGGGAAGGTGTTTGAGGTTTGGAATGGCTGCCTCTCTAATACACGAGTGCTCGGGTGAAGTGCGAAAGAAGAACCGTAGTCTGGGGAAGACACGCCTTATTGTAGTGTCATGCGTCTGCCCAAGTCCCAGCCCAATGCCGCAAAAACAGCGTCCACGTGTTTTTTTAACTAAGCGGGAATCATAGGTTCATTAGTTGGCATAGGCTCAAGGACTGCTTTCAGCTCTTTCGCGTATCACCCCACCGCGATAGTATAGTGGCTAAAGTACTCGGCTGCTGACCCGCAGGTCGCGGCATCAAATCCTGGCTGCGGCGGCTGCGTTTCCGATAGAGTCGGAACTGTCGTAGGTCCATGTGCTCAGATTTGGGTGCAGGTTAAAGAACCTCAGGTAGTCGAAATTTCTGGAGCCCTCCACTACGGCGTCTCTCATTATCATATTGTGGTTTTGGGACGTTAAAGCCCACATATCGGTCAAATCAGCTCTTTCGAGTATCCTCCGATACCTTCTGCTGGTTCTGTTTTTTCTCTGCTCCCCTGATAAGGCACGCGACAAATCCATTTTCTCAAGCTCAAACTTGAGCTTTAACACTTCGATCTCCAGCATCAACTCATGGGTGCGATCAGATTCATTAACACTGTCACCTTCTATCGCATCGCTACCTAAGTTTGCCATCTCCCACCATGTACCTGAACGCAAGTGCTAGTGTAGAAGCTAGTCACCATAGCTATTGTAGAAGCTAGTCGAGGAGAAGTAAATTATTTGTCACCATATTTATAACATTGATGTTGCAAGATGGTGGCATGCACTCCCGTGAAGAAGACTGGCGGCTCCAGAGCACGGCATGCTACTCCAAAGTCTTGCTACAGAAAGGTCATAAGTGTATCGATTTGATGGAGCTGGAACAGTTGGCCAACGTGCATAAGTGTTTACCTTGAACATAGCTTGTGTGACGTTGTCAACAAAGTTGACATTGTAAAAGCTCCTAGAGGACGTAAAGGATATTTGGTTACATGGAGATAATAAAAATGAGTACATGTCCAAAAGTGTCAGTGCCACAAGCCTGTGATATTATATACCTACCCCAAACATTGACGCGTTACTAGAGGTGGAAACTTTCAAATCAATCTTGGCGATACTTCATTTATTTACTCGAGATCATTACTAGACTGACATCCAGAGCACAGCATGAAAAAACACAGCAAGAAAGGCAAGAAGACACATTCACTACTATTCCTCATCGCGTTTGATGGTGCATGATTGTACACGTCGCACGGTACATTCTGGTTTTCAGTAAAAACATAAATGATGTTAATATCTCACTTGTGAATGATTGATAACTGTGCATTGAAATGGAGGAAGACAGCAAAAGCGGGAAACGTAAAAAATTACTGAGACAGACGCGCGTGCCATCGTGGCCACTTCAATACATTTTACGCACCTCGACAACACGAATACCATAGTCCCAGACAACGAAAACGAATACGAACGATGAACAAAACACTACTGAGAAATCGAAAAGGTTCACAACAGAACAACTACTCCTTTATTTTCGCATATTTCTGACTTAGTAGAACTGCGAAATGCATCTGAAAAGAGTGGCTTGGCGCTTTGGAGTACTGCATGCAGCATCACTGACCTAACTGGTGTTTGTAACACTCCAAAAGTATTACTCTTCGGCCTAAATGCTTGAACAATGTCCTAATTAAAAAAGTGACACCCCAATCACACGTTTAAACGTGACCTATGAAAAGCCATGCTCGAGCCCCTACTTCCGAAGCACGCAGGTTTCATTTGACTAAAGGCTTCAACGCTGTCTCCTTTTAGATCTTCATGACAGAGTAGCAATGCCACTGTGAAGAGCAGCCTGACGGCGGAGCCATTACACGAGCTTTCAAAGAGGGCAGTCTAAATCCCTGCTCTGTGCTCAGTGTGTACAGCATGGATAAAACGGAAGTGGGATAAAGCACTCAATGTTCATTAGTCTGCCGAACGAACCGTACCTAGGTTGGGTGTCATCCAGTCTGCTCAGGCAGTCTAGATGACAAAACCACGGCCAAGATTATCTAGCTTGCCAAGTAAGCCCAGCTGGAGCGAAGACCAATAATATGCTTATATAGTGCAGGTGATCTAGCAGTAGTTAAACAAACTTTGATAGTTAACTTACCACCTCCCAGATATAAACACAATGTTTTCCGGAACAACATCAAATACACCAGCCTACACCGATATAGCCGTTCGTAACACAGTAACACCCAATGCCGAATAGTCGGCTCTAGTGCTCAGTGAATGCTCCGGCCTTGCTTTTGCCAGAATAATATACTCCACATGAGACGCCTTCTAACAAGGTGACTCATACCACTTTTGTTACGCGTTATTGTCTGGTGAGTACAATGTTTCGGTTACATTACATTCACCTTTCTTTCCTGCTGCAATTACCGGCAAAACAAACAGCATCCACTTCTGTACTTCATTTCAGGCACGACCGCTGAAGCTTCCTAGTTAGTATAAGCTGCGCTCGTATAACCCTGCACGAGGCATCTTTTTTGGTACAATATTTATGTTTATGGAAACTCCATGTAAATAAAGCTTACGAGCTATCATAACCGGGTCCGCGGTGTGGCTTCTCAGACTCATGGGCATAGTATTGAAGACCCCAAGGCTAATTTACTACTTATGTCTGATATCTCTTCTCCACTGGGCAACAAGGGCCAAGCCTTTAGTCAATTTGAGGCATTGAATCATGCTCTTGGAATCAATGCTAGTGTTCACGTTCAATGCCAGTATACGCGCAAAGCATTGAAGTTTTGATGCAACAATTTTAATGTCTTACGAAGGTTCTAAACGCGGAGTGTCTTATTGCAGTGTATGGTCGGCGAAGCTTTTCCACTTAACTATAGTCTTTCGTTTTGCTATTTCATAAGATAAAATACCACACAGTATCACTGTTGGCACTCCTTATGTTGTCATTTCCTCAACACTTTCACTGAAATCACCAGTGTCAGGTCTTTCAAAGATACCACAATAAACACAAGGACTAATACACAGCCCTGTACACGAGACACCGCGTACAGGCAAGACGGGATGCTCTTAGGATTACGTTTGTTTGCGTGGTACTACGTATAATACATCGTGGACCCTTGCGTGTGTTGAAATTGATTATTCATTTCACTGTTAGAACACGTAACATGCATTGTGCAGTTTGTCTAGATAATTTTTTTTCTAATCGCCAATGCATAAAGATACTTTTAATGCTCTGAATATACATGATAGGCATCCAGGACTGAAAAGTGGACCTTGTAAATAGGCATATGAACTTGAAAAATAATAGGTTGCACAACGCAAACGAAGCATAAAGACTCAGCACCACAATACTTCAGCGCTTGTATTCTTTGAACGCGTCTCGTCTATCTTATGAATAAACAGGCCCTATCACACTTATATTGCGTCAATAAACATTCAAAGAACTAGGTTTGGGTGAATTTGCTTGTAAGCCGTTTTCAAAATAGTAATGCCGTGTGAAAAGTAACCACAGTTATCGGTATAAAATGTGCCTGTAGCGGTGAGTGCCACAATTACATGTCACATTCTTTAAGAAGCCCACTGCGTTCCTTTAAAAAGGCAGCAAAAAACTACACTCCTTCATGGTCGCTAAACAAAACAAGAACAACATTGAGCTGTAAACAGCTGGTCTCAAATAGATGAACTGCATCGACGCCTGTATATAAAACTGACTCTAAATAATTGAAAACCAATCTTAAATATTTGGACTGAATATTGTAATTCGATTGCGTGGGCCACTTCTCTGCTTCACTGGTAAAAACATAATTAAAGTTTTTCTTGCGCTAAATGACAATGCATCATGATTTTCTTGCGGGTTCTATGCAGTTTTTCGCTTACGATAAATACCACTTGACCCCACATAGCTCATAGTAAAGTTTAAGCTTCAAGATGCTCTTAGTTTAACCTTGTCATGCATCACGCGTAACCTAGAGAAGCAGAGACGACAAAGAAAATAAGACAGTATCTACCGGACTGTGTAATGGACGGTGCTGTTTTATAGAAATACAAACAAGCTGCAGTTCAGTCTGGATATTTTAGATGTCGCTGTAGCACTATTCTCAGATCGGCTGTGGCACGGGCTGTGTCTGGGTAGCGGAGAACGAGTGCCTCGCTCAGTCTGCTGTATATTCGATGTACGAGGCAAATAGTTGGTAAGGCATACGAAGCAGAGCGGCAGGCGCATTGGAGACGCTTGCGCTCGGATTTCTTGGCTCGCGTTTCGTGGGTCTTATCCGCGCACCATCTGCGTTCTCGAACGCGATAGGACGCATTCGCGCATGCGCAGACGGATAAATGACGGACTGTTCACCCCACACATCATCTTCACTGCGTGGATATGGTGTGATTTTTTGACGGTACCATATCTGTCTCCGCCTTCATTGTACGCCTGGTTCTTCTTCTAGACCAAACTGATCAATCCTTAACTTTTTTTTCAACAATAATGATCATTATATTTTCAAAAGTCTGCTAAACTTACCTGTTCTATGGGAATAAGGTTTCTATAAAATGCAGATGCGAACCAAATCTGAAATTTAAAGTTAGGTCAATGAAAAAGCAGAAATGGTCAAACCCATGGTTTAGCTCACCAAACAATACATAACATGTGGTAGAATTGAGTTGTACGCAGTGTCATCAACTCATTTCATGAGCATATTACGAGTTGCTCTAATCTGCTTGTCCTGGAGTGATTTATAGTTGAAGGAGCACTGAGATAAATTTTCAAACTCGATAGAGAGTGGGATAAATTTATGCGGATATATAAGCAATATCTAATGCATATCAAAGCTCAGTATAGTAAGCAAATTTTTCAGTATTGTTGTGAAAGAGCATGAGTAAACGGGATGCAGGACAACTAGTGACGCTGACAGCAACATAGTGTGGGCATACACAATTGCGAATCGTGAATTTGTGTTGGCTGCTCAGCCCGCCACCAATTCTCGTACATTGTCGCACCCTGTGCTAGATGAAATTTTTGCGTAATCACGCGGCATTCTGTGTTCACGTTACAACCGTGACACCTCCTGCCTAACTTGGTGCTATTTGAAACCGAAACTGAGAATGGGCCCTCTAAAAACATCACTGAAAATGAACGTCTTGAACTCACGCAATTTAGCTTTTCAGCCCTTAAAAGTGGGCCATACGCTACCTGTATCAACTGCAACAAAACTAAAAAATTGCTTATTCCACGTACAGTGGGAATCAATGCTATGCGAAGCACGAATGAGAAAGGTTTATTTGTCACATTAAAGTTAGCAGGGGAGGTACTGCGAGTGCGCGACGATGCAAGTCGTGTGGCGCATCGGCTCCCTCGGTTTTCGGCTGGAGCCACGGCTCAATCATCTGCACTCCACCAAACCTGACGTCCATTGATGCAGCGAATCATTTGGAGCACATTGGAATCGAGTTTGACCCAGCAAGTCCACGTTTCAAGTTTTCACGGCCGAAGTTCACCCAGCCAAGGGGGTACCGTCATTACGCCTAACGGCGACGCTGGAAACTGGTGGCCTGGAACGCCGACGGCGTCGT
Organism: Rhipicephalus microplus; assembly: GCF_043290135.1. Classification (NCBI taxonomy): domain Eukaryota; kingdom Metazoa; phylum Arthropoda; class Arachnida; order Ixodida; family Ixodidae; genus Rhipicephalus; species Rhipicephalus microplus. The sequence continues at coordinate 105,345,140 of NC_134705.1, read as the reverse complement.
ACCGGCCACCCGAAGTAACTAGGCAGCCACCGCGTCTCACCTGCGGCATTACGATCCCTCTAGCATGGCCTGGACAAGAGTTCTAGTCTCTCAAGACGACAACTCCGCAGTTCCGAGTTTTCGGCACTAATCGCTAAATGCAGCAGACGCGTGTCGCGTGTCCGCTCAAGCAAATACAGCGGCGTCCAATGCTATCCCGGCCTCCGGAACACCGGCCGGCAAGACGCAGCCTCCAGTATCGGACGCTGTAGGAGGCAAAGGCAAGGTTATTACGAACTGGAGGTCTTACCTAATCTCAAAACCAGGCCCAGATGACTTCGTGGTCATGCTGAAACCACGCGAACATCTTTGGCTACCCCAAGCCTTCTTGGAGACTGCTACGGAGCCGCCTTTACGGCCTACCTCAGACGCGAGTTGGGGAAGTCGGTCGCGGTTGTGCCTTGTCTTGACGGAAACCTCGTCTTCATCCACACCACGAACCCGGATGCGGCGGATCTGCTTCTCGGAGAATTTTCGGTGAAGACTGAGCGTGGGGTGATCCCACTTCATGGATACCTGCGACGAGACAGCCACGGTGTGTGCCTTGCGTCATTGTTGTCAGCAACTCGGACACCACTGAATCGCTTTGAGATTATGTGAAATGGAGAGCAAGCACTAACGTTGAGATGAGGAAAATGATCCTCTAATAAGGCTCGGGTCACCTTTGCCGGGAAGTTGAAGCAGCGTTTTGTGCATTACGAGATTATGCTTCTTCCCATGCAAAAATATTAACGGACTGCTCCAGCCTGCGGCTTGTGTGGGTCCGTCGGTCATCGAGCAGATGCATGTCCCAACACGCAGCCCAGCACGTGCGGACTCTGCAGCCAAGAAGCTCCGCTTGTGGAAGGGGTGCAATCCCCTCACGAGTGTGTTCCGCGGTGCTGATTATGTGGGGGTTAACATGCAACAAACTCGCGAGAGTGCGCAGAAAATTTCCATACCCACAAGGTCATCGCAAAGCGTGGGACGAAAATGAAATCAGAGCCAAGAAGAACCGCCATTTAGGCCTCCCCGGTAAGTCACCGAGCCGAGACGATGGCAACACTGCGAAGCAGGCACCATCCGCTGGCAATGCCGGCAAGTGGCCGCCGACGCAGCCACCACCACAAGGCAACAACGGAAAACTGTTGACGACGCCACAACGCAACGAGACCAGGACCTGGGCCAAAGTTGCAAAACATGGAACGCAGGTGAGCGGTACAGGCAGGGCCGCCCCTCCTCCCCCCCCCCCTGCGAAACTGAAACGATCCCCAAAATCATCGCCCAGCACTTGGCACAATCGTCGCGTAGTGTCTAACGATCCGGTGATCTGATTAAAGACGTGTCTGGCCGCTATCCCAAAACCTCGCGTCACGGCATAGAAAATGATGTAGATGACGATGACAGCTGCACGCTGACAGGATTTGAGGACACCACCCTCACCAGGAGAGCTGGCTCCGCAGCTGCGTCCATACAACCGATTTTAGGGGCGAAGCTCTTTAAAGAGGCACCCATTCGTCTCTCGTAACCGTTGTAGTGTGTAACAATTGTTACATTTTGACATTAAAATGACTGTGTCATTTATAGTCCTATTGAATATTCTAACGACCCTGTCATCCTACAGTCTGATCTTTGTTTGATTCAATCATGGTGCGGAAAATGGCTGATGTTCCTTAACATAAAGAAAACTTGTGTCATTTCCTTCCATCGCCATCTATCCTATTCCTCCGATAAATACTTCCTATTTGATTCTGAAATAACAGCAGCTAATTCATGTAAATACCTCGGTATCACTCTAACTTCAGATCTGACCTGGATTGATTTGATTGATTGATTTGTGGGGTTTAATGTCCCAAAACCACCATATGATTATGAGAGACGCCGTAGTGGAGGGCTCCGGAAATTTCGACCACCTGGGGTTCTTTAACGTGCGCCCAAATCTGAGCACACGGGCCTACAACATTTCCGCCTCCATCGGAAATGCAGCCGCCGCAGCCGGGAATCGAACCCGCGACCGGCGGGTCAGCAGCCGAGTACCTTAGCCACTAGACCACCGCGGCGGGGCAGATCTGACCTGGTCATCCCACATTAGGAACATCACTAATGACGCCAACCGCGTGCTTGGCTAAGTCCGAAGAAAATTACGTCTAGCCCCACCAACTTTTAACCTATCTAACACTAGTCCGCCCGAAGCTAGAATACGCATTTGCCATCTGGGATTCCCATCAAATAACTCTTTATAAAACACTTGAAACTGTCCAAAATCGTGCAGCCAGATTCATTTATCCTGACTATTCCTATCTTAGCAGCGTCACCAAATTTAAATCACAAGCTAACATGGTTAACTTAGCTTCACGCCGCAAAATTTCAAGACTGTGTTTGTTTCACACATTTTATCATGCATTGCACCTAAACCATGTTATTTCAGCCATGCCGTATCAGCCATTCCATATCATGCCGAAACCATGCCGTATCAGCCATTCGAAAGCGGTTTATCCACCCCGTGCGCATACCACTGCCCATCACTCTTCATTTTTTGTGCAAACATCAACAGAATGGAACGATCTTCCTGCTGACATCGTGCACCACTCCAGCATCGCCCATTTCAAAGAAGCCATCGAACAAATCATCAGTTTGTGAATGTCTACCTCCTCATGTAACACCCCTTGACTGGGGCCCTTGAGGTATTATAAATAAATAAGAAATAAAAAAGGTGGGGCCGGTGCGAGATTTATTCTGTGCGTTGTTGAATAATAAAAATTTGTGCTCAATGTACTTGCCAATGGCTGCTAATGGGCAATGAGAGACAGGAGCATTCGGCTTTTAGTTAACGCGCACGCTGCGATCCCTATTAGCAGCCATTGGCATGTATATTGAGCTTTATTTGACAAGAAAGGGTTCCTACGTTATACTCGCTGGGTGTAACCTCCTTAGTTTTAGAAAGGTTTCGCGAGCGTTGAGCCGCAGTGCCACGAATACAGTGAACTAGTCTATACCATGAACTCGAGGTGGTTAAAGGTGGGAAGTAGATACGAAGCGCAAGCCGTAAGAAAGTAAAAGCTGAATTCTCCTGTCTCTAATTTCCCATTAGCAGCCATTGGCATGTACATTGAGCACTATCTGACATTAAAAGGTTGTTACGTCATACTCGCTGGGCGTTAACTCCATGGTTTTAGAAATCTTTAGTGAGCGTTTGGCCGCAGTGCATTGAATACAGTGAACTAGTATATACCATGAACTCGAGGTTGTTAAAGGTAGGAAGTAGACCCGAAGCGCAAGTCGTAAGAAAGTGTGCGGGTCCAACCTCACATTTAGTCCTTGGAATGTCCGCTGGATGGCGGTGCTTTTATATGGGGAATATATGATGTAAAGATGTGAGATGGTGGTACTTGGAGTGGTGACTAGATGGACGAACGGACACACAGACAGATGCATGGACGGACGCATGGATGGCAACACGGTGGATGGACGCGGAAACAGATGCAGAGCGGATGGATGGACGAAGCAGGGACGGACGCACGGATGAACGTGTGGACGCACGAACAGACGCACGCAAGATCGGGTGGTTTGACGCACGGACGGTCATCCAGATGGACGCATGGACGGACGGAAGCAAGAACACATGAACGAACGGATGCTTCGCCCCACTCTCTATTATTCACTCCATGGATATGCTGCCAACTTTTTTTAAAACTTGAATGACCATGGCGGGCAACCCTCAAGTTAGACACTTTTTTATGTTGAAATTCGGGCACCACCATTCAAATTACTCAATGGAATCGCCGGGGATTTCGTTCCCGCGCCAAACGGGCTCCAGTCCGGCTTTTTCTATCAAATTTCGCTTCACTTCCTGCAGTGGTTCCCTCTAAGAGCAATGGAGCGGCACTAGCCTTCCAAATTATTTCACGTTCCAACAGGACCCATCTTCCTGTATATTCGTGCACAAAATTTATACAGCCAACCACGTGAATTGTGAACTTAATACTGATTATTCATAGGTGACGGTCACCCTCCTTCCACTCAAGAAACGAGATGCACCATTACACATACTCAACACCTACGGTTCTCCAAAACTTCAAACAAAACTTCGGAACACTCGTCAGTCGCGCCCTGAAGATAATGGGCAGGGATCCCCTTGTGATAGTTCACAGCACACTGGAGTTACGTGCGTGATGAAAAGCGTGGGTGCAAGCTAGCAGAACTTGCGTCCACGCTGGGTTTCCCTCTTTACACTGACCCTGCATATCCAAAGCGAGTGGGTAACTTCGTGACTCGGGACGCGTGTCCGGACCTTACCTTCACCAAAAACGTTACACACGCAGATTGGGCCAACACCAAAGAAACCCTCGGCAGCGCCACTGCATTTTCAACACAAACGTCAACCCAACACGACTGGCACGACCCCACGCCCAAGCCCACCTACCCGACTCGACAAAGTTCCTGAAAAACTACACCAATCTGGCCCCGATTTACGAAACAGATTAGCACGCGTGGTCACAAGAATTGGTTACCCACCTGCGTTCGACAAAAACTCAAGTTAAAATCTCAGAGGCTACGCCAGGGGTGGGCAACCCCCTCCTTCACCTCTGGGAGGCGCAGCCCAGTCTCGTCCAAAGATGGTGCCGCCATAGACACAATCGGAAGCTGAAAATTCGCATTGCCGAGCTCACCTAACCAGCGACCGAGTACGCGAAACCGCTGGCCGACGCGAATTAGGATGAACGATGCAGCACGACTGCTAGACAAATGTCCAGCCGGAACACTTGACGTCTCTTTCACGCCTTGATTGATCCGACCCAAACCAGAACGGAGGCAAAAAAACATTTCCAACGGGCTATTCATGCCTTCGATGAAGACTCTTTAAAGTTAGCAAGCAAACTATGCGATCATACCTCTGTGTCCGACGTGACATAAAAGGGTCATCGTACTCGTATGCAGGTTTTGAGAACAAGGAGCTAGATCAGCCGTTGCGCCGCCATGACCTGACGGTGGCCCTGGCTAAAATGAAGCGCGAACGGCACCAGGGAGAGGCAAAGTGACAGTGAAATTACTTGCCAATCTCCTTGACCAGACCTCCGACGCACTCTTCGCGTACATAAACACTATCTGGATTGGTGTGACACCGCTCCCAATCGAAAGGAAGACTGCCCTGGTCACTTTCATTCCAAAAGCCGGCAAAGTCTTGCACACGGATAACCTTCGCCCCAACTCTCTCACGTCGTGTGCGGGAAAGCTGATGGAGACTATGGTGCGACACCAGCTATCCGAGTTTTTATGAAACCAACACGTATTTGCTGACACCATGTTTGGGTTCCACTCGCACCGGTCTGCGCAAGATGTCTTGCTTCAGTTAGAGGGCGAAATTCTAAATCCCATCGATTACCCCCTTCATGACAAGGCAGTACTCACTCTCGACTTGAAAGGAGCTTTCGACAACGTCACAAATGACATCATTCTGACGCACCTTTCCCAAACCAACTGTAGACACAACATGTTTCGATACAATAGACAATTCCTCTCTGACCGACAGTCATACATCCGAATCCAAAATGAAGAATGGCCCCTACCAATCAGAAACGAGAGGTACCCGACAGGGCATGGTCCTCTCACCCCTACTGTTTAATATGGCTATGATGGACCTACCGGCTAAGATGGAGAGTGTTGAAGGCATACAACACGCACTTTATGCTTACGTCATTATCATATGGGCTACACACGGATTAGTACGAGACATATAAGCCAACCTGCCGCAAATGGCGGGGATCGTGGATACCTACACCCGCCGCTGCGGCCTTTAATGCTTTCCGACTAAATCAGAATTTGTCCACGTTCCTTCTTCACCAAAGTGCACTACGAAAATTGAACTGTCCTTGCAAAGCAGACCCATTTCACTACACGATGAGAACAAAGTACTGGGTCTGTTTATTCACAAACATCGCCGAGTCGATACAACATTGACAAAACGGCGTAAGGTGGGAGGCCAGGTGGGCCCTATGGTCGGCCGGGTTTCCAACAAACGCGGGAGGTTATGTTGCAGAGACGCCTTGCGGCTGGCGCATGTATTCGTAACCAGTCAAGTTTTCCACTCGGCTCCTTACCTCTACCTGCGCAAGTTCGACGAGAACGCCCTTGAGGTGATTCTCAGCAAGATGTACAAGCGTGCCCTTAATCTCCCCATAATCACGTCCAACCAGCGTCTTATGGTCCTGGGGATGGTAAACACTTTTTCACAGCTCCGGGAGGCACACTTGACCAATCAATACACGAGACTCTCAAAGACTCCGTCGGATCACTGCCTGTTAGCCCGACTACACATCTACCATCCATGAGAGACGGAGGAGCGCGTACGCATTCCAGAAGTGTGGAAATACGCCCTGCATGTGCCCCTCTACTGGCCAAAATGACTGGTGACGACCACAGTGGCAAGCGCCTTGCGCAGGCAGAGGTACTGGCCCGCCACAATGGGAAGAAACACGGCATCTTTTACGCTAAAGCCTCCGGCCCTTACCATGGAGGATGGTACACGGCTGCAGTCGTCCACCGAAATGTCGTGGTGAATGGCCTCCATTCAAAGCACAGGGCATAACATATGTGGAGGAGGCCGTTATCACACTAGCTGCTGCAGACCTGGGCTCGCACATCTTCTTTACAGACTCGACAGGGGCCTGCCGAAATATTCAACGTGGTAATGTCCCACACCTGGCGTGCCACATCTTACAAAACAGCAATTACGTCAGGGTCCCAGCATCCCAAAGGATCATAATGGTCTTCAGGTCACATGGGCCTCGAAGACAATGAAACGGCTGAATCCACAACTCGTGAGCTCACTTTCTGGGTAACGCCTTCGAAGCTTTCCGGAATGGATCTCGAAACCGATCCGGCCTTAACATTTTGAGCAATTACTGAATTCTACTGATTCGGCCGTTTAACTGATCCTAAACCCGGTAAGGGTCTTACAAAGCCGAAGGAGCATTTACTCCTCCGTCTTTACACCAAAATACTGATTTGCCCGGTAGTTTTTAAGTATATCGATCCTGCTTGTACAGGAAAATACCCACACTGTGTGGAGTAGTCTTTGGACTTCTTCCACATGGTGTGGACAAGCCAGTCAACCTCTCGCCTCACCCCGAAAGCAAACCCCACCCGAGAGAACTGGGAGGAGGCCCTGCTCAGCTGCTCCGACCTAGCGAGCCAGGAGGCCCTGGTCAACCGAGCACGAGTCACTTTGGACGCCAATGAACTTCTGTAATTGGGAGCCCACCTACTGTTTGTGAGGGGTGGCTCACACCGGGCCACCACCCACATACCCCTCTATTAAATATAATAAAGTTTCTTTTTTCTCTCTCTCCTAAATTCCGCAGAACGTTTAGAGGTCGAAATAAATGATGCCGTACATGACTTCGATGTCATGATCATCATGTTTTGATGCATCGTTTTCCTTTTTCATCTAATTACGTCACCTGATACCAAATATAGTATATGTTGAGCTAGCCAAGCGGCCACGAGAACGCTTTGAGCGTGGTATGTTGTCATGTTCTTACATGACATGCGTGTCAGGATTATCGTGTTTGCACCAGTCATACTTTCGTCATTCATTGACGTGACGTAACACCCAAGTTGGTATGTGTGCAGCTAGCGAAACGACCTCGAGTGCATCATGAAGAACCCAATATACTTCAATCTAGCGTTCACGCACGTGCACACTGGGCACGGTGATGCTACGTTAGCAAAGCGCTAGCACTGCATAATCTGACGCCAGGCGCGACCAGCGTCCGTCGCCGCTGCCCAATGACAACTGGCGCGAAATGCGACATGCTGCGTTTCGCACCACTGCCTTACCCAGACAACACAGCGGCTCCCTCTTTTCGTGCCAGAGGGACGCCGGACGCGCTGAAACGTGCATGCATCAAAGCAACGCAGTGCGGCGCGCGCCTGCGAGTACATGGCAATACCGGCGCCTGGGGTGGCGACCCCGGCGTGACGCGATAAAATAAACGCTGGTGAGCACGCACTCCACGTCACGTCAGAATGTGTTGGTGCCTTCACTGCGGTATGTAGTCATGCATATGATACACAACTCATTATTTTCATGTTCGCACCAGTCACCTGCCTTCGCCATTCACTGACGTCACGTTATACAAAATTTGGCATACGTGAAGCTAGCAAAACGGCTGCGAGCACATCATGAGCGTGCCATGTAGTCTTGTTGTTACATGGCATGCATGGCGTCATTATCATGTTTGACTGTGTCATTTGCCTATGTCATCCGTTCACGTCGTGTAATACTGAGTTTTGTACAAGTGAAGCTAGCAAAACAGCCACGAGCGCATCATGGGCGTAGCAAGTAGCGATGTTGTTACAAGACACGCTTCTCATGATTAATAAGTTTGCACCTGTCACATACTTTCGTTAACCATTCACGCACCGTAATACCGAATTTGGTATATATGACGCAAGCGAAATGGCCGCAAGCGTATCATGAGCGTGGCATGAAGTCATGTTTTTACATGACAGACATGTCATGATTTTTATGTCAGGGTCTGTCGATTGTGTTTGCCATGCAATCATGTCATACCATACCAGTTTTACAAGCCATGTGAAGGAAACCACTGCAATAGCTGCAGAACCATGTAGTGTGAATCACAATATTCATCACATACATGTCATGATTTTCATGGTGTGACTAGTAAAATATGTTCTTCATACAGTCAATTTATGTCATACCAAGTTATTTATTTATTTATTCGCAATACTGCCAGTCTCCAAAGAGACCATAGCAGGTGGGCACTGCAGTATACAGTTACAAAAAGCACTTAACATTTTCAGGATCGTAAATTGGTAAATAATGTGTAAAAATACAAATCAGCAACCTAGAAGCATACAATCAGCACTTATGCACACCATACACACTAAATACAAGTGAATGCTGGTTTGCATTTCACAGAAAAGCAGACATATCAAGGACGCTAAAAAACGTTATTTTCAATTCTTGATAAGAAATCGCACAATGACTGGGCATTAGTGGTGAAAGGGGTTAACAAATTCCATTCGTGGATGGCAAATGGAAAAAAAGAGTATTTAAACGCAACATTGTTATATATATATTCTAATAGAGTATTTCTATGTTGGTGCCGGGTAGCTCGTGTTTGCGAATATTCAACGTAGTTTGAGACATCTATTTCGAAATAATTACGTAGGAGTTGATAAAGAAATTTCAAACGTGCCTGCTTCACCCGTGTTTCGAGCGTGGGAAGCCCAGAAACAGCTAGAAAGGTAGTGGGTGAATCAGCCAGTTTAAATTTGTTATGTATGAATCTTATGGCCTTCCTTTGTACCTTTTCTATTTTTTATGTTAGTCACGGTATAAGGAAACCATACAGTAATTTCATATTCGAGAATTGGCCTAATGAATGTTTTGTAGGCTAGTAGTTTCGTCGAGGTGGGTGCCAGATAGAGGGATCTGCGAATAAAAAATAGTTTTTGCATAGCAGAAGAAGTAACATTTTCAATGTGCGCGTCCCACCTTAGATCTGATGTTATTGTTAAGCCTTGATATTTATGTCTCTGTACATTCGTGAGAGCAGCACCATTTATGTTATAGTGAAAGATAGAGGGTTCTTTTTTCCGTGTTATCGTCATGCATGCAGCATATTTTACGTTGATTGTCATCCGCCGATGAGAGCACCATTCTGCAACAGTATTAAGAGACTTGTTGAGAAAGAGGTGATCTCGTTGATTGTTAATTTCTCGATAAACGATACAGTCGTCCTCGAATACCTTTATTTTACTATCTATATTAGTAGTTATAACATTTATATAAACGAGAAATAACAAGGGTCAAAGCACGGAGCCTTGGGGCACTCCTGACGCCCTTGGTGCTGTGTCTGATGCAAAATGTTCAAAAATAACAAACTGGGATCCATTAAACAAGAAAGTTTCATTATGATACCATAATTGAAATGGCCAGGAGAGCTGAAAGTCGTAGGTGGCTAGATAGATAGATAGATAGATAGATAGACAGATGGATAGATAGATAGATAGATAGATAGATAGATAGATAGATAGTAGACAGACAGACAGACAGACAGACAAGCTCAAAGTCGCCGAAGTTCGCTAAGAAATGCTTCGCATTGAAAAGGTGAATTTTTCCTTAGTGCTCTTTCCAATGGAAAGAATGGATATCATTTCACCAGGAAATCATCATCAGGAAATTGAAGGAAAATAGGAGGGAAAGAATGGCAAAGAGATTAACCAGACGGTTTGCTACCCTGCACAGTGAAGGGAGATGGGATAGATGAAAGATAGAAAGGAGAGAGGGAAGAGAGATAAACACACCACTTGCGGCAACACAAGCGCGCACACACAGTCATAGTGCAGTCTTGTCTTTTGTGGTTTGTGACATTTCTGTTACAGCCGCTTGTTCTAGCCCGTGTCGCGTAGGAATTTTAACAGAGCTTTTGTCTCCTTCTGTTGCAATGTCTTCTCTCGGGCACTTGACAGAATGGTGTACACAGGCATTTGGCTCTTGTCGATGCGCCCAAAAACGGACTCCAGCGACTGTCTCTGCATATCATACAACGAATAGTCGCAAAGAATGTGGTGTAGCGTCTCTTCGCAATGACAGGCATCGCAGAGAGCGTTGTCTGCCATTCCTATCACAAAGCAATCAGATTTTGTAAGTGCCACTCCTAGCGATAAGCGAAAAATAGGGTGGCTTCTCTTCAGTCAAGCCCAGTCGGCATGCGGAGAGCCATCAAAGAGACCAGGTGTTGCTGATGATTCGTCTCATTTGTTAGTGGGAACCATAGTGAAAACGTGACTTCACGCGCAAGTCGTCAAAGATTGCTGGCTGCATCGGTCCGTGAAAGTGGTATTTTTTCTTCCCATGTTCCTTCAAGAGCTCCGCACGGCAGTATCGGCATGTTCGTTCCCTGAGAGGCCGCAGTGACTTGGCACCAACTGAAACGTCACAAGATGCCCTTTCTCGTGTGAAAAGTGGAGAAGGCATCGAATTTCGAAAAAAAGCTGTTCATACGGCCCGCGACGCAGTGCCGAGAGCACAGATAGTAGGGCAGCTTTAAGTTGCTGAAAATCGACCATTGTTGCGGTGGTTCTCGATTGATCACACAAAGTGCAGCGCACAAAGCAGGTAGTTCCACTGCTGTAGATGCCGTGGAGTGGTCAGTCCTAAAGCTCATGGTAACACCTCTTGCTGGGACAATTACTGCACCTGACGAACACTGGCGATTCTTGGAGCCATCGGTACATATAAGTACACTGTCTAAATATTTGTCGTGCAAAAGAAGAATAGACAGTTTTTTCAGCACGAGCGCCGAAAGCTCAGATTTCCTCCGGATCCATGGTACACTAAGATGCACTGTGGCTGGAATAAGACACCAAGAGGGTATCGATGGTTTAGATGCAGGAGTGAAGCCCGAGGGAAGCTTCTCGTTGCACTTCACAATATTTTAGCGAACGATGCTTGGGGCCTCTACGAAGGCAACAGTGCAAGGTGATGACAGGGAACAAGTGTTAAGTGTCTGATGTGCGCTCTAAGGACTTACACAACAATGTGAGTTTGTGTCGGATACTCACCAGTAATTGAAATTGCTGCTTCTGTTGACGTGCACCTGGGCAGACCAAGGCACACTTTCAGTGCTTGGGCTTGTACTGCCTGTAGAACACAAACATTGGGCTTGCAGGTATTGCTAAGCAGGGGCAAGCTATATCTCAGGAAACTGAGAAACAGGGCTCTGTAGAGTTCCATGAGTGCTTCTACGGACATCCCCCACGTCTTTCCTGCCAGAAGCTTGAACGATTGGGAAATGGCAGTCAGGCACCTCTTCATATAGGCCACATGCGGACTCCAACAGAGGTGCCCTTCAATAATTGATGCTCAGAAACCGGTGGGCTCTGGCGTAAGAAATTTTTCGGCCGTAGATTGAGATGACATAAGGGGCCATTGCTTTGCGTGAGAAGGCTGCCAGCGCGAATTTTTCTGGTGATATGCTGAGACATTGTTTTAAGAAGTAGTAGGCAATTATAGTTGCTGCTTTTTGAAGCCGTGAACGTATCTGAGGACGTGTGACAGCCGAAGTCCAGACACAAATGTCGCCTGCATATATTGAGATTTTAATGTTACTTGGCAAGTATTCAGCAAGGCCAATTAGTGCGAGATTGAATAGCGTCGGGCTCAGAACTCCGCCTTGAGGAAACCCCCTGGAAGTATAGCGTCACGTAGCTGGGCCATCTTCTTTTAACACAAAGAATGATTCTGCAGTCAGGTAACTCGAAATCCACCGAAAGACTCGACCACCAAGGCCAACCACCAAGAGGGCACCAAAAATGGCTTCCTGAAGTACATTATCATACGCACCTTTAAATTCTAGAAACAAAGCTGTAGATAGCCGCTTAATGAATCTTTCGTGCTGAGCGTACTAAACTACATCAACGACATTGTCAATAGAAGGGCGGTCCTGTCGGAAACCAGTCATGGAATTCATATATATATATTGTAGTATTCAAGATACCACTCCAGGCGGCCTAGTATCATCCATTCCATTATCTTCCCTACGCAGTTGGCCAGTGATGTTGGGCGGTATGAGGCGAGTTCGAGTAGGGATTTGCGTTGCTTCAAGATGGATAACAAGCGGCTTACTTTCCAGTGGTCAGAAAAATTGCCGTCGTGCCACGAGATGTTGTAAAGGCTCAGCAGTTCTCTCTATTTGCACCTTCCCCAATTTGCACAAGGCTCTGTACATAATACCATCTGGGCCCGGAGAAGTTGAACGCCTGCAGAGAGCTAGTGCCGCCTCGAGCTCCTTCATTGTAAAAGGGAGGTTAATGTGGTAGTCAAAGAAGCGGGAGACGTCTCCTCACACTGGAGAATCTGGACGAGTAGTTTGGTTGGCGATCTGCGCACAGAAATCTTCTGCGACTTCGCTGTCTTGCCTCCCTTGAAATAGCGCGAGCGCTTTGAATGAAAAACGCTGTTTGTAGGGAGACGCAGACCTTGCACCGTTTTCCAAATGTGTGAGAGTGACTTGCGAGGGTCTAGTGACTAGCAAATCATTGTCAATCGTTCCGACGCTAGTCTATCCATGCGACGCCGAATCTTATTTTGCATACTCCTGGTTGCCCTAAGATTGTAAACTGATTTTGTACACCAATACTGACAATCCGTCCGGCGTCGAAATGCTTGGAGTCGCTCCAACTCCATGTCAAAGTCACTTCATGTGGAATATATCGTCACCGTGCGAGTGGCGTTTTGAATTGTGCTCTTAATTGTTTGCTCTAATCCAGAACGTAGGCCATCGCTGCAAGCATCTTCCACGTCAGATTTGAAGTTGGTTCATTGGACTGTTCGAATAATCGTCCGTGGACCACAACTAGACAAGCCTCTGATGTTAAGGTAGATTGGAATGTGATCATTTCCTCGTGTCTCAACTTCTGAAAACCACTGGACGTATCTCTCGAGGGCGTTGGAGACAAAAGCAAGGTCGAGACAGCTGCTGTATGTCACCCCTCGAAGAAAAGTGGGGCTACCGTCGTTCAGGTGAGTAAGGTCATAGTTGTATGCGACGTTTGCTAACCTGCGTCCTCTTGAATTTGTCCGTGTACTTCCCCATGTGTGATGGTGCGCATTGTAATCACCTATGGTGACCCTTGGTGCAGGACACACTCTCAAAATGTCCGCTAATTTCCTGAAATAGACATTATTCAACTGATATATATCAATGGCTACGAGAGTAAACAAGCCTTTGTTCTTTTTCACAGTTATGCAGACATATTGATTGTCATCGTGAGGCGCTATTGTTTACACAATATACGTCAATTCACGACGAACAAAGACAATGTATTTGCTGCACGTACCATTTGCTGAAGACATGGCAGCTTCGTACCCCGAAAGTCTTACTGGTTTCGACGAATTCACAAATGACGATGAGTGGAATTACATTGGTAAACACAAACTGACGAAAATCTGAAAAGCGTGATTTTAGTCCTCTGGCGTTCTATGGGATGACGGATGCAACCTTGATCTCTTTAGAAAATGATGAAGTGTGAGTAGCCATCTTCCTAGTTCAGAGATTCAAGCACTGGGCATAGGGCGTCCAATACTCCAAATGCGCTTCGAGCAAATGCTGTCTTCATGTCGACTAATATCGCTCGGATGGCTTCTATGAGGGAACGCAGCACCAAATTTACTTGACGATCTGATTTAGGCAAATCTCCCATGGCTGGAGACGGCTCTGGTGTGGCTGCAACCTGCTGAGGTTCCTTGGCAGAATAGCGGGTTCCTCCAGAGAAGGAGGCTTCTCCGCTTCTTTCATAGAAGTGGTGGGTGTTTTTGCGGTGCTACTGAGCGAAATCGCTAAAGAGGGGGAACTAGCATTTCGGTTAAGTACCTTCTTTGAAGATTTTCGATGATGCCGACCTTGATGCTGATGCCGCACTACTTCGGCTGCCTCCCTGTGTGTCGAGTTGTCTCCGGCCATTTGTCTGAGAACCGCGCGCTCCTTTTGCACTTGAGGACAGTCTTTCGACGAGGCAGCGTGCGGACCGCTGCAGTTGGAGCATTTCAGAGTAGGCGCCCAACAGGCGTCTTCGGCATGAGGTTCAGCGCAACGGGGACACAGTCGTGAGTTGGGCATTCGCCCTTGACGTGTCCTATCCTCAAGCACTGATGACATTGATGTGGCTTTTGGATGAATGGTTGAACCAGATGTCGGAAATGTCCAACTTTAACACGGGGCGGAATTCAATCTTCCTTGAAAAAACACTTTTACGCAGCGCGTATTTCTAAGGCGCCGCTCTTGCGTAATGACAGTTCCCTCATTTGCAGGCTTGATAATGGTAGGCAAGTCAACGTTAGGAATGGCAATGGCGATGTCACAAATCACACCAGCAATTGATTTATCATCTAACGGGATAAAGGGGCGCATTTTAAGGCCGCCTAGCTGAGTCATTTGCTGCAGCTGTCCTAGCGTGCTCACATCGTACACGTCTATGGCGAGAATATTCTTCCTTGGGTTTACTCTAACGTCCTTAATAAAATCTGGCACCACACATTCCAGAGCAACTGAAAGGGCTTGCCTGTTCAGAAGTCTGAGGTTGCTTGAAGGATCTTCCGGCTTGAAGATGATGACGTGAGGCCAGCGCGCAGGCCTTGACTGTACAGTCGCTGTACTTGCAGGAGCTGATGCTGATGTATTCGTTGTCCTTCTCTTTGCCCTTTTATCCCGGACAGGTATAAAGCAGTCATCGGATGTGTCGTCTTCTGACATCGAATACAAGTCAGTGTCTCCAGTGTCACTGGGGGAGCCAGCTCGCTTCCTTGAGGTTGACGGGTGTGAGGACCTCTGACAAGGCCAGCCTCTGGCATGCTCCATGGCCATCAACGCAAGACGGGGAGGCGAGGCACCTCGAAAAAGCGATGGTTTCACTAAAAAATACAGAGCGCAGAAGTGAGCGTTCTTGTAAAGAGACACTTCTCTTTAAAAGAACGCTTATTTCTGAGGTCTGGTAGTGTCCGTATAACATCACTTTGAATCGATGTTGAGTGTTCGGATACACAGAAATTCTGTTTATTTCTAAAACCGTTTTATATGTTAAACTGCACGTCGATCTGGAACGCACACAACCTCATAACCTGATCACCTTTGATGTTATCAGTTCTTTTTCGCAGTGGCATTGCATAGAAGTTAACCTAATTTTATGCTTCATGAACGACCACCTGCAAGTTGCTGTCTGAACGAATTGTGGCTGCCCAGTAAGCTCGTGCAAGGCCGCGTTTGCATGCAAGAATGATGCTTATCCTTTCGCCGGGACCCCGATTTCTCGCCATGATGTTCGCATCATCTCACTAATAATTGCTCAGAGCAATACGATGTGACTGAGTGGCCTTTTGATGATAAATTGCTGCCCCGTCATCCTTGATGCATTTTTGACGCGTTGCTGCGACTACAGGAACAATCAGGTGGGATTTTACAATGCTCAACTCCCACCTGGTATGACGACAGTTATAGCGCGAGAACGAAACGACAACACAGAGACAAGAAGGACACGAAAGACACTAGCGCTCGTGTCTTTCGTGTCCTTCTTGTCTCTGTGTCGCTCGTGTCTTTCGTATCCTTGTCTCTGTGTCATGTCTTTCGTGTCCTTCTTGTCTCTGTGTCGTCGTTTTGTTCTCGCGCTATAACTATCGTCATGCCATACCAACTAGCCCAAGCTGCCACACTCCCACCTGATGTCGTAAATGTAGATTATTTCTTTCCTGTTGCGTGTCGAGAATGTGTGTAGCGTGTTATTAGTGGCTGCATACACCTTCTTGGCCTTTATTATAACACAGATGCACTGCTGTCTACGACCGCCATCATCAGCTTGTTTCCTACTTTGACGGGAATATGAAGTAGGCTAGAGCAACTTAAGTAAACTGTCTCATTTGAAGTCATCATGTGGAACTGATCACCCTCAATTATTAGTTTTTTGTTCTGTCTAATCCTACTAAGCCATCCGCGTATTGGCTTCGATGGCTGGCTGCGACAAAATATTGTAGTGTTCCTACTCAAGAGAATGGAACAGCATTATAGCTTCAGTACGGAACTAACGTCAATCTTATTCTGCTTTATTCCTCCCTTTATCCTTCTCTTTTTTCCTGCCCCGGCTCTCGTGCTTCTTTTTCTCCTGTCCCAAGACTCATACCACTTCCAATTCTTCTACAGGCCTCTCAATGTCACACATTATATATGCCGCATACTCATATGCTGGCGAAATCTTTAACGAAAATATAGCGAGATACATTTTAGTGAGTAAAGGCTCGTGTGTGAACACTGTAGTCAGAGACACTTATGCGTCCCCGTCACTTAGCCGGAAGGTACTACACTATATCAGCCTTCTGCCCTCATAGCCGTTGACACTGTGTGAATCAAAGCACTGACCTTGAGGAGAAGCCGGCATGTGTGCAGATTTTAACAATTCATACGCACTAACTGATTTCCTAGACGATTTGGTGAAGCGAGCCAAAACCACTGCCGCCCTACTATGATTCGTGGTCACTCCTACAATATGCTTAACGGGATGCCACAGGACAATGTGGCATACTATATTCACCTATCGCGCCGAAAATTGGGCAGAGATATTAAGCGAGAGCTTAGTTTGTAGTATTCTCGCTGTTTCGCTGTGGTGGTGACCGGACCACACGCTGAACGGTTGCCTAGCAACCACTGCAGCTGGCTGCGGCCATTGTGTGCCATATTCTGCTTTTTATTTTGGTCCTGCTCGGCGTTTTATCACTCGTGTACGTATGATTGTCACATGTCGTCATGTATATTAAATTGAGCATGGTTACTTGGTAATGTTGGACACGCGTTCGAACACAGCATACACATACCAGTGAGCGCACAGTAAATTGCCATCTGGATACTTCATTTATCTAGTGTTAACCACAATATGTTGTCACGCGTGCATACGTCGTGCACATCCTCAGAAGACAGCTCGATTTCATTTTGTTAACATGCTGATTGACAATATTGTTGGTAGCAGGGGCTGGCGATCTTCGAAATTATTTGTGCTATCATTTTTTTATGTTGTGTGATAACGGCTAAGGAGACCGGCGTTAGAGTCTGAGGCGTACCACTACTCCACTGTAATTGTTGTTGTTATCTGATAACTTTCACAGTAAAAGCATCGAGCACAGCGCAGATGGCCACAGTGACCAAAGGCCAGCTTTACAAGTATTTGACAGATCACACTTCTCCCAGGAAGGATAAGAACGTGAGGATGGCTTCGTTTGTCAATGTAAAACTAGAGGCGGTCTACATCATCATTTGCTCTCACCGAACATGCTTATGTGCTGACCAACACTGAACTCTATCTGTTCACAACGAAGGCACCTTTCTTGCATTTGCATACGCCCACTCCCCTATTCACAATCAGGTGGTGATGGTGCTGCAACCTATAGACATATATCATGGCGAATATGTCTTTTTTATTTGTTGTACGTCCGCTTATCCCAGTACACGAGGCACGTAAAACGTGTTATATGCACATGTATTACAGCGAAAACTGTTATCACATCCCAACGACAGTGGTAGTGGGATAGTTGTCCATCGCCGGCGTTCGTAAACACTATCGTGCAAAATACAAAAAAAACCTAATTGACAAAAAGTTTTTAGCAACCTCGGCCATCATCATACCAGCCCTCACCTTTTAAGCCTAAGCACAGCAGGTGAGTTTTTATGCCCTGAACCTCGCTTTTAATATTTGGCAATGGCCAGAACCTGAGCCACCCACACCGCCGGTGATGATTGTATTACTATGCTTTGCCTCATTACTCACCTAATCAGTGGTAAGCAGCCACCTTCTTCTATCCGCCATGGTTGTTTTTTCAATGCATGAAATCATCACCAGTGGTTGTGAACTACACATAACATAATTCACTCTAAGTGAGCAAACTCACGCAAGCGTTCAAAATGGGCATCTGCTTTGGAACGGAGTCAAAGGTCTCAGCAACTTTGCGCAATAAATCACCTTCTTTTCGAAAAATGAATCTCGTCGACCGTGGTGGTTCAGTGTGTCTATCAATCATACTACTTCTCCAAAGCGAATAAAGTCCCAGCAACACAAACAGAATATAAGGAGTATTATCGGTCAGGCTTTTTTAAAATACGAAATCTGATATCACGAGTAGTTACTGGAAGTTCAATTCTTGTTGTTATTTTTGAAATGTCCGAAAAAGAAATTGGCTCACAACAAAAAAATAAAACAATGCTATATCGTCTCCGTTTGGTTGCAGAGTGTACAATTCACTGCCTAGGGCTTACATAATAATATTTTATATATGTATTCACTGTCAAAGGCTCATATAGTGGTGTATTCACTGGTAGAGCGGAAGTGTGCAGAATAAATAACAATGTTTTCTCTAAGAAGCTATCCAAATTCCACATAGATAACAAATACATCGCAGCGAGACAAAAGCGATTAGGCAGTCAATAGATTGGTTACGGGAAAAGGTTATTCACAAGTGCGGTAGTCAGCGTGGTCCTGTCAATAATATAGAAATACTCAGAAATAAATCTGCTTTTCAAAAATGATACCATATTAGCAATTTCTTTTAGGAATTCCCAAAACGACCATTCCTTACCAAACCTTGTTGTGACATAAATAAAGATAATGTGGTAACACAGACGGTTTCGAGGACCCCTAAAAAAAAAAAGGAATGACACTCGTCCGTGAGGTCAAAAAGATCGCAACACCAACTGTCGCACAAGCAAGTGCACCAGGCCGAGGCCACCCTTTTGCAGAGAAAGAAAAAGGTTGTCTCTTCTCATAACTTCCTAGCAACTACAAAAAACCTCAATATATTATAAAAGGCTTGCATGTGCAGACGAGACCAGCAGAGCACCTGAAGAACATAAGATTTGATGCAAGAAATATGCTGCACGTTTTCGCTCTCGCGAAAATGAAATCGTCTCATCCGTGTGGATGGAAGGCGCGACGCGCCATGCGCTCTTTATATGGTGTGGTCCAATAAAGCTAGAGGGATTCGTTCGTTCAACTGGTCTCCGAGTCACTAATGTAGACGCGCCTAGCAATGGTCTGTATATTGCTTCGTACATGGCGGAGCATTGTACTTGGTGTCAGAAGTGACCACCGTTCACTCTCGAAATTGGAGCCTGACGCTGTGTTTGCTGGGGTACCTCGACTCCAACAGTCACCGAGTTTCGACTTCAGCGACACAAGTCATTGGTGAACCTGAATTGAGCAATTCAAGGACTATGCCTACGCAACAGGCATGCGCCAAACTACCAATGAGGTTTGGGAATGAACACTTCTATATTGCATGTGTATTCAAGGTCGTCGCGTGCTAGCGTCTCTAAACTTCATGGCCGAAAAAGCTCTTTTGTACACCGTCATGAAAGGCAAGTTCTCCTCGTATTTCGTTCATTCAATAAACGAAGTTCACGAGAGTTACCGTTTTCACAAGCAGACACAGCAAGCGGACGAATGCGTTATTGCTAATTACGACGCGTTGAAAAACATGGTTAAAACATGAAACTGCGACTCAGCGTTCATTGAGGATAGGCTCGTTTGAGACCAATTCGTCGTTGGCTTTTTGCGCAGCAGGTTATTGCAACAACTCTGCCGCAATTCCGAGTTGACCGACGAAGCGCTTCTGAATGCACGGCTACACGAAGACGTTGAATGAGAAAAGCTGGAACGCGAAAACCGGTCATCTCGGCCGGTCCCTGTAGATGCAGCGAAGCGCACGCCAGCGCAAAGTTACGTAAGCGAGCATCAGCATTAAGAGAGACCCCCTTCGTGAACGCGACGCGTGGATCGCGTCAATTCTGTGGACGAGAGGCACATCAACGAAATTTTTTTCAAGTCGTTAAGAGACGCCAAGTCGGGAAGAAACACCAGTCGTGAAGAAACGCCAAGTTCATTTGGTTTAACGTGAACGGCGTTCCACTCAAGTTTAAGGTGACTAAAGAGCAGATGTTACCATCGTTCCAAGCACTTTTTCGGGTGTACCGTCACAACTCGACAAACCGGAGGGTCATATCACAGGGTCAAGAAAATATCCTTTCAATGTGCCAGGCCAATTCATAGCTACGCTGGAGTGGAAGAGCCGAACCTGTGTACAATTAGTTTATGTCATGCCTTCGTAGTAGAAGCCTTTACTAGGCTACCCTGCTATCGCGGCATCGGCAGTCGCAAAATTCGTCGACGCCGCACATTGACCTGACTAGCTAGCATACTCTGCAAGCGACGCTACTATAGCCAGGATATCTTCGATGGACTTGGCTTCGTAGGAGAGCAGTACACTATTCGCCTCAAGCCGAATTCCAAGCCCTTTGCTCACAGTATACCTCGAAGAAATCCAATTCTCCTGTACGACCAAGCCAAGCAAGAGCTGAACAAGATGAAAAAACACAGGGGTCATCAGGCGCATTAGAAGGCCAACGTTGTGGTGTGCAGGTCTACTCACTGTACCGAAAGCATCCGGCGGCTTTCGAATATGTGTGGACTCAACAAAGCTCATCAATGAAGTCCTCCATGAAAAACCCATGCTTCCAAAAGTTGAATGGATTCTCGGGCATTTTGGCGACGCAAAGTTGTTCTCAAAACTGGACGCGAAAGCAGGATTTAATCAAATGCCAAGAATACACCACATTCATCACGCCAATCGAACGCTACTGCTACTGTCGTCTGCCTTTCTGCCTAACCTCTGCACCAGGTTATATTTTGCGAGAAATAGCTCGCATGCTAGAGTTACAATCGAATTTTGGCAACATGAAAGACGATATCCTTGTTTCTGGAAAAGACCGTGAAGAGCACGGCATACTAGTTGTGGAAGTTCTGGAGCGTCTGAGCAGAGCCGGAGCTAAACTGAACAAGTGGAATTATTGCTTCGGTAAAGACAGAGTAGATTTTCTGAGTGTGGTCATCGACGCCAACGGTACCTCGCCGAGCTCCAGTAAACACGCAGCCCAACGCAACGTAGAGCCACTGAAGGACGTTGCTGGACGGAAGGAAAATAGGAGAAAAAGAATGGTAGGGAGGTTAACCAGCCTATAGGCAGCTGGTTTGCTACCCTGCGCATAGAAGAGGGATGGAGGAGATGAAAGATAGAGAGCAGAGAGGGACGAGAGATAAACACAGCACCATCGGGAGCACACGTGCACACACTCATTCATAGTCCTTCCTAGACGCTTCCTCGGTATGGTTAATCACACTTGTCACTTGCTGCCCAATTTTTCGCAAGCAAACGCTCCTGTTCGCGTATTGCTAGGCTAGCAGAATACATGGGAATGGGGACCACTTCAAGAGATCGCTTTTAATGGGATCAAGGTGATGTTCACGTTAGAGCTCTCCCTTGGGAAGTATCATCCCGGTCGCAATACAAATGTATCATGCGACGCAAGCTCAATTGGATCGGGAACGGTTCTTCGCAGGATCAACCATCGGTGGTGCAACGCGCGCAAGCGTTTGCATCACAGTCGCTAACTGACTTGGAGAAACGCTACAGCCAAACGGAAAAAAAAGCGTTAGAGGTAGCATGCGCCGCGCACCGTTTTGACCAGTACGTGCAGGGCCTCAAATTCACGGTGGGAACAGATCAACAGCCCCTGGTGGCATTACTTGGAAACGCTTACCTGGGAACGATGCCTCCACGAATTCAAAGTTTCAGCATTAAACTCATGGGCTACCAATTCAACGTGGTCTACGTTCCGCGCAAAGAGCTAGCCACTGCCGATACTCTTAAAAGGGCCCAAGACGAGAAGCCATCGATTAGTCCGCTGGATGTGGTAGGAGAGTTTGTGAAATTGCACGTTGCAGTGGTCACTGACACGAAGCTGGTTACTCTAGAGGATGTCCGCAGGCACCAAGAACTGGACGGAAAATCCCTCCACCTTTTCAAGTATTGCACCCCGGGCTGGCCTCATTGACACAGGCTTCCAGATCACATTAATAAGTACTGGAACCATCAACGACATCTCTCTTTGAGCAGCGGCGTCTTGTTCAAGGGTAACCGCTTTGAGGGGTGAAGCTTCTTATAGCGGCATCCGTTCGTCCCTCGTAGTCGTAGTAGTAATGTGTAACAAGTTTTACATTTTGACCTCCAAGGTGGTGCCGGTGGGAGATTTCTTCTGTGTGTTGTCGAACAATAAAAGAAATTCGCAGCGTGCGCCTTAACTAATTGCCGAATTCTCCTGTCTCTCATTACCCATTAGCAGCCAGTGGCATCGACATTGAGCCCTATCTGACAAGAAACAGTTGCTACGTTATACTCGCTGGGTGTAGGCTTCTTAGTTTTAGAAAAGCTTAGTGAGCGTTGAGCTGCCGTGCCATGAATACAATGAACTAGTATATACTATGAACTCCAGGTGGTTAAAGGTGGGAAGTAGATACGAAACGCAAGCCGTAAGAAAGTGAAAGCCGAATTCCCCTGTTTCTCATTTCCAATTAGCAGCCATTGACATGTGCATTGAGCACTATCTGAAAGGAAAAGGTTGCTAAGTTATACTCGCTGGGCGTAACCTCTTTGGTTTTAGAAAGGTTTGGCGAGCGTTGGGCCGCGGTGCCATAAATACAGTGAACCAGTATATACCATGAACTCATGGTGGTTAAAGGTGGGAAGTAGACCCGAAGAGCAAGCCGTAAAAAAGTGTGCGTGTGCCACCTCTCGTTTAGTCCTTGAAATGTCCGCTAGATGGCGGTGCTTCTATATGGGGATGGTGGTGCTTCTATATGCGGTTCGGTTCGGACTGTGACGGTAGATGGACGTGTTTTTTGAGCACTCCCGATCGACTGCGCAGATAAGTTGTTTTGAATGTTTTGAGCTTGTCGTTACAACTAAAAGGCAGCAGTTAAAATTCCTGTAGCACTTATAATATTGTACGTCTTTTTCGGGGTTGAGTCACCAGGTATTTATTAGTTTGTGCGTGTGTATGTGTGTTTAATTTTTTGTTTCTTTGTTTTTTTTCTTTTGCCATCCCATGGGGGAAGTGCACGTACATTGAAAACGCAAATATTTGTAGTATAATTTTAACTTTCTCTTTTTCGTAGGGCAGGGCTCGAGTTTTGTAATTATCGATTGAGACAAGTCATAAGGACAATTTGTGTCGGAAAGACATGGTGAAAAAGACTGCAAAGTGTTCAAGATGTGGGGATGGTTGGAAAGTAAACCCAAGTGTAGAAGCGGAAGGAGAAGAGGCTTACGCGAAGTGTAGGCAATGTGAGGTCGAACAAAAAATGATGAAAATAATGGTTACCCCGAGTGACCTACTGATGAGAATCACCGAGCTCGAGACTGCGTTGGCGACAGAGCAAGAGAAAACGAGGGCTATGAAAGAAAGGTTGAAGTCCGCCGAGGAAGGACAAGCAAAGGTAAAGGCATTAAAGTCCGAAGTCTAGGCAGGCTTTGAAAGAGGCAGTCAGCAAAATATTATTCGATGGAGAAGCTCCCGATGGATGGAAACTTAGCAAGATGAGCACGATCTATAAAGGAAAGGGGGAAAAAGCTGACATAAACAACTACCATCCTAAACAGTAACGTCACTGGTCTTCAGGCTGGCGATGCAGATTATAAAGGAAAGACTGCAGGCATGCATAGAGGATGAGGGAATGCTGGGGGAACTGCAGAATGGGTTTCGGAAACACAGGAGGTTGGAAGACAATCTCTTCTCAGTGACGCAGTGCATCGAAATAGCAGAACAGGAACACAGGCCCCTTTGGCTACCATTTCCAGACATCAAGAGAGCGTACAATAGCGTGGTTGAAGACGAATTGTGAGGAATACTGGACACGCTAGGCATGGAAGATGTAGTCACGTATCTTTTAAAGGATATCTATAAAGATAATAAGGTAATTAAAAAGTGGGAAAAACAGGTGTCCAAGCCTGCAGAGGTACAACGTGGACTTAGGCAGGGGTGTGCCCTGTCACCCTTATTATTCATGATGTACCTACTAGGATTAGAAGCCAAATTAGAGAAAAGTAGACTGGGCTTCAACCTGTCTTCCGTCGAACAAAGAAACCTCATTAAACAGGCACTACCAGCATTGATGTACGTATTTGATATAGTGCGAATGGCCGACAACAAGGAAGATTTGCAGAGATTGGTGGACATCTGCGGTAATAAGGGAGATAGGTTAGATTTCAGATTCAGTAAGGAAAAATTAGCAGCCATTATTTTTATTGACAATGAAGGTAGTGAGATTAGAATACAGGAGGTCACCCTAGAGATAACAGATAAATACAAATATCTGGGCGTATGAATAAGCAATGGGGCCGAGTACCTAAGGGAACACGAAATATACGTGTCGCTTAAAGGTAAAAGGAATGAAGCGGTAATGAAAAATAGAGCACTGTTGAATTACAATAGGTATGATGTTGTGAGAAGAATATAGAGAGAGGTCATGGTTCCTGGTCGGACGTTCGGCAATGCGGTCTTGTGCATGAGATCAGAAGTTCAAGCAAGATTAGAAATTAAGCAACGTGGAATAAGTAGACTTGCATTAGGAACTCACGGGAATACACCAAATCAGAGAGTGCAAGGCGATATGAGATGGACATCATTTGAGGGCAGGGAAGCTAGCAGCAAGATAAAATTTGAGAAGCGAGTGATAGAAATGGGGGAGGAGCGTTGGGCTAGGAAGGTATTCAGCTACTTGTACATGAAGAATATCGATACAAAATGGAGGAACCGAACCAGAAAATTGACTGGTAATTACTTGGAAAACAGCAGGGGGCCAAACCAAAGAGAATTATCGGTTAAAAAGAAGGTGAAGGAAGCTGAGACCGATATGTGGAGAAGTGGCATGATTAAGAAGTCCGCACTAGAGAACTATTAAACTTTTAAGCAGGAAATTGCCAAGGAAAGGATCTATGATAATATTCGGGGTAGCTCTCTACTTCTTGAGGCCAGGACGGGAGTATTGCGAACCAAGACATATTGAGCCAAATACGAAGGGGTAGACACGGTATACAGTGCGTGTAGTGAGGAAGAAGATGACGAACACTTGATAACGTTCTTTAAAGTGCTTCACCCTATAGTTCAGGATGATTGCGCAGACTTTTTCAAAGCACTGGAGTTTAGGGACATGGAAGGCAAAACAGACTTTAAGCGGGCAGAATTAACTAGAAGTAGGTTATCTCATTGGAGGCTAAAGTCAAGGCACGTGTAAAAATTAAAGCCTTCACTGCAAAGTACTAATCCTCAACTTCACTATTTAAGGGAAAAATCTAGTTTTTGGTTCATTAGGTATTGCGGCTTGGTGGCGCTAGCCCCCGCCCGATCTAAAGGGTACAGCCATATCAATCCATCCATCCATCGAATATACGATGCAAAAATGCGAGATGGTAGTACTTGGAGTGTTGAATAGATGGACGAACGGACACACAGACCGATGCATGGATGGACGCATGAACGGACACAGGAGTGGATGCATGGACGAACGCAGGGTGGACACACGAACAGACGCACGCATGGAAGGGCGGATGGGTGCATGGACGGTCACACAGACAGACGCATGAACGGACAGAAGCAAGAACGAATGAACGGAGGAATGCTTCGCTCCACTCTCCATCTTTCACTCCGTGGATATGCTGCCATTTTTTTCATCTCGGCTTCACTGCAAACTAATACGCTCGAAGTTTTTCATGAAGGACACCAAGGTATCAACCGATGCCGTTTGAGAGCACAAGACTTCGTATGGTGGTAAGGGCTTTCGCAGCAAATACGGGACAAAGTTAGTCGCTGTAGGCTGTGCGCAACCACAAGAGCACAACGAAGTGAGCCATTAATTATGATGGAAACTACAACGCAACCGTGACAAAATGTCGGAAGGAACTTGTTCACTCACAGAAGATACAACTGCTTTCTAGTGGTAGACTATCGTTCTCGCTATCCTGAAGTCATCTACATGCGAAGCACGAACTCTGAAGCGGTCATCAATGTGGTCAAGAGCATTTTCGCGCGTTTCGGCATCCTCTAAGTTGCATGAAGCGATGATGGACCACAGTTCGCTTCACGAGCATTTGTTACTTTTGCGAAGCACTATGGTTTGAGTTTGAGTTTGAGTTTATTCAACCACGTGACAAGTACACGAAAATACAATGTATACGTGGTTTGGTGCGAAGAAAAAAAGCTGCATTTCACAGCTTGACTGGTTCTTTCACCCAGAAAAAAATTTAAACTACAAATTTACAAAAAAACAAACATTACAGGCAGCGGAAAGCGACATTACAAAAAGAAACACGCATGTGGCCCATGACAGCAAATAATAAAATGACAACTCTAAAATACGTACAAAAATACTCATAACAAAGCAATGCATGAAAGAATAAAAACTGGAACACCATTACAGGTATCACCCAACGTTCATTTACAACACAATCAGCCCATCCGATTTAACATTTCAGTTTTAGACAATATACGCAGATTATCAGTTGTTAGTTTCAGAACACATAACCTCAAGTCCAAGCTACCCGCAGCCTAACGGGGAAAATAAGAGGATGGTGCGCACGGTCAAAAACTTGTTTGAGAAAGCAAAAGGTGCTTTTCTGGCAATTCTGTCATACAGAGACACTGCAGGCGTTACAGGGTTTAGCCCAACGCAGCTCCTCAAGGGGCGCAGCCTGCAAACAAGACTTCCCAAGCCGGCGGATTGCCTCCAACCGCACTGGCCTGAACCCGAAGTTTTTAAGTGCCAAAACAAGCAGATAAAAAGATGACAGAAGAAAGACTTCGATCGTCTTCTTTCCGTGACGGTCCTTCCTCCACTGCAGCCTGGAGAACCGGTGTGCGTTCGAGACGTCAAAGAAAGAGCGTGCGTTCTAAGCCCAGCCTCCAAGCCTCGCTTGTACGTCATGGAAACGCTTACCGTAATGTTTGTGAATAGTAGAATGCATCTAGTGCCCTATCCGGATCCAGCGACAAACCAAGTGAACGAGCCACCTTCAGGAGAGAACAACGAAAGACACGAAGGGCAAGCACAGACGCTACGGGAACAGTGAAACCGCAAGTCTCCAATGAAGGCGGAGTTAAAGTCACAAAGTTTGGTCGCCGAATTAAGACTCCGAAAACACATTACTTGTGTTGTGATGCCTTTTAGATGCGGAAGCATCTTATACTCACGTCTTGTAGTGCGCCGTCCGCACCGCTTCTCGAACATTCGACAGCTGACGCGCGCGCATGCGCCGTCGCGCCGTCGCCCACTCTTCCACCATCTGTGCATCCCTTCCTCCTCTACACACCGCGCGCGCTTCACTCCTCCACCATCTGTGCACCCTTCCTCCTCTACACACCGCGTTCGACATCTACAATTCTCCTGATTCTGCAGTGGACGCGCATGTGGCGTCGCGCTTCGAGAACATTCAACAGCTGACAGTGCATGCGCCGTCGCGCTGCATATATACTCAAGGTCGGCGCTCGCTCGCTCAGTTGCCGCTCGTCGGTTGGTTTGTACGGCGCGTCGACGTCCAAGGTCGCGGTGAAATGAATTCCAACGAATCCACAAACACAATGATCGACGTCCCTTCGACCAGCGCCGCCCTTTCGCATACGTGTGTACGTGTTCACTCATTTAACACCCCCTCCTACAACCACGTTAACCAATTTAGCCATCGACCCAAGTAAGTCGCAATTTAACACCCCATTTCACAACCACGTTAACCAATTTAGCCATCGACCCAAGTAAGTCGCACTTTAACACCCCGTTAACCAATTATATGCTCCGCATCCTCCTCAGTGTTCCCCCGAGGGAAGCTGCGGGCAATTTTTGTTGTGTGCCTATTTCGGGAGAGAGATGCAGAGAGCGCCACTCGCCATGCGCTCTATATATGGTGTGATCAAATGAAGCTAGAAGGATTCGTTCGGTCAACCGTTCTCCGAGTCACTGATGTAGACTTGCCTAGCATTGGTCAGCGTGTTGCATCGTACAATGCGGCGCATCGTGCAATCCATGCCATGTTTCTAGGTTTGGGAGGATCATTTTAAATGCGAAGCATTTCTTAGCAATCTTTGCCGACATTGAGCGCATCTATCTATCTATCTATCTATCTATCTATCTATCTATCTATCTATCTATCTATCTATCTATCTATCTATCTATCTATCTATCTATCTATCTATCTATCTATCTATCTAGCCGCCTATATCTTTTAGCTCTCTTGACCGTTTCAATAATGGTATTGATACTAAAAATGGCATGGCATAACATTACACTACGAAGAACATATTTGACTAGTCATACCTAAAAAAATATTACATGTATGTCATGAATCTCATAATTTACATTTCGTGGTCCTGTAGCTCTTGCAGTGGTTTCATTCACGTGGCATGTTGCTAAACTGGTATGATATGGCATGATATCATGGAAAACACAAGCCACAGACATTGACACCAAAATCATGACATGCGTGTCATACAACATGACTACATGCCACGCTCATCATGCGCTCGCGGCCTTTTCGCTGGCGTCACACACACCAAATTTGGTATTACGAGACATGAAGGGATGACGAAGGTATGCGACTGGCGCAAACGTCATTAACATGAGATGCCTGTGGTGTAACAAGATGACTATATGCTACGCTCATGATGCGCTCACGGCCGTTCCGCTAACTTATCATGTACCAAACTCGGTATTGAGCGACTCAAACAGACGACATAGGTAAATGACACATATAAACATGATAATCACGACATGCGTGTCATGTAACAACAAGCTTCACATAGGCCAAATTATGTATTACGTGATGCCGATGAATAACGAAGGTGTGTGACTGGTGAAAACACGATTATCATAGGATGCGTGCCATGTGTGAACATGACTACATGGCACAGTCAAGGTGCCAATACGATTACACGTGATGCAGTGCGCTTGCTCGCCAGCGTTCATTTCGTCGCGTCACGCCACCATTGCCACGCCAGGCGCCGGTACTGCCATATATTTGCCGACGCGCACCACGCTGCGTTGCTTTGATGCATGCGCGTTTGAGCACGTCTGGCGTCCTTCCGTCACGAAAAGAGGGAAACGCAGTGTTGTCTGCACAGCGCATTGGCGCGAAAGGCAGCATGCCGCATTTCGTAATGGTTGCCGTCAGGCCGTGCCGACGGACACTGGTCATGCCGGTCGCGCCGGGCGTCAACTATAGAGTACTCGTGTTTTGCTAAGGTAGCTTCGGTGTGCCAAGTGCACGGCCAGCGAGCGCGCGAGTCAACGCTACATTCGAGCATAGTGAGCCCTTCATAATGCGCTCGAGGCCGTTTTGCTAGCTGTACATATTCCAAATTCGGTTTTACGTCACGTCAATGGGTGACAAAAGTATATGATTGGTGCAAACATGTAAATCCTAACAAGCATGTCATGTAAAAACATTGCAACATACCGCGCTCATAGCAAGCTCGCGCTGTTTCGCAAACTCGACATATACTAAGTTTGGTATCACGTAACGTGAATTGATGACGAAAGTAAACGACACATTAAAACATGATAATCATGACACGTAAGTCACGTAAGGCCTCATTCACCTCCACCTCGTAAGATTGTGCTGATTTTCAAATGACATATCAACATTTCTCATTCGTGCTTCGCATATCATTGATTCCCACCGTACGTGGGATGTGCCACTTTTGTATCGAAGAGGTTCAGTTTGGCCCGCTATTACGAGATTTTTTGAGAGGTACACCCACCTACATCATATGAGTCGCATTTCAATGAATATATGAGATAACTGAAGGAATTTTGGCCCACATGCCTAGCACAAATCCTTTACTTTTATTAATATTTATGCTTGCGCTAGCAACTTCATTGAAACGTGAAGTAGTGTTGACTGCTTCTTAAATACAAAAGCCGCCACTGTGTCCGTAACAGCTCACGCACGAAATAAAAAAAATGAAAAGAAAAGCAATGCAAATACAGAAGAGATTTCAAGTGATGTTCTATGCGTGGCAATTAAGTATTCTACCACAGAACAGCGCTAGTGCTTGAAACTCCATGCAATAATGCCTTTTCTAACTGTTATACTAGTAAGCAATTGCGTAAAGATATGCAATGTTTCTTCATAATAGATTAAAAGGCTAACCAGCCACCACGCAATGCATTTGCGGAACGAGTAGGTCGTTCATTGCTTCCAACACACTACGCGATACAGCCATGATTCTTCACCATCACCGGGCACAGCACAAAGAAAGCGCCTCTAATGTCTTACCGGTGCGTAAGCTGCTCCGCTGAACAAAGAATAGTGGCATATTATGCTTCCCCACTTGATGAAACTTACGATGATTTATGAAGTGCTGGGTGACTTGAATTCATACTAGTATTATAAGGACTAAGGAAGCTTACCACACGCTCTATAAAGGCCGTTTTTCCACCTTTAGATGTGACTGTATTCCGTGTTTAGCGAAGGCTTCTCCGCTCACTCAACACGCTTTCTTTGCCGACCAACACTGGGCAAAGCCGTTTACAACGAAAAATCATTGCATACATTCGTATTCGCTTACAACCTCTCCCATTTATGCTATGCTGGTTCTGCCACATAGAGCCCTATCTTGCGGGGAATGTCTCTCGTCATCTCTTCGATGACCAGTTTTGCGAGTATACCACGAAGGCATAAAGCATTACAGGTGCACTTTTTTGTCATCAAAACTAAATTTACAGCAAGATAGAACGCTTGCCTGAGTTGGACCAGGAGTCATTGTTCCGGGATTCTCTGGTGACCCAGGCTGAAACGAAAACAGTGACAAAATCAAGAGTGCACCCTGCACGCAGGAATATATACAAATAAATTTTTGTTTTTGCAATCTAATTTCTGAAGGAGTACTTAATTAGATTTTCGCTACTGCTCTACCAATAAACCACGCCGTACAAATAGATGCGCCAACAGATGCACAACGAAAGGCCTAGAATAGTAACCCTTCATTTATAATTTGGAAATGATTGTTTATAGAGAAGAAAATACGCTACTCTATGATAGCAGTTCATATATATGTGAAAATTCATTTTTCAGAAAAAATAAAATTAATTTCACCTATAGGTCTTCTGAACGTTTGTTTATGCGGACCTACTGCTTAGGACGTTGTTCATGCAATGTTTTTTGAGATGTGCACAAATATTTTAGGGTATGCCTCCCTGACGCCGTCTTTTAATTATAGTTATTTTCTTTTATTTCTTTTCAGTTTACAAATTTTTTGTGTATTTACTTGGGCATGATTTTTTTCTTTCGAAATGCCGTTCATAGTCCTCTTTTCTATTTCGTGCAAGTTCTTTACCTTATTGCATGAGTAAGCATTTATTGAAGCAAGCTTTGTTTTTTTTTTACTTCTCATCTTATTTGCGAGTTTGCGTCACATTTTTATATTTCATTACTCACGCAGTGTTATGTTGTCCACTGTTGGTCCGCCAACCAGAAGCTCATACTCTGTCGACATAAGAACCTTTATGCATCGTAGCAGTCGCAGCTAAAGTTACTGTTAAGTCGACGAATGATATGTCCCATACCCTGCTTTAATAGGCTAATTACCATTGCTTGTTTGTTGGTGCAAAATAACTCTGAACAACTTTTTTCTTCAATACCACTTTTTGTTTTGCATGTTGAAATCAATAAAAAGAAACAAAGGAGTTGTTATCACCATTACTTGGCAATGATTGTCCCTTTCCTCAAAGCCGTTACAAACAAAAGTAACAAACACACACACACACACACACATATATATATATATATATATATATATATATATATATATATATATATATATATATATATATATATATATATGTACAAGTATATGTATATATATATACTGGTGGCGCTGACTGACAATCCCAAGCTTAATTATATATATATATATATATATATATATTGTAGTGGAGAATTCGCGAGGCACTGACTAGTGGGATCATTTCTCTCGGAGTGCGAAGCACGAGCGTGTGCACGAGATACAGTCGCTGGACTGCTCGAGCATTTCTGTCCGTACCAGCTGCCTGCCTACTACATGGCGTCGCTGTTAAACTCCCTTGCAAAGTGGTGGAAATGCTGGGTAGTAGGTACGATGACCAGTTGAGATGAGGCCGTGCTCTGCAGGGGGGTGCCTTGCTCGGTCGTCTGATGTCTGATCAGACATTGTTGATGCAGTGGGCAGCTTCCGGCTTCGAAGTTCCAGGTTTGAGTACCCAGCACACTTAATATAAATTTATATATTTACAGTACATTTGTTTCAACACCTTCCGCTATACATTCCTTGCCATTATTGGGTGTTAGATTCCATTACTATTGTGTCAAAACATGGAAAAACCAACCCCTTAGGTATACACTTCTTTCCCTTATTCGTTAACGAGGGTCTCACACTGGCAGACTTGGTGCCGTTAGGTTGTATACGAAGGACAATTGGTCAGCTGCCCACTTGTAATAAGTTCACGTGCTACGTGACGCCACAAAGAATCATCAAAGGGTGTTCCACACTCGCCGCTTGGCTACAGAAGCGCTGACTGACAGTCCCACGTTTAAATTCAAATATAAACCAAAAAAAGTGGATGGGGGATGGCCGCCGTGATAACTCAGTGGTTTGAGCATCAAACGCGTGATTCGAAGGTCGTAGGTTCGATTCCTGCTCACGGCAGGTTATTTTCTCATCCACATTTCTTTCTTTTTATTTACATTACATTGGTTCTAATAACATCTCCTATACAACCCTTGGAATTATTGTCTGTTAGATCTCATTACTGTTGTGTCAAAACACGAAAAACAAACGAGCCCTTAGGTATACGCTTCTTTTACTTATACACACACACACACACATATATATATATATATATAAATATATATATATATATATATATATATATATATATATATATATATATATATATATATATATATATATATGTATGTATGTATAAAGTAGATGCGCTTTCACAAAACAACTTGTTTATTCAGCCGACGTTTCGATAGGAACCCCGTCTTTTTCAAGGCATAATACTATAAACACATTTTCGTGCCTTCTTAAAGCTTCTCAAGACAGGAGGAAAGGGGACAAGAGTAAAATATTAACAATAAAAAAAGAAGAAAAACAAAAAATAAAAAGAATGAAAAGAAAAAAAGACAGAGAAAGGGGGGAGAAACTTCGACAGAAGCAGGAAGAGCATGGTGGGACTAGAAAGAAACAGGAACTCGACAAAGGCGAACGTAAACCAGCTATGCCATCTTTGTCAACAGTACCTCCCGAGAACCCACCCTCCCCCCAAGTAGACATGATGATAGTTATAGCGCCAGAAGAAAACAACGACACAGAGACAAAAAGGACACAAAAGACACCTTCTTGTCTCTGTGTCGTCGTTTTGTTCTCGCGCTATAACTATCGTCATGCCATAGCAACTAGCCCTAGCTGCCACACTCCCAAGGAGACATTTTGGCCACCGTTTCTCCATTTCACACTCCGGTGCAATCTGCTGGCAACTTGCCCTCTTTTGACGTTTACTACAGATCGGTGGGAGAGCTTAAGCACTTCAAGTTCATGTTGGTGACGTTGGAAGATATTAAAGAGCCGGTTATTGTGGCTCCACTATCAATATTTATTATATGCATTGGCTCCTGTCAGTGAAGGAAAGGAAGAAAAAAGGCAAGAAAAAAAGCAAAAGAAACAAAAGAAATAAAAGAAAACAGATAAAAAAAGAACGAAGAAAAAACGTGAAACTTGTACGGCATCCGCGAGCACTTATCTGTTTGTTCCGGCTGTGTTCGAACTGGCAACCCACTCTATTGTCAGATGTATACGTTAAAAGATTTGTTAGGGGGTAATTTTTTGTTGTAATGCGTTGCTAGCGCAGAGTACTGATTAAAGAGGGGCGTTAGCGTCTTTTAGTGATTGTAACGCTGACGAAGTGCCTGCTTGTTCATTTATTCCGTTTTTTATCGTAATGAATTTGTTCATAAATTAAGATTTCCATTTTTTCCGCTCTCTAAATGTTCGAAAAACGCTTTCCATTGAAGTAACTTTGATGTCATCAAAGCTGTGATCTTTCAATGTACTGTGTTTTGAAAGTGGAAGGTCTGGCACGGAGGTACATGTTCCCCATGGTCTTTGAATCTAATTCTAATCGGTTGTCTGTCTGGTCCTCGTATTGCAGGTTACACACCCAACATTCCAACAGTCCAGTGCAGCTCTAATCATGTGCGTAAAGTACGAGTGGGTTCTTTCGCCCACTGTCGATGTCTGCATGTGTTTGCATACTTTGCATCTGCTTTTTCCGCAAGGGCGACACGCTGTTTGAGGTTGCACGCCTATTTTTGAGTTCATCAAAACATACCTTATACTTTTCAGCCGCCTGTATACCACACAAGAGGAGAAGTGAAAATTTTGGATAGTCGCGCGCTCTGTTCCAATATGTTAAAGTGTTTTCTTAGGACCTTGTTTGTGTTAGGTGAGTTGCTCGTTAAGGTAATAGCAAATTTTCGTTACGGTGCTAGTTGGCATTTTTTGATGGTGTAGAAGAGTCTGGCGGTCCAGATTTTTCCCTTTTTGATGGTGTCATCAATGATAGTTGACGAGTATTCCAGGTGAAGGATTACTTTACGCGGATGGGTGCGGTTTTTGTGCAAGTCCTCCATGCGGCAGCAGATTTATCGAAATCTGTCTGCTTGGGAATAGGGAGTCTAGGTCTTGCGGTGTCGCGGGTGGCAGCTTTTGAACTGCAGGTATTGTTGCCTGTCCATAGGTTTTCTGTATACATTAGTTACCAACGCACCATCGTCCATCCGAATAAGTACATCAAGAAAACTTAACTCAGTGTTGGAGTAGGAGTGTATAAAATAAATGCTGGGGTTTACTTGGCTAAATGCCTGTATGAATTAGAGCAGCTCGTTTTCCGAATGTGTCCAAATCATAAATATATTGTCTAGGAACCGTTTATAAAATAAAGGATTGATATCACGAGATTAAAGGAAATTGGACTCTATATGGTGCATGAGTATTTTAGTGTAGTTTGGGGCCATTTTTCTACTCATTACCGTGCCGTTGATTTGAAGGTAGTACCCATTGTTAAATTCAAAGCTGATCGATTCGAGTACAAGTGTCGTTATGGTTTCGATTACTTTTTTGCATGGATATGCGATAGGGTTGTGAGTGCTACACAATTCAACAAGTGCCCTTACGCCATCGTCATGTGGGATATTTGTGTAGAGTGAATTAACATCCAATGTTACAAGGAATGCACCTCCTGGAATTCTCACGTCTGATATTTTCAGAAGAAAATTGTTTGTGTCACGCAAGAAGGACTCATGTGTGGGTGATATGTTTTTGATCAAAGAGTCAATATAACTGGAAATGGGTTCTGTTACCATTCCCTTGCCTAATATATTGAGTCTGCCAGGGTTTGCCCTCCTTATGGATCTTCAGCAGCATGTAAAAACTACAAGGCGCCGAATGTACCGTAGTAAGTGTCTTTTGGAGATTTGAATAAATGGCGCCTTCACGCGTGAGATCTTCAGGGTTGTTACTACGATCTTTTTGTGCTCGATGGTAGGGTCCGAGTTGAGGTGTTGTAGAATTGTTTGTCATGTAGTTGTTGCCTGCCTTCCTTGATGTAGGTAATAGAATTCAGAACAACAATCGCGCCTCCTTTGTCTGCTGGTTTAATGACGAGATATTCGCGATTGCTCCACACAAGTATTGCCTCTCTTTCTTTCCTAAATTGGTTATTCATACCTGGTTTGTGCACCTTGTACGCATGTATGACATCTTTTTGAACAGCGTCGACATATAGATCCAGATGTATATCTCTGTTGGCGTCTGGGGTCCATTGCTGTCCGGTTACCCCATGAAATGGCGGGTGGTCTTTTTGGAGTTTATCGAAGGAATATTCATCTAATCGTAAATTTTGTGTGAAGTCGTCTAGGTATTTTAGAAGCGTGAATTCATCGTATTTTCCATTGACAGGACAGAGCGTAACTCTGCGTCATGGGACATCTAATTCTTCGTTGTTAAGTTCTTTATCTGAAAGGTTAATCACGTTTGGCTTTTTGGAAAGTGGTTGTAAATTTTTCTTAACGTGAGGTGGCCTGTTCTTTTTCGTGTAGGCACCAGTGGGTACAGCTTCTGGTGAGACGTTGTCGTGCCTAAATTTCTTGCTCCTAAATTTTTCTATTTCCTCCGTTTTTTGTGCTCAAATATGGCGAGCTCTTTAGCCTACCACTCCAAAAAAGGAAAGTTATTTCTTATACCCCGCTCCTCCTCTGTCAATGCGTTCGTAGTCTTTATACAGTGTTCAATGGTGACCTTAGTTAGCTCCTGTGGGGCGTGATCGAGAATTTTGTACCATTGTTTCGATACCCATTGTCAAAATTATGCATCGATGGTGAGGCGACAAGCGCGACCCTTTCAGAGCCGTACCCGCACGTACATGTTCTTCGAAACTACGCACGTGAAGTTCGTACCGTATTCGTTTATCAACCACTTTTCTAAGTTTAGGAAAATTGAGACCTGTTCTGGGGCCTAATTTATCTGAAGCGGATGGTGTTTGCCCATTCGCACAGCCTGTATGTCACTTTGCACAGACGCGGCGAGTATAACCGCAAGGTACCCGGAGGTCGTACCTGGTTTGGGTAGGAACTCCATCTCGTAGTGCCTCACGTGACGAGCTGGCTTGTAGGCGACTGCTTATGGCTGCTGCAGGTTGCTAGTTGCTCTTGACTAATGTTGCTGTAGATTTTTGCTGCTGTGGGATGGTTGATTCTGGCCACTGGTTGCTGATGATTGTGGTACAGCTAGCCGTCGTTGTTGGCCCGGATTAACCTTCGTTGTCTTTTTCGGTGTGTACCTCGCAGGCGCCGTCAACAGCTGTTGTACGCATGATGGTGGTCGCGTACTCTTTGATAGGGTCTGTGCAAAGTGACATACAGGCTGTGCAAATGGGCAAACACCGTCCGCTTCAGAGGAATTAGGCCACAGAACAGGTCCCAATTTTCTTAAACTTAGAAAAGTGGTTGATAAACGAATGTGCTACGAACTTCACGTGCGTAGTTTCGAGAAAAATGTACCTGCGGGTACAACTCCGAAGGGGTCGCGCTTGTTGCTAACACCATCTATGCATAATCTTTACAAAGGGTAATTGAAACAATAGAACAAAATTCTCGATCACGCCACACAGGAGCTAACTAAGGTCACCATTGAACACTGCAGAAAGACTCTTAACGCACTGACAGAGGAGGAGCGGGATATAAGAAATAACTTTTCTCTTTAGGTGTGGGAGGCTAAGAGCTCGCCATATTTCAGCACGAAAAACGGAAGAAATAGAAAAACTTAAGAGCAAGAAATTTATGCGCGACAGTTTCTCACCACAAGCTATACCCACTGCTGACTACAAGAAAAAAAAACAGGCCACCTCACGTTAAGAAAAATTTGCAACCACTTCCCAAAAACCAAACGTGATTGACCTTTTAGATAAAGAACTTAACAACGAAGAATTAAGGTTACTATGACGCGGACTTACACTCTTCCCTGGCAATCGAAAATACGATGAATTCACGATCTAAAAGACCTAGACGACTTCGCACAAAATTTATGATGGAAGGAATATTTCTTCAATAAACCGCAAAGAGACCACCCGCTATTTCGTTGGGTAATCAGACGGCAATGGACCCCCGACGCCAACAGAGATCTACATCTGGATCTATATATTGACGCGGTTCAAAAAGATGTCATACATGCGTACAAGGTGCACAAACCAGGTATGAATTACCAATCTAGGAAAGAAAGAGAGGCACTACTTGTGTTGAACAATCGCGAAGATCTGGTAAATAAACCAGCAGACAAAGGAGGCGCGATTGTTGTTCTGAATTATACTGACTACATCAAGAAAGGCAGGCAACAACTACATTACAAACAATTCTACAACACCTCAACTCGAACCCTATACCATCCAGCACAAATGGATCATTGTAACAACCCTAAGGATCTCACGCGTGAAGGCGCCATTGATTCAAAGCTCCAAAAGACACTTACTACGGTACATTCGGAGCCTTGTCGTTTTTACATGCTGCCGAAGATCCATAAGGAGAGAAACCCTGGCGTACCCAATATATTAGGCACGAGAACGTTGACGGAACCCATTTCTTGATATATTGATTCTTTGGTGAAAAACATACTACTCACACATGAGTCCATCTTGCGTGACACAAGCTATTTCTTTCGGGAAATATAGGACGTGAAAATTCCAGATGGTGCATTCCTCGTAACATTGGATGTTAAGTCAATCTAAACAAATATCCCACATGACGATGGCGTGAGGGCACTTGTTGAATCGTATGGCACCCACAACTCTATCGCGTACCATGCAAAAAAGTAACAGAAATCTTAACGAGATTTGTACTCTAATTGATTAGATTTGAATTTAACAATGGATACTACCTTCAAATCAACGGCACGGTAATGGGTACAAAATTGGCCCCAAACTATACTAAAATACTCATGCACCATATTGAGCCCAATTTTCATTCATTTTGTGATATCAATCCTTTATTCTATAAAAGCTTTCTAGACGATATATTTATAATTTGGAAACATTCGGAAAACGAGCTGCTCACATTCATACAGGCGTTTAACAATGTACACTCCAGCACTTATTTTACACACTCCTACTCCAACACTGAATTAGGTTTTCTCGCTGTACCAAATTGAATGGACGATGATGCGTTGGTAACTAGCGTATACAGGAAACCTACGGACAGGCAACAATACCTGCACTTCAAAAGCTGCCACCCGCGACACTGCAAGACCAGCATTCTCTATTCCCAAGCACACAGATTCCGACAAACCTGCTCCCGCACCGAGGACTTCCACAAAAACAGCACACATATGCACGAAGTACTCCTTAATCAAGATTAGCTGTCAGCTATCATTCTTGATACCATCAAAAAAGCGGAAAATCTGGACCGCCACCTCTTCTACACCACCAAAAAGATGCCAACCAGCACCGTAACCGAAGTTTGCATTTAACTTTCAGGAGCAACCCACCTAACATAAACAAGGTCCTAAGAAAACACTTTAACATATTGGAACAGAGCGTGCCAATATCCAAAATTTTCACTTCTCCTCTTGTGTGGTATACAGGCGGCTGAAAAGTATAAGGTATGTTTTGATGAAGTCAAAATTAGGCGTGAAACCTCAAACAGGGTGTTGCCCTCGCTGAAAGAGCAGATGCAAAGTATTCAAACACATGCAGACAACGAGAGTGGCGGAAAGCACCCACTCGGACTTTAAGCACATAATTAGAGGAGCACGGGACTGTGACTCAAATAACGTCCTATACCTCCTAGAATGTGTGGTGTGTAACGTGCAATACGTGGGCCAGACAGACAAACCGTTTAGAATTAGTTTCAACAACCATAGGGCATATAAAGGTTCCCTGCCAGGCCTTCCACTTTCAAATTACTGAACATTAAAAGACCACAGATTTGATGACATCACAGTTACTCTAATGAAAAGCAATTTTTGAACAATCAGAGAGCGGCAACAACGGCAATCTTACCTTATCTGCAAATTTAACATTATCAAAACTAGAATAAATGAACACCAATGCTCTCTGTCAGCGTAACGATCACTTAAAAACGCAAACGCTGTCTTCAATCAAAACTCTGCCCTAGCCTTCTAATACAACAATAATATTACCCCCTAAAAAATTTTAACGTATACATCTGACAATAAAAAAATAGGTTGTCACTTCAAACACAGCCAGAACGAACAGATAAGTGGTCTCAGATGCCGTACAATTTCCACTTGTTCTTCTTTCTTTCCTATATATATGTTTTCTTTTTTTTCTTTTTTCGTTTTATTTTTTCTTGCCTTTTTTTCTTCTGTTCCTTCATTGACAGGAGCAATTTCATATAATGAATATTGATAGTGGAGCCACAATCACGGGCTATTTCATATCTTCCAAAGTCACCAACATGCACTTTAAGCGCTTAAGCTCTCCCACCGATTTGTCGTAAACTGCAAAAATAGCAAGTTGCCAGCGGTATGCACCGGAGGGTGAAATAGAGAAACGGTGGTCAAAATGTCCACTTGGGGGAATTGTGGGTGCTCGGGAGGTACAGTTGACAAAGATGCCATAGCGTGTTTACGTTCGCCTTTGTCGAGTTTCTGTTCCTTCCCAATCCTGCCTTGCCCCTCTTGCTCCTTTTGAAGTTTTTCGTCCCCCTTTTTTTTCTTCTTTTCTTTTTTGGTAATATCTTTTCTTTCCCATTCCCAGTTGTCTTGAAAAGCTAAAAGAAGGCACGAAAATGTGTAAATAGTATTATGCCTTCAAAAAGACGGGGTTCTTGTCGAAACATCGTCTGAATAAACAAGTTGTTATGTGAAAGCTCATCTACTTTTGTGCTTATAACCTTGCGCCAACCGAAGTTATTCTTCTGCTTAGAGGCCTTATATATATATATATATATATATATATATATATATATATATTTATTTATTTATATGCTCCGCAGCATCACTGATTTCGCCACTTTATTTTACAGGGCAAAAGCAGCTGGTGGCTGACAGCGTCTGTAGCACCAAGCGTCCGAACTCGTTCTTCTCTGACTAGCACGCGGCTCCGGCTGTCAGCGCCAATGGTCCGAGAGGCGCGACGTTATGACTAAAAGTGATGATGGTGATGTCCTCCGATGGAGAGACACCACCCCTCCCCTGCTCAAATAAACGAGAATTGAACGACTAAGGGGGCATATATACAACTGTTTTCACGTCACGAAACCAAAGGGGCCGTGATAGCCCAAGTCTTCAACGTGGTTGGTAACAAGTTGGTATCTGGCGGGCGGAGCAGTTCCGCGGGTGGTGCTCACGGACGGACGGAAAACCAAGATTCAAGAATTTAAAAAGAAACCCTGCAGGGTTACCGGCCCGGGCAAAGGCCAGCCCCACGTTTTGTGCGGTAAGGCGTAGCCTTCCAACACTGTCCGGGCCCATTGAACTGCCCACTGTTGGTCGTGCACATCTGAGCTAGTCGGCGCACTTAGTTCGCGCTCCTTGAGAAGGTCCGGTTTTATATTGTCCTCGCGGTATTCTTCTATGCCCTCTTTGCATCGCCATAGAATATGAGTCATATACGCGTGTTCGTGCTCACAGAGGGTACAGCTTGTTTGTGGGTATTGTCTTAAATTTACTCTGTTCAGATTTACTAGGTTTGAAAGGATTCTTGTTTGGAATCTTCGCCAATCTATTTCTTGAAATCTGTCTGGATGTTTGTGTGATGGCGGATATTCTTCTCGTTGTCGCTTATAGTGTGCCAATATGTCATGATACGTGGCCAGTCTGTCTCTGTAGTCTTGTATCGCATATTCATTATTGATTGATATGTGGGGTGCAATGTCCCAAAACCACCATATGATTATGAGAGACGCCGTAGTGGAGGGCTCCGGAAATTTCGACCACCTGGGGTTCTTCAACATGCGCCCAAATGTGAGCACACGGGCCTACAACATTTCCGCCTCCATCGGAAATGCAGCCACCGCAT
The DNA here is from genome assembly GCF_043290135.1 of Rhipicephalus microplus. Taxonomy (NCBI): domain Eukaryota; kingdom Metazoa; phylum Arthropoda; class Arachnida; order Ixodida; family Ixodidae; genus Rhipicephalus; species Rhipicephalus microplus. The sequence continues at coordinate 105,303,110 of NC_134705.1, read as the reverse complement.
ATTCATCATTGTCATCACCTCCATCGCCCCTATCGCCTTTACCGGAGTCGTCCTCTCCTGCGGTTGGTGCGGGGGGCTGGGCTATCGCTGTCCTAGCCGGGTGGGTTAGTTCTCGCACGGTTCGGTGGGCCATCTCATTGAGTTGTTGAGGAATGGTCGTGTCTTCGATGTTTAATTCCCCCATGTACGCCGGGATCAACTTGAGGTATTTGGGTACAATTTTGCCATTCCAGAAGCCTTCTGCTCTGTGGTTCAAGATTTTGGCTGCTTCGCTGGCGACCCATTCCTTTGTGTAATTTCTGATGACCATCTTGGAGTGACTTATTATTAGTCTGGCGTGTTTTAGACCACTGACTACGGCCAGTGCAATGGCCATTTCTTTCGCTTCCTCCAATGATGTGGTCCTTATGAAGCCCGCGGTCACAGTCTTCCTTTTCGTGTGTATGACCACCATAGCGAAGATGGAGCCAAGCACAACTGTACTACTCATATCATTATTTCAGGCATACCGGGTGGCATCTTAAAAAAGCACACCCTCCAGCACGCCGTAGTTTTTAAGGAGCATTTTCTGGCGGCATTTTCGTCTCTCAACGTTGTGTACAGGGTGCATATTCTTGGAATGTTTTCCGTAATTATCGCAGACCAGACGTTTGGGTGAATCTGCGTCTTGGAACCTTTTATTCAGTGGTAAGAAATAAAGATCTTTTCCACAATATTTCTACCCGCCATGGTTCCAGACAACCAAACGAGTTGCGCTACCCTGTGTGCATCAGCGATCTCGTCAAGCGTGTTATGTACACCGTGTTGTAGCAGCCTTTCGTTCTTTGCGTACTGCGGTAGACCCAGCGCAGCTCTGTACGCGTTTCTATTCAACGCGTCGACTTAGTCTTCCTCGGCTTTGTTTCAATGGACGAACGCCACCACGTACGCGACATGTCAGATCGCGAAGGCTTTCACGAGTCGTTCAATACTTCTTTACTTATTCCTTCCTTTATTGGATACTCTTTGTACTAGCCTAACGGCCACCATGACTTTCTTTTCTAGGCGGGTTATTCTTTGCACATTGCTTTCCCTGGCTTCGACTCACAGACCCAAGACTCTGATCTTCTGAACCAAAGGCATTGCCGTGCCATCTCTAATGGTTATTCTGATTCTTCTTTTGTGTATTTCTGCTACAAATTTGCAATTGTGCAATTGTATGTTTAGTGTCTTGGGGTGGTATAGTAGCACTTCTGATTTTCCTGGTGAGCATTTCAATCCGATGCCCTCCAGATAACTCTCGACTGCATCCACCGCCTCTTGAAGTCTATTATCCATCACTCCTTCACTGGTGTCTCGCGTGGTGCAAATTGTAATGTCATCTGCGTAAATTGTGTGTATAATGCCTTCGATTGACTATAATTTTTCTGATAATCCAGTCATGACGAGGTTAAAAAGCATCGGTGACACAACGGACCCTTGCAGTGTGCCAGCGCTGCCCATTTCCACTTGGATACTCTTCTCCTCGTCCAGTCTGACCGTGGCAGTTTTTCCCGTAAGAAATTTTCTGAGGTACTTGTACGTGCGCTCGCCTAGCCCGAATTGCGCAATTTGTTTTAGAATAGCAGTGTGCTCGACCATGTCGGAGGCCTTCCTTAGATCCTGCCCGATTATTGCCCCCATGCCTCGTCCAATGGGGTCTATGACTTGCTCCTTCAGTTGTATCATAGCATCTTGTGTGGAGAGCCTGCTTCTGAAGCCGATCATGTTGCTGCGGTGTACGTTGTTAAACTCAAGGCAGCCGTTAACCCTGATCAGGCAAGCATGCTCCATTACTTTATCGACGCAAGAAGTCAGGGAGATGGGCCGCATGGTCTGGATTTCCAAGGGTTTACCCAGCTCAGGATTGAGGATCACGTCGGATTTCTTCCATTCATCGGGTATCTCCCCTTTTCTCTAGCACTCGCTACTGAAGTCTGTCAAACGGCTCGTTCCCTTATCGTGCAGATACCGTAGCATCTTGTTGGACACTTTGTCGGGACCTGGGGCTGTCTTGGTCTTGATAGTCTGCAGGACTGCCCTGATTTCTTCATGTGAAAAGTCTCTGTCAAGATCTTTGTTGGGAGATCCGAAGTATACCTGGTGCTCGACTGCCGGGGGTCTTCCGAGGTAGAGATTGACGATTTGCACACCCATCTGATGAATGTTCCCTTTATACGTGTGTCCTATCTTGATCATTTCCGCTTTCACCACCATTTTGGTTGCCGACCGGTTCAGCAGGTGCTTGATTATGTTTAATGTCTTGACTGTGTTTATGTTGCCGTCTAAGGCGTCACAAACTTCAATCTATTCCTGATGGCATAGCTGGGTACAGTGCGTTTTGATGCGCTTGTTCAGCTCGGCGAGTTTTCTCCTTAGATTTCGATTGTGTTTTTGTCTACGCAACCGTTTTTGAATAGATTTTTTTGGCTGCGGAAAGTTGTGCAAGCCTACTGTTCATCCGCATTTAAGCTTCCGCAACACTCACCTTCCTCTTCGCGTCGAGGCAACGAGTCACTCTACTGCATTTCGGTCGTGGCTTTTTCTACGTCTCGTAGAAAATCCCTGCTCAATTCTTTTACGTGTTTGATGGGTCCCTGTTCTTTCTCGTTTCTGCTTCTGCGGAATTTGTCCCAATCTACGCGCCTGATTGTCCGTTTGCAATTCCTGGTAGGAGGATTACCTAGGGCGACGCTGAGGATTCTGTGGTCACTTCCAAGGTCTTCAAAGGTGTTTTCCAGCGTGGTTCGTCCGGCGTTCTTGCAGAGGGTCAAGTCCAGCGTGGTGTCCCTGTAAGGACCTACACCGATTATGGTGTGTGAGGCTGGCTCATTCCTGGTATAAGTGTCAGTCCAAGCGCAAAAACAAAAAAAAAGAAAGAGAGAACAAGCGCTTTCCCGCACCTAAACGGTTTAATCGGAACGATAGTGTTAAAGAGTTCCAATAAATCGCTTAGTTGCGAGAAAGCGCTTGTCCTCTCGTGCTTTCTGTTTATTTGTGCGCTTGAACTGACAGTATCACCAAGCATATCCAATTAGCCCCACTTTTGATTCTTTGGTTCATTCAGAATGACTAGTCGGGTCTTTTCGATGAGGCCGGTAAGGTTTTTTTCTTTTCTTCGACGAATGCCCATATCTCCACTGCGTGTGTGGACCGTTAAAATCTCCTCCAATGAGAAGTCAATTGTAGCCTGCGATGTTCATCGTTTCGTTAGTTAGCTCTTCAAATTATGTGTTAGGCACTTTTTAGACAGGCTGCGTTATACGTTTAGGACAAAAGTGATGCTCTCCTTTTTGCTGCGTGGCATGACTTCTATAAAGATGTGGTTGATATCCGTGACTTGTTTTGTAATGTGTGGGATAGCAACTAGCTCCTTCTTCACTATTGTCATCACTACTATGTCTTTCCCCTTTCCTTGTGTGCGTTGGCTGTGGGTGGCATACTCGGCACTTTTGGCGTGGGCAAATGTCTCGTGGAAAATGATCACGTCAGGTTTTTTGTGGTTATGTTGACAAGTTGCGCCATTGATGCTTTTTATTAAAGAAGCCACGGCAGCTCCACTGCCAAATGACGAGTTTTCTCATTTTTGTGCCCGCCATGTCAAAAAAATTCTCTTCTCTAGCTCTTCGAGCCGCTTGTCATGTTTCAGTTCTAGCGCCTTACTTTCTGCCCCACTGTCGCTAAGTCGCTGACGAGCATCTCGAACATTTTCTCCAATTTTTACGACAGTTTATTTATCCTGTCCTCAAAAAACGTCTTTTTTTGTGCTAGGACGACGCTTCTTGACCTCTTTTTCTGAGTCCTTTTGCTCTTTGGCCTTCGTCAGCGGGATTTTTTGCTTGGCGCCTGGTTGATGAGCTTCCACTGCTACCATTTCTACCTCCTCAACCTCCCCCTTCTTTGTGGTTTTGGTCGCTGGCGTGGAGACAGCTGCGATGGCGTTAGACAGAGGTGACCTCTGTATCGGCATTTTTATGAGTATTTAAATATGTGTTTGCTGTAGTTCAGCAATTTTTAGCTGATTCAATTTTTTGGTTTTTTGCTTTTTCTGGCTCCTGTCTGAGTAGCCTGTTTTCCGTTCTATATTCCTCTAGGCGTTTTTCTACGTTCTGGTAATTATCCCTAACGTTAATATTATTACCAGACCTTGCCGAGTCGCCATTGGCCACTACGCCTGACCAGCTCACCTTGGCTAGCGTCTTTTGTTTTCCTTGCTGCTTCGTTGTCGCTTTGGGCGTCCTTCCCCTCGAGGTGGATCTCGGCCCACTCCTGGTCCTGGGTCTGCTTCTGGACCTTGACCCCAAGTGACAGATTTCTCAGGCTCCCAGCCTGGACTTGATCTGGATCTGGATTGAATCTGGAACCCCTGGTTCTTGGTCTATCGCTTCTTCAAGACTTGATCTGCACGTGTGTCTAATGCTGAGCCCGTCTCTTGGTCTGACGATTACCTTGAGATCATATTCAGGTAGCCATGGCATTTTGCTTGCTTGTAAACTCTTGCTCACTATGTTCTTCCCACCTCGGCGCGTCGAGCATCTTGAGCGGGTGCCTTTCTGTGCTGTCTCTTTGCCAGGGCTCACACGGCCCTTCCTTTCACAAGCGAGTTCAATCCAGCCCTCCGCGTCGCCTTCAGCGTCTCGTCTTGTCGGGTCGCTATCGTCCTCTCCGGAATCATTACTCGGAGTTTCCCTCTCTTCTGCATAATCTACGTCCATTTAGGAGGTCCTTCCGATTCCTTGGCTTACACCTGGGCACCGTTGATCACCCTTCCCGAAGCTGGGTGTAGGCTCAACTGAGCATACATGTAGCTCGGGTACTTTTTCACATTGAAAAAGCTTCAAAACAGGTCTCTCACCAAGGTTTTTGGTGTCGAAGCGTTCGGGTGGACTTGCTCTATTCAGTGGTGGTCGATTTCCAGGTATTCCACTTGACGAAACTGCAGAAAACGTTCATAAAAGGCTGACCCGACGTGAAGCACGTCCGCATCGTTGCGTTTGCATTCGTCATGACCACAGTGGTGCCGACGAACGCACGCTGTTGGAAGAAGGGAGCAAAACGAATAGGGATAAAATTATCTGTAGGCTCGGAAATTCCGCAGTGCAGCACAACGAAATGGGAACACGGGCTTAATCGGCCCAAGATGTCGGAAAAATAGAGTGGTAATTAGGCATAGTATATGTAGGCCAGCGGGTGTAGCCAACACCCACTGGATTGCTAAGGTCTTTCCGAAGGTTGCGGGGCATCACCTCCTGTGTTCACATAGACGCTGCGTTTCAGTATTTTTCGGAGCATCCCGCTCAATTCTGCTAGAGTCTGTGATGGGGGCAGAATATTATGTCGTATATTTTAGAAGATCTCTCGGGCACGAGTGAAGCACTTTGCGCGTAGTTTTACTCTCGAAGAAGAAACCAAATGACACCAGATAAGCTGTAAACCTGCGTGCGCCAGAAAAAAAGCGGAAGTTTTAAATGCGCTACGCAAGAAACACAGCACGCATAGATACAACCTGCTACTCTTTGTTTCTTCCTAATTATGTAGATTGATTTTACGCCTAAAGTTGTTCAAAATGAAAAAAAAACAAACGCCACATTGATACGCGTGAAACTGTCTTGAGAGGCGGGTCGTTTCGTCTGAAATGAAAGGAAATGAGATTTTTGTTATTGAGTGCTTATGTTTTAGATTTTGCACCGCATTATGAGAATGTCATTTTTATTTTCGCAATAACTTGCTACACGAACCGCTCGGCGATCGTAAAATAGCTACCCCATTCATACGCAGAAATCAAGGCACAGAAAACAAAACAGGCGCAGTTTTTAGCACTGAAAGCAAAATATAGGTTATTTGAACTCTGAGAAGGATATCATTCTTAGCACTGTTCCTTTGAAAACGCACTCCACTGCTCAGTGAATCTTCACGAGAAACCTAGGCTTCATCATAGTTGAGTTCAAATATTCTCAGTAGATAGGAAAAGAATATTTCTTTCGGCAATTACAGCTGTCGTGCGTTGCATAGCTCAAAACAACGCTTTTTAACGAGATAGCATTAAAGAGCTCGCGTCGCAGAAAACCTGCCGCTGGCATTGGCCCAATCAGTTGTGAGCGAGAAATTGTTTGTGCACGCGTGACCGAAAAATCTAGTTACTGAGATATCCATGGGAGGCCGCTACTTGTCCATACGTGCGCGCGTGATCACACTAAAAAAACCAGTATTCGAAGAAAAAAAGCGCCTAATGTCACGAAGCGTGGTAGTTTCTTTTCCCTGCCACCCCTCCCGGCGCCGTTAGCTTCCAGCGCTTTTGTCAGGACGAGGGAAGAGATACTTCGATTGCAGCATGCGACAAACCTTTGTAACTCCACTCGCACTGGACAAATTTTTAAAATTTTTTGCGGTGTTCAATTCGTGAGGCAGTGAGCTTTTCTAGTGAATTCATTTCAAGGTTACTTGAAAAAGTGTATCAGGGCCCCCTTTACCGCATTTTGTTAGACAGGTGTCACGACGAGAACGAGCCCATCCGGTGATAATAGCTCGCGCTGGTCTAGTATACTGTATGCCTGTTTGTCCGTGTACGTGTGTGTGTAACAAAAAAATACGAATAAGTGCGCCCTTAGCAGTTGAAGGGTGCACTAGTGGCCGGATTTTACTATCGCGTTCAACACTTAATGGCGAAGCTTAAGGGTCCTTCAGTTTTTCTGCGCGTTGTACAGAAAAAAAAACGCGGCTGACAGACACTTGGCCTGACGTAGCACACAAGTAAAGGAGCAAGTGAAGATGCCTGAAGTTATTTGTGACGTTGTTGGTTTAGCCATACGCCAGTACAATCGTCTTCGAGAATGGTGGTTAACGCAAATGGTATGCTGATGGTATTGGTAATAGCTTTGGCGACAGTAGATTACTCGCCGTTGCAGATTTCTTTTCTGATACGTAGGCAGGCGAACCGCGAATTTTTGTGGGAGAGCGTGGTGACACGACTGATAGTGGTGCGATCCCGAGCAGTTGTGGAAGATTGGCAAGGCGTATTTGCTGTAGTAGCTTGGTAAGTAAGTTCAGAAAAGCACGTGCATGGGTGGGCCAGTGCGTGGTCTGCCGGCTATCTGGTAGAGAATACGCAGTCTGCTGTACCTTTGGCGAGCCAGAAAGGTGGTCCTCGAGAGTTTAGGTAATGGTTACAGCATCCCCCAAGTCAGGCCGTGGCAGGTGAGGGGCACAAACTTCTGCTGCATGGTACATCGAAGTCGATGCTAGTGGCTGCTGCAGGACGCGCACTGCGCTGAGGTCGATACGATGTCGCCTTCAGACATTGTCGACAGCGATTTTGAAAAGTACAGTAAACTGGACAAGTTTGTATTCATTCAGTATGTTCCAATGGGAAAAGAAAGACAAATCTTAGTGAAACACACTTCCTTGTCATGTGCGTGCCTTAGCAAGTTTTTTAAAGTTTTTTCGCACATTTACGTAATGCATGATGTTGCAAATAGTTCGAACGGAGACTCGTATTTTGCCAGAAAGCGGCGCAAAATGAGAAACCGTTCCGTTGCAATGGCAGATTCTGGAAAAAGCGTCTTCCATGCTACGTGTCCATTCGGTTGAAATTATCCGCTGATTCCTCATTACGATGCCAATGGCTATGTTTCTATTTACCACGGTCGGTTGAGTCCACACCCGGGCAAGGCATTGGCCGAGTTTTGATTCCAGGGCCTGGAAGAACTTCTCAGTTACAATGAAGCATTCTTCAGGGAAATTAGTATTGATTTCATTGTACACATATGCCATCAGAGAAAAACACCGTTGTGCTCGTTCGTCTTGCCTGTTTTTAGTTAAGGGTATTCTCCTGGAATTATGTCTCTTGCCTGCGTGAACGCATGTGCTATTTTTTTGGTCAAAAAAAGTTGCGCACCGAGCTTGAAGATAGCAGACTTACCTCACCCGGAGCAGGCCTCAGGAGTGCCAGCGTGTGAGCACCCATATCCTGTGAAAACCATCACACGACCATCAGCGTTGAGAATGAGTAGAAGTGCCATGTTCAAAGTTAATGTGTACGTTTGGTGAATCATTTATCAGGAACCTATGAACGATTTTAAATACTGATTCTGTTATAAAAGCCATGTCGCGTGTGGGGGTTATACTTACAGTAAGCCCTAGCATTTTAAACCTTCACGGGAAAAAAGAAAGAAAACCGTTTTTACCCATAAATAATGAAAAGGATAAGTACCGCATGGTGGGGATGCTTCTGCCCTGTCATGTCAATTGAATTTTGTTGAGAGTCAAGAGCTACCTGCGATTTCTCTCCTATTTTCATATATATTTCAATTCTACTATATAATTTGGCTTACGTTTTTTTTGATAACCCGACTGTTGCATACGCAGTGAGGCCCCTGTAATATGAAAACAAACACCATTGTCTCCCTAATAAAATTGTCTTATAACATTGCGCACCACATTCATATATGATGAGTTAAGAGGCCACGGCCGTTCGGTATGACCATATCACAATACATTGTATATAGGTCCCATGTTTATTAACACAAAAGCATTTACAGCGAGCCACACCAAGACTTCAGTGACGTAGTTTCGTCACGGAAACAACGACAGAAAAATACGTTGGATCAGAAAGAAAAGAAAAAAGTTCTGTCAGCAGGGCAGGCCGCAACTTTTCGGTGCGAGCCATCAAATGCTGGGCACGCTACCCAGTGCACCACGGCCACGGAGTGTGGAAGCTTTCTTTAGGGGCGAAACTTCTTAGGGTGTGGGCTTGATCGGCGTTGTCCGTTGTAGCCACCACTAGTATTCGGAGTGCTCACTAGATGGTGCGGTGGCACTCGCTTTCACCTCCAGCTATTTCACGCGGCAGCAACTTTAGAGTGGTGGACGCGCGTTCTGCTAGTAATCGGAGTGCTGTGCTCACTAGGTAGCGCTGCAGTTCTCACTCCCACGATCAACTTGTTCAAGCGGCAGCAACTCTAGAGCAGCAGATGCGATTTCTTGCTGCACTTCTAGCTTCAATAAAATTTTACTTTCCAAGAGCCACCTTGTAAATTGGCAATATTCTGTGACACCAAGGCGGCCCTTCAATGCGTGAGAATATTAATATCCAATTACGCGGCTTCGAAAATACTATTCGTTGTGGTCTCAAATCAACGAAATTTGTGATCACACTACTAATGAATGACACACACCTCACACTAGATGCCAGGTTACTGTGGGATCAATGATAACCACCTCGCCAATGACGCAGCCGAGTACGCCAACGTCGGAGTGCCTCTGTTAAGACTCGACGCAACAAGAACTTCATCATACCACACAAGATACGACGCTTGTACAGTGTACTTATCCACTGAACTTCAATCGGTCCCCGCAGTACCTTGCGTACGACAGCCATACCAGAATTCGCGACGTGAAGCGACAGTGCGATGTCAGCTGTCGATTGTTGGAAATTTTACCCATTCATTTAGACATCGAATTTTAATGGCTGGTTCATCCAATCGTGCTAACTGGAAGTGTGAGGAGACTACTGGTCATTTTTGGTGTCACTCTCGCTAATATGAGCAAGGTATCTCCATTGCGCCTTAACGAAACACGGTGATAGGCCTTGTGGTGAGGAAATAGTCTTGGCAGCCTGGTTTGACACAGAGAGTCACACGAGCTTTTTCAATACTCCTGAAAGCCACTTAATCTATCGCTTAAAGCGCTGAACTGTGTTAGTGGTGTGCAATGGGTCTCTCCTCCACTCTTTTTTTTATGACTCACTAATTTCCCACGCAATATCTAAGGTAGCGAACTGAACGTATTCTAACCTTCTTTGGCTTTCCTATGTTCTTTTTCTCTCTCACGTACTGGTTGGCACACATTATTTTGTTTTCAGGTATATTTAGTTCGATGAGTATCCTTCTCTCTTAGTCATGAAACAGAATTTTTGCCATGGTTTTTTAGGCTTAGCATAGTAACTTGTTAAAAAAAAGTTCGCCGCACAAAAAGCGTGTAGTTTGCCCGCATTGCTTCGTTTGACGCCTAACTAGTTTTTTGCATCAAGAAGTTTTTGTGAAGAAGCATGAGCAAATATTTTTTTGCGTTGTAGCTTTTGGTTATCGTATCTGGTTCAGTTGGTTGTGTGTGGTGGTACTGAAATATAAGCAGCCAGCTATTAGAACTCGAGGTGTGTTAACACCGCTGTTTCTGTGTCTTTTTAGTTGTGCCTTGTGTGTACGAGTGGAGTTGCTGCAGAACCCTCTTCAAAAACCAGAAACACAACTCTGTGAAAAGACAGCACACTTGCCTGGGGGAGTCTCACGATCCTTTTCAGTGGACGTCGTTTCTGAAAACAGATTTTACGACAATTCTGATATAAGGGTATTGTAGTGAAGGATTGACATGACACTCACTCGTGAGTAGCGATTGCTCACTGTCTTCTTTAACCGATGTTTCACAGATATGTAAATGCACAAGGACACAGCCTTGCTAACTTTAACATTCAAGTGGAAACTCCAAGTACATTGTACAGGTTTACAAGACTATGTACGTTGTTACAGGTGAATCACGTGTCGTTTACACGGGGAAATGGGTAAACGGCAATGAACATACTTCAGTATACCTACGCAAAACTATCCATGCATATACAAAAGAATTCAATAATACATGAGGCAGGTTACATTACAAATGAGTATTTATACATTCTTATTAAGTTGCCATATCGTCCAGGTGGCCGTCTCTCTCGGTGCGGCTGACCACAACAGTGAGCTGGGCACAATATCAGTGATTATGTGGTATGAACGTGTGGGCGTAAGACAGTTTCCGAAGCAGGAAACTGTTCATTGACTATCCTTGTCGGCAAACCAGGTTCATGGTCAGCACTGAGCAGCGGTAGCGCTACAGAAACACTTTTCTTGGAAGATGCTGTCTGCCATATTGCCACGAGAAGTTCCGCGTTCCAGTGATTGCGTTAAAACGAAAGATACATAAACTGCACATTGTTGCTGAAGGCCATTGTGACCCGTTTGACAAGCAGGTACCTTGCAAAGCTTCGCCCGGTTCTATGTTTCGCTGTCGACGAGAACGAAGTATGTCGGACCTTGTTGCTTGACGACTTTCCTAGTCTGCGAGATGGAAAGGTCACCCCTGAAGAAAACTGATGGTAACTTTACCAGCCCCATGTCTTCTATCACCAAGTTTGTCAGTTTTGCCGCTTGTCTCCTGTCGGTGTGGACTTTGCTCTCCACTTGCCTGCGCTTGACATGTTGCCGAAGCTTTGCCAGTTCTTTGTTGGGCGTTTTCGCGAACGACTCTGGCAATAAGCCGAGGATGTGAAGACTTGTTATTGACAGTCTTATATGCAGAAGTACAGCAGGGGCCGCTCCTGTAATGGCGTTTGGCGTAAAACTGTATATGGCGGGGTAATCTCGTACAGCAGATCGCAGCGCACGCTTTTCCAATCGAGACAGCTGAAGGTTAGTCTTGAACGTGCGGTTGAAACGCTTGACGTATTCGCTTACCTGCCGGTATTAAAATAATGGAAGCAGCAGCTCTATGACTCGTTCTTGTAGGAACTCAACAAATTACTTTGAGGAAAACTGAGACCACATATTACAGGCTACTTTGTCAACATAGCCTGCGCATACATATACGTTGAGGAGGAACTTGGTCCCATTTCTTTGCAAAACAGTACTTAAGGCAATTTTGAGAATTAGTTTACAAGTATCAGGATGAATGTGCACTTTGAACGCGCCGTTTTCAGGGGACCACAAATACACATCGCAAGTTTCTCCCGTTGTATCTCAGTAACCTGACAGGATGCAGCGGTGTAAAGGACGTCTCTGCCGATTTTTTTGCGCCTTGATTTATGCTTCAACTGTGGACGGCTTCTTCGACGTGGATGTTCATACGAGGCCACCAAAACTGCTCCCTGAATAAGGCTTTGTTGCATCTGATACCTTTAAAGGTTTCATGTACTGTCACTCCAGTTGAGCCCAAAGAAATGAAGGAGCTACGAGCCGCTCAACACGCCGCTATACACACAACAACGACTCTCCGTCCACTGATAGTTCCTCCCGAACTGTGAAATAAGATTGGAGACCTTCAGGCAAGTACCTGCGCGAGGGACAAGGCCTATTTACGTACGCGTTCACGTTCTGTAAAATAGAGTAGGCAATAACCGCTTGTTCAAAGTGCTCTTTTGTCAGCCAAGTTTGTTTAACCATGGAAACTATTTCTTCTTTAAAAGTAAACTTTTCATCTGCAATATGAACATGCATTAGCGAAAGAATATCGGCTACTTGCTTTGATGAGCCGTTCTGGTACTCCACTGCGAATTTGTACTGGAGTAGCTTTGTACACCAACGTGCGATTATTCGAGGGTGTCGGCGCGAGCCCTGCGAAGTCACAATCAAAACGAGTATCTGATAATAATTTCACAGCTAGAAGCCCCCCCTTCCTAACACACAGAGTAATGCATGCCAATGCTTGATGCCGAAATGCACGCAAGTGCTTCATTCTCACTAACCGCGTATTTATTTCAGTCAGAACAGTATGCGTAAAGCAAAAGCAACAAAAGAAAGCCTAATATCGGTGGGCTGCTTGCAAAATACTTTCCCCAGACGAAATTCAGATGTATCAGGTGAAATGACGATTCGAAGCAGAGGATAAAACGTGTTGAATACAATATTTGAAAAAAAATATCGCCTATATAACGCGGAAACTTTTATCCACCTCAGCAGACCAGCTGAAGCTATCATTTTTTGAAAGAGAACCCTCATGTGGTCTACCGCCTCAGCCATGCGTAGGACAAACGTTACGTAAAATCCACCAGTTTAAAAAATGGAGTTCAGTGTCATTGCAAGGAACTGGGGCTGCTGGAAGCCACGTCCATTTTATCTGAATGTGCCAAAATACCACAACATGTCACCATGTGGCCCAAGAATTAGAGCTCTTGAAAAGCACACACGCATTTATTGCTGAGTTTGAGGCCTGCGTCTTTGATACGCTGTAACACTGCCTGTAAAATATTAAGTGATCCTCAGGCGATTTGCTAAAAACCATGCCATCGCCATTATAAAAGACATCAGTCGCACGTTTGCGAATGGTTAGAAACATAATCTTTTGGAAAACTGCAGCTTTGGAGGCTAGGTCATAGCAAACACTTTTGAACCGGTTCAGCCCTTCGTGTGCACTAAAAGCTGTCAAGTGCCGACTCTCAGGATCCAAACGAACCTTGTGATAGGCAGGCACTACGCCGAGTTGATGAAAGTGTTGGACCTCACATGAATGAGTTGCTTGACGAAACTCATCCATGTGAAGGAGTGTAAAGCTGTCTGCAACGATGACCTTGTTAGATTCACATAGATCTACACAGAGCCTAATACTTCCCTCTTTGTTTTGAATGACCACTATAGCGGACACCAGTTATGTCCCATCAATACGCTAAATGATGTCGAAACTGCAGTTCAGAAGACGCGTGGTCATAACAGGAAAGAAAAGTTTTGATGCTAGTGGCTCTTAACATTGTTAGCAAAACCTTTAGCAAGACCTTGCTCATTTGACAAGAGCTAGCAAAACGTTTACTCAAGTACTGATAGCAGCTGCATTATTGCTTCTAACGGATATGTGCGGGTTACTTCGGCATTTGCTACCTTGCTCATCTGAAAACACGGCAGCTGGGATACTTCAATGTGCAGCTTCAAAGCTTTCCCGCCATTCAGGCAATAAAAGAAGTGCCTTGTTCGACGACGTAAAACAAGAGCAATGTAGTGCTATTTTCGAAACAGACCTCAAAAAAGAATCAACCTTGAACTAAAATTCGTCTTTTCAAGTAATCCAGAAGGGCCACACGGGGAACGGGAAAAAGTGGCACACGAAAAAAACACTGGTCAAGTACCAGCTCTGAAAAAAAAGAAACTAACGAACTGGATTCGACCAATACTTTATACGAGACCCGGTCAACTTGAATAATATTGTGAATTACAGCTGTAAAAGGCTGCTGAACCACAAGAACTTCTACGGTTTTATCCAGCGAAGGGTTTTTTACTGAAACCTTGTGAAGTTGCTGGTGACGACTTCTAGTTGCAAACATCTTCAAAATGTAAGATAGAGCCACAAAGAATGAGTTATTTTCCTTCATTTGGGCAGACTTTCTATGACGCGCGACGCTGCCAAGAACCACATCTAAAGCAGTGTGAGGAACTTGCGATTTACAGCGAATTCGACAGACAGCAATCTCGAGATAAAGGGTGTTTCGCATGCATGCCTGGCCCATCACGTTGACCTAAAGTGCGAGGATGGGACCGGGAATGTGGTGGCTGCGACGACAAACTGCCTTTCGCGTGAGACTGCACAGATGCACAGATATAGAAAGCTCTTTTTCTCTGTTGCATGCTCACTTTGACTCGTGAGAGCAACTGCCTTGTTGAACGAAAGCGAAGACTTTTCTTAAAGGAGACGTTTCCGAAGCTATGCGAAGACACACCAGCATCAAACTGCCCACGTAACGACTCTTCTTGCCACAGAAAAGAAGGCATTGCGGGAAGCTCAGTAAGCGTGGTCGCGTATTCTTGACGAGACTCACTCGGAAACTAAATGCAACAATGAAGTCGGTGGCTCTTGACGATTACGTTGCAGGTTGTCTTGAAGCGATAGGCCAGGGGAGGAGCTATTCTCACGGTGTCTCACAGAATTCAGCCTCCACTCATCGGCTTGAGCCCACCGCCTGTTTTCAGTCTTTATTCTCCAACGTCATAACACCACGCAGATTTCACAACTCTCGACACAAATGACAAAGACGGAATTCGTTTCGCCACAATATTTATGCACACCATAAATATTTCTGGCCCTCTAAGAACAAGTGGATTAAGAAACTATCTCCATGCAAGTCAATAGTTTGTTGAAAGGGGTTGGAGCTTTCAACCACCGGTAGCCTTATGCGCCGTAAGATAGCAAAATCTAAACCTGCTGCTCACGCAGGCGTTCCCTTTAACAGTGGAACCGTCTCCACAACTCTGAGGCAGTGCGTGGACTATAAGCAAGTTAGCCCTTGATTCAGCATCAGCATGGCTACCAGCTTGACGCCCCAGAATGGTTGTTAAGCAATCCACGCATCACTCTTCAAACACCTCAACACATTGATATGCACGTCCAAGCTTGTCATATTTGTTTGATACTCCTTTTCCTGTTAAATTTGTGCACTTTGTTTCTTTTTACACTGGGAATGTGCTGGCGGTTCGGTGCGTCGACGTGACCAGGAGATCCATGACTGCATGACTTGCCGTATTTAAAACTGACCGCGCTAAAGCGAATTGGCACGAATGGGACACCACGAGAATAGCTCGCCAGGGCTGCTACCGCGTAGTGATCCACGTGAGGCATAGCCTCACTTCACGCTTTTTCAATGGTATTTTCGGCAGCCCGTGAAACAGGCAGAATATTGATGATACGCTGGCCTATGGGTCTCAAATTATGCGGTAAGAGAGCCTTGCGTCGCTCTGGTTGAAAGTCGGAAGCACCGGAAGCCAGAAGGTAGACCTTGAGCATGTCGTGCTATTAAGACCATGGATGCATGGAGAAATCCGGTGAGATGATACCGGCAAAAACGTTCAGTTAGGCGTGGCAGGTGTACATGCTTATCCCAGGGGAGCCATATCGAAAAAGTTTCAAAACACTATAGTCAACATTTTATGGAGGAGGGACGTGAAACGCACAGATGTGTAGCGATTGAATACTGCTTTCTTTATTCAGTGCTCTGCAAATACATCCAAACACAAATACACAGTGTTTCCGAACTAAACACTTAATGAAAAACTGCTGGATCGATGTCCAATACTAGAGGAACAAATATATTGAGAACAACGTTAATCGAATCATTGCTTTCACAACAGTAATATTGTACATTGAAGTGCTGCTGCCTGATTAAGACATATTCGGGTGCCTTCTAAGTTTCTTGTTTTCGTATATTTGAAGCGCAATACGCGTTATATGTGAGGAATTTCTCAGCAAGCATCAGCGACATAAAGCATATCTATCTATCTATCTATCTATCTATCTATCTATCTATCTATCTATCTATCTATCTTTCTATATATCTATCTATCTATCTATCTATCTATCCATCTACCATCTATCTATCTATCTATCTATCCTATATCAGCTCACGTCTAGGGGCTCTCGTAACCGTTTTGTGGTTGCTATAGATAACGAAGTTCTAACGAAATGACTTAACTGCACGACAAACGAAAATAAGAGATCACCACTTGAATAATGTGACATGCATGCTACGACCAGCATGCTTCCAATGCCAAGCCTGTGTAGGTGTTCTTGCGGTTATTTTTTTACGTGTATCGAAATTGTGTGTTGTGACAGCAGTGTAAGAATAATATGTGGGGTTCAACGTGCCTAAACCACTATATGTCAGCGACAGACTCCGTAGTGGAGGACACTGGAAATTTTGACGGTACGGCATTCAAAATTAAAAACCAAATTAGTATGCTGAGACATTTCATTAGGGCGAACAATATTAGGTGGTTCCAACATCAAAATTATTAAATACACGTTTTCTGTGATGTGCCTACACGCCATGTCATGTAGTGCTCTCTACACACCAAATTGATATGCTGAAACATTTGTTGACAACGAAAATGAATGACATGTGGTAAAATAAATGTCATGACCTCCACGCTATGTTTGATAAGACCCCAACGTCGAGTCATGTCGCACACGCTATCAGTTCAATAGCTTGACCTAATATTGCGCGACTTGTTTAATGACCATTATAAACT
Source organism: Rhipicephalus microplus (assembly GCF_043290135.1). Taxonomy (NCBI): domain Eukaryota; kingdom Metazoa; phylum Arthropoda; class Arachnida; order Ixodida; family Ixodidae; genus Rhipicephalus; species Rhipicephalus microplus. Next base: position 105,286,341 of record NC_134705.1, on the reverse strand, counting down.
GCAGGTGGCAATATGAAAATTGTGATGTGCACCTCTTGGCTGAAATGAGTTTCATGTGATGCTCATTGTGAGAAACAGGCCGGTTTCTTAGCTTCATATATTCAAATGTTGGTATTGCATCATGTGACTTTATGCGAAACATGAATGACTGGTGGTAACGTGAAAACCACGACATGCATGTTATGTCTCGCTTGATTTGGGAGCTCGGGTCATGGTTTCCTCGTGGCCATTTTACTATACTAATGGACAATGAAAACTGTAATGTGCGACTGCACTCTATCGCAACATAATCTCCTCAAGTTTTGTTATAGTCCCATTTCACTGTCAGTAATTCTCAGCGCGAACTGTGACTGCAGTGTTCGGGAAGCTTGGGGATTGCAGTAGATCATTTCGTTAGGATTACACCCACTTAACGAACACTAAAAACTGTTCTGAAACCTAGGTGGCCTCTAACGAAAACGCTAAAATATTCGATTGCACGTGTATAAATGGCGACACCCTTTGCCACTTGTCAGTCGATCGATGGCCGACGATCTGATCGCCGCTATCAGTGCCAGTGTGATACTGTAATCTGTCTTGCCCTTTACGTTGCGTCAAGTTCAGCAGAGTAAACAACTTAATCGGAACATTCAGCCTGTGACTTCGTCCACGTCACGACCATGTGTAAACATAAACTCAACCAGTGGGAAGATCAAAATCAATTATTTACTGATTTATATGTGGAGTTAAAGTTTAATATGATTATGAGGGACGCTGTAGTGGAGTGTCCCGGAAATTTCTACCACCTGAAAATGCTGTAGGCCTGTGAGCACACAGGCCTAAAGCATTTTCGCCTTCACCAAAAATGCAGCCGTCGCATCCGGGATGTGATACCACGACCTGCAGGTCAGCAGCCGAGTACCTTAGCGACTAGACCACCACGACAGGGCGAGATGAAAATCAAGACGGATATTTAATTGCAGCATAATTGACATGACGCTGTCAATCATGCTGCAGTAAATATGATCACGAATGATAGATTCTGCAATGTACAATCCAGAATAGACGTTCCAGTAGCCTAGCTTGTACTAGATTGTGTATGCATGGTACACATGCGACAGTGAAACACATAACATGACATGCCTGGCTTCCTTTGCCTGAAAGTAAAACAAGGCTGTGAATGAAGCACTTTGATTGCCACTTCGCTTTACCTCGCTTGTGACAATGCGCAAGGTCTGCCGGATAAATTATTTGAAATACTAGTGAATGTTTCCATAATGCTTTTTGCATTTTGAGTCAAGCTGGTTAGAGTTTGGTTAAAGCTGCATCATCTGCATGTGAGCGTTATAGCCAGATTTTGAAGTGTGGCCCTTGCCTTAATAACTTGAAGAGCAATTTTGCCCATGGTGCCTTGGTGTTGTTGCAATAAACGTTTGCCAAATGAAACCACTTTTGTATTCATTGTGTTCTTACACCATTCTCTCTAGAAGAAGCAACATGCCGTTTCCTGCACTTCCACTTGCGACTTGAAAATATCTGGTTTTCATGTCTTGGGAGGGCCACGCAAATATGTAATTTGAGAGTGGTGTTTTGTTTGTAGTTTTGCACATCGTTATTATGGTGCCAAAGGTGTTGACGATAACTTGAATGATTAGGCAAAGCTAACCTCGCCTGTTGCAACACCTCAACCACCACTACCACCGCCACCGAGTATGAATAATAATTTGACAAAATTATATTGCTGATTCTGATTTGAACTGTTCGCTCAATCTTCTGGGACGAAAACTAAGTGACATTACTCAGACAATGGTCACGGTATGTTAGTTTAACGTATCCTTTCTATTCATGAGTTTCATTTTGTTTCTACGCCAGATCAAAGTATTTTTGTGTAGCTCTGGCTGCGAAGGATGACATAATCAAGTCAGAAAAGGTAGAATGTCTTTAAAATGCAAACATCATGAACAATTTATGTTGTATTATGATTGCAATGTGCGCAAACGTTAGTTTTTGATAATTTGCCCTTTTATGAAACGTATCAGCTCGTATAAATGTCTTCTCCAACCCTTTAGCCTTATTTGTGGAGCTCTCATTCGCTCTTGAAATAATTTCGTTTCCCGGGCCAGGGACCTAATCTTGACAGCATTCTCCTGATCAATAGGTTGAATTCCGCACGCCTTGGTGTTTTCTATGACGAGTGATGCTTCTCTGTGTGAGGTAGGCTCACATTAAAGAAACGAACGCGCAAGGAATTGATCGAACAAGCACTGAACGAGTGTATCATTGCATGGTACCGTTTGCGAACATTAAAATGAGCAATGTTTCAATTGAGATGAAAGTACTTGCCCGTTTCGAACCAGGAACAGGGGCCTCTTCAGGACTTGAGAGGGACGCAGGCTAGAACGAATACAGCGTGACAAATATGAAAAAAACCCATGCATGCAGGTAATCAGAAAACATGATTCATTTTGAAACAATTACAATGTAGCAAAATGGAAGCAACAAAGGCAATTAGGAATGAAAATTACTTGCACAGATTGTGCAACATTATAGGGACACTAAAGAAATATACTAAGTCGAATTTGATTGCGAAATTATTGGTACAAAAATATCCTAGTAGAACTTTTGTGCAAAGGAGATGCTTTTTCGTTAAATAAAATCAGGTTTTATTTGCGTGCATTGCGTTACCACACTTCAAATTACCCGCCTCAAGTGAAAATTTTTACGTCACTGTTCCCGTGTACAACGTCGCTCAGCCTTACTGCATGGCCGCTGACACTAGTAGCAGCAATGCGAAAGTAGCGAGAGCCACAGCAGCAACAACGGAGATAAAACAACTTCCTGCAATGGCCTCCAAAATGGCAGGGGTGTTTTGTTCAACTAGGCCCCCTAGATTTTATGAGCTCTCTAGGTCAACCAGGAAAAAATTGAACTTTTGAACCACTTGTGCCATTGCCCTAATAACTTTCGGCGGTTATTTTTTCATGAATGAAACAAAAACAAAAAAGCAGCATTTTTACGTCTCTTGATGCACTGAAGGTTCTTTAGTGCAGCTAGTTTGAAGACTAGTGAATAATTGTACGTGGTTACTCTTGCATATTTGCAATCAATTTTTGAATGATCTCGTGCCACAACTGTTCGCGTGAATTTACAGTATTTCTCGATAAGTAGGCTGCTGCTGTTCGTAACAATGTCCTTTTAAACGTTGTCATATATTCAGCTATCACTCTGACATAAAGTGTTATTTGACTTCAGTGTCCCTTTAATTTGCTGCTGCTTACCTAAATTGTAAGCTTGTTCCTGTGGTAACAGAATATATGCCATGTGTACTGTCCAACTTAGGTTTACAAAGTCTTTTTTTGTGTTTTACCGCCAATATGAGAATTGGGAATACATCTATGTCCATTTTCCAGCCTCAATATGATTTGAGAGCGCATGCTGAATGTGATGAGTAGTTTCAGAAGTACGCTGGATGTCTTGGGGCGTACCAGTGGCTGCGCATCAAAAATATCAGTGCGTTACTTTTCCACTGGTTTCTAAAGCATTAGTACGCTTTTGTGATTTGTATTGTGACACTGCGAAAGAGATTTTTTTTTAAAACAAGTGCTTTTAGGGTCTCGTGAGGTCCTTTACTATTTTAATAATTATTCTGTACCGTAGCTTGCAAGGCATTTTCATCTCACTTAACCATTGCGACAAACACCGAAGACATCTTGTATTGAGAAAAAAAAAGTGACGGTGTAGAACCGTGAATAACGCTTTGATGTTCGGTCCTATGATTATTTACTGTAGGTGCGAAGATAATCGCATAGATAAATAAAATAGTTACAGCGAAGATCAACTGGACAGGCTGGTCACTCATAGTCTGTTCGTTTAACGTTTGAGGGTATACTGTAAATAAAGGTAAATCAGATCCGGTAGCATACCTACTAACAAAAAATGTGCCTCATATTCTGATGCCTACATAATTCTTCTCATAGACTAGAAGAAAGGTACAGCGACGTGTCCCTTTAGAGATGCTGGCGACGCGCAAGCAGATTGGTGTTACTTTCCTGTGCAGTACAAGGGAAATGTCTATTCAGGGTAACCAAAATCACGTTGCGTATTCAGTGTTCTGAGGGATCGTGCAAAAAACGGTAACAGTTTCCAATGTTGCGTTTATCACCAATACCCGAAAACCAAAAATGATATGTGTGGCGACTCAAAGTGGCACTTCTGTGTGCAGGGAAGAGAGCGCATGCACCCGCCCGAGGAAGCTAACTTCGAGACAAAGAGTGATAATAAAAGTGAGTCGTTGTTTCGAGCGCGAGTTCCTCACTTGCGCAGCTGTGCCGAGCGTCCCGTCTCAACATTGGTGACCCGGAATACAGACACAGTGACCGGAGTGTTGAACGAGCCGCAATAAAGATTCAACGTTTACGATCGACGCCCCTCCGACAGTCTCCTCAGTCGACAGTAGGCTGTCCCCATTTTGGACTGCGGACGCCGAACTTCGGTTCATAAAAGCGGAATCTCAGTTCGCAGCCAGATGAATCACAGCAGACCTTAAAAATACCACTACAAAGTGAGCAGTCTGCCGCCCACCCTAGCCAGTGAAATCAGGGATCTGTTGCTCGCTCCACCTGTCGAAAACGCATAAGGAACGCTAGCAGAAACGCTTGTTTGCCGAGTTCAGGCTGGTGCACAGAGGCGAGTAGCGTGGTCACGCGACCATTTCCGACTGGTCGCAAACAGTCGCGAATGGTCGCAGACGGTCGCAAAGCGACTGCTTTGGCTTGTCGCTTCTTGACCGATTTTTCATTTGCAAGACTGCAGTCGCAAAGCTGCTGGAAGCAATCAGAGATGCTCAATTTTTTTTTCTTTTTATTGCGCTGGCCTTCTGCCTCCAGGTACAAACGAGTGCGTTTCTCTGGATCTGTGGCACTAATGCCACCACGGGAATACTAGGCTTAGAGATAGCAGGGCGCAGCAGCTCATGCAAAGTGTCGAATTTACATGGCGGCATTCGCAAGCTAAACACTATCAAATGAAGAGAAAAAAAATTGTTCAATATATCTTTCGCCCTTATTCAGAATCGTTTTAAGGGTGAAACTCGTTATAGCGGACATTTTCACCTCCAAGGTTGGTCTGGTGGGAGATTTCTTCTGTGAGTTTTTGAACAATAAAAAAATTCGGAGCGTGCGCGTTGCCTAAAAGTCGAATGCTCCTGTCTCTCTTTTCCCATACGCAGCCATTGGCGTGCACATTGAGCACTATCTGACAAAAAAGGGTTGCTACGTTATACTCGCTGGGTGTAACCTCTTTATTTTAGAAAGGTTCAGCGAGCGTTGAGCCGCATTGCCATGAATACATGTGAACTAGTATAAACCATGAACTCAAGGTGGTTATAGGTGGGAAGTAGACCCGAAGCGCAAGCCGTAAGAAAGTGTGCGTGTGCCATTTCTTGTTTAGTCCTTGGAATGTCCACTGGATGGCGGTGCTTCTAAGTGGGGAATATATGATGAAAAGATGCGAGATGGTGGTACTTTGAGTGTTGAATAGATGGATGAACGGACACACAAACAGATGCATGGATGGACGCATGAACGGACGCAGGGCCGGATGCATGGACAAATGCAGGGATGGACGCACAAACAGACGCATTCATGAACAGGCAGATGGACGTATGGACGGTCATAAAGACGGACGCATGAACGGACGGAAGCAAGATCGAATGGACAGAAGAAGCATGCTTCGTCACACTCTCCATTATTCACTCCGTGGATATGCTGCCTTGTTTTTTTCGTCTTGAACTTGACTTGTCACCGCATTCAATGCAGCACGTTTAGAACGCGTCTGTGCTTCATCCCTTGGCACCGACTTAAGACACCGCATTCGAGACGCGTTTGGGCTGCATTGGAGGCTGTGGCAAGAAAAAATACATTCAAGATCGTTTCTAAATACGCACGATTGTCGGAAATAGTCCTCGCCATCTCAGCGCAGCTTGGGAGGTGGGCGGTTTGCATGGCCGGCAAACTCTGGCGATTAAAAGGACGGTCACAACCACCACCGCCTTTTTTTTTGGCGGCGTCTGCACTGTCAGCGCTCACACCGTGGCGGAATGCTCCAGCACCATGACAATCTCTTGTTCTTCGCTTGAATCGAACTTCTTGACAATCTACGCTGTGCGAGAACGGATGAAAACAATAAATGCGGCACGCTCGGTCTGCTCTGCTCACTGTGCTGGCGGCGATCAGCTGACCGACAGTGGTCTCCAGAGTTCTCAATGATAACGAGATCCGGACGTGACTCTCCGGTGCGGAAACTTCCGATCGCTCACATGCAGCCTCTGACGGTGTAAACATCAGTCGCTTTTTGCTCGCCAGTCACGAATGGTTGCGCGACCACTGCTAGTCGCCGGTGCGCACAAGCATTTACGCCCTCCGAACCACAACGACTGCAGCAATTGCTTCGTGGCAGGGAACTCGGCTACCGTAGTCCTAATCAGCTTTTGCGGCACATGCAACAGTTGCTCGGCGAAACATCAACCACGATAGATAAGCATTGCTCCGAGAACTTTTTTTTGCATAAGTTGCCTTCAGCTGTCCACATGGCCGTCGTTGCCTAAAAGCACAGGATTTAACCGCAGCCGCTGAACTTGCTGACAAACTGGTAGCAATGACCCCGCCCACACACATGGCTGCCATACAAGCCCAGCAACCTCTAAACGAACTTCAATAGGTGCGTGAGGAGACTTCTGGACTTGCCGAAACAGTATCAGCTTTGCATGCAAGCAAAAGCACGCAAACGATAGTCGAGATTAATACGCCGCTATCGTAAAAGCAGCCAGAGTATATCAGCTCGTATCGTCGGAGGTTTGGAAGTAGTGCGCGTAAATGTATACCATCATGCGTGCACTCGGGGAACAGCCGCGACAGGCACTAAGGGCGACCAGTGCTACTACGTTGCCTCTAAGTCTTCCCTCGGTATTCTTTATTACCGACCGCAACAACGTAGTAGGTTTCTTTAGTTGACACAGGCGCGGAGGTAAGCGTTATATCGGCGTCCCAAGCTAAAAGAAAGAAACCTATAGTGCATCGTCCTTGTAAGCTGTCAGTAACACGGTGTTAACATATGGCCATCGTTCACTGTCGCTGAACTTCGGCTTTGGCAGAACGTTTAGCTGGGTGTTCATAGCTGCTAATATCAAATTCGCCATACTAGGCGCATAATTTCTCCAGTTGTTCGGTCTGTTGGTCGACGTCCGCAACTAGCGGCTTCAAGATCCTGTTTCTCGGGGAGCGGTACAAGGCACGCCGTGTTGGCACCCCACTATCAGCCCGGCCTTGCATAGTCTGGCTGGAGAAGCGTACTTCACCGCAATACTACAAAAGTTCCCAGAGCTGACGCGACAGCCTCAGCCGTCTCCAGGAGTAAAACACGGCGTCCTGCATCGCATCTACACCACAGGCCAACCGGTCTATGCGCGACCACGGCGCCTATCACCCGAGAAGCGGCGGTTGGTCAGACAGGCGTTTGCCCGCATTATGGGACTCAGAATAGTACGCCCTTCATCCAGCCCATGTGTGTCACCCCTTCATATGGTCCCAAAATGAACAGATGGTGATTGGCACCCTAGCGGGGACTATCAAACGCTGAACCGGGTAACCGTGCCAGACCGCTACGCAGTCCCGCACATTCATGACATGACCTCCTTACTGCATAGTGCTACCATTTTCTCTAAAATAGATCTAGTGCGAGCATATCATCAGATACCCGTAGTACCAGAGGATATTTCCTAAACCGCAATAACAGCACCGTTCAGAATGCTCGAGTTCGTACGCATGTCTTTCGGCTAACGCAACGCCGGCCAAACTATATTCAACGGTTTATAGATGGCGTTGTCCGTGGCCTCGACTTGAGCAAGTTATACCTCGATGATCCTCTGATTGTTAGCAGTATTCCTGAAGTGCACGAACGGCATGTGCGCTACGTACTTTAGCGACTGACTGAGAACGGCATCGTTATATATACGCAAAGTGCGCGCTTGGTACCGACGCCATCATTTTTGGACCACAGCAATACAAGTGCTGGAATACAGGCTCAGGAGGACAAGGAAGGAACCTGTATGGCAGTTTACACAGCCGAAAAACCTCCGCCAGCTTCGAGAGTTCCCGGGACTCGTGAATTTCTACCGTAGGTTTATCCCAAAATGCGCCAACAATCTTCACCCTCTCCACAGCCTTCTTGCGGCATCTGGATCAAAGGCAACAGCCATAAGTGGAACGACCAATCCACAAAAGCATACCAGATGATTAAGGAAGCTCTCTCAAATGTTACCATGCTCACGTACCCACAGCCAAGTGTTCCTCGATGCGTCATGGTGGACGCCTCCGATGCAACAATTGGAGCCGTATTTCAGCAGAGGGTGAGCGGAGTGTGGGGACCAATTTCCTTCTTCTCCAGAAAACAGAGCCCATCGAACGAAGGTACAGCACCTTCGGTATGGAACTGAGGTTGAGGTTGATGTTGAGGATGTTGTAGGTAGCCGGCGGATCTAGCCTTGCATAATTTGCAGGTAATTGCCCCGCTGGTTTTCTCTTTGCTAGTTGTTGCTAATGTCCTCTGTTTTTTACCTAAACACGAGCAGGCTTTTAAAATAAAATTCATGCATAGCACGACGTAATCCTGCATAACACGGCGGCCTTTGTCCTATTCAACTTGCAGTATTGTTCCGGTACTCTATCTCGCTGCACTATACGCCAAACATATTTGTGACTTATCACCAGTCACATGCGAGCTCCATAGCAATCGAAAATTTCAAGAGAAGTCGTGACACCTATTTCTTGCATATTGAGGAACAACGCGAAAACACAATATCAGTCACGCTGTCGCATGGCGAGCCTAACTGTTGCAGTTCTTCAAGTAAACCTTGTCATTCCTTCTTAAGCTCACGACATTTAAGCAAATAGTGTTCTATATCACCGTTTTCTTTGCACATCGAGCACCAGGCCGTCGCGGAGAGTCTGATCTTGTGGAGCCGTGCTGGTGTACGCGCTGATCCCGTTCAGATGCAATGAAGCAAGCAGGCCTCTTCCCTTGGTAGCCCTTGTGTCACACATGGCTGTTGAGGCATCAGCCATAACGAGTACAAATGCTTATTGACAGCCGCTCGTGAGATACGCTGATGGTCTTTGGGAGTCTTCATCGTTGGCGTAAGCTCCAGAGCATTCCGGGCAAGTCTGTCACCCGCCTCATTACCCGCTATACTCACATGTGATGGAATCCGTTGAAACTTAATGCTTATATCAACGTCGCGCAAGTCTTAAAGGATTCGCAGTGATCTTTTCAGTGCATCAATCTAAAACCAATCCATGTTATAGCCACTGCAAAGGGGGCTTACTGTCCGAAAACAGCACGACTTGTTGCTGCCTACAAAGCTTCAGTTTCTTAAGGGCTGCCTGAATTGCTATGCTTTCACATGCTGTCGATGAAACAACGCACTCGAGTCGCGCTGCTCAGGACGCCTTTAGAGACGGGATCACAAACGCTGCAGCGCTTGCTTCGCGCACTATGTCGACTGATTCATCGGTGAAAACTTTCAAATGATCGTCCTACTTTTCTTCAATATACTCAAGTACCAAAGAGCGTACTTCTCCTGTGAGTGTGGCACGCTTGCTGTGCAACCGGGGAATGGTAATCTGACAGTCGACATCCTCATGTGACCAAGGTGGGTCTTGTCGAAGTTGTTTTTGTTTGGGAAAATCGATGATAAGACGGCGAAGGTTGTTGAGGCCCACGAAAGCTCGCGATTCCGTGCGTCGCCGAAAGCGACTGAGTAGTGCCCGTCCTGGGCTCGATTCGCCAAGTCGGCAAAGCTGTGTCAGCAGTCGTTGAGAGGCAAGAAGACGTAACGGCGGAAGACGAGCTTCATGAAGTACCTTTATGCTCGCTTCAAACTTTGGCACTCTCAAAGCAACTCTGAGGCCTTTACGATGAAGTTTTTCTAGCCGTTTTGTACTGTGACTCACTCGGAGAGATCAGAGGCAATTAGAAAAGTACACGATTGACAATTAACGCCTCGTGTACCTTTATCATATATGTTGGGTGGCTTCCCCAGTTTGTTTCTGCCATCCTTCGAAGAATGTTTATACGAGGTGACAGCGCTGACATTCTCTTGCCTACTGCCCGTCGCCAATTCATCCTGGTGTCTAGTGTGACTCCATGGAATCTGATGTATTTAACTTGTTTAATTGATGCATTAGGAAGTAATATTTTCATCCTTGTTTCTTGCCTTCGCCTACTTGAGAATAGCATAAATTCAGACTTTTCAGCTGATATTGTTAGTCCAATATATTCAAGATAGGTTTGTGCGAAGAGTAGAACTCTTTGGCCAATCATTTCCAATCGCTTGTGCTGATATCCAGACATCGGATACATATGTCGTCGGCATAAATTGATATTTGTACTGCCTTGCTCACACTCTTAAGAGCATTAGGTAAACCAGCCATGGCCACATTGAACAACATTGGAGACAGGACACTGCCCTGTGGCACTCCACTGGTGATTTTCCTTGAGCGACCAACCACTGTCCCTAACTTCACCTGCATCGAGTGATCACTAAGAAACGCCTGAACAAAGCGTAAAAGGTGCACCGTTATTCCCATAGATGCAACACCACTAATTATCGCACCTTGGATCACGTAGTCGTATGCTTTTGAAACGTCCAGGAATATTGCCAGAGTTGAAAAGCCGTATGCTCATTGGTGTTCTATGTGACTCACCACGTCCAAGATGTTGTCCTGTGCACTAAACCGTTGCCGAAACGCAGTCATACATGCTGGAACGGACTTGTGATTTTCCATCCAAAATGTCAGCCGAACACAGGCCAGCTTCTCCATCAGCTTCGTTACGCACGAAGTTAGTGATACTGATCTGTATGATGCCAGTTCTGTTCTGTTTTTACCTGGCTTCAGCACTGGCCCGAACCAGGCCAATTTCCAGACTTGAGGAATGTTTACCGACTCCCAGACATAGTTTAAATGAATCAAAAGCCTCCTCTTCACTTCTGCAGGCAGATTTGAGATCATTTGGTTTGTACTTCCGTCAGGTCCAGGAGCACAGCGTTGACGGAGACAACTTATGGCTGACGTAAGTTCCCGCAGCGTGAAAGGTGCGTCGATGGCAGATGTAGAATGAGGCGAAAGTTGGTAAGGTGGTTCACTTTCTCTTCCAATTACATACACGTCAGCAAACTCTTTCGCTAGAGAGGGCATTGATGTATTTTTGAATAGCGCGATGACAATAAACGGCCTCAAAGGCTCGGGCGTGATTCCGACCCTATTTACTACTCGCCATATCCTTGACATTGGAGTAAATACAAAAACTCTCACAAAACGTTGCCCATTGTTTCTTCCGATGTTTGTTGCTGTATCGCCGTATTGCTGCATTAACTCTGTTGAACTGAGTTTTGCTAGCAGGTTCACCACCTCTTCGCACAAGCCTTTTCTCAGGCCTTCTTCTGGCCGTACACAAATTACGGAGCTTTAAGTCCGGGGCTTGAAATTGTGCAGGTAGCGTAGGCATAGTGGTTGCAGCCGCTTTGCTTGCCAGTATATCCTGAAACATATCCCCCGATTGGTGATCTAGATGCTCTCGGTAGCGAGCCCAATCAGTCACTTTGCAGGATTTAGTTACTGTCAAATGGTAGCCAGCAACGTTGACCAATATAGGGAAATGATCACTGCCCATTTTGTCCGGAGCTGTGCAACACGTGAGTTGAACGTCACTTGAATGCAACGTCAAGTCAATAATACTTTACAAGCTGGGGGCCTAAAGAATGTTACATTGCCATCATTCGCAATGCACAAGTCTAGCTTATCAATAGCCTTTTCCAGACAACATCCACGTGCATCCGAACTCTTGTCCCCCTATGACGTGTGATGCGCATCGAAATCACCACAATCGATGCGCGGAACTGGGCAGCGGTGACACAGGTCTTTCAAAAACGTTTCGATCAAAAGTTTCTTGCGAAGAGACGCATACACCGATGCAATGCTGATTTTGCGGTTTCCTATATGTGCCCTGATCGCAGAAACGTTTATAACATCTGTGCACAAGTCCGACACATTGAGTGCTACGTGTGGTATCTCTTTTTGTATATACAAAGCAGCACTTCCATTTGGGAAAGTCGTTATGGTGGGGTTCTTGTGAGTGACGTATCCAGTGATTGATCTTTATTTCGGTAATCCAGACTCCGACAGAGCCAAGTTCGGAATTTCGTATTCTCTCAAAAACAGGTGTAGTTCATTCATGCGAGAAACAATACCGGCAGAATTCAACTGCATTATGAAAAGCATTTTTCGGCGATTTAACGTGCACTGAGGCTTGGCCTTCGGCATCCTACTGCTGGTTGTGCCCGAAAGAACCAAGCAGCACTGATTCTAGTGCCAGCATGGCCTGCAGCATGGTCTTCGCAGTACCTGGTGACATTGTCACTAGGTGTGAACGTAGAGCGGCAAACAGAACTCGAACAATCTCTGCAGTGTCGTGGATATTTTCCTCGTGTCTCTTTGTCTTCTGCTCAAAATCTTGTCTCAGTACTCTGGCATAGGTAGCTTGTGTAGAAATGTTTTGAGTAGACTCAATTGGCATGGCTCCTTGTTTTGCTTGACTCTCATTGCCCGGTGTTTTCAGGAAGCATTCTTCTGATTGCACCTCACGTACATTCTTTATACTAGTTGATATTCTTTCTTTCACCAATGGAGGAAAATCCTCAGGTGATTGAGAAACTGGCCGGGCAGTAGTTGGTTCAGTTCGTTTAGGCCCCGTAAGAAAGGCTTTTCGTCTATGCAGCGCACTCACTAGGAATGGGAACCCACTATACCTGGCGGGATGGTCACTGTTGCAGTTTGCGCATTTAAAGTCTTGCAGTTTGTATATTTAAAGACCGCCTTGCAAGTTTTGAAGTCATGTGGACCACCGCAGCGTTTACATCGCAGCTCTCCTTTGCAGAATTTCGCCACATGACCAAAACGTTGGAATTTAAAGCACCTCCTCAGTGGCTCGGTGTATTCAGCTGTTTCATGTCGAGTGAAGCCAAGGTTAATAGTCAGAGGTCGCTCGGTGTTTGGAGTAAACGCAAGTACCACCGCGTCCGTGGGTCTAAATTTTCACTCATTCGCAGAAAAAACTTCTCTCCTAATAATGCTCCTGTTGTGGATCATACCTTGAGCTTCATGTATCCGAGAAGATCCGCCTCTGTGTACCACTTCGGGACACCTCTGATCAAGCAGGTGTTTCGCAGGTAGGCATTACGTAGACGAGCACTAATTTGTACACCACACAGCTTGCCACAATTGAAAAGCGCGTTCACTTGATCTTCAGTGGCCACGTCAAGCAGTAGCGAACCTTGAGCAGTGAAATAACTCCGAACTGGCTCAGCGTCAATGACTGATCTCACTGCAGAATGTAAAGCAATAGGGTTCACCCGTCTTAAGTCTTTTTCGCTTTCTACAGGTGATATAATCACTGGAAACCCACAGTTCTGCTTTTGCGTAGGCTTATCATCTTGAAGTTGTCGTCTTCCATGTCCGACCAATCGTCTACTTTCTCGTCTAGTCCCTCTATTGTGGATGCGTGGTCGTCGGTTGTAGGTTCATTGGTGTGGCCACAGTTATGTCCTCCTGCTCGCTGGTCTGGTCGTTTCGACAGCGTGTGAGATGGATCAGGCGCCTGTCCTGGTCGCTTGCATGGCTGGGCCATGGCCGAAGTCCCGAAATCAAACCCTTCTTTCGGTCGCGTCTTCTCGGAATGGGCCCGATAAGGGTAAAATCTTCTTGATGCCGCAGACGTCTTCGCGAGAACGACGGAAAATAACACAAAACAAAGAAAATAGAAGATCGCGGTTAGGGTTGGCTGCGCTCTCAACTTCTTTGTCTTCTTCCCGTAGTGAAACATCAAATTACCTAGGGAACTCCTGGCCATGCGGCCATTCGGCATTTGCGACGGTATGTGGAAGGACAAGAATTTTTTGTGCTCACAGATCACAAGCCACTCACCTACGCATTGCGCGCGAACTACGATTCTGGTGCGCACTTGGAACGGGAGCTCCGCCAAATATCGTACATCGCGGAATTCACGACAAATATACGCCATGTTGGTGGCACAGATAATGCTGCTGCCGACGCTCTTTCGTGCGGTCCAGTGAATACTATCAGCCTGCCGAGCAACGTGGACTTCACCACACTTTCGAAAGCTCAACGCAGTGATGGAGAATCGAAGCGTCTACTGACATCTTCAATCAGCGCCTTGAAGCTGCAATGGTTGGCAGAACCCGCAGGATCTGTATGCTGCGACATGTCTACAGGCAGGTCTCGACCGTTCATCCCCTCGAACCTCGGTCACAGCATGTTTGACTTGCTGCACAACCTGGCGTATCCCGGGATTTGAGCCAACAACGGCTATGAACAGTGAGGTTCTTGTGGCCAGGAATAAACCAGGATGTCCGACACTGGACACCAGAGTGCTTCGCATGCCAGCGTTCCAATGTCCAGCGACATACTGTGACCCCTTTGGGATCCTTGCCTCTGCTGGACTGTCGATTTGCCCTAGTGCATTTTGACATTTTAGGACCACTGCCGTTGTGTCACCGGGCAAAGCTACTTGCTAACCTGCATCAATCGCTTCACGCGATGGCCGGAGGTCATGCCCATTCCAGACATGACTGCTGATGCTGTCGTCCGCGCATTTTTCTTACACTGGGAGGCCCGTTGCAAAGTACCGACAACCGTGACGACGGATCGCGGAAAACAGTTTGAGTCCGCCTTATTCGCAAGCATCACCCGGCTCTTGGGTACTTCCCAGATCAAAACAACGGCCTACCATTCGATTAGCAACGGTATAGTCAAAAGGTTTCATCGTCATCTGAAGACGAGCCTGACAGCTACTGCGAGTCACAGCTGGGTAGACGCACAGCCGTTTGTTCTGTTGGGCGTTAGGACGGTTCTGAAAGCAGATATTGGATGCTGCTCTACTAAACTGGTGTACGGAACAACACTTCGCCTCTCAGGGGAGTTTTTCGCCCCTAGTAAGGAAGAGAACGCGTACGCAAACGTGGACTACGCCGTACGGCTGCGAGACATCATAAGCAAGCTACGCGCTGTTCCACCGCGTCCGCCCACAGCCCGGCCAGTCTACGTGCTCCGGGAACTCTCCTCCTTCTCTCACGTGTTCGTGAGGCATGACACTGTGCAGTGTACACTCCGGCCCCCGTACAACGGGCCTTTGAAGGTGCTGCGACGGGAAGACAAGCACAATGCAATCGACAGAGGTTGTCGTCACGACGTGGTTTCTTTATACCGCGTAAAATCAGCACATGCGGACTCCGAGAGCGGAGCACCTGCACCAGCTCGAGCTACATCTTTGCAGGCACCCCCGGCAGACCACGTAGCGCAGCCCCACCAAGCCCTCAAACAATTCACGTGGAGCGGACGGTGTACGAGACCCCAGTTTTGCATGAACTTATGAACCGCAGTGCGTCGTCCTAGTGCGGCCGTTGTGCGCGCACTCACTAACGGGGGACTCTTGTGGCGACGCAAAGTGGCGGGGCAGAGAGCACATGCGCCCGCACGAAAAAGTTATCTTCGAGACGAAGGGCGATAAAAAAAGTCAGTCGTTGTTTGGGACGCGAGTTGTTCACTCGCGGAGCTCTGCCGAGCGCCGCGTCTCAATTGCTGTATTGGTAGGTAAGCCGCTGAAATTTCTCTACTGACTCTCAGAAGAAAATACAGACGCTCCGCATTCGAGTCGTAATTGACCATAGGGCGGATATCGCGTGAGTACGCCTGCCCACTCATGGGCTGATGTTTCGAAATTCTTACGACGCAACTTACGTAAAGTTGCGAAAACGTTGAAAGGTACGACGTGAGCCGCGGAAAGAGATTGGCCTGGAAGGAAAATCTAGGCTATTGAGCGAAGCCATGCCTCGCAGATGCGACACACCTTGATAATAAGCATCCCCAGCCACTATACCATTACATCGTGGTACAAAGGCAGGATCGCTCTGCCGCGCTATTGTAACACAGGGAGAAAAGAAAAGGGTTGAGCGGCCAAAACACCCTCTTCACTTCTTCGGACAGTTTTGATCGCATCCACACCCATGCACATCGCGAAGTTCAGTTATATGACAGCATCACTTTATTACTGTATCGCGCCTCGTGGCAGGTTGAGCAGCTTGTATTTGACCTAAACACTGTGAAATATAAGGCTTGCGGCGATCAAAACATTCGTGATCACACTTTTTAAGATGACAGTATTTCGTTGGAACGTATATATTTAGGTATGTCAGTTTACCTGTTCATCTGTCCGTCCGTCCGTCCGTCTGTATGTCTGTCTGTCTGTCTGTCTGTCTGTCTGTCTGTCTGTCTGTCTGTTATCCCTTCTGTCCAACAGGTTAGGCACCCGGCGAAAGGTTTACCACTTGCTTAACGTCCAAACGTCTTGATGTGTTGGCTGAGTTCGTAGTTGTAAACATTGCCAATAAAAAAGCAAATATTGAGCATATTTGAGGCGCAGTATCATTACATAGCTGTTGGGCAGTATCTTTGGTTTAGTTCATGCTTGGACACGTAATGACAAAGACCGAAAATATTACTACGCTGCGCACGCATTGTGACACAGTGATCGAAAAAGCACTTGTTTTCTAAGCTTTGCTAAGAAATTCGAGAGCTTAAAATAAAACTAAACTTGATATATACGCTTTCTACAGGATTAGAGTAGCGCATAGCTTCCACTCTCACCAGGCTAACAACTCTAACTATGCAGCCATGGGCCACTCTGTTCTTGCAGGCGACTTGATCAAGCTTGTAACCATTGAACGAAGTGTGTGGCCGATCGCCAGTTGATTTGGCTGGTGTGTCGACGACCGGCGAAGAAAGCAGAAATGCGTGATATTTGGACTGTATTACGGGAGTACAAAAGCGTTTTTCAGCTCATCCAGTAACGCGAACGCGTATCGTGTTGTCGAATAACAACCGCCACCGCTGCCATCACGTCCAGTGGCCCAAGCTAAGAAAAATAATCTACTTACAAACACATAAAATATGTACTCCTACATTTCGGGAGCGCCCATCGCAACACACTACGCTTACCGCAATAATTACTTCAGTAGTTGTTGTTCTAAGAAAAAGTGCCAAATCGACGTTATTACATTCCTGTAGAAGCTTACTAGCAGACGTAAATCTAGAAAAAATAAGAGCACCAGTTCTCCGCTAACACTTCACACAGTGGACGACGGTTACTTTGATACATTCTAGGTGGACGGCAACCGCTTTCAACTGCTCGGCAACGTGTTCAGGGCACGGCCCGTGCATCAGCTGCTCGGCAGTTCATGGTTGCAAGCGGCGTTTGGCGAGTGGTCGTGGACCTCTGCGGCGTCACTATATCAAATATAGTAGCTCTAATTGTAACGACCCGGTGCAGCCACCTACCACTGACTCTACGTTGTAAAACACTTTCGTTTCTTCGTACCTCTGTCAGATGACGCCATATGTCATGCAGTGCCTCTTGACAGTGTAATATTGTCTTTTGACGTACTTTTCAACAAAGCACCGAAATAGACGGCAATTTTTTTGTTGAAACGGCACTCCTT
Organism: Rhipicephalus microplus; assembly: GCF_043290135.1. Lineage (NCBI taxonomy): Eukaryota > Metazoa > Arthropoda > Arachnida > Ixodida > Ixodidae > Rhipicephalus > Rhipicephalus microplus. Next base: position 105,268,736 of record NC_134705.1, on the reverse strand, counting down.
GCTAAATAGCTTTGAGATTGGCTGAATATTTCTCGAATTGTTCACATTGATGACTAACACACGCCTCTACCATGTGCTTCATCTATCGGTCTCCTTTACCTTGCTCAACAGTGTGGCTTACGAGCCTTTCTCTCCCAAGCACATGGAACGAAGCAGATTTGAGAGTAGGCATGTACACTAGCGTAACAAACGTTATGAAAGGAGCCATGACAGAAACAATGCTTCATACAAGTCAAAATCTGTCATTGCTGCGCAAATATATTCGCACAAAATGCGTTGCGCTTTCTGCCGTAAACTAAAATGTTTATTTCGCGGCAGGAAGGGCTTGTGCAATTATTCCCTGCAAGATTACTGTGAAAAAGATTGCGTTACGTGAAACATCCAGTGAGCTAGTCACAATTTCAAAGCACATAGTTTGCTGACTCACGTCAAGTACACAAATAAGTTCGCTGCCTGAAGTAAATATCAAGTAAAACGAGAGCAGACCATAAAACAATCAATAAAGAATAGAATGAAGCAATTGCCTGAGAATAAAGTAGTAGGAGTTACTCGACGCGCTCCTTTGTATCATGGACGCCTATAAGCGCACTTTCACTGAAAATTGCTTTGATAATACAGACCTTCTCGTCGTCATAAAAAAGTCAACTCATTGTTGCTATCGGCAAAGCTGAAATAAGATTATGCCACGGGTCCCATTGCGTGAACGCTGGTCCACTGCATCACAGCAACTGGAGGATGTTTTCACTTGAACGAGACGAAATAAAGAACCACGTAAGGCTGTGTAGCGAAATTACTTAGGAGTCAAATAGCCTTTGAGGCCAACCACTTATATTTGTGAACAGCAAATTAAGTGTAGCTCTTGGTGGCAATGGACTCATTTTAGCATTAAAAAGCAGTCTAGAAAAGATCACAGCGGATCCACGGACCTAATGATGATGAGGGGTGCAAAGCGTCCATCCCTCAATCCGTCTGTCTGTCCGTATATCTGTCTGTCTATATATGAATATGCTGTGCTGGCTACGCCGGATAGGAGGACTGCAGTAGCCAATAAGGAGCCGCACCCTTAACACTTTTAAACGCCCACCACCCACACATACTGGCTCGACGTGTTGCTGGCTTATCACTTGCGGGTAAATATTTTGATGGTCTGCTTCAATACAGGTTCATTCATATATATTATGTGGGTTTTTACGTCCCGAAACCACCATATGATCACGGGAGACGCCGTAGTGGAGGGCTTCGCGAATTTTGACCACCTGGGGTTCTTTAACCTGCACCCAAATCTGAGCACACGGGCCTACAGCATTTCCACCTCCGTCGAAAATGCAGCCACCACAGCCGGAATTAGATCCAGCAACGTGCAGGTCAGCAGCCGAGTATCTTAGGCACTAGAACGCCACAGCGGAGTTTCAGTACAGGTTACTGTCGACTAGAAGCGAGGTGGATCAAGAGACAGCCTCTCGGTCGTGCCTTACGAATTCCTCAGTTCGCATAGGTTGGGCTGTTTCGAGTAGCTGTGACAATAATAGCGCATAAAACTGCTCGAAAGAACGCTCACCTCACCTACCAAGAAGGTGTTGTCTTTGCCGCAAGGAAACCTTCAGAAAGGCCTAGCAATAAACCATAGGTAAATGTGGTGTAAAATAAGATATGCCAGTTCACCGTTACGTATTGTCAGATCATGTTCGACGTAATATGTTCTTGAGCTTAATTTCTGCATGGGGTGAACACACGCCGAGATAAAGTACACAATACAATATTGTTCTCATTCTCTTTGCCTGCTCTCGTCTTGTGAGAACTATTTTTGCTCCTCAGCATTTAGGCCTTAAGCCTTAAGTAAGTTTAGCATCACATATGCTATAATTTGAATTAGAAAAAAACACTTACCTCACTTGGCCCAGAAACAGGACTTGAAGATCCAGACTAAAAAGAGTATAAGGCTGCAATCACCACAACTATTCCAAAGAAACTGTTTATTGTGATAACGCTAATTATTAACGAGCAGTAAAAACTCCTTAGTTACCAATGCCTGTGAAAAATACGTTTCTTGTGCCCATAGGATCTGGCTACACTATGGCAGGCAGATAACCATTGAGTAGAACGAATATAACCATCTTTTTTACGGCTAAAATATCAATTATTTGCCACACTGTTGAGTTCTTGCACTGTGAGGCTAGTTTCCTGAAATTTTAGTGAGCCAGGCCGCAGCTAAATATTATAACAATACATTATTTTTCTCATGTGCCATGACTTGCTTTTGTTGTGCTGTTCTCTTTATTTTTGTTGTCATCCGCTTGCGATAATTTATTCGCCACAATATCTCGACACAGTTACTATTGTGTTGTTTAGGTGCATGTATATAAAAATAATCAATGAGTGCGTGCGAACCAAATATACTTTCCTCACTGTTTATTACACTAGCACGCCTACGCATATTTCATAACTCCGTATATATTGCCAAGTCTTTCTATAAATAAACAATACAAAAATTTAGTGTCCCTGTCGTCATACCTCCTTCTGTCATCAGCTTTTTCAAGCAGTGAGTATTTCGACTGATATGGAACACGTTTTGTGAACCTCAATAATAATATAACATGGCTCAAAGAGGCATACTTACTCCACTTGGACCAGGCATTGGGCTGACTGGACGACGTGGCTATAAAAGTGTAGCACAAAAATCTACATTAGAGATGGCTACATTGACATAATCAGTGCCGCATACCTTATATTGTATTGGAAGAATATTGAAAAAGAGCTGCTTTTGTGTACTATATTTCTAGGTTTCATTTAAAAAGCGTTTCATGAGACATTTAGAAGAAGTTTGTGTTTAAACATTTTCATATGTTTACATGTATGGACAATCTTGTACTTGTTCACTTACCTGCGATGCCATTCTAGATAGATGCAGATGTCTTTGCAAAGGTAGTGCTTTATTCATGAGCTTTCTCTTTTTAACTTGAATATTTATTTTGCCATGGGTCATGCATCCCGGAAGCATTTTCTTCGGGCACAGAAGGGCTTGGGGTCACATAACTCTTTCCAGCAAATAGTGTTAAACATTGGGTGGCTATGCTCTGTTTAGAGTCGTGTTTCAGGTTGCAAATGTTCTCAAAATGCAGAACGCATTTTACAATCAGGTTTTCGGTCTCACTACGGCTGGGTTCCCTGACTCAATGTTGACGTAAGGGCTGAAAGCTCTCTGGTAGTAGGTGAAAAGTTTGAGGAGTCACGCATTCACGCGGACGGCTACCACTTTCATAAAACCTAAAGTCGTGCCCTACATACATCAGGTTAATCACAATCTAAGGGTGGAACCAAGCAGATATGGTTTCTGCCTTGTACTTTTGGTGCCTTTAAAACAGGTGCATGGTTTACCTATGTACATCCAGAGAACCTGAAAAAAGGCGTGGATGTGGTAAAAACCATGAAACGCCGTACACATACTTATTACAAGAGGTATGTTCGAAATACCGCTGACAAAGCCCAAGTCCTACATTGGCTAGACAAGGTTGTGCCTGATTGATCGAGCCAGAACACATGGACGACAATTCAAGAATGACAATTCGGAGCACCTGTCTGCGCATTGTAAAGGCTGAGCGTGTGAATAACGGTTTCAGGGCATAAATATTTTTAGCAGAAGCCACGATTGATGACTTTGAGAGATATTAGAAAGCTATGTTACATTATTCGAAATAAAACTGATAAATGTGTTAGTGATAACTCTGCTAGATTATTAGAATAAAAAATGCGTTTTTATAACTGGTTCCCACACTAGACTGATGAGTGATTTTATCTATGCTTGCGCATGCTCCAACATGGTATATATTGCGATATGGAAGGAATACGTAGTGCCTACGTTCTTGTTCTTTATTTTCTCTTTCTCTAAATCTTTGTTTTTAAATACGGTCTTCATTTTACAACTTTTTTCATTTTGAGCAATATAGTACAGGTATCGCTTATATGAGACTATATGTTCTCTTCGCCAATCTCCTAGAGTGCGTATTAGCCATGGATTCTAGGCTGCAAACAAACAAACAGAACGCTTGTGATGACCGATGCGCTAGTTTCTTACTATTTCTGCGTGCACCTCTGGATTTCTGCCTCGTTCTGAAATCGATGCAAGTGTAAGCGTTCCCGCGCCCTCGCCGGCAATAACGGCGGCCGCAGCAGCCTTTTCCAGAAAGCGCTATGGTGTTCGTAGCGCCGCGGACAGCAACGACACCATCGTCTACTCGCCCTGCAGGGAGGAATGATCTAAGTACGACTTTCAACTCGCAAAAAGCCGTAAGATCAAGCGCAGGAAAACCGGGTCCTACCAGACTTCATGGAAGTCTACCGATAAATAATCAAAATACCGCTGTCAGAATATTTTTGTACAAAAGCTTGCTATCGATAACTTTAGACGACTTACCAGACAATCGGTGTCGGTGCTTCTCGAGGCGGCGATGCCAAACCAAGTTAGCGACGTGAGACTCAACTCAGGAAAAACTGTTCTTGCTATCAACATTGCACACGAGACTTCACTGAGCACACTGAGCAAAATTGTGGGATTCGATTTCAAAAAATTTCGCTCGTATATCACATTGAGGAGTGGTTCTATTATTGGCGTCATCTATGATGTCTATATCTCTGTTCAAACACAAACTTGACCAGTCTTGTGAAACCATTGATTGATGGCATTGTGAAGATTATAACCAGGGTGCCATTGGGACGAATTCGGAGAGGGAAGTTGGCTGAATTAAAAGAAAAAAGAACACTGGTGCAGGGAGCATGCACGGCCAGCTTCAATGGATGTCGGGGCTTTAGACCCCGTGTCCTGGGCGCTCACCCCGGTGAAGCGTGACCTCGACGCCAAGAAGACTTCAGGTGGCGGAACATCGACGTACGCTCGAGCCAGAGAGCTACACAAAAAGGAGTGTTGCCACCGTGGACGCTACCGCTATGGCCTCAACGCCACTTTTCTCGGTGCTACGGTCACCACAACGACAGTGCGCGTGAGTGTAATTTAGAAAACTTGGTGGTGTGCGGTAAATGTTAGGACGTAGATTTACGTCTCGCGTGCAGAGGAACTCCTCTTTAAACCGTCTTTAACCTCGTATCATCCCGATGTTCGTTTTTGCGATATGCAGTCCTCGTCCTATATAAATATTGTCTTTCTGTTCATGAGGCTGTCGTGATTGCGTCCGATGACCTGGGCCCTTGAGTAAACCCCTTACTCACCACGATTGGCGAGCCTTGTCAGGATCTGCACTTACCATCTTTCACCGAGAGTACGTCACACACAAGATGCCTGTTAACGTGCGAAGACGACTTTGTATTGAAGTGGAGGTCGGGTGGTGTTGCTCCTACTTACAACTAATGTTGCAAGAAGACTTCGAAGAGGAATTATTTTCAACTCCGGTACATGTGCAAAAATGACAAAGAGCGTGTGCATGTGTGACGGGAAGGACAGGAGCTGTTGTCTGAGATAAGCACAGCTATCTTGGAAAAATAAGAGATTGAAAAACATGGGGTAGCACTTAACGAGATTAATAAAGAAAACCAAGTCAAACTTCACAAAGACGAGGAGACAACCATGATGCTGGCACAATTCTGACAGGTAGATTCGAAAAAGTATATTTTGGAGAACGTGATAATGTTGCTCTGAGTATACGGCCTGCAAGTGAATGTGTTAAGCAGAAATGCATGGCATCGAAGGTGACAGCAGTATGGAGCAGCATGGTCTCTGCAGTCGTCAGTGTAAACCTCTCGGCTGAACAAAAAGCGCGTCAAGCGTATCTGAGATTTGCTTCGAAGCCCAACGCAAAGCGAGTGGCAATGACAAACCCTAAAATAGAGCCAGTAGATCATGACTTGGGCAAAAGCGGCCGGAACACCCCAGTACTCGTGCAGCTAGGAACATGATACTTCGTGTGAGTGTGAGCCCGAAACATGATACTTCGTACCGTTTGGAGGCAAATGAACTTCGAGACAACCGTAAGCTGGTGCGTATTTTGCACTACGTAGCTTGGCACTCATACCCCGTTTTTAGGATTGAATACTGCTCCATCTGTATGAACATCGAGACGCCACTGCGATACACAGGAACAGATAGGAAAGAGAACTCTGGTTCTGTGCTAGTACATGGAAGAAAAGGACGAATATTACAAACCTGGTTGACATATCCTGAACTGAACTGTGACCCGACAATGGACTTAAGCTGAATGCCTATCATCAACAAAGGTACCAATTTAAATGCATCCCTACATTCTTCGACACGTTAGCACCGTGAAGTTCGATGCTATTCGAACTACTTCAACCAGACCAATCGAAAAGCGTGCTACTTTCTGAAAGAGGAGAGAAGAATGTGACATTTATGACGAGTGCGACATTGAGGCAAGTTCGGAGTGGGAAATTGACTTGAAGAGAAGAAAGAAGACTAGTGCAGGAAGCTTGCACGGCCAGCGTACCCCTAATGGGATGAGCCATTCGTCTTGGATCCAACAAAGCAACCGGCTTCAATGGTTGTCAGGGCTTTGGATCCCGTTTCTTGGGTGCTCGCCCTGGTCGAACGTAACCTGGACGCCAACAAGACGTCAGGGTGCGAGACATCCACGTACCCTCGAGCCAGTGAGCTACATGAAAATACGTGTTTCCATCGTGGACGCTACGGCAACGGACTCAGTGCCACGTTTCCCGCTGCTACGGTAACCGCAGCGGCGGTGCACGTCAGTGTAGTCCAGAAACCTTGGTGGCGCGGGAGCGAAAAGTGCTGTGTGTTAAGAGTTAGACGTAGTCTCACGTCGACAGCAACTTCCCTGTTTACCCTCTTTGACCTCGTATCATCGTGATGTTCGTTTGTGTGATATGCAGTCCTCGTCCCCTATAAATATTGTCTTTGTATTCATCAGGCTGTCTTGAGTGCGTCTGATGACCGCGGTCCAATGAGTAAACCTTTTTCTCACCACAGTCATTGATATCGTACATGTGTATCGCGTTGGCACTACACGTTTTATAAAACTTACATTCAAAAGTGAATCTTTGCCCTCGCATGCCAAGGTGGGTCCCTTTCGGCATCCTATACGACTGTTCATCCTTATGACACTTCAAGGCCACAATGTTTTGAGGTTTGGAGACGTGAGTCGGAGCACAATAATTTGCTCGCACTGTGCCAAACCACACGTGCCAACTCCTGCGCTACCACGGTACTCAAGTACCACAATCGCCTGGGGTCCCATCACACTCCGTCAAATGACTGCCCCAAGATACAAAAGGAAGTGAACATTCTTAAGCATATGGTGTGAGACTGGTTGTCTCGTCGGCAGTTTGTTGCTGTTGTCACACTTCAGCGCTTCCAAGATCGTCGCGGTTGAAGAGACTTTTTGATACTTAGTTCACAGATGACACGACGTCCTGTGCTTCCTAGACCATAAGTGTGCCCGTCAATGTCTGCGGACAGGGCGGCAATAGAGCACATGGAATCTGATATTTGTCCAGCATTGCTAAAGCTGCAGCTAGAGTGACTGCCATAGAAAAAACCACAGCTACAGTCAAAGCCATAGGGCGATCCAAAGCGAATCAAACAATTGCAGCAGACCAAGCCAACATTGGCTGAGTCAACTATAGTGCTGGTTAATAATACTATGCCTGAAGAAGACCAGGACATCGCTGCGGCACTACCATCTCTCCTGGACACCATATTTGTGCTTTGGAATAAGCTAAATGCTCCGTCAATTTGAAACGCCCTGACACAGCTGGAGGCACTCACTCCGATCTTTCAGCGCTTCACTATATATAGTCACCACGGATCGCCGGCGACCCTCTCAAAGGCCGCAATTTCTTTGTCACATGTCTGATTTGATTGATTGATTTGTTGGGTTTAACGTCCCAAAACCACCATATCATTATGAGAGACGCCGTAGTGGAGGGCTCCGGAAATTTCGACCACCTGGTGTTTGTAACGTGCGCCCAAATCTCAGCACACGGGCCTACAACATTTCCGCCTCCATAGGAAATGCAGCCGCCGCAGCCGGGATTGGATCCCGTGAGCTGCGGGTCAGCAGCCGATGTCACATGTCTGAATGCTGAAGTTTGTTAGTCAGAAACGTTTCCGGCCCCAGTGACTGACTGATTGTCTCATACATATCTGATTATCTCCTTTCTTTTTCTTCTTAATCCCCATCCGCCAACCTGAAGTGCAGGGTAGCAAACCGGACACTCATCTGGTGAACCTCCATGTCTTTGCTCTTTTTGTTTTTTTCTCTTTCTCAATTGTGACGTCTTTCAGTGAATAAACAAGTGGCATAATTACTGCCCGAGTCGTCGTACCTTCCTCTATCATCGCGTGTGTGTGTTTTTTTTTTGAGGGGTCAATTTGTTGAATATGTGCCACGTTTTGAGAAGCTAAATAATTTTATAATTTCGATCAAAATGATATACATAACGCTCCTTGACCAGGCGTTGTTTCAACTGGCCTACAAGTATGTAAACAATAAAGCATGGAAAGTTGGAGTGATATGTGCCTACATGGGCAAAACCAGAACCGCCCCCCCTATCGTGATTGGCAGGAGTGTTTAAAAAGTTGCAGTAACTCTACCTTAGTTAACAATATTTTATACTAATTCAAACTCTTTGCTACCTCATATCTAGGCGCAGGCAGCATGTCTGCAAAAAAGGTGACATAATATTATTATATTTGTTTCGCCCCTCAATATTTAGTCAGTGATGCTGAGACCAGGTGGTCTTAACTTGTGCACCCTTTCACTACTGCATCTCTGATAATATTCTGGTTTATATAAGTAAAGTCCCGCCTATTATGATAAGCGGCAGTCACATAGTATTGTTTTATTGAAAGCTGGAGATGCTTAAGTGTCTTCCTCCGTTTCTGAAGTGTCCATTACTCTGCCTTAGTTCTTTTGTGCAGTTCACTTTCTTGTGCCAACACACGAGTAATATTTTGTCAAACTATGACAATTTTTTAATGTCAAGAACCTCCGTAGGTTTGCATAGTTGAGCTAGAACCTGTGATGCCAAAACAGATGATTTTATTACAAAGTCAGGCATACTTTCAAAATCTGAAAAATTCCATGTTGGCAATTAGGAGCGTGAAACAGGCAAAGTACATGAAAAGTTTTGTTACACTCAAGAGCACTTAAAAGAAGTAAACAGGACAATGATTGAGAAAATAATTGCACTCTTTACTTGGTGCAAACTTCTCGAAATCACGTCTACATTCCAGTATTCATTGTGAAATTATCACTTTCGCGTTTCAATTGAAGTGCTCTACGGATTAATATTGGAAGTCAAGTGTAACAACACAGAGCGCCTAACTAGCTCTCTATGGCTAAGCGAATGCCTTCTTTTTATTTAAGCAAATGCCTATAGATACAGATGTGGTAAGTAAAAGAGTGCGGCTTTGTTGTTTCGCAACTGTCACGTGGCTTATATGGCCAGTTTACGAATGCGCTTCTTGTGCATGAGTGTTAGTCGTTCGAAAATAATAAATGCGATGCAGCTTAGGGTCGATCTTATTCCGATGCGCGTCGTGACCATTATTAATGCGCCAGCACGAACACTCGCTCTCTATCTACTCTCCTGCGCTCCCCTTCTCTCGCCTCGCTACACAGACGCATGGAGGGACCCCTAACCTAAGCTCGCTTTCTCTTCTCTCTCTCTAGACAGCCCTCCCCCTGGCGTTCCCACCCCTATCGCACGCACACTTCGCCTTTCTCTCTCTCTCCTTCAACGCTGAACGAGCCAGCGTCTGTTAACCTACGCTCACTTCCCTCTCTTCCTCCTCCAGACATTCCTCCCCACGGCGTTTACACTTCGATTGCGTATGCGCGTCACCTCTCCTCTCTCTCCTTCCTTACGCTCCACTCTCTCACCCCGCACCGCCTACGCAGGCGGCGTCTTCCAGCAAACTTCTCGGTTGTAAAATTATTAACCAAGTCAAGCTGGAAATCGCTCATTTGTTGACATGGCTTTCGTGTCAAATAAAGAAGCTTTCACAACAGTATTCGTGAACGTTAAAGATGAACTAGCCAACTCGACTTTATTCTACACCTTCCTTCTACGCGGCCGTTTTGCTTCCTCAACCTATACCAAATTTCACTAAATTTGTTATCACGTAACGTGAATAGATGAAGGTAAACGACACATCCAAGTATGATAATCATTACACCGGAGATATGTACGGCATCATTTACCTCCACCTCGTAAAGTGCTGATTTCAAAGTAACATATCTACGTTGCTCATTCGTGCTTCGCATTTCATCGATTTATACTGTACGTGGAATCTGCCAATTTTTCCTATGCAACGCCGCAGTGAGCGTCAGCGTTGACGCGGTCGCCAGTGTAAGCACTGGCGCCCTCTACTTCGCATCTACACATGACTCCCTTCAGCGGGAGATGGAGGAATGTTTTTATGAAAATTCGGCTAAGTCCTGTTTCATTTCCAGTCTGTTTTACTATATTCATCTTGTTTGGCTGTTCTGTTTTCCTGTCTTCGTTTTCCTTGTTCACTGATTTCCTCTACTGATTATATGTACTAATTTTCTCCACAAGATTCATCCTTATGAAACCCCATATGGCTGAAATTTTCGGAGACCTCCCGTCACTCATATTCCTACCATTGTTTTGAGACGGAAATCACCAAACTTTATTTATGTTTATCGATAGCTCATAAAGCAATTGCTCGAAACCAGATGCCTGTGTATCTAGACGTCAGCTTCCTTCTATGAATATACAAGCTGCAGTGCCTACTGGAACTGCCTCTTGCGAATGCACCACCACACGCAAGCCACCGGAAGCATTTCTTTTGTGTTCGCCTGATTCCCTTTACCATGGTGTTCCCTGTATGACCCTGTACTGTTCCCAATACCTTTATTTTATCTTTGTCACTGGTGCAATAAATTATGGAATGTTCTATTCTATTTAGTGCTTGGTACTTCATAGTCTCTTTAAACAACAAGGGGTTTGGCGCAGTGAAGCAAGTTATAGAGTTGGGGGCAGATCTTTAGTCTTTGCTGTCTTTCTTCTGTTTTCTTTATTTTTTATGGAAAGTCGGTATTCAGGTGCTTGAATTGAAAATCACTCCTGTGTCTTTTTTATTATTGCTCTTTCAAGAGCGAGGGTGTGTCCCGTGTTTTTCATTGAGGTATTGTGATGTGCAAAATAATTTAAAAATTAGACATCCGTATAGCTAAAATACTTATTTCTTTTTTGCCATAGGGCACACACTAGTTGGATACCAGGCAGAAAGTATATAATACTTCGGTTCTAGAAAATGGGTAGCATACTGAGGAACTGGAGTGCAACAGCGCCTTCCAAATTATGCTACCCGTGGTCCGCGTGCCATGTGGTGACGGTCTATCAAAAAAAAGTATGCGCCACAAAAGGGTGAATCCCAGTAACCGCCAACACTCCATACCATGCATATCATATCGAATTAGTTCATTGCTATTGCACAAAACATTTCGCTCTGTGGCGGTGATTTCGGCAACGCCAACGAAGTTCACCAAGGCACTCAAGTTTCCCATGCAAAACCAGACTCACAAAAGCGCGTATGTTGTTAAGCCGGCGGTACGGCAAAGAAATCTGAAGTTAAACTGTGAAATTCTTTCTCAACTAGGTATTTAACACTCCACATACGTCATGTTGGTATGGCGCAGTGGTTAGTGTCTCCGAGTGGTAATCCACAGCTTGCACGTTCAATCGTCCGTGGTAGTTGTTTTTTTACGGGATGGGTGTCTTTTTTTGCAACGTTTATTACACAATTTTTTATTTTTTGTTGCAGCTGGTCACGGTAATCTGACGCCATTTCACGCTCATGCGTTGCCGGCACTGCAGCACCCACCATATCTCACCATGCGCCATAGTGGACGTTTTCCAGTATTCACCAACTACATTATCCCACAATTAAGGGGTGGGGGGGTTAAACTATGCCTACAATTCGTGTTTTTTCCATGAAGGGCCCTGTTTAAATCTTCACTTCTTGAAACTTATTGGAACACTGATGACGCGTTGTCCAAGTTTGCTGTGGGAAAAACTAGCGCAATTTGCATGCCTCGCCACTCCCTAGCTTACACGTGATGAAGCTGAAGCATCATTTTATTTTCATTGTGAAGTGCTTCGTCGTAGTGTTGGTATTGCTCTGAAACACTTACCGGATGTGCACTAACGACGACAGTGCTCAATCTTGGTGGGCTAGAAGGCTGAAAAAAGGATCGCAGGGGGCACAGTAAGTGGACGTTAACATGAAAATCAATTAAACTGATTACTTATTTGAACAAAGCCACTTACACAGAAGCTGTAGTACTTGTGCTATTCTCAATATTATTGGAAAGCCTCATTTCATAAACAAAATATATGCAACTGCAATTCTCATGCTTGATATAATTTTTCATTTCAATGAAAATATTGATAGCATTTGAAGGCCACTGTCGGTAAGTACTTTTATAGTGTACTTTTGATGGTGTAGTTTCTCCACTTGTCGATTTCGCTTGTCACAGGGTCCTAGCCTGTGGTGCATTTCTTTTCATTCAAATAAGTAGGTCGTGTTACGAGCAATCATTCGCGTTCCTTTTATTATAAAGGTGACAAAATTATAATGTGATGCCCCAAAAGTTTCTTGTGTTCACGCTGATAAGTAGGCGTTTTTATGTCAGTCACTATTTATCAGTTTATTGGAGCATCTAATATTTGAGCACTTTAATCATTTTCGGCAACCTTACCTAAAATATTCTCTTTCATCGTGATGAGTTTTATGTACCTCAAGAATGTGCTCTGTCGTGCTTTAAAACTTCAAACATTTGTCTTGATATCAAACCTTAGGACGCGAAATTTTACAAGACCTCGGAGAATAAAAAAAAACAGAATTCTACAGAAACCTGAAGTATGTTTGTAGCTTATCCTGTAGGCAGTAAGCTTCGAACATAAGTCATATGCCTACAAAGCGATACTACGAGTATGAATCGCGCGGACGGAACTTAGTCGAAGGAACACGCAGCATACGTAGTACAAAACAACAACGAAGCCAATTGTTTCTTCGACTTATTACCCTCTTGATGCAGTTTGCGTACCCAACCATGGATCGAATAACCCTTAAAGACTCCATTCTGTAAAAAAAGGAAATGTGCAAAACAAGATACATAACTACAGAGCAGCTTCTTGACCCGTCCTGTTTCATGCTATGTATTTGTTATGAACAGTCACAGAGTCATTTCAAACAAAATTTTAGTGGTACATCTTCTCGAAAGCTTTTTGGTCGTTTCGCTATTGTAAGACGGCCTTTGTAAGCAACATCCCATGAACTATTCAATTTATTATAAATTTGCTGTAGAGCAGTTCTCATTTTATCCACTGCCAATTTTCGGTATTCGATGCATGCCATACAGTCATAATACGATTTTTATTATACCACTAAGTGGTCAGTTCGCAAAAATGATTCACTTGCCGGAAGGAAGGTGGGACCACCGACTCCTGGAAGGTGGCCAGGCTGAAAGGTGTTTAGCACACAATGAAAAATGATGAACAAAAGCAAGTACATGCTGTCAACTATTCCTCATTTGGGCGAAAACCGTACTTGCTTTGTAAGAAATATCACGTGGCGAGAGCCAGCATGTCAAAGAGCAAGGCACATATAGTACCAGAAAACCGCAGTATTAGAGAGGCGAATCGGTTTGGGTTGTGCTTATTCACTACAAATTCTATAAAGTGCGGAAGTGTGCGCGTTTCATTGAAACTGGTAGTATAAAATTCAAAAAATTCCCAGCTTTAATATTCCATTCCCGAGGGCTTTGCGTTCAGTGCGACTTTTCGGCAACCGAGGGATTGAAAAGTGGCATTCACCCGCCTCCTTCTTCATGTGTAGAAAAACGTCAACGAGTGCTTGACTGAATGCTGATAACATGATTATTATAAAAAGTTGTTTTGCTAGTATAATGAGATATTAAAGTTCAGCGTTAGAGACAAGTAACACGATTGCAACCACTACACGTAAATCTTGAATAATAAACAAAGGACGTTTGCTCAATACGCAGTTCCTTATTGAAATTCAAATAGCGAAGGCTGTATTAGTGAAAGCTTAGTGTTCGTTAGATGTCAACTAAAAAGCGTGCGTTCAATTACCCCCCCCCCCCACCCCATCCCACCCCTGATGAGTTTGGTATCGCCGCCTTAAGTGGATGCTCGAGGTAGCCAGTGAATATTTTAAGCCAAGCTTCCAGTTACTCAAAGAATGCGTTAGTGGCGTACGGCTACAGTCCTCCACCAGCGAGCGCAAAAAAAAATTCCGCTTTTCGACAGCGCACCCATCAAATACAGATTGGTACTTCCCCGATGGTGATCATCCTTTTGTAATATAACGTAGAGATGATTTATCGGGGTGGCTATAGAGAAGCGCGTTGTGCTGTTTGGTGCGTACTGAAGCTACGGACGTAGCTAATTAGTTTACATGGTATAATTGTCGTTGCCACACAACATTGCGATACGACATTGCACGAACACAAAAACAAACGTCACTTCTGCGTACAATAGTTGCGGCAATTATTTGGGGGCAAGTAAACGTGCTTTATTAGCAACCATGAAAGCAACTCTTTGCCGGTCTTTAAATTGATATCTTAAGCCATTTGGTGTATAGCACTGCAGGTGGCACCAATTTTTAAGCGTTTGACGTGTCAATTCACTTTGGCTTATGTTTATCTTGCGTTTTTTAAAATGTGTATTTTTTCCAGTGGCGTTTTTTACCCAAGCACAGTCTTCGCGAAAACAGAATGGTTGGAGGGTACACAAAACAAAGATGTGTGAATCAACTCCTAGAATAGGAGAACCATGCCTGGTGAAATATAGCAGGGATGCGAGAAAGGGTGTTGAAAGACAGAAGAATGAAATGGAGGTTGGAAAGGAAAACTCCTATAATACCACAGGCGTGCATTAGGAAGTATAACAAAGGGGCGGGAAAAGGAAGTGATGGTGGTTGAGCATGAAAGAGGGAAAGGGAGGTTAGAGCATATTATAGACTTCTATTGTGAGGTTGAAGCCCAACCGCGGTGGTCCAGTGGCTAATGTACTCGGCTGCTGACCCGCAGGTCGCGGGATTGAATCCCGGCTGCAGTGGCTGCATTTCCGATAGAGGCAGAAATGTTGTAAGCCCGTGTGCTCAGGTTTGGGTGCAGGGTAAAGAACCCCAGGTGGTGAAATTTTCCGGAGCCCTGCACTATCACGTCTCTCATAATAAAATGGTGGTTTTGGGACGTTATACCCCACATATCAATCAAGTTTTGCAAGGGGATGAACAAAGATGTGAATATCCACTAGAGAAAGAAAAACTGTCGAAGACGAAATGGTGAGGTGGTGAACAGTAGCATAGACATGTACAGTATAACACAGCAAGGTGCGGAAACGCAAAATGATGGTGAGGGGGGGGGGGGTGACCTGAGGCTTACATAAAGGAAAAAAAGGCTAGTGGCCATTATACAAAGAAATTGATAACTAACAAAGGAAATATAGATTCAGAATAACATTTGAATATATAGTAGAGAAGTATGATCAAAACGAAGAGATGATGAAAGACGATAAAAAAGAACACAGTGTGTTCAGCAGATAGGAGTAATTTTTTAACCGCGCTCTGCTGTTACATCAGGTTCTACAGACATGGGACTGGCCCTAATATTTGTTGCTAACTTGAGAAACTTTGCAATGAGTTTGTTGTCGTAAATAATAGATTTTTTTCCGAATGAGTAATGGCATTTAGTACGCTATTATTATAAACGACGGAACAGTTTGTGCAGACAATCGGGGTACTATGTTTTTACTAAGCGTAACACTAGCCGTTAGAATAAATACTGTTTCGATAATCGAAATGCATTTAGCAAAAAGTGTGTTAGCCACACCTTTTAACGAGAAAGCGCGAAGTCCCTACAGAGCTGCTGAGCCTACTGCACGATAGCAATTTTTAGTTGAGTTGACATCAATACTTATGCATGAAATAAAATTTATAGCACAATCTGCAATGAAGCCCAATAAGGCCTCTAATATTTCAATTCGTCTACGTCTCCGTTCTTATGAATTAAGATGATGTTGGCGTTCTTCTAAGATTTCGGCAGACTTTCCGTCACGAGACACTTCGTATACAAGTGGGCTATTTTCTTCAAACACAATATCTCCACCATCTTTCAGCAGGTATGTTGTTACATTTTCTCACTAGTGCGTTTGCTTTTTTTCATTCCTCTGAGACTTTGCATACTTCCATGGCCGTTGGTGGTAAGGTGTAGAATTCTTCTGCGTTATTATTGCTTGTTACAATACCATAAAAAGTGATATCTTAATCCCTTCTTGCACAGCCAGCTTCTAAACCGCGGTTACACTAACCACGGTTCGCTGTTGTTACACAGCACACGAAACCGCTGTTTTGACGCTAACCACGGTTTTAAGAAACCGAGCTTGACAACCTCAGTTAGGCAGATATCCCAGAAAATGGCAGCGCCAACCCCCGAGTGCATGCCGCGAGTGCGCGTTGCGTTTTGCTGTCGCAAAAAACGCGTTAAGCATTTCCATCTCTCTAGTAACAGGGTAACATCGGCAAACTGAGGTTGGCGCTAAGCGTGGTTCCACGCGGGTAACCGTGGTTTGTCGTAACTGCGCTTCGCTTGCCTGTGTAACATGGTTGTAAGAAGCAACGCGAATTTCAAGCAAAGGGATCTGTTGTACTTTTTTAGCACTGTAGAATACGACATGACCGTCTATCAGCTCTCAGCTTCACATGACTTGTGGTTCGCCTGACATTTTCTATACTGCTTGAAAGCGCATTCATGCTTTAAAAAAGCTGGCCTTGTATCTGCATGTTAATCTACATAGGTCGTCGAAAGACGATAGTCTTGGGTGTGAAGAGAGTGAACAGAACATTTATTTGATGTTATGCACAAGAAAATCGGTGAATGGTATTCTGGAGGCGTGCCGTTAGAGTGTCTCGAGCGTTCAGCGGAGGTGAACGAGTGCATCAAGTCACGTTACATGGGAGACATGGGCGCCATTTGGCAGTTTTCTTGGCAAAGGAAGCGCACGGTCCTGAGACGGGCGTGCCCGCTCACCCGTCTCGGAGGTGCTAAGGTGTAAAACGCAAGAAATCAGGTAGGTGCCACCACTGTGTCGTCTTAGCGAAGCTTTGGCAACACTCGCCTTTTCGTGCAAGCGTTGCATGGTCAGCGGAGCGTGATAAACACTACGGTCCTTATGTGTATGTCATTTGTATGCCTTTTCTTGTAAACGAGGCACATGCAGAATATATACGTGTTTTATGGTGCGTCAAATATGTACGATATTTGATTTTACATTGACAATCGCACAAGTATTACGCTTAATCTTTATCAACATTGGTGGGCGCTGCAGATGGGGTCGGCCGTTTGGGATATCGGCTGGTGCCGTTTAAAGTAACCGATTCGGTTGAGGGTGGACAAACAGACAAATGTACAGGCAAACACACAGACCATAATTTTCGCGTCGGAGGTCCCCAAGATAGACTACCGTCTTTAATCTGACCCGGTGCGGCTATGAACTTCTGAGCTTTTGATATTAGGCCGGCTTAGTGCTCTGCAGGGCCTCCTTCTCACTAATTTATTCTCTCACACCAGCTTCTTCTCTCGCTCAATTTCGACATTGGTAGCTTCAAAGTGTCTGATTTTAATTCATGGTACTCCAACTTTTGACATTTTCTGTCAGCTGACAATTTGCGCGCTGCTTTTCACGAATCAATCAGCTACTTTCATGTGTTTCTCACGTCGAGCGTATAGGTTGCGGGTGGTTTCACTGCATGAAAATTAAACGCGAAAAGCGGTATGAGCCTCGGGACAGAAGAAGAAGAAGCACGAGAGCCGGGACAGAAAAGAAGAGAAGGATGAAGTTAAAAATATTGCAGTTTAATATGGACGCCAGTTCCATACGCAGGCTGTAATGCTGTTCCGTTTTTTAAGTAGGAACACAACAATTTTTTTGGCGCAGCCGGCCGTTGAAAGCAACAATTTTTTTAATTTTCATTTATTTATTTGATTTAGGCATTCTTTACGAAAATGCCCACAAAGGGGGCAAATGGAGAGAGCGTCTCCTGACTAGGCCTACTGTACGTAGGCCTAGTCATATATTAGTTTAAAAAAACTAATATATGAAGATGGTCAGTCCCACCCCATGACTCCAACTGAGATTGTTTCTTAAAGTTGCTCTAGCCCACTTCACATTCCCGTCGAAGTAGGAAACAAGACGATGATGGCTCTAGTAGACAACGGTGCATCTGTGTTCATTATAAATGCCAAGATGGTGGATGCACGTCGCGTGCAGAGTGGGAGAGTCCTTTGGGTACAAGGCTATGATAGAAAAGTAACGTTATATGATCAGTGGGTCTTTGTAAACATCAAGTTCTAGGGTCAGAAAATAGAGAGCGACGTGTTGGTGGTAGTTGGGGGGACGTGCAACTTTTTGCTCTCAAAACCAGATTTAAAGAAATAAAAGGTCAACGTATACTGGGAGGCTGTGGTTCTAGTCGAGGTCGTAGCAAGAAACGTGACATATGGAGATACTCTACCAAGGTCGATGGTACGAAGCAACCCAGAACAATCTGAAGAAATCAATCAATTGAGGCTCAGAGAAAACTCCGAACAACTGGTTTTTACTGAAGGTCGGTATCAAGTACCAGTAACACTTATTTCCAGAGTCCTTTATTTCTTACCACGATAGCTCAGAATATGGAGGACACGACGGATTTAGGCGCACCTACAACAAATAGGTCAAGATATTTACATAGCCTCGCATGAAGAAAGACATCAGTCAGTACGTTCGTTCCTCCCATGAGGGTCAAGTACACAAAGTCAAGTGTAAACAGCTTACAGAGTCTATGATACTACCTTGCCGTTCGAACGTGCCTTTCGAAGAAGTTAACCTAGATTTCGCCGAACTAAATGAGAAACGGAAAGGAGCCAAGAAAACGCAAGCTTTGCTTCTCGCCATAGATGAATGCACGAGGATGGCCGCGGCACGAGCAGGAAAAGAAGATGCAAATAGCGTCATAACTCTCCTCGAAAGAGACATTCTTAAGACTAAGCGGTCAATCGAATGCGATAACGGCCCTGCGTTCAAGAGCGATAAGCTAGCGACATGGGCTCGGGATCACATTATATTGATGAAGTTCTGTGCTCCATATCATCCCGCAGCGGATGGGCTTACAGAACGTGCCATACGGGACGTGGAACATTTCATCAAGATGTGCGATAGTTTTCCTGCTGGATGGATATGTTCCTTGGAAGCCGCCGTGAAACATCATAATGGATCCTATACAAGTGGCTTGGGGTGCAGTCTAAAGTACGCTTCTTCAGGAGTATCCGCTATTCTAAACGCAGACCGTGAGTTGGGACTCTTGCAAATCATTAAAAACATCGAGGAGAGCCAAGAAAAATCACAGATGAGATACGGAAAACGAATAAAGGAGATTTTTGACAAGAGGCATCGAGCAATTATACCAGGCATTCAAGTCACCGACCTCGAACTAGTGATCAAGTGAATAAGAGATGACAGTGCCAAATTTTACGGTCCTTACTCTGTGACCAAGGCTGCCACCCAGAAGAAAATTCTGAAGACTGTCTGGTACACTGGTGAAGGTGGATCAGTTGAATGCGCTTCAATTGGAAATGTCTTCAAATATTACCCCAGGAAGACCAATTAAAAGAAACCGCAAAGGTGAAGTGGTATGAGCCTTGGGACAGGAGAAGAAGAAGCACGAGAGCCGGGGCAGGAAAGAAGAAAAGGATGAAGTTCAAAATAAAGCCGATTATTATGGACGCCAGTTCCATACTCAGGCTATAATGCTGTTCCGTTCTTTTAAGAAGGACCACTTCAATAAACACTGCGGTTCTTGTTTGTATGTTTTTGTATGCCTTTTGTAGTAAAAGCGGCACATGCAGAATATATACTTGTTTTTATGGTGCCTGGAATGTGCGCAATAATTATTTTTAATTGACAATCGCGCACCTTTGAACGCTGAATCTTGAGCAACATCGGTGGGCGCTGCGGATGGGGTTGGCCTTTTTGGACATCGGCTGGTGCCGTTTAGAGTAACCGATTCAGTTAAGTGTGGACAAACAGACAATCGTACAGACAGACACACAGACCAAAATTTTTCCGTCAAAGGTCCCCGAGAAAGACTATCGTCTTTAAAACTGACCCGGTGTGGCTTCGAACTTCTGAGCTTGCGATGTTAGGCCGGCTTAGTGCTTTGTAAGGCCTCCTTCTTACTTGTGTATTCTCTCATAACAGGTTCTTTACTGGCTCTTTTTGACATTGTTATATTCAAAGTGTCTGATTTTAATTCAAGGTACTCCAACTCTTGACATTTCCTGTCAGCTGACAAGCGTGCTGCTTTTCGCTAACTAATCAGCTACTTTCATTTGTTTCTCACGCCGAGCGTATAGGTCGCGGGTGGTTTCACTGCATGAAACTTAAACACGAAAATCTTCTAAGTGCTAAACAGTAGACGGGCACAGCCCTTATGGCTGTATCTAATTTTGTTGCCGTTTTGAGTAGTAATTAAAACTCTGGTAAATAGATATTGTACAGAACGATGATCCTAAGTGGGGAGTCAGATATACGTACTACTATTTACATCTGAGGCTTGCTTAATAACATAAAATAGTGGATGACGAGGTAACAAGCGAAATATTTCTAGCTCTAGAGAGTGGAGAAAGGCAAGAAACTCCGTGCTAAAGTAATGACGTGTTTGCATCCCTCACAACAAAGCGGTAGCTCGAATTTATATATACCCCGACAACTCTGGACACCACGTACGTACACAACGATAAGTTCATGCGACACTTTGAAACGGCGACAAACATACCGAGCGCAAACAAGCACGGTCATGGAAATATTCAATTCAAAGTTAAATATCAAAAAGCAGTTTAGATTGTGAATTCAATGGTATTTTTAATTGTAATCTTTAGTATATACGTTGAGAAGTAAACAGCGCAACTTTCCGTAAGGATTAGCATTGAAGGGCAAATGATGCACTGTTTAACTAATGTTCCTAAAAGTTTCGTCAGCGGGTATTCCGTCATAATTTTCTGTTATGAGGCGAAATCTCAACAGCATAAAAAGCCATGCCCATGCTGTGACGCTATACAGTTTATAAGTACGACAACCACATTGGTCGCATTGTTTGACCTTGATTTTCTTTGTTTCAATGACGTTAAAAGACTCCCTGTGACATTTTTAGCATTCCCGGCACTGTATTTACTAGTACTTGCTCTTAAACAGTGTTTGGGAGATGTATTTGATAGTTTACAGTTTGAGATATTCAAGTGCCCTCATCACTATCTTGAACAAATTTATCTATTTAGAGCGTAAATTTGCAAACTGTACATTGTGCTCGTGTCTCGTTAGCTTTTTTTTTTTGGTTCGTTGGTAAAAGTTTTGTCAGTGTTACACCAGTTCGAAGCAAACACATCCATTAAATAATGAAGATGATGGCGCTCCTTTCTTTAAGCAAAGTCGTTTTTATACTTTGCAAGCATTTCATATGAATTGGTTAATTGCTGCTAAATAATAAAATAAGCACTATTTGTTGTTCTTTGATGTCGAAGTCAAATTGCATCATTTCCCGCGAAACAAATTTACGCGAAGGCCAAAATAAAGTTTCGCTCATCACGGGCACCTTCCTCCATGCAAACGCGCCCTTGCAACCTGAGCACATCATGAATTCACTTTAGAGTATGGTGCTATTACTCTTCCCGAACTTTTGTGGGAGCACACCAAGTGGGTTCACCGCCCCGCCACGCACGACAGCGTTGATTTAGCATGCGTCTGCAGAATCTTGTTAACCAACACAATCACGTGATCGTAGAGAAAGTGTAAAGGAGAGAGACAGCTTCTTACATAACCAATAACGCAGGCGTGAGTGCGGGCATGTTGTGGAAATTCTTGGGCCAGTTGTCGCACGTTCGCTGTAAGGCACGTTACGCAAACCGGAGGAAGCTTCCCCAGAAGCTGCTCCGCATCTAACAGTTCTTTTTTAAAGTAATATTCTTTTATTACAATGTTAAAAGACACATAGTGACAAAAAATAGACCTGCCAAAGCGTCATTGGGCTTGAAGGGAAGATGTTGACCATTCTTTTGCACCGGCTCGCTGAGAATTATTCGCTTAAAATGTTTCGATGTGTTGTATCAGTGGCCTATTTTAAACACTTTGTGAACCTTTAATGTGGTAGTTAAGGAGTCCGTCAAATATGGGTTAACTGACCCCCCTGAGTTGAGACGGGGCTTTAATCTGCCGCCCAACCTGGTTTTCTCGTTTAGTGGACCTACCTGTCGTTCATTTCTACAAGGTTTTCTCAGTTTTCACTTTTTTACTTGCAGCTGGTTTTGGTATCACGTGAACCGCACGCAAAGGGCACACGTACTGTCAAACCATCTAAAACGCAATATCTTGTGCTCATCTGAATGCCCTTTTTTCCGGTAAAATTACAGCTCATAAAGTGTTAAACACACCACTCACTGTTTTTAATGAAACGCACTCACTAGTCATCTAGTACAGTACCTGTTTTAGTTCATGAAAGTATGAATCATCTCCCCTAAAAAATCCTGATGGAATGCAAAGCAGCAGCGGTGCGCATGGCGTCGACCTGGTTGAAACGAGGTTTTACTTGCTGAAAGAACGCTTTGAAGCGAAACTCGGTGTGGTGTATAAACGAGGAAACGTTTGCTTTGAAACGCGAAGACACGTGAGGTAGGATGCATTGAAGATGCTTGCGCTCGGCTTCTTTGACTAACTACTCGTTACTGTTACCCGCGCACCAACTGTATTCCCGAACGCGACCGGTGTTCTTGACTCGCACCTTGTCAGTGTCGCTGGTCTTCCACTGCTGACGCTTGCATTAGGCATCCCTGGCTCGCACCCTGTCGGTGTTGACGTCGCCATACGCGAACGCGATCGGCTTTCCTAACCCTCGCTACGCGGGCGACAGCTGGGAATGGTATGTGCACACTAGCGGGAAGCATGCCACGACGGCGTCCCGCCCGTCGGTGCCGTCGCGTGGCAAGCATCGTTGCGCTGTCCACAATGTCGGCGCCGCGAGATTCTCGAGCCACACGAGGCCTACGCACTGACCGGCTTGTGTCTTCTTCTCGCTGTCAGATGGAGAGGGGTGGCGCAGGTGAGACGAAGGTACAGTGCCTAGAATAGGGAAGTATGATGAACGAACCGGCCAGCGCGTAATGCCTTGAGAGGAAACCGTTAAGGTAGCGCTGGCACACGTTTGCACGTCACCCACAGCGGCGATGCGATGTCCAGAGACGGAAATCAACCACGCGGACGGGCAATGTGAAGCTTCTAAAGTGTATTTTGAAGCATTTAAATTGTATTTTGCCTACCCAGAAGGCGTTCTCATTGTGACAAGCAAACCCTCAGAAAGACAGAGCAATAAATCACACACAAATGTGCTGTAAAATATGATATGGCAGTTCAACGTTCCGTATTGTTCGGTCATGTTTGGCGTAATGTGTTCTTGAGCTTAATTTTCTTGTGAGATGAAGACACGCCCAGATAAAATACAAAATACAATATTGTTTTCATTCTCCGTGCCTGCTCTTGTCTTCTGAGTACAAATTTTCCTCCTCGCCATTTAGGCCTTCTTAAGCCTTAAGTAGGTTTAGCATCACATGTCTTATAATTTGAATTAGAAAAAAAACACTTGCCTCACTTGGCCCAGGAACAGGACTTGAGGACCCAGTCTAAAAGGAGTAAAATGCACAAATCACAAGGACTCTTCCAACGAAACTGTTGATTGTAAAAACGCTAATTATCAACTAGCAGTAAAAACTCGTTAGTTACCAATGCTTGTGAAAAATACGTTATTCTGCCCATATAATTTGGCTGCACGATGGCAGACAGATAACCACTCATTAGAACAAATATAACCATCTTTATTCCGGCTAAAATATCAACTAGTCGCCACACTGTTAAGTTCTTGCACTGTGAGGCTAGTTTATTAAAATTGATGTGAGCCGGGCTGCCACTAGTCATATTGTGATGGGACAATATCCCACAAGAGCAGTTAGATAGGTTCGGAGAAGGACGACGTAATTTTGGTGTAGGGCGCAGCACTTTTTCTGCATCTTGGCTTGCGCGTTGGCGCTGTGTAAATATATCTTCAAACGCCTTGATTCGCGTTTACTTTCACGTAACATTTTGATGGAGGAGCTGGGTACAACGCGCGACGGAGTTACGGAGGGGACGCCTAGTCGCTGCTTTCAACATGTCCACCGGCAGCAACGCTTCGCCAACTGCCGCACCCAATGCATCAACGGCGCCGACCTCACCTTTTTTTCTCGTGGCCGCTCCACTCGCGATCCCGGCAACTTTTCGGGAACAAAAAGCGAGGACGTGGATGAGTTGCTTAAACTCTATGAGCTCGACAGCATAAACCACAGGTGGGACCAAACCTTGATGCTGGCAAACATCATCTTTAATTGGCAAGGAACGGCCAAGGCATGGTTTATTAACAATGTGGACGCGATCACGAGCTGGGACGTATGCAAGACCAAGGTACCCGAGTTGTTTGGTCAATGTGCCGGCTGTAAGCAGGCTGCTAGGAAAGAACTTGGCACACGTGTTCAGACGTCCACGGAGTCTTGCCTGGCGTATATACAAGATGTGCTGACCCATTGCTATAAAATTGACCGAACCATGGCTGAAGCAGACAAGGTAGCGCACGTGCTCAAGGACATCGCAGGCGATGCATTTAACCTCCTTGTGTGCAGAGGCTGTTCTACCATACAAGATGTCATCTCGGAGTGCCAACGCTTTCAAGAAGCTAAAAGCCGTCGCATTGCCCACCACTTTACGCGCCTTCCCAACACTGCTGCGACGTCAACTCACGAGGGTCTCCGCATAGCGACCCAGCCCAATTCACACTCTGGTGAGATCACGAGAATCGTACGCCGCAAAATCGAGGCCATATCACCCGCACCCTTGAGAGCACTAGTACCGAGTGATCCTCATCCGACCATTTCGCTAATACAGACCGTTGTTCGCCAAGAACTAGCAAACACGGGTATTCACATGGTCTCTTCTGTGCACTGTTCCGACGCTGTCAGTGCATCTACCTCCAGCCACCCACAGCATTATCGCCGCCCTGCTCCTCGTCACCGTGACCCAAATGCGCTGATAACGCCTGACGACAGGCCAATTTGCTTTCGATGTGAACGAGTGGGGCCCATTTCCCGCCATTGCCGAAGCAGGTGGATCTCACCGTATCGGGCAAACTCAAGCATCTCCAACCTCCACTCACCAGCCCATCTCTAGGGCCAGGAACTACCACGGCGTGATGGCTAATCTAATTACGACCTGACCGCTACGACCACTGCCCAGTACAGTCGCTCACCTCCACCTCGACGTAGATTTTCCCAGTCTCTGCCACCGCCCCGTTCCCCGTCCCCATCCTCTGCTCGGCGGTGTTCTTCGGAAAACTAACGGCTGCAGCTCCGGGAGGTGACGCTGTTGATAAGACTTGCTCTCCAATTCCTCTGTTGACGCTGCCAACCAATCGGAGACTGATCGACTTTGAAGTTGACGGTTTATCTGTTAAAGCCTTAGTGGACACTGGCGCCCATATTTCTGTGATGAGCTCGCACATTCGTGACCGCTTAAAGAGAGTCCTTACTCCAGCCACTCACACAGTGTTCGTGTTGCTGATGGTGGTACAGCTTCTGTTATTGGCGTCTGTACTGCACGCGTCACTATCGCCGGCTGTCAAACTTCACTTCTCTTCACTGTTCTCTCTCATTGCAACAATGATGTGATCCTCGGTCTTGACTTTTTGTCCACTCATTCCGCCCTCATCGACTGCTCAGTTGGTACTGTGCAACTTGATCTACTGTGTCCGATTGATCCGCCCAGTCCACCCCAAGCTCGTCAGTGCTCAGCTGAGGATGTCCGTTTTTCACCGCAAAGTGTGACCTGCATCACCGTTATGCCCTCACCACCTGTATGCGAAGGCGACTATGTGTTCGCGCCCATTACATTCATTCTTTTGACTCACAGTGTTACCTTACCACACACTGTTATTCAGTTACGTGCAAACCACGCCTTGATTGCTGTGCTCAACTTTTCTCTTTGTCCACAAGTGCTCCCACGTGAAATTGCCCTCGCCATGCTGACTCCCTCTGACGAATGCATCATCTCAGCTCTGTCTTCAAACGATGTTGGACACTGTAGCTACACGCATGCTCGATCGTCGCAAGCAAGCCCGTCTACTGACGTTAAAAAAATGAGCGTGTCAGACCTTTTGCCACATGAAGCTGACGCACTCCTTCACTTCCTTGAGTCATACTCAGACGTACTTGACTGTCGCGATCATCCGCTAGGTCAAACCACTGCTCTAGAGCACCGCAATGACACCGGTGATGACTCCGCTGTCCATCAACGGCAATACCACGTAACTCCAACCTGGCGCCACATAATTCAAGCAGAAGTCGACAAAATGCTCGCCAGAGAGATAATTGAGACATCATGTAGTCCATGGGCTTCTCCTGTAGTCCTTGTCACAAAGAAGAACAACACTTGGTGAATCTGTGTTGACTAGTGACATCTGAACAAGATTACTAAAAAGGACGTCTACCCGCTACCGCGCATAGACGACGCCCTGGATTGTCTTCACGGCGCTAAGTATTTTTCGTCCATTTATCTAAGATAAGGGTACTTGCAAATTTTCGACGACGACATGGAGCGCAAAAAGACCGCTTTTGTCACACCCGATGGTCTTTACCAGTTTAAGCTCATGCCCTTACGGTTATGCAATGCCCCGGCCACCTTCGAGCGGATGATAGACTCTCTTTTGCGTGAGTTCAAATGACCATTTTGTCTATGTTACCTTGACGACGTTATCATCGTTTCTCCGACTTTTGAGGCGCACCTCGACCACCTATCCTCAATACTGGCTGTTTTCGCAATGCCGGTCTCCAAGTGAACTCGTCAAATGCCACTTCACACGCAAGCAAATAACCATGTTGGGCCACCTTGTTGACTCCTCTGGTGTACGCCCGGATCCCGATAAAGTGCGAGCCGTGCGGAACTTCCCCATTCCGACCTCCACCAAGGAAGTCCGCAGCTTTCTCGGTCTGCGCTCGTACTTTCGACGTTTTGTGAACAACTATGTGGAAGTAGCCCGTTCACTCACAAATGTACCGAGAAAAAATGTCTCATTCACATGGGCTGCTGCGCAGGATACAGCGTTTTCTACACTTATTGCATTGCTAACAGAACCACCTGTTCTAGCCCATTTTGACAATGCCGCTCCTACAGAAGTCCGCACCGATGCCAGTTGCCACGAAGTCGGTGCTGTTTTGGTCCAGCATCAAACCGGCAGCGCCCGCGTTATCGCCTATGCCAGCCGTCTTTTTTTGCAGGCGGAAAAGAATTATTCAATCACCGAAAGGGAATGCCTTGCTCTCGTTTAGGCAGTAGCGAAATTTCAGCCTAATTACACGGTCGACACTTCACCGTCACAACTGATCACCACGCACTGTGCTGGCTCGCATCCTTGAAGGACCCCATCGGGCGACTTGGTCGATGGGTATTACGACTCCAAGGGTATAACTACTCGGTGTCCTAGAAATCTGGCCGCTTACACCATGACGCTGACAGCTTACCTCGAAATCCAGTGGACCCACCTGAGGCGTTCTATGAAGCGCCATGTGTCCTGTCTCTCTCCGCTTTACGCAACATCCGTGAGGAACAGCGCCGAGGCCCTGTCTTACGTAACATCATCGAGAAGCTTCATTCTGCGGCACCCGATTCATCTATTCAATTGTTCGTGCTCAACGATGGCACATTGTACCGTTACAACGTCCGCCCTGATAGAAACGAACTGCTCCTTGTGGTACCTTCCCACTTACGTGCGAGCGTAATCGGCCAACTCCACGATGCCCCCACTGCCTGTCACCTCGGACTGTCTCGGTCGAAGACTGCGCCAGTCGATTTTACTGGCCCACTCTTTATCGCTCGCTCTGCAGCTACGTCGCCTCATGCGACGAGTGTCAACGCCGAAAAAAACCTTCGGTTAGCCCTGCTGGACTCCCCCAACCACATGCCGTTTCCTTTGATCAGTTCTTTCGACTTGGTCTTGACCTCCTAGGCACTTTCCCTGCGTCCACTTCTGGGAATAAGTGGATAGCTGTTGCGACGGATCACACAACCCGGTACGCCATTCCACAGGCTCTACCAACTATCTGTGCCACGAACGTTGCCGATTTTCTCCTGCACGACGTCATACTTCATCATGGCGCACCAGGCCAACTCCTCACAGATAGCGGGCGCTATTTCTATTCCTGGTTTACCGACGACCTTCTTCGCTCCTGCGAGACAAAACATAAATTTACGCCAGCCTACCACCCGCAAACTGACGGACTGGCTGAGCGATTCAACCAAACTCTTACCAATATGCTCGCCATGTACTTATCGTCCGACCACCAGGACTGTGACGTTGCATTGACTTTCGTTACGTTTGCCTATAATTCCTCACGCCACGATGCAGCTGGTTTTTCACCTTTTTATCTCGCGTTTGGCTGTGATCCAACTTTATCGTTTGACACCATCTTTCCGATAGCCGTCGACTCGGCGACCGAATACGCCCGCAATGCTCTTACCATAGCTCGAAAAGCACGAAAAGTTGCCCATAAGCGCCTCTTAGCATCGCAAGATCAGCAGCGGCAGCGTTACAACTCCCATCATCGCCAAGTTTCCTTTACTCCGGGTTCTCTTGGGCTATTGTGGACTCCGTCCAGGTGAGTTGGACTTTCTAAAAAACTGCTTTCCCACTACTCAGGACCCTACCGCGTATTGCACCAGGTGACAGATGTGACCTACGAGATAGCCCCGCTCTAGTCTTCTTCCTCCTTCCCCTGCACTGTCTACAGGCATTGTTCATGTATCTCGCCTTAAGCGTTACCACTCGGCAACATCATAGAAAGCACCGAGACGGTGCTTCAGCACCCAGGGTTATGTTATGAGTTAACGTCCCACAAAAACGGTTAGATAGGAGTGCAGAAAGACGACGTGATTTTGGTGTAGGGCACAGCACTCGTTCTCTATCTTGGCTTGCGCGTTGGCGCTGTGTAATTATATGTTCAAACGCCCAGTTTCGCGTGTACCTTCACGCAACATTATTAGCGCTCCAATATTTTTCTTATGTGCCATGGCTTGTTTTTGTTGTGCTGTTCTATTTATTTGTGTTTTCATCCGCATGTGATAATGTATTCCCCACACTATCTCGACTGCAGTTACTATTGTGTTGTTTTAGGTGCATGTAAATCAAAATAATTAATGAGTGCGTGCGAAACAAATATACCTTTCTCGATGTTTACTACACTACCACGCCTACGCATATTTCATATCTCAGTATATATTGCCAGGTCTTTCTATGAATAATTAATATGAAAATTTAGTGTCCGTGTCATCGTACCTTCTTTTGTTATCGGCTTTTTCAAGCAGTGAGTATTTCGAATGATATGAAACACGTTTTGTGAACCTCAATAATAATATAGCAAGGCTCAAAAAGGCATACTTACTCCACTTGGACCAGGCGTTGGGCTGAATGGACGACGAGGCTATAAAAAGTATACCACAAAAATCTACTGTGTAGTTGGCTACATTGACATAATCAGTGCCGCATACCTTATATTGTATGGGAAAAATATTTAGAAAGTGACGCTTTGGTGTACTTTCTTTCTAGGTTTCATTTAAAAAAGCATTTCAGGAGACATTTAGAAGAAATGCGTGTTTAAAAATTTTCTTGTGTTTAGATGTAGGGACAACTTTTCACTTTAAAGTTGTGCCCTACATACATGAGGTTATTCACAACTTAAGGGTGGAACCAAGACGATATGGTTTCCGCCCTGCACTTTCAGTGCCTTTAAAACTGGTTCGTGGTTTACCCCTGTACTTCCAGGGAATGAGAAAGAAGGCGGGGCTGTGATAAAAACCATGCAACGCCCTACACCGAATTCTCTACAAGAGTTATGTTCGAAATACCACTGACAAACCGCAAGGCCTACATAGGCCAGACGAGGTGGTGCCTGATTGATCGAGCCACAACACGCAGACGACAATTCAGGAATGACATTTCGGAGCACCTGTCTACGCAATGTAAAGCTGCGTATGTGAAGAATAGTTTCAGGGCATAAATATTTTGAGCAGAAACCACGATTGATGACCTGGAAATATATTAGAAAGCTATGTTACTTTAAGTCGGTGGTGTTGCTACGACTTAGAACGAATGTTGCAAGAAGACTTCGAAAAGGAACTATTTTGAGCTGCGGTACATGTGCAAAAATGACAATGAGCGTGTGCATGTGTGACGGGAAGGAGAGAAGCTGTTGTCTGAGATTAGCACAGCTCTCTTGGGAAGCCAAGAGATGCAAAAAATAAGGTAGCACTTATTGAGAATAATGAAGAAAACCAAGATAAGCCTCACAAAGACAAGAAGACAACCATGATGCTGACACAATTTTGTCAGGTACACTCGAAAAAGTGTACTTTAGAAAACGTGATAATGTTGCGCTGGGTGTATGGTCTGCAGGTGAATGTGTTAAGCAGAAATGTAACGGGATCGAAGGTGAAAGCAGTATGGAGCAGCGTGGTCTCTGCAGTCGTCAGTTTGAACCTCTCGGCCGAACGAAGAGCACGTCAAGCGTATCTAAGATTTGCTTCAAAGCCCAACCCAAAGCGAGTGGCAACGACAGACCCTAAAATAGAGACAGAAGATCATGACTCGGGCAAAAGCAGCCGTAACCCCCCAGTACTAGTGCAGCTAGGAACGCTGTGAGCCTGAAACATGGTACTTCGTACCGTTCGGAGCCAAATGAACTTCGAGATGACCGTAAGTTGGTGGGAGTTTTGTACTACGTAGCTTGGCACTCAGACACCGTTTTTAGGATTGAATACTGCTCCATCGGTATGAACATCAAGACGCCACCACGATACACAGGAGCACATAGGAAAGAGAACTCTGGTTCTGCGCTAGTACATGGAAGAAAAGCACGAATATTACAAACCTGGTTGACCAATTCTGAACTGAACTGTGACCCGACTATGTACTTCGAAGTTGATGCATATCAGCAACAAAGGTACCGATCTGAATGCATCCCTACATTCTTCGACACATCTGCACCGTGAAGTTGCACGCTATCTGAACTACTTCAGCAGGACCAATCAAAAAGCGTGCTACTATCTGAAATAGGAGGGAAGAATATGACAATTATGACGAGTGCGACAGTGGGGCCAGTTCGGAGTGGGAAACTGACTGGAAGACAAAAAAGAAGAGTGGTGCAGGAAGCGTGCGTGACCATCGTCCCCCTAATGGGTTGAGCCATTCGTCTTGGGTTCAACGAACCAACCAGCTTCAATGGTTGGCGGGGCTTTGGACCCCGTGTCTTGGGCACTCGCCCCGGTCTAGCATGCCTTGGACGCCAACAAGACGTCAGGGTGCGGGAGATCAACGTACGCTCAAGCCAGTGAGCTACACGAAAAGGCGTGTTTCTATCGTGGACGCTACAGCAACGGACTCAATGCCAGGTTTCCTTCTGCTACGATAACCGGAGCGACGGTGCATGTCAGCGTTGTCTAGAAACCTTCGTGGCACGGGAGTGAAAAGGGCTGAGTGTTAAGATGTAGACGTAGTCTCGCGTAGACAGGAACTTCCCGGTATACCCTCTTTGACCTCGTATCATTGTGATGATCGTTTGTGTGATATGCAGTTCTCGTCCCCTCTAAATATATTCTTTGTATTAATAAGGCTATCTTGAGTGCATCTGATGACCTGATCCAAATGAGTAAACCTTTTACTCACCACAGGCATTGATATCATACATATGTCTCGCATGGGCACTACGCGTTTTATAAAACTTACATTCAAAAAAGAATTTCTGCCCTCGCAAGTAGAGGTGGGCCAGTTTCGGCATCCTATGCGACCATTAAGACTAAAGCCACTTGAACGCCACAATGCTTTGAGGTTTGTACACGTCAGCGCCGTGAGTTGAAGCACAATAATTTGCTCGCACTGTGCCAAACCACACGTGCAAACTCCTGGCCACCATGGTACTCAAATACCGCAATTACTTGGGGTCCCATAACGCTTCGTCAAATGTCTGCCCCAAGATACAGAATGAAGAAAACATTCTTAAGCATATGGTGTGAGACTGTTCGTCTCGTCGGGAATTTGTTGCTGTCGTCAGATTCGGCGCTTCCGGCACCATCGTGGTTCAAGAGACTCTTTGAAACTTAGTTCACAGCTGACACGATGTCCTTTGCGTCCAAGACCATAAGTGTGCCCGTCAATGTCTGCGGACAAGGCGCCCATAGAGCACATGGAAACTCATATTTGTCCAGCATTGCTAAGGCTGCAGCTAGAGTGACGACCACAGAAAGAACCACAGCTACAGTCAAAGCCATAGGGCGATCCAAAGCGAATCAAACAATCGCAGCAGACCAAGCCTACATCGGCTGAGTCAACGATAGTGCTGGTTAATAATACTATGCCTGAAGAAGACCAGGACATCGCTGCGACACTACCATCTCTCCTGGACACCATATTTGCGCTTTGGAATAAGCTAAATACTCCGTCAATATGAAAGGCCCTGACACAGGTAAAGGCGCTCAATTCAATATTTCAGCGCTTCACTATAAATAGTCACCACGGATAGCCCGCGACCCTCTCCAAGGCCACAATTTCCCTCTCACATGTCTGAATGCTAATGTCGTTTAGTCAGAAAATTATCCGGCCCCAGTGACTGACTGATTGTGCATCTTTGTATGTGCAGAGCTCTAATTCTTTCCTCTGTTTTTCTACTTAATCCCCATTCCCAACCTGAAGTGCAGGGTAGCAAACCAGCCACTTATCTGGTGAACTTCCCTGTCTTTCCTCTTGTTTTTTTCTCTCTCTCTACCGTGACGTCTTTCAATGAATAAACAAGTGGCATGTTTACTGCCTGAGTCGTCGTACCTCTCTCTATCATCTTGTGTGTGTGTTTTTCGTGCGGTCAAATTGTTGAATGGTATGTGCTACGTTTTTTGAAGCAAAATATTTTTATATATTGATAAAAATGGCATGCATAACCCTCTCTGACCAGGAGTTGTGTCAAATGGTCTACAAGGATGTAAACAGTAAAGGATGGCAAGTTGGAGTGATATATGCCTACAAGGGCAAAACCAGAACCGCCCACCCAATCGTGATTGGAAGGTGTGTTTGAAAAGTTGCATTAAATCTGCCTTGGTTAACAATATTCTACAGGAGTTCAAACTTTTTGCTACGTCATATCTAGGCGCAGGCAGCATGTCTGAAAAGAAGGTGACGTACTTATAATAATAATATATTTGTTTTGCCCCTGAATATTTAGTCAGTGACGCTGAGACCAGGTAGTCTTAACTTGTGAACCCTTTCACTTCCGCATCTCTGATAATATCTTTGTTTATAGAAGTGAAGTCCCACCTATTAGGGTAAGTGGCTGTCACAGGTCCCGTTAATTAGGGAGGTGATCGCCGGGCTAATTCCAAGGGCCGAAGTATCGGCCCCCCGAACCGCACTACGAAAGCGTGGAGAATTTAGAAGTGGTCCTTTTTGGCGCGCCAGCAGACGCCGGCTGTGGCCCAAAGAACAAGTCAGAGCCGAGAGTTGATAAACAAACAAAATTATATTCTCAGTAATGGCAGATCGAAAACAAAACACAAGTATGCACACTCCACAATAGTTGAGTACAATATGTCACCAATCAAACAACGTACTACACAGTACAATCTGCCACACTTGAAACAACAGACACAGACAACAGCACGCACTACAATGCAGTCGCATGCATTGAACAACCAAGACACTTAAAGACTAAAGAGACAGAAAACCTATTCAGTCCAAAGTTCTTGGAACAAAACTCTGGATGATACTCTTCCGAGAATCACTCACTCAAAGTCCAGCGTTGTTGTGGTTCCGCTGCCCCCGAAGTTTCTCTTCCAGGAAATCTCGCCGAAGTTTCTCTTCCATGAAACCTCGCGTCTTCAATTGGCCACTTTCCAAGCTTTAAACTTTTCGCCGGAAACACGTCGGCTTCACACACGCAGCTGTGGCCACGCGTCTTTGCTCGATAGCGGTAAACACACACTCTTGCCTGTAGCTCGAGACGTCACCCCTCGGGTGGAAATCATCTTCTTCTCCTGCTTTGTCTCTAAGAACAAAGCCTTCGCCGACTACACGGCGGAATTCCTACGCGCTCTGGCGCTAACATCCGTCTTCTCCTGATCTTTCGTTTCGGCTGCCCGATTAAATACCCTCCGCGCGAGATTCCAGAAAGTTCTCGTCATTTCGTCGGCGCGATACGCAGCGAAGGCTGGGGAGAGGGTGAGATGGTACGAAGGCCGTCCGCGACGGATGACTCAACCCGGCCTCACCACGCCCCTTTCAATCTAGAAATTTCGAGTGTGCTCGGCCGCCGTTGTGCGGTCAGAAGGTTCGTCGACGAATCTACGCTTCCGAGGGGGAGAGTCGCGCCCGGGGAGTCTGGATGTTTGTTTTCTTTTTTTTATCGTTGACCTTGCGGCGTCACTCTGGCGTTTCGTCGCGAGGAGTTGGCGGCGCACTCTTTTTGAGCGCTCGTTCTGTGACACTGCTCCCCACTTAAAGATTATTATCTCATAATATTGATAACCACACAAACGAGCGCGAACAGTCACCAAACACTCTCACAGACTGTAACACAATCCGTCGCTCATGACACTTCACATTCACAATAGATTACTCAATACAACTGGACATTGTAATTCAATTCCACAACACATGAAATATAGCCACAGGTACATGAATGCAACACTCCATCACATATTCCAAACAATAGAAATGTACAAACTTCTCTCATTACAGCAATTGTACAATACTATACATCCCATCACTGCAACAACATTTTGATTCACTCGACATACAGTTGTGACACAGGACAACAACTCCAGTAACTTAACATATTGCACTCAGCACTGTCAAACACATTCCGGTTCGACCTCAACACTTATCCTGTGCATTTCGGACGGCGCTTGCGCCCTTTCTTGTGGTGCTCGCTCGACCTCTTCTTGTTTTTCCTCGTTCTTTTTCGGCGAGCCCTTTCCAACGACGGTATCTGAGGCGGCGTCTCAGCCATCGTTGTCACTTCCGACATTGTTAGCGGGTCATAACGCTAAACCGATCCCGTCCGGTTATTCAGCCTCTTGTTCATGTCCCGACATTTGGCCTGGCTGGCCGACTCCGTCATCTTTAAATTATCGGTCAGTTGAGGTCGAGCCGAAGTAAGCCCAGTTGCCCAGCACGTGAACTCATTCGATACGATGATGTTCTCATTCACTGTCTCTTGCGCCCAGGCTTCACATAGGGCTCGAGTGAAATCCTTCGCGGGATTGTTCTCCGCTGTGTCTCGCGGTCCCTGTGTCGGCGGGTGCTCCATCTTCGGGTCTTCCCCCAAACATTCTGGATCATTCGGCCCTCGCGCCCCGTCGATGTTTCCGATGACGAGGTCGTACAGGGGGGTCGTCATGCATAGACCCATAACCTTCCCGCTGAAGTACGGGGTTCAACCTCAATCTCTGCTTCGGGAAGCATCCGAACCATACGGTCAATTAGGCAAACCAGTTTCGTTCTGGCTGTCAACTCACTTTCCCGTACCAAATTTCTCCGCACGATAACCGTGGAACTACCGGTGTCTCTTAACACCGTAATCTTTTTGTCCGCAACTTTTCCAGGCAGCATTTGCATTCTCTTCGAAACACCGGTTGGCTGTTTTGTCAATACAGCACCCACAATAGGAATTTTCTCCCCATTTTTCAACTCTACGAATCCATCCGTGACAGCATTACTACCGGATTTCGGTGCCGCTTGCACACAGGATACCTGGTGAGTTTGACTCGCTCCGTTTCGACATGCGTCTGCTTTGTGCCCAGTCTGACCACACTTAAAACATTTTACTAGCGTAGGGTTCGTAAAGTTAGTACGACAGTTGCTAGCGCGATGACCCACTCGATTACACAGGAAACATCGCGGAACACTCTCCGGTGCACGCTTCTTTTGTTCTGGTGCCGAATTTTTCGAATCTTCGGGACACTCCTTCTTGACCTTCGCCAAATTAGTTTCACCTTGCGCTTCCACGAATTGAACAGCCAATTCTAGCATGCCTTCAAGTGACTCAGCCTTCCTCTATTTCAAGTACAGCGACAGGCTTGGGTGCCAACTAGTAAGAAATTGTTCTCTAATTAGGAGCTCTCTAAGCTCATCGTACTCCTGCGCTGTCCCTTAAAGTTGAATCCATCTGTCGAAATAATGGCAAAGTCGGGCGACATACTGCGTAGCCGTCTCACCATCAGCTGGCTTTCCTGTCCTAAATCTGTCCCGGAATCCTTCCACAGTGAATATAAATCGCTTCAGCAAGGCAGTTTTCACCTTTGTGTAGTTGGCTGCATCAGTCGGCGTCAGCCTACCGTACACACTGAGCGCTTCACCACTCAAGCAAGTACTCAAAGCAGTTGCCCATTGATGTTCCGGCCAATTTTGGCTCCTTGCAATCGTCTCAAATCTGTGAAGGTACGCGTCAAGGTCGTCCTTCCTTTCATCAAACGCCACGAGCAGCTTGCTTGGGTTCAAGCGGAAGCCATGCTCTTCCCGTTCGTTGCTTTCAACTCTAGCTTGGACGGGAGTTTCACTTCGCTGTTGCAAACGGAGCCGCTCGAGTTCTATCTCGTGCTGTCGCTGCCGTTCCCTTTCCTCTCTTTCTTCTTTCGCCCTCTCAGCTGCCAGTCTTTTTCTCTCCAGCTGCAACTTCAATTGCTGCTCTCTTTCTTCTCTCAGCTGTCGCTCCTTTGCCTCTCTTTTTTCTCTCGCCCTTTCGGCTGCCAACTTTTCTCTCTCCAGCTCCAACTTCAATTGTTGTTCTCTTTCTTCCTTCAGCTGTCGCTCCTTTGCCTCTCTTTCTTCTCTCGCCCTTTCGGCTGCCAACTTTTCTCTCCCCAACTCAGCTGCTTTTTCTTCCTTGGCCCTTTCAGCTGCCAACCTCCCTCGTTCCAACTCAGCTGCTTTTTCTTCCTTGGCTCTCTCAGCTGTCAACCTCTCTCTCTCCCCCGCCTCTTTCCCCTTCTGGCTTACCCACTTCCGTAGTTCGGCGCCAGAAAGACCCATCTTCTCACCAAGAGCTACTAACTTTTCGAGATCCATGGTGTCTCGCAAATAAATCCTTGCCGCGTGCAAAAAGTATCTGCCTAAATCAGTCTATCGGAACACTCCACTACACTCGTTAACGAGAACACTGAACAACACGCGAAATCGTTCCGATAGCACTATCAACATTCGAGGCTCCTTCTCACTACTTTGGACACACTGTGCACCGAAAGGTCCTGTCGCGGACGCCAGATTAATTGTCACAGGTCCCGTTAATTCGGGAGGCGATCGCCGGGCTAATTCCAAGGACCGAGGTATCGCCCCCCGAACCGCACCACGAAAGCGTGGACAATTTAGAAGTGGTCCTTTTTGGCGCGCCAGCGGACGCCGGTGGTGGCCCAGAGAACAAGTCAGAGCCGAGAGTTGATAAACAAAACAAAATTATATTCTCAATAATGGCATATCAAAAACAATACACAAGTATGCACACTCCACAATAGTTGAGTACAATATGTCACCAATCAAACAACGTACTACACAGTACAATCAGCCACACTCGAAACAACAGACACAGACAACAGCACGCACTACAATGCAGTCGCATGCATTGAACAACCAAGACACTTAAAGACTAAAGAGATAGAAAACCTATTCAGTCCAAAGTTCTTGGAACAAAACTCTGGATGATACTCTTCCGAGAATCACTCACTCAAAGTCCAGTGTTGTTGTCGTTCCGCTGCCCCCGAGTTTCTCTTCCAGGAAATTTCGCCGAAGTTTTTCTTCCGGGAAACCTCGCGTCTTCAATTGGCCACTCTCCAAGCTTTAAACTTCTTTGCCGGAAACACGTCGGCTTCACACACGCAGCTGTTGCCACGCGTCTTCGCTCGATAGCGGTAAACACACACTCTTGCCTGTAGCTCGAGTCGTCCCCCCTCAGGTGGAAATCATCTTCTTCTCCTGCTTTGTCTCTACGGACAAAGCCTTCGCCGACTACACGGCGGAATCCCTACGCGCTCTGGCGCTAACTTCCGTCTTCTCCTGATCTTTCGTTTCGGCTGCCCGATTAAATACCCTCCGCGCGAGATTCCAGAAAGTTCTTGTCATTTCGTCGGCGCGATACGCAGCAAAGGCTGGGGAGAGGGCGAGACGAAACGAAGGTCGTCCGTGACGGATGACTCAACCCGGCCTCACCACGCCCCTTTCCATCTAGAAAGTTCGAGTGCTTGCTGGGCCGCCGTTGTAGGGTGAGAAGGTTCGTCGGCGAATCTACGCTTCCGAGGGAGAGAGTCGCGCCCGGGGAGTCTGGATGTTTGTTTTCTTTTTTTTTATCATTGACCTCGCGACGTCACTCCGGCGTTTCGTCGCGAGGAGTTGGCGGCGAGCTCTTTTTGAGTGCTCGTTCTGTGACAGTGGCACTTACATAGTATAGTTTCACTGAAAGCTGGAGATGCTTAAGTGCCTTCCTTAGTTTATGAAGTGTTCATTTCTCTGCATTAGTTGTTTTGTGTAGTTCATTTTATTTTG
Source organism: Rhipicephalus microplus (assembly GCF_043290135.1). Lineage (NCBI taxonomy): Eukaryota > Metazoa > Arthropoda > Arachnida > Ixodida > Ixodidae > Rhipicephalus > Rhipicephalus microplus. The sequence continues at coordinate 105,230,026 of NC_134705.1, read as the reverse complement.
CCAACACGTGAGTAATATTTTGTCAAACTATGACACATTTTTTTTGAAATTTATGAAGCTCTGTAGGTTTGCATAATTGAGTTAGCACTTGTGATGCCAGAACAGATGACTTTATTACAAAACCTGACAAATTCCATGTTGGCAGTTAGAAGCGTGAAACAGGCAAAATACATGAAAATATTTGTTGCACTCAGAAGCACTTAAAAATTGTAAACAAGACAATGACTAAGAAAATATTTGCACTCCTTACTTGGTACGAAGTTCTCAAAATGGCGTCTCGATTGCAGCAGCTACTGTGAAATTATCACTTTCTCGTTTCAACAGAAGTGCTGTTCGGATCAATATTGGAAGTCAAGTGTAACAACACAGAGCACCTAACTAGCTCTTTTTGGCTAAGAGATTGGCTTTCTTTCTGTTTAAGCAAGTTGATATGGATACAGATATGGTTGGAAAGTAAAAGGGTGCCGCTTTGCTGTTTCGCAACTGTCGTGTGGCTTACACGGCCAGCTTACCAATACGCTGCTTGTGCATGAGTGTAAGTCTGCGGAAAATAATAAATGCGATGCAGCTTTGGGTCGAGTTTAGTCCGATGTGCGTCGTGACCGTTCCTAATGTGCCAGCACGCACGCTCGCCCTCTCTCTAATCTCTTACGCTCCCCTTCTCTCACCTCGCAACGCAGACGCATGGAGGGTCCCCTAACCTAGGCTCGCTTTCTCTTCTATCTCTAGACAGCCCTCCCTATGGCATTCACACCCATATCACACGCACATTTCGCCTTCCTCTCTCACGCCTTCAACGCCGAAGGAGCCAGCGTCTGCTAACCTACGCTCACTCTCCCCTCTCCCTCCTCTAGACATTCCTCCCCACGGCGTTTACCCCTCCATTGCGTATGCGCGTAACCTCTCCTCTCTCTCCTCCCTTACGCTCCACTTTCTCACCCCGCACTGCCTACGCAGGCTGCGTCTTCTAGCGAGCTTCTCGGTTGAAAAAAATATTAAGAAGTCAAGCTGAGAATCGCTCATTTGTTGACATGGCTTTCGTGTCAAATAAACGAGCTTTCACAACAGCACTCGTGAACGTTAAAGATGAACTAGCCAACACGACTTTATTCTACACCTTTCTTCTACGCGGCTGTTTTGCTTCCTCAACATATACTAAATTGGGTATCACTAGACGTGAATAGATGACGAAGGTAAACGACACATCCAAGCATGATAATCATGACACGGAAGACATGTACGGCATCATTTACCTTCACCTCGTTACTGCTGGTTTCAAAGTAACATATCTACATTTCTCATTCGTGCTTCGCATATCGTTGATTTCTACTCTACGTGGATCTGCCAATTTTTCCTATGCAACGCCGCAGTGAGCGCCAGCGTCGACGCTGGCACCAGTGTAAGCACTGGCGCCCTCTGCTTCGCATCTACACATGATCCCCTTCAGTGGGAGATGGGGGAATTTTTTTACGAAAATTCGGCTAAGTCCTGTTTCATTTCCAGTCTGTTTTACTATTTTCATCCTGTTTGGCTGTTCTGTTTTCCTGTTTTCGTTTTCCTTGTTCGATGATTTCCTCTACCGAATAAAAGTAATACTTTCTCGTCAAGATACATTGTTATAAAACCCCATAAGGCTAAAATTTTCGGAGACCTTCCGTCACTCATATTCCTACCATTGTTTTGAGATGGAAATAACCAAACGTTATTTAGGTTTATCGATAGCTCATAAAGCAATTGCTCGAAACCAGACGGCTGTGTATCTAGACGTCAGCTTCCCTCTACGAATATACAAGCTGCAGTGCCCACTGAAACAGCCTCTCGAGAAAACACTGCAACTCGCAAGTCGCCGCAAGCCTTTCCTATGTGTTTGCCTGATTCCAATTACCTCAGCGTTCCCTGTATGACCTTCTACAGTTCCCAATATATTTATTTATTCTTTGTCACTGGTGTGTTAAAATATGGAATGTTCTATTGTGTTTAGCGCTTGGTACTACATAGTCTCTTTAAACAAGGGGTTTGACGCAATGAAGCATGTTATAGAGGTGGGAGCAGATCTTAACCCTTTGCTGTCTTTATTTTGTTTTTTTTAGTTGGTATAGAAAGTCGGCATTCAGGTGTTTGAATAGAAAATCACTCCTGTGTCTTCTTTATTATTGCTCTTTCAAGAGCGAGGGTGTGTACCGTCTTTTTCAGTGAGGTAAAGTGATGCGCACAATAATTTATAAACCAGACATCCATATAGCTAAAGTAGTTATTTTGCTTTTGGCATAGGGCACTTTTTCATTTGAATACCCGGTAGAAGGTATATAATACTTCTGTTCTAGACCACGGGTAGCATACGGCCGCCATCCAAAATATGCTACCCGTGGTCGGCGTGTGGTGTGGTGAAGGTCCATCAAAAAAAAATTATGCGCCATGAAAGGGTGAATCTCAGTACCCGCCAGCACTTTCTACCATGCATATCATATGGTATTGGTTCATTGCTACTGCATAAAACATTTTGCTCAGTGGCGACAATTTCGACAACGCCAACAAAATTCACCAAGCCACTCAAGCTTCCTATGAAAAACCAGTGACACAAAAGCGCGTATATTGTTAAGCCCCCTGTTTCAATCTTCCCTTCTTGAAACTTGTAGGAACACTGATGATGCGTTGTCGAAGTTTGCTGTGGAAAAAACTAGTGCACATTACGTGCCTCGCCACTCCCTAGCTTACACGTGATGGAGCTGAAGCATCATTTTATTTTCATTGTGGAGTGCTTCGTCGTAGTGTTGGTATTGCTCTGAAACACTTACCGGATGTCCACGAACGACGACAGTGCCCAATCTTGGTAGGCTAGAAGGCTGAAAAGGGGATCGCAGGGGGCACAGTAAGTGGACGTTAACAAGAAATACATCTAAGCTGATTACTTGTTTGAACAAAGCCACTTACGAAGAAGCTGTAGTACTTGTGCTATCCTCAATATTATTGAAAAGCCTCATTTCATAAACAAAGTATTTGCAACTGCAATTGTTACGCTTGATATTTTTCATTTCAATGAAAATATTGATAAAATTTGAAGGCCACTGTCGGTAAGTACTTTCATAGTGTACTTTTGATGGTGTAGTTGCACTACCTGGGGATTTTTTTTTTGTCACAGGGTCTCTGAGCCCGTGGTGCATTATTTTCATTCAATTATGTAGGTCGTGTTACGAGCACTCATTCGCGTTCCTTTTATTTTAAAGGTGACGGAATTTTAATGCGATGCCCCCAGCAGTTTCTAGTGTTTATGTTGATAAGTAAGCGTTTATAATGTCAGTGACTATTTATCAGTTTATTGGCGCTTCTATTATTTGAGCACGTAACGCATTTTCGGCAACCTTTCCTAAAGTATTGTATTTCATCGTGATGAGTTTTATGCGCCTCAAGAATGTGCTGTGTCGTGCTTTGGAACTTCACACAATTCTCTTGATATCAAACTTATGGATGGAAAATTTTACAAAACTTCTGAAAATATTTAAAAAATAACATGATCATTCAGAAGCCTGAAGTATATTTTTAGCTAATCCTTTGGGCAGTAAGCTCTAAACATGAGTCATATGCCTAAAAAGCAATACTCCGAGTAAAAATAACGCGGACGGAACTTAGTCGAGGGAACACGCAGCTTAGGTAGTGCAAGACAACAACGAAGGCAGTTGTTTCTTCGACTTATGATCGTCTTGACGCAGTTTGCGTGCCCAACCGTGGATCGACTAGCCCTTAAAGACTCCATTCTGTAAAAGAAGGAAATGTGCAAAACAAGATACATAACTACAGAGCAGCTTCTTGACCTGTCCTGTTTCATGCACTCCATTTGTTGTGAAGAGTTGCAGAGTTATTCCAAACGAAATTTCATTGGTACACCTTCTCTAAAGCTTTTTGGTCTCTTTGTTATTGTAAGACGGCCTGTGTATTCAACATCCCATAAACAATCGATTAAAAATTTACTGTAGAGCGGTCTTCAATTTATCCACTACCGTTTTTCGGTATCCGATGCATGTCATACCGTCATAATACAATTTTTACTATACCACTAAGCAGTCCGTTCACTAGAAAATAACTTGGCGAGCTGAAGGCGGGACCACCGACTCCAGGAAGGCTGCCAAACTGGAAAGTGTTTAGCACACGATGAAAAATGACGAACAAAAGCAAATACATGCTGTCAACTATTCCTAATTAAGGTGAAAACCGTACTTGCTTTGTAAGAAATATCACGTGGCGAGAAGCCAGCATGTCGAAGAGCAAGACACATGAGTACCAGAAAACCGCAGCATAAGAGAGGCGAATAGGTTTAGGTTGTGCGTATTCGCTACAAGTTCTATGAACTGCGAAATAGTGCGCGTTTTATCAAAACTGGTAATGTGAACTTAAAAATTCCCAGCTTCATTGTTCCAGTTCCGACGGCTTTGTGTTCAGTGCGACTTTGCGGACACCGAGGGATTGAAAAGTTGCATTCACCCGCCTCCTCCTTCATGTCTAGAAATAGGTGAAGCATAGGCAATTCACTAGTGCAGCGCGTATACGTTGGAGCTTTGTTTCTTACGAGCACATCTCATTCAAGTTTTCTGAGGACCAGTGCTGGCTTCATGGTAACTAATAAAACAAGCAGCCTAGCAGTACGAGTTCTTGGCTGAATGCTCATAACATGACCATTATAAAAAGTTGTTTTGTTAGTAATGAGATATTAAAGTTCAGCGTTAAAGACAAGTAACAAGATCGGAACCACTGCACGTAAATATGACTAATCACCAAAGGACGTTTGCTCAATACTCAGTTCCTTATTGAAATTCAAAAAGCGAAGGTGATATTCGTGAAAGCTTAGTCTTCGTTAGACGTAAACTAAAAAGCGTGCGTTCAAATATCCCTCCCATCCCACCCTAGATGAGTTTTGTATCGCCGCCTTATGTGGATGCTCGAGGTAGCCAGTGAATTTTTGAAGCGAAGCTTGCAGTTACTCAAAGAACGCGTTAGTGGCGTACAGCTACAGTCCTCCACCAGCGAGCGCAAAAACAAAATTCCGCTTTTTGACAGTGCACCCATCAAATACAGATTGGTACTTCCCCGATGGTGATCATCGTTTTGCAATTTATCGTAGAGATGTTCTAACGAGGTGACTAGAGAAGCGCGTTGGGCTGTTTAGTGCGTATTGAAGCTATGTACGTAGCTAATTTGTTTACATTGTATAATGGTCGTCGCCACACAATATTGCGATACGACATTTCACGAACGCAAAAACAAACATGAATATTGCGTACGATAGCTGCGGCAATTATTTGGGGGCAAGTCAAACGTCCTTTATTAGCAACCATGGAAGCAACTCTTTGCTGGTCTTCATACTGATATCTTAAGCAATTTTGTGTATGGCACTGCAGGTGACAACAATTTTTCCAGCAAATTTTAACCGTTTGACGTTAGTCGATCCTCTTTTGGAAATGTTTATCTTGCGTTTGTTTAAATGTATATTTTTCTGCAGTGGTGTTTTTACCCAAGCGGTAACAAGCACAGCGTTCTCGAAAACAGAACGGTTGAAGGGTACACAAAACAATGATGTATGAATCAACTCCCAGAATAGCAGAACCATGCCTGGTATAGTACAGCAGGGTTGTGAAAAAGGTTTGTGAGAGATAGAAGAATGGAATGGAGGTTGAAAACGAAAACTCCTACTTTACCACAGGCGTGCATTGAGAGGTATAGTAAGGGGGCGGGAAAAAAAATGATGGCGTTTGGGCTAGAAAGAGGGAAAGGGAGGTTAGAGCATAATAAAGACTACCATTGTGTAGTTCTGCAAGGGGCCCCGCCGCGGTGGTCTAGTGGGTAATGTACTCGGCTGCTGACCTGCAGGTCACGGGATCGAATCTCGGCTGCGGCGGCTGCATTTCCGATGGAGGCAGAAATGTTGTAAGCCCGTGTGCTCAGGTTTGGGTGCAGGTTAAAGAACCCCAGGTGGTCAAATTTTCCGGAGCCCTCCACTATGTTGTCTCTCATTATATAATGGTGGTTTTTGGACGTTAAACCGCACACGTAAATCAAGTTTTGCAAGGGGATAAACAGGGATGTGAATATACACAAGAGAAAAAAAACTGAGGAAGAGGAAATGGTGAGGTGGTGAACCGTAGCATAGACATGTAGAGTATAACACAGCAAGGTGCGGAAACGCAAAGTGAGGGTGAGGGGGAGTGATATGAGGCTTACGTAAAGGAAAAGAAGGCTAGTGGCCTTTATACAAAGAGGTTCATTAATACCAAAAGAAATAATAAGTTCAGAATAAGATATCAAATTATATTAGAAAACTATAATTAAAAAAGAAATGATGAAAGACGATAAAAAAGAACACAGCGCGTTCACCAGATAGGAGTAATTCCTTAACCGCGCTCTGGTGTTTCATCAGGTTACACAGACACGAGACTGGCTCTAATTTGTGTTGCTAAATTGAGAAACTTTGCAATTAGCTTGTTCTCGTAATTTAACATATTTTTCCGAATGAGTAATGATATTAGGTACGCTACTATTATGAATGACGGAGCGATTCGCGCCAACAATCGGGGTCCGATGTTTTTACTAGCCGTAACACTTGTCGTTAGAATAAATTCTGTTTCGATAATTGAGATGCATTTAGCAAAATGTAGGTCAGCCACACCTCTTAACAAAAAAGCGTGAAGTCCCTATAGAGCTGCTGGGCCTACCGCACAATAGCAATTTCTAGTTGACATCAATAAATATGCATGAAATAAAATTGATAGCATAATCTGCAATCAAGCCCAATCAGGCCTCTAATCTTTCAATTCGTCTAAGTCTCCTTTCTTATGAATTAAGGTGATGTTGGCGTTCTTCCAAGAATTCGGCAGACTTTCCGTCAAGAGACTCTTGTATACAAGTGGGCTATTTTCTCCAAACACAATATCTTCACCATCTTTCAGCAGGTCTGCCGTTACATTTTCTCACCAGACGTGACTTTGCTTTTTTTCCTTCCTCCAAGACTTTGCATATTGCCATGGTCGTTTCTGGTAAGGTGTACAATACTTCTGCGCTATTAATGCTTCTTACAATACCGTAAAAAGTGATATCGGAATCCCTTCTTGCACAGCCAGCCTATAAACCGTGGGTACGCTAACCACGGTTCGCTGTTGTTACATGGCACACGAAACTGCTGTTATGCCGCTAACCACGGTTTTAAGAAACCGAGCTTGGCAACCTCAGTTAGGCAGAGAACCGACAAAGTGGCAGCGTCCACCCCCTAGTGCATGCCGCGAGCGCGCGTTGCGTTTTGCTGCCGCGAGAAACACGGTATCAGCGTTTCCAGCTCTCTAGTAGCTGGGTAAAGGCTGGTGCACATCGGCAACTAGCAGCGGTCGCGCGACCATTTGCTACTGGTCGCAAACAGACGCGAACGGTCGCAAAGGGTCGTGAAGCGACTGCTTTGACTAGTCACTTCCTGACCAACTTTTCAGTCGCGTGACTGCAGTCGCAAAGCTGCTGGAACTAATCAGCGATCCTCAAATTATGTTGTTTTTTAAGTGTGAATACACTTTATAACCGACCTCAAACCATCCACCGCCGTCGGCGGCGTCCGCAGTTTTCTCTCTATCTTTAAAAGAAAGAGGACTTGGCGGGCCGCAGCGTGACGCTCAACCGAATAAGCCACGGACGCGACCTTGATATCGGTGTCGCTCCTCCGCTCTCCTCGCTCGCTGCAGCTGCGCGCGCACCCCTCTCTCTCGCGCGCCCGCCTTCTCTCTCAGTCTTACGTCGAGAGCGGGTCGTACGATGGATGTCCCGGAGGCAACGCTACCATCTGGATATAAGGCGCGTTATTGACACCGATATCAGCGCCGCCAACGGATTTTAACTTTACTCCCCCTCATAGCATCACCCCGTGCATTCGCACTTAACCATGTTCACCCTCGGGAAAATGCTTGGGAGTTTTTTTTCATTGCGCTGTCTTCCTGCCGCTAGATACAAATGAGTGCGTTCCTCTCGGTCTGTAGCACCAAGGCCACCACGAAATACTTGGCTTGGAGGTGGCCGGGCCTAGCAGCTCGAGCAAAGTGTCAAATTTACATGCGTGGTGGTATTCGCAAGAAGGTAAACATCATCAAAGTAAAGAGAAATAAATTGTGCACTATCTTTTCCCCGTATTTAGAACCAATATATTGTCTTGAACTTGATTTGTCACCGCCTTCAATGCAGCGCATTTGGAACGCGTTTCTGCTTCATGCCTTGGCAACGACTTGAGACTCCGCGTTCGAGACGCGTTTGGGCAATATTGTAGGCTGTGGCGAGTCAATTTAAATTCAAGGACCATTTGTGAATACGTACGACTCTCGGAAATACTCCTCGTCATCTCAGCGCAGCTCGGGAGGTAGGCGCCTTGCATGGTCGGCCAACTCCCGCGATCGAAAGGACGATCACACCCACTACTGTCTTTTTTTTTTTGAGGCATCAGTGATGCGAGCGCTGACACCATGGCACAGTGCATCAGCACCATGACAACGTCTTGTTCTTCGCTTGAATGGAACTTGATGCTGTTGGGAACGCTGTTGCGAGAACGAACGAAAACAATAAATGCGGCGCGCCCGGTTCACTCTGCTCACTCAGCTGGCAGTGATCAGCTGATCGGCGCCCGTCTCTGGAGTTCTCGCTGATAACGAGATCCGGACATGACTCTCCGCTTTTGCGCCTTCAGGTCGCTCGCATACAGCCCCTGCCGGTGTGAACATGAGTCGCTTTTTGGTCACCAGTCGCAAATGGGCACGCGACCACTGCTAGTCGCCGGTGTGCACCAGCCTTTAGAGTGTCTCGAGCGTTCAGCGGAGGTGAACGAGTGCATCAAGTCACGTCACACGTGAGGCATAGGCGCCGTTCGGCAGTTTTCTTGGCAAATGAAGCGCATGGTCCTGAGACGGGCGTGCGCGCCCACCCGTCTCAGAGGTGCTATGGTGTAGAACGCGAGGCATCGGGTAGGTGCCATCACTGTGTCGTCTTCGCAAATCGTTGGCAACACTCGCCTTTTCGTGCAAGCATTGCATGGTCAGCGGAGCGGACAAAACACTACGGTCCTTATGTGTATGTCTTTTGTATGCCTTTTCTAGTAAACGAGGCACATGCAGAATATATACGTGTTTTATGTTTCCTCAAATATGCACGATAATTGATTTTTAATAGACAATCGCACAAGTATGAACGCTGAATCTTGAGCAACATTGGTGGGCGCTGCAGATGGGGTCGGCCGTTTGGCATATCGGCTGGCGCCGTTTAGAGTAACCGATTCGGTAAAGGTGGACAAACAGACAAAAGTACAGCCAAACACATTGACCAAAATTTTCGCGTGCAAGGTCCCGAAGATAGACTACCGTCTTTAAACTGACCCGGTGTGGCTTCGAACTTTTGAGCTTTTGATATTAGGCCGGCTTAGTGCTCTGCAGGGCCTCCTTCGCACTGGTTTATTCTTTCATACCAGCTTCTTCTCTCGCTCAATTTCGACATTGGTGGCTTCAAAGTGTCTGATTTGGATTCAAGGTACTCCAAATCTCGACATTTCCTGTCAGCTGACAACTTGCGCACTCCTTTTCGCGAACAAATCAGCAACTTTTATGTGTTTCTCACGTCGAGCGTAGAGGTCACGGGCGGTTTCACTGAATGAAAATAAACGCGAAAAGCGGTATGAGCCTCGGGAAAAGAGAAGTAGTAGCACGAGAGCCGAGGCAGAAAAATCCGAGAAGGATGAAGTTAAATATAAAGCAGATTAATTAGGACGCCAGTTCCATACTCAAGCTATAATGCTCTTTCGTTATTTTATGTAGGAACACTACAATATTTTGGCGCAGCCAACCATCGAACCAACACTTTTTAAATTTATTTGTTTATTTTATTTGGGCATTTTTTACAAAAATGCCAACGAAGGGGGCAAAAAAGAGAGCGTCTCCTGACTAGGCCCATTCTTCGTGAGCCACCTCGGGTAAGTACAACAAAAGAGTACATAGGATATTCAAGATTATACAGAAAAAATATAAAAAACAATTATCATTAAAACAAGCACAGAAAGTATCGGTTAAAGATTCAAACAAAGCTCTTCCTTAGCGATAAATACAAAGACGTTATCAGCACTATTAATATTTATTGAAATACATACAATTTGTGTGTTCATGGTAAACAATGATAACGAAACAAGGATTACAACAGATATATTTGATACATTACCAATCTTCAGCACACACACCATATAAGTGGGTTTGAATTATTACATTCCTAATTTGCTTCTTAAATTTTGTACAGTTTTTCGTTTCCCTAACGTATTCTGTTACTTCAGGAATCTTGTTGCACAATAAAACAATTTAGTTTTACTGTATGCCACAGTTTGTCCAACACATCGCACATCGGCCCCACCAACGCCACAGTACGTAGATTGTATGCAAGGTCTCTGCGGAAGTATGTAAAAAACAAACTCTGAAAGTCGTTCTTAAACATTTTATAGATTAACATGGCTAGTTGTACCTTGTAGCACTCGGGGAATGGTATCACGTTGTGCAGACGAAAAAGGAACGCATTTGGGGGGACCGAGGGAGTTTGCAGACGTAGTGCATGTTTTTCAAGAAGAATACTATTTTAACTGTTTGTTTTGTTACACGTACCCGAGACTGGAATACATGATGTTCGAGTGGATAAAAGAAAAGTACAGCTGTCGTTTCACACTCCCTGGAAGTAGATGCTGCAATCGTCGAATTAAACCGATAACGCTTGATATTGTGACGAACCGGTTCATTTAGCCAGGCTCGAGATAAATCACTGTCACAAAACCAGCGCTCAAAAAGGGCGTGCCGCCAAATTCTCGCGACAAGACGCCGTAGAGATGCCTCAAGGTGAACGATAAAAAAAAAGAAAACAAGCATTCAAAGACTCCCCGGGCGCGCGTCCCTCTCCCTTCGAAAGCGTAGGTTCGCCATCGAACATCCTCGCATCGGTAGCCGAGCAAGCCCTAGAACGTTCTCGATGGAAAAGAGCATGGTGAGGCAGGGTTGGGTCGTCCGTCTGCGTCGGACGACGCAACCCTGCCTTACGATGTTCTTGAAATCTGAGAATTTTCTGATGAGAATTTCCGGAATGATAAGAATTTTCTGGAATCTCGCGCGGAAGGTATTTAACCCAGCAGCAGAGATGGGAGATCAGGAGAAGAAGGAAGTTAGCGCCATTATGCTTGGGTTATTCCGCCGCGTCTGTCGGTGAAGGTTTTGTCCTTAGTGACAGAGCAGGAGAAGAAGAAAATATGCGCCAGAGTACGTAGGGTGTTCCGCCTTGTGGGCGAAGCCTTTTGTCTTCAGTGAAAAGGGAAGAGAAGAAGAGGATTTCCACCATAGAGGGGAAGAGTCGAGCTACAAGCAAGACTGTGTGTCTACCGCTATCGAGCAAAGACGCGTGGCAACAGCTGTGTTTGTGAAGCCGACATGTTTCCGGCGAAGAAGTTTGGAGCCTGGAGAGCGGTAAATTGAAGACGCGAGGTTTCCTAAAGGAGAAACTTCGGGGGCAGCGGAACAACAACAACGCTGCACTTTGAGTGAGTGATTCTCGGAAGAGTATCATCCAGACTTTCACTCCAAGAACTTTGGACTGAATAAGTTTCCTAACTCTTTAGTCTTTAGGTGTCTTGGTTGTTCAGTGCATGCGATTGCATTGTAGGGCGTATTGTTGTCTGTGTCTCTTGTTTCGAGCGTGGCTGATTGTACTGTGTAGTACACTGTTTGATTGTTGACACAGATGATTGATTTGTGGGATTTAACGTCCCAAAACCACTATATGATTATGAGAGACGCCGTAGTGGAGGACTCCGGAAATTTGGACCACCTGGAGTTCTTTAACGTGTACCCAAATCTGAGCACACGTGCCTACGACATTTCCGCCTCCATCGGAAATGCAGCCGCCGCAGCCGAGATTTGAACCCGTGACCTGCGGGTCAGCAGCCGAGTACCTAGCCACTAGGCCACCGCGGCGGGGCGACACAGTGTATTCAACTATTGTCGAATGTGCATACTTGTTTATCGTTTTGATCTGCCATAACTGAGAATATAATTTTGTTTTGTTATCAACTCTTGGCTCTGATTTGTTCTTTGGGCCACAGCCGGCGTCCGCTGGCGCGCCAAATAGAACCACTTCTAAATTGTCCACGCTTTTGTGGTGCGGTTTGGGGGGCCGATACTTCGGCCCTTGGAATTAGCCCGGCGATCACCTCCCTAATTATCGGGACCTGTGACAATTATTCTGTCGCCCGCGACAAGGACCTTTTGGTGCACAGTGTGTCCTAAGTAGTGAGGAAGAGCCTCGAGGTATTGATATTGCTATCGGAACGATTTTGTGTGTTGCTCAGTGTTCTCGTTAACGAGTGCAAGAGAGTGTTCGAATAGACTGATTTAGACAGATATTTTTTGCATGCGGCAAGGTTTTATTCGCAAGACACAATGGATCGCGAAAAGTTTGTTGCTCTTGGTGAGAAGATGGGTCTTTCTGGCGCCAAACTACGGAAGAGAGGGCCAAAGAAGAAAAGGCTGCTGAGCTGAAAAAAGAAAGGTTGGCGGTCGAAAGAGCCAAAGCGGAAAAAGAAGCTGAGTTGGAGAGAAAGAGAGGTTGGCAGCTGAGAGAGCCAAGGCTAAAAAGCAGCTGAGTTGGAGAGAGAGAGAGGTAGGCAGCTGAGCGGGCGAAAAAAGAGAGCAGTAATTGAAGTTGGAGCTGGACAGAGAAAGACTGGCAGCCGAGAGGGCGAAAAAAGAAAGAGAGGAAAGGGAACGGCAGTGACAGCACGAGATGGAACTCTAGCGGCTCCGTTTGCAACAGCGAAGTGAAGGTCTGGTCCAAGCTAGAGTTGAAAGCAGCGAACGGGAGGACCACGGCTTCCGCTTGAACCCAAGCAAGCTGCTCGTAGTGTTTGATGAAAGGAAGGACGATCTTGACGCGCACCTTCACAGATTTGAGACAATTGCGAGGAGCCAGAAGTGGCCAGAACATCAATGGGCAACTGGGCAACTGCTTTGAGTACTTGCTTGAGTGGTCAAACGCTCAGTGTGTACGGTAGGCTGACGCCGACCGATGCAGCCAACTATACAAAGGTGAAAGCTGCTTTGCTGAAGCAGTTTAGATTTACTGTGGAAGTATTCCGGGACAGATTTCGGACAGAAAAGCCAGCTGATGGTGAATTGGCTACGCAGTATGCCGCCCGACTTTGCCATCATTTCGACAAATGAATTGAACTTTCAGGGACAAAACACGAGTACGATGAGCTTAGAGAGCTCCTAATTAGAAAACAATTTCTTACTAGTTGCCACCCAAGCCTGTCGCTGTACTTGAAAGAGATGAGAGCTAAGTCACTTGAAGACATGCCTGAATTAGCTGATCAATTCTTGGAAGCGCAAGGTGCCACAAGTTTGGCCAGAGTCCAGAAGGAGTCCCAAAGATTCGAAGAAATCGACGCCCGAACAAAAGAAGCGTGCACCGGAGAGTGTTCCACGATGTTTTCTGTGTAACCGAGTGGGTCATCGCGCTAGCAAATGTCGAACCAACTTTGCGAGTCCCACGGTCAAAAATGTTTCAAGTGCGGTCAGACTGGGCACAAAGCAGACGCATGTCGTAACGCAGCGAGTCAAACTCACCAGGTATCCTGTGTGCTAGCAGCACCGAAATCCGATGATAATACCGTCACCGACGGATTCGTGGAGTTGAACACTGGGGAGAAACTTCCTATTGTGGGTGCTGTATTGACAAAACAGCTGACCGGTGTTACGAAGGGAATGCCAACGATGCAGGAAAAGTAGCGGGCTTGAAGATTACTGTTCTAAGAGACACCGGTAGCTCCACGGTTATCGTTCGGAGAAATTTGCTACGGGAAAGTGAGTTGACAGGCAGAAAGAAACCGGTTTGCCTAATTGACAGTACGGTTCGGATGCTTCCCGAAGCAGAAATTGAGGTTGAAACCCCGTACTTCAGCGGGAAGGTTACTGCTCTATGCATGACGAACCCCCTTAACGACATCGTCATTAAAAACATCGACGGGGCGCGAGGGCCGATTGATCCAGAACGTTTGGCAAAAGACCCTAAGATAGAGTCTTCGCCAACCCAGCGACCGCGAGATACAGTGGAGGAGCATCCCATGACGAATCTCACTCGAGCCCAAGGTGAAGCCGCGGTGCAAGAGGCAGTGTATGAGAAAATGATCGTGTTGAATGAGTTTACGTGCTGGGCAGCTGGACATACGTCGCAACGACCTCAACCGACCGACAGTGTAAAGGTTACGGAGTCGGCCACACAGGCCCAATGTCTTGACATGAACAAGCGGGTGACAAGATCGGTTGAGCGTTATGACCCGCTAACAATGTTGGAAGTGACAACGATGGCTGAGACGCCGCCTCAGATACCATCGGTGAAAAGGGCTCGCCAGAACAAAACGAGGAAAAAGGAAAAAAAAGAAGAAGAGATCGAGCGAGCACCGCTAGAAAGGATGCAAGCGTAGCTCGATGTACACGGTATAGGTATTGAGGTTGAATCGGAATGTGTTTGACAGTGCTATATGTTAAGTTAATGTGGTTGTTGTCCTGTGTCACAACTGTGTGTCGAGTGAATCAAAATTTTTGTTACGGTGATGTGATGTATATTGTCACGTAAGAGTGAGGATAGCCCGAAGACAGGAGACCGGGAGGTTAGTAGAAATAGAAGGAGATCCGTTTATTTGGCGGACTTGCGCCCACTAAAGGAAAACATTCACACCGGCCTAGCGGGAGGCGAACAGCGCGTTCGACGGCTGTCGGGTAACAGAAATGTCCCACTGGAACGCAAAGCGCGTTCACCATCCGAGATACTGTCGTCGTTGCGTCTGGCGCTATCTCGTTATCAACGAATGGTCGACGTGCGAGCCATGATCTTCGCAGATGAGTCGCGGTGCATCCTGGACTACGATAAGGCCGCTTGCCGGCGGTATCGGCATGCGCAACACTATCCGCAATACGCCTCACGGCATTGCTCCTCTCCTCAACGTAAGCATCGACCCGATGCTTTGTTTAAAATAAAACCAAAACAAAAGGACAGCCTGTGCGAAAGTAAATGGCAAATAAGCACGAATCACGCACACATAAAGAAAACAAGAGATGCAAACAGGGAGCCTCCTTTAGCGCGCATGATAGGGCTTCAAACGGGCGACGTGTACCACTTCTTGTCGTGCGCGGCGTCGTTGGGATGAGCTAGCCCCATCAGGGACCACTTCATAGTCCACTTCACCCACTTGACGGATGACTTTGTATGGGCCGAAATAACGGCGCATGAGTTTTTCGCTTAATCCTCGGCGGCGAACGGGCGTCCAAACCCAGACTTTGTCACCTGGCCTGTATGTTAAATCGCGTCTCCGCAGGTTGTAGCGTCTTGCGTCGTTTCGCTGTTGGTCTTTTATGCGCAGACGAGCAAGCTGCCGGGCTTCTTCTGCGCGCTGAAAGTAGGCGGCCACGTCTAGGTTGTTTTCATTGGTGAAATTAGGCAGCATGGCGTCCAGGGTAGTAACGGCATCCCTCCCATGGACGAGATTAAATGGTGTCATTTTAGTGGTCCCCTGCACCGCGGTGTTGTAGGCGAAGACCACGTAATGCAGAATTAAGTCCCAGGTCTTGTGTTCTGTGTCCACGTACATAGCGAGCATATCGGCAATGGTCTTGTTCAAGCGTTCCGTGAGACCATTTGTCTGCGGATGGTACGCAGTTGTTCTTCGGTGATCTGTATGACTGTAATGTAAGATTGCCTGAGTAAGATCAGCCGTAAACGCTGTTCCCCTGTCTGTTATTAGTACCTCAGGCGCGCCATGACGGAGGAGAATTGATTCGACGAAAAATTTGGCAACTTCTACGGATGTGCCGTTCGGGAGGGCCTTAGCTTCAGCGTATCGGGTAAGGTAATCAGTGGCCACTATGATCCACTTGTTACCAGATGTTGACGTGGGGAAAGGTCCAAGCAGGTCCATACCAATCTGTTGGAATGGTCTTGATGGGGGTTCAATTGGCTTGAGAAATCCAGCTGGTTTTGTTGGAGGTCTCTTCCGGCGCTGACATTCGCGGCAACTCTTGACGTACCGCGCAACATCTGAGGAGAGGTGGGGCCAGTAGTATCGTTCTTGAATTCTGTGGAGTGTGCGTGTAAAACCGAGGTGGCCTGCAGTGGGTTCGTCATGCAACGCTTGTAAAATTTCTTCTCTGAGGCTGCTTGGGACGACAAGAAGGTAAGCTGCCTTATTCGGTGCGAAGTTCTTTTTAATTACCACCCCGTTTTGCACACAGAAGGAGGATATCCCGCGCTTGAACAATGCAGGCGGTATGGAGGCCTTTCCTTCGATGTAGTTGATCAACTGTTGTAGGATCGGGTCTGAGCGCTGCTGTAATGCAAAGGTGCTGCTGCTGATAGGTCCAAGAAAGGCATCATCGTCTTCATGGCTTGGTGGTGCGCCGACAGGGGCTCTTGAGAGGCAGTCTGCGTCGGAGTGCTTACGACCAGATGTGTAGACTACCTTCACGTCAAACTCCTGAAGCCGTAGGCTCCATCGAGCGAGGCGGCCAGGAGGGTCTTTCAAACTGGCCAACAAGCACAACGCATGATTGTCCGTTATGACCTTGAAGGGTCTGCCATATGAGTAAGGGCGGAATTTCGAGGTGGCCCATACTATCGCAAGACACTCCTTCTCAGAGGTGGAATAGTTCACTTCCGCTTTCGACAGTGAGTGGCTTGCATACGCGATGACGCGCTCGCAGCCCTTGTGCTTCTGAACGAGAACGGCACCTAAGCCGATGCTGCTGGCGTCTGTATGTATCTCAGTTTCGGCATTTTCATCAAAGTGACCCAGCACAGGCGGCGACTGTAAACGTTATTGAAGTTCTTTGAATGCCTCGCGTTGCTCAGCTTCCCATTCGAAAGGGGCGTCCGACTTGGTGAGCTGCGTCAAAGGGGCAGCAATGTGTGAGAAGTTCTTGACGAAGCGTCGGTAATAGGCGCACAGTCATAAGAATCGGCGCACTGCTCTCTTATCTTGCGGTTGAGAAAACTGTGCGATAGCGGCTGTCTTCTCGGGATCTGGTCTTACGCCATCCTTGCTTATAACGTGGCCAAGGAACTATAGTTCTTCATAGGCAAAATGGCATTTTTTTTTGCTTCAGTGTCAGCCCTGATGACTTAATTGCGTCCAGTACCGTCCGGAGTCTTTTCAGGTGGTCGCTAAAGTTGGAGGCGAAGACGACCACATCGTCCAGGTATACGAGACATATTTGCCACTTGAGACCTGCCAGTACTGTGTCCATTAGATACTGGAAGGTTGCTGGAGCGGAACAAAGTCCAAATGGCATCACTTTGAACTCATCCAATCCATCCGGCGTGATGAAGGCGGTCTTTTCTCGGTCTCTTTCATCAACCTGAATTTGCCAATACCCTGTCTTCAGATAAATGGACGAGAAGTACCTTGCATCACTAAGACGATCTAGGGTATCGTCGATCCTTGGTAAAGGGTACACGTCCTTCTTGGTTACACTATTCAACCGTCGGTAATCGACGCAAAACTGAAGACTTCCGTCTTTCTTTTTGACAAGGACGACTGGTGCCGCCCATGGGCTTTTCGATGGCTGAATTACATCGTCGTGTAACATTTCCTCAACTTGCTCTCGGATGGCCTGACGTTCACGTGCCGACACACGATAAGGGCTTTGATGGAGAGGGCGGATATCTTCTTGTGTTATGATTCGATGCTTTGCCGGAGAAGTGTGTCGGACCTGTGAAGAAGTGGCGAAACAGTCGTCATAACGTCGAAGGAGGTTCTGGAGCAGTTGCTTCTTGCATTGAGGCAAGGAAGGGTTAATGTCGAATGACAGCTGCGAGTTGTGGGTCTGTGGGGTGATGGTCGCTGGATTCGAGAGGGCGAGGGTGTCACTGACTTCCGCGATTTCATCGAGAAAGGCAGTGGTCGTGCCTTTGGCCAGGTGACGGTGTTCTTGGCTGAAATTTGTTAGCAGCACTGGGCCCTGTCCATTCCGGAAGTCCGCAATGCCTCTTGCGATTGCGATATCACGGCCAAGCAAAAGCTGTATGTTACATTCGACGACGCCATGAGCATTTTCGGCAGTACCAGTGGTTACGGGGATTAGGGTCGTTGATCGGGGTGGGACGCTCACGTCATTCTCGAGCACACGGAGGGCTGCGCGATTGTGTGGTGCCGAGTATGAATTTATGGCTTGATCCATCTGCGCCTCATCTGCGAAGATCATACCCCGCACCTCCACCAGATGTCACGTAAGAGTGAGGATAGCCCGAAGACAGGAGACCGGGAGGTTAGTAGAAATAGAAGGAGATCCGTTTATTTGGCGGACTTGCGCCCACTGAAATAAAACAGACACACCGGCCTTGCGGGAGGCGAACAGCGCGTTCGACGGCCGTCGGGTAACAGAAAATGTCCCACTTGAACGCAAGGCGCGTTCGACGGCCGTCGGGTAACAGAAATGTCCCACTGGAACGCAAGGCGCGTTCACCATCCGAGATACAGTCGTCGTAGCGTCTGGCGCTATCTCGTTATCAACGAATGGTCGACGTGCGGGCCATAATCTTCGCAGATGAGTCGCGGTGCATCCTGGACCACGATAAGGCCGCGTGCCGGCGGTATCGGCATGCGCAACACTATCCGCAATACGCCTCGCGGCAATATTATGGTACAATTGTTGTAAAGACAGACTTTTGTACATTTGTATTGCTTGAAGTATGTGATGGAGTATTGTATTGACGTACCTGTGTCTATTTTCTATGTGTTGTGAGACTGAATTGCAATCTACAATTGTATTGAGTGATCTATTGTAAGTGTGACGTGGCATGAGCGACGGACTAGGTTACAGTCTTTTAGAGTGCGGGGACTGTTCGAGCTTGTTTGTGTGGTTTTGAATAATATGAGATAATATTCTTAAAGTGGGGGGCAGTGTCACAAAACGAGCGCTCAAAAGGGGCGTGCCGCCAAATTGTCGCGACAAGGGGCCGTAGAGATTCGTCGAGGTGAACGATAAAAAAAGAAAACAAGCATTCAAAGACTCCCCGAGCGCGCGTCCCTCTCCCCTTGGAAGCGTAGGTTCACCGTCGAACCTCCTGGCATCAGCGGCCGAGCCAGCCCTAGAACGTTCTCGATGGAAAGGGGCGTGGTGATGCAGGGTTGCGTCATCCGTCGCGGACGGCCCTCGTACAGTCTCGCCCTATCCCCCAGCCTTCGCTGCGCATCGCGCCGACAAAATGATGAGAATTTTCTGGAATCTCGCGCGGAAGGTGTTTAACCGAGCAGCAGAGATGGGAGATCAGGAGAAGAAGGAAGTTAGCGCCAGTGTGCGTGGGGTATTCCGCCGCGTCTGTCAGTGAAGCTTTTGTCCTTAGTGACAAAGGAGGAGAAGAAGAAAGTATGCGCCAGAGTGCGTAGGGTGTTCCGCCTTGTGGGCGAAGCCTTTTGTCTTCCGTGACAAAGGAAGAGAACAAGAGGATTTCCACTGGTGGGTGAAGACTCGAGCTACAGGCAAGAGTGTGTGTCTACTGCTATCGAGCGAAGACGCGTGGCAACAGCTGCATGTGTGAAGCCGACGTGTTTCCGGCGAAGAAGTTTGGAGCTTGGAGAGCGGTCAATTGAAGACGCGAGGTTTCCCGGAAGAGAAACTTCGGGGGCAGCGGAACAACAACAACGCTGGACTTTGAGTGAGTGATTCTCGGAAGAGTATCATCCAGACTTTTGCTCCAAGCACTTTGGACTGAATAAGTTTCCTAACTCTTTAGTCTTTAAGTGTATTGGTTGTTCGATGCATGCGATTGCATTGTAGGGCATATTGTTGTCTTTTTGTGTTGTTTCGAGTGTGGCTGATTGTACTGTGTAGTACATTGTTTGATTGGTGACACAGTGTATTCAACTATTGTCGAGTGTGTATACTTGTGTATCGTTTTTATCTGCCATAACTGAGAATATAATTTTGTTTTGTTTATCAACTCTCGGCAGTGACTTGTTCTTTGGGCCACAGCCGGCGTCCGCTGGCGCTCCAAATAGGACCACTTCTAAATTGTCCACGCTTTCGTGGTGCGGTTCGGGGGGCCGATACTTCGGCCCTTGGAATTAGCCCGGCGATCGCCTCCCTAATTAACGGGACCTGTGGCAATCACACTGGTGATGATATATACAGGTGATCAAGATGTACAGGTGAGGATGATATCTAAAGAGAATGAAGAGTCGTTCACTTGTCGCGCTCACACTAATTCCCCCGGGCGCTGAAAGCGGCTGCCTGCTCACTTGACAGTATTATGCAATGCGTTGGGCATAAGGCTTTAAACGAGATACGTGCACTATCTTTGTTCCTCAGCAACAATGATCATAATTAGCACTAAGAGGAGAATAGCGGTAATTGACAGGGGATGTATGTTTGACCATCGTGTACGGCCCAATAAAGCGACTCATGAATTTGTCGCATGAGCCGGGGACGCTTAGTGGAGTCCATAGAGGAACTTCGTCCCCAAGGGGAAAACTCACAACACGGCGAGACGAGTCATAGCGAGATTTTCGAGGGTCTTTAGAGAGGCCGCTGTTAACATGGGCCTGGTAACGGCAGTGTGAGACGAGATAAAAATTCTTCAGAGAAAGGAGCCGTCGAGAAGCCGGACCGAAAGGAAAGAGACATCCAGAGCGATACTCTGGGAGCGACCATAGACGAAAAAAATGGAGAAAAGTCGGTAGTGTGTTGAGCAGCCGTAATGTAGGTGAATGTCACAAAGGTTAGAATTGCATCCCAGTTGGTGTGGTTGGGGTGAATGTACATGGCGATCATGTCGATAGCGTCCGACGAAACCGTTAAGTCAATCCGTCGGTCTGCGGGGGTAGCTAGAAGTGGTCTTGTGAACAGGGTTCGAAGCACGCAAAACTTATTTGACAATGGAAGAGAGAAAGACTTTGCCACGATCCCTCAGGAGAATGCGTGGAGCTCCATGACGCAAAAAGATGTGGCGAAGAAAGAAATCGGCGACCTCAGTGGCAGTTCCAGATGGTATAGAAGCTGTTACTGCGTAGCGGGTAAGGTGGTCGACGGCCGTGACAATCCAGTGATACCTATTGTATGATATAGGAAGAGGGCCCTACAAGTCAATTCCAACTACTTCAAAAGGCAAGGCGGACAAGGAAAAGGTTGCATTAGGCCAGCCGGAGCAGCAGTCGGTCGTTTTCGCCGTTGGCAATGGATACGTGAGGCGACGTACTTACCGACGGCTGAGGAGAGGCCAGGCCAAAAACAACGACTTCGTATTTTATCGTACGTCTTGTGAAAGCCTAGGTTAGCGGCGGATGGATCATCAAGAAAGGCTTCCAGAACTTCACGTTGCAGAGAATGTGGGATGAAGGGTACCTACTTGTTGCCATCGATGTGGTAAATATAGCGGTATGAAGCACCACCGCCAAGCTTAAAATGTTTAGGTTGTCGACGAAGTCTCGTTTTTGGAGGAGTAGTAGAGCCGGTCAAGCAGTCAACAATGATGCGGCAGTATGGGTCGACACGTTGTTGTGAGACAAGCATGGGTAGGGTGGCAGGTGATGAACTTAGCGCTGCGATTGGAGAGGTGCTGTCAGTTTGCAGTATCAATGGTGAGTGGCTTCTGCAGGCAAAAGTACAGCGCAATAGAGCATCAACATCTTGATGCTTCTTGCCAGATCTGTAGGTGACTTCGAAATCATACTCCTGCAAGCGAAGCGCCCAGCGACCCAGGCGACCCGATAAGTTTTTCAGCGGTGAAAGCCGCATAGGGCGTTATGAACGGTAACGACGGTAAAATGACGGGCGTGAAAATATGGTCGGAATTTTCGCACTGTCCAAGCATCAGCAAGGCACACCTGTTCGGTGATAGTGTAGTTCGTTTCTAGAGCGGTAAAAGCGCGACTTGCGTAAGCAACGACGCGTTCTCGAGAGTTTTTGTCATACTGCAAGAGTAACACACCTAAACCATGACTACTTGCGTCGGTGTGAAGGATGGTGGGTGCGGTGGAATCGGAGTGGCACAGTACTGGATCCAACGTGAGGGCTTGCTTCAGTGCCGTAAAAGTGCTTTCGCAGTCTTCGGACCAAATGAAGGGAAGCCCTTGCGAGGAGTTGATGAAGCGGAGACCCAAGTTCTGCGAAGCCACGTATGAAGCGCCGGAAGTGAGAAGATAACCCCAAAAAGCTGCGCAGGTCCTTTTGACGTAGTGGACGCGAAAAATCAAGGACGGCGGCAAGCTTCTCGGGGTCCGGCCGTATTTTTTTCTTTTTGCTGACCAGGTGGCCGAGAACATTGATTGTCTTGCTTGTAAAGGTACGTTTCTTGGTGTTAAGCTGTAAACCGGCTTTTGCAAGGCATGTGAGGACTTCGTCAAGACGCTGCAGCTGCTGCAAGAACGTGGATGAAAACACTACTATGTTATCGAGATAGCACAGACACGTTTTTCATTTAAAACCACGCAATACGCCGTCTATCATGCGTTCTAAGGTGGCGGACGCATTACAGAGTCCAAAAGGCAACCCACCTAGCGTTGAAAAGGCGGTCTTCTCTTTATCAGCCTCCGACATTGATATCTGCCAGTAGCCTGATCTAAGGTCAAAGCTAGAGAAATACTCTGCGCCCTTTAATGAATCCAGTGCACCGTCGATCCGAGGGAGAGGATAAACATCCTTGCGCGTTCTTTTGTTTAGCGCACGGTAATCAACGCAGAAACGCACTCCCATCTTTCCTTTGAACGAGAACAACTGGGGATGACCAGGGACTCGAGGAGGGTCGTATGATGTTGCGTCGTAGCATGTCTGAGACGTTTTCATCAATGATTCTGCGTTCTGTCTGAGACACGCCATATAGACGCCGACGTACACTTCAAGAGCCGTCAGTCTGGATGGTGTGAGTAGCGGTGGTAGTCATGCTGAGGGCGGGTGTATTCACGTCAAATAGAGAACGGTGTCTATTAAAAAGTGCGAGCAAATCTTCAGTTTGATCAGGTGTTAAATCAGTGCTTATGGTTGCCGACACATGTGTGGAAGAGGCATTGTATGGCAGGGATTGTGACTTTGGGACATCGTTGTGGTTGTTGTTCGGAAGAGTAACAATCGAAACAGGCTCAATGTCGACCGCGCAAGATGCTGTTGAGCCACAGGGGAGCAGTACACACTCGTGTGTTTGATTTATGGCGGTTAGGTAGGTAGACCCATCGAAGAAGCGAATAAGCCCTGGTTTGATCAAAGTGCCCCTACGTATGATATGGCCGTAAGGGAGAATTAGTACGTCACCATCCACAATGTCAGTGCAATTAACATTATGATTTCTTCGATGTATGGCCGAAGTACATAATCTGACGTGGTGACAAGGCGCATGCGTCCCTCATGTTCAAGCGGAGAAAAGTCGGTGGCATTAAAATGCAGGAGGCGCTGATAATAATAATAATAGTTATAATAATAATATTAATAATAATAAATAATAATAATAATAAAATATTACCTTTTATTTCTTCAAATAAAAGAGTACATGTGACTAGGCCTGCCAAAGCCAATTGGTGGCTTGAGTGGCAGAGCCTGGCAGACAGCAAAACAAACCGGACGCGTTACAAGATTGTATTTCGTGGCCTAAGAGGAATGATAGGACAAAAAACAACGTGCATATAAGATTAGAAACAACAGGGCATACAAGCAGCAGGTACAAGCATTATACAATAGTTACAGCAATTGAAAGTGAGAAAGTGTAAAGGAAAAGAGAAAGAATTATAGCAAATGCTTCTTAAGCAAAGTACCACACTGGATGATTGTGCAGCATCATGCTTGCGAGTGAGTGTATGTGAAATAAAACACGACATGCATTAAAATTGTTGACAGATACGCCGTAGCAGTTTCTTTAAGTTGTATTTTGTTTTTGTTCAAAAAATGCTGGGGTGAAGTACCTTGAAATAGGTTGGTACATAATGGGCTTGTATTCTAGTTTCATACTTTGTTGAACACCGCGGCCTTCAGTAACGTACTTTAGGCCTTAAAGAACAAGAAGTAACATAAGGAACCAAAAATTCTTTGAACCACAAATGTTTCAAAACAACCGTTTGAACTACAGTTCATTTAAGTTTGGCATAAAGAGCGTTTTGAAAATGTCTTTCTCAGAATTAATGTTCAGGTAGTAAGATATACTTTTTTTAAATCGAACGCAATATTCTGTTTATTCTTTTGTGCCATCGGACATCACAGTGTCCGTAAATGGTTATTCCGTAGCGCAGTATACTGTAACCTAAAGCGTGTGCTATCATCTTACGTACTGAAAACAGCATGTTGTATCTTATGTTATATAATAGACGTGACAGAGCGCGAAGTCTTTTTCAAACATAGGCGAGATGACTATTCCAGGAAACGTCGCTGTGAATGTATAAGCCAAGGTATTTCACAACAGATGAATACTGCAATGGACTACAAGAGCAGGATGAACAGTCAGAACAATGCAAAATGAAAGGATAGTCTAGGGTTACATTCTTCAATGGATTATGGAGGCAGATTAGATTAGTTTCAGACACATTTCTATTAAAAAGGTTATCTCGAAAGCAATCCATGACTTTAGTGGCAGCTGACTGAAGCAAAGTAATCGCCTCATAAACGTTGTTTGCAGTCGTCACGATCACAGTGTCGTCGGCGTATTGATACAGAGAAACCGGTATTGCTCTGTGAAGGCCATTAACAAAAATATTGAATAGCAGCGGACTAAGAAATGATCCCTATGGAACGCCGGTTTTGATGATTTGGAACGCGCTGTGAGATTGTTCAACGGATACAAGTTGACGCCTGCCTCGGAGGAAATATGCAACAAAGACCAGAAACACCCCTAAACCCTAACCGAAAAAGTTTATCGAATAACAAGGTGTGATGGACACTATCGAAAGCTTGCTGCAGTCTAGAAGGAGCGCACAGGCAACTTTGTTGTTATCGAACGCCTCATTCAACCGATCAGAGAAGTCTTCCAATGGCGTCTGAGTGCTTTTCCCCTGTCGAAAACCATACTGGCAAGGCGATAAGATGTTGTGGCTATCGAGAAAGCTTGTCATCGTTGACAACAAATGTTTTTCTAGGATTTGTGCTATAGAAGGCAGATATAATACCGGGCGATAATTATCAAGTTTATCACGCGCACCGCATATGTGTAGAGGTATAACTATTGATGTTTTCAAGTTTATGGGAACTTCTCCACTAGAAAAAATGTGATTTAGTAGTGCTAGCAGAACGTCATGGGTGTATTCAAATGTACGGTGCAAGTCAGTTATAGAAACACCATCAATATAGCAGATTTTTTACACTTCAAACTGAAAATGATGGATCGTAAGTCCTCATGTGATATTGAAGGTATATAGGCCGATTCTCTAACACTGTGACGTAAAGTGCACGGGCCTACCTGGGGATTTGTTTCTTGTTGGGCGTGTGTATGAAAAGGCTTGGTAACCCGGCAGAGCAAACTGTGAGAATTGTTCGGATGAAATGTTGATTTCAGTAAGGACGAAAGCATCGAAAGTTAGGCGAGATGATGAAGAGATGACACAGAACTGATTCCAATGTTTCCGAAGACTATGAATTTTGACATGCACTACTTTGAAGCCGGCGGGTAAGACACCAGACAAGAATTTAGCTGCATTCGCGAAGTCGGTTCAGGTGATACTTTTCATATCCGCCATGTTTAGGACAGCTTATCCAAATCCGATAGTTTTTCAATGCGAATGGTAGGTGCTCCTTCCGCTTTTCTTGCTAGCACCTTTCCGTCCCTCGTCCACACGAAGTTACAACCTTTTTCTTTTCTTTTCGAGCGGGTCAATCGGAAGAGTCCTCAGTTCAACCATGTCAAATTTTCATTAATGTACGAGCGAGGAAAGTTATCAGACTGGGTAAGATCACGAAGGCCATTTCGAGCTCGAAGCCATTTTTCTTTTATTGAAGTGTTCTGTACTTGCACAAAAATGGGTGGCCTGCGTGTAGAATTATCGTAGGTTGGCAAACGTCGTACCTTGCATATTTCATCTTCTTGAAGGTTTACTACGTTCAAACGTCCAGCTGAGTCACTAATAAAGGACCTCAGGTTTTCACTTGGTTTAAAAGGGAGACCATGGATTTCAAAGTTACAACGTCTACCATATTGCTCTAGTTCATTTATTTGCACTGTCGTTCTGTCAAGAACTTCAGCTTGATGGGCAACTGTAACGTAACAGATTCCACCTGAGATCTTAGATGAGAGATTTCGGCTTGGTTACAAGTCATAGTAGAGAGCATGGAATCGTGTTTTTCCGACAGGAAGTCAATAGATGTTTGAATTTCTGTCACTGTGCCCACCATCTTTTCACAGGTTTCTTTGAAAGAGAGCAGTTCCTCAACTTTCGACACAAGCATCTCGACAGTGCTGGTCAGATGGTTGAATTTCGTATTAAGAGTAGATAACATGGGAACAAAAGAACCATTGCTATGACCCGAACCCATGCCAGACTTGCACATTTGACACGCCCACGTTTTACGCTTAACCTAGACATTTTGATATAAGTACTGTCAGTGATCGCGGAACAGTTTTTTCCTAGCTTAAAGCTTGCTTTACAACTCGAGCACACCAAGAATTAGCCTTCGACAGGCTTGGTACGTGATGAACACAAGCAAGACATTCCAGTGCAGTCACCGGTAATAACGAAATCACTATATGCAAGGTGAAGTTTAGGGACCCACCTGCCAAGCGACATGCGTCCCTCGTGATCAAGCGGAGAAGATTCGGTGGCATTTAGATGCAAGGGGCGCTGATGACAAGATCTGAAAGCCGACGCAGAAGACCAGAATTCCCACCCCAGAATGAGAGCGTAGGTGCACTCACTAAGTACCACGAAAGCGTTGTGATAGCGAGTGACTTCGATGCAGACACAAAAGGTACACTGTGTAAGTGGGCAAATTAGAGCGTTGGTCGCCGCACGGAGAGGTGGGCTGCCATAAGGCGAAGTGACTTTTCGAAGGTGGAAACAAAAATCAGCACGAATCATCGGAACGGCAGCGCCAGTGTCTACAAGAGCCTCAACGCGTACATCTTCTACAAACACTACTATCAAATTCGATGGCCGCTATGGAGGAATTGTTAGCTGTCTGGTGGACGCGGTTTCCCCTCCAAAAACTGTATTGGGGAGTTTTCCGCGTGGGCGTTCGTTGAACGGGAGTCGGGCAGCAGAGGCGACACTGAATGGCGACCTGGCGAAGAAGACCTGCGGCGAGACGTACGGGAATTTCCAGGCATGTCAGTGTGGTAGGTAGGAGACGGTGAACGTTAATAGGACGACCGGTAGGGTGGTCGTAGGTAGTTCATGGACGGATGGAAGCTTCGATGTTCTTCAGGAGTGTAGCCGCATTGCTCGTCTTGATGCGCCTTCGAGAAAACCGAGCGATCTGTCCTCGATAGCCGCAGTAGTAACAGATTGGTCGAGGTGGGCGCTGAGGTGCGTAGTAAGGCGGTGCACGCACTGGCGGTCACAACGAAGCCACAGACATATGGTCTTCTGGTGTAGGCACAGAACTGGTGGGTGCGGCAGAGAGCACGGCAACTTCGGCGTACGTGCGCGTCTGGCGCACGCAGGGACCGTCGGAACACGTGGGACGCGATGCGGACGCGATCTCTTGTTTAATCAGATCTCGCAAGCTATCTTTTTCAGAAGGGAGAGAAGTTACGTAGCGCAGGAAGAGCAGCGCTTGTGAAGATCTTCACGAACGATGTCGCGAATGAGCGCACGCAAGTCGAGGGGTGCAGGCAAACGAATGTCGGTAGCATCGTGGCAGAGGCGAAGAGACTGAAGCTCGTCAAGTCGCTGACAGATGGTTATCACATCCTGGGTGGTGGCAGGATTTTGCGTGGCGAAGGCGTTAAAGGCAACGGTGTTAATACCTTTATTAACATGGCGTATTTAGTCGTTCTGAGACATGCCGATGTTAACGCGCTTGCATGGATCAAGGACACCCTCAATATAAAAGATGTAAGATTCACCCGGCAGCTGCGTGCGTTCAGCGAGCTTCTTCTTTGCTGCCTCAGTCCGAACTGTAGGGGCACAAAATATTTGACAAATTTGCTGCTCGAAAGTGTCCCAGTCGGGAAGATCCGGGTGGTGGTTCCAAAACCAAGTTTTTGCAACATCGGACAAGTAAAATGGGACGCTGCGCAACTTTTTGGACTGTCCAACTAGTTCAAATCCCTGACGAGGTCGTAGTTTTTGATCCAGTCTTCGATAACATCGCCTCAGAGACTGAAAAACACAGGTGGATCACGCAGGCGAATGTTGTGGAGCGGAGCGGGTGGTGGTGGCTGCAGTAGGATGGCGACGTTGGATGGGCCAGGGTTTTCTTGGGCCGCCATAGCTGGGGGTTGTATGTGACGACCCGAGGGGAGCTCCAGCGAGACCGGGCGAGAGGACTTGAGGGAACGAAAAGCACCGTACACCGCTTGTGAGGAACCGGTTTATTCAGCCAGGCTCGAGCTAAATCACACTGGTGATGATATTTACAGATGATCACTAACCTTTCACGAATCGAACATTGATATTACACTGAAATCTGAACCATTTAAACGTCAGCTTAAACACTTCTTTTTTCGAATGACGTCATTGTAGACCCAAAGTCATTTATTTATTTATTTATTTTCAATACTGCCAGTCTCATTCCGAGACCATAGCAGGTGGGCGTACAGATTGTACATGCAGGTGGTATATTAACAGCGCAGAAAACAGAAACAGCAATGTAGTGAAATGACACTCATCACAAAGTACAACAGCGAAAAATATACAAATTGTTTACATCTGCAAAGACAAAGAAACCATCACCAAAAAGAAGAGAAATTTTGCATGAAGTGCAGTGGTACACAGGCAAACAAATAGCAAACTTCCAAACACTCCAGTTAACAATTGTACACTCCACTAATACGCTTTCACTGGTGGCGCAATGCTTCTGGTAATGCGAGTATTGCCACATGAAGAGAACATATTGTCTAATTTTAGTGCATAGTCGGATACCGATTTCGCACTAGTTATGGAGGAATCCAAACAGTTCAATTCCCTTATGGCAAGTGAAAAAAAGGAGTGCTTGAACGTGTCATTGCGGTAAGAGTACTCTTTCAGTGTGTGTGAATGTTTGTGCCTAATAACGCGGGAGTCTGACGGACGGGTGTACAATGATGGGTCAATTTTATAATGATTGTTAAGTAGCTGAAAAAGAAATTTAAGGCGCGCTTGTTTTGCTCGAATCGCAAGTGTTTGGAGGCCAGAGGTTGCTAACATATTTGTAGGAGAATCAGTGCGCTTATATTTGTTGCAGATGAATCTTGCTGCCTTCCTCTGTACATTTTCTAGCTTTTGAATGCTTATGACTGTATAAGGAAACCATACTGTGTTAGCATATTCTAATACCGGTCTTACGTAAGTAGTATAGACTAAATGCTTGGTTGAGTGAGGGGCCAACCGAAGGCATCTGCGAAGATAAAAAAGCTTGCGCAGAGCAACCGAAGTAATGTTAGAAATGTGCGCATCCCATCTGAGGCTTGACGTTATCGTGACGCCTAAATATTTGTGCGCATTCACTTTTTCAAGCCTGGTGCTTTTAATGCTGTAGTCATACCGGATAGCTTCTTTTTTTCGGGTTATCGTCATGCACACTGTGTTTTTTTGGGGGTTAATCGACATTTGCCACATGTCGCACCAGTTGGAAAGATGGTGTAAAGAATCGCTTAGTGCAAGGTGATCTGAATGACTGTTAATTTCTTTGTAAAAAATGCAGTCGTCGGCGAAAAGCCTAATGGTGCAAGAGATACTGTCTGTGATATCGTAATAAAAACAAGAAATAACAAAGGCCCCAAAACGGAGCCTTGTTGTTCTCCGGACGTAACAGGCAAGTTTTCTGATGGTACTTGGTCATACAGGACATATTGTGAACGATTAGTTAAGAAGTCCTTAACGCAATTTGTTAATATTCCATCTCCAATAATACTTCGAAGTTTTGCAATTAATTTGTTGTGGCATACGGAATCAAACGCTTTTGCAAAGTCTAATAGTATGATATCCGTTTGCGTGCAGTTGTTAATAGGTAATGCTAAATCGTGCACAACTTCTGTTAGTTGCGTGGTAGTCGATAATCCGCTGCGAAACCCGTGCTGGCAAGATGACAAAGCGCCATTACCTTCTAAAAAAACGGTTAAGTGTTTCAATATTATATGTTCTAATATTTTGAATGACGTGCTGGTTAAAGATATTGGCCTAAAGTTTGAAGGATTATCGCTATTTTCTGCTTTGGGAATTCGTGCTATTTTATCTTTTTTCCAGTCGTCTGGAAGTTTTGCTACGGCGAGAGATTTGCGGAAAACCATATTAAGGTGTTTGCTGCACCATTCGACATATCGCTTAAGAAAGGGATTGGGGATGTCATATGGCCCCGAAGATTTTTTGGGTTCTAGGTCGAGCAAAAGAGAAAATATTTCTTCCTCAACTACATCTATAGGGCTGAATCCAATATTATTCATGTGTGCAAGCTGCGGAATTTTCCCGTCATCTTTTGTAAAAACAGAGTGGAAACAGTTGTTGTACACGTAGAAGTAATGGTACGCTCTCTTTCTATGTATTTTCATGAATGTTCACTGTGATTGTAATAAGGGATTTGCTCCAACAGTGTGTGGAACGAAGCGTAGTTTAAAATATGTTCTTCTGTTAGTATATACCAAAAATGCAAGTTCTGAATGTTTGATTTTTTTTATTATATAAAAGAAATATATTATGACATGCCAGTATTTTCTACCAATGAAATATGCAACCGATGTATACAGTAGTATTTTGCTGATGTGTAAATGTGTATGTCAGCAATGCAGACTGTTTTTTGGCTAATAGGGGGTGAAAGATCGTCAGGCTTTTAGCCCTTAGTCTTTGCCTCCCGCAGTAAAAAATTCTGTATTTTTCCCTGCAAATAAACAATGTCAAATGTTGATTGTTGAATGAAAATGTACAAGTGATGATGATATCTAAATAGAATGAAGAGTCATTCGCTTGCCGCGCTCACAATATCTTCAATCGAAGGTTATTCACATAATCGGACCCACTAAGGTCGCTTTGAAAGCAAACGCCCAGGAATTGAATTTTGTTTACCTGAAAAATACTCTCACCATTAAAGAATAAAGTAGTAGTATGATCTGCAAATCTATTTTTCTGCTTGAAGAGCATAAATTTAGTAGTTTTCATATTTATTTCTAACTGGTTCACTGCATACCAAACTTTAGTTCATCCAACGAATAATTTGCAGTTATCTCAACATCAGAGAGATGTAAACCAGACAAGAATACATTGGTATCATCGCCGTACATGACTATTTGGTGTAGAAGGAATGCTTACAATGTCGTTGATGTACAATATAAAAGTAAAGGACCCAGTATTGATCCTTGTGGAACATCACACTTAATTATACCCAAGTCAGATTTAAAATTATGAAGCTGCACTTATTATTTTTCTTGCCAGTGGCAGCTTTGCAATAGGTTAAGCGCAATCCCGCGTGTTCCATACATAACTTTTTATTTATTATATCATGCTTTATTGAATAAAAAGCTTTACAGAAGTCAAGAAATATTCCTAACGTGTAAAGCTTCTTTTCAAAGTTTTGAAGTAGGCTGTCCCTAATACGGAGTAAGGCAGTCTGGGTTGATCCACCTGGCTGAAATCCAAATTGTTCTTCAAAAGTTATATTTTCGTTTGCTGTAAAAACATACGCCCTCTCATAAATCAAGCGTACAGCGGTCTTTGAGAAAAGGGGTAGTATGAATATAGGGCGATAATTTTGAAGTTCATTTTATTGCCTCCTTTAAAAATAATTGTTACGCGAACTATTTTAATAGAAGATGGAAAAATTCCCGTCAAAAAGACCCTGTTACATATATAAGCGAATAGAGCGACAAAAATATCAGTAATTGCCCTAATAGGTGTTACGGCAACACCATCTTTACCTGATGATCTATTCTTCAGTGAGCATATAGCAGTGGCTACATCCTCCTCAGTAACGTGTGATAAAAACAATGAATGAGCGCGTGGACATTGAATACAGGATTTGGCCGGTTTAAGGTCAGACATTTGCGTGATAGTACTTGTTGATCCCGCATCAATGAAGTAAAGATTAAATTTGTCCGCTAGCGCTTTGCCACTAAAGCAAATATTGATTATCGTTATATCGTGAGGAACGGTGGCCTGTTTTTTTTTTGCAATCAATTTATTAACTGAATTTCAAACCATTTTTGAATTCTCAATTATTGTAGGAAACTTGTAGGATTAGAAATCTATTTTGCTTTCTTTAGGTTCTTGTTTAGAATGTTTAGGAGCTTTTTAAATTCGGTGAGAGCAGTTTGATCTTTTGTTTTTCATAACCACTGAAAAAGTGTTTTTCACATTTATCCGTTAAAGAAGTAACGGCGTGATTCACTCCTTTCTTGCTCTCTTCTGTTTCTTTACAACAGCGTATGGAAAAGCAGTATTGTAATTGCCAACGTTTATCGCTATGAACAGGTTATATGTCTTAGATGGATAAGTTTCTCGATACAAGTCAACCCAGTTGCAGTGAAGCATTAGTGAGCGAAATTGAAAGACAGTTCTATTGTTTATGTCTCTACGCGTATATTTGGGGGAATTCTGCAGTTCAGGCATTCTTAATATTGCAAACAAGGCAGCTGGTCACTTATTCCTGAGCTGAATGCTCCGGCTGGATGATTGTCGGGTGATAAATTAGTGAAACAGGGATCAATAAAGGTTTCTAATCTGCTAGTTATTCTGGTAGGAATGTTAATGACGTCTTCGCAGCCGTATATCAAACACGTGGGTGACTTTCTTCGTTTAAAGAACTCCGTGGACAAGATCATCTTTTCTAAGTACCAAGCTCAAGATGAAGCAGCGGTGGACCTACCTCGTAAGCTCTGCTTAGAATAACTTGTGAACCTGGTTGTGGGAAAGGCAGCCGTGGACATTACTAAAATACAACGGGAAGGTTCTGTAAAAGTGAACTTGTGTGTGGCGACCTTCTACAACCTAGTCCTTGAAACATCGCATCGAAGAGACTCAGGATCAAGGTCTTCGACGGAAGAGGTGAGCATCGTATTCAAAGCCCTTCAGCTGCAACATGAACAGATTGTGCAACAGAACCAAAATATGTCATCCCTATAAGCTCTCTAAATGCTGAGAAACCAGTGCCTAATATCGTAGAGCCTGATGCCTTCGACGGTATGTCTTTAAGTCCAAAAATTTCGCTTGAGCTCTACGAATACGCCACTGAGAAAAACAGGTGGCTCTCTGACGAGGATGAAATCACTAACATGCTTGTTTACTTGAGAGGTGTTGCGCTCAAGTGGTATGAAATATGCATTAAGGAAGACAGTTTTGACTCTTGCAGTCAGAGGAAATAGAAAGTTTTGACGGCATTCGTAAGCGATTCAGCAGATATGGAGTACAGCACTTAATTTGAATTCCAAGCAAAGCTCCCTTGTCAAGTACTTCTTCAAGAAACGCCATCTTTTAAAGCTAGCTGACCCTTTGCTTCCATCTACGGCCGTAGTACCCTAATAATACATGGATTAAACACTGAAGTCTTGAAGCAGGTACACATACGGTCACCAAAAGCTCTAGATGACCTCCTGGAGTGTCTTCAGAACATACCGTCAACTTCGGAAACAAGAATAACCGATAATTCAACAAGGTTTTTTAGTCGGAGTAAAGTGGACTGGTCAAGCCGCGATCAGCGAGAACCGAGCCACCTCGCAAGTAGCACGAATAGCTTGACCTGGCTTACTCCAAGAGGCCGAGTGAATCATATCGACACTGAAACTCAGGAGGAATCCACAGAAAAAAATTATTAAATGAGGGTGGTCATTCCCACCCGATGACTCCAACTGAGACTGTTTCTTTAAGTTGCTATAGCCCACTTCACGTTCCTGTCAAAGTAAGAAACAAGCTGTCGTTTGTTACGTTCGTCACATAGCAAGGCGTGTGACGCGAGGAAGATGGAGACAGTGAGGAAAACAAACGGGAGTTATATTGGACGAACAAAAAAACTATTGCACATACAGTACTATAAGTCGTACACGCACGCAGTTCACACACGAAAGAAAAGAGTAAACAGTCTCACAGTCTGTGCCGTAGCCCAGTGCCTTGAAGTGGGACCCGTTGCGTGCTCGGATGCTGTCGCCGCTTGCATTCCAGGTCAGCATACCACTGTAAGGGGCATCACCAGGTCTAGGCGTAGCCGCACACTGTCAGCGACGTCAGCTCGGTGGACATGGTCAGCAGCTCCAGTCTTTCGAAGGCGCTCGTCGTACCGGAGATGTCCACAGGACCACTCTCCGAGAACTCGAGCTTGGCCACGACGACACGCCGTGCCCCGAGGACAACAATGGCTCGAGAACAGGAACCCGGCCTTTCGAACCTCGCGCGTAGTTGCGGGTTCGCCCTAGGCTCCCTTGCGTCGTCTTGCCGGCATCCGTACGGCTTCGTTCTCCGCGAGCGTCTCCTCTTCTTTTTTCAATGGGTGCGCTGCAATGCCTCTTCATTTTTCTCATCTTCTAAATGATGTGGTGCTGTCGTCTGCTATGCTCGCATTTTTAAGGTACTACATCACATCACCCCCCACTTAAGAAAGTTCTTCCGGTAGAAGAACTTGGGGGCACTGGGGCACGGGGCACGGCGACACGTTGGTATGCAGACGGAAACACACACGTAAGCACCACTGCACACTATAGCAGTTCCGAGCCCCGCACACTCGGCACATTCGGTCACAGAAGTACAAACTAGAAAAAAAAGAAAAACAATAGAGCCCCGCCGCGGTGGTCTAGTGGCTAAGGCACTCGGCTGCTGACCCGCAGGGCGCGGGTTCGAATCCCGGCTGCGGCGGGTGCATTTCCGATGGAAGCGGAAATGTTGTAGGCCCGTGTGCTCAGATTTGGGTGCACGTTAAAGAACCCCAGGCGGTCTAAATTTCCGGAGCCCTCCACTACGGCGTCTCTCATAATCATATAGTGGTTTTGGGACGTTAAACCCCACATATCAACAACAAAAAAATAGAAACAAGTCACAGAACTAAAGCGTCATGATACTTGTATCGCGCTGTAAGGTTCACATCATAAGCTATTATTACCACTGAGCATCGATTCTTTATACAGATGTTGCTCACAGAGTTGGCAAACGGCTCATGTAATCTGCGCCTATGTTGTCTCTGCCTTTGATATACTCGACCGAAAAGTCGTACTCCATAAGAATGAGGCTCCACCGTAACACGCGGCTTTTCACATGCTTGGCCGACTTGATGTACACAAGCGGTTTGTGGTCACTCTGTAGAATGAATGTGCGTACAAGTAGGTAGATGTGAAATTTGCGAACCGCCCACGTAAGAGCAAGGGCCTCTCGCTCTACAGTAGCGTAAGCAGCTTCACGTGGTTGTAGTCTATGGCTTGCGTATGACACTGGATGCAGTATTCCTTCGTGACGCTGCATGAGTATGGCACCTACACTTCTCGATGATGCATCGGTGCGGAGTAGAAACGATATTGAAAAATCAGGTGCTTTTAGAATGGGTGGCGTA
Organism: Rhipicephalus microplus; assembly: GCF_043290135.1. Classification (NCBI taxonomy): domain Eukaryota; kingdom Metazoa; phylum Arthropoda; class Arachnida; order Ixodida; family Ixodidae; genus Rhipicephalus; species Rhipicephalus microplus. The sequence continues at coordinate 105,194,387 of NC_134705.1, read as the reverse complement.
GATAGCAAAACCTTGAGTTCATCAAAAGACTTCTGTTCTCGTTCTCCCCAGAGGACTTTGTTTGGCCCTCTTCTTGGTCAATTCGGTCAGTGGGTAAGAAACTTCAGAGTAGTTGTGCACGAAATCTCTGTAATAACCTGTAAGGCCTAAGAACGAGCGTACTTCTTTTTTAGTTTGTGGACGCTTCGCAGCCTGTATTTTGTCGAGCGTTTCGACCCGCGGTCGAATAACGCCTTGCCCAACGAGATGACCGAGAAATTTGATTGACTCTTGACCAATCTCACTCTTTGCTGGCCGAATGGTCAAACCAGCGTCGCGAACTCGCTTGAGAAAAGACTCAAGCATAGCTGTATGTTCCGCCCAGGTTTCAGTAGCAATGAGCACATCGTCAAAGTAGTAATAAACGTGCGGTATGTCTGCTACCACTTTCCTCATGAGGCGGTTAAACAGAGCTGGGGCGGTTTTAATTTCAAACGGCATAAATTGGCATGAATCTAAATTGATACAGTCCTGATTCTGTCGAAAAAGCAGTCATTGGTTTTGAGTCTTGTTCCATGGGAACCTGCCAGTAGCCTTTAGCGAAGTCAAACTTTGAAAAGTATTTTGCTTGTCCAAGTTTACCAAAGATGATGTCTACACGGGGTATAGGCTTGTTATCATTGACTATAATCTTGTTAAGTTGTCTGAAATCGATGCACAAACACATCGTTCCGTCCTTCTTCTTCACAACTACTACAGGTGAATTGTAAGCAGACTCCGATGGTTCTATGATCCCTCGTCGCAGCATGTCTGCTATTTCTTTCTGTATCGCTTCTTGGGTAGCAAATGGCATAGGGTATGGCCATATGTTTACGGGTCTATCCGTGGTCAATCTTAGCTTGCACTGTACGAGGTGTGTATTGCCAGGAACATCCGCAAATACGTTGTCGTACCTGGTCAATAAGTTTGTGACTTGCACGTGCTGGGTAGGAGAAAGTGACTCCGATATGCTTACGCCAGCAGACGATTCCTTTCGTTGGAATGGTACGCATGGTAGCTCGTCACTTTCAGTGTCATCCGCCTGGCCAACAGCTGATGCTTCATGCGGTGGTGCAGGTGGCCGTTCCTCATACTTTTTCAGTAGGTTTATATGAAATAGCGTGCTTCTGGTACCGAGGTCAAATAAATAGTCGACATCGTTTCTCTTCTCAAGGACATTAAAGGGTCCCTTCCACGTCAGAACCAATTTGTTGGTATCCGGTGGAAGCAGAAGCAGAACCTTGTCTCCAGGGGATAATTGACGTGGTCTAGCCTTTTGGTCATAATGCTTCTTTTGTACTAGCTACGCTTTCTGAAGCTCCTCCTTTGCTAGACGGCAGGTGTCTTAAAGACGATTCCGCAGTTCGACTACGTACCCGTAGGATGTTTTTAAATCATCATCAAGATGATCAGCGGCCCATATTTTTTTCAATATCGCCAGGGGACCTCTGACGTAACGGCCGTAGAGCAAGTCGAACGGGGAGAAGCCTAAGCTTTACTGGGGAACTTCGCGATAAGCGAAGAGTAAGGGTGCCAGGTACTGATCCCATTTCTTTGGACACTCCTGACACATTCTTCTTATCATTTGTTTCAGGGTGCCGTTGAACCTCTCTACAAGGCCATTAGCCATGGGATGATATGGGGTTGTTGGCAATTGTTTTAAGGAGAGAAGTCGGCTTAGCTCCTTCATTAGGCGTGACGAGAATGACGTGCCTCTGTCACTGAATATCTCCCATGGGACACCTACACGAGAAAACATCTCCAGAAGTGCCTCAGCGACTTTCTCTGTCCCGATGCTCGGCAGTGCTACAGCATCGGGATAACGCGTTGCCATGTCCACCATTGTCAGTACGTACTTGTTTCCGCCCTCTGATATCGTGGATAATGGACCCACTATATCAATGGCTACTCTCTTGAAAGGGGTGTCAATTATAGGAGTGTTGCCGAGAGATACACGACCCACCAAGTGCTTGGGAATAGTTCTTTGACATATATCACACGATTTAACAAATCGTGTGAGGTCTGACTGAACCCCTGGCCAGTAGAACTCTTCGAGTACCCGGTCGGTAGTTTGTTTAATTCCCTGATGGCCCGAAAGGATGCCTTCGTGGGCCATTTTCATAACAAATTGTCGAAGGCACCTTGGTACCACAAGCTGATTCACCTGCCTCTTAGAGTGAATGGTGTACTTGCGATAGAGCATTCCGTCCTTCGTGAATAACAATATTTTACCAAACCTTGTCTTGGCCTCTTTGTCAACGGCTTCGAAGCATTTCCTCAGGCTGCTGTCTTCCTCCTGTTTGGTTTTAAAGTCCTGTGGGCTGATGCCTAAGGGGTTAATAACTGGAGCCGGAAGTAGATGTGGATTTCCTGCCTGTCGGTTTACTGCAGCAACTTTTGTCTTAAAACGTGTTTTCCTTGCAGCCGTTGTTGAAGTCTTTGCATACAAGGGTCCGTGCGCAGAACCAAATTTTTCTGCGCCAGAATACTCTTCTGCAGGGTTCTGGGTGTAAAGACGGCTCTTCCATTCGTTATCAGGATTGTGAGCATCTCGAACGCCTTCCACGTTTCCCAAGACAACATCATATAAAGGAGTATCCATACAAAGGGCTCGAGTTTTGCCAGTGAAGAACGGTGAAAAAATTTCCACGTGTGCTTCAGGCATCTTCATCAACCGTCCGTCCAGGAGGTAAATCGAGGAAATCTTTTCAGTCAGCTTGCTATCCGCCACAAGAGACCTTTTGACAATGACTGAATCACATCCGGTATCTCGCAGTACTATTGCAGGATATCCTTCGAGTACACCTTCGCCCGTGGGCATCAATTTTTCCTTCAGCTTGGCTGGGTGCGTTTCTGCGCACTCCGGACTATCAGGAACACCAAGCGAAGCCTGCGACTCTAAATTGATTATCTTGGCTCCATCTCTTTGTTGAAAAGAGTATGAGGCCTTCTCAATGCTGTTGGCCCTTTTGGAGCAGTCACCTGTTTTATGCCCAGTGCGGCGGCATTTTCCACAAAAGGGTGGCTTTGTACCTGGACCATTTGTGTTGGTCCAGCGATCACCAGCTCTATGACTCTTTTTGTTGCAAAGGAAACACTGCGGTTTCTCTTTGTCATCTTGCCACTCAGACGTTCTTGTTTGACCTGGAGGCTTGCTCAAGATATCGCCTTTACATTTGCCAAGGTTAATCAACCCCTGGGCCTCCAAGTAGTGGTCTGTAGCCTCCGCAAGTTTTTCAAGGCTTTCTCAGTTTCTTTGTTTAAGAAACACAGCGAGTTTCTCATGGCATTGTGCGAGAAACTGCTCCGAGACAATTTTGTCCCGCAGAGCATCGTAGGTCCGGTCTGTCTTGGCCATTTCTTGCCACTGGTCAAAATAACCTAATAGACGCCCGGCACACTGCGTGCCCGTTTCAGAATTATCTGGTTTTGCTGATCAAAATTTTGTCCGATAGCCTTCTTCTGTGAACCTAAAGCGTTGTAGTAGCGTTTTTTTTCAACGTTACGTAGTCCGTGGCATGTTCTGGTGCCATCCTACCAACTACACTCAAGGCCTCTCCGGTCAAGCAAAGGCTTAGTGATAGGGCCCATTTGTCTTGCGGCCAGTCTTGACTAGCAGCGACGCGCTCAAATCGCTGTATATATGCGTCCAGCTCATCGCGTTCCTCGTTAAAGGCTGGGTTGAGTTTATGTGGACTTTGGTAGCTCTGCGTGTTGCCTACCTGCGCACCCTCGGTAAGCTGCCCATTAGTTGTGCTACCTGCTGTCGCACCTAACTGATGCAACTTTAACTTGAGCTCTAGAACTTCCTTTTCTGCTTGTAATTTAGCGACTGCCTCTGCCTCGGCTTCTTTCGCGGCATTTTGTTCAGCCAGACAAGCATCACGTGCCTCTTTTTCGCGTGCGCGTTCTTGGTCCATTCATTCTTTTAGTGCTGAGCCACTTAACCCCAATTCCTTTCCGATCGCCGTCAGCTTATCTGCCTCCATCATCGACCGTCACACACACATATGCGATGTGATACTCTCCTTAGATGTAACAAGAGTAGTCCTGTCTCGCGGACGCCAGATATGTCGTGTGTTATGTTTGTCACATAGCAAGGCGTGTGACGCGAGGAAGATGGAGACAGTGAGGAAAACAAACGGGAGTTATATTGAACGAACAAAAAAAACTATTGCACATACAGTACTATAAGTCGTACACGCACGCAGTTCACACACGAAAGAAAAGAGTAAACAGTCTCACAGTCTGCGCCGTAGCCCGGTGCCTTGAAGTGGGACCCGTTGCGTGCTCGGATGTTCTCGCCGCTTGCGTTACAGGTCAGCATACCACTGTAAGGGCCATCACCAGGTCTAGGCGTAGCCGCACACTGTCAGCGACGTCGGCTCGGTGGACATGGTCAGCAGCTCCGGTCTTTCGAAGGCGCTCGTCGTACCGGAGATGTCCACAGGACCACTCACCGAGACCTCGAGCTTGGCGACGACGACACGCCGTGCCCCGAGGACGTCAATGGCTCGAGAACAGGAACCCGGCCTTTGGAACCTCGCGCGTAGTTGCGGGTTCGCCCTAGGCTCCCTTGCGTCGTCTTGCTGGCGTCCGTACGGCTTCGTTCTCCGCGAGCGTCTCCTCTTCTTTTTAGATGCGGAAGCATCTTATACTCGCGCCTTGTAGTGCGCCGTCCGCGCCGTCCGCGCCGTCCGCACCGCTTCTCGAACATTCGACAGCTGACGCGCGCGCATGCGCCGTCGCGCCGTCGCCCACCATCTGTGCCGCTCGCGCTTCTCCTTCGAGAACATTCGACAGCTGACAGCGCATGCGCCGTCGCGCCGTCGCCATCTGTGCCGCGCGCGCGCTTCTCCTTCGAGAACATTCAACAGCTGACAGTGCATGCGCCGTCGCGCTGTATATATACTCAAGGTCGGCGCTCGCTCGCTCAGTTGCCGCTCGTCGGTTGGTTTGTACGGCGCGTCGACGTCCAAGGTCGCGGTGAAATGAATTCCAACGAATCCACAAACACAATGATCGACGTCCCTTCGACCAGCGCCGTCCTTTCGCATACGTGTGTACGTGTTCACTCATTTAACACCCCCTCCTACAACCACGTTAACCAATTTAGCCATCGACCCAAGTAAGTCGCAATTTAACACCCCATTTCACAACCACGTTAACCAATTTAGCCATCGACCCAAGTAAGTCGCACTTTAACACCCCGTTAACCAATTATATGCTCCGCATCCTCCTCAGTGTTCCCCCGAGGGAAGCTGCGGGCAATTTTTTTATTTCAATGGGGGCGCTGCAATGCCTCTTCATTCTTCTCATTTTCTAAATGATGTGGTGCTGTCGTCTGCTATGCTCGCATTTTAAGGTACTACATCACACAAGCCAATGATGGCTCTCATAGACAGCGCAGCATCTGTGCCCATTATCCATGCCAAGATGGTGGATGCACGTCGCGTTCATAGTAAAAAGGTCATACGGGTACAAGGTTATGATGGAAAAGTAACGTTACATGATCAGTAGGGTCTTTGTAAACATAGAGTTCAAGGGTCAGAAAACAGGTAGCGACATGTTGGTGGTAGAGGGGGTGACTTACGGCTTTTTACTATCAAGACCAGATATAAAGAAATTAAAGATCAACGTATAATAGTCAAGGCCGTAGCAAGGAACGTGAAATATGCAGATGCTCTATCAAAGCCGATGGTACGAAGCAACACAGAACAGTCTGAAGAAATCAATCAAGTGCAGTTGTGTGAAGGTTCCGAACAACTGGTTTTTACTGAAGGTCGGTATGAAGTCCCACTAACACTTGTTTCCAGAGTCCTTTATTTGTACCATGATAGCCCAGAATCTGGAGGACACGACGGATTTTTGGCGCACCTACAACAAATTGGTCAGGATATCTACATGGCCTCAAATGAAGAAAGAGGTCAGCCAGTACGTTCGTTTCTGTCATGTGTGTCAAGTACTTAAAGTGAAGCATAAACAGCCTACAGAGTCTGTGATACTACCTTGCCCCTCGAACATGTCTTTTGAAGTAGTTCACCTAGATTTCGCCGAACTAATTAAGAAACGAAAAGGAGTCAATAAAACGCAAGCTTTTCTTCTGGCATTAGAAGACTGCACTATCAGGAAAAGAAGATGCAAAGAGCGTCATAACCGTCCTCGAAAGAGACATGCTTAAGACTACGCGTTCCATTGTATGCGATAACGGCCCTGCGTTCAAGAGCGATAAGCTAGCAAGATGGTCTCGGAATCACAATATATCGATCAAGTTCTGTGCTCCATACCATCCTGCAGCAGATGGGCTGACAGAACGTGTCATACGGGACATGTAACAGTACATCAAGATGTGCGATAGTTTTCCTGGTAGATGGATATGTTCTTTGGAAGCCACCGTGAAACATCATAATCGATCCAATACAAGTGGCTTGGGGTGCAGTCCACAGTACGCTTCTTCATGTGAAACCCCTATTCTGAAGGCAGACCGTGAGTTGGGACTCTTGCAAATCATCAAGATCGTCCAGGAGAGGCAAGAAAAATCACAGAAGGGATACCGAAAACGAATGAAGAAGAATTTTGACAAGAAGCATCGAGCAGACATACCAGACATTCAAGTCACCGACCTCGTTCAAGTTAAAAGAGGAATAAGACATGACAGTGCCAATTTTTACGGTACTTACTCTGTGCCCAAGACTGCCACGCAGAACAGAATTTCGGAGACTGCCTGGTACACTGGTTATTGTGGATCAGTTTACTGTGCTCCAATTGGAAATGTCTTTAAATATTACCCTAAGAGGAGTAACCAAATGAAACCGCAAGGGTGAAGTGGTATAAGCCTTGGGACAGGAGAAGAAGCACGAGATCCGGGCCAGGAAAGAAGAGAAGGGTGAAATTAAAAATAAACCAGAATAATGTTAACGCCAGTTTCATACTCATTCTATAATGCTGTTCCGTTATTTTAAGTAGGAACACTACAATAAGCACTACGGCCCTTATTTGTATGTATTTTGTATGCCTTTTCTAGTAAAAGAGGCACATGCAGAATATATACTTGTTTTTATGGTGCCTCGAATGTCTCCAATAATAATATTTAATTGACAATCGCGCAAGTATGAACGCTGAACCTTGAGCAATATTGGTGGGCGCTGCGGATGGGGTCAGCCCTTGGGATATCGGCTGGTGCCGTTTAGAGTAACTGATTCGGTTGAGGGCGGACAAACAGACAATTCTACAGACAGACACACAGACCAAAATTTTTGCGTCGAAGGTCGCCAAGATAGACTATCGTCTTTAAAACTGACCCGGTGTGGCTTCGAACTTTTGAGCTTGTGATGTTAGGCCGGCTTAGTGCTCTGAAAGGCCTCCTTCTTACTTGTGTATTCTCTCATAACAGCTTCTTCTCTCGCTCATTTGTGCCCCGACGCGGTGGTCTAGTGGCTAAGGTACTCGGCTGCTGACCCGCAGGTCGCGGGTTCGAATCCCGGCTGCAGCGGCTGCGTTTCCGATGGAGGCGGAAATGTTGTAGGCCCGTGTGCTCAGATTTGGGTGCACGTTAAAGAACCCCAGGTGGACGAAATTTCCGAAACCCTCCACTATGGCGTCTCTCATAATCATATGGTGGTTTTGGGACGTTAAACCCCACATGTAAATCAATCAATCTCGCTCATTTGTCTGATTTTCATTCATGGTACTCCAACTCTTGACATTTCCTGTCAGCTGACAAGCGTGCTGCTTTTCGCAAGCTAATCAGCTACATTCATGTGTTTCTCACGTCGAGCGTATAGGTCGCGGGCGGTTTCACTGCATGAAAATTAAACGCGAAAAGCTTGTAAGTGCTAAAGAATAGACGGGCACAGCCCTTAAGGCAGTATCTAATTTTGTTGCCGTTTTGAGTAGTAATGAAAACTCTGGTATATAGATATTGTAGAGAACGATGATCCTTACCCTTACTTGGGAGTCAGATATACGTAATAATATTTACATCTGAGGCTTGCTAAATAATGTAAAATAGTGGATGTCGAGGTTACAAGCGATATATTTCTAGCTCTACAGAGCGGAGAAAGCCAAGAAACTCCGTACTAAAGTAATGACGTGTTTGCATCACTCACAACATAACGGCATCTTGAAGTTATATAGACCCACACAACTCTGGATACAACGCACGTACACAACGATACGTTCACGCGAACCTTAAAACCGGCGACAAACAAACCGAGCGCAAACACGTATATACGGTCATGAAGATACTAAATTTAATGTTAGATATGAAAAAGCGGTTTATATTGAGAGTTCAATGGTATTTTTGAAAAGTATTCCTCAGTGATACATTATCAAGAAATGAGCGCAAATTTTTGTAAGGCTTAGCATTGAAGGGCAAATAATGTACCGTTAAACTAATGTTCGTGAAAGTTTTATCAGCGGGTACTCAGTGATAATTTTCTGTTATGAGACGAAATCTCAAGAGCATGAAAAGCCATGCCCATGCTGTGACGCCATACAGTTTATAAGTACGACATCCACATTGGTCGCATTGTTAACCATTGATTTCTTTTGTTTCAATGACGTTAAAAGACCCCCTTTGACATTTGTAGCATTCTCGGCACTATATTTATTAGTACTTGCTCTTAAACAGAGTTTGGGGGATGTATTTGATAGCTTACAGTTTGAGATATTCAAGTGCCCTCATCACTATCTTGAACAACTTTATCTATTTATAGCATAAGTTGGCAAACTGTACATTGTGCTCGTGTCTCGGTAGCTTTTTTTGGTTCGTTGGTGAATTTTTCGTCAGTGTTACACCAACTCGCTGCAAACACATTCTTTAAATAATGAAGATGATGGCGCTCCTTTCTTCATGCAAAGTCGATTCTATACTTTGTAAGCATTTCAGATATATTGGTTGATTGCTTCTAAATAATAAAATAAACACTTTTTCTTGCTCTTTGATGTCGGAGTCCAATTACACCATTTCCCGCTAAAAACTATGCGAAGGCCAAAATAAAGTTTCACTGATCACGGGCACCTTCTTCTATGCAAACGCACCCTTGCAAGCGGAGCACTGTTACGAAAGAAGGCGACACCAATGCGGTCCTGAAGGCGCCACTGCTGCGAACTCCGCCGACATGGTCGCCAGCCGTTTAGTAGCGTAGGTTTCTGAGCTCGTGACTATTTCTGCGCAGAGCTGATAGACGAGCGGACGAAACAACGGTGAGTTAAACAAGGTTTATGTACAGCATATATACAGAGGCGTTACAAATTCAGCACTGGGGCCGACAGCTTAGAGACCCGAAGAGCCGAGCTCTTCTCTCTAACACATAGGTCTCCTTCGCGACGCGCCGCAGGGCTTTTTTTTATATGCACCAGGAATATTTTTTGAGTAAGCAAATGTCCAACCAGAAGCGCCGCTGGCCGTGAGGTCAGAATCCTCCTGTGGGGTCGCCCCTGCGCCGCGTCCTTTTTATCGCATCTGGAGCCGCTGCGCTGCACGTGGCAGCATCCAAGGACGAGTGACGTCGCCACGCATTGCGTCAGACTCGCCAGACAGGAAGGCGCCGATTGCTTCGACGGGCTCGCTGTGCATGCGCGACACAAAGGCACCGCCGCGTGATGACGCCGTTGATTTGTTCACGTCAGGCGGGCTCGCGAGCAGGCCTTGACACAGATTGCCTTTTTCAGAGGCATGGACGTTCGGTGTGGACTCGCAGGCATAACAGCACCCCCGCCGCCAGACAATGCGCCGGAAAGACGAGCTGCTTCCACGTGGCTTGGATGTCAGGCCCGCTCGTTCGCCAGGTCCCTCCAGGTTGACCTCCAGGGTCATGGGGAGAATGCAGCTCCAGACTCTGTTCCGGGAACACATCTCATTCTTGAGGACGGATCCCAGCTTCACTGGCTTGTTGCCACAACTTGTCGACCAGCTTCGCTCGTCTCTTCTGACGATCTTTGGTCTTAGCACTTGTCGATGGTTCTGCAACTTGTCAAGAACAGTTCGACAACAGACAACACACGACACAAGGAAGTGCGCTCGGTCAACCGACAGGACACCAGAAAAAGTATATTACAACATATACGTAGCTACGTGTCTATCAGAACTTCGTTCCCTCTACATCAAGAGGCACATGTGGAACACAAGACTCTTAAAATGAGAACTCAATTTTTTTCACGTACAACAACGTAACGAAATAGAATAGAGCATAAAGTTGGCTCCTTGAGCTCATTCTAGACGAGAGCGCTCAGTAAGGCCTTGATGAGGACAAAATTTTGCCCTGAATCGCCGGCGAGAAACCAAAAAGTGGAGAAAGTACTAACTAAACGCACTGCTCAATGTGTCTGCATTAGCGTTTAGCGTTCCTTTTTTGTAGTGAGCGTCAAAGTTGTGCTGGTGGAGTATCATGCTCCACCTCAGTAACCGGCCAATTTTAGGCTACATGTTATTCAACCAGGTTAGAGGAAAGTGCTCCGTTTCGACCAAAAACCTCGAACCGGAGACATAACTAGCTAGCTTTTGAAAGGCCCACACGAGGCAAGCGCATTCCTTTTCAGAAGTACTTTATGCCTCTTCCCTGCTACTGAGTTTTTGAGGTAAATACAAAACTGGCACTTCGTTACCAGCACTGTCTTCCGGGCACAATAAAGCTCCCATGCCGCGATCACTCGCGCCGCATTGAATCGCAAATCTCTTAGAGAAATCGGGTGCCATGAGAACGGGCTTTTCGCTTAGCGCCTGCGTTAGCTGGCAAAACGCATTCTCCTTTTCTGAGTCTCATACTACTTTAACCGGCTCGGATTTTCGAAGTGCGTCAGTTAGAGGGCTGGCAATGCTAGAGTTTTTTGCACGTAATGCTGATAGTATCCAGCAAGGCTCAAGAATGCCCTTATCTCAGATTTTGTGGTTCATCGTGGAGAGTTCACGACAGCGGCTACCCTAGCTTCTGAAGGTCTATGCCAGCCACGCCCCACAACGTGTCCAAAGTAAGACACATTGCCGCACCCTAGGTGACATTTAGTAACTTTCGCGTTAACGCCAGCCTCTTTCAACCTGTTCAGCCCGACGCCTAAATGCTCGACATGTTCTTCCCAGTTGTTTGAGAAGATGGCGACATCGTCAAGATCCGGCAGAGCGAACTCAAAGAGGCCTTTAGGAACGCGGTCTATTAAGCCTGAAAAACAAAAGGGCGCATTTTTCAATCCAAAGCTCAGCTTAAGTGGACGATACGTTCCAAATGGAGAAACCAATTCGGCATAGCGACTAGCACGCTCCGTAAGGGTAACTTGCTAATATCCTCGCAAGAGGTCTAACGTGGAAATATAGCTGGAGTGTGACACAGTTTCTACCCTCTCCTCTAGGTTTGGTATCGGGTAAGTTTGGTCTCAAGTTATGGCGTTAAGACGCCGATAATCGTTGCATAGCCTCAGATCGTTTCCTGGCACTTGAACCAATATTAGAGGGGATGTATATTCACTCTAGCCCGGTACTATGACTCCCAACACCAGCATTTTATTGATCTCTTTTTTCGTAATGTTATTTTGCATAGGGGAACAACAATACAGCTTGCTACGGATTGGCTCCTTACGAGTTAGCTCGATATCATGCTCGATCACTGTCGTGTTTCCGGGACGGTCCGAAATCACGTCTTGAAACTCAGAAACAATCCTTCTCAGGTCCTCCATCTGGACTTCACTTAACCTAGGCTCCAGGTTAAACTGCTCCAAGATTACGTCTGATCCCCTTTCGAATACATCACTAGAACTCAAAATTTCTTCTCCTTCTTCCTCTGAAGCATTCAACAGCAGATTTACGACCGCTTGACGTTGAAGGTATGGTTTCATCGAGTTACTGTGGTAAATTTTGTTTGGCCACCTTCCTAATTTCACTTCATAATTTGTATCAGAAAGCTTCAATATTACTTTAAAGGGCCCTCCCCAATAAACCTCAATCTTGTTTTTTTTGGACGGCCGCAGCAGCATTACCTGGTTTACTACTTCAAAAGCACTCTTCTTCGCCGATTTGTCGTAGTACTCCTTCGAAACACTTGTGTAGCTTTCATGTGGCTTTTTACAAGATATTTCGTTTTCCCAAGCCTCTGAAGGAGGTCTAGAACATACGTAACCCCATTAGGAACGTCATCGAATCCCTCCGAGGACTCGTGTAGCATTCGCAATGGTATTCTCAAACTCCTGCCATACACAAGCTCTGCAGGGCTAAAACCAGTGCTCTCATGAGGAACTGATCTCAAAGCGAACATAGCGGCAGGAATACACGCTGCCCAGTCGGATTTGTGCTCGTAGCAAAGAGCTCTCAGTATCCGTTTCAGAACAGAATGTATACGCTCTACCGGATTAGTTAGCGGGTGATGGATCGAGCTGTGCACTACTTTTATTCCACATTTATCCATAAAGGTAGACGCAAGGCAGCTGGTGAAGACACTACCATTGTCGCATTGGATTTCAGAAGGAAATCCGACGTGTGCAAATACACATAGCAGTGCATCCACGACATGGGAGGAATTGAGCTCCTTAAGTGGTATCGCTTCCGGAAATTTTGTGGCTACACAGAGCGCCGTCAGGATGTACCTAAAACCTCGCCTTGACTCTGGCAATGGCCCGACAATATCAATTGCTAGGCGCCGAAAAGCTTCTGTGATAATTGGCACAAGATTCATGGGTGCCTTCCACTTGTCCGTGGATTTCCCCGCTCTCTGACAAGTGTCGCATGAGCGTACAAAGTCTTCGATATCCTTCCAGCATTTCGGTCAATAAAACTCAAGGGAAACTCTAGCCTTGGTCTTCTTTATGCCGAGATGCCCTGCCCACGCGTTTTCATGCACCAGTTCCAATGGTTGGCTACGATACTTTTGTGGCACCAAGAGATGCTCATACTTGCGACCTTGCGCATTTGTGTAGCTCCAATACAGGAGCCCTGCTTTCTAAAGAAAAGAAACAGTCTTTTTTTCCCATGTTTACGCTTTCCATTAGCGCTTTAATCGAGAGGTACTCACGCTGCTCTCGAATGAGCGTTTCTCGATCAGCCCTCGACAGCTTACTCCAACTTTCCGCTATAGGCGAGAGCGTTGCACCTCTCTCAATCTGACTCAATGGCGCCATGTCGTCTCCCCCTGCTACGGAAACCGCTCCAGTCGCTTCGGCTACGGGCCGCTCGAGTGACTGCTCACAAGACTCTTACGCAGAATTTCCTCTCTGAGGTTCCGTCCACTCATCGCCAAGGTCACTTGATGGTTTACCACATTGAACAAGATCAAGCTCCTGCGAAAGCTTCCGCGCTTGCGATCATGTGAGGGCCATGTACGCTAAGTTGGGGAAGAACGATTTACCCTGCTCTTTGACAAGCTGCCCTGAGTTGTTAGAGAAAAGATAAGCAAAACGATCGGGAAGCGCGACAGACACAGCCAATTTGGTACGAAGCTTACCGAACGGGCCTTCAATGACAACCGTAGCGATTGTTAAGCAAGCACTCTGCTTCTCGGCGACTTGCCTGATCCACGCGCATTCTCCTGTAAAGTTATCCGGAGACTCCAATGAAAGATGGACAACGTCCACGGTTGCCGCTGAGTCTCTAAGTGCTCGAAACGTTTTCCCATACACACAAATTTCTTGGAGATACGGGTCTAACAACCGCATGTTCTTTCCCGATTCTCGGATTGTTGCAAAAGAAAACTTTTCCTTACAGTTTACCGCGATGTGCCCTTTCTTTTTTGCAATTGTAGCAGATTAGCGGCTACCGTGATTCAAACTCCCGTGCGTTGTTTAGGAACCTCACTCGATTTTTCCGCTTCTCTTTGCCCTTCCCCTAAAGTGTTCTTTGCAAGAGAAGGGTTCTTCTTGAAATTACGGTGTGGAGTGGGTTTCCATTGATCAGGTTTCTTTGAAGAGCCCTCTTTCCTTTCTTCTTTTTCAACGCCTACTGCCCTGCTATGCAACTTTCGGTGAGTATAATATTCCCCAGCTAACTCTGTTGCCTTGTTTTGCTGTACTTCACCAAATTTGTCCTGCAGCCAAAGCTTGACATTCTCCTCGATGGAGCGGTAGAATCGCTCCAATGCAATGCATTCCACCACTTTATCGCGATCGTCACAAACACCTTCGCCCTTGAGCCATTCAAATAAATTGGCTTTAAGAAGAAACGCGAAGTCAACGTGTGACTCATTTCTCTTTTTCGCATACCGGAACCTTTGCCTAAAAGCCTCGGGTGACAACTTATAACGTCTCAAGAGCACTTCCTTGACCTCGTCATAGCTATCAAACGCTTCCCTCGACACGCAAGTTATCGCATCAGACACTTCGCCGGAAAGAAGAGCTAACAGGTTCTGCGCTCAAAGAAACCGCTCTAAAGCATTTCGCTCAAAGACGTGTTCAAACTTGACGAGATACTTCGCCATGTCCTTGCCTACTACGAACGGTGGCAGTTGGTCCCGAATTCTGAAACCGCTGACCTGAACTGTCGGAGAAGCTACGCTAGGTTCCTGCGAACACTGTAGGATTGCCAGTTCTATTCGTTTCCACTCGAGGCGTTCCTGTCTCTCGGCCTGCTCACGGCGTTCGCGCTTTTGAGCTTCCTCGCGGCGTGCTTTGATATCCGCCCAAGCCTCATCGACTTCCTCAGCCGAAACTTTTTCATCCTTCATAACCTCAAGGATCGTTTGCTTTCGTTTCGCACGGCCCAAAGTAATGCAGCGTTCCTCACAAATTTTGATGAGTTCCTTCACTTTAAAGTTCCCCATCGTTCACACTAGCTTGTTGCTGTTTGCCCTGCTACGGATCTACTTGCCGTACCCAATATAAGTCTACTAGCAAGACGCGCAAGCAATTTTTAACAATCCCGTGTTTACCCCCTCCGCAAATATTTTGTGTCAAATCGCTTCGACTTTGCTTGAAATGATCAAAGCTCACTCTAATGCTTCACACAGCCCTTCTCTAAACTACTATAACCAGAGCTAGAGTAGTCTGGTGAACTGAAGGGAAACCATCAGGCACTCACCGCATCGAAGTCACTGAGACCGGCCGATTCCGCAGCTGCCAACCATTGTTACGAAGCGCGGCTCCGACGACGTTACGAAGGGCGCCACGAAATCCCACCGCTGCCACCACTGTTACGAAAGACGGCGACGCCAACACGGTCCCGAAGGCGACACTGCTCTGATCTCCGCCGACACTGTCACCAGCCGTTTGGTAGCGTAGGTTTCTTAGCTCGCGACTACTTCTGTGCAGAGCTGATAGACGAGCGGACGAGGCGACGTTGAGTTAAACAAGGTTTATGTACAGCATATATACAGAGGCGTTACAAATTCAGCACTGGGGCGGACAGCTTAGAGATCCGAAGAGCCGAGATCTCCTCTCTAACGCATAGGTCTCCCTCGTGACGTGCCCCAGGGCTTTTTTAAATGCAGCGCGAGGATTCTTTCAGTAACCAAATGTCCAACCAGAAGCGCCGCTGGCCGTGACGTCAGAATCTTCCAATGAGGTCGCCGCTGGGCAGCGTCATTGTCATCGAATCTGGAGCCGCTGCGCTGCACATGGCTGCACCCAAGGACCAGTGACGTCACCACGCATTGCGTCAGACTCGGCAGACAGGAAGGCGCCGATTGCTTCGACGGGCTCGCTGTCCGCGCGCGACAGAAAGGCACCGCCGCGTGATGGACGCGGTTGAGTTGTTGGCGTCAGGCGGGCTCGCATGCTGGCCTTGACACAGATTGCCTTTTTCAGAGGCATGGACGTTGGGTGTGGACTCGCAGGCATAACAGCACATCACGAATTCACTGTAGAGTATGGTGCTATTACTCTTCCCGTACTTTTGTGGGAGCACACCAAGTGGGTCACTGCCCCACCGCGCACGACCGCTTTGGTTTAGCGCGCGTCCGCACAATCTTGATAACCAACGCAATCACGTGATTGTAGAGAGAGTGTATAGAAGCGAGACCACAGCTTCTTACACAACCATTGACGCAGGCGTGAGCGCGCGGGCGTGTTGAGGCAATTCTTGGGCCAGTTGTCGCACGTGCGCTGGAAGGCACGTTACGCAAACCAGAAGAAGCTTCGCCTAAATCTGCTCCACATCTAACAGTTCGTTTTATAATAATTATGTTTTATTAACAATTTCAAAGAGTACATTGTCATACGAAATAGGCCTTTCAAAGCTTTGTTGAGCTTGGAGAGAAGATGTTGACCCTTCTTATGCACCGACCCGCAGAAGTTTTTCCTTAAGATGTTTCGATGTGTTGAATCAGTGGCCACTTTTAAACACTCTTTGTGTACCTTTAACGTGGTAGTTGAAGTGTCCAGCAAATTTGAGTTCACTGACCCCCCTGAGCTGAGACGGGCCTTCATCTGCCGCCCTACCTGGTTTTCTCGTTTAGTTGACCTACTCGTCCTTCATTTCTACAAGGTTTTTTTCAGTTTTCACTTTTTTACTTGCAGCTCGCTTTGGTATCACGTGAACCGTGCGCAAAAGGCACTCGTACAGTTTTCCTATCTGAAACGCAATATCTTATGCTCACCTGAATGCTCTTTTGTTCCGGTAAAATTACAGCTCGTAAATTGTTAAACACACCAGTCACTGTTTTCAAGGAAACGCACTTACTAGTTATCTAGTACAGTACCTGCTTTAGTGCATGAAAGTATGAATAATCTCCCCTAAAAGAATCCTGATAAAATGCAAAGCAGAAGCGGTGCGCATGGCATCGACCTGGTTGAAACGGGCTTTTGGGTGCTGGAAGAACGCTTTGAAGCGAAACTCGGTGTGGTGTACACACGAGGAAACGCGTCTTTTGAAATGCAAGGACACTTGAGGTGGGATGCCGTGAAGACGCTTGTGCTCGGCTTCTTTGGCTAACTGTTCGTCAGTGCTACCCGCGCACTGACTGTATTCTCGAACGCGACCGGTGTTCTTGACTCGCACCTTGTCAGTGTCGCTGGTCTTCCACTGCTGACGCTTGCGTTAGGCTTTCCTGGTTCGCGCTGTCGGTTTTGACGTCGCCATACATGAACGCGATCGGCTTCCCTAACCCTCACCACGCCGCCGATAGCTGTGAATAGTACGCGCACACTAGCGGAAAGCATGCCGCGACGGCGTCCCACCCGTCGGTGCCGTCGCGCGGCAAGCATCGTTGCGCTGTCCACAATGTCGGCGCCACGAGATTTCCGATGCGCGCGAGGCGCACGCACTCACTGGCTTCCCTAACCTTCTCCACGCCGGCGACAGCTGGGAATGGTACGCGCACACTAGGGGGAAGCAGCCACGAAGGCGTTACACCCGTCGGCGCGGCCGCGCGGCATGCATCGGCGCGCTGTCCACAATGTCGGCGCCACGACATTTCCGATGCGCGCGAGGCGCACGCACTCAATGGCTTCTGGCTTCTCGCTGGCAGATGAAGAGGGGTGGCGCAGGTGAGACGATGGTACAGTGGTTAGAATAGGGGAGTGTGATGAACGCGCCGGCTAGCGCGTAGTGCCTTGGGAGGAAACCATTAGGTAGCGCTGGCACACGTTTGAACGGTTGATCGGTGGACATTTGCGGTAATGAGGGAGATAGGTTAGATTTCAGATTCAGTAAGGAAAAATCAGCAGTCATGATTTTTAGTGACAATGAAGATAGTGTATTTAGAATACGGGAGCTCACGCTAGAGTTAACAGATAAATACAAATGTCTGGCCGTATGAATAAGCGATGGGGCCGAGTACCTAAGAGAACACGAAATATACGTGTCGACATGGTAACACGAATGCAGCGGTAATGAAAAACAGGGCACTGTGGATTTGCAGTAGGTATGATGTTGTGAGAGGAATATGGAAAGGGGTCATGGTTCCTGGTCTGACGTTCGGCAATGCTGTCTTGCGCATGAGATCAGAAGTTCAAGCAAGATTAGAAATTAAGCAACTTGGAATAGGCAGGCTTCCCTTAGGAGCTCACGACAATACACCAAATCAGGGAGTACAAGGTGATATGGGATGAACATCAATTGAGGGCAGGGAAACTAGCAGCAAGATAAAATTTGAGAAGCGATTGAGAGACATGGGGGATGAGCGTTGGGCTAGAAAGGTATTGAGCACTTGTACACGAAAAATGTCGATACCAAATGGCGGATGCGAACCAGAAAGTTGACTGGTAAATACTTAGAAAAATGCAGGGGGCCAAACCAAAAAAATTATCGGTTAAGAAGAAGGTGAAGGAAGCTGAGACCAATATGTGGAGAATCGACATGATTAAGAAGTCCGCACTAGAGATCTATCAATATTTTAGGCAGGAAACTGCCAAGGAAAGAATCTATGATAATACTCGGGGTAGTTCTCTACTGTTTGAGGCCAGGACGGGAGTAATGTGAACCAAGACATATCGGTCCAAATACGAAGGGGTAGACACGGTATGCAGTGCGTGTGGAGAAGAAGAAACTGCCGAAGACTTGATAATGTTCTGTAAAGGGCTTTACCCTAGAGTTGTGGATGATGGCGCAGAGTTTTTCAAAGCACAGGAGTTTAGGCACAGTGAGGGCGAAATTGGCTTTAGGCGGGTAGAATTAACTAGAAGGAGGTTATCTGATTGGTGGCTAAAGTCAAGGCACGACTGAAAATTAAACCATTCACTGCAAAGTACGAATTCTCAGCCTCGCTATTTAAGGGAAAAAATAAATCTAGCTTTAGGTTCATTAGGTATTACAGCTTGGTGGCGCTAGCCACCGCCTAATATAAGGGTACATCCGTATCCATCCATCCACCATCCATCCATCCATCCATCCATCCATCCTTCGATATATCCACGTCACACACAGCGGTGATGCGCTGCCCAGAGATGGGAATCAAACACGCGCGCGGGCATTGTGAAGCATTTAAAGTGTATTTCGTTGCTCGTGCACGGCTTCAAATGGCGACCGAGCCAATATGTTAATTAGCTTCTGGAATTACTGGATGCCTAAGCGGGTGCGGGGAGTCCGGCAGGGGGCCCCGAGAAGTGCAGTTGTGTGAACGTCGGCTCCTGTTTCACTAAATATTTTAGGATATAACTTTCCGGTCCCTGTTGCTGAGCTTCAAGTCCTTCGACGCAGTTATGCTCTACCGATCACACCGATACCTGAATTCTCTCGGTGAGTGATCGCACTGAGGAATTTCTGGAACTTTTCTGCCAGGCCACGTTGAACACATCCCGTGCCTCTCGTGCCACGCCTCGCGCGGCCTCTTGCACGGCCATGCTTTTGTGAACAAAAACATGTATATGCAAGCTGGTGTAGAAGGGGTGGACATTTCCCCTGAAGAGTACCTTCAGTCTGGCTGGACAAAGGCCATTTGGAAGCGCAAGCAACACGGTGCGTCCGAGCAAGACGCGCATGCAAGTTCGGTACAACGTGGTGGCATCTCCGGCGGAAGTCGTGCACTTGCCAGCGTAAAGAAGCGTCTCATCGCTGCATCGAGACTGCCTCGCCTACCAAGGGAGCACTGCACAGTCATTGTCAGACCCCGAGGAGGCATGAACGTCAAGATTGTTAGTCAAAAAGTGGCCCATGCTTTGACGTTGGCATCACAACTCTGCCCGGCTGAGATGGACGATGACATTGTGTGCCCCAACCCTACGCAGAACATTTTCGACGTGAGTACACCGACTGAAAAGAACGCACGAGCATATTCAAGAGTCGAAGCAATCACAGTCGAGATGGCCAGCTATGAGGTCAGCTCACGCTTGGCCGCACCAGACAACACTTGTAAGGGGGTCGTCAGAGACGTCGACCTAGACTTCAATCATGACCATCTGAGCAGCACGATTGTGCAACCAAAAAATCCGAGAGCACTAGAGGTCAAGCGCATAAACAACACCACAATAGTCATAGTTCTCTTTGACGGCTAGAAAGTGCCTAACCACGTGATGTCTGGGCGAAGTATGTTACAGTGCACGCTTTACCGAAGAGAAACTGATGTGTGCTATGCATGTGGAAGGCTTGGCCATCACGCCGACACGTGCCCGGCAGCATAAATTGTGATTTGCAGAAGTGGCGGCGAGGCGTCGCCGTCCAAGGATCACGTGTGCATCCCCCGAGTGTGCCCTATGTGGAGGGCCTCACCCTACAGCGGACAGGCTATGCAGGCAACGCTTTCAAATACCATATGTAGTGCGCTGACGAAGACGTGAACGTCAATGCACCAAGTCCCTAGCGCCGACCGGTACCGAGCACCTGCGGAGCTGCAGCAGATCAGCGTCGAGAGGGCGCACTGGACAACCAGCGTTACCGTCATCATCTAAGATCGGTCACTCCAGATCACAGGGACACTCGCGATCCAAGGACCCATCTGCTGTTCAACTACAAACGCCGCCCGCCAGGGCTACTCACTGGGCCGACTGTGTCAAGAGAACGCCACTCATGGCAACGAGGGGAGTGGGTGCACTGTCAGAGCGTGGCGTGGCTAGAATTGCACAACTCGAACGCAAAAACGCTTTGCTAAGGAGCGCTTTTGAGCGTCTTCAAGCATAGGTAGCTGAACTAAAATTTGAGACTGCGTCGTCGCCCTCACTGTCGCGTCCCTCATCGGGAACAGCAGACGTGCCCATTGAGATGCCGTCTGAGGCACCTGCAAACGAAAGTCCCGCAAAGAAGAGAGCTCTGTCCGAGCCTTTTCGAGATAAGTGGCTGGAAGATCCTAAATCTGACTCTAACGAGTTTAAAAACGACATGAAAGAATTTCAGGCCAAATTGAGGAACACCTCATATCCCTTCGCGGAGCGTTCTTAGCTTTAAGCATGAGGGTTTTAACACTTGAATTCAAGAGTAATAGTGGGTCATCAGGTTCGATAGTGGCAAGTCCTTCATTTTCATCGGCTATCTCTAAAGCTAGGGCCACTCTAAAGGACTTGAAACAGGCCCTTATACGTAGTGTGCCGCAAGGCTAATGAAACTAAATTCGCAATCATGTAGGGTCCGACTAGTAGTAGTAACATGGTTGTTTGGGAGTGGAACAGTTGAGAATCCCTGTGTAAGAAGCCGGTCCTTCAGCAATAATTCGGTCTCATACTAAAAGCCGGAGATTTACCTACTCCAAGAAACATTGACGGACTCATTTACCCTATCAGGCTATAGGTCCCACTGCTTATTTCGGCAAGATACGAGGGGTATCTGCACCCTTGTCTCGACGAAGTTTACCACCATATTTCACGATCTTTTCATGAGTGATAGTAAGACTGATCAATTGTTTGTCGAGGGTATACCAAGCGGGCAGCTTTGAAACCGCCTCTTCATTCTGAACATTTACAGTACTCCTTGGGACATGAGACAGCCCTTCACGACGCTAATATCCAGGGTAGTAGAAAAGCGAGTTGGGGACCCACTCAATATTGCCGGGGACTTCAATGCCTCACATCAGGAGTGGGGATATCACCAGACTAACGCAAAAGGTAGAGATCACTGGCAAGCTGCTTCAGACTACAACCTAACTTTACTCATGGATCCTTCATTCCCTACTAGAATCGGAAATTCATGCTACAAGGATACTACCCCAGACCCAGCCTTCATGGCAAACTCAGGGTTGGTAACCTGCCACAATCTCAACGAAAGTCTTGTCACTTCGATGGAAATACAGAGCAGACCTTCAAGGGAATTTCAGTTCACTCATTAGGATTGTTTCCGCGAAATCAGGGCGCCGGAGAGTGAGAACGAGGAGTCCCCAGACTATATCAATCACTGGGTGGCACAGCTCAAGCAGGGTGTAGCTGCAGCTACCAAGTCCATAGTTACTGATCTTAGGGATGACAGAATGGACTGCCATCTAGCGCATTTGCTCGAAGCTGAAAACGCCCCTCTTCGCAGATGGAAGGGATCGAAACTGCACTGTAGGCTGCGGAAAAAAATCTCTGAGCTGCATCCCCAGATTGAAGAACACTGTCAGACGCTCTTTTGACATCATTGGGTTGAAGTTCGCAATTCGGTCGATGACTAGATGCACACAAAAGGCAGGTGGAACTTCCAGAAGCATTTGTTAAAAGAATCGAACTCGAACTTCAACCAGAGGGTGGCAATAGACAAAAACCTCCTTATGGCCAAACAAGAACACTCAGAACAAAAAGCTTCCGAACGCCTTGCGAAAAGTTATCTGCCAGTTGATCTATCGTGTAATGCCGACTATACCCCTTACGAGGGTACACACGCGGAGTCTTTAGACGAACCTTTCAGCATGGCTGATGTGAGGGAGGTTCTCATGAAACTGAATAGTCCATCAGCCCCAGGCTCGGGCGGTATCTGAAATTGAATTCTGCGTAATCTCGACGACGCTTCCAATAAAAATACTCTAGGACGAGATCAATAAGGTATGGGAACAGGGCACTGAGCGGGAATCGTGGAAGCTGCATCAGTCATCTTTATCCCAAAACCGTGACGTTCATTGAACCTTTGTATTCTAAGGCCCATATCGCTTACACTCTGCATAGGAAAGGTGGCTGAACACGTCATTAATAGACGCATTACTCAACACATTGAGGCCCATGGCTTATTTCCGTACAACACGATTGGCTTCCAACCGGCATAATCGACTCAAGATGCAATGAAGTTCTATAAACACAAGATTATCGACGTTCAAACGAGAGATTTCTGTGCCATCTTGCGACTAGATTTAGAGAAAGTTTTTGACAATATCTTCAATACCCATATTCTCAGATCCATCTCTAGTTTTGGCTTAGGGCATAAATTCCACGCATTCATCAGCTCTTTCCGTAAAGCAGAAAGGCCATGATTAAGATAGAAGATCTGAAATCAGAATCCTTTGTTTTTTGGCTCTAAAAGTACGCCACAGGGTTTGGTGGCCTCGCCCCTTCTGTTCAATATTGCTATCTGTGAGCTTTCCAAGAGGCTCTCGCAAACACAAGGCATATGTCATACCCTTTGCGTCGAAGACGTTAATGTCTGGTGCATGGGTGGCAGTGAGGGCAGAGTAGAAGAGGCATTCAAAAAGATGTAGACTACACCGAAGCTTTTCTTGGTGGTACTTGACTACGACTCTCTCCAACCAAGTCGGAACTTTTGCATCACAGACCTAATAGAAGAGGTGTACAGCCTCGAGGCTGGGTTCCCCCTTCCAGATATCACTCGCACCAGCTCTGGTTATATCAACCCAAGGGTAGATGTAATCAGAGTATTGGAATGCTAATAGAGGTGAATGGCACGAATAGACAGACCATAAGCAAGCTCACAGCTGAAACGGCCAGCTTGATGCGGCTAATCCTTAGGGCCTCTAACACTACAGGTGGCTTGAGAGAGGGCAATTTACTAAGGCTAGTTCACGCTTTCTTAATAAGCCATATTACTTAAGTTGCTGCCATGCACTGCAGGCAAAGTCATGAAAAGGCCAAGATTAATCTCCTCATCCGCAAGAGCATCAAAAGAGTGCTAGGGGTCCCTTCAGGTACAAGTACGGAACGCCTCAAGCAGTTGAGTAAACACATGTTGAAAGAGATCATAGAAGCACAGCATACGGCTCAGATGGCCAGGCTATCCTCCTCGGCTGCAGGAAGAAGCATTCTGACAATCCTAGGGTATAGTGTGGTAAAAGACGAACGTAGTCAGTCGCTCACTAAGAAGCAAAGGGCCAATATAATGGTCATCCTGTCCCCCGCAACTTACATCCGCAGCACAACGCGAACAGGCGGAAGGCCATGAGTAAAGCACTGCTCAAGAGTGTTCTTGCAAACCCGGAGTCAGCATGCTTCGTAGACGCGGCGCAATACGGTCGAACAGCCAACTTTTCGGTCATTGAAGTTGACCACGCAGGTTGTGTTATTCACTACACGTCTATCAAAAACACCACTCCCGCTAAAGTTTAACAGGTAGCCATAGCTCTCGCTTTTCTTGACGACTACCGGCAACACATCTATACAGACTCACGAGCGGCAGTGCGAGCCTTCGCATCGGTATCCGCGGAAGTAGCTCGCATCTTAGGTAATAGGGATAGTTCAAAACACGCCAATATTTGGTTTCCGGCTCACCTAGCATCACATCTGGCCTCCATGGCAAACCTAAACGAGATCGCCCACGCCCGAGCACACGAACTAACTCACCGTGTTGGGCAGCCTGCGGGACCTTCACACTCCAACCTAATAGTCTTTAGGGATGTTCTTACTTTCAAAGAAGTGACCCAACCTTATCAGCTGGACAGGATTTTCCCCCTTCCTCATAAGCAACTCTTGTAGGGCCCAGGCATCTACCCTCTGCATGCCTCAAACCAGGTCGTACCCCAGTCTTCGTTCCCACAGCCAGTTTATTGAAAGCACTGATCCAACATGCCCGGATTGTGGCGCCGTATCCATGTTAGAACACATTCTCTGTCAGTGCCCCTAATCACGCGATTCTCGGGACATGACCGCAGTGGAATGGAGCTCTGCGCTCAGGAGCTCAGAACTTGCACATCACCGCTGGGCTGTCCAGAGGGCCCATGACGCGGCGGTGAGGCTCGACCTATCCGTTCTGAGGTGGGAGCGGCCCAATGCTCTACCTGCTTCAGGTGGTGTTCCTCAGGTCCTCAATAAAGTTCAGTGTCTGTCTGTGTGTAAGCGGGTGCGCGACTGAAATGAAATATCTGCAGGGTGCAAAAAGTGAGTCCATGACTGAATAAAAGATTTTATTGATGTGAATTGGAACGATGAACTCAGTTGTGAGTCATTGCTTGCAACACATTTCACGGTAAACCATCATTTACTCAAGCACTAATCTGTGAATAAAGCCTTATTATTCGTGACATGCATAGCTCGGTACAGCTACTTCTGCTAACGCCATACAGTTTCATACTATAATACCTTTGGCTCAAGCATAAACTTTGAGGCGAGAATCACAAGAGATATCTGCATGAAAAAATTTTATTTTCTGTGCACTAGTCATACAACGCGTTTCGAGTAGCGACTCACTACCTTTTTACATTCTCATTATATGGTAGCGCGTCTTTTTTTATCCACAGAAAGAAAGTTTTAGAGTTCACAAGCGCACCAAAGAATATCGTTTCCCTTGGCCAGGTGACGTGCCAGAGCGTCAGGTACTTCTTTTCACGGGAAGATGCTCGCCGCTTGTGGAGCGCCTTTGTGTAAAAACGCAAATGGGTGCGCAGAAGCGCAGAAAAAAGCTTGGTCACTGGATTGTTGAGGCTCGGACCGTGTTGGGCACAGCCCATTCTGCCATATTTTTTTGCAAACAGAAAACAAGCTTTTTCAAGCTGTCACTAAGAAGCTCATGGTATCTAAACAACATTGAGCAAGTGATTTTAAGGGTGTCTATAAATGCGAAGACCTTCTCCGAAAGGCCTTCCCATAGGGGTTGGCACGTGGGGGCAGAGGGGGCTGGAGCCCCTTTTAGTCACCCAACTGGGAGGGGGGCGCTAAATCTGCTCTATACATTGAGTAGGCAGTGGAGCCCTCTTTTATTCATCTAAAAGAGGGGAAGGGGGTACCATACATCGATATAATAGGGAGCGAGGGGCGCTGCAATGAAATTCAACCCTCACCCTCCTGAACGGGAATTCTGCGCACGCCTATCCCTTTCAATACGGACAACAGCAATTTTACTGTTCACCGTGTGCTCTAAGTGCCATGCCTCTCGTTGATGTGCTGCTTGCACACTGCCAAGTTTTCTTGAAGCAGCTTGTCAGGACGCGGCATATTGCTCTCCGCTACTGCGCTAACAAGGTTTCATCCTTCGGAACGCCGAACAACGCATGCTTCTGTTTAGCTGACTTGTAGCCTCTAGTGCATCCCGGAACGAAGCAGTGACTTTGTTTTGGTGCCAAGAGAGGGCATACAGAAGCACTAATACAGAGTGTCACCGCACAAAAAGAAACGAGGGCAAACGCGCCCGACGAAACTGTCGGGAACGCGCAAACAACGTATAAATGACTGCGCGCGCCCCCATGTGGCTCCTTTGAAGAGGCTTCAGTGCGCTCCGTAGGCGCCGTTGCCACTCATCACACTTCTCTATTCTAGCCGCTGTAACGATGGCTAAGTAAGGAGTAGGTTCGAGCGTTGAGAGTGGTAAAGAGAGGGAAGCGAGTGAGCTGACACGCGGCCAGCGCGCGGTAGGTGAGACAGAGAGATGGCAGCGCACACTGCTAGGAGGGCATGAGCGGCTAGGCACCGCTCCTTCTGCGGAAAGGGAAGTGGATGGAGGGACAGCGTTACGCGGGCTAGCCAAAGAGCTGCTTTGCATCTAAAATCCTATGGACCTACAGCGTAATATTGCCACGTTCTTTTACCCAAGTTTTGTTATCGCCCCGTAACACTACGTTCAGCGCCAGCCACGCCTACGGTGTTGGAGAAGATTCGAAGCTGTAATCCATCATTTTGTTAAGGTTACGCCCACTTTGTGAACATTTCAGATTATTCCAGAAACTATGTCACCGCTAGCTCTATAACACTAGAATGTTCGATGGCAAGTGTGTCAATGCCGACACGCTTCGCTGCTTTTCAGTTGATTGACGGCTGAAGCTCTATTCGCCGCTATCAGTGCTAGTGTCTTACATTCCTTTTGCATGGCCATAAGTTCGGCCCGAATAAACACTATCTTCTTCGACATGGAGTCTCCCCCCTTTGTTCTCGTCACGACCCATGACATCTGGTAGAGGTGCTGCTTCGTTAATTTACTGGACACCCGCGTCAAGCTGTGAATTCAGCCCACCTCGCAAAGAAGACACCGACACCAGCCACGAGCCCCGAATAAGTCACAGGTAGCAGCGTTTACCTCTGGAGTATGGGCCTCTACAAGACAAGGCTCGGAAGTCCAAGGCCATGACCGTGACCGGGGCAACGATGACGACTGCTACGCCACAGCCTGCGATTGTAATGCAGTAGCCAAGGAACAACCGATTTTTAATGGGCCATCGTTTAATGTCCCGGACACCTGGCCCTCAACCAAAGGAACGCGGAAGAGCAGCTCCGTCGAGTCTTTTTTATCTGGAAGACGCGGCAAGAACGTGGTTCAAGAATAGGGAGCTGGCACTTCAAACGCGCGAACGTTTTTACGGCACATTTCTGCAAACAATCACGGGCGTCGCTCGCCTAAAGAAGGTCGCTGCATTGCTCGAGACACGGACGCAGCTGCCCAATGAAAATATCCTCATTTTACTGGGAGAAATGAACCACCTGTTAAGCCACGATGACCCCGACATGTCCGAGAGGAAAGAGGTCCATCTGCTCGTGTGAGGAGGCAAGCAAGGACTCTTTGCTGGGCTGATCAGGACCACCCAAATGCCGGTTGCCGAATTGATTTCGGAAGCATTAACGATAAAGAAGACGCTCGAGATGCACACACGGCAATACAACCGTAGCTTCTCGTCTATAAGCCAAGCCGACATCTAAGCGCTAAGAACCACTCACTTGCGTGAGACGATCTCAGCGATCGTGCGAGGAGCGATCATGCAAGAAAGCAATTTGCACGATCGAGCGATCATGCAAATTGCTTTCGTCAGCGCAGCCTCGCGTGGACTCCATCCCGGACGTCGTACGTCAGGAGATCCAGTAATCACTAGGTGTTTCTCAGTGTCAGGTTATGATGACACCCGGTTCATTTTTGTTTAGGTCAAGCAGATTATACGCAAGAAGGTGGCCTGGGGTGTCACATTTCATTACACACTCAAACACCTAGAGTACCACAGAAGACGAACAATATCTAGAACCAATTTGGTCTCCCAACACTCAACAGTTAACACGTCTCTCTAAGGCCACGTCCTAGGTGCGTCCCTATATTCACATTCAGCAGCTAACGTCTCTCGGACGAACAGGATGTAGGGTGTTGGGAGCTCACGACGAATATCAGTCACGCCGACACCCGAGCGTAGCTCACCGCGTGCGTTCATGTTAGTTGATTCTGGTGAACTGGAAAAGCCCGCCTCAAACGCTCCGAAGTGTGTTGACGTCGTTCTCATGCAGATGTCGAACTAGTACCGACAGGTACTCCTGGCACATCCCAGGCTCCTCTGGTTCATGTGCCGTTGACGTGGCAGACGGCGACGTGGCAGACAACTGTTCCCCTTATAGGCCTCTGAAAACCTCCTGGAGGCATGCGGTCAATAGCATTGGGCAGATTGTAATCCCTTGCCTTACATCCTTTTTGATTGGTGTTTTGTTGCTTTGTTTATGAAGCACTATGGTTGCCGTTGGTCCCCTGTAGATTTCTTCCAGGATGTTTATATATGTTTCGTGAACGCCCTGATTTCACAGCGTCTGCATGACTGCTGATATTTCTACTGATGCAAACGCCTTTTCGTAATCTATGAAGGCGATGTATAGTGGTTGGTTATGGACTGAGCGTTTCTCTAACACCGGATTGATTGTATTAAATGTGGTTGATTGTCGAGTAACCTGTTCGAAATGATGCTTGTTAATTTGGTTGATTGAATTGTAATGTTTTCTTAACTCTGTTAGCAATTACCTTTGTATATCGCTTGTATACTAGAGAGAGCGAGCTGATCGGCCGGTAATTCTTCGAGTCCTTGTCATCTCCTTTCTTATGCATTTGTGTGATGTAAGCATTCTTTCAAGACTGTGGTACTCTTCCCGTCAGGAGACCCTTGTAAACAGGGTGGCTTGTATTCTAACACAATCTGTCCTCAATCTTTCAGCAGATTTGATGTTACCTAGTCCTCACCAGCAGCTTTGCCTCTTTGCATGCTTTCCAAGGCTTTTCTGACTTCTTCTATCATTACTGGTGGGGTGTCATCTAGGATACTGCCAGTTCTTATAGTATAAAGCCGTGGTTGTCCCGGCTACTGTACAGATCTCTGTAAAACTCCTTCTCTGTATTTCCAGAGAAGGCAAAAAGGTTAAGGGGAGACAGAAGGTTAGGTGGGCAGGTGAGATTAAGAAGTTTTCGGGTATAAATTGGCAGCAGCAAGCACAGGACCGAGTTGACTGGTGGAACATGGAAGAGGCCTTTGTCCTGCAGCGAACGTAGCCAGGCTGCTGCTGCTGCTGCTGATGATGATGATGATGATGATGAAAAAATGCCTATAAGCATCATCGTCGTCATCATCATCTGCTCTAGCGTTCTCCGCCTGCTTTTTTGCAGTCTCCCGTGCCTTAGCACGTTCTTCTTTTATTCTACTTTGCTCCTGGCGGTAAAGCTCAATAATGGATACTGGGGATAAATCCACGGCATCTCCAGCCGCAAGCAACCATTCAAGGTTCATCCCCCTGCTCAAGAGGGTCCAGGGCACATGACGAAAAGTAATTAATCCTGGCAGGCTCGCCATATTGTCACGTTATAATGTCGCCCAGCTCAGTTTTGTTTGAGTAAAGCGGAATGAACGCTGGAAGTGGGCACGGGGTGCGACACAAAAAGACCTTTCATTACACACTCGAACACACAGAGTATACACAGATAACTTACAGTCACTAGAACCAATTCGGTCTCCCAACCTACAACAGTTAACACGTCCCTCTAAGGCCATGTCCTAGGCACGTCCCTATATTCACATTCAGCGGTTAACGTCTCTCGGATGAACAAAGTGTACGGTGTCCGGAGCTTACGACAAGTATCAGTCGCGCTGACACACGAGCGTAGGTGACGTCGTGCGTCCGTGCTAGGTGTTCCTACTGAACTGAAAAAGCCAGCCGCAAACGCTCAAAAGTGTGAGAACGTCGTTCTCATTCAGTGGTCGAAGTAGTACGGGCTGGTACTTCGGGTACGTCCCAGGCTCCTCTGGCCCATGCACCGTTAACGTTGCAGACGGCTGTCCACAAGCCCAGGTTCGCTGAAGGTCAGCGGTGTGACACTGACCGATACAAGCCATTCTCTGCACCACCCGCCAGCTGGACCACTGAAGCCACGAGGACGGTAGCTCACCGAGGTACAAAGTCGGGCGGCCTCCAACACATTGCCATCCTGGGGCAGGACCCAGGCTGCCTCGAATATCTCCCGTCTTCTCCGTCGTCCTCGCCAACCTTCTCCTGTGCGCACGCTCGTCCAATCTCTTGTGCACCGATGGACTCTGTTCGATTTCTCAAATTCGATTTCTCATTTACGTGCCTTGCATTTTTCTTCTTTTTTTCTTTCTTTTTTCTTGTCATTCGTGACACTCAGCCTCCGAAACCGCAGCTGCAACTAATGAGCTATGCTGCTGCAGCTCACGCCCTTCCCCGACGCCCACGCAAAAACGCCTTTCTGTCGCACTTCCGTTGACAGACGCCACCACCGCCGTCCTACCGTCCGCCAGCGGGACAGCGCAGCGCACCGAGGAAAACCGATGCTTTGCGCGCACCTGACAATCGCCCACTCAGTTACCACTGCGGCGAGGCCGAGGACCCCTACCGCTGTTGCTACTACCGCCAGATGGGCCTACGGCACTTTGACATGAACGCGCCGTGTCCACAACGTGGCGGAAGACCGCATGACATCACCGACTACCTCGCGAGAGCGCATTCATCACCCCGACGACCTGACTTTTGGCCGTCGCCAGGTCACTACGCCTCACCAAAACACGGGAACTACACCGGCCCTGCTAGTGGCTGATCGACGAGCCATTACCCGGAAAAAAGGGCAGCACCCGATGAAGGTGCTGTTGCTGTACGACGATCTACCGAAAACCCTCTACCGCCTTTGACGACAATGCCGCAACAAAATTGAAAGCATTCGCCGCAAAAAAAAAGGATCTTGACATCGACCCTTCGCAACATGAAGACGACATGACTTAACAACGTGGAAGCATTTGAAAAAATAGGCGAAGCCGTGACCCGACGCCAAGACCCAAATGCAACACACGATGACGAACAAAAGAACTTGACGTAATATTCCATGGCCACCTCGTCACTCCTCTCTTCGATAGTGGAGCCGACTATTTTGTCATAAGTGAACCTTTAGCGATGAAGCTCAAAGAAGTGAGGGCTGCATGGCAACGCCCCGACATTCGGACTGCTGGAGGTCAATTAATAACGCCGATCGAAATCTGCACATCAAGAGTCACCATAATGATCATACTCATCCTGCGAGCTGTGTAATCTTACAAAATTGCTACAGGGATGTGATAGTTGGGGTGAACATTCTAAGTCAACACAGCGCAGTCATTCACCGGAGGTCTGAGTCAATGACACTAACCTCAAAAAACACCATGTAACCCTTATATTGCCAAGGAATCACCCACTGAATGTGCTTGAAAAACACGTCAACGCGCCGCCCTTTTCCAGCGTTGGTACCAAAAAAGCCGAAAACCTTGAAGGCATCGTCGAGGGTTATCAGCCCGTTTTTCTAAACCACCATATTTGCGTCGCAAGAGGCATGGCTGAGCTGCGTGACGCAAAGCAGAGGTGGTGCTTACAAACTTCAGTCACGAATACAGGCACCTCAACTACGATACGATAGTCGCCTACATCGATGAATTCGCAAAGGTTGGCGATTGATTCGCTCTCTTCGATGCTGCTGACGCTGCTTCGACAAATCGAGGTCCCGAACTAAATTTCGACGTCAACCAGAGTCTTTGAAAGTGCAAGCAAGACCAGCTCAAGTCCCGGCTTTTGAGATTCAAATCGTGCTTTTGGTCATATATGACAATTCGACAAGCCCCAGTCGCGAGACATCACATCATAACAAAAGAAAGTGCCCGAGTAGTTCGACAAAGCCCGTAACAAATTGCGACACGCGAACGCGACGCCGTCAAGAAACAAGTCTACAAAGTTTTAAGCGACGACATCATTCAGCCGTCCATGAGTCGTGGGCGTCAAAAGTGGTAATAGTGAAGAAGAAGGATAAAGCCCTGCCCTTTTGCGCTGATTACCGATTACCGCCGCCTTAACAATGTCGCAAAAAAGGACGTGTACTCTCTTCCACGTATAGACGACGACCTGGACCGACTCCACAGCGCGAAATATTTTCATTTGATGTACCTCAAAATAGGCTGTTGGCAAATTGACGAGAAAAATCAAGAGAAGACGGCTTTTTTGACACCAGACGCCCTCTACGAGTTTAGGGTCATGTCATTTCGTCTTTGCTCAGCGCCTGCGACTTTCCTGCGCGTTATGGACACCATGCTGGTTTGACTGAAATGGCCGACTTGCCTTGTGTACTTGGATGACGTTGACGTGTCTTCCTCGACCTTCGACGAGCATATCCGGCGCCTTGAAGCGGTACTTCAAGCTATCGACACTTCTGCACTAACCCCCAAGCCAGAAAAATGCCGCTTTGAGTACGAGGAGCTGTTGTTTCTCGGACACGTGATAAGTAACTGTGGAGTCCATCCAGACCCGCGGAAAACACCCCCGATCTCTGAATTCTTGCGCCCAACTGACAAGAAGGCTTTATGCCGATTCCTTGAATTGTGCGCCTATAACAGGTGTTTCGTCAAACGCTTTTCACAGATCGCTGATCCGCTAACCCACCTGACAAAAAGCAACGTCAAATTTATGGTCAGAGCGGCATAAGAGCAAGCATTTCATGAACCTAAATGACACCTCCAGGCGGCACCGATACTTGCGAATTTCGATGCGCACGCCAAAACAGAAGTAAAAACCTACGCAAGCAGCGCAAGACTCGGCACCATTCTGTGCAAAGGACTGTCGGCGTGGAAAGGATTATCGGTTATGCTTGCCGGTAGGTATGCGAGATCGAATCCACCTATTCTACAAAAAAAAGGAGTGCCTTGCCATCATCTGGGCAGCGTCAAAGTTTTGCCCCTACCTCTACGGCAGGCCTTTAAAAGTTGTGAGCGAACACTTCACCTTGTGTTGGCTAGCCAACTTGAAAGATACTACGGGTCACTTCGCAAAGCAGAGCCTGAGACTTCGAGAATTCGACATTACCGTCACTTACAAGTCTGGCAGAAAAAACTCTGACGCTGACTGCTTGTCTTGTGCACCCGTCGAACCAACAACGCCCGATGGCCTGGTTAAGAACAGCTTCTTAGGAAGAATAGCTGCCGAATACTTCGCCGAGCAACAACGAGCTGACCCGGAACTCAGAAGCTTTGTGGAATACCTCGAGGGTAACAAACAGCATGACTGCTTCAAATGTTTTCAACAGGAGACTGGTGTCATTCTTCATGCAAAATGGAGTTTTTCCGAAGGAGTTCTCACCCCTTCCAGCCGACCGCCTCCTATTGGTTTCTTCAGCAGTGAGACCATAGGTGCTTGAGGCCTTACACGACGACCCGACGGCGAGACACCTTGGTGTTTCCCGCAAGCTCACGAGAATACGAGAAAGATACTACTGACCATGCCTTACCGCCGACGTCACTCGTTACGTGATGACATACCGGTACTGCCAGCGGCGCAAAACACCACCGACAGTGCCAGAAGGTTTTCTTCAGCGGAATATATTAGCTCAACGACCGTTCAAACAAATCGCGATGGACCTACTTGGGCCATTTTTGACGTTGAATTTGGTAAAAATATGGATCGTCGTAGCTACCGACTACCTTACCAGCTACGCCAAAACAGAAGCCCTGCCCAAAGGTACTGCATCTGTGGTAGGCAATTTTTTTGTCGAAAAGATCGTCCCGCGTTACGACGCTCCGGAGGTTGTCATCACCGACCGAGGTATGGCATTTACTGCTGAGCTAGCTCAAGCGATTTTAGCATACAGCCAAACAAGCCACCACCCTACGAAGCGTACCACTTGTTGAGAAGGCGCTTGTTGAGACCGATGGCCTCAACAAGCGCCTGAACAAGCGCCTGAACAAGACCATTGCCGACATGCTGGCCATGTACGTCAACATTGAACACAAAACGTGGTGTGCGATTTTTCTGTACGTGACGTTCGCATACAACGACATACAAGAAACGACGCAGATGACGCCGTACAACTTGGACAATGGAAAGACCCCAGCAACGGCGCTCAACGGCACTTCAACCAACGCCACCGACGAAGAAAACATCGATGTTAGCGAGTACCTTCAGCGCGCCGAAGGGCCCCAACAACTTGTCCACTTCCCTATTAAGAACGAACAGACGACAGATTGCCGCCGTCACAATCTTCGACGTTACTTCGCGGAATACGAGCCCGGTGAACATTAGTGGGTATGGGCGCCGATAAGCTGACGTGGACTCAGTGAGAATTTTCTGGGACGGTATTTTGGATCATACAGGATAACTCGACGTCTTTGCCAACTGGATTACGAGGTTGCCCGTGACAGCATCGCGAACTCTCAATGACGGTAATCGCGACCTGAAGTCGTCCAAGTCGCACGCCTGAAGCCGTTTTGTACAGGCCAAAAATCTGAAACAGTACATTTTGTTATTGTTGTTGCTGTTGTTATTGCTCTATCGCGATTTATTGCTTGCTCTTTCTTGCATTAGATTTTCGTACTTTGATCTTTGGTAAAGCATCGAGATGATGCCTTTTTTAGAGAGGGTCAGTGCCACATTCTTTTCCCCCCGTTTTGTTATCGCCTCGTTACACTATGTTCGGCGCAAACCGCACCTACGGTGATTAATTGATATGTGAGGTTTCACATCCCAAAACCACCGTATGATTAAGACAAACGCTGTAGTGGAGGGCTCCGGAAATTTCCACAACCTGGGGTTCTTTAACGTGCACCCAAATCTGAGCACACGGGCCTACAGCATTTCCGCTTCCATCGGAAAGCAGCCGCCGCATCCGCGCTTTGATCCAGCGACCTGCGGGTCAGCAGCCGAGTACCTTAGCCACTAGACCACCGCGGTGGGGTCCGCACCTACGGTTTTCAAGAAGCTTCGCGGCTCTAGGCGATCGTTTTGTTGAGGTTACGCCCACTTCGTAAACCTTTAAAATTATTCTGGAACCTACGTCGCCGCGAGCGATAACACTAGAATGTTCGATGGCAAGTGTAAAAATGCTGAAACGCTTCGCCGCTTGTCAGTTAATCGACGACTGACGCTCTGTTCGCCGCTATCTGTACCAGTGTCCTACTTACCTTTTGCGTAGCCACAATATCGGTTTTTCATCGGTTTCACAATAACAGTTCCTTCTTCGACTTCGAGTCTAATCCCTTCGTTCTGGTCATGACCCCATGACAATATCATGCCCGGCTAGCTAAGTCGGTAGAGCATCAGACTTCAACTTAGGGCCGTGGGCTGGGGTCCAATGTGGGGTGCGATGTGAAGGCTTAGGATGTCAGTGAGCCTAAGTTCGCAAGACAAGAGCCAGCAACGCTGGGAAAGCACCTCCAAGTCACGACCCAAGAGAATCACAACCAACCTTCGGAACCGGCACAAGAATGCGCCAGCACACACAGGAGGGCCAAATAGCCGGAACGAGCAATCCCCGCAGAATGGCGATTAATGGAACATACTGCGTAAAACATAACGGCAAGAAAGCCGATGCGCAACGTAAAAACAGGAAAGCGAACTCAGAAGTAACTGGCCGTAGAATATGAGCCAGTCACTCGCCTTGTCGGATGCCCCAAACCAGCTGGGCCTCTGCTCTGTAGCACACACGGACAAAAAAAAAAACTATAGCGCCTAGCGTGACCGATACGACACGGTATTCTATCTCTGCCATGCCACTGAAAAATCCAAGTGCTCGTTTCGCCTACCTCTTCATCGGGCAGCACTTTTTTACCTTCTGTGGCCTCTTCGGACACTGACGCTCGTTCTGTGCATGGGCAATGCATGTGTGTTCTCTTCGCCCTGCTTCCACCGTGTGTGCTGCAGATAAGGGTCTATCGGGCTGACATAGTATATCTCCCCGACCATTTTATGATAATGTATCACATGACAATAGTGCAACTGTCTTTACGTGTACGCCATTCAATGAACAAACTCTTGCCTTGGTCCTCGAGGCTTAGTGGAAGTTGTATGTGGTGGAATTTACTCAACTTTGTCACACATACGCGCTTATGCTCATAGTTTTTCAATAAGCCTGGACCAATTACCCTGGACCTGGTTCTAATAAAGTTCTCTGAGCTAAATCAACTGACGTACTTGTGTTCTTTTTGTGACATGCGTAGAACGCTTTTATTATGCTCAGCGATATTAGAGTAAGTTTGCTTGCGTTGTAGACTCAGTTTGTTGAAAGAGACTTAATTTGTAAGAGCAATGTGTGGGTATGATTGCGCCACTTCACGCGTGAGGATGATTATGCATGCGCTACTGATGGACGCAAAAGTTTTTTTTTGAAAATATAGGTTACGACAATCACAACACGGTATCTCCTCAGCATTATACACAATTTAGTGAGATTCTTTGGGAGTTACAATAAAAAAATGTTGTAGCCTCTTTAATGGCCCTTCATGTTTTTTTTTCTTCATCCCTGTTTTATTGTAGGTAAGCTGTTGCAATTTATCGATATTCGTACCGGGCGCAACAGATGAACTTGACAGCAAAGAAGACGATGTTTGAGCTCTCGTAGAGATTAGGCTCATCAGCAATCAAAAGCTATTATTAATTCGGACTTTTTGTCTGTATGTACACATCTAACGTCCGCAAAGCAGTCTCCTCTTCTCAGGATATTTTGGTCTCTCGTACCGCGTAGCCTATCAGAAGTTCGGTTTGTTTGGGTCCCCGGGCATGCTAGAATTGTACTAAATGAAATTGTTGATTTGCTCACTTCGGCATCTTCAAATTTCCCGGTGGCGCCAGTAGCCCCACAATTTCCTTTTATTACTGCCGAACGATTCAAACGCCTGTTATTCTTAAAAATCAACGAAACATCTCTCCTACAATCTGAAGAATTTCGGTGCTTGCAATTCACATGGAACACCGCAAAATGCCTTTTCCGTCAATGTGAGGTGACGCTCACAAGCTTTCGCTGCAGAGTTCCTCGGTTAAATTTTTCTTTCAACAAATCAGGATTTTCACTAACTAACCTATATGCAGTTTGCAATGAACCAGAAACAATAGATAACTTTCTTCTCATATGCCGCCGCTTCGCCTCACTGCGACTAATAATTCATGAAAGACCGATTAGTATGCTCAGATTGCCAGTCAATGCATCCACCCTATTATCGTTTGGAGCCAGTCAGTTGGGTGTGGGCCACAGCGCTATTCTGTCAGCGCTACATAAATTCATTCAGGCAACCGGAAGGATACGCTGCTAGTGGTACTGTCAGATATATCCAATTCTTTGTCCCCCTTCCTCATTCTTGTTAATTTGTTTTATATATTCTCGTTTATCGCATTCTTCTGCACTTTTTCACGTTTTTTTAAAGTAACATAATTATTGTTCCTATCTAATTTCTCTTTCTTTTTTTAGCAAGCGTTGTAAAAAAACTATCAAATATGAGGTACAGTGTGGCAAATCCCCCATGTGGGTATGAGCCAAGATATTCTAGGCGACAAAACAAGACAAGACAAGATTAGGCTGTATCTTGTATGCCTGTCTGGTTATCTTTAGTAAATATACTATTCAGGCACTTTTTCCGCGTAACATTTTGGTGGAGGTGCGGTTCTTTTCAGAATCAACATCCACGACAATTCTGCGCAGTGGATGTTCCTTGCGTGCGTCTGCGATGCCTGATCACGACGAGAACGAGGAATCGTCAGAAACTTCACTAATTGTGCCTCGTCCCACCACACAGCGTCCGAGAGCGTTGCGTCTAGCCGTCACGAACTACACTGTCGTTCTGACCCAACCACATGACTCAGGCATCTTTTTTCGGCAACGACAACAAGGATGTTGAAAATGTTTTCAGCTATACAAACGGGTTATTGCACTATAAACTGGGACCCGACTCTCATGTTTGCCATGTTATATTTTACCTTGAAGGCATGGCCAATGTTTGGTTTTCCAACCACGAGGAAGAGGTCACCAGTTGGGACATTTGAAAACGCAAACTCATCGATCTCTTCGGCAAGCCTGTTGGGCGTCGTCGTTCAGCGCGGAAAAAACTCGCGTGGCGACTGCAATCCTTCACCGAGTCATACGTGAGATACATTCAGGATTTGCTCGCCCTCTGCCGCACAGTTGACGACTAGGTGCTGGAATTCGAAATGTTCGCGCACATACTTGAAGTGATTGCGGATGATGCTTTGAATCATCTCGTGTTCCGCAACTTTCCGACGGTAGACGACGTCATCAGTGAATGCCGACGCTTTGATAATGTAAAAAATCGTCGTATTAATTCCCTAGTTTGGCATCTTCCCAACACAGCTGCCACATCTACCAGCGAAGAAGCCCGTGTTCAACCTGCCACTGCAGCTTCCGACAATATGTTGTGCATTGTTTGCCGTGAAATCGAAGCCGCCTCTCCTCTTACTGATCATGCCAGTGCCGCTGACATTTCTCATGTAACGATTTCTTTAATTCAGACCGTTGTGCGCCAAGAACTGGCCAACGCCCGAGTACAGACGCTCTGAGCAGTTAACAAAACCGACCAGTGTACTTAATATGTCCCGCGGCGGGAACAACTGTCCCCGTTAAAATAATACGGCTGAAGTGCGAACCTCCGATGACAGACTGATCTTTTGCTGCGGACGAGTGGGTCACAATTCACGTCATTGCCGTAATTCCTGAAATTTGCAGCCTTGGCCACAATACGCCAACACCCGGCTCCCACGTAATGGTTTCCGCATGCAAATGCACGTTGACCATGACAACGCTCTACTACCCATGCCCACTTGACCAAACCACTTGCGGTTGCCATCCGGACTCCTGTTCCACTCACCTACCCTTTGTCGCTCTCCCAGACCTCCTACCACCACCAGTCCTCGGAAAATTAAAGGGTGCTGCTCCTAGAGTTGAGCCTTCTTTGGCGACCCGGCCCTAAATTCCTCTGCACATGCTACCCGGTCACAAGAATTAGATCAGCACAAATGTAGATGGCACACCTGCAACAGCACTTATTGGCACCGTCGCTCACACGTCAGTAATGAACTCCAGCCTTCGTGCTCGGCTAAAAAGTGCTCACTCCTGCTTCTATCACTATAGTCCGAGTAGCCGATGGAGCAACAGCAGCTGTCACTGGTATATGTGCAGCCTGCGTCACTTTGGCTGGATGTCATACTTCTGTTCTGTTTTACGTCCTGGACCACTGCCCACATGAAATCATTCCGGGAGAACATTTTCTCTCGGAGCATTCCGTCTTAATTGATTGTTCTGCTGGTGCTGTTCAACTCGCTCTGCCATATGCCGTTAACCCTCCTGCTTCTGCGCCGCCAAAGCTATGCTCCGTCAACTACATTTGCCTATTCCATCGAGCTGTCACGTATATATACGTCTCTTTCTATCTGCCTGTGGCGGACAGAGATATGTCGTGTCACCTAACCCTACTGTCCCCTATTCGCTCAGTGTAACGTTCCCGCACACGATTATGACTATGAAGGACAACGTGGCACGTCTCCCTATTCTGAACTTTGTTCTTTGATAACAAGTACTGCCCCAAGAGATATGCCTTGCAACCCTTTCCCAGGCCAGCGACTACCATATTTCCACTTTAACAGAGGATGCACCGTCACCTGCCAGTCTTGAGTCGGGCACTCCACCAGATAGCATAACAAAAGTGATAGCCTCTGATCTCTCGACCGAGCACGGGAACGCGCTTCGCGGCCTCCTTGTATCGTATCAAGACGTCTTTGATCTCCGCGACCAGCCACTAAGCCAAACGACCGTCGTAAACTTTGAGATTAAAGGGCCACTCACCAAATTTCCAAAATACAAAAAAGCGCAATAGACTGTTCTGATATGTTTTGTCCGTTTTGGCGCACTACTGTAGCGTCCGACGTTCCCGTGACGTCCACAGCGTACATGCTCTCGATTGACTGATATACGTGAAATATAACATGTGATTTGTCTCCTACACTGCTTTGCCATGCAGCTG
Organism: Rhipicephalus microplus; assembly: GCF_043290135.1. NCBI lineage: Eukaryota > Metazoa > Arthropoda > Arachnida > Ixodida > Ixodidae > Rhipicephalus > Rhipicephalus microplus. Next base: position 105,154,692 of record NC_134705.1, on the reverse strand, counting down.
CTCATCCGTTATTATTTGTTTCATGCAAACATTGTGCGCAATCAATAAATCAAACTTCAGTTTTTGCGTTTTTAACTGCGCAAGCGGCCATAACAGCGTGCAGCGGAGAAGCGGAAAATCCTGATAAGCTCTAGCGCTCAGTGCTGTTATTGTTCACGGGCATCGAAGAACTAAGGGGTGAGGAGGATATATCGTGTGTATGAAGGAGAGGAGAAATTCACCCCAACATCTTCAAACGTGGGATGGTGAGTGGCCGATTAACAGCAGCGATGCATATCCGGTACATGGGCGGCCCTATCGGATATCGTTCACCGAATGTCACGTAATCCAAAAAGATTAATTGATTGATTGATTTGTGAGGTTTAACGTTCCAAAACCACCATTTGATTATGAGAAACGTTGTAGTGGAGGGCTCCGGAAATTTTGACCACCTGGGGTTCTTTAACCTGCACCCAAATCTGAGTACACGGGCCTACAACATTTCCGCCTCCAACGGAAATGCAGCCGCCGCAGCCGGGATTTGAACCCGCGCCCTGCGGGTCAGCAGCCGAGTACCTTAGCCACTAGACCACCGCGGCGGGGCGCGTAATCCAAAAAAAAGAAACTGAAAAATGCTTGCTCGGAACATCAGTGAGCCTTCTTCGAGCCCTTGGGCTTCGCCTGTCGTCCTCGTCAAAAAGAAGGATAACAGCTCGCATTTCTGTGTCGACAACCGGAATCTTACAAAGTAACGAAAAAACACGTGTATTCCCTGCCACGAATACATGATGCCCTTGATTGTCTTAGGAGAGAAAATTATTTTTATTCCATTTATCTTCGTTGCGGCTACCGGCAGATAGCAGTTGATGACATGAACCGTGAAAATACAGCGTTTACAACTCCCGACGAACTCTATCAGTTTAAAGTAATGCAATTCAGGTTTTGCGATGTCCCAGGTACATTCGAACGAATCATGAATGCTCTCCTTCATGATTTTGTATGATCAATTTGTGTGTGCTACATTTATGACATAATTTTTTTCTCGCCGACTTTCGCGACCCACCTCTAGCGCCTCTCGACTATTTTTTTTTTGTCATCTGCAGGCAGGGCTTCAGATAACCTTGTAAAAATATCACTTCTGTCTCCGCCAACTCAATGTTCTCGGTCACCTTGTTTATTCTTCTGGTGTTCACCCTGACCTTGAAAAAAATTGTGCAGTGAAATATTTCTCTCTGCCGACCTTCGCGAACGACCTTCGAAGTTTTCTGGCCTCTGCTCTCAATTTCACACATTTGTGCGGAATTTTGCTGACGTCGCATGCCCACTCACGGAACTACTAAAGAAAGAAGTTTGGTCCTAAATCATAACGCAATTTTCATTAGGAGTAAAGACTTACCGGACTATCGCTAAGAGGGCTAGGTAAACGGACTCGGCCTCGACCTCGCTGAAAAGGAAAAGAAAATTCATGCGCAGGACCCGCGAAATTTGTCTACAAAGGACAAGACGGTATGCGCAGTAAATATTACCACAAATTTACCACAGCAACTTTTCTATAGCGCAGCTGTTGAAATCGACTGTCAGTAACTTCATGTCCAAAAAAAAAGATAAACACAAACGGGTAGGCGCTACAAGAGTATGGAAATCCTACCGCCACAAACAGCAGGTGCGAACGTTGACAAAAAAAAACTTTGCTCGGCCAAGAGGACCTCATTACACACTTTAGTGACACAGACCAAAATGATGACAAGAAGGAAATAGAAAAAGAAATTACAAGAATTAAAAGGTATAACGATTAAAAAAAACTGAACGATTTCAAAAAACACATGAATTAGAAGTAAGAAGAGACAGGCAATAACAAAAAACTAATAAAAATGAAAAATGCAGAAATTGGTAGAAAAGCAGATAGAAAGCAGCTGGTACAAAAACAGATAAGAGAAAAAATGGCGGATCTCACGTACAGTGCGAATCGATAATATGCGAGGTGCAAATGAGGAAAGTGGATATGTGAGTTTAAAATCAGCACAGCGTTTGAGACGGACGTAAAATATCCCATGCATACTTTCTATGTAATGATTATCATGTTTCGGCATGCCATTTACCTTTTTCGTCTGAAAATGTCACGTGTTAACAAATTTGGTACGTGTAAAGATAGCGAGGCGGCTGCCAGCGTTCTGTGAGCGTAGCATGCAGTAATGTCTTACATGACCCGCATATCATGATTACTATGTTTAGACGTGTCATCTACCTTAGTCGTCCATTCACATCACGTACCACCAAATTTGGTATATGTAACAAAAACGGAACGATTTAGAGGGCACCATAAGCGTGCCGTGCAATCATGACTTACATGACATGCATGTCACGAGTTCAACGTTAGGGTCTGTCCCTTATGTTCGCCATTCGGCGCCGTGTCCTCACTGAACATCATGACGCGCCCACAGCCAGACATCTTGGCGTATCTCACACATACGAGCACGTAAGGCACCGTTTCTTCTGGCCAGACCTTACCTGCTCTATACGCCGATACGGCACCTCGCGTGAGTTGCGTCTACGTCGTAAAACCTCATCGCCACTACTCGTTGGCCATCTTCAAATAATCGACTTACCTACGGAACCATTTTACCCAGTTGCGTTGAACCTGCTTGGTCCTCTTTCTACATCAATATGGCAAAACAAATGGATAGCCGTGACTACAGATTATGCACATGCTATGATACTACGCGAGTTCTACCGACAAGCTGAGCAACCGATGTCGCTGACTCCTTGTTACGGAATTTTCAATTAATGCAGGGCGCCACAAAACAACTTCTCACAGGCCTGGGCCATACATTCTATCTCAACACATCGTCTACATCCTACGTTCCTATTCCACGCAACACACACTGATATATTTGTGAATTCACTTAGCCCCACAGGTTACCATCCCCATACCAATGAACTGTCGGAATCCTTTAACCATGCTCTCACGATAATTCTCGCTATACATACGTGTCACCCGACCACGGAGACTGAGATCTTGACCTTTGCTATGCTATTTTAGCGTACAATTAATCACTTCACGGCACAGCGGGCTTTTTGTCATTTTACCTAATGTACAGAAGAGGGTCGACGTTACCGCTGGACACAGTCATCTTAGCTCATATCTTGTTCAGCAACGAGTATGCTCATGACGCTATCATACGAGCCAATCATGGCCATCAGCTCGTCCCCACTCGGCTAATGGCGTCGCAGACGAAAAAAAGGAGTCGGTGGTTCGCTTCTGGGTTCGTTTTTGTTAACCTGGTCTCCTTAATGTCGGGTTCGCCTATCAAAAGATCTTTCCATCTCGTTACACGGGACCTTATTGCGTATTGTGTCAACTTACACCTGTAGCCAATGAGATAAGCATGTGTGCCCATCATCATTTGCTGTACAGTCCAGTGGTGTTGTTAACGTCTCGCGGCTCAAGCCCTACAAGAGTGCATCTTATAGCAACCTTTGAAGCTCTGGGATGGTGCCTCTGCCCCTGGGGTCATGCTGCGTACAAGTGGCATTAAAAAGAAGAGGACAAAGACGATGAACTGGTGCGACCTAATCTCTATCGCTGGCGCTGCTCGCTTAAGCAGCTGTATACATGTATATCTCTGTCAACTCTTCCGAGTCAGTTTCCATCTCGTAACAATAATTAGGGGCGGAAGAATTCACTTAGCGCTTCCTACTTTTTGTTTTTCAAGCATACTTACACTTCTCCTTGAGCACGAAGTGTTTCCCACCAGGCTTTCCAGCCATATTATGGTGAAGTAAAATGCAAGGAAGCGAACGTTAGAGCTCATATTTAGCTAAAAATAATCTATTGAGAGGTATTTATAAGAATCTTGTTGCGAAACTCCCCATGGAACGCACGCGAGAGCACGCCAGCTTAGGCCGACATCTGTGCTTTCTAATAAAATATATATATGTCGCACTGTGCTGATTGATGCAAAAGAATCACCTCTGTGATCTTAATGAGAATCGCTCGAGACATAAAACGTGATAGTAGACGTTTCCTGAGCAGTTATTTTATTCTTATTGTGCTTTCAGCAATAAACTTGATCAATGTAGCCGCGCACATATCCGCAACATCAGGAAGTTGGCGCATATCTTCGAAATATTTACGTTTTAAAGACTGTATTGCCTCGTAAGCAGAAATGCATTGAATGTAGCCTAATTCAGTAGATCAATATTTCAACAGAAGTTTTTGTGGGTAATGCTTGCTCAGTCAGCTTGTTTTCTCACCTACTTGAGGGTACTTTGATGAAGCCCATACGGTCATACGTTCTGGATGTGATTGCTCAGCGAAACGGAAATATTAATAAAAAGAAAAAACTGGAAAATCTATAAACGCACACATTTCTGACTTGGTGGTTTACTATAGAGTCGGGCAGTCAAATATTGTGTGCAACAGAATAAAAATTTTCATTTAAAAGCACCCGTAATACACTAAGATACATCGAGGTCTAAAGTAGAGTTAGCCCGACATTGAAAGAAAAAGATAGTGTACAATAGGTCACATGAACAACACTAAGTTTTTCAGACAACATATATTTGATGTCTCTATCAAAAGACATTCGCTTGCCGAATGCACTTCGTCATTTTTTGCATGTCGCACACTTGCTATGTTGTGTCACTGACGCTGCTTGTGATGTTGGCATAAATAAATGGGAAGTGCAATGCGAATGGTCATTTGAAGATAACAGCGGCTAAATAGGGACCAAATAATTAAAGAAACAATAAATAGTGGCGGTGATTCAGCCTATACAAATAGATCACCCAAGAAAAAATATCAGAATACTGCCAGTAAACATGAGAAAAAAACAAATAAATAATCGCAAAAACACGAGAAAAAGAGAAAGTATTGATGATACCTATCTCGAGAAATCTTTGTAACAAGATAATGAAACGTGGCTTCACAAAGGGACTCGAGACTTCATTGTGCGCAGTTTTGCCAGGAGAGTGAAGGATTTAACGCTTCAGCACCGGATTCGAATATCATGCAAAGATCGGCAAGCAGCTCTAAACTTGCAGTGGTCACCTCAAATAGAAATCAGAGACAAATTGAGCTTACAGAGCGAGATCGCGGGCCAGCGATTGTCGCGTCTCGATAATAATGTGCGCTGCTCAAACACAAAGAGAGACGTACAATATTAACGCACAATTATACACAGAATTCCAAACAGTGGCAATTCTTACTTCGTCGTGTGTAAACAGCATGATCGTTTCGTAAATGCGGCTGCTTCTGTAAGCGAACTGATTTTGGTGGTGTTTTTCAGTATTATCCCCTATATTCTCAACGCTGTTCTCCGCCGTAGACGTGTCAAAGGGGCTCGTAAAGTGTCGGTATGGTCTGAACTGTATTCAGCCTAGCGGATGGTTCTCGGCCACGCTTTGGTGAGTGGGTGAGCTCTGGACCTTTTTGCACTCGACAAATGCGCCAGCTCTCTGTGGAAAATTGACAGGAGACCACAGAAAATTTCCGTAACGCCGCACAGAGACTTCACAACAACACATATGATTAGCTACATGTCCCTTCTAAGGACGTCGCTTTCAGCCTAGCGGATGGTTCTCGGCCACGCTTTGGTGAGTGGGTGAGCTCTGGACCTTTTTGCACTCGACAAATGCGCCAGCTCTCTGTGGAAAATTGACAGGAGACCACAGAAAATTTCCGTAACGCCGCACAGAGACTTCACAACAACACATATGATTAGCTACATGTCCCTTCTAAGGACGTCGCTTTCAATGAAGTGCCTTTCACGCGCAATCGAACGCGGGAAAACAGTCGTTAAAGCACAAGTTTCTTGTCGCGGCATACCACGTTTTCACTTTTCTTACCGTTCGTCACATCTAGGCACTTTTTTCGTAATTTTTCCAACGACTGCATGGACATCCAGCTACGAAGCAGGTACTTGGCATCGTTTCCAATCTTAAATTGTAGTACAGTAAACAAAATACCAGACATCGGTAAGAAGTGTCCAGTGACATTCAACGGTATTTAGCAGGCACACCGGCAGCGATCTGATGCTTACTGCGAGTGCGCAGCGCTGCGTCTTGGCCTCCACTCAGAGAGTACAAAGTTCACAGGAGTTATGGCGGAGCTTGAAGACCAGAAAAAGTATTGAAGGACTCAGCAAAAACTGAACGATGAGAACAGCGACTCACAAATGAAAGAGTTTCATTAGAAGAACACATGAACGTAAAAGCAATAAGAAATATATCCGCTTTGCGCACGATGGAGGGCATACATGGGCCAGAGGGGCTGATGCGATTATGTGTGCTTAAGCCAGGGCGAAAAACTGATCAAAAATCCAAATGCTTCGTCTCGGACATCGCATTTTCAATGGGTGAGGGTGCTCATCTAGTTCTACTGATTACGACATTTTTTCATAGCATAATTCAAGGATAACTAGATGAGTGATAGAAGCAATCCAGATTTACCGATTGGGTGACCCACCCATGGGACGTCATCGAGCCTTCAAATTAGCTGACCTTCTCAAAACGTGTGCCATCAGGAGATATGTTGCGTAACTTTTTGCATCCAATTTTAACACTTCTACGCATGTTGATACGTTTTCTTGTTTTTATGGCTTTTTACATACATACGTTCTTTGGGGAAAAAACAATCGTGAGTCAGCACTCGTCCGTGTTCCTTTTGTTTTCTTGCGTCTTTACTAGTGGTCTGGGCGAAAAACAGTGCCTGCCTGCGAATGTAACTGGGCAGCGAAGAGAGTCTATCTTCAGCACTTTGGAACATAAGGACGTACGATGCTTAGAAGTCAGAATCACTGTATTGTTATGATTCAACACGCCTCTATAAAAAACGGTTATCTCTTCCATACATGGTTCCAACAAAACTCAGAGAACGGGGATGGGACTAGCTTTTACTCCAGAGAAAGTGCTTTATTACTGAAGATTGCTGAACCCACTCACCAGTGCTTTTGTCCGATTCCGCAACGACGTCGTGATTGTTTGTGTACCTTTATCAATTTGTTTTCCTATATCCCACTGTTCAGTTTATTTTTTAATTCATTTAGCTTAGACACGAAGTCGTGGGCACTAATATAGTTGCATCCAACCACGCAGGCATGGCTGCTTCATAATGAGTGGTTGATCTTGGAAAAGTGTTCGAGTGATTTTGAGGTATCATTCTGATTAAGATGCAGTGTCCGTATCTCTAGATCATTGCACACGAAGTTCAGCAGTAGCAGCCGAAAAGCTGAATTGGTAGAATTATGTAATAATTTTTGGAATCATGAATATTGGACGAAATTTGGACGCAGTGTTAAGTCGCCCTGACTCAGAAGCAACATCACTTTGCACCAAATTATGCAGACTCTTCCGGAAACTAGAAATCGTCCCACTAATACCCACAAAAAGTTCTACACCCTACCGCGGTGCTCTAGTGGCTAAGGTACTCGGCTGCTGACCCGAAGAACGCGGGATTGAATCCCGGCTGCGGCGGCTGAATTTTCGTTGGTGGCAAAAATGCTGACGCATGTGTTCAGATCTCAGTGCACGTTAAAGAACCTTAGGTGTTTGAAATTTTTGGAGCCCTCCCTTGCGGTGTCTCTCATAATATTATGGTGATTTTGGGACGTAAAACAACACATCATAATCAACAAAAGTTCGACACAATAAAGAGTGTAGCGTAGATGACGTCACATAATAATGAACCCACAACCACTTCGTAATTCATTGCAGACTTGCACACTTTCTAATCATGCGCGCTAAGTGGCCCATTCCTTTACCAACATTTTCTCAAACCTAATTTGTAAACTTTCTATCTTCTGTTCACAATTCATTTAATGTTTCCCAAAAAATTTCTATGTTGGCTTTAGCAGGTGCCATGAATATGCCGTAGCGAGTGATTGGTAAAAAATCAAACGGCGACAACAACGCTGGAAGTTTCTTTGTAAATATTTCTTTATAAAACGTTGTCTTTTTGCGAGAAGAGAATTACATGAGAGTTTGAACGCATTATGTGCTCAAGGGAGTATACGCGTTCCTAATTGAGTCACTTGAAATTAGAAAATCCTCATGGAAGAATTTAGACATTGTATATCACTTCGTATTTCATGACAAGTGGTGACAGTCAAGTCAAGACAGCAGCATCTAAGTAGATCCGCTAATAAAAACAACGAAATTTCTATGGGACAGTTTTTATCAAATGATAAACCCCACATTTTTTGCTAAAAATGCACAATTGGCCACATCCACCTATTATTAGGAGTTTCAAGGCTTACACAGAGATATGACAATGCAAATTCATCACATTTTCGGCAAAATGTCAACTTATAGCCGCCACATACGCATTACCACTACGTTTAAAAAAGGTTGTATAAAAAACACAATGACGCTTTAGGAGACAATTTATTTCGGGCAATATTGCCTGCATGTTATTTATTTTATTATGTTATGCTTCTTGTAATCATCTGCTCACCTCAATACAGTAGTTCGTAGATGGCTAGTGACATTGGTGAACATTTTCATTTATTTCTATATACAGTAGTAGCAAGATCTATAGCACTTAGTCTACTTCTTGTAGGTTCGATGTTTTTTAATTCTGTACCATTTGGTTCTAAACCTGGCGATTCTACATTTACTTATTTTATGAAGTATGATGTAATCCTATTATACTTCATTTATGCACGATAGACTGACGGGAGCTAATCATTTGCGCCTCAGTTCCACATGACAGTGTTATGAAAAGCAAGTACTACGCCTGGTATATCTTATATTGTGTACGTCATCGCTATCGTCAGCAGTTGTAACAACCATTCCCGGCGTGGTAATGATGATCAAACATGATTTATCACCGCACATTCTCACAATAGCTTGCTTAAAAGCAAAGAATGCTGCTCGACCTGCTGTAGGCATTCTCCCGCAGCTGGAGTATGAAATCACAGACTGAGTATGGCAACTACAATCTTCCCTAGTGCTTGAGGACCAATTCTTTTGACAGTTGTTCAAATCCTATTGATTGCAGAGCCGTACTTTCTTATCAAGTCGTGCTCAAGAAGTATTCCGAAACAGCAACATTGGATATATATAGTGGAAAATAAGTATACGCTTCTGAAAAAGTGTTCATTGTTGCGTTTTGATCAGAGACCTATCCTTATCACACATTTAAGGAAGCTATTTTGAGAATGTGCAGTGGTGAAGCAAGTTTGATCATTATTGGCACACCAAGAAATGGCTGCCTGATCTTCTAAGGGTCTGATGAAGATCAGTATGAAATCGAAACGTCACCAATAAACATATATATTACAATACTTGCGTTTTTCTCGAGCCATATACGTGGTAAAAATTTTTCAGATAGAAATTATGTCATTGTCAGAAAGACGTCTTATTCACGTGGCAATATTCAAACGCACACAGTTTTATTACATACCGCTAAAAAAATGAGTGAATGTGTTATTTGTGTGAGATTCACAGATTCATGTAAATGTGTGGGATACTATTTATCTTACATGATTCTACAAGTTAGCTTCACTACTTGCTTTAAAAACTCAAATGTTAGGCCCGAAGTGCATAAAGATTGTTTTTTTTTCATGTATTTGTTTGTGTTGAGCGAGGAAAATACTTTTCACGTTGGTCCTGGACCGCGGCACGTCGATTGATGGCCAAACATGGAGGTGCCTCGTGCAAAGAGATTTTCTGGAGCAATATAGAGCACAATGAAATAAAATGGTCCCAAGTTGTCCTTTCGGGAAGACTGCAGAAATATGCGTGCCGAGCTCAAAGCCATTTGAAGAAACAGGTGGTGTGTGACGTCCCTTTGAAATTAGCGTCTCCAAATATAGACTCCATGACTGAAAGGGGTAATATAAGAAGTTGAATACCATAGAGCACTGCATTCATTTTTATCAACTCGACAGCGTTCAAGCGCTCGTTTTGCCAAATTTCCGGCGTTGGTGTCCGTTATGTTGGTTGTGCGCGAAAAATCATCATGTTGTGCATCACCAAAAAATTGATTATGATGAAAAATTTAAATAAAATATTGTTCTTTGGCGGAGTGGGGATTGAACCCGTGTCATTTGAATGAAAAACGGGTAATACGTGTCTGCTCTTAAATAGAGTGAAAATAAATTATGATTAGAATTGATGTGAAAGTAACCTTCATGCTTTAGGAACACAGGCGTTTTGTATACATGCTTCCCAATTGAACATGAAATGATGCAGTAATAATGCGTGGTACAGGCATACACTTTCATTGGGTGAGAGTACACGTGAAGGTTATAATGATATCCTGGTTCAAAGAGGGTCGCTCACTACAAAACGCAGCCCCACCACGGTGGTCTAGTGGCTAAGGTACTCGGCTGCTGACCCGCAGGTCGCGTGATCAAATCCCGGCTGTGGCGGCTGCATTTTCGATGGAGGCGGAAATGTTGTAGGCCCATGTACTCAGATTTGGGTGCACGTTAAAGAACCCCAGGTGGTTGAAATTTTCGGAGCCCTCCACTACGTAGTCTCTCATAATCATATGGTGGTTTTGGGCCGTTAAACCCCACAAATCAATCAATCAATCAATCCCTACAAAACGCAATAAATTTTATGCATCGATTCCCTCGAGGCCACGTAGTAAATGCACAACAGGTTCGAAAAAATTTCATGCACTTAGTGTTTGAAGCACGCTCTAGGGACAGCATATTGCCATCGCGTACAGTTTTGAAGGATTAGGCTTAAGGGTGCCCCAGTTTTTACCATATGTTTGGTCGGTGGTTTATTTTCTTTCATAACTTTCCGTATGCTCAATTAGCTATTGTTTAACATAATTAATTAAAATTGGGATGATGTAACACTTACAAATATTTGTACAGGCTAGCTGAACATTGGCTACAGAAACGCCACATTACTCCCTTTTATGACATCTACTCATACGCAATTGAAAAAACATACTACGCATACGTCTTGAAGCTCGTCTGTTGCACTCAAAGCTTGAAAATTGTCCTTTGAAATTGTATCAGGATACAATAGAAGACACTCGGGCAAGAAGTATTGGTGATGCATATACAAGACACTAGAGTAAGAATTGTATGCGATAGGATACTTGCCAGTTGTATCTTACAGTCTTCGCATACATTCGCAAAATGATACTTATAGATCCCAATATTGCAGTGGCTAACATTTATATACAATAAAATGTCTGTGTGTAAATTTCTAAATTATAGGTTAGTAAATCAAAGTTTTTGTCTTTCTAGGTCAAATTACGTTATCCCTCTTCTGAAAAATGTAATATGGTTTGGTTCAGCTGCTCAACAGGACAGCTCTTTAAAAACTTCGCTGGCAGTGACACTTGCTTGCCATTTCCATAATCATTTGAGTTACTGCAAAGGTTGCAGACCGTCTTGCTAGTTGCCATCTGACCGCCCGAAACTCAATAAGCAGCATTCGCCCGATGGAACCATTACCCGTCTGCTCTTTTATCTTGCCCATATAACACTGTGTATGCAAAAAGGAACCACCATTGTACAGCAGCCTAAAAGCGAGTGCGAGATATTTTGCAAAGGTTATGTTATGCGAAGCATGCAGAAAGAAGGTCACTGTGTTGTAATTCTCTTATTGAGCAAGACGTTATGAAGTAGCACCAGAGATATTTATAGGAGCTTTACTCACAGCCTCCAAACCCACGTATTACATAGCATTGTTAAAAAAATTCGGGACTATAACAGAGGTGATTACGAAGGTATAGATAATGAATGGGAAGCTTTTTACGATTAGGTTTTTCTTCCATCTTTCCCGTACCGATCAGTCAACGAAAACTGGATTATCTTCAGAAACAAAATCATTACTTTGGTTGATAACTATATTCCGCTAATTTCTATCTCAAACGACAATAAAAATCCTTGGTTTAACAAAACCCTTAAGTCTCATAGATCAAGGAAGAAGCGGCTCTACAAAATTGCAAAACGCACTTCGAGCCCTTCAGATTAGGAAAAGTACAAGGGTTCTTTGAAAGAGTACTGGTCTCTTGTAAGCAAAGCGAAATCTAAATATTTTACACACGATTTGCCTTCCATGTTAAATACTAATCCGAAAACATTCTGGCAAGTAATTTCCCCTCACAATGCTACCACATCTGTCAGTATACAAGATGCTAACCATATGCCTCTATCAGCTGTAGATAGCGCTTCAGTGTTGAACTCATTTTTTTCGTCTGTGTTCACGTGTGAAGATCATTCCAGAGTGCCCGAAGTTCCCGAATTTGATTATACATTAATGGAACCTATTGCCGTCAGCACTGAAGGGATTGCGAAGCTTATTGGAAAACTTAAATTATCTTCTTCTTCAGGCATTGATAGCATTAATTCTAAGGTGCTCAAAAACACGTCATGATGCTAAAGTAAAATCCTGTACCACATCTTCACGCAATCTTTATCGACAGGACAACTGCCAGCTGATTGAAAAATAGGTAAAGTAGTTCTCTTATTTAAAAGTGGCAATAGATACTCACCAGAAAACTATCGCCCCATATCACTAACATGCATTTGCTGCAAGATGCTTGAGCATATCATTTCTTCGCACATTTATTGTCATTTGGAAACCAATAACTTCTTTTTTGAGAATCAGCATGAATTTAGGCGAGGTTTTTCTTGCGACACCCAATTACTGGAATTTACCACTGATCTTCACTTCAATATGGATAATAATTTACAATCTGACTGCATTTTACTACATTTTTCTAAAGCAGTTGACCGCGTACCTCATTCCCGTCTGATTTAAAACTTAACAGAACTCCGTTTAGATTCGCTAACCTTATCGTGGATCCGTAACTTTTTGTCTTTTCGAAAGCCGTTCACTCTGGTTAATACCTCTTCCTCCCCAATTTCCGATGTCACCTCTGGAGTGCCTCAGGGTAGCGTCTTGGGGCCACTACTTTTTCTAATCTACATTAATGATCTTCCAACTAATATTTCTTCGTCAATACGGCTTTTTGCTGACGATTGCATTCTATACCGTTCTATAACTAAGACCGATGACCACCTTGCTCTCCAAAAAGACCTTAATCTCATTAACAACTGGTGTGGTGCACGGCAAATGACTTTAAATTTATCAAAATGTAACGTAATATCCTTTTGTAGAAAAAAATTAACTGTTGAATTTGATTACTCCATAAATAATTCCAACGTGTCACGGTCGTCTTCGTATAAGTACCTCGGCGTTCATTTCACTTCTATTCATACTTGAGGGGCACATGTAACCTACATATCTGCAAACGCATCAAGAACACTGGGATACTTACGTCGAAACCTACGAAACGCGCCAAATAACGTCCGCAAACAATCTTACTTAACCTTTGTTCGCCCACAGCTGGAATTTGCATCACCCATATTGTCCCCCCTTCTAAGCCTATCTCATTAACCAGCTAAAAGCTGTGCGAAACAGGGCGGCACGGTTCATTTCACATATTTACAGTCGCCCCTCGAGCGTCACACAAATAAAACATGACCTTTCATTACAGCATCTATACATACGGCGCACAGTTGCCCTCCTGTCTTTGCTTGATAAATATAATCACGCGTCCAGGCCACCACCCTTCCCACTAACGGCACGATTGCGCATGTCTAAACCACTTCACAATCAGCGAAGCATCACACGCATCTTTCGAAAAAAATATCATTCAATTCATCGGCTTTTCCTCGTGCCATAGCACTCTGAAATGACCTATCCGACGTCATTGTCAATTTAACTAATCATGAAAATTTTTGCGAGCAATTAATGATACATCTATCTCAATAGCATTGTATAATCTCCAGAATTCTGTTTTTGTTCTTTGTGCTTTTTTGCGGCTGGGAAATTCTTGTTGTTGCTTGAAGCCCCTCTTTGTCGTTTGTGCAACCACTGTTATTAGTTCCAATGTTATTACTTGCTTTGTATTTTTATTAGTTATTAGTTATTAGTTGCTCTGTAGTTGCTTTGCTTTGTAGTTGCTTTGTATTGTGGCAGAAGTATCACCCACTAGCATTCTTTCCTATCTACCCCCCTTACTCTATGCTCCGTAATGGAGCCTGTAAGGTATTTTTAAATAAATAAAATAAAATAAATAAAGAAAACCAGTGAAGGTCACCCCGAGCGATAGTATTCTCTAGCATGCTACTCCACGCAGGCGAATATGTATTTTATATCCAGCTATTTACAGTTGCGAATAATGTCAATGGCAACATAAATATTACGATCTACAACTCTGCGCCGGTTCCAAAATCACTGACGACGACAGGCTGGTGTTTGCACTTCAACCGGCGGTGCATAAATGGTGCGGGTTTTATCGCATTGGCGTGGGTGCAGTTGAGAGGGGAGGGGGAGCGGGATGGATCAAAAATGCAACATTTGGTGGGCAGATAAAATTTGTCCTTGAATTTTGAAAAAACATTGAAGGCCAAACTACCTTTTCCTAAAAAGGCGAAGCAGTGAATGCGATAGCAAGATGTCACAATGTAACTTAGTAATGCTCGCAGGGAATGATCCTATTATGGCAGGGAATGATCGTGCTCGCACAAACTAGCGTTCTTGCAGTTTTGTAACATCATCCGATCTTACAAAACTGCAAGAACGTTAGAGTGTGCGAATACGCCCATTCCCTGCAAAACAGGATTGTTGTGCAGTTTGCCGTATCAATGGTCAAAGCACAAACCTTTGAGATCACTGCGCGTTGAGGCCTCTTGAATTTCCCTCTTCCAGCCTGCGAAAAAAATGGCAGCATATCGACGGAGTGATTATTAGAGAGTGGGGCGAATCATTCGTCCGCCCATGCATCCGTCTGTGTGACCGTCCATGCGTCTATCCGCTCGTCCGTTCGTGCGTCTGTTCGTGCGTCCGTCTCTGCATTAGTCCATGCAACCGCCCCTGCGTCCGTTCATGCGTCCATCCATGCATCTGTCTGTGTGTCCGTTCGTCCATCTATTCAATACTCCAAGGACCACCATCTCGCATCTTTTCATCATATATTCCCCATATAGAAGCACCACCATCCAGCGGACATTCCAAGGGCGAAACGAGAGGTGGCACACGCACACTTTTTTAGGGCTTGCGCTTCGGGTCTACTTCCCACCTTTAACCACCTCGAGTTCATGGTATATACTAGTTCACTGTATTCACGGCACTGCGGCCCAACGCTCGCTGAGCATTTCTAAAACCAAGGAGGTTACGCCCAGCGAGTATAACGTAGCAACCTTTTCCTGTCAGATAGTGCTCAATGTACATGCCAATGGCTGGTAATGAGAAATGAGAGACAGGAAAATTCGGCTTTTCCTTTCTTAAAAATTGCGCTTCGTGTCTACTTCCCACCTTTAACCACGTCGAGTTCATGGTATATATCAGTTCATTGTATTCGAGGCACTGCGGCTCAACGCTCCCTAAACCTTTCTAAGACTAAGGAGGTTACACCCAGCGAGTATAATGTAGCAACCTTTCTTGTCAGATAGTGTTTTTGTACATGCCAATGGCTGCTAATGGGGATCGCAGCGTGCGCGTTACCTAAAAGCCGAATGCTTCTGTCTGTCATTCTCCCTTAGCAGCCGTGAGCATGCACATTGAGCACTATCTTTATTGTTCAACAACGAACAGTAGAAATCTCTCACCGGCAGCACCTTGAAGGTCAAAATGTTATACTTATTACACACTGAAACGGCTACGAGAGACGAACGGGTGCAGCTGTAAAGAACTTCATCCCTAAAAAGAGCTACGAGATTTGCGCCACCGTACCAACGAGCGCTTGAGCTTGTTCGAAGAAGGTGAGATGTAGGCTTTACGTTCTGAATAAATGCAGACGCTAATAAACGTCTGTCTGAGTTCTCGAGTTTGTGTCAGCTGTTCAGATGGCCACATATTTTATATTTGGTGCTGAAACCCAGCACTCGTGGTTTCTGCAAGTTTGGAATTGACGTTTTCACTATGAGTCGGTCATCCATAACCATGCACTGCAGTTTTATTACCATGCTGGCGTGGTACTCTATTCCGACTTGAAAGCAGTCTGTTCTTCGCGCAGCTCCAATTGTGACTTGCCCATCTTGGTTTCTAAGTTAGTGTTTTCCTCTTGATTTGGTCTGGTGAGTTCACAGGTCCCACTGAATTCTTCAGCAGGCTTTCATCTTAGCTTGTCTGAGTCGCATATGCGTGAGGCATGGCGACCTCTGCAGCCAAGGCACTCAATTCTCCATCTGCAATATCTTGCGTGGGAAAATTTACTGGTGCAACGAAAGGACCTCATGTCAGTGGGGCGAAGCCTCTTTTTATCTGATAGTGGTTGGTCTATAAAACGGAAGTGTGTCAAGTGCTGCGTCGATTTACAAAAGATGCAGCTGCACTTCATGGGTGTAGTAGAAACTCGACAATGACGGCGTAGAAATCGTGTAGTGAAAGTTGGGCTTATCTTGGTATCTCGAATCAGCTGAATCATTTTATCCTTTATACTCCACAAATTGGCCCTTTTCGAGGCTCTCCATTTTATACAGACAAACTGGAGAAGCCGACATATTTCTGTGGCGCACTGAACCTAATAGTTGTCAATAGTGGACAACGCAGGCACTGATGCGCAAGATCTGTGGTAGGCAACAAATATGTCTTGTGGTAAAGCCCTTAGCAGAAGGCAACATTTTATTAATGCGAAAATCACCTGCTAATGCCAAGAGACTCCAATCCGAATTGGTCGTATAGCTTGCGCAGTCTGGCCAATTCGTTAGAAAAACGCACCCGAGTAAGCCTTTGAAGCTTTGAGAAACGTTTCTACTGCAAGGGTTTTCGTCTCTGACGCGCCTTTCAATCTTGACTAATGCGTCTTGTGGCACCCTTCGGTAGTAGGTAGCCCCACTCTAGCTGCCACAGCCTCTACTTTTAAAAGAGTATCAAATAATAAGACTTTTCAGTAGAGGTAAGTATTTTGTTTCGGTTGCTGAGCTGATCGAAGTGCTCCCGGATAGCGTTCCATGTGCAAAAGTCACCAGGGAATGAATTAGGATCGTTTGCGTAAAAGCTACTTGTTGTTGGCCACCGATTCAGCTCGTGCGCCAGCGCTCACAGCCGCTCCGTCATAGGCAAAGTCCACAGCAGCAGCTCGAGCACCACCACACGGCCACCCTGGCGTCCCTTTATGTCTCTATAACGAACGAGAGGCGGGCAAGCTGCTTCTTTTTGATTGAGGAGCAATCTACTGGAGGTCTTTCACATGGAGGGATGTTATCGCACACGCCCTCCGTGCGGTACGTGGAGGTGGGCAGGTTCATTCATCTATGCTTAAATGGAGTAGCCAGAAAGTAGCACCCCAAGCCCATGCCACCTCCCCCCCCCCCACCCAAAATAATAAATTACTTTACCATAGCATACTGAACAAAAATGACCCTTTAATGGGGTGACCAACCTCTCTGCACCACGAAATGAAGCAGGCGCTCCTCTACTCATCTTTGAAAAAAATTCTGTCTAGCCGAATGCTAGACTTCAGCCGTGTTCCTCACTAGAAGTCACAAGCTTTCACTCGAGGGTACAGTATGCAATGCGCGCACAAAGTTGTAATTGTGGAGTTTATAGAGAGCAAAACGGCGACTATGCGAGCATATACAGAGTTTCCTTATCATTGTTATCGCAATAAAAAAATTTCACAGAAAGTGTGGAAGCACTCTGGCTTTCTTTCTGGACAGCTACATAGCCTTCGCTGTAGAGCTCACCTGTTAACAGAATCGAACATGCATGGTGCGTCTTCAGTCGGTTTCGTTCCCGCTTTCACTAAAATTGTTAAAGGCGACGTCTCCTCAAGCATTTTGCCTTCTTAAAAACAGTATACAATACTATCGCTAAGCCCTTAGCGCTTCAGGATTTCGGACTTGTCGGCTACACTTTGTTACTTCTGCTTGCGCAGTCAGAAATCCACAAAATGAAGCGAAATCTGTTGATCGTGGGCCAAGGCATGGCAAATGTGCTCCGGGGTGGCTCAGTAGTTAACGCCTCGCTTTCAGGACGCAGAGGTTCCAATGCATGGCAAAGCCTGGTGGCATAAAATTGAGAACTGACATTTCCCATACATGAACCAATCAAGAGTTTCTGCCCTAATGTTGTCAGGCGACTCACCACTCTGACGTCACGAATAACAAAAAAAACACAAATGAAAAAAACAGGGCAAGCCGATAGAAAATAATACGTTGAGTTTTGCAATTTCAGAGGTTGTTCTTGTGCTTTAAAAAAAAGAGGGTGGGCAAACACGGACATGACACTTTACGCAAACCACTGCAAACGCCGCTACCTGAACAATATTTTTTATGAATGCGCCATCGGGTTAAAAAATTGGCCCCGTATCTGCGTGTAATCTGCAAAGGTCGTCGAAAATCAATATTCTTGCGTGTGGAGATAGTGAACAAAACATTTATTTGATGTTCTGTGCAAGAACGTCGGTGGAGGGTATTCCGGAGGCGTTGCGTTAGACTGCCTCGAGTGTACAGCGGAGGCGAACGAGCGCATCAAGGCACGTCACGCGTGAGACATGAGCGCCATCTGGCAGTTTTTTTAAAGACGATAGTCTTTTTGGGGACCTTCGACGAAAAAATTTTGGTCTGTCAGTCTACATTTGTCTGTTTGTCCACCGTTACCACGAACCGGTTACTCTAAACAGCACCAACCGATACCCCGAGTGGCCGACCCTATCGGCGCAGCAGTAACCAATGCTGCTCAAGGATTAGCGTTCTTACGTATGCAGTTTTAAATTAAAAAGCAATAATTGCGCATATCTGAGGTACTAAAACCACACGTCGATGTTTTGTATGTGTGCCTTTATACAAGAGAACGCACACACAAGCAATTCTAAGGACTGTAGCGTTAAACACGCTGCCCTGACAGTGCCACGCGGGGCTGAAAAATGAATGTTTTACCAACGCTTTGCTAAAACGACACGGTGGTGGCACCTGCCCGTCGCTTTGCGTTTTACATCTTATCGCCTTCGAGAATGCACCCATCTTTCTGCATAGCACGCAGGCCTGCCTTCGTTTTTGGAGATAACTGTCAGATGGCGCTCGTGGCTCACGTGCATCGATGCGCTCGTTTGCCTTCGCTGCCCGCTCAAGGCACTCCAACGCAGCGCCTCCGGAATGCCAATCACCGATTTTCTAGCGCAGAACATCAAATAAATGTTTTGTTCGCTCTCTCCACACCCAAGACTATCGTCTTTTGACGACATTTGCAGATTACATGCATATACGGGGCCAATTTTTTTTTGGAAAATGATGCGCGTGGCCCTGAGACAGACATGCGCGCCCGTCTCAGAGGAAATAAGGTGTAGAACGCAAGGCGACGGGTAGGTGCCATCAACGTGTCACCTTAGCAAAGCGTTGGAAACACTCGCTTCTTCGTGCAAACTTTGCATGGTCAGCGAAGCGTGATAATTGGTACGGTTCTTAGAATTACTTGTCTATGCTTTTCCTAGTGAAAATTTGATTAATTGATATGTGGGGTTTAACGTCCCAAAACCACTATACGACTATGAGAGACGCCGTAGTGGAAGGCTTCGGAAATTTAGATCACCTGGAGTACTGTAACGTGCACTCAAATCTGAGCACACGGGTCTACAACTTTTGCGCCTCCATCGAAAATCCAGACGCCGCAGTCGGGATTCAATCTCACGACCTTCGGATCAGCAGCCGAGTACCTTAGCTACTAGACCACCGCGGTGGGGTTTGCTAGTAAAAGATGCACATGCGGAATACATACATGTTGTTATCGTGTCTCAGATATACGCAATAATTGCTTTTTATTGACAATCACACAAGTGTAAACGCTGAATTTTGAGCAACACTAGTGGGTGCTGCGGATGGGGTCTGCCGTTACGGGTATCGGCTGGTGCTGTTTCGAGTACCCGTTTCGGGTTAAGGGCAGACAAATAGGCGAATGAACAGACAGACAGACCAAAGTTTTTGCGTCTTTAAAAATCAATGCGATTTTTACAATGCGATTGATGTTATAGGAGCTCGCTCGAAAAAGCTTGGGGCGTTTCTCCGCAAGACGAATTTTTTGGGAGACCAAAACGCCCACTCCGTCTACGTAGATCAGCAAACTAACAATATGCCAATTTATGCCATACTCACCGTTGCTATTAGAAAATTACTAACCCTCATAAATGGCAGACGTGGAGGTAATCAGGCGTCCTGCAACGCTGTTGAGAGCAGGCCGGTGAGGGGGCTTGGGAGGATAGCAGTGGCCGTGCGTAACACTCATCATGGGAACTTGTCACGTTCTGTGGTGCCTACAAAGCAAAGAGAAAGAAGTGGACGTAGTCGCGAGGTGGCGAAAGCGTGGGCCTTCGAAACCCGATGCCTTGGGTGGCGGTGCAACTTCTAGTGAGCTTTATAGAATTTCCCGGAGAGCAGACCGGAGCGGTGTCCTTTAGCGACGACCGCAGAAAAGTACACTAGCAACACTGGTGTACTTCATAGCCCGCGGCCGCAGGACAAACCGCGAAGTTTCGGGGCAAATTCTTAAAATTTGAACTGGTTTATTTCGATTTGCACGCTATATGTGTGGGCTACGCCCTATATGCGTCAATGTGTGTGGAACGTACAATGCCTCCTAGTAGATTACGTGTCTCCTAGATACTTGCAATCCTCGAAAACAGTGCAAGCTCAGATGCGAGTTTGTGGGTGTCGCTCTTTTCACATTTCACCCGGCGCATAGAAACAGTAGGAATAAAGACCATCAGCTGTTTGCGTCGGCCGTCAGAGATGGCGCCTGTAAGCAAACCGGAGCACTAAGGTGACTCCTGCCACTACACGTACCATTAACCGTGCCAGAGGTCACAGAGTTCTCCCGTGCGTGGTGACGGAGGGGGTGGTGTGGCCGGTGTTGACTACGTCATTCTCTCTTGCTCATGCTTGGAGCATAAGCAGACTGTTGAGACGGCATGTGAAGTTTTGCCGGATAATTTTCCAACACCACAGCTGCGCTGTTTTTCACGAGACGTCTTCTGTTTAGACCAACACTGCCCGTTTCCTACTGGTCCAATATGAGCACGGCAAGTGAGCATGTCTTATAACTGTACCTCTGCATCTGAGGTATTTTAGGCAGATTTCATGCCCTGGCTTCAGGGTTGGTAAACGACGAACACTGCGGCGACGTTTGTTTTTTGCGTGGCGCTGCTTCATTACTTGCTTGGTCTTTTGAATTCCCTGATAATTTGCGGGCGTTGGTTTCAGGGTTTATAGAGAAATCAGAATTATGGTGCGAACACGCCAGTTGAATAATATCTGTGCTCGAATATAGCCGTTTTGAAGAGGTGTTCCACGGAACGCTAGAGAAGCCTTCTGTTTGGCGATTTTAAATACTGCCCCGGCGAATTCATCACCCTGCGGGAAGTTCTGGCTTGATGCTGCGCATTCGAAATTTTGAAAACTCGCATATTTGCTAGAATGAAAGTGTGGCCCGCTGTCAGATACAACAGTATTTAGAATTCCACGGCGTGCAAAAATTAATTTCATCTTCTGTATGCTTTTTGCAGGTTAATCATCTTCGAGAAGCGCAATTTCGAAATAGCGGCAGTAGTAGTCTGCCACTAGGAAATCTGTGAAAATTTTCGCGCAGTAGAGCTCCACATCATGTTACTGCCAGAGTCGGTTTGGACGTGCTGTTGGCATCGACAGTTCACTCTTTTTATCGATGCTCTATGCAATTGGGCCAGAGGTCTATATGTTAGTTGGTGGCTCTAATGATCCCAGGTCCATATTAAGTCTGTTGGAAAAATAGCGAGCACTTGACTTCTCGCTCACGTCTCTCTTACATGGCGTTCGGTGATGCATTCCATGAATCTTGGGGAATGACACGCCGATTGCCCATCATTGCACATCGTCATGTACTGTGACCACGCGCTACGATTGCCAGTATGTACGGTAGTCTTTCGAAGTCTTGCGCTTGAGCGTGGGCAACCCAATCGTCGTTAAGGGTTTATAGCATCACAGGTCAGATTTCATGTGTTCGCCGTGGCAGATTTTAAATGCTTGACACTGCTGTTGACAAACATTCCAATACAACTCTTGCGTAGGTTGATACTTCGCCTTCTGAGTCCTGAGCTGTGAGTGACTGACGAGATGGAGCATCAGCTCTAATGAGCTGCTTGTCTGCTATAAAGATGGTCTCGCAGTCATACTACATTATGTGTAAACCAAGAGGCTGAAGTCTTGATCTTAGGCTGTCGAAAGATTCAGTAGGAACAACTGACACCAAAGGCTTGCGATCAGTATCCACCTTAAATCAAGCCCGATGAAGTCCTCCTAAAATTTTACACATATCATGTTATTCCGAAAGCTACTTTATTGATTTGAAATTAGCCTGGCTAAGGTCAACGTTTTTGAAGCGTGCGGTACTGGCCACCAATTTTTGTGGCAGTCTTTTTAGAACAGAACTGCTCACAGGCTTTGTTTGAGGAAACTGATGAAACGATGAGTAGTTGCGGTGGGTGATAACGTGGTAGGACGGTTTCTAAGTTGAGGTTTTTTTATTCTCTTGAAAAACCTTGTTTTTTTAGACATCATTGATAAAATAGCTGGGCATGTGCAAAATATTATTCAGTGTGTGTGTGATGCAACCGAAACTGGGAATGAAGTGCAATGCGATTGCGGTTATCCCGGTAATATTTCTTTGCGTTAACCATTTGGCGACCTTATCCCAATAAAGCACTTAAACTCTGTCACCTTGATTGGTGACTTCTTTTCAACAAGATCTTCAAGCATAACCTCGTTTGGAAGTGCTGTTTTGATCTGCGATGTGACCCCGTACCTTCGTACTCTTCTACAACGAAAGCTGTTATGAGATCACAACAAGGAAGCGTCAGCGTGCAGCGCTGGTTACGCCCACCATCTCCGCCGGTGTCCGTAACCGTTCGTTGAAAACTTGCCTTAAGCAGGCTTGATGTTGGGAAGGAAATGCGTAAGATTGAGTCATAAACATTTTGAGAACAGCAGAGTAGCAACCAGTAGTCAAACATTGCAAATTAGGTAACGGGTGGGTAACCGAATTCCCTGCACACTGCTACGTAATTTATTTATTTATTTATTTATTTATTTATTTCCAATACTGCTGCTCTCATCTGAGAGCGTAGCAGGAGGGCAATACAAAAAGTGCAATATATAAAACATAAAACATTTCAGGAACAATGAAATATCTAATAAATGTAAAATTGAACCTATGTTAGCACAATTGGGTGGCTGTATCTCAGCAGTGCATACGTAATGCTTATCAAATTGGATAGCCTGTACTTAAAACACAATAGACCCTTTAGAATACTCAGTTTGGCAACAGAGCTCTGCCGCCATATTCTATTAACTGATGCGAGCTGGCGGGATGTGTGTTCCAGCGACGCCGATGAGCGTTCCCTACAGCATACACAAAAACCGCTTGCGTTCCAGCAGGAGGTGTACCGCGTTTGGTCGATACGCCACTGAGCGTCCCTTGGATGCCATGTCTTTGCTCTGCCGGTCATATCAGCCCATCCGCCGTCCTTAGAGATCACGCAAAAGCTGCAGTGGCACCTCTCACTGAAGTGCCTGCTGTGAGTCCTCTCGGGTGGCCAACCCGCTGCCAACCACAAACCCACCTACGCAGTGATAACCGCGTGCTGGTATCAGAAGCACGCATCACGGTGGGTTAACAAGACACGGCGAAAAAAAAAAGATAATTTCGGTTTCATTCCGTAGGTGGCGCTAAATATCAGAAAGGGTCTATTGATATTTCACGAACATTGGAACTACTTTTAAAATAGATCATGAGACCTGGTGTGGCTCTGTGGTAGAATGTTTGATTGCCACACACAATGGTTTAGTTCTGGGTCCTGGCCATTTATTTTTTGTATTTTTCGTGTCAACGTTGCCGATGTCAGCTTTATCGCAACGCTCACACGTTAAAATTAGCCATGCACGTAGTCGCCGTTGCAGGGTAGATGCTAGGTGTCAATCACCTGTGGCAAGTACTCGCATACTAGGTACACGCACCTGCGGTTATGCTCAACTGTCTGGGGTGAAGTGTTTGACAATGCACGTCATGGTATTGTGACATCACTTATGTCTTGACCAGTTCGTCATGTTTGTCAAACCATCTTACATTATAATACTAATTTTGGTTCACGACAAGGCAAGGACAACCAGACGAGAGCACCCAGACGTAAGCGCGTAATTAGATAGAGACATAGGCACTTAGGTAGACGCCAAAAGTTCTTGCAGTACGCAAAGAAATTATTTAAAAGATAAGGACACCAATGAGATCAGAATTAAAATGCGTCAACGTTTTGGCACCCAGAACAGGAGCTTTGTAGATTGTGATTGTGAAGAAGGCTCCTGTTTGGAGTGCCACATCATCAGCCACAGGCATGATGAAGAGTGTTTCGCAGCAGCACTTGCACAAAGAAAATTGATTTGAATAATGGGATCAGTTTTATTTTACAGCACAAAAAAACAGTATACAATGAGCAGAACGCTCTCTCTTTTCTGTGTACATTGTGCTCTATTTGATTTTGAAGCATGATATAACAACAAAGGCAATTGTGCACGCTTCTGAATATGTAGTGCGTGTCTCCAGCATAAAGCACCTTGGCACGGTAAAAAAAATAGAGAAACAAAGCCTAAATCACTAATTTGGTTTAACTGCCCTAACTTATACACACGTTTTAGGGGACCACATGAATCACGATGACTTTTAGAAATGCGTATAAGCTGTAAAAAAGCAGGAAAAGATAGATTTTTGCTTTCTTTTTGCCTATAGTTAACCTTTATTTTGCTACTAACATATATACTCAAAGAGTTTGCTGTAGCAGGTTTTTTCAGCTTGTTTCTTAACGTGCTGTTGTGTGAACACGGAACTATTGAAAGGTACCGGGTTCATCACTCCATGCACGGTTGCCTTACATATCGTGCCGCGGTAAACATTTTCGCACTGCTTACGCTAGCCGCAAAAGTGTAAGCTACACCTTCCTTGCGAAGTTAAAAGCCATCGCCAGCCGTTTTTAACTTCCACCACTGGAGGAAATTGAGGATGTCTCTGCGGAGTTCTGCCCAATGAGCACAATTACCACCTCAACCATTCCTTTTTCTCGTGCCGAACTCCGTGCCACTCTTCATTATCATTTACACATCTACTCTTTAAATACCTCTTCCAACGTTTTTCAGCACTGTATCATAATGTATGTTTTTTACAGTGTTCTTTGTTTTTGTAACATTATAATATTGTACACCTTTCTTAGACACGTTGCAGTTGTAAAACTTGGTCATTAGACTATACGCGAGCATACAATTGAAAAGAGGGGGGACGACGATATTTCAATCTATACTAGATGCTCGTTTCATGTTGTTATTATATAGGCGAATAAGTTTTCGTTGCTTCCTAGTTGCATGCATAAGGTTCGATGTAAAGGTACAGCCGCCCAAATTATTAATTATCCTACGCGAGCGGTGACTGCTGTGCATTAGCGTCACTCGATGAGCCGAGTAACAAAAAGGGTGAGGTTTAGTGCAATCTCAGAAAGTGCGCTCATCTGTGCACGCGGTCTGCTTGGCTATCTCTTCTCGTTGGTGTAATTGCACACCAGTGCATTTCAGAGGCCCCACGTTGTGATGTCCATCTCAGAAGTAGGGAAGTGCGGCGCCACGTTACTAGAATAAACTCGGTTTCAAAACTCCGCCTGAGATGTTGCACTCATGGTGGTCACGAGAACTGGTAGCGCTGCTGTCAGATTTTGCTCCCGAGGCGTGGTTCGCACGTGCTGTGAACGGCGGTGGCGATGATAGACGGTTAGCTGGGATTCTCAGTGCCAACTATTTTCTGGTCTGCTCACAGCAGCCGTTATGTCACTAGTTTTGCCTGAGCGTGCGTGCGTCCCGGAGGCTGTGAGTTCATTGCCGCCATCGTCTTCCGTTGAACGATAAAGCGTTTGCGGAGAGTTTTACAAGCTGAAAAGCTTTATTCTGCCATTGGCGCCAAAAAAACACTAGCTTAAGTAATTTACTACTCTTAGAAGCGTTCGCGGATTTATCTTTGTGCCATTTCTTTTGCGCAAAAATGAAACTGTGGGCTATCAATCTTGTGACCGATCAATAAAAGCAAAATGTGACGGATCATCAAAGTGATGAAATAAATTGTACTTTCTCGATTCTTTATTTATTTTCACACACACCATGTACACACAGATTATCTAGGTAATGCAGAGATACTTTTCCTACTCCTTTGCAAAGTTTTACAGTTCGATTTGTACTCTTTCAAGCATTTGTATTCATAGACACGTAGTCCTTGAGGAAAGTGTGTGCTGCTACCAAAAATATGTTAATCAGAACAATATCAGAGTAATGACAATTGCAAAATAATACAGAATCTTTGGTTTCACAAAAATATTTTGTGGCCAACACAAAGAGCAGCGTTTTTTTCTTTTCCTCTGGCCCCTCTCGCAGTGGGGCTTGGTCGCTCTTATAACTTATGGCCTCTGAAGAATGTTGTACTAGGTCTCTATGAAAACCCCATTGGCGCTTCTACAGCACTGCCGGTTCTTGGATTGGTATATTTGGTAGGGTTTCCTAAATATTCTAGCTTGAAGCAGAGCTCACACAAGTAGAACGCGCTTTACCGTAACTGTAAATATGCATTTAAATATACATAATACGCTAAGGTGCTGCCAAGACTGGCTCAAAATTATAATCCCGCAACAAAGGCGCAGGAACCCCGGAAAAAAAATACTATTCACAAAATCAATGCACTAAACACTGCAACAGCCATCCTGGCACTTTGCTCAACCAAGTAATCTTAGATAATACAAGAAGTCCGAAGCACTAATTGCCAAAAGCAAAATTTTCACTGACCCTGAAGTTTAAACGCCTGTTCTGAAAACGTACCGATGCGCGCGTCGAGAGCAAGCGTAAAGGCATGTCTGCGCTGCGAAACACATCGGTATAAACTGAGCGACGTCGGAGCCCGGAGACAGTGAGCAGGCCTGAAATTATCTAGGTGGCACTGGATTTATGCGCTGTATGCACACTTCTCGGACTGTTCTTGGCGTTGTGTAGTTTCTTTTACAAAAATTTGTTTGTCTTGTATGAAGCGTACTGAGGAAGAGCGGATTTATCCACCATGGGGTACGTCGACTTGCTTTGCCCTGGAATCCAACAGCGGCAATCGCAATGACGACTTCGCTTCACGCAACAACTTTTTTGTTTGTTTACAGGTGTATTTTTTTCTGGTAAATACTTACAAATATAAAAGCGTCTATAAGCAGCTTCAGAAGCTGACATTTAAAGAATCCACTCTCTTTGAACCGGTGGCGACACCCTAGTGGACGGACAGTCGTAGGGAAATAGCCTGTCTAGTTTTGTACGTTATCCGAGAGTTCATATTTTCGGGCGAATGAAAATTATAATTTCATTAGTAGTAAGAGTATTATTACATGCTGCAGCAGCTGGAAGAAATGACAAAGGTGACTCCATTCAGTATTACGTACGAGTATATTGTGTAACAACAATTTCACGAGTTGCAAACAAAACACTTACACAAATGGGACGACGCTCGAGTTTGTCTTGAAGTAGACCGTGACGTGACAAGAGTAATGGGGCTCTGTGCGAATCACGTTTTCAATTACTAGCTTATCCTCGATCTAGGTGTCCGAGTGTGCTTTGACCATGCTGTGAGGGAACCAACAATTGTGCGTGTAGCACTTGCCTTTTCAAACTAATCGCAGAATCTCTATCAAAAGTGTACTTGTTTATTCACCAACTACGCTATAATTGCTTCTTTTGGAGCCCCGGAAGGGCCCTTTACCAAGGAGGATCAAAGAAAAATTGCTAGAGTGAAAGCTCCCGCAATGCTTTGCCAGCAGAAGTGAAGCCACCTTTGCGACTGCCAAGATGGCGGAAACATGCTCTTTTCTGATAGTGCCCACTTAAAGATCAAGTTGCTTTGATATGTTATGTAAATGCTACGTTAGTTCTATAATAAAAGATAGTTGTTCCCGACAAAATAACACACAGAAACGAGTATGGATGACTGAATCTTCAAAGAAGTTTGGCTCCAATTAGAGGCTCACTAAGCAAAACTAGTAACTGTAAGACGCACTTCGAGCACTATGCGACCCGAAAAAAGTTTCCTCATTAAAGTAGTTGGGCGTTCGAGTGAAACCCTTCGGTTTTAATCATTGAACAGTCATACCTTATCATGCCCCTAGTAAGATGGCCGCCACAGCCGCCATCTTGCCAGAGAAACGGCTTCACTTCTGCGCAATCAATTCCACTCCAGCCATTTTTTTAATCCTCCTTGCCCTCTACACGTGCGTAAAGCAACACGCTAACATAGTGTCACGTGCGTCTCGCGAAAAAGACGAAGGCGACAGCACATACGTGCATCTGCACGCTTTTATGCAGAACGCAACAACGAGAAAGACGAGGAACTCTCTGGCGCGCGCGGTTAATAAAAATACCGACCCACTGCTGTTTTATCAGCGTCTTCAAATACGAACTCTGTCTTCACGTCGCGACAATATGTTTCAGCACTCTGTAATGGGTGCGCCTTTACAACACCACCACATTACACATTTCACATGTTTTGACACCTGCTGAGATTCTACGCTTTCACCGCTTCTTTATACTACATGCATGAAAGAAGCGTGAGCATAAGGCCTCAATTTTTTGGTTGCGCACAGTACTAATGAGAGCTTTTTCTACATGACATATATATTATTTTTCATATCGGTTTTGATGATTGGTTGCCTATGTGGTAGCACACCTGTGTGGCACGTAAGCAGCCTGGTTTCAATTCACACTCATACTGAAGTTTTTTTATTATTATTTATTCTATTGGCAGGTTTCTTGATCCTTTTGTCACAGATAAGATGATGTTTTCATGCTCACAACCGGAGACGCCGACCTCGCCTTTTCTGCTACCCAAGCTCTTTGACGCCATCGTGTTAGAATAATATAATGCGCATAAATGTTATAAAAATTAGGCGACAACAAAGCTTCGTCTTTAGCAGTTGAACGCAATAGTGAAATGTTGTTTCTAGTGCGTATTCTAAAAACCTAATGCATGGATCATTTGCGAACTTGCTAAACACTCACTATACGTGGCCTTAAAGAAATAGGCGCAGTAGCCTGTGTGCCTTTTGCAAGAGGCACCGACTTTCAACCACGGAGCGATTATAAATATCACATATTCTGACCCCCGTTGGCATTTGACGCTTGTTCCGCGTGATATTGCTGCCATATTTTATGTTGCATTGAGAACCTTGTATACAGGACGCGTGTGTTTGTCAAGCAGGAAAGCGACTTTCACTTCAATTTCAAGCACAGGAAGTTCTTTTCACTGTTTTCACAAGCAGTATGCTACAATGAATGTTCGAAATGAATAATTGTTAGAGGCTATATTTCAAAGCAGGTGTTTCTTAACTTGTATTTGAAACAGGGCTGTCCATTGTCGCCAATGCTTTTTGCTCTTTACATGGACCCACTGTGCTTAAGTGTATTCCCATCTAGTAACGTGCACGATTTCAGTACTTATGGGAATAAAACAAAGTTAATGGCGTATGCGCATGACCTAGCAATATTTGGCACACATTTTTCTAGTATAAAATTGGTGCTGTCAACAACCGGAGAATTTGGAAAAATTTCAGGGGCACGAGTAAACATTGCTAAAAGCTTGTGACTGGGGTTTTGCCCATGAACATATAAACCAACTCATTTTCAGAATATAAAATGGTCTTGTGTTCCGCCAAAATACCTAGGCGTTACATTAGGTGCATACTTATCAAGTGCACATAATTGTAAAAAACTAGTACTCACACTAAAGCGCTATGCCCAGACGTTTATTCGTCACAATCTCTCTATTATTCGCAGAGCTATAGCATGAAACGTGTTTCTAGGAACAAAAGTGTTATATGTAATGCAAATAATTTCATGTTTGAGGGTTTGCATACATAATATTCACCGTTTATTCACTATCTTTATTTGGTTATAAACCTATAACCTTATGAGTCAAGACAATGTTTTAGGCCTGTTTGCGCAGGTGGTCTTTGGTTGATACACCTCCTTGTGAAACAACTGGTTTGGCGCTTTTTATATTTTCGTGGCTGTGCTCATCCACTGCTGTAAATAGTTTTGTAAGTGAATTTCACATATGTTTTATCAAATTTATTGATACCTACCAATTTTTCATCGCCTCTCTATATTCAAAATATTATGCATGGAGTATACAAATCCGTGCGTATTCTGACAGCAAGATTCTCCAATCAATACTTGCTCTCTATCTTCAGAGATGACATAAAGTATTTTGTATTGGATGTGCTATTTCCAAACCCTTGCTACCGCTCACTATATATTGAATTTTCTGGTCATGACGTGCTACTATGCGTAACAAAAATGCCTACTTCACCAATAAACAAGACATTTTTTACAAAGTGCGTACAACAACAATATCTGTAAAAACCTACCTAAACACCTAAAGCATCTTTATAATATCAAAATATTGCCGCCTCTGTGAATTTCCAGAAACAATAGAAGTTTTGCTTCAGTGATTGTAGCGATGCCATTCTTTTCTGGCATGTCCTACTGAAGGCTTTTAAAAACGACCAGATTTAAATTCTCATACCATTCAATATTTTGTAAAACGCAAGTGCATGACACGCCAGTTGACATGCTGTTGTTATTCAGCATGGATACTTTTCAGAAAACTCGCATGTTAGACAGGCATGCGGAACCAATGGTGTCTTCGCGATGCCACGGTTTACGATTGACTGTGCAGCTAAAATATCTTTATGACAAACTGAAATTTCAACCGGACTGGTATACTCAGTTTATGAAGTGGGCTACTGAAATGCCCGTTTAGACATTGCGTTGTATGATATTTACTTTGTAACGTCCATTGTACATTTGTCGACTTCATCTTATGTATGTTCGATATGTAGGCCGCATTTTTTACAAAAATCGTGTAAGAAAACAAATGACAAGTGGCCATGATGCAGAACATCCACTTGCCACGCAAGTGACATGTATTCGATCCCCCCTTGGACACAAACAACCCTGATTCTGTCTCCACTCGGCTTCAGGAGGTTTTCGTTATTGATTTATTTTATTTGAATCATTCTTGACCTCTCGATCACTCGTATAATGATGATTTTCTGCTCACAACCAATGACGCTGACAAGAGCGATGGGAGTTTTGCGAAACGAACTCTTTAATGCAATCGCGCTTATATAAGTATGGGAGTGGAGACAGCCATTTGTCCGAGAAAATAATTTTGGTGAATATTGTAAGCAAACACTGAAATGTAGTCGTAACCTCCAATAAAAATTACCTAGGAGAGCGACAGGACGAACGAAACAAGTTTAGGCTATGTCATCATTGCCGAGTTTTGAAATCCGGTATGGTGAAGTAAATAAACTGCATGCCATATTTCTTCTTGATTCACATATAAACCAAATAATGTTGACCCTGACTGAACTCCAAAAATCTGTTGCAAATCGAAAGCTCTGAGTAAACATTGCCTCGCAAAAACACAAAGCTCACTGCCAACCACAAGTTCTATGAGGTTTCATTTGAAGATGACGACATTGTAACACACCACCATCATGTTTTTCTGGCCAAGATATTTTGAGCTGACGTGGGAAGTGGGAGCTCGTGTTTGTTGAATTTGATGAATTTTTGATGGTTCATCAAAATTCATCAAAAACAGTTTTACAATACAGGAGTAGACGAATTGGAAAAAAAACGGCTAGCCCGTCACCTCTTTTGGATTGTGCTTCAAAACCTGGAGTGGATGTCACTGCAACTTTGACTTGTGCCACTTATGATGAGAACGTGATGACTAGAGTAGTTAATTTATACAATTTAATAAGGATATTCTGTTTCTTTTTTTCTAAGGAGACCAATCAGGAGCCATTTGAAAAGGTTGAAATTGTGAGATATACGGGGAAGTATCTGTAGCATTTTTGGACTCTCGACTTATAGCGACCACGACATATTGTCTGGCAAACAGCGTAAACCATGTATTCTCTTTTGCCGAGAACGTATTTTTGTACCTGTTTTCCAGAGCGTTTATATATTTATTCCAGTAAGTCAGGTCATTTGAGGCTCTCACAGACGTTTTAGTTCGTTTTTGTCAAGGCAAGAGGCCTTTGAGTAAACTTGTAGCTGTCATCATAAAAACTACGCTGAATATTCTAATTCATAAATAATATTCCGGACTTTGGTTTTAACGTAATGCAGACCACTCAATTAAAGGCAAGACATCGATTCCCAGTTGGCTCGCAATGCACAACGCATCCAGGCCCATCTACACAAGTCACGTTTTGCGTATTCACAGCAGCAGGTGACAATTGCGACACGGGAAGGTGTACTATAAGCACGATAAATATTTCATTTTGCTGATAGTACAACCGTATATATTCAAGTTTGCTGATAGTACAACCGTATAACTACAAAGTTGGTGCGAAGAACAGAACGATGGTACGCCGCCACAGCAGATGATGCACCAAGAGTAGAACTACGGGATAGAGTGCCCCGATGGGCTCATTCAACTCCGCTTGATTCCAAGTGAAAAAAGTGCGTCGACTGCTACAGTGGTCGCCATTACACGGCCTACTCCTGAATACGCGCACTGCAAGCGCACGACTTTGCGGCCTTTTGCTTTCTGGTAAAGGCACTTTGTGCTGAAATCACCTTCACAAACACTATATTGTTCATGATTGTTGCTAGTTTTGTAGGCTCGCATCTTCGCAAGTAACCGAATATTTCGCGCCTGAAAGTAAAGCAGAACGTATCAATCCTGATACGGCACCACAGCGCGGCCACTTGGCTGCTGGCCGCGGCAGAATAGTGCACAGCTTCAGATAACATTAGTCACTTTTTTACTGTGCGAGTGGATATGTTCGTACTTTTTTTGGAAGGGACGACAAGTCGTTTTTATTATAACAAGTTACAGGTAGAGAAAAATGTGTTCAAAAAGCAGCAATTGTAAGGTGTCATTCCCTGGACTGTCGAAATGAAAAGTGGTTCAAATGTGCACCTACAATTAAGGCACACAATGTATGCTTTTATGTACGTCTGAAGTTGTTGCAGCTCAAAATATCCAAGTTCGGCAAACAGTATCTAGACGTGGATGACCAAAAATTCATCAAAATGGAATTGGTAGTAGAAAGAAACAGTGGCTCAATTCTCCCCCATTTTAATGAAAAAAAGCGCATTTATTTTTTCGCCTTGTAAAATGGGCGACATAATTCCTCCTTAATTTTCGGAATGTGCAAATACCGTACTCGCACTAACCTGAAAAGTTTGAATTGTATTATAGTCAAATAAAAATAAACACCATTACTTTTGCGCATCCACGCGGAGTGCATTCGCAATAGAATCGGCACAGTAGGAAACACATTAGTTGTGCTTAGCTTTCAACTATACATAAATGTATGATACACCAGAGTTGATGACGAGATGTTTACTTGTCGAGTAGTGCTCAACGCAATGATTCTTGCCTTTTTACATACTGTTTATTTAATTTCATGTGTTTTTCAATGATTCTTGCCTTCTTACATACTGTTTATTTAATTTCATGTCTTTTTCAAGTTATTTTTAAGCTCTACGCCGCGCTCTGCTTCATTACACGTCACTTACTCAACGTGTGTTAATATATAATTCAGCAGTCAGCAAGCACCACTTGTTTTAGTAACACACACTGCGAGTACTTTATTGTCACGTTCTTCTTTTTTTATTTATTTGACCATATTAAGAACGCTTGCTTTCAGTTCACCTCTAATAAATAGTCCCGAATCACACGCTTTTTTCTTTTAAAATGTTGTGCTGCTGTTCCATTTAACGCTGTGTTCTTCGGTAACTTTGAGTAATCGTCGACTATAAATAGCTGTCGCAAAGGACAGCATTAAAGCGGCTTAGTTCCTAATCCGTCCATGTTTGACAACACCGCTCTCAGCGTGCCTTTTCTCCAGCGCACCTAAGAGCTGCGATAATTTTTTTTTACATTTGAATTGAAACACTTTGGAAAGTCCATAGCCAGGCGTTCCTGAAGAACTACTGAAGAGTGAATATGCGGTTGCCATGGGTGGAAAAGGTTTTCCAGAGAGGCTCTCTTGTGTGGTGAACACCTACAGATAATACAGGAATTTCAAACGACGGTGTCTTGACAAGATGGACAAGTCATATTTCAAATTAGTGCAACATATCCCTCACTACTGCACATAAGTGGTCGAATAAAACGGGGCAAAATATTCAACACCTGAGGGCCACGCAGATTATTTTTACGGTTTTATAAGCTTTACGTATCAACTACTGACGCCTATTTTTACGAGCGCCACATAACAAAGATAGCACTTTTTTGCTCTGCTTCACACAAGAACCAAATACGCAATTCACGATCAGGAAGCAGCTACCTCCCACGAGTGTTTTGCTAGTACAGTGCAGCGAGAACACTTCGTATTTTTTACAAGAGTGCTGATTTAAGCATTTAAGTGCAACAGCCCCTTGATTACCATTATGTTTTTTTCACGATTGAAAATGAAGCATGGTGATTCACTGTGGATCGTAAGAAATCATCCTATATGAATGCGCATTGGCAGCAGCTCAATTACCCCACATATTGAAATGCGACAACTGCCATAAAACACTAAAATCTGAAAAAAAGTATGTTACCTAAACTAAAGACCTACGTTATTCAATAGAAGCTCCGTTAGAGGGTGTTAATACTTCTCTCTGCATAAGCACAATTTATTTTCCGATGTAACTAAACACCCTGAAAAAAGTTATAGAATTCTTCTGTACAATATTGTTCTTGTTGGCTAGAGTAGCAAATTTGATTGATAGGAACATGATTTTCAAGGTGGTTGGCAGGATGAGCTGGCCACTAGGAATAATTTGACTTTGAGTGTGAAACCATAAACGTAAGAAATTAGGAAAAGCGTATGGTTGTTGCTGATTTGAACCATATATAAGCTTTATCTAATCTTGGCTAAGACCACAGGGGCAATTATCCTAATACACATTAGCTAGAGTCTTTGGCGAACAATCGTCACGACGCTTGCCAAGTGGTTTGCATCGTCTAGCAGTGCGACGCTGTTGCAGGCAGAATGTATTATCTCCGCAGATTGTCTTGTCGTTGCAAAACTGGTGCTTGAGTCTCAGCTATAGGCAACAAGACAGAAGTTATACCCTGTTATATAGTAGAAAGAGAAGTACTATACAAGGGTCTGCTTCCAGCCTGAGTGGAATTGCCCATGATCGGTCTCACTCACGATGGTCTCACTCAGAAATTAGCCGCAGATAGTGATCGCCTAGAACTATTTGGAACTTGATGTGTCGTACAATCACAATAACAAAAAAACTGATAAAAACATTTTGAAGATGTGAAAAGGAAGCCTTTAACATTCATTAGGTGTCACTCCAGACTGTGACTGCACTATATTAGATCTTTTCCTTTGAAAGTGTAGCCCAAGCCCTGTGGAATCGAAACCAATAATAGAAGAAGGAAGACAACAATACAGCACAACGAATATACAATATGTTAAGCTGCGCTAACTGTAGAAGAACCAAAAAAGAAGGAGATGAGCACAAATTTTTTTGAAAACACCATTAGCGTGAACCCAAAGATGACTGAAAAAAAATAATTTTCTCTCGATTATACCATAAATATAAAGCAAAAACCACTTAGACGTGTCAGTGTGCATTTCTTGCTTTAATATTTAGGAATGTTTACATCTGTATACCAATAATGGTATAAAATGACGGCGTGTACTGCCATGAAGAACAATGAAAGCTCCTTGACGTCATGCACCATTCTAAAGACCTACGAAAACTCACAAGTGTCTCAGTCTCGTGGAGCTTCTCTCCGCTCTTAGCAGTAAATTTTAGGATTGCAAGCGGGAAGCCTTTCGCCATTATGTAGGTCACCTACTCCGCGTTGATGCAAAAGAAAAAAATCGCTGTGTACACCTTTTGGTCACATTGTCCATCTTTTTTTGGCAACTCGTTTTGTATTGTCGCTTTCCACTGCCTGTAATTTTTGTAATTTGTTGTAAATTTGTAGGTTAGACCTTTTTTTGGGTGAAGGGGCCAGTCAAGCTGGGAAATGCAGCTCTTTTTCCTTTTCGCCAAATCATGTATACAGTGTATTTTCGTGTACTTGTCACGTGGTTGAATAAACTCAAACTCAAACTCAAACTTAAATACTGGTCCAGCAAAGTCCACTCTTGTAGTGTCTAACGATTTAGATCGCTCAATCCTACAGGTCGGAAGTGGAGCTTGGGTCGGTAAGCGTGGCTTCGTTCTATAGCGAGCACTTAACGCACAATAGCATATCACCTCTTTCGCTGTTCGCCGAGCTTGTGTAAACCAGAAGTGCTCTCTCAGGTGGTTTAGCGTGGCCGTTACGCCTCCACGCATTGTGTAAACATGGGAATCTCAAACTTCGAGAAAAGTAGAATAGTGATCTTCAGGTAGCTCCAATAGGTGCTTTGTACTAAGGCTTTCATTGAGGTTTTGTAGTCACCCACCATTTCAAAGTAGGTTTTCTCTATATACGAATCGTTGCAAGTCAGTCAACTTTGAACTTTTAGGTAGAACTTGCTTCTTACGAAGCGTGAGTATATTATCGACAAAGACTTCACTCTGATTTTGGTGTATTTAATGAAGCTCAGTTTCTAGTACTTCCTTCGTCCTCATCCCAGAGAACGTACGTCTCTTCTCACCGACAGCGGCTGGTCGCACTCGCTGGAACTTCTCTAGCTTTTGCGCGAGAACTCAGACGTGGCGATTTGTATGCTTGGGGAACCAATATGATAGCGTAATGTTTGCGGCACACTGCATTTGTTTTGGCAAAGCCGTTATGTAACTGTTGCTTTAGCGAAAGAGCTACAGCATTGCGCTGGCACGACCGCCCTCTACATTGCGCGAAAAGCATTCCAATACTCAAATAAATAAATTAGGTGGGCCTATCTATGGAATGAGCGTAGAAGCGTCATAAAGCGTCAGCAGATGTCGCCCTTTAGAACGAGCGCGAAACGGATATAAACTTGGCAGACCCCGCCGATAAACTGTTGCTGCTTCCCAGTCCACTTGGGTTTTTTTTTTCTAGCAGTTGTGAATTGTAAAAAAAATAGCACTTGTTCTATTAATACAGTGGAAATCGTTACAGGCAGCAGTTGTTTGTGTTCAATAAATGTGAAATTTTCAGTAGCAGGTGCAGATTTCGTCTATGTCGTGTACGACAAACATAACTGAAGATGAACCGTAAGTTTGTATGTCAAATAAGTATTTAACACACAACTACCCTCATGTTAGTACGGCGCAGTGGTTAGTGCCTCCACATGGGAATCCGCGGGTTGCTCGTTCAATCCTCCCTGGCACCTTGTTTTGTTTTTTTTACGGCACGGGTTTTTTATACCGTTTTTATAGAATTCTTTCTTTATTTTTTGTGGCAGCTCGTCAAGGTGATTCTTACGCCATTTAGCGCTCAAGCGTTGCCGGCACTGCAGCACCCACTATATCCCACCATGCGCCATGGTGGGCGTTTCTCACCATTCAACCACTACATTAATCCACTATAATGCTGGGTTGTGGTTTACACCATGCCTACCACTCGTTTTTTCCGATAGGGCAGGCATCCGTACTTCGGTCAACTGTACTTCACGTTATATAAAAAGCGGCGTACCAATGTGTTGACTGTCAGCAGTTTCATATGAGAGCTGTGCCTCGTTACGTCAAAGATTGGCGCTGTGCGCCTATGTGCTTTGTCACCTTCTTGATAAGCTATATGTGCCAAGTCCTGCACTTTTACTCCAAGCGCTAGCTCATTGATTGGTTTTCGCGTAATAGTTTCTGTCGTTCCTTTTTCGAGTCTAGGCGAATTCGCGACCGTACCATTCTATGGTCACTGCATTGTACCTTGCCGGACACTTCCACATCCTGCACGATGCCTGGGTGTGCAGTCAGTATAAATTCTGTTTCGTTCTTACTTTCGCCATTAAGGCTCCTCAATTAGCACTGAGAGGAAAGTACAGAAATAGAGAGTCTCGCTTCAGATCAGGTACTCGGCTCTTTTTGAGGAAAACAGCCATAGCGTGGACGCAATGAATTATAATCTGACGAGTATCAATACAGAGTGCGTAGCGGTAGTAGGGGGTACTGTAGTTAGACAGGACACTGGCAAGCTGCCCCAGGAAACAAAGAATCATATTAGGAAGCATCAAAGCATAAAAGCCTTAAGTATAGCATACAAAATGGAGTTTGTAGATTTTTTGAATTTGAATATCAAGCGTAAGATATCCGATGTAAGAAGGTATAACAAGGAGAGAATTGAACACGCTCTGGAAAATGGAGGAAGCGTCAAAGCAGTGAAGAGAAAACTCAGGATAGGCAGAATCCAGAGTTATGCACTTAGGATCAAAGAAGACAAAGTAACTAAGTTTATGGATAGGATAGTAAATTAGCGGAGGAGTTTTACAGAGATCTGTACAGTATCCAGCATGATCACGACCTTATGATAAGATTTAGCAGTAACCGAGATGACTCCCCACCAGTAATGAGCGAAAAAGTCATAAAAACATTGAAGAACATGCAGGAGGCAGAGCTGCTTGTGAGGATCAGGTAACATCACATCTGCGGAAAAATGAAGGACAGATTGTGTTAGAAAAACTAGCGACCCTGTTTACGAGGTGGCTTCTGACGCGAATAGTACCAGAATCTTGTAATAATACTAACATCTTCCTGATACATAGTAAAAAAGATGACAACTACTTTAAGAATTACAGGCCAATCAGCTTGCTTTCCGTGTAATACAAACTATTTACAAAGGTGATTGCTAACAGAATTGAGACAACATTATAATTCAATCACCCAAAAGAACACGTGGATATTCGAAGAGGCTTCTCAACAATCGACCATATTCATACTATCAATCAGGTGATAGAAAAACGCTCAGAATATAGCCTATCACAATACATAGCCTTCAGAGATTACGAGAACGCGTTCGATTCAGTAGAAATATCAGCAGCCTTGCAGACGCTGCAAAATCAGTACGTCGACGAAGCATGCATGAACATCCTAGAAGAAATGTACAGGGAATCAACTGCTACAATAGTGCTTCATTAAGAAAGCAACAGAATACCAATCAAGAAGGGCGTAAGGCAGAGGGATACAATCTCCCCAATGCTATTTACCGCATGCTTACAGGAGGTTTTCAGAGACCTAGATTGGGAACAGTTAGGCATAAGAGTTTCTGGAGAGTACCTTAGTAACCAGTGTTTCGCCGATGACACTGCATTGCTGAGTAACTCAGGGGACCAACTTCAACTCATGAATACGGAGTTAGACAAAGAGAGCAGGAAAGTAGGTCTTAAAATTAATCTGCAGAAAACGAAAGTACTGCACAACAACCTCGGAAGAGAACAACGCTTCGAGATAGTTAAAAGTGCATTTGAAGTTGTAAATGTTTATGTCTACTTAGGACAGGCAATAACCACGGAGTCGAACCACGAGACTGAAGTATTTAGAAGAATAAGAATGGGGTGGGGCATATTTGGTAAGCGCTCTCAAACCATGACAGGTAGATTGCCACTATTCCTAAAGAGGAAGGTATATAACAGCTGTTTCTTGCCGAAACTGAGCTGGGGAGCAGAAACCTGGAGACTTACAAAGAGGGTTTGGCTTAAATTGAGGATGACACCGCGAGCAATGCAAAGGAAGATGGTTGGCCTAAACTTAAGAGACAAGAAGAGAGCAGAGTTGATTTGGGAACAAACCGGGGTTAAGGATAGCATAGTTGAAATCAAGAAAAGGAAATGAACACGGGCCGGGCATGTAGCACGAAGACAGAATAACCACTGGTCATATTGGGTGACCAACTCAATTTCTAAAGAAGGCAAGCGGGTTAGGGGAGAGAGAAGGTTAGGTGGGCAGATTAGATTAAGAGGTTTGCAGTTGTAAATTGGCAGCAGCAAGCACAGGACCGATTCGAATGGTTGAACATAGAAGACGCCTTTGTCCTGCAGTGGACGTAGTTAGCTTTATAATGATGAGGATGATGATGATGATGATCTGCGAACTCAATTATTTTATGATCCTCCTCAGAGGCTCGTAGTTTTCTCTGTGGTCATTCAGATGGACTTACCAGCAGCCAACCCAGTCTTTGCCACGAAACATTACTTGGTACTAGAACGTCCAGCAATTCACCTCTTGGAAAATTTGCAGGATTTCCATCACCAGCGTTATGCTGCCAGCTCTCATTCTTTATTTTTACTGCTTTAATTTCAGTGATTCAGTGATAACAAAGACGATTTGCTTTTATCAATCTGCTTGAGTGCAATTGAAGAGAAAGGGTAGAGTTTGTCCAAATAAATGAAAGTATTCTTTAAAAAAGAGGGGCATATGCTTCTTCTATGTATTTCAGCAACCTGCTGCCTATCAGTGCTCCTATTTGCTCGAGACGTGGTAACGAGAGAAGCTTCCATGGGGCGATTCTTGATTTCGCAGCAATGAGAATCTTGCTGATGTGACCGTTAGTTCACATCAACTGATCCAAGAACAAAAACAGCAACCTTGAAGAGGCTGCTCATTATTTTTTGTCATGGTTCCTAAAATGAACGAGATCTCTGTTGTGTCCACACGGTGACGTCCACTTTGCCGAAGGAATAATGTTATGACCACGATCTCGGGTAAAATATTTCAAAAAACCACATAACTCCTCCTAAAGTACTTGCAAGCAACACCGCTGAATTACCGCCTCGGAAACACTGAGCTGTGCCAGTAGTCCACAATGTGTCTCTATTTCTATCTTTCCATGTCGCGGGATCGAGTCCTGGCTGCGGCGGCTGCATTTCAGATGGAGGCAGAAATGTTGTAGGCCCGTGTGCTCAGATTTGGGCGCACGTTAAAGAACCCCAGGTGGTCGAATTTTCCGGAGCCCTCCACCACGGCGCCTCGCATAATCATGTGGTGGTTTTGGACGTAAACTACACTTAAGAATCAATCGTTCATTCTTTTTCTCGTTCACTTCCATACTTTCCTCTCCTCTCGCAAGTCAGTAAACCGGACATATTCTACTTTACCTTCCCTTCATTGTTATTTTCATTTGTTCTTGCTCAGTAGCTCTTTGGACGGCGCTGTTTCCTTTTTAGGTAGATTTAGTTCGACGGGTATCCACCTTTCTTCGTCGTCATGGAGCAATTCCGTCATGGTAATAAACGCTGAGCGTGCTTTACTTCGAAGAAAAAAAGGTTACCACACACAATAAAAGCCTGTCAGTTACCCGCATTACCTAGTCTTGACGCGTATGTTCGTTTTAGCAGTAACAATTGTACACAGAAGCATGAATGAATAGTTTGCTGTGTTGCAGTTTTCGGTGTTCGTATTCCACACAGTTTCACCTGTGTGGCTGTACAAACAGATAACCAGCCAGATATTACCAACTCGTGGTGTCTTGACACCACTCTTTCTTTTTGTGCAGTTGCTGCAGTACGCTCTTCGAACATCAGAAATGCGATTGTGTGAAGAAGATAACAAACTTGCCTGAGGGTATTTGGTGATACTCCTTTTTGGGGGGCGCCCTCTCTGAAAACAGATATACGGAAAAATTCAGCATTAGGAAATATTCAGCACAATGTTGCATGAATCTTTGCTTCTACAACAATGGTTTTATGCAGTGAGTGGCAAACGAATCTGAACAACATTGTTATGAAGTCACGTAGCCCAATTAGGGCTTATTTGGGTGCCCTCTAAGTGTTTTGATTGCGCACCTTTAGAGCATATTTCACGTTATGTGTGAAGAATTTCGTAACAAACTTGCGCAGCATGGAGCATATCCATCCATCCATCCATCCATCCATCCATCCATCCATCCATCCATCCATCCATCCATCCATCCATCCATCCATCCATCCATCCATCCGTCCATCCATCCATCCATCCATCCATCCATCCATCCATCTATCTATCTATCTATCTATCTATCTATCTATCTATCTATCTATCTATCTATCTATCTATCTATCTATCTATCTATCTATCTATCCACGTCTGGGTACTGCCTCAGCCGTCGTGTTAATGGTATCTCTGCTGAAATACTTATGCGGTGACCTAACCGTAGGACGAATATAAATGAGAAATCATTAAAGATGACTGACATGCCATTCTTGTGTACGTGATCTCGCTGCTGATTTGTTAGCTTCACGTAACATCAAAATACTATGGTGTCAGGCAGTATACGACCAACTTAATTGACAGGTAGGAACGTGTAAATCATGTTATGCATGTCTGCATTTAACATGACTTACACGAAATTGAATCCGTGTGCTCACGACTCTATGGAATATGCAAGACTATATATATTAAATCGGCGTGTTCAGAGAAATCTTTACGATGAATAATAATGATAGTTGTTAAGATCTATGTGATAAAATATACGTGATGTGCTACAAGGCCCACCATTCATTTATTGTTGCACTCGCGACCAGTTGGCTTGCATCAGGCATCTCAACTATAAATACTGCGTGATTTGGTTTTATGCGAAACATAAACAGGAGGTGGCACATAGAAATCACCATCTGCATTTGCTACCAAGAATGATTTGCATGTCAAGCTCACCGTGTGGCATAGGCTGTTGTTTAGATTTATATGCAAAAATATTGCTAATGTCTGATATGAATAAGGTCTTATGGTAATGACAAGTAGTAATCCAAAAAATGCTGACATGTATGCTTATCACGGCACTGTTTGCGTGATTGGATCATGGTAGTAGAATGGTCATTCCACTTTGGTGATGGACACCAGAAATAGCAATGTGCAGTCGGGCTATATGAATAACCCAAGTAACAAGTGCTAAGATGAAAATCATTTAAAGCATGACTCACGTAATACTACCTTTATGAGTGTTCAGCGGTTTTGATAAATTTACACATTATGAATAATACCAATAAATCGTGCGTTGTACATACCAGAATAGACGCTGAAGTAGCATAGTTTGTGATCCACTCTACATGCATGCATGGCAAATATGTGATAGTGAAATTCATAACAAGGCATGGATGACATATTCTGCCTCAAATTCTGGCAAGGCAATGTATGAAACTCTTCGCTAGCCTCTTCGCATTACATGACTTCTCACCTTGAGCAAAATCTGTCCTGTAAATAAATTGTTATGCTAGGGAATGTTTTGATACTGCCCGTTTCACCGCATTATTTCAGATTTATTAGAGTCTCATCAAACTGCTGAGGCCTGTGATGAGGCGAGTGATGAAGTTCATGTTTTCGGAAGTGTGGGCCACACTCTATGAATTTGAGATAGGTATGTTGGCTAACCACAGTGCAATGTTGTTGCATGAAACTTGTACCGAACAGATCATGCTGGGTTATTTTTGTTCATACACTATCCTCTCTTGATGAAAGAAGGTATAGTTTTATGCACTTCC
Source organism: Rhipicephalus microplus (assembly GCF_043290135.1). Taxonomy (NCBI): domain Eukaryota; kingdom Metazoa; phylum Arthropoda; class Arachnida; order Ixodida; family Ixodidae; genus Rhipicephalus; species Rhipicephalus microplus. The sequence goes on along the minus strand of NC_134705.1, from coordinate 105,111,317 downwards.
ATCGGCAGCTTGAAATCATGTAGCCTTGAATACCCTGAAAATATTAGCATACACTTTGAAAGTAGTCTTTGGTTTATCA